>NC_136069.1:1279211974-1282038641 GCF_964261635.1 Lissotriton helveticus
ATATTCCCTGAATGTCCCCATTTTGTACCCATTTTAGATGCTTTGGAGACAATTTAAAAAGGCATGTAAGAGTACATTAGAGTACAGCAGGAGTAGTATTTAACTTAATGCAAAATGCCTTTCTGAGTAGGTCTCAATGTTTAAACACACAAGAATGACTAAAATAAAAATAATAAAAATGTATAAATAATGTAAGCAAAAAAGCTTTAGCAAAGTAAAGCCCCACTACACATGTCCTATCTATAAATTGCTTTATGATTGCACTGTGCCTAAGCTGGTACAGTATCTCTCCTTGCACTCCTTGTGGTCCCGAAAGGGGCTCCCCTCTTGGTTACCTTTTTATTAAATATATTTTGTCATCAGTATCTTTTAAGGAATTTGTAAATGACATTCAAACGAAACCAAAGCATTCTGTTGATGTGTAATTCCTTATTTTAGAAGTTGTTGTGACTCTGGGCCAGATGTAGGAGCCAAAATACCGGTTGGTAACGGCCAATTTCGGCCGTTACCGACCGGTATTTAAGAATTGGCATGTAGGGGGCATATTTTACCGATTCGGTAAATTTACTGAATCGATAAATTTACTGAATTGGTAAAATACCGAATCGGTATTTTTACTGATTCGGAAACTTGCAGATGTAGGTGGGACTCTGCAGAGTCCCAAAGGCCTTACAGAATCGGTATTTTACCACCCAATCCAATTGGGTGGTAAAATACCGAATCCAGGTGTGCATGCACATGTGTGCATGCACACCTATGCCATGTGACAGACAGACATGCCCTTAGGGCATGTTTGTGTGCCACATGGCACACATGCCTGTATTCGGGGTGCTAGAGGGTGTCAAAGTGACACCCCCTGCACCCTTGCTGAAATCGGTATTTACCGAATCGGTAAATACCGATTGGTATTGCCCATTGATTCCTATGGACTTCAAGGCTCATAGGAATCAATGGGCAATACCGAATCGGTATTTACCGATTCGGTAAATACCAAATTACCGAATCTACCTAAATCTCCCTCCTTCATATTTACCGATTCATAAATACCGAATCGGTAAAATTCAGTATTTATGAATCGGTAAATATGATTTTCCTACATCTGGCCCTCTGTCCCATAAATATTTAATAGTATATTGAATGTAAACATGAAAGTAACAATCCTCAATGCATTTCAGACCACTGGTCCTTCATCAGGAGCATATTAAGTGCTGTGGAACAAAGAAAATCACATTTTCAAACATTTGAATAGTGTTACCTGGTCATCATTATTCAGTGTTATTCTTATTAATCAAACAAATTAATAATTTTGTCTTGCCATCATTTACACAAGCTTACAACATTTTATCTAAAGTGTCTTCATATTGGTCCAACATATGCAGGCAGTACATAGTTCATAGGGCTCAACATATGCATAAATCATGTTAATGTTAGTTCCTATTTGCATTTCAAACCTCCTTTACTTTGCTTTTGAAGACCTCTATCTTTATGTCTTGTGATAATCCCAATGTCAACGTACAGAAACATAATTTAATTCTAAACATTGCATCCCATAATCATAAACCTTTCTACATAATGCCTCTTTAAATGTAAAAAAAAGTCTGCACAAAGTTCAACAAATGGTAAAGAAGTTAAATCATATCCGCAATGCAATGAATGATAGTAAATGTTATAAATATTTACTGACGTTTATCGGGTATGAATAAGTATACACTCCTTGCCATTCATCATGTGGTTATGGGGCTACTTCTGAACATGACTGCATCAGGTAATTCAAGTGAATTTGCAAAGCGTATAAAATGTTGCTCACTCTGTGACTCATTAATTGTGGTTGTTTAAAACATTTAAAGGTGTAGACTTCAACGTTTCCTAATAAAAAATAACTGGGTAGCTAAGTAAGGAAGTTGGTTTGTACTCAAAATTTCGAGAATATTTAACTGCTGCTATTTTGATAGTCGAAAAAACAAATGATGTGTGGGTCATTAATTGATAAGAATCATGGTATTGTGCTGTTGTAAATACTAAAGTCGCTTTCTAAGTTCATGCGTTATACATATTAAAATGCCTATGTGGGGAAAACAGAATGGAAAATTATAATGTGGGGCGGAGCCGGGAGCCGAGCGTACGTGGATTGTCTCGGCTCCCGGGTCACGAGCTGCTCAACCCCGGCTCTGGGCTGCTACGGCCCTTCTGCTGTGCGCACCTTTTCTCCACACGTGAAGCGGAGCGAGTGGGGCTTCTGCAGAGCATCGGCGATTGCCCCTAGATAAGCGGACAGGTCCGATCTCCGGATGAGTATGAGGAGAGGACGGTGGCGCTCAAGATGGCGTCCGGCACCTCGCCTTCGACTCCGCCGACTGCGGCCGCCGTTGGGAGGAAGGATTGAGACCTGCACTCACCCGGCCTGGCCAGACTCTCGCTGACTGTAGCGGCGGCTGCTGATGGGAGATGGCACCATCTAGCCCTACCGGGACGGCGACACTCACCGGGGGAATCATCCCAGCGCCTGCCTGACTCCAAGATGGCGGCTGGCGGCGACTTTAGAATGTCGATCGCCGCTTCCTCTGGCTCACCCCTGCCTCTCCCCGGCCTCTGGTCTAGCCCCGATTTCTCCGCCTGATTCCAGGCTGTCCCCCAGGGTGGGTCCTTGCTCCATCAACTCTGCCGACTGGACCCAGCAATACTTGCCTCCAGCCCCGAACAGCGTTGCGGTAAAGCAACTTCCGAGGGGGGGCCCTGCTCGAGGGGACCCTGGCCCTCGCGCCCCGCAGCGCCAGCGACTACTTCTGCTGGGCACAGGTCTCCCGAGCCGATCCACCACCTTCTGCTGCCTGTGGCTGTGTCCGGTACGCTGTGAGGACAGTGCCTCTTGTGAACTCTGATGATCGCAAGCTCTCCAAGATGGCGATGCGACTGCAGCTGGCCTCCATCTCCCCCCTGGGTTCCCACCTTCTCTCCGGGACTTCTCGACTTGCGTGCTATCCTGATTGACACTTTGCTGCTGTTTTTCGGACAGTTTTCGCTGGACTCTAGCCCTTCCCTCCATACCTTGCTTCCCACCCGCCATTCCTCTATACTGTGACTGCATCTTGGACCTATTGCAATAATGCTAAGCTTTGGTATTCGCTGAAGTCCTTACACCATATACCACCCCTATGCGTCTCTTAGAGTTTAACCAGTCATATCCCTTCCTATGTGTATGTAGTTGACTCTCATCACTAGTGTTTGCAGTGGACCTTTATACTCTCTACCACTCCTATGTGACCCTTAGAGTACTTCCAGTCATATCCCTCCTGTGTAGATAGAAGATAACTCTATGACTAGTATCCTATGTGACTTTTAGATTGTATCCATGTGTATCCCCTCCCTGTGTTTAGAGATATAGCTTTAACGACTAGTCGCCTGTGTGACTGTTGGAGTATAGCCAGGTGTATCCCTTCCCTCGTGTGAAGAGATAACCCTATTCACTAGAACAAAAAGAAATGTGTTCCTTATGTAACGTAACTGATTCTATGTAAAGTGCTCTGATAACATGTAACGGAACTGGTGCTATGTAAAGCGCTCTGATAACCTAATCGGTTCAAGTTCGCGCTATATAAAACTCTAAAAATAAATAAAATAAAATAAATATTAAGAATGATTGAACACGAAAGTAATATAAGGATGAAAAATGAAAAGTCATCAGTTGCAGTGCATATTATTTACTGTGGCAACAATTTCAGGACATATGAAAATAAGAGAAAATATTGACAATAGAAAGAACTTATTGAAAAGAGAGTTATATTGGATAAAGAGATTGAATACATTAACACAGACCAGAAATAATTGAGTACCCTTGTTTCTTATGGATAAACACAATTATGGACATCAAATTTATCAACTAAAGCACAGGTATAAGAAACTGAGGTATGGTAAGTTTATACCTTGAAATTGGAAGGTCAAAAGAAGTGATAATCCGACGGATCTAATGGGAAGATCCTTTCATTTCTACTCATTTCTAAATTGGATAATATTGATCGATCATTGAACATGATGTAGAAGCAGATGCTATGCATAAGGAAATTGACATTGGAGAATCAGTCGAACTTAATGGTCTCAAGATGAAGGACAAGTGGTCTGAAATGCATTGAGTATTGTTATTTTTATGCTTATGTTCAATATACTATTTAATATTTGTGGGACAGAATCACAGAAAGTTGATAGACCTCTAAAATAAGGCAATAAACATCAACAAAAAGACTTTATTTTCATAAGATTTTTTATTTACACATTTGATTGAGATACTGATGAAAGATATGTTTAAGATACAGATAACCAAGAGAGGATGAAAATGAGTTCAAGGAGAGACACTGTACCATCTCAGGCACAGTGCGATCATAAATTATTTTTGAGGACACTCTGGCTCAGTGAATGATGCCCCATCACCACCCAAAATTGCTTAGTTTACTTTATGTTAACAGGGAAGTGCACAGATAACATATCATTAATTTATTCTAGCTATGAATAGCACATTTTTAGGAAGATATGCTGATGTGGTCAGAGAAAACACTAGCACTCACTATTATACGAGTGGCTAAAATGCACTGCTCCATTGTCCCATGTTGGGAAGGTCCGAAATAAAATTTGAATGACAAATGAACAGACCAACGGATGAAGAGGACTGAAAAAAATCTCCTCTATGCATGTATATAGGGCTATACTTTTTTATTTATGGTATTTTGTGATTCATGATGCTGGCAAGGCAGCTAATGCAGTCTGTAAGCCAGACGTAAATAGCAGTCAGTAATTCAAGTGCCAACTAAGTAGGTCTTAGCGATACCAAAGGGGATGATGGACAGAACCTTTGAGCAAATCAAACACTCACCCCAATCAACTGATCTGGGTTTAATCCATCACCATTCTTTAGCTCACTCCACCACCCCAGTTCAGACATGGCCATATGCAAATCAGTCTGACCCTGTGCCTCATGGGAACAGTCCAGCCTGAAATGCCAAGCCATGTCTTCCCTGGACCGGAAACAAGCATCCTGGGACCATTTTCGGGTTCATAATCCTCATCAGCCAGGCTATCTTGAATCTAGTGGCAAAGTGAGCAAGGGACCCACGTCTGGGCATACCCTGCCAACTTAGGACGAACAAAGCGATATCAAAGGGGATGATGGACGGAGCATTTGAGCAAATCAAACACTCACCCCAGCCAACTGATCTGGGTTTAATCAATCACCATTCTTTTGCTCACTCCACCATCCCAGTTCAGACATGGCCATATGAAAATCAGTCTGACCCTGTGCCTCATGGGAACAGTCCAGCCCAAACTGTGAAGCCATGTCTTCCCTGGACCGGAAACCAGTATCCTGGGACCGGTTTCAGGCTAATCAGCTGTCATCAGCCAGGCTAGCTTGAATCCAGTGGCAAAGTGAGCAAGAGACCCACGTCTGGGCATACCATGCCAACTTAGGGTGAACAAAGCGATACTAAAGGGGATGATGGACGGTGCATTTGAGCAAATCAAACACTCACCCCAGTCAACTGATCTGGGTTTAATCAATCACCATTCTTTTGCTCACTCCACAACCCCAGTTCAGACATGGCCATATGCAAATCAGTCTGACCTTGTGCCACATGGGAACAGTCCAGCCCGAACTGCCAAGCCATGTCTTCCCTGGACCGGAAACAAGCATCCTGTGACCGGTTTCGGGTTCATAACCCTCATCAGCCAGGCTATCTTGAATCCAGTGGCAAAGTGAGCAAGGGACCCACGTTTGGGCATACCCTGCCAACTTAGGGCGAACAAAGCGATACCAAAGGGGATGATGGACGGAGAGTTTGAGCAAATCAAACACTCACCACCAGTCAACTGATCTGGGTTTAATCCATCACCATTCTTTAGCTCACTCCACCACCCCAGTTCAGACATGACCATATGTAGGTCTTGGCACACAAATGATATCTGCATGAAAACTAAGAAAGCCATTGTACCCATGCACAAAAGGATATAGTACGTTGCACATTAACGTCATGGGCATATTGAATTAGTCAGAATGGATACAGTTTGTTTGATACACACTGCGTTCAGCATTAAGGGCCTGTTTATTGTGTCGGTAAACACGCCACTGACAGGCTGTCGGTGGTGGGCTCACTGCCATCATGAGGCCATTTTCCACCCACCATATTATAATGGCGGTCGGTACTGTGGTAGTCAGTAACGCCGACCACCACGCATCCAATGGTCTCCTTGAGCCTGCCGGTGTTACGGCGGCCCTCGTATTCCCATAAATTGCATAAATGACGATGGTCCAACCCCGCCAGCCTTTCCATGGCGGTTCACCAGCCATGGAAAGGCTGGTGGGAATGAACTTTGGGTGCCCGTAGTGGGCCCCCCTTTCACCCGGGCACTTTAGTTTTGGGGTCGGGGGCACCTATGCAGGGAATGCAAAAAGTGAATTTTTTACATTGTGGTGGTGCTGCAGCCAACGGCACCAGCTGCAATGTAATGTATGGTGAGTGCGGCCGCCCTGTTGATGGCTGCATCGTTATACACACTATGGTGCCTTGTAGGTGGACGGTCCCACTCCCCGAGACAATGGTGGACAGACTTAAGTCCGTCTGCCGTCATAATCAGCCCCTAAGTGACGAATCCTGTAATACCCATGCACACAATTTGAAATTTGATTGGTTAAATAACAGTGGATTACAAAGTTAAATGTTTGAAAAAATCATATACTTATTATTTGCAGTCATTCCCTTATAATAAACTTTGCCACATTGCATCAACAACCATTTAAACTCCATGCTGCTATCCATAACGCTTCCTTATTCTTGTCCTGAAAAATATGTGGCGTATTATCAAGCACGGAGTCAAAATTATCGCCGCTTTAGCGACAGAAAACTGCTGCTTAAACGGTGATGATGGGCTTGATAATATGCCCTTGAGAATTCCAATAGAAGCCCATGTTGACTCCAGAACATGGGCTTCTATTGGCATTCACAAGGGCATATTATCAAGCCCATTATCGCCGCTTTAGCTGCAGTTTCTGCCGCTAAAGCGGCGATAATTTTAACTCCGTTTCTTGATAATATGCCCCTATGTGTTTTGTGTGTGCTACAAGCACAGTAAATTTATAACTCTGACATCTGTTAATTAAAGGTCATTCATGTTTCTGACATTCAGTCATAACTATTTTACTTTGACTGTGTTTAGTTTAGAAATTCTGCGGCTTTGACGAAAATGTAATATGACGCACATATTGCTCTGTAGAGATAAATAATTCGGAAAAAACACAGAGAGAACGGCTGATGAAAATATCCTCCCAGTAACACGTCCACAGTTATCTTGTCTACTGCTGGCAAAACATATGATAGACGCATGATTAACCACAAAGTTTGAAAAAGTGCCAAGCCATTAGACTGGATAGAAAACTAAATTATTTCCATGCTCGACAAAGATCTGCAAATGGGAAAAGCCATGCAATTCTGAAGTTAGCGAACAAGCTTGTCAACGCTTTCATGATTTCTTCATATATGTAATCAGAACTCCGCCTATTGTGACTTAGCAACTTACAGGAGAAATAAGGAACCTTACTGTCCTCTTTCATGTTCAAGCTTACTTTTTATTTTGAAACTATGAAACAGTTATTTTGCCTCATATTTTCTACATTCAATTAATAGATAAAACAAAGAACCATTCAATAAGCCAATTCATTGTCTTTGTTTATTTGGATAACAAGTACTTACTTCAATCCCTTACTTAAAATACAAAAGTGACCGCCCAAGCAGTTGATGAAGCAGTATCTACAAAAATTATTATCAATGGTTATAAGATATGTTTGAAATACCAACAGATAAAAAGTTGTCCCTAACTACCTTTAATAAAATTCCTGACATACTCTCATTGAAGTCGAATTCCGCTTGATGATCATAATAATATGTAGCACGATCTATCAGTTTGAAACAACATTCATTCATCATAACTAACAAATCATATAAGAAATGATCCTTACATTTCCGAAGGGATCCATGGAAACGTCTGCCTGCACACACCTTGACACATAGGGAACTACGTGCTGGCATATGAATGCAGACCTATGTGACCTGCATATATGTGAGGATATTTAAACCATGTACTCTGCTGAAAGAAGATAACCATGCAGATCTATTATGCCAAACAGAGATACACAGGTCCCATAATGAGGCGTGTAGTGTTTGTAAGTGAGGATACTGGGGCCAGATACACCAATTCAAACTAGTACATCTCCCCCCCCCCCAACAATTACTATCCCTTATAGGTTTCTGGTCCTAGAATTGGGGAGTAAATGGGAATGATTTCCCCTTAGGTTTTACGTGGGGGCATTCCTCTATCCTGAAAAACTTGTAATCTAGGGTAATATCTCTCCTAGGCATACCACTCCTCCTGATTCACAATCGGTCTCTTATAGGTCTCAATAGGCCTCTCAAAAATATCTATGAGGCGATGCAAAGCCATTCTACATGGCTTTGCATGGCCTTATACATATGGAGTAAGGCAAAGCAGTGCAAGTCGCTGCCTTGCCTTAATCTCTGTCAAGGAGACATTCCATGGGTGTTGCAGTGGGTTTTCCTATGAAGCACCCTTGGATTTTGATGGTGCCCCAGATTTACTTAATCATGTATACCTGGGGAAGCACCAAAACCTTACACCCCCCCAGATTAGGCATATCGAGTGTTGTGTCTACAGGGTCGCTGAGCTACGCGACCCTGTTGGGGTGACTATGGGACTGGCGGATGGCCTTAAACGTGCAGTAATGACAGGAGCCTGGATAATGCTTGTACTGTTGTCGCCGTTGTATGCACAACTGGCGATACGTACGCGCACAGCCGTTTATTGAGATAGGGGTCACATGACCCAACGTGGCGTGCCTGTTACGTCACAGACACAACATAACATTCCTCCCCAACAAACATCAAGAACATAATCACATTCACAGACATAGCTTCCAGCGGCTCCGACCGTCCACGCCGGCTCCACAGGGGTACTCTTTAATAGCACTCAACAATAGAATTAAGAACAGTCTTACGTGAAGTAATCTTGCAACCTGCGAGTCAGCTCCGGATTCTCTCGAAGGTGGTATCGGGAACGACTGTGCCCAGATGTCTTGCTGGCCTCAATACCAGATGGCACACCACCTCAATCATCAAGGAGACCTTCAGGCCCATCCCCAGACACATCCTTAGCAGGCCCACTTTCCGAACCTGAATCACTGTCCGGGAGTTCCACAGGGGCCCCTGCTCGTGAGGTAGCTAGTCTTGGGCTCCCATTCACTTCCGCCTAAGCCCTGGCCCCTAGAGAGGTGTCCAACGGGTTAGGTCCTGGAGAGGAGGAAGCTGGGTGAAATCTCTTGAAGTACGACACATTTCTGGTTACTGTCTCTCTTCCCCGGGTCGCCATGATGCGGGTACCCTTTACATCCACATTGGTCCAAGGACTTCTTTCATAGGGCAAACGGAACTTGCCACTGGTGATCCGGTTCTTGAGTAACACCAGGTCCCCTTTTGCAAGTCTCAAAGGCTGTGCCTGCTGTCGGTGACTTATTCGATTGTAGGCCTTTATCCTTTGGGCATCCACCTGAGCATCATCAAGCACCTCAGAACGCCACTTCGAGTGGTGTGGAATAGAGTCAGCAACGATTCTCCCCATTAGCAGATGGGCTGGGGCTACCCCAATGGTTGTGTGGGGTGTCTGGTGATAACTTCTTAAAAATGTGAAGCTGGCGAGTTCCACTGACTGACCCTTGTCATGAGCAAGGATTGTGCAAAACAAGGACCCCCTGAAAATTAGAGTAAACTATACTCCTAGGACAGGGATAACAATGTGCGTAAAAAAATTCCTAGGCAGTAACACACTGGAAAACATAAGGCATGAAATGACAGCGAAAACAAACTAAAATAAATTGTAAATTTAATAAACACTTTTAAAAATCAACCAGATTATAATACAATATATAGTCTGTGATAAGGGAAAATAAAATATTCATACAATTTTAATAAAAACAAAATCATCAACATCTACACATTTTAACAGTCGCTATTCCGTGGCAAATAGGGTCGACGCGCGTTTCGGCATGGGACACGCCTTCTTCAGGAGCCACAAAAATTTGTAAAATAGTAATCTGAAACATATATAAAAAAGAAAAATCACAATTCACTCTACAACATGTAGAAGTGCATAGAATACTTTCTAAAGTCACATAATACATTTCATATGATTATAAAAAAGGACAAAGTTTACAACAGTCATTTCATAACCTAAATATATAATAATGTTTTCCAAAGCCTATTTAATTATAACATAATAATGTTTGAACAAGGAGTACTCACTGAATTAGACATGATTCAAACTTATATAAAGGAAGTGGGGGGGGGGAGAACAGATAAAAAGGGCAAATGGTGAAGGGAAGGGTAACGTAGTTAATATAAATTGAGGATGAATCACCAACCCAAAATAGTTTATCATAGCAATATAAAATTGACATATACAATGAATCTTAATCACAAATAATCTATTGACAGTTTAATGTTTGTATTATGGTACCAAGCTAATCTCCAATAACAGTTAATAACAACTTCATATAAAAATAGGAGAAGTGGGAGACTTACTTTTAATTACAAACTCACTGATTATAGCGGTAACCTCAATATAATTCCGTGGATTGGGTGAGAACAGGAAATGATAAGCTCCTAATTCTAGAAAAAATGTAATATTTCAATAAATTATTCCTTATCCTCACAACTATTCATGGTGAGTCAGGTAAAAACTAAATTGAACATCAGGTGCCTCGTGAATGCTATATTCCATGAAGACAACCAGAGAGTATTGCCACTTCGCTAGATAAAGGATCTTCATATTAGCTAAGGAAGCCAAAATTAAACATTTATGGCAACATCTCCGATGTTAATTCCTAATGTACACAGACTAAGTATCTGTCTAGGAATACAATTCTACTACGACGATGGAGCAAAGGGTATCTAATACTTTAGAAACAATAATACCCTTATGAGACATCCATCGTTTGGATCCCTGTAATTAGCACCCACAAAGGTGCAGGACAGCGACCAGAATGTTAGCCACACTCAATGAATGCCGAATCATAATAAGGTAGAAACAAGGCTGTAGCCATAGTAATAGCCAATACTAATACCAGTGTATGATAATTGTATCCCTTGATAATTTCTTTTAGCGTGATAACGAACAGAAGGGGACAAAAAATAACAAAAAATCAAATAAAACCCACCTTAATAAGATCTTCGTTAAGGTGCTTGGTGCCCGGTGTATCAAGATAATGAAATCTTTAAAATCTTTAAACGGTCAATTTCAGATAAAAAGCGCTGTGGGAGATAATATATTGGTTAAAAGCGAACCCATAATATATTAGAGCACTTCAAACGAGCAAATACAAGAGTAGTTCAGGGAGGGTAAATACCTTAAAGCGGTTTGAGCTATCTTGCTTCAGATAAAAAATGATCCACCCAATGCTGATGAATTTATAAAACTACGATGGATGTATAGAAATTCCTGTTGATATTCTGGAGTCTGTAGGAAAATAAATGAACACAGACCCTGTTTATTAGCACACCTAATAGCTAATTGCTTTCGAGATTTAGAGCTCTTCCAACAAGAGGCTCAATATATTTAAATGCATGGTTAGAACTTGAAAACGTTATCGCCGGAATGACAATCTCAATACAAGGGGCGCTTACCGTATGTGGTAAAGGCGTGATGAATAACTACGTCCTGGAGGCCATCGGCGTTGTCTACGGCCTGGATACACCAACGAATAAAACAAATCACTAAGCAAGCAGTGCAACTTAAATAACCCGCCAGAACTGCTTAGTCCGCCCTGAATGCAAGTTGTCACGAATACAGAAAGTGGACTCATTCAAGGGGTGACTGGAATGAAGAAAGGACTAAGGAACGGGATAAACTAGCAATGATAATATAAAGACACCGATTAGAACTAATGTAAAGAAACTGTAAAAGAATCCCAATTATACAAAAACTGATGGGTATATGTATACCTACCGGGAGAATGAAAAAACTACTTAGTCCGCCCTAAATGTAAGTTGTCATGGATATGGAAAGCGGACTCATTCAAGGGGTGACTGGAATAAAAAAAGGACTAAAGAACGGAATAAACTAGGGAATCTATCAATGATAAAATAAAAGACACCGATGAGAACTAATGTTAGAAAACTGTAAAAGAATTCCAATTCCACAAAAACTGATGGGCATGTGAATACCTACCAGAAGAATACAATTACTAATATGGACCGTATTTATATTAAAAACTTGATAATATCCTGTATATCTCAGAGGGTGCCACAAGAAGGTAACTAGAGAAAAACAACCAATCGTAAAATAATTACTGCTAAATATAAATATCGCGACAAAAATTAAATAAAATAAAATAAAACACGATGGTCACATATATCGCTAAATTTTAGACCATAGTTCTTAACAAAATGGTATATGATCTAAAAGACAAGATGCCTAGAGTTCAACAGCTAACCCTAGACATCCATGACCGGGCTATACAATTTAATGACTCTACAATTTAAGAAAAAAAGTATAACCATACATATCTTCATCATAGATTTGAACATGATGAAGGTCTCCAGAATGACTTTTGAATATGTGTAGAAGAGCCGAATGAAAGGTATAATGATAACAGGTTGCGTACAGCTGGCAATAGGTAACGGAGAAAGGATCATTCTGTCTAATCTGGGACTGCTGGAAGGGACAGTCAGTCCAAAATGCAGAAAAGGGAATGGAAAGGGGAGATACTTACATAATAGCATTCTCCCACGGGATCTCGCTGTTAAGCCTGTTTTTAAATGTTCCCAAGCTAAAAATCCAAAAAACTTCCCTCTTTTTGCGTACTTTGCTTCCTCCTTTACTCTCTGCTAACCTGATCTTTTCTATGATCCGCCACTTAAAATCTTCAGGTTTGTGGTTCTTCTCCTGAAAATGCTTGACTAAAGGTGCTACAGTCTTGTTTGCCCGTATTGCTGAACGATGTTCAGTAAGTCTGACCTGTATGGGTCTAGATGTTTCACCAACGTAACCCAGTTGGCAAGGGCACAGAATAAAATTAATACAGTTAGCAGTCTTACAATTCCACATCCCCGTAGCATTCATGAGGCATCCGTTATGTTCAAATGACTCGCCATTTAGAATGTTGTTACAGGACTTACAAGCTGAACATTTAACTGTGCCTTTAACAGGAAGGTTGTCTGCTATTGATCTTGTCATGAGCAATGCATATCACTTTATTCAGAGTCCGCATAAACCTCTCTACATCCCCATTTACCTGAGGCCACCTTGGTGTGATCCTCCGGTGTCGAATGCCCAACGCTGTGAGGTATGCAGCCAGTTCTTGCTCTTGAAAAGGGGGTACATTGTCCGTTCACAGCTCCTGAATAAGGCCATGAGTTGCCATAATCTTCTCCAACTTTGGGTTCACTTCAGTGGCACTGGGCGATGCTATGATTTCGAGCTTGGGATACTTTAGAGTGATCATCAATGGCTAGAAACATATGTCTGCTATCCAGCAGACTGCCAAAGTCCAAACTAACGCATGACCACTGTGTTTGGGGTCTTGGTTCAACAATTATGGGAGCAGGTCGAGGGGCCTCCCCAGTTACCTGGCACGATTGGCAAGAAAGGACAGTATCTTCTACTAGCTCATCCATGAGGGGGAACCATACTTTGGTCCTGAGCCGTGACTTGGTATTGACCATCCCCTGATGTCCAATGTGGGCCAGTTAAATGACCCTGGCAATGTCCCCTTAGTAGACACCCACTAGCGTTCTCAGTGAGTTCTCCTCAGACATTGTACAGACTGTCCATGATGCGCTGAGCTTCTCCGGTCTGAATCTTCCACTCTGCCTTTGCTCTGGGCCAATTGTCTTGTCCCAGGGCCACCTTCGCACGTTGCAGACACTTATCCTTACTTCTCTCATCCCATAGATCGTCCATGGACAGAGGAATGGGGCAGGACCGAGCCATGACACACCTGACGTATTCCTTGGTATCAGCAGCATCTTCCTTTTCCTGTTCCGTGGCCTCTCGAGGGTGACACGACAGGCAGCCGGCCGGATTTCTCAATCCCGCTGGTATTCCACTCTGCAGTTATAGGTTTGCAGATGCAGCATCCACTTCTCGATCTGGGGTGGTGGCTTGTTAGAAGGCCCTGAAAACAGAGTCACCAAAGGTTTGTGGCCGGTGGCTACGACAAACGGCTTGCCATATACATAGAGATGAAAGTGACGGCACCCCACTGTATCGCAATGGCCTCTATTTGAGAGTATCACTGCTCCGTGTCAGTGGGGGACCGAGTAGCAAACGCTACGGGAGCTCAATCTACTTCGGGGTGCTGCCCTTGTAGCAACACTGCTCCCAGACCGGTGGGACCTGCATCCACTGCAATCGGTGTAATTTTCCTTGGATCAAAAGATACTAACATGGTCACCTCTGAGAGAGCATCCTTAATGTCCCTGAAGGCTTTAGCTTGTTCCTTGTCCCACTTCCATGATACGGAGTCCTTTGTGAGTTCCCTCAAGGGCTGAGTGAGCGTTGTGAGGTCTCAAATGAAACACCCACAATAGTTCACCATCCCAAGGAAACTGAGGACTTCAGTGACGTTGGTAGGTGCAGCGGCATCATTGATGTCACGGACCTTGTCAGGATCGGGATTGACTCCACCAGCGGAAAAGGTGTAGCAAAAAACTGGAGTTTCATTTGTTGGTATTCACATTTCTCCTGGTCGAGAGTGAGTCCAGCCCCCTGTATTCGGCGAAGCACAATAGTTAAGTGAGAATTGTGTTCCTGGATTGTCTTGGCATGCACCATGATATCATCGCTGACATTGATGACTCCTGGTATGTCCATGATCAGCTCATGTATAACGTTTTAAAACACTTCCTGCGCACTGGAAATTCCGAAGCCCAGGTGAGTGTATCGCCGCAGCCTAACATGAGTCAAGAAGGTGGTATTATTGCTGGACGCTTCATCCAGTGCCAGCTGTTGATACCCCGATCTCAAATCTAACTTGGAGAGCCAAAATACTTTGGCCATTTCTCCAATTAGGTCATCTATTGTTGGTGTGATATGACATTCCCTCTTAATGGCTGCATTCGGCAGCCTCATGTCCACACAGATTTTGACAGCCCCCGGTTGCTTAGACATCCGTGTGACAACGATTGGGAACACCCACGGGGTGGGCCACGTCACCTTCTCGATGAGGCTGGCCTCATATTCTCAGTGGGGTGTCTTGGCCATAGGCAAACACTGCGTTGGTACGGGATTCAGGGTCTCATACAAGTCAGCGGCCATGAGGTTGATCGTGGCACCCATGTCCACTACTGCCTTGATGTCATGGGAACCCACTTGGATGTTGCACTGGGGCAAACACCGGGCCTTCTGGGCAGTTGTTCCAATCATGTGCACCTTGTGCACCACCCGCTCTTCTTCGTCATTGTCCTCCATATCATTGGGCTCTCTCTCTCCTTCTGGTACCATGTTAACCACTTGTCTGGGCTTCCGATATCTCTTTGACCAGCATACTCTTTCAAAATGATTGAATCACCCGCATCCTGAGCATCTCTTGCCCTTCGCCGGACAGTCCCCTGCTTTGTAAGGTGGTCCCCCAAAGTACCCACAGGATTTCGCCTGTCCTGGGGTTGCGGTCCCGGTGTCTTTTTTGTTCCACCGCGCTGCTGGTTTGGTCGTCCCCGCATTCATCGGCTCTACTTTACTGGAGACTGAAGGGTCGCCTCCATGTGAGCCGCCCAGGCCTTGGATAATTCCTTGGTGCGTCCAAGTGTTAGTATGTCCGTCAGTTGCTTTCCTGACTCCTCCAGGATCCTTTTGCGGAGCTTGGCCGATGTGCACCCTTGAATTATCTGTCCCCTGATCCCTTCATCTCTGAATCCGCAGGTAACTGCTAAGTTCTTGAGCCGAGAATGGAAGGTGTCTAATGATTCTTCCGGGAGTTGGCGTGCTTGTCGGAATATAAACCTTTCGAAATCTTGGTTCGCCATCGGCTCAAAGTATCCATTGAGAGCATTAATCAGGGTGTGGTGAGTCTTGGGGGTGGCTTCCGCGAGCATCTTGGTGATGGATGTCTTTGCCCCCAAAGTGTAACAGCATGTTTCTTTTTTGGTCCTTGTGAACCTTGGTAGCCTTGAAGAAAATGAGCAGGCGTTCAACCCAGTCTTTCCACTTTGGGGCAAGGGCAGATGGGGACCCCTCCACTATGAATGGTTCTATAGGAGGGATGGTAGACATGATGACGCTCTGCTGACCTGATTGGCCAGGTCCTTATCACTGCCTCGCAGTTGTCCACTTTGCTCCTGCTGTTGACGCGCTGTGCGCCTTACCCCTTGTCTCAGTAGAGTTCCCCTTATGTACCTTTAGTACTGCTGCATCTCCCAGATGCCGCGTCCCTCTTGTTGTGCACCGTTTACTTTCCCTGAATGGTTTTTGTGCATCACTTGGGGTGTTTTCCAACCCTCTGCGGCCCCCTACGATGTTCTTTTTCCTTCTCTCCCCCACGGTGGTGATGTGCACATGGGCAAAATGCTGTGAGGAGGGTGGTGCTGGGCTGGCTGCCGATCAAAGCCGTGACCGTGCAGCGCACATGTGAGCCCAGAGCAGACACTCAGACTTGCAGGGAGTGCGTGCCCGCCTGCTGCTGCAGGCTGCAATTACGGGCCTCACGCGTGGTAGGGCAATTATAGAGGAAGTGCGCGCGTCCACCAGATAATGCAGTCAGGCAATTATGGTCCTTATACGCAGCAGGGCGGTTCCAGCGTTGCGGTCGCTCACCGGCCTGATGCGACGTCCTTTGGTCGGCATCCTGCTGCGATGCACCTTGGCAAAGGCCCAGTGGCAGTTTCTATTTTTCAATGGCCACTCCTCCAGGCGTCAGCGCACCGTGGCACGAGCATTGCAAGGTAGATGACAGTACCTTTGCGGCCGCCACCCGGTGCGTACTCGGGGCGATCCTACCCTCATCAGCCAAATGTTCTGTCTACAGGGTAGCTGAGCTATGCAACCCTGTTGGGGTGACTATGGGACTGGTGGATGGCCTTAAATGTGCAATAATGACAGGAGCCTGGATAATGCTTCTACGGCTGTCGCCGTCGTACGCCCAACTGGTGATACGTACGTAGACAGCCATTTATTGCGATAGGGGTCACATGACCCAACGTGGCGTGCCTGTTACGTCACAGCAACAACATAACAAGCGAGGAGAAATATGTTTATTTCTCCTCATTTTTTCCTCTTTCCATGTGTGCATTCTGCAGCACACATGGAAAGACAAAAATGCCTCTCAGGATTGTTTTTGTGGTTGAAGATGCCCCTTCCTGCTCAAAAACAATCAAAGCTGCAACAGAGGCACCCTTGCACCATGGTTCAAGGGTGCCTCCATTGGCGCAAGGGTGCAAATTATGCGCCAAAGCTTGGGGAAAGGACAGGAATGTACCGTATTTATGAAACATGGTGCATTCCTGCCTGTTGCACATTCACATAGGGCAGCGCAGCAAGAAGGCTTGCGGCGCTGCCCTACTCCGTTTCCACATAAATGAGGCCTTTAGTATCCCTAGACTGAACTCATGGAAACCATCTCCATTCTCAATTGAAGGACGAAACATAACCTGAGGATTAGGAAGGGCCCAGTTCAATGACCCTTCAGGATGTACATCGTGTAACAATGAAAGGTTAAGATTAGGCCTGTGTAAAGTTGAAATCCCTGGACCTTGCAACTTTCAAAATGTGTCTGGAATCGCCAGATTGATCAACCATGAATCTGGCATAGTACAGAAAGAAAAGGTGTGGCTCTTCTGCTGGCATGTTCCTCCTGTTGCCCAGTGACGTGACATACTTTCAATTACCTGTTCCTTTTCATTGGACCAGAGGCCAGGGAAGATCCAGAATTTGTATACATGCTTTCTGATTGAAACTTCACTTTCCATGATTGGTTTTACAAACACTATGGGTGAATTGGCTTTTTTTTTTCACTTGTGAACTTTGAGAAATTTTTAAATTAAATTATTCTTATGCCCAAAGAGAGTTTATTTCTTGTGCCTCGATTTTAGCAGTTTAAACGTCCAGTGGCTAAGTTGAAGATAAAACTGATATTAATGCAGAAAAATATAATAGTGTGCTGAATTTATTTCACGCATACGCATTTCTTGATGAACCGCTTTCAAAAACATTTCTTGCAAATGACAATTCTTAACAAAAATATGATTTTAATTGAGTTTAAAGGTGTCTGGGAGACTTTGTCAATGTCAATAGCTCAGACTGATATCAAACACTTGTGGTAATTGTGATCCTCCTTTAACAGGTTAGGCTTCCGGTTATAGATATTTCATTGTGCTCCATCTGAGCTGGAACTATAATCTATTTCTTGCAGTCTCCAGTCCACAGAGATATCAATAACACCTCTGTCTATCTATACCTAAAGCTCTTCCTCTACCAAAACAAAAGGCCACAATAGCAAATGTGGAGCAAACATGGAACAGAGCATATCAATATGTTCCATTCTGTGCTATTCGCCATCCTGTAGCACCATCAACACCCCAGGAATCATTGCTCACCAACCACCAAACCAAGAAACGAAGTCATACATTCTGTACCCTCATACTGCACTCACCCATGCTCTCTTCATCCTCAAAGGATAGTGCAAAAATTCCCCTTTGCCTAAAAGCAGAAGAAAATCAAACTATTAAAGGATTTCACTCACAAGGTAGTGTCACATTACAACAGTAGTGTAATGGCTCCACATGTACTGAATATGACAAAAACATGAATGCTGGGGAATAACATTTTTCTGAAGACCCTGCAATCAACTCTGTCGAATGCCATGGTTGCTGAACACCAAAACTGCCTAATCTTGATTTCACCTCTATCTTCCTAAACTCTACACTTCCTGTCTCTATATAACTCTCTAGCAGGTTCATTTGTTCTGCATGCTTTCTCGTCCTTTTCCCTGTCTTTTTCTTTTTCCTTCGTTCTCTCTTTTCTATCTGTCACTCTGTTGCTCTGGACAAAAGTCTGATGATGGAAAAATAAGCCCTGGGCCCTACAAAGATTGACATTGCACTCAGTGCCTGTGCTCTTCCATATTTAAAACTGGATGAAGAAAGAACTGCAGATAATGGGCAGGAAACAAATTTCGCCATCCGTGGTTTGCTAATATATTTTACAATATTCCTCAGCTCTAACTTTACAGAGTTTAACCTTTTGGTGAAGATGCAATTTGTGGATATTCCTGCCACATCTGCGGTAGTAAAACCAACTCAAAACGTGTGAGCCGATCAAGGCATTGTTTTTCTTGAAAGTCTGTGAAAGCTCAGCAGTTCAATAGGTTTTTGGTATTCACAATCTCTGGTCTGACCCTTTCCCACCTTGAAAATAGTCAGACATTTACTCCAGTTTCGAGTAATAACCTTCAAAGGCGAGAAGTGACCAACTTCAAACTGGAAGTGGGTGTTTAGGAGTGAGTTTCTCCATGGGGAACAATGATTTTCCGGTCTAGAAAAAATGTGCATTTGCATATTAGGGTGCATTTCCCTAAAGAATAATTGTACACTATGTACAATTAGGGAAATGGGATAATGAGAAATATGTTACAGGACGTTCCCAGTCGTACATCTAGGAACCTGCCCCTGGTGTCGCTTTTCAGGTGTGTGACTGGAAATGTTTGCGAATTCCAAAGAGTAGTAAATATGCACCTGTTCCTGGGACTACGACTATGTGTGCGGATTCAATTATTTTCTTTGAGAATCTGGCCACTCCTTATTTCTTTCTAAAAATTATTTCTCTACATTTTTGATTTGTTTTGCAAAGCTTTCTTTGTTGGTCCGTTATTATGAATCTTACATTTTGTGACAGAGATTTGTGGTTGCTTCTTTTGGCAATGCTAATCGATCTGCCATAGGTTTCACACTTTTTTATGTATGTTATATTTTGTTCCTTAAAGGAGAGTGCTTTAATTGATTGCTGCTCGCTGAAAGTCAGAATTACTGTGCATCATATTGCAATTGAAATCATATTATTTCTATACTAGAGAGAAAGGACCAAGTGCAATTATTCCTGCATGATGGGTTGCATTGACATTAGCTTGTTTGACTTTTAAAGGTGATATTTGGATGAGGAATATCTGTTTTCTGAATATAGGAAGTTGTAGTAATAAACCCCCAATTCAGATGTCTTCTGCAAGTTCTTTAAAGAATAGTATGATTTCCTGTGTAAATTCTACATCCTATGTCAAACTGCAGAAGTAGCCTACAGGGCTCCTTGAAGTTGTCTCCTGCAGGGCAGTATATGCTGACATTATTGGGTGGCACTTGGTGAGTAATTGGCCAGGACTGCTTTCTTTAGGTGTCGTAAATGGATGGTTCTTGCATTCTTAAGATTGTCCTGCAGGACAAGCCATGGATATTCCCAGGTATCTTATGTTCCCTCATTTTGGGTATTGATGTGGTACCATTCATTTGATCATGGGTATTGGGCTGGCAGACATCAGTGGCCATTTAACACTACAACGTGGCTGTAAGTGCACTATAGTGTGCTTTGAATGTTGCTATGCAGTGAAACCAGTGTGCACTAATCAGAGTACAGGTTCACTATGCAAGTTTCCTGGAGGTTTCATCCCTTTAGTACAAATAAATACTGTGGGCTGGGATAGACATTCTCCTTCTGTGATGTCTTATTACTTGAGGGCCAGTACTCAAACTAGTTAAGGGTAGCTGTCCTGAGGGATCTGTGTAGATGTTTCAATAACTCTAGTTTGATTCTGAGGAAGTTCAGTGTGTCAACACTCAGGGCCCGGGGGGGGGGGGGGGGGGGAGGGGGGGTAAACCTCCATCCACCACGCCGGTTATTCTCCTCTTTCTGCAAATATCCTTTATTGCCTGCCTCTCTTGCTCATCCTACAGGAAACGGTGGTCAGTGTACAGCCATTCAGTTCCAATGTACCCTGGGTCCTATTGTCATGATTTTTTTTTAATCATCACCAGGAATAAACATAATGGCAAAGTTATCCAAATTTGTTGTTGTGCTACTCATTGTTGACAGGGTCAGAACTGGCAACTATGGAAGACTGGAGGATGGAAGATTAGAGCAGCTAGACAGTTAACCATGGGGGAGCAGGAATTCCTAGAGGACAATAGTGGCAGTGTGTGTTTCACACTTTTAGAGACTCAGCTCTGTGCCTAGCCACGTCTTGTGGTTGTATTGGCTTTCAGCTCTTGACAGTTTATGCACTCAACTTAGTGCCCTTATGTTTGTTCAGTTTCCCTTTGCCCTGGCGATTTGCCTAGTATCTGCTATGTGTCCCTTGTGTTGGTCTGTCCTGTTTGCGATTATTGTGCTGGAGCCTATTATGTGGCATCCTGGGGATCAGTGCTAGTGACCTCGTCGATGCTTTGTCTCATCCCAGCAACATCTTTTGCACAGCGGCGTAAACATAATACTCTGCTGTTTATCATACTTTTCTGTACCCTCTTAGCTTGTTAATTATTCTTAATTAATTACTATTTTTATTCAGAGCACACATTCCCATCATCCCCTGATTCCAATAGCTTATCATTTAGAAGTAGACACGCATCCATTCCAGATTTTGCCATTGACATTCTCCAACAGCAAGAGCTTCGGTGTCTATACTACCCTTTCCCATTTTCCCAGCTTTCTCTATTCAGGCACATGAGATCTTAGCACCTTCAGAGAGATTCAAGGAAGGCAGAGATTTGCAGCAAGTTCACCTGGCAGACTAAAAGATTGACCCCTAGTGACCACATGTGCCTTTCATGCAGACCTTTGATCCTATGTCTCGCCTAAATGTTCGACACGTGAACTTCTCTTTCAGCCATCTCTTCTGTGCCATGCAATGTATTTCGACTGTCCAATCATGTGTTTTGCGGCAAATGTCAAATTTGAGGAGACAGGGTAAGGAGGCTGGTACCAAATTAGTGGAGACAGAGTCATCACATTTGCCACAGTTGTCAATGAGCTCAGTGAATCATTATATTCAGTGACGCCGTTTTTAGAGCTCATGCATTATACAATCGATGGGGAATATTTGTTGAATTCGGTATGTTTCTAGACACCTGGACATCCCCCGTGCCGGCAGCTATCATTGTCCATTTCTCAGCACTGACGTAATGAAACTTGAGGGGAGCCCCCTGCAAGGTGCATGAAGGGGCCCCATCTGGACTCAATCAGGATCTCTCCTGTCAGAGTATTGTGTTGAGGATGCCCCCTGGAGCTTAGCCCCCCCGCACCGCGAGAGTTTCTGGGGCCTGTGTTACGCCACAGTTTCTCAGCAGTTACTCACAATAGCCAGCTTGCATATTGAGGATCTGCCTTCCTCTAATCAGTCTGTTTGACCTGCACCTAGTCAGCTACTTTGAGTCCTAAATCTTGGGTTCTACTGTGAGTATAATCATATTGCTTCATTCAGGCTTTTGCTTGCTGGTATCTGAGCCACAGTCTCTTTTCTTCAGCTAGTGTTTGTTGGCATGGGGACTTCTTGTGACAGCTGAGTGTTCTTGTGTGTATCTCATTCCCTAATATGAATGTTACACATTTACTGAAATTACGCGATTATTCCAGCTTGTGTAATTTAGAGAAATATAGGGCAAAAATCCTACCAGAGATGCACAGGCACAACGACCTAAAAGAGAGTGCGCAGCTGCTGACTACTGAAGTTTGTGTCCGTTGGCATTTAGAGCTATTTTTGCATTAGCACAAAATGCATCCTCTGGCCCATTTTGGGTATGAGTGCACATTTTGCACTAAGAAAATAGCACTAAATGCTGGGTTATGTTTCAAATGTAATTATGAGCATTTTTGATATAATTAGGGTAGAGAGAATTACGCCAATTGTGCCCACCCCTAATTTTTTCACTTTTTTTCAAATGCTTATTTACCAGTCTGAAATGGACTCCCACTCCCATCATTTTAGAATAGTAAATTAAAAATGGCAGCTATAAGAAATTACACAGGAACAAGCACGTGTCAAGATGTGTGTGTCTATGCATCACAACGCATGCATCGGTGGCCAGCTTGGAATTCATTTTATTCAGTAGAAGACCAATCCCGCCATTTCCAGACATGTGTGGGCATCCGTTGTGATGCATGCATTCTCATGCCAATGACAACAAGTCTTGACAAAGCAACAATTTCGCCATTTAAAGCTGATAAACATTGGCTTTGCTAGTACTTGTTGGCTTTATACTTTGCCACATGAACATGCAGCTCTGTATGAGTAATATGCCAACAGCCTGTACCAATAGGCATCAATGTTACCAACAACCAACATTTAAGCATCACTCCTTTTGGATATTATACAATATTCCTCTCAGAGACCTAGGGCCAGATGTAGGTAGCCAAATACCGGTCGGTAACGGCCGAATTCGGCCGTTACCGACCGGTATTTGGAGATCGGCATGTAGGTGACAGAAAATAGGCCGAATCTGTAAATTTTCCGATTCGGTAAAATTACCGATCGGTAAAATACCGATTTGGTAAAGTTACCGATCGGTAAAGTTACCGATCGGTAAAGTTACCGATCGGTAAAATACCGAATCGGTAATTAAGAATAGGTAAAATTGAAGTTTGAGATGTAGGGAGGCTCTGAAATACCGATTTTGGGCCAAAATCGGCATTTAAGAGTCGGTATTTACCATGGATTCAAATCAGGTGTACACCAGGTACAGCCTATAAAAATGGACCCAAAATGCTATTCTGTTTGCAAAATGGCGGCATTCTATGTAATTGCAAGACGGCTACAGGAGGAAGGAGAGAGGGAATGGCTGAGACAGGAGCAGGTCTACAGGCAGAGGGTGACCCTGTTCATGCTCACAGAGGAAGAGATTTTTCAAAGGTACAGGTTGGCTCCAAACACCATCTTGGAGCTCATCAGGGACCTCAAACCTCTGTTGGAGCACCCCACCCCAAGGGCACATGCAATACCAGCACATGTACAGGTGCTGTGCAGCATCCACCTGCTGGCGTCAGGGAGCTACCAGAGCGTGATTGCTGTGGCGGGAGGGGTGACCCAGAGCAGCCTCTCAAGGTTTTTTCACAAATTCCTTGACGCCATGTTGCACAGGATGAACCATTACATTTCTTTTCCATCCACCTATGCAGAACTGGTACAAACCAAATCGGACTTCTACCAGATGGCAGGATTTCCCCATATCATCGGATGCATTGATGGCACACACATCCCCATTTGTCCCCCTGCTGCCACAGAATACATTTACCGCAATAGGAAATCAACCCACACCATCAACGTGTAGGTGATTTGCAATGCTAAGCACTACATCACAGACCTTGTAGCAAAATTCCCGGGAAGTACCCATGATTCATATATATTTCAGTACAGTGGCATCTATGAACGGCTGACTGCAGGGGAATTTGGTGAAGGCTACCTCCTAGGTAAGACACAGTGTGCAACACCTATTAGACCTATTGCAATTAGCAGTACATGTATGCATGTGAGTAAATTATTCCCTTTTCTTTCCAGTAGACAGTGCATATGCCCTTCGCTCATTCATACTAACCCCCTACCTCAACCCCTCAACACCCAGCCAAAGGAGATACAACCGGGCACACAAGCGCACACGCAATGTTGTTGAGAGAACATTTGGAATTTGGAAAAGCAGGTTTAGATGCCTGCACAAGAGTGGAGGTGCAAGGCAGTATACCCCCATCACATGCTGTAAGATCATTGCTGCCTGTGCCATGTTGCACAATCTGGCTGTTAAGAAGGGGACTGAGGTGGAGTTAACTGACTATGAGGATCACGACGACGACAATGCTGTGCCTGAAAGACATCCTGCAGGAGTGTCAACACCAAGTGATGGCAGATACAGACGTGAGGAGATTACACGCAACTATTTCTGAGTAAGTGAAGACACTGAGCTATAGTCAAAGCACAAGCTTCTGTTTTATTAGATTTCTTAAAGAGATGGTAAAGAAAAAAAGTGCAACAGTAAGCATTTGACATCAATGCTCACAGTGAGCAAACACACTCAGCCAGGTCTTGAATCCACCCACCATAGTTGCATATTGTCACTATGCTTGTTTAAATGGCACAAATGTGCAAATGAAACTTTAACAACTATGAAACAAATGTCCACAGGCAGTAGGCCATAGTAAAAACTGTTCATTTTCGGCCACGCTTTGCACTTCCAGGCGTCTGTGGCTCAGCCTGTTCACTGGGCGTTTGGCCTGTAGCCTCACCCTGTCGCCTGCTGCTCCTCCTTGGCTCAACACCATGTGGGCTAGCTGTGCTGCTCCTACTGGTGCTAGGTTCACTGTCCGGTACGTCAAGAGCAGAACTTCGTGCACTTTGTGCATTGAGTAGGGCCTCCAGCGCACCAGTCATTCCAGCTATGCCCCTTGTTAACTGATTGGTATTATTAGTCAGGACTTCCTGACTATTGATGCTACGCCTGCATAGCAGGGATGTGGCTGTTGCCAGGCGGTGTAAGGATTTCTCTGCTCTCTGTGCGCGCTGCTTGTCCCTGCGCCTTGCAGCAATTTCAGAGTCAAGTTTAGTGCACAGTTGTTGAATGCCTGTTGCCATGCACTTGTTGACTTCCACAAGCTCTTGTATGCCCTTGCCAATGTCCTGAATGTTAATGTTCATGTTTCTCATTTGTCTCTGACAGGCCATGATGCCCTTGCCCTGCATCCTCTGTATCCGGACCATGGATCCCTCCAGGCCTTGGAAGACACTGGACCCCTCCCCACGTGCACCTACACCCCTTCCTTGGACTGTGCGCCTTCTAGTCGTAGGTGGTACAGGCTCTGTGCCGGGCTGCAGTGTGGCAGTGATGTCAGCCTCAGACAAATTATGTGACTCTACACCCACCATTTCCTCAGCACCTATCTCCATTTGCAGCAGTGGGGAAACAACATGCCTCCTGCTAGGGTGTGCAACAGGTGTTACCAATTCAAGGGATGCAGGCAATTCTGGTGATGAGACCAATAGTGGTGACTGTGAGCGAATTGGGGATCCCTGCATTTCCTCACTGATGTCTGTTTCTTGGGAGGGTGGCTGCCCACTCGGAACCCCTGTGTCCTGGGATGCACTGGGCCCTGGATCCTGACTGTCATCCCTCTGGGGTGCTGTGCCTTCTGCCTCCTCAGACTGCCTTCTGGATGTGTGACCTGTGGACATATGGGCACATATCAGCTAGGTGCAAATGTGTCACAGCCACTACAATTAAACATATCAATTTGCACTTTGAACATGCTGCCTGCCCATCATTTTGTCTGCAATCATTTAAATTACTTGTTGGTTACAGTGCTATGTCACATGTTCTTTCAATGACTGACTACATGTACCATGATGCATTGCTACAGTTTTGCACACACACCATGGGACTGGGGTAACTGAGCTGCAAGGGGTGAGGGATGGATGGGGGTGGGAGGGGGATTGCTGTGCATGCATCTTACCTTTTGTTTTTGCAGATTTGGCCGAGCTGTCCACTTCTCCCAGTCCATGGACACTTTCAGACTCCAGGGTTGTGGCTACCAGCTCCTCAAGCTCGGTGAGTGGGGGTGCAGTGTTCTTTCCTCCACCTGTTTTCTGTGACTGTTTGTGGCGATCAGCCAATTTTTTCTTTGTGAGGCTCCTTAGGTCATAGAACCTCTTCTTTAAGTCTTCAGTCACTCTGGTGGTCACTCCCACAGCATTAACTTTATCTAGGATGTCCAGCCATATTTTCCTTTTTGTTGATTCTGCCACAGTGAGGGACAGTTTTCCAAAAAGTCTGTGGTGTACCTTGACCACCTCCTCAACAAGCACCTGTAATTCAGTACTACTGAATTTAAGTTTCCTTTTCCTTTCTGCCTGCTCAGTTTCCCTGCTGCTTTCCATTTTAAAGTGTTCTCAATTCACAAGCTCTGCCTGCTGCTGCTGCTGCTCCCAGTCTCTCTGCTCCAACTGCCTTTCCAGAACCTTCTAATTAGTTGCAGCTGCCTGTGTGCACACTTCCTGCCAGGAAGGGGGAGGGTGGTTGCACCTGATTGGCTGTTGTGTTGAGTTTCACTTTTGTTTGCTGGCCGAAGCGGAAAATACCGAATCGGTAATTACCAATCGGTATTTACCGATCGGTATTTACTGATCGGTATTTACCGATCGGTATTTCCAATGCATTCCTATGGGACTTTTGCCCCATAGGAATGCATTGGACATACCGGTCGGTAAATACCGATCGGTAATTACCGATTCGGTATTTACCGATTCTTATTTACCGATTCTTACCGAATCGGTAATTGGAACATCTGGATGTTCCTACACACCCCCCCTTCTTATTTACCGATTCTTATTTACCGATTCGGTAAAATTCGGTAATTAAGAATCGGTAAATATTTTTTACCTACATCTGGCCCCTGGTCTTGTCATTTGATCATGGTAAATCACTCTGTAATCAGGGAGAATTGTAAAAGACATGCCTATTGTCAAGCCGGATTTCCAAAAACTGTTCTTTATGTCCAGCATCACACACAAAATTGCCTAACATCTCAAAATGACACAGTTGTATATATTACTATAAATTGTAATCACATAATAACATTGCAATCAGAAAACCACTATAAAAATGT
Organism: Lissotriton helveticus; assembly: GCF_964261635.1. Lineage (NCBI taxonomy): Eukaryota > Metazoa > Chordata > Amphibia > Caudata > Salamandridae > Lissotriton > Lissotriton helveticus. Next base: position 1,279,239,638 of record NC_136069.1, read on the forward strand.
AACAAACCTCTCGTAGTTAATGCTGGGCCTGCAGAACATACACAAAAACCTGAACAATAACCTCATCTTTTGCTATAAAGAACTGTGAAACTTACTTTCTACTCTGCAACTAAGCGTCAGACCACATATGCTTCCTGCACACAAACGTTCATTCTCAATGAGAAATAGTTGTGGGACTGGGTTCATTACATTCATGAGAGAAGAAGAAAAGCATGGTTTTCCTCTCGTCTTTTCGTGCTGGGCCTCCTCGGTTCATTGCAATTGATTGACATGAGAGACCGCAGCCTCTCTACTGGGGCGACTGAAACAAATTAAATTGCTTTATGGTGGTCAGATAGATCTCTTTGAAAAGTCCACCCGTGCAATGCACTGTGTGGAAATATGACATTTCTGTGTTAATGAATACACCATACAGTCGTTTCAAGGGCTCAGAATCCTTCCCCCGCTGTGAGTTAAATAAAGGGCATGCTGAGTTTGGGTATGCAAATATGCACAAGGAATGCCGACTTATACATCCAGACCTCCTTTATTTAATGTGGGAAGATACAGTCTAAGCATTGTCTTTATTGGAAATGAGCATGCAGGCGTTTGCCACGAAAGCCTGTAAAAAAAGGGAGTCAGAAGTATTCTGTAAAAAAAAAAACAACTTTTTGATTCTCGTTTCAGACTCAATCCTAAAATATTCCCTAGCCATTTCATGTAAAAAAAAAACGTGAAAAGAACATGTAACACATACAATCAATACTAGCAATAAAAAAGACACTTGCAACTCAAAGTCTCATTTAGAATTTTGAGAGACCAGAAAATACTCCATTTTCTGGAGGGCATTCTACATGTAGAGTCAAATGCACAGTCTGAATTTAGACCATAAAAATACGATGGAGAAAATTTAGCAGGTGGTTTGTGTTCCTTATTTAGGCCCCAATTACGAGTTGCGGTGTAACACCACTACCTGGCAGTAACACCCAGCAGCAAGGTGCAATCATAAGCTACACCCTATAAAATGGAGAATAATGGCGTGGAACCAGATTTACAGGCTGAATTCCTCATGGAATTGCTTTTTCCATGGGATTTAATGTATTCTATTCTGACCTCTTCTGAGCAGGTGGTATCAGCCGCGGCCACTGCAGGTAAGAGCGGTGAGGCAGTGGGGCCAGGTGAGGGGGGATTTCGAGAGACGGCCACGAGGGAAAATTAATTATTTATTTAATTTTCCCTCGTGGTCGTCTCTCGAAATCTCCCCTCACCTGGCCCCACTGCCACATCCGCTCTTACCTGCAGCAGCCACAGCTGGGTTGTATAAGTGTGGCAGGGGCCTTGCGTGAATTGGGGGTTTAGGGTGGGGTGTGGTGGAGTTGGAGTAAGAAGGGGGCATGTTGGCTGGCTGGGGGACCATTACATGCTTCACTTGGGATTTTCTAGAGGGTCAGGGAGGGTCTGAGGAATTGTGCCAAGCTGCAATGCAGGTCCTGTTTTTTAGCAATTTTATTTGGTGCAAACACGGCCCACAGGCATTTGAGCTCTTTACATAGAACCAGATGATTGTACACATTTTTAAGGACAGAGATATGAAATGATTTGCCCAGTGACACAGGATGTTGAGCTTAGGCCGAGATACAAGCCTGTTTTCCAAGTTCCAAACTGAGCAGTCTAGCCCTTTGGCCACATGGTATGCTATGCTATGTGGATTTATAAAGCATGTCACTACCCAAAGGCTTCCCAGCGCTGTGTGGTTCATAGCGTACACTAGCAAATCCCTGAAGCAGTACGTGTTAAGGTCTTGTGGAGATATAGCCATGTATTAAGCATTTTTCTAAAACAGGTCTCATTCAGTTTCATGTCTGAGCTCCAAAATGTATGGGTTAAATGCGAGACGCCCCTCCCCCATACACATCTCCTCCACAAAGCATTTTATTGGGTGGATATTCCAGTATGTAAAATCGGGTCTGGTGTTCCCACACCAGGAAAAATCTGGGTGGGAGATCATTGGACCACTGATAATTGTGCAAAGCAGAATTCCATATGGAAGCTACTAGTAATCAGGTCTTTAGTGTTTCCTCCAGAATTTTGAGTATTTGCAGTTCCCTCTAAATGAGGCCATTCGTTCTAGTATTACATTAGCACCAAACTAAATCCATTACTCCTGCTCTCATCTGATCTGGTAGTGTGTTGCTGTTTTTTTTCTGACAAGTGTGCATCTCATTTTCTACTACGACCCTGTTAACAAGAGGTGCTTGAACAAGGTTTCTGTAATGCCACACCTGGAACAACTGATATTATGGGATGGAGTAATTTTGAGGTATTTCATTTGATAATTATAGAAGGAATTGGTGTTTGTGAATTGACTCCTTGTTTTTGCTCTTTCAGGTTTATTTTCCTTGTGCACTTTTAGCTTATTTTTTCCCGAGTTTGACGTGCTGTGTTCTTGCACACCCTGGAAGGCTGCTTCGGTCAGGGCTTATTTTAGTTCCCCGTTCCGGCCCTGATCATGGTGTGTTTCTTTTGAGTTATAGAGAGATGAAATGAGAAGACCACTTCTCATGGAATGTGAAAAGCGGATTTTGATTCTAACCAAATGTGTTGGAAAAGAGCATGCACGCACCTCACACTCCTTGGGACCAGACTATGAAACTCCACAAAATGACACGAAATTACATATTACATGAAGACGGTGCATTTCCGGACGTACTAGGCAGTTTTGAAATTACATTAGCTCGAGTGTCAAATTCCAAAAATACATTTGCACCTACTAGCCAATATACAGATTGCATTGTGGTTTGGACAATAGATTCATGACTAGCTCAAAATTACAAGATAATGGAGAAAAACTGCTGTACACCAGTGGAAAACCAACCTGCAGTTAGCCTGGATCTTTATCTTTATTGCATGATTTAAGGGTTTACAAGTACTGCCATCACCTTAAAGGTTCAAAGTTACTGTAAGTTTTACTTAGGATTTTAGGATTTCTAATGAGGTGTTAAGGTCAAAGGTATTCTACCTTTGTGATAATTCTAGCATTCTCCGGGTAAAATACGGTTATTTTGTTTACCCTGCAGCACTGTGATGCAATTGTTTCTGCGAGAGAATTCCAGATGGTAGATCTTTTAGTTAGTGTGTAAAGGAGTATTCCTTGTTTTCTATGCACCCAAGGCCAGGTTGTTCACATTTCCAATCTTGTCTTTAAACCTAATGAGTCTGTTTGACCCTTTTATAATCCCAGCCTCTTGTCCTTAACCAGTTACCTGTTGAGTGTTTGTGTTTCTTATATAGTAGGCTGTATTTTATTGAGTATTGATGTTTCCAATTCTCAGTGGGTTATATCTTAGTTTGATTTCATCATATTACCGATTCAAGCGAGTTTGTGAGTATCTCAGAGTAGCCTGCCTCAAATCCTCCACTAAGTGGGAATATTTTACTACTCCAACGTTTTTTGTTTCCTTGTCTTATTGAGCGTGTGCAATGTTGAAATGTGTATCAGTAGGCATCTTTGGACAATGTAGACTGTTGGGGACTTTGGGCATCTGTGCATAACTTTTAAGTGCTATGTCTTTATAAATGCTTGATTGATTTTATGGAATTGAGATTTAAAAATTCATTTTGTAAACGGTGTTAATTAACCATATGTAATGATAACAACTTTTAATTTCAAGTGTATGTTGAATAGGAGTGGTTGGGTGTACCAAGTGTTCCTGTTTAAAGGAGTCTGACTTTCAAATGATTTTCTTCATACTTCCCTTTTTCTCAGACTACATTCCCTCTGTCGCATTACATACCTTCCATACCAATTTAGGACTTTCCTTTGTGTCCGATGGGTCAGATATCTTTTAACTTTTGGAAATCAACAAATCTTGCAACTACTTTAAATAATCCACATTTGTAAAGCGCGAACAATCACCCGTAAAGGTCTCTAGGCACTGGGGCTGTCGGGAAGATTAAGCAAGCTTTGGCCGCCATAAGTGGCAGGGTATGCTCAGACGTGAGTCCCTTGCTCACTTTGCCACTGGATTCAAGCAAGCCGGGCTGAAGACGGCTGTAATGCCAGAAACTGGTCCTCGGAAGCTTGTTTCCGGTCCAGGGAAGGCATGGCTTGGCAGTTCGGACTGGACTGTTCCCATGAGGCACAGGGTCAGACTGATTTGCATATAGCCATGTCTGAACTGGGGTGGCAGAGTGGGCTAAAGAACGGTGATGGATTAAACCCAGATCTTTTGATTGGGTGTGAGTGTTTGATTGGTTCAGATGCTCCGTCCATTACCACCCCCTTTTGTACAGCTGCTGCCCAGAGTCACATGGTGCTGGGCTGATCTTCCGCCGGACCTGGGGATCGAACCGTGATCCCCAGATTCCAATGTCAGTCGCCCTGACTGCGACGCCACAGCTCTCCTCTTACCTAGCTTTTGTTTTTATGTTTATTGTGGCATTAATTCCTGTGTGTGTTTATATGTGTATATATATTGTTGCCTTGGGACTAGTGAGAAATTCAATTTGGCTCCTGTGAGTATTTTTATTTTTAAGTCTGGCCTTTAAAACAGCTTTAACATTCATGCCAGACTATTGCATGTTGTGTCTGTTAAATTATTATTTACCATTTGCTTCCGCCCATCACAGCATAGAGCATGGGGCAACTGGTCAGCCCATTTGTTTTGGACATATTCAAGGTTATCAACAAAATAAGCAAGCAGACATACTTTTTGGTTAAACATTAAGCATTTCCTACAAGACTTGCTAGTCTATGCATCTCCAGTTCAACAGTAGGCGACACACAGGGCTCCCCTCGATGTTTATTCCAGTGTGACCACTTCCTATCCCACTTCTTGGGACACCCCAAGCCTTTAAAGCCTCAGTCTCCGCCAACATACATCTATCCATTTCTTTGGCCCACAAGGTGACGAGTGGTGGGTTCGCTCCCCCAACCTCTAGCCAGCTCCCGTTTCACCAGCGTGTATCCCAGTGTCGTAAATTGCTGTTCAACCTCCGTGAGATCCGTCGCCTCCCACATGTTCAACAGTCCCAGTTGTGGTGTTAATATTATGTCCTTCCCCAAACCTGTACGCATGTGGTCTGAGGCTCCCTCCCAAAGGGCACGTATCCTTGGGCAGGTCCAAAGGGTATTGTAAAATGTGGCCTGCTGTCCACAGCCCCTCATACAACGATCATCCGGTCTAGATGCTTTTCTCGCCAAAACTGTCCCGGAGATGTATGATCGGTGGAGTGTCCTAAGCTGGATCAGTCAAAATCTCTGTGTGATAGCCACCTCTCGAGGGGACATACATGCTGTCTGCCAGTCCTCGTCGTCTATAGGACCAATGTCATCTTGCCACCGCTCCCTGAGCTTCGGGAAGGTGCCTGGCAGATTATTACTCAATTATTTATGAGTTAGGGATATTGCCTTTGAAGTGAGGGGCCCGTCTAGCAAGCGGTCTTCCAGAGGTGATGACTCTGGCATATCTTTAAAAGATGGAAACTCCACCTGTAGCGCATGCCTGATCTATAAATACCTATACATTTCACCCTGTGCCAGATGATATTGTTTCTGGAGCTCACTAAAGGTAAGCATTACTCCCTTTTTAACCAGATCCCTCACCGCTGATATCCCGATGAGGTCCCATTTATCAAACCCGGGCTGATAGCACAGCATGCCCGGTCTCTGGGTGAATCACAACGGTGTAGCCTGCAAGAGGACGCCCTTCCATCCCAGCCGGGAAGTAACCACACACCAGATTTCCAAAGTGTGTTGGGTAGATCCAAAGAGCCTCCCCTTGTTTTTCCTATCAGTGGTGTATAGGGGCCCAAAATATCCGGAGCTGTCAGTTTGGTATCAATCAAGGGCATACGGGGGGTCAGCCCATTTTAACCATTGGCTCCCTTTAAGTTGAGTGGCAATACAGAACCTGTGTGTACTGTTCACTTCCACCTTCACTTCCCCCTTAAATAGTTCCTTTTTCTTCAGTGATAAACCTGGTTCTAAGTCTGCTTTTTAACTTTAATTATCTTTTTGTACTAAATTTAAATAACAACAATTTATTTTGCATGCGCTTTATATGCCCAGCTACATGGTCATTTATTTTTTGTCCCCTTCTTAAAGTTATGAACTGTTTAGGTGACATTGTAGCTGCTTGCAGTTTGAGTGCTTGGCTAGCTGGAGATTTATTCTTGTCTCTTTCACAAATAATGTTAATAAAATGCATGACAGAACTGAATGGCTTCTATATAAAACAAATATCTAGTAAAATGGCCACATCAGTGATTTCTATTTTCATTTAACATTTCAAAGCAAGCATATGGCAGCCACATTTAGGTGCATTTAGCCACATGTTTTAGCTTTTTTCCTTTTCTGGCACATTATTTCAATAAAAACTATAATATAAAGTAACCATTCCACCAGCTTGTCAGGGTCAAGTCTGTATGCTTTGAAAATGATTGTTATTATTCAATTTAATTCTGTTATTGATTTCTCAATTATAATCCGGTGAAACATTCTACTGATTCTTTGATATTTTGTGTCTTGTGTTTTCCTTTGCAAGCTAATACAGTTATATTGTTTTCTAGTTGTGGTCAAAGAGGTGGCTCTGTAGGCTAACGGTGAATAATATTATAAAAATTGTCAATATGATTTCTATATAGACTAACTCAACAAGTCTGATTGAAAGCATTATTTTGATTGACGAGCGTGTTATCTTATAGTGCTGCAAATAAGAAACAGAATCTTTTGTACTTTGTATGTTTTTAATATGTTCCCTGTTTCTGTTTGGTTTAGCACCTGGGCGTAAAATCCGTTACGCTCGTGGATTTTTCGTATTTTCGGAGAATCCGCAATCCGCGAACTCTCGCGGATGCGGCGAGAATACGCAAAATCCGCGCGAAGCGGATTTTTTGTTTGTGTTCGCACTGCTCGCGCTGCTCGCGGTCCGCGGCGCGGGCAGGAACAATCTCGCACTAGCGAAAGTACAAAAATTACTTAGTAAAGGAAGTGGCCCAGTCTCCAACTTCCTGTTCCTGTCCAGCAAGCTCCTCCCATAGGGGTGGGGTGAAGGAAGTGCCCCAGTCTCCAACTTCCTGTTCCTGTCCAGCAAGCTCCTCCATTTCCTGGCCACTTTTCGATCATTTTTGACTGGGAAGGATTACTTTTTGTGGTTGCTGCTGGATATTTGGATTTGAGGCTTTTTGGATTACTTTTGGATTCGAATTTTGATTTCACAAAGAAGTAAGTTGATGTTGTTTGTTTGTGGTGATTTTTGTGTGTGTTGTTTTTTTTCGACTTTTTTGGGGGGAAAATCTGCAAGTTCGCGAGCTGAGGATGTGTTTTTGCTTGTGTTCGCACTGCTCGTGTCCCGCGCAGCAACAATCTCGCACTCGCGAAATTGTAAAAATTACAATTCTGCTGCACATGAATTGAAAACCACCAGGCTTATTTATGGGTGCATGGATGATACAACTGTTTTGTTGAAATTATTTTTGTTAACATGATTCTGGCCAGGGCATGGATGACATTGGATTGTGCTGATTTTTGTGTGTTTTAGGACTTTTTGGGGTGGTGTTGGGGGCTTGCTATGGGGGTGGGGGCCATTTTATTGTCTGGTCCCGTGTGGGTGGGGGTCTAGGGGCCATTTGTAAGTTGTGTGCTTTGTGCCATAGGCCTGCACCCACTGTGCTCTGATGTCATCCATTATGCCCAGGGGGGCCCAGAATCGGTCTGTTCGCGGATTTTGTGGGTTTTTGCCACGTTCGCGCCGTGAAGCAACAATCTCGCACTCGCGAAATTGTAAAAAATGCAATTTTGCACCGGAAAACCACCAGCAGGCAGCATAAGCCTTCTGAAAATGGATGGATGGCATTGGATTGTGGTGATTTGATTTGTGTTGTGTGTTTTCACTTTTTGGAGTAGGGGTTGGGTGCTGGCTATGTTGGTGGTGGCCATTTTGAGGCATGGTCCTGGCCATGTGGATGGGGGGGTCAAGCGGCCATTTTGAAGGCAGGCAGTGAGCTTTGAGACATAGGTGTGCCTTGCTTTCACCCATTGTGCCCAGGCGGAGTCAGGGGTACATGAAAGCACAACCCTCTGTGTGTGTGCTCTCTTGGATCAATGTTAAATTCCTGTTTCCCAAAAATTTAGCAAATCCTAATTTTGAAAATTCCATATTGTGTGGTGTGCACGTGTGTATTCATAAATGCCTACTTGCTAACTGTTTATTCAAGCGCTACATATGCAACATTTATATTTACTGATGTTCCTCTGTCTTCGTTTGCGTTTAGGTGCACAAAACTACGCATCATCATCGTTGAGCATCAGTGCCAGGAAGAAGTGCTGCTGCGGCCTGTTGTTCCGACATCTGAAGAAGATGGCTCCAAAAAGAGGTGCCCGTAGGTCCTCTTCCAAGAAAGATGTCTCTACTAAGGAGAAGAAGAAGCAAGTGGCACCACTTACCAAGGCGACTGGTTGCTCAACCAAGACATTTTTTGGGCAACAACAACCAAAAAAACAAAGGCCCACCATGAGTGCTGCACAGGTAGCCTGTTTAGTTGTTGAATCACCAACGACCAGTGATGTTGGATCATCGCAAGAAAGTAGCAGCACGCCATCAACACAGGTTTTAACTCATCTCACAAGTACTATTCAACAACCAAAGCCGCAACAACAACTGCATGGGCTACTAGTACAAGCAGAAGTACATGCGCAAGGAGCTGTCCGAGAAGGAGCTGTCCGAGAAGGAGCTGTCCGAGAAGGAGCTGTCCGAGAAGGAGCTGTCCGAGAAGGAGCTGTCCGAGAAGGAGCTGTCCGAGAAGGAGAAGGCCGAGAAGGAGCTGTCCGAGAAGGAGCTGTCCGAGAAGGAGCTGTCCGAGAAGGAGAAGGCCGAGAAGGAGAAGGCCGAGAAGGAGAAGGCCGAGAAGGAGAAGGCCGAGAAGGAGCTGTCCGAGAAGGAGAAGGCCGAGAAGGAGAAGGCCGAGAAGGAGAAGGCCGAGAAAGAGAAGGCCGAGAAGGAGAAGGCCGAGAAGGAGCTGTCCGAGAAGGAGAAGGCCGAGAAGGAGCTGTCCGAGAAGGAGAAGGCCGAGAAGGAGAAGGCCGAGAAGGAGAGGTCCATGGAGACTTGCAAGTAGAGGTCAGTGAAGATGGCCATGGAGCGGTGCAAGTGCCCACAATGGTTGTTCTTCCAGAAGTAGGGGCACAGGAGGAAATTGACTTTGGAGCCGGGGTATCATGTCAGGAAGACGAAGCCACTCCTCCTGATGATTCATTTTCTCCCAGCTCCCCAGCAAGGAAAAGATCAAGGAGGGTGTGTAGAAGTTCCTCTTCAAGCCCCGCTCCATCAGATGATGATCTGGATCTGGATTGGCAACCATCTCCGACGTCTGAGAGGGAGGCACACCATGAGCTGCGAATGGTATCAAATCTTAAAAGGAAGGGCCCCGGAAAGCTCATACTTATGGATCCGAACGTCGGACTTGATGAAGTGGTGCATTCTGATGTTGTTGAAGAGGATGACAGCAATGACCTAGTCATCACACATGTCAGTCCAGCCACACCGGCCATGCAGCAGACAGACATTTACACCCTATCCCGACGTCATGCTGAGCGTGACCCTGGCGACGTGCCACTGGTAGCACCACCAACGCAGTCAAGTAGTACCACAAGTTCAACAAAACCTACAGCTCCCATATTTTCTCCCCGGAGGGGGACTCCAACCAGCTCGACTCCCTCAAGTAAGGTTGCTGCAATAATTGCACAACCCAGTAGATGTCTGCAAGGCTCATCCACCACTGCTTCATCTGGCATTGGCAGCAGTATCACCTCGTGCGGCAAAACCAGAAGTTTCCAGTCCCCAGTTTGGAACTTTTTTAGTGTCCATGAAAAATATGATAACATAGCCGTTTGTTGCATTTGTAAGACTAGCGTTAGCCGTGGTAAGACTGGTACCAACTATGGAACCGGAGGCCAGATAGGTCATCTTGAAAGAAAGCACGCTGTCGAATGGTTTCCGCACCTAGCAAACGTCAAGGGAAAGCGATCCCAAAGGGAAAGTGGCCAAAATATACCCATAGTAGGTGTTTCATCTGAAGATGATGGGGAGGTAGAAGAAGCGTCAGACATGTGTCCGGTTGCACCCAGTACCCCTTGCAGCACCACACCCTCCGTAACACATAGCAGGCACACTGAGAGTCTGGGAGACACACCAATGCGGAAAATGTCAACACTGATCAGAAGTGGGTCGAAGAAGGCATCAGCATCATCCCGTAAATTTGTCCAGCGCACCATTTCAGCCATGTTCTCCTCAGATGCGCAATTTCAATGCAACCACCCAACTGTACGCCTCTATAACACTAAGCTGGCAAAAATGATAGCGGTGGACCTTCTCCCTTTTTCGTTTGTCGAAGGTGTGGGTTTCCTTGAACTCGTGGCAACATTGGCCCCTAAATGGAAGGTTCCTAGCCGGTACTATTTTGCCAGGGTTGCTGTTCCAGCACTACACAAAGAGGTGCTTGAGTTGGTGGGGGCAGCTTTGCAGAAGAGTGCTGTTCACACTATACACCTGACAACAGACATGTGGACCAGTTGCGCAGCCACTGATTACATGTGCATCACTGCACACTGGGTCTCTTTTTCAGGGGTTATTAAACAGATAAATGCAGGTGGTGACTTGGTCGAGATTTTTAAGGGTGCTCGTAAACATGCAACATTAGCCATGTTTGGCATGGAGAAAAGTCATACTGCAGTCAACATTTTGGCTGACTTTAACAAAAAGGTCTTGCAATGGCTGCGCCCAAGAAATTGCAAGGTTGGTTATGTTTCTACAGATAATGGCAGGAATGTAGTTAAGGCCATGGAGGACGGTTTCTATTTCAGAGTGCCGTGTTTGGCGCACTGTATCAACCTTGTTGTGCAAAATTTTTTGAAAAAAGAACTTGCAGTCGACAAAACACTGACCATCTGCAGAAGAATATGCACACATTTCAACCATTCTTTTAAGGCCCGGAAGGAGCTGAGGCGCAAGCAAAATGAACGTAGAATGCCAGTGAAAGCACTTATCCAGGAGGTGGCAACACGTTGGAACTCAACCTTCTACATGCTTGAGCGTCTGCATGAGCTGTTTCCAGTAGTCAATGAGTATTTCTACAACCTGGGTGGTGATACGACAGGAATGATACTAGCGGTGGAGCAATGGCAGCTAGTTAAAAGCCTGACAGACATGCTTCGGCCTTTTGAGGTCTTCACGCGTGACGTGAGCAGGGAGGACTGTTCTTTGAGCAAAGCTATCCCACTGTTGCTGAAGCTCGAGCACCAAGTCAAGGTGGTGTCTTCACAATTAAAGGACGTTGGAAAGAACGAAGCACATGAGTTGGCGCAGAGATTATTACAACGCCTAGTTAGCAATGAACGGCTTGTAAATATCAAGAAACAACAGCACTACATTTGTGCTACTATTCTGGATCCACGTTACAAAAAGCCATTGTTTGGCAAAGTAATAATTCCTTTTGAAACATCGGATGTTACAGAGTACAAAGGTTGGCTAGCTCAGTCAGCCATTCGTTTTGAAATAGAACGGAAGGAAACTGTAGGAGAAGACAGTACTACTAGTGAATCAGCAGGCGATCAGGCGTCCCAAAAAAGCACTTCACCATCTGTGCCTGTGGCAGAAGTGAGTGATTTTTCCTCTGAGCCGTTAACCACACCAGCAACCGTATCATCTCCACCAGGCGCATGCGATATGTCTGAAGCGAGTTGGCTAACTCAGCTAGGGTTTCCTGGTCCTAGAAAGGACACAGAAGTGCAAAGTACAGGAATCCGGGAGGACATTCTTTCAATGGTGCAGGCCTATCTGGATGACTCAACAGAGGTCAATATTACTGAGGACCCATTGGCGTATTGGCATGGGAAAAGAAAAATATGGCGAGAGCTCACCAACCTGGCTATCAATTACTTGTCTTGCCCACTCGCAAGCGTGTCTTCAGAACGTGTTTTTAGTTCTGCTGGTGGCATTGTGACTTCCAAAAGGTCCCGCCTCTTGCCCGCAAATGTGGAGCGGCTCACCTTGATAAAGATGAACCAGCACTTCATACCACCAGATTACAGAGTACGAGAATGCACGCAGGAAGAAGAGGACACCGCCCTACCCGAGGAAAGTTCTCCTCAGTTACCAGAAGTAACCCCGACTGATGAGTTAGCAGAGTATGAGGACGAGTTCTGCTTCCCTGACAGCGAGTTCTGAAAATGACTCAATCATTCATTAATTGTAAATAGTCCTCCTTATTCACTTTTATTCCTGTGTGTCTGCCTTTCTTTAGCAAGTGCTTCATCACATTCCCAACAAAACTGTAATCAACCAATAAAACAACAAGCCCATCAACAGAACTATCTTGATTTTGATGCCGCAGCATTCCTCAGGTTCACAACAGTTAGTTGACAAGAACTCAGTCCTGGTCGTCTATCCTGAGTCCTCCTCCTCCAGACTCACCCTATCCATTACCCATAATGCTGATGCCTGGATTCTGCACAATGAAGAAATGAAGGAGCCAGCCCTCAAACACAAATTACAGGTAAGATAAGCTTTTGGATGGGAGGTAGTATAATGGAGTATTCGGAGAGGCGAGAGAGTGACAGTGGTACTAGCAGCAAAGTCCTAGGGCTCTTGAATTAACAAAGTCTGTGACAGGCATTTACTTAGGAAAACATTTGGCCTATTGCACGTGAACGTGTAGGCGTTATATTGCTCGCTTGCCTGTCTCAGGGGTGCTGTCTCTGGGGCTTCTAGGTTTTAGGGTTGTGTCAGCACCGCTACCACATTTCTAATGTTGATTGCTTTTGTTTTGCAGAAAATCCACGCCGGGAAACTCCAGTTGTGGCCCTGCTGCAGAACGCGTTAGGACTCTGTGAATTCCAGGTGGAGCCAGCCCTCAAACACAAATTACAGGTAAGATAAGCTTTTGGATGGGAGGTAGTATAATGGAGTATTCGGAGAGGCGAGAGAGTGACAGTGGTACTAGCAGCAAAGTCCTAGGGCTCTTGAATTAACAAACTCTGTGACAGGCATTTACTTAGGAAAACATTTGGCCTATTGCACGTGAACGTGTAGGCGTTATATTGCTCGCTTGCCTGTCTCAGGGGTGCTGTCTCTGGGGCTTCTAGGTTTTAGGGTTGTGTCAGCACCGCTACCACATTTCTAATGTTGATTGTTTTTGTTTTGCAGAAAATCCACGCCGGGAAACTCCAGTTGTGGCCCTGCTGCAGAACGCGTTAGGACTCTGTGAATTCCAGGTGGAGCCAGCCCTCAAACACAAATTACAGGTAAGATAAGCTTTTGGATGGGAGGTAGTATAATGGAGTATTCGGAGAGGCGAGAGAGTGACAGTGGTACTAGCAGCAAAGTCCTAGGGCTCTTGAATTAACAAACTCTGTGACAGGCATTTACTTAGGAAAACATTTGGCCTATTGCACGTGAACCAACACGATGACAGTGTTCAGTTAAATGAAATTACTGCAAAACCACCACCCACCCAGCTCAAAAGTAGTAAAAAAACAGGTATGCTCAGATAAAGTTTGAAAAAGTATATTTATATCCCTAACAAAATAATCTCCCGCAAGACCCTCCCTAACCCCAACAAATAGTCCTCAAAAGTCCCCAAAAAACCCAACTCCCAATTCCCACCCCCCAAAAGTCTCAAAAAAAGGGGCAAGGGACACTCTAGGGATGCAAGCTGGTAAGTTTGGCCTCCAGGGCATCATGCTTTAGGGCCAGGGCATCATATTTTTCTTGGAGGATGGCTTGCTCTAGGCGGAGGCCCTCCACCACATTTTGAAATTTGTGCCATTTCTGGACCTCCGCCTCTAGGTCTGACACTCTGCGGAGTGCACGGCGCAAGCGACCTTTAACAGTGCTGCGAGGTGCAGCTTTTGCTGCTCGGCGGTGGCGTCTTCCGGCACGGCTCCGGTTCGCTGGAGCACTGTGCTTACCGGCAGAACGTGGGGTAACAGAGGAGGATGTAGACGATGTTAAGTTGGATGCACTGGAGTGCGTGTCATCCCCCTCGAGTTCCACCAGTCGCCGATATTCCGCAACAGTTGCTTCCAGCCTCCGTTGCCGGGCCAGTACAGCCAGCATACTCCTCGTTGGTTTGGAGGTTTTAGTATTGCCAACTATATGAAGAAAGAAAGACATAATCTGTAAGCAATGCTCTTTAGGAATATGATTAACACAAAATGATTCAGCAGGAAGTTGTGTCACAGTACAACTAGCAACTAGCCAGGGCAGTACAAAACTATTCAGGCCAGTATCATGGGCGTCCGCAGGGAGGGGCGCTTGAATCACCATTTCCCTTCCCACAACTCTCTTGTATCCTTGGTTTGGTGCTCTTTCATATGAAAGAGATGTGGCAGAAGTGAGTGATTTTTCCTCTGAGCCGTTAACCACACCAGCAACCGTATCATCTGCACCAGGCCCAGGCGATATGTCTGTTTCCCTCCCTCTCTCTCTCTCTCTCTCTCTCTCTCTCTCTCTGTCTCCCTCTTTCTGTCTCCCTTTGTCTCCCTCTACCTCGCTGTCTCTCTCTCTCTGTCTCCCTCCCTCACCCTCCCTCTGGCTCCCTCCCTCTCTCTCTCTCTCTCCTTCTGTCTTCCTCTCTCTCTGTCTCTGCCTCTATCTGTCTTTCGGTCCCAGCCTGCTGTAATTACCATATTGTAATTTGTCACTGGGCCACCACTGGATACACATCATATCCTATCTAAGAGTCAGATAGTACCATGATCCAGCTTACCTGTACTCGCCACCGCCACTGTCTCCTTCCTCACAGTCTGTACTTCTTCTTGGTCCGACTCCTCTAGCGCCGCCTCCTCCCCAGATTGACCCTCGGACTCCGAGTCAATGATGACCACATCCGAGCTGGCCCCGCCACCAGATGTTCCACCTACAAAGTAGATTTAAGAATGTTAGATTACACCACTCCACTAGTATTTGGTCTATGAATGAAAAAATGTGAAAACAACTGAAAAAGTAATTGACTGTCTACTCTAGTCTAAAGTAAATGTCCCTCCTTCCAGGGAAAGCTGTTGTCTTGCTTAATTTTTTTGTCACAATTGTTGAATGCTTGCTTAATTTTAACACACATTATTTTTCTCTGAACAGACAGAAACTGGACTTCTAAGGACAAGAGGAACATCAACTTGAAACCAGGTGAAAGCTCGGCTCGACCACAAGAAATTTCTACCAATCCAGTACTCATCAACTCTGCACCAAGCACTTTTCCATTTCCAACTAACTTTATTTTAATATATGTGTTTACTTAAACTTTTAATAAAGCTTTTAAACTTGAATTGACTCTGTAGTTTTTCCTCCAGAGAGTCCAGACTAGAGTGACTGAGCGAAAAGTTTTGCAATTTTTGGAAGGAGGAATCTGTGCTGCTGACACTACCAGGTTTATTTATACAGTGTGCCAAACACGCCACTCTGAAATATTATTACTCTGGTCTTTGGTGTCCATAGTTCGGTTTGTGGAGAAGTGTCCCTGCAACAGTAGTATTATGGATTTTGCTCCTATCTAAACACTATTTCGAAACAATTAAATTAGGAATGCTTGGACAACAATAGGTCCTCTATATTTAAATGAAAACTTACTGGGGCCAGCAAAGGAGCACTCGCCGCCCTGGCCTGCATCCTCCTCCTTTGGAGCCACTGCTGCATCCTCCTTTTCCGCCCGCTTGCCCCTGGGCGGACCTGACGTACAACATGAAAGAAATAACAGAAAACATTGATGATTGCTGCTTGCCGATGTCCTTGTCAACCAAATCAAACATTTAGAAAGAACAAGAACCTACTATTTCAGCCAAAAAGAGGGCTACAATGGAAGGACTGCACCTGAGCCTCTACTCTAGGGGCAGATTTACAAGCCCCTTGCAGCTCTTCTGCTCCATTCTTGCGTCAATTTTGTGACGCAGCGCCACAAGAGAGGCGCCATGGTCTGGCGTATATTAACAACGTGACGCATATGGGAGATGCATCCCATTCTAAAACCCTGCGCCATTAGGGAGCATTCCATCGCAAGGGATGGCGTTCCTGCGCAGGAACGCATGCTAAAAGTGGCTATGGGGAATATATAAAATTTCAATCAGTCATTTAGGACAATGATGCGTCACTGAAACCCTGCGCCTGCATGAAGCAGACTTACGGCTTGACGCAGCATTGCTGGAGCTGCGCCATCGTTGCAACGCAACTCCATCAAAGAGCCGCCTTTACGGCACCGATGCGTAACGCTTCGGTGACGTTTTGGGACCATGGTGTGCCGCATTGTAAATACGGCGCACCATGGGTGGTGCTGCCGTGCCACACACTTTGCAGGGATGCGCAGGTAATTGCTAATCTGACACTTACGGGCATACTTACGAGTTCTGAGCTGGACACCTCCAGATGTGCACCAGAACAAATACGTAACGCAAAACTAACCTTGCGTCACGGCAGATGCGCCGCTATTACAATGCGGCAAACCCTGGCGCAAGGGTAGGCAGATGCGTAACGCATCTCGTGACGAAATAGGGGCGCATCTCTAGAGTCGCTTCGTGGGCGCAATGCAACTATAGCAGTGCTCAGGGCTGCCCAATACTCTACATACCGCATCAGTCCTTACGCCTGCTTCAAGCAAGCAGGCATAAAGAATTGACATAGCAGCGTCGCGGAAGTGCCTGCGCTAAATCTTGTAGATTTTACGCAGGCACTTTTGCGAGGCACACATCTGCCTGACCGGCACCACCCACCCCCCACTCCCCCCCTGCGTGGGAACGCACCCATTGAGGCGCAGGCCCAGGCATTCACGTGGCGCATCTCCTTAGATGCATCACGTTGTACATGACTCGCAGGGATGCGCCACGTTTACGTCGCTGTGCGTCAGGTAAGGCAGTGTAAACGTGGAACAAGGGGCTTGTAAATCTGCCCCTTTGTGTCTAGCATTACGCAGTTCTGTAAAATACACTCATACTCAGCCCAATTAAATGAACACAAAATAGATAACAAATAAGCAGTGGCACCGGCACAGAGAAGGAGAACAGTGCACCTGAAATGCACAGAAGATTTTGAAATATTAATGAAAAAATTGCTACTACTACTCACCAAGACCGGGGACCTCCACTCCCAGCACGTCTAGCAGGTCACGCTCTCGGTCAAGGATGTCGGTCCAGCGGTGGGTGACCTGATTGTAGGTGCGCTGGACCCCCGTGATCTTAAAAAGGGCCCGGCACACCTGCCCCCACCGCTTCCGTCGCTCCTGGCTGTTGGTGTAACCAGCAGCAATCCTGCCGCCTGCCGCGATGGTCCTGGGGAGACGGCGCTGCACGTAAAAAACAAGTGCGCCCACCTCCTCAGGGCTGAAAATCTCCCGGGGCACCACCATTTCCGCCCTCAATCGACCACACGGGAGCCGGGCACGGGCTGCGGTGCCCGTCTTGGGCAGCTTGACTGCTGTCTTCACCATGTTCTGGGCAGGTAAGGAGATAAAATGAAAAAGAATAAGAGTAGAGAAGAAGGAAAGTAAAAGTTTAAAAAAGTAGTTCAAAAGTAAACAAAAATAGCCTAAAACACAAAAATATAGATCTAGAAAAATACAGGGATAGAAAATAAGTTAAATAGATCAAAAAAATAGTAAAACAAGCAAAGGATGGCAGAGATATAGAGAGGATAGAAACACCATACCCAGACACATAGGAATGAATGAAAAACAAGATGGCGGCCCGATCACGTGCGCGTAAGTAAGTTCGCACGCGATTTCTCTCGCGAACTCGTGCGAACTTGTATTCGCAAGGCGCGAGTCGGGCGAGATTACACTTAGCGGGCGGAAACGGAAATACGTCACGCAAACAAAATGGCGGCGCCCATACTCAACCTTGAGGTAACTCGCACGAGTTTGCGGCCTCCACGGGCCAGTTCGCACTACGACGCGCCCCGCGAATAGGGCGAAATTACCGAAAAACGAGTTTTGCAAAAGCAAAACGAACGAGCAGGTGCAAAAGTTCGAGCTCATCATTTGTAACCATTTACCTGTAGTGCTTCCTGAAGGGGCCCTCCAGAATCCGGTTGCCTACTTGCAACTATTGTGTGACCCTGCTCTGACAGTCACAGAATAGTTACAAGTATGCCATTGCATCCTGTTAAAAAAAATTATTTACTTTGCATTTGCAACAAAAAGGAAAGGGAGCAGACAAGCAGGTGCCAGCCTTCATTAATGTCAGTTGGGGCAGGGCAGGTGTTGTTGTTTGCAAAACTTAAGGCACTTAGCAGGTGTTTGTTCACTCAGTGGTCAATCAGAGGGTGTTGTGATGACACTGAGGGTGGCATGGGTGTGCCAGCCAGAGGGTGGCATGGGTGAACCAGAGTGCCAGTGTTGACAGAGGATGGCAGTGCTTTGCTTTGCCCCAATAATGTACACTGGTGAACTAGAGGGTGATGTGATGACACAGAGGGTGACATGGGTGAGCCAGAGGGTGGCATGGGTGACCAAAGAGAGTGCCAGTGGTGACAGAGGGTGGCAGTGATGAAGAAAGCTTAGCAAACAGGCTGGGCACGTAGAAACAACAAGTTCGCTAAACTGGCGACCCGACAAGTAAGTTCGCAATTTGCGAAATAGTACAAAACCCTCGCGAACTTGCAGAAACCCGTGCGAACATACACACCCCCAAAAAATCCGCTAATCCGCGAGAATTCGCGGATTTCGCGTATTTTCGCAATCCGCGAATACGCAAATCCGCAAATTCGCGGATTGCGAATCCGCAAAATCCGCCCATGCTTACTTATTTGTTGTTAGTTTTTGAGCCAAGTCTATTGTTCTCTGAGATTTCTATATTTTCTTTTAAAAGGGATGGTGTAACATTCAGGTCGCCAAATATTAGGACATTTCCACTGTATTGGGAGAGGAGGACCTCTCTAACGTTAAAGATGTCCTAGTTATTGTACAGGTATTTGGAGAGATGTCGAATTTTGTTTATTTTAAAAGCTAGCTCTAGGAGCAATTAAGTGTTTCATAGAGATTTTTCATTGCAACATGAGCATCACAGATATGAAGTGGTGTACATAAAACATCATTGGGAATATAGGGTTTCACTAAATGCATTATAGAAACCAGGGTGTGATGGGGATGGGGGTCGTACAATATATTTGAAATAGCGCAATTATTCTTTACATCATACATATGTATTTATTACACGTTTCTCTGACAGATAAAAACAATTGGAGGCAAAAGGGGATTAGTAGAGTATGCTATTCACACAGAATGACACAATTGTTATTTGAATTCCTATACTTAGGTTAGAAACTAGGGAGCATATTTATGAGCCTTTCGCGCTGCCAAAGCATCACTTTTTGTAACGCTCCGGTGGCGGTAAGCTTGAAATCATATCTATGATGCTATACAAAGCAAATCTGCATGACTTTGAATGGCCTCATAAATATGGAGTGAGGCAGGGCAGTACACATTTCTGTATTGCCTTACTCTGCACTTGGGAGGCATTCCATGGGCGTTACACTAGGTGTTCTCACACAACACCTATGGAGTTTGATGCTTCTCCAGATTTACAAAATCATGTAAACCTAGGGATGTGCCAAAGCCTTGCACCTCCTGATGTGACCATTCCTGCACAAAAACAATCCTGCCGACAACACAGACACCCTTGCACCATGGTGTAAGGGTGCCTGTGTTGGCACCAGGCTTCCAAAACAGCACCAACACAGGGGTGAAGGACAGGAATGCACTGCATTGGATTAATATGATGCATTCCTGCCTTTTCACTTTGACATAGGGCAGCGCAGAAAGGTGACTTGCTGCACTATCCTATGGCAAAACCCTATAAATTCATAGTTCCATAAGACTGTAGGTAAGCAACAAAGAGGCATATTTATGAACCCCTTGCACCCTGTAGAGTCACTTTTAGTGACACTCCGGTGGCGCAAACCTTGAAATCATATCTATGAGGGCATGCAAAGCCACTTAGCATGGCTTTGAATGGCCAGTAGGGAAAGTGTTGGATAGCGGAGGGGAAACAACTAATATTGCCACTCCAAAGAGTGCAACAGTAGAGAAAGTGTTGGATAGCGGACGGGTAAAAACTCATATTCCCACTCCAGTGGGTGCAACAGTAGAGAAAGTGTTGGATAGCTGAGGGGTAAACATTACTATTCCAACTCCAGTGAGTGGAACAGTAACGAAAGTGTTGGATAGCGGAGGGGTAAAAATTACTAGTCCCACTGCAGTGAGTGCAACAGTATATAAGTGTTGGATAGTGGATGGGTAAAAATTACTATTCCAACTCCAGTGAGTGCAACAGTAGGGAAAGTGTTGGATAGCGTAAGGGAAAAATTACTACTCCCACTCCGGTGAGTGCAACAGTAGGGCAGGTGCTGGATAGTGGAAAGGTAAAAATTACTATTCCCACTCCAGCAAGTGCAATATTAGGGAAAGAGTTTGATAGCAAAGAGATAAAAATGACTATTCACACTCAAACAGTTAAAACAAAAATAAAAAACATTAAAAATGAAAAAAACAAGAAAATAAATAAACATGAAAAATCAAATATATTAAATATATAAAAAGAAAACATATTATAATATTAATTACAAATAACACAAGCCTACATATAATATATCAAATAAAATAATAGATAACTTTATAAGAAATAATTATTTTAAACTAGAATTTTTTTACAAACAAATACATTAATTAATACATAAATGAATTTATTTTATTCCCTACCCTAAACACACCAATAACAAAACACTTAAACATAATTGACTACACACACTTTAACACTATGATATCCACAACACACACCTAAATTAAAATCTTAAATAATAAAATAATTAAAACGTATTTTAAATTAAAAACTACTACTATTTTTTTTAATAATATTTTTTATTAACAAAAGCAAAAGGAAAAGGCATCAGGTGACATTGTACCGCTTCCACAGTTTTCGAACATACATTTTCAAAACCACAAAATATTACACACAGGATAGCATTTCAGGGATCACAGGGTTTCATGCGCTGCTGCCTCTTCCCCGACAATAGGAGGAACACAAATATCCCCACTGTAACTGTTCCATGTCCCCCAAACCTTCCCCCTTTTCGCAGGACAGCCCCAGGCGATGTAGACCATCCTCTCCCTGTACATGCACCAGTCCATGTCTTCCACCCATTTCTCAACCCTGGGCGGGTGGCCAGCGCCCCATAACTGAGCAATATTACGCTTCGCAATCATACACGCAAGGGTCGCCCACTGACTCCCATACACATTCAGGTCTGTCGGCTCCAAGACATTCAAGACACACCTACGAGCCTCCAGTGGTAACTCCACCCCCAACACCTCCCGCATATTGTCATGAATTTTGACCCAGTAGTCATGTATGTCAGCACAATGCCACAAAATATACATGAAGGTCCCAATCTCCCCACATCCCCACCGACACTCCCCGCTCTCCGCCCGACCCATATGTACGAGTTGGGGCCCCGTGATATACGACCTGTGAAGGATCTTTAACTGCACTAGCCTGAGTCTCATTTGAATTGCCACTACCTTTGTGGAGGAGGCTGCCTCCTGCCAGTCCTCGTCATCCAGTTCCAGGCCATCTGTGACCCATTGAGCCCTAGTAGTAGCCAGTGGGTTTTCCATATTATTGATGAGTTTTATATATATATCAGCGATATAGTCTTTCGAGAGGTAACTATCTAACACTCGATCCTCCAAAGGGGAGGCGTACGGGAGCACCGCATCCCTGGGAACATGTGTGAGTAGGGCATGCCTAACCTGGAAATACCGATAACGTTCATTCTCTTGTAGCTGGTACTGCTCCTGGAGAGCTCCGAATGTGAGGACCGTGTCTTTCCCCCAAACGTCCCTGATCTGCGAGATCCCGATGAGATCCCATTTATCAAAACCCTTTGTTTTCCACAAGCTGCCCAATCTCTCTGAGTTCCATAATGGAGTTTCAAGGGTGAGTTTAGCGTCCCACTTAAGGTGCCAATTGGCCAAGTGCCACACTTGTACTGAGTGGGCTATTAGTCCAGCGAGGAGAAACCGCCCTGCCCTGGAATACAGCACCCTCTTGAAGTCTCCCCCTGGCACTTGCCCGCGGTCCATCGCATACCCGGGGTCTTCGGGAGACCCGTAGATAGCGTGGTTAACCGCTGCTAGCTGGGAGGACCAATAATACTTCCGCAAATCCGGCAAACCAATTCCCCCATCATACCAGGGGAGAGAAAGTTTAGAGAAGGCGATGTGAGGCTTTCCCTCCCAAAGAAGTTGCCTTTGAAGGGCCTCGATTTCCTTAAAGTAGGACGATGGCACAGGGTCCATTGCGTTTTGGAGTGCATACAGGAAATGAGGAAGAGCCATCATCTTGAAGAGCACCACCCTACCCAACGGTGAGAGTGGCAGTGCCTTCCACCTCTCCACATCATTTCTCAGCCGGGTCAGCGGGGGGCTGAGGTTATTCGCGTACCTCAGCTTTGGTTCTAACGTCACATAAACACCAAGGTAACGGAATCCTACCAGTTCAATTTGTAACGGACAGGAACTTGGAACCACCGGAGTATCCCCACTAAGGACAAAGAGTAGTGATTTCGACCAGTTAATTGCGAACCCAGAGTCCTCCCAAATTTAGCAAGTACATAAGGAAAACAAATCAGGGCATCTCTGGGAGAGGCGAGGTAAAGCAGGATATCGTCAGCGTAAAGCGAGATTTTATCCTCCCACTCTGGTGTCCAACGCAGCCCTCTGATTGAACGGTCCCACCGGACCCACGCCGCCCGCGGCTCAAGAGCCAGAGCAAAGAGAAGTGGGGACATGGGGCCCTTACGATTATCCTCAGACAGCGTGGGCATAGGAATGTCATGTATCATGTCTGCACTATCGGACTCCGAATAGACCCCCGCATACGCATACACTGAGCTATAGTATTTGGAGGATTTATTCCCTCTATTTTGCGGATCAGTAATACTATCCAAGTCACTGTTTTTCAACTCTGGCACCAGCCTCGATGCCCACTCTTTCCTCTCCAACCACGCTATCAGTTTACCTGCTTTATCCCCATGTTCATATATCTTACTCTGAGTGTCTGCGTGTTGTGCCTTGGCCCTTTCCCTAGCTAGGTCTCTATATTCATCCTAAAGGAGCTTCAACCAGTGTATGCATTCAGGTGACGCATCCCTGGAGGCCTCAGTCTCCATCCTGGTTACTTCTGCCTCTACTCGGTCCACTTCGGCCCGACATTTCCTTTTATTCCCTGTTACTAATGACAAGACCTCCCCTCAAATAACCGTCTTGTACGCCTCCCACAGGGACTGTGCAGAGATCACAGATCCCGTATTCTCATGAAAAACACCAACTATTAACAATGAATAATAAAATAATTAAAATGCATTTAATAACCACCCTCTGCCCCTTTAAAAGTAAAAACAACAAACAAGAAAATAAACAATTACCCAAAATACATATAAAATATTTAACATTAATTAACAGCTATATATTAATTAAATACAAATTACTTCCCACCCTTTACTCCTATAAACACTAAACCACACACCTAAAATTAATTACACAATTACCATAATGAATTACAAATTAATTATTTAAAATTAACTATCATCCAATTATTAATTCATCAATTGAAAATATATTACTTACCACCCTTTACACCTATAAACATCACAACACACACCTAAAATTAATTACAACAATTACCAGAATTAATTACCAATTATTTAGTTAAAATTAGTTAACAGCCAATTATTAATTCATAAATTAAAAATATATTACTTCCCACCCTTTCACACCTATGAACACTACAACACACACCTAAAGTTAATTGCACAATAACCATAATTAATGACCAAATATTTAATTAAAATTAATTAACAACCAATTATTAATTTATAAATTAAAAATATTTTACTTGCCACCCTTCACACCTATAAACACCACAACACACACCTACAATTATTCACACAATTACCATAATTAATTACCAATTAACTAACTAAAATTAATTAACAACCAATGAATAATTAATTCATGATGAATTATTTTACACATTTAACACTATAACATCTCAATTATACAAATATTAGCAAATAAAAAATAATCAATAAATGTCATTTAATTAAATGACTTCAACCCACAACCCGCTACGGAACTAAAAACGCAAAATTCAACAACAACAAAATGAATAACTACTAAAAATTAAACACATATATTAAAAATACAAACAATTCTTATACAAAAAACATAAAACACATACATATACAATATAAACTAAAATACATAACATTAATTAAAAAATTATATTTTTAACAACTATATTTTTGAAAATGATATTGAACACTTTTTTAAATCGATATTACTTCACTTAAAATTGATATTCTTGACCACGATTTTCTTGCTCTCGATATTTCTAAACCACGATATTTATCACTCGATATTTGTGTAACTCGATATTTTTTATTCAATATTCTGTCTCTGCACCCTTTCTAATAGAAGGACAACTTCTCTACAGAAAGAACACACCAAAGGAATTTTCTGCTTTTCTCCACCTGAATCAAAAACTCCCTAACATCCAATCAAAAAGACACTCCGGCAAATTTTGGCCTCCATATTAAACTGTGATATCTTTGTTACAAGCTAATCTGTATCCATCAATAGTGATGGATAAGTCGTTATTATTGTTCCAGTTGTTGTTAATCGCATCCCGAACCACATCGGTGTACAGAGTTCAAAAATAAATCAAAAATATACAATAATCACAATTATTATGTATGGAGCACTATTTTCAAGGAATGGATTAAGAGGAATGTAGGACCAGATTTGCTAGCATTTTACACAGCACAGTGCAGCTCAGCCCTTGACCTCCTGGCCTTGTGTGCCCCTTCCCCCCTGGCGCTGCCTAGGTCCACTAGACTCTGCCGCGTTTTTGGCCCTGTAGGCCTCTGGTTCAGTCCCACTGTCAGGTGACTGCAGCCTGACTACAAGCCAAGTTAAATTGCTAGCAACCACCACTATTTAGGTAGTCTTGTCTCTGTTTGCTCCTGCGTTTTGTTTAGTTGACATTTGTTTGTTGACTGGGAGGTTTTATGAGGTATTTTTGTTAATTAGTGGCTGGCTTTCTGCCCCTCACCAGCTCCTGACGTTTTCCTGCTATTTTTCCTGCTCCCTGTCCTCCCACTTTCCTGCCAGCCCCTCCCCCCTACCAGGGCTGCTTATGGAGGTTGCTGCATGGCTGAATCACCAGGTGCAAAAGGTAAGCTTGTCTGTGCCTAGACCAAGCCCACCTCCAGGACTCCTGGCTTCTCCACCCCACGGAGCTACACAGCTGTAGACCTCCGAGCCCTGGACCCCAGATGCATTCCAGAAATCATTGCTCCACTCGCAATCGACTCCACTGACCTTCTGGAAACCCTGAGCAACATTGGACTCAAGCAGCTTGTCACTGACTACACCCACATCACCGGACACATGCTCTACCCCATCTTCACTTCACCTTCAGGGACAGAGTCAGGTACATCAACACCACAACAGTCACCTGATCCAACCCCCACAGCGCACACTACACCATCTCAGGACCCAACTACCCTGGCACCTGGCCCCTCAGATCTACACGAGAGACTGGAAAAAGGCATCAAAAGATCAGTGGAACAACAAGCTCCGCTCCCATCTCCTAGACTCTACACACGGCCATGAACAAGCAGCAAAGAACTTCGTCCAGTGAATCACAAAATGTGCAGGCACCATCAACCTTGCCAAGACAGCCAAGATCAAAGAGCAACATGGTTTACTAAGGAATAGCACTCCACCAAATGCAACTGCCGAAACCTCAAAAGGAAGTTGGGCGTCAGCAAAAAAACTGCACTGTCTATAGGACTGCTCTCAACCAGTACCACCACCTCCTGAAAGAAACCAAGAAGAACGCCTTAGCAGACCACATCAAAGCCAGCTCAAACCACAGCAAAGAACTCTTAATCAACGTGAAGGAGTTCACCAATCCTGCAGCCATTGAGATCGGCATCACTAACCTCCCAGGAACTGTGTGACAACTTGGCCGGCCTCTTCCATGACAAGAACTCGGTCATTTATGACAACTTCGGAACACAAACCCGCTACCACAGAAAGCATCAACCAGATCACAGCCACAAACACAAACCCTGAACACCTTCTCACCCACTGGGAACTCCTCACCATGCAAAACACTATCACAATCATGAACTCTGTGCACTCTGGATCACCCACGGACCCATGCCCCCACCATGCCTTCAACCCCATAAGCAAGACAATCGGTGATGAGCTCAGGAAGGTCCTGACCACCTTCATCTTCATGGCCTCCTTTTCTGAGGACTGGAAACATATTGAAGTGAGGCCCCTCCTAGGAAAACCATCCTCCAACCCAGCCGATATGAAGAACTACCGGCCTATCTCACTGCTCCCCTACCCAGCACAAGTCCTCATAGATGCCATCAACCAGCAACTCACTTAATATCTAGAAGACCACAACCTCCTGAACCCCTCACAATCTGGATATGGAGCATACCACAGCACAGAGACAGCCCGGTTTGCAGCCACTTATGACATCAGAGCCCTCATGGACCATGGGGAAATAGCAGCCCTCATCCTCCTGTACCTGTCTGTCATGTTTCACACCATCTCCCACCACATCCTGATCAAAAGACTCCGCCACATCATGATTTTAGGAAACTTCCTCAATTGGATCACCTCGTCCCTCAGCAGCACAACCCAAAGAATCCACTTCCCACCGTTCACCTCAGAGCCCAATAAGATAATCTGTAGAGTCCCCCAAGGATCGTCCCTCAACCCTAGCCTCTTCATCACTTACATGATCCCTCTGGCCAATAACATCAGATTACACAGACTCAACATCATCTTCTACATGGATGACACACAGCTCATCCACTCACTGTCCGAAGAGCCCTCCACCACAAAAGCTAACTTCCACAGATGCATGATGAACGTCGTGGACTAGATGAAGGACAGCTGTCTCAACTGTCTCAAACTCAGCTCGGAGTGACTCATGGTGGCCCGCAGAGCTCAGTACACCCCGATCCAAAAGACCACACCCACAACCTCGACATTATCCTGGTTAGCAAGCTATCCATGAAGAAACAAGTCAACGCAGTCGCTTCTGCCTGCTTCCACACTTTTTGCATGCTCTGCAAGATCTTCAGGTGGCTCCCGGTAAACACCAGAAGGACCGTCACGCAGTCCCTCATCACCAGCAGCAGGACCACTGAAATACGCTCTACATAGAAATCACTGCATGCCTCCTGAAGAAGCTCCAGACACTACAGAACTCAGTGGCAAGACTCATACTCAACCTCTCCAGAACCCACGTCACACACCACCTCAAGAAACTACACTGGCTCCTGATGCTGATCCACACCTACAAGGACCTACACAACAAAGGACCAGCATACATCAACAAATGCCTGACCTTTCACCACTAACCAGACACCTCTGATTAGCCTCATATTTCCATTGCAGACACCCCATGGATCCATCAAGCCAACAGCGGAGAACGCTCCTTCGCACACCTGGCAGCAAAGACTTGAGACAACCTCCCCCTGCACCTCAGGATCACACGTCCCTCCAACAATTCAGAAGACATCTAAAGACCTGGTCATTTGAATAATCAATGGCTCTAGTGCCTCAAGACCCTCACAGGTGATGTGCCACACTCTATAAATGTTTGATTGATTGACTGACTGAGGAAAGGTGCTACATTGTGTTGTGTGAATGGGAGATAGCTGAACTGCGGTGAATTTACAAAAGTAAGGTGCTGCTCAGCTCTGTCCCTGCAGTGGCACACTTGTGGCTGCTTATTACCAACACAAGCACCCTTGCACCGTGGTGCAAGGGTACCTGCGTTATGGGCAGCTTGGTTTTTGTACAGGATGGGCTTCCTTCCTGCACAGAAACTATCCTTTAAACCTGTTCCCTCTTTGTGTATGTGCTACAAAAGGCAGCACACATGCAAAAAGGAAGTAAAAAGGAGAAATAGAGATATTTATTCTCCTTGTTACACCAGTCTCAGGGAGGTGCACGATTTTGAAGCAAACACATGCTTGCATTTGTTAGTAGATATGGACTTGCGTCAAAATACAAGTGTGAACGCCAAAACACCACCCATGGAATGCTTCCCTGAAGCAAGGTAAAACTAGGCAGCACTATAAGCTGCATTGTGTTACTTTGTATCTACAAAGCCACGCAACACCATGCACATTGACTTTGTGTGGCTTACTAAATCTCAGAATGGATTTTGCATCTGGGCTGTGCCAAAAATCAAACGCACCCCTCAACATCAATTCTTAAAAAATCTGGACCCCAGTCCATATTTTAATATATAGTTCGAGGCTGCATTTCATAAACAGCTTTATGGGCTTGGCCCTTAGTTTCATGTTGCTCCAGTAATACCTATTAAAAACAGCACACTGTCAAAGCAGTACTTTCCAGAAGCAATGGCTGTTTTAGCCTATTAAAAATCCCACCTACTTCTTACTGAATTCTTCTGAATGTATTCCGTAATTCCTGTCAGAAAAGTAGACTGATTGTGAAAATGATATGATTAATTCAGCAAGCATTGTTTTCTACTACATAGAAAAAAATATATGGTCCAGAAAATAAATGGAAATTGTTAAATAAAATTCAAATTCAGAGTCGTTGCTTATACTCTTTAAAAAAAATCCGAATTTTGTAAAGTAAAGATTGTTGGGATTTGAGCTAAGACAAATGTGAGACCACTATTTCGACTGATACAGCTATTCACTCAGTTTTATAGCTTCCACTAGCATAGACGTTTTGTCAATTTCTTACTCTTGGTCGGATGTTGTTCCTTAAATTACTATAAAAGAGGGCAGGCAGCCCGGGCCAAAAACATCCCACAGCTCGATTTGCCCTCACAAGCAGGTCTGAAGTTTGACAAATGGATCCATACTTTGGTAGCATGGGAAAATGATAGATATGTTTTGGCCGTCATTTATAACCAGAGCTGAACAAATAAATGCAGCTGTCAGTCTCCTCATTTGTCTACCCGCCTGTTTGTGTATGTGCCTAGACACAGATATGCATATCTAGATAAGAGCTTTTCTGGTCGCTCGGTGATCTTTCCCTTCAGTTTATTGATACTTGCAAAGAAATGCCATTCTCAGTGCAGCAGACAGTTTCTCCCTACAAGAGGGCTGTGGTTTCCAATGTCAATAAAGAAGTTGAGTTCAATATAAGTGGAACTTCTTTCTACTGGGCAGCTCGGTTTTTTTCTTGAATAGTCATTGAAATGGAAGGTAAACAACAAAAAAGATGGTGTACACAAGGTGACATGTATTAGTCATATGTTTACACCGTTTGAAATGTGCATGAAGTGATTAGCATTTATCTTCCTGTGTTTGTGTACTTAGGCCTATTTCGGCACAGTGAACGCCAAGGCCTGCATTAATCATCCCAATAATGGCAGACACTCATTCTAGATAAGGATCTGTTAACTGAATCCTTGCGCCTTAAAACTGCTGCTCTTTACGCTCAGACATGCATACTATCAGTGCTTAATTGGTTTAAAAAAAAAAAAGGACATGGGTGCAAAGTTGTTCTTAGGAGTGTTCCACCGCACTGCCGGAAGCCGCAGTTTCCAAATACTGAGCCTGAGAATTCTGATGCATTTCCAAATTAACAAGGTTCCGTAAATCTGAAAATCCGTCAGATTCTAACGCCCCCTCGGGGAGGCGTTATAGTGGTACAATGAGGAGAAATTCCCATATTTCTCCTAATTTTTTGCTCTTTCTAAATGTGCTGCATTCTGCAGCACACATAGAAGGAAGAAACCATCAATTATTGTTTTTGTGCTGGAAGGGTCCCCTTCCTGCACAAAAACAATCAACCCTGCAACGCAGGCACCATGCACTTTCCAAATGACGGACCTCGATGCAGCAAGATGTGCTATTTTGTTGTAAATAATAACAGTATGCTGCAGTAACTGTTTTAGCCCGCTGAGCCACCAAATTCAGCTTTTATAACCTCAAGATCCTAAGTTTGCTAATAAAAGGCTGATACGGGAGCAATGGTAGTCAAAAGATGGCGCAGAGGGGGTGCAATTGCACCCACTGGTGACCTCCAAATCATTCCCCTGCTCTTTTTCCTGCTCATCTGCTTCGGCCCCACCAATGCCTAGCTTCAATCACTTGCATAATCTCTTTGGACACAAGTAGGTTCATTACTGCTTATTTATTTCCAGTCTTATAGAGCTAACATTTAACTAAATATACGTTACTGTTTGCCAGACGGAAGAAGGAAAAAAGTAGAATAATTGACCATTCAGTTTTATTACAAAAACACATTCAAAGACAAAAGTATCACATCGAATTATCCCTATTACCATTGTTGTATCAAGGGGGAATTTAAACATGTTGATAGGGAATAGATTACTAAATTGTCAATACCAAAATACCAACAAAATCTACAATTAGACATGGATGATTTTTTCTGTATTGCCACCTTTTCAATCCGCAAAATAGAACCAGAAACTTCACTCTCATACTGGACAATATTGTGTTAGGAGATTCTAGCAACATAAATGCTCCTGGAAAGCACAGGACCAATGTCTATTGTAATAAAATCAGCGTCAGGTCATCCCAATCTTCGCTGACTCAAACCCAGATATCTCATAGAAATTCAACATCACTCTATACGCAGAAAAACAAATATACAGATAGGGGTAACACTCAAGCAAAAAAGCCCAGACCCTTTCACAGGTTTGTGCCGTCATGTACCCGTAGCAGTTTGTTTCTCAATCTTTATTTAGCAGTAAAATTCTGATCATCTTTCAATGCTGCAAACAGTCAGCACAGACCAAGTTGTACTGATATATTCTCCAAACATCTTATGTTTGTGATGTTTTTAAAGCCCTTTTGAGGGACATAACCATGTATGGTGATGATGAACACTGCAGAACAAATACCCAAGTACCTGTTTCTACAATGGTGCAACCCCTCGGAGCAGATCAATGTCTCTGGATGATATAGATTTCAAAGACTTAAATATAAATTGTTGAATGTGATAGCCCTCAAACAGGTTGCGCAGAACGTTTCTCAGCTGTGTGCCTCCAGTATGGCTACTTTCATTAAGGTCCCATAGCATTGAGGTAGATGTAGTCCTTGCACCTTTCATTTAGTTTTTCACTTTTCATTTAGCATTAACATACTGATTAATCTTTCAATGAGTTAATCTGCTTTTATTTAAAATGTTCTGTTTTCACCCAGGTAATGCTTTTGGTCCACTGCTGAGTAAATCAGCGCGCAGCATTATTTAATAATTGTCTGCCAGAGGCTTTGAAAAATTATAGCGACTTGATACTATGTATTTTCACATCATTTTCACATATTTTTCTACATTGCACATTCGTAACCCTACTTCTGTATCGGGTATCTAGCACCCTTTTGGGGCCTGTGAACCTGCTGGAAAGGGTTAGCCCCCAGTTTTACTCTCACTTAATCATATAGGTGCAAGTCACAGCAGTAAATAAAAAGCCACCTAAATTATTAAATACATATATTAAATATATTTCTGATGGTCTGGTGTCCACTGAATGTGATGTTGGAGGTGCTCTCCCTTGCTTACAATGTTCGTTTATTTTTCTTATTTGCTTTCCTTCGTTTGCTATCATTCATTCTCCTTATTTGTTTTCTGTGTTTCTGTGTATATTTGCTGTGCTTCCCTAATGTGGCTGTTTCATTTATAGTAAATGCGTTAACCATTCGTTTGATGCAATTTAAATTGTGCAAGTGTTCGCATGAATGCATGTACTAAAAAGATTGTGACTTTGCCCATTTCATGAGCAGCCATATCCAGTGCTTAAATTGTACACATTGTGAGTGTGGGCAACACAAGACAGCCAAGAGCTCAAAACCTGCAGAATGCGCAATGGGTGGATAAACTTACAAATGTTCCAATGCAATTGTTTAAAGTTGAGGAGCTTCTCCTTCACAGAGGTCGGCAGAGTTTATTGACTTGAATTTAGTTCAACTGGCCTGCTAGTGGTGACATTTTCCTTCCACAGGATCTCGCGTCTACCAAGGGTGTAAAATACTTTGCAAAAATAAAGAGTTCTGTAGTGAGAATGGGGCATGGAGTCATCATCAGTTAAATTGGTGCCCTAGATTTGTGATTCCAAGAAGAGGACAGCTATCGAATTGTGCCCCTCAACTTGTTGCCACCCAGAGAAGCATTAGGAATAATATCCCATTACTTTGAAGTGCTCTAAAATCTGTCTCCCATCTTTTGCTTTTTTAATAAAAAAACTTTACAATTTAGACAACTCTGTGAAGCTTGCAAAGTTTTAAATAAATATACAAAGTTACAATACAGGCAACTTCGAGCACCGATGGAAAAAACATAAACATCTCAGAAACCACTCACTCATTTGTCTTTGGTAGATATATTTTTACTTATCAGAACTTTCAAACATTTCTGTACTCTTCACACTTCATTGTCATGAGGAATCTTCAGAAATGGCTCTGAAATAAGTTTACCAGAGAACACAAAGTTAATAAAAGAATCCCCTTCCACCACCTGTGAGATGGCAACTTACAGTGAGAGGAAAATCGTGAACCAAATATGAGTGGTGAAATTCTCTAGCAAAAAGTCATTTGTTTTAAATTATTTATGCTTTGCTGTCAACAAATTATCTGTGAATTACATTTTACATTTTCGGCTAGCTCACGCTGAGTTACTAAATCAATTTCTTCTCATGAGTCTCACTTGCCTTACCATCTGTGTTCCTCTGTCTCTAAGATAGATGAAGACCATTAGTCTTCACTTTAGTCAGATAATCAATAGTACTAAGAGCACACAAAACATGCACATGATAACTTCAAATGATTGGAAATGCCTTCATCTGCTGGCAAGAGTAGTTATATCGACTGGTGATTTCATCACCTTGACATAGGGATTTCTGTTTCCTGGTTACTGCTTAAGTTCATGCAGCTGCAACTTATAAAACTTATGCTCCGTGAACTATAATGTGGTTATACTAGAACCTGTTCCAATGTTCCTGGTTGATCAAAGACAAGCAGAATTTTATTTTGACACACAACTATTATGATTTATTCATTTTTCCAGAATTTTTTGCAGGCTAGCCTTCCAATGCCATAAAAGGACATTTGTCCTACTTTATTTTTCATTAACTCTTTCTGCATTAAAAGTCCATATCATTCTCCTAAAGCAAATCTACATTCAATCTATTGATAAATGAACAGAGACTTACTGCTTAGTTTCTCACATCTTGTCTCTGTATACATTTCACACTGTACACCCAAGAGCAGATACTCAACCATTAGGTTCAATCAGTTCCTAGTGATGTATCCTTGTTGAATCATAGTCCACAGGATGACATCCTATGGTCATAGTTATTTTAATGAAAGTGGATTGATTACTTGAAGCAAAAGGCATACCAAATGTTTACGCAGCAGATTTTGACAGTAAAAGGGTCATCAGGTATCGTGTTGCATGGTGAACAATCATAAATAACATTGAATAAACCTTATTGCAAGGGAAAAGCCACAATGCCTCACATTGAGTAAATGAAGAGGTAGAAGGAGTTGTTGAAAAATAGGGAAAACAAACAGCAATGTCCTAAAAAAAAACGCTGGAATGTAGTGGGGAAGAATATACATGTTTTTCTTAAAATGATTCCATGAAGATAATACTTGAGAGAGGAGTTATCGAAGCACAGTATTGAAAGCGAATGATAACCCCACACAACATCTGACTTTGTAGATGAATGAATTGTAGGCAAGCAAAATAAAATAAAGTTTTATAGAGTAAATACACGCCTTTAAAGGGTGAGTACATAGAACATATATTTTTAATCTTGCAAGTTCATTGTTGCTAAACTAAATAGTGAGACACTTCCTGTAACTGCTTCCAGCCTACTCTTACATACCCATACAGGCAGTATGTATCATCACTTTGAAACCATGAATGCAGCATCCATAGATTCCCCTCATGTACTGAAAATACCCTGTGACAATGTTAAACCATCCTCGAAGCCCAAGAAGAACACTTAAGAACCACCTAAATGGTTTGGCATATCAATCCCAAAATGTAAAATTAAAACACATATAATACATTACTACTTGCTGCTACTTTTTTAAGCCATCAGAATGACTAGAAAAATCTGCATTGGAAAGTCAAAACTAAAGCTAAACAGTGCCTACATGGCAATGTATCTGAAATGGCATACGTTGTGGCAATCAAAGGAATGTTTGCAGAAGGCTTTCAACAATTTTTTTTTTTTATTCGATGCAACCAATGATTAATATGATTAAGCCTTGAGATTGTATTATAATCATCCAGACACCTGACTTCTATTATACCTTGTCTATAATCTATAAGTTCAGGAGTACTCCATAGTATGACCCAAAACAACAATGGCCTAAGTAGTGCGATATGATCTGTTCTTTTCATGTCTAAATCCAAAAACAAGGGTACAAGAGGTGTACGTCTGGGCAACTTCAATAACATTCTGAAAAAGTTATTTTCACAATTCATAAAGATGTTACCTGCTTTTATACCCCAGAGTTCTGCTCCATACAAAGCACCAGACTGCACCTTAAGTTTGTAAACTTCTAGTGCTTGAGATATGGATTTACTTAAACTAGCCCCATGGCGCTTTAAAATGGGTAGAGAGCTCTGATTATATATGGTTTTGCTCTTTTCAATTTGTGTACTCCATGAGGTTTTTGAATCTAGGGTGACACGCAGATATGAACAATTTGTGACCAGATCAAGCTTTTGATTATGTAGAAAAAAATGTCCCTTAAAGGTTTTGTGTGGATTTATAGACATACATTTGTTTTTTTTTGCATTTATTTCAAGACCTTTAGAGTCACAATATGATTTAAAAGTGTTCAATAGGGTTTGGAGGCCCATGGGCGTTTGCGAGATCAGGATGGTATCATCCGCAAATAACAGTGATGGGACCCTCACACCATTTAATTTTGGTGAATCATTGCCACACCTATCTAGAATTTCTGGGATGTCGTTGACAAATAAAGAAAAAGTGTAGGGGCCAACACACATCCTTGACGTACCCCACGTCTAATAGGTATGGGTTCTGTTAATTCCCCTTTCGGGCCCCAGCGCACTCTAGCAAAATTATTATCATGTAATCTTACTAACTGCTGGAGTACACATGTAGGTAGGCCCATGGCAAATAAGCAATCCCATAAACGATCCCGCAAAACTAAATCAAAAGCTGCCCTAAGATCAACAAACGCTACATAAATATGTCCTTTTAACAAAGACACATATTTCCAACAAATGCAACAAAATCTAAAAACCTGATCTATCGTACTTATCTTACGTCTAAAGCCTGCTTGAAACTTGGTAAGAATCTCATTCTCATCGATCCATGATTCCATTCGATTTAAAAGATGCCTAGAAAATATTTTTTGCAGAATGTCTAAAAGACAAATGGGGCGATAATTAGAAGGATCATTACGATCCCCCTTTTTAAAAATGTATATAATTTCTGCTCCCCGCCAACTGTGTGGTGATTTCCCACCAGCAACTATTGCATTAAAAAGCTTGTTTATATATGCCGCCCAAATGCTAGTCTCATGTTTATACAAATCACCTGGTATTTTATCTAAACCAGGGGCTTTCCCGCATTTCACAGCATTGAGTGCTAGCTCAGTTTCCTCGAGACTAAACAATACAATATTAGTTGACGTTTCCAACCATGGTCTAATAACAACCTCAGCACTATCAGGGGCCTTGTACAAATTAGTGAAATGATCAATCCACGTTTGCTCATTAATAAACACGTCTTCCGGTGATCTTCCTCCAGTATTCTCATTAGCAACAAGTTGCCAAAAACCCACATTATCCTTAAGTTTAACAGCTAAAAGCATCTTCTCCCAACATTCCTCGTCCCATGCAGTTCTTGCCATTCGCTGCACTCTCTTATACTCTTGTCTTAAGGACCTAATAGTATTTGTTAAATTGCTCTTTATTGCCTCTAGAAGTTTACTCTTACTATTTCGACATTCTTTATTATACCATTGCTTCGTACCAAAGGAACTGGTTTTAGTCAACCTTTTTTTACCCGGCATTTTCGTCACTATTGGTACCAAAGCCCCAAAAAAATCAATGTGTAGGTTTATAAAAGCCTCACCCTCTACTGGTTGGGCCACGTGTTGATCAAAAATAGCCACAAAGAGTGAATAAATACTGGATAATACCTCCTTATTGCTTAATATATTAGCCCATTTGAGTGATCTCCTATTATTACTAATTAAAGGGCCAGTATTGATTGGATTATCCAAAGTATTATTCATCACAATAAACCTAGAACTAGGAACTAGGCTATTATGCATTGACAAACGCAATGGTCGATGGTCGCTCTCATATCTATGGTCTATTTCAAAGTCCAATAAAGAATCCCAGATGTCAAAAGAGGCCAAAATGTAATCAATCCAACTTTGACAGTTGTTTTTTACAAAGGTTGGCGCTTTCGGAGAGTCGGACGGAAAACGACCATTACAAGCCCTTAGGCCATGTACTGCTACCAATCTCATAATCTGAGTGGCTAGTGTCGTGCAACTCACCCCCTCTGTATATGATAATGAGGGAATGTTGTTGGCTCCATCCTCCTCTGAAAATACATCACCAAAACCTATAATCGGTTCGAAATTACAATTAAAATCACCACATACAATTATACCAGTAGGTGCCTCTACAATTTCAGTTAGGAGTTTATCCAATTTGTTGAAGATTTCGGATTCCTTTGCTAACCCACACGGACGATTGTAAACATTACACAACACAATACACTTTCCGTCATTCAGCTTAACTAAAAGACCTAGTATATCAGCAGAATCTGAAATTATTTGAGTAATTTTTACCTCCAGGGAAACACTAATCCAGATTGTAAGCCCTCCCGAAGGTCTCCCCCTGGCTGATGGAATTGCCGCAATATTATAGGTCCTATAACCCATCCTGTGTGGCGTTTCAAGGGACCAAGTCTCCTGTAGCAGGCAAAAATCACAAGAATCTATATATTTGGCCCAGTCTGGATCAGAAAGATTTTTAGCTAAACCAGCTATATTCCATGATATTAAAACTATACTTTCTGACGTGCTTGATCTTATCCCTCCCAATACTGGTTTTACCCCTACAGGAGCTAGCCCCTGATTCATAACCACTTCATTACGAGCCCCCAGTTTGGACATTGCCACAGATGGAAGTGGGTTACCAGTTGACTGCCCTGAAGACAAAATACCACCATTTTCCAAAACTCCTTCCATAAAGTTTGACCTAGATGATATTAGGACTTGGGTCAATGACACATCAGCCGAGATGGACAGGATGGGCGTCGATAACGGATCGTAGACTGTGTTACATGTAGCGGGTACTGAAAAGTTAGAATCGGTGATACCTATGCTCTCCGGCAAGGATTGTACTAGTTCCTTACCCATTATACACCCACCCACAGTAGCCACTGTTGGAATAGTATGGCCAGCTTTATGCTGGTCATTCAGTAATCTTCAGTCGCAATCATCTAGCCCAGAGAAGATGTCATATCTATTAAATGTTTCCAAAGGTGTAAATGGTCTCAAATGTTCCATCCTCCTGTTTGAGTTTCTGGAAGACCTAGACGGTACATTATTCCATCCAAAAGGGTCTACGGCTGGATGGTATTGTCGGGGTTCTACTGAGAACCCAGAATTATTGGAAAATAAGGGGGGGAAATCTGGTTAGGGATCTGAGCACCAGTATGATTGGGGGGAAATACCAAAGACCTAGGATAAAAATAAGTCAGGGGGCGTGGTATAATGGTATTTCCACCTCCCCCCTGCGGCCAATTCAGAATGTAGGATACTGTTCGGGGATCTCTAAAGTTGATCACTACCAGATCACCATCCGTGTCCTTAACTCTACTGCCCAACCATGGGAGTCGTCTGACATGCATTATGTTATGTCATGCGATAGACGCGCCATGCGAATGGCAGAGCGTTCCTGGAGATCAGCTCCCTCTGCACTGAACCTAAAAAACCTGAAGAAAAAGAGAAATGCCTACTTCAGGAAAATAAAACGATCAAAATCAGACTTCTTCAGCCGTCAGCTCGACCAAGCCAAAAATCGTCCGAGAAAGCTGTTTGAGCTTATCCGAACACAAACCAAAGAACAACCCCAAACTCTCAACACTATGTGCGAAGCTCCCTCCTGCGAAGACTTCGCCTCTTTCTTTAACCAAAAAACTGACAACATAAAGAATGATCTCCTCATGGACGCAAGCCTCTATCCCAAACCCCACCGCATAACACCCACTAAACCAAAAAACAATGCAACCTGGTCAACCTTTGTCACCTACACGGAAGAAGAAATTGGCAAACTGCTCAGCACTCTGAAACCATCCAATCACCTCACGGACCCCCTTCCTGCTAACGCTGTCAAAGTCCTTACCCCGTCGCTCCTTCCACTCTGGACCAAAATCATTAACAGCTCACTTCAACAAGGGATTATTCCCGACTCCCTCAAAGTTGGACAAGTAACACCTTTGCTAAAGAAACCTACAGCCGACCCCTCTGACCTAAACAACTACCGTCCCATTACCAACATTCCGACTCTTGCCAAACTGCTGGAAAAATGCGCACAAATACAATTGACTAAACACATTACTCAATTTGATCTCCTCAACTCTCATCAATCAGGCTTCCGAGCTAATCACAGTACGGAAACTGCCATGATTCACATAATCGACGACGCCCTCCAAATCCTAGATCATAACGATACCTGCCTCCTCATCCTCCTTGATCTCTCCTCCGCATTTGACACCGTCAAACATGAGAGCTTACTCAAACTATTAAACACAAGAATGGGCCTATCTGGAACTGTGCTCAAATGGTTCACTTCCTTTTTGCATAACAGGTCGCAGAAATTCAAGAGCAACAACTTGATGTCCGCACCAAGACCTGTATCGCTAGGCGTACCACAAGGATCCTCCCTATCCCCAACTTTGTTCAACCTAGTTATGGAACCTCTCACCACCTTGCTGCAACAATCCAATGTACACTTCCACATGTATGCTGATGACACCCAACTCTATCTCAAACTACAATCACCCAAAGACATCACGCTCTTGAACTCAACGATCAGAAGCACCCAATCTTGGTTGGCCGCTAATCATCTCAAACTCAATGCCCTTAAAACAGAGTTCCTTCTGATCTCACCTCCAGCGAAGATCACTACCGCACAAATGTGGCTTAAAGACCTAACGGCACTCAATGTTCAACCCACCATCGTGGACTCAGCGAAATCTTTGGGCATAACACTTGACACCAATCTCAGCATGCAGGAACACATCAACAAAGCAACTAAGGGTGCAAACTACCAAATCAACACCCTTAGGAAACTTAAACCTTTCCTTCCAGCCAAAGACTTCCAAACTGCGGTACAATCACTAGTCATACCTCGAATAGAATACGGCAGCACCGCCCTCTGCGGTCTCCCCCTAGCTACTACGGCACCCATAAGAGCCTCTCTAAACGCCGCAGCGAGACTTATCACTGGATCAAAAAAACACTCACACATTTCCCCTGACTTCAAATCACTGAACTGGCTGCCGTTTGAAGCCAGAATACACCTGAAAATCGCTTGCTTGACCCACAAGGCTGTCCACCTGAGCTCACCTAGATACCTCGCTCAGAAGCTGACGATTTCTGGAGGCTCCAGAAACACTAGAGGCACAAACAATCTTTTGCTAAAGCCTAAAAGATTCCGCAAGGAAAAAACCTATAAACGCTCTTTCTCAGGAATGGCTCCCAGGATTTGGAACTCGCTCCCCCCTGAAACAAGGCTCATCACCTCTACCATACTTTTCAAGAGAGAAGTAAAAGCGATCCTCATGGCTAAATACACTTGAACGACTACTGGGGAAAAACTACAAAGACTCGATACTCATCTGTACTACTTGTTCGAACCCTTGTATTTTTATTTTGACTTTGAAATTGACTTACTTGATTGTTTTATGATATCACTTCAATGTACTGTTAACATGATTGATGTATCTGCGTATACATGCTCCCCTCCTCTGTAAAGCGCTCTGATATCTGCGAAGATCTTGTTCGCGCTATATAAAACGTTCAAAATAAATAAATAAATAAATGTCACCTTCGATGTCTTGTAATAAGGGTCTATATTGTGCTAACCAATGCATGATCTTGTTCTTAAGTTGAAAATAACCCTCCCTCTTATGGTTTGGTACGGTAGATACCCCCGTCAAAACAACTACATATGGGGCCGCCTCTGGGGGTAATTCCGCTTGAGGGATTCTATGGGGTGGTGGCCTGGTATATCTAATTGGATCTCCTTTTGGTTGTTGACGGGCCCCCTTTGATGGTTTGGCAGATCCTGTCTGTGCAATATTTACTGGTTTAGGAACTGTAGTAGTGATCTGTTTGGGTGGTGGAACTATTTGATTTGGAGTAGCAGTTGGGGTTGTCGTTTGGTCAGTGTTTATAAGGACACTAGGAGTAAACGTGGGCACCATGACTGGTAGTTTCAGTACCCCACTCCCCACAACCTCCTTTAAGCCATGATAATTATTAATAACTGCCATTTCGATAACTTCGAGTTTTTTCTCCACCCTCCTCAGTCCCTCAATAATTGGTAAAATAAATGATCTAATTAAATGCTCCATATTATCGAATGAGGCTACTGGAGAATCAACCACTTGAAGAATGTCAACCTTTTCAGCTGTTGGAGCAGCAACATTCACCACCTGAACAACTGTAGGAGAAAGAGGCATACTGATCTGGGACGACCTATTAGGTTGATCAGCAAGTGTTTTTTTTACAATGTTCTTAATGTCTTTGTTGGATTTACCAAAGTCCGAATGGTTAATTTTTGGCTTTTGCAGGGCCACCCCCTTCCTTCTTTTTTTTGGCAGGCGGTTGCCCAAAACTTTTAGCCTGCACAATTTTTCTCTGTTTAGTTACAGCCACTTGCTTTGGTCTTGACAATGACCGAGAACACGAGTTAGCTTCAGGCAATACAGTTAATGATGGTAATATTTGTGATGTATTTTGTCCTGTTTCACCCATGGGAGTTGGGGTTGGAATAAAGTCACGCAGCAAAAGCGGAAAACTTTCCAAGCATAACGGATCTTGTGAGGAAGAAGTCCCCTCAGAAAGGTTCTGCAAGTCTATAAGTGGAGAAATAACAGGGGTTATGTTCTTAAAGCCTTCTATAGAGCGACGACGCTCAGCTCTACGAACTGTCAACATTTTCTCCTTGTCTTGGTCCACAAGAGCCTTAGTAAAGTAATTATCTAAAGGACCATTAGTTATAGATCCTACCTTCTCATGCAGCAATTTCCCCGGACTTAAAGCCATCACAATAGAGGAAAGGAAAAAGGATTAATACACGAAACCTGGGTCCAGAGAGTGGGCCCAGCCCGGCCTCTCTCGGTCTCTCAGAGGGCCTCAGAGGGCCCGCCCTTTGCCCGGGCTTCGCCTGGGCATCCCGCACGCGTCCCGCTATGCGGTGACATGTTGTTATATAGGGAGAGTAGGAGGAGTAGGGGGCGGGAAGAGACTCCAGGTGCGCTGAGTTGCTATGCGCTGAACCCTGGGTCTCGCAGTCCCGGCCCCCTGTGCTGTAACAAACAATCCGTGCAAGATTTTCCCCTCACAGGGCAGCTGGCTCCCAAAACGGCAGAAATGCAGGAACACCTTTCCGTGAATTTGTGAAGAGCTACGAGCGGCTCCCGCGAAGCGGGGGCCGCGAGCTGTTGTAGGCGCTGGAGGCGGGAGGAGCAGGGGGCGGGAAGAGACTCCAGGTGCGCTGAGTTGCTATGCGCTGAACCCTGGGTCTCGCAGTCCCGGCCCCCTGTGCTGTAACAAACAATCCGTGCAAGATTTTCACCTCACAGGGCAGCTGGCTCCCAAAACGGCAGAAATGCAGGAACACCTTTCCGTGAATTTGTGAGGAGCTACGAGCGGCACCCGCGAATCGGGGGCCGCGAGCTGTTGTAGGCGCTGGAGGCGGGAGGAGCAGGGGGCGGGAAGAGACTCCAGGTGCGCTGAGTTGCTATGCGCTGAACCCTGGGTCTCGCAGTCCCGGCTCCCTGTGCTGTAACAAACAATCCATGCAAGATTTTCCCCTCACAGGGCAGCTGGCTCCCAAAACGGCAGAAATGCAGGAACACCTTTCCGTGAATTTGTGAAGAGCTACGAGCGGCCCCCGCGAAGCGGGGGCCGCGAGCTGTTGTAGGCGCTGGAGGCGGGAGGAGCAGGGGGCGGGAAGAGACTCCAGGTGCGCTGAGTTGCTATGCGCTGAACCCTGGGTCTCGCAGTCCCGGCCCCCTGTGCTGTAACAAACAATCCGTGCAAGATTTTCCCCTCACAGGGCAGCTGGCTCCCAAAACGGCAGAAATGCAGGAACACCTTTCTGTGAATTTGTGAAGAGCAATTTGGAAACTAGAAGCCTAATAAAGTTCCACAAAGTCACACCTGAAACTATTTGAAGCTACTGATGCCTACTCAATGTTTTCAAACCACCCGTAAATGTACTAATTTACAGCAAGCAACAGGTATACTGAATAGAAACCTTCATATTTAAATGGGGTACTACAAAGAAACAAGATGTACTATTGAGAGGATACAGATCATGTTTTCTCAAAGATAACATCAGTAAATCGCTGGAAGTACAACAGCTGACTTGTTCTTTGTTCAAAAAAGTAGATTTAGTACCGCAACATCAGACAATGGATCGATGACTGCGCCAGCACCCTCGCCCCGCTCAAGACACCCTCCAACAGCCACACCAGCAAGAAAGCCACCTGGTTCACCGAAGACCTCCAGGCCTCCAAAAGAATATGCCGAAAACTGGAGAAGAACTGGTATGCGAACGATCACCGGACAGCTACACAGCCCACAAGAACACCACCCGTAGCCATCACCAACTC
The DNA here is from genome assembly GCF_964261635.1 of Lissotriton helveticus. NCBI lineage: Eukaryota > Metazoa > Chordata > Amphibia > Caudata > Salamandridae > Lissotriton > Lissotriton helveticus. The sequence goes on from NC_136069.1 coordinate 1,279,282,617, forward strand.
ATCAGAGCCGCCAAGAAGGCCTCATTCAAGGACCGCCTTGACAACAACAACAGCGCACACAATAGTAAGGAGCTCTTTAACATCGTGAAGGAACTCTCCAACCCCAGCTCCAACGCCAACGCCATCCCTCCTTTGCAAGACCTATGCGACTCACTGGCTACCTTCTTCCACTGCAAGATCACCGACATCCACAACAGCTTCAATGCCACGACTGCACCGACGACTACCGCCCCCACCACCACCACACGCACCAACCATCTACTCTCCTGGACAAGCGTCAACAACAAGGACACCAGCGAGATCATGAAGACCATCCACTCTGGCTCACCGCTAGACCCATGCTCCCACCACATCTTCAACAAAGCCAGCGCATCCATCACACCCCATCTCAGCAAGGCCATCAACATCTCCTTCAAGACGGCAACCTTTCCAGAAAGCTGGAAACATGCCGAGATCAACGCCTTACTCAAGAAACCAAAGGCAGACCCCAAGGACCTCAAGAACTTTCGGCCTATCTCCCTGCTCCCATTTCTGGCTAAGGTCACCGAGAAAATCGTCAACAAACAGCTGACCAGCTACCTCGAGGACAACAACATCCTGGACCCATCCCAGTCCGGTTTCCGCAGCAACCACAGCACCAAAACCACCCTCATCGCCGCCACAGATGACATCAGGACCCTGCTAGACAACGGAGAAACAGCAGCCCTCATCCTCCTGGACCTGTCAGCCGCCTTCGACACAGTCTGCCACCGCACCCTATGCACACGCCTACACAATGCCGAAATCCGAGGGAAGGCCCTGGACTGGACCACATCCTTCCTCTCCAGCAGAACTCAGAGCGTTCGCCTCCCCCTTCCACTCCAAGGCCACCGAGATCATCTGCGGTGTACCCCAGGGCTTGTCCCTCAGCCCAACGCTGTTCAATATCTACATGGCACCCCTCGCCCACATCGCCTGGCAACACGACCTCAACATCATCTCCTACGCCGACGACACCCAGCTGATCATCTCCCTCACCAAAGACCCCCACAGAGCCAAAACCAACGTCCACGAAGGAATGAAGGCTGTCGCCGACTGGATGAGGAACAGCCGACTGAAGCTGAACTCGGACAAGACGGAGGTCCTCATCCTTGGGTCCACCCCTTTGGCCTGGGATAACTCCTGGTGGCCGACCACACTGGGAACTGCTCCGACACCCACAGACCACACAATCAACCTTGGGGGTCATCCTCGATTCCACCCTCACCATAACTAAACAGGTCAACACCGTCTCCTCCTCCTGCTTCAAAGTCCTCTGAATGCTATGTATGATCTTCAAGTGGATCCCCACTGAAACAATAAGAACAGTCACCCAGGCCCTCGTCACCAGCAGGCTGGACTACGGTAACGCCCTCTACGCAGGAGCATCAGCCAAGCTCCTGAGACAGTTGCAACGCATCCAGAACACCTCGGCACATCTGATCCTCGACACCCCCGCCGCAGTCACATCACTCCCCACCTGAGAGACCTACACTGGCTCCCCGTCAACAAGAGGATAACCTTCAAGCTCCTCATCCATGCACACAAAGCCCCCATGACACCAGCCCAGCGTACCTCAGACGACTCAGCTTCTACACCCCCACCCGCAAGTTCCGCTCTGCCGACCTCGCCCTCGCCGATGTCCCCCGCATCCGAGGAACGACAGCCAGAGGCAGATCTTTCTACCTCCTCGCCGCCAAGACCTGGAACACCCTCCCCACCAACCTACGGCAGACCCAAGACCTACTGTCCTTCAGAAGACTACTCAATACCTGGCTCTTCGATCAGTAGCAGCAGCCCCCCCCCAGCGCCTTGAGACCCTCACGGGTATATAGTGCGCTCTACAAGTGTGCTGATTGATTGATTGTTTGATTGAAGACTCAGGCAAATATAGCTAATTCAAGACTTCATAATTATATGTTATGTTATTTTTATGCTATGCCATGCTATGGTATAGTATGTTACCTGCCACACTCTTATATTACTTACCGTAATTTCCCTTTATTCAAAACCAAGGGGTATATTTACAAGCCCCAACCGCCACAGGAATGACACTTTTTAGGACGTTCCTGTGGCAATAGGGGCTTTGCCTTATTAACAAGGCAGCTTTAAGCCACTTAACGTGGCTTAACGCTGCCTTGTAAATAAGGCCCCCTTTCACACTATGCTTAGCGTGAAAGGGGAGGGTTATGGGTGTTGCTGTGCGCGTTCCACAGATACACCCATTGATTCTGACACTGCCCCCTACTTACAAGGAAGGTGTAAATAGGAGATAGCGCAGAATTAAGACCAGGGAAAACCTGGTCTTACCCTGGCGTAATGTGGAGAAATGTTTCATTTCTCCACGTTTTTGCTTTTTTCATGTGTGCTATGTTGTGCAGCAGACAAGAAAACAGCAAAAGACCAATCATTGTTTGTGTACAGGAAGGTCTCCATTGTTAAAATGCAGCTTTGCCACTTCTATGTGTGCTGCATTAAGTCGCACACACAGAAGTTACAAAACGGCTTTTAAAGATTGTTTATGTGCAGGAAAGGGGACCTTCCTGCACATAAACAATCTTCCCCTACCTGCAGACACCCTTGCACTATGGTGCAGGAGGGCTTGTTTTGGCGCTAGGCTGCCAAGTGAAGCGCCATCGCAGGGGGAAACGCAGGGCTGCACCACAGTCTTGTAAATACGGTGCAGCCTTGCGTTTCTGAAGTAGTGGAGTGAGCCGTTAAGCCAGGAAGGCTAACGCCTCACTCCGCCACTTCTCTTGTATAAATTCCCCTAAATGTCTACTCTTATTTTTTTCCCCCTTCCACTTTCAAAGCAAGCATTTCATTGGGATCCACCAGACTGAGACTTCTAGGAACTTTTACGTTTAATAAAAGGTAAGCAGAATATAATGTGTACATCTGTCAAGCAAAAATAACATAACAGCTATATTCCTCTATGAATTTTCCACAAAAAAGTACTTTTGTTGGATATGTGGTTTACACAATCCTACCCAATAATGCACGTAAACCCAGACAAAACCCAGCAGGCTATTAGGTGATTACTAGACGCTCTTACCAAAAATATCTTTCTCACTCGGAAACCAAGCAACAAAAATAACCTTTGTCGTCTTAGCCCACTGTGATAAGGAGTGCTAAAAAAGGTAGTTACAAGATAAACATCCTCCTAATTCACTACAGGACTAAATATACTACGAGTGTGTCAGCTGGTAAATGTTATCTAGCTCAGCATCGGCCCTTCTAATAGCACCAGGCTTTCTGAAAAAAAGCAGGAACATCTGAATCCATAAATCACTGCCGCCGTCAGTGGGAACTGCAGATAACAGAAGGGCGACATGCTTGTGGGTTACCGGTTTATGTTCAGGGACTGAACAACAGTCAATTAGTCTGAACTGTGCAAAGCAACACGGCAACTTTACGATTCCGACAGTAGCCGGATTCCAGGCATAACAGGAGATTATGTTTATTGCTGTGTAATTGAACGGTAACACCGCTGTTACAGTGGGAATGGGTAATTCAAGCCTTTTACTTGGATCGTTTATGGCCATATAGATTTATAGACCAACTTTTTTTTGTATACAATACAAAACCAGGTAAATATACAGCCGTATGGTTGATATTGAGTTCACATTGTAATGCATTTTTGGTTGCTTATGACTTTGTCACTGTTTGCTGCCTTTCCACCAAACTTTCCAGTAAAATGATGTAAGTGGCTACATTTCAGCATATGAAGTTTCACACAGGTCTGTGCAAGGGGAAAGTTAAAGACAGGGTAGGTGAAAAAAAGTTGTGTTTACACCAACCCTGGTGCGAAACTAGAACTTTATTAAGGCAAGTGCCCTTTTTTTGGTTTTAGTTTAAACCCACTCAGCATCTTTTTGGATATTTATGTTACAAGAAGGTGTTGGTGAACTTGGAAGGGATAATCAATTCTAGGAGGATGATGGAGTGTCCCAGAATGGACAGAGTCTACTCACAAAAATAAAATAAACATTGGGAAAACAATGGGGAAAAATGGTGATTGTAGATGTTGAGCTGCGTTGTCCCAAAAAAACAAGCATTTGCAATGCAATAGGTCTCGTATTTGTGAGAGTTAGAGCTATTGGTGTTGTAAATGACAATGTATTTTACTCAGGTGGAGTGGAGTGAATGTATGTGGTGTGGAATGGAATTATGTGGGTTGAATTGGTATTGTTAGTTGTGGAATTGTGTGGTGTGGAGTGGATATGTGTCATGGAAATATGTGGCATGGTGTGCAGTGGAATTAGGTGGATAGTAATTATGTGGTATTGATTGTAACAGAATTACGTGGACTGGGACTGTGCTGCATGGAATGGAATTATGTGGAATGGTATTTTGTGTTGTGGAGTGGTATGTAGTGGAGTTTAATTATGTGGTGTGCTGTTGAATTTTGTGTCATGATGTGGAATTCTGTGGCATGATGTGGAATTCTGTGGTATGGATTGGAAGTATGTGGAATGTTGTGTAATTGTGATGTTGAGATGAATGATGTGGTTTGGTGTTGAATTAAGTGGTGTGCAACGGAAATGTGTGGAGTTGTATTCTGTGGTGTGAAACTGCGTGTCGGTGGAATTATGCTGATTGGAATTATGTGGCATTATCTAGAGTATGTATGTGGATTGTTGCTAAATGGCAGTGGTCTTTTGCATGGTGTGTTTATGTGGTATTGAGTAGAGTCTATTTATGTGGAGTTGAATCATGTTGAGTGTAGTGGTATGGTGTTGTGTTATTTATTTCATGCTATAGCCTCACGTTAGGTTTAGTGATGTCACGCTATGTTTTTGAAGGCAGCTCTTTTATTGCTCAGAAAAATGAAATCATTGTATTTACCTCTGGTGAAAAAACAGTTTTTTAGGGATAATTCAAATTCTGCAACCTCAAGTTCAAAAAATACTACATAAGAAATGCACAATCAAGGTAGAAGAAATGGGGTTTCTTAGTACCTGTTAACGAGGCTTACATTCGGAGTCCTTCCGCACAGACCACAATAAAGCTGTTAGTCTCAAAGCACTTTGTTAAAATTTGTGAAGTATAACAATTTTTAATAAACTCCACCTCTCACTGAAGCTGCATACATTCTTCTAAGAATAAGCTACAATAAAAACTTTAGGGAAGATTTCAAGCCAGCTGCTTATTAAATAAAAAATGTGAATTTCTTTCAGGGCACACTATGTTGGGTTAAGTACTTGGAAATTGCACAAACTGCATTCTTTTCCAAAATGGACAGAAAGAACCATGGTCAATTTGACCCGAATAAGTGGGGAAGAGGAGGGGGGAAAATATAATAGTTCAAAGATCCATCATCCCTCCCCCAGTAAGACTTAATATGCCTATTAAGCAAACGTGAGTTTCTTCGTGGAGTAAAAAAGAAAAGTATCATCATAAACTGTCTCAAGATCAGGCCCGGACTGGCAATTCCGGGCACCGGGCAATCCCCCGGTCGGCTGGATGGGGTGGGGGCTGGTTTTGTATGTTGGGGGCCGGTTTTGTTTGCTGGGGCCGATTTGGAACCTGACGTGATCGAGCAGCAAACAAACACACAACTATCTGCATAAAATGCAGCTGCTGGTGCTGCACGCACTGTCTGCCCGTGTCCCGCACTGCTAACACTACAGCATATTATTTATAAAACAATCCACTGGCTGGTCTGACTGACTGCACCATGCGCGGCGTCTTCAGTATCCACCTTCACGCCTGCGCAGTGCGTCATTCACCCTTATGGTGGGGGGTCTGGAGTCAGAGGTCCGGGTCAGGGGTGATCATGCGCAAGCGCCTTGGAGTCGCGTATTAAAAAGTGCGAATGAGGAGGCCAGAGAGTGAGACATCGAGAGGCTGGAGCGGAGCCTGGAGAGGCCCTGACCCCATAATTTACTTGTTGCCTGACCCGGCCCCCGGGCTGTGTCTGCAGGCTGCCACCCGGCGCCCACAGGTGAGTGTTGACACTGATCATTTAATTATTTGGCAAGTACTGTGACTGTCTCTGGGGGCGTCGCGACCGGGCAGGAATTAAAAGCAATTAAAGCCTGGATAAGCCCCGGCCCGGTTCCGCAACCACAGCGCAGAGTGGATGTATTCAATGTGACAAACAGGAGCTTCCTTCTGTTACTCAAAGTCAGATCGGGTGAATGCGCAAAAGTCTGCCAATGCGATGTATATTTTACTGTTTTTGTATGTGAAAGAGCTATTGTGCCATGTGGCCGCCACTATGAGTTCTCTAGCTTGTTGTGGTAGAGTGCAGGCAATAATTTGCAAGCGTGAATTTCGACTCGAGTCCAGTGCCACACAGGCCCGGTTCTAGCGGGTGGGCCGGGTGGGCCAGCCAGGCCCACCCAAACAGGATCCTTGGCCCTCGCAGCGAGGGCTTAAAGGCAGGCTGAGCTCAACGCCTTTGGGATCAAAGTGCTTAATAAACCCTCCCCCGTCATGTGCATCAGCCCGGGCCGAGACAGCTTCCAGGAAGCACACACACAGAGACAGTTTTAGAAATTATCGCAGCCGCACCAGAGTCCTTCCTTCACAGGTCTTTAAGGATCATGTACATGTTAATGAGGCTTCGTTTTCCATTTAGAGGTGGAACAAAGGTAAGCCAGGAGTCTCCAGTGTTGAAGGATACTCCCCGTTTTCACCACCGTTTTCACCATTTTGTCTCACTAAATTTCAGTAAACGTAACTGTAGTAAATACTTCAGGATACTTCAGTAGTATAATTATAAGTATATTTATTCAGCTTAGAAGAAGCACAGCGACAGGGAGCAGTGACAGAAACAAACTGTCAAAGTCCCACGTTCTAAGACAAAGCCTGGAACCATGAGGCCAACAAGGTTCTAAGTACAGATGCCTAAGAGGCACAACACACAGAATACTACATTATCCTCTCTTCTATAAAAAGGAAAACGAAAGAGAAATGATAGCTGAGAAAAAGGAAACAAGAAACAGAGATAAGATAGAAAGAGATAAGAAATGAAAAGTAAAATGGAAACACATCTGAGAGTAGAGAAAGAACAATGAAGTTACATAGCAATAATGAAGTTACATAGCAATAATCTGGTACAGCAAGGTTTGAAATGCAATTATCTGAATCTGGCAGGAATCCTACAAGTTCTGAGACTCCTGCGAGGCTCTGACACAGAAGTTGCATCATGAATACCATTTTCCCTCTTATCAACAGAACTAGGTAACACATCGCTACTATTAACCTTTGCAACTTTACACATGTTCCACCAATCCTTGTTGTTCACATGCACAGCATTCCCACAGACCCTGTCAACCACCAGTGGTTCAGAGAACTTGCTCCTTCCTTTGGTGACATGAACAGAATCCTTTATGCGAATGACATCCCCAACAGAAATATTATGAGGCACAGATCTTTTCCTCTCATCAAAATAAGTCTTCTGTTTCCTCTGGGCTGCCACAACATTGTGCCTTACCACATCATCAATGCCGTCCATCACATTCATTTTTACCCACTTAGACATCCAACCTGGACAAATTTTCGTAGAAGGTTTCCTCCCTCTTAAAAGTTCGAAAGGAGAAACTCCAGTGGAAGAATGCGCAGTGGTACGGTAAAACCATAACATGGAGCGTACTGCATTTTCCACAACACACTTGCTGGCGATGGCCCACTGCACACAATTATTGAGCACACGATTCATCCTTTCCACAAGGCCGTTGGCCTGAGGATGATACAGAGAACTTTTCTTGTGACTAACACCACCCTGCTTCAGAAAACACTCAAATTCAGAACTGACAAACTGCACCCCATTGTCTGTCATAACCACAGAAGGAAAACCCTCCCTCAAGAAAACATCCTTTAAGAAAAGAATGACATTGGCAGAGGTGGGCTCCCTGACAAATCGAACCTCCGGCCATTTGGAGTAATAATCAGTGGCCACAATGGCAAAGCGAGAAGAAGAGGGTAGAAGATAGAAAGGGCCAACTAAATCAACTCCAATCTTTTCCCACGCTCTATCAGGAAATTGAATGGGCTCCAGCGGAGGTGTTCTTACCTTGTGACTTTTGTCAGAAGACTTACAAATAACACAATTATCAATCAATATATCAACACAAACATCCATCTGTGGCCACCAGAACACATCTCTCAACCTCCGCTTTGTAAATGTTTTCCCTAAATGACCTTCGTGAGCACCCTCAACAAGACGTTTCCTCAAGCTCTCAGGAGGAATAAGTCTGCCATATCGCAGAAGAATGCCATCTTCAACCGTAAGTTCGTCAGCAACTTTAACATATGTCTGGAATTCTCCAGAAACATACTTTTCCTTTGGCCAACCAGACTTCAGGTAATTTGCAACCTGAACAAGAACCTCATCCTTCAACAACTCCTTCTTCCACTCAACTTCATTGACGGCACACATCCCTTCAAGATCAGTCGCAGCAACAAAACAATCCTCTTGGTCATCCTCCTTTTGCACTTCACAGTCATTCTCTGTTATGGGAAAGCGTGAGAAATAATCCGCCCTTACATTCTTCGAACCAGGAAGATACACAATGTTGAAGTCATACTGTAATAGCTTGGTGGACAACCTCGCAATCCTGGGAGTATGTTCTTTGATTTTCTCCCCAGACAGAATGGAAACTAAAGGGCTATGGTCAGTTCGAATAGTGAAATGACTGCCCCAAAGAAAGGTATTAAACTTCCTGACCGCCCACCAGCAAGCCAAAAGCTCTTTCTCAATGACAGAGAAATTGACCTCAGACCCACGTAACACTCTTGAAGCATATGCTATAGTATTGTCAGTCTGCCCATTTTTCTGAGTGAGAACAGCTCCAAGGCCAAAACCACTAGCATCTACCGTGACAACACACTCATTATTGGGATCAAAAGGTTTAAGTACATTCTCACTCACCAGCTGTAATTTAATCCATTCAAAAATTTCTTGACAGTTCTTGTCCCAGACAAAAGGTACATTTTTCTTTAACATATTTGTGAGAGGCTGAACCTTAGATGCATAGTCCTTGATAAACCTGGAGTAAAACTCACTAAGCCCTATAAAGGACTTCAAACCAGATTTATCAATAGGTGGAGTGGCATCTACAATGGCTTTAACCAGACCAGGACGTGGTTCCACCCCTTTATGCGAGACCACATGTCCTAGAAATTCCATTTTTTCCTTTAGGAAAACACACTTCTCAGATTTCAGCACAACACCTTTGTCTTGCATGATTTGTAGAACTTGACTCAAAGAAAAATCATGACCATTTTTATCCTCCCCAAAAATCAAAACATCATCCTGGAACACGATTACCCCAGGGACATCTTTAAACATTTGATTCATTAGTCTCTGGAAAACTGCCGCCGCCGAAGCAAGGCCGAACGGCATTCTGCAGTATTGAAAACTCCCAAAAGGAGAGACAAAGGCAGTTAGATGTTTAGATGATTGACTCAACACCACCTGGTGGTAGGCGGAGGCTAGATCCAGTTTGGTGAACCACCTTGCACCCCTGGTAAGAGATAACAAGTCTGTGATCTTTGGCAAAGGGTGTGAATCAATCAGAATGTTCTTATTGACACTGCGCAAGTCCACACAGACGCGCAAATCACCATTTCTCTTCCTGGCGACCACTAGAGGAGACAACCACAAAGATGACTCTATGGGCTCTATGACCCCCCTCTCGCACAAGTCATTCAACTCCTTCTCAAGGGCATCCCTCACACTGAAAGGAACACTCCTGACCTTGTGCTTAACTGGAATAGCCCCATCTTTGACCCTTATCTCGTGGTTGAAATCCTTAATCATGCCAAGACTGTTCCCGAAAACAGTTGGGAATTCCAGAATTAATTTCTCAATGTATTCGTTGGAATCTACCACGGCAAGATTTTCAAAGTAGTCAGACGACTCATCAATACTGATCTGCTCTTTAGTGCCAGGTCTTAGGATCATCTTAAATAATCCTTGGTGAAACCACCCCAAGATGTTCAAGCCTTTAATGGAGACATGAACTTTCCCAAAAATTCTCCTACCCCTGAATTGAATCACATCTTCAAAAAACCCATAAAGAGACATTCTGTGTCCCTCATAGGAAACGGGGGCTCTGTCTGGAGGCAATAATTCTCTTTCAGGCCAAGTTTCGTTAAACAACTCTTGAGTGATCATCGTAACTTTTGCGCCTGAATCCACTAATAGGGAAATAACTTTTTCACCAACCTTAAAATCTTCATAAGGGTCAACACATTCTGAAGGGTCCCCAATGATGACACCATCATCACGAACCACTACGACCATATCTCTAAATTTTTCCTGAACACATTTGATAGGATCACCATCTTCTCGTACTACCACGACCATATCCCTAAGGTCGTCTTGAATGCAGTTGATGGAATCAGGATCTCTCCCAGCCCCACTATAAATTTCTGTGACATCCCCAACCACATTTACATTGTTTTGCCCTTGATACTTATTGCTAAAAGTTGAACTTCCCTGTTTGGAAATTTGACAAATTTTGGCAAAGTGCCCAAACTTTCCACAATTACGACAAGTAGAATTTCTTGCAGGACAAAATTTGTTGTTCTTGTTATGTGAGGGATTGCCACACCTATAGCAAATGTCATTTCTAGAGAAAGCATTTTTCTCAAAACGTTGGGAACTGGCGAAATTACTCTTTTCAAAACGTTGCTGACCAAAAGTCATTTTGTTGTCTTTGTTCTCTTTAGTTCTAACCACTGAAACAGTCTCTTCGATTTTTTTTTCAAGTTCTTTCACTTCTTTTTTAGACAATTCTATACTCTTGGCCACACGGATAGTCTCCTCAAGAGTTGGATTGCCCAACGTCAGTAGTTTTTGTTGAATTGACTTGTCTACACATTTGCACACGTACTGATCTCTAATCAGTTGTTCTCTAAAGCCTTCAAATTCGCATTCCGCGCTCAGCAATCTTAAGCTAGAAATATAGGTCTCGACATCCTCTCCATGTAGCTGGTCTCTTTTGAAGAACTTGTGTCTGATAACTACTAGGCTGGGTTTAACATCAAATCTTAGTTCTAGTTTCATCCTGGTTTCTGTATATTCGTCTATGTCTTCTTCTGCGTTATTTCTAGTCAAGGGGGGTAAATGTTTATAGATCTCTCTCCCTTCAAAGCCCAAAGAATGTAGCAAAAGACACTTCTTTCTTTCTGCGCGATATCTTGATGCGCCTATCGCACCCAAATATGTCTCAAAGGCATCAAACCATTTTTTCCAACTAATGGGTGGATTTCCTGGGGTCTCCAGGAATGGTGGTGGTGGAGACACAGACTGCATCTTTGTTTGCAATGTGAGAAAAAAAAAACCCTTTAGAATCTCACTGTAATACTATTTGTTTACTTCTTGCCTTTATTTATTTATGTGCTCTGTCGCTGTGGATAAAATTGTCTAAATATAAAATTGTCTATATATTAGTAATGTTAGAAATGTACTCAACATATGTTTTCCTTTTTTTTTTTTTTTTAGAATACTCTGTTCAGCACATTGAGCGCATCTGCTTCAGCTGTGAACCAAGGCGTTCTGTAGATGCGTGGTATTGATGCTAGAATACACTGTTCGGCGCATTCAGCGCATCTGCCTCAGCTGAACAAAACCGCTTCGTAGATACGTTGCCAGGCGCGTCCTTTCCGAAACCTGGTTGTTAGGAAAACATGAGCAGAAACACGTTGGGACGCGAGCCTGGGAACGCGATCAGTGAGTCGCGGCTCAGTTGTTGGGAAGACGCTTGGTTGCCAAGAGACGCTCACGTCACTAAGTGGGCGCGCTCTTTCCAGGAAGCGCGAGCAGTTCAGTGCGCAGAGAGCCGATTGTAAACTGACGTCACGGTTGTCTCGAGCGCTTGGCTAAAAGTCAGCTAAGGCTCTCCCTTTTGCTCATAAATTACGTCAATCACCCTTAAAGTGTCAAAAATTCACTTATCTTGTTTTCAGTGAAAAACGGGTGTCTTTTCCACTCCTCCGACGTCCTAGCTTCATTCGTTCGAAAACGAGGGTGAGCGAGGTAAGACAGGCGGGTTCTTTACCTTCCTCTAAGCAGCATCGTCGCCAATATTTTTGTAGTAAATACTTCAGGATACTTCAGTAGTATAATTATAAGTATATTTATTCAGCTTAGAAGAAGCACAGCGACAGGGAGCAGTGACAGAAACAAACTGTCAAAGTCCCACGTTCTAAGACAAAGCCTGGAACCATGAGGCCAACAAGGTTCTAAGTACAGATGCCTAAGAGGCACAACACACAGAATACTACAGTAACATGTCATCTTTTTTTGGGAGAAGATCGACGCATGAGCGAGGGCGGCAAGTTTTCATAAGTTCCTGGGGAGGATTAGGTGGTAGCCCTGATCAGAAAGCAGTTCAGTTAAGAGATGCAGCTGTGTGAAAGTTAAATGTCATTACGCGGTGCTTTGTTGTGTGTGCTTTCCGTTATTATGGGGGCTGCCAGCTGCACTCTGTGCCCCTCGAACGAAGCACAGGTGTACTCCTGCTTTGTTATGGAACGTCCCTGATTTTGATGCTAACAATCTGGTTACTCCTAGATGAGCTGGGAACCAAAGGGCCTATTACAGCACCTTATGCGTGCGCTGTGCCTGCACTGAAGCACTTTCAGAATGCACTGTACATTACAGTAAAGTGCATCAAACCCAAGTTGTCTGTTCAATGCTAGGATCCCACTCCTCACGTGGTCGCATGGGGTCACTGAATGCACAGCTCTTTATTTAGAGTATATCAGGGTGGTGATGTGTGTGCTGGAGCAGTGATTGTTATAAACGGACGTAGGTGTCTGTTCATTAGTGAACAAAACAAGTCAAAGTGAATTTTGGTTATCAGGCGCCATCACGCCAGTATTTTCATACTGGTGGACGACCCCTTAAAGCTCGAGATTGGTTCGAGACCGATGCCTGGCTCTGACTCGGGGTCCTCATAGACCCTTGAGCCTAAAACGATCCGAGCCCAGACCATTATGGAGGGAAGAAACACCAACACCAACACTGACACATTGCCTAGTGCCATCTTTTACAGATAGACCATGCGCCTGTGTTGGTGTATTTTTAAAGTTGAGGCAGCTTGCTGGTCTTCACAAGCAATGAACAGCAGCATTGTGTTGCAACCCTAAAAACACCAACAGGAACACACTGCCTTTAGCAGCTCTGTCTAAAAGACCCATCTTGGCGTTAAAAAAAAAGTTTTAACAGAATATGGTGGGAGGATGAGGCGTTATGACCAGAAGTGCTGACTTTGGACCTTGGTAACCTGGTTCAAGTCTCGGTGTCGCTTAACGTCCTGTGATTTTGGGCAAATCACCTATTCGCTCTGTGCTTAAAAATGAATGGGGCCTTGTGTTAATGTTACGAGTGCTCATGAAAAGAGCTCCAATACCTTCAGGCCCAGTTTGCGCTATATAAAACTGCACAAAAGAAATAAAAGAAAAATGAAATGCTGGTTTTCAGAGGCGACGAAAGCGGATTGGCCTAAAACACTTTCACAGGTTCTGATGAGCAGAATTGTGCTAAAACGGTAAAAGCACCCAAGAAGGAAGGCAATACCTTTTAGCTCATCATAACGCCCCGCCCATGCCCGCTGCTCACATCTGGCTCGGCTTGTCCCATGAGTACTTGGGCTCACCCATCTGTATTTTTTATAGCATACGCGTGAATAAGTCGGCGCAGTATAAGATACATTTCTCATCACAAATGGACGTTACCGTTTTATAAGCCTATGTTTGGTTTAAATAGCGAAATTGCCTCCGAATCGTTTTGTCCTAGTCGCAGTATTAACTTTTTTTCCAGAATAATTTTAATCTCAACTGTAATTTTCAAGGGATCTGTTAAGAATTGTGCGAAATCTAGTGTTGGGGAAGTTGACAGGCCCTCATCAGTCTAAAATAATAATATTGGCGGAAAGCAAAAATATTTGGTCTGAGAAAGCACACATTAGTTGCGCAGCAGTTGCTGACACTTAACGGAACTACTTTGGGTGAGTTTAGGCTCCGTGTCAAATGAACAAATGGCATTGTTCACAGTGAAGCTATGCTGTGGCTGAATTGGGCTGACAGCTGTAGTGGGTGCAGTAAAAATCTGAATAACACAACAGCAGACTGATGAATGAAAAAAGCTGGCTGAAAAAACCTACATGTAGGTATATTACATATGGCTTACATAACCCTGCTGTACATATTAAGGATTTAGCAAGTTACAGACAAGTTCCATGACTATATAGAAGAATGAGGCTGAAGGCAAAGTTCCTTTATAAGGTTGTGGCGGTAACTTCCAATATCGCATTAATGTATGCCAGGGTGTACTTTATAATACATGGTCACACGTTTGCCTTCCCACAATACTCAAATTACCTTGGTATTTTGCTTTTTCATATGAAATAGACAGGATGGGTGCAGGTGTGGAGAATAAAAGTAGAATAATAATCCACATTTGTAAAGCACACAATCACCCGTAAGGGTCTCTAGGCGCTGGGGGCCGTCGGGAAGATTAAGCAAGCTATTGCCCAGAGTCGCATGGTGCTGGGCTAACCTGCCGCCGGAGCCGGGGATCGAACCCTGATCCCCAGATTCCAGCGTCAGTCGCCCTGGCCGCGGCGCCACACCTCTCCCAGAATCTGTATTGTAAAATTAAACACACTAAAATATAGTTAGATATTTGTTGCAAAATATATTTATATCAGTTTAACATAAGTAATCTTTAAAATAACGCTCTTTAATTGCACAAAAAATAAACATATTGCCATAATATCGTCCTTCTGCATGTCACTGTTCATCTAGAAGAACAAAGCAGAAGAAACAAGCATTGGCATAGCCAATAGGTCTTGCCTTTGGGACCGTATAAGTATTTAGCCATGCAACAGTTGATGTTGTTGCACCAAGGATATTGTGCTGGATAACTAAGCACTTATAAGGTCCCAAAGGCGAGACCTATTGGCTAGGCCAATTCTTGTTATCATTATCAATGGCCGATGCAGGACAACAATAAGACAATACAAAATGCCCAGATAACGCTGGTGATTAATGACCCTGCTGGAGTGCAATCATTTGTCTGTTAGTAGTTTTTAAATGCAGATGAACTGTGTTTTATGTGGATAGCTCAGTGGTTACTGCCTTTGTCACAGAGAACCTTGTGTTACTTGGAGTTCAGAAGTTACAATCCTAGCATAGGACAGTGACCAATGAACTGTCATCAAAGAGCTGCATACAAACATGGTATAGTTAGAACTTCGCTTTTTTTGTTTTGTGATATAGTTAGAACTGCCCCAGTGTTTCATTATTCTAATGTTGCTAAAATGAGTATGTTTTGGTAGATATACATTTTTAGCAGTAAAGCTGACCCCCATGAAATACTCTTAAAATCCTAAGGTTGTGTTTCCCCAGACCAAACCCTCTTAAAATATACTGCGCACCAGTATGGATAACATGTGAATCTTACACCTTGTAATTCTCATTGGCTTATGTGACATTCCCTGTAAACTGATTTACATACTTGTATGATTCATTGTCTCTGTATAATGTGTGCGTGGTGTAAAGTACTGACACACACTACACTGATATGAGTAGCGCTATACAACAAATGAAATGCATATGAGAGAGGGGCTACTTAAAGATGAGGGCACTGTTGGAGGGAGGAAGTGAGGGAATCCGAGGAAGAGGTCATGGGTGGAGGGGGGAGCTAGGGAGAGATGAGGAGCACTGATGGAGGTTGGCAGTGAGGGAGTCTGAGGAGGAGGTCATGAGGGGGAGGGGCTAGAGAGAGATGAAGGGCACTGGTGGAGGGCGGCAGGGAGGGAATTCGAGGAGGAGGTCATAAGGGGAGGGGCTATGGGGAGATGAGGGGCACTTGTGGCGTGTGGCAGAGAGGGAATCTGAGGAAGAGGTCAATAGGGGGGCCATGGAGGGATGAGGGGCGGCACTGTTGGGTGGTGGTAGTAAAGGTATTTACGGAGAAAGGGGTTATTGGTGCGGCACCAAAAAAAGACTTTTGCATCAGCTCTGAAGCCGGCCCTGTCATGGCCTTTCTGTTTCTTGTTTATTTAATTAACAGTCCGGTCATAAGGGCTACTGTGGAACATACTTTAAAGTGTGTGCTAATTATATTTACTGCTATATATTCAATGTTTTAAGTTTGAAGGTGATTTTACTAATGTTTTTACAGGGGAAAATGAAAATGGAGCCCGATTGTGCCTGATATGGGGCTGGGTCCCAAGGTCAGCTGTGAGATAAGGTGCACTGGAGAGGAGTAGTGGATAATCAAGCCTGTAAGGGAGTGAGTGTGTTGCAGAGTCTGGGGTTAGGTGGATGTAGTAATAAAGAGGGATTCTCCCTGAAGGCTCGCACAGAGGGAGCCCGAGAAGGGTCACTTGCCCGATGCTCCCACCTCGGAAACCTCCTCTTCCCATCAAAGGAACATTACATGGAAAAACACTTTTTGAGAGTGATAACATTAAAAAGAGATTTGGAAAAGAGTGCGCTTTACTGGGCCTTGTAAGACTAAGAAAAGATAAAGGAGGACCGTGAAGCAGGCCTGCCCAGACATATATGCCACAAATCGAGCCCGCAGAGGCCCACCCAAAGGCACCCTTGGCCCACCCAAGTAAAAATTCCTGGAACCGGGCCTGGTGCCACAGAAGCGAAGCAATAGTCTTACACGTATCGAGGGAGCACAGTAGGAGTATTTACAGGCCCATGTCTCTCTGCCCAGTTGAGTGCAAAATGCTTAAATGATGGCGCTCAGTGTCCTGCTCAGGTACAGTCGCACCATATTGGCAACTCTCTTCAGATTGCCGATGGAGAGTTATCTGATAATCAGCAGTCCAGATCCCGGGTGCCTTGCTGCTCCAACCTCCACATGGGAGATAGGATAGTGCACTAATCAATGAAAGTTGCCATTGGCCGGTTAGTAGAGTTCTGCCACATCTTCTTAGGCCCCATGATACTCTATTTTCCGTGCTAGTAGTGAACATTACCATGTCTTCTACTTCATGGCCTGCAGCCTGTGTTCGCTGGTCCAGAGGCCAGCAGATTAACTCTTCTTAAGATCCGGGGGGGCTCCGTTGCTCTGCAATTCAAAGGCGAGCTGCGCTAGATTTTATGGTTAGTCTGTGCCGAGGGGTTGGAGACTCCCTCGGATCGGGGATGTGCACAGTGATGTTTGCAGCACTTGTCTTTATCCAACATATACCCATGAATTGTATGCCCACAAACCAACTATCATACTCTAACACGAAAAACCAAATAAACCAAAATGCAAAGAAATTGTCTAATACTTTGAAAGCAGCAATGCCACAAACCTTTAAATACATGAAACTTAAAAGTAAAGGCATTCCCTCATTGTGATATTCAAACAGTGGCCCTAACATGTAGCCTTCCCCCCAGAAAGACTGACTTCTGTGCCCCCGTTACTGATCGAGCTCTTTTTAAGACTTAATTAGCAGCAATAAAGGAGGAATAATATAAATGATGTGGAAGCCTCATCAAGTGGAAAAAATATGAAAAAGAAAGAATACTTCTCTTTCTGTGAAAGTTGTAGACAGGCCTACAGCTGGAGCACACTGACAGGCCGCGGCCTGCCCTGTAGGAGCCCGCCTCTACCGACTGCCTTCTTTTCCTGTAGAAGGCCGCCTCTGCCTGTAACATGCCTGTGTTACGTGCACTGCCAATGCCTTGGAAATATTCAAATCATACAAGAAATGTTGGCTCTGTATGAAAACTGACATAGATTTGAGTGAGTCACACACACGCGGGAAACTGAAGAGACTGGTTATTTATTTCACATTTTATTCTTTATTTTAGGTTTTGTTTTTAAATAAAGGATCTGATCCAAGGGGCATGGGGCGCTGAATATAGCAAGGGGAGGCCAAGAGGAATGGATTGAGATGGCACACGAGGCTTACAGAGGCCTGATTTACCGACCCTGGGAGGATGGAAGGCTTAGCTGGTTTTGTCAGTACTCGAACATCACAGCTAATGCCAGAGGCGAGAGTTAACTCACTCCTAGTACTGTGTTTTCCATGGGCGCAGCTTTTTGTGTGTTTCACGTCACGAGGCGTCCACTGAGGGGTCCTTAGCAGGGGGTGGCGGTGACAGTAAGTGCCGGAAAATTGTAGCCTTCCCCGGGCTGTGGCCCTCCCTCCCTCAGTGATGGCCGGGCCCTGCACTTAACTCACTGAGCCTCAAGGAAGGACTAGGTTTAATGCAAGTGATTTCATCAAAACCAGCAGAAGAGACAATTTGAAAGGGGAATAAAGTCTGCAGGATGGGCGATCTATATGAAATCCGTGGCGAACCTCTGCCATAGTGTCAGGTTGAAATTTGAGAGTTGATACAATTGAATATGTAATGATAAATGTGCTGTAAATTTCACAGTTTTGGTCTGTCTTTTACCAAAATTTTCTTGCAGGGAGAATACCCCTCCCACCCCCAACCCCCTCCCCCCAAACCCCTCTAGGAGTGGTCGGGCTCGCTCGCTATGCGCTGAACGGGGGCTGGTCTAGCAACATTTGCCAGGGCTGCTTTCAGTTCCCAGTCCGGCCCTGTCACCCATCTGTATTTTTTATAGCATACGCGTGAATAAGTCGGCGCAGTATAAGATACATTTCTCATCACAAATGGACGTTACCGTTTTATAAGCCTATGTTTGGTTTAAATAGCGAAATTGCCTCCGAATCGTTTTGTCCTAGTCGCAGTATTAACTTTTTTTCCAGAATAATTTTAATCTCAACTGTAATTTTCAAGGGATCTGTTAAGAATTGTGCGAAATCTAGTGTTGGGGAAGTTGACAGGCCCTCATCAGTCTAAAATAATAATATTGGCGGAAAGCAAAAATATTTGGTCTGAGAAAGCACACATTAGTTGCGCAGCAGTTGCTGACACTTAACGGAACTACTTTGGGTGAGTTTAGGCTCCGTGTCAAATGAACAAATGGCATTGTTCACAGTGAAGTTATGCTGTGGCTGAATTGGGCTGACAGCTGTAGTGGGTGCAGTAAAAATCTGAATAACACAACAGCAGACTGATGAATGAAAAAAGCTGGCTGAAAAAACCTACATGTAGGTATATTACATATGGCTTAAATAACCCTGCTGTACATATTAAGGATTTAGCAAGTTACAGACAAGTTCCATGACTATATAGAAGAATGAGGCTGAAGGCAAAGTTCCTTTATAAGGTTGTGGCGGTAACTTCCAATATCGCATTAATGTATGCCAGGGTGTACTTTATAATACATGGTCACACGTTTGCCTTCCCACAATACTCAAATTACCTTGGTATTTTGCTTTTTCATATGAAATAGACAGGATGGGTGCAGGTGTGGAGAATACAAGTAGAATAATAATAATAATAATAATCCACATTTGTAAAGCACACAATCACCCGTAAGGGTCTCTAGGCGCTGGGGGCCGTCGGGAAGATTAAGCAAGCTATTGCCCAGAGTCGCATGGTGCTGGGCTAACCTGCCGCCGGAGCCGGGGATCAAACCCTGATCCCCAGATTCCAGCGTCAGTCGCCCTGGCCGCGGCGCCACACCTCTCCCAGAATCTGTATTGTAAAATTAAACACACTAAAATATAGTTAGATATTTGTTGCAAAATATATTTATATCAGTTTAACATAAGTAATCTTTAAAATAACGCTCTTTAATTGCACAAAAAATAAACATATTGCCATAATATCGTCCTTCTGCATGTCACTGTTCATCTAGAAGAACAAAGCAGAAGAAACAAGCATTGGCATAGCCAATAGGTCTTGCCTTTGGGACCTTATAAGTATTTAGCCATGCAACAGTTGATGTTGTTGCACCAAGGATATTGTGCTGGATAACTAAGCACTTATAAGGTCCCAAAGGCGAGACCTATTGGCTAGGCCAATTCTTGTTATCATTATCAATGGCCGATGCAGGACAACAATAAGACAATACAAAATGCCCAGATAACGCTGGTGATTAATGACCCTGCTGGAGTGCAATCATTTGTCTGTTAGTAGTTTTTAAATGCAGATGAACTGTGTTTTATGTGGATAGCTCAGTGGTTACTGCCTTTGTCACAGAGAACCTTGTGTTACTTGGAGTTCAGAAGTTACAATCCTAGCATAGGACAGTGACCAATGAACTGTCATCAAAGAGCTGCATACAAACATGGTATAGTTAGAACTTCGCTTTTTTTGTTTTGTGATATAGTTAGAACTGCCCCAGTGTTTCATTATTCTAATGTTGCTAAAATGAGTATGTTTTGGTAGATATACATTTTTAGCAGTAAAGCTGACCCCCATGAAATACTCTTAAAATCCTAAGGTTGTGTTTCCCCAGACCAAACCCTCTTAAAATATACTGCGCACCAGTATGGATAACATGTGAATCTTACACCTTGTAATTCTCATTGGCTTATGTGACATTCCCTGTAAACTGATTTACATACTTGTATGATTCATTGTCTCTGTATAATGTGTGCGTGGTGTAAAGTACTGACACACACTACACTGATATGAGTAGCGCTATACAACAAATGAAATGCATATGAGAGAGGGGCTACTTAAAGATGAGGGGCACTGTTGGAGGGAGGAAGTGAGGGAATCCGAGGAAGAGGTCATGGGTGGAGGGGGGAGCTAGGGAGAGATGAGGAGCACTGATGGAGGTTGGCAGTGAGGGAGTCTGAGGAGGAGGTCATGAGGGGGAGGGGCTAGAGAGAGATGAAGGGCACTGGTGGAGGGCGGCAGGGAGAGAATTCGAGGAGGAGGTCATAAGGGGAGGGGCACTTGTGGCGTGTGGCAGAGAGGGAATCTGAGGAAGAGGTCAATAGGGGGGCCATGGAGGGATGAGGGGCGGCACTGTTGGGTGGTGGTAGTAAAGGTATTTACGGACAAAGGTGTTATTGGTGCAGCACCAAAAAAAGACTTTTGCATCAGCTCTGAAGCCGGCCCTGTCATGGCCTTTCTGTTTCTTGTTTATTTAATTAACAGTCCGGTCATAAGGGCTACTGTGGAACATACTTTAAAGTGTGTGCTAATTATATTTACTGCTATATATTCAATGTTTTAAGTTTGAAGGTGATTTTACTAATGTTTTTACCGGGGAAAATGAAAATGGAGCCCGATTGTGCCTGATATGGGGCTGGGTCCCAAGGTCAGCTGTGAGATAAGGTGCACTGGAGAGGAGTAGTGGATAATCAAGCCTGTAAGGGAGTGAGTGTGTTGCAGAGTCTGGGGTTAGGTGGATGTAGTAATAAAGAGGGATTCTCCCTGAAGGCTCGCACAGAGGGAGCCCGAGAAGGGTCACTTGTCCGATGCTCCCACCTCGGAAACCTCCTCTTCCCATCAAAGGAACATTACATGGAAAAACACTTTTTGAGAGTGATAACATTAAAAAGAGATTTGGAAAAGAGTGCGCTTTACTGGGCCTTGTAAGACTAAGAAAAGATAAAGGAGGACCGTGAAGCAGGCCTGCCCAGACATATATGCCACAAATCGAGCCCGCAGAGGCCCACCCAAAGGCACCCTTGGCCCACCCAAGTAAAAATTCCTGGAACCGGGCCTGGTGCCACAGAAGCGAAGCAATAGTCTTACACGTATCGAGGGAGCACAGTAGGAGTATTTACAGGCCCATGTCTCTCTGCCCAGTTGAGTGCAAAATGCTTAAATGATGGCGCTCAGTGTCCTGCTCAGGTACAGTCGCACCATATTGGCAACTCTCTTCAGATTGCCGATGGAGAGTTATCTGATAATCAGCAGTCCAGATCCCGGGTGCCTTGCTGCTCCAACCTCCACATGGGAGATAGGATAGTGCACTAATCAATGAAAGTTGCCATTGGCCGGTTAGTAGAGTTCTGCCACATCTTCTTAGGCCCCATGATACTCTATTTTCCGTGCTAGTAGTGAACATTACCATGTCTTCTACTTCATGGCCTGCAGCCTGTGTTCGCTGGTCCAGAGGCCAGCAGATTAACTCTTCTTAAGATCCGGGGGGGCTCCGTTGCTCTGCAATTCAAAGGCGAGCTGCGCTAGATTTTATGGTTAGTCTGTGCCGAGGGGTTGGAGACTCCCTCGGATCGGGGATGTGCACAGTGATGTTTGCAGCACTTGTCTTTATCCAACATATACCCATGAATTGTATGCCCACAAACCAACTATCATACTCTAACACGAAAAACCAAATAAACCAAAATGCAAAGAAATTGTCTAATACTTTGAAAGCAGCAATGCCACAAACCTTTAAATACATGAAACTTAAAAGTAAAGGCATTCCCTCATTGTGATATTCAAACAGTGGCCCTAACATGTAGCCTTCCCCCCAGAAAGACTGACTTCTGTGCCCCCGTTACTGATCGAGCTCTTTTTAAGACTTAATTAGCAGCAATAAAGGAGGAATAATATAAATGATGTGGAAGCCTCATCAAGTGGAAAAAATATGAAAAAGAAAGAATACTTCTCTTTCTGTGAAAGTTGTAGACAGGCCTACAGCTGGAGCACACTGACAGGCCGCGGCCTGCCCTGTAGGAGCCCGCCTCTACCGACTGCCTTCTTTTCCTGTAGAAGGCCGCCTCTGCCTGTAACATGCCTGTGTTACGTGCACTGCCAATGCCTTGGAAATATTCAAATCATACAAGAAATGTTGGCTCTGTATGAAAACTGACATAGATTTGAGTGAGTCACACACACGCGGGAAACTGAAGAGAATGGTTATTTATTTCACATTTTATTCTTTATTTTAGGTTTTGTTTTTAAATAAAGGATCTGATCCAAGGGGCATGGGGCGCTGAATATAGCAAGGGGAGGCCAAGAGGAATGGATTGAGATGGCACACGAGGCTTACAGAGGCCTGATTTACCGACCCTGGGAGGATGGAAGGCTTAGCTGGTTTTGTCAGTACTCGAACATCACAGCTAATGCCAGAGGCGAGAGTTAACTCACTCCTAGTACTGTGTTTTCCATGGGCGCAGCTTTTTGTGTGTTTCACGTCACGAGGCGTCCACTGAGGGGTCCTTAGCAGGGGGTGGCGGTGACAGTAAGTGCCGGAAAATTGTAGCCTTCCCCGGGCTGTGGCCCTCCCTCCCTCAGTGATGGCCGGGCCCTGCACTTAACTCACTGAGCCTCAAGGAAGGACTAGGTTTAATGCAAGTGATTTCATCAAAACCAGCAGAAGAGACAATTTGAAAGGGGAATAAAGTCTGCAGGATGGGCGATCTATATGAAAACCGTGGCGAACCTCTGCCATAGAGTCAGGTTGAAATTTGAGAGTTGATACAATTGAATATGTAATGATAAATGTGCTGTAAATTTCACAGTTTTGGTCTGTCTTTTACCAAAATTTTCTTGCAGGGAGAATACCCCTCCCACCCCCAACCCCCTCCCCCCAAACCCCTCTAGGAGTGGTCGGGCTCGCTCGCTATGCGCTGAACGGGGGCTGGTCTAGCAACATTTGCCAGGGCTGCTTTCAGTTCCCAGTCCGGCCCTGCTCAAGATCCAAACGTAGTTCTTGATCGGATCAGACTTGACAAGTTGCAGCGTGAGCCTCAGAGAAAGGAGCAAACGGGTTTCAGAGATTCTATTTCCGATAAAGTAAACGTTCGCCCACGACCCCTTTCCATTCACGGTCACATTTCCCTCGATGTCAGTCAAACCTTATGTAATTTGTAAGGCGCATGGAAGCTTATTGTGACGCAGCGATTTGTTTATATATTTGGCTATGCTGATGTAATGGTTTCATTCTGTGAGCAATTGCATTAAGAGATCTTGTATGTATACAGCAGGATATACAAAGGAGATTGTCAATATATGCAGTCTGGAAAAATTAACGGTTAATTGCATTTTACTGAAATTCTGGAATGCTGCTGATCGGCGTGCTATTTCCTTCCTCCTAACTTCCTGACAAACCCATAGCACAGCCTAGCGATATGTCGGCTGTAGCTACCCTCTCCCAGATCCACACATTAACATGTACATTCTGTGCTGTCTTTTCAACATTGGCCTATGGCTGTGACTGCCACATTAGATACCACCTCCAGCGTGGTTCAAACAGCCTGGGGTCTGAAATTCTGCATGTCCCTTTAGTGAGGTCAGGCATCCACCATGTCAGTGTTGAAGGCCTCATTGACAAACAATCTCCTGAGAGCACGCCCACCAGTTCATATATTTTGGAAAATGTTCCCTGATGTATGACACTATTCATCTGCCTCTACGATCCTCATACGTCAGTGTTGCATATGACTGTGCATGAACATACGATTACTGTGGGCCAGGGTACACCAAACATGATGGTAGGTATGTGTGCAATGCAGACTCCTCAATGTGACGGTGTCCACAAAACAATAGTAAATTGTATGATGGGCACAATACTGTAACAGACACACAAGGAGGCCAGATTGGGGAAGATAGGTGGAGCTTGCAGTCATGGCAATGTGTCCAAATCTTCCTGGTTATTTTTGTATTTTTCTGGAAAGTAAATGTTATGCTTTACGCTGTTTACCACCTGGAATACCCTCTACTACAATAGAGGTCAGTGGACTATATGTATCATCCAGACCATTGGCATGCATCTCTTCCACTTTCCTCATCCAAGAAGTAGCTGTGCATGCAATGGTATGTCTTAAAATGATGATATATATTGCTCTGTACTGCTAGCATCTTCAGTAATGCTTGGTCACATTACATTTGGCTGTGTCTTGGTTTGTGTTAGGGTGTACACTTTGACCAATATCCATATGTGTGTACCCTCAAAACATAGGTACTCTGGCAGAGGGCAGAGACGCCAGCCTCCTGTATACTATTTTCCGACCAACAAACTATGGAAGAAAGAAATGTCATCCGGTAGTTTTGTCTCAATAGGCAGACAATACAAGATGTATGTGATCCATAGGAGCCTCATTGGCGTCCTCAAAGGAACTATCCCAAACCACTGACACCAGTGGTGAAACTCATGGCAGCACTGCATTTCCTGGCCACTGGTTCTTTTCAGTACACTGTGGCCATAGCTCGTGGAATGTCAAAACCTATGTTCAGTGGCATGCTACGTGATGTGCTGGCAGCTTTGCTGAGACACATGGACAGCTACATTCAGCTCTGCAGGCATGAAGATTTGGTCAATATGAAAAGTGACTTTTATGGGGTACTACTCGGTACCAAGCCAGCTTGCCCAGCCATAGTTGCTAAGAATCCATTGGACTTGTTCTCTCTCGTGTTTTGGCCCTATTGCAATATGTGTGTCATCATGTTCTGCAACACAATGTTGTTGTTTGGCCAAATCATGCTAGTCTCCCTCCACATTGACTAAGTCCTGAGTGTGTATGAACTGGATGTAGCTGTTGATGTGTCTCATGATTGTATGCCACAGAGCTTGTGGCACACCACTGACATATGTTTGTGACATTCCACCAGATGCAACAAGACTGGATTGGAATACACATGTGCTACGAAACTGTTGTTCTGCCATGTTATTTTTTTAATCAAAATTAAGTGTGGGATAGCATATGTGAGGATGTCGATGTGGCTCCAGCTGACGACATTAACCAATTGTAAGTTGCCTCTATTTGGCATTGTCAGATATGTCTTCTCCTACAATGTTTTTGAAGTATACACATGACATTTGTGGTCAATGACACAGATAGTTTTTGTGAAGTCTTGTTTTGCTCTTTTTGTGACATTATGTCAGCCTAAGGTTCGGACTGTGGAATAAAGTTGTCCTGAGACTGTATACTTGTATATCTGTCTTGGGTGGCATGTTTGAGAGTCTGTAGCACAATGTTGACAATATACATGTACAATCTTACCTAAGTAGCTGACACTTTTATCTGAGGAATCACAATGCAAATAGACTTTTGGATTGCAAAGGTCACATCCTTGACTCCTAGTGAGCTAAGGGAGCCCTGAAGTTTTATGAGTTTGTATGCATCCTACTATCTGGATCGATACAGTGGACCACCCTGTTTCCAGATTGGCAAAGTTAGAAATGGGACGCCCATAAATTGGCTGAAATTAAGGCCTCAACCTTAGAAACATCATGTTCAGAGAAGAAATGGCAGTTAACAACCTCCCAAAATTTAGCATTGTCTCTCACCCTCCCTGCCTCTGAGAATACATACCACAAAGCTTGGCCTGAATGTGGGCGAACTTTAAGTACTACTTTCAACTGTTTGGGGGCGACTGAACAGGATGTTGGAAATTAATTTATCCGAAATTCACCTACAGATGTCTTTAAAACTATCTTGAATAGTACTAGTATCTACATCATAAGACAAACAGGCTGTAATTGATTCCATAGTCTCACCAACTATGTCTTGTATGAAATCAACAGGGTTGGCCTTGTGTCATTTTATTCTTAACCCTTTGTTCTTAAGGTATTCTATCCCATGTGATCTTGCTGCTAGACCCCTTGATTTTATAAAAACATTCCATACAACAGTAAAAGGGTTCTGATCACTTGAGCACTTACTAACAACTTTGAAATCCTGATGTAAATGGGTGAGATCAGCCGATATTATATTAAAATTGATTGCACTCCCTTTAGAATTTCCAGTGAAAGTTGGGATGCTATTGCTTTTCCTATGGATTATATCACTAGTGAAAACTAAGTTGTATTTCAATATGAGTCTATTTAGTGCCTCACCATAAATAGCGTGTTTAAAATGTCTCACTTTGCCTTCTTTAGGTCCTTAAGGCCACAAATAAACTGACCATTATGTTCACAGGCAGTAGTATTAAAACCCCCTGCCCAAACTGATAAAGCAGTGCGATTATTTCGCAATAAAAACTTTCCAATAAACTGGTCTATCACATTGCTCATTCTATGATTAAACATATTATAACAGAAATTCATCAGCAATATATTAGGTTCTTCAAGAAAGGAAAGCAGAGTCACCAAAAAGTTTTGGGAGGAGCAGACCTCTGATATTTGCAGTGCTGGAATTTGGACAGAAATAAATGTGGCAAGGCATCCCTTGGCCCTGCCAATGGGTGACAGGAGGGCTTGCTGAGAAAAGGCATAACAACTATCAGTATGAAACCTCTCTGTCATCCAGGTTTCGTGACAGAGTCAATATCAAAGGCACTGACATATGAGAGCCAGCAAGGGTTTGCAATATTGGTACGTGCCCCGCCACTGAATGCATGCATTTGTGCTTGCTGCAGGCAATGCATGGGGTCATTTCAGGGAAATGAGCATTAGAAACCAGCCCAGCAGAAAATATTATAGGCCCACAAACAGCCAAAAACGGCCCAAACTCTAATCTATCAGTCGAGTCCTTCTCGCTCTGTAGGCTAGTCCGACCCTGCCCACTGATGCATTGATGTGGCATCATAGTTTATGGCATTGATCCCCAGAAACATCTCCTACCTCCATGCTGGGAGAACACTTCAAGAGAAAAGCAAAGACAATGACTGCCCCTCCACCTTGGCACATTACACCTGACAGCACTTTCGTCCTTGCAAAAGGCAGGCCTACATCATGGCGGTCCTTGTTCAGAAATTACAGCAATAATGTCCCATGCAGTGCATAGTACACAATCAAGGACTTGTAGTGTTCAAGGCTATCATGAATTACATTGTCATGCTAGTATGAAAAACTCTGGCACTCATGGTGCCAGGGGAAATGCCCTAAACTTAGAACCTGTCTTATGTTATTTCCACCGTCATCAGGTGCACACAATGTTTTCTTTTGTGCAGAAGCAGTGAGTCGCTCCACAACCTGGGAAATCTCTTCCTCCAATGTCTACACAAGGTGAGAGAAGTACGATATGAGCAAAAGGGAGGCATAAGGAGGTGGGCAGTTTGACTGCCCACCTCCACATGTGGCCCTTCTTGCCTGCTCCAATGCCTGAAGTTTACATTTTGTACAGACCGCCCTCAGAGATCCTTGAACTAAGACAGGTATGAATGCAACCTCTTTTATGTTCATTGGAAAAGTCAATACATCTGTATTATGCGTTTGATGGACAGATATGTTGGCATTATCACTTCTGCACTAATTTTCTCATGTGTTTCCACTGTTTAGTACTGAGTTCCATTTAGGGGTAAGCAGCAGCAACATTGTTATACATATTTTGTAGGGATTTATTCAGATTCTAGTTCTTTTTGAACAACCTAAATCATATTGCAATTACTTCATTTTGGACTGGTGACCTTTTGACAATATAATATGACTACACCTAAGGACAGGTTTGACATCTAATTTGCTTTTATGGGCTGCTGACTGTTGGAATGTAACATTTTATTTATATTAGGACATTTTAGTCAACTGAGATAAAGCACATAATGTAAGTATCTTCCCCCGTGGCAATGTTATCAATCATGCACATTCTCTAACATAAGCCAAGGTATATATCATGTTGCTATATTTTGTATTAAAAATAAACACCAAGATTCTCAGCAATGAGGAGCTAGCATTATTAATGGGCACTTTATAGTGAGAGGTGTGGTACATCATTAATACTTGTCTATTTTACCCTTAGCCCTAAAGTGAATCTGTGAAATTTTGTTAATGTGAACTTTTAGGAATGAAGGTCATTCTTGAAAAAACAAGTAGAAGTGAACAGATTGTATTGAAAAAGTGGCAATGTCTGAAACACAATAACAAGAAGCATTGGTGTAGGCTAATAGTATTGAAGGAAGATTTTAAAAACCATAATACACAACACCTTTACTGATTAAAGACACAAAAAGCTGAAAGAGCACTTTGCACACGTTAGACACAGTGACACACGAAAATAAGACAAGTGTAGTAGCAGCACTGTAACAGCATGCTTTAAATTGCAAGATGAACATATATACTAAGCAGTACTAATACTTATAAACAAATTGCATTAATGAGAGTTGCTTATGAAAATGTTGTTTATTAACGTTTATGGATGAAAATGTGTTGTTAATAAAGTGACCTAGGCCCCGATGTAGGTAAAATAGATTTACCGATTTTTAATTACCGAATTGCACCGATTCGGTAATTAAAAATTGGTAAATCTAAGGGGTGGATATGTAGGAACATCCAGATGTTCCTTTTACCGAATCGGTAAATATCTGTATTTACCGATTCGGTAAATACCGACCGGTAATGCCCCATTCATTCCTATGGGCTTTGAAGCCCATAGGAATGAATGGGGCATTACCGGTCGGTATTTACCGAATCGGTAAATACAGATTTTGACAAGGGTGCAGGGGGTGTCACTTTGACACCCTCTAGCACCCCCAAAAAAGATTCGGGTGCCATGTGGCAGGCATACCTGCCCTAAGGGCAGGTCTGCCTGTCATATGGCACAGGTGTGCATGCACACATGTGCATGCACACTGGAATCGGTTTTTTACCATCAAATATATTTGATGGTAAAATACAGATTCGGTAAGGGTTGTGGGACTCAGAAGAGTCCCACCAACATATCGAAATTAACGAATAGGTAAAAATACCGAATCGGTATTTTACAGATTCGGTAAATTTACCGATCGGTAAATTTACCGAATCTGTAAAATATTTGGCCCTACATACCATTTTGTAAATAACGGTCGGTAACGGCCGAAAATACCGATTTTCGGCCGTTACCGACCGACCTACATCCGGCCCCTAGTGTTTCTAATACCCAATGGGACTTCTGCAGGACTGCTGCACCCCAAAGTATTCTTTTTCTTTTTTATATTGACCCTAAAAGGGTCCCTCTGGGTCGGTCCCACAAGGTCTAACAGGTTAGGGTACCCCTATGCTGCCCCTCATACCTTATACCCAAGTACTGTAATGGTGGCTACAACATTTGGACTAACAGGAGCCTCATACTCCTGTGGAAGCAAGGCGCTTGACAGGGGAAAAAAAACCCTCTCTGCCAATTGGATCATTCAATTTTTTGAAGATTGGTACCTGAGGGACTCCCCCTGGACCCCAGCGGGCATCCCGCAACCTCAACCGTCTAGATATCTAAAAATTTTAAACCTTAATATTTTTAAAGCTACTGAACAGATTTATATAATTTTGGTGTAATTCTGTTCAGCCTATTTGGGTACAGCTCTGTTTCAAAAAGCCCTATGAAACATTCATGGGAAAATTGCATTTTGAGACCACAACCTTTTTCTCAACCCTCGCATGGTGGATCACCTGAAACTTTCCGGGAAGTAAAGTTTCAGGTGATCCTTCCATTTATTTTCATTTTGTTAAGATTTAGCAAACTGTGCCAAGGTTATCATCAGAACGAAAACATATTATATATATATATATATATATATATATATATATATATATATATATATATATATATATATATATATATACATATATATATATATATATTACCTACTGGCGGTCGCCAGTAGGTATATATAGTTAGGATTTTTTCTCTATGGGATTTTTGAAAATTCTATGTCTAATAACTTTGGCGTTTGTGGACGGAATTGGCTGAAATGTTCAGGAAAATGGCACATTTTGTTTCTGAGCAGCCCTTGAAAATTTGGGGGGGGGTCGTCAAGGGGGGGCCGAGAAAAAAGGGGGGTCCCAAAACGTGTTTTTAACATTGAGTTTTCCATAGGGCGGTTGGCCTCACTTTTAGCCCGAACGGCTGAATGGATTTGCACGAAACTTGGCAAAATTGTAGGGACTGGTAGCCCGATGTGCCTTTGCTAGGTCTCAATATATGTGCTCCAGTGGATTTTGAGAAATTAACGTTCAAAAAAAGATATATATCTGTAACAGCGGACCGGGCAGCGTTCCGGTTCGCGGACTTTTCGCGGTACGGAGCTTTGTGAAGCGAAGCTGATTGGTTCTCCGGCGTCTGTGAACATTCCAAACAGTCCGTAGCGGCCGCCATCTTGTCTATCGGTAGGATCGATAGACAAGAGGAGGCCAAAGCGAAGGGGCAAATGACCATAAGGGGGCATAGTAGATCCTCGCTGACCCCCTAGGTTTGATGTGGAGGTTTTAAAAGGGTCCCGCGGGGCAAAAAAAAATAATAATAATAATAATCGAACGGCTGAATGGATTTGCACGAAACTTGGTAAAATATTAGGGACTGGTAGCCCGATGTGCCTTTGCTAGGTCTCAATATATGTGCTCCAGTGGATTTTGAGAAATTAACGTTCAAAAAAAGATATATATCTGTAACAGCGCTCCGCTTCGCGTAACGGAGGTTTGCGAAGCTGATTGGTTCTCCGGCATCTGTAAACATTGCAAACAGTCCGTAGCGGCCGCCATCTTGTCTCTCGGTAGGATCGAGAGACAAGAGGAGGCCAAAGCGAAGGGGCAAATGACCATAAGGGGGCATAGTAGATCCTCCTTGACCTCTTAGGTTTGATGTGGAGGTTTTAAAAGGGCCCCGCGGGGCAAAAAAAAAATAATAATAATAATCGAACGGCTGAATGGATTTGCACGAAACTTGGCAAAATTGTAGGGACTGGTAGCTCGATGTGCCTTTGCTAGGTCTCAATATATGTGCTTCAGTGGATTTTAACGTTCAAAAACAAGATATATATCTGTAACAGCGCTCCGCTTCGCGGAGATAAAATTATATCTGTATTACCTAGCTGTTGCTAACACCAGTTAGCGACGGCTAGTAGGAGATAGCGACCATCTTGGGCCCCACTTTGCATGTGAGTGATATTTATCACTAATGACATGCAAAGTGGGCATGCCAAGATGTTAGCGACTGGAAACAGTCGCTAACATCGCTATCTCCTATTATCAACTTTTGGAAATGTTCGCGATAAGCGCGAATATCTCCAAAAGCTAACACCTGCCCTGAGCAGTTCTTAGCCATGTTATCCAATGGGAGGTGGATAACATGGCTAAGAGCATTAGCTCGGTAATGCATGAATATCGCTGAGTTTTCAGCGATATTAATGCATTGCGGTCGTTTTTTATCGTATTTGCGATAAACCTTGATAATAGCAAGGTTTATCTGCGATAATTTCTGACGATGCTTAGCGGTAAAAAAATCGTTGCTAAGCATCGTTAGGGATAAATATCGCTTAACTTTGGTAATATGCCCCAACGTCTGTTAACGTTCGATTCGTAGGAAATCAGGAAGTGTTGAAAAACATTGTCTGCGCCATCTTGTCTTTTTTCAAATGCCACACTTTTGTCGTGCACGGCAGCCATTTTAGATGCCTTGACCAGACCCACTCTGTGCACGCTGTCGATCCTTAGCATGGCTCCCCACCCTCGCAAGCATCTCCCCCAGGCAGTGGTCACCCCCGCTCTCTGTCTTATGCATGGGTAATAAACCTCCCCCCATCTGCGCTGCTCTTCCCTGAGAATCACACCCTGTGCCCGCCCGACACCTCCCTTTCGCCCTATTCACTACCGCACCCTCTGACACTCCTTTTCCTCTGTGTCCGATTGTCCAGGCCGGTCCTAGGGTATCAGCTAGCCCTGCAGATGTAGTTTATGGCCCCAGCTGTAAAGAATCACCCCTCTTCAAAGGAGTTATAGTAGATCAAGGCCCACACTCGATGAGATCCGTCACAGCAGACGCGTTCCTATTATCTGAAAACCATCCTGTATTGTGATTGGGGAGGGGCCCGAGCCTGAAGCGGAAGATTCCAGGGATGACTCTTTGTACATCAAAGTTTTTACAATTATGTGTCACATTAAAAATATATAGCACTCCGACAAAGTAGTAAGATTATAAAACTTTAATAACTTATAAATATATACAAGAAAACAAAAACAGTAATAACATATAAACATTTTTAGGGAAAAACAACGAAGTAGCGGTCGGCTGTGCGAATAGTCCCAACGCAGCACAACGTCCAGATTTCCGGCGTGGGGCGTCGCGGGGGGTGGGTCATCAGTAGCAAACTGTTGTGCAAATAGTTCCAAGGCAGCAGAACGATGGCACCAAGGTGATGTCCAGTAAGTTGCCGCACTGGTTTTGGTATCCTACAATGCTGCTCCGAATAACGGCGTGGGGCGCCCCGGGGGAGGCGGCGTGAACGGGCCTCTCCAGGTGGAGTGTCATCTGTTGTAGTGGGGCGCCCCTTTACCGTTTCAGTTGCCATTCCGTCCGTTTTTGGTCCACTGTGTCAAAAGCCGCAATTCAGCTGAGTTGCACCCACTCTTGCGGTGCAGCGATAGGCGGCTGTCACAGGACTCTCAAAATGGCGGCAGGCTGTTTCCTTTTTGGGCCTGGTCCACTGAAATGGCCCTGGGACACCTTGGAAATCGGACGCTTGTCTGCTAGGTCTTGGACCCCATTCTCGAAAGCGTCCCCTCCGCCTTGAGGATTCATCAAAAGTTTTGGGGGCCCCCGACTCCTGTAGGCTTCTGGTGGGGAGCGGCTGCCATGATTGCTCGCGGAATGACCACGACGGAGCTACGAGATGGTGGTGCTCTCATGCTGACGCCAGCTTCAGTCTGAAACATCCAGAAACAAGGTGGGGCTTTCATCGTTTGGGAAAAAAAAAAAGTTTTCATCCAATGAAAAGTGTTGTTTTTAGGTCATATGATCAAGCCTTCCATCATTAGGAAACCAAAAGTAAAATGAACCAATGAAAAGTTTTATAAACAAGTCACATGACCTGTTATGCGGCATAGGGTATAAAATGCGGAGAAAATATGTTGGCACGTGAGGCGGCGTCAGTAGCGGACCGATGTGCAAATTGGCCGAAGGCAACACAACGCGCCAAGATCCGGATGGCACCGAGGTGGTGTCCAGCAAGTTGCAGCACTGGTGTGGCCATCCTACAATGCTGAAAGTCGGCGTGGGGCGCCCCGTTGGCCTGTGAGTTTGCGTCAGTAGCGGACCGATGTGCGAATAGGCCGAAGGCAGCACAACGCGCCAAGATCCGGATGGCACCGAGGTGGTGTCTAGTAAGTTGCCGCACTGGTGTGGCCATCCTACAATGTTGAAAGTCGGCGTGGGGCGCCCCGTTGGCCTGTGAGATGGCGGCAGTAGCGGACCGATGTGCGAATGGGGCCAAAGGCAGCGCAACAATATTTTCGGAATAGAAGAGACCACAAGGCGCTGAGATGCCAAGATCCGGATGGCACCGAGGTGGTGTCTAGCAAGTTGTGGCACTGGTGTGGCCATCCTACAATGGTAAAAGTCGGCATGGGGCGCCCTGTTGGCCTGTGAGATGGTGTCAGTAGCGGACTGATGTGCGAATGGGGCCAAAGGCAGCGCAACAATATTTTCTGACTGACACCACAAGGCGCTGAGATGCCAAGATCCGGATGGCACCGAGGTGATGTCTAGCAAGTTGCTGTACTGGTGTGGCCATCCTACAATGGTAAAAGTCGGCGTGGGGCGCCCTGTTGGCCTGTGAGATGGTGTCAGTTGCGGACCGATGTGCGAATGGGGCCAAAGGCAGCGCAACAATATTTTCTGTATGGAAGATACCACTAGGCGTTGAGATGCCAAGATCCGGATGGCACCGAGGTGATGTCTAGCAAGTTGCTGTACTGGTGTGGTCATCCTACAATGCTGAAACTCGGCGTGGGCGCCCCATTAGCCTGTGAGATGGCGTCAGTAGCGGACCGATGTGTGAATAGGCCGGAACCAGCACAAGGCGCCAAGATCCGGATGTCACCGTGGTGGTTTCATAGTTGAGAGGCACTTCATCTGCAGTGGGGCGCCGAGATCCGGATGGCACCGAGGTGATGTCTAGCAAGTTGCTGTACTGGTGTGGTCATCCTACAATGCTGAAACTCGGCGTGGGGCGCCCTATTAGCCTGTGAGATGGCGTCAGTAGCGGACCGATGTGTGAATGGGGCAAAGGTAGCGCAAGAATATTTTCTGAATAGAAGACACCACAAGGCGCTGAGATGCCAAGATCCGGATGGCACCGAGGTGGTGTCTAGTAAGGTGCACTGGTGTGGTCATCCTACAATGCTGAAACTCGGCGTGGGGCGCCCCATTAGTCTGTGAGATGGCGTCAGTAGCGGACCGATGTGCGAATAGGCCGAAGGCAGCACAACGCGCCAAGATCCGGATGTCACCGTGGTGGTTTCATAGTTGAGAGGCACTTCATCTGCAGTGGGGCGCCGAGATCCGGATGGCACCGAGGTGATGTCTAGCAAGTTGCTGTACTGGTGTGGTCATCCTACAATGCTGAAACTCGGCGTGGGGCGCCCCATTAGCCTGTGAGATGGCGTCAGTAGCGGACCGATGTGCGAATAGGCCGAAGGCAGCACAACGCGCCAAGATCCGGATGTCACCGTGGTGGTTTCATAGTTGAGAGGCACTTCATCTGCAGTGGGGCGTCGAGATCCGGATGGCACCGAGGTGATGTCTAGCAAGTTGCTGTACTGGTGTGGTCATCCTACAATGCTGAAACTCGGCGTGGGGCGCCCCATTAGCCTGTGAGATGGCGTCAGTAGCGGACCGATGTGCGAATGGGGCCAAAGGCAGCGCAACAATTTTTTTGGAATAGAAGAGACCACAAGGCGCTGAGATTCGGTTAGCACCGAGGTGGTGTCTAGCAAGCTATGCAGCTGAGTGCGTGCGCACTTGCGGCGAATAGGTCGAAGGCAGCATAACAATGTTTTCTGAATAGAAGACACCACAAGGCGTTGAGATTCGGTTACCACCGAGGTGATGTCTAGCAAGTTGCCGCACTGGTGTGGCCATCCTACAATACTGCTCCGAATAACGCCGTGGGGTGCCCGAAGGGGGGGGGGAGGCGGCGTGAACGGGCCTTCCTAGGTGGAGGCTCGTCTGCTGTAGTGGGGCGCCCCTTTACCGTTTCAGTTGCCATTCAGCTGAGTTTCGGCTGCTCTTGATGCTACAGCGACAGGCGGCTGCAACAGGACTCTCAAAATGGCGGCCTGTTCTTTGGATTTGGGCCTGGTCCACTAAAATGGCCCTGGGACACCTTAGAACTCGGACGCTCGATTTTTTTTTCCTTTCCTGTACATGCAAAAAAAGGTAAATGCCCGGTACGTTACACGCTTCATCTGCCACGATGAACTCTCCAGAGGAACCGAAAAAAAATATAGTTATGGTAACTATACCATGCATCGTCATATGGAGAGGTGGCACCAATTAATTATAGTGCTGCATAAAAGAGAGATTTGGAGGAGAACCCCTGACCTGCTAGTACATTCATCAAAGAAGTGGCACTGACAGCATCAGAGGCAAGGGAAACGGTCCCAAATATTTAGAAGAACTTTGGAAAGATTAAAATGACATGTTTAGATTGTGGCAATTTAATTTCATGTGGACAGATGAGTGTTACTCTAATAAATACAGCATATGAACATCATCATAGTCGATGGTTGGTAGAGACATTTTGACTATATCCTGGACCTGCCCGTCCTCGCCCAAAATGGCGCCGGAATAAATGGGACTCGTAACTCCTTGTTGTGTACTGGTTGCAGAACCTTGAAATCACGAGATACGTATGCAGTTTTGAAGCACATGGCGGGCGGGGACGAGAATTGATTGAATATTTCGACATCCCTATTGATATTAAGTTCTGATGTGTTATTGATTACTGTACTATTGAAAGTTCGAATTAACGTCACCCATGGTACTTGCCCGCAAATGTATATCTAGATAATTTTATTGTAACTGGCCCTGTCGTATTTTAATTATAAAATGTACGTCCACCGATTCCGTAACTGTTAGACACCTTAGTTCTTGCAACCTAATGGCCCGCCCGTTACGTTCCTCTACAGTGTAAATGTCTACTCATCATATACGATTACAGTTTGCTCCGTGGCCGGCCCACGTGGTTATAGGCTCGTATTTGTATAATGAAATTTTCACAATAAAGGTTTTTAAAAGAAAACATGGTAGTAGTATATACATTGGTAAAGTTTTTAATAATAGTCACTGTTTTAGAATCATTAAAAGGCAAGTGAAATAAAGCAGATCAATTACATGAAGGGTAAAAGGTATAATACGAAGGAACGCAGTAAAGATAAATGGTCAAGGGCTGTTGTGTTTTCTATTCCTGCAACATAAAGTGATCAATAAGAATCTCATATTCAGGCGTATCGGCGACTAAGACAGCAGGTCGACCCTCTTTTGCTCAACGGCTCCGTCATGGGACGAAGAAACGCTCTTTTTCTCGAAAAAAGAATATATTTTACTTGCAGGACAGTTGTAAATTTTCCGGGAAAGTACATTAGCCTGGAACATTATAACATATATTTAAGAAAAAATAATGTTCGGAAGTAATAAAAAGCGTAATTTTTAGGTCATATGACCAAGCCTTTCATCATTAGAATAAGAAAAGTAAAATGAACCAATGAAAAGTTTTATTAACAAGTCACATGACTTGTTATGCTTACATTACGCGCTGCGCGCCCCGGATGACTTCCGGATGCGCTAACGCGGCGCGTCATATGACGCATTACGCGACAACGCAGGTCCAGAATATAGTCAAAATGTCTCCACCAACCAGCGGTCGGAACACAACCCCTTTCAGCAGGCTAAATAGTTCTGTTAAATGACAACAGAAGGGACAGGCAACAAGAACCATCAGTCAAAGAGGGGAGGGCTAGTTCTTCTCTACCGGGTTACATTGGGGCGCTACCGGAACTGATCGAATTGGTAGTCTACAGTGTTTCTGGATGTTTCAGACTGAAGCTGGGGTTAGCATGAGAGCAGTACCATTTCGTAGCTCCGTCGTGGCCATTCCGCAACCAATCATGGCAGCCGCTCTTTATCGTTATTTTGGGCGGGGTGGGTGGCGGAGCCGAGCTGTTTTGCAGCCATCATTGTGTGGAGTTCAGTTCATTTCACTAGTTTTGTATTTGTCATGAGGGGTTGTTCCTAATGTTTCTATTTTAGCGAGGTCAAAAAGAGATCCCATTAGTGGCCTACTGATTTTGCTCGATTCCTTTTCTTTTTTTTTTACACGATTTTTCGTTATCTGCAAAGACTAAACAGAGTATTGCGACTCTGTGTTTGTTTATAAATAGAGAATGAACCAAAGAGAACCAATTCTAAAACAGTAAATACTTGGATAACAATCAATCAAATGGAGAGAGAAGCAGGCACGACGTATTACAACGGGGGCAAAGGCCTGCGTTAACTACCCTTCACTATGTGCAAAGAGAGAGTACTCCTAATAGAAATGAGGGGGGGGGGCACCATTCAAAGCAGATCAGTGTGCATAAACACGAAAATGTTTTCACTTACCATGTACTTGACATTCGACAGCTTATGATATTTGCTATTAAAAAACCATTGAAATTCACTGAAAAAACCATAGGTTATAGACCATATATAGTTAGGAATTAGCATTTACAAAACCTTGAAAATTCACTGAAAAAACCATAGGTTATAGACCATATATAGTTAGGAATTAGCATTTAAAAAACCTTATTTTACTCACACAAAACCATTGAAATTCCATATATAGTTAGTTGCACTAACTATATATCGCGCACCCGCAATCCACTGCTGATGATGTCACATATTACATCATTCATGACATGGTCAGTGACATCACTGATGACATCACTGATGACATCTCAAATGACATCACTGATGACATCACTGATGACATCTCATTTGACATCAATGACCACATCACTGATGATATCATTCATGTGACAATACAATGCATCTCCTCACATTTTAATATAACCTCTGTTTCACCCAGTGTTAAATACAGAGTATAATTTTTGAAACAATTGACACACCAATACTAGTTACTACATATGTACTCACTGATTCCTACGTCTACACACACATTCACTCATTCACCCATACAATCATTCATACATACAATCACTCATCTTTACAACACTATCATATGCACTCATACACCTATACAGACACTCACACTCTGCCACTCATCCATGGAGTTACTCACACACCTAGTCAGTCCTGTAAAGAATCAATCACACTTCCATTTTCTTGTCTATACAGTTAAACATAGAGCACCTTACATTTTCAAACATATACTAACACATACTTACCTTGTTATACAATCATTGATATAAGTACACATTGATCTGCACAGAGTCACACACCTCCCAGCCAGCCACACACACACTCAGTCTCCCATACAAATACTTGGACAATCAATCAATAACCCATATAGTTACTCATATAGCTACTGATCAACACATGCAGCAGTTTACAGAACAACAGACATAATGATGCACAAATTAAGACAGTTTAGTCACTAACCCATGCACTCAGTGAGACACATTTAATCACTCACTCATACAGTCAGTCATGCACCTACTAAATCCTTCGTCCAGACACTTATACATCCACTCATTCTTCAATATGTAAGACATATTTAAACTTTACAGAAACATAAAATCACTGGATGTTGTTATCAGTGATGTCATCAGTGATGTCATTTGAGATGTCATCAGTGATGTCATCAGTGATGTCACTGACCATGTCATGAATGATGTAATATGTGACATCATCAGCAGTGGATTGCGGGTGCGCGATATATAGTTAGTGCAACTAACTATATATGGAATTTCAATGGTTTTGTGTGAGTAAAATAAGGTTTTTTAAATGCTAATTCCTAACTATATATGGTCTATAACCTATGTTTTTTTCAGTGAATATATATATATATATATATTACCTACTGG
The DNA here is from genome assembly GCF_964261635.1 of Lissotriton helveticus. Classification (NCBI taxonomy): domain Eukaryota; kingdom Metazoa; phylum Chordata; class Amphibia; order Caudata; family Salamandridae; genus Lissotriton; species Lissotriton helveticus. The sequence goes on from NC_136069.1 coordinate 1,279,322,092, forward strand.
CGGTCGCCAGTAGGTATATATAGTTAGGATTGGCTACCATAGGAAATCCGCAACATTCTATTGGGAATAACTCTGGCGCCGGTTGAGGAATTTCTGTGTAATTTCCCAAAATTTTGGCCAGCTCTGCTGTGCTCCTTCACTAAAAGTTTTGGGGGGATTCGTGAAGTGGGGGCTGAGAAAAAAGTGGGGGTCCCAAAACGTGTTTTCCCCATGTTAATTTCCATAGGACGGTCTGACAAGTCTACAGCCCGAACCGCTAAACGGAATTACGCCAAACTTTGCAAAATTGTAGGGACTGGTACGCAGATGTGCCTTTGCTATATTTGGTGAAAATCCCTCCAGTAGTTCCTGCGAAAATCAAAAGAGAAAAAATATATATCTCTATAGCAGCTTACGTGTAAGCTTACTGTAAACTTACCTTTCCGAGCATGAGCTGCATTCTGATTGGCTGCCAATGTCTGTCAACACTCCAAACCAGAAAGTGTTGGCAACCACCTTGTGCCTCAGTAGACTGAGGCACAGGAAAGCAGAAAAACAAACGTGTAGAACTCAAAAAGGGGGCAGGGTAGAAGCAACCTGACCCCTTCGACCTGCTCAGGGGGTCCCACAAGGACCCCCAAGGCAACAAATAAAAATGTTTTCAAAATTCAAATTCTTCATCCAAGAAGTGTTGGCAGCCATCTTGGGGCCAATATACATGATAGCACCTCATTGAAAAGCATTGTAGTTAATAGAGGGTTTTAGGACTTTAGTTAAATTATAAATCATTTGTTGATGATACCATACTCATTTTAGGAATTGTGGTGTGTTCTAAGGTGATTTTACCATGTGAAAAAGCCTTCTGCTGGGATATCATGAATCACGTTTGAAAGAAAACTATTATCTCATGCTTTTCCCACAGTGGTTTGGAAGGGGATCTGTAAGCTAAACTGAAAGCATATTTTCTGTAAATTCACATTATCTTTCTCAGTCATGTGAGAATGAAGTCTGACATTTTCAGTAAAACATGTACATCCAACAAGGACAGGGACTGTCAGTTGATTCCTTTGTTTTCTACTGCAGCTTCCCAGAGTGTTCTAAAGAACAACTAGAGCGCTAACAGTCTTACTTATGACAAAAGTACGGCACACCAGAGGCCATCTTGATTGGAATGAAGTGGTAAGTCTGAAAACATTTAATTTAAAAAGGAACAAAATGAGGGGGTTCATTTTGCCATAGAAAGTATGGTTAGTGCTTCAGAAAGAAAAATTAGGGCACATTTTGAGTGACTTCTCAAATCCTCTTCTATTTCATTAAACAATTCTGACATGCAGTCTCCCAAGATAGCCACCAGAGACAAAAGAGCCCAAATGTAGCCCAAGTATAGCCCAATGACAGAATGTCCCAGAGTGTTCTAAAGAACAACTAGAGTGCTAACAGTCTTACTTATGACAAAAGTATGGCACACCAGAAGCCATCTTGATTGGAATGAAGTGGTAACTCTTAAAACATTTAATTTAAAAAGGAACAATATGAGGATATAGTTTGCCATAGAAAGTATGATTAGTGCTGCAGAAAGAAAAATTAGGGCACATTTTGAGTGACTTCTCAAATCCTATTCTATTTCATTAAAAAATTCTGACATGCAGTCTCCCAAGATGGCCACCAGAGACAAAAGAGCCCAAATGTAGCCCAAATATCACCCAGATGTAGCCCAAGTATATCCCAATGACAGAATGTCCCAGAGTGTTCTAAAGAACAACTAGAGCGCTAACAGTCTTACTTATGACAAAAGTATGGCACACCAGAAGCCATCTTAATTGGAATGAAGTGGTAAGTCTGAAAACATTTAATTTAAAAAGGAACAGAATGAGGGGGTTCATTTTGTCATAGAAAGTATGATTAGTGCTGCAGAAAGAAAAATTAGGGCACATTTTGAGTGACTTCTCAAATCCTATTCTATTTCATTAAAGAATTCTGACATGCAGTCTCCCAAGATGGCCACCAGAGACAAAAGAGCCCAAATGTAGCCCAAATAGCACCCAGATGTAGCCCAAGTATATCCCAATGACAGAATGTCCCAGAGTGTTCTAAAGAACAACTAGAGCGCTAACAGTCTTACTTATGACAAAAGTATGGCACAACAGAAGCCATCTTGATTATAATGAAGTGGTAACTCTCAAAACATTTAATTTAAAAAGGAACAATATGAGGATATATTTTGCCATAGAAAGTATGATTAGTGCTGCAGAAAGAAAAATTAGGGCACATTTTGAGTGACTTCTCAAATCCTATTCTATTTCAGAAAACAATTCTGACATGCAGTCTCCCAAGATGGCCACCAGAGACAAAAGAGCCCAAATGTAGCCCACATATCACCCAGATGTAGCCCAAGTATAGCCCAATGACAGAATGTCCCAGAGTGTTCTAAAGAACAACTAGAGCGCTAACAGTCTTACTTATGACAAAACTATGGCACAACAGAAGCCATCTTGATTGGAATGAAGTGGTAAGTCTGAAAACATTTAATTTAAAAAGGAACAAAATGAGGGGGTTCATTTTGCCATAGAGAATATGATTAGTGCTTCAGAAAGAAAAATTAGGGCACATTTTGAGTGACTTCTCAAATCCTCTTCTATTTCATTAATATAATTCTGACATGCAGACTGAAACATGCACTTTGAATACCAGCAGCAGACTTCCCTGGTGAGCAGTAGCTTTACTACAATGATATAATGAGCAACTAGAGTGCTAACATTCGGAATTTATGGCAAATGTGTGACACATCTGAATGCCTTCTTGATGGAACCAAAGTAATTGGCCATCCTCGCTTGATGTCTCATCACCTGTAACCGATGATTCAGAGGTCTCTGGCATCTCCTCAGTTGCTATTGGTTACAATAGCAACTGAGGAGATGCCAGAGACCTCTGAATCATCGGTTACAGGTGATGAGACATCAAGCGAGGATGGCCAGGCCGGCCAATCTACTGCTCCTGAATCCTCGGGTTTTCACAAGGAATATCATGTAATGAGAAAGCAACAACTTCAAGGGGGAAGGGGCAAACCCCCGGAAGTGAAAAGAGGATCAAGAGGAAAACGAGGAGGGGGGGCTGGAGCCGCAAACATCGTGGGCTCGCCACCCCTAACAAGGAGCAGGAAGAATTTTTACAAGAAATAGAACAAGAAGATGGAGACAATCTGACGATTGTTAACTTGACACCAAAAATACTAACAAATGAAGAACAAAGTATTCTGAAACTTGGACTCACATTCTGCCCGCACAAAAATCTTGAGTTCACTCAGACACGGATAGATTTATTTAAGTTTACCCGTAAACTTAAACTTCACAAGTATTTTAAAACCAAGCCACCGAAAATCAAATCACGTGTTGCAGGTGAAACGGAGGGTAACATTCTTTCCTGCAGGGATCTGGCTGGCATTAGGTCTCTGGAGGAACTACGGATGGAACTCTCGGATGATGATGAGACTACTAATTTGGGCAACACACAGTTGATCACGGACATGGGAGTACAACAGAAGGGGGGTGCGACAATCTTTAAACCGACCTCCACCTTCATGCCCGTGATGGGGGCAGATGCCATAGACACCTTTTCTGAGGCGGTGTTACAGGACTTACGTAAATTGAGGGGAAATATGAAATTGAACCAAGACCAACAAAACTTTTCGAATAAACAACATTTGGCACTCAAAAAGTTGTGTGAGGACTCATCTTTGGTGTGCAAACCCTCAGACAAGAGGGGAAACATCGTTCTGCTCACCAAGGCACAATATGAGCAGGAGGCCTTACGCCAATTGAATGATCACAGCACATACACAAAAGTTAATGCATCTGTATATAACACCAGCATTAAAGAATACCACAACATGATCTTGAGGTGGTACTGATAGAGCGCGCGAGGCCACCCGACCAACAGTTTTCGCCGTTTCCGGCTTCAGGGCCCATATACTTCTCAAATCACCATATACATCGATCAGGTGACTTCACGAGCTCTATCAAGTTGGTGTGTGTGTGTTCCCTGCTACCAAATTTCGGTGCACCCGACTTACCATCCACCGATGCGGGTGCCTAATGACCACAATGAATCAGGGAGCTAGCTGTAAAAGAAAGGCAGCAAAATACAAACCCAACCAATAACATTCAAATACTGTTTAAATGACCACGGACAACTGGAAGTTTTAAAATGTTTATCTAAAGTTCAATATTTTCTTGCATGAGGTACAGTAAAATAAGGCAATCAATAACCAAGATAACGTAAATCACATAGGCAGAAAGAAATAATGACAGAGTAATCATCAAGGTACAAAATAAATGTAACGAGAAAATACTATATAAGTCAGTATTATCTAGACAGGGATAGACTAAGTGTGTGTGACTATAGAAGAGCTTATAATGAATAACACGCTTCACTTAAGGTGAAGGGGCCTTTGAACAACCTAGGCAACGAAGTTCTAGACCATATCAGAAAATGACACACTGCTATGCAAAATATGATTTCTAACAAATGAGAAGACATAGGAATAACTTTGCAAAATTATAAATGACTGTTCAATAGTTGCGAAAAGGCATGGAAATATAACATATGCAATGTTGAACTTTATTTAAGCAAAAGTTAGAAATTCAGAAGGTGCAAGAGTTTCAAGAGGTTCAGAGTAATATTTACCTAGAAAAGGTGTGGAAACCAAACCCTGGCCACGGGTCAGTTAAGGACAGGAAACCCTCAAGGAAGGATACCCCTCAAAGGACAGCAGATGCAGAATGGACACCCAGGACAGGACAGGATACCCTCGGAATAGGAATCAGGACAGGACCCTCAGGACAGGACAGCAAACCCTCAGGACAGGACCCTCTTCAGGACAGGACCGGAACCCACAGTTCGGAAGCAACGCCTGCGCTCCACCCGCTCTGCAGCTATCGATCAAGACCCCGGTTGGGTCAGCGAACTCCCAGCTAAGTGCCTTGCCAGCACTTTAAGATTCAGTAGAACCTTAGTCTATGGTCAAATTCGGACAGAGTGCTCCGCAGCGCTCTGTATCTTCAGTCACCTATTGAGTGCGTTGGGTCAGTGACAGGTCAGCTAAACCAGACAAGTCGGACGGTTCACTAGGTGAACCCAGGGTAGATATACAGTTTGGGGACAGTGTACCACCCCCCAATGTTGCAAAGTGTCAGAATCCCTCAATTTCGATTGGTCCTAAGGTAGGGTTTGGGTAACACACCAATCACAATACGCGAATTGAAGCCTTCATTAACATATTTGGGTACCGCCTAGCAGATTTGGGGTTCCCATGAGCTAACAGTAGCGCAACATTACAATGTATCATATAAGGAGCCACATTCGCTGTTCTCGCAGGGCAGAGGTGACTTTCTCAGGAGCATCTCGCCCATCACTGCCAGCTGGCTATGTTCCATCAGCCAAGGTCCCTCGTGCTGCCGAATGTCGCACAGGCGCAGAAGGGACCTCCAATATGGCTCTCCTCTCACTCAGACCCCCATTTCCCGCGGTACATGAAAAGTAAGCGAAAACAAATTAATACATAATAATGTCATTATGAAAACACATCACAGGGTTTGTACTTTTAACTCATCATCAAGAAATAAACTTAATTGCATTAAATGTTAGCTACATTGACACGGACACAAGAGCAGTGGCACGAGCAGTACCACATGATAAGCACAGCTATGAATTACGCATGCGCATAACTTTCCCTCCACTTCTGCAGACGCGTCAGGACACGTGAGTGTGGCTGACGCATGCGCAGTAACTAAAATACAAGCGACGGCCATTTTAGAGGACACAGATTAAATTCATTAGAAATACACATAGGCAAGCGTCATAAACTTTACTTAAGCTAAATATAAACGTTAGTAAAACATACACGGGTTACCTTATTACACATAAATGAGGTTCTTGATTTCGGCAAGCCGCAAAATATGCAAAGCTTTGCTTCATCAATCCCCTCTTTGATGATATCTACTATCATCACAAATTATACTGGAACCAGATGCCAACTTTCTTTCACACTTTATAAAGTTCTATTTCTTCCAGCAGCCGCTCTAACTTTTCTCTTTCAGTTTTAGCAGGGTGAGAAGTTTTCACCTTTTTGTATATCTGATCATTCACTTCCTCTAATTCAATCTCATCCACACTCCGTTTCACTCCTCTTGCATTAACCTCGTGCTTTTTGGTGCGCTTGCGGTATTTACAGCATAAGAAAATGGAAAGTATAATAAGACCTATAATACCAATTGGCATCAGAATTTTGAATAATAAGCTTTTACCTATGCCAGCAAGCCAATGACCTACATTTGAGAGACCATCTACCAGTCTCTTCCAGGCACTATCAACCTCGAGTGGTTTGAGTTCCTTTGCCAAATTAGTAATGTTTTTCACATATCTTTTGATCTGTACACTTTTGTCCGGAATATAAGTGCAACAATGTTGCGCCTTCAACATCCGGCAGACTCCGCCCTCTTTCGCTAATAAGGTGTCAAGAGCAAGTCGATTTTGTAAAACCATTGATCTGATCGCAACCATTTCGGTATTGACCAGCAGAAATCCATGAGCTGTTTCAGTAGACAGCACATCTACTATAGTAGACAATTTGCAAATTCTGTGAGTGTTCAGAACCACTCCCACTCCAGGTATCAGTGCACTGAAAATACTACCCATAATTTCACCTATACTTTCTCTTTTACTACGCACTAAGCCATTAGTATTTTCATTGCTTCCAGCTTTTCCATTCACATGGTATATTTTCGGGAAAACAATGCCAAAGTAGCAGCTCCCATACCAGTGATCCGGCAATTTGAAATAAGCCTTGTCCCCACAAATATAATAAATTCCAGGAAACACAGGCTCTGACCCATTTTTGAAACCCCAACCTCCAATTACCTTGTAATTATGTTCGCATTCACTGGAACCAATGAAAACATTATTATAATAGCTAGTCTTCTCGCGGTGAAGACATAGCTTGCCTTTCTTTTCAAAATCCAGCAATAGAGCAGGACCCGCTCCACCAGATGAGGTGCCTTCCATGTTTTCTGCCCACTTTGGCTTTTTCTGACTTTCGTCATTAGCCTTCTTCTGAATTTTAATTCTCCTTTTCTCTGCCATGTTCAGGAACATCTTTTCCTGCTCACGCAAAGAACAAGTCAAGTTATCTCTGTGTGCGTCTGCTATGTCAATGTTCCCTATAGTCAGAAAGTAGTCTCCCATATATCTTATGGTGTCAGTTTTGGTATGTACAGGATTCAAGTTCCCACGTATAGGAAGTTCAGAAAAGATCACGTCATTGTTAGAGTAATAATACTGTAACGGTCCCCTTTTGTAAAATAAACTAGCTAAAATGCTACAGGAAATTCCATATGTTAATGGCAGATGATGGTATGTCACGCCTTCAGCCACCGAAGTAGGTAGCTTCATGCAGACATAGCAATCTTCAATTTCCATAGTCTCTACATAATGTATTAACAAGTTTGCGAAAACATTCAAATGTGTCCTGTTTTTCATTCCATGGTAATGTAGTCCTTTCTCATCTGATGCTTCTAAGTCTCGTTTAGTTTGTCTCAATGCTCTCTCATGTCTTTCTACACTCTGTGTTGTCAGCTCCTCATTGTCAGTATTTACAACTTCAGTAGGGACAATGTTAGTATCTTTACTTACAGCAAAGGGAATGAAAATTGTTAATCCTATCCAGATAACTATCAGCACTACTACACTACATATACACACCTTGCAACACGTCTTAAAACGGCTGCAACTAGGACTACCATTCACTGTTGAATCAGACATTTTAGCTCAGTAGGAGTGTTCTCACCCCTCTTTTTTACTTTTTACACAACTAGCTTACTTTGTGCAAATTCACGGTGGCTCGTCTTCCTCTTCAGCTGAGTACTCTGGGACAGGTTCTCCGTCGCTTACGTCAGTTATATCAAGATCTTCAAGTTCTTCCAAAACCAGTGTCCATTCAGGAGACTTGTACTTTTTGTTTTGTCCTTTTATTCGCTCACTCCTTCTTTTGGAAGAGTCTTCTTCTTGTTCTGCTATTCGAGCACTTCTTCTTGCTTCTGCACGTTTTTCTTCCACTGTCTTTATCCTTAATCTCAGTCTTTTTACAAACCTAGGCTCAAGGTTGTTTCTTTTCTTTAGTCTCTTAGTCGGTACTTGGACTTCACTTTCTTTTCTTATTCTCTTGTTCTCTTTATCTTGTAGTAATTCTTCTCCACTTTCTTCTCCTACTTCCCTTATCTGACTAGTTCCAGGGCTAGCATCAAATTCTTCTGCCTGGTTGCTAATCTGGCCTTGTTCAGGAATAATTTGTTTTTGGCTTTCGATTGTCTCTGTTTCTGTTTCTGTTTCTGTTTCCTGAACCCGTTTTTCTAACCCTATCTGATCCTGTTCAAGCACTTCGATCTCTTGATTTTCTTCTGCTCGAACTATTACTCTATGTCTAGTCTGTCCCTTATCCACATCAGGAGTTAGCGGAGGAGTATCAAACACTTGCTCTGTATCCTGCACTTGTTCAGTATCGGGTACTTGTTCAGTATCGGGTACTTGTTCAGTATCGGGTATTTGTTCAGTCTTATTCACTTGATCTGTATCAATCACGTGCTCTGTCCCTGTCTGACCTTCTCCTTCCTCAGTTTTGATTTGAATCTCAAGTGGCTGAGGATCTTCGCCTGTGCCTTGCTTTTCCTGACTAGTCCACTCTCTACCTTCACTAAGTCGTTCTCTTGTTCTGATAGGATCTTCGGTCAGATCAATCATCGGTATCCATTCTTCTGGCCATATGCTTGGCAGCTCGTCTTCAGCTACTCCTGGCTCAGTTTCCTGGACCTCTTCAGCAGGCTGGTTTCTTGGCAGTTCGCAGTCAACTACTCCTGGGCCAACGTCTGCTGTTCCTGCAACCTGACTGGTGCTGGGCTGCTCGTTGTCAGTTGCTACTGGTCTGGCTTCTTCAGGGTCCTCTGCTGGTTGCCCTGGTTCTTCAAATCCTTTGTCTGGCAATACCTTCTGGGTGTGTCCGGCGTGGATCCACTGGGGAACACCTGCGACTTTTACTGCAGTGGTTGTCACCAGGATTACTTGTCGTTTCTTTCCCCACCTTGGTGCCAGACAGCTTGATCGAGTGTGCTTCTTTATTTTGACCCAGTCTCCTGGAACCAAGTTGTGGAGAGGAGTCGTTGGATTAAGGATGCCGTCGTCTCCAATCTGGCGAGAGATAGAACGCACTTGGTCACCCAATCTTCTGCAGTATTCAAGCACCAAATCATCAGTAATACTCAACAGTTTGCTTCCTGGCACCCATGCTTGTCTCATCACTCTTCCCATAATGATTTCATGGGGACTTAGGCCTGTCTTGCGGTCTGGAACACTTCTCAGTCCCATCAGGACCAGGGGCAGGGCCTTCACCCAGTTCATGCCAGTAGCATCTGTCAGCTTTGCTAGTCTGTTTTTGATAGTTCCATTTACTTGTTCCACTATTCCAGAAGCCTCTGGGTGGTATGCACAATGGAGTTTCTGCCTTATTCCAAAGGCCTTACAGAGTTCAGCCAGTATGTCATTCTGGAAATGTCCACCCTTATCTGATTCAATAATGCATGGTATTCCGAACCTAGGTATCAGTTCTTTTAGTAAACACTTCGCTACTGTCAGTGCGTCACTTTTGGGAGTAGGGTAAGCTTCTACCCATTTCGAAAATACGCACACAATGACAAGGACATATCGCTTTCCTTCACAATGGGGCATGGTGATGAAATCAATCTGTATCTTTATAAAGGGACCCCCTGATCTCCCAATCTTGCTCAGTTCAACCATTGTCCTCTTGCCTGGGTTCATCTGTTGACATGACAGGCACCTCTGGCAGAGGGACTCTGCTACCTTCCTGAATTTCTTGCTGTACCAAGTCTGTTGAAATACCAGAATCATGGCATCCCTACCAATGTGTGATCCTTCATGTATTAATCTTGCCATTGTGCCAAGCAAGTGTCGGGGTAACACCGGCATACCAGTTGGGCCCAAAATCACACCATCCACACGCCTCGGTCTACAGCCATCCTCCTTCCATTTTTCTCTTTCTTGCCAAGGAGCCGACTCCTGCCACTCTCTCACCTCATCCCATGTAGGCACTTCCTCAAACACCTGAAGCTGGCAGCTGGTTCCTGGCCCCCCTCGTTTTGGATTTACAATATACCGATCTTTGGCACACCATTGAGCCACTCGATCAGCATAATCGTTTCCCAGAGATACTCTGTCCATGCTCCTTTGATGAGCAGTACATTTTACCACTGCCAGTTCTTTGGGCAACTGGATGGCCTCTAAAAGGTCATGAACCACCTTTGCATTCCGAATGGGAGTACCTGAGGAAGTCATGAATTCCCTCTGTAGCCATAATTGGCCAAAGTCATGCACAACGCCATAACAGTACTGACTGTCAGTATACACTGTTATGCGTAAGTCCTTCCCAATTTTGCAAGCCATTATCATGGCTATCAATTCGGCTACTTGTGCAGACTTGATGTTATATAGGTAACCTGCTTGTTCAATTTTTGTGAAAGACACTACTGCATAAGCAGCACTCAAGCCTCCTAATTCATGTCTTAGGCAGGAACCATCCACAAATAGTTCTTTATCATGCTCAGGCAATGGTACTTCTTTTATGTCTGGGCGTGGCTTGGTACTGAACTCTGTCAGATCAATACAATCATGTTCATCATCATCCCCACCTTCCATTTCCAAGGGGTCGGGGAGTAAGGTGGCAGGGTTCAGAATACCGCACCTAACAATGCTCACATTTGCTGCACCCACAAGAATCCTCTCGTATTTAGTCAGCCGACTAGGGGTGAGATATTGTGTTTTAGTTCTGGTCAATAGAATTACCACTCCATGTGAAACATACACGGTCACAGGATGTCCCATGACAATGGACTCACTCTGCTCCAAACTTGCACAGGTAGCAGCTACTGCTTTCAGACAGCCTGGTAACCCAGCGGCTACTGGGTCCAGTGTGGCAGAGAAATAGGCCACAGGCCTCCTGGTCGTGCCATGTTCTTGAGTCAGGACTGACAATGCGCAATTATCGCGAGTGTCACAGAATAGGGCAAACTCTTTGGAATAATCTGGCATTCCCAACGCAGGGGCTGTACACAGACAGTTTTTCAGTCTTGTGAAAGCCATTAGACTTTCATCATCCCACTGCACAACATCTGGCATTCCTCTCGTGGTCATTTTTATCAAGGGCCTGGCTAAGGCTGCAAATCCCAGAATCCACTGCCTGCAGTACCCTAATACACCCAGGAACATTCTGACTTCCTTTTGAGTACGGGGCAACTGCATTTTTTGAATTATTCTCACTCTTTCTGAAGTGACTTTTCTGACACCCTTTTCTATCTGGTGTCCTAGATATTTCACTGATTTTGCACAGAACTGTAGTTTGTCAGGGGCCACGTTATGCCCTTTCTCACACAGGTGATTTAGGAGGGCAATGGTGTCAACTACACAGTCCCTGTGACTTTTAGACGCCAATAGAAGGTCGTCTATGTACTGCACTAACACAGAGTTCCCAGGTAAGGTCAAAGTCTCTAGACATTTTTTCAAGATCTGATTAAAGATAGAGGGACTCTCTGTATACCCTTGAGGGACCCTGTTCCAACAATACACGTGACCCTCGAAAGCAAATGAGAAAAGAAATTTGCTGTCGGGGTGCAGGGGTATCGAAAAGAATGCATGACACAAATCAATCACAGTGAACCACTCAGCATCCCAAGGAATCTGGTACAGAATTACTGCAGGGTTCGGGACAATAGGGCAGCAAGGAACTACAATTTTGTTAACCTTTCTCAGGTCTTGCACTACCCTATACTTGCCACTAGGCTTTTTGATGCCCATAATCGGTGAGTTGCATGGGCTGCTCATCACTTCCTGTATGATGTTTCCTTCCAATAGTTTTTGTATTTCCAGAGTGACACCTGCTTTCACTTCAGCATTCATTCGGTAGGGCCTAGTGTTAGGATATACTGCATTGTCTTTGATGGCTATTTGTATGGGGTCCACATCTTTCATCAACCCCACATCCTTTCCAGTGAAATCCCACACCTCTGGCTTTACGGCTTCCTGTAGTTCTTGGGGCAAGTCCTGCAGGGTCAATCTTTTAATTTCTGAGTCAGGTCTAAGCAACAATAATTTATAAATGCCGTCTTCATCTGGGGTCTGTATTTCAACACCTTTTGGTGTGCAAAAGATGGTACAGTTCATTTTGCACAGCAAATCACGTCCCAGTAAATTTACTGGACTGGTGTCACAGACGACAAATCTATGCATCTGTTTAAAATTTCCAATTGAAATCTCCATTGGTTCGGTAACAGGAGTACTAATCAATTGATTAGATACACCTACTACTTGGATATTTTCTCCCGAGAGGGGTAGGTTTGGAACGTCCACTGTTCTTACAGTAGAACGGGTAGCGCCAGTGTCCAACAGAAAGGTGACATCATTTCCGTCAACCTTTCCTTCAATATATGGTCCAGACTGGTCTACCGGCAAGGAAGCGCCAAGTACGCACTCCTCGTCCTCCCCTCTCAGGCCCCGTCAGTCCTGATCATTACAAAGGAAGGTATCATTCAGCAGATACTGCGAAGTTGCTGTATTTCTGTTCTCCCCGCTTTCCCAAACCTCTATCTCTTCATTTTCTGCCTGTCTTCCCCTGTATACCTGTTTGGGTGCTCGAGGCACCTGAACTGTTTTTACCTGGGGTTGAGTCTTTCTTGGTCTTTCTTTCTGCGTCTGTGGAATTAAATCAGGAGTTTTCTCATTAACATCGACTAATTGGGGACACTCGTTTCGCCAGTGCCCAATTTCGCCGCACTGATGGCAGGGAAATTTTTTCATAGCTTCTTCCCTGCTAAATTTGGGCCGGGGCTTTCCTCCACCCCCTCCCCCAGGACTTTTGTTCTCAGCATTTTTAACCATGTTACTCAATTGTTTTTCTTGTTGTTCTGCGAGCTTCACCTGAGCCCACATAACCTTCTCCTTAAGGGCCTTTTTCTTTTCTGCCATCTCGTCCTCGCAGTACTTAGCGTACCGCAGGACCTCATCCATTTTCTTAGTATGCCAACAGATTTTATTGTCTTTTATCCACTGACAAATTTCAGGTCTTAAACCATTTACAAACCTGTAAATAAAGTGCGTCATATCCTTCAGGTCGATGTTGTCAATACCACTGTATGTTTTAAATACCTGCAATAACCTCTCATAGAAAGAGTGCACTGTCTCGTCCCTTTCCTGTGTTGTTCTATCTATTTTTGTCCAATCAGTTTCCTTAGCGGGCACCTTTTCTTTCAAGTGCTGAATTACCTGCTCATATTTTCGCATGACTTCCTTCGATGGCTCCCCTGTTTCCTTGTTTCTGGGATACTCTTCACTGGGCCAATTTATGTTTATTTTACACTGGGTCCATAAATCTACTGGAACCACAATGTCGAAAAACCCATCCAGGTCTTTCCACAGACATTTCTGTACCTTCACGAACCTCTCCACCTGCCGGTACCAGTCAACTGGTTTCTCTCGTAATTTTGGAAAATCGTTCGTGAAGGACACAATATCCTGCCTAGACCAGGGGACATGCACATATTTTCCCCCTGGAACTTCGCGCATGGGGCATAACTGCTCAGGTTTTTCTACCTCTCTTAAAGTAAACTCGGGAGTCACTTGTCGGGAGCGAACCTCTTCCCTCTTTTTCGCCCACCTGCTTCTCCATTTTTCCACATCTCCCCATTTCTGCAGTACCCCCATTAATTCTTTAATCTGCAACTTCTTCCCTGCCACATTCAGGTGTTCTATATCTTTGTCTGAGAAGTCTGCTCTGTACGGTTTCTGTAGGGGCTTGGATTTTGAGATATCTACCCCCATACTAACTGCTGTTTCGGTCAGTTTTTCATGGAGCACTCTGGTGTTCCTTGTAAAGCTTTTACATATGAACGACAATTCTTCCTCAGAGTAGGTATTCAATCGATCCAACCCCACATTTCCTGCCATTAATTCTTCTATTTCGACCCTCAGCTTGTAGAGATCTAAAGGCTTTGTTTGCGGAGTCTGCTTCTCTAATTCACGACTCCAACTCTCAATTTCATCCGGAGTTACCAGAGAGACATTCCTAGTACCTGTTGCTGTCTCTAATTTAATTTCTTTAGTATTAAAAGGGTTATACCTCTGCTGTATTCCCTTTCCAGTCTGCTTGTTTGGTAATTCCAAAAACGCAACTTCAGACTCGCACTCACTGGACTGATCATCTATGATGATCGGTTCCTGTCTCGGGGTTGCTATGACTGGGGTCATGACTGGAGTAATCGGATTTCCCTGACCATTTCCGTATAACGGGACCACCGGTCCAATAGTTACTGGAATAGTCAATGCCTCAGGACTGGTATTTATCTGAGAAATTTTCTGAATTATTTCTGTTCTTTGTCTAGCTAGAGCCTCTTGCTCCTTTTCCTCTAGTACCCTTCTTAGAGTTGTGTCATGTAATATCTGTGGGGTCAATGGAGGAGTAAAACTCGGGGCAGTAGGATGCGTTTCACTTGGTCCTCCCCCATAATTTGGTTTCGGGAATAAAGTTCCAGTATTAAAGGACCTGCGCTCTTCCCTATATGGAGGTTGAACAAAAGGCAGTCCTGAATTTGAAGGTTTCTCTTCGCTTTCATACAAGGGTCTAGGAAAAAAGGTTTTCGTACGTGAATATTTTTCTTCCTGACTTTCGGGCACTTTGGGATATATATCCCTTGTTTCCGTCAGTTCGGGTTTTTCAGGATAGGGCAATACTTGACCACCCCCTCCCAGTCCCAAGGACCTGTCTTCTTCCTTTAGGAAGTGGCGTCGGGGAACATCTCCTACACTGGAAGGTCGGGTTCCCTCATTGTAAGGTGGCGGACTTCTGGTACAGATGTCATCTATTAGTTCATCATCTGAATCCCCCAGGGCCCCCCAATGCTTACATTTTTCAGTACTTTTCTCACCCGCTCCAACGTTATGACATGCCGGCATCATGGGAAACAGACCCTCAACAATCATGCTCTGCCTCCACTGTTTCATCCTTTTATCCCTGGATTCCTGTTTCTGCCTGGGGTACCACTTGGTCAAACCCTTGTCCATTCGGGGTCTTTCTCTTTCAAAAGCCTCAATCTCCCATTCCTCTAATGCCTCATACTGCGTTAGTCTCGGTCTGGGATGCAGTTCATTCATTCGGGTTCTTAAATTAAATAAAATCCTACCATTGAAAGTACCATCTAACGGAAAAGCCAATACTCCGTCATCTTTTGTATACTTCACCCAATTCTCCAGCCACACACAGGTATTGTACCCTCGGTCAAACATCATGAATGAGGCGGGAGTATTGGGTGCTGGGACAAGAACACCTTCCCTAGATTTAATCGGTTTGTCCGTTTTAAAATAATTTTTCACCTTACTTACAAGGGACATTTTTCTCTTGGTTCCGTACATAATATCGTATCTGTTAGCCTTCCACTGATCCCTTTCAAACCCTAGATGCCTTGGATCAGGTCGCGTCTCTGTAGTCCGCGAGTGCCACATACGACTTCTGCGCTAACTTTGTTTACAAACTACCTCCAATCAGAATACGCTTCAGAAAATTCGTGCAACCAATGGGTGCGCGACACAAAATAAGCTCCGCCAATGGGTGCGCGGCCCCTTCGTGAGACAGTTCCCACGCTCTGGCGCTCACCCCTCCTTTACAATTTTCAGCTCCGCTACCCGCCCGCTGCTTCTACCAATCCCAGCGCGGCACAGAGTGACGTCAGAGGCGCTTCGCGACTGACTCCCTCCCTTCACAAGGTAACGGAAACTTTCTTTCTTTTAAAGTGCTCAGTGCTTGGTTATTTTACAACAAATACACATTCGCCACAGTGCTCAAGTGTCTAGACAGAGTAAGAATTCTTTTACAGCAAGTAAACTACTTCCATTTACTTTTCACGCGCTGCGGGCAGATCTCTTCCGCCTACCCTTCACTCTAGCATCGGTGAACCTGTTATTCCCCTAAACTCATCCACTTCTTTCCGGGATATATTCCGAGTTTAAGGTTTCTCAGCGGACCCCTCTGCTTTCATGCTAGCTCCGAGGAACCTGCTACTCTTCCGATGTGACCCTTACTAGGTTACGCCACTATGGGAATTTTGCCAATGAACCCCGTTACTGTCATTTATTCACACATGTATTCAGAAAACCCTAGTTAGTGCTTCCCGGTTATCCTAACCTGCACCTAACTTTCCTCGAACCTGTGACCTCAGGACAATGGATTCTATTCACCACTTGCCCTTTCAATTCCCCGGGGAGTTCGGACAACAAGAAACAAGACGGTTTACAAATGCATGGATTAGTACATATAACAATATAAGAACAAGAAAAATAACAATACAGCAATTCATGAATTTCAGCAGCGTATTCACAAGAGAGTGATCAGTTCCCTCAGAACAGCCGCTCTTATAGCAGCATTAATATAATAGCAGCTTCCGACTTAACTAGTCCAACTAATCCTGCCTAACCTTTAGCTAGTCCCTAACCATCCTCTAGCTACCAGAAAACTGATAGAGCGCGCGAGGCCACCCGACCAACAGTTTTCGCCGTTTCCGGCTTCAGGGCCCATATACTTCTCAAATCACCATATACATCGATCAGGTGACTTCACGAGCTCTATCAAGTTGGTGTGTGTGTGTTCCCTGCTACCAAATTTCGGTGCACCCGACTTACCATCCACCGATGCGGGTGCCTAATGACCACAATGAATCAGGGAGCTAGCTGTAAAAGAAAGGCAGCAAAATACAAACCCAACCAATAACATTCAAATACTGTTTAAATGACCACGGACAACTGGAAGTTTTAAAATGTTTATCTAAAGTTCAATATTTTCTTGCATGAGGTACAGTAAAATAAGGCAATCAATAACCAAGATAACGTAAATCACATAGGCAGAAAGAAATAATGACAGAGTAATCATCAAGGTACAAAATAAATGTAACGAGAAAATACTATATAAGTCAGTATTATCTAGACAGGGATAGACTAAGTGTGTGTGACTATAGAAGAGCTTATAATGAATAACACGCTTCACTTAAGGTGAAGGGGCCTTTGAACAACCTAGGCAACGAAGTTCTAGACCATATCAGAAAATGACACACTGCTATGCAAAATATGATTTCTAACAAATGAGAAGACATAGGAATAACTTTGCAAAATTATAAATGACTGTTCAATAGTTGCGAAAAGGCATGGAAATATAACATATGCAATGTTGAACTTTATTTAAGCAAAAGTTAGAAATTCAGAAGGTGCAAGAGTTTCAAGAGGTTCAGAGTAATATTTACCTAGAAAAGGTGTGGAAACCAAACCCTGGCCACGGGTCAGTTAAGGACAGGAAACCCTCAAGGAAGGATACCCCTCAAAGGACAGCAGATGCAGAATGGACACCCAGGACAGGACAGGATACCCTCGGAATAGGAATCAGGACAGGACCCTCAGGACAGGACAGCAAACCCTCAGGACAGGACCCTCTTCAGGACAGGACCGGAACCCACAGTTCGGAAGCAACGCCTGCGCTCCACCCGCTCTGCAGCTATCGATCAAGACCCCGGTTGGGTCAGCGAACTCCCAGCTAAGTGCCTTGCCAGCACTTTAAGATTCAGTAGAACCTTAGTCTATGGTCAAATTCGGACAGAGTGCTCCGCAGCGCTCTGTATCTTCAGTCACCTATTGAGTGCGTTGGGTCAGTGACAGGTCAGCTAAACCAGACAAGTCGGACGGTTCACTAGGTGAACCCAGGGTAGATATACAGTTTGGGGACAGTGTACCACCCCCCAATGTTGCAAAGTGTCAGAATCCCTCAATTTCGATTGGTTCTAAGGTAGGGTTTGGGTAACACACCAATCACAATACGCGAATTGAAGCCTTCATTAACATATTTGGGTACCGCCTAGCAGATTTGGGGTTCCCATGAGCTAACAGTAGCGCAACATTACAATGTATCATATAAGGAGCCACATTCGCTGTTCTCGCAGGGCAGAGGTGACTTTCTCAGGAGCATCTCGCCCATCACTGCCAGCTGGCTATGTTCCATCAGCCAAGGTCCCTCGTGCTGCCGAATGTCGCACAGGCGCAGAAGGGACCTCCAATATGGCTCTCCTCTCACTCAGACCCCCATTTCCCGCGGTACATGAAAAGTAAGCGAAAACAAATTAATACATAATAATGTCATTATGAAAACACATCACAGGGTTTGTACTTTTAACTCATCATCAAGAAATAAACTTAATTGCATTAAATGTTAGCTACATTGACACGGACACAAGAGCAGTGGCACGAGCAGTACCACATGATAAGCACAGCTATGAATTACGCATGCGCATAACTTTCCCTCCACTTCTGCAGACGCGTCAGGACACGTGAGTGTGGCTGACGCATGCGCAGTAACTAAAATACAAGCGACGGCCATTTTAGAGGACACAGATTAAATTCATTAGAAATACACATAGGCAAGCGTCATAAACTTTACTTAAGCTAAATATAAACGTTAGTAAAACATACACGGGTTACCTTATTACACATAAATGAGGTTCTTGATTTCGGCAAGCCGCAAAATATGCAAAGCTTTGCTTCATCAGTACAACAGTGATATGTTGAGCTGTGATGAAAACTTATTCTTGAGATGTCCAAATCCAGTTACCCCTACATTTTATTATTTACCTAAAATCCACAAGGACTTATTGAATCCCCCTGGTAGGCCGATTGTGGCCTCGCAGGGCAGTCTGACAGAACACTTATCTATATATGTCGACTCTTTCCTTTCCACACATGTTACGGGTTTGAAATCTTATCTGAAGGACACTAAGCACTTTTTGAATTTAATTGAAGATGTATGTTGGAATGATGGCTACACTATGATGGTGATAGATATCACCAGTTTGTATACGTGCATAGGACATGAGGAGGGACTCTTGGCTATTTCCTGGTTTCTGGAAACAAGACCGGTCAAATATTTTGAACATAACAAAATGTTACTCGATTTCCTAGGATTCTGCCTGAACAATAACATTTTCCTCTTTGGCCAGGATTTATATAAACAACTCACGGGCGTGGCGATGGGTACCTGCTCCGCCCCCAGCTTCGCGAATTTATTCGTGGGGTGGTGGGAGGAGCAGGTGGCCTGGTCCCCAGTGAATAAAAAGTGGAACGATCTTGTCAAATGCTGGTACCGCTACATCGACGACCTCTTTATTATTATAGAGGGGTCGGTTGACTTAGCAAAGGAATATGTCGCGGTACTTAATGATAATAGTAACAACTTGAAGTTCTCAGGGACATGCAGCCAAATTGAGGTCAACTACTTAGACTTGACAGTCTTTGTAGAGGAAGGCAGGTTACACACGAAGCTTTATCGTAAGGAGACTGCTGGGAACTCGACTCTATTCGCGACCAGCAGTCACCCTAAAAGCCTAGTGAATAGTATACCCTATGGGGAACTATTAAGGATACGAAGGAACAACACAAAGGAACAGGATTTCAAAAGGGCAGCCAACAGTAGCATCCAGAGATTTAAGACTAGAGGCTACAGAGAGGGAGTACTCACACAGGCTATGAGGAAAGTTTGCGACCTGGACAGGGGTGAACTACTCAAAAAAGAAAAAACTGTAAATGTTGAGAACACTAAGTCTGGTGGGGGAACTTTCAGAATGATTACCACCTTTTCACGCAATGCTTCTGAATTGAAACGCATTATGCGAAAGCATTGGAACATTCTGCTTACTGACAACATCATTAAGCAAGACTTACCATCTTACCCTCTAGTGACTTTTAGAAAGGCACGGGCACTTAAGGACTATTTAGTGCATAGTCACCATGAAGGCAATACACCCAGATCCAAGTCAGAACCTTTGAAAGGTTTTTTCCCTTGCGGGAAATGCAAGGCCTGCAAAGGCAGTAGGCGTGTGACACAGTATAATGTACCTGGGGTCAAACAACCTAAAAAAATAGGAAAATTCCTCACATGCTCCACACCTTACGTTGTGTACTGTCTAACATGTCCTTGTGGCAGAAGGTATGTTGGCAGCACAACGAATCCTGTAAAATTAAGGATTTTAGAGCATCAAAGGGCGATACAAAATGCAGACGTGAATTACCCTGTAGCCAGGCATTTTGACAAAGAACACAAACGTAACAGGGATCTGTTAACGTATTTTTGTCTGGATTCCGTCCCTGCCCATGTAAGAGGAGGTGATAGGTTACATAAACTTAGACGACTGGAGTCGCGTTATATCATTGACCTTCAAAGCAAGATGCCAGCAGGATTAAATGTTCATGAGGACTTGGCAGTCCATTTGATTTAATAGATCTCAAGTAGGGCTTGTTTGTATAGTTGTAAATATTGCTTATCTATTCTGTAACTGCTTCAATTCGCTTCTCTTTTCAATAACATTGTATTGCTTTATTTAAATGTTTTTCATCACGTTATTCTATTTGCATGAGAACCTACCGAGGCCCATCTTGGGCGTGATTTTGCGGTATGTGAGTGGGGGAGGTAATGAGCATCGAATGTATATAGCCCATCTGTGGGCATTATGTCAATGGCAATTATCGAGTGATCAATTGGGATTCTTGATGTGCATTACTATTGATTTATCTTTGTATGCATAGTCGCACACTGCTGGTTTTATAGAGCAGAGAGCAATATCGAATATACTTTACCCATTCAAAGATGGCGACCATGTTTTCCTCCGCGGTCCTATCTTTGTGTTTTGTAAAAATATCACGTGATGATTTTAAAAGCATTGAGACCTTGCGCTGCACTGTTGTTTTGAACACTGACGAAGGCCGAGTGCCGAAAGCGCATTTTGAACAATAAAACCTAACTGTGTATTTACCCCTGAGTGCTGCTACCTAATTCCCGGATATCTACGGGGAGGGACTGTCGAGCGGATATTATGGTCGGGAGCACCCCCGGCGAGCAGGCACCAGCCTAGGAGTGCGTCCGGCAGGTGCAAGTGGAGCGTTTATATATATATATATATATATATATATATATATATATATATATATATATACACATACATATATAAATGCATATATATGCATATATATATGTGTGTATATGTGTGCGTGTAGATAGACCGAGGCACAAGAAAGCAGAAAAACAAACGTGAAGAACACAAAAAGGGGGCAGGGCAGATACACCCTGACCTCCTAGGCCTGCCCAGGTGGTCCCACAAGGACCAAAAAGGCCCACATTTCTTTTAAAAAAAAACCTGGTCTGTTTTTTAAATATTACCCCCTGGGGTGACCAAATCGCGGCGGCATAGTGATAAAGAAGTGTGGGGGGTCCACAATCCCCCCAACACTGCCCCGGGGACCGCCACCCCCGGGGCAAAGCAACACAGCCCCTTGGCGCATACTGGAGGCTCCTGGTGGGCTACTTGGCCCCCTGGGACCCCCAGTATGCAAGGGGAATTAGTTCCTATTCTGCAAACACGCCAGGGGTTGTGCTGCAGAGAGGTGTAAAAAAGGGTGTGGCCTCATTACACCTCTCTGCAATGCAGCCCCCTGGCGCATACTGCAGGTTCCAGGTGGGCTAGTTGGCCCCCAGGGACCCGCAGTATGCAAGGGGAATTAGTTCCCCCTCTGCAAACACGCCCGGGGGCTGCGTTGCAGAGAGGTGTAAAAAAGGGTGTGGCCTCATTACACCTCTCTGTAATGCAGCTCCCTGGCTTATACTGGCGGCTCCTGGTGGGCTAGTTGCCCCCCAGGGACCCACAGTATGCAAGGGGAATTAGTTCCTCCTCTGCAAACGCGCCAGGGGTTGCGCTGCAGAACGTTGTAAAAAGGGGGCGTGCCCTCTGAACACCTGCCTGCAAAAATGTAGTAAATCAGTATAAAAAAAATAACAATTAATAGATTTAAAAATTGTTATTTAAAAAACCTTCGAAATTCAATGAAAAAACCATAGGTTTCAGGCCTTATATAGTTAGGAATTAGCATTTAAAAAACCTTGCAAATTCACTGAAAAAACCATAGGTTTCAGGCCTTATATAGTTAGGAATTAGCATTTAAAAAACCTTGCAAATTCACTGAAAAAACCATAGGTTTCAGGCCTTATATAGTTAGGAATTGGCATTTAAAAAACCTTTGAAATTCACTGAAAAAACCATAGGTTTCAGGCGTTATATAGTTAGGAATTAGCTTTTAAAAAACCTTTGAAATTCACTAAAAAAACTATAAGTTTTAGGGGTGTTATAGTTAGCTGGACATTTCACTCATACAAAACCATTGAAATTGCTCCTATATAGTTAGTTGTACTAACTATATTTCGCGCACCCGCAATCCACTGCTGATGATGTCACATATTAGATCATTCATGACATGGTCAGTGACATCACTGATGACATCTCAAATGACATCACTGATGACATCACTGATGACATCATTCACGTGACAATCACATACACCTTTTCATACACTATTACACTTTTTCATCACTCTTTGTAAAATACAGAGTATCATTTTTGAATCCATTGTCACAGCAATACAAGTATCTAAAAATCCGCTCAGTGATTCATAGATGTATATACACATCTAATCACTTACCTGTGGATTCACTCATACATGCTGTCAATGACCAATAGAACACTATCAAAAATACTTATACACCTATATCGACATTAAACAACAGCACACATCCAATTCACATATGAAGTCATCCTACTCACTTAGGCAAACAATGGATCATACTTACATATTTACTTAGCAAAACACTTATACAAACACCACTTCATCTATTCATTTAGATAGTAAGTCATACTTAGTGAATTATAAAATCATTATTACAAGTATACAGTTATCCATACAGTCACTCACACAATCATTGAGTCTTATGTATACTTATTTATACACAACTGACACATACACTGCCTTTTATTTTTCTAGTTTGTTGGAAGTGTACCATTGAGAAATATATTTGCTCATCAACACACCCATAAAGAGATTCACTCACCCAAACTGTTAGAACATGTAGTTTTAACTTCATATATCTACTGAATCAACTATTCACACATCTTTGGACAGTCACACACACCCCACCGAACCACACACCCTTTCACACTCCCATACAAATACTCAGTTAACTAATCAATAACTAATATAGACTTTCACATAGCTAGTAACCAACTGTAGAATCAGTTTACACAACAACTGACAAAGTGATACAGATATTCACACAGTTTAGTCACTATCCCTATATTAAGTGAGACATTATAAATTGGTCAAGTAAACAGTCAATTACACTGCTACTAAATCCTCCATCCAAATATTTATTTATATATATCCACTCATTCTTCAATGCAAATTGCTATATATATAATGCATATTTAAATAACGAAGCAAACCACATTCACTGGATGATGTAATCAGTGATATCATCAGTGATGTCATTTGAGATGTCATCACTGATGTCACTGACCATGTCATGAATGATCTAATATGTGACATCATCAGCAGTGGATTGCGGGTGCGCGAAATATAGTTAGTACAACTAACTATATAGGAGCAATTTCAATGGTTTTGTATGAGTGAAATGTCCAGCTAACTATAACACCCCTAAAACTTATAATTTTTTGAGTGAATTTCAAAGGTTTGTTAAAAGCTAATTCCTAACTATATAACGCCTGAAACCTATGGTTTTTTCAGTGAATATATATATATATATATATATATATATATATATGTATATGTGTATACATACATACATATATATTGCTTTTTCGGGTAGCAAATGGATTCATATCATGGAGACAATAACTCATATTTTGAAAAACAAACTGTTAGTTCTGCTTTTGCCCAAGATACAAAGATACAGTGAGTGATAGTTTCCATTTGCTTAACGTTCTGGAGAAATATGTCACCTAACCAAAGGTGAACGCCTTCATTAATTATTTTGAGCTGCTTTTTGACCGGGCCTCTCTTTCTCAATCCCAATCTCAGCATGCTTTTACACAAAAAGGGTCTTGCCACAGCCACTGTATAATTCCCAACTAACAGCGGCTTAAAACAGGATTGTATGCTGCCTCCTATGCTCTTTAACCTATATACAGTTGACATGAGAAAAGACCTTGAAGGTGCCAGCATTTTCATAAGCTATCAACTGACCATTGACATCAAAATTTCCATGTCTGTGTATCGCTCTACCGGAGAACTTATTAAGTATGAAAACCCCTGTTGAGAACACAAGTCTTGTTGAGGCGTCCTAACTCCATTCTAGCGAGCGTCCATCTACCACTGTACCCTAGTTAGCTGCACTGTCAAGCATGAACACATTCTCAGTTCGGACTATGCACTAAGCTCATAATGTTGTAATGATAAATGTGGTGACACTGAATGTGATGTCACCTAGAATGGTAAGGGCAGGGGTTCTATTAGAGGAAGTTTCTCATGTAATAATAGTTCAGTTAGGACTAGAGGTTATGAGTAATATGTATTGGGGTCTCTACGCTCCAATAAAGACAACATATCTAAATATTCATGTGAGCTTATTCTTCACAAATGTTATCTCCTCTAGCTATGAAATCCTGTATGAAACTACGTAGTCTCATCTTTTTTTTTTAAAGTATCTTGATTTTAGTTACTCTTGTTTACCCTGTCAGTGCACTTGCAACGTGTGTTTTTATGTGTAATGATTTTAAGTAATCGATCATGAATAAATAAACTAAACTAGTTCTGCCTCTGACCAAGATACAAAGAGATGATGAATGGTAGTTTCCATTTGCTTAACTTTCCGCTGAAACGTTTCGCCTAACTAAAGGTGAAGGCATTCATTATTTATTTTGAACTGCCTTTTGACCGGGCCTGTGTTTCTCCTGCTCGGTATCACAATCTCAGCATGTTTTTACCTTCCATAGAAAGCTTCTTCACTGCTATTATCATCTTTAAAATCAATCCCCATTTGAATAATTTAAGAATACTGGAGTCTTTTATCTCAAATTACTGTCATGCCAAAGATGTTTATAAATTTAATATGAGCTCTCCTCCCTCGGCTGGCTCCCTGATGGCCATTACCGACATTGCTACAATGTTTTGCATAAAGCCAGCAAACTTGAAATAAAATCAACCCTGCTTCTAGCACGAGATCTTGCTTTACTGGGTTCTTTCAAGGACCAAGGGAAGAATGTGAACTCCTGTTTGTTTTCATAAACCTTCTTTAAGTGCTCTTAATGTCACACAGTATTTGAGAAAAAAGCTTACACTGTCAGAAATACCAGGGCGTTTATCCAAAGCACAGTGCATGCACACTTTCATAGCTTCGATAAATATTATTTTTTAGATATACTTTCTGTAACACGATATATATCTGTAAATATTAGGGCTGATCTTGGTTATGTGTATCAAAGGAGAGACAAAATGGTGAAAATTGAACTCCCCAAAGAAATGAAGATGTGATACATCACTTGATCATTAAACCTAAATGATTTCATGTTTCTGTGCTATTAGAGGACACAGCTTCATTAATTCTGACTCTGAGACAAGTGGAGAAATAGGTTTGGACTTTGTCTGCCTTTTCAATAATTCTCACCAAAAGCAGGCCTCACACAAATGACAATTAATATGAACATTTCACTTTTTACATGACATTGGGTGCTAGTTCTGCTTTTCTCGTGGCATGGGCACTAATGTTCTCAACTTCCACACTTCAAAATCGACCACCGGCTAGTAATCACCAGATTACTCCTTCTGCCCCAGTTATGTACTGCAATACTCCACGCAGATTCACAAATAAATAGCATATCAAACCAATCTGACAGATTATGCCTTAATCAGAAGTAAAGCAATTACATTATGTTTGTATTACTTACCAGTAATCGTCATTACTCTGATTCTTCCTTACTCGTCCCCGTACTTGGTGATGAGTGAATCTACTCATTCATCACTATTGTTCACCACTTCACATAGCTGTTTTCAATTTCTAATCCACATCCTAGGGATTACCCATGAAGTCCCTCTCTCCTCCCAACACTGCCTCTTCTCCACCAAGCCCTCAAGGAAAAAATCTGATGAAATAAAAGAGTGAGGGAGGGAGGTCCGTAAGTACTGCGATGAGTAAGGAAGAATCAGAGAATTTAGGATTACTGGTAAATTGTCCGAGCATTACCTCCTCTTCTCCTTTCTAGTCCCATTTCTTACCGATAAGGTATGTTAAAAAATCCTGCTTCATCAGCCCAAGGAAAAATAGACCAGCAAAGAAACAGAGTTGGAAGAATTTATTTCATTATTTAGTCCATACTCTAGATGTATATATGGATGTATGACGTTATAACGCATGCATTTACAACGCATGCCATCACAACGCAACTTTTACATCGCAGGTGCCATTACAACGCATGGCATTACAACGCAGGTATTTACAACGCAGGGGCTATTACAATGCATGCCATTACAACGTAAGTATAGGTAAGTATATAATTTAAATTACAAATGTAAATAATTCTAATTTAATTAATTTAATTGAATTTAATTTAATTTAATTTAATTTAATTTAATTTAATTTAATTTAATTTAATTTAATTAATTTAATTTAAATTTAATTTTACTTTATTTTTTACCTTGTACCCTTTTACCCAAAAACCCAAAACTGACTCTGAACCCTAAAAATACCCCTTTACCCAAAAACCCCAAACTGACCCTGAACCCTAAAAATACCCCTTTACCCAAAAACCCATAACTGACCCTAAACCCTTAAAATACCCCTTTACCCAAAAACCCAAAACTGACCCTGAACCCTAAAAATACCCCTTTACCCAAAAACCCAAAACTGACCCTGAACCCTAAAAATGCCCCTTTACCCAAAAACCCCAAACTGACCCTGAACCCTAAAAATGCCCCTTTACCCAAAAACTGAAAACTGACCCTGAACCCTAAAAATACCCCTTTACCCAAAAACCCAAAACTGACCCTGAACCCTAAAAATGCCCCTTTACCCAAAAACTGAAAACTGACCCTGAACCCTAAAAATACCCCTTTACCCAAAAACTGAAAACTGACCCTGAACCCTAAAAATACCCCTTTACCCAAAAACTGAAAACTGACCCTGAACCCTAAAAATACCCCTTTACCCAAAAACTGAAAACTGACCCTGAACCCTAAAAATACCCCTTTACCCAAAAACTGAAAACTGACCCTGAACCCTAAAAATACCCCTTTACCCAAAAACTGAAAACTGACCCTGAACCCTAAAAATACCCCTTTACCCAAAAACTGAAAACTGACCCTGAACTCTAAAAATACCCCTTTACCCAATAACTAAAAACAGACCCTGAACCCTAAAAATACCCCTTTGCCCAAAAACCCAAATCTCACCCTGAACCCTAAAAATGCCCCTTTACCCTAAAACCCAAAACTGACCCTTAACCCAAAAAATACCCCATTTAAAAAACAAACATATAACATTTTAAATATAATTATATACTTACCAGTACTTACGTTGTAATGGTATGCGTTGTAATTAAGGCTCCCTGTTTTCCGTTTTTACAGATTTTTACAGATAAATACAGACAGAAAACACTGTGTTTTCTGTCTGCATTTATTTTTAAAAGTGGATAAATGCAGAAAATGGTGCTTCTTTTAAGTGACTCTCCCTGCTGTCTTTCATGAAGTATAGGCCAGCAGGTGAGCAGGTGGACAGCATGAGAAATTAAAAAACAGGATAAAATCTCTTTAAATAACAGCATATGTCAACATATATTCATGGTATAATGCTAGTATTTACCAGTGTATGTATTGTTATGTAATATTTGGCAGCTTTAATAGTGAAAACACGACAGACATCAAAGTATGAGGGCACGTCTATCAATTAAATAGATATGGAAATCTACAGTTTTACAACTTCGTTTATACGCAAAACACAAAATAAATATGGATAAACACAGATAAAATGGTCAAAAAATAAATATGGATAAATACAGACGGAAATGGCTACAAAATAAATACCATGTAACCGGGAGCCCTAGTTGTAATAGCACCTGCGTTGTAAATACCTGCGTTGTAAATACCTGTGTTGTAATGGTTTTTGCGTTGTAAAAGTTCCGTTGTAATGGTAGTGCGTTGTAAAAGTTGCGATGTAATGGTAGTTTCCCGTATATATTCCATACATTAGTATCGGTGAATCAATTTAATCAAAATCAAGTAACACACCATAAACAAACAAAGAAAAAGACAGAGAAAAGTCTTTAAATTGACATAGAATTCTAAGTAGCCTTTTATCCAAAGGTTAAATTCGAAAACCTATGCAACATGCAGTCTATGTTGTATATTGAAATAGAAGATGAGTCCCATATTGCGGCTCCACAAATGTCTCTAATTGAGATAACTGCCTCTTCAGCACAGGAAGCTGCAATTCCTCTATTGGAATGAGTATTTATTGTGTTGAGACTTTTACAGCAATGCCGATGAGTAGAATAGATAACTGACCTTATCCAATGTGCCACATTAGAAGAAGATGACTTATCCCATTTTCTAACCGAGCCACAATTCATGAGGAGCGCATATGGCACCCTATATTCTGCCACTCTTGTAAAGTAAACTTTAGTGCCCTAATTACACCCAAAAGAATGATTAATGGTTGCTTATTGGGTCTATCTGGTGGTAGAGTATGTAGGTAATCCCTTGACAACTATGAAAAGTAGAATTAATTTTAGGTCGAAATTTGGGTTCAAGTGAAAATACTACCTGATCCTCATAGACTCTAAGGAAGGGATGTAGGCAAATTAAAATGTCCAATTCACCTTTTTGTCTAGATGTAGTTATAGCAACTGGGACATTTTTTAATATCAAGATACTTTCTAGGGGATGCTTCCAATGGTTCAAATGATGATTTCTGAAGAAAAGACAAAGCTGAGAGAAGATCCCATGGTGGGAATGGATTTAGAGTTGTGAGTCTCAAACATTTGAAACTCCTAAAGACTTTGGAAACTAGAGGTTCAGCTGAAGATAGCTAATTCCAAGGGGATCTTAATGCTTTTATTGCAGACAGCTGTAATCTTAGGTTGGCCACAGGTAAGTTCCTATTAAACCTCTCCTGTAACAATTGAAGAGTAATTAGAATTGATGTGTCCGCAGGAGAAAAAGTTCTTTCCCTGCACAAGAAATAAAAGGATGACCAGTGATGGCTATAAGCCTTATAAGTCCACTGCCCTCTGGAAGATTGCAATGTTCTCGAAACAGAAAGAGAGAGATGGACTCTTATTTAGGGTAAACATCACTTACAACTAAACTTTTACAACGCACTACCATTACAACGCGGTCATTACAACGCAAACTATTACAACGCATTGCGCTGGGGGGCGCTCTAGGATAGGGAATAGGTTAATTTACTATCCAATAACCTTCCCTAGTGTCCACGGGGACTGGAGTTGGAATTGTAAATAAAACTATTCACTAACCAACACCCAAAAGCGCTATGCGTTGTAATGGCATGCGGTGTAAAAACCGCGTTGTAAAGGCAGGCGTTGTAATAGCCTGCGTTGTAATGTCATACATCCCTTATTTAGGAATCCCTCCTTCTCAATCTCCAGGCCGACAGTTTTAGGTGGGCAAGAGAATGGAGAGGTAGATGTGGCTGCAGAAGGGGAGAAGGTGTCAAGGCAAGAATGCACTCTTATTCCACTGTGAACTTTCTTAGGGGGAGAAGCCATGTTCTCCTCGCCCAGAATGGAAGAACAAAAACTATATGTGCTGCTTTCCCGTGGAGCCTTGCTAAGATCCTTGGAATTAAAGAAATGTGGGGGGAATACGTAAATAAGCCTGGTTGGTCAAGGGCTGGTAAGGCATCTGCCCCCCACAATTCTCTGATCCTTAAAGCTCAATTGAGGATTACGGAGTTGAGCATTTTGGAATATTGCAAATAGGTATAGTACGGACACACCCACCTACTGCAAATCTCCTATAAGGTTGTGGAGCTGAGGATAAAATACTGGGAGCTCGGGAAAAACTTTCTCAGACAATCTGATTAGGCAGCCCTTGAAATCTAACAGATTGTGTTCTTCCCACGTGCAAATATTTTGGACTACATGATTCAGAGAAGTTGAGCCCATGCCAAACTGATGGTTCAGCTAGGGCATGGCTCCCATGTTGTCGGTACGTATTACCAGAGCTTTCACACTCAAGTGAGGGTCAAAGAACTGGATAGCTCGCCAGATAGCTATTAGTTCTTTCGAGTTTGAGGAGGGCTCTAATTTTAGACCCTCCCAGAAACCCCAGGTCATGTGATCTTCCAACACTGCCCCCAACCCCTGCTGCTGGAAGCTGTTGTTAATATCACAGGATTGGAAAGGCAAAATAAAATCCTTTCTAAACCTAGGGGTGTGATCCACCACGCAAGACAGTCCTGGATTGGAGGAAACACTGCAAATAACTGTTTAGAATTAAGAATGTCTAGCATTACTGGACCCAAGTGGAGTCATGCCAATGGATCAACATAAAGAGTTGCAGTCTGTGAAAGAAAAGTAGCAAAAAGGAAAAATAAATACCATTTATTACTGAAAGAATGATCTAATGCAAAAAACTATCTGGGAAATGTGTATAAATTACCACATTCCACTAGATCCAAAGCCATTCTGTTGCTGAGGCTTCTCGTTTGCTGATTAACGTCTGTGCGAAAGTTCTCCGTTTGACCTTCCATGATTCCGGAAGAAACAATATTCCCTGAAGTGTATCAAATTTGGCTTCTATGAACTCGAGCCTCTGAGACAGAATGAGGAGTGACTTTTGTTAGTTCACAAGGAACCTACACTTCTGTGAAGTCTGAACTGTTGATTCCGTGCCCGTTTTGACTGGAATAGAGAGGGGTAATGGATTGAAAGGTCATTCAAATATGGATGGATAACTACCACCTAGGCATGGAGAAGGCCTATGACCTAGAATCTTGGTGAAAACTTTGAGGGTAGTCTTCAACCCAAAAAGGATGTACTTGAAATTGCCAATGGTGGTCCCTAACAACAATCTGAGAAATCTCTGCTGCACCAGATCTATTGAGACTTGCAGGTAGGAATCTTAAAAGTCAATCTGGGGCAGGAAATACTTCTTGTATATGAGGGGAATGACTATCTGGAAAGTGTTCTATTTGAAGTGTGAGTTGGGAATATACTGATTTGACCTCGGGCCAATTACCATTCTGAAGTCTCCTGTAATGTTTTGAATAGGCCAACTCTAGAGTAGCATCCTAGACCTCTATCTTTTGAAGGAACAGGGTAAATTGCTTTCTTTAGTTACAGAAGGAGACACTGTCCTCTAGGGCTTCCTTCCAGTAATATTTTGTCATTAGGGCAAGAGGTTTGAACAAAATGTGGTTGTTGAAAACCCAGAAGAACATCTGTATAATAACCCAGAGCAACAATCATTTGAACTCATTTGTCCACTGTTAAGTCTTTCCAAGTTTCATTAATTCATTAGTACGTAATGGGATGAGAAAGAAGAGGAGGTCATACTCATTTTCAAATCTATTCACCGAGTCTACAGTTGAGATGAGACTATAAGTTCCCTCTTCGCCAAAACAATGCGTATAATGGAGTGGTGGTTGCAACATGTCATAAGAACTGCCTACCACGAGGTATGCACTAGAACCACTAAAGTTAGTGAGGGAATATGGGTATCTTTCACAAAGCTAACTATCACAGTGCCAGGAATATTTACAAAAAAATCATACCCAATAGGTTGTCCATTCATGCAGCACCAGTGTAGTCTGCAGAGTGAATTACAAGTCATACAAACAAGACAGAGTATATTAATAGAGGAACAAGTGACCTTTTGAGTATGAAAAGTCCAAAGTAAGAATCCTGGCAGATACTTTTCAGTGAGTTGCTTATTTCTAAATTATCGCCCTCTCATCCACGTGGCCTATATTGATTGACAACTCTGTAAATTACTTTCACAATAGATGAAAATGGGTAATTTGCTCAGATATGTGAGGTCCAATACCTCCTGGCCGTGGAGGAGAAAGGTAAGGTGAATGCTGAGGTCTATACACTGCTCCATAGTTTAACTCTGTTCTCTCCAAGCTAACTGGTCACTCACAGTTATGTGGTATAAATATGTTTGATGTCAGTGCTACGGAATGTTGCAGGCAGTATGGCTGCACACTGACTACCGGCCTGTGTAGTGCTGTATATGCTAGTATTTTCTGAATCTACGGGAATGCATGTACCAGACCAGCTGCAACATGCTCCTCTACATGTCTCTTGCATTTATTTATTTTTCAGTCAGTTAGTAACACCCTTGTACTTTTATGGTGCCTGTACTTGAACTGTAATTGTACTATAAACAGATTAAACAGAAAAAGAGATGCCAACAATGCTGCACCATGACTTCAGATGGTGCCGTTCTCCAAATAACACAGTCTATGACAAGACTCTGGAACTGCATTATTTTCCTGACTCCACCTCTGCCACTTTCATATAGTCTCTTCTGTAGATTCTCTTAGGAGAGACTGCAACACAATGAACATTGCAGACTACGTGTGTAAATCTGATCTCAAAACATGAAGTTAGAAAATCAGGTAGAGCTATTCTACCTTCACTGTACTTCAAGGTGCTCTTCCTCAGAAGCCAACAAGCATGTTAGAATGGCTTCTGGGAGGGCAGGACCTTTGAGTAAGTGCAGTGGTACAGAACATCTCCAAAACGTCATTGTGAGAATACAGGTCAGCTAGACATTTCCATTGATATAGGTCACCTAGAAATGTCAAAAATAGGTTTTAGTATGCAAACAGGAGCAGTCCCACCTCTCACTTCTGATTCCGTGAGTGATGGATCTCGAACAGTGGCAATCCTCTTACTAAACCAGTCCTCTTACTAACCCTTAACTGAAGCCTTCAACAGTTCCCCATCCGGAGACAGCCCCTGTGAAGCACACACTTATGCAAGAGATGGCCCTACTAAAGCGGTTACAAGCGATGATCATTCAAAATTCTAGAAATAGAAAGAGTATGCACCATTCTCACTCAAACCAAACCCCAGCTTCAAATTGGAGCAAGCAATTATAGCTCTTTTTATGAATGGAAACATCATAAAGGTCAGCGAGTAAAGCTTTAGAATAATTGTAAAGAACTTTTACCTGTTCTAAAATTATAGGGCAGCTTGGGCAGGATTGGAAACCCAACTTTAATCCGGTCTGCCACTTGTTAATAAGAGATCTTTCACTCACTGGGAGAGGTGGAAACTGACACACCCACTGAAAATGTAAGACATTAATGCATATCTCCATAAACATTTTAAGGCCAGTGCAATCATTATCTTGTTTGACAAACCCATAACAAAGTGTTTAATGGACCAGTCCAACTTCTGTACGTCTCCTTGTTTTCCATTCACAGCCCACCAGAAATAACCTCCCCTGTTGCGCATCAACAAGTTGCAAATGGTAAGATCTCACCTCTTGTCTGAGATCTCACTCAAGAGATGTGATTGGTTTGGCAGCTATTTTGAGCACAGATTATAATTTAAAATATGCCTATGTCCCTACAAAATGTTTTTTTCCCTCATCGCTTACTAAGTAACCCACAAGTAACCCAGAGGTTTGTACTCCATGTCTGGCTTTCTATATTCTAGCACTGGCATAAAAAATCAATTGTACATCAGATGTAATATTTTTTTCCAGTGTAAACTGATCCTTTTTTTAAATTTACGTTTGTAATATTCGGTAATTGTTATTATTTTTAATTTTTCTTGCTTGAAGATTTATCTACTGGAAGTCGTGTTTCACATAGCCCCCTCACTTCTTACCTTGATGGTTGTACCTCTGGACCTGCATCTCAGAAGACTTATTTTTTCTGAGCTACTTGAGTATGTGCCGAAGCCCATCATTATAACTATTCAGACATAATGCATGGCAATTTAGTGGGCGAACTGGCAAGGCACAGGAGGTGTGCCAAAGGTAAACCAGTTTGCATCCGTCCACACCTTGGCTCAGCTAGCATGAGGGAATCGAAATGCATATCTGAAAATGTGTGATTTATATTGGAGATGAACCAGTAGTGATTCAACTAAATTTTCATGTAGGCCTCAAATGCTTCTTGTATTCTGTGTTAATGTAAAATCAATGTGAGGCAGTCACCTAAACCCTATGAGAACTTTCTGTGGAGTTTCCTTTCTAAGCTGCTAGCGAAGGAACTCATGTCTCACTGAGAATCTTATTCAATAGAAATGTAACAATATGAGTCTTTAGATAAATGTTTTCTATGAATTATCTTTATCGATTTTGTCTCCTGCTTTTGGTCATATTTCTTCTCTCAAGGCATTTATATCTGTGCTGAGAAAGTGTTTAAATTAGGTTTTAGGTAACAGTTATTTTATTCCAGGTCCTCATAAAATAATTGCTCAAGTTTCATATTTTCAGTCTCTGTCAGCTTAACAAAAAGATCCATTGGAGGACCATGGTTTGCAGAAATCAGAGAAATTATTGAGAACATTGTGAGACTGATGGTTTGTTAATGAAATGGCCTAGTGAACTAAGTTGTCTAGAAGGTAAATTAAATTTGGCAAGTTTCCTGCTGCATCAACAGCAACAGAATACTCTCTCTGTTAAGCTCTCAGTCCACCTGCCCAATTATGTGTCAGGTGGACCAACAGGTTTACACCGACGGGATAACATTTGCTCAATCGTCATAAACATTTACTGTCCAGATGAAGTGGAGGACATCAGTGGAAGAAAGTAACACTATCCGCCCTATTTAGGGTGGATGGTATTATGTGTTTGTTTTCCTGTCCCTCACCAGGAAGTAAAACCTAGCTGTGAGGGACAGGGAAAAAATATAATGACCCAACACCTAAGGAAAAAAACTTTCATGGTGGGAAAATGATGTATTTTATTTTTTTTAAACAAACTTCTGCTTTGGGATTTGATACTTTAACTGGCTCTACTTATGAATATTCTTGCTTGGCTTAATCCTTTTTGGCGCCTCATCATAAATTCTATATTAATCTTCATCTTCAAACAAGGGCTATCAGATTGCCAAGGTTGTTTTTGCCCATTGAATTTTTTTTCTTCTAACCTTTGAAAAAGATACCTGACACTATTCATATGAACTATTAAGTGCTGTATGGCATGGTGAACTTTAGGAGGAATCACCTTTTCCTCTGCCCGTCAAGAAGAAGACTCCACAGACCTCCTCAGCCTCCAGTCCTTGACAGAATGTTACTTAGGATTTCCTGCACCTTCATGTTGATTTTCAAAACAATGTCATCCAGGTAAATATTATGTCATGCCGGGGCTACTGTGTTGCCTTATAATTAGGTCTATCAAAATTCTTTTGAGCTCCTCTACAACTTACCCAAAATGTTGCATCAAGACAATTGCAATGCCTTCCTCTTCACTCATGGTATTGCTACATCTTAGTGACTTATATTGGATGCTGGGGCTGAAAGGACCATTTCAGATCTTTTTGCCTCTGCCATCACTTTTTGCAGAACAAAGGTTAATTTTTGTTCTGTACAGTCTTATACCTTCTTATGTTTCGAATCTCACTGTCCTTTCTTCCACTGTTTCCTCAAACTGTGTTCCAATCATTAGCAGAATACATCATGGTGGCAGGTCCTTTATCGGTTTGTCTGCCAAGTATTAGAACTAGACCTCTGGAGCTGTGCAAGGAGACTAACCTTTTTTCTATTTCGCAAAAAGAAAATTAAGACTTGACTTTTCAATTAAGATGTTCTTTCTTTTTGGTTATTATTCTGTGTCCTTTAGCTCCAGGGTGTCCGTCCAGTGTATTAGTTTGCTCTATAAGCACCAAGAAAAAAATAGAATGTAATAGCTTCAGGAGGTACCTCTATCTTTGTCACTACAGACAAGAGAAGACACAAGGTCTGTGAGCACACCAATTAAAACTACAAAGTCAGGACAAGGTTATAAAAGTATTGTGCTGTGGTCGAGCAGAATAAAAATCTTTTGGATCAGACTCCTTCATTCTCACACTGTATGTGAACGTTTCTGAGAAGACATACCTTCTGGCATAAGTGTTTATCTTACTATGGATTCAATTAGGAAGGTAGCATATCATTTTGTAACACTTCAACTATGTTTGTAAGATTGCTTCTGCATGGGCTTATGTATACACAAGGTTAATGGTTTTTGTGTTTTACATAACAAAGACATGGAAACTGGTAGATACAAACAGGAACATCAAGATGTGGAAACCCAGACATGCACACTGGGAAAAGAAGACATGAAGTCTTTAACCTACACACAGCGCAGAGAGACACTTACTTACAAACCATAGGTTGCTTGATTCCGGTCCAGGGAAGACATGACTTTGCAGTTCGGTCTGGACTGTTCCCATGAGGCACAGTGTCAAGCTTGATTTGCATATGGCCATGTCTGAACTGGGGTGGCTTGGTGAGCAAAATAACGATGGATTAAACCCAGATATGTGACTGGGGTGAATGTTTTGCCATTGTGCAACATTCCGTCCACCATCTTGTGTGTTTTGCTGTTTACCCTATGTGGGAAGGGTATGCCCAGACGTGGGTCCCTTGCTCACTACGCCACTGGAGTCAAGCTATTCTGGCTGATGAAGCCTGATAGCCAGAAACCAGTCCTAGGATGCTTGATTCCGGTCCAGGGAAGACATGGTTTGGCAGTTCGGTCTGGACTGTTCCCATGAGGCACAGGGTCAAGGCTGATTTGCATATGGCCATGTCTGAACTGGGGTGGCTTGGTGAGCAAAATAGCGATGGATTATACCCAGATCTGTGACTGGGGGTGAATGTTTTGCCATTGTGCAACATACCATCCATCATCTTGCGTGTTTTGCTGTTTACCCTATGTGGGAAGGGTATGCCCAGACGTGGGTCCCTTGCTCACTATGCCACTGGAGTCAAGCTATCCTGGCTGATGAAGGCTGAGAGCCAGAAACCGGTCCTAGGATGCTTGATTCCGGTCCAGGGAAGACATGGCTTGGCAGTTCGGGCTGGACTGTTCCCATCAAGCACAGGGTCAAGACTGATTTGCATATGGCCATGTCTGAACTGGGGTGGCTTGGTGAGCAAAATAACAATGGATTAAACCCAGATCTGTGACTGGGGGTGAATGTTTTGCCATTGTGCAACATTCCGTCCATCAACTTGTGTGTTTTGCTTCTCTGTGATGAGACAAACTGAGCAAAGAAAGTGATGGGTTAAATGCTTGCCATAATCTGAGACGGGTAACTACTCATTACCCATCTATTGCTCTTGTGCTCGGTGTGCTGTCATGGACAAGAAGCAGCCATAAGCAAATTAGCTTTGGTCCTGTTCCAACTGGAAGGATCCAGCCTAAACTGCCAATGGTAAACAGGGACACAAGCACCCACATACCTGTTTCAGCTGCAGCTGAAAGGGCCTAAATCAGTGAGGCGAAACTTGAGTCCTATATCTCAGTGAACATGGAACCATTTCTCATGCGCAGCGGATGATGCACGGTCAGTGTTGCTAGTGCTGCCTTTAGGGAAACTGTTATTTTATTTCCGTTCTGCCTAGCTTTTAAAAACAAAAATACTCTTCTTGTGACTCTAACAGTACCTGCGCTTTCTGCATTGAAGGAGCGCTCTCACCTCGTTCCACCGCAGGGCTCCTACCCTGATTGTTGTGGAGGG
This sequence comes from Lissotriton helveticus, assembly GCF_964261635.1. NCBI lineage: Eukaryota > Metazoa > Chordata > Amphibia > Caudata > Salamandridae > Lissotriton > Lissotriton helveticus. Next base: position 1,279,359,746 of record NC_136069.1, read on the forward strand.
TGACAAGCGTTGTACTTCTCCTTTAACAACTTGCAGCTGGCGGGGCTAGGTAGAGGTGTGCTCTGACAGTCACATGACCTAGAGTTCCACCCTACTTGAAGCCTGCCATTTCTCACGCGCAGCGGATGATGCAAGGTCAGTGTTCCTAGCGCTGCCTTTAGGGAAACTGTTATTTTAAGGGTTTTACTTATTCCGCTATTATACGTACTGGACTCTATATGCTTCTCGTTACAGTGGGGCTTGGCTGCAGTTTATTGGAATACTCTTCCAGGGACGTCCATTATATAAGCTCACACACCTACATGTGAGCACAGGACTGTACCCTCTACAATCTCAGCATCCACCATCGGGACAATTTGACTAATACAACGATTAATCCTCCGGTCTGTTTGAACACACTTGGTCACGACATCCGTATGGGGGAGCCTTGCATTTGGTATATGCAGGTGCCTTTATAACTTCCCAGGTGCTTTATTATGACACTTGGACCAGGATGCTTTAATTCTATATTCTTCAACACTTGGCCCATGACCTGATTTCTCGGACTTTCTTTTTTATATAGTTCCATATTTTATATCTTCTTGTTTGGACAAGCCCTTATGTGACACATGACGTTATTCTTCATCCTGCCTAGCCTGAAAAAGTCTTTAGTACTTATCCCTAGTACTGACGAAACACGTGTCGGCTGTCTTTTTGTCAAGCTTACTCCTATGGAATTTTGAATAAAGAATATGAGAAACTGAACTCCGTTGTTCATTTGTGATGTCCAACCATCAATGTCATTGGAAAACCTTCTGTTTATCGAGAAACAACCAGGAGATTTATTAATCTGCCCCTGTATACTTACATGTTAGGATTGTGCTAAATCTGACCCTCTTGTTTCATATTTTATTTCCGTTCTGCCTGGCTTTTAAAAACAAAAATACTCTTCTTGTGACTCTACAAGTACCTGCGCTTTCTTTATTGAAGGAGCGCTCTCACCTCGTTCCACGGCAGGGCACCTACCCTGATTGTTGTGGAGGGTGACAAGCGTTGTACTTCTCCTTTAACAACTTGCAGCTGGCAGGGCTAGGTAGGGGTGTGCTCTGACGGTCACATGACCTAGAGTTCCACCCTACTTAAACCAATGCCATTTCTTACACGCAGCAGACGCGCGCAGCGGGCGTGCCGCCGCCGCGCCAAAGGCAAGCCCGTCTGCGCCCGTCCGTGCCCGACCGGGCCCAGGGGCCCGACCTCTGCCCAAAATCCTATAGAATGGCTTGCCTACTCCTCAGAACAACTCCATGCCTGTCGGCTACTTGAGAACCAGGGTTGTACCTCTTTCCAACTGGGCAGACTCTTTCCCAGTCTCTGCGCCAAATGTAAATTTTTCCTTGACTCACCGCAATTTTGTCGCCGTTTCTCGCCAGGGACGAAGCCTACTCCCAACTTCACGTTTCTCTCCCTAAACTGTCGATCCTTACCCAAGAACAAAAGGAACATTTACGATCTTTTAATTGAAGAACAACCTGATGCGCTGTTTCTCACAGAGACATGGCTCCACGAAACTTCTGGCCCGGACATCGCTGAAGCTTTACCATCTAATTATGCGATTGTCAGGTCAGATAGACTCAACCAATTCGGGGGAGGCATAGCAATAACTATGAAACATACACTACAATGCAATTTTGACCCACTTAATTTCCCTAACTGCGAGGCTGCCCTTTTCAAACTCTCTCTTCACCCCAACTTCACTTTCTCTGGCCTGTTATTCTATCGGCCACCTGGTCCTTTGAACTCGTGGGCATTAGCATTTCCTAACCTTATAGCTTCTCTTCTTATGAACTCACTCAACTTTTCAATATTGGGCGACTTAAACCTACAAAATTCTACCAGTAGTAATCTGATCGCTGATTTAGCGGCTATGAACACTCTGTAATTCAGGACCTACTCACAGGGCCGGCCATCTTCTTGACCCAATTTTTTCCAACCTTCCAGATATCTATTGCTCTCCAGCACTTCCTCTGCACTGGTCGGATCATTTTCTATCCAAATTCAGTTTCACCCACCCCATTGTTCCTTTCACCCCCAGCCGTCCCCTGAATGTTTGCAAGAGAGATTGGAAAAAATGAGATATTAATACTCTCAATCTAGCCCTAGATTTCTATCCCCCCTCAGCATGCTCTAATGCTGGTTCCACTAAGGGTGATATAGAAATGTTATCAGGAAAGGTGGATGTTTGGCTCACAGATGCTAAAAACTCCTGTCTCCCCTTGTCACAAAAAAAACGGAAGGTCCACAGAAACCCAGCCCTCTGGTTCGATGAACCACTAAAATCTGTAAAATCCAAATGTAAGTGCCTAGAAAGGAGCTGGAAGAAAGACTACTCCCCAGAATCCAGGAACGCTTACAAGAAAGAACTAAAACAATATCACAAATTATGCAATATGGCTAGAGCTAGCTATGTCGCTAAAACCATCTCTGAGGCTACAAACCAATCCAAAACTCTTTTTGAATTGGTGAAAGAATTAGCGGGTTCCAAAACTACAGTTAAAACACCCACCCTGAATAACAACCAGTGCGAAGAACTTGCCTTATTCTTCACACAAAATAATCGAAACTATTTACCTGGACATAGCCAATCTTCAATCTAATACACCCCAGAACTTTCAGATATCCACCCTGAGCACCAATATTTGCCCTGTTACGCCATACCTGTCATGCACCCACGAACACCTGAATTCGTGGCCACTTTTAAACCTGGATGACTTGAGGATGATCTTGGGCAAATTGAAATCTGGCTCACCCAAAGACCCACTTTCCATCCCAATATTAAAACAACTAGATTTCTCTCACTTATCCATGATTTGCAAAACCCTTAACCTTTCCCTGCAAGAGTCAACTGTCCCGGCTAGTTGGAAACACGCCATGGTGACACCGCTTTTAAAAAAGCCTACAGCTGACCCTAGCGTTTTTTCCAACTTCCGCCCTATTTCGCTGTTACCTGCCTTCTCTAAAATTCTTGAGAGGCATATTCATTCCCATCTCGTTCAGTTCACTGAAACAAATCACATCCTCCATCCCTCGCAATCTGGTTTTCTTCCTGGTTTCTCTACTGAAACAACACTATTGGGAGTCACGGAGACCCTGCGGCTTCACCTTGATAGAGGAGAAACTGTTGCGCTTTTACTACTCGACCTCAGCGCAGCATTCGATACCATCTCTCACACCCTTCTCATACGGACCCTAACCTCAATGGGCATTGGTGGCTCTGCACTGAATTGGCTTTCCTCTTTCTTATCTCACCGCACGTTTCAAATTTTCTCCAACACAGCAACTTCCAAAGTTCATTCATCTCCCTATGGTGTTCCGCAGGGCTCTGTGCTCAGCCCCCTCCTCTTCAACTTATATGTTAAACCACTGGCCGTTATCGCAGAACAAGCAGGTCTCACCCTATACACATATGCTGATGACTCCCAGATTACTTTTTCCCTTTCAAACCCGGGCCCTGACTCCACATCCCTCTTGCAGTTAGGCTTAGGGAAAATTGCCACCTGGATGAATAACAATCTACTTAAACTGAATGGTTGTAGGACCGAAGTCTTGATCCTGGGTCAAAAACAAGACCTATGGAATGCTAAGCACTAGCCCACAGAGATGGGTCCCCTTCCTATTCCATCAGACCATGTACGAAATCTGGGTTTCACCATTGATAATGCTTTGACCATGCACCATCAGGCTAGCAAGGTCTCGGCCACCTGCTTTACAATCTTGCGGTGGCTGAGGAAAATCATCTGGATGCTGCCATACGACACCCAACACACTGTGGTCCATGCCCTTATAACCTCTCTCGACTGGACTACGGAAATGTCCTCTATCTTGGGGCAAACAAGGCAGTGAAAAGATGACTGCAGCTGGTTCAAAATGCCGCCGCAAGGCTGCTATGTAAAATTCCTAAAACAGCTCATATTTCGGGTCATCTTCAAGACTTACATTGGCTCAGGGTAGAGAGTCGCATTAAATTCAAAACCCTGAGCTACATGTTCAAAAACAAAGTTGGATCAGCGCCACTATACCTACAATCCCTTGTCTGCCCCTACATTCCCTCTCGCCACCTCCGGTCCTTATCCAAAGGCAACTTCACTGTCCCTAGAATTAGACTTTCTAGAATGGGTGGCAGATCCTTTGCGTACATTGGACCAACTCTTTGGAATTCTCTCCCCCTGAATATTCGCTTAGAAACCAGCTATATCCGGTTTTGCAGCGCTGTCAAGACCTGGCTTTTCAATCAATAATGCTATCCCTGTCTGCAACGTTAAGCCACCTAAGGCCAGATGTAGGTAGGCTTTTACCGGTCGGTAACGGCCGAAAATACCGATTTTCGGCCGTTACCGACCGGTATTGAGCGATCGGTATGTAGGTGATAGAAAATAGGCCGAATCGGTAAATTTACCGAATCGGTAAACTTACCGATCGGTAAAAAACCGAATCGGAAAAATTACCGATCGGTAAACTTACCGATCGGTAAACTTACCGATCGGTATACTTACCGATCAGTAAAATACCGATTCGGTAATTAAGAATAGCTAAAATTAAAGATTGAGATGTAGGGAGGCCCTGAAATACCGATTTTGCTTCAAAATCGGTATTTAAGAGTCGGTATTTACCATGGATTCAAATCAGGTGGTAACCAGTTGCAGCCTATAAAAATGGACCCAAAATGCAATTCTGTTTGCACAATGGCGGCATTTTATGTCATTGCAAGACGGCTACGGCTACAGGAGGAAGGAGAGAGGGAATGGCTGAGACAGGAGCAGGTTTACAGGCAGAGGGTGACCCTGTTCATGCTCACAGAGGAAGAGATACTACAAAGGTACAGGTTTGCTCCAGACCCCATCTTGGAGCTCATCAGGGACCTAAAACCACTGTTGCAGCACCCCACCCCAAGGGCACATGCAATTCCACCCCATGTACAGGTGCTGTGCAGCATCCACCTGCTGGCGTCAGGGAGCTACCAGAGCGTGGTAGCTGCGGTGGGAGGGTGACCCAGAGCAGCCTCTCAAGGTTTTTTCACAATTTCCTTGACGCCATGTTGCATAGGATGGAGCATTACATTTCTTTTCTATCCACCCATGCTGAACTTGTTCAAACCAAATCTGACTTCTACCAGATGGCAAGATTTCCCCATATCATCGGATGCATTGATGGCACGCACATCCCCATTTGTCCCCCTGCTGCCACAGAATACATTTACCGCAAAAGGAAGTCAAGCCACACCATCAACGTGCAGGTGATTTGCAATGCAAAGAACATCATCACAGACCTTGTAGCAAAATTCCCGGGAAGTACCCACCACTCCTATATATTTCAAAACAGTGGCATCTATGCACGCCTGACTGCAGGGGAATTTGGTGAAGGCTACCTCCTAGGTAAGAGACAGCGTGCGACACCTATTACACCTATTGCAATAAGCAGTACATGTATGCATGTGAGTAAATTATTCCCTTTTCATTTTAGGAGACAGTGCATATGCCCTCCGCTCCTTCATACTCACCCTCTACCTCAACCCCTCAACACCCAGCCAAAGGAGATACAACCGGGCACACAAGAGCACACGCAATGTTGTTGAGAGAACATTTGGTATCTGGAAAAGCAGGTTTAGATGCTTGCACAAGAGCGGAGGTGCAAGGCAGTATACCCCCATCACCTGCTGTAAGATCATTGCTGCCTGTGCTATGTTGCACAATCTGGCTGTTAAGAAGGGGACTGAGGTGGAGTTATCTGACTATGAGGATCATGACGACAACATTGCTGTGCCTGAAAGACAACCTGCTGGAGTGTCAACACCAAGTGATGGCAGATACAGACGTGATGAAATTACACACAACTATTTCTGAGTAAGTGAAGACACTGAGCTATGCTGAAAGCACAAGCTTCTGTTTAATTATATTTTGTCAAGATATGTTAAAGAACAAAAGTGCAACAGTAAGCATTTGACAGGAACGCTCACAGTGAGCAAACACACTCAGACAGGTGTTGAATCCACCCACCGTAGTTGTATATTGTCACTAGGCAGGTTGAAATGGCACAAATGTGCAAATAAAACTTTATTAACTATGAATCAAATGTCCAATGGCAGTAGGCCATAGTTACAACTGTTCATTTTCGGCCACGCTTTGCACTGGCAGGTGTCTGTGGCTCAGCCTGTTCACTGGGCGTTTGGCCTGTAGCCTCACCCTGTCGTCTGCTGCTCCTCCTTGGCTCTACGCCATGGGGGCTAGCTGTGCCGCTCCTACTGGTGCTAGCTTCAGTGTCCGGCACGTCAATAGCAGAACTTTGTGCACTTTGTGCATTGAGTAGGGCCTCCAGCGCCCCGGCCATTCCAGCTATGCCCCTTGTCAACTGGTTGCTATTATGAGTCAGGACATCCTGACTATTGATGCTACGCCTGCATAGCAGGGATGTGGCTGTTGCCAGGCGGTGTATGGATTTCTCAGTTCTCTCTGCGCGCTGCTTGTCCCTGCGCCTTGAAGCAATTTCAGAGTCAAGTTTTGTGCACAGTTGCTGTATGCCTGTTGCCATGCTCTTGTTCACTTCCACCAGCTCTTTTATGCCCTTGCCAATTTCCTGCATGTTGATTTTCAGGTTTCGCATTTGTCTTTGACAGGCCATGATGCCCTTGCCCTGCATCCTCTGAATCCTGACCATGGATCCCTCCAGGCCTTGAAAGACACTGGACCCCTCCCCACGTGCACCTACACCCCTTCCTTGTACTGTGCGCCTTCTAGTGGTACTTGGTACAGGCTCTGTGCTGGGCTGCAGTGTGGCAGTGATGTCAGCTTGAGACAAGTTCTGTGAGTCTTCACCCACCATTTAATCAGCACCTGTCTCCATTTCCAGCAGTGGGGAAACGACATGCCTCCTGCTAGGGTGTGCAACAGGTGTTACTACTACAAGGGATGCAGGCATTTCTGGTGATGAGACCAATAGTGGTGACTGTGAAGGAATTGGGGAGCCCTGCATTTCTTTACTGATGTCAGTTTCTTGGGAGGGTGGCTGCCCACTCGGAACACCTGTGTCCTGGGATGCACTGGGCCCTGGCTTCTGACTGTCATCCCTCTCGGGTGCCGTGCCTTCTGCCTCCTCAGACTGCCTTCTGGATGTGTGACCTGTGGACATATGAGCACATATCAGCTAGGTGCAAATGTGTCCCAGCCACTACAATTAAACATATAACATTGCACTTTGTACATGCTGCCTGCCCTTCATTTTGTCTGCATTCATTTAAATAACTTGTTGGTTACAGTGCTGTGTGACATGGTCTTTCAATAACTGACTACGTGTACCATGATGCATTGCTACAGTTTTGCACAGACACCCTGGAACTGGGGTAACTTAGCTGCAAGGGGTGAGGGATGGATGGGGGTGGGAGGGGGATTGCTGTACATGCATCTTACCCTTTTATTTTGCAGATTGCGCCGAGCTGTCCACTTCTCCCAGTCCATGGACACTTTCAGCCTCCAGGGTTGTGGCTACCAGCTCCTCCAGGTCGGTGAGGGGGGTTCCAGTATTCTTTCCTCCACCTGTTTTCTGTGACTGTTTGTGGCGGTCAGCCAATTTTTTCTTTGTGAGGCTCCTTAGGTCATAGAACCTCTTTTTTAAATCTTCACTGACTCTGGTGGTCACTCCCACTGCATTACGTTTATCTAAGATTTCCAGCCATATTTTCCTTTTTGTTGATTCTGGCACAATAAGGGACTGCTTTCCAAAAAGTCTGTGGTGTACCTTTACCACCTCCTCAACAAGGACCTGTAGCTCCATACTACTGAATTTAAGCTTTCTCTTCCTTTCAGCCTGCTCAGTGTCCTTGCTGCTTTCCATGTTAAAGTTTTCAAAAAATCACAAGCTCTGTCTGCTGCTGCTGCTCCCAGTCTCTCTGCTCCAACTGCCTTTCCAGAACCTTCTAATTAGTTGCAGCTGCCTGTGTAGCCACTTCCTGGTAGGAAGGGGGAGGGTGGTTGCACCTGATTGGCTGTTGTGTTAAGTTTCACTTTTGTTTGCTGTCCGAATCGGAAAATATTGATCGGTATTTACCGATTCGGTATTTACCGATTCGGTATTTACCGATCGGTATTTACCGATCGGTATTTCCAATGCATTCCTATGGGCCTTTTGGCCCATAGGAATGCATTGGACATACTGATCGTTAAATACCGATTTGGTAAATACCGAATCAGTATTTTCCGAAACTCAGATACCGATTTTTACCTATTCGGTAAAAAATAACGATTTTTCCTCTACATCTCGATTACCGATTTTTAAATACCGAATCAGTAAAATTCGGTATTTAAGAATCGGTAAAATCAAATTACCTACATCTGGCCCTTAGCACCTTACCTGTTCAGCGCCGGGAAACCCTTTTTGGGTAGCTGTCGCGCTTAATAAGCTTAATAAATAAATAAAATAAAATGGAACCCACATCTGTATATAATACATAAATTTCTAAAGCGCGAACAGCTACCTCGCCAGGAGGTGTCCCGGCGCTATGTGAGCAGCTCAAAGGGAACAATAAGTAAAGCCGGTGGATCAGATCTTTTGAGTAAAGAACCACGTTTTTAATTGCTTCCTGAAACCAATCTCTGATGTTGCCGACTGACATCGCTCTTAGCGTGCCACACTTACAAAAATATTGATGGGTGGACTGCTATTATTAAAATTGACACTGTTAATTACTTGGTCTGAATTCCAGTCCATGTTTTGCCCACTATGATACTTTAGACAGGAGCCAGCAGTATGCAAATCAGCCTAAACCTGGTCCAACGTGACTTTTGCTGTCCAAGCCTCTGGGCCAGGTCCTGCCTGAAAGAGAGCACAAGCAACTTCAGACCACTATTTGGGTCTCCTCATGAGATTCAGCTTGAGCCCTGTGGCATATGGAGCACGGGTCCCTTAGGCCTTCTCACTGAGAGAGTGAAAAAAGTAATGGATGCCATGCTTGAATTAATTGTATCTGCATTTTTCCTGTTCCATTACAAACAGGACAGCCTATACAAATAGTGGCCTACTTGGGCATCATTTGGACTTCATCTGTGAGGTGAAGCTCTTAAACACAGTGAGCACAAGTCTGACGTCTGAGCCATCCATTGGCACTTAGGGCACTCAGTGAGAAAAACAAAAAAGAGTGATGTGTAAAATCTTTGAATTAATCTCAGTAACTTGGTGCTGTGTTTCAGTTCATCCTTTTTTGACACTGCTCAGACAGAAACCACCTATATACAAGTCAGCCCAATAAGATCGCAAGCAAACCTAGAACTGTTTCTGGCTATATGCCTCTAATCATTGAGGTGCAGATTGACTATGAAACATTGACTACTATGAACCATTTGTTATCCCTGTTTTTACTTGTGGCACTATTGATCACCAGGTTGTACTGTCGCCTTGGGACACAGTTGTGGTGGTAATGGAAGTTTCGCTGCCATTAGTGGTAAAATGTAAGTTACATAACACGTCTTTGATTGCATTCACATGGGCATTTCATTTAGAAGCATAAGGCAGGATTAATGTCACTGTACAATCGGTGGACATGAAATGCGGGATTTTGACCTTAACTCATTGAGTCTTGTGATACATTGAATCTATGAGTGAAGTTCACTGTTTTTCAGCCTGGGGATCCAGAGTCACATACACTAGTATACAACATGTTGCCCTGATGGATACACGTGGGTCACGGTGTCATGGAGGTCATGAAGATTGTTCATGATTGTTATTAGCGCTCTGCACTCTTCTGCTGGGTTCCTAACCCAGGGTTTATCATAGTGACAACATGGTCATTGTTTTTAAATCACTGAGTGGTTATTGGAGGATTTTATTAATTCATAACCTCACATAGATTACGGGACCTGTGGGCTTGACAAGAGCAGTAGATTTGGAGCTGAGAGCAGTAGTACCCAGTTGACCTGAATCATTGTAGAATAGAAGGGAATCCAATCAATGATCCTGTTGTATTGCATGTGCCCTTTCTGGACACGGTGACTGGGCCTCCTATTAAATTAAGTCTAACTCAGTAGACGGGTTACTTGACATCGGTAAGATGGATAGGTTTGAGATTTGTGGCCTTTTTTATTTTCCAGTAAGTATCCTTGTGTATGGACACGTTATTGTTGGGTTTCTATTTTCTCCGTCCTGCAGACATGGGCTATACGACTTAGTCCTGATTAGACCCCTTGAATCACCATTGGTGGAAACATCAACATCTCTTCGTAGGTTCATATATCCAATGTGACATGGATGGATTTGGCTATCTGTTCATCTTGTTTTAAGCTAATTGCTGAATCTGGGTCAAAGTGTCAATTGCACTTGTTTTCAATTCAATTCAATTCAAATAAGCTTTATTCGATTTTACAATAAAATCATAAAAGCGCCCCAAAAAAACCCCACATGATTATTAAGCTGCTCTGCGTTAAAATCTATAAAGAGGATACAAACAGTATAATTTGTTAGTAAAATAGTCTAATTATAAAATGTGCATTTAGAAGTTCTTATGCCAATAGTTTTTATATATTTTATTACATAATTCAAATTGCAAGTTATAGACCTTGTAAAATATATGTTCTCTAAGAATTGTAACAGTAGGAAAGCTGTTCGACATTGTCTGTTACCAGGTTTGTAGATTTTTATTAAATTAGCACAGTTAATTAAAACCATTGCAATAGAGTGTCATCATAGCGCAGATACCACGTTAAAAGCAAAAACTAAGAAAACCATCTAGTTTAAGTTCATATACGTATGACTAACAAGGCAATCTTGCAGTTACCATTATAATCAAGTAACAGGTTTCCAGAGCCAAGAATAAAATTAATTAGTACAGGAATACTTGGACAGGGGGCAACAAAAGTAAGGGTGGGCGTAGTGGGGCTACGCGGAGAAGCACGAAGTGGGGAGAATCTACGCACACTATGCGTAGCCCCACTACGCGCCGCCCGCCTCCCTCCCGCCCTCTTTTAAATGGCCTTATAATCTCTAAAAGCATAATAAAAGTAATTGAAAAGACTTACCAGAGATGTGGCATCCCGGGGCTCCCTCTTCCTGCTTCTTCGCCGACTTCTTCCTGACAAATGCGCATGCGCATTTCTCGTGAGAAAAGCGCATGATCCCGCGTATGCGCTTTTGTCAGGAAAAAGTCGTGATAAAGCAGGAAGATGGAGCCCCGGGACTCCACATCTCTGGTAAGTCTTTTTAATTACTTTTATTATGCTTTTAGAGATTACAAGGCCATTTAACAGAGGGCGGGCAGGAGGCGGGTGACGGGCAACTTTGCTCCTCCACGGCGTGTGCGAGCCAGCCTACTACGCCTACTTTGCGGATCGCGAAGTAGCCAACACTACGCACACTCCGTGGACGGAGCGGAGCACTGCGCCCATGGTTAAAAAAAAGTTGGTGATAAGTTTTGGCGGGGGGGAACTGGAAGGACAGGGGCCAGAGAGGGTAAAAAGAGATTGTCCAGGAGTCTCACATATTTTCCATTCCTTACAAGCACTTAGGTGTTTAAGGAAGTAAAGCAAAGGGCTGATGCCTCCCAACATGTTCTAAAGCCCCATTTTAAATATAAGGGTTTTAAAAGAAGTCTTCTGTGAGCGTCAAGGGCGGGACGACAGCGCAGAAGATGCAACCATGATTCAGACCTGTAGTTGCACAGTCTGCAGGCCCCCTCCTCACTTGTTGGAGCGTCAGTGGAGAGCAGACCTAAGATATGAATGAACATTATGTTCTTCTGGGCCACTGCATTCAGATTTTCCAGGAGGTAAGATTGAGGTACCCCAGGGAGGTATGAGATATTCAAGGGAAGCAGGATAGTTGATATTTTTAGAACCTGGATATCCATCCGGTAGGAAATTTGTCTGACCTGCTTATTGATAACCCTTTTCCAGACTGTGTATGGAATAGTAACTGCGGTTAGTAATGAGTTGTTGATGTCTAGCGTTCTTTTGGCCTTTATGATTTGACGATTACACGGATTCCCAGAGCTGGCAAGAGTTTCTTTTAAATGGGCTTTTAGAGTGTTTTCTGCGGCTTTTAGTGTCCTTATGAAGTATTTCAGGGTATCAGCCTCACAAAAAGTAGATTGTCTTTGAAGACCCAGCCACAGTCTTAGTCTTGCCCTGTGGATGAAATTTGGAAGATGGAAGATTTTTTTATAAATGAAAACTTGGGCGTGGTCGAGACTGGCCTAGCATGCGCCAGGAAAGGCCTGATGCCCTTAGTTTAAGGCGAGGAGAAGAGTAGCTTTAATCACCTTCAGAATGGGTTCTGCAGAAGGACTACTCAGGGGCTGGTTGAGTCGGGTCAGAGAGTATGTTATTGCTCCAGCTCTCTTTTTCAAGGCGGCTAGGTGAACTGATGGTCTGGAAGACTCACTAAACCAGACCCCCAGGTAATTGTATTTTGATGTTATTTTGATCTTTGCGGGCCCAATGTTCCACCTTAAACTTTTCTTTTTCTTGCAACAGCCGAATATCAAAACCTTTGTCTTATCCTGGTTGATTTTTAGAGCGTTAGCAGTATTATATTTGTGGAGCGTGCTTAAGGCTTGTTGGAGGCCAGATTTTGCCTGGTCAATTATAACAATATCGTCGGCATATTGCAAAATGTGCAGGTTCGTTTTTGCAAGGCCCAGTTTTGGCGGCAGGAGATTGCTTTTCTCCAGGAATATAGCCAGGTCCGCGGTGTAAAGGTTGAACAAGAGGGGGGCGCGGACGCAACCTTGCTTTAGTCCGTCTGTGGTTGGAATTTTTGCAGAGACTGTTGTTGGGCCAGTTCTGACTCGTACCCATGTGTTCTTATGCAAGGAGAAAAGGGCTCCTAGCAGACTCTGAGGCATCCCCTACTTGTCTAATTTCCTCCATAAGGTGTTGCGCGAAACTTTATCAAAGGCAGCGCTGTAGCCCATAAAGCAGCAATAAAGGGGGAGATGATTTTTTGCCTGCTTGTTGACTTAGGATGGCTAGAGTAGTGATGTTGTCTATTGTGGAGGCCGAGGATCGAAACCCAGTTTGAAAGTATGGTAGAATGTTGTTTTCTGCTACCCATTTTTCTAGCAACCTGAGAAGACACCGGCCATATACCTTGGCCTCAAGATCTAATAGGGCAATGAGTCGATAATTAGCTGGAAGAGTGGGATCTCTTGGCTTCCCACGATGATTTTTTGTAGGCTTTGCGCAGTAAGGCCATATTGTTAGCAGAGTGGTCTGTGCCTTTCAATTTGTGCAGGCGCACAGCCCTCCTTAGGGCTCTTCTTTCGATGGCTAACACCGGGCCACAAATCTGCATCGGGCAAGGCCTGGGGGGTCTGTAGTGAGCTTCAGGGCCTGTTAAGAGGTCTCATAATTTGACAATGGCGTTGTCCCACCAGTGATGGAAGTCTGTGGGAGCATTGTGCGTGTAGTTTGGAGTTGTTCCCATGAGCCAGGTGCCCACCTTATCAGAACCAGAAGCATCCCATTTGATTAGTCTGACTAGAGTGTGGAGTTCGACCTGCATTTAATGCCCCACTTCAGTTATTTTGGCAGCAGCAGGCACTTGCAGGTCCATTGTTACAGTCAAAGGGTTATGGTTTGTCTCGGTATGAGTGGGGATTTCCATCATGATTAATTTATTTGCCAGATATGGTGATAAAAAAATGTAGTCAATGGTCGAAAGATTCTTAAATGTTGGTGACAGATGGGCACCAGGATCCTGTTCCAATGCGATTTGCTTCGCAGAATGTAAATTGTAATTGGTTAAAAAAGTGGTCATGGCTTCTTGCTCTTTAGTTTTGGTGACTGAATGGGCCTTGGAAGCCAGGTCTCTGATGTTGAAATCCCCTAATAACAGTACTTCTGCAGAGGCGAATTCCAATAAAAGTTCCTCCAGATGTTTGACCAATAGGATTGTTGTCATTGATTTTGATGTTTTAGCTATGTCGTGTTAACAGTGAATTAAGAGTAAGGGAAAGGCCCTGTTTGAAGTTGAAATACCGGTAATTAGTACAGTTTGCCCTGCCGTTAAGTTCCGATAGATGGGAGTAGCTGCGATCTTGCACCTGTGTTTAATGAAAGTGGAGAGGCCCCCAGAAGGTCTTCTATAGGAATTGGGCTGGGAGGCTGATTGAAAAAGTTCATAATAGCCGTGGAGAGCCAATGGAGATAGAGACCAAGTCTCTTGAAAACAAATGATGTCACATTTATTCAGATATTCCACTGCTGATTTGGATGAGAGGGTTAACTTTAACCGAGCCGCATTCCAAGAAGAAATGGTCAGTTTGGAGTCTGACCATTTGGCTTCCCCGTTAGGAGGAGTACTGCTGGGAGCATACGGTTGGAGGCTCTCGATGGAAGTACCCATAGCGGCTGTGAGCATTGTGGGATACAGGGAGACTGGGATTACAGCTCACCAGACGTTGATTGTTATTACATGAGATGTTTATGAGGTTATCCGCTTTCGAAGCATCTGGAAGCCAAACATGGGTTGCACCCCGAGTCCCCTTCAGTACGCTGATGAACGGCCTCACTGGGTCATCCTGAAGAAGAACGCGGGGATATTTTTGTTGTAGAGGGACCGACAGTTCTATGCCCCAGTCTTCAAAGAGGCTGGCTTCCCCAAAAATTGTATCCATTAGGGATTCTCGAGACCACGTTGTAACAGAAGCTTCCGAACCCCCTTTTCCTGGTATTGACGCAAACTTGACTGATGTAAGATCTGAAGAAGTGACCCCAGAAAGCACCGGAATATGGTTGAATAAGCGGATGAGGTTGTTTCTATTAAGGATGTCGTGCGGGCCCTTGTGTACAAAGTGAGGAAAAAAAACAAGTTCTGCATCATTTTCCGGACTTTGGTATTTCTGTCTCCCTACTATTTCAGGTAGAGGCGCGGGGACCTTAAGATGTTGGGGTCGAACTTCAGATAGACGATTATTCCCCACCAGCTGACTTTGCCCTCCCAAGACATGTATAAATTGGGACTGAGAAGATCTCTGCATTTGTATAGGGTGATCCGGAAGAGTTTAGGTTGGGTCACCTGACGAGTGACACAGAGAAGGGCCCGTCAGTACGTCTTCTGTTGTAATTTGGAAATCTACGTTGGTTTGTTTTGCATTTTCCGAGCACTTGTTTGGGCTGTTCCATGTGTTTGGGACTTCCCTTAGGGGCTGAGTAATGCTGTCTTGCCTGCCCAGGCTTTGGTCTTGAGAGGATGTCCCCTAGGTTTTTGTTGGCAAAGATCCATGCTTCGCGATTGTAGAATATAGTTCAGTGATTCCGAAGGCCGGGGAGGTTCCCTTAGGCACTTCCTGTGTTATTGTCCGGAGATTATCGGTGGCGTCATTATTGTCTCAGGGGTTTTCATTTTAGGTTTTGAGGCTTGGTTAAAAATGGGGAAGTAGGAGAGCCCCCTTACTTCAGAAGCTGGCATACTAGATGCCCCTGACGCATCGAGCCCGGATCTCCTTTTCGTAAGACGTTGATTTTTAAGTTTCTTTCTCTCCCTCCTAGACAGTGGTGGTTTTGTGGGAAGATTAGATGGCAGGTAGGCGATGTTTAAATGGGCTGGGTCAGTGAGATCAGTCTGCGTAATCGCTGATGGAATGGTCATTAGACTGCTGATGTTAGTGGACTCCGAGCCAGCTTTAGGATCACTTGGGCCAGTCGCTAATGAGAAGCAAGGCGAGAAAGGTGGCTTTTTTAGGTCTAATTCCGAGGAGGGGGAAATAGTAGTTCTGGCTGATGATAGGGCATCCAATGTTGCTACACGCAAGGACTCTTCAGTTTGAGCCTCTTAAATGGGTTTCTATTTCCCGTTTCTATTGGTGATGAGCTTCACGCTGTGCAAAATTGAGCTCAGAATTTCTGGAAGGGATGAAAATGTGTTAATTAATGGACAGCAGGAACAAGAGTTCGAACTATCTGGAGGTCCTATGGACCTTTCAAGAGAGCTTAGCCTGGAGCCCAGGTCAGACAGTGCTGAGGCCAAAGTTTATATTAAGTCAATCTGTGGTTCCATTTTCTGAGATTGCCATAACAATACTGTTGCTTTATGTGAAGGGGACGTCAACAAGACCGAAGAAGGACTTATAGTCCCCGAGGAGGTAGGCACAGATGGGTCCTTGTCGTCTTGCACAGTGCTAAAAAATTGTAGTGAGGGCTGAAGGCCGGTGTATGGGCTAGGGAATCCTCGATTCGGGCTTCTAGGGAACCCAAAAATCGATCGGATAGGTTTTTAGATGAGAAGGGACTTTTATAATTTGGGCTCTTCCTTAAAGATGAGGACCCACTGGGCTCAATCTGATGTGCACCCGGGCTACATCGCGGTGCGGGATTCGATAATGAATGAGGTGCTGCCTGGTCTCTGCTGCTTTCTTGAAGATTTAAAGGGGTGGACAAGATGGTGTCCTGGACTTGGGCTTGAACTTCTAATTTGGCTAAATTAGTTGTTACAATAGTTTTTGTAAAATCTGAGCCAGGGTCTGGTGCAGAAAGGTTTCCAGCGCCAATGGGGTGTACTCTCAATGGGTCAATAAAAGTGTCCTGGATCGTAATGACATCCTCCTGGAAAAGCCTGTACGGCTGGTGATTCTCAATTGGAACCTGAGCCTCAGGCGAGCATAAGCAAGGACTCTCAGAAAGTGATCTTTTAATATTACCAGGGCTGTGGGAAAAGAGCTGGTCATGGTCCTGGGCTTCCGTATCGCACTGCGATGTCATGGTAGGGGCAGAGCCAGTTTGAGGAGCAGGCTTATGGAAAAACTTACTATTCCATGCTTGTGACAGTTGGCCACCTGGGTATGACACTTTGTCTTGCAGTGACGGCGACTGTTGTAGAGCATCACCGGGTGAGACAGCTTGAAGGGTGGTACCCTTTCTCTGGGGAAGTTCCCTAAGTGGCATAGTGACTTGCCCCTCCATAAAGCTCCTGCGAGGTACTGATTACAAATTGGCGAATCGGGGCTTGGAGCTTGCGCTCTCCCTGTCAGCAACCCCTCTGCACACTGTCCAGTGATTGCTTATGCCAATGAGGGTGGCAAGCAGCCCGTCTGTATAATGTGATAGTGGTAGTGGTAGGCACTTACCCCCACCCGAGGCGCTAGTGGTGATTGTGGTGTTTTGCAATCCCTTCCTTCTGTCCTCTTCGCTGATAGATGAGCAGAGCTTCTCCGCCGCTACTCCAGCCTGCAGGCGACCCCCGAAATGCCAAGGGGGACACCAAGGGGAGCGGATACCGGCAGCAGGGCCTTCAAAGTGTGATGTGCGACTGTTCGGTGCGCTCTCTGGAGCAGGACAGGTATGCGTGAGAAGAGCTGGCGCCTGCTGCTCAGTATGTTTCTCATGCCATGGTGGTTCAGTGCTGAGAGAAAGGGTCCCAGTGTATGGTCAATAATTAATAAACTTCAAATGAATATAGAGGAACAATCAATTAAGCTACACCGTCTTATTCATCACGTAGCTTTTATATTCAATATCATATCTTAAAGGCACAATTTACAAAGGCTGTGGGGTACCCCAAAGGAGGAGGGAGGTGAAAGTGAGGGTGGTGTAGAAGGGAAATGGCGACATTAAAAAACAACCAAATGGACAACTCTGTGCATCTGTTAATTTAAATATATAAACTAACACAAAACCATAAGTTCATTGAATCACTTAATTACAAATCATACTTCACAGTATACATAAATGTTATAATGGTGGCGTGAAGCTGATGATACGAAAACAGTTGTCGACGTTTCGACCCTCTGACAGTTGCAGGAAATAGTGTAACCCTTGCTGCGGGGTCTTCTTCAGGACAGAGTAGGGGCTGACCACCAAGATCAATTGGCGTTCTTTATCAATTAGTCAAGCGAAGAGTGATGGACATCACAGATATATTTCAGATCATGCTGTGCCGAGGACGATAAGTTCTCTGTTACTTGGAAGTGGCGTAGACGGTAGGGAAGACACAAATCGCAGGTGGAGGTCACGGGGACCGTGGGTAGATTGGAAGAAGCTTCGTCCATGTTGACTCGTCGTCGGGGCCAACCGGCATCACACACGAAAACTGAATGAATCCGATGTCTAGGGGGCTCGCGTCTCACAATGGTGGTTCAGTGGCTCAGAAGGGCAGACAGATTGAGTACTGCCTCTGGGAGGGGACCAGAGAGGGTCGGGCCGGCCGGGCAGAAGACCGGCGGATCCATGGTCTTGCTGCTTTTCTTGGGGGCCAGCCGCTCGCAATCCTCTCCCCCCTCCACTCCACTCCCCTGCACCACTCACCACGCTCCTGCGGTGAGGAAATGTGTGGGTGTACGGCTCCCGCCACGCTGACCACTCCCGCTGTGGCACAAGAGACTCAAGGGCTTGCCGCCGCTACTGGAACTGGTGTTGGTGCCGGTAAGAGGGGCCCGGTAAAGGGGGCCCAGTCGCCAGCTCACCGGTGTTGCGGCTGGTGTGTGGTTGCAGGTATGACAGCAGCTGTGGCGGCTACGGCGGCGGCTATGGCTGTTCTCCGCTGCTGCTGCTGCAGCTTCGGCTCAGTGGTTTTCCGCGGGTTTCAGCTGTTTAGCCATCAGCCGTCAGCGCTCGCTGCTCACTGCCATGACAGCCCTCTCCTGCACCTCGCTGCTGCAAAACGTGGACTGGAATTGCTCGTGCCTGCAGTAGGACCAGTATCTTACTTGTCTGTTACCTATCAACCTTAAAATTGGTAAAATCCATCGCTTTCTTGGTTCAGTATAAAATTTGCAAAATAAAACAACATGCATTGTTGTTTGTACAGCCTTATAGTCACATGGGCACGTACACATGATTTTCAACCACTCATTCATATTGGGGAAACTGGTTAACCTGTGAAAAATCCCCAGTCTAAAGTGGATTAGTACTATACTGTCATACCCGCCTAAAGTCGTTTTTAGATAGGGTTGAATACTGTAGGTGGTTAACATCATTTGGTTCACCTGCACTGCAGTCTTTAAAATTTTAGTAAAAAATCATTTGTCTCAAGGAGCGTTATACAAAAAAAATTTAGGTTAAATCTAGAGACATTAGTTAAAGTGCCAGGATCTTCAAAGTATTCTGGGTGCCCAAGGTGTTTTGTAAATTTTTAAATATATTTTAGCCATGGGATGCTTATGGCCCGATATCATTTTAAACTATCCCTTAAGATGTTCCGGTTAAGACCGGTTTTGGAATTAGACCATATCCTGTGCCACAGTAAAATGGGTTTTGTTTTTGTAAGATAATATTTATACGGCATCCCCAATTCAGTATGACATATATAGGTTGATGTGCTGCTTGGGACTGCCAGTAAATATCTGAAAGAAGCATTCTCGACTAACTGTAGGGGCTGAGATTCTTCGTATCCCCAAACACCAGCACCATACATGACAGTGGAGACGTATTTTGCTTTGTAAATATGTAATAGCTCTACAACTGACAGTCTCCAGTCTTCTCGCGAAATTGGCCAGTACAGATTGGCCAGGGCAGCAGTACCTTTCATAAATAGTAATTTTCTTGCTTGCACAGCCTTGGACCAACTCCCTTTATGGTCAAAGAGAATGCCGAGATAAGATAATCTTTTGGTAAATTCTATCTTATTATTGTCAATAAAGATAACCCAGTATTTTGAGCTATTGTGCCCACATTTCATTATATACATTCTAGAGGTGTTCACCCTAAGACATAGATTGTGCATGAATGTTGAAAAGCAAGAGACAGCCCTTTGTAGCCCCAGTTGTGTTCGTGACATCAGAACTGGTTCATCCGCATACAATAGTGCAGGTATTGAACGCCTATCTATCTGTGGAAGGTCCTGGCACTGATTCGCCAGCACTTGCCCTAATTCATTTGTATACAAAGTGAAAAGAAAGGGAGCCAGAACGCATCCTTGCCTACCCCCTTTTCTGATTTAAAAACTGGGTGTGCACTCCCAGTGATCTGGTATCTTACACTTGCCTTTGCATCATTGTATAGCTGCCTGAGAAACAATATAAGATGGGTTTCCACACCCATATCTTCTAGAATTTTCCAAATGTTCTCATGTATAAAACAATTGAAGTCTGCAGTAAGGTCTACAAAGGCAAAATATAACCTACCCTGTTTGGCTATTGTATACTTTCCCAGGAGGGTATGTAGGTTTAGACCCTGTTCGACCATGCCTAAGCCCTGTCTGAAGCCATATTGTAGTTCTGTCATGATACCTTTATCTTCAGCCCAATCTGTAGTCTGTTCAGTATCATACGTCCCACCACCTTTACCAAAGAGTCTAACAGGGATATATGCTGATAACATGCAGGGTTATGACAATCTCCTTTTTTTTAAATTGGAACCAAAGTTGATTCCGACCATGTTGTTATAAAGTCGGAAGAGCAACAGGATGCTATTACTTGGGTTAACATGGGCCCCACAGGGGCAAATTTGATTTTAAAAGGTCTACCGGGACTCCATCTGGGCCGGGAGCTTTTCCGCCCAAGCTTGCATTGATAGCACAATCAACTCTTCTGAAGAGAAAAGCGCATCTATGGGATTCTGAGTAGATGGCAATATCTCCTGCGGGTGTGAGGGGGTTGCCATTAAAATCTCGTGTGTTGTTGCTATTATTATTCATAGTCGAATAGGGGGATGAAAAATGGAGCATTCACTGCTTTCCAAAAAGCGGTGTTGTCTCAGATTAATGTTGCCTTGTGCAGAGTTTCCCATAGTTCTTCTCTTGAGTTCTTGAGGGTGCCTTTATATTCCCCCGAGCGGCTTTGATTTCTTGTGGATTTCTAATGGGCTTATGTAAAGCGTATTTCAAGTTGTTAAGAGCTTTAGTGCACTTAGTGTCAAACCAGCCCTGTCTAACTCTGTTGGGTTTTTTGTTCTTCACAGATAAGCATTCTTAACTTCTCCTGTGATCTGTATGAAAGATGTTGAAATTTCAACATGGGAGTAGTCTCATCGAGACAAGCTAAAAAGGCAGATTTGCATACGTTAAAAATGACTTGGTGAATACAACCGAGTCTACCATGGGCCACCGAAGAGTATAGCCATTAGTCTTTTTCAAAGGTATTTTTGAACTATATGTGCCGATTTACCCTTAGTGTTTATTATGTCAGAGGGAAGTGAAAAAGAAATACTTAATGGATAGTGATCGCTCATCTGGTTCTTATGAGTGGTAAGGGTTTTAAGCCTGCTAGAATACCTATTAGACAGGAGAATATATTCGATGGCCGAAGACAACCGTCTACCATTAAAGGTGTGACTGAAGGACACTAACGGAGAGCATAAATCGTTGGCAAAGGCAAGGTCAAATATAAACATAATTTCATTCAAAAGTTTCCCGAAACTAGTATGTGGGAAATATATATAATTAGTTTCATCATTGGATCCGATCCCACAAGTATTCCCCTCAATATGAGAGCATAGCACAGAATTAAAATTCCCACCCCAGATGACGCATACGTTCTTAGCATTTTCATTCTGCAAGGTATTCAGGTCTCTACTGAAATTCCTCACTACTCCCATGGTCTGATCAGACGGGATATTGTTATAAAAATTTAACACAACTAAACAATGTCTTTTATCAATATCATATATCAACATCTGGTAATAGGTTTCTGATTTCTTCAAAGCAAGATTAATTGCATTTACATAGTTGGAGATGTATATACATAGCCCCACCTTACTTCTCCCATGAGTGGTAGGTACTGCAGGAGTGTGAAAGGTTTTGTATCCGTTAATGTGTATGCCCAGGTTTCCTGAAGGCATAATATGTTAAATTCCCCTATAAACTCTAGCCATTGAGGATTATTAAGCTTCGATCGAAGGCCTGCCACGTTCCAAAATAGAACGTGGCATAGGTCGCTCCTACCGATATCACTATTATATGCACCATTTACCTTATCAGGTGACTCTACAAGTTGATGAGATAACTCTGTAGTTAAGAAATTATTTGGGGCATCCACAGTGTCAATGACAGAGGGCATGTAGCCAACCTGGGTGCACTGAAAGGTTGAAATACATGAGTAAGAGGACGTATTAGTTCCACCCATATACCTGGCGGATCCCCTGCCACACCAATCCAAACTACTAATCAGGGTGGCATTCTGGCCCATGTCAACGACCATTGGCGGGGTGCTAGTTGCTAGTTTCCATAACGGTGATTCCCCAGGAGCAATAGGAGCAGTAATGTTCTCCTTGGGTAAATGCAGTCAGTATGGATCATTAAGGGGGTATAAGGGTTGGGCATTATGTATATTCCCTGAACTCAAGAGGTGGCTCCTGCCGCAATTACACTATGGTAACTGTTTATGCTGTTAAGTGGGGGTCTAAAAAAGAACCCCAAAGGTAGTGCTTTGATGCCTGATTCATATAGGAAAGTCTGAGACTCCTGACTTAGGATGTTAAGTGTTAAGTCAGGGAATTGAAATGCAATCATAATGCAATCACCCTCAAATATCTTCCTTGAACATTCTAGCACGCTACTACTTGGCCATCAGGATGTGTCTATAATCAGCCATTTTGAAACTAGTTTATTTGCACAACCAATGAGTGACTTTAATAATCAATTGGACTGAGGATTCATCCTTGTGCGACCCCAGACCTGGTACCCCTGCTAAAATCACAGTGTAGTAACAGCATGCTGGGGGAGATCAATTGTTGGCAGACCACGGGTGTTCACAATAGACAGAATGCCTATGACACCTTCTCTATGCTGTGGCGCTGGGTGCTGGCTGGGATAAACCATACTTGTTGGCTATCTATTAAGGCTTTGGGACTGTATACCCACGCTCTCAGATTCATTAGTCGAAGCTCCTACTGGCCTACTGCTAGAAGAGAGGGGTTGGTTAGTGCTCCGGGTGCAAGGAGGGAGGACCCTCTTTGCGCTGTCTCTAAACGCACGTTATCAAAGGAAGGTGCTGAAATAGCAACCAGGGTGTTTCCAACTCTATCTAGTGTATCTCTATATTTCCTTAGGGTTTTAGTGAGCTCATCACAAAATCTGCACAACAAATCGGACAATGTCTCTGTAATTGTTTGCTTCTGTGGTACCCAGAGCTCTTCTATAATACTAGGATCAACAGTAACAGTCCCTTCTCCTTTCTTGGAGGACTCTATCTTTTCTGGCTTCTTGTTCGTACATCGCAACCTCTTTGGAGCAGGAGGCCCGCACAAGTCCACTTTCTGTGCTGTGGCAGAGGGTGCCTTGCCCATACTATGGTTGCTGGTACTAGGGCTATAGCACTCTATAGTCCGCGGTGCTACTGTCTGATCAACGTCCGATGATATAGGCGTGACCCGCTCTGAGGACTTGTCACACGGGGCAGTGGGGCTAACAGGGCCCAGAGAAAGCCTTCTCTCCACCCTGTCAATTCCTTCGGCGATGGCCCCAACTGCTTTCACCAGGAAAGTGTTAATAGTTGAACGCTTCCTTGCAGCCACAGGGCTCACGTGGGTTGCCTTCCTCTTCCCCATTGAACCTTGCTTCACAGGCAGCTGCAAGTCGCAAAAATTAAATGGATAGACGGGGGGGGACTCATGTAAGGGAGTCAGCTGAAACTATTTGCCTGTAGTCAACCAGATTAATCACAGCATACTTATAAGCTGGTTAATTGGGTGTGACTATAACCATAAAACAGGTCGAGGGGCTGGGAACAACATTCACAACCAGTTAATTTGTGAGCCAAACAAGCATATCCGGCACCCCTCCGGCCACTGATGGAGCAAGCCTATTGGGTGAACCAGGGATTAATCAATAAACAATCGATAAACAGTACCTTCTTGACGTTGAGTCACGGATGTCAGAGGGGGGGCCAGCCCAGCCTTCTCCTGTCCGTGACGGGCAAGGACTGGCCCGCACTTGGCCTGGGCGTGGCACATTTCTTCTCTATCCCTTTCACGAGGCATAACAACTTTGCTTGCTGCCTTGTGGAGTAGCACAATTTAAAAATTCACAATCAGATATGAAAAGCTGAAAATACACTTGGGACACGTTAGACACAGCGATATTTGAAAATGAGACAAGTCTAGTAGAGACCATAAAAGCGTGCTTAAAAATAAGATGGAGAAAACATGCATGCAAAGCAATTTGAACACTGATGGAGTTATGCTATCGATTACATGGGCTTGTGTTCCTAAAGCTTTCTGTTGAGAATACACCAGTTAAAAAAGTCGGTGAAAAAACGTGTAGAAACATGAACTGATCTTGAAGTTTTGCATAGCAATATTAGAGCTTCTACAGTTTATGTAAAGTAAGAAATTAATTTTGTGATGTGAATTTAGAAAATAATACACTTATATGAATGTTGAAAAATTTGTGGTAGTAGGGTACTTCTAACAAGAGCTATTTTCATATAATAATGATTTGTGAAAGCTCTGCATATTCTCTATTTTGAATAGTTGCAATTACTTTTTAAATGATGTTGTTTTAGAGCTCATTTCCTTTAATATGTGTGATGCTTACTTAAAGGCGTTTTTAGAAAATGTTTTTCTCTAATGCTGACCTTCACCCTGACGTAATGCAATAAACCATTTACCACTAGTGAAATGTTGCTTTATTTGTCCTGTACATGTGTACACCCCATATTCCTGTGTGTTTCTTCAACTTTGACAGCAAAATATTCCTGCTATAAATGATAACTTTGTATCTTTTTTTTACAGATACCAGGCCTATATGGAATCTCAAATATTTTGCTTCTCATGGCTAGCATGGGAAAACATCTCACTGTTGCAAGGGTCCTAGGTGACATTTTGTAAAGCTGAGCAAATGATAGTCTACTGATGGTGATGTGATGCTACATCACTGGAAATTGCTTGAGACTTTATAAAAGAAGAAACTCTAAAGGAGAAGCAATACCATTCTGATTTTTTTACTCTGCTGAGATATGGTTGCTATGCTGATTGATATTTTAGACCGTTCTCTTACCTTCAGACTATCTTGCTGGTGCTACAGTCAGTAGCTGATAGACTGAAACATTCTTTTCTGAACCATTTCCATTGTTTTCATTTCCTTTATTTTACTGTTTATGCTAATGGACTCACACATAATGGAATTAAATTTGAATTCAAACCCCTCTTCATAGAATTTGAGCTGTTAGAAAACAAACTGTCCTTCTACCGCTATGATGGTGGGACTCTTTAGCTCTGTAAGCTGATTCTGATTATAACTGTCTCTCTTCAAAAAGGGGCTGCAGTCCCATCTCTTTCCTAGGGCTGTGTGATCCCTCTCTGCTTGTGATGTATGCTGAGTCAAAGCGCCAGGATACCCTTTGGGTGACAGTACACGCTATATAAGTATGTTTTACATTACATTACATTACATCTAAGTAAGCCTGCTAAAATGTTTGCCGCTGTTATACAAGCTGTGATCTTTTTAACTGAAGTTCTCAAGAAATTTGCTTGTGGCAATGAACTTTAAATCTTTAATACAATAACCAAATATTTGTCTGAGTCTATTATTGAGTCCTGTTGGTTCTTCCAATTCAACGGTGCTTTTTTACAAATTATTTCAATGCGTTTTAGAGGGAATCAGGGAGCTCTGTCATTAATTGGTACACCAGTAGTCAGAAAAGAAGGAGATGCATACTCATATGTACAGACATGCACACTACTGTGATAAGGTATATTGAAATGTTCATACTATGTATAAGCTAGATGTCAGCCCTGACAGACAACTGTAATTATAAATGTTTCAAACAATTCAAATGAAGTCACTTCAAATGTACTATCATGTGATATGATGTAAACAAGAAAATGTTAATAAAAATATTTGACCAAAAAAAATCAGGGAGCTCTGTCATAACATCGTATATTACTTACTTTTTTCTGTGTTGCTGTTGCAAAGCTTTTGGCCTGCATATTACTAACTCGATTTAACTTATTCAGGTGGTTGGTTCTTACTGCTGCTTTCCTATATTTCTGTAGTATGGTTTTAAGAGTGATGCACATAAATCTGATCTCCAATCTTTGAGTTGGCTGCCAATCAATGGTCCTTACTGGATAGTTAATGTGGTGATTTGGCTACTCTAATTTCTCCCCCTCCTCTCATAGAAGAAAGATTCAACAGAGGACCATTGCTTCTGGGGTAAATGGAAATACTGCAGATTGTCTAATCATAAAGAGCCCGGTACGGTTACAGTAGTAAAGGAGAGTAGACATATAATAAAAATGTTACCACGCTTACATTGCATCACTTGCTTTGCATGAAAGTTAAGTAAATGCGCCCCTCAATTGATAGACCAATTAACTCAAAGACAGCAGCTAATTGAGTCATGCAGAGAATTGACAACTAGCGCAAGAACCCAATTATATTCAGACTGCATCACACAACCAATGAAACCACAGACACTCCTGTACTGAGATATTGCACGACCCTCTGTATTCTTGTGTTATTAACTGGCAGGTACCCGGTTAGGAGTAAAGCTTGACAGATTGAAGCTTTGATAAAGAAGTAGACCAGAACAATCCCAATATTGAACTGTAAAAGAACAAACTGAAAATCTGGGTGGGCTTTTCAACAGAGAAGCTTGCCCTAAGAAAAAAGAATACCCACAAAATCAATATGGAGTGAGCTGACATCTTTCAAAGTGAACAATAATATACTATTTTATCGCTAGGAATCATTTAATAAAACAACAGAATCAAAATTAAAGAAAGAAAAACGGCAGGGAAACCATTCTGCTAATCTCTTATTGCCATAGCATTTTTCTTTTGATTTCTAAATAAAGGGAAAGGAGGAGCAGAAAACGTGGGTGGTGTGTTTCATCATTCAGAGCCACTGAGAAATGAGTGATGTTGAAACTTGGACAATATCCTTTGTATTTTGGTAAAGACAGACAACAATTAGTTATTTTATTGCTCCGGGAATGGCGATTAAAGTTACAGGAAAATCTAGATTTTTTTTAAAGACAAAACACCACTTATAATATTTATAAACCCTATTAAAAAATCGACAGCAAAGCATTAAGATGCCACGCAGAGCAAGATCCTTACCAATTCATCTCTCTAATTTGCCCATCTGACTGCTAGAAAGGCATTCCTCTTTGATCCTCTGCAGACCATCAAAACCACACAGATAATAAACACAACAATGTGATGTGACCCAAGTTCGTCAGGTGGGAGTTAGTCACATTCTGTGCAAAACTTTTATAGTTCTGCCTTGTTGAAAATAAATGGAAAGAGACATTTTAAACCTTTCATTGTTCGAGCATTTCGAAAATAACTGGGGGGAAAATATTTCTTCTAATAAACTATTGCAAACGCAGTTTTACGGTGCAATCATGCTGCCTCTATGCTTTTCGAAATCTTGAGATTCCAGTCACTGTAGCAAAAACAAATCAGCATTTTAATTCATGACATGGAGACAATCATTCTATGCATGTTCAAAGACGTTGTACTTTATTGCCGTAAGCAGGCTCAATTGATTTGATGTAAAAAGGTGGAAGCACTACAAATGTTCGATCAGCAACTACTTTAAAAATGTATGGCAACATTTCATCTAATAAAATTAAACACAAAGAGAAAAAGGGTATAATGGAACGACTCCTGGTCCCCTTAACGAATCAATGTAATCAACAAAAGTAGTAATTCCAAGAAGGTTTACTAATTACTGCAATGAAAAATAAAAGGAAGCAACTCCACTTTTTAAAAAGAACACTTACTCACCAACCTAGTTGGTGACATGCTTCATCATAGGGTACCCACCTGAAGGGCAGAATGCCTCACAGTTGTGCTACTATGCCTGATTACAACTGAGTTGAGATTCGCATTGCAGTACTTTAATACAGGAGAAAACTCGCTGCATGCTGAGTACCTCCATACTACCATCCACACACGTGATAATTGAAGTGTGGTGATCTTTCGTGGAGATTTTGGTTTGAAATGTTCCGATTAGTAAGGAAAAAGGCCTTAAGTCATGGGCTTTCCTTCTTTTTAAAAACGTAGTACCTCAGGAGTAGCAATATAAAACGCTCAACTTACAAAGGCAGGGACACACTCAGTAGCATTCTGTTGCCTTGATAAAGTTTTTTGATGTCAATACCCCGCCACAGCAAGGGTTAACTATTTCGGCAATGGCAAAACACGTTGACGTTATCATGCATTACGTGATGACGCCCACGTGACCCAGCCCGGAGAACCAACATCCTTTAAAAAACGCCAGGCTCTAGTGACTATCCATCCTAGGGATCCTGGGCAGGGAATACAATAAGCGCCCGAAGCGGTCACTGTTCCTGGCATAGTAAGTAGGGTTTCTGCCCAACTGCATGCCAGCCCTCTTAATAGATTGATTTATGCCTGATGTCTCTCTACTTTACCTCTAGAGTGTAACAATACGCAACACCCCCCGGCAGGATCCATGGGGTACGACTGGCTTACCCCAGTAGGTCGTATTCCCAGAGTGTTGGCCTGTGTAGTGGAGGTACTTAAACACATATCACTGGCTGATCATTAAAATAATAGTATGCAATTGAAGATGAGTATGTTTTGTTCTGATGAGAACACATTTTACTCTTTTGAGTTGAAGTGCAGTCCTGTAGTATTAATGGTCTAACATCAGATGTCCCTCTGAACATATTTAGGTCTATGAGTGTTGTTGAAATGGAAATAGGAATAGTAGTATAGCTGAAAAATACCGAAAGGACTAGTTTATGCTCCAAAACAGTGAATATGTGACTAAATGAGAGCTCACACAACCCAAGCAAAGGTATAAATCAGTGTGTCCTGACCCCTAGGCATATCTAATGCTAGAGGATGACATTTCATCATGTTGCATAGCTAAGTGTACAGAGGCTGAGATGCAAGTGAATCCTTCTTCAGCAATCCTTCACCATTCCTATTCCTCATACAAATAAAGCAAGACTTAGGAAACGTTTGTTGTCTTTGCAACAAAAACGTTTAGGAGGCTGTGAATGAATGAGATGCTCTGGTAATGAAATCAACTCTTTCTTTGTATGCATCATCATGACATTGAGTTCTTTGGGGAAGGCTCACTCAACGACTAATTCAACTAGCGACGGATTGCTTCAGCCGATATGAATAAACCTTTTGCCCCAAGCCTATCTGTTCTTAATTAGGAAATCCTCCTCCGTCTAATTAATACTGAAGGTAAAGAGGTGACCACTTATAAAATCACTCCTTTGATAGTTAGTAATAACTCGTTCATGGGGACAGCCTTTGTGTGTTACCAATCTGAAATACCCCCCCCCCCCCAAGGAAAAGAGATACTTGCGTTCAAACCTGATTACTCAAAGTTCTTTAATTCCCTAGCCCTACTCGTCACATCAGTGGGCAACTCAATTGGCCCCTAGGACACAGTAAATAGGGGGAATATGTTGAGTCTACATCACTCAGTTCCCTTGATTCAACACATCTGTTCTAATAATTTGGACAGAGGTCAATTCTCACCATGCCCATTGAATGTTTCTGAGGATTCCACTAAAATTGCTTCTAATTTCATGGTTGCTCTTAACAGCCTGTGCGTTTGCAGGAACCTTTTTGCCTCCTAGAGAATTCTGGTAGCGAGAAGCCATAATCATAGCAGTTATCCTGAGCCAGCCCATTCAACTATGAGCACTGCCATGAACTCTCCAAGACCACAAAGTTTTAATTTTGGCGGGTGCTCAGGGACACCCCTATGATTAGCACCTATGAGAAGAAATCTAAGGATTGGTCACAGTCAAACTCAGTTCATATAGTAGGACTTAACATTGCTCCTAATGCCCCAAGAACTACCATCCATGTTCATAGAAAATAAGAACTTAAGATGCTATCTTAAAAAGGGGCAGATTGATCAATGTTGACATCTGACCCCGTTGTTCTAAATTTCGTATTCAATTGTGGAATCATATGGCTTACAGAAACTTGGCAGATGTCAATTTTTCTAATACAGGTTAATTAATACATATTGTTTTGGCACTTCATGAGAAGAAAAGATTATTTGCAAGGGGGTTCAAGTGACCTCAGTGTAATGCAAAAACGATTCTCACAAATATTTTTCTAGCTGTTGAAATCAAAAATAAAAACGACAACTCCAATTTGTTTACTAATAGTAAATACACACATTTATCCTCAGGTTTTGAGAAAAATTCTATTCTTCCTTACAACAATTAATGTCTCGTCTATATTAACAGGGTATTTCAACTTAAATCTAGTTGCAAATATTGAACTTGAGGAGACAATCTGGTTTGCTGATAAATTCTGAAAAATTTCTCTTTGTTCACACCTAATGCAAAGAGTTGATAACTTAAGACTAGATCGTATTCTTCATTATGGGTATTTAATGGATGTGAAGTCAGGACATCCCCATTAATTTCAGAAATGTTTCAGGGAAAAGATAGGTAGTGTTACATTCCACCTTCCTCAGAATTCAAATTTTCAGCTAGTTAAAGAATTTAAATTATTAAACTGAATTAAAAGTGATCTTTTCACTCAGAGTGTTATACTTGCATCTATGAGTGTGCAGCAATATTGGTATGGAAGAAAATATTGAGGCCTTAAAGCGGGTTATAGGGAAATCTGTTTGATTTGAGGCTGTTGCGCAGCTGACAACAAATTCTAGTCTCAGGGGACCAAGGAGGAGTCATGTGAGCTACAAAATAATGAAAGACTGTACAAAAGTCCTTGTGGGCTCAGAAAAGGGCACATATATAAAACTAACGGCTGGGTACTTTTCTCATATCCAAGACAAAAGATGCAGAACAATTTTGATTATTTATCAGCATACTAGATGACATGAGGCTTCAGTACATCCAATCGCTCACACAATATAGACAGCTCATATTGTGCTGTGGCTTCTCATCTTCCTTAGCCTTAACTTTCTGAAGTTCCAACTGCAACCTCAGGGTCTCTGCTAGACTTGACGCTCGCAAGTGGTTTACTCCTGGAATTAGAGACCGTGGTACCTTAGCAATTGTAGGTGGTGTACAAACCTGAGAAATGTTTAAAACTAAGGGTCATGAGTGTCTTGGTGAAACTCTGGAAAATGCCTTAGGGGACACACTCGGTGCGTGTCTGGTATATACCTGTGCTAAGGGGATCCTAGAGCCTGAGTCCACTGTGTTCTCTTCCTGTGTTACTACTATAGTTCCCTCCTCAAAGTCAGCTACAGCTTCCTCCTTTTTACCCAGTATCACAATGGTCCCTAATAAAACTAGCAAGGACCTCTATGTCCATGCTCCAGGGAATCCTTCACCCTATGTCCCTACATAAATCATTCATCTGATCTATAAACAAGGTACTGAGGTCAATTCCCAAACCTGTGTTCTCCTTTGCTTATGCGTGTTGCCTTGGCAATAGAAGAAAACAATGGACTTGTTGTAGTACTGATGCAAGTTGGTAAAGGATAATACCACCTTTGGCTCCTAAACATTAGGCATCTAACCACTGGTTCTGATGTCCCAGAGCCCAAACTTCTATGGATCCCACTGAACTGGGCCTAGTCCCCATTTTGCACTTGACTCTAGTAGCTGTAGTTTTGCAGTCAAGGTTCACTCAGCGGGATGAAGATACTGGTCAATGGGCATTACTCATTGCTCAAAATGCAAACAGTATGAACAATAAATAAATTCCCAGCGAAATACTTGATTTTATAAGAAAAACTAGTATTTCGTTTTTAACTTTACACATACAAAGAGATGTGACATTTGGATCACTGACATAATATCGAGGGACATAATATCGACTATCAAAAATATCGTTGACAAAATATTGACACACAGAATATCGACTTTGTATCTACAAACAGGTAAGTACAAAAATATCAAGTAAAAAACTATTGTTTACAAAAATATAGTTTATAAAAATATCGACTTTATTAAAAACAATGTTAAATTAAATTAATATTAAAAAATAATTACTAAAATATACTTAAAAATACTTAAATTACCTTATAATAGTTAAATAATTAATGAAAGTTATAAAACAAAATTTACAATCATATTTGTTAAAACATATATATATATATATAGTAACATAATATATTTAAATAATATCCAATATTATTACCGTAGGATAGCGGAAGTGTAGAAATTACTATTCCTGCTCCAGAGAGTGCAGCAGTAGGGAAAGCGTTGGATAGCGTAGGGGTAAAAATTACTATTCCCACTCCAAAGAGTGCAACAGTAAGAAAAGCGTTGGATAGAGTAGGGGTAAAAATTACTATTCCCACTCCAGTGGGTGCAACAGTAAGGAAAGCGTTGGATAGCGTAGGGGTAAAAATTACTATTCCAACACCAAAGAGTGCAACAGTAGGGAAAGCGTTGGATAGCGTAGGGGTAAAAATTACTATTCCCACTCCAAAGAGTGCAACAGTAGGGAAAGCGTTGGATAGCGTAGAGGTAAAAATTACTATTCCCACTCCAAAGAGTGCAACAGTAGGGAAAGCGTTGGATAGCGTGGGGGTAAAAATTACTATTCCCACTCCAGTGGGTGCAACAGTAGGGAAAGCGTTGGATAGTGTAGGGGTACAAATTACTATTCCCACTCCAAAGAGTGCAACAGTAGGGAAAGCGTTGGATAGCGTAGAGGTAAAAATTACTATTCCCACTCCATAGAGTGCAACAGTAGGGAAAATGTTGGATAGCGTAGGGGTAAAAATTACTATTCCCACTCCAGTGAGTGCAACAGTAGGGAAAGCGTTGGATAGCGTGGGGGTAAAAATTACTATTCCCACTCCAGTGGGTGCAACAGTAGGGAAAGCGTTGGATAGCGTAGGGGTACAAATTACTATTCCCACTCCAAAGAGTGCAACAGTAGGGAAAGCGTTGGATAGCGTAGAGGTAAAAATTAATATTCCCACTCCAAAGAGTGCAACAGTAGGGAAAACGTTGGATAGCGTAGGGGTAAAAATTACTATTCCCACTCCAGTGAGTGCAACAGTAGGAAAAGCGTTGGATAGCGTGGGGGTAAAAATTACTATTCCCACTCCAGTGGGTGCAACAGTAGGGAAAGCGTTGAATAGTGTAGGGGTACAAATTACTATTCCCACTCCAAAGAGTGCAACAGTAGGGAAAGCGTTGGATAGCGTAGAAGTTAAAATTACTATTCCCACTCCAAAGAGTGCAACAATAGGGAAAGCGTTGGATAGCGTAGAGGTAAAAATTACTATTCCCACTCCAAAGAGTGCAACAGTAGGGAAAACGTTGGATAGCGTAGGGGTAAAAATTACTATTCCCACTCCAGTGAGTGCAACAGTAGGGAAAGCGTTGGATAGCGTGGGGGTAAAAATTACTATTCCCACTCAGTGGGTGCAACAGTAGGGAAAGCATTGGATAGCGTAGGGGTACAAATTACTATTCCCACTCCAAAGAGTGCAACAGTAGGGAAAGCGTTGGATAGCGTAGAGGTAAAAATTACTATTCCCACTCCAAAGAGTGCAACAGTAGGGAAAATGTTGGATAGCGTAGGGGTAAGGATTACTATTCCCACTCCAGTGGGTGCAACAGTAGGGGAAGCGTTAGATAGCATATGGGTACAAATTACTATTCCCACTTCAAAGAGTGCAACAGTAGGGAAAGCGTTGGATAGCGTAGAGGTAAAAATGACTACTCCCACTCCAGTGGGTGCAACAGTAGAGAAAGCGTTGGATAGCGTAGGGGTTAAAATTACTATACCCACTCCAGTGAGTGCAACAGTAGGGAAAGCGTTGGATAGCGTAGAGGTAGAAATTACTATTCCCACTCCAAAGAGTGCAACAGTAGGGAAAGCGTTGGATAGCGTAGGGGTAAAAATTACTATTCCCACTCCAGAGAGTACAACAGTAGGGAAAGTAAATACTTCTTATATTATGTAAAAACATATAAATTAATATCTATCAAAAATTAATTATAAGTAATTACCAATTTAATATATTATAATAATTAATCAATTAAAATTCAAAATTACAATTAATTGTTACTCTTTGTTACCTATTCAAATTAATTACAAATGAACAATAAATTAATTAACAATTAAACATTAATAAACAATTAATTCAAATTAAATACAATTAAATAAATTGAATTATTTAATTAATTATGAATAAATTACTTCCCACCCTATTCCCCTATAAACTCACAACCCGCTACAGAAAATATATTATTAAAATTAACATAATTAGCAAGTAATCAATTAAATAAAATGAATTGGCAATTAAAAATTAATTAATTACCCATAAAAAATTAATTAACAATTAATTCTAAAAAAATACCAATAAATATTTTCACATATTTAATTAATTATAAATAAATTACTTCCCACCCAATTCCCCTATAAACCCACAAACCGCTACAGAAAATTAATTAGTAAAATTAACATAATTAGCAATTAATCAATTAATTAACATTAATTGCCAATTAAAATGTATTTAATTACCAAATATAAATTAATTAACAATTAATTAAAAATGAATACCAATATATAAATTTACATATTTAATTAATTATAACTAAATTATTTCCTACCTTATTCCCCTATAAACCCACAACCCGCTACAGAATTAAATTACGCAAAGATTAAAAAAACAAAATTCATTAATTAAAATTAATTATAACATAAATACACACTTTTTACACATATAATAACATAACAAACACTATAAAAAATTCGATATTATAAAAAATTCGATAATTTTAATAACCTATATTATATACTTCGATATTTTAACTTTCTATGTTTTTAACATTCGATATTACTTTACTTACCTTCAAAACGATATTTTTGATGTCTATATTCTGTCCATTCGATATTTTGTCCAGACTATATTTTAGACTCAATATTATGTCCATTCGATATTTTGTAGTCGATATTATGTCTGTTTACCGTGACATTTATGTGCATAAACACAATCCCCCCTTGAGGCCGGGGTTTAACTAGTTGTCAGGCAAATCTCTGTCCCACCCTCCTCCGTGTAACGAGTTCAGGGTTATTTCTCATTCAATGGTGGCCACATCAGGGAATGCAAACTATTAGGCCACATTTAAGAATTCCCTTTTGACTCTTCAGGATTTGAGTCAAAGTAAAGTGTCTATGGTGCCGCAGGACCTTGAGCAGTGAATCTGCTGGAGCCCCAAAGACCCTACTTCAAGTCCTATATGCTCCTGGTGTACCGAAGAGTTCTGCGTTACAGCGGGCACACGCAGCTTGGCACTTGTGAGACCAGATCCTGCTCAGGCTGCTTGCAGTGCAAGCTACAGCATTGGGCAGGCACAGGCTCACTTTCCGGAACATGCCGCCGCTCTCTTTGCTCTGTCTAACTCTTTCCATCCTTTCTTTTTCTCTCCTTTTCCCTCCTTCCCTCTCATGCTATCTCTCCTGAAGCTCCCTGTGCTTATTGCAATTAATCTCATAGAGCTGGTGAAAGTTACTGAAGCACCAGTATTAGGTCTGAGAGTTCAGAACCGGTATCCAATACCTCCTGCCCATCAGCAAAATACCCAATGGAATAAAAGGCCAGTCTAACCGGACTTTCTTTCTTTCTTTCTTAAAAATAGGAACTCACCCAGCATGCTCCTGCTAACCTATAGATATGTAAATGTAAATGTAAAATATTTATATAGCACACTTATACCCAGAGGCCTCGTAGCGCTGTATTCATACCGCTGTGGAACTCATCCTGGCTTTCCTGTGAAATGTCCACTTCTGGGCACCCCCAAGGTGACGCCAGGCATCCAAGCGCTGCTGGGGCCGTTGTGGAGATTAAGCAAGCTATTGCCCAGAGTCACAGAGTGGGACCCATGATTAGACTAGGCACCAAGGCAAGAATTATCAGGTCCGGGGAGATTGAGTCCAAGAGCCACCGAGGCAGGAACTGAACCCTGGACCCGGGCCAGACCCCTGCATCAGGGTCTGCCGCTCTAACCATTGAGCCACGCTTCTCCACTCCTCCATTCCCACTAGAACTCAGAAGTCATGGACAAAGAAGAAAGTACATCTGAAGGTTTCCCATGAATCTTCCAGGCAGTCAACGGCATGCTATTAATCCCAACCATGACCAACGCATTCTTAAGTCAGTTCCAATATGTTTTAATTGCTGGAGTCACTGATGTGGACAAATCTATCGCTCTAGAGGGTCAAACAATTCTGGATGAATCACTAATGGCAAAGGACGCAGATATGTTCTTCGACTGAAAACCCTGTGTATCTGATTCACAAAATGAGATGCACATAGGTACATGTAGACCTGTCTAGATATGTGTCCTGACACACACTCCTGACAAAGAAGATTGAACACCTCACTCTTTAATATTACAGGCCTTATTTCTAGTTTGGTGGATGGAATACTTATCACTCACATTGGTGATATCTCATCAGCTGTATTATAAGTGTAGTGTAGCTTATTACAGTTGTAATATGGACTATTAAATTCAATCAGTCGAACTCGAAATAAGGCCCTAAATGCCCTGGTTCAGTTAGATGTTTAGGGGCATGTTCACAAAAAGCATTTTTGAGCACGGTAAGTAGTACTACATTATGTAGTCACAAATGTAATTCACAAGCATCACCTACTCCTGCCTATGTCTTATGTGAGGAGATGTCCACCGCAAATGCTCTGTCTGTGGAAGTATATTTTTGGGGAGTAAATGTGAGAGGTACATGAGAGTTGATTGGAAAATGAAGTATGCAAATTTTACAGAGGGGTTTATGTAGGGACATTTAAAAACTAAAACCCACCCACAAAAGAGTGAGGTAAATTGACAAATGTTTCACCTAAATCTACTACTGCAGTACTTTTTACTAAAATGGCTCCAATCCATTGTAGCCAAGCCGTGGAGTAACTCAAGCACCACACATTGCCAATCACTGATACTGCAATGCACTGTCAGACAAGCAATAACAGTAGTAGCAACGACGAAGAAATAGGAAACATTTGAGAAAATATCTTAATGTTAGAAAAAATATTTATTAAATGATATTTATTTAATTTCCTAGATCACGTTAAACTTTACAAATAAAACCATGTTCATTCAACTTGTATCAAACATAGGCTTCAAACATATGCAAAACACCTGCTTTGATGTAAGTTGAGGGAGTGAGTGCACACTCAGGACTCCACTGTATCCATGAACATGTGAAACTTATTAAAACATTAAGCAATCAAACAGACCCTGCCCACATAAGAAAGCAAGGCAAGGACTAAAACATTAGTTTAACCATATCAATGAATATCCTTTTTGCCTGGCCCCTAATTTTGAGGATACATTTCAGGATGAGATAGAGCTTTTACAAGAAAGGTAATAACACCTTTGGCATGTCCAGGGAAGCAGTCATTGCTAGACGGCATGTCTCTTCAGAGGTGACCCTTGTTACTTGGAGCAGGTGTTCACTTCACCTACAATGAACTAATGAGCTCATGCAGAAGAAAAGAAAAGGGGACCCTTGGAGCCACTGGCCTTCAGTACCCTAGTTCCAGAGGTTAGGCTCTTGCTTTTCCATAATGTGGGTAAGTGCCCCTTGCTCACCAAAAGTGGTAGATATTACACAAAGTGTTTTGGACTTGCTAGCATCCAATTTATACATACAGAGTCTACCGGCTGCTTTAACAAATGCAAACAAGTTAACATTGATGAGGAAAAGCTGCTTATGTTTTTCTTTTGTTTGTTTCAGTTAGTGTTTCATGAGATACAGGCAACCAATTTTTCATCTTTTTGGGACTTTTTCAAGAAAGAAGATGATTATGTCCAAAGTATGATTTCAGTGATCATAGTCTTCAACGTAAACAGCCAAATAAGCATGTTTTTTTCGCTGTCATAATACAGGCTCAATATGCTTTCTGTTTTTATGCATGCAATTGGCTTGTGTCACAGCAGGAGTTAAGCATGGTGCTGAAGGTCGGTAAAGGCAGAATGAAATCTGGTTAATAAATGTTACAGAATCTAAGGAATAATCTATCCAAATCCCCAATTCTAAGTTCATCATGTGTACCTTCCTACTATTGCAAATAACGTAACTCCGGGGCTTGGAAGGATACCTCTTTTATAACTTTATGCCAGGCATGTCTCATCATGCTACCTTGCAAATGTTTATTTTTTGGCTGTCCCTATAGCTGCCACTCGAAAAGAAATCATGGGGTGAGCCATTCACAGAAGGTAAATCACTTCAGACCCCTTAACATTAGGGAATGTTGAGAAACTTATGTCCAGTGCATGTCCTGTTCATGAATAGGAATGTTAACAAAATGGGTTAAACCAAATTTCACACATGCATTTCTTATATTGTTAGTGTCTGAGTGCTTAAGGCAATCAGCACGGATAATAAAATTGCCCAAAATCAAGCTATTGAATGATAACATCATTGAAGTTTCAGAGGAGATGGACTGAAACTAAGAACTTGATCCTGGGCACAGTGGATGAAAATGCAGGTGTACATGCAAGAAATAGAAAGGGCGAGCTTTAAGCAGAGGAGTTCAGCAGGGGTAAAATGTCCAGAGAGAATCTTTACAAAGCTCTGCTTTTCCCTTTTTAAGCATCTATCAGCCTGAAGAACTGAATGCCCTTCTGAAAAGATAAGTGGCAGTTCTGGATCAGAGGGTTCCATTAAAAACAAGATATATAAATTGTATTTGGCAGCATAATCATACATTTCAAACGTGTGTTGTAAGTTTGTTTAGCAAAGCACAGAGTACCACTCTCTCAGGATTTCTTAAACCCATCAATGTTATGAGTAGATGTAGTTAACCATTTCTTAGGCAGATACTTTTGTGCTGATAAAAGAGGATTACAAATCAATAGTTCCTGCCATCTATAACGAAATGGTACAATTTCTAATAGGTAGGACTGAAAAACTGGTATGGATCACTGGCCGGGCATGGATGGACACAGACACGTGGACACAAACAGGTGACGCTGTTAATGCCACCCATACTTGGTGGAGAATTGATACTGCAATTAATCATCAAACTTGTGCTAGCTGACATAAGTTGTGCTTATTTGTCTCAACCACAAGTGCAACTGTAGGTATGCCATTTGTTCAAGTCCAGACCGATACAGCAGTCCACATTTGGGTGGCCCTAAGCTACCTTTGAGCCATTCTTTGGATATGTATTCCCCAATCAACAACAATTAATGTG
This sequence comes from Lissotriton helveticus, assembly GCF_964261635.1. Taxonomy (NCBI): domain Eukaryota; kingdom Metazoa; phylum Chordata; class Amphibia; order Caudata; family Salamandridae; genus Lissotriton; species Lissotriton helveticus. The sequence continues at coordinate 1,279,398,743 of NC_136069.1, forward strand.
AGAAGAGGAGACTGACCAACTAGTGCTACTGAAGAGATGATTATTGTCCTTCCCACCTCTGTTATGGTTATGTAGCATCAAACAAACTAAACAAACAAACCAAACTTGGATACCTAAGTCAGACTCTTCTTTCACTGTGGCAAATCAGTTGCTTTTGCAAATTACCTACATGCTTGTTTTTAGCACATACTAGCAGACATGGAGTGTATGCAACACAGAGATTGAGACTATCGGCGAGATGTGTGGAACTATGTGCACTTTTTTTATTGTGATGAAGGTCTGGTATGAATTTATATTGGACTCATGGTGTCATTCAACAAACTGAGCATTCATTTGTTTTTGTACCTGGAGAATTTGGAGTTCCCGATCCAGACAATAGAGAAGAATCAATGATCCTGCCAAGGTTGCAAGGAGTACAGATGGGCTCACTTATGAGAGGTTATTGTTTGAGTAGTATACAAAATAACATATTTAGTGTGATAGGAAGGAAGGGATTCATGAAAGATAGCCCTGAAGAAGTGGTTCTGTTACACTGAAACACATGTTGGCTGTACCCTGTCAGTGTCAATTACACATTGTCAGGAAAATTCATTTGGAACATTGAACCAAGATTATGAAATATATCCTCAATCTTGGAAGAACTACACAATGTTACTGTGAAAAGAATGAAGACTTGACGGTTCATTGAAAACCATGGTCTGATGGATGGATGGATGGATGGATGTAGTAATGTTTTATGATTTTATGTATGTCTCTTTTATACGAAACGTTTGAATAACGTAAAGGGGTATAAGATATATGTGTAAACAAATGAGTATATGTGCGTCTAGATGCTCCTCACGACGATTTACTCTAAATGCAATGATGGCTGCTTCTGAGCCATTGATTTAACATGCACTCCCCAATCAACAATGATACAGGTGAGAAGAGAAGACGGACAAATTAACCACTTGTTGCAAGCTGAGTGTGCTGTTCAAGAACTGATTCTTGCCCTTCCCACCTCTGCATGAAAGCATCAAACAACTTAAAGAACACCTAGCTACACAAGCAATTAATACTTGTAAGCCATACTCTACTTTCAGTTGCTTTTGCAAACTAAGTTCATGCTTCTGTGAAATTTCAGGAAACAACTTGTGGCTTCGATCTGGGAACTGAGATGACCTCCTTTAAGTTGACAATGCCACATTTTGCAATGTCTGTATCAGAAAATGGAGATCCGCGGTTTCCATATAATATGATTATAAATAAAACAAGGTATGACACCAAACGATCAAGAAAGGACAGAGTGCTTGTTGGAAGGTTCAAGGTATGCGTCTAGCGAGAAGAGTGTCACACTTGCAGAACTTGAAACTTCATATTTTCTATTTATTTCCAAGCTTGTTCACATTAATGCCATAATGTCTATTTCATCCCTTCGACTAGCCTGTGCACAAAAAAGATCTAGATGAGAAGCAACAGAGCAGCACAAATGTACACAAAGGTTCTATGCCTGTAGATTCACACAATGTGTTCATAGGTTGTTCTTCCTTGCTAGTTCTGTGTATTCTTCATTTCTGGTTAGCCATGATCGTAGCTCCTATGCGGGAAGATTGTGTTCATCTTGCTTGAGCCGTGAAGTTCACTGAATATTAAAAAGTATGAGGTGTAGATTAATTTTATATTAAACCCGTGCCCAAATTTCCCCCAGTTATTGTGATCACACTCATCCAAAGTTAATTACATTTATTTGGTACATTTATCCAAACAGCACATGACACTGGGCCAGCAATTCGCTCCAACAGCTCATTAAGAGCCCACTTGCCCCAGACATTTTGCCAAACTGCATCTCTGAAAGTGCCATTTCTATCTTAACCTTTGGCATTGCTTCTTCCAGTGGATGTTCATATATGTTGCAACCTCTGGAGAGAGATGACTCCGACAAAGTATGTATCTGCTGCCCTCACTCAGCTTAATTGAGTGTCATATAATGTTTTAAACAATGTTGCACCACTTAGGCTATTTCTGTGTCTCTTATCACCTTGATATTAGGAACATCCATCATCTCGCTCACCAATTATCTGCCCAAGTTCCCTCCTGCCATCCTAGGACAGAAAACGGAATGTCGTAATTCAAACCAAACTCCGTAGAGGCACATGTGGAACTTGAAAGTGTGGTTCTTGTCTGATTATCAATCTCGCCTGATATTTACTTCTTTCTGCCACTAGCAGTCTCTTATTGTTCGGTCGTCCATCTGTCATGTACTCTAAAGGCACAAACCATTGTTCCCTGCCACCCAGGGCATGGGCTGCCCTCTCAGAACACTGTTCCCATAGAACCACCCATGATTTCACTCTTCTTTTGTTTTCTGGGAATTTGTTTAGCAATCATTCATGTTTCAAGGCATAAAATTCCTAGGTACCTCCTGATGGGGCCTAGTTTATCAGCATACTAAAAATCAAAAATTTTAACCCCATCATGATTACAGTTGCACAGTTTATTCTACCTTTTCTGGCAGTCTACAGAGTCTAATTGTGATATTCTCCATACTCTTTGGGATTGTAGGAAACTGAAATATTACTCGGAAGAGAAAAAGTCTGTTTCGAGACATGGAATATTCTGGCTGTAGGAACGGCACTGTTCTGCAACATATCGAGCGCCATTGAAACCACGCACCAGTGTTGCAGATGGTGCTCAATGTTTTTAGCAGTGGCAATACAAGGGATCTTAAGGGGCATATTTACAAGGAAAGAGGCGAAGCGTGTTGTTAGCCAAGAAGGCTATTGTTGCGCTCCGTCACTTTAGAAGAGTATGGTGGAGCCCTGTGTTTCTCCTTGAGCTTGCGTTAAATTTAGCTGCCTAGCGCCAGCGCAGGCAACCTTGCACCATAGTGCAAGGGTGCCTCCGTTGAGGAGAGTGATTGTTAATGTGCAGGATGGTGTCCCTTCCTGCACATAAACAATCTGAAATGGTGATTTGTAAATTAATGCAGCAGACATAGAAGTTGCAAAACTTCATTTTTTTTAAATGATTGTTCATGTGCTGGCAGGGAGACCTGCCGCCTTACTGGAATAATCATCGGAGATTCTGCCTTCTGGTTGTTCCGAGCATTTTTTCCTGTTGTCAAAGTACCTGGAAACCCTGATTGGGTATTTGTTGTGCTTTATAAGCTTTTTAATCTAATCTAACTGGCATTTTTGAAGCACCAGCTCTGCAAACATTTAAAACAATCAAATGCACAGCAGACACATCAGGTAGCATATTCGTTCTAAGGGGTCAAGCAGAAGGTTGCATCTTGTGGGTAGCATGGCTGCATTCCATCACAGGAGCACCACCAGATGGGCTAACTCATCACCAGGCTTTTAAACCCAATTAAATAATGAAGAGGTTATTGAAAATGTTGAAATGCATGCTATGCAAAGCATAATAGATATATACGTAAATATTCTTTCAACATGCTTTTCTGCTACAATGAAATTTGTTGCTGCCCCCAATATGCCAGTTGTTAAAAAAACAAAATGTGCTGCAGGCAAATGAATGTGATTAATTTAATGTTAAACAGATAAGTTCAAGTAGTGGGAATACCAGACACTGTCTGAGGGCTTGATTGTGTCTCCTTGTTCTGCCTGGCTTTTCAGCACAGCTGTCTATACCTTTTCTTACCAATTCTTTAAGATATACACAGAGTGGGTTTAGCTCCACCCGAAGAGGGATTGCTCTCTTACTTCATACTATTAGCTGTTTGGTATATCATTCCACTTCTAATGGAGTACTTGCATTGCAATGAATGAAGGACTATTTTTCATCTGAAAATGTCAGTGAATTATAGCTGCAGTGTATAAAAAATCGATTGTTTTTTGTTTTGTTTTCTCATTGCAGCAATCCTTTAAATGCATTCGTCAAGACTCAAAATGAATGAGAGACCGATTGAGTTGGTCAGTGCTGGTCTGTGCTGATAAAAGGAAATATATTTTAAAAGCTGGGGATCTTTGCTTACTCACAGGAGAAGAAACACATTCAGTGTATGCAAACCTCTGTCTTGTGAACTGCACAATTACTTGCAAATTATTTCCCTTTTATTTTGGCAATGTTTGAATGTGGCATGATAAGAGAGGAGGAAGTAAACTTTGTACATATGCCAATGTATAACCCTATTCAAAGTGAGGTTCTGAAAGGCCTTTTTCTAAACAGTTCAGTGTCAGTATTTGGAGTTTAACTCTTGTGAGTTGTTCTGCTCATGTTATGTCTAAATGTAGGATGTTTAGTTTAATGCTATGCCTAAAACATGTTTTGGAGCTACCTGTAACACCTTCTTTGGCCGAAATGTTAGTGCAGAGATGGAATTGCGAGCATAGAAATCTTATAAATACCTTCCACAAATTACGTTACCTTAAAACTTACTTAGAGTTCTGTGTTTTTTCTTGCACGATAATTCTTTAACACCATTTTAGTATAGAGCTTTACACAATAATGATATTAATAACTGAATTTGATGATCAGTCAATAAAGAGAGGGTTGGAGAAGTGTATAAAACAATATTCCCATCTTAGTACATGAGTCAGGACTTTGTTATTTTTATTCAAATTAATGTAAAACAATTACAGAAATAACAAGAAATAATATTGGCTAGAATAAGCATGGAGAAATAAAAACAGCTTGTTCCATTCAGAGTATAGCCTAAAATTCTAAAATAAAAGACCTTTCCTAGCCTCACAAGAGCCTATAAAGAGTTACTTCTGGAAAAGAGCATGTAGATTTTGGGGCAAAGTCAAATAACTAAGCGAAAGATCAAACTCCGCATAAAGGGTAGTTCTGGAGACTCAGTTGAGTTCTTCAGAAAATTGTAGTAGCAACCGTCCATGCAGGTGAGAAAGAGAGAATCACAGCTGTAGCTATGATCAGCATAAAACAGAAAATATTCTCACAAAGCATCCGGGAAACAAAGAAATCACCTCAAGCAGTAGTTTATGGCAAGTTGTCTTGCTCAGCAAAGTGCCAAGGAGCATGGCAGGGTACGGATGCATGGAATGAAAACCTCTTTAGCTAGGAACACATACTATATAGAAAGCAGCTACACATATTGCTGAAAAAATGTGAATGTGTCATCAGCGTCAAATGGTAAGAGATCTTTCGATGATCTCGCATCTTCACCCTCAATTCCCACTGTAAATATTCATGTCACCATGAAGTCAGTTAGAACTGACTACAACATACTGAAAGAATTTACATCTACAAAGGTTCTCATGAGAACCTTTCGCCAGCTTACGCAGGTAGCTGTCTGATGTCCCTTCATATAACAATGAGCTACTCCATGAAATGATACATTCAAATTCTAGCATGTCCTAGTTAGATCTCAAAATGAAAGCTGTGAAAGCATTTTCTTAACATTAATACGCTTGTTCATTATAAATATGTTGTGAAGAAAATAATCTAAAAGTGGAGTCATATGGTGTGAGGAAAGATGAAAATAAAATTTTCTGGAAACAGCACATTTCACAAAAATTAAAGCCCTAGAGTTTGATTATAATGTTAAATCACTATTATATGAAAAGCATTTATTTTCTTGAAGAAATAGAGTAGAATAAATGAATAGTGCGGCCTAATAACTGGTGAATGATAGAAATGAAACCTTTCTGCAGAAAATAAACAACATTTCCACCTTTGCACGGTATATAAAGGCACATTTTCAAATGTTTACTTATTATGCATTTTCATTGTAATATTTAGCATGTTCATAACATTTTCAGCTTCCTTAGAATATAACAGAATGTTTCAAAGCATTTTTTGTCCACATACGCTTGGCAAAAGAGAGTGGTTTGCCTTAATTTGAAAGTTAATGAATGTCTCCATCTTTCTACTGATTGCAGTAGTTAAATAACTTTGGATTACTGCCTCAAATATTCAAAGTTTTTCTTGGACTAATAAAACTACAATCTTTGTTTTGATTAGAAAATGCTCGACCATGCCAGGATGTCCACGTTTTGAGAAATCTCTGTGTTTGTTAAAAAAACCAAAGGAGTGCTGACAAATGGTCCCACGTATAAAAGCAATATTGGTTGACTGAGGTAGAGATGTTTCTTAGGGTCTCCTTCCTGACCTAAGTGAAGCACAGATAGTTTCCAGCCACTGCTATGTGATCTTTGAGGGTGTGAAGAGACAGGGCAGAAGAGTTATCCTAAGCAAATCCACCTTGTCTATTCAGCAACACCCGATAGTGGAAGTTGCAGAGTTGAAGTACAGATATCAATCATGCTTATGGGTCCCCTCAATAGGTGCATGCAGTCTCTGCATGCAGGGACTTCAGATGCCTGATTGGTGGGTACACCTTGGCATAGGTGAATGCATGGATCAGATCTCAAGTGGGAGATCCTGAAGGTAGGGGAGCAACAAAGGCGGTTGAGGAATGTGGTGAGTGAGAGCTATGATAGAAGAGTCTCATTGCTGAATACAGGTGGTCTCTGAAAGTGGATCCTGGAGGCTGCGGCAGGCGCTGATTGAAACAGGTGCAAGCCTTATGGTGATAGAGGCAGTGTGGGTCAGGTGGGCCATAGAAGCCAGTGAGGACACTGAAGGCCGATATCACAGGAGAAGAAATCAGCAAAGGAGAGAGGTTGCCCTCTCTAAGGGCGTCTGTGTATTGAGATACAGTGAGTCCCACAGTTCTTGGTAGGCAGCACTACCCAATGCCAGGACCTGACACAGTGGAACACAGTGTACTCACAAAAAGGTAACGGGATGGTTTGACTATAAGTCCAACATACTAAGGTATAAGTGTAGGGAAAAGTACAATAGTCTTACTAAGACGAGAACCCCCACGCACCCAGAGGTGACATGCTTCATCATTGGGTTCCCACTTGCACACTGTGACCGCATGGTACACAGTATGGGCTACAACTCTCCCTCAGGAGAGGAGCGTGAGGTGTTTTCAATCATCCAATGGAAGACGGAGTGAGGGGCAGAGTGCAAATAAAAATACAAAAAGTGAATTAAAACTAACTCATGGGCGACAAAGATAACTTTAATAGGTGTCCCCAATGTTTAGAGCTAAAACGCTCAGTGAAAAATATGGGTATGGATATTCCCTATTGTGTTAAGTTAGACATGTTTCTGCCTGTGTTACCAACTGGTTCATGGCATTCTTCACGACCCACTTCTAGTCACTCTGCTATGTTCGTGAAAAATAAAAGAAAAAGTGAAAAATACCATTCTCTAATTTGATGGCATCAGTCAACGCGGTACCAGATGCAGTCCGGTCCACAGTCTGTAAAAAGAATGGAGATTCATTATGAATTATTTCATAGTATATAAACCAAATACACTTCCCACATTGTATGTGCGCACAAACACTGGTGTGAACACCACCTCACAGCATACGTGACAAGAAATGCAAAATTGCATGCTAGAGTGGTTAATTATCTCACCACTTCGGTACTATTAATGTACCTCCACCTTCAAGAGATCCTTTACTGACAGAACTCAGGAGTCTGAAGGTGTAAAAATAAGATAATGACATTAGAACTAAAAACACACAGAACCTCTTTATTTCAATCATCACTAGTGTTTAGCTTATTATGTAATGAGATGTTCCTTTTGTTTTCTTTGTATGTATAGTATATTCAGTACTAATTCAGAGCTGTTAACTCATTTAATCTAAGATCATCCCCTTCAATAGGGCTATTTACAACACAAGGGGCGGATATGCAGTATCACCTCTTAATGTTGTTACTGAGCTATTACTGAGTGTTACGCGTACCTTGATTCTACTTTGTACATAATCAGTGTTTGTACAATGCTGACAGCGTCTCTCCTGCCTAAGTGATATGCAGTATCACCTCCTATTGTTGTTACTGAGCTATTACTGAGTGTTACGCGTACCTTGATTCTACTTTGTACATAATCAGTGTCTGTACAATGCTAACAGCATCTCTCCTGCCCAAACAATATCAAAAGGATGTACTTGGGACTACCAACCACATCAAGGCGGACACCAGGGCTTCCTCAACTGCCCAGACTAAAGCGATGCACCACTGGTGTGGCACAGGACAGAAGCGGCGCCACCTAACTTCAAACTCTATTGTCTTCCTCATTGAAATAAAGCTCTAACCATTGGGGACACCTATTAAAGTTATCTTTGTCTCCCAAGAGTTAGTTTTAACTCACTTTTTGTATTTTTGTTTGCACTCTTCTCCTCACTCCGTCTTCCATTGGATGATTGAAAACACCTCACGGTCCTCTCCTGAGGAAGAGTTGTAGCCCACACTGTGTACATTGCTGTCAAAGTGTACAAGAGGTAACCCAATGATGAAGCATGTCACCTCTGGGTGAATGAAGGTTCTCGTCTTAATAAGACTATTGCCCTTTTCCCTACACTTACACCTTAGTATGTTAGCCATATAGTCAAACCATCCAGTTACCTTTTGTGAGTATAGTTTACAGTGGAGTCGTACCGTACATGATAATTATTCCAAACAAGCCCCTTAGTGTGATAAAACAGTGGAACACCGCTCATATAAATCATGACCTTGGATTTTGAAGGCAAGAGAACTGCAAACACCAGTTCAAGTAAGTTTAGTTTTAGAACCACTAAAGAACATAACCATCCACCCAAACACCTCCCAGGTGAAGGCATAAATAAGGGGGCAAATAAATAAAAGCTTGTGCCAGTGTAACCTTGGAATATGAGGTGTCGTAGAGCCCTCACATTTAATGTGCTCTTCTCATAGTCAAATTACTTCTAGTTGCCTGCATACAACCTCTTGTTCCAAGGGCTTCTGGTTGAGAGGTAGTGATAGGAGCAATTTTCCGTTGCTGGTGACCCTGATTGGAGCTGAGAGCTTTTGTTCTGTGTGCCACCCCTCCCAGGCCCAAAAAATGGTACTACATATACCTATAATAAGTGGCTCCTTTGATAACAGCAACAATTGAACAAACCTGAAGAATGGTTTGCTCAATAGTCCTTCTACTGCAGCCAGACACAAGACTACTCAACTATCGAGTTCAATCAAGGAATCACCTTTAAGATAGATTCTGCAAACGTAGAGGTCAACATTCCGCAAACAGACTTTATTAAATTGTCTGACATGATAAGAAATAGTGAGCAAGTACTGTGTACTTTCAGGAATTATGTATGATAACTGTAAAAATGTGTTTACAATTGGTGAGTGAATAGTTGCTTCTACAATAGAAGATTAATGATGTAGATGGCCACACCCACTGCAACAATGTACGCTTCGTCCCAATCCCTGAAAGAACGAAAAGTCCGAGCATGGAATTGCATGCTGAGGAATAACTTAAAACCACCATAAAACCCAAGGACTTGTCAACCATATTTATTGTTATGAGGGGGCATAGGGGCCGTGGTTCCACCCCCATTTTCCTTGGCCACCTCCACAACCTACCATTACCAGATTTTTAAATTTAGGAACAGGAACATCATACTGCAACAAGCAGTGAGAAAGAAACAAGCAATTCGAGAGTGTTGCTTTTTTCATGTTTTATGCAAACTGCCCAAAAGAAAATGAGGCACAATAATAGTGTGAAGAGACTCGGAAACATGAAGGTGTCGTACAGGGTGATTTGCTGTGCATTAGGTCATCAATGAAGAAAAATTCTAGAACTTTCTAAACCTGAGGATGCATGGGACCGGTTTGAAAGTGAATTCAAGATTGGAATCCTCTGAGAGAAAGACTAGAGCATCCTGAAGTGCAGATTTAAATAGTGTGGCATCATTGGAGGCAATTGATACCTGGGCTTAATTAGAAGATTCAGCATGTCATTTGATGCCTGAAGACGAAAGGAGAGTGAGAGGTCATGAAGTAACAATAAAGGCCCCTTAGACATGTGACAGCAGAAACTAAATGGTCACAGTCGGTCTGGAGAAGGTTACAGCACAAATACAATTGAATTGATTTTAATTTTATAAAGTGCAACAAATGCCAATAGGCACCAAGGCGATATAGTCACAGCAACCCACACATTAAAGCTGTATATCACACAAGTAGGAGGCAAAAAAGGACAGCCTAAGCTGTGTACAACCCGGTTTTAATGCCTTTCTGAAGTGTCTTTTTATGGAAGTCAGAGGCTGGAGGAGTGAGTTCCAGAGTCTGGCAGCAGCAACTGAGAACTGAGACCCATTTCGTCTTGCGGACACTGGGTATGGTAACCAGATTGTGATGGGCTGATCGCAGATCTTACCTTGAGTGTACCAGTGGAACATCTCCCTTATCCCAGCCGAGCTTACATGATAAAGAGCCTTATGGACCATGCAGGTAACCTTAAATGTTATACGCTTTCTGATGGGGAGCCTGTAATACTCACACAGATCCGCAAAAGCAGATCGATGCTTAGAAATATGAAGGTAAGCCCTAGTGAGACCATTCTGTAATACCTGCAATTTGCTTGAATATTGCTGTAAGAGTCCAGATAAAGAGAATTACAATAGTCAACTCTAGACATAACCAAATCCAGAGCAACATTCGTCCACTCTGAGATGGGAATGAAGGGAAATATTTTCTTTATTCTTAATCTCACAAAAGGGGGTCTACAAGGAGCATCAATGACCCAACATCAACCGTACTGCTCCAAACTAATTATCATCTCACACTATGTATAGGGATAGACAGGGTAAAGAAGGTGTAAACAAGCTAGAAAAAATGTGGAACACTGTATGTGTTTGGACAAAAACATTCACTAACCCTAAGGTGACATGCTTCATCATAGGGTCCTCTCCACACACTGGGATCGCAAGGTACACAGTGTGCACTCCAACTTCCCCTTGGGAAAGGAGCAGGGGTGTTCTCTAGCATGTATTGTGTTTCTACCTAAGGGGGCAGAGTGCAGAAAGCAAAGGTGAATACAACTACCTCATGGGGGGTGACAAAACTTTATTAAAATGCCCGATGGGTAGGATTTAAAGCAAAGTGAAACATGGGCATAGATATTCCCCTATTTAAGAGTCAACATGTGTCTGCCATGTGTGACTTTACAGTTCAAGGCATTCGTCAGGATCAAAGTTATAAGTCACACTGCTCAATAATGTGTGTGAAAAAGACCATTAGGCCATACAATCAGCTAGTAGGCGGTCCAAAAGGCTCCAGCAGCTTGAATAGTCTATATGGCACTGTAGGAAATATTCAAAACATCAGAATTAAACACATTTTGCCTCTTGTCCAATTAAAACACCAGTGTCCACCACCACTCTAAACCTAGTGTAGGGTCAGCTCACCCATCAATAGAAACTCAGAGCAAGTAGAACTCTACATAAGAATTCCTAAGAACACTGGAATTAGATTGGTGTGTAGGTTCAATAGCCCAAACATGACCTAACATCCTAGGTCAAAGCCTCTTAGGGCCAGTTGTACGTCCCTAAATTGTAGTCGCTAAAGGGCAATCAGCCCCCTTGCAACAGTAATTTAGGGCATGGCCATATACAAACCTCATTTGGCGCATCAGTACATTTTACCAATTCGCAAAATGATGTTTGAGACTCGCTATTAGGAAGGTGCGTGCCAAGAGCATCCCTTCCGAATAGTGACTCACATTTGTATGTATGAATGTTTTGCGACCGCAATTCCGGTCGCAAAACACTCGCAATTTACCACCTATTTTAAGTATGTGGTAAACCATTCGCAAACGAGAAGAAGTCCCGAGAGAAAGGGGTCCCTAGGGGACCCTTCCTCTTTGTGAATGGGTAAAACATATTTTTTAAGGGAAGGCAGTAGGACTTCCCTTAAAAAATGAAACTGAAAAGTTTCATTTTCTATTTTTTTAAAAAGGCATCCACTTTTCCTTTAAGGAAAACGGGCTGCATAGGAGTCAGAGACATGGTGGTCTGCTGACCCCAGCAGGCCACCATCCCTGTGAGTGTTAGCCATTCCTAAAGGGGCGCAAATTGTGCCTGCCTCATTAATATTAATGAGGCATGCAATTTGCAACCCCATTAGAATCTCAAACAGTGTCTGAGTCACTGTTCTACATCCCAATTTGCAACTCGCAATTTTAAGGATAAGGAGTGTTACGACAAAGGGGCGATGTCATCATCACAGGAAGCTATATTCATGTATTGCACCTGTCTACATTGGTGACTAAATATAATATGAATATTATTGTATGTATATCCTGTCATGTTCCCAATATAGCAGAACTCAGAGTTTGCTGGAACTAGTAGCCCTCTGCTCATTCCATTAGGCAGCCAAACCCCCAATACATGTGTCGCTTTCAAAATGTTAGTAGAGGATAAATGAACGAAAAGTATAACAATCATATCTCACCGGTCTAAGTTCTGGGCCTCCAGATGTAGGAAAATAACTGGGGCCAAGTCCATCCCCCACATGCAACACTTGGGGTCATAAGACATATTGCCATATTGCCAAATATCACTAAATCCGTATTGACATCCAAATGGAATAGACCCACAGATTACATGAAACATTAAGACCTCAGAGGCACACCAAATACCAAACAGCGTTCGTTTCCGAGGTGAACAAAAGCGAACTTTAAAAAAGTGGGCCAAAATAGCTCTTGTTGATACTAGCACTCTATCAGCAGGTCTGTATATAACTAACATCAGATGGCCAATTCTCGCCTTACACGATGCGCGTCTTGTCTGCATTGGATAAATCTAACGGGAGAGATGCGCACGGTTTGGGGACTCCTTTTAACTTCTATCCCCAGACCCGAAGTAGTAGCAGGTAATTATGAGAATTGCAGTTCCTGCGCATAGGTCCACTCTCAAAGTGAAATATGTTTATACCAAAGAGCGAACACCGGTGTATGTCAAATGCTGGCATAGAGAGTAATGAATCCAAGCAGGAAACACACAAAAACTAGAGAGTGCATTGGAAATCGTTTTGAAGGGAGAACGCATTTAAGCAACGATCATGGGACAAATCATTGTAACTCGGACCAGATATTGATATTCTAACAAGTATGTTTGTATATATGAAAAAGCATGATAAGTGATGTAATTTAATTTCATATATACCTTTCTTATATATCTTTTATGAGTCCAGTAAGTAAAACAGGGGCAATGCAGTTTTATAAGGAACACCAGGGAATGTCATCATTAACATCCCGCGCATGGCTACTCAACCTAAACACCCATCGTTGTTCTCTGCAGAAGATGACTTTATCTAGTGGGCCCATCTCTCTACAGTAGTAGGGTTTATCTAAAACCACCCACTTGATATCGTCCTCAGCGTGTACCATATCTAAAAAGTTTCTGGTCAATTTCGTATTTTTTTGTGTGCATTTTATCGAACTCCTGTGTTTGATGATTCTAGTCTTAACCTTGCGGGTCATCATTCCCACTTATAGTGGGTCGCAAGGTCATCTAATCAAGTATATTAGCCCTTCCGAATTGCAATTAGTGCGGTTGGATAGGACCCAGGGTGCCTTACGGCCCAAATCTAAAAATTTGGTGCATTGGGTGAAAGCACAGGACACACTTGAGCCACCTGGAAAATTATCCCTGACCAGTAAACTCATCCATATTGTTGGTGTATTGTCGGTGGTGTATGGATAGCATGGTCTTGGACCAAGATATTGCCCAGGTTGCTACTACGTTTCAATGCGAAGAGTAGTCTATCACAATGTTTATCGCCTGCGATGAAAATGTGCCAGTTACTATTAATCACTTTCTTCAATGTATCTGTGTAATGGCTAAACGTACTCACACAGACCAATTAATCCATCTTTGGTTTGGGAAATGTCTCTAGGAGAGCCTCGCGATTGTTATTACATGCTCGTTTGGAGGCTCTCCGATTACGGTGTTCCGGATAGTTTTGTCCCAGAAGGTTCTCACCAAGGTCCTTGGCATGCTCCTTATACCTAACCATCTCTGTATAGTACCTTCGTAAGCAAAGGGACTGCCCTACTGGGAGGTTATCCCATAGGGCCGTGGATGAAAACTGGTGTAACTAAGCAATGAGTTACGTGCCATCGGTTTCTGATATAATTCAGTATAGATGGTGCCATCTTTGTGGTACAGCTTTCGGTCATGAAATGGAAGTTATGTCTTGCTGTATTCACATGTGAATCTCATATGTGTGGTCAGAGTGTTGAGCCATTCTGAAAAAGCCTCCACAGATGCTTGGTCTTCCTCCCAGATGACCAAGATGCTGTCGCTATATCTCTTCCACAGTTTTAGGTTAATCTTGTAGGGGTTATCCATTGGATAGATATGATGTTCTCAAATCAGTGCATATACAGATTAGCCATACTTGGGGCACAAGTACTGCCCATTGAAGTGCCAGTCACTTGCCAAAAAATTTGATCTTCAAAGGAAAATACATTTTCTTTCAATGCCAAGGCATTAAGCTTTATGATAAAAGATGTTGGTGTCAAGTCATCCCATGGGTGATGTTCCAGCAAGTGCTCTACATTTTGTAGGGTATCATCCTGTGGAATATTAGTATACATTACTTCAACATCATAATATAGAGTATGACGGCCAAAATTGCTCCAAGGAACGTTAGGATCTTCCATCCCCAAGTTGACAGTAGTCCCTAAAACCATCCCATAAAGGACCAATCCCCTTCGTCTTGATGAATCGACTCGGAGATGGCATGCAATTTGGAAATGGCTTGGTATACTGCCGGAGCGTCGTCTGGAATATAAATGCAGCAACTAAATCCGATCAATCTACAGACGCCTCCTCGGTCTGCTAAGATCACATCTAGCGCAATTCGATTTTGTAACGTCATAAGACGGTCAGCCTGAAGCTCTGCTGTAATGTTACCTTTTGCACCTGCAGTAACATTAATAGTGGTCTCGACCACTCGCATCAATTCCCTAATGTTTCTGCTGTTGGCCATCGGGCCCCAAATGGGAAGGAATCCTTTAAGGAAGTCTCCTCCCTCTTGTTCTGCCGTGTCCTTGACATCAAATATACCTTGGCTATATCTAACTCTGTGGTGGTCTGACGGAGCCGTATATGTAGGGGGAAGGAGGAAAGCTATATAACAGGTTCCAGAAAAGTTGGAAGGGAGCCATGTGTAAGCTCTATCTTCACAAACAAAATAGGTTCCTTGAGACGGAACCAATGGAGGGAAATCAGGAGACGAAAGAATGTAGGTGTGCAAACAATTCTGTTTAACGTCAGTTTTTTTACTGTTAATTTGGAGACAAAAATTACCTTGATGGGGTACAGTCCATACAGGAGAAGACTCACCCTTTCTATTTTTGTCACCAAGGATAGAAACGTAATGGGTAACATTCCATCCTTCATAAGCTTTCTTCTTATTTAATGGAATCTTATTCTTCTCTACAATCTTAGCCATCGTCACTATACCTTTTATCAAAGATCTATGGCTAAAATCCAATCCATTCCCATAAGTTTTAACAGGGCTCCGAAGTCTGTTATGGTATGCGGCCGAAAACATAGTCAGGTAAGCCCAGGCTGAACCTTCATATGAGAAGGGAAGAACCAAATATGGCATCCCCTTTTGTGCATTGTGTGGCATAAAACCGCACACCCAACAGTCAGTCATATTAATAGCCAACTGGTGTTGGTGTAATAATTGGATGAACGTCTTATTCAAATATTCAGCTCTCCTTATCTGTTCATGAGGGGGTAGAGTATGCATTTTATGTGAAAAGACAGAAAGGCGAGAGGGCAAAGAATTTGTAGAATTAACCACATTTGTCGGGTGTAGAACATGTACTAACCAACTTATGCAGGCTAATAAAATACACAAAAACATAAAAGTACACAAAGTCACGCCAAATCGACTACGCAATAATTTACAATATTTCAATCTCATTTCTTCCTGCTTCCTATTTTCCCTACCTACGGTTGTAGTACCATCCATCTTTATCTAAAAAAAATGTCGCTCACGGCAATCTTCCTCAATCACTCAGCTGCGTGCTTCTGTATATCCTGAGGCACTAGCCACTTACTAAAAGAACAAAAACTAGGTTACAGTCTGAGTCTCCTACCATGACCCTGCGACGGAGACGGATGGCACATCTAATACTAAATATCATTAAAAAAATGTCTCTAATCAATAGGAAAAAGAAGGTTCAAAGTGTTCAGTTATTTTGGCCAGTTCTCGACCTCAGGTTATAACGGGTTTTTCTCTGCGCCGTCTGGTCCTTAAAACGAGTTTTTGGATTCGTAGTGTCTATTCGAAGGTGTGCAGGCACAGCGGCTTGGAGAATATCGTCATCTGTTTTCTCAGATTGAGTTCCATTAATTTGAGCATCACTGAAAGGCACAAAACAAGGAACCGCTGCAGTGTCCGATTCCCTTACACCACTGCGAATCAACTGATCGAAGGGTAATGGCAATGGCACCTTTTTGCAGTGCAAGCCATGTACCCAATTTCGTTTGCCGACCACCTTCACAGCTGTACGGGTGGCAAGCAGGACTTGCGTAGATGTGGACAAACGGGGCTCCAGATTCTTGCTACGTTGAAAGTTCTTAACGCAGACCCAGTCACCGGGCAAGATGGTGTGACCTGGGTCTGTGGAGGCCTCTGGCAAAGCACTTTGTACCTGTTGACGAATAATACTTAATTTAGTAGTCAAATCACGCAAATAATCAATTAACAGAGGATATGGTATGTCAGAATATTTCTTGGGACGAGGGACACCCCAAATATTAGCTGGGCGTCCGAATACCACTTCATATGGGCTAAGTCCCATACGAGAGTGCACAGTATTTCTGGTTGACAAAAGGGCTAGGGGCAAGGCGTCTGGCCAATCAAAACCCGTACTGGCTTGAATCTTAGCTAGTTTAAGCTTGAGTGTACCATTATAACACTCAACCAAACCCGCTGACTGTGGATGGTTTGCCGCATGGAACTTTTGTCTGATACCAAGACCAGAACACACTTTTTGCATAATTTGACCCACAAATTCACTTCCATTGTCACTCCAGACAATTCACGGCAAACCAAACCTGGGGAAGAACTCTTTAATCAACACTTTAGCAGTTGACAGAGCAGTGTTATCTTTCAAGGGGTAGGCCTCTATCCAGCGGGAAAAGGCACATACCACCACCAGAACATACTTAAGGTGGTTGCATCGATCCATATGAATGTAATCGATCTGCAACACTTCAAAAGGATGACGGGGGAGCAAAATGACCTGCCGGAGTTGGGGTACCCTTTCCTGGGTTATGCATTAAACAAATAATACAATGCTTAACCACATTCTCTGCACATTTCGGAATTCCTTCATTCTGCCATACAGGAGCCAAAACATTACAAATGCCTTTCGCACTAATGTGAGCTGGACCATGAGCCATAGTAACAACCGGCAACACATAAGAGTCCGGTAATAACCATCGCTGATGTTCCGACAATTCTGTCCAACAACCTGTCGGGTCTAACATTCCCGTACTCTCCTTCCACGTTTTCAATTCCTTCTCAGTAGCCTCTCCCTGAATTGTTTTCACACTCTCAATCGTGTCTTCACACATTCCAATTTCCTTAACCCAGTTTGCAGGACCTGCCACATACATTCGACTAGCGGTGTCTCTAGCTGTAGTTCTTGCTACCCCGTCTGCAAATGCATTTCCACGACCCACATCATCTGTGACTTTCTTGTGTGCGCTGCACTTTATGATCGCTATTTGTGCAGGTAAGGTGAGTGACTCAAGAAGATCAGTCACTAACTGACCATGCTGGATCTTTGTACCGTGAGAGGTAAAGAATCCTCTCTCCTTCAATAACCTACCAAAACTATGTGCAATGCCAAAAGCGTACTGACTTAAATCAATCCTACCCTTCATTTCTTCTTCCGTTCGAAGAAAACAATCATGTTTTTCCTGAGCGTCTTTTTCTTCTGGGAGTGGCAACAATGTAGCTGGATTTAGCGTATTACATCTTTTGATATGTACATGACTCGCTAGAAGTGTCAGCTCATATCCAGACAAACGAGCACTCGTAAGGTGCTGCGTTCTTGTCCTATTCAACAGGATATCCACTGCATGTGGAACCATAACAATGAGTGTGTTATCCAACACTAATCCGGCAGATTGTCTAATAGAAATCGCCGCAGCTGCCGTAGCTCTGAGACAACTGGGCAAAGCTTTAGCTACTGGGTCTAGTGTAGCGGGGAAATAGGCACATGGCCTCTGCTTATCTCCAAATTTTTGTGTCAAAACTGACAATGCGCAACCCTCTCTTTCGTGAACGTACCGTGTAAAAGACTTGCTATAATCTGGGGTACCCAACACTGGAGCGGAACACAGAGCAGTACGTGGTCAACAAAGCTTTTCTGACATTCATTCGTCCAAGGGAGCGGAAGTGGCGTATCTTTCAACGTTAATGCCAACAATGGTTTAGCCAAAAGTGAAAAGTTGGGGATCCATTGTCTACAGTATGAAGTGCTACCCAAAAAGGCACGCACTTCTCTCTGCGTGGTGGGTACAGACATCTGTGAAATAGCATGAATGCGTTCTGGGGTCAATCGTCTTCCCTCCTTCGACAAGAGATGAACTAAATAGGTAACCTCTTGGCGGGCAAATTGCAGCTTAGAGGGAGACACCTTATGATGTAGAGCAGCCAAATGATGTAACAATGCAACAGTCACACTCTTGCACACATCTTCCGTATCAGCAGCCACCAACAAATCATCCACATACTGAACAAGCGTAGCACCTGGAGGCAAAGAGAAAGCATCAAGTTGCGACTTAAGAGCCTTGCTATAGATAGAGGGACTTTCGCAATAGCCTTGGGGTGCTCTCTTAAATCTAAAACTTCGGCCACCGAGAGAGAAACCAAAGATATCCCTACTTTCTTCAGCAATAGGAATGCTGAAGAAAGCATTCTTACGGTCAATAACCGAAAACCAAGCTGCCGAAGCAGGAATCATCGTCAACAAAGCTGTAATGTCCGGAACAACAGGGAACTGTGGCACAACAATTTTATTGACCTCCCTAAGGTCAATAACAAATCGATAGACAGGAGGCTGTGAAGGATCAGTTCTTTTAAGGATTGGAAGAACAGGACTGTTACAAACATTGCCTCTCGTTTCTTCAACCACATCCTTCTGAATAAAATCATCGACAATAGCCAAAAGTGCTCTCTCTCCATCCGTAGAAATACGGTATTGGGGAATGCGTGGCATTCTCACATTCTCTTTAACTGTGACAACGTACGGTGAGATCGCATGACAACCCATGTCATTCGGGCCCATAGCCCAAAGACTTTCAGGAAGAGAAAGCAACTCAGGTGGGAACTGGTCTCGAGATAAATACATGGAAGACGTCAATTTCTTCCCCAACGTTAGATGCACACCAGAAGGGGAACAATACAATGTTGCATGTAGTCTTTTTAATAAATCCAGACCCAGCAAGTTCTCGCCGCAAACAGTTGTCAAAATAAGTGGAGCATTCAAATCATATGGACCAATTGAAATGGGCAAGGGACAAGAAACCGGATTACGGACTGGGGCGCCAGAAAATCCCACAGAAGTATTTATTAAGCCAGACAAAGGTGCCCCAGGGAGTTTAATATGCATAATAGAACTTCTCATCGCACCAGTATCCAAAAGCAACGGTTCTGAAACACCCATAGTATTGATAGTGACATAGGGCCCATTTTGATCTACTGGAATCAACACAACTCCCTCACTTCGTCCATGGCTGTCCTATTCGATCTAAAAATCATCAGCCCTGTCTTCACAATAATCGTCATTATAATACTGCGTGGACTGAACTCTCCGTTGATCAAAATAATTCGTAGTAGATGGAACAGTAGAACGCTGTTCTTGAGAGGACACACCTCGACCTCTACCTCTAGATCCTGAATGAGAATTTCCACGTCCTCGTGGAGCAGACATCCCACTATTACGCTGTAATAAAACCGGACAACTATTCTTGAAATGTCCCTCTTCATTACAATACACACATTGATTAGGACCCAACGGAAGACGTGGCGTGAAATACTCAGGTTTCTGAAACACCTTCTGAAACTGTGGGGGTTGAGAAAACTGAGGCTGTGCAGAACGCGGAGGATAAGCTTGCTGTAAAAGAACCTTCGTTTTCAAATCTTTCTTTTTCTTCTCTTGTTTTTTCTTCTCCTCCTTATCTCTATTCTCATAATACTGTGCGGTAGCCAGTATTTTAGCAGGGGAAGAGACAGCCCATGCACTTTCAGAACTCTTCAATTTATTTGATAATTCGGAAAGTAAGTTGTATACAAACTTATCCACAAACAATCGCTGACCACCCTCTACACTCAAATCCTGACCACTATGATCAATGAACGTCTCTTCAAAACGAGTGAAGAAATCCAAGACACTTTCGTCTTTCTTCTGCTTGCATGCAGCCAGCTTATCACAATTAACTCGCACCGCGGGCATCATAGTTTTCATCAATTCTATTATTCTGCCTGGTAGGGCCGTAATCAGATCATCAGGCTTCGCACCACCCACTTGACCTGCATCGGCGGCTCTAATAGCAGCCCAATCACCACCTAACTCAGCATTATGATTTTCCCTACGGATCTGTGCCCACAATGCTTGTGGAACAACATTCCCAAACAACATATCAATATCGGCCAAATTCATAATACAAGCTTCAACTGTTTGAGACAACTCCTTGTAATATCCAGCCGGATTTTTACGAGGATCCGGAAGAGTTTGTTTAAGCGCCAATACTTCAGACCTTTTCCAGGGTTGTGTACCCATATACGCTGAAAATGAGCAGGGACAGCAGGTGGACCAACCACCGCATCCCTCCATACTGGAGGAACTTCGCACATCGGATAATTCTTAATTCCTTTGTCTTCGGAAAAGGACAAGGACAAAAACATAGTTCGAAACGCAACAAGTTTATTCACCGCCTCTTCAACTTGCGGTCCTACAATAAAACCTTTATCAAAATCAGCTTGTAATTTCAGTAACTCCAAAGGAACTATATCCAACTCCATATCTTCCCAACCTTTGATAAGAGTCTGACACATGACATTAAAAACATATCTTTGTGTGGGCTCTGCCCATTGATGAAAGGAACTCATAATGTCCCCTGTACTGTATTGTGGTCCTTTCACAATCCATTTATGAGCTTGGGAACCCAAAACTACTTTCTCATCCGTAAGAGGAAGTTGATAACGAGATTGTCGTCTAGCGAAAGCTGGAGACAGATTCATGGACCCAAGAAGAGGAGAAAAGAAATTCGAAACAGCGTCTGCTAGTCTCCTGTGCGAAGTAGGGGAATCACTTGAGAGAACAGGAGGTCTTTCAGACATAGAAGGTAACGGGGACTGGCACATCTCCGACTGAGAAACAAGAGCGAGGGATTGGAGAGGAGGTGGGGGCTGAATTACAGGCTGTAAAGGCGGAGCAGAAGCAGGCAAGGAAACATTTATAGGCTGTGCCGGTTGCTGAACAATCGGCAATGGAGCAATCATAGGTTGAGCAATAGGAGGGGGTAACAGAGGCGCATTAGGATTTTGGGCATAGGGCGGAGGCAAATTCAATAAACAAGACATGAGGGAATCTTCTTCCAATTCCTTACTCTTATCTGACGAGGACATAGGCAGCATGGGATAGCATCTATCTATAGCCATGCGATGTTGCCTTTCTGGGATCTCATTCGCACCATCTACTTCATTATTTTTAAACTGCTGAGCAGCCTCTATAATTGACAGGTTTTGCGCTTTCTTATCCTTTTTTGCTTGTTTAATTTCCTTCTGTTTGGCTTCCTTACGCCAAAGGCGAAAAGAGTCAAACATTGCCGGCCGGGCTTTTCGTCTAAAGAGAATCGTTTCCAAATTATCTAGTATGGCGGGATCAAAACTACCATTTTGGGGCCATCTCAAGACTCCACTATTTTTCATGTATCGGATCCATGTCTCGTTAAAGGTAATGGGACCAATACCATGTTTCGAATAGAGCTCATAAGTGGGAGTTCCAACTGGGGGGATCGGACATGATTCCTCCAACTGGGAATCCATCGTGCAACCTAAACAACAAAGTCTTTTGAATTTACTCAGTCCAGGCATCGTTACTTCTCTAGACTGTTCACAAACAACAAGGGGTGTAAATAAATGAAACAATACAAACGTACTTACCCCTTGGCTTCGGGTACTGCAATACCTGAATAAAAACCCAAAAACCAAAACAAAACAAAGTTTTGTGGGAGCGACCCACCAAATACTTAACTAAGGATTGTCCTACACCAGCAAAGGTCCGTCTATCGTCTCGCTTTACCAAATATCATCAGAAGGGTCCAAGGCAGGGCGACAGTCAGGGCAGCAGTCGTCAGCAGCCGTCGGAGAGGAGTAGCCGCGCTGTCAAAGACTGTCAGTCCAATTCCAACATACAGGGGTCGATCACGTGGTGCGCTTCCTCCGGAATTTTCTTGCGGGGCTCCTCGCGACCCTCGGGCTCAACTGCTACCTTTGAAGTCGCCCCACGTTGGGCGCCAGTTGGAGAACCATAGCCTTAAGGCTCAGCGACGCAGGGGACGCCTGAAATCCCCTGGATTCACCTGCCTTGTCAGAAACAGAGACACGGACCCTTCATCTGGCGTAGAAGATAGTATTTATTAGCTGCAGCTAGTACAGTGGTCCTAGAAGTCGTTGATAAACGAGGTTCAAAAGAGACTGCCACTTAACTCCGTTGCGCACAGGTTTATATACGGTACAATACAATGCAAAATACAATCACACAAGAGAACGAGACATGAGCAAACGTTATAAACAATACTTTAGGTCTAAAGCAACTCAAGTTTCCCGCTTATGCTTGTCATTCGACCCCTTGAGTAAATCACAAGTGAATCCACACAATTCGATTTACAAGTAGAGAAAACACAGCTGCATGTTGTAGAAGGACAATCATGAAACAGGAGAATGCAAAAGACATATTACGAAGGATAGCAGATAAGATAACTTGGAGGGAAGAATGGTGTGAACCAACAAACAGTCCGGACGGGGATTAATCAGCTCAGACAGGAATTAGTGTACTCGGCCAGACCCTGACACTAGTTAGTAAACACAGGCAAAAAGCCACCTGACACGTAAATGCAGAAACGACAAAAACATCGCGTTCGCCGCGCTGCCTGAGTGAGAGCAACAAAATGGCGGCGACCACAAAATGGAGGCTGAACATGAACGAATTCGTAATTTTAGAACCTCAGCAGTAGATACTAAAAACATGAGCCGCCGTGCGGATACATTTCTAAAATTGGCTATCTTCTGGGCTAAAAATAACTACATACATAAAAAACATTTTAAAAAGAATGAGTTAAAAGGAGTTACATCAACTGCGTGTTCATTGCGTTCTTCCTGCTGATCCACATTCTGCCCAGGAATTTTGCAACTGCACATACATACACTCAGTGTGCTTGACTCAGATTTAGGATGCGCAGAGGATTTCTGTGACAACGGGTTCCCAACCTTCTACAAACATGGGCTATCCACCTCGCTCTCAAACGACAATACCTCGGGCATGCGAAAAGGATATGGCTGATAGTCTCGGCTGCAAGGGCACAGCCCAGACAGCGTTGCGATGCAGAAGGCTGGCGCGAGAAGGCCGTAAAGGAATACAAAGAGAGGGACCCAAATCTAAACTGCATATACAGCTTCCTATCCTGTGGATTTGTAATAACCTCCAAATATTGTTCAAAACTTCTCCTTTAAACTCCATGAAGTCGAGTGTCAGGCGACCCCAGGATGGATGGGAAATGGCAGACTGTTCCACTTTGCTGGGTAGGGATTCTGAGTTTTTTGTATCTCAAAGACCTTCCAGCCCTAAAGAGATCATCAAAGACTTCACCTTGGTCAGCCAGCCAATTTTCCCAAGGTGGTCAAGCACATGAACATCATCCAGAGCAGCAGTGTAAGGGAGTAGCTCGGGGGTAGTTTTCAAGGGTAGCCAAAAGAGTATTGGGCGTAACTGTGCTTTTTGTACAATCAAGCTTCTGCCCATATCGAATCTCATCAGGTGCAGGGGGGTACTGTGGGGGAGTGAACAAGGTGATCTTAAGAATTTCATTTTGGTCGCAAGTAGCGCACCTACTTTTTCAAACCTTTAGAGTTCTGCCCCATAAAAAGCTGCTCCCACCGTTTTATGATAAAAAATGTGGGGTGGCTATTGGCTTACTACCAGAGGTCTTGTGCTCTTTAATCAGGGACCCTGTGATGCTCCTGTGTTGAAGGTTCCGCCTCTTGACCCTCTCGGATGACCCGTCTTGGAAACACCCAGATAATCAAAGGTGCTTACTCTCTCGAGCAGGATCCTATCTAGGAACAGCTTCCCCTTAAAAGATTTGTGTGGATCCAGCATTAGGAGTTTGGTCTTTGAGGTGTTGATTTCGAGGACTCTCATTATACAGAAAGGCTCAAAGCATTTTAAGAGATGGATCTTGGAAACTAGCAGAGTATCATCAGCAAAAAGTAAAGTTGTTACCTTGTCCACCCAGAGAGTCCACGCGCCAGCTGTGCTCTCAGCAAGCTACTGCATGATTCCATTAATAAAAAGTGAGAAGAGAGTGGGGGCCAATAGGCACCCCTGGTGGACCTCCCTGTCCACTCAAATTGGGTCGTCAGTTGGCCCTGACAACCCCAGCGGACCCTTGCATAGTTGTTCTTGTGATGGCGGACTACCAATGCTAATATCTCACAAGGGAAGCCCATTTTCTTCAAGAGACACCAGAGTTTGTGTCTGGGAATGAGGTCGAATGCAGATCTTAAATAAATAAAAGCTACATATAAGCTGCCTTGACAGATGGTCACAGTCTTCCATGCCAGTAATAGGAAGCAAAAGATTTAAAGAGGTACCCAAACTGTAAATCCTCAATCACTAGATTGCCACTATCTTTCAAATGTTCCCTAACACTGTGGAGTCTAGCACAATTTCTAATTGTTTGAGCCTTAAAAGTTTATATAATTTCACTACTGTTCTCTATATATTATTTGTCAGCAGTTTTTTATAACTAATGTTTGGTTTATCACAATGATATCTCCATATGGCTGCTGGACGTGCAACAGGCTGACAACTTTGCAAGTATTTTGAGTTTAAGGATGTATGGTTTGCCTGTGATTTCATTGGTTGGATGAGGAGGGTGTATGTGTTAGGATTTTAGGACGTCTTCATAGTATTCTCACTGGCAATGCACAGTTTGAGATTTGGTTACATGTCTCTTCCCTCAGAGAGAGACGGAAGAGTTGATAACTGGGCTGGTCAGTCCAGCTAGTCAGGACCTTGTGCATTGCGTGATTGACAGATTTTAAATAATACATACACAGTGGGCAAGACACTGAGGAGCTGTTGATTGGTGAGTAATGCATAGTAGGGTGCACTTGGTGATAGTGTTTGTATTGTCCCCTAAGTCTGAGTTTTTTTGGTATCATGAGTGATGGCCAAAGTCGTGCTCTTACCTGTTCACACGTAGCTCCACCTCAGAATGCAGTGAAGCAAAGAAAAGTGACAGATTGATCACTTATGGCCCAATTCACAAGGATGTTGTTGTGATCTACTCAGTTCTAAGGCCCGGATTTACAAACTCTTTGTGTTGGGTTTGCTTTACCTTTCTAATGTGAACCTGGTGCGAACTGTTCAGATGGGATTTACAATCCAACGAAAATTGTGTTTTGTGTTGGATTGTAACCTAAAGTAATGCTAATATGTACAATGGGCTGCCTTGCGCTACTTTGTGTCAGAGGACATTCCAAGGGTGGTGCATGGGCGTTTCCATGCAACCACCCCTGGATTTTGACACAAATTCCTATTTACAAAGAATTGCAGACAGAGATTTCCACCAAAATCTTGCACCTCCTTGTGGAAGAGGTTACGAGGAGAAATGCTTTAATGTCTCATCGTTTTTCCCACTTTCATGTGTGCTGATTATATAACATACTTACAAAGTAGTAAAGCCTTAAAGCATAGATTTTGCACTAGAAGGGAATCCTTCCAGTACACCAACTATGCTTCAGACAACACAGACACCCTTGCAAAAGTGCTCCAGTGCAAAGAGAAACTAGAATGGTGCCACATTTTAGTAGGTATGGCACTGTACTGCTCTAACCCGTTCACGCAACATAGCCCAGCAACTTTACTTGATGTGTTGCTTTGCATGACTTCTATGTAAATCTAATCTGGGCCTAACTCCCAGGAGTAAGCCAGAAGTACGTGTGGCTTACTTCTAAAATTTCTAAGTAAGCCAGGAGCAAGTAACACCTACACATACACCAATCTTTCTGACTTTAGCCTTTAAACTCTATGACCTCTTGGCCTCTTGAGGTCTCGTTATAAACCATGAGCTACAGGTCCTTGGAATGACTACAGGTTTTGAACCAATAGTGCTTTCAGAAATCATGCTCAGGGAGCTCATATCAATAGCAATCATGCAATAACAAGTAAATAAAATAATATTCCAGCTTTCCCATTACCCAGAAAGATATCTGGTCTGCAGTAACATCGCATTGAACGTTTGTTTCCAGGAGCTTGTCTTTTTTTTTGCAGTTGCAATGATAAAAAAAGGTCGATGGAAAAGAGGTTTGTCACCATGTACACTTTCCAGGCTATAAAAAGAAAGTGATAGGACACACGTGCTGGCTGTTCCTCAGCAACAGTCTGGCCTCACAAAGTTCACTTAATAAAATACATGCTAGAAAATTGAAAATAAGATCAGGAGAGAGGTAACAACTCAGCTGCCGGAGCCTTTTCGTGCAGAAGGGAACAAATTGAACAAGTATATCATACATGAGGGTTTAATGAGTAAAAGCTTCAAGGAAACGTAAAAAAAAAGTCTTCCTTCCTACTGCGCTTAACCCTTTCTTCTGCTCCATATATTTTCACAATGTTTCTGGTAAGGAACGTATTACCGCTGTGTGTATGTTTAGCATCTAAGTGTAGAGCTACCGCTGTTACCACTTGAAAAAGGTTGAATTAAAAAATCCGAGTGTCTTTTTTGTAATTTAACAATTGCATCGTGTGCTCAATATCTCCAAAGGGGTTTGTAAATCATAAATGGCCCCTTGGTGACTATGTAGAATGCATCCTAGACACTCAGACACCTAATGATCAGTCGACGTACTGGTCTAATTGAGGTTCCAATCAATATGAATTCAATCAGCCAGGCCATTCAGATGCGAGAACACACTTCAAATCTATTGTTACATTCAATAAGTCTAGCACAAATATATAAAGTACCTGGATGACTCAAACTTCACATAAAGCCAGCTCAAATAAAGTAAGGAACAATTTGGACATGTCACAATATATCTATGTTATTTGGCATTCGCAAAAATGATAACCTATTTGCATGTTTTCTTGTTTCATAATGTGGATTTTGTGTTGCTGTTGCACTTTTCATATAGGGCGAACTCTACCCGAAGATGTAGGAGCACTTTACATGACTGCCAGTTTTATTACACAAGGCCCAGTGGCGGCTCCTCCGCTAAGGCAAAGGAGCCTCGCCCCACTGCGTTTTTCAGGGTAAAGAAAGGAAAATAAAATGATAGTTATTATCATTTTAGTTTTCCCCATTGTGACGTCTTTGTGGGGCGGGGCTGCTCTCAGAGCAGGGGAAGGAGTGGTTTTCACTCCCTATGTGAGCATGAGTGCTTGGCCGGCCCTCTTAGTCCACCCAAAACAGTCATGTGTACATACTGTGTCCTCTAAGCAGGTTGCATTACAGCCTGTGTGGAGAACATGCCACCCCTTCAGCCCCTGGCTGAGCACCGTGTCACGGCAATCAGACCTATCACAGTGCTGCATTGCAGTGTTGTGATTGGCTGCAGGGAGCCTAGGAGCCCTGGTACTTCCTGCTTCCTGTCTCCCCCAAGAAGCCAGAAGGAGGACGTAGAAGGGACGATGGCTGGTCAGACGGCTGGCTGGGAGGATTTTTTAAAACCTATTTCCCTCCGCCCCTTCCCCTCACACTACTGCACTGCTGCTAACAGGTAGCAGTCGCCGTAGACAAGGTCACATTATTTAGGCAAGGGGTAATGAAGTGAGTTGCCCAGAATCACAGGACATTGATTGAGCTGACGCAGAGACTTGAACGTGGTTCCCCAGTACCAAAGTTGGCAGCGAAGGCCATAAAGCCACATCCTTAATAACACAATTAGACTAAGATAAACAATGTATTATTTCTCAAGGGAGCTTAGTTGGCATTTGCACATGTTTCCAAATAGATAGATATATTTTTAAAGTTTACCAGCAAAACAGTGCAACATCCTTTTTGATGCTAATGAATTGGGTTGTATTCACGACAGCTGAAAATCACTTGATGTATCCACTGGGAGACTGGCTCGCCATGATGACAGAGGGGAGATTACATTTGTTATTCTGTGAGAGAATTTGACCTGGCCTATGCTGTCCACTAGTTATAGTGGGTACCTTGCACCTTTCCCCAGGGAGAACTATGTCTACACCGGTTCACCCGGTACCAGCTTAACAGAACCCTGGCATCACAAAATGGATGCTGCCAGCCAGAGACACGTGTCTGCCCTTCTGCTGTTGGCCGAAACTCCAGCAGGGGAGGCTGGACAATAGGTTTCCTGTCACAGGGAAGTGTAACCACCTCCCAGACAGGCGTTGGTGTATTGGGGCTGGGTGGGTGCACTCCAAGAGTGCTTTGATGTCTGCACTGGGGGCACATTTGTTGTCCCTGTGCATAGTCCAGCTCAAACCGGTTGCAGGGGCTACCAGCTACAGAATCCCAGAATTTGAACTATCTACACTTCGTTGGATGACCACAGAATCTCCCTTTGAGTAAAGGAGTTACTCCCCTGCAAGGCAGGCACCAAAGACGCATTTGTCTGGTTTGCAACTACGCAACTCCTGGAGGACTCTGAAGACTTTGCAACACAAGATGTGTGTTTCCAAACTTCCCCGAGGTCGATCCATGCTCCCAGAAAACCTGAGATCCAAAGCCCTCGTGGGGACCATGCAACCCGAATCCCTAGACACTGTGCATATTTGCCGCAGCATATGCTTCTTGGCAATCCCTGAGACTGTGCTTTAGGCTACTTGTATTCCACACCCCAAGCAGGGATTCCACTGAAGATTACTGGCCTACACTCCTTGAGTGACCGGTGGGCTGGTATCTAGTGATTCCTCTTGAGGTTCCTTCGTTGTCCCTTGTCCGTCGACTTGTGGGTCCCTGAGAAGGGTACTGTAATGTTTAATGGGATTTCTTGGTTGGTCCAGATGTGCCCTGACTCTCCATTGCTTGGGGAGTCACCAGGACCTTGCTGGTCAACTGTGGAAAAGTAAATTTTGCCATGTTCTGTGTCCCTACGCCTCATCCATCATATGTTATGTGTGCATGACCAATATGCATATGTTATTCCCCATGTCTGATTAATGACGCAATTACAGTTGTGTCCACCTCTGATATGTCAGTTTCCAGTCCTCGTGAATAATACGAATATCAGGCCTATGTAAAGTTATGTTGCCACGTTTCCCAGTGTGCACGTTATTCCATTATAAAGTCCCCGTTTCCAGGCCTCAAAAGGGCCCGGACATCAGATTCAGCTCCTGTCTCCTGAAAGCCTCGCTGAGGAGCGATACAGCCCCCACCTGTATCCTCGACCCTTCACTTACTTCCTGCCTCGCAGTGCCCGGTGCAGCTTGGTTCTGCCTCTGAGTCTGCCAAAAGTATGTTATAGTTCCAGTTATCAGTTCAGTCCTCCTCCTCTGCATTCCTGAGCTACTGAACTGCATCAATAGTTTCCGTCATTGTCTAGCCTTCTCGTCTCCATGTTAGAGAAATACTGTATTAATGGTCATTTAATATTCTTCATCGTGCACTACATGTAGAATAATGCATGGTCCAGTCTTAGAGTCAAGTTAGCTTCTCCCCTCATGACTTCTAGTTCATATCAACATGTTCCCTAAACATCAGATACCAGATAGGGTTTAGGTACATGTCGCTCCGACCCTCCAGACTCTAGTCTCTGCTCCTAGCACAGAGTTCGTAGCCCCCAGCTTCTCCTAGTAATACGTCATTGCCAGTTTTCGCGCACCATTAGGTAAGAGGTCCCGGCTCCTTAGGTAGCCCCCTCCTATGTTTCCGCCCATTCATGACATATTCTGTTACGTTTGCATCACATGTCTATGTATACTCCCAGTTACACCTCTTTTTACTGTTATCTTTCGCGACTGCTACGCGTCACGCCTTCTGCTCCACCCACTGCTACGCCTACTGCAATGTAATGCTATGTGTTTGCGCTATGTATATATGCCTGTGTTTTGTTATTGAATGTCAGCGCGCTCATCCCAGACCTAGCCCCAGCAGCTGCTGGGCCTCTTTTCCCCTGCTGGGCCCCAGTTGTCCTGCTGGGCCCTGTCACCTCTGTTCCTATGCAGGTTGTCCTGATCCTGTCCTTATGCTGTAATAAACCTGCAGAAACTCCTACTACCTCGAATCTTGACTCTTATTTATTGAGCTATCTGTTATACTATATGCTTAGTCAAAAATAGGGTATTATTTATTTATTTACCACATAATGGCGCCCGAATAGGTACTTGCCCTTTCCCCACGCGTCGGTGAAGCCACGCCGACCCCCTGACCCTCTGCAGCCGTGACGGAACCATACCGGCCAAGTGCAGATATTTCTGCTTCAAGTATCTCTCAGGCCCACGGAGGAGACGGAGGAGGCGGTCCAGCATCCAAACGAGACGGTGGAGGAACGCGGCGAGTCCCGACCAGAGCCCAAGCCGAGAGTCCAAGGTCCGAGGTATCCGGAGGCCCACCTCTAAGTGAAGTCCGAAGTCCGAAGTTCGTCGTCCGTCGTCCAGTCCCGTCCGAGGCTTTCCGTTCCGTGCTGCCCGGTGAGTACCATTGCTGGGGTAGTATCTAGACAGGGTCAGTCTAAATTGACTCCTGGTCCGTGGGTTGGTGGTACCCAAGCCCACAAACGAAGTGTTCACCTAGGTGGATACGGGTCTTGATGCGTTCCTTTATGGGACCGGTATGTTCCGTACTGTTACAGCAGTGCATCCAGTAACTCTAGTCTGTTCCGTTCTCGAGAATTCTGTTCTGTTTCTGTTTTCAGTATTTTCAGGTAGTATTCTGTTCGAACTGTTATGTTATGATATTGTTTAATGTATTTCCAATGTCGTGGTATGCCTGAATTGTTTTCCCAATTGTTATTGTTTTTCGTGTATTGTATTGTGTTCCGATTCAAGTTTAGAATGCCGCTCTTTTCCAAGTTACGTCAGTTAAAAACTAGAAAGGGTCTGTTAGAGGAAGCGGTTCCTGTCCCGCCTAGGGACAGTCCAGGTCATTTTATGTATCAGAAACATGGCATAAGCGCCATAATGTATCTAGATTTATGGGTAGAGTATACCAAACAGTTAGAAGAAAAGTATAGATGGCCCGTATCGGGTACATGGGATGCCGAATGTATCATGCGAGTAGAAGAAGCATTATGGAAAAAGAAAGCCAGACAGTCACAGAAAGATGCCATCGAGTTATGGCGTAAGGAAGCGCATAGAAGAACGGAAAAGGAAGTCAGAAAGTCAGAGTTAAGTAGAGAATCCCAAGAGCGAGCCCAAGAAAGAGAATTAATCGAGATAGGTGAACAAGTCAAAGCCGAACAGTCAGACAGACAGAGGCATGCCCTCATTAAGGGTATGTATCCTCTTCTTGCCGAGGGCTTGCCAAAAGCGACCCCAGAGGCATCCAGTAATTTCCCGCCACCATTAGTTCCGACCAAGCTACGTCATAAACCGACCGCAGCTGATATTTTTATTTCGTCCTATCTGGACGACACAGTCCCCGAATATGCAAATCCTGTTCGCGCTCCGCCAGTCCCTGTAAATCAGGCACTTCCCGCTCCTCCAGACACCGGAGTACCTGTTACGGTACCCCCGGTCCAGCCTACAGTTCCATTTCCCACTCTGCCAGGACGTAGAGCCTCAGTAGACGACTCCAGTCTAGGGGCCGCAGGAGGAGCTACTCCTCAAACCCCACCGCCACACAAACGTTTATCAGCACTCGAATTACATGCTCAAGCATCACAGCGTACTCCTAAAAGTAATAAGTCTGTCACAGAAATCAGACAAGCCCTTAACGAATGTGTCTATGATCCAGTTCCAGGCGAATATACTATGGTTTTATATTCCTTACGTGTAAGGAGAGTGACCGAGTATCTAGTCACTTTACCGAATATGAAAGAAGATCTAGACAGAATATATCGTTTCATCCATACAGGGGATGATCCAGAAAGTATTGGCGAGATTATGTCTCAAAGGAAAGCCGAGATTCAGCTCATGATATTAAAGTTCCTGATCAATTGTCTAATAAGAGAACAAGATTACCCGTCTAAAGATTCCGCCGAAATGAGAATCCTGACAAGGTGGAGTGATAATATAGCCGAGGGTAAGCACAAGACCGTCGGTGCCATGGAGAGTATGTACAAGAAAATTCGTAAAGAAATAATAAGGTTACACGAACAGCGTAAAGCAGCACAAGTAAGCGAGAAAGAAAGTATCTCTGATCCTGAAGAGGAAGACGAGAATTCCGCCAGAATAGCGTATGTAGGAAAATCTAGATTTCCAGATCGCCATTTACGCCTGGAACCCAAGTCTATTTTTCATCTAGCACCAGAACAAGGTTCTCTAGAACAAGTATTTCAAGCTACCGATCACATTCTGAAATCACGAATCGGTTACAGTGAATTAAGTACCATGCATGAACAAGAACTAGCCCGATCAGCAGTCCGATGGATTACTGATTCTACCACTTTTCCAGACGAAATAGTGGCACAAATGTTTCTGAAACTGCCCCCAGCCGAGCAACGACTGGTGGGTATGTATATGATCCAGCACCTCATCACTCTGTATGAGGGTCAACATTCTGATCCAGGCCCGTTACACGATGTCCTGAACGAGTTACTCCAGTATAGATGGAGAGGTCTAGGTACCGATTTAATTAGTGTCATTCTAGAACAGCGCCACAAATATAGAACGTTTTTGAACCCACATTTTGTTCATGTCTCACCCCCAGAAAGTAAATCATTCTACATAGACAGACAGAATCCGTTACGAGAAGTCCACCCAGTCCAAGGGGCGGGTGGCGTAATGCAACGAGTGTTTGTATACACTCCGATTTCAAAGATGGAACTTCTTGAAATGAAGAAATTAATTCCTTGTCATGACAAAGATCCAGCAGGGTTCCATAGAGAATTAAAAGACATGCTTCGGATGGGAGAATACACTTACCCAGATATCATTAAAATGTTAAAGGTCCTGTTACCCGCAGGGGTGTATGAAAAGTTAAAGGAAAAAGAATGGGAGGTGGGAGAGAAAAAGATCGATTGGGCAGCTCTAGAAGCTGAAGACAAGGCACGAGTACCAGGTACCGGTCTTGGAGATAAATGTAAAGAATTACCAGAATTATTGATTCAAGTTTTACCCAGATTATTGACAACGAGGAAGGAAGACTGGGATGCAATCTCAGCCTGTAAACAGAAACAAGATGAAGATATTAGTGATTTTTATTCTAGATTTGAGAAATGTTTCAGTATTAACAGTGGTCTCAAGACAAGTAGTGAGTCATACCCTCACCTTTTCGTTACTAAATTAGTCGAGAATTCAAGTCCACAAATTAAAAATCGAGTTTTGAAAGTCGAAAGCACCTGGCAAGCAAATACTCCGTCCCAGATGCTCCAGATGCTCCAGTATCACCAGAATAGAATCAGGGAAGAGCAAGAACACGAAAGAAAACGTATGAAAGACACAAAAATGAAAGTGCTAGTTGCACAATCTGTTCCTCAAGACAGTCAGAAGAGGGGTCCAAATCAAGCCAATCAAGCCAGTCATCCTGCAGCTCCCGTTAAAGGGAACTGCAATTATTGTAAACAGCCAGGTCATTTTATAAACGAGTGTGCAGTTCTGAAACATAACATAGCTACTGGTAAGACTAAAGAAAGACCACGTCCGCCTAGACAAGAACAAGTTTCACAGACTCCTCAGTCACAGAATGCACAACAGACAGTTCCCGCACCGCAGCCTATTGCTGCAACACAGCACGTTACATCGCAGATGTACCAGTACGCACAGTCTGAGTATCCCGAGTACCAGTCATATTCATGAAACAGCCTAGAGAGGGAGGTAGGCTTGCCTCTCATCGAGATACCTGTAGATCAAGAAGGTCCTTATGTTCACAGTCAAGTATTAGGGAAAGACAGTAAGTTCTTGATCGATACAGGGGCAAGTAGGACCACAATTAGTCATGCCGAAGTTCCAGGGGCTCCGCTCTCAGGCTCAAGAAATGTTTCCCTTGGATTTTCAGGAAAACCCATCGTTAACGAGATATCAAAGCCAGTCACTCTAGAAGTAGGTCCATTGTCCCGCACTACTGATCTGTTACTTACTAAGTCATGTCCAGAAAACCTATTAGGCATTAAGACACTGAAAGAATTAGGTGCAGTTATTTGCTGTTCCCCAGAGGGAATACGTCTGTTCCTACGTGACTTTAAGGGTCACTATGTATTACGAGATTTTGATTCGAGATTGTCTAATGTTCCGCAGCATTTATGGGCGCAAGGTCCAACTGATGTAGGTTATATGCAAATCACACCCTATCGTGTGACTCTCAAGCCAGGTGTAGTGTTACCCCGAATCAGACAGTACAGATTGCCACCTGAGGCTGTAGCAGCCTTATCCAAAATTATTGACGAGCTCATGGCTCAAGGAGTAGTCGTAGAAACTGACTCCAATGTATGTAATTCTCCGATCATTCCAGTCATGAAACGTACTGATCCAAATGCACCCCCAGTATATCGATTAGTGATTGATTTACGAGAGCTTAATAAATGTATTATTCCTCAGTACCCAGTTGTCCCAGATATTTCTTCCCTGTTAACAGCCATTGATTCCGAAGCCATGTTTTTCACTGTCATAGACCTCAAGAATGCATTTTTCAGTGTTCCGATTCATCCAGACAGCCAGTTTCTTTTCGGATTTTGTTTAAATGGAAGGAGCTATATGTTTACACGCGCTCCTCAAGGTTTCACAGAAAGTCCTAGTATTTACAGTCAGGCACTCAAGAGACAACTAGACAACATTCACATGCCAACTGACACTGCCCTACTCCAGTATGTCGATGATCTACTGATCACTGCCCGTTCTGAACGTGACTGCGAGCGTGCATCACTTACAGTTTTGTATTTCCTAGCCGAAATGGGGCACAAGGTGTCACCTTCGAAGCTTCAATTCTGTGTTCAGCAAGTGGTATACTTAGGACACTTGCTGTCCAAGAGGGGTAGGCAGTTGACACCAGACCGTATCCAGTTAATAGCGAGTCTTCCCCAGCCCAGAACCCAGAAGGAGGTACGTGCCTTTATCGGCCTTACTTCTTATTGTAGACAATGGATTCCCCAGTATGCATTTCTAGCCAAGCCACTGATACAGTTAACGACACAGGAGGCAGCCGTATCGACTGTCCTCCCTTGGACATCTGAACATACACTTAGTTTCAACGAGTTAAAGAAAGCCCTATGTCAAGCTCCAGTTCTAGCTACACCGAACTACAGTAAGCCTTTTACACTTTTCGTTACTGAACGCGAAGGTACAGCATTGTCTGTTCTCACACAAGATCAAGCAGGACAATACAAGCCCTGTGCTTATTTTTCGAGCACATTAGATCCAGTCGCCCAGGCGTTGCCTGCGTGCCTCAAGTCAGTTGCAGCCACAGCACTAGCTATCAGACAAAGTGATTCCATAGTTTTAGGACACTCCCTGATTGTACAAGTTCCACATTCCGTAGAAGTTCTTTTAAACCGAACACAAACTCAGCACTTGACAATTGCACGTTTAACGGGTTATGAATTGACACTGTTCCAGCCACACATAGAAATCAGACGCTGCAACGTTCTGAATCCTGCTACACTGTTACCATCAGTTAATTCAAATCCAGACCCACATGACTGTGTGGAAGTAGTTAACATTACGACAAAGCCAAGACAAGACCTGACAGATATTCCGTTACCAGATCCCGACCTGACACTTTATGTGGATGGTTCATGTATGAGAACTAGTACAGGAGAACTAGTCGCTGCGTATGCAGTGACTACTGACACTGAAGTTATTGAAACACACCGTATTGATACCCTGTCCGCTCAAGCAGCAGAGCTAGTCGCTCTGACACAAGCCTGTATACATGCCAAGAACCTGAAAGTTAATGTTTACACAGATTCACGTTACGCATTCGGAGTTGTACACGACTTCGGAGTGCTCTGGCAGGAGAGAGGTTTCATGACTTCTCATGGAACCAAGATTCAGCATGGTCTCCTTATTCAAGCCCTGTTAGATGCCATACACTTACCGACATCCATTGCTATCATGAAATGCAAAGCACATACGAAAGTTACAGACATTATTTCCCAAGGTAATGATCTAGCAGACCGCACAGCCAAGCTTACAGCACAGACTCCAGACATTCCAGTTAATCAGACACATACTCCAGATCCGACTACATGCATGACAGTTAAGGACCCTACTCAGGATGTCATAGATATCCAGTTACACGCTACTCCCGATGAAATCAAGAAATGGTCTGAACAAGGAGGGGTCCAGACAGATCAAGGATGGTTAACAAAGGGTAGAGCCACATGGTTTCTCCCCGATTCTATGGTTCAAGTCATTATCAATACCGCACATAGTCCAGCACATTTAGGAGAAAAAGCTATGTTAGACAGTATCCAGAACATTTGGTTCAACAAGCATTTACGAGCTGCAGCCAAACAGAAAGTCCGTACCTGTATGATATGTTGTCAGTTTAACCCAGGTAAAAGTGTCCCGGTGGAACAAGGTGGTTTCCAGCCCCCTGACCACCCTTTTGAGGTCCTCCAGATGGATTATATTCAGATGGAGCGATGTCGAGGTTTCAAGTATGTCCTTGTAGTTGTATGCGCTTTGTCCAGGTGGACAGAAGCATATCCAGTCCCAGATTACACAGCCGCGACCACTGCCAAACAGTTGGTTCGTGAATTTTTCCCTAGATACGGACTCCCTAGAGTCGTATATTCTGATAACGGTCAGCCATTCTCCTCAGAGTTAATGAAGCACGTTTCCCTGTTGTTAGGGTACCAGTGGAAGTTTCATTGTGTACGCCATCCTGAAGCAGCCGGTCTCGTAGAGAGACATAATCAGACTCTGAAAATCCGCATTGCAAAAGTCTGTAAGGACAAAGGTGTAGACTGGTTAGTAGCTCTGCCAGTCGCTTTATTTTATATGCGCATGGTCGCACATTCTAGATCAGGTCTGTCCCCGTATGAGGTCGTATTCGGCCGCCCCCCTAACATGTGGGGTACTCCTAGACCCCGAAGTATTACCGATGTTTCATGTAATATGCTGACAGATTACCTAGCTTCCTTGATGTCTGCCCTCAACTCATGTCGTTCACAGGTTGCCGCCGCATTTCCAGACAATACCGAGGTGGCACCGCACGAGATCGTTCCAGGCTCCCTTGTGATGGTCCGGAATTTCGACAGATCAAGTCCGCTGGAACCACGTTGGAAGGAGCCACGCCAGGTCCTCTTGACCACCCGTACTGCCGTCAAGTTGGAAGGCAGGAAGGGGTGGGTCCATCTTTCTCATGTAAAACTTTTCAATCCATTGAAACCAGTCTCCAAGAACATTTCCAAGGATTTCCAGGATTCGAAAGATCGCCAGAACATTGTTTTAAAGGACTGTCCCGCACAAGACATTATTACAACCCCTCCCTTGTTAGAGAAAACTCCGCAACAGGAGTATAAGCTCAAATTAAGGTCTAGCAAAATAAGTCAGTCAGTTTGATTGTATAAGTCCTCCCCTAGGTGAAACGGTTAAATTGTTTCTGACATGTATAAAATAGACCCCCATAGTGAGAGAGTCAGTCGAAGTTCACTTCAATGTATCGTTTTTCTGAGTTTCATATTATTCATCAGCATAATGATTTCCTGCACTAGTTACGCATTTTTCCTGTATTTTCCAGTTCCTCATGTAAATATGTCTGCTAATGCTACAGTAGAGCACACGTTTAGTGATCTGCCTCCTCACGAATATTCATACCGCCTCGCTATGCGCAACAACACATTCATCCGTATGTTACATTATTCACACCAGACCAGCAATGCCACTAATTGTTGGGTGTGTGGTCGACTCCCCCCTTTCCAGACACCGAAGGGAGTTCTGCCACTGTTTCCTTATCCATTCTCACATAATGGTTCGTGTGGAGCATGGTCCACGTTAACGTCATCCTCAACAGATATGTCTTTTCTTAACAGTACATGTTTTCCAGACAAGAAAGGTTTCCCCCACAGAACAGGTTTAGATCTAGAAAACGAAGTATATAATTTAGGTAATTATTCGTCGAATTTCATGGTCCTGAATGTTCAGTCTGATACTACTCCAGACTTACCTGCTATTTCAGTACTACCTGTCAAAGGCGAATTATGTGTCCGTAATTATGGTTCTGTACATGTAGGTCATAGTGAATGTACTACTGTTATCAAGTATAGTGACAGTGGGAAATCTGTTTTCAAAGCTTCACGTCATTCTTATTTTATTTGTGGTCAAACTGCATATGTCCGTCTGCCCCTCGATTGGGAGGGAACCTGTTACATTGCTTTCCTACTGCCACCTGTTTTCCTAGCCCCATCTGATTATCACAGAAACACACGTCTAGTACACATTAGACATAGAAGGGAGTCCCCAATTGTCGATTATACTGAAACTACTCTAGAACAGTATACAGATTTCAATAAAGGTTTCTTCTTCTTCGTAGGACCTGTCCAGAATAGTAAACTGATCCGTAGGTTAACAAGAACCCTTGAAGCTGTAGTAAATGAGACTGCCTCTGCTCTAGGTAACCTAACCGAAGAACAATCTGCTATGAGATTTGTCGTTTTGCAAAATCGTCTCGTCCTTGACGTCATACTGGCCGATAGGGGCGGGGCCTGTAGAGTCATCGGATCTAGTTGCTGCATTTTCATTCCAAATAACGCACCGTCTGTTTATTCAGCTATAACCAGACTCCATAAAATTGCCCATCTGTTACACCAAGATCCAGGCACCTGGACATGGTCCGGTTGGTTCTGGAATATAATTTCCGCATGGGGATGGAAAGTCCTGTCCTTTCTAGGTATTGCAGTAGCGATCATATTTAGCTGCTGCCTCTGTATACAATGTGGCCCTGCGATTTGCAGCATGTGTGCTACCTCTTGTATTCCTAGTCCCAAGCCCCGTTCTGAATCCCGTTCCAAGACAATTCGAGACGAGCAAATGGTACTGTATGAAATGATAGACGGTATCATGAAAATTGATGTTTCCTGATGGAAACGTAGTGACAAGGAGGGAATGTGGAAAAGTAAATTTTGCCATGTTCTGTGTCCCTACGCCTCATCCATCATATGTTATGTGTGCATGACCAATATGCATATGTTATTCCCCATGTCTGATTAATGACGCAATTACAGTTGTGTCCACCTCTGATATGTCAGTTTCCAGTCCTCGTGAATAATACGAATATCAGGCCTATGTAAAGTTATGTTGCCACGTTTCCCAGTGTGCACGTTATTCCATTATAAAGTCCCCGTTTCCAGGCCTCAAAAGGGCCCGGACATCAGATTCAGCTCCTGTCTCCTGAAAGCCTCGCTGAGGAGCGATACAGCCCCCACCTGTATCCTCGACCCTTCACTTACTTCCTGCCTCGCAGTGCCCGGTGCAGCTTGGTTCTGCCTCTGAGTCTGCCAAAAGTATGTTATAGTTCCAGTTATCAGTTCAGTCCTCCTCCTCTGCATTCCTGAGCTACTGAACTGCATCAATAGTTTCCGTCATTGTCTAGCCTTCTCGTCTCCATGTTAGAGAAATACTGTATTAATGGTCATTTAATATTCTTCATCGTGCACTACATGTAGAATAATGCATGGTCCAGTCTTAGAGTCAAGTTAGCTTCTCCCCTCATGACTTCTAGTTCATATCAACATGTTCCCTAAACATCAGATACCAGATAGGGTTTAGGTACATGTCGCTCCGACCCTCCAGACTCTAGTCTCTGCTCCTAGCACAGAGTTCGTAGCCCCCAGCTTCTCCTAGTAATACGTCATTGCCAGTTTTCGCGCACCATTAGGTAAGAGGTCCCGGCTCCTTAGGTAGCCCCCTCCTATGTTTCCGCCCATTCATGACATATTCTGTTACGTTTGCATCACATGTCTATGTATACTCCCAGTTACACCTCTTTTTACTGTTATCTTTCGCGACTGCTACGCGTCACGCCTTCTGCTCCACCCACTTCTACGCCTACTGCAATGTAATGCTATGTGTTCGCGCTATGTATATATGCCTGTGTTTTGTTATTGAATGTCAGCGCGCTCATCCCAGACCTAGCCCCAGCAGCTGCTGGGCCTCTTTTCCCCTGCTGGGCCCCAGTTGTCCTGCTGGGCCCTGTCACCTCTGTTCCTATGCAGGTTGTCCTGATCCTGTCCTTATGCTGTAA
Source organism: Lissotriton helveticus (assembly GCF_964261635.1). NCBI lineage: Eukaryota > Metazoa > Chordata > Amphibia > Caudata > Salamandridae > Lissotriton > Lissotriton helveticus. The sequence continues at coordinate 1,279,439,106 of NC_136069.1, forward strand.
TAAACCTGCAGAAACTCCTACTACCTCGAATCTTGACTCTTATTTATTGAGCTATCTGTTATACTATATGCTTAGTCAAAAATAGGGTATTATTTATTTATTTACCACACAACACTGAAGTCTTTTTTACTCTCACCACATAGGTTGCTGTTGCCAAGGCTTGTTGGTCTCCAATCCAGACACCGACCTCATAGCACTCAACATCCTTCATGGGACAGCTCGCCTGCAGACTGGTCATCGTCACCGTTTCCTGGTTCCCGTGGAAGCAGAGTCAAGCTTCACCTCATCGCATGTGAAACACCCAACATTGGCGGTCATTGGTCTACCGTGCCCCTGGACACCCTGAAGTGACCCAGACTCTATCCCCTCTGCTTTCAGGTTCTTCACATCATCAATCCAGGCTTGGATCACACCGGACACTTTTCCTTTCCACAGCAGCAGCACTTTGCAGCAACTCGACATTGAAAACAGCGATGATTCCCGTCACCATTTGGCACCTATGCACCCGGCTTCCCTGGGTGAGGTAACACGAGTACTCTGGTGCTCACATGGGTGCTGGCCTTAGAACCTTCTAAGTCTAAAAGGCTCCAAGTCCTCTCCGAAGTGTCCTTAATCTTTAAAATTCCAACCGTGGCTTTCCCATAGGACTGTACGGAGCTCGCGGCTGTGTTCTCACACTGCACGCGTACCCCGTACGTCCCCTGTGTCACTACCTTGGGTGGTTCCTTGGGGTCCCAGCAATTCTACGTGCTCTAGGCACTGTGTCTAGTCAAGTCGTGGTTCTTATACCACTTTCTTAATATATGGTTTGCTCTCCCCCTGGAGCCCATTGTATATTGTGCTATTTACTTACGTTCTAGTGTGTTGATATTGTGTATCCGCTTCTCTAATCTCATAAAGAGGTTAGTAGAGAGTGTTTAGTACCGAATACATATATTTTATATATACCTTGTGTGGTTCCCCTTTCATTTGGTCATTCAAGAGGTTATAATCTGGTAAACCAAGCTGCTATACACTCCTTCAAGACTTAGCCTGAAGGCTGCTCTCCATAACTATCACTAGGATAGCTTTCAATAAAGGTTGTCTTAAACCTAATCATCAACAAGGGCTGTTTGGACTGGTGCAAGGTGCCCAAAATAACTAGTGGACAGCATATGCCAGGCCAACTTCTCCCACTCTGTATCTAAGAATTAGGCTGCACCAACAATTACATTTCAGCAACATCAATTTTCATCCCACATATAGCCGTATATACACAGTTTCATTCAAGCAACGTTTCACTGTATTTGCCAAGTGGTATCTATCATTTTTATTTGGTCTAATGGCATTAACATCACACTATGATCAATTCTACACAGATTCCTCTGAATTGGAGTAACAGCAAACCCACTAGAGATGGTAATAGCCACATTTCTTTTTCCCCGTATCCTTAAATGACCTGGTTATTACTTTTTGTTTTTGGTTTGGTATAAGTACTCCCTAGCCCCTGACCCAGCTCTAAAAGCTTTGATGAACCAAGGGTACTTGTAATAAATGAAAGGTTATCTTGCAAAGTTTTAAATATTGTTTCTCAATTACACTGATGACTACTAGAAAACTAACAGATGACACAATATTAACTTCTTGGATATCTGTTAGGTATAAAGTAAGAAATCAGACGTTAAACATAGCTGATATGGCCTTAGGCAGCACTTACATAAAAAAAAAAGCTCAGGCACTAAATTCACAAAGCAATTCATGGTTTTCCAATGTGTTGTTACTACTGAAACCAGAAAGAAGGGCCCTTGAAAGCTAGTGGAAACAGTTCAGCCTGCCATCAGATCTCATAGCATGCTACACACATTACCATGCCTAAAAGGATGCCATCATCACAGCTGAGAGGACTTATTTCTTCGAAAGAACACTTCTGAGGACCTGGAAAAATGTTTGCATCAGCTTTAGAGGATACACAGGATGTTTTCATGTCAGTTTGTAAGTGATGATCTAAAGTCTTTCTTCAGCAAAAAAGTAACTTCACCTAAAGCCAGTCTCGATCCAGGCTGCCATCTCTCAAATGAACCCAAGCCTTCAACGGCAGATTGTTTAATACTCAATATTATCATTTCAATTTAGGAGATACCACCACAAATATAATATATAACATCTAACCTGTTTGCTGCCTCTTCATGGGTATCCCACTATATGAAAAGAATCAAACTTTGAGATGCTGTGATTGCCAGAGAAGACGAAAAATACATTGTTTTGTTTTCTATGAAAACGATCCTGGAAGATCATTGCTATACATTTTTTATAGGATCAGGTGTCAAAAAAAGGGATGTTTATTTTGTAAAAAGTTGAATATGGAAGTGATCACCGAAAAAATATTGTTATTGCAGCTGACGTAATGAGAGTGTCATCAAAGAGTCAGCCAAAGGTAAATCAATATTCAGGAAGGAATTCATCTACAGGTTTGATCTTGTAGCATTACAAAATGCTTTATATCTTATGTTGGCAGCTTATGAAGAAAGGCCATTGGGGATAAAAGAAGAGACATGTAAGTATGATGAGCCTCCTGCCAGATCATCAGACATGGAGAACCATTCCACAATATTGCCTGTGGAACTGATCCCAGAGTAGAATGCTGATCAGGCCACAAGAATAGTGCAGTCCTCTTAAAATTCAATTTTATTTGTCAAAGTGGGTGGTTGTGATTGGACAAAAAGCATACATCTCGGGCCTCATTTAGAGTTTGGCAGACGGGTACTTCTTCACAAATGTGACAAATATCCTGTCCATCTAATTGCAAGTACATTAGGATATAATGCACTTGCAATAAGGCAAAGGGTATATCTATCGCATGAGTGATACAGTATTGTGTGCCAAATTCTAAATTAAGCCCAAATTGTCTGATGCATATCTCTTTCTCCCTAATTATATGGTCAGAAAATATTGCAGTGGGTTGTTTGTGAACTGACAAAATATGTATACAGTGCAGATTCCATAGACCCTCGGTGACCCTTATACTTCCTAATATCAAACTACTGTTTTGTACTGCACCAGTCAATTCATCAAATCATTCTTAAATCACCAAAGAAGGATCTAGCCAAGAATAACATGACTATTAGACTTGGCCCTTTTTGCAGGGTCATCCCTGAACTTTTTGCCTTCCTCCTGGAATTTTTTCTGACCTGGTTTTGGTGGTTTTAGGACTCTGGGCACTTTACTGCTGCTGTCCAGTGTTAAAGTGCATTTGCTCTCTATGGTTAACGTGGCATCTCATATGCCTGGGGCCAGTAAATACATGCTACTAGTGGGCTTGCAGTGCTGATTGCGCCACCCACCAAAGTAGCCTTTCAAACCTGTCTCAGGCCTCTGCCATTGCAGGGCCTGAGGGTGCAGCTTAGTGCCGCGGTGATGTGGCACATAAAGTGAATCATCAAATAAGTGTGTTCATGAATTATGTACACATCCCTGCGTTGGGCACTCCACTAAGGTTCGTCACGAAAAGACAGACTCCACTGTGCTTTAAAGTGAATTTATTTGTTGTTCATTAAATGTTAACGTTGTATATTCAATTCATTACTTTCATTTCTTTGTTCCTTGTTTTCAACAATGTGGTAATTTCCAAAAGAATGCTCCGATGCATTTCGGGCAGGAATCGCCCTCTCTCAAGGAGCCCTAAAATTCAAAACAGCAATTGTTTGCTACATAGCCCATCATCATAACGAAATACATGCGAAACGATAATATCCAACATTTCAACGATTTCGTGGGTTTTAAACCAAAGTAACTAACAGTAATGAGTAATGCTCATCCATGGTATACAATTTTACTGTGATTCAAATGATGTTAGTGAAAAAAAGTGCTCGCCTAAGTAGTAAAAGTGATTTATGGTTAAACGCGGGTGAATACGGGAGTGTGGGGGATTTGAGGGATGCCTAACATCTAGCATTAAAAGAAAAAAGAAGAGGCTCACATGGTCTTGGAGTTCAAAGGATTTCAAGGGAGCTGTAACAAAAACCAGATCGAAGTAAGCATGTGTGACAAAAGTTGCCCTGATGCTAAGGTAAATTCCACATTTTCAAACATGCAGGCTGGAAACCCGATTTACTGAAATGTGTAAGGGTACGCGAAGTATCCAAATTTCCTCCATCCAATCAGGATCGGGATACGGAAGTCAACCTTGACGTTTGAGGAAATATTTAACACGATGACGCGTTGATGGACATGAAAAGAGGACTTACGGGAAACTGTTCAGACATGTTGAGTGAATGACCAACTTGTGGCGTCCAAACGCGCCCGTAACACCAAAAATTTACTTACACCAAATCGTTTCGGCCATCTTAACGGGGTGATAGAGTGGAATATTATAAAAGGAGGGGAAAGAACATTTTTATAGGAGTCTAAAACGGAAAACAAAGGAACGTTAATCATATGCACAAAGCAAATCTATAGTATATCATTGAGACATACTGTATGACGTATGGTGAGCATTGAAATCAAACTTGAACATCGGTTTGAATATACAAAAATGTGTGTTAGTAGTCGCACAACAGAAATCAGTGTCCACATGTACCTCAATGGGTACTTATAGAAAGCAGCTAAGTTCAATACGGTCATTCAGACCAAATGGTTTCAAGAATTGCATACGATATATCCACGCGGTTTCTTTCTGTATAAGAGCTTTGTTATTGTCTTTTCCTTCTTTCTTTTCAATTAGCTCTAATACCATACATTTTAATTGCGCTACATTGTGGTTGTGTTTCAAGAAATGCATGGCCACACTAGATCTTTCTTGTTTGGTCCGTATGTTTGACTTGTGTTCGTTTAGACACATTTTTATTTTTCTCTCAGTTTTTCCAATATAGATTTTCCCACAAGGGCATTTGAGCAGATAAATTAAGTTGGACGAGTCGCAGGTTGCATTCACATTAACTTTGATTTCAATGCCCTTCATAGGATGGTTTATTTTATTGCCCTTGATGATGTTATTGCAGCTGTTGCAATTGAGACAAGGTCTCATTCCCTTGTATTGAATTTGTCGAACAGAATTCGCCAATGGTTCAATATGATTTTTTTGTATCTTCCACTTAGTGTAGAGTACTTCGAAACTAACACCATTCTAGTGTTTTCATTTTTGGTTGCTCTCTTGAGTGCTTTTTCACGAGTGATGTTTGTTGCTTTGTTCATAGCTTCATTGACTATTTCCTGTGGGTATCCTCTCTCTATGAATCTTAGTTCATTTCATTCATGCGTTTAGCGCAAACTTCAGGGTTAGAAACAATGCGTTTGACTCGCAACATTTGACTATAAGGCAAGTGGCGTTTTAATGAATTCTGATGGAAGCTTGAATGATGTAATGTATTATTGTGGTCTGTCTCTTTTCTGAATAAATCAGTTTCCAATCCTGTGTTGGTCCTTGTGATGGAAACATCCAAGAAATTTATGGTGTGCTCACTCATGTTCCAGGTAAGTTGAATCCTGTTGTCTTTAGTGTTGAGTTCAACTAGTGCTTTCTCTAAGTTCTCCTTGGTGTCTTTCCAAATGAAAAATAGGTCATCTGTGTAACGAACGTACATATGCAAATTCTTCATCCAATGAAGGTTGTCATAAATGTTCATAGATTCGAATTCAGCCATGTATATATTGGCGTATGTTGGTGTGGCGCAATTGCCCATGGACATCCCAGACAACTGTTGGTACCAATGTTTTTCGTAGGTGAAATAGCTGTGATATAATGTATATATCATTAGTTCCATAAGGAAAGTCTGCATGGGACCCGAGATCTCACTGTTTAGGAGAGTCTTCTCTACAGCATCGATTCCTCCGCCGTGAGGGATGGATGTGTACAGGTTTTTAACATCTGCTGTACATAGGATCAGAATATCATCCTCTTCAACGATCACGTCAGAGAGTTTAAGTAGGAAATCGGTGGTATCCTTTATATAGCTCTTGAGTTTCTTTACTCGTGGTTGAAGGTAACGATCTAAGAATTTCCCCACTGGTTCGTGGAGAGAACCCCCTGTGGAAACTATGGGCCGGAAGGGTGGATCCAACTGACACTTGTGTATTTTCGGTAACATTGTTATCGTCGGACTTTTGGGATGTTCAACCAATAGGAACTTCTTGGTACGGTCATCAATTATCCCTTGTTCGTAAGCGTTTGTTACTAGCTCCATTAGCGTTGCCTTAAATAGGCTAGTGGGATTAGTTTCAAGTGACATGTACATGCTCGAATCCGAGATGTGTTCAAATGTTGTCGCTTGATACATGCTGGTGTTGATGACAACAAGAGCGCCACCTTTGTCAGCTTTAATGCATTTATTTGCCTTGTTTTCTGCAATTTTTCCCAGGGTGTCACGATCTTTTTGAGTGATGTTCATTTTCGTTGTTTTCTTGTAGTTGATTTTCTCCAAATCTTGTTTAACTAATGTTTCGAAAGTATCAATGCTTTTATGGCTGCTTGGTGGCATGTATGAGCTCGAAGGGCGTAGACCAAGAAGTTGATCCGGTTTCTTTTCTGTTGGAGGTGAAAGAACGTTCTCAAAAAAGTGGCGTAGCCGTAGTTTCCGTGTTAATTTAAACGTGCTAGTCTCCAATTCCAAAAGTTTAGTGAAAGTGGTTGGAATAAACGATGTGCCTTTTTGTAAAAGATTGATTTCATGTGATGATAGTCTGGTGTCTGAGATGTTTATCACTAGCGATTCATTTTCTTTTTGTTGTCCTTTTTGGTGGTCCTTGTCGATGGGGCCCCTCTTTCCTTTTCTTTTGCTCCGCCTGGGTGGTCGGTTTCGCTTTGGCCTCCCTCTAAAAAAGGACCAGATGTTGAAGCGTTTTCCTCATGTGTAGTCAGTGTTTGTTCTTTATCTCTATCTTCTCCTGTGATGTTGCGACCAAATGTTATTTTCTTAGGTGGGCGGCTGGAGGTGTCGCTCCCTGAGGAGGAAGTGTCAGTCTGTTGACTATATGGTTTGTTGCGTCGACGTTGAGCATATACATCAGCCCAGGTGTACACCTCTCCTAATTTATAATCGAGCGTATCGCGTCGAAATTTCCGAATTTTCCTGTCATTAATTTCTTTGGTGTGTTTTTCTAGCTGTATGTTTATATCTTCTAACATTTTTGTTAATTCCTCTGGTGAGATGGATTCTTACAGCTCTTTCTCAACTTCTTTGATTTCTTTGGTCAATTCTTTGAGGATGTTTGATAGTTCCTCTACTATGAGGAGGATGAGGTCGAGGCTACACTTATTCAGGATGGCATTCCATTTCTCTTGGAAACTTTTGAAGAAAGCAACAAACATCACTCGTGAAAAAGCACTCATGAGAGCAACCAAAAATGAAGACACTAGAATGGTGTTAGTTTCGAAGTACTCTACACTAAGTAGAAGATACAAAAAAATCATATTAAACCATTGGCGAATTCTATCGTCTGAACCTGAATTTAAAGATCTATTCAAACATCCACCAATATTTGCATACACCAGAGCAAATAATATGAGAGAGATTCTGTCGAAAGACACTGTTCGACAAATTGAATACAAGGGAATGAGACCTTGTCTCAATTGCAATAGCTGCAATAACATCATCAAGGGCAATAAAATAAACCATCCTATGAAGGGCAATGAAATCAAAGTTAATGTGAATGCAACCTGAGACTCGTCCAACTTAATTTATCTTCTCAAATGCCCTTGCGGGAAAATCTATATTGGAAAAACTGAGAGAAAAATAAATAAATAAATAAATAAATAAAAAAAATAAGTCTAAACGAACACAAGTCAAACATACGGACCAAACAAGAAAGATCTAGTGTCTTTCTTGTTCTCTGTGCCCACTCAGAAGAGGCCAAGCAAGTGGAGGAGGAACATGGCGGCAGGCTGACATCTGCCGTGGGGGCTCCGACCGGGAGGTGATTTTCCCTGAAGGAAGGCAGCAGTGAGGCGCTGAAAACGGTGAGAGATGCTAGCGAATGCCCTCCCTTTACAGCGTTTCGGATTTTAAAGCATTTTTTCTGGTATTTTGTTTGAAGATCGGCAGACGGCGTTCAGGATGTCCCTGCATCTGGTGAGCAGTAGGACCTAGCGGAGAAGGAAGGCAGTGCGAGGTGAGGCGATCGAGGTGGTGCAAACAGGGGATGGGCTGGAGCGGACACTCCCCCTGGGTGTTGGACTGCGAAGCAGATCGAGGGGCTGGAGAAGCCGTGGAGACAGTCGCTTTTACGAGGAAGAGAAGCGTTGGCGTTGGCGTGCCTGCACATAACAAAGGGGACCGGGCGGTTACATGGCAGCGAACAAGAAGGTTACTGGCGAGAGTCAGTTTTAGCTCCCCTTTGAAGAACAACCGCAAATATTTTTCCTCCTACTCTTTGTGTCGCACTAACCCCGCAAGAATAGCGAAGAAGACCTGGGGGGTGATTGAGGATACTCGGGGGTCAGAATATCAGGCATTAAAAGCTAGCGTAGCAGAACATAATAGAGTTGAGAAGTGGGATCAGACAAGAGTTGTGTTGACGACGAAGTATAAGGGCATGGACTCAGGTATTATCCCTGAAATAGTGCAGTTGGGCTCCCCCCCGACAGTTGACGCGGACATAGATCCCCAGGACAATCTCATTGTTAAGGAACCGATACATGTGCCTCAAGCCCCCTCCCTAGCCTTCTCAGCTCCACCAGCTAGGAATAGATATCAGCTGAGGTCTAGGCTAGAGTTGCAGAATCGAGGGGCAGCGACCGATACTGGGGCAGGGTCTCTGAGCGATACAAGGCTGGGAGTTGCATCACTAACTCCCAAAGTGAAAGGGAGAGAAAAAAGGGGTATTCCTGCGAAGGTCAGTGAGGTCAAGAAAATAAAATTACAGAGAGTACGCTCATCTGCGTTGAAAATTAAACCTTCCCTAAAAACTTATTTTACAATTATGGAAAAGATGGTGGATCTCAATGCTACCGTGACCCCAAAGCAAATACCTAACGCGATTAATACAGGTACAGGACCTGCTGCTAATAGCCCCAGTTTAGACAGCATGCTGTGCTCTGCTACCCCTAGCTGGCTGTTGGTGCAAACGTGACAGACGTATCGAGAATGCCAAGCACTCAAAGTACTCAAAACATCCGTTTATATAGCTCACTTAATGCGACCAATATGTCTTCGCAGGTTCCACTTGCAAACAGATTCACTGTGCTGGCAGAAACAGAGGAAACAGAGGATGTAGAGGCTGTAGAGGAAAGAGAAAATCGAATGATAACCAGAATGAACAGTTTGGAAAAAAAAGAATGAAGGGAGCGGAGGGAGTGGGGGGCGCGTCATCAAGTCATGACTTTTCACAAGGAGATCAAGCTGCGCCTTCAATCCCTCCGTCTACAACTGTACCCGAGATTAGCCGTGAGAAAGCCACACCAACATTACCAGTGTTCACAGATGGGGGAATATCACAGGTAGAGGCTCTTTTGCGTAGCCTCAGAGAAGACCTTTTGTCTAAACTAGATAAAAAATTTGAAACATCGGAAGCAAATCAGAGATGTACTCACGAGCAGTGCTCTAGTCTGGAGGCAAAGCTGGATGAAGTCAGCAAGCGTACCGAGGTTTTGGAGGAGGAAGTGAGTCTGCTTACTGGAGCCTCACAAAGACACGACAGAGACATCGAATCTCTTAGAGTGCAGAATAGAGCCCTGCAGATGGACGTGGAAAGGTTGGAAATCCATTCGAGGAGAAACAACTTGAAATTCCTTAAAATCCCGGAGGGAGCAGAAAATGGTGATGTCAAGGGCTTTATCTGTAAACTTTTGAGAGAAGGGGTACTTAAGGATAGCCCAGATATCAACTTAGAGGCGGAAATCCAAAGAGTGCACAGAGACCCTCTCAGGCAGCGCACAGGGAGAGTAGGTCCAAGGAAGATTTTGGTCAATTTTCTGACTTTTACTGTGAAAGAATTAATCTTAAGTAGAGCGCTGCAAGATAAGTCCCTACAGATTGGTTCCGTGTATTATCTCATACGCTCGGATGTGGCAAAGGTAACGGCGCAGAGGCAATGGGAGTTGGGGAATCGGATGCCAGACCTGAAAAGCATGGATGCACAAATGCAAATGAAGTTCCCAGCTTTTTTGAGAGTAGTGTGGAAAAATAAAACACACAATTTCACCTCTCCGCAAGAAGTCGATTCCTTTCTCATTCAAATGAGAGAGGGTACTCTCTGAACAAAATCACATATATTTGTATAACGGACCGCAATCTCTAGAAAGTTCCCTGTTAGTCAGTACTGAGAAAGAGATGAAGCAGGAAGATTGGGGGGGAGCAATCGAACTGTCTGAAATTGAAAAATAGACTTTCTAGTGTTAGGTGTGGGAATGGGAGAAGAGGCACAAATTGGGTAAAGTAAGAGAGGGAAAAATTGCTAAAAAAAACCAAAACAAAATATATATATATATATATATATATATATATATATATATATAAAATAAAAATAAAATATAAGTGGGAATAGGGGAAAAAAAGTTATATATATATATTTTTTTTTGTGGAAAATAAAAAAGAGATACGCACACAATTCAAGTGGAATCCACGATCAAACACGGAATAAGTGGGAATAATCAGGAGCGTATAACAGTAAATAGTTCACGAAAGGGTTGAAGGGGAAAAGAAAAAGGGGGAGAAAGGGAGGGCATAGTGTTTTCAGCGCCCACACTTAGGGGTCGATTCCGATCCGATAAAATCACCGTCCGTACGACTCGCATCCGGAGCCGTTTCCGTACGACTCGTACGGATGCCGTACGACCGGACGATTCCGATCCCGATCGGGCGACCCGGACGCGATTCGTACGGTCCACGTTGATTCGTACGGAAAAGCGCACGATCACCTACACACCGTACGGCGCGTACCCCGCATGATCGCAGGGGTACGTGCCGTACCCCTGCAATCATGGGGGTACGTGTCGTACACACAGCGTACATGGGGGGGTACGTGTCGTACACCCAGCGTACATGGGGTACGGCACGTACCCCATGTACGCTGGGTGTACGGCACGTACCCCCATGATCGCAGGGGTACGGCATGTACCCCTGCGATCATGTGGGGTACGCGCCGTACCCAGGGAGGGCGTTCCGTACCTGTTTCGGAGCGAACTCTGACTGTACGACAGTTTCCAGCTCCCGTTTAAAAAGGGTCGTACGGAGCGTACACAACACGGATCGTACTTGCCAGGTCGTAAAAAGCAGCCGCGAAACGTATGAACGACGTGTACAGCGGCTTCCGAGGGCGATTCGTACGGGCATTTCATTCGTACGGTCCCTGGTACGATTCGGACGGATAGCTGCATCGGGTGTGGATCGTACTACGACGTTCGTACGGGGACGGTTACGGGTACGATTCGGACGGAAAAAAATGCTCCGTACGACGATTCGGAGCGCTTTTTATCGGATCGGAATCGACCCCTTAGTGTAATACATTTAAAGAAGATCACCATCCTGAGGTTGGAAGCTCTCAATCGGCAACAAGATCGCCGGAAAAGAAATAGGGGGGGTTCCTCATGGGAGGGGGGTTAGGGGAAGGGAAAAAAATGAAAAAGAATAATCCTCATACACATAAAAAATACACGGGCTGGGAACTGGTTATTGAATTAGAGTTTGGATATTTCATAATTCAACCAACATGACGTCTAGATTAAAATGTATGAGTTGGAACGTCAACGGGCTAAGAGATAGGAGGAAATCGCGTAAGGTAATGGATTTTATATATAATTCGGGAGCGCATGTCTGTCTATTTGAGGAGACTCATTTAGAGAAGGAGGAATGCAAGCAAGTGTTCAAAAAATACAGGTGGATTCAGGAGGTGATATGTTCAGAGCAAAGCGGCAGTACGAGAGGGGTGGCTATAATCATTAGAATAAATTCGGGGATCAGACTCAGGTCCCATGAGACAGATAACTCAGGGAGATGGCTGGTAACATCTATAATAATTGGGAATACTCCCCTTACATGCACAGTTTACTATGGTCCTAATCTGGATGCACCAGGGGCACTGTTGAAGCTTAAGAATAACCTGATAGAGACAGAAGGTCCCATAATTTTGGGTGGTGACTCGCACCTCTGAAGGGAAATTTACACCCCCGAAAAAACAAGATCTGAGTTGAAGAATATCATGCGGGACTTTAACTTATTAGATATTTGGAGACATAAAAATACAGGGAAAAGAGACTACTCCTTTCATAGCAGAAGGTATGGCCATCACTCAAGAATAGATTTTTTTCTGATAAATAAAATGCTCCACACAGCGGTGGAGTCTATATCGTACATCCCGGCCATATTGTCGGACCACGCAGCCGTTGAAATGGTGGTCGATCTGAGGCAGAAAATACTGCAGAGGAGATGGACTTTAGACCGGACTTTGTTGCTAGATGAGGAGGTCAGTCAGGACCTGATGACACAGTCAGAGGAATTCTTTAGGTTCAATAATGGGTCGGAGAGCAAACAAATAGTTTGGGAAACGTATAGAGCCTGTATTCGAGGTATTTTGACTTCTAGGATGATAAGGAGGAATATATTAAGGAGGAAGGAAAGGGAAACTCGGTTACAGAAAATAAAGGAGAAAGAAATCGAACTGCAGAGAGCTTCAGTGGAGCAGTCTCTCAATAGGCCATCTCTTCAGAAGGAGCTGGACATTTTATGTGCTGAATACCAAGCAGAACAAGATAGAGTCTTAAAGGAAAAATGTGATGTTAGCAAATTGCAACACTTTTCATAAGGGGAGAAGTGTGGGCGTCTCCTTGCATGGAAAACCCGAGCGGACAGAACGAGAAACAAGATGGACAAGATAGTATTGACAAGCTCAGGTGAGACAACAAACGACGAGGATCTTATTAGGGAAGAAGCCAAGAAGTATATGCAGTCCCTATATGGAGCGAATACAGCACAGACTAGTCAGCAGGCAGAGGCCTGGTTGCACAATATACCGCTCCCTGAGATATCAGATACAGAAAGGGTTATGTTGGGTTCTGAGATAAGGGAGGGAGAGGTTAGAGCACAGGTGTCAAAAATGGCTAAGGGCAAGGCAGCAGGCCCGGATGGGCTTCCGGTGGAACTATATAAGATCACGCTTGAACAAATTGTGGTAGTCCTGACATCATTATTCAATGAGATCCTACAACAAGGGGGACAGGCTCCAAGATCATGGGCCGAGGCCATAGTTACACTGCTATTGAAGCCAAATAAAGACCCAAGCAAGATTGAGTCCTATAGATCTATATCCCTATTGAATGTAGATTACAAGGTGTTTGCTGGGATATTAGCAACCAGACTAGCTAAGGTGGTAAAATCAGTAATACACATGGACCAAAGGGGTTTTATCCCAGGCAGGCAATTAAATGAGCTGACTTTCCAAGCAGTAGCAGCAATAGATACAGCCCAAGAGAGAAATCTGCCCCTAACTATGGTAGCATCGATGCGGCCAAGGCATTCGACCAAGTAAACTGGGATTACCTATGGATGACTGCGGCATAATTCGGCCTTCCAGAGAACTTTATCGCCGCTGTTAAGTCATTATACTTTGCCCCAACAGCAAAAATCCTGGTTAACGGTGCCCTTACGGAGCAGATATTTATTGCGCGAGGGACTCGGCAGGGATGCCCCCTGTCGCCCCTTTTTTTTTTTATTTGTATATCGAGCCTTTTGTTTGCTTGTTAAAATTAGATCCTGTAATTAAACCCTTTAAGATCGCGGACTTAGAATTGAAATTTGCATTGTATGCAGATGACCTGCTTATGTATACTTCAAACCCAGTAGAAGCCATACCTAGACTCATACATCTCGCAGAAGGCTTTGGCAAGGTCTCTGGGTATTCCATAAATAAAGAAAAAACAGAAATTATGGAATGGAATCAGCAGGTAGAAACAGAAGGGAACAAGAATAAAATGAGGTATTTAGGTGTTCAGTTAGTTAAGAAAATCGAAAACATCCCGAAAATTAACCTAGAAAGAGTCATAAAAGATACTAATGCCCTATTACAACGTTGGTCCTCTCTCCCCTTAAACATTTATGGGAGGGTAAACCTTTTGAAAATGATTATCCTTCCTAAAATTACATTTTTATTTAATTTAATCCCATTATCTTTTCCGTTACCTTTAATTAAAAAGCTTCAAGGAAAATCGGGAACATTCATTTGGAACTCTAAAAGCCCCCGAATAGCCTAGAAGAAATTAAGAAGAAGCTTAAAAACGGGAGGATTGGCGTTTCCTGACTTACTCCTTTATTGCCAGGCGTTTCATTTTAAACATTTTAGATTAATGGCCGGCCAGATGGACCAATCATCTATGGGTTTGTTATTTTCCACCTTATTACAAGACATTCCACAGGGGTCTAGCCATTTTCTTTTCAAGTTTGGGGATTCAAAAATTTTTTTAAAAGTAAGATTGAAGATTCTGAGGGCAGCCCTGAAAAATTGGGTATTTGTGAGGAAGAAGCTGAATATACCATATTATACATCGCAGGCCCCAATATGGGACTCACCAGGCCTTCCTGCCTGCCTAAATGACCATTTGTCATTACCGTTGAAACAGGCAGGGTTGATCTGTTGGGGTGATCTGCAGGAGGAAGGGCGTCTTCTGAACTGGGACACGCTTTCAAACCTTACAGGGGGAACCCTCACCAGGTTTAAATTTTATCAGCTATCCGGGTGGTGGGCAACCAGGTCAAAAAGACCCCTAGATAGCAGACCCCCCAACCCTAAATGTGATGCGGTACTGAGGGTCGGTAGGTGGAAGTCCCAAATATCTTTCTGGTATGCAGCAATGTTAGAGGATGAGGAAGTGACAGAAGCTGAGATAAGCAAAGTATGGAGTAACGTTACTATTGATGATAGTGGAACCCTTTTGGACCTTTGGTATGATTCTTTTAACGTTTTAAAAGCGGTAATTAAGCAAGCAGCTTTGAAAAGAAACCACTTGTACACAATGTATAGGGCTTATATTACCCCCAAAAAACTGGCTAAATATTCTAACTTAGCACACAACTGTCCGAGATGTGGTTACCCAAATGCGGACGATGTCCATATGTTTGCTGAATGTCCTGAATTAGAAGAATACTGGGGCAAGATAAGAGATTTCGTAGAAAATGTTCTTTCGGTACCTATCACAATTTCTGTATCCACTAAACTATTAGGGCTTTTTCCAGGTTACCAGATAAATGATCTCCCCACACAATTTGTTTTCTATGCTATGGTACTCGCAAGGCGTGAGATCTGTAGAGCCTGGAAGGATCCAATTACCCCCACCTTCCCAAACTGTTTAAAGCAGATTGTGATGACAAGTAAGTCAGACACGGCGTGTGACCCTGGGAGTCGAGATAAGGTCTGGGCGGCCTTGGAGGCATGGAAAACCCGATGATTGGTATTCCAATGATTTAACCGGAGCCCTGTTGGTTCCCTGGACTCCTAAGTATATTGGGGCGCACACTGAGCGATGAAAAGGAGTATGGAAGGGAAGGCAGAGGCCACTTGAGGGCGCAGGCTTACCACTTTGCTTTTGGCCCAAAAAAAACCCAACTAGGGCCGGAATAGAACGACCAAAGCGCATTGAGGTGCCAGTATCCCATCAAGAGTTCCGTTTATGGTTTATGAGGATTACCAAAAAAAAAAAAAAAAAGAAAGATCCAGTGTGGGCATGCATTTCTTGAAACACAACCACAATGTAGCGCAATTGAAATTTATGGTATTAGAGCTAATTGAAAAGAAGGTAGGAAAAGACAATAACAAAGCTCTTTTACAGAAAGAAACCGCGTGGATATATCGTATGCAATCCTTGAAACTATTTGGTCTGAATGACCGTATTGAACTTAGCTGCTTTCTATAAGTACCCATTGAGGTACATGTGGACACTGATTTCTGTTGTGCGACTACTAACACACATTTTTGTATATTCAAACCGATGTTCAAGTTTGATTTCAATGCTCACCATACGTCATACAGTATGTCTCAATGATATACTATAGATTTGCTTTGTGCATATGATTAACGTTCCTTTGTTTTCCGTTTTAGACGCCCATAAAAATTTTCTTTCCCCTCCTTTTATAATATTCCACTCTATCACCCCGTTAAGATGGCCGACAGGATTTGGTGTAAGTCCATTTTTGATGTTACCGGCGCGTTTGGACGCCACACGTTGGTCATTCACTCAACATGTCTGAACAGTTTCCCGTAAGTCCTCTTTTCATGTCCATCAACGCGTCATCGCGTTAAATATTTCCTCAAACGTCAAGGTTGACTTCCGCATCCCGATCCTGATCGGACGGAGGAAATCTGGATACTTTGCGTAACCTTAGACATTTCAGTAAGTCGGGTTTCCAGCCTGCATGTTTGAAAATGTGGAATTTACCTTAGCATCAGGGCAACTTTTGTTACACATGCTTACTTTGATCTGGTTTTTGTTACAGCTCCCTTGAAATCCTTTGAACTCCAAGACCATGTGAGTCTCTTCTTTTTTCTTTTAATGCTAGACGTTAGGCATCCCTCAATCCCCCACACTCCCGTATTCACCCGCGTTTAACCAAAAATCACTTTTACTACTTAGGCGAGCACTTTTTTTCACTAACATCATTTGAATCACAGTAAAATTGTATACCATGGATGAGCATTACTCATTACTGTTAGTTACTTTGGTTTAAAACCCATGAAATCCTTGAAATGTTGGATATTATCGTTTTGCATGTATTTCGTTATGATGATGGGCTATGTAGCAAACAATTGCTGTTTTGAATTTTAGGGCTCCTTGAGAAAGGGCGATTCCTGCCCGAAATGCATCGGAGCATTATTTTGGAAATTACCACATTGTTGAAAACAAGGAACAAAGAAATGAAAGTAATGAATTGAATACACAACGTTAACATTTAATAAACAACAAATAAATTCACTTTAAAGCACAGTGGAGTCTGTCTTTTCGTGACGAACCTTAGTGGAGTGCCCAACGCAGGGATGTGTACATAATTCATGAACACACTTATTTGATGACTACTAATCAGCGTAAATGGACGGTTACGCCACCAGCAGGAGCACCTATACATGATTAACTCTTCTTAAACAAAGCATTCAAAAATACAATTGCAACCAGCTGTGCACCGCACCTACCAATTCTTTTTGTACATAAAGTGAATGCCACAACTCCCCTTTTCTACATATCAGCCACTCCTAAGGTAGGCCATAGCTAGCCCTATGGGCAGGGAGCACTGTGGGTAAAAGGTAGGACATGTGCCTTAACTGTGTGGCATGTCCTGGTAGTGACAAACAGCCATTTGGTTTCTCACTGCTGTGAGGCTGCCCTCTCATAGGAATGCATTGGGCATTCCCTGATATGTGTTTCAGTGGTAATTTCTGACATTAGAGGAGTAGCGTGGTCAAGTTTGGTATGTTTGGAATAGTGGTAACAAATGCTGTGTAATGGCGTTCGCAGATTTATTATCACTATTTTAGAAATGCCTCTTTTAAAAGTGGGCATTTCTGTGTGCTATGTCTCTTTCTGCCTGCCTGGGGGTACAGTGTATATATGTAATTACGTTCTACTGTGTTTTATGAGTTAATAGAAAAGCTATTTTTGATATAACCTTGTATGAAGTTTCTTTTGTGGTGTGCCTAGTGTGTCGCTGCTGTGTGTGTGTGTGTTGCGCAAATGCTATACACATTGCATCTGGGATAAGCCTGACTGCTCGTGCCAAGGGGGTGAGCAGGGGTTGTCTTTGGTATGTAACTCCCTTGCCTTAACTAGAGTGGTGCTTTCTGCCTGGGTTAGGCGCATGCCCTAGCCAATCAGAAATCCCATTTCTAACATTGGATGTCAGCGGTGGGGATAGGACTTGCGTTTGTGCAGTACCATAGTGATGCATGGTTGCACTACAAACTCTGCATTTAGACAATCACATGGTTTGGGGATTTCTCCTGATTTTTTATGTCTCCTCAAAGTGTAAGTTTTGAATTGTGTTTTCCTGCTCTTCCGAAATTTTGGTGACACCCATAAAGTGTCAGTTATGTCTCACCTCGGTGATCCAGCAGTTATTGTGACAGAAAGTGCATTTAATTTAAACATGTTGCATAAGTATACTGTGAGGGACCTAAATAGGTTCTGTAGGGATCTTGGGTGTCAGGTGGGTGGTTCTGCCAAGAAGGTGGAACTGTGAGAGGCCGTGTTGGCCTGTTGGTTATCCAAAAACCAGGTAGGGGAGGAGTCTGGGAAGGAGCACCCTGAGATAAGAGAGGTCTCTGGGAGGGAGGGTCCCCAATCAGCACCCCTAGAGGGCAGTGACCCTGGAGAGTTTGAGCAGGAGGGAGGAAATGACTGGGCAGGGATGCCAGTAGGTAGTGAGGACCCCATAGCGAGGGACTCTCTGGCTGAGATCCAGTGCCTGGGGCAGGGCCCCATCCCTTTCCCTGTCCCCGGAGGAGTGGGTGGATAAGAGAGAAGAAAGGGAGCATCAGCTGGCTTTGGAGAAGCTCAGGTTGGAGCATGCCAAGGAGATAGTGCAGCTGAGTGTGGAGGAGAAAAGGCAAGAGGCTGAAAGGGTGTTAGCGCAGGAGAGGATGGCGGAGGCCCTTCGCCAAATAAAAGCTAGCTCTTGAGGATATGTCACCTGAGTGTAGTTCTAGTGGTCTTGATTCACCAGTAAGGGTGGAGTCCATTGGGGGCAGCAAAAGTGAGTCCAGTGTAGGAAGTCCCATTCCCAGATCCCAGGGCATGGCACCTAGTTCTCAGGAAGAGGGTGTCACACCTGAAGGGTATTGGTTGAGGTTCAGGGGCAGTAGGAAACTGTCTCACCAGTCTTGGGGGGAGTTTGTGGATGAATGTTGTGATGCACTGGAAGGTTGGGTGGTGGGTAGGGTGGCAAACAATTTTGAAGGGCTGCTCAATCTGATTGCCAGAGAGCACATGTTCAGTTGTTGTTTTCCAGGGCTACACCAACACCTGTTGGAGTATGAGTTCTCTGATCCCAGGGAGCTAGCACTGGAGGCAGACCTCTGGGTGAGTGCCAGAGGGTCTGATAAGGCATTTGGGAGTTACCCTAGGGGGAGTGGCTCAGGCATTTCCCAGCCGAGAGTGGTGGGAAATGTTCTTAGCAGCCCAGATAGTTCCGGGTCTCGTGGGAGGGGTGCAGGGACTCACGTCCTGTCTCCACGGAGAAGGAGTGAGAAGGGGAAGCATCCCAAGGTGCCTGAAACCCAGTCTCAGGGCCTGGAGGGTTCCTTCAGGGAACAACAGGTATGGAGCCTTGGCTGTACTAGTAGGCCATCCATGGAGGGATCTCCTAGTGTCAGGAGAACTTAGAGCGTCTGCTAGCAGAGCTCCACCAGTTCTGGTGTTTGGCGGTGCCACTCCTAAGTGGAGGGTGCAGAAGTCCAGATGGAGGGGTGAGAGGGGGATGCGCTTCCCAGTGGGACAACCGGTGGGTCAGGGGCCAGCCATAAGGGCTAAGCCTCCTAGGAGTGACAATGGTGACATCACATATGTTTTGGGGGGTCTTTGTGCACTGTCAGATGGACAGGGGTCGGGAGATCAGCATCAGGTAGACTGTCATACAACACTTGAGGTATGTGTTACCTTAGGGGGGCCTGCATGCTTCCCAGGAAGTCCTGGTGTGCCAGGCAAGTGTTCAGCTGCAGGGTGTAGTCCCTGAGTTGGGAGGCCAGGTTCAGGTTCTGCCTGACCTGGAGGCAAGGACATCTGTAACCAGTGTCCCTACCATTTTGTTTTCTGGGGGTACCACTCCAGGTGGAAGGGTGCAGAACTCTGTAAGGTGGTGCAGAGGGAGGGATTCCTCGCCTCTGACCCCGGTTCAAGCTGATAGGTTAGTCCCTAGGTTGGGAGACCAGTTGCAGGATGGAGGTCCTGTACTGGTGGGAGAATTGTGTGAGAGAGCTGATTCCAGTGTCCTGACAGTTTTGTGTACTGAGGGTGCCTCTCCTAGGAGGAGAGTGCGGAACCCCAGAAGGAGAGGTAGGGCGAGGAGAGCCTTGCCTGTGACCTTTGGTCAGCCTGAGGGTGCAGAGCCTGGATTGAGAGATCAGTGGCAGTATAGGACTGCACTGATGAGAGGTAGAGTGGAGAATGGATATAATGTACACGGGGCTAGTGCCCCCAACTCTGTGAGATGTCAAGGACCAGAGACATCTGGATGGCCTACGGCCTGGTCCTGGCTGCGGACAGCTAGGGAGTCCAAGTTTGGCAGCTTAGTTGTTCCTGGGAGCTTATGCAGAGGGAACCACATAGGTTCATATTGGCATAGAATTGGAGTGTGCCCCTGCAGTTGCGGGCCCGGGTTGGTGTTCTCTTGCCCCAAGCAGGGAAGAATGTCTCCAACCGACGGTTGGAGCCATTTCTTACTGCATCGTAATCTGGCCCTAAGTGTCCAGAATTGTGATTCATGGCTAATCTTATGTAATGGCAACAACAACCTTTCCCTTCATACTGGTCTCTCTCTCAGACACCTTTCTGGTTTCAATCAGAGTGAGCACTAGAAGTACCTTATTACCTTGTTACAACATCTACATGTAAAATATAGTGCGTACCTGCAAGAAATTGTTACTTGGTTCTTAAGATGTGTGTGATGCAGCCTCCTCCCTCAATGAGTGATCTGTTGGTTTGCCAGACCATAGGACACATTCCACACTTCTCTGAGGTATTTCAGGTGAGTGAAATATTAAGCATCAATAGTGGCAGGAACTGACAAGTTTATTTAAAACTTCTCTGAAAGAACTGTTTAACAACAAAATATAAATGTCTCTGTATGAATTTATCATACTTTAAAGTAGAAACGTTACGCCTGAATTTGGTTACGGAATCAGGGTTGTTCCCACAAGTATCTCCATCAAGAATCAATTTTGTGAGGTCTTGAGTAGATTTATACCACTATTTTAAGACAATGTTCCACTGGGTTTAATTACCAGTGGTGTGGAAGACGCCAAATAAAATTCTGTGCACAGTCAGCAGTGACAATATGAGTAAGTCTTGGACAGACATTGTCCCAACTGACATCAGTTAAGTGGATTGATGTGGTGGTTGTCAGTACATTCATCATGTTCCAGGAGGATCTAACTTAAGAATACTACAGTGTGTCTCCATTTTTCAAGAATGTCTAATATGTAAATTGAATCAAAATCTTAACAAAAATGTCCCCCTTATTCCCTCAGGACCTGAGTCTCAATAAACCCATGGAAATCCACACATAGGGGACTATGCCTAGGTTTGAAGCACATTTTAGACAGTTTTGCGACCAATACAATGCCACATGCAGTTGCATGTGCTAACTTGTTATGCTGCTTTGCAAGTAAAATATGATTCCCTTTGGTGAAAATTAGACCTGGGTGGTAAATTCCATTCGCAGAATTCGCGAAATTGCCCAAAATGCTGCGTTCCGCGACTTCGTGACATTTTTTGCTTGTTCGCGTTCTCAAATGCGTGTTCGTGAGATATTTCCCCCCGAGCACGCAAACAGCGATTGCGAACAGTAGAAAAGCATCGCGAAGAAGCAATTCCGCGTGTTCGCGGAATTTCTGCGTGTTCGTGGAGATTTTTTACCGTTTCACGAAGATTTGCGTAACGCAATTACGCAAATTCCACCCACCCTTAGTGAAAATGCTCCTCGTTCACCTCTACTAATTCCCAGACGGTTCCCCCCATATTCACATTGTGGATAGGCATTTGCTTCAACCCTTTATCAAGGTAGAAATTTGACTGACAAAGGTTTGTGAGCACCCACAAATGTGAAAAGTTATGACAGTTCAGCTACTTCGACAGGTGTCTCCACCCTGGAACATTCATTACACTCCTCTTTGAGCAGATTTGCTCACATGCCATTTACTCTATAGTGGTGCCATATAACCTTTGAACACACATCTATTATTTGAATTTACATTTTTTTAAATAAAAAACATGAATTTACCAACATAAATGTAGGTATTTATGCATCCCAATTCAACTTAAGTACACAAATACTGTGAAATTTGAGAATCTGGAGCAGGTTTCAACTCCTGATTAGTAATGTGGAACATATGGTGGACTTGGCCCAGCTCTATTTAAGGTAAATACACTTGAGGCTCTCTCCATGTCCCTGGGCAAGGTATCTCCCCAGATTAGGCAGACTAAGCAGTCCATATTTCACATTATTAACTTCATACTTCCTTTGAATATGTTTTAATAAACTCTGAGGTGGCTAGAACATCAAAACCAATGCACTAGCGATCAGAGATGCTGTTACAAAATTAAGGTTACATTATAGTTGTGTTGGACAGTATCAACGATCCAAGGCAAAATGGGTTCGATTATTGGGATTCCACATCATCTGACTTTAAGGAGTATAGTTGTCATAACCTCTTGACTGTAGGTAGCAAACTTGCATACATCCTATAATAGCATTCTGATGGTTGAAACTTGATCCATTAAAATTTGCAAATTAATTATGCACTGATTACTAATTCTCTATTCTTACTATTTAGTATATCAAAGAGGCAGGGCACTAAACTGATGTAGTAGAAGCAGATTTACTCATTTGTAACACATTGTAGAGAAATAACCAATTTTGCAGCATTGCGTTGCACAAGAAAAGAATGGCCTGATGTTGTCCCTTATGCTTACACGATGCACAATGTTGCAGCACAGTATTTCAGCCTCCAATCATCCCAAGGTGATGAGAGGATGCTTGCAATAAGTCTAACCAGTGGTAATCGTTCAGGGAAGCATTCCAACCCATCGTTCTTTTGCCCACCATGCCACCTCAGATTAGAACCAGGCATATGCAAATACAGCTTGACCCTGCTCCAATTGGAACAGTATAACCAGAACTGGCAGGCCAGGTCTTCCCTGAACCGGAACGCAAGCAACCAATGACCGTTTTTTGATGGCTCTCTTGGTAGATAGGCAAAAAATGGGTGTTTGTGGTGTAAAACCGCCCTGATGCAAAGTGATGCAAATCAGAGCACAGTGCTTTGTGCACTGAAAAAAGACTCTTTTCCAGTGCAAAATAATTTTATTGCTGGAAAGTAAAACATCAGTGTGTTGCTTTACTCTGCTGTGCATGACTTTGCATCACTTTGTGGTGGAGCAAAATGTTATTGAATATACTGTAGTATACAGAAGGGAAATGAGTAGAGAAATTGAAACCCACTGAAAGACATAATACTGATATGTATATGTACAGGGCCATTAATTATACACCATGGAAGCAATCTCCAAAAGTCACTGTACAGAATTAACTCTCCTGTGTTGATAGTGTACAGAATGGTGTATACACTAAAAGAGCACCCCAAATAAGTAGCCAGGAAATTTAAATATCACCCACTTTGATACACAGCTCTGATGGCATCACGCAAGCAAAGAAAGTGGACCCAATCCTCCCTAGAAGATGTCCTTTGTTTTCTATCCAATCATCTATCTATACATCCTGTTACACTTCCATCTACCCGCTGATATTCACCATTTCACCTTTACATTCTGCCATCCATTCATTGCATCATCCATCATACAATCTCTCCCCTTCCCATCTATTGGCCATTCGATCCAACCATCAGTTCACCCATCCACACATCTATCCACCCCATCCATACATCCCTCATTTGACTTACCCATCACTCTTTCCTTTCACTCAGATTTACTTTTACTCTGCCTTCCTTTCACAAGTTCATCCACCTATCTATTTACTCATCCTTTTACCCACTCATTCATCTACCCACGTGTTCATCCATCCATCCACCCACCCATCCATTTATTTATTTATTTAAAAAGTTTTATATAGCGCTGACTAGACCCAGGGGTATCAGAGCACTTTACATTAGTATAATGATGGTAAAGGAAAACAGAACAATTGTTTCAAGTGCAGCATTCAGACATGGTGGACTAAAAGAACACATTGGGTAATATAGATTGAATAGAGTGAAAAAGGAAAGAAGGAGCACTTTACAAACAACATGAGAAAGATGTAGTTACAGATTATAATACAGTACATAGAGGTAGACTCAGTATTCGGAATAAGGCGCGAGGGGTTGGGCGAGTGAGAAGGGTGGGTAGGAAAATGTTAGGATGGGGAAGGGAGGGACAAAAAGGGTAGAGAGGGGTAAGGAGGTTGTGTAGGTGAGGGTGACAAAAAAGGGGGGAGGGGGAAAAGGCAGGGGTTTAAGGATGAGGGAGAATATAGCAAGTATAGTAAGAGAAGGTATGATGGACCCCAATATTTGTTGAGCAGGTGCATTTTAAGGTCTTTTTTTGAAACTGACAAAAGAAGGATCACATCGTGGATCTTTGGGGAGGGCATTCCAGATGCTGGGGGCCTTACCAGAGAAGGAGCGAGATTGTGAGGCTTTTTTTTTAACAGAGGGGAGACGAGGAGTAGAGAGTTGGTACTTCTCAGAAGTCGGGCACAACCTGCTTTATTGAGTTTGTTAGAGAGGTAGAGCCAGGGCTTTTGATGAAGGGCTTTGTGCGTAATGCAGGCAATTTTGTAATGCATTCTTCCGAGCTTCCTTCCATTCCTACCTTTCTTTCATCATCGCTGCCTTTCACCCTTCCTTCCATTCATTATTTCTTCCTTCATTCTCTTTTCTACCTACCCATCTTGCGTTCTTCATTGCTCCCACTTCCTCTTCTGTTGAAACAGGTATTCCTCTCTACAGTTAATAATGAGCTTTGTCTGATGAGTTGCAGAATGTAGAGGCAAGCAAAGAACAACACCCGCTGTAGCTGCTTAAGGCGGCTAGGGAGGACAGTGGCAGTGTCTCCCCGATCTGCTTGACACCAGATAGCTTCTTCTACATAATTCAAATCGGAGCAAGTATTTTATGTCCTGAATTTATTGATATTGATTGTTTTAATATTGCACAATCTGGATAGTTTAAAATTTGCATCGCCGTTTTTTTAAACAATTCCTTACGCTGCTGGGTACTACTGGGGTGATTAAAATAATTTACTTATAAGGTAGTCTGTGCTCGATGGTGTAGCATGGCCGCCCCAGTCCGACTCGGCAAATAGCGCCGTAGAGAGGAGGGCGGACAGGTAAGAGCCAGACATTCACATTCACTCCACTTCCGCTACCACGAAGCGGGTAGCGGTCTAGTCTTCCACAGGAGAGGCTATTTAGGCAGCGAGGAGCTGCCGGTCTACCGCGGCTAGGGAAGACAGTGGCAGTGTCTCCCCGATCTGCTTGACGCCAGCTAGCTTCTTCTACATAATTAAAATCGGAGCAAGTATTTTATGTCCTGAATTTATTGACATTGATTGTTTTAATATTGCACAATCTGGATAGTTTTAAAAACAAATTTGCATCGCCGTTTTTTAAACAATTCCTTACGCTGCTGGGTACTACTGGGGTGATTAAAATCATTTACTTACAAGGTAGTTTGTGCTCGATGGTGTAGCCTGGCTGCCCCAGTCCGACTCGGCAATTAGCGCCGTAGAGCGGAGGGCGGACAGGTAAGAGCCAGACATTCACATTCACTCCACTTCCGCTACCACAAAGCGGGTCTAGTCTTCCACAGGAGGGGCTATTTAGCCCTCTCGTCGCTCAGAGCACGTAGCGGTCGCGCGCAGGGGAGCGCCTGAGGACGCGCCTGAGACAAACCAGAGAGAAGTCCGTCTGTGCCCGTCCACGACCAGACGTGGCCAGGGGCCATGACACTAACATCTTCAGGAGTAAGTGACCCAACTAAGGTTAGGGTGAGCTATTCTTCCCAGGCATTGATCTATTTAAGGATGATACCACAGATGGCTTGTGGGTCAGAAGAACATACCCCTCCCAAAGGGCCGTTCTCATGTAGGCGATGTCATTTTCAGGCAGTATGTGATCCAACTTCTAGAATTAAAAACCACTTCCAAAATAAGACAACATGTATGGACATCAAAACCACCCAGGGTGGCAGGAATTTGTTATGTAACATAAGGTCTCTACCCAAACATTATATTGAGGTTTGGGACCTTATTTCTACGCACAAACCTGATCTTTGCTTTCTTACTGAGACATGGCTCAAACCCCACTCGATCCCTGTTATCACCCTTGGGATCCCGGAAGGGTATAAGATTATCAGATTGGATCGGCCAAAGAAAACTGGAGGGGGTATAGCGATTGTGCATAAATGTAGCATAGCTGTCTCTATTTTGGATCAATGTTGTAATTCTGCTTTTGAAATGATGATTTTTAAAATTGGTACATCTAGTAAATATTGTAGGAAGGGAGCATTAGTGTATCGCCCTCCAGGCCCCATAAAAAAAGTCTCCAGCTCCCGGGTGGAAGCACTGGCACCGTATGTCGATACAAACAAAGACTTTCTACTGCTTGGAGACTTTAATATCCATAGCGAGGTAAAAGACAATATGGAGGCCCAATCTTTCCTGAATGATGTCTACCTGTTTGGGCTAAAACAGTGCAATAGCGGGCCTAACCATCTGGCGGGGCATACCCTAGACTTGATCTTCTCCAATTTCTCTGACATTAAGTGTTATGCACCTAGACAGACTAATTGGACAGATCATTTCATTTTAGAGTTTTCAATGCCCAAAGTTGGTGTGCCTCTCAGTCGCTCTTTGCAGATTCCGGTACGGCGAAGACAATGGCATAACATATCTCATGAAACCTTCAAGGAGATATATATTGCGCCGATAATCCAGCCTACGGAAAATATTGATTCTGCTCTACTTAAATATGAACTTGCTATACACACAGCAGTAGAACAGATTGCCCCATTTAAAATATTTAAAAAACGTCCTGCAAAAAAACAGGAAGTTTGGTTTTCTGAAGAGCTGCGGGTCCTTAAGCGAACCGCCAGGAAACTTGAGAAAGTCTGGAGAAAGTCGCACCTGGAGGTGGACAAATCTAGCTACCAGATGGCAATAAGCACCTACCATAAAGCCATCCGAGTTGCACGTAAGAGTTATGTTACCTCGCAACTGGAGGCGGCAGGTAATGCTCCTAAAGTGCTATACCAAATCTTGAACACCTTTTTAAAACCAGCGGCGTGTGAAAGTACGGATATGTCGTCTCAACAACTATGCGACGACATTTCAGATTTTTTCACTGATAAGATTAACATTATCTATGAAAAAATTAAGGCATCTATCCTACCCGTAAGTAATCACAGAATTCACTCGCAGGCAAAAGTGGGTGCTAATTCTGGCATACTTCTCAAATTTCCCAATATCACCCTGTTAGAAGTAGAGGTGTTGATTAATACCATCAAAAGTGGGAGCCCTTCAGATCAACTACCAGCGAGAACAATGGGAGTTGTGGGCAGGGTGCTTGATCCTGAAATTCAGAACCTTGTGAACCTCTCGCTTAACACGGGATGTGTCCCACGAAAGTGGAAAAAGGCTCTAGTAAGACCTATCCGGAAGAACATCTCCGTTCCATGGACCAATTTGTCC
This sequence comes from Lissotriton helveticus, assembly GCF_964261635.1. Taxonomy (NCBI): domain Eukaryota; kingdom Metazoa; phylum Chordata; class Amphibia; order Caudata; family Salamandridae; genus Lissotriton; species Lissotriton helveticus. The sequence continues at coordinate 1,279,466,449 of NC_136069.1, forward strand.
AATCTTAGACCTATTTCCCTGCTGCCATTTTTGGGTAAAATCATCGAAAAACATACTAATAAGCATTTGTCCAACTTCCTGGAACAATCAGGAAGCCTGGATCCCTCTCAGTTTGGTTTTAGGCTGAAATGTAGTACTGAAACGGCCTTGCTGTCGATAACTGATGATCTCCGTATGTACCAGGACAAGGGTATCTCAGTTGTCCTGGTACTACTGGATTTATCTATTTGAAAGGTAACAACCTAGGCAACTAATATTTGGATAACAGTAATAATGAAATAAATGAACAATTGGCTAAGGCTGGCTAAAAGAGTTGGATTTTTTATTAAACAATTACAAAATTGGCAAATCATTAGCATGACATGATCTTAAAGATTAAAATTCTTACATAACATGTTGTTTATTAGAAAATATATTATACACAAACAAATAAAAGCACAAATTAAAAAATATGTTTATCTATAATAGATAAGTGGCGAGAAGGAGTCTCTACGCGCGTTTCGGCGGCCAGCGCCTTCTTCATGGAGTAGCCACACAATTTCTATAAAGTAAAAATATATAGATTACATAATTTTTAAAAATACGAAACGACATAATTATACAGTATTTAAAACAAATCTAACATCAAGAGTTTATAATTTTGCAGCCAGTTAGTCCAGTTTCTAGTTTAGAGATTTAGAAAACAGAATTGGTTTCCAATGTTCATTTTTATCTTTGTCATTTCCTTACGTCATCTGTCTCAATCCAAAAAGACACTTGTTTTAAAGGAGAATAGAAAATAGGGTATTGATATACTTAGCGGTAAATGGCTTGTTACATATACATAGCGTTATTCTTGGATTTACCCTTTCTGTATCATGGAGGTTTAAATAATGGTAAGATAATTTATAACGGCCAAAAAATGTGGACAAAACAGCGAGAAAAGAGGATTTTTTAGAGGCTCGCTATTTGAGATGTTTGATTGGAAAACAGATACATGACAAAGTCAATACTTTAATTAAAAAAAAAAAAAAAAAAGAGAGAGAACTCAGTCTTTTACTTTTTCTGCTATAGTTGTCTAACAGTTGCTATTGTCCTAGTTTGTGTGTCTGAGATACTTACTCTGAGGATCTATTTAGAGCACCGGTTAAGTCGATTTTCTATTTCTTTTGCGCTTCTTTTGAGATCAAGTATGTCAGAAGCTTAGGTAAAAGAGATCATAATTATTATTAGTTTTTGTTATAAGTTTAGGAAATTGGACAAATGTATTTATCATCGTTTTTTTACCTGGTTACTAAGAGGGTGAGTCACTAGTTCCCGCCGGCCGGAACCCTTTGTATGGAGAAGTGTTGGATAGGATTCAAAAAGTCGAGTTCTTCCCAAGAGATTTCTAGATATCTATTTTATCTGGAGATTGTAAAACCAAAAATATATATATATATATGTTTTTCTTATAAATAATGACTTCAGTTAGACGCGGTATCTTATGGGATAACAGAATTATATTATAATAATCTTCTTGACTTAAACTTGATATAGTCTTACCTATTGATTCAGTATTGTTATTTTCAGTTTCTTGGCCCCAATTTGCGATCTTATGATGTGATCTGTTACAAGCTGGGCTGTTTTGGATGGCTTCTTGGTAATCCACAAAAAAAGGGGGGAGGGAACGCAAGGGTTAGATCTATATTTTATGTTTTCTCCTCTAGCGATTTAAATTAATGGTCACAAAACTTATAATTCTTCTGCTCTTACCAACGGAAGCTGGATCTTATGTTCCGAAGGTATAGATGGTGCGAGAGAGATTTTCAGGCAGTGTTGGTAGGTAGGGAAGGTAATATTAAAAAATCTCCCTGCCTGTGGGTGTAAAGAAGGACGATTATTAAGTTCAATTTAAATAACACGAGGGAAAAAGTTTTGATTCTGGTGTAGGGCGATTTGTTTAATTTAGTGTCTTACCTCAGGATAATTGGCAGGGCTCACTATGTCCGGCGGCGGGATGGTCCGTCTAGCGATTCAGAAAAGCGGGAAATGATGATTGATGGCACGTTAGAAAATTGTGTTTATATACTTATGTTAATTAGTGTGGATTATCCACACCTATTTTATATCCCTAATTAGTTTGCCTGGCACGACAATTTCGGGAGGAGGTTTCCGACGTAAACAGGCAATGGCGGAATTATTGAGTATGTTTCACTGATTGGAAGTAGAGCGCTTGCGTTGTTGATGTTCGCAAGTGAAAAAAGACTTGGTTTTGTAGTTTTAGTTAGTGGATTCTTTTTAGTCTGTCATCGTATGCAATTTCATGATGGAGATCGAGCGCTTGTATTATCTGCGCCTTGTCAAACTTGCGTTGTTGATGTTCGCAAGTCAAAAGAGACTTGGTTTTGTAGTTTTAGTTAATGAATTCTCTTTAGTCTGTCATCGTGTGCATTTTTATGATGGAAATCGGGCGCTTGTATTGTCTGCGCCTACGGATGAAAAAAAAAAGGACTCTAATTCTATAGTTTACATTTGGTTATTTCTTTGTGGTGGTTGGACACTTCTATTCTCTGTGTTTGCGGGGGAGGGGAGACCCGCAACAAAGATCCATTTTATTACGTGCATTGGAATTAATAATATTTTATAGGCAGCTTTTTTATTTCATTGGAAAGCATGCCTAGATGATTGCTATATTAGACTTTCATTATAGCTATTAGAGGCATTAGGCCTCGGTAAAAACATTTATATATTCTTTTAGTCATATTTGCCCGTAGATCAATGAATATACAACATTTTTATTATTTTTGAGATATTATCATATATTCGTTTTAGTTAATAGAGGCATTGTCATTTCGGTAAAACATAATTATATTCATAAGTGAATTGAATATGTATATATACTTGAATTAAATATGTACATATACTTTGTTTCAGTAAGAGGGAAATTTTCAGCAGATTGCATGTTCCCACGGAATTTCATTATTCAATCCTTGGCGAAAAGTATTAAAAATAAAAATCCAAAAGACTTCCCTTTTCTTTCGGATAGCTGTACCACCTTTGGAGTCTGGGGTATGGATTTTTTCTAAAATTCTCCATTTAAAATCATCAGCACAATGGCCCTTCTCTATAAAGTGCTTTACCATAGGGCAAGCAATCTTTTTGGTTCTTATGGCTGAGCGGTGTTCGCTCAAACGTGTCTGAACCATACGTGAGGTTTCTCCCACATATCCTAGGAGGCAGGGACATTGTATGAAATAAACCACATTGGTTGATTTACAGTTCCACATTTCCTTTGCTCTAGTTTTGTGGTCATTGTGTTCAAACTCTTCACCTCGCAAAATATTTCCACACGAAATACATGAGGAACAGGGAAAGGTCCCTTTTAGTGGGTTGTTTGTTAGGATTGATCTTTGACTGAAATTTTCTTCCCTTATGCTGTTTTTAAAACGGGAGTGGACAATGAATTCTTTTATATTTTTATTTCTCTTGTGGGCAAAGAGTGGCTTCATCAATTTTTGTTCATTGGAGCAGTTGCTATTTAGTATATGCCAATTCGAATTTATCACCTGTTTTACTTTTTCATTTATCGTCGAGTGTTTTGTTATACAGACTATTTGATCGTTAGGTTTTGGTGATTTAGTTCTCAAGAGACAATCTCGATCATAATATCGTGCTCGTTTGTAAGAATCTCTCACTAGACGATGGGGATAGCCTCTATCGATAAATTTGGTTCTCATTATTGCAGCTTGCTTATCAAAATCGTAGAGGTTCGTACAGTTACGCCTAACGCGTAAAAACTGGGAAAAGGGAATGCTGTTTTTTTGTGACCAAGGGTGGAAGCTACGATAGTGTAGTAGTGTATTCCTTGCTGTAGGTTTTGTGTGGAGATCTATTTTTAGAGTGCCTGCATCATTTATAATTTCGATGTCCAAAAATTCCACTTTCTCATTACTAATGTGGGAAGTGAAATGGAGGTTAGGGTTTACTGCATTTATCCATTGGAGGAATTCCTCCAGAGTTTCTCTCCCATCGGTCCAGACAAAAAAGATGTCGTCAATGTATCTGGACTAATGGGAGATAGACTCAAAAAAGGGGGCAATCTCATTTTGAATGAATTCTTTCTCGAAGGCTGCCATGAAGATATTAGCTATCGATGGGGCTACTGAGGCACCCATGCTTACTCCTTTGATCTGGCGATAAGTGTGCGTCCCGAATTCAAATATATTTTCTGTTAATACGATTTCTAAGCAAGCAAGCAGGAAATCTTTGGGGCATGGAATGTTATGTAAATCAATAAACCAACTAGTGGTTCTCATGGCATCAGTCAGAGGAATATTGCTGTATAGGGACTCTACGTCCATTGTGACTAGCAGCTCATTGTTACAATTAAATGCAATTCCTTCAATTTTCTGTATCATGTTGCCTGTGTCGCGTATGTATGAGTCAATTTTAGGGATGAAGGGACGCAGATAGTTGTCCACGTATTTAGAGAGTGGTTCAGTTGCAGTACCTATGGTGGAGACAATGGGACGATAAGGGGGGTTGTTGGCATGCTTGTGTATTTTGGGGAGACCATAAATACAAGCGGTCTTCCCCTGATTATGGTTTAGAAAATCAAATTCTTTGGCAGTAATAAATCCGTCTTCTAAAGCAGTTTGGGTTAGAGACATAATTTTCCTAGAAAGATTTATCATAGAATAAGATCTCAGGGGGACATAAAATGTAGAGTCATCTAGCATTTTGAGCATATTGGTTTCATATTCGGATGTGTCAATAATCACTATGCCACCTCCTTTATCGCACCCCTTAAAAGTTACGTTTTTATTAGTTGACAGGGATGTTAGGGCTTGGTGTTCTTCCTTTTCTAAATTGTAAATTGGTTTTGGAATAAACCTTAAGGCTTGATCTAGTTTTTTCAAAACCACTAACTCGAAAGTGGCTACTTCAGGCCCTAGTTGCTCAAGGCCTGGACTGAATGTTGATGGAAGACAAAGAGGTTTTATGGAGGGGTGTTCTTCATCTGATATAGTGTTCAGAGCAAAGAACTTTTTTAGCCTAATTTTGCGGAAGAAGGAGATTATATCACAATACAACTCGAATAGATTGACTGTGGAATGTGGGACGTAGGATAAACCTTTGGATAGCAGGTTGCTGCTATGTTCATCTAACTCTAATTTTGTTAGATTAAATATTGGAATCACATTCCTTGTTTCCAATACTGTCTGCTTCTGGTCTCGCGGACAAATTGGGGTTCTTCCTGTTGGTGATGGTGCTGTGGTTGGTAGTTCCCTCTCGATTGACCTTGGAAGTGGACTCGGGGGCGTCCCCGAGCACCCCCTCGGTTCCCTAAAAAAGGCTGTCTACGGTTTCCTCTGTTGGGTGCTTGATTGTAAATAGGATCTGGATCATAGTAACCCTCATTGTTTTCATTTTCAGAATCAGAGGTTTCTGAAAATGTATTCACACATTGTTTTTGTTGCTGTTGGTCTGTAGTTTCAGCAGTGTAATGATTTTGTTGATAAAAGTCTGGTCTCAGATAAGGGTAAGTATTTTCAATGGTGGCAAACCTTTTATCTTTCAATAGCTTGTCGTTTTTCCTTTTTTCTAAATAGCTAGTGAATGATTCTAATTCTTTATTGCATTCATCAATCTTTTTTATGGCTTCTTCAATATTTCCCATTTTTTTGATCTTATCTTCTAGGTCTTCTACTTCTGATCTTACTTCTGCTGCTAGTTCTTTAGCGGTCTCGACGATGAGCATCATCAGGTCCCTTGAACATCTACTAGCAATTCTGCTCCATTTGTCTAGAAATGCTTTGTAGTGGACAAAGAGACCTGGGATGTTTCTAACTCGGAGACCCATGGGGATGATACCTAACCTTAAATAAGCCAGCATGAATTCTCCATGCGCTTCAATTCTTTTTAGTTTCTTTTTTAATTCTACTAATTTTTTGGTATCATCATTATGTCGATTAGAGTTTGTGGTGGTAGTACCAAAGGAGGATGAAGTCCCTACGAGTGTTTCAAATTCTTCATCCGTGAAACCAAAGGTTTTTTGGAGGGCCATATTAATGATAAATAGAAATCTGAGTGTATTGATGAATAACTGGCAGAAAAGAGGCAAGGAAATGACAATAGTAGAACTAGATATAGTATATTCTATTTATAGAATAGCCCTGCACAGACAAGCTGTGGGTAAAATGACGTGTATTTAGCAAGGACCCCCTGAGTACAATTCCTAGATCAGGGAAAATGATATATTTGAAAGGTAACAACCTAGGCAACTAATATTTGGATAACAGTAATAATGAAATAAATGAACAATTGGCTAAGGCTGGCTAAAAGAGTTGGATTTTTTATTAAACAATTACAAAATTGGCAAATCATTAGCATGACATGATCTTAAAGATTAAAATTCTTACATAACATGTTGTTTATTAGAAAATATATTATACACAAACAAATAAAAGCACAAATTAAAAAATATGTTTATCTATAATAGATAAGTGGCGAGAATGAGTCTCTACGCGCGTTTCGGCGGCCAGCGCCTTCTTCATGGAGTAGCCACACAATTTCTATAAAGTAAAAATATATAGATTACATAATTTTTAAAAATACGAAACGACATAATTATACAGTATTTAAAACAAATCTAACATCAAGAGTTTATAATTTTGCAGCCAGTTAGTCCAGTTTCTAGTTTAGAGATTTAGAAAACAGAATTGGTTTCCAATGTTCTTTTTTATCTTTGTCATTTCCTTACGTGATCTGTCTCAATCCAAAAAGACACTTGTTTTAAAGGAGAATAGAAAATAGGGTATTGATATACTTAGCGGTAAATGGCTTGTTACATATACATAGCGTTATTCTTGGATTTACCCTTTCTGTATCATGGAGGTTTAAATAATGGTAAGATAATTTATAACGGCCAAAAAATGTGGACAAAACAGCGAGAAAAGAGGATTTTTTAGAGGCTCGCTATTTGAGATGTTTGATTGGAAAACAGATACATGACAAAGTCAATACTTTAATTTTTTTTTTTTTAAAAAGAGAGAGAACTCAGTCTTTTACTTTTTCTGCTATAGTTGTCTAACAGTTGCTATTGTCCTAGTTTGTGTGTCTGAGATACTTACTCTGAGGATCTATTTAGAGCACCGGTTAAGTCGATTTTCTATTTCTTTTGCGCTTCTTTTGAGATCAAGTATGTCAGAAGCTTAGGTAAAAGAGATCATAATTATTATTAGTTTTTGTTATAAGTTTAGGAAATTGGACAAATGTATTTATCATCGTTTTTTTACCTGGTTACTAAGAGGGTGAGTCACTAGTTCCCGCCGGCCGGAACCCTTTGTATGGAGAAGTGTTGGATAGGATTCAAAAATTCGAGTTCTTCCCAAGAGATTTCTAGATATCTATTTTATCTGGAGATTGTAAAACCAAAAAAATATATATATATGTTTTTCTTATAAATAATGACTTCAGTTAGACGCGGTATCTTATGGGATAACAGAATTATATTATAATAATCTTCTTGACTTAAACTTGATATAGTCTTACCTATTGATTCAGTATTGTTATTTTCAGTTTCTTGGGCCCAATTTGCGATCTTATGATGTGATCTGTTACAAGCTGGGCTGTTTTGGATGGCTTCTTGGTATTCCACAAAAAAAGGGGGGAGGGAACGCAAGGGTTAGATCTATATTTTATGTTTTCTCCTCTAGCGATTTAAATTAATGGTCACAAAACTTATAATTCTTCTGCTCTTACCAACGGAAGCTGGATCTTATGTTCCGAAGGTATAGATGGTGCGAGAGAGATTTTCAGGCAGTGTTGGTAGGTAGGGAAGGTAATATTAAAAGATCTCCCTGCCTGTGGGTGTAAAGAAGGACGATTATTAAGTTCAATTTAAATAACACGAGGGAAAAAGTTTTGATTCTGGTGTAGGGCGATTTGTTTAATTTAGTGTCTTACCTCAGGATAATTGGCAGGGCTCACTATGTCCGGCAGCGGGATGGTCCGTCTAGCGATTCAGAAAAGCGGGAAATGATGATTGATGGCACGTTAGAAAATCGTGTTTATATACTTATGTTAATTAGTGTGGATTATCCACACCTATTTTATATCCCTAATTAGTTTGCCTGGCACGACAATTTCGGGAGGAGGTTTCCGACGTAAACAGGCAATGGCGGAATTATTGAGTATGTTTCACTGATTGGAAGTAGAGCGCTTGCGTTGTTGATGTTCGCAAGTGAAAAAAGACTTGGTTTTGTAGTTTTAGTTAGTGGATTCTTTTTAGTCTGTCATCGTATGCAATTTCATGATGGAGATCGAGCGCCTGTATTATCTGCGCCTTGTCAAACTTGCGTTGTGATGTTCGCAAGTCAAAAGAGACTTGGTTTTGTAGTTTTAGTTAATGAATTCTCTTTAGTCTGTCATCGTGTGCATTTTTATGATGGAAATCGGGCGCTTGTATTGTCTGCGCCTACGGATGAAAAAAAAAAGGACTCTAATTCTATAGTTTACATTTGGTTATTTCTTTGTGGTGGTTGGACACTTCTATTCTCTGTGTTTGCGGGGGAGGGGAGACCCGCAACAAAGATCCATTTTATTACGTGCATTGGAATTAATAATATTTTATAGGCAGCTTTTTTATTTCATTGGAAAGCATGCCTAGATGATTGCTATATTAGACTTTCAATATAGCTATTAGAGGCATTAGGCCTCGGTAAAAACATTTATATATTCTTTTAGTCATATTTGCCCGTAGATCAATGAATATACAACATTTTTATTATTTTTGAGATATTATCATATATAGATGGTGTTTCATCCATCTTTCGTTTTAGTTAATAGAGGCATTGTCATTTCGGTAAAACATAATTATATTCATAAGTGAATTGAATATGTATATATACTTGAATTAAATATGTACATATACTTTGTTTCAGTAAGAGGGGAATTTTCAGCAGATTGCATGTTCCCACGGAATTTCATTATTCAATCCTTGGCGAAAAGTATTAAAAATAAAAATCCAAAAGACTTCCCTTTTCTTTCGGATAGCTGTACCACCTTTGGAGTCTGGGGTATGGATTTTTTCTAAAATTCTCCATTTAAAATCATCAGCACAATGGCCCTTCTCTATAAAGTGCTTTACCATAGGGCAAGCAATCTTTTTGGTTCTTATGGCTGAGCGGTGTTCGCTCAAGCGTGTCTGAACCATACGTGAGGTTTCTCCCACATATCCTAGGAGGCAGGGACATTGTATGAAATAAACCACATTGGTTGATTTACAGTTCCACATTTCCTTTGCTCGAGTTTTGTGGTCATTGTGTTCAAACTCTTCACCTCGCAAAATATTTCCACACGAAATACATGAGGAACAGGGAAAGGTCCCTTTTAGTGGGTTGTTTGTTAGGATTGATCTTTGACTGAAATTTTCTTCCCTTATGCTGTTTTTAAAATGGGAGTGGACAATGAATTCTTTTATATTTTTATTTCTCTTGTGGGCAAAGAGTGGCTTCATCAATTTGTGTTCATTGGAGCAGTTGCTATTTAGTATATGCCAATTCGAATTTATCACCTGTTTCACTTTTTCATTTATCGTCGAGTGTTTTGTTATACAGACTATTTGATCGTTAGGTTTTGGTGATTTAGTTCTCAAGAGACAATCTCGATCATAATATCGTGCTCGTTTGTAAGAATCTCTCACTAGACGATGGGGATAGCCTCTATCGATAAATTTGGTTCTCATTATTGCAGCTTGCTTATCAAAATCGTAGAGGTTCGTACAGTTACGCCTAACGCGTAAAAACTGGGAAAAGGGAATGCTGTTTTTTTGTGACCTAGGGTGGAAGCTACGATAGTGTAGTAGTGTATTCCTTGCTGTAGGTTTTGTGTGGAGATCTATTTTTAGAGTGCCTGCATCATTTATAATTTCGATGTCCAAAAATTCCACTTTCTCATTACTAATGTGGGAAGTGAAATGGAGGTTAGGGTTTACTGCATTTATCCATTGGAGGAATTCCTCCAGAGTTTCTCTCCCATCGGTCCAGACAAAAAAGATGTCGTCAATGTATCTGGACCAATGGGAGATAGACTCAAAAAAGGGGGCAATCTCATTTTGAATGAATTCTTTCTCGAAGGCTGCCATGAAGATATTAGCTATCGATGGGGCTACTGAGGCACCCATGCTTACTCCTTTGATCTGGCGATAAGTGTGCGTCCCGAATTCAAATATATTTTCTGTTAATACGATTTCTAAGCAAGCAAGCAGGAAATCTTTGGGACATGGAATGTTATGTAAATCAATAAACCAACTCGTGGTTCTCATGGCATCAGTCAGAGGAATATTGCTGTATAGGGACTCTACGTCCATTGTGACTAGCAGCTCATTGTTACAATTAAATGCAATTCCTTCAATTTTCTGTATCATGTTGCCTGTGTCGCGTATGTATGAGTCAATTTTAGGGATGAAGGGACGCAGATAGTTGTCCACGTATTTAGAGAGTGGTTCAGTTGCAGTACCTATGGTGGAGACAATGGGACGATAAGGGGGGTTGTTGGCATGGTGGTGTATTTTGGGGAGACCATAAATACAAGCGGTCTTCCCCTGATTATGGTTTAGAAAATCAAATTCTTTGGCAGTAATAAATCCGTCTTCTAAAGCAGTTTGGGTTAGAGACATAATTTTCCTAGAAAGATTTATCATAGAATAAGATCTCAGGGGGACATAAAATGTAGAGTCATCTAGCATTTTGAGCATATCGGTTTCATATTCGGATGTGTCAATAATCACTATGCCACCTGCTTTATCGCACCCCTTAAAAGTTAAGTTTTTATTAGTTGACAGGGATGTTAGGGCTTGGTGTTCTTCCTTTTCTAAATTGTAAATTGGTTTGGAATAAACCTTAAGGCTTGATCTAGTTTTTTCAAAACCACTAACTCGAAAGTGGCTACTTCAGGCCCTAGTTGCTCAAGGCCTGGACTGAATGTTGATGGAAGACAAAGAGGTTTTATGGAGGGGTGTTCTTCATCTGATAGAGTGTTCAGAGCAAAGAACTTTTTTAGCCTAATTTTGCGGAAGAAGGAGATTATATCACAATACAACTCGAATAGATTGACTGTGGAATGTGGGACGTAGGATAAACCTTTGGATAGCAGGTTGCTGCTATGTTCATCTAACTCTAATTTTGTTAGATTAAATATTGGAATCACATTCCTTGTTTCCAATACTGTCTGCTTCTGGTGTCGCGGACAAATTGGGGTTCTTCCTGTTGGTGATGGTGCTGTGGTTGGTAGTTCCCTCTCGATTGACCTTGGAAGTGGACTCGGGGGCGTCCCCGAGCACCCCCTCGGTTCCCTAAAAAAGGCTGTCTACGGTTTCCTCTGTTGGGTGCTTGATTGTAAATAGGATCTGGATCATAGTAACCCTCATTGTTTTCATTTTCAGAATCGGAGGTTTCTGAAAATGTATTCACACGTTGTTTTTGTTGCTGTTGGTCTGTAGTTTCAGCAGTGTAATGATTTTGTTGATAAAAGTCTGGTCTCAGATAAGGGTAAGTATTTTCAATGGTGGCAAACCTTTTATCTTTCAATAGCTTGTCGTTTTTCCTTTTTTCTAAATAGCTAGTGAATGATTCTAATTCTTTATTGCATTCATCAATCTTTTTTATGGCTTCTTCAATATTTCCCATTTTTTTGATCTTATCTTCTAGGTCTTCTACTTCTGATCTTACTTCTGCTGCTAGTTCTTTAGCGGTCTCGACGATGAGCATCATCCGGTCCCTTGAACATCTACTAGCAATTCTGCTCCATTTGTCTAGAAATGCTTTGTAGTGGACAAAGAGACCTGGGATGTTTCTAACTCGGAGACCCATGGGGATGATACCTAACCTTAAATAAGCCAGCATGAATTCTCCATGCGCTTCAATTCTTTTTAGTTTCTTTTTTAATTCTACTAATTTTTTGGTATCATCATTATGTCGATTAGAGTTTGTGGTGGTAGTACCAAAGGAGGATGAAGTCCCTACGAGTGTTTCAAATTCTTCATCCGTGAAACCAAAGGTTTTTTGGAGGGCCATATTAATGATAAATAGAAATCTGAGTGTATTGATGAATAACTGGCAGAAAAGAGGCAAGGAAATGACAATAGTAGAACTAGATATAGTATATTCTATTTATAGAATAGCCCTGCACAGACAAGCTGTGGGTAAAATGACTTGTATTTAGCAAGGACCCCCTGAGTACAATTCCTAGATCAGGGAAAATGATATATTTGAAAGGTAACAACCTAGGCAACTAATATTTGGATAACAGTAATAATGAAATAAATGAACAATTGGCTAAGGCTGGCTAAAAGAGTTGGATTTTTTATTAAACAATTACAAAATTGGCAAATCATTAGCATGACATGATCTTAAAGATTAAAATTCTTACATAACATGTTGTTTATTAGAAAATATATTATACACAAACAAATAAAAGCACAAATTAAAAAATATGTTTATCTATAATAGATAAGTGGCGAGAATGAGTCTCTACGCGCGTTTCGGCGGCCAGCGCCTTCTTCATGGAGTAGCCACACAATTTCTATAAAGTAAAAATATATAGATTACATAATTTTTAAAAATACGAAACGACATAATTATACAGTATTTAAAACAAATCTAACATCAAGAGTTTATAATTTTGCAGCCAGTTAGTCCAGTTTCTAGTTTAGAGATTTAGAAAACAGAATTGGTTTCCAATGTTCTTTTTTATCTTTGTCATTTCCTTACGTGATCTGTCTCAATCCAAAAAGACACTTGTTTTAAAGGAGAATAGAAAATAGGGTATTGATATACTTAGCGGTAAATGGCTTGTTACATATACATAGCGTTATTCTTGGATTTACCCTTTCTGTATCATGGAGGTTTAAATAATGGTAAGATAATTTATAACGGCCAAAAAATGTGGACAAAACAGCGAGAAAAGAGGATTTTTTAGAGGCTCGCTATTTGAGATGTTTGATTGGAAAACAGATACATGACAAAGTCAATACTTTAATTTTTTTTTTTTTAAAAAGAGAGAGAACTCAGTCTTTTACTTTTTCTGCTATAGTTGTCTAACAGTTGCTATTGTCCTAGTTTGTGTGTCTGAGATACTTACTCTGAGGATCTATTTAGAGCACCGGTTAAGTCGATTTTCTATTTCTTTTGCGCTTCTTTGGAGATCAAGTATGTCAGAAGCTTAGGTAAAAGAGATCATAATTATTATTAGTTTTTGTTATAAGTTTAGGAAATTGGACAAATGTATTTATCATCGTTTTTTTACCTGGTTACTAAGAGGGTGAGTCACTAGTTCCCGCCGGCCGGAACCCTTTGTATGGAGAAGTGTTGGATAGGATTCAAAAAGTCGAGTTCTTCCCAAGAGATTTCTAGATATCTATTTTATCTGGAGATTGTAAAACCAAAAAAATATATATATATGTTTTTCTTATAAATAATGACTTCAGTTAGACGCGGTATCTTATGGGATAACAGAATTATATTATAATAATCTTCTTGACTTAAACTTGATATAGTCTTACCTATTGATTCAGTATTGTTATTTTCAGTTTCTTGGCCCCAATTTGCGATCTTATGATGTGATCTGTTACAAGCTGGGCTGTTTTGGATGGCTTCTTGGTAATCCACAAAAAAAGGGGGGAGGGAACGCAAGGGTTAGATCTATATTTTATGTTTTCTCCTCTAGCGATTTAAATTAATGGTCACAAAACTTATAATTCTTCTGCTCTTACCAACGGAAGCTGGATCTTATGTTCCGAAGGTATAGATGGTGCGAGAGAGATTTTCAGGCAGTGTTGGTAGGTAGGGAAGGTAATATTAAAAGATCTCCCTGCCTGTGGGTGTAAAGAAGGACGATTATTAAGTTCAATTTAAATAACACGAGGGAAAAAGTTTTGATTCTGGTGTAGGGCGATATGTTTAATTTAGTGTCTTACCTCAGGATAATTGGCAGGGCTCACTATGTCCGGCGGCGGGATGGTCCGTCTAGCGATTCAGAAAAGCGGGAAATGATGATTGATGGCACGTTAGAAAATCGTGTTTATATACTTATGTTAATTAGTGTGGATTATCCACACCTATTTTATATCCCTAATTAGTTTGCCTGGCACGACAATTTCGGGAGGAGGTTTCCGACGTAAACAGGCAATGGCGGAATTATTGAGTATGTTTCACTGATTGGAAGTAGAGCGCTTGCGTTGTTGATGTTCGCAAGTAAAAAAAGACTTGGTTTTGTAGTTTTAGTTAGTGGATTCTTTTTAGTCTGTCATCGTATGCAATTTCATGATGGAGATCGAGCGCTTGTATTATCTGCGCCTTGTCAAACTTGCGTTGTTGATGTTCGCAAGTCAAAAGAGACTTGGTTTTGTAGTTTTAGTTAATGAATTCTCTTTAGTCTGTCATCGTGTGCATTTTTATGATGGAAATCGGGCGCTTGTATTGTCTGCGCCTACGGATGAAAAAAAAAAAGGACTCTAATTCTATAGTTTACATTTGGTTATTTCTTTGTGGTGGTTGGACACTTCTATTCTCTGTGTTTGCGGGGGAGGGGACACCCGCAACAAAGATCCATTTTATTACGTGCATTGGAATTAATAATATTTTATAGGCAGCTTTTTTATTTCATTGGAAAGCATGCCTAGATGATTGCTATATTAGACTTTCATTATAGCTATTAGAGGCATTAGGCCTCGGTAAAAACATTTATATATTCTTTTAGTCATATTTGCCCGTAGATCAATGAATATACAACATTTTTATTATTTTTGAGATGTTATCATATATAGATGGTTGTTTCATCCATCTTTCGTTTTAGTTAATAGAGGCATTGTCATTTCGGTAAAACATAATTATATTCATAAGTGAATTGAATATGTATATATACTTGAATTAAATATGTACATATACTTTGTTTCAGTAAGAGGGGAATTTTCAGCAGATTGCATGTTCCCACGGAATTTCATTATTCAATCCTTGGCGAAAAGTATTAAAAATAAAAATCCAAAAGACTTCCCTTTTCTTTCGGATAGCTGTACCACCTTTGGAGTCTGGGTATGGATTTTTTCTAAAATTCTCCATTTAAAATCATCAGCACAATGGCCCTTCTCTATAAAGTGCTTTACCATAGGGCAAGCAATCTTTTTGGTTCTTATGGCTGAGCGGTGTTCGCTCAAGCGTGTCTGAACCATACGTGAGGTTTCTCCCACATATCCTAGGAGGCAGGGACATTGTATGAAATAAACCACATTGGTTGATTTACAGTTCCACATTTCCTTTGCTCTAGTTTTGTGGTCATTGTGTTCAAACTCTTCACCTCGCAAAATATTTCCACACGAAATACATGAGGAACAGGGAAAGGTCCCTTTTAGTGGGTTGTTTGTTAGGATTGATCTTTGACTGAAATTTTCTTCCCTTATGCTGTTTTTAAAACGGGAGTGGACAATGAATTCTTTTATATTTTTATTTCTCTTGTGGGCAAAGAGTGGCTTCATCAATTTTTGTTCATTGGAGCAGTTGCTATTTAGTATATGCCAATTCGAATTTATCACCTGTTTTACTTTTTCATTTATCGTCGAGTGTTATGTTATACAGACTATTTGATCGTTAGGTTTTGGTGATTTAGTTCTCAAGAGACAATCTCGATCATAATATCGTGCTCGTTTGTAAGAATCTCTCACTAGACGATGGGGATAGCCTCTATCGATAAATTTGGTTCTCATTATTGCAGCTTGCTTATCAAAATCGTAGAGGTTCGTACAGTTACGCCTAACGCGTAAAAACTGGGAAAAGGGAAAGCTGTTTTTTTGTGACCTAGGGTGGAAGCTACGATAGTGTAGTAGTGTATTCCTTGCTGTAGGTTTTGTGTGGAGATCTATTTTTAGAGTGCCTGCATCATTTATAATTTCGATGTCCAAAAATTCCACTTTCTCATTACTAATGTGGGAAGTGAAATGGAGGTTAGGGTTTACTGCATTTATCCATTGGAGGAATTCCTCCAGAGTTTCTCTCCCATCGGTCCAGACAAAAAAGATGTCGTCAATGTATCTGGACCAATGGGAGATAGACTCAAAAAAGGGGGCAATCTCATTTTGAATGAATTCTTTCTCGAAGGCTGCCATGAAGATATTAGCTATCGATGGGGCTACTGAGGCACCCATGCTTACTCCTTTGATCTGGCGATAAGTGTGCGTCCCGAATTCAAATATATTTTCTGTTAATACGATTTCTAAGCAAGCAAGCAGGAAATCTTTGGGGCATGGAATGTTATGTAAATCAATAAACCAACTAGTGGTTCTCATGGCATCAGTCAGAGGACTATTGCTGTATAGGGACTCTACGTCCATTGTGACTAGCAGCTCATTGTTACAATTAAATGCAATTCCTTCAATTTTCTGTATCATGTTGCCTGTGTCGCGTATGTATGAGTCAATTTTAGGGATGAAGGGACGCAGATAGTTGTCCACGTATTTAGAGAGTGGTTCAGTTGCAGTACCTATGGTGGAGACAATGGGACGATAAGGGGGGTTGTTGGCATGCTTGTGTATTTTGGGGAGACCATAAATACAAGCGGTCTTCCCCTGATTATGGTTTAGAAAATCAAATTCTTTGGCAGTAATAAATCCGTCTTCTAAAGCAGTTTGGGTTAGAGACATAATTTTCCTAGAAAGATTTATCATAGAATAAGATCTCAGGGGGACATAAAATGTAGAGTCATCTAGCATTTTGAGCATATTGGTTTCATATTCGGATGTGTCAATAATCACTATGCCACCTCCTTTATCGCACCCCTTAAAAGTTAAGTTTTTATTAGTTGACAGGGATGTTAGGGCTTGGTGTTCTTCCTTTTCTAAATTGTAAATTGGTTTTGGAATAAACCTTAAGGCTTGATCTAGTTTTTTCAAAACCACTAACTCGAAAGTGGCTACTTCAGGCCCTAGTTGCTCAAGGCCTGGACTGAATGTTGATGGAAGACAAAGAGGTTTTATGGAGGGGTGTTCTTCATCTGATATAGTGTTCAGAGCAAAGAACTTTTTTAGCCTAATTTTGCGGAAGAAGGAGATTATATCACAATACAACTCGAATAGATTGACTGTGGAATGTGGGACGTAGGATAAACCTTTGGATAGCAGGTTGCTGCTATGTTCATCTAACTCTAATTTTGTTAGATTAAATATTGGAATCACATTCCTTGTTTCCAATACTGTCTGCTTCTGGTCTCGCGGACAAATTGGGGTTCTTCCTGTTGGTGATGGTGCTGTGGTTGGTAGTTCCCTCTCGATTGACCTTGGAAGTGGACTCGGGGGCGTCCCCGAGCACCCCCTCGGTTCCCTAAAAAAGGCTGTCCACGGTTTCCTCTGTTGGGTGCTTGATTGTAAATAGGATCTGGATCATAGTAACCCTCATTGTTTTCATTTTCAGAATCGGAGGTTTCTGAAAATGTATTCACACGTTGTTTTTGTTGCTGTTGGTCTGTAGTTTCAGCAGTGTAATGATTTTGTTGATAAAAGTCTGGTCTCAGATAAGGGTAAGTATTTTCAATGGTGGCAAACCTTTTATCTTTCAATAGCTTGTCGTTTTTCCTTTTTTCTAAATAGCTAGTGAATGATTCTAATTCTTTATTGCATTCATCAATCTTTTTTATGGCTTCTTCAATATTTCCCATTTTTTTGATCTTATCTTCTAGGTCTTCTACTTCTGATCTTACTTCTGCTGCTCGTTCTTTAGCGGTCTCGACGATGAGCATCATCAGGTCCCTTGAACATCTACTAGCAATTCTGCTCCATTTGTCTAGAAATGCTTTGTAGTGGACAAAGAGACCTGGGATGTTTCTAACTCGGAGACCCATGGGGATGATACCTAACCTTAAATAAGCCAGCATGAATTCTCCATGCGCTTCAATTCTTTTTAGTTTCTTTTTTAATTCTACTAATTTTTTGGTATCATCATTATGTCGATTAGAGTTTGTGGTGGTAGTACCAAAGGAGGATGAAGTCCCTACGAGTGTTTCAAATTCTTCATCCGTGAAACCAAAGGTTTTTTGGAGGGCCATATTAATGATAAATAGAAATCTGAGTGTATTGATGAATAACTGGCAGAAAAGAGGCAAGGAAATGACAATAGTAGAACTAGATATAGTATATTCTATTTATAGAATAGCCCTGCACAGACAAGCTGTGGGTAAAATGACGTGTATTTAGCAAGGACCCCCTGAGTACAATTCCTAGATCAGGGAAAATGATATATTTGAAAGGTAACAACCTAGGCAACTAATATTTGGATAACAGTAATAATGAAATAAATGAACAATTGGCTAAGGCTGGCTAAAAGAGTTGGATTTTTTATTAAACAATTACAAAATTGGCAAATCATTAGCATGACATGATCTTAAAGATTAAAATTCTTACATAACATGTTGTTTATTAGAAAATATATTATACACAAACAAATAAAAGCACAAATTAAAAAATATGTTTATCTATAATAGATAAGTGGCGAGAATGAGTCTCTACGCGCGTTTCGGCGGCCAGCGCCTTCTTCATGGAGTAGCCACACAATTTCTATAAAGTAAAAATATATAGATTACATAATTTTTAAAAATACGAAACGACATAATTATACAGTATTTAAAACAAATCTAACATCAAGAGTTTATAATTTTGCAGCCAGTTAGTCCAGTTTCTAGTTTAGAGATTTAGAAAACAGAATTGGTTTCCAATGTTCTTTTTTATCTTTGTCATTTCCTTACGTGATCTGTCTCAATCCAAAAAGACACTTGTTTTAAAGGAGAATAGAAAATAGGGTATTGATATACTTAGCGGTAAATGGCTTGTTACATATACATAGCGTTATTCTTGGATTTACCCTTTCTGTATCATGGAGGTTTAAATAATGGTAAGATAATTTATAACGGCCAAAAAATGTGGACAAAACAGCGAGAAAAGAGGATTTTTTAGAGGCTCGCTATTTGAGATGTTTGATTGGAAAACAGATACATGACAAAGTCAATACTTTAATTTTTTTTTTTTTTAAAAGAGAGAGAACTCAGTCTTTTACTTTTTCTGCTATAGTTGTCTAACAGTTGCTATTGTCCTAGTTTGTGTGTCTGAGATACTTACTCTGAGGATCTATTTAGAGCACCGGTTAAGTCAATTTTCTATTTCTTTTGCGCTTCTTTTGAGATCAAGTATGTCAGAAGCTTAGGTAAAAGAGATCATAATTATTATTAGTTTTTGTTATAAGTTTAGGAAATTGGACAAATGTATTTATCATCGTTTTTTTACCTGGTTACTAAGAGGGTGAGTCACTAGTTCCCGCCGGCCGGAACCCTTTGTATGGAGAAGTGTTGGATAGGATTCAAAAAGTCGAGTTCTTCCCAAGAGATTTCTAGATATCTATTTTATCTGGAGATTGTAAAACCAAAAATATATATATATATGTTTTTCTTATAAATAATGACTTCAGTTAGACGCGGTATCTTATGGGATAACAGAATTATATTATAATAATCTTCTTGACTTAAACTTGATATAGTCTTACCTATTGATTCAGTATTGTTATTTTCAGTTTCTTGGCCCCAATTTGCGATCTTATGATGTGATCTGTTACAAGCTGGGCTGTTTTGGATGGCTTCTTGGTAATCCACAAAAAAAGGGGGGAGGGAACGCAAGGGTTAGATCTATATTTTATGTTTTCTCCTCTAGCGATTTAAATTAATGGTCACAAAACTTATAATTCTTCTGCTCTTACCAACGGAAGCTGGATCTTATGTTCCGAAGGTATAGATGGTGCGAGAGAGATTTTCAGGCAGTGTTGGTAGGTAGGGAAGGTAATATTAAAAGATCTCCCTGCCTGTGGGTGTAAAGAAGGACGATTATTAAGTTCAATTTAAATAACACGAGGGAAAAAGTTTTGATTCTGGTGTAGGGCGATTTGTTTAATTTAGTGTCTTACCTCAGGATAATTGGCAGGGCTCACTATGTCCGGCGGCGGGATGGTCCGTCTAGCGATTCAGAAAAGCGGGAAATGATGATTGATGGCACGTTAGAAAATCGTGTTTATATACTTATGTTAATTAGTGTGGATTATCCACACCTATTTTATATCCCTAATTAGTTTGCCTGGCACAACAATTTCGGGAGGAGGTTTCCGACGTAAACAGGCAATGGCGGAATTATTGAGTATGTTTCACTGATTGGAAGTAGAGCGCTTGCGTTGTTGATGTTCGCAAGTGAAAAAAGACTTGGTTTTGTAGTTTTAGTTAGTGGATTCTTTTTAGTCTGTCATCGTATGCAATTTCATGATGGAGATCGAGCGCTTGTATTATCTGCGCCTTGTCAAACTTGCGTTGTTGATGTTCGCAAGTCAAAAGAGACTTGGTTTTGTAGTTTTAGTTAATGAATTCTCTTTAGTCTGTCATCGTGTGCATTTTTATGATGGAAATCGGGCGCTTGTATTGTCTGCGCCTACGGATGAAAAAAAAAAAGGACTCTAATTCTATAGTTTACATTTGGTTATTTCTTTGTGGTGGTTGGACACTTCTATTCTCTGTGTTTGCGGGGGAGGGGAGGCCCGCAACAAAGATCCATTTTATTACGTGCATTGGAATTAATAATATTTTATAGGCAGCTTTTTTATTTCATTGGAAAGCATGCCTAGATGATTGCTATATTAGACTTTCATTATAGCTATTAGAGGCATTAGGCCTCGGTAAAAACATTTATATATTCTTTTAGTCATATTTGCCCGTAGATCAATGAATATACAACATTTTTATTATTTTTGAGATATTATCATATATAGATGGTTGTTTCATCCATCTTTCGTTTTAGTTAATAGAGGCATTGTCATTTCGGTAAAACATAATTATATTCATAAGTGAATTGAATATGTATATATACTTGAATTAAATATGTACATATACTTTGTTTCAGTAAGAGGGGAATTTTCAGCAGATTGCATGTTCCCACGGAATTTCATTATTCAATCCTTGGCGAAAAGTATTAAAAATAAAAATCCAAAAGACTTCCCTTTTCTTTCGGATAGCTGTACCACCTTTGGAGTCTGGGGTATGGATTTTTTCTAAAATTCTCCATTTAAAATCATCAGCACAATGGCCCTTCTCTATAAAGTGCTTTACCATAGGGCAAGCAATCTTTTTGGTTCTTATGGCTGAGCGGTGTTCGCTCAAGCGTGTCTGAACCATACGTGAGGTTTCTCCCACATATCCTAGGAGGCAGGGACATTGTATGAAATAAACCACATTGGTTGATTTACAGTTCCACATTTCCTTTGCTCTAGTTTTGTGGTCATTGTGTTCAAACTCTTCACCTCGCAAAATATTTCCACACGAAATACATGAGGAACAGGGAAAGGTCCCTTTTAGTGGGTTGTTTGTTAGGATTGATCTTTGACTGAAATTTTCTTCCCTTATGCTGTTTTTAAAACGGGAGTGGACAATGAATTCTTTTATATTTTTATTTCTCTTGTGGGCAAAGAGTGGCTTCATCAATTTTTGTTCATTGGAGCAGTTGCTATTTAGTATATGCCAATTCAAATTTATCACCTGTTTTACTTTTTCATTTATCGTCGAGTGTTTTGTTATACAGACTATTTGATCGTTAGGTTTTGGTGATTTAGTTCTCAAGAGACAATCTCGATCATAATATCGTGCTCGTTTGTAAGAATCTCTCACTAGACGATGGGGATAGCCTCTATCGATAAATTTGGTTCTCATTATTGCAGCTTGCTTATCAAAATCGTAGAGGTTCGTACAGTTACGCCTAACGCGTAAAAACTGGGAAAAGGGAATGCTGTTTTTTTGTGACCTAGGGTGGAAGCTACGATAGTGTAGTAGTGTATTCCTTGCTGTAGGTTTTGTGTGGAGATCTATTTTTAGAGTGCCTGCATCATTTATAATTTCGATGTCCAAAAATTCCACTTTCTCATTACTAATGTGGGAAGTGAAATGGAGGTTAGGGTTTACTGCATTTATCCATTGGAGGAATTCCTCCAGAGTTTCTCTCCCATCGGTCCAGACAAAAAAGATGTCGTCAATGTATCTGGACCAATGGGAGATAGACTCAAAAAAGGGGGCAATCTCATTTTGAATGAATTCTTTCTCGAAGGCTGCCATGAAGATTCTAGCTATCGATGGGGCTACTGAGGCACCCATGCTTACTCCTTTGATCTGGCGATAAGTGTGCGTCCCGAATTCAAATATATTTTCTGTTAATACGATTTCTAAGCAAGCAAGCAGGAAATCTTTGGGGCATGGAATGTTATGTAAATCAATAAACCAACTAGTGGTTCTCATGGCATCAGTCAGAGGACTATTGCTGTATAGGGACTCTACGTCCATTGTGACTAGCAGCTCATTGTTACAATTAAATGCAATTCCTTCAATTTTCTGTATCATGTTGCCTGTGTCGCGTATGTATGAGTCAATTTTAGGGATGAAGGGACGCAGATAGTTGTCCACGTATTTAGAGAGTGGTTCAGTTGCAGTACCTATGGTGGAGACAATGGGACGATAAGGGGGGTTGTTGGCATGCTTGTGTATTTTGGGGAGACCATAAATACAAGCGGTCTTCCCCTGATTATGGATTAGAAAATCAAATTCTTTGGCAGTAATAAATCCGTCTTCTAAAGCAGTTTGGGTTAGAGACATAATTTTCCTAGAAAGATTTATCATAGAATAAGATCTCAGGGGGACATAAAATGTAGAGTCATCTAGCATTTTGAGCATATTGGTTTCATATTCGGATGTGTCAATAATCACTATGCCACCTCCTTTATCGCACCCCTTAAAAGTTAAGTTTTTATTAGTTGACAGGGATGTTAGGGCTTGGTGTTCTTCCTTTTCTAAATTGTAAATTGGTTTTGGAATAAACCTTAAGGCTTGATCTAGTTTTTTCAAAACCACTAACTCGAAAGTGGCTACTTCAGGCCCTAGTTGCTCAAGGCCTGGACTGAATGTTGATGGAAGACAAAGAGGTTTTATGGAGGGGTGTTCTTCATCTGATATAGTGTTCAGAGCAAAGAACTTTTTTAGCCTAATTTTGCGGAAGAAGGAGATTATATCACAATACAACTCGAATAGATTGACTGTGGAATGTGGGACGTAGGATAAACCTTTGGATAGCAGGTTGCTGCTATGTTCATCTAACTCTAATTTTGTTAGATTAAATATTGGAATCACATTCCTTGTTTCCAATACTGTCTGCTTCTGGTCTCGCGGACAAATTGGGGTTCTTCCTGTTGGTGATGGTGCTGTGGTTGGTAGTTCCCTCTCGATTGACCTTGGAAGTGGACTCGGGGGCGTCCCCGAGCACCCCCTCGGTTCCCTAAAAAAGGCTGTCTACGGTTTCCTCTGTTGGGTGCTTGATTGTAAATAGGATCTGGATCATAGTAACCCTCATTGTTTTCATTTTCAGAATCGGAGGTTTCTGAAAATGTATTCACACGTTGTTTTTGTTGCTGTTGGTCTGTAGTTTCAGCAGTGTAATGATTTTGTTGATAAAAGTCTGGTCTCAGATAAGGGTAAGTATTTTCAATGGTGGCAAACCTTTTATCTTTCAATAGCTTGTCGTTTTTCCTTTTTTCTAAATAGGTAGTGAATGATTCTAATTCTTTATTGCATTCATCAATCTTTTTTATGGCTTCTTCAATATTTCCCATTTTTTTGATCTTATCTTCTAGGTCTTCTACTTCTGATCTTACTTCTGCTGCTCGTTCTTTAGCGGTCTCGACGATGAGCATCATCAGGTCCCTTGAACATCTACTAGCAATTCTGCTCCATT
Organism: Lissotriton helveticus; assembly: GCF_964261635.1. Taxonomy (NCBI): domain Eukaryota; kingdom Metazoa; phylum Chordata; class Amphibia; order Caudata; family Salamandridae; genus Lissotriton; species Lissotriton helveticus. Next base: position 1,279,490,249 of record NC_136069.1, read on the forward strand.
TGTCTAGAAATGCTTTGTAGTGGACAAAGAGACCTGGGATGTTTCTAACTCGGAGACCCATGGGGATGATACCTAACCTTAAATAAGCCAGCATGAATTCTCCATGCGCTTCAATTCTTTTTAGTTTCTTTTTTAATTCTACTAATTTTTTGGTATCATCATTATGTCGATTAGAGTTTGTGGTGGTAGTACCAAAGGAGGATGAAGTCCCTACGAGTGTTTCAAATTCTTCATCCGTGAAACCAAAGGTTTTTTGGAGGGCCATATTAATGATAAATAGAAATCTGAGTGTATTGATGAATAACTGGCAGAAAAGAGGCAAGGAAATGACAATAGTAGAACTAGATATAGTATATTCTATTTATAGAATAGCCCTGCACAGACAAGCTGTGGGTAAAATGACGTGTATTTAGCAAGGACCCCCTGAGTACAATTCCTAGATCAGGGAAAATGATATATTTGAAAGGTAACAACCTAGGCAACTAATATTTGGATAACAGTAATAATGAAATAAATGAACAATTGGCTAAGGCTGGCTAAAAGAGTTGGATTTTTTATTAAACAATTACAAAATTGGCAAATCATTAGCATGACATGATCTTAAAGATTAAAATTCTTACATAACATGTTGTTTATTAGAAAATATATTATACACAAACAAATAAAAGCACAAATTAAAAAATATGCTTATCTATAATAGATAAGTGGCGAGAATGAGTCTCTACGCGCGTTTCGGCGGCCAGCGCCTTCTTCATGGAGTAGCCACACAATTTCTATAAAGTAAAAATATATAGATTACATAATTTTTAAAAATACGAAACGACATAATTATACAGTATTTAAAACAAATCTAACATCAAGAGTTTATAATTTTGCAGCCAGTTAGTCCAGTTTCTAGTTTAGAGATTTAGAAAACAGAATTGGTTTCCAATGTTCTTTTTTATCTTTGTCATTTCCTTACGTGATCTGTCTCAATCCAAAAAGACACTTGTTTTAAAGGAGAATAGAAAATAGGGTATTGATATACTTAGCGGTAAATGGCTTGTTACATATACATAGCGTTATTCTTGGATTTACCCTTTCTGTATCATGGAGGTTTAAATAATGGTAAGATAATTTATAACGGCCAAAAAATGTGGACAAAACAGCGAGAAAAGAGGATTTTTTAGAGGCTCGCTATTTGAGATGTTTGATTGGAAAACAGATACATGACAAAGTCAATACTTTAATTTTTTTTTTTTTTAAAAAGAGAGAGAACTCAGTCTTTTACTTTTTCTGCTATAGTTGTCTAACAGTTGCTATTGTCCTAGTTTGTGTGTCTGAGATACTTACTCTGAGGATCTATTTAGAGCACCGGTTAAGTCGATTTTCTATTTCTTTTGCGCTTCTTTTGAGATCAAGTATGTCAGAAGCTTAGGTAAAAGAGATCATAATTATTATTAGTTTTTGTTATAAGTTTAGGAAATTGGACAAATGTATTTATCATCGTTTTTTTACCTGGTTACTAAGAGGGTGAGTCACTAGTTCCCGCCGGCCGGAACCCTTTGTATGGAGAAGTGTTGGATAGGATTCAAAAAGTCGAGTTCTTCCCAAGAGATTTCTAGATATCTATTTTATCTGGAGATTGTAAAACCAAAAATATATATATATATGTTTTTCTTATAAATAATGACTTCAGTTAGACGCGGTATCTTATGGGATAACAGAATTATATTATAATAATCTTCTTGACTTAAACTTGATATAGTCTTACCTATTGATTCAGTATTGTTATTTTCAGTTTCTTGGCCCCAATTTGCGATCTTATGATGTGATCTGTTACAAGCTGGGCTGTTTTGGATGGCTTCTTGGTAATCCACAAAAAAAGGGGGGAGGGAACGCAAGGGTTAGATCTATATTTTATGTTTTCTCCTCTAGCGATTTAAATTAATGGTCACAAAACTTATAATTCTTCTGCTCTTACCAACGGAAGCTGGATCTTATGTTCCGAAGGTATAGATGGTGCGAGAGAGATTTTCAGGCAGTGTTGGTAGGTAGGGAAGGTAATATTAAAAGATCTCCCTGCCTGTGGGTGTAAAGAAGGACGATTATTAAGTTCAATTTAAATAACACGAGGGAAAAAGTTTTGATTCTGGTGTAGGGCGATTTGTTTAATTTAGTGTCTTACCTCAGGATAATTGGCAGGGCTCACTATGTCCGGCGGCGGGATGGTCCGTCTAGCGATTCAGAAAAGCGGGAAATGATGATTGATGGCACGTTAGAAAATCGTGTTTATATACTTATGTTAATTAGTGTGGATTATCCACACCTATTTTATATCCCTAATTAGTTTGCCTGGCACGACAATTTCGGGAGGAGGTTTCCGACGTAAACAGGCAATGGCGGAATTATTGAGTATGTTTCACTGATTGGAAGTAGAGCGCTTGCGTTGTTGATGTTCGCAAGTGAAAAAAGACTTGGTTTTGTAGTTTTAGTTAGTGGATTCTTTTTAGTCTGTCATCGTATGCAATTTCATGATGGAGATCGAGCGCTTGTATTATCTGCGCCTTGTCAAACTTGCGTTGTTGATGTTCGCAAGTCAAAAGAGACTTGGTTTTGTAGTTTTAGTTAATGAATTCTCTTTAGTCTGTCATCGTGTGCATTTTTATGATGGAAATCGGGCGCTTGTATTGTCTGCGCCTACGGATGAAAAAAAAAAAGGACTCTAATTCTATAGTTTACATTTGGTTATTTCTTTGTGGTGGTTGGACACTTCTATTCTCTGTGTTTGCGGGGGAGGGGAGGCCCGCAACAAAGATCCATTTTATTACGTGCATTGGAATTAATAATATTTTATAGGCAGCTTTTTTATTTCATTGGAAAGCATGCCTAGATGATTGCTATATTAGACTTTCATTATAGCTATTAGAGGCATTAGGCCTCGGTAAAAACATTTATATATTCTTTTAGTCATATTTGCCCGTAGATCAATGAATATACAACATTTATATTATTTTTGAGATATTATCATATATAGATGGTTGTTTCATCCATCTTTCGTTTTAGTTAATAGAGGCATTGTCATTTCGGTAAAACATAATTATATTCATAAGTGAATTGAATATGTATATATACTTGAATTAAATATGTACATATACTTTGTTTCAGTAAGAGGGGAATTTTCAGCAGATTGCATGTTCCCACGGAATTTCATTATTCAATCCTTGGCGAAAAGTATTAAAAATAAAAATCCAAAAGACTTCCCTTTTCTTTCGGATAGCTGTACCACCTTTGGAGTCTGGGGTATGGATTTTTTCTAAAATTCTCCATTTAAAATCATCAGCACAATGGCCCTTCTCTATAAAGTGCTTTACCATAGGGCAAGCAATCTTTTTGGTTCTTATGGCTGAGCGGTGTTCGCTCAAGCGTGTCTGAACCATACGTGAGGTTTCTCCCACATATCCTAGGAGGCAGGGACATTGTATGAAATAAACCACATTGGTTGATTTACAGTTCCACATTTCCTTTGCTCTAGTTTTGTGGTCATTGTGTTCAAACTCTTCACCTCGCAAAATATTTCCACACGAAATACATGAGGAACAGGGAAAGGTCCCTTTTAGTGGGTTGTTTGTTAGGATTGATCTTTGACTGAAATTTTCTTCCCTTATGCTGTTTTTAAAACGGGAGTGGACAATGAATTCTTTTATATTTTTATTTCTCTTGTGGGCAAAGAGTGGCTTCATCAATTTTTGTTCATTGGAGCAGTTGCTATTTAGTACATGCCAATTCGAATTTATCACCTGTTTTACTTTTTCATTTATCGTCGAGTGTTTTGTTATACAGACTATTTGATCGTTAGGTTTTGGTGATTTAGTTCTCAAGAGACAATCTCGATCATAATATCGTGCTCGTTTGTAAGAATCTCTCACTAGACGATGGGGATAGCCTCTATCGATAAATTTGGTTCTCATTATTGCAGCTTGCTTATCAAAATCGTAGAGGTTCGTACAGTTACGCCTAACGCGTAAAAACTGGGAAAAGGGAATGCTGTTTTTTTGTGACCTAGGGTGGAAGCTACGATAGTGTAGTAGTGTATTCCTTGCTGTAGGTTTTGTGTGGAGATCTATTTTTAGAGTGCCTGCATCATTTATAATTTCGATGTCCAAAAATTCCACTTTCTCATTACTAATGTGGGAAGTGAAATGGAGGTTAGGGTTTACTGCATTTATCCATTGGAGGAATTCCTCCAGAGTTTCTCTCCCATCGGTCCAGACAAAAAAGATGTCGTCAATGTATCTGGACCAATGGGAGATAGACTCAAAAAAGGGGGCAATCTCATTTTGAATGAATTCTTTCTCGAAGGCTGCCATGAAGATATTAGCTATCGATGGGGCTACTGAGGCACCCATGCTTACTCCTTTGATCTGGCGATAAGTGTGCATCCCGAATTCAAATATATTTTCTGTTAATACGATTTCTAAGCAAGCAAGCAGGAAATCTTTGGGGCATGGAATGTTATGTAAATCAATAAACCAACTAGTGGTTCTCATGGCATCAGTCAGAGGAATATTGCTGTATAGGGACTCTACGTCCATTGTGACTAGCAGCTCATTGTTACAATTAAATGCAATTCCTTCAATTTTCTGTATCATGTTGCCTGTGTCGCGTATGTATGAGTCAATTTTAGGGATGAAGGGACGCAGATAGTTGTCCACGTATTTAGAGAGTGGTTCAGTTGCAGTACCTATGGTGGAGACAATGGGACGATAAGGGGGGTTGTTGGCATGCTTGTGTATTTTGGGGAGACCATAAATACAAGCGGTCTTCCCCTGATTATGGTTTAGAAAATCAAATTCTTTGGCAGTAATAAATCCGTCTTCTAAAGCAGTTTGGGTTAGAGACATAATTTTCCTAGAAAGATTTATCATAGAATAAGATCTCAGGGGGACATAAAATGTAGAGTCATCTAGCATTTTGAGCATATTGGTTTCATATTCGGATGTGTCAATAATCACTATGCCACCTCCTTTATCGCACCCCTTAAAAGTTAAGTTTTTATTAGTTGACAGGGATGTTAGGGCTTGGTGTTCTTCCTTTTCTAAATTGTAAATTGGTTTTGGAATAAACCTTAAGGCTTGATCTAGTTTTTTCAAAACCACTAACTCGAAAGTGGCTACTTCAGGCCCTAGTTGCTCAAGGCCTGGACTGAATGTTGATGGAAGACAAAGAGGTTTTATGGAGGGGTGTTCTTCATCTGATATAGTGTTCAGAGCAAAGAACTTTTTTAGCCTAATTTTGCGGAAGAAGGAGATTATATCACAATACAACTCGAATAGACTGACTGTGGAATGTGGGACGTAGGATAAACCTTTGGATAGCAAGTTGCTGCTATGTTCATCTAACTCTAATTTTGTTAGATTAAATATTGGAATCACATTCCTTGTTTCCAATACTGTCTGCTTCTGGTCTCGCGGACAAATTGGGGTTCTTCCTGTTGGTGATGGTGCTGTGGTTGGTAGTTCCCTCTCGATTGACCTTGGAAGTGGACTCGGGGGCGTCCCCGAGCACCCCCTCGGTTCCCTAAAAAAGGCTGTCTACGGTTTCCTCTGTTGGATGCTTGATTGTAAATAGGATCTGGATCATAGTAACCCTCATTGTTTTCATTTTCAGAATCGGAGGTTTCTGAAAATGTATTCACACGTTGTTTTTGTTGCTGTTGGTCTGTAGTTTCAGCAGTGTAATGATTTTGTTGATAAAAGTCTGGTCTCAGATAAGGGTAAGTATTTTCAATGGTGGCAAACCTTTTATCTTTCAATAGCTTGTCGTTTTTCCTTTTTTCTAAATAGCTAGTGAATGATTCTAATTCTTTATTGCATTCATCAATCTTTTTTATGGCTTCTTCAATATTTCCCATTTTTTTGATCTAATCTTCTAGGTCTTCTACTTCTGATCTTACTTCTGCTGCTAGTTCTTTAGCGGTCTCGACGATGAACATCATCAGGTCCCTTGAACATCTACTAGCAATTCTGCTCCATTTGTCTAGAAATGCTTTGTAGTGGACAAAGAGACCTGGGATGTTTCTAACTCGGAGACCCATGGGGATGATACCTAACCTTAAATAAGCCAGCATGAATTCTCCATGCGCTTCAATTCTTTTTAGTTTCTTTTTTAATTCTACTAATTTTTTGGTATCATCATTATGTCGATTAGAGTTTGTGGTGGTAGTACCAAAGGAGGATGAAGTCCCTACGAGTGTTTCAAATTCTTCATCCGTGAAACCAAAGGTTTTTTGGAGGGCCATATTAATGATAAATAGAAATCTGAGTGTATTGATGAATAACTGGCAGAAAAGAGGCAAGGAAATGACAATAGTAGAACTAGATATAGTATATTCTATTTATAGAATAGCCCTGCACAGACAAGCTGTGGGTAAAATGACGTGTATTTAGCAAGGACCCCCTGAGTACAATTCCTAGATCAGGGAAAATGATATATTTGAAAGGTAACAACCTAGGCAACTAATATTTGGATAACAGTAATAATGAAATAAATGAACAATTGGCTAAGGCTGGCTAAAAGAGTTGGATTTTTTATTAAACAATTACAAAATTAGCAAATCATTAGCATGACATGATCTTAAAGATTAAAATTCTTACATAACATGTTGTTTATTAGAAAATATATTATACACAAACAAATAAAAGCACAAATTAAAAAATATGTTTATCTATAATAGATAAGTGGCGAGAATGAGTCTCTACGCGCGTTTCGGCGGCCAGCGCCTTCTTCATGGAGTAGCCACACAATTTCTATAAAGTAAAAATATATAGATTACATAATTTTTAAAAATACGAAACGACATAATTATACAGTATTTAAAACAAATCTAACATCAAGAGTTTATAATTTTGCAGCCAGTTAGTCCAGTTTCTAGTTTAGAGATTTAGAAAACAGAATTGGTTTCCAATGTTCTTTTTTATCTTTGTCATTTCCTTACGTGATCTGTCTCAATCCAAAAAGACACTTGTTTTAAAGGAGAATAGAAAATAGGGTATTGATATACTTAGCGGTAAATGGCTTGTTACATATACATAGCGTTATTCTTGGATTTACCCTTTCTGTATCATGGAGGTTTAAATAATGGTAAGATAATTTATAACGGCCAAAAAATGTGGACGTCATCTAGCAAGCCTCACCCTTTTTGTATCCTGTGGACGGAGCTCGGCTCCCTGCCTGAAGCTGCCGCTGGGTTCCCCGCTGTCACCGCAACGACTGGCCGGACCCGCTCCGCGGGTCCCGCTGCGCGGTTGACAGCCTTGTCAACAGCTGTCCAGCAAGCGAAGGTTTGGGCGTTTCCTTGTCCGGCAGGGCTGCGAGCTTCCAGCGGGGGACTCCAAGGACCAGGAGCCCCCGCGCGCCCGTCACCACCTGGGCTGCTCTCCCTGCCGGCTCCGCCCCTACTGCTGTCTTAACGGGCGACTGAACTTTGGCCCAGTGGATTCCTCATCTAGCAAGCCTCACCCTTTTTGTATCCTGTGGACGGAGCTCGGCTCCCTGCCTGAAGCTGCCGCTGGGTTCCCCGCTGTCACCGCAACGACTGGCCGGACCCGCTCCGCGGGTCCCGCTGCGCGGTTGACAGCCTTGTCAACAGCTGTCCAGCAAGCGAAGGTTTGGGCGTTTCCTTGTCCGGCAGGGCTGCGAGCTTCCAGCGGGGGACTCCAAGGACCAGGAGCCCCCGCGCGCCCGTCACCACCTGGGCTGCTCTCCCTGCCGGCTCCGCCCCTACTGCTGTCTTAACGGGCGACTGAACTTTGGCCCAGTGGATTCCTCATCTAGCAAGCCTCACCCTTTTTGTATCCTGTGGACGGAGCTCGGCTCCCTGCCTGAAGCTGCCGCTGGGTTCCCCGCTGTCACCGCAACGACTGGCCGGACCCGCTCCGCGGGTCCCGCTGCGCGGTTGACAGCCTTGTCAACAGCTGTCCAGCAAGCGAAGGTTTGGGCGTTTCCTTGTCCGGCAGGGCTGCGAGCTTCCAGCGGGGGACTCCAAGGACCAGGAGCCCCCGCGCGCCCGTCACCACCTGGGCTGCTCTCCCTGCCGGCTCCGCCCCTACTGCTGTCTTAACGGGCGACTGAACTTTGGCCCAGTGGATTCCTCATCTAGCAAGCCTCACCCTTTTTGTATCCTGTGGACGGAGCTCGGCTCCCTGCCTGAAGCTGCCGCTGGGTTCCCCGCTGTCACCGCAACGACTGGCCGGACCCGCTCCGCGGGTCCCGCTGCGCGGTTGACAGCCTTGTCAACAGCTGTCCAGCAAGCGAAGGTTTGGGCGTTTCCTTGTCCGGCAGGGCTGCGAGCTTCCAGCGGGGGACTCCAAGGACCAGGAGCCCCCGCGCGCCCGTCACCACCTGGGCTGCTCTCCCTGCCGGCTCCGCCCCTACTCCTTACTCTCCCAACTACATAAACAACGTGACCCTCCCGCTGCGCGGGAGCGCGCCGGGAGAAGCCCGGGACAAGGGCGGGACCGTCTGTGGCCGTCCGGGGCAGGAGGAGGCTGGGCCGGGCCAACCCCCTAACATCCCTTATCCTACGTTGCGGCATAGACAAGGTATTATTATTGACTCATAGACACTATTGTAAGAACCTTTGATATTCTGTGCCTTTGTACACTGTTGTTCAATCCCCAACTTATAGTATCCCTCTATTTTCCTCCTTGCCGCCAGACGGGGGTCAGTGGGTCCTTCGCAAGCACCCATTGAATCGCCCAGGCGCAAGGTTGAGTAAGGGGGGTAAACGAGGTTGGGTTGGGTCCAGTTCACTTGAATATCTGTCCTATATCCTCGCGAACGCGTATTCTGAGGCTCAAATACCTGCCCTTACAAAATGGCCCTTAGATCTGGAAAACAGCGTCTAGTGCACATTCAAACTTCGAATGGGGTAGTCTCAGGCCCTTTAGATGCCTTTATTACGAGAGCAACCGGTATACTGGAAAAAGAAATTGAACTGGTTGAACATAGATTGTCTCTGGACCTAGTTACTGGTAAACGCTCTTCAATAGGTGATTTGGCTCGTGTCAAAAGTCCCCTAACTAATGCAGCATTTAATTGCATTTCAACATCAGACACCGACATAATTATCCATGAAGAAGGGATTGAAGTCCCCACATCTAGGCTACACGAAAACATGGACGTGACCTCCAAAAGTAATGTGACCAGCATAGAAGAAAATAGCCAATCTTCTGCGCTTGAAACCTCCCAAATAAATGCCTCTACTTTACCTTGCACTCCTGCCCCACCTATAGAAATCATCAAACAGGTACCACGGAAAAGAAAATATGTATCCAGCCCCGAGGGAGGGAAGACACAGAAACAACCTAAAATAGATTCCGAGAATAGCCCCTCCCACTCCCAGTCCATCCAAATACCACAGATAGTGTACTGTCCATCATTGGCCCACTCAGGATCCTCTAACCCTTGTCCAACTTGCTTTAGCAGTGATGACATCCTGCTGGCAAAAATGGAAACTATAGTTAAAAATTTATTGCTTCCGGTGGTAGAAAATATAAGGATATTGTCCGCTAAAATAGATGTCCTAGAAGCGGCAACCAATATTAACATGGACCTCTTACAAAATATATCTGGCACTAAGCCAAGAGGCCAAGTCTCTAAAGGGGGTCCTATCCAAAGCAACGGGACAACCACAATAAATCCCGCAGTGATGTCATCCACTAATACTAATATTAATAAGAAATCTCTAACAGGGCCAAAAACAACTCCCATATCTAGAGCCACCAATAAAGACACGTCGAAGGTTAAACCTGCAGCGGTGGCCAACAACGCTTATGGGGCAAAATATAAAGCTAATACCGCTCCAAAGCAACCAATAAACAACACAGCAGGCGCCCCTGTGTCAAATAGGGATAATAAAACACCAAACCTAGATAAGAACAGGAGGTTAGATAATAAAAACTTACATAAATCCCAGAGAGTCAACCTACCCCCAGAAGCGGCTCAGTACACTATTGTATTAACAGGAGTGGCTCCACTCAAAGAGGGCACTAGAGAATCCCAGGTGGATCTGAGGAACAAGGTTACGTTCTGGTTGAATAAACATCGCCCACTCCCTCCGTCGTCCCCCACCGAGATCTTGTATGTAAGGAGAGTAGATTGGGTTGGAAAAGAAGAAAAAGATCTAGAAGGGGATTGCATCTTAATTTCTTTTAGAGATCCATGGGTAGTGGATAGAATCCAACGGAAAGCTAGATTTGCCCGTTTGGGAGATGTCCAGACTTTACATCTTGGCTACTTTTATCCCTATATAAATCAAAGAAGCCGAACGGGATATAACCCATGGAAAGTCAAAGGGGGAAGACCCATAGTGCCTGTAATATATCACCCCCCATATTACCCCCCCCTCTACAACCATTTTGAGGCACTGTCTGATCTAGAATGGGTTGACTGACTACGTGCATCTAACAAGTCACCCAAACTAGCACTGGTGAAAGACGAGGGAGTCCATACCTCATCTATCTCCACCCCAGAACTGGTAGATGAGTGCCACCCAACTCACGAAACTAGCGGGCCAGTAAAGGGTTTTCTTGGGGTTAAAGGCACTACCCCGATTGTAGAAGAAGTAGAACTAATAAACAACCACCTATCGAGCCCACAATCCCCGTCTACTGATGGTAACAGCCCTACAGAGATAGACCTGATAAGTTCACATTTGGTGTCTTGGAATATCGCTGGAGTCAAAGCACGGCTGGTATCTGACGACTGGTCGGAGTTTATAAGTAGCTATGAGGTAGTGATACTACAGGAAACATGGGCTACAGCCCCGTTTTACATGGCTGGTTATATTAATTTTTTTAAACCAGCAGTAAAAGGTGTAAAGGGGCGGGCGTCTGGGGGTTTAACCACATGGGTTAAACAGTCCTGGGGGTTTACAGCTTCTGAAATGTATGTGGACAACCCTGATATACTGGTTGTAAGGCTGAGCAAAACAGGGGGGCAGGACATGCTCATCATTAACATATATTCCAGGGGTCTCCCAGGTGGCAGATGCCCCAATTTGATCGGCGAACTGGATACGCTGTTAACGGGCTGGGATAAAGCCTCCTTCATTATGTTAGCTGGCGATATTAATTGCACAATTGAGCCTTTGTATCAGCCAGAGGATAATTGGGGGTACGAAGAAGATGTCACATGGAAAATTCCTGAACTTTCAAACAAGACCATAGTCAAAGCAACGGAGGCGGCCTTGAACTGGTCTTCCTTCTGCCTCACTTGGGGTTTAAGGGCTGTGAACGGTCGCACAAAATCAGATTTTGGAGCAAACCCTACCTTTGATAATGGCGTAAGAAAGAGTCGCATAGATTACATCTTTATAAAAATGGAACATTGGAATGTTATCAATGACATGGAAATCATAACACGACCTGAGAGTGACCATAACCCCCTGTCCTTGAAATTCTTAATGTGTGATCAGATAAAAGCAATGGAACCCGATCCTAGGGGGCAAGGGGTGATAACGGTATCAAATGATCGGAGGAGAGTGAAGTGGTCACTAATCTCAAACGATGTAATGATCCAGACCAACATTGAAAAGGTAGTGACTTGTGCTCTAATTAACATGAAGTCTATTGCTGTTGAAAAGGACCAGGAAGCTTTACAAAAACTGATGGGTATTCATGATAATTGTTTTTCTGAACTTAAATTTATCCTATCAAAACCATGTAACCATAACATCGGACACTTGAACCCCCCAAGAAGTAAGTGGTATAATAGAGCATGTAGAGATGCACACACCAACCTCATAGAAAAAGTTAAAAATAGAGATATCTGTGCTGTTAAAGAGGCAAGGAAAGCGTATAAAAAAGTTCAATGGGTGGCAAAAAAGGAATGGGAAGACGAGTTTTGGGCAGACCTTCTGGAAGCTAGTAAATCAAACGACCATGTCAAATTTTGGGACATCGTCAAAAGTGGTAAAGATGGCGAGTTTTGTACCCCATCAAACCATGTTTGCCCGGAAGACTGGATCAAACATTACTCTACCCAATTCTGTACAGTGGCCCATGATTCCCCGTCCAGAGTGTCAATGCTGCCGATTATAACATCAGGCAATCCGACCCTGTTATTCACCGAAGCTGAAACAGAATATGCATTGAGGCTAACAAAGAGGGGGAAGGCACCTGGGTTGGACCAAATCCCGGCCGACCTCTTCAAAGCGAATATGGGTCTGTGGGTACCCTACCTAACTTACATAGCTAACAGCATTGCACGAGGTGCCCATATCCCTAAAACCTGGAAAGGGGCGGAGATTCTCCCCATACACAAAAAGGGCGATAGGACAAACCCAGGGAACTATCGCCCGATCAGCCTTATTGATTGTTTTCAAAAGGTTTTTTCACGTATGATTTTGGTGAGGGTCCATGGTTGGATGGATATGGAAGGTATACTATCCCCTTTACAGGCAGGCTTCAGACCTGGCACGAGTACTTTAGACCAGGTCTTGAGGTTTTGTATGATTTTTTGGAAATTTGTTATACTTGGTGGCGGGACTATCTTTGCCGCATTTATAGATTTAAAATCAGCATTTGATTTGGTGCCGAGAGGAAAACTGTGGCAGGTTTTAAGAGATCTAGGAATGCCAGGGGAATTAGTGGACATCATCATCAGACTACATGAAAACAATTTCGCCAGGGTCAGATGGGGGGCACAAGGCCAATTTACGGACTCTTTTCCAGTCTCTCGAGGAGTCCGTCAGGGGTGCGTTCTCGCACCCACCCTATTCCTATTATTTATAGACCAGGTAGTGAAATTTTTTGGGTCCATTAACACTGATGCTCCGTCTCTGGCGGGGACAAAATTCCCACTGCTGATCTTTGCGGACGATACCCTCCTCTTATCTAAAACGAGGGGGGGTCTGCAGAAGGCATTGAATCACTTCGAGGAATACTGTAATCGCAATGACCTCCAGATTAATGTGGGGAAAACAAAATTTATGGTTTTTTCCAGAAAAAAATCTATACGTAGTAGTGTACAACTTAATGGGGTAAACCTAGAACAGGTTAACACGATGACGTATCTGGGGGTCACTCTGGATTGCCGATTGTCCTGGAAACCACAAATTGAGACTCAGCATCTAAAACTGTCCCAACTCACCGGTTGTCTTTTGCGGGAGCAAAAGAAATCGATCACTAAAAGGGTTGCCCCGGCTTTACAAATTTACGATGTCAAAATTAACGCTGCGACATTGTACGGGGCAGAGTTATGGGGTTTTATGGACCTTTCAAGTCTGTACAAAATACAGTGCAGATTCCTTCGCAGTTTGGTGGGACTCCCCCAATCAACACCACTGATCCCTCTTTGTCATGACATGGGTTGCCGTCCAATAACAGATATGGCACGTTACAGAGTAGTGTCTACCTGGAGGCGTCTGTGGACCACGGAGGAGTTGTCACTTTTTGCAAAGGAAGTATCCGAGGTAAAGGATATAGGTGGTTCAGAGAGAATCCCATGGCTACAGATGGTGAAAAAGACCCTGGTTGACATGGGCCTTAGCCACCTGTGGTTCTCGCCAGACATTAGTAATTTTCCCACTAAAAAGGAATTTAAGAGTCTATTCTGGGCTTCCATCCGCCATTCCCTGGTCCAGGCATCCGGTTCAGAAAATCTGACAGGGCGATTTTTAAAATTTAAACTGGATCCAGTTCGGGAGTCATATTGGGATCTTATTTCAAAGCCCCTGGGAAAAAAACTGTATCACCAATTCCGGGTGGGCACCTTACCCCTAAATTCCTTCACAGCAACATGGAATAACAAAACTAGTAATCTTTGTAGCCATTGCTCTGGGTGCAAGGAATCAGAGGGACACTTTTTGTTTGCTTGCCCGCGATATAGTGAACCCCGTTCAAAGTGGTTAAAACCCATTTTTAAACGTATAAACTGCAATAAATCTTTAGACGCAATATGGGTTTTAAAAACAAATACAACTGATTTTATTGTGATATGCTTGGCTAAATACCTGGGTTGGGCTTGGGTAATCAGATCAAGATGGAATCTTACCGCTATTTGACAGAGTGTAAGCTGTATAGTGCCCACCACTAAAACCTGTCAAACCTATTTTAGAGCTTTTTAACTGTTATGAAATGATATTATATCTGGATTATTTAATGTCTTGACTATTGTCGTTGATGGTTTAATAACTTTTTAAACTTTAGACCCAAGTTTGATGTACATTGTTGTTTTTATATATATGTATGCTTTGCAAAGCTGTCTTTTATGATTTTATCTATCGAAATAAAGACATTAAAACCTGAAACCTGGGTATTGATATACTTAGCGGTAAATGGCTTGTTACATATACATAGCGTTATTCTTGGATTTACCCTTTCTGTATCATGGAGGTTTAAATAATGGTAAGATAATTTATAACGGCCAAAAAATGTGGACAAAACAGCGAGAAAAGAGGATTTTTTAGAGGCTCGCTATTTGAGATGTTTGATTGGAAAACAGATACATGACAAAGTCAATACTTTAATTTTTTTTTTTTAAAAAGAGAGAGAACTCAGTCTTTTACTTTTTCTGCTATAGTTGTCTAACAGTTGCTATTGTCCTAGTTTGTGTGTCTGAGATACTTACTCTGAGGATCTATTTAGAGCACCGGTTAAGTCGATTTTCTATTTCTTTTGCGCTACTGGATTTATCGGCAGCGTTCGATACCATTTCTCATACGATCTTGATCGAACGACTGACTGAGAGCGGACTGGGTGGCAAGGCACTGGCTTGGCTAAAGAGCTTTCTCTCCGACCGCACTCAATGTGTCACCATGGGGGAACTTCGTTTGGATGAGGTTAAGATCACAAAGGGGGTGCCACAGGGCTCTTGTTTGATCCCAACTCTTTTTAACACCTATGTGGCCCCCCTGGCAAATGTTACGAGAGCCTTTGGTTTTTGTCCAGTGTCTTATGCTGATGATACCCAGCTGCTTTTTCCATTTAAATCTTTGACCCCGGAGGTTAAACAATCTTTCTCCGAGGGGATGAAAGCAGTATCCCAGTGGATGTCTTCCAACTTTCTTCAGTGTAACGTTGGTAAGACTGAGGTTATGCTTTTCGGTGAGGCCAAGATACTATGGTCCCCTGATTGGTGGCCATTAGACATGGGGCCAGTTCCCGAACCAAAACAAGTAATCAAGAACCTTGGGGTTTGCCTGGAGCCGGAGCTGACCCTGAAACAACATGGAAATAACACAGTGGGGTCCTGTTTTCATATGATAGGACTCCTCCGAAAAGTATTCCCGCTCCTTCCGGACTCCATTAGAAAGACTTTGGTCCAGGCTCTAGTGATCAGCCGGCTTGATTACTGTAATGGCCTCCTGGCATCTGCTAATGAAGAGGTATTGGACCGACTTCAGGTGATACAGAACACCGCGGCCAGGTTGGTCCTTAATGCTCCCCCCAGATCTCCATCTAAACCTCTGCTGGAAAAACTTCACTGGTTATCTGTCCGTCAAAGAGTGAAATTTAAGACATGCTGTATAGTACATAAAGGACTACATGACCTAGGACCTTCCTATCTGGCAAAAAAATGTGTTCCCTATGCCCCCACACGCGCTCTCAGGTCAAGTGATCAGTTGCTCCTAAGGGTGCCGAAGATTAGGAGGACTAGACAGGGTGGCAAGGCACTGTCAGTGGTGGGTCCAATATTGTGGAATAATCTTCCCTTCCAACTCAGGCAGTGCACGGATCAGTTTGCCTTTAGAAAAAAAATGAAAACTTTCATGTTCCAGGCCTAAATTAGTTGGATCATGATTTAGCCACATATGATTCTTTGTTCTGATTATTGACCTTTGGTTTTTGCTACTGTCGTCTCTGGAGCGCAGAGATACTCCTTCGGGAGTTTATTCAAGCGCGTTATAAACCCGCAAATAAATAAATAAATAAATGAATAAGTGGGTGTTCACTACGACTCAGGAGCACACTGTTGACGGGTACTATGATGATGAAACAATTTGCTTAAACAGACACAGCACGAAGTGTGCCCTCTGTATAAGAAACACTTCAGAAGTGGCTGTGTATCAGTGGAGCATGGTACTAATGGCGCAAAGTTTTAAAAATGCACTTTTCTTTCAGAGAAGAGTCATGGGGTGCACTGTCCTGACTGAACACTGTACTCAGAGGTCATGTACCCATGGAACACTAGGGAAAACTGTGCTATGAGTAGTTAGGGGCCGTGGATTTATATAATTATGAAATGAAACATGCTGCACAGGAAGCATGCTGCACCGAAAGCATTTTATACAGCAAATATGCTGCACTAGAAGCAGGTGTTACAGCAAACAAATGATGGACCAAATGCTGAAAATGCAAACATTCTCCCCCAGTCAAAAGATCTGGGTTAAATCCATCATTCTTTTGCCCACTACGCCACCCCAGTTTGGACCCAGCCGTATGCAAATCAGTCTTGACCCTGTGCCCTGTGGGAACAGTCCAGACTGAACTGCCAGGTCAGGTCCTCCCTGGACTGGAAACAAGCATCCTGGGACCGGTTTCAGGATACGTCACCCTTCTTCAGCCAGGCTTGCTTGAATCCAGTGACACAGTGAGCAAGGGACCCACGTCTGGCTTACCCACCCCACTTAGACCGAAAAGTAGTACATCAAACAAATGATGGAAGGAATACTGACAATGCAAACATTCTCCCCCAGTCAAAAGATCTGGGTTAACTCCATCGTTCCTTGCCCACTACGCCACCCCAGTTTGGACCCAGCCATATGCAAATCAGTCTTCACACTGTGCCCCATGGGACCAAACTGCCAGGCCAGGTCCTCCCTGGACCGAAAACAAACAGCCTTGGACCAGTTTCAGGGTATTTCACCCTTCTTCAGGCGGGCTAGCTTGAATCCAGTGGCACAGTGAGCAAGGGACCCACGTCTGGGCATACCCATCCCACCTAGGGCAAAAAGTGTTACAGCAAACAAATGATGGACAGAATGCTGAAAATGCTAAAATTATCCCCCAGTCAAAAGATCTGGGTTAAATCCATCATTCTTTTGATGTATTTAACACAGATCTTTTGACTAGGGTAGAATGTTTGTATTGTCAGCATTCCGTCCATCATTTGTTTGCTGTAGCACTAGAAGCAGGGGCGTTACAGAGGCTCCAATATCCTCGCTGGGAAGGACAGGGCTTCCCCAGGGTTATCCATGATGAAGGCACTCCCTCAACTCCCACTCTAGTGAGCGCACCTGCCACAAAGGACTACATGCCCGAGCAATGAACTGCATGCATTGTTTTGCTGCAGCCTTTCTGTTGTCAATTGCCAGTGCTTTTGTGTTTTTACTAGTGTAGAAGGGCCTGGAAGGAAAAGCACCCCTATGTCTCTCTGTGAAACTGACAACTAAAGCTCAGAAAGAACATCGGGAGAGCGACGACCCAGAGAGGGTTAAAAGGCAAAGCAAAGGAAGAAGCACTACAGAGTGACTGCTGAGAGAAGAAGTGTGTGGGTGCATGTGTGTGTGTGTGTGTGTGTGTGAGTGTGTGTGAGTGTGTGTAAGTTAGAGTCAGAGAGAGAGTGAGAGAGATGACATATCTCTGTATGTAAGGCACCCCTCAACCATGCAGTATGCTTGTCCTGATATTTTGCAGTGGGCTGCAGCTTGCTCTGTTCTGTTTGTGTAGACAGTGCAACAGACTGACACTGCCCTGTAGAAATGTAAGTAACATGTAATTGTTGGTTCACTGATAGAATATCAACAGACAAAATATCTCCATACAGAAATATTGTGACCGAAATATCGATGTAAAAAATATCGATATCCTATAGTTATACTGGTTAGAACAAAAATACTGAGAAAAAATATCAATGTCATTAATATAACTGTATGAAATATCGTTATTTGTATATATAATAGAGTAAAAGAATAAATATTAAGTATATTAAATAGCAACATTAATACAAATATATATATAATATATATATATTTAAATAAAATAACTTAATTTTTAATAAGTTAAACACAAATATATAATAATTAATATATATACATATATCTTCTTAAAAACTAATTAATAAAAATTGTATATATATTACCTACTGGCAGTCGCCAGTAGGTATATATAGTTAGGATTTTTTTGAATAGGGATTTCTGAAAATTCTATGTTGAATAACTTTGGCGTTGATGGACGGAATTGGCTGAAATTTTCAGGAAAATGGCACATTTTGTTTCTGAGCGTCCCCTGAAAGTTTGGGGGGGTTTCGTCAAGCGGGGGCCTAGAAAAAAGGGGGGTCCCAAACGTGTTTTTAACATTGAGTTTTCCATAGGGCGATTGGACTCACTTTTAGCTCGAACGGCTGAATGGATTTCCACAAAACTTGGCAAAATTGTAGGGACAGGTAGCCCGATGTGCCTTTGCTATGTCTCAAGATATATGCTCCAGTGGTTTTTACGAAAATTAACTTTGAAAAATATATATTGGGCTACATTGGGCTATATATATGTTAGAGCCCAAATGTAGCCCAATGTAGCCCAATGTAGCCCAAAGATGGCCACCAGAGACAAAAAAAACAAATGTAGCCCAAATATCAGCCAGATGTAGCCCAACTATAGCCCAGTGACAGAATGTCCCAGAGTGTTCTAAAGAACAACTAGAGCGCTAACAGTCTTACTTATGACAAAAGTATGGCACACCTGAAGTCATCTTGATTGGAATAAAGTGTTAACACTTAAAACATTTAATTTGCAAAGGAACAAAAAGAGGGGGTTCATTTTGCCATAGAAATTATGATTAGTGCTGAAAAAAGAAAAATTAGGGCACATTTTGAGTGACTTCTCAAATCCTCTTATATTTCATTAAAAAAATTCTGATATGCAGTCTCCCAAGATGGCCACCAGAGACAAAAGAGCCCAAATGTAGCCCAAATATCAGCCAGATGTAGCCCAACTATAGCCCAATGACAGAATGTCCCAGAGTGTTCTAAAGAACAACTAGAACGCTAACAGTCTTACTTATGACAAAAGTATGGCACACCTGAAGTCATCTTGATTGGAATAAAGTGGTAACACTTAATACATTTAATTTGAAAAGGAACAAAATGAGGGGTTTCATTTTGCCATAGAAATGTTATATATATATATATATATATATATATATATATATATATATATATATATATATATATATATATATATATATATATATATATATATATATATATATATATATCTGAAGCAAAAGCTCTGGAGCTTAGGAGGGAAGCACGACCATGGTCCGCCCTCCGGCCGTATTATGCAGCCTGCCGTTACCTTCGTGTTGATTATTATTACTGCCGACGCGTTTCAGGGCTTGACGCCCCTTCCTCTTGGGCAAACGAAAAAACACGCCTGAGACCTGCTTCAATGGTTCTCCAACTTTATTAATACCATCCCCGCCTCCCATGGGCGTGGTACATCACACTGTCCTCTGGTGCATACTGGGGGATGGAGTTCGTGATGCAGGTAAATCTCCTTATAGTAAGTTCTGGCGTGGTTTTTCCAATCAGTTCTAAATATATATATATATTACCTACTGGCGGTCGCCAGTAGGTATATATAGTTAGGATTTTTTTGAATAGGGATTTCTGAAAATTCTATGTTGAATAACTTTGGCGTTGATGGACGGAATTGGCTGAAATTTTCAGGAAAATGGCACATTTTGTTTCTGAGCGTCCCCTGAAAGTTTGGGGGGGTTCGTCAAGCGGGGGCCGAGAAAAAAGGGGGGTCCCAAAACGTGTTTTTAACATTGAGTTTTCCATAGGGCGGTTGGACTCACTTTTAGCTCGAACGGCTGAATGGATTTCTATGAAACTTGGCAAAATTGTAGAGACTGTTTGCCCGATGTGCCTTTGCTAGGTCTCAAGATATGTGCTCCAGTGGATTTTGAGAAATTAATGTTAAAAAAATATATATATATCTGTGACAGCGTCCCGGTTAGCGCCCCAGTTCGCGTACCAGACGCGTAACGGAACTTCGCGAGGAGAAGCGGATTGGCTCTCCGGTGACTGTCAACATTCTAAACAGTCCGGAGCGGCCGCCATCTTGTCTCTCGGTAGGATCGAGAGACAAGAGGTGGAAATAAACGAAGGGGGAAATGAATGAAAGGGGGCAAGGTGACCCCTCCTGACCCCCTAGGATTGATGTGGGGGCTATTAAAGGGCCCCGCGGGGCAAAAAAAGAAAATAATTATTTTTTCGATTTTTCGCGGTGGAAGCGCTACCCGGTACGCGAACCGGGTAGCTCACCGGTAGCGTAACGGGAGTCCGCCATCTTGTGTTTCGGATGAATTTAGTCACAAGATGGAGGATAAACAAGGTTGGGAATGGGTATAAGGGGGCACGGGAGACATATCCTGACCCCCTAGGTTTTCTGAGGGTGGCTGAGGAGGCCCATATATGTAAAAAAAAATCGCACGGTTAGCGCCCGGTCCGCGCACCGGGTAGCGTTTCGGAAAGCGTAACAAGGGGAAAACCAAGGGAAATATTAAAATAATATTTTAGAGTGCTTTGAGGAAGGGTAGCTCTGAATAGAGCTGTTGTGTTGTGTGGGTGATGTAAGTACCAACATGCAGGTACCAATGAAGAGTCTAAAATTCAATGTACACCGTCTCCTCTGTAGATATTTTGTATGTTCTAATATGGGTTATTTAAATGTAAATGTGTGGAAAAGCACTTCATGCTTTAAAGCAATTGTATTTTTGAACTGATTGTTCTTTCCTCTTAGTCCTCCTCTTTGTTTTTTTTTCCCCACACTCTTCTTCAGCATGATAGTTGATAAATTCGTTCCCTCAAAAAATGTATATACATAAAAAAATTATATTAAATACATAAGAAATATATTTTTCCTTTAAAAGAAGAATACATTTTACAGTTTTTGATATTTGCTATTAAAAAACCATTGAAATTCACTGAAAAAACCATAGGTTATAGACCATATATAGTTAGGAATTAGCATTTACAAAACCTTGAAAATTCACTGAAAAAAACATAGGTTATAGACCATATATAGTTAGGAATTAGCATTTACAAAACCTTATTTTACTCACACAAAACCATTGAAATTCGCATATATAGTTAGTTGCACTAACTATATATCGCGCACCCGCAATCCACTGCTGATCATGTCACATATTACATCATTCATGACATGGTCAGTGACATCACTGATGACATCACTGATGACCCCAGTTGGAAGCCAGCCAGAATGCCAGGTTTCAGCTCCGACTGGGTGATTCTTAATGAGCCGGTTAGAAATGAAATTGACGATGACGGTCGGAGGCTTTCTGACTGCCATTATAATAGGCCCCTGAATATCTTTTCAAAAACAAGACATTCTAATTAAATTAAAAAAGTAAACCATTTATGAAACTCAAAATTTAGGAACAATTATTATGCCCATTAAAAACATACTTAATTACAAATATTGTAATTTTAAAATAACAAAAACATAACAATGTAAATTTGTGCAATTTAAAATAAAATATTAAATATAATAATTAATACATATACTATTATAACTACAATATATACAAAACTGCACAACTTGTTATAGTAAATATATATAAAATGTACTACTCTCACTTTACACAAATCAAAAATAATACAATTAACTAAAACTTACAAATCTCCCTTCCGTATATACAACAATAATGAAAGTGTTGGATTGTGGAAAGGTAGTATTTATTGTACCCATTCCAGACAGTACAACAGTAATCAAACTATTGGAGTGCAGAGAGAAAATTCAGTATTCCCACTCCAATCAGTACAACAGTAGGGAAAATGTTGAAAAGCGGAGGGGTAAAATTGACTATTTCCACTCCAGTCAGTATGTCATTAGGGAAAGGGTTGGTTGCAAAGGAGTAAAATGTACTATTCCCACTCCAATCAGTGCAACAGTATGGAAAGTGTTGGATTGTGGAGGGGTAAAATTCGCTACTCCCACTCCAGTCAGTACAACAGTAGTGAAAATGTTGGATGGCGGAGGAGTAAAATTTTCTATTACCACTCTAATCAGTGCAACAGTAGGGAAAGTGTTGGATTGTGGAGGGGTAAAATGTACTATTCCCACTACAGTCAGTTCAACAGCAGGGAAAGTGTTGGATGGTGGGGAAGTAAAATGTACTATTCCCACTCCAATCCGTGCAACGTTAAAAAGAAATCAAATATCTTTTTGCAACGTTAAAAAGAAATCAAATATCTTTTTTTATGAATGTGTTTATTAGCATTTTCATAGTTGCAATACATATACAATACTCATTAAGAATGTGAAGACATTCCAATAGGAATACTTCAACATCAAATTCTGTGTACAGTGATATACAATAAGAAGGTTGTGGTAGGTCCCTTCGGCTCCCCTCACACCCAACCCCCTTCCATCTTCCCGCCCCATCTCAAGACCTCATTGGGAGTTAGTAAGCGTAAGTCCATAATGTTTAAGCCAAGGCTTCCATATTCTCCAAAACGTTTTGGGACACCCCTTGCCGGATAAGTCGTTTTCTCCCCCAGTTTGTACATGTCCATATTTTTCCTCCACTCATTCAGTAATGGGCCCGTCACTGTCCCCCATGTCTTGGCCAGGTCACACTTTGCCACAACTAGTCCTAGCTAGAGTAGCAGTATTTTTGTCCCAGGGAGATCAACCTCCGTGGAGACTCCCAGCAGTACTAACTGCAGGTTCAGAGGAATCATCCTCTCCAGAATGGCCCCTAGTTCCTCTAAAAGATTCCTCCAATATCTCTGAATGTGGGAACACTCCCAAACCGTGTGGAAGAAGTTGCCCTCCGGTGCTCGGCAGCGCAAGCAATTGGGCTCCTCCGCCCTCCCTATGCGATGTAAACGTGCCCTATCATAGTACGCCCTGTGTAGATACTTGAGTTGGATAAGTCTTAAGCGTGACTTGATGGCCACCTCGCGAGGGTGCATCAACGCCATTTCCCTGTCCAGGTCCTCTATTGCCCCCATGTCTAGTTCCCATTTGGTCTTCAACTTCTGCAAGGAGTCTGGCTGGGAAACATCCATTACAACAACACTTTTACAACGCACTACCATTACGACGCTGGGGGCGCTCTAGGATAGGGAATGTATTTAATATACTATCCAACACCTTCCCTACTATCCACGGGGACTGGAGTTGGAATAGTAAATTAAATAAATCACTATCCAGCGCCTAAAAGCATTATGCGTTGTAATGGTATGCGATGTAAAAACCGCGTTGTAAAGGCATGCGATGTAAAAGTATGCGTTGTAACGTCATACATCCGTCTGGCTTGTTATTGATGAAGGTCCTGTATGTCCAGGAGACTGCCTTATCTCCTATCTCTCCCATCAGGAGGCGACCCTCTAATGGTGCGTATTCCGGACAGGCTGTCGTGTCAATATGTTGTGCCTGCCATGCGTGTGTCAGCTGCAGATATTTGTAATGTTGGGATTTCGCCATGGCATATTGAATGTTCCCAGTTTCCCTCGACACAATATGTCCTTCAGCTGGGAGATGCCCGGCAGGTCCCATTTCCTGAAACCTCTCAGTTCCGCAATTTCTTGAAGTCTGTTACCTACCCACAGTGGGGTTTCCTTTGTCACTCTACCCGTCCATTTCATTTGCCTCTCCGCCTTTTTCCATGTTGCTATTATGGCTGTTAGGACACGTGTGGAGCCCTTGCCACTGTAGCTATAGTGTGTATATGGGTGATCAGTGAATTGCGCATATTCAAGCACATATGTGTGGTGGTCTCTGTCTACATGACCCATTCATTCACCACGATAAGGTGGGTTGCCCAATAATAGGCCTGCAGGTCGGGCAGAGATATGCCACCATTATATTGGTTTCGTTGTAGTGTTGCCAGCGCTATCCTCGGTGGTTTCCCATCCCAGAGGAATGTTCTTAGTGTGCTCTCTATTCTGGTGAACACCTCGTCCGGGGTCCAGTGGTACGTGTTTTTCAGGACGTATAAGAACTTCGGGAGCACTATCAATTTATAGAGCGCAGCCCGGCCCAGCAATGTAAGCGGCAATGTCTGCCACCTGTCAGCATCCGCTCGGAATTCCCGGGGTACCCTATAGAGGTTTCGCCCTAGAGCTGCTGCCTATTTGACGTAACATAGATACCCAGGTATTTGATGCCTTCAGGGGCCAATTGGAGTTGCCTCCGGCACACATCACACCTACTGCCTCTGCCCATCGGGTAAAGATAGGATTTCTCCCAATTAATTGTGTATCCCGCGTAAGCTCCATAAGTTTCGCATCCATTATCGTAGGGATGGATGTCTCTGGTTTTGTGACGTACAGTAGTATGTCGTCCGCATGCAATGAGATACGTTCATCTGAACCCTACTCTCCTGGGCCCTGAAATCCCATTATATCTGGGTGTGCCCTAATAACGCGCGCAAGAGGTTCCAGTACCAGAGCAAAAAGTAGAGAAGACAGGAGACATCGCTGACGGTTACCCCTGCCAATCTGGAATTTCCTAGACACCACCCCATTGAATGGTTCTGGCCAGTGGTCGTTCTACCATCTGAATATCGGGTCAATTCCAAACTCTTCCAACACTAGCATAAGAAATGGACAATGGACTGTATCTTTTTTTTTTTTTTTAAGAATTTTATTTGACAAGCAAGTCATAGAGATTAACATATCCAAATACAAAATCAGAAAAATAAGATAAATCAAATTCAATTTGGTGCAGGTTCATATTATAAAAGACGCAAACAAAAGTTAAAAAATTAATAATTTCTGGTCAGGACAAATCATTAATAATTAATAAAGCCGTAAACAAAAAGAACATCCATGATCCAAATCATTGCTAGCATTGCAAAAACTTCCCCCATATCTTGACAAACTTTTTTTTAGCTTTAATTCCTCTATTCCTTGCAATAGCATCTTCCATAGTGTACATTTCAAAAACCAATGTCCACCATTCAGTTATATGAGGAGGATTCTGAGAAATCCAAGCCCTGGCAATCACGAGTCTGGCACAAGCCAATGTAATATTTAGCAGTTCTTTATAGATAGGGCTAACCGGGTATATGGACAATAGTACCACGGCTGCATTGAGTGAAAAATTAATTAGTTGATTTTGCGTTAAATATTTTCTATGTCCACCCAATATTTAGCTAGTGATGGGCATGAGTATATCATATGTATGAGGTCTGCTGCCACCAGACCACATTTAGGACATTTAATACGATCATTATTAAAGTTATTTTGTGCCCATTTAGAAATTTTTCATGGAGTGTAATAAAGTTGACTGACCGTTCTATACGATTGGAGTTTCAGGCTGGAAGACTGGACAGCTTTGGTGATATTGACTAAGGCAGCAGAGATATTCTGAGTTGTCACGTGATATCCTAGGCTAACAGTCCATTTTAATGCCAGTCTAGGAGCTTCGTCAAAGCTATTCTGACTGAGACACTTGTATCCAAGACTAATTAATGGTTTTCTATGCACAGAATAAAAACAAGTCCATATATCTGAACTGGTAATTTCTATCAAATTCATTTTACGTACTAAGTAGTCCCTAATTTGAATGTATTTGTATCTCATTTTTTCAGACAGTTTATACAAAAGTTGCAATGTTTCAAATTGTAAGAGACCATCGATACCATACAGATCTCCTAAAGTCTGAATACCATAGTTAGCCCATTCTCGACCAGTTTTATCTCTAAAAATATCTGGAAGCCCAGGATTGTCCCATATTGGCAGCTCATTGTGAAAAAAAGAAGTGTTACACTTAGTCAACATCTGTTTCCATATGAATACGGCGTCTCTCGCAGTCTTAAATTTTACACGTTTAAAGTAATTTGGGTCTTGTACTTTTGCCAGGAATTGTTTTGAATGGGCACCAAGCATAAATTGGTGAAAAAAATATTGATTGTTGGGGGCAAATAGGCTACGCAGCTGACCTAAAAAGGAAGCGAAAAAATAAGCTCTGAAATCAGGGAAGCTCAAACCTCCCTTTTCAGATGGGAGTTTTAATATTGTAATAGACCTTCGAGCCTTCTTATAGCCCCAAACGAAACTAC
This sequence comes from Lissotriton helveticus, assembly GCF_964261635.1. Lineage (NCBI taxonomy): Eukaryota > Metazoa > Chordata > Amphibia > Caudata > Salamandridae > Lissotriton > Lissotriton helveticus. Next base: position 1,279,516,273 of record NC_136069.1, read on the forward strand.
TTAAAATGACATCTAATTTTTTAAAGAATAAGTTATTAACGCGGCAAGGTATGGAGCGAAATAAATATAAGAACTTCGGCAAAATGTTCATCTTAATCAAATTCATACGGCCTATGAGGTTTAATGGGATCTTGTGCCATTTTTTCAAAAGATTGGTAACTTCTTTTAATAAAGGATCATAATTTAGTGAGTTTATATGATCAGTTTTAGATGATATCTTTACCCCTAGATATACTGCAGATTGACAGAGTCCTTGCACAGGTAGATTGGCCTGATAATTCATAATAACTTGTGTTTTATTTATATTTAATTTATAACCTGAAATGGTCCCGAAATTATTAGCTTCTATCGTTATCCCTATTAGTAAATCCTCTACATTGGTGGTATAAATAGCTAAGTCATCCGCATATGCGGTAATTTTTAGAGTTTTACCTTCATGCAAAATAGGGGCAATCTTAGTTTGGGCTTCCAAAGCGTTAATAAATGGCTCCATGGAGAGAGCAAAAAGCAGGGGTGATAGCGGACATCCCTGCCGCGTCCCCCGCAGAATTGGAAAAGTTGAGGAGAGTGCCCCGGCATAGCTGATTTTAGCGTTAGGATCCTTATATAATGCCTGAATACTTCTTAAAAAATGCCCGCTAAAGCCAAATTGTCTTAGAACTCCCCACAAATAATCCCACCCCACTCGGTCGAACGCCTTCTCTGCGTCTAAAAGTATCATACCGAGTGGGGTGAGATTAGTTGTAGCCACATCAAAATTGGTAATAGCCGTGTTAACATGCATGGTGGTGTCCCTCCCAATAACAAAACCGTGCTGCTGATCATTTACCAACTGGGGCATAAGAGGGGCTAATCGCATTGCTAAAAGTTTAGAATAAACTTTAGCATCGGTATTTATCAGAGATATAGGTCTGTAAGACCCACACTCCACAGGAGGTTTATTTTTTTTTAAGAAGAACATAATTTTAGCTGTCTTCCAGGAGTCTGGTGCCTTCCTAGTAGCACCAATTGCATTAATGACCAAACAGAACAGTGGTAGGATTTCATCTGCACAAATTTTGTATACCTCTATGGGAAGTGTGTCCTCACCAGCCGCCTTATTAGATGGAAGAGAGGTAACAGCAAGACGGAGCTCTGTTAATGTAACCTCTTGTTCCAATTGGTCAATACATGTCTGTTCCAAGTATATTCCTTCAGGTAAGTTCTTCCTAATATAAGATTGTATCTGAGCTTCAGTGCCTCTACTCTCGGGGGTATATAGATTTTCATAATATGAAACAAATTGTCCCAGAATTTGTGCTGGTTGAGTATATAGAACATTATGGGGACCCTTAATAGCTTTAACTAGAGTTGTTGCGCGATCATCTGCAACTTTATAGGCCAAAAGCTTCCCAACTCTATCTCCACATTCATATTGAGATAATTTATATTTGATAATTTTCTGAGTGTTTTTCTCCCTGAGAGAGCTCTGTCTTCTATGGACTGTATCAAAAGCCTTTTCAGCATCCAGAGACAGGTTGAGATGTGGTTGTTCCTTAGTGGTTGCCACCTATAACCAATTATGTAACCTCCGAAGGTTGAGCTGTGTCGACCGCTTAGGCATAAAGCCAGACTGGTCCCGATGTATGAGTTCCGATATTATCTTGGGAACAGAATAACTCAGGGAGCCAACTCTCAGAAAGAGCTATATAAAATAGTTAAAGAATTCACAAACCCCCCTGCCTATCAGTCCGCTTTTACCTCATCCCAAGATTGGGTAAACTCTGTATCTTCTTATTTTCATGAAAAAAATCAATGTTATACATAAACTCTTTCCACAACCAACTCCGCTTATTCAGACCGCACCCTTGCTCAATTTAGCCAATACAGACCCGGATCTCCCAGTCACAGCCCTTAATGAATGTATACCTTTTTCAGAAATAGATGTAGAATCCACCCTCCGCAAAATCAAATCAGGATCCCCCGGCGACCTTAACTTCACTCAGATTCTCGTGAAAATCGCACACGCCCTGATCCCCGTCCTAACCAAGACCCTTAATCTCTCCTTATCTCATGCCTCTGTCCCCCTGCACTGGACGGAGGCCACAATTAGACTAATCCTAAAGAAACCTTCGGCCGACCCTAAACAACTCTCCAACTATCTGCCAATTTCTCTCCTGCCGTTGTTTGGAAAGGTCATGGAATCCCTGATTAATAAACAACTAGTCACTTACCTGGAGACTAACAAAATCCTGGATCCCTCCTAATCAGGGCGTACCACAGCACTGAGACTGCCTTGCTTGAAATAGTAGACAATGTCAGGATGACTCTCGATGCAGGACAATCTGCCTTACTGGTCCTGCTCGACTTTTCTGCTGCCTTCGACATCATCTCGCATAACATTCTCCTTGATTGGCTTGCAGAGATTGGTGTCGAGGGCTCAGCGTTACTTTGGATTAAAAGCTATCTGTCCAAAAGGCGCTCAAAGGTCCAAGTAGGAATATACTCCTCAAGCTACCAGAAAAATGTCAAAGGTGTTCCCCAGGGATCAATACTTAGCCCCACACTCTTGAACCTATATGTATCCCCCTTGGCTAAAGTAATCAGATCCCACGGCTTTGGAACCGTATCTTATGCTGACGACACTCAGCTGCTGATTACCGTCGGCCCAGATCCCGCTGAAACCAAATTAAGGGGCCGATTAGGATGGCGGACGGAAATGGGTACTGTCCGCCATGGTGGGGGAAATTTTACTCCCGGCTGCGCCGCGGAGAAACCGCGGTTGGGATTAGGATATTCATGTCACGAAACTCCGACCGCGGCGGACGGATCACAACCAACACCGTCCGCGGTGGACGGAACACAACCAAGTCCGTCCGCGGCGGACGGAGTCCAATGAACAACCACTGCCGCGGACGGAAATGACCGCGGAAAATAAAACATGTACCGCCATCCCTGAGAATACTCCGTGGCCGCAATTAGGATAAATCCGCCCGTACAACGGAACTCACAGCCATCCACGTCCGCGGCGGAAACAATGCAACGAGAACCACAGCATCAGGGCGGAAGGCCAACACGCACAACATCCCTAGCGCCTAACAAATGTATGAAAGTGCACCGCAAGTCCTAAGCAAACATACGAACATTGACAAGGCCCCCCCCCCCCCAAGCCCAAGCCACCATGACACGTCCCAATTATCCAATAATGCACACAAGTCAACACGCCCACCTACCACCTGACTCGCAACAACCATTGAGACACGACTACAAAAAGACACCCCCACACAACCACAATCCCTTGCACCACAGCATTGCTGCCAGCAAGAGGGCCATTCGAGACACTGCTAACTCACATAAAATCACATAGAAGACACCCACCCACCACCCTACCACACAAACACCCACCACACAAATCCTACACATCACACACCACACACCTGCACCTCCCAACTCACTCAACTCACACACTGAGCACCACACACCATGGCACCCAAAAAAAAAACCAAATTCACGGAGACAGAGTTGCGGGTAATGGTAGATGAAATTATCCGTGTGGAGCCCAACATCTTCGGGCCCAAGTCCAGCAGACGACCGTGGCGCAAAAGAACCACATGTGGGACAGGATCGTCACTCGGGTGAATGCGTCGGGGACTGTGCCGAGGACCAAGCACGACATTCAGAGGCGGTGGCATGACCTTAAGACCAGGGTCAAGGGCATCCGAGCGAAAAACCACGCCAGAGCCAATCTTACTGGCGGTGGCACACCCCCGGAGCCCATACCCTACACCGATTGGGAGGAGAAGGTGCTGGTGATACTACACCCAGAGAGCCTAGACGGCCTTGACGAAGGAGAAGAGACTGGTGAGTACAAACCAAGCACCACGATCAGCACGACATGGTCAGGCTCACACAACTGAGATTAAACATCCCCCACGCCCCAACCCATGCACGTCGGACACCAACACACTAACATGTCCATGGCTCCCAACAGGCCCCCATGTGCACGGGGAGGGTGGTGGTGGTGGTGGTGGAGGGTGGGGTGTGTGAGAGGCCCAAACTACAACTCCCAACAGGCCCCCATGTGCACGGGGAGGGTGGTGGTGGTGGAGGGAGGGGTGTGTGAGAGGCCCAAACTACAACTCCCAACAGGCCCCCATGTGCACGGGGAGGGTGGTGGTGGTGGAGGGTGGGGTGTGTGAGAGGCCCAAACTACAACTCCCAACAGTCCCCCATGTGCACGGGGAGGGTGGTGGTGGTGGTGGCGGTGGTGGAGGGTGGGGTGTGTGAGAGGCCCAAACTACAACTCCCAACAGGCCCCCATGTGCACGGGGAGGGTGGTGGTGGTGGAGGGTGGGGTGTGTGAGAGGCCCAAACTACAACTCCCAACAGGCCCCCATGTGCACGGGGAGGGTGGTGGTGGTGGAGGGTGGGGTGTGTGAGAGGCCCAAACTACAACTCCCAACAGTCCCCCATGTGCACGGGGAGGGTGGTGGTGGTGGTGGCGGTGGTGGAGGGTGGGGTGTGTGAGAGGCCCAAACTACAACTCCCAACAGGCCCCCATGTGCACGGGGAGGGTGGTGGTGGTGGAGGGTGGGGTGTGTGAGAGGCCCAAACTACAACTCCCAACAGGCCCCCATGTGCACGGGGAGGGTGGTGGTGGTGGAGGGTGGGGTGTGTGAGAGGCCCAAACTACAACTCCCAACAGGCCCCCATGTGCACGGGGAGGGTGGTGGTGGTGGTGGAGGGTGGGGTGTGTGCGACAGGAAACAGAAATGTCTACAAATCAATGTAACCATGTACTGTCCACATTACTGACCAGCTCGATCTTGTCCCTCAGGTGATCGTCAACTGACTGGGGAAAGCAGTACCCGGCCGCCAGCCTCGCCTCCCACACCTACAGGACTCTCTGCCGACGACGACACAGGCAGCTCCGGGGCGGAGGATGGAGCGGGACCAAGCACGCAGCCAGGGCCATCTGGCTCACAGGGACTCCTGGGACCGACCAATGTCGCATGTGTGACTCCCGCGGCAGCCGTCTCTGTGATCTGCACAGTCCCCACCACCACCAGTACCACCAGTACCACCAGTACCACCAGTACCACCACTACCACCAGCACCACGACTCCTGCCGGTGCCACCCAGCATGACCCAGCGCGCAACGCTGGTCCAACGGCCCCACACACAAGCAGGGTGAGTGGGCCACAAACACAGGCAACGGGACAACTGCCAATCAGGCGACCCACACACCGCCGGTCAGAGGAGGGACAGCTACCCGAGCCAGTGGCACAGTCCCTACAAGCTCTTGCCAGGTGCCAGGCCTCATACGACCGGTCCCAGGCAAACGCTGATCGTGTTCACCAGGACTCAGTGGACAACACCAACAGCCTGCGCGAGATCTCTGGCATCCTTGGCCAGATGTTGGTGATCATGGGCCAGCAGGCAACGATGTGGAGGGAATGGGTTGCCCGGAACAACCCCCCCCCCCTCCACCATGTGTGTCAGCGCCACCGCCACCGTCACCTCCGCCTCCCCCATCACCTCCGCCTCCGCCTCCACCGCCGCCACCACCACCTGAGCCCCTGGCGACGGATGTGGCCCATCACCAACCTGCCCTCCCAGCTGCCTCTGTACCACCTCCGAGACGGAGGGGGCGGCCGAGGCAGGAAGTTGCTGAGAGCAGTGTTGGAGCGCCAGGCACACGCTCCAAGAGGGGACGACCTTGACAATGCCACTGCCTGTGCCAGACATTCACCCTGCAAACCATCCTGTCCCACATAGACAATCATTGCCACTGGTCTGCTGGACTAGCCTGACACCCCCCAATGTGGTGTCAGCACGGACATTTCATCTGCCATTACCTTCAACTCCAACTCCCTCCCCCCCACTTACTTGTAAATATTCACCAGCACAAAAGCACAACCTGTCAATAAATTGCATTTACTCACACAATGATGTTTTGCCTCCATGTTTATTCACATGATTGCCATCAGATACAGACGTAAACAGGTACAGGGATCATAGTCGCACATGATCATGGCGCTGCGGGAGTGACCTAGAGAAAACCAGAGACAGCAAACACACGTCAGTAAAGAGATTCACACACATCACAACACAATGCACAGCAACATTACACAAACGACAACCATCACACAAGCATGGGATGGGAGCACACACATCATGGACACTCCTATGTCCAAAGACATGAAGACACACATGTGCAACCATCACAAACCACACCCAGCTGATTAACCCCATATCCACACAACACCAGAAAACATACATGAGGCATTGTCATCCGCCACTAGAGGTAGATACTCACATTCAAGGGAAGTAGCGATCAATGAGCTGGCGCCTCTGGTCCACACCTTCCTCCTCACCACTATCCTCATCAGTCGACATGGGTGGGATGGGAGGCCGAGGAACTCCTTCGTCTTCAGGGTCCAACAGCAGTTCAATGTTATTGCGTACTGCCAGGTTGTGGAGCATGCAGCAGGCAATCACGATCTTGCATACTTTTCCTGGTGAGTAAGGCAGGGCCCCTCCGGTCTTATCGAGGCACCGAAACCTAGACTTGAGCAGTCCAAAGGTACGTTCGATGACTCTCCGTGTCCTTCCATGTGCCTCATTGTACCGCATTTCACCCGCCGTCCTCGGATTACGTAGGGGACTGAGGAGCCAGGGCCGGTTTGGGTAAGCCGAGTCGCCTATGTAGGGGGATGACAGAGACAAACATCAGAACAAGATATGGTGGGTACCCCATGCAACACAGAGATCACAAGAGTCCCCACTGCACACTCACCAACAAGCCACGCTTGACCGGGTGGCAGATTTGCCATGAGTCGTGGGACATTGCTGGTTCGCATGATGTGGGCGTCATGTGCGGATCCAGGAAATCTTGCACACACATGGGAGATGATGTTGCTCGCCAGGCACACCACCTGCACGTTCAGCGAATGAAAGTGTTTGCGATTCCTGAACACTTGTTCGCGTGCCCGTGGTGGAATGAGCGCGATGTGCGTGCCATCAATTGAGCCCACAACGTGAGGTATGTGGCCCAGTGCATAGAAACCAGCTTTGACAGCTGGCAACTCTTCCGGACGTGGGAAATGTATGTACTCATCCTTGTACAGCATCATAGCTGTTAACACATCCCGAAGAACCGTGCTGAACATTGCCTGTGACATACCCCCGGCACCTCCAACTGTATACTGAAATGTGCCAGTAGCGAAGAAATGTAGTACCGCCATGACCTTTGCAGTGGGTGTAAACGAGCCAGGATACGTTCTACGTGGCTGCAGATGAGGAGACAATTGAGCCACAAGCTCCAGCAACCGACGTCGATCCAGCCTGAATTTCCGAATCACCTCCTCGTCTACCATATCCTCCAGCTGAGTGTATGGGCGATGCACATTTGGAGCCCTCCTGTGTGGGAGAGAGATGTAACTTAGGTCAACGTACAAACGACGCATACGTGTACAACTCCATCACATGTGTACCTTACTGACAAAACTCCAGTTGTCACCCTAATGTATCGTAGACACATCACAGACACTCATGCAACTGCATGCACACAAACGATAAGTTTACACACGCCATGTCATCAAGCACAAATGCCACCACCAATGATGATGTGCATACGGTAATGACATGCATGGTGACAGAACGTATAAATCACATACACGGAATGCATGTGTACCACCACCACTGTAGTCACCTCGACACAACAAGAAACTGACAACAGATGCATTAATTGGCCACACAGCCGTGATGTACTGTGTAGTTGTGAAGATGTAACAACGTCTGTAGGGTCAAACCCGACGTCAACACGTACGAATGCACATCTGTTGGCCATTGTGTGCCGACCGATGTCCATTGTATGGACACACATGCTATATTGTATGACATATGACCTTTCACAATCACGCTCACATCCCTCATGACGCAACTGCACACAACACATCACGGTGCAGCGTCTGACAAGATCACATATTTGGCGCCGCCATGGCGGTGCTCAACTTCCGCTACTTCCCAAAGGCCGAATGCGGCCAGCGTCCCTCTTCCCATTGGCTGCATGTGCAGGGACCGTCACGGGCACACATCGGCAACCGCACGTGCAAGCTTCAGGCACGGATGCTTCAGTTGCAACAATGTACTATCACTGGCGCCTCCATGGCGGGGCACGTACACAGCGGGGGAGGTGCAGGCCTATACACCCTGCAGATGTACTCAATGGACATGCCAGTTCATGACCCCCCTTACAGTCACCTTGCATCATCCACCGTACACCGGCCGGAGCGGCCGGCCCATGAACAACCGCCGTGCCCGGCCATGAACAACCGCCGTGCCCGGCCATGAACAACCGCCGTGCCCGGCCATGAACAACCGCCGTGCCCGGCCATGAACAACCGCCGTGCCCGGCCATGAACAACCGCCGGTCCCGGCCATGAACAACCGCCGGTCCCGGCCATGAACAACCGCCGTGCCCGGCCATGAACAACCGCCGTGCCCGGCCATGAACAACCGCCGTGCCCGGCCATGAACAACCGCCGTGCCCGGCCATGAACAACCGCCGTGCCCGGCCATGAACAACCGCCGGTCCCGGCCATGGCGGTTGTGTTCATGGCCGGGCACGGCGGTTGTTCATGGCCGGGCACGGCGGTTGTTCATGGCCGGGCACGGCGGTTGTTCATGGGCCGGCCGCTCCGGCCGGTGTACGGTGGATGATGCAAGTTGACTGTAAGGGGGGTCATGAACTGGCATGTCCATTGAGTACATCTGCAGGGTGTATAGGCCTGCACCTCCCCCGCTGTGTACGTGCCCCGCCATGGAGGCGCCAGTGATAGTACATTGTTGCAACTGAAGCATCCGTGCCTGAAGCTTGCACGTGCGGTTGCCGATGTGTGCCCGTGACGGTCCCTGCACATGCAGCCAATGGGAAGAGGGACGCTGGCCGCATACGGCCAATCGCAAGTAGCGGAAGCTGTGCACCGCAACAACAGGGCCAGTCATTGGCCCATTTCACGATCACGCTTCCAGGGCTGACAAATTGCTGGCGACGTATGCCACTGACACGTGCTGAGGGCCCTATATATGTGTCTTGGCCAAAATGAAACTTCCTACCCTGGGGACCAGTGCTGCCTGTGACCATCACCTCGACCTGCTGCTGCTGCTGCTGCTGAGCTGACCACCGACTGCTGCCTGTGACCATCACCTCGACCTGCTGCTGCTGCTGCTGAGCTGACCACCGACTGCTGCCTGTGACCATCACCTCGACCTGCTGCTGCTGCTGCTGAGCTGACCACCGACTGCTGCTCTAGTGCCATACTCCGTGATCTTGCCATGTCGAGTGGCAAAGAGATCCGGTCTCGACCCTTCACCGCCGCGGAGCTTGATGTCCTCGTGGACGGTGTACTCCGCAACTATGGACGCCTCTACGGCGCACCGGGACGGGTGGTAAGTGCAGTGTGGGACATGTTGGTGTGCATGAGGGGGCCAAATGATCAGGCCTATTTATATCTTAGCTGTGTAGTGTGGGCTAGACATATGTTCCTGATTGTGCATGGCTGCTGACAGTAACGTCTTGCCCCTATGTATGTGACAGGCCACCTGTCCACTGACTTAAACCCTTTTGTCTCCCATCATGGTAGGTCAAGCTGCACCTTCGCAAGGACCTGTGGAGGACCATAGCACGGGAAGTACGGGCATTGGGGGTGTGCAACAGACGACATACACACTGCCACAAACGCTGGGACGACATTTCCAGGCTGAGCAAGAATGTAGCGGAAGTAACACTGGGCCTGATTCCAAGGACGCCCCGTCTGGCCCGACGCTCCATGACCCCTCTCATGCACCGTATCATTGCAGTGACGCATCCTGAACTGGCCGAACGTCTGAGTGCCGATCAACAGCAAACTAGCGGTGAGCATACTGTCTGTGTAGGAAACTTGTGAGTGCTATGCATGTATTGGTGCACAGACACACTATTGAGTTCCGTGTTGCGTATGTATGCCTGTGATGGCATTTTGGTCCCATTGGGTGGTACTCATTTGACATCCAGGTCCGCCATGTTGACACGCCACTTGCTTAGTAGTTGAGTGTTAAAGCACATCCCCTAGTGGTCCATGTCCCCATGGCAGAAAATGTGAGGATGACTGGTAGGGGTGGGCCATGTGCAGGATGAGGGCTCATGAACCTTTGTCTGCTATGTGATTTGGCTAACCTGTTCCTTCTGTACGTGAGTGTGCCCATGACTCACACATCTTTTCTGTGCATTTCAGCTTTGACAGAGGACACTCAGCCACAGACGGTGGAGAGTAGCCGAGGAAATGAGTCCGGCTCAGACTTCGCACACACGCAGACTGACACGGAGGAGGCCAGCGCCGGAGAGGGGGACAGGACCGTCCCTGAGGACTCGCATGTGGAGACACCATCGTCCTCCTCGTCGGACACTCTTGGTGAGCCTGCACTGTTGTCACAGACTGGGAGTGGGCACTCATCACCTTCTGTCGGAAGACAGCACACAGGGCCCACACTTCCGCCAACTGCACCATGTATTGTTCGTGGCCGAAGGAGTAGGGGGAGCAGAGTGGCGTTCGGTGCAGGCACCGCTGCCCCTGCCACGGTGAGCCAAAATGCACTGTGTGCTGAGGCCGTTGATCTGCTGCGACAGCTGTGTGTGGGTCAGACCAATATGACAAATGCTTTCCAGGATCATGATAGGAAGTTGGGGCAGGTGGTGGCATTCATGGAAGGGATGCATGGCGATCTTGCAGGTCTACACAGGACAGTGCAGTCATTGGCAAGCAGTGTGTCGTCTGCAATAGTACAGTCGAATGAACAGGGTGCTACTTCTGTTTCCCCATCTACACCGCTGGATGTCTCAGGGGGTAGTGATTATTCAGAGCAGGACTCAAATACAGGTTATTGCACTAGAAGCAGCGTCAGACAGCACGTCAGGGCACGCAGGGCACAGACCCCATCCCCTAGATCAGCTAAATCTGTTCACGTAGACGACGTCAGATGCACTGGAGTACACACACAGGATCCACAAGTGTTGTTGGGGGACATGCCTTCCGGAGCTACACAGGCATTCAACACGAAAGGTACTCCGAAGGCAAGGGATACTCACATGTCCATGGACTGTTCCTTGGACAAGGCCAGTCAGAAGACAAAGGCACCTACTAAGAGCAGGGAGACTCCCAAGAGCAGGCCCACAGCAGAGGTAAGGGACACTCCCAAGGACAGTGAGAAGACTAAGGCACCTACTGAGAGCAGGGAGACTCCCAAGAGCAGGCCCACAGCAGAGGTAAGGGACACTCCCAAGGACAGTGAGAAGACTAAGGCACCTACTGAGAGCAGGGAGACTCCCAAGAGCAGGCCCACAGCAGTGGATAGGAACACTCCCAAGGACAGTGAGAAGACTAAGGCACCTACTAAGAGCAGGGAGACTCCCAAGAGCAGGCCCACAGCAGAGGTAAGGGACACTCCCAAGGACAGTGAGAAGACTAAGGCACCTACTGAGAGCAGGGAGACTCCCAAGAGCAGGCCCACAGCAGTGGATAGGAACACTCCCAAGGACAGTGAGAAGACTAAGGCACCTACTAAGAGCAGGGAGACTCCCAAGAGCAGGCCCACAGCAGTGGATAGGAACACTCCCAAGGACAGTGAGAAGACTAAGGCACCTACTAAGAGCAGGGAGACTCCCAAGAGCAGGCCCACAGCAGTGGATAGGAACACTCCCAAGGGCAGGGACACACACAGGGAGCAGGTGTCTGCTGGAGGCAGGTGCACCACAGACGACAAGTCTGCTGGCAGGAACAGGGCGGCGAGCAGGGCACAGGCTACATCCAGAGACAACACTCCACCTAAGGATAAGGCACATCCTACGGACAAGGCATCTAGCATGGACAATGGCGCAATCAAGGACAGGCATACTTCACCCCTGGCTGCACTGAGGCTGATGTTTTCTACTAAACGCCAAACTGATGTCTCCGCGGCGGAGTCCCCCCATACCTCCACTCCCATCCAGGCCAGTCAGAAGCAGAGGAGGGTGTCCCCTGTTGTTGCATCCCCCATTACACATCATTCCGAGTCCAGGCGGCAGGCACAGAGCAAACGACAAGCAGGCTCCAGCACGTCCCCCGAAACCAGATCCCCGGCAGCAGTTGCTCCACCTATGCTGGGTGGTGATTCTTTGGAGTCCCCACCACTTGGCAGTCCTGTCCTGTCCAGGGTGCACTCACACCTCCCTAAGAAACGCAGACACACACCATTGACACATGCAAACCCCGATTTGGCTCTAGGTGAGCTATCCCCAGCTCCCAGGCCCACCCTGCCTCCTGGCCCATACAGCCCTGTGGCTCATCATTTCAGTTGTCCCAGTGGCGCCGGTGCAGTTGACTCTCATGTATCAGATGGTGGCACAGTGTCAGTTGTGCCCTCTCCTGTTGCAGGTCCTGGCAGTGTATCTGGGTCTATGGCTCACGTGTCAGTTAGAAGATCTGTGGCTGTGTTGCACACTCCTGTTTCTGGTGCTGGCAGTCTGTCTGGGTCAGTGGCTCACGTGTCAGTGACTACATCTGTGGCTGTGTCTCACACTCCTGTTGCTGGTGCTGCCAGTGTGTCTGGGTCCGTGGCCCATGTGTGTGTCACTCGGGCTGTGGCTGTGTCTCACACTCCTGTTGCTGGTGCTGCCAGTGTGTCTGGGTCCGTGGCCCATGTGTGTGTCACTCGGGCTGTGGCTGTGTCTCACACTCCTGTTGCTGGTGCTGCCAGTGTGTCTGGGTCCGTGGCCCATGTGTGTGTCACTCGGGCTGTGGCTGTGTCTCACACTCCTGTTGCTGGTGCTGCCAGTGTGTCTGGGTCCGTGGCCCATGTGTGTGTCACTCGGGCTGTGGCTGTGTCTCACACTCCTGTTGCTGGTGCTGCCAGTGTGTCCGAGGCAGGTAGTTCACGCAGTCCCCCTGAATCTGTGATGTGAGGTGCTGTACACTTCACTCAAATGTTAATTCACATGGTGTGTCCATTGAGAACTGCGTGGCACTCTTGTGGTCCCTGTGACGGGTTGGTAGGGACACGTAGTTGTGCTGCCTCTGATGTACCTGCTCTGTAATGCACAATGCCCTGTTGATGCTCTGATACTGCATGCTGCCCTCTCGTTACCTGCCTCTGATGTACCTGCTCTGTAATGCACAATGCCCTGTTGATGCTCTGATACTGCATGCTGCCCTCTCGTTACCTGCCTATGATGTACCTGCTCTGTAATGCACAATGCCCTGTTGATGCTCTGATACTGCATACTGCCCCTCTCACGTGCTGCCTCTGATGGGCCTGTTCTGTGCAATGGACTGTTGATGCACTTTGGCCCTCTCACGTGCTGCCTCTGATGGGCCTGTTCTGTGCAATGGACTGTTGATGCACTTTGCCCCTCTCACGTGCTGCCTCTGATGGGCCTGTTCTGTGCAATGGACTGTTGATGCACTTAGCCCCTCTCACGTGCTGCCTATGATGTACCTGCTCTGTACTCTACAATGCCCTGTTGATGCTCTGATACTGCATGCTGCCCTCTCGTTACCTGCCTCTGATGTACCTGCTCTGTAATGCACAATGCCCTGTTGATGCTCTGATACTGCATACTGCCCCTCTCACGTGCTGCCTCTGATGGGCCTGTTCTGTGCAATGGACTGTTGATGCACTTAGCCCCTCTCACGTGCTGCCTCTGATGGGCCTGTTCTGTGCAATGGACTGTTGATGCACTTTGGCCCTCTCACGTGCTGCCTCTGATGGGCCTGTTCTGTGCAATGGACTGTTGATGCACTTAGCCCCTCTCACGTGCTGCCTCTGATGGGCCTGTTCTGTGCAATGGACTGTTGATGCACTTTGGCCCTCTCACGTGCTGCCTCTGATGGGCCTGTTCTGTGCAATGGACTGTTGATGCACTTTGCCCCTCTCACGTGCTGCCTCTGATGGGCCTGTTCTGTGCAATGGACTGTTGATGCACTTAGCCCCTCTCACGTGCTGCCTATGATGTACCTGCTCTGTACTCTACAATGCCCTGTTGATGCTCTGATACTGCATGCTGCCCTCTCGTTACCTGCCTATGATGTACCTGCTCTGTAATGCACAATGCCCTGTTGATGCTCTGATACTGCATGCTGCCCTCTCGTTACCTGCCTCTGATGTACCTGCTCTGTAATGCACAATGCCCTGTTGATGCTCTGATACTGCATGCTGCCCTCTCGTTACCTGCCTATGATGTACCTGCTCTGTAATGCACAATGCCCTGTTGATGCTCTGATACTGCATGCTGCCCTCTCGTTACCTGCCTCTTATGTACCTGCTCTGTAATGCACAATGCCCTGTTGTTGCTCTGATACTGCATGCTGCCCTCTCGTTGCCTGCTATGTTGTACCTGCTCTGGTGCCCACTTTGCCCATGCTCACGCATACACTGTGATTTGACCCCTATTTTGGACAATAAAGGTAGTCTATCAAGTCTCGTGGTCTGTCGTTGTCATTCCTGCTTGCGTACTGCAAATGTGTATTCGTATATGCTTCTCATCAGTGGTTTCGGTAACATGACACTCCCCCTCCCTACGTCACGTCCCTTGCTGGTATTCCCCTCCAGACAGCCAATGGTTTGTACCTTACCTGCGTCGTCGTCCATAGTAGGCCATGACTAGGACGTGGTGGATCGCGAAGAGCATCGGGAAAGCGTGTAGCGCCGGGTCCATGGTGGTGGTCAGCTTGCGGTGGGTATCTCGGCTGTGTCACCTATGTTCGCTGTGGGGATTCCGCCGTGTTAAGACAGGTTGTTTTTCCGCTGCGGTTTTATGTGTGTTTTCCGCCATCTTGATTTGGGGGACGGTCTTCGACGTCAGTGCGTACGGCGGAGCGTCCGGATGTGTTCCGTCCGCCGCGTGGTCGTGTGTAGTTGGCCGGCGGAGCGTGTTTTTCCGTCGCGGACGGAAATTTGACACGTTTTCCTATCCTGATATGGCGGACGGAGTATCCGCGGCAGGCGGACACGGAAAAGGCTTTTTCCGCCTACTCCAGGGCCGCGGTGGCTCTTCCGTCCGCCATCCTGATCGACCCCTAAGATTCCAAAAGTGTATGGTCGCAATTGACAACTGGATGACCAACAACTTTTTAAAACTAAATGCCATCAAAACGGAGATTGTGCTCTTCGGAACAGCTGACAAGTTCTGGACTGACGATTGGTGACCAACTACACTTGGACCTTGCCCCTCCCCCAAGTCCTCGGTCAGGAATTTAGGGTTGATTATTGACAACAGGCTATCTATGGCTGAACATGTCAACAAAGTTGTGCACACTAGCTTTGGCCTGATGCGCAGTCTGAAGAACATTTTTAAATGGATCCCCCTCCCCTCCCGTATGCCCCTTGTCCAAGGCCTCATCATTAGCCGTATAGATTACAGGAACGCCCTACTAACTTCTATAAACGAAAACCTTCTGTAGAGACTTCAGGTATTACAGAACACCGCTGCCAGATTGGTGCTTGACCTTCTTTACCACACTCCATCAGTGCCCTCCCTCAGGACCCCGCATTGGCTTCCCATAAAGAAACGCATAAAATTCAAACTATGCTGCCTAGTACACAAAACCATCCATGGGCAAGGTCCAGCCTATCTGGAAAAAAAGGTTAAACTCCACAATTCGGCCAGAACTCTCATATCCTCTAACAAGCAGTTCCTACCGGTCCCAAAAGTCCGCACTGTCAGAAACGGAGATAGGGCTTTCAGTAAAACCGCTCCTGAAACCTGGAAATCCCTGCCCCTACTCATCAGGACACAACCCAACCATCTGAGATTTCGTAAAGACCTCAAAACCTGGCTTTTCTGATCGCCTGCCCTTGCTCTCTGTCTGGTGGATTTGCCAGTGCTCTGAGACCTTCGGGTGATTTATGCGTTATATAAATGCAATTTACATTACATTACATTACATCCCAGTGAGTCTGTTAGCCAGTATCCTAGCCAGTATTTTAGTTTCCATGTTGATAAGATAGATAGATCTGTATGAGCTGCACTTGTGCGGCGGTCTGCCCTCCTTGTGGATCACCACAATTGTGGCTGTCCTCAGATCTCTGTGCAGACTGTCAGTCATCTGTGCCTCCAGGTATAGTTGTAGGAGATGTGGGCAAAAAGTGTCACGTTCGGTTGAAAAGGTTCTGGGGGGAGCCCATTGGGTCCCGGGACCTTGCCAGTCTTCAGCTGGCCGATGGTTAACACAATTTCCTCTTCAGTAATGTTCCCATATAATGTCTGCGAGATACTATCTGTCACTTTTGGAAATTGTGTGTGCAAGAGGTAGGCCCCTTATCTGTTCGGGTCCTGCCAAGTCGCGTTGTGTGTAAAAGTGTTCATAATAGTCTGCAAAGGCATTGGCTATTGCTATAGGGGTATCATGCGTCTGGCCAGTGTCGGTTTGTATCTGTCACCCACCTGCTTTCTAACTCTTTCTTACTGAGCCATGCAAGCAAACAGCCGTTTTGTCTGCCGCGTCATATTACCTTCGGTGCATGGCTTGTGCTGCATGTTGCGCTTCTCTCTTCGCCAGCGCAAAATATTCCCGTCTGAGGAGTTGTGTTCTACGCATCAATGAAGGGTCAGTACTTGTACTGGCCTGTGTTTCCACCTGCAATAGGTGGGATTCGAGCCCCCCAACCTGATCTCCCTCCTTTCGTTTCCTGTGGGCTATGATGTTTTGGGCTCTATTTCTCAATACTAGAAATCAAATATCTTGAGCAAAACAAAATAATTTATAAACACAAAATAAATAATGAAAAATATAAATATGTTGTGAAAAAATACAAATATATTTATTATTACAAATGTTGAAAAAAACATTACAATGTTAAATACACATTACAAATACCAACAAATATTTTTATAAAAAAAAACACAGAAATAATTTTCATATAAATATTTATTGTTCTAGTTATTTTTTAACCAAAGAAATAGTAAATATTTATAATTTAGTGACTTACCACCCTATAACCTCACAAGTCTCATAACCTGCACATAAAATGTAACTTGTAAAAACAAATTTACACTATTAATACGAATATTTATCAAAAAACTAATTATAATTAATTAAATTATTCATAAATTCATTCATTGCAGTTAATGAACTACCCACAATATACTCGAAAAAACACGTAACACACACATAAACTTTTACAGACAAATATCTACACAATTACCATAATTAATTATCCAATAATAATATTAAACAAAAATGAATATTAATTAGTTACACTTAATTTACTCCTCACCCTTTACCCCTATAAACCCCACAACCCGCACCTAAACAAATTAAATTAAACAATTAACATAGTTATCAATTAATACATAGTTATTAACAACTAATTATCAATTAATTAACAATAAATTACTTCGCACCCTTTACCCCTATAAACCCAAAAACCCACACCTAAAAAATTAAATAAGACAATTCACACAATAATCAATTAATTAATTAATATTAATTAAAAACTAATTATAAATGAATTTTTTTTAAATCACTAACCACACAACCTGTACCTAAATAAAAGTACACAATTGAAGTAATTAATTAGTTATTCGTCAATGTTGATTAACTAATTAATAATTAACCAAAAATAAATTACTTCCCACCCTTCATCCCTATAAACCCACAACCTGCACCTAAAAAAAGTTACTTAATTAACTTCATTAATTATTAATCAATTATTTAATATCAATTGATGAATTATTAATTACTGAAAAATAAATTACATCCCTCCTATTATCCCTATAAAGCCCACAACCGGCACTTAAATTTTACATTAAAAAATTAATAGCGCAATTAACATAAATATATATCAATTAAATTAATAACATGAAACAAAAAATATCATTAATTTATTATAATAAAATTACTAGGGCCGGGCTGAGCTGGCGTAGTGCCGCTCCACGGAGTACAACTCTGCAAATTCTGCCCACCCCTAGTTGACTGGGGGCAGATAGACTGATTCTGATCGGTCCTTTAAAAAGGAAATGATCCAGTCGAGCGCAGGAGATTGTGTTTAACCGTGTTGAAGGCCACTGATAAGCCAAGGAGAACTAGCGCCAGGGTGGAGCCCTTATTGCATGCTTCACTCATGTCATCTATCACTGAGAGGATGACAGCTTCAGTGGAGTGAGCGGCCTGTCAGGGATCGAGAAATTGGACTCCTCCAAGAAGGAGCAAGCATTTCAAGCTACATGTGCCTTCAGTATCTTAGCCAAGAAGGGTAGCAGGGTCATGAGACAATTATGTTTCAATGTGAGTGGGTCATCGCCAGCTTTCTTTTACAGGGGTACCACTATGGTCTTCTTAAATGAGCTAGGTAGCTTGTCTTGGCTAACAGACAGGTTGAGATTGGATAAAGCTGGGTTTTGGGAAATTAGAGAATACTGTTTTTAAAACTTTTGAGGGCAAGTGATATTTGGAGAGCTCAATCTTACTTTATTTAGCAGGTCCATGAGGCAATCCTTCCTGATATCTGGGAAGGCGGGTAGGGTAACGGGATTCTTGTCTTCCAGTGTGGTTTCATTAGAGAATTAACTAGTGGGGATGCTGCCTTTAATGATCTTCATTGTTCAATAAAGATGGTGTTAAGTGTCTTGCATAAGTTCTGAATCAGGGATATAGGTAGTGTGACTCTGTCTGAGTTTGAAAGTTGGTAAACAATTACCAAGATCTCTTTAGATTTGTTTGTGTTTGTAAAGAAGGTGGATTTTAGCTTGCATGATGCACATTTTAAATTCTTTGAAGTGTTTTTTGTAAATTTCCTTCTTGTTAGGCAAATAGGTGTTTTACCATTTATGTAAACGTGGCATAGTTCAAGTTTAGCTAGTTTTAGATCCTCCGTAGAACATTAAGATGCATCGTGTTTTCTGGCCTGTTTAGAGTTACGGAGTGGGGCATGCATATTACTAGCAACTGTTAGCCAGCCGGTGGTTGCTTTTCCTTAAAGACTGAGGTCTTTTAGGTCAGGAAGGTTGATTTCCAGTGAGTCACAAAAAGAGTTCATGTCTGCCCTGGACCAGCTCCTTGAAAGGATTCCAGGGTGGGTGGCAGTTTTTGGGAGACCAACCCAGTTATTGAGAATCAGATCAAGTAGTGATCAGACCACACACAAGGGAAAACTGTGATGTTGGATAAGGATAAGTTTGTGGACCGGACTTGGTCTAGCATGTGATCTTTGATATGGGTTGGTGTGAACACATATTGTTCAAGATTTAGGCTACTGAGGAGATCAGATAGATCCATGGATGACTGCTCTCCTTTGTCCTTGTGTGCCCATTAGTTAAAATCGCTGACCAGCAAAATGTTTGCATTGTGAATGATGAAAAGGCAGATTGACTCAACCAGTAATTGTGGAAAGTGCTGCATGTAATCCGGTGGTCTGTACATAAGTATACATATAAGGGGGGAAGTCAGGGATTCCAGTTTAATCCTGAGGCTGTCAACAGATAAAGAATGTTTAACTGTGTTAGTTTGGAGAATCTGAAGTGTTTCTTGATTGCTGCAACTACTCCTCCACCTACTCTGTCAGCTTGTCTATTGGCATAGAGTAAGTAGTAGCCCTAAGAAAGGGCAACTCGAATATTAGGGGTTAACTCATCAATGAGCCATGTTTCAGTCAGGAAGAAGATATCTGGTGATTTAGAGTATAGTAAATAAAAGGTCTCTGTTTGATGTTTGCCCATGGAACGAGTGTTGAGGTAGGTAATTGTTACATGGTTCGTATTGGGGCAATGGATGGTATGGTTGATGTTTATAGCTCTGCTGGCGTGAGATGGCTCAGTTACACTTGCCGGGTAAGAGGTGTTATTTGAGAGTCCTAGTTTCCATAGTGAACAAGAGAAGGGGGTCTAAGTGATAGATTACATGTGAAAGGCATTTGAGGTCATGTGAAGAAGAAGTGTATTTTTGGGCAGGGTGGCTGAATCCTGGCCCTGGCCGGCCGCAGCTGACTGCAGCAGACCGCAGACAGGTACAGATGGGCTTGGCTTTGGCATGCCTTTGCTTGTCTACGGAGCTACCACTCACGGCTGGTGCAAGTAAGGGTGGTGGGGCTGTGGAGCGGTGCAGAGTGGGGGTAAGTTGACGGATGACGGAAGAGGCTTTATTCATTTATTTAATATTACCTATTCAATTGTCTGTCATCTTCCCCCAGCCCACCCTGCCCCGCCCCATCGCGCTCACCTACACCAGCCACCGTTGGCAGCTACGGGCATTAAATAGCCAGGAGCTCAGATAGCACCACCCACCTTGACTAGCAGAGCGCTGATTGGTTCTCCCCAAATTCAAGTTTTTCCTTTGTCAAGTGAAAATAGCAAAATTAAAACACAATTAAAAATACATTAGGTGCTAGTTTTCAAGTTTCTAAAGTGCAAGTTCTTCAATATTGCAGAATCATGACTTTCTCTATTACCGTCACATCTGCGCAGGTAGGGGCATTAAATAGCTGAGGAGCTCTGATAGCCCTGCCCACATTGACTAGGTAGCGCACTCATCGGTTCCCCCTAAATTCAAATTTTCCTTTTGTCAAGTGTACATAGA
The DNA here is from genome assembly GCF_964261635.1 of Lissotriton helveticus. Taxonomy (NCBI): domain Eukaryota; kingdom Metazoa; phylum Chordata; class Amphibia; order Caudata; family Salamandridae; genus Lissotriton; species Lissotriton helveticus. The sequence continues at coordinate 1,279,536,840 of NC_136069.1, forward strand.
GTGACTAAAACACAATAAAAAAGACATTAGGTGCTAGTTTTCAAGTTTGTAAAGTGGAATTTCTCCATGAAGGCGAAATCGTGACTTTCTCTATTACCATGAGACACTTTTTCTTAAAATGAGAAAGAGAAGGAGGAAGAAGACAAGGAAATATAAGGATGAGGAAGAAAAATAAAGACAAAAGAAACAAACAAAAAGCAGAGATTGGGAAAATAAACACATGCATGAAAGCAGAATGAGAATAAAAAATGGCAAATAGAAAGGACGAAAAAGAAACAGAAGCTAAACAAAAAAGAACCAATAAAGGAGAAAAGGAAAAGGAGTAAAATGAAGAAACAGAGGAAAAGGTGTAAGGTGAGAAAGAAAGAAAAAAGAGAGGTAGAAAAAGGTAAGACAAACAAGGAAATAAGTCCCCTTTCTTTTTATGACTGTTTTCATGTTTAATTATGTGGCTACCTATTCCCATGCAGCCCAATACATGTGTCTCTGTGTTCCCTTGATTGTTAATCTTTGTTCCCACTCGATTCCCTTGCATTAGACTACATGGATATTCTCATTGGTGGTTGGGAGTTAAGTGAGTGTGCCAGTTCACTGTCACTCTCCTTGATGCTTAGCCAGTGGGTGACTCAGCCTGAAGGAAGTGACTATAAACGATGGGTGTGACTGTACAGGATGTTTATGTGTGTTTATGCCTAGCACCTGTCATACAGTTGCTTGCACACACCTATCTCTTTCTTTTGAGTATTTATCGGAGACGATTGAAAATGCTGTGGTATTACATTTTCTGGATGCAGTGTGCTGACAGGAGGCAGGGTCATAGTACGTTCATTAACTCAGATTTTGAAGCTTTCCGTCAACTTTACTTTTATTATTTTTTATGATATCATCGGGGGTAATGATCATGTAATGGTGGATGGAAAATGCATCTTTGCTAACAGTTGTAAAAAACCTGCACTTGGTCTGACTTGTAGCCCCTTAAGATAACTTTGTACCAACTAATCATGTCACATACAGAGCCCACACTAGCACATATGCAAGTTTAGCCTACTGCACTTATTTCAAGTCCTTCCTCTCACAAGGACATGCTAAGTTGACATACTTGTCTGTATACTTCCGTAGATTTACCTTTTTTCCACCTTGACTTTCTCCGACCCACTGTCTGTCTCTCAGGCTCCCTGTGTATATGTGTGTGAAACTGATTGTATGTGCACGCATGTGGGGCAAAAGTGTGAAAAAGTATGTGAAAGTTTAAACAAAAGTGGATGTGAGAAACAGTGTTGGAGATTCTTGGTGTGAGTGTAATATGCTTATGCGTTGATGAACAGGCATGTGTGTGATATTGTTTGCACATGTGTGAGTGCAAGGATGTGTGAAGTGCATCTCAGAGAAATTGGGGGGAAGCTTGCAAGAGTCATCGAAGACCTGTTACATACCACGTGGAAGTGTCTCCTTTGGGTGTAGTAGCTGGCAATTTTTACTTACAGAGAAACTGCAGCCTTGCCCTTCTCCAACACCACTAAGCAGCATTTTAACTTGACCGCTGTATATTAAAATGCTCTATTTTCCACAATTCTTAAAAGGACCAGGTGTAAGTGTCTTCTTAGGATGTACCACCTGGCAACATTTACTTTACAGAAATGTACAGAACTGCCCTCCCGTAGCACCACTATGAAGATTTTTAACTTGACCGCTGTGAATCAAAATGTTCTATTTTGCATAATTTTTAAAAGGACAATTGAAAGAAGCCTCCCTCTCCAAACTTCAAATGATTTTTTTATTTTAGAACAATTAGACTTCGGTCAGTATTGTTCTCCTAATGTACTTCGAAATACACGAAATGTCACCTATATTTCCTCTATTTCCTATATTTAGTGAGAACACCTTACCCTACCTCTAAATATCCCCCTTACATCCTGTTAATTTCAAAGTGCTTTCTAAAATTGATTTTACCCATCCCTCGTGAATAACAAGATTTATATGTTGGAATCCGTGGAAGTTATTCAGGTTTTTTACGTGCAGGGAGACCACATAAACATACTTATGTTCGGCATTTGAAGTGCATGAATTTTGGTGATCCCTTACCATATTCTTCTGGGATGCCCACAACCCTTTGTTACACCACTCCCTGCAACACCCTAGAGACTGTATGCCAACAGATAAGCTCTGTCTAGGGACGGCTCTGGTATCTCTTGTTATACGATGGTCCAGCTTAATAACCAGTGGCAGAGGAGCGTCGCCCCACTACTTTTTAGCAGGGAAATAAAGGGAAAATAAAATGATAATAATTTGTGTTATTTTCTCCTACTTTTGCAGCTTTGTGTGAGAGGGCGGGAGCAGGGGAGGAGTGTTAGCACCCTTCTAAGTGCGCAGTGACTGCTTGGCCAAACAGTCTTGCACACTTTGCATGTTCACCATGTGGGCTGCATTACAGCCTGTGTGAAGAACATGCCCAGGCTCCCAGTCAGCTTCTGAGTGCTGGAAAAAGAGCACTCAGACCAATCACAACGCTGCTATGGCAGTGTTGCGATTGGCTGACTGGGAGCCTGGGTGTTTTTCCTGTTAAGGCCGAGCGAGGGAGGACTACAGAGGAGAGACGCAGCAAGAAAGCAGCGAGAAGGACAGTTTTTCATTTTAATGTTAATTTTTTATACCCGCTTTCCCCGCATCCTCCCCCCTCCCACCCTCACCCCCTACCTCCAATCCATGCCAGCAGCCACTGTTGATAACAAAACAAACAATTGCATAAAGGTTGTCAATGCTCCTCTAAGGATGCACAGATAGCTGCATTTCAAAATACTATTTCCCTTAACATGAAAGGTTATAAAGGCTGGTGACACAGTGAGTTAAAATACAACAGTGGGGTAACGCGATTCTGTATATAATCTACAGCTTAAAAACCTTGAACGATAATTCAGTGGGGTAATGTCTCAGCAGCAGCAACCCTTGCATAGCTGCAATGTTACTAGATGATGGAACGGAGATAAGGGTGGTAGAAACGTTTTGCCCAGAATCAGACAATGTTTTGTGAGTGGAAGCAAGGGGCATTTACCTATGACCGCAATTTCTTCTCCTTTGCCTTCAGTTATGGTTGATATAGAAACCTGCCTTTTGCTGTCGTAATGAAATGTAAGACATTAGACATATTCTTTTAGATTGTATTGACCAAGAAGCGGAGAAGTAGAATGAGTCAGTGCCCCTGGTACATGATAGATGACGAGGATGCTCTCTATGGAATCAAATTATGTTCAAGTGGTATGTTGCATCTAAAGCTGTCTTTTGTTTAAAATGAGAAAGTATTTCTTAAGCCATTTTTTGGCACGTTTTACATCAGAAAGAATTGTTATTATTTTTAAATGAAATATACTATATATCAATCTTGCCTACCTGTATAGGCATTTTCCTAAAGCTACAGGGCAGTGAAATTGAATGTGACGCAATAACACGTTATTTAGAACAACTGTACTAAGAAATCCACATTCCTCCATTTATTATCATTGATGACGAGAGTAATTTTTTTGCCCTTCATGAGTCTGTGAGACAAGGGAGATGCAATCAGGCTCCTTCTTTGCAATTCAATCTCATAAAAATAACTTGGTTGTATGTAGCGCTGCAACTATCAAGTTTTACAAGGATTTTTCTTGAGGCAGGCGGAGTAGGGCATCCAGGCGTCCTGGATTTGCCGAGACAGTCCCAGGTTTTCACCAGCTGTTCCAGCAGATTTTGGCTCATATCCCGGTTTTTAAAGAGGGTCAGCTGAAAGCAGTGAGAAGCACTTTTTGGGTGTTCTAAAGCTGTGCTAGTTAGCACCTGTTTAAGTAAGCAATTTAATTAATGGGTATGATGCAGGTTTTAGAAATTACATTTTATTTATTTTCTTAGTGTCTCTTCTGTGTTCCTCAGATGATAGTAGCTGTCATTTTGCGCCGCTCCATTGATGTAAAATGGTAGTCTTTCTTCTATTTTTGCGAAAATGTCCCGGTTTTTGGTTCACAAGATCTGGTCACCCTAAGGAAGGGGCAGAATATGGTCTGGGGCGCATTCAGCATATCTTGCGGGGTGGGGGGCTCAGATTTTGTTAAGCCAGTGATTGGAAGCATGCTATACTGAAAGCCCAATGATCACCGGACTATTCAATTCCCAGGAATACTTAACTGTATAAAGCCGGATGCATAAAAAAGCTTCTAGGAGCCATAACGGCCTCGCTTGCCATCTAAATCACGTGATTGCTGCAGCATCTAAGTTGCCCGAGGAAGTGTCCTCTTTGCTCTTTCTTTTTTATGCATCCGGCTTTATACAGCTAAGTATTCCTGGGAATTGAATAGTCCGGTGCCCTACTGGCAAGCATCGGTCATTGGCAATCAAGCTACTTGTTCCCTGCCACTCAGGATCAATAAAGTTTTTAATGTGATCATTGGGCCAGTTTTACAAACTCAACAATGAAACATGCGACAGGCAGTCATTGATTATTTCTTGGGCCATCGTGAAATCACATCCCCTGCCTCGCGCAATGAGAACACTCCACACATAACTCTTTAATAGCATAAAAGGTCACTTTTATTTTAAGACAGTCAAAAACAGAAATCCAAATCTTACATTTTATTATATTAATAAACCTTTGAAATATTTTCCCCAACACATTTCCCCCTACTGACTTTAAATCACAAATACCCCAACAATTTCATCAGTTGTAAATCCCCAAAATGTAAAATTCCAAACCAATGTTTTTCTCTTCAATCTTTCCCCTTTTCCATTTTCCACCTAACCTCCCCCCACCCCCCAGAGGGAAAAGATACGTCCGCTCTAGACTATCCTATCCCCCCCAAAGAAACGCTTAAAAAGAAACGAAAAAACAATAATGGAGAACTGTAAAGACTGTCCTAACGTGACAATTTTTTATTTATTTATTTATTTATTTTTATTAAAAAATAAAAAAATTAAATAAAAACCCCCCAAACCTAAATATAGGGAAGGGTGGGTGGGATAAACGAATCTGCGCCACTGCTCCTCGTGACTCGAATGAGGTCACACCCTCCCGCGCTGCCCAGACTCACTAAGCCCTCCTCTTACTTCAACACTGCCCTATCGCATCGCGTGGACTGCTCCACCGCGCAAATTTTCCCAGGGGGAAACCGGCTCGTGCCAAGTCCCCCTGGGACCCATCGCGCAATGAGAACACTCCACACATAACTCTTTAATAGCATAAAAGGTAACTTTTATTTTAAGACAGTCAAAAACAGAAATCCAAATCTTACATTTTATTATATCAATAAACCTTTGAAATATGTTCCCCAACACATTTCCCCCTACTGACTTTAAATCACAAATACCCCAACATTTTCATCAGTTGTAAATCCCCAAAATGTAAAATTCCAAACCAATGTTTTTCTCTTCAATCTTTCCCCTTTTCCATTTTCCACCTAACCTCCCCCCACCCCCCAGAGGGAAAGGATACGTCCGCTCTAGACTATCCTATCCCCCCCAAAGAAACGCCACCCAGGAAAACCAGAGAGTTTTCCTGCCCCACCCCAAAAAAGTGAATAAAGAAAATTACATGACCTTGTTAGTGCACCATAAATCAACACCCTAGAAACCCGCCAACAAATCCCGTAACTCCATAAGATAATAGGCCTGTCCCATCTGGGACAGATGCACACTGTCCATTCTGAATAAATGAAGTTCCTTGCCCGAAATATGTTCGTGTGCCAAGACCATAATACCCATGGCCGTGCAATATACTTTCATGGCTCTATTTAACTTCCGGCGAGCTTTCTCCACTGCTGAATGAGTACGAGCTCCCCTCCAGTGCTGTCGATAAACAAATTCTGTCCATACCACAGAAGTACCTACCCAATTTTCTTTTACCACAGCTAAATCTAATTTCATCTGCTTTATGAGCGACAGACCTGAGAGCTCCACCAGATCATTCTCTCCTAAATGTATTATCAATAGATCTGGAAATCCCCACTCATGTGACAATTTGGACAATAAAGGAAACAGATCTCTCCACTTCATCCCCCCAACCCCTTTCCACAAATCTTCATGGTCTTTACTGTGCAACCCCAACACTCTCCCACAAATTTGTTGTTCCGCAAATACAGCTGACCACTTTACAAAGGAATGTCCTACAATCCATGTTGTCTTTTTCCGTGGAAAAGATAAAACTCGACCTAAGTTAAGAAACAAAAAATTAACCAGCATATTGACCAATTGGAATGCATTCAATGACGAACATATCTATAACAACAATCAGATTTCCAACGACCAATTTGTTGTATGTCCTCCCTCCCCAACCCAATCTGGATTCCTCTGTAGCAGCGCCAATTCTAAAAGAAGGAGTCCCTTATAACAAAGGATTTTCCCCCGCCAAGGATAACACTTTCCTCAAAACTGCTAACAACTGAAAACAAGTAATATGATCGCCATTAAGGTGACAAAATATAACCCCAGGATGAAACGAAGGAGACTTTAAAAAGGATTCCCGTTCACCCAATGGACAACAACCCACCACACCACTCCCGCCCAACTGGATCCAAGTCCCTTTTCCCTTTTGATCTGTTTTTTGACTGTCGTAACCAAATCTTTAAAACCATACCATTCAAAACTTGTATGTCAGACGTCATAATACCCATCTGGTTCCTTAAACCCAGTAATTCCGAAACACGAAAAGCACCAAAAAACATCCATATCATGCACAGCCTAAACCTAACCACCTCCCACTCATTATAGCAACAACTAGGCAACCAACCTACAATTCGTTGTAAAAGAGCAAACGTAATTGGTTCCCGCAAAGTCGATGACTGAACTTTGCTTCTGCTGAAACCTTTCAACATCCTGCGTAACAAACCCCCAACCTGTAATTCTATCCCCAAAAACAACTGGCTATAAAAGGAAATTCCAGAAAGTTTGCCTGAAATAGTTGTGTGTGACAAACCTTTGTCCATCCATACAGCACAAAACGTAACATGAACTCCTCATTACCAACTGCTGCACCACCCTGATCCTGTGAAGAAGCATAAGTTAAAGGATTGTTCCACCAAGTCAGCAATCCTCACTCCCACAGGTCCCAGATGTCCGAAGGAATCTCCGTCTTGCATCTGTCCGCCTTTGGAGCCAACGAACGAAATGTCTGCCAATTATAACGAGACAGAGCATCTGCTATTGAGTTATTTACGCCTGGTATGTGCTTTGCTCTAAAAACAATGTTCAATTTAAGAGTTTGCAACATGAAAGAACGTAACAATTACAGAACACGCACATCTCTAGCTCTCTGCCAGTTGACTAAGTTCACAACAGACATATTGTCAATATGAAAAAGGACACAGCGATCCCTGAAATCCTCCCCCCACACCTGTAAAGCCACCAGTAGAGGAAAGAACTCCAGGAAGGCAATACTACGGCCTTCATGTAACCAATGTTCCGGCCAACGCTCAGCGCACCAACGACCCTCCCAAAATAGCCCAAAGCCTTGAACCCCAGAGGCATCGGAAAAAATGTGCACCTGCCAAACAGTGTCATCTTCTACAAGATTGATGGAAACACCATTGAAGTCCTCCAAGAACCGCAGCCAAATTACCAAATCATCCTTCACAGCTTTAGTCAATCGTATGCGATGGTGTGGAAGCGAAGCTCCCGACATAGCAAACCCAAGCCTTCTGCAGAACGTTCTACCTGCTCTCACAACTCTACAGGCGAAGTTTAAATAGGCAAGCAGCCGCTGCACCTGCCTGAGCTCAATCTTGTGTTTACTGAGCACTTCACGCAAAAAGGTCTTAATTTCATTCACCTTATCCACTGGCAAGCGAGCAATCATCACCTCCGTGTCGATCTCGATGCTCAGGAATGTCAATCTGGTAGTTGGGCCCTCCGTTTTATCTGGAGCCAATGGCATCCCAAAATCCTTAGCCAGCCCTTGGAAACACTCCAAAACTTTACCACAATGATCACTTTTTGCCTGGCCAATGAACAAAAAGTCATCTAGGTAATGACAAACAGATGTATGACCAGATTTCCTCACCAAACACCATTGTAAAAACGTGCTGAATGTTTCGAAAAGGACACAAGAGATGGAACAACCATTAAAAGCATCCTCAAAAAACATCCCAAGGAGTTCAAAGTCCAAGGGGTAGATGGGCAGTAATCGAAAAGCCGCATGAGCATCACATTTGGCCAGCTCCGCACCAGGACCCGCCAAATGCACCAAACGCAGGGCATCATCCACCGATGCATAAGTGACAGCCGCATCCTCTGGAGCAATAAAGTCATTTACTGACTGACCCTCCGGCCAAGACAAATAATGGATAAGATGAAATTCTCCCTCTGTTTTCTTCGGAATCACCCCCAAAGGAGAGACCATCAAATTGGGTAGAGGACACTGAGGAAAAAAAAAACGCTATCCTGCCCAATTTTACTTCTTTGTCCAATTTCGCATGTACCACCTGTGGTAAATCTTTCGCCGACTTCAAGTTGTCAGCCCAACGTTGAGAACGAGGGCCTTGATAACCAATGCGAAAACCTACTTTAAAAACCCAGAATAACTTAGAGGCAGCTTCCACATCCGTGTACTCTTCCAGATACTTGAACATAGCCTGTAATTTAACCGGGGTAGGAGCCTTTTGGGACAACAGATGACATGGCCCCTCTGCCTCTCTATCCCCTCCCATGGTCCCCAAATTGTTGGTGAGGAAAGCACTGTGATATGGGATGCCTACCCCCACACTGCGAACACTCGTGTTTGAATTTGTAGAATTGCCTGATACAGGAACCACAGTTAAAGTTCCAACACGCTCCTGTTGCAGGCAACTGTGCTCTGACCACCCCACCCGCCCCCATTGGAGTGGGACGCTGGAGAAAGGGCCGATAAGTGATAGGGAGGCCACTTGCTGTATGAATGGTCGTCGATGTCTGATGAACAGACATCCATTGTAGCCACAGCTCTTGGTCTACTTCTCCCCAAGGCTTGTCGTTGTAAAGGCTTACCCTGGCCCTAAACTCCTCATCATAATTAAGCCAGGCATAGCCACCCACCTGCAAATGCGCCCTCCTAATAATGTCAATATATTTAAACATTGCCACCGCCCGTTCAGGAGGCCTCTCACAGTACACGCTAGCGTAAATGAGGAAGGCAGCCGTCCAGTCCTCGATGTTCTTAGGGACCCCAGGGCGGCGGGACAGTTCCAACTCTTCCTCTTTTGAGCCTTCTTTGGCCTGCAGATCTCTATGCAATAATCTTAAAACATCCACGAAACCGTGGTTCCAAATCTTTTGTCTTGTCTTGTCAGAGAGATGTGTGCCCAAGGGCATGGCCAAACCCATATAAGGCAATTTCGTTCTACCTGGACCTTGAACCAAACTTTGTTGTGTACTAACCACATTCAGCACCGGGCTTGTACTACTTACCGACCCAACAGTGTTTTGAGGCACTGTACCTAAATTTGGCGTTACCTGAGAAACATTTTCTGAAACAAAAGGAACCTGTGCACTCCACTCAGCACCACCCCCTTGAACGACAACAGTGTCGCTCATCAAAGGCCGCGTCCACGCAGCCCACCAGTCAGTCTTACCTGAAGGTAGCTGCATAGCCCTTTGTTGAAATTCTTTAGGATCATCACGCCGATGATGTCCGCCACGCCGCCTGCGATCTGTTGAGAAATCCGCTCCAGATCTCTGTAAAAAACTAGCAGACGTGAAATGACCCCTTCCCCCATTCCCAACTCCTGACTGACCAAGACAGGAGCCGCTTCTTGAGATACAAATTCCACATTAGTATCATCATTCTCATTAACCTGCCCATAATATGCATCATTTTGCCCCAAATTGAAATTGCTTCTGTCAACACTTGTACTTGGCATTTCGCCATCTCCAATGCCTCCATCATAATTCCCCCAAGAGGTCACAGGACTCCGCTGAGAGCACCTGGCCGTTGCCCCTAAATCCACAAAAGATCCGCCTCGGGTACTTTTTGACTTACCAGAAGCCGCACCTTACTTCGCCCTAGCTGAAAAAGAACTCTGAGAAACTGAAATGAGCCCAGAGTCCGCTAACAATTCCTCGCCGCTCCAGCCAGGAACCGCCATAAACTTACCCGTTACCTGATCCTTATGTATACCAGGCGACTCATTACTGGACAAATTTGAGTGTTCAACCCACACCCACTGTCCCCGCTGTGGACCCAATGTAGAGTCAAAATCCAATTGCGGGTGACGCGGCGGTTGCCTAGGCTCTGGAAAAACCGCCACCACGTCATTGTCCATATTACTAGCCCCAAGTGGACGCTGACCTACCACCCTCAAAGACCCTACCCCACACCATTTGTCCAAAAAAACTTCTTCTTCTGTCATAGAATCAGAGAAAAACAAGTCAACATTGACATCATCCTGCGTTTGGTCAACTGCGACATTTGGTCGTGGGGGACCTCTAGGCTTAGGCAGCAATACCGCTTGAAAATTGGAGCCACCTTTCTGATGATTCCTGTTGTCAGGAAAAACTGGCTCCACTCGCAATGCACTAATATTCTCTGAAGACTCCAGCTGCCCCACCTCTTCCTCCTCACTGTCTGTAGGGTAGTCTTCTAAAGCGCTGCCATGACTATCATCCCACACCTCCAGCGCTATATCAATGTTGACAATGTCACTAGGCCAAGAATATACCAATGGGGGTGTCATGCCAGAAAATGCTGCCTCCTTCTGCAATATTAAAACTCCTGACGACCTGTCACCAACTCTGGCTCCAGCTGCACAGTCACTAACAAATGCCTCCTCATACGTATGAAAATTCTGGGGGCTATGCACAACACTGGCGCTGACTTTGGCACCTCTCTTCCCAGCCCTCTTCACTATATTGGGCAATAATATTCCAGGGCGTCCCCTCAAAACACCTGGGGCAGAGGCAGAGCGCAACTGTGCTCTTTTTCCACGGGCGCTCCTTCCTGAGGAGCGCGCTCGACGAGGCTGCACTGAGGAAACTGGGGCATTAATCAAAACCAAGGGGGGGGCGGCTGGACTGCGGCAGACACGCAGCTACTGCCTGACTCACCCCTCTCGCCGCCACACGCCTCGGGCGCATAGCTCCTTCATCGCATTCCAGCGTGGCTCCAGGACGTATTAAATCACTCCGACCGGCCGCCATCAACGCTCTGACAGCTTCCCTCACGAAGCTACATCTGGGATTTACCGAATCGGTAAAATTACCGATTCGGTATTTTACAGAATCGGTAAATTTACCGATTCGGTAAATTTACCCATTCTGTAAAAATGATCCCCTACATCTCAATGTCCCATTTACCGGTCGGTAACGGCCGAATTCGGCCGTTACCGACCGGTAATGGCTACCTACATCGGGCCCTAGGTGATTTCCAGCTTAAATGGCACTGGTTTGTTGTGTGAATGATAAGAGTGAGAATGGATTGTGGTTGTGAAAGATTGTTGTAACGTTTGGGAGAGTGAAAGGCTAGATAGATTGGGGGTGTCACATTTAAATTGAGTTTGTTGTTTATAGGATTTTTTCTTTGTTGTCAGATTTGTTGTCTTCTCACACATGTATATAAAGTATTTTTTGAAATATGGTCTAAATGGCTTTTCAAATAAAAAACAATTTCTGATGGATTTATTTCCAAGTGTATCTATATGTTTTGTTCATACAGATAAGAGAAAAATTAATCTTTATCAGTGTTGCTCAGTACTGGCAATCGTTTAGTTTTTACGTTATACGAACTCAGCCTTACTGAGGTGAGTCAAGGCCCTTGGGTGTTTGATACATACTGAAAGCTTGAAGCATGATCCTTTGGACAAAGGGTGGAGGAAGAAAGCTGAATGCAGAGTTGTCATACACTTGTGGGACATGTTCAAAGATATACTTAATAATAGATCTGGGTCGGATTGAGAAGGCGGGTATTCCGGCATGGGTCGATGGGCCGGTGCCTCAAGGTAACCTGGGGGACAGTTTTTGGGCCTCTGGAAGCCGGCACAAGAGACTGACATTCTTCCTCACTCCCCGCCTTGCCACTTTAATGTGGCGCCAGCATCACAGAGCACTACCCTAGCATGCTGTAAACTGAGGCTGGGGTCCAGGTGTTGCTTTAGCCTTTGGGGCATTCTCAATTTGACGCCCTGCCTCCCGTGCTCTTCTAGAGGCAGTGTTATCCCCACCAAGTCAACACCTTTAGACCATGGGGGGTCCAAGGAGAGTGTGTTGTTTCAGGGACCAGGCAGGGCGGCAGGTGGTATTGGGGCCATTCTAACCTTACCAACCCCATGAACAGCAGCAATGTGATTTGTCACACCTCCCTTTTCCAGCTAAATGCCCTGAGGCTACAATGGGCTGGGAATGGGGTGGGTAAGAAAAGTGGCCTCCGAAGCAGCCAGGCCTTTGGGCCCAGTTCACACTATACAAAAATATTTAAAAAAAGAACCAGCCAGATACCAGTGCTCAGATTCCAGTGAGACTCACCAGATGGTGATCCATGAAAGGGATGATCAGGAAATGTGGGCCACTTTTGGGGAGTGCCCGGGCATAATTGTGATCCGAATCTGGCCCTGTAATGGATTATTGGAACTTGAATGTGAAAACCAAACTCTGTACATTATTTGGGCTCGAAAAAAGGAACCACATTGTAAAACATATACATATTCCCGGATCAGCACAGCAATTAACAGACCCTTTGACACAAATAGCAGGCAAATGGATGGTGGAATTACAACACCAGTTACAATTCGAGGAATTAATTGCTACCTGCTAAATGCTCTTTTGCTCAGAAGGAACAGATATACGACAGTGTGTTACCCTTTCCTTTCCTTAACAATTCAGACTCACACACAGGAAAAGAGCAAAAGGGCGAGGCGTTACAGTGCCTTTAAATTGGATTGCACGGATGACACTCGGGCCCCACAAACTGTAACGTCTGCCGTCCCGGTGGCTGTTGCTGTTTTAAGAGGAACCAGTGACTGCTTGATTGCCCCACAGGATGCACTGTACGCCTACCCAAAGCCTGTTCCTGTTTAAAGCGAGTTTCTTCGCCAGACGTCAGCCGTTCAGATGTCTAAACGTGTGTCTGCAGAGCATATGTGGTCTGCACCGACTACGAGACAGCAGGGGATTTCAAGTCCCTCATTTAGCATAACCACATTGTTAAGGTCCAACCCAAGCATAACCTTACATGCAGTATTTAAACAGATCCGCTCATAACACGAGCAGAGTTTTTTTTTTTTTACTTCAATGCAATTCTCGACACAATGGCTCCACGTACACTGCTTTAGAACAGTGTGGAGCCCGTTTTTGGAGCCCTTGAGCTTGAAACTGCAAAATGATGGCTTGCACTTCCAAATGACAAGTTAAGAACAGCAGTTTTATCACAATAGAGCTCCGCGTTTATGAAGTGAGCCCCCGAGTTCCCAAGGCAACCGAGGTGGTTCGCCAGTTGGCAAACACACCCTCAAGTGGCATTTGTGAGGTGCGTTTGTGCTGAAGCCTCTCATTTACTCTAAAAGCGGTCTGCATTGTGTTACTTGGAGTTTTAACTTGCAGCAGATGGCCGGGGATTGCAACAGGGTGAGAATGGCTCAAGCGTCCCCCCCCTTTAGTGGCACAGTCCACTTCAGATACACTCCCAAGGATTATGACATCCCAGGCACGGAACTATCTTAAGCCATCTGTTATACTTTCCCTACGAGTGTATATTCTTAAACTGACGATTAATGGTGTTCTCTGAATGTTCCCACACGCTAGACTAAATGGAACAACCTATTCGTAAAGTGCATTCAGGCAGCAGAGCCTTCCTCTTAAATTACCCGCCTAGGAAGAAAGTGAACACAATTTTTTATGAGACATTCCCCGCTACACACATCTGTCTTTGCTGAAATAAGGACACTTTAGCTGCTAGAAATTCAAAAACTCATAATACAGATAGGGATGCAGGGTTGATGCTGCGTTTGCATGATGAATTTAGGAGCACAATCTCTACTGAAGTATAACCTTCATTAGCAAGGGATGGTGGTTGGAGTTTTTCTATACCATACATATTTCATCTTCTACCTATTCCTGATTTGTTTTAGAGGGTTTTGAATTATGCATCTTCGGTTGGATGTTGGAGTATAGAAAGTAGTTTTTGCCAGTGGTGGCACATAGCATCTATCTCACTCCTACACACAGAGAGCTCATAATTGACCTAATATTCACAACACACCTTAGTATTGCTTTCCTATGCTGTTGTACATAAAATAAACACAAAAGCTGTGACTTTGAACATTCCCTTAAAGATGAAGGCATGTGTGTGCGCAGCAGCATTGCAATCTAGAGAAGAAGGAGAAGTGTGGCTTAATGGTTAGAGCGGCAGACCCTGATGCAGAAGTCTAGCCTGGGACCAGGGTTCAATGCCTCGGCGGGTCTTGGGCTCAAAATTCCACGGACCTGATCATTCTCGCCTCAGGGCCTATTCCAATCATGGAGTCCCACTCTGCAACTCTGGGCAATAGCTTGCTTAATCTCCACAACAGCCCCCACAATGCTAAGGATGCCTGGCCTCCACCTTGGGGGTGCCCAGGAGTGGACACCTCACAGGGAAAGCCAGGATGGGTTCCACAGCGGTATTCGTACAAGCGACTTGAGACCCTTGCGGGTGAGTAGTGCGCTATACAAGTATCAATTTACATTACATTACATTCACACACAGAACAGCCATAACATGTGTAAGCTTCCTTTATGCCTACTGGACTTCAGCAAGAGAATAATACCTGATACCTGTCAGAAGGTCCATTTATTTACCTAGTCCATGTGTACCTCATTATATATATCATGCCACTTTTCATGGACCATGTAACTTAAATGAATTTTCGAACAGCCCAAGCTACACTGCAATGGACGGTTTGCCTCTGGGCTGACAAAGTATATTTCAAGAATTAAATATTCAACCAATTTCATGGTCATTTTAGCTCTGTCTCCCTTTGGGAGGGAAGTGAGTGGGTTCTTAGGGGAGGCAGGTGGTGTAACAGTGTGGGAGAAGCACTGTACAAATTGTGGTTGCAAAAAGGAAGGGGGAAAAACAATGCTTCTATAGCACTAAGTATCCTGTAATGACCACGTGTGTGTTGCGTAATTTTGATTAGTGTCAGAGCCACCACTGTTATGCATGGAATCATTTAGCCTGGAGCTCTCAAGTGCTATCAAGTTGAGATAATGGCCTTGAAGAGGAATATTTTTCCATCCAGATCTCTGACTCGAAACACTGAATGCCATACCTTGATCGGTATACAGAAATCCCATGGAAGAGCAATTGGAGACATAACTTGGCTGGACTGCATCTTCATCATAGGTGCAGGCTGTGTCAGGACTGGGCCAGGGGAGAAGTCGTTATCTCTCTACCAATAAGTCAGTCCGGTAGTGCTCCATATGTTACTTATGTTTGTTGACATAGGTTACAGCTAACTAATGAGCCTTTGAAGTGCTGAATGAAAGAAAAGGGTTTGGGGCCATATGTATCAAGCCGTTTTAGAATCGCAAAGGCCGACCTTTGCGACTCGCAAACGGCCGTTTTGCATGTTTTGGAATGTATGAAACATTCCCAAAATAAGGAATTGCAAAGTTGTGCGATTCCTTATTTTGCCATAGCATTTAGGGAATCGCAATTTTGCGATTCCTTAAATGCTATGTATGTAGCTTTTTTGGCTAGCGAAATATGGTTAAGGATTCGCAAATTACCACCAACTTTTAGTTGATGGCAACTCGCGAATTCTTCAAAAAATGCATATTTTAGCATTTTTAAAGGTGGCATGTGATGCACACACATGCCCATAGGGCATGTATGTGCGCCATATGCACACACATGTTCTTTTCAGGGGTGCAGCAGGGTGTCTTTGAGACACCCCTGCACCCTTGCAATAATCCTCAAATTGCGACTAGCAAATTGCGAATTCGCAATTTGAGAATTATTTTGCATTCATTCCTATGGGCCTACTGGCCCATAGGAATGCTTTGGAAATTATTCCTTAATTGCAAATTCGCAAAATGCGAATTCGCAAATAAGGAAGCTTAAGGAATCGCTAATGAAAAGCGATTTGTTTCATACATACCATTTTGCATTTTCTAAATAGCGATTCCTTAAAATTCGCTATTTAGGAAATGCAAAATCGTTTGATGATACATATGGCCCTTGGTATCTTCCACTCACAAATTTGAAATATTTATTGTGGTCTTGCACAACTGGGATGCAGAAAAAATCAATGTGTAAGTGTACTTCACAAAGTTATGCCTATGGAGATGTAAAGCCAATGCCTCTAAATTATTCTTGGATTTGCATAATGGCATGTGTGTCAGGTAACTTTTGAAGCTGAATATGATTATTTACAACGGAAGGAACTTTAATGTTGATAACAATGCAAAAACATTGTTTTAAGACAAGAACAAATGTGGATATCTGTCTCTCTTCACTCGACTCAATGCGTCGATAAACCCAACAGGAATTGTTGGTAACTTTTTAAATTCTAGGATGGGTGAACAAAAGCTTTGCCTACAACTTGTGATGTGTTCTCCTGCATCTGTTGTAGGTCCTACCAATAACTGTAGGCTTATTTTGGCACTCTTAAGTTGGGTCAGTAAAGTCCACCCAGATTTCAGTTTGTTGAAAGTGCAGGCTTGGGAGAAAGAGCAAGACATACATTTGCATGTGATTTTGAAGAACAGTTATTGACAGCTGCTGATATGAAAGCCAATTGGAAGATTTTCTGAGAGACTTGTGCAGTGGTACCATTTGATCATTAAACATAAGTGAGAGACGGACCATCTTTGCTGCCTGGCTAAGGTAATTTCTATTGTTGAAGAAGGTAAGTGGCAATTTTTTTTTTGAGAAGTAAAGTTTCAGGAAAGATTGTGAGACCTGTGTGAATCTATATCTTACACACATGCTATTTTATTGAAACCTGCATGCAAGGTCAATGGTATAAAACATGTCCAATAGGTCGAGTTCATGACTGTCTAGCACTGCATGGATATGATCTCCAACATACAAATGATCAGAGACAATTCCCCGGTATGGAGAGTGACCTGATGGAAAGTCATCCAGTAGTACATCCAGTGCTTTAAGCGAGCAGGTACTGTTAGGTACAGGATACGACCTCTTCTTTAATTTGGAAGAGAGAGTAGCAGCACTTCTTAGTTGTTGTGCAATACCTTTCACGCGAGAGTACCAGCAATTCTCTGTAGCAAAGAGTAATTTTAGGGTTATGTGTACCTGCACTTCCAGAGTTCCATTTCAAGCATCTGTCCAAAATGTTGTCGAACTTGTAAAGTTAAAATTGAACCCAATATTTAAGATATTGAGAAGTTAATAACTAGGCTAATTCAATTAAAATCCGCATTTTTCAGGATGAGCTTACTTCATTATTGTAAATGAGACCAAAGATGAAATCCAGGCCAATATAAATTGTGGTCATTTTACTGGTCAACTGGATGTCACTCAGTATTACCATAGTACTTCATATGTTTAAAATGCTATGATTTGATTTTCTGTGTTGAAATTCGGCTGCATTTATCTGATTATTTATTTTCTTGGCTGTATATGAGAAGATAAATGAAATGAAAAGAAAATTTATAAAGCGCAACTGTCACTCCTAACGGAGTCTCCTGGCGCTAACTACAACCGGTCAGATAGATGACTGAAACCTAGATAAGCTTTTGGCAGCATTCCACGGATAACCCATAGATCCATGTTTTTAACTGTTTTCTAAACTGACTCTCTTGTTTAAAGGCCCTCAGTTCATTGGGCATGCTACTCCAAGCTTTGGCTCCCAGGACAGTGGTTGTCTTTCCGCCTCTGGTGACTAGCTTAAATGTTGGGACGCAAAGCAAGTTAGCCGTGGTTGACCTTAATGTTCTTGTCGTGATATATGGCTTAAATCTTACTGAAAGATATCCCGGACCTAGCTTGTGGAAGGCTCTAAATGTTATCAGGATCAGTTTGAACAGAATTCTCTTACAAACCGGTAACCAATGGAGGGTCTTTAATGCAGCTGTGGAAGAGGCTCTGCGTGGCAGACCCAGCACCAATCTGGCTGCTGCGTTCTGGACTACCTGTAGTCTCCTTAGGGTGGTTTTATTGATTCCCACAAGGAGACTATTACAGTAGTCCGATCTTGATGATATCAGGGCCACTGCCACTGTCTTTCTAGCTCCCAGGGGAATTAGACTGAAGAACTTTCTCTAAGTTTTTATAAACCCAAAACAAGTCCCGGTCAGTTTCAGGACATGAGGCTTAAAAGACAGACCAGAGTCAAACCAGACAGCTAGGTTTCTAGCCACTTCCACAGTTGATGGCGGTGCTGTGGTGTCATCTGGCCACCAATCCTTTGGATGGAAAGGATTGTCTTTCCCAATTGGTAGAATTTCTGTCTTGCTGGTATTACAGCAGAGATGATTTTCTCTCATCCACTGCAACACAGCCGTCAGACAGTTTTTAAAATTTTCCTCTGCCTTGGTGTTGGCCTTATCCAATGAGAGGATCAATCGGATATCGTCGGCGTACGAGGTTATCTCGATCCCATAGTTGGATATCAATGAGACGAGTGGGGCCATATATACATTAAATAACAGAGGACTCAAAGAAGCCCCCTGCGGCACCCCTGTAGAAATGACTTGTACTGGTGACCTGAATGATCCCAGCGCGATTGATTGTGTCCTGTTAGTCAAAAACGATGTTATCCATGACAAGGCTTGATATGATATGCCACATGCTCTTAATCTGATAGGACTTCATGAGAGATTGAATCAAACGCTGCTGATAGGTCTAGCAATATCAGTACTGCCTTTGTGGAATTGCAACTATCGATCTCAGCATTGCATGATGGCAAATTTGAGAACTAATAATTGCATTTTAATTTTTGTTTCAGAGTTATAATGAAACAAATACTATCAGGAGGGCAGTTTACTGTGTAGAGTAACACAATGCAGAAAATAAAGAGCAGTTAACTGGTTTGGAATTCTTTAAAAACCTAAACTTATATTTGGAAAGCATTATAAGCAGATTTTGGTTGATTAATATAAACACCTGTTTAGGTCTGGCTTGACAGCCTAGTGGCATAACTTTCACACGTTTATTTGCCCATAGAAGCAAGCACAAATCATTGGACTAGCAAAAGTGCACAAGCAAATAAATATGTTGAAGCAGCTCCCTCTGCGTGATCTTCAGTGCTCAAAACAAATGTTCAGTTGGGTGTTTTTCCCTTGTACCTTTCAATAAAATGAGAGATTAACGGGGATCCGCTCTGTTCATAAGTCTCTGATATTTTAAGATTGGGTGGGCAGTGGTGGATGCCCCTGGGACCTTTAGTAATTGTTTTGTGTCTGACTCAGAAGGAACAACTAGTAGAGCTTGAGCAACTGCACCCTTTTAAAAAAGCACTTTAAGCACTTGTTCTTACTCAACAGGGACATTTAAATTACAGTACTGCAGATTCTTCAACGACTTGTATCTGACACGGAGAGACGTGTGATAATAATTTGTTCACTGCACCTCTGAGGAAGAGTCTTCAAGCGCTTGCGCCTGACCAAGAGAGACACCTAGTAATGGGCGGAGCCACAGACATGGTGGCCGCACGGAGCTAATACTCCGTGATGAACCCGCACACCGGCTTCCAGAGCAGCGTTTCGCAACATCATAATCCCGTAAAAATCGACAATTCTGCAATCAGAGCACTGGCGGATGATTCATAATGCAAAACCGCCTCACTGTGATCCCGCCTCAATGAGATATGCCCCGCGACATCCCCGCATGGAAATTAACCAAGATGGCACCCGGGGAATTATGAGTAAACACCTTGAGCAGAGAGAAGTAAAGCGCGATGTCGCCAGCCGCCGCTGTAACATCCAATAGCCCTCTTCTTGAAGCAGGGTTCTGCCAGGTGTCTCCCCTGAGGAGAGAACTCCTTGACGGGAAACCCACTTGTCAGCACCATCAGCGAGGTACGAATGTGGCTGGAGGGGGAGGGGCCCGTGAATTGAGTCTGCTGCCCTCCCACGACAGGGACCAGAGCCTAGCCGGCTGTGGCATTTGTCCGGTGTCGGGAGATACCGCATATGTGTCTGGTGCTCTGCAGTGCGTTCCACCCCCTGGCGGCCCGAGCACGAGTAGGACTACCTCGGCCCGGTCTGAACCATTCTCTTCATGTGTGCCAAGCTCCACCGAGATATTTGAAAGCCATTGGAGATACGGTGGGTTGCAAAATGTGCCTGTGGCTGTGGAACAGTGTGGTGGTAGCCTGGCAGTTAAGAAAAAAGGTGCATTGGACAGCGAATCTCAGGATTGCATCTCAGGGCAGCAACCCCCCTGTTAAAGCACACGCACTGCTTCCCACGCGGAGACAAAATATGAAGAGGTTAGCCCTCCCTATTCCTACCTGTTAATTCCTTGCCTGACCCCAAGATGGCTGCCACTGTGTTCCCTTCCACGTCGTGCTACTCCTCTAAAAAAAAAAACGGACTTCGACCAGACCTCTAACACATCCCCATCCGGCCTATCCTTCAGGATGCTGAATCTGTGAACCTACCTCTGACCGTGGAGACCTAGCTTTTTGGCCGATGCCCAGTGGAGCTACTTGATAGCTATAGAGGAGATGGGTTGTGGATTACCCCTTCGGCCGTCATCTACCCAGCCGGACAATAGGCAGACCTTCCTTCGTCTCCATCTTACTCTCCCTCCTACCCCTTAACTCCACCCACTTTCTCCCTTACGCTGCATTTAGCCTCCTCTTTCTCCTCTAATTGTTTTCTCATTGAGACCTAGCCGCTTGACTGATGCCCGGTTTAGCTACCTGATAGCTATAGAGGAAAAGGTCTGTGGACTTACCCTTCGGCTGTCACCTACCCAGCCGGACTTTGGGCAGACTCTCCTTCGTCTCTCCATCCATCCTATCTCCCTCCTATACCTTTATCCACCCACATACCCTTCTAAGCTCCATTTATTCCGTCTTACGACGCTCTTGAAATGTATTCTTGTAACTGATGTAACTTGTAACTGGTGTAATTTTGTGGTTCCTTATGTAAAGCGCTCTGATACCTCTGGGTCTAGCCAGCGCTATATAAAACTCAAATAAATAAATAAATAAAAATAAAAATGGCTTGAGGTTCTTCACCTTTGGGACATAACTCTTCAAGCAATTGTTGCTGACTCTAGAGAGACATCT
Organism: Lissotriton helveticus; assembly: GCF_964261635.1. Taxonomy (NCBI): domain Eukaryota; kingdom Metazoa; phylum Chordata; class Amphibia; order Caudata; family Salamandridae; genus Lissotriton; species Lissotriton helveticus. Next base: position 1,279,558,001 of record NC_136069.1, read on the forward strand.
AGTAATATCTTGCATTGGACATGAAGCTATGACAAAGCCAATAGGTCTGGGTCTGATTTGCAAACACATGCAAACACAGGCATGCACAACCATGTACAAAAATGGTTGTTTAAGTTCTAGTTTTCTTTTTCTGGATACCTCTCAGTAGCTCGAGTATATCAATATTATAGTAGAGGCATTTTCTCTTATAATCCTATTTTCCACTCATTCATTTGCAACCTTTTACCTTTCACTGGGGACTATATTTAGACCCTTTCCAATGTACCGATAATAATGTATGCATTAGTAGTGATTTATTGCCAAAGAGTAACTGCCTTATTAATTGCACAATTTAATGCTGAGAGCCACTTCTTGTGTCTGGATGCCAGGACTCTGACAATAGTGTGCTTACATGTGTCTCATTATAACTACATCAACAATGCCTAGCTGTGAGTTACTTCTATCATTCTAGTTGTACGAGTCTGCGATGCCAAGTTAAGAGCTATATTTCTTAAGAGGACTTTTCAGGGCTACGAATACATGCTGGGTCTGGAAAGCTGATCTCAAAAGAAGAAGGTGGGAATATATCCCTCGACAAGGAATGCCATGATTTTGGACATATGTTTGCTGACACCTTTTTAAGTCTGAGGCACTGCCCAGCCAACATTGTGAATCTTTCTTCTTATCGGCCACACAAAACTCCTGAAAGCTAATCTGATATATTTCAAGGGCAATTTCTATAAGGGAGCGAGTAGTATCCAAGATAGATGTAACATCACTAAGACATGGTAATAAAACCTTCTCCCAGGCAAGAGTTTTTGTAAATTATCAATGATACCAGCCCAAACACCAGAATGCTTGCAGCTATAATGATGTACTGCAAGACCTGCCAGGTACTACCTTCCTCTGTCCAATTGAGAAGTACATAAGGGGCCATATCATGATCAATAATTTCTCATTCTGCATGGTGAGGAGTACTTGGAACAAGGAATTCTTGTGTCATCCAACACCCCCAGGGCTGGACAAAGCAATTGCCTTAATGGTAATTACAATAAGTTTATTAAATGTGACTTGCCTCTGACAGCACTCTTCAATGCAGCTTTCTCACCAGAGAAGCTTGTGTGTGACACTGCCTCTTAGAACACCAGAAGGTCCCTGCAGGCAGGTAAAGCACACAGACTCCTCTGCTAGGAATGTTGTCTTGAAGTCAAGAGTCTAAGCATTGCATTTATCTTAATACAGTCATTTAAATACATTTAACAGCAACTGATTTTTTGGCTATTGGCTATATTTCTGCACGTGGAGTAGCAGATCAACCCGAATTCTGCTCTGCAGAATGAAAAAACTGGTCAAATTTCCTGTTTTCCCTAATGCACAGGAAATTCTCCCACCTCTACAACCGAGCATCTGCAATTTCTCGAAGGACATTCAGCATGTAAATCAAAATCAAATCAAGCTTTATTCGGTTGAAAGCGAAACAGCCATAAAAGCACAATACATTTCATATCAAATATCACAATAAAAATGTGTTTAAAAGAAATGACGAGTTCACAGTTTACACCATAAGTACGCACTATATTCCATTTTACCAGTGAAGAAACACCAATAAAAATAATTTCGTTAAGACATCATACATTACTCAGTAAAAATAAAAGCACCCCTAAGTTCTCTTAGTGTAAACAATCTACTCATAGCAGCTTCAGTTATCCTAATGTAAAAATAAACTCATAGCAGCATTACATGTATAATTGATCAGCATGGGCGGTTTACGATGACAAGATCCAAGACACATGGGGTTTAGAAAGTGCAAAGAACAAAGTGCAAAAAATGCTTAATTAGTAAAACCATCCACATGCCTAAGGTGGGTGGTTAATTACATTAGTCTATTCAAAATACTTTTTTCGGTTAAAAAGATGGTAACCATAAAAGCATACAACATAAACCTTCATTTACATACAGGTTTTACATATAATTTCCTGTATGAAACAAGTTGTCCTTATCAATAAACCATTCAGAGATCGGTTTTAACGATATGATAACAAGTCAATGCACCAGATCTAGGCCACAGAATAATTCAGATCGGTTGTAAGTGGGTTTATTTTAGCTGCTAGGTATCAGGCCTCCAATACCCGACGAGTGGTTGTTTTCTACAATCGGTCTTACAGGTGGCAGGTATGGGGTTCTTGGATAGAAGTCATGCAGTTCCCAGGTTACTATAGGGCCGTCTCCTATTTGTGGATACCAACTTTGCAGATATGGGATGACATGGTTGTTCCTAAAGTTTACTATTACCAGATCTCCAGCTATATCCTTCGGAAGGGATCCTAACCACCCCACCCTTCTAACATTTAAAATGTTACCATCGATGTTAGGTGGAAGGGGTCTATTTTTCGTTAACCAGAAAGATACCTTGTTTTTCAATTCCTGCTGTCCTTCAATTTTACCATTTTTGAGCTCAGGCACACCTGAGAGGATGCAAACAAATGGTGCGTCCTCCGATGGTAGGTCTATGTGGTTAATCTTTCTTTGCATGATACCGTGATTAGAAGCTATCCCCTCGGTTATCATGACATCTTTGGTCGGCCCTACTCTAAGGGCAGATCTCTGTACTATAGTGGGTTTTAACATTACTTTCTGAGTATTTGATGATAAAGAAGTTTTTAAGGCAGCTGAGCAAATTTGGGTGGTATTACTTTGTGCAGTAATATTGGGCACGTCAATAATGTCTATAGTCTGTATTTGCTTATGTCCTCCCATAATCTTTATAAGTAGGGCATTTGCCTTGGTAGTTTCCTCTATACTCATGACCTTTTCCCCTATTATCTTAATTCTTTCTGCCAGCGGGGATATTAAAGATTTAACAAGAAGTTCAATCTGGGCCAGTAGGTTAAATGATGGAGTGGATACAGGAGATTCCTCTATTGAACATACCTTAGATGTTTTAGGGGTGGTGATATTGACCGAAGGGGGACTTGGATGCAATTTTTGTTGTTTTGCTAGTCTACCTCTATGTTTAGCACCTTTGCACTTTCTTTTAGCAGAAGGGGCCTGAAGAATCGCTGTCGATTGAGTATTGACTTTGACCGATAGTGAAATGGGGTACCCGGAAGATTATCATTTAATTGTGATAATGTGCTCGGCTGGGGACTTGTATTTCCCATTACGTATGCAGAGGCACAGATTTGCTCGTTTCCCCGTTCTACAGGGGTATACATGGTGTTACAGATCTTATTTAATTCCCCCAGTAAAATAGAGTTTTGAGTTTGGTCAGCTGGGGCCAGAGGGGATCGTATACTGAATGTAGTTTCTATAGAGAGACGTCGTTCTGCTCTCTCTATTTCACGATCAATTGGCGATATTGCCCTGATTAAGTAGTGGTCCAATGTCCCCTTCAGCGAACCCCCCTGAGAAGTGATATTTTTAGGGACCCCTTTACAAGTCATAGTGTGGCTTGCTTTTGTGTATATAGCAGAGGAGATTTAACAACAAAGAACACCTATGCGGGTCAAGCGCGTAACATAATGACCAAAGTGTAGTCCCTTAGGGAGAGCCAAAGAGTACATATAGGCAGTCACTGTGGTGTGTTACTTTTCTTTTACCTCCATTGCCGACAAAAATCAAGTGAGGTGGCCCTGCCCGGCCTCCTCCGGCCTCGGAGGGCCACAGAGGGCCCGCCCTTTGCCCGGGCTTAGCCCGGCTGGTCCCGCACGCGTCCTGCGACGCGGAAGGTGTTGCCGTGATTTATGCGCCGCTTGGCACGCTGATCCCAGGTGCGGCGCTAGGGATGATGAGATTTGTAGTTTCGTCTGCTGGGCCCCCCTCCACTCGGCGGCCACACGGAAAGCTGTTGATGTGCGGCGGTGGGAGGCGGAAGGCAGGCTGTCAGGCAGCGCAGGAGACCATCAGGTAAGGGCCAGAAAGTTTTCACAAGTGTCCCAGCTGCAGTAGAGTTCCCCCATTTAGCATGTACAAAAGGACCAGATGATGTATTTTTCTCCACTAGAAAAGGATGAAGGAAAATGTCCTCAATTGGGTACAGCATTAACTACATGAATTATAGGATCCTCCCATACTCACCTCTCTAAGGAATTCAGTTCACAAGTATGGTTTTCTGAACAATGTCTACAGTTATCTCCTTTCATAGGCCCTTATACGTTGAGATTTAAAAGTCCTGTTGGGCAGTAAAGCCATTTTTTTCTTTGTGAGATATTGTTTGACAATGCTTCTGTATTCCCAAGCTATGATGAAATAGTGTTTCCTTATTATTTATTTTTTTTACTAATATTAAGTCTCTCCTGTTGAGGCCGTACCTACCTCTTGTGCCCAAACTGGCAGAGGTAGGAAAAAGAACACCTTCACAAGCTTTTGTCTAATCTGTCAAGATTAGCAGGATGTGTATTTTGTAGACATTCAGAAACCATTAGTTCTAAAAGATCGCTCCATTTGTTTTCTGCAGTGAATTCCCTTAATATCCAATTTATATTTTGCTCAGATGAGGTGAGCCATTAAACACTCACATCTATATAAAGCTCAGTTATGGATCCCTGGGCATTTGACAAGAGACTACTATGGTACTATCTGTACAGCTCAGATCCGGCACTTTTCTACATAGGGCTTGACCACACCATCATATACATTGCCTACACTAACATCACCCACGATTCCACAATCACATACTACATACACACAGATCCCCATAAACACACTTTATGGCCACTTGCCTACTGCCATCTGTAAGATACGTTTTCTGTAACAAGGAAATTTACACAGCAGCTCAACAGGTTGTTAATTTTATTTACTTTCATTAGTTTATAAAGCACATCACTACTCAATAGGGTTTCCCTTCACCAAGCGGACCTAGACCAGACTTCTCGGTTTAGAAGTAACAATTAGAAAAGCCAATTTTGAGAAACTTACAGAAACTTCCTTCATAGGGCAGGTCCAAAGGTGCAAGAGAAGGGAGTTCAACATCTTGGGGGCCAGGTATCTAAAGGAATGCCCACTTGCTCTGGTCAACTTGTATCTAGGGACCTGGCCCAGCAAAAGGCATGAGAAACGAATCTGTCTGGTTGGGAGATAAGGACAAATCAGGTGTCTGAGGTAAGTAGGACCAAAATTCGATATGGCTCTGCTGATGAAGCAGAATGCCTTACTTTGAATGTTCTTGACAATCCATAGCCAATGAAGGTCCTGGTGCATGTTAGAGATGTAAGTTCTCATGGGCAGGCGGCCAAGGAGTTGAGCCGTTGAGTTCTGAATTACCTGAAGTCTGTGGAGTAGGGCCTTGTTGATTCCTAAATAAAGCACATTGCCATAGTCTAGCCAGGAGATGATCCAGGCCTCAACTATGGCTTTTGAGAAACAAGGGGAAGCACTTCCAGAGGTTTCTAAGATGACCACAACAGCAAGCAGCCAGTGTGTTTATCTGGTTTTCAAATTGGAGCTGAGTGTCAATTCAATAATCAAGGTTTTTTTTAACCACTAAAGTGGTAAGTGGCACCACCCCTAGCTCTTTCGGTCACCCTTGGGGTCCTCATAGATTGGTTGCCTATCATTAAGATCTCTGTCTTATTACCATTTAGCTTTGAACAGCTACTGCCATTCCATTTGACCATTGCTGAAAGGCAGGTGTAAAGTTGTAAACGTCCTTTGTCTGAATCATGTGAGGTCTGTGCAGCATGGCCTTGTTGTCAAATTATGTTATGTTAATACAGCTTACTATAGCTCGTGAATCACCTCCGAAGAGATATCTCAGTGCTAACGATAAACACAGGCAAGACCTAACACAGAAATATAAAACTAAGATTGTTTTAAGCAATTTTCTGAATTTAATGTAATAAGGGAAATGCAAGCATAATAAGGCAAAGCATTCCAATAGTATGGGGCCAGGTAATAGAAAGTCCAGCCCCCACATCTAGTCAATCGGACAGTAAGGATGATAAGCAGAGATTTCTCTTTAGAGCGTAGATCCCTAACTGGACAGTAGATATTCAGTTTTTAGTGTAGGTAACTAGGTCCATTTCCTGTCAGTGATTTATGTATAAGGCAACAGATTTTTCTTAATGGGTAGCCAATGCAAGGCTTTCAGTATTGTTTCTACGGAGGAGCAGTAAGGAAGATTGCGACAGTGTTTTGGACTACTTACAGTTTGGACATTAGGGACTCATTGGCTGATACAATTAAGGCATAGCCACAGTCCAATTTGCTAATAATCAAGGCCTGAACAAGGGTTTTCCTAACAGAAAGAGGAAGATAGGAGAAAGCTTTCTTCAACAGATGCATCATATTAAAACACCTGCCACTGGTAGCAATGACCTGGTCTTTCATGGACAAAGACTGATCTATTTTAAGACCAAGATTCTTCACCACCAGTTTGGGTAGAGGTTCGAGGCCTAATTCTATAGGTCACCATTCTGGAGTCGAAAGCTCTTTCCAGTGACTTGTCCAGGAGCGGGAGCAACAAAATGGGATGGTAGTTTGCTAATTAGCTAGAGTCAACATTGGACTTCTTTTGTATAGTTGTAACTTGAGCTGATTTCCATGCAAGAGGGATGAACAGATGAGTTAAACATTGTTAAATTGATGGGAAAGTGAGGCGAAGATCCACGGAGGACATGACTCTTGAGGGGATTTAAATGTGCTTTTTCCAATTTCTTTTTGGATCTGTTAGATGGAATAAGGTGCAAACTTTTCCAGGCTACAACTACAGCATGAGGGAGGAGTGTTGTAAGTATGCGCCTTAAAAGATTGGTCTGCCAGAATGACAACATTTAAATAGATCCGGTTCTTGCAAACCTAAAGTAGCTTTGGAGCAGACAGATGGATTGACAAAGCCATTTAAGCCTTTGTACAATTCTTTGGAGGAATGCCTGCTTTCTCAAGTGTCATGAGAATATGAGATTTGTGAGGCTATTTTATACTTTTGTGACATAGTGAAAGCACCCATCTGAATGCATCTTAGTCATTCTGATTTTTGGTCCTTCTTCACCCTCTTTCCAGTTTCTTACTGGAGGATATCTCCTTTCGCAGTTGCCTAGAGAACCAAGGACACTTAGGTGGAGGCAAAATTTTTACCAAGTTTTCAAGGGTGCAATAGTGTTCAATGCCAAGTATAAAGTCATTAAATTGAGCTAGAGCTGTGTCCCTATTTAGATGCTGGGAAGGCAAAAAAGACTCAAAAGATTTAAAAAAGGACTCAGGGGTCACTAAACACCATTGTCAGAAAACTGCCTGGCCACTAGATTTAGATTTGACAGATCCACCAATTTTTGGAATATGAAACTGGATCAGACAATGGCCAGTCCAAGTGAGAGGTCGAGGGGACAGACAATGCAAAGCATTGGCATTAGTAAAGATTAAATTTAGAGTATGAGCGGCAGAGGGGGGGGGCATGATTACCTGGAGCAGACCCAGCAAACCCAAGTCAGAAAATAATTCACTACCTCAGAGTTGGAAAGATCTTCCCCATGATAGTTAAAATCATTTAGCAAGAGAAAATAATTTGCGGATATTACATGAGTAGCAATATAGGGGGTGCCTGAAATTCTTCTTTGGACCCTGAGGACGATTCACAAGTGAAGCCTTCCAGCTAGCCTTTATTTAGAACCCTAGAGAGCCCTGGGGCCAATGGGGAATGTGTCTTGATGGTCAGAAAGATAGTCTCCAAATTCTCCGAAAACTGAGATATTTTTAACCTCCTGAGCAGGAACTATCACTGGGCCTAGCTCTCCCAACAACCATTGGGGTCCCCATCGATTAATGTGGTTACCTATTAATAAGATCTCTGCCTTATTGCCATTTAGTTTTAAACAGTTGTTGTCCTCTGTATGTCCACCGCTTGAAGGCAGGTATTAAGGGCCCCATTATGATGGCAGGAGGATCGCCACCGCAGGAGGATCGCCATGGCCGACCCGGTGGTGGCGATCCTCCCGCCATCACAATGAGATTTACCCACCGGCAAATTAGGATGGCGGTGGGTATTGCAGCAGACGCAAAGTCCATCCGCCGCTTTTCCACCGGTGGCAATCGTTACGATTGCCTGCCGGGCGGAGCAGGGCCACTGATATGGTGGCGGTGCCTAGCAGGCACTGTCCACGATATTAGGGTCAGGGTATTGGACAGGCATTTCCATGGTGGCGATGCCGCCATGGAAAGGCTGGCGGGGATTGGCTTTGTGGGCCCGTTGCGGGCCCCCTCTGTGGGGGGAGTTGTGGGGGTGAACTGGGGGGTACCCCCTCCATTTCCATGCACAATGTGGCAGGCACAGCGCAGTGCCTGCAACGTTATGGATGGAAAGGCACAACATGGCCTTTTGAAATTGCAGCGGCTGCTGCAGCCAGCAGTACCTGTCGCAATGTTAAATTGCCAGATGCGACCGCCACCGTGGTGGTTGCATCATTATCAGGGGTGCGGGACCACCGCTTGGCAGGCGGGCGGTCCCATATCCGCTAGGATGGTGGGCGGACTCAAGTCTGCCCGCCATCCTAATGACCCCCAAAGTTTTTTTTAAACTTTGTCTGCGTCAGGTGCTAAGTCGATAAATTGCATCGGCATATGAGAAGATGGAAAGGTCAAAAAATCAGTGATGTGAGTGAGGGGTCAAACATAGATGTTAAAGCATGTCGGGCTCAACGATGACCACTGCGGGACACAATAGTTAATACGTTGCACCATTGAAGAAAATCCTTATAGAGGTACCCTGATATGTGCAATCTGCCAGAAATGAAGAAAACTTATTCAGGGCTGTATCCATGCTGCAGCATTCCTTGTGCCTCTCGAGGAGAGTGGAATGAGATTTGATGTCAAAAGCCTCACTTAGGTCCAAAAGGATGAGGGCAGCAGTTCTGCCTTCAACTAATATGACCTTCAGTGCTTCAGTTGCCATGAGGAGAGAAGACTGAGTGCTGCGACAGGGAAGGAAACTGATTGAGCAGGATAAAATAGACCTTTAGATACAAGATAGGCAGATAATTGCATGTTGATATGCTTTTTCAAGAGTTTTTGCAAACACTGGAAGAAGGGGGATAGGCCTATAAGTCCCAAGTTTTGAGGAGTTCAGAAAGAGATTCTTTAAGAGAGGCAAAACTATGCCATGCTTCCAGGGTTGCTGGGCTGTAGCTGTGGGGCTTAGAGAAGAACTGGGCTAGCCATTTCTTAGAACCAAAGGGTTTCCTAAGGCCAATGGAGAACTCATCTTGATGCCCATAAAGATGGTCTCCAAATTCTCCCTATTTAAGAGATCAAAAACAGACATGGTAAGACCCTTGGGAGGCAAATAAGAAAGGGTATGTATGCCATACTCATTTTCCTAGGTGATATTCTTTATAGCCAGCTTGTACTTTACTTTGGTGTCAGGATCATAAGATTATTGGTTTACTGGTTTGCTCATGTAAATTTCGCTAGCCCTTCTGATGACTGTATCTATTCTCTTTCTGAGGACACATGTAGGTCTCTTGGCCATGCTGCAACTGCATGGAAAGTGGAGTACAGGGAGCAGGAGGAAGCTCAGGGTATAAGACTGAGTGCAGGTCAGTGGGTTCATTCTGAGAAGAAGGCGCAGGGGACAGTCCAAGATCCAAACAGAAAAACAAGATGCCAGACAGGTCAATACATTCATTCCTTAAGTCCCAGCCCACAAGACTTCATTGCTCTTGTCCTAGTGACATTAACGTATTTCCATTGCATTTAAACATAATAAAGCATAAGTAAAATAAATGATCGTGAATATGGTAAAGAGCCTCAGAGGTCATCGACATAAAAATTGGTTATTGAAGAACAAATAAGTAGAACAAAATAAATGTGGTTATTGAAAAGTGAGCATTAGTTTCCAGAGAGAAAGTAGAAGTGGTTCATGGGGCAAAAAGGGTCCCACCACAAGTACAGGAAGGGGCATTAAGATGAGTATAGTGACAACCATACATGAAAAAGGTGGAGCGGCTCATGTTGCAGGGTCACCACTTTTGCCCTTGCATATTTTACACAATTTGAGAATGAAATCTACAAGGGGAGAGCAGTCATCTAAGGGGACTAGCTTGAGCACCAGAGTAGATGCTGGTACCCCCCAGAATCCTGCTCATTAATCATTGGATGCCAAAACCGCTAGACTTACCTTCATGCTGCTCTTTATAGTGAAAAAGGGGAGGGTATGATTAGGGGGCACAGAGGGGACAATGCACAGAGTGAGGCAGGGAAGTGCAAGAATGATTGCAGGGTAGAACATGAAGCTGTCTGGAGCACTCCAAACAGCAACATGTTCAAAGGGCAAGAACACTGCTTCTGCCCATGCAGATTTGGGCCATTTTGCCATTTGTGAGTAATGTGTTATAGATGTCAGGGCTTTTTATGGAGCACTGTGTCCTGCTAGGGAAAGCACAGTTTGTAAGTGGAAATCTCAGAGTGCAAGAGAGGTCTTGGTCCACCCTCTGCACTTTCAAGCATGGACCTGTACTTCAAAAACTTTGGACTCACCTTTCATACTGCTCACTGTAGTGCACAATGCTGGAAAAATGAAATGGAACTGCAAGTAACTAATCCCTAATTTGTGGTGCCAATATCATTATTAAATGTGCTAACTGTTTTCTGACTACCAGTAGTAGAAAGCCCTTTAAACTGATGATGTACTACAATGGAAACAGCTGTTACATGGCATGAATCCACAATTACACTGGAGGAAAGCTCAGCTATAGCAAAGCATAAATCCACAATTAAAAAGCTGGGTAAATGGCTGTTGGAAGCGAGGATCCTGAACCATACTCATGTATTTATTTATTGGAGATTTATATGGCACCAAGATGACCGCTAATAACATCAATGTGCCCATCAGTGTGCCCACTGCAATCATTTAATAGGTAAGACTACTATGGAAGCAGGCTTCTGCAATGTACATTCCACACTAAACACTCACACTTTATTGAACATTGGAATGTTGAGACCTCCATTGAAGACAATGGAGCAGCGGGCCTATATGAACTGGTATATCCTCTGCTCTCATCATTTCAAAGTCCTAAAACACAGCCTCTGACTTTCTCTTTCCCCTATCCCTCGGAAGTATATTAATTAGGCAGAGGAAAAAGAACAGCTGAGGACATGCAGGAGGACCACGCAGCACCCTTCCCTCCTCCTGTACCTCAGTCGTATTATGGCTTCAGATGGAGGGAGGGGTGTATGCTGCTCAGGTCCTGGGCCTCCCTGGCTTCAGTATATAAGCTGAAGCCCAGGTCATCTCCTTAACACCTTATAATGATGATATGATATGATAATAGGTATTTATAGAGCGCACGTACACCGGCGGTTTCTTGGCGCTAGTTGGGAGGTGCGTAGACATGTGCAGTGAAAAGATTATCAGTTAAAAGCCAGGGAGAAAAGCCATGTTTTAAGAGACTTCCTGAACAGAGAGTAGGACTGTATTTGGCGTAGTTCGGGAGGGAGGATGTTCCAGAACTGGGGTGCCAGGAAAGCAAACCATTGTCCACCATGTTTCCCGCTTAAATGAGGGCGGAATCAAGAAATTAGAGCTGGCAGAACGTAGGGTGCGGGAGGGGACGTACCGCTGGATTCTGTTGGCAATGAAAATGGGTCCATGGGATGACAGGGCTCTGTGTACCAGGCAGCCTAATTTAAAGAAACAACGCAGGGCAACTGGAAGCCAGTGAAGGTTCTTAAGCAATGGTTTCACATGATGTGGTTTTGGTTGTCCGTACACGAGTCTGGCTGCTTGGTTCTGCACCAGTTAGAGCCGATATAGCTGATATGCAGGGATTCTGGCATAGCGAGAGTTAGCATAATCTATGCAGGGCATAACTAAAGCCAGGGTGACTTGGACGAGGGCCTCAAAAGAAAGAAATCTACTCATTTTTCGAATCCTGTGAAGATGGAAAAGACAGACAGAGACCACTGAGTTGATCTGTGTCTTCATGGTGAGGTCACTGCAGATTGGCACACCAAGACTTTGACCAAACTGGCTGGAGAGGGTGGAAGACCCAGTGAGGGGGGGCAGAAGTTGGAGTTCTAAGGGTTAGCTGGGGTTCTAGTGAGGACAGGCTCCGTCTTGTCCGGATTGAGTTTTAATTGATTTAGGTTCATCCAGTTCCTGATGAAAGACATGGTGGACTGGAAGGTCTCCATGGTGCTGGGTGAAGAATCAATAGTAAAAACAAGCTGGATGTCATCAGCATAATTAAAAATGACTCCTTCTCTCTTCCGAAGATCTAAGATCAGTGGCAAGATGTACAGATTAAAAAGGAGCGGGGAGAGAGAAGAGCCTTGGGGTACCCCTCAGGTGAGTCTCTTTTTTTCTGAAGAAAAGTTGGAAAGGCGGACAGCCTATTTGCAGTTGCTGAGGAAGGAGGTGATCCATTTTAGAGGAAACCCCCGGATGCCGGCGCTCTCGACCCGCTCGACCAGTAAATTGTGGTCGACGGTGTCGAAGGCAGCCGACAGATCCAGGAGTACCAGTGCCTGCGAGATGTTCTGGTCCGCCCCCTTCCTAAGTTCATCGTGGACTGCTAAGACGATGGACTCGGTGGAATGTTCGGGTCCAAAACCTGCTTGATGTGGATCAAGGTAGTGAGAGTGTTCCACATGTGCGCTCAAACAGCTTGCCACATGGGCCTCCAGAATTTTTCCCAAGAAGGGTAATAACGAGATTGGTCAATAGTTGCTGAGTACCAGGGGGTCAGCACCAACTTTCTTTAGGATAGGTGTAACTTCTGCGATCTTGAAGAGGTTGGGAACAATGCCCGTGGTAAGGGAATTGTTTAGGAGTGATAGTGGAGGCTCAGGCAGTTGGAAGAAAACCTCCCTAGCAATGTGGGGAGGACAGCTGTCCATCGCGGAACCCGAGCGGACCCTTTTGAGAAGGGAGAAAAAGATCTCCCGAGTGATGGGTGGAAAGAAGTCAAAAGGGAGGGTGTTACTGTGCTCATAGGTGGGGGTTGGTAAGGACGTGATCATGGGTATGCTAGCTTTAATACATGTGATTTTGTCAAGGAAGTAGGTGTTGAGGGAGTCACAGAGGGATTGTGACGGGATGGGTTTGGTAGTGATACGATCAGGTTTGACAAGTTCATCTGCAATGGAGAAAATGTATTTAGCTTTGTTAGTGGAATCGAGAATGTTCAGTGAAAACTAGTCTGATTTGGCTTTGAGGATGGCGTTTTTGTAGTCTTTGAGGCCCGACGTGAAGGTGGAATTTTTTCAAAGGACAGTAGGCCTGTCTCCACCTACACTCAGTTTGGCGCAGGGCTAGTTTCATTTCCGTAAGGTTATTAGTAAACCAACGCTTTGCCTCGTGTGGCCTCTTACATTTGATCTTTCTAAGGGGAGCCAATCTGTCTCGTGCCTCAGCTAGCCAGATGTTGATTATTATTATTAAGGGCATTTTGTAAAGCGCTTGGTTACGCTAAAAGCGTGTCCCCGCGCTAACTGAAGCACTCATAAGACATAAAAGGGGAAGGGCCTACTGTTTTGAGAAGAGGTGTGTTTTCAATTTCCTCCGGAAACTTGATTCAGAGGGGTCCAGACGTAAATTGAGAGGTAGAGCATTCCAGCTCTTAGCCCCCAGGTATCGGAAGGATCTTCCTCCCATGCGAGCTCTCTTTACCCTCGGGACCTTAAGTAGGCCTCCCTGAGAGGAGCGCAAAGCGCGGGATGGAATGTACCTGGTGACTAGGTTCTGGAGTGGTGCTGGTGCCTTGTTAGCAAGGATACGGTGGCAGGTGCAGAGAGCTTTGAATTCAACTCTGCTCTTTATAGGTAACAATGAAGGGACTGGAGGGCAGCTTTGAAGTCTGATCTGTTAGGTAGTTTTAATATAAGACGAGCTGCCGCATTCTGTAGCACCTGTAGTCGATTTATTGCCTTACAGGTAGCTCCCAGATAGAGTAGGTTGCCAAAGTCCATGCGTGAAGTAATCAGAGCGTGTACCAGTGTTCTGCGTGCGGCCATAGGGAGGAGAACTAGGACCTTTCGCAGAATTTTTAAAACGCTGAAGCAAGTGCCCGTGACCCTGTCTATCTGGGGTCCGAGAGACAGGTCAGCATCGAGCCAGATCCCCAGGTTTCTGACTTCCTGCCGGGGTGTAGGTACCTCACCCAGGCACGAAGGCCACCATGCCGACGACCAGATGGAGGGATTTCCTCCCACCACCAGCACCTCGGTCTTGTTGCCATTTAATTTCAGGCAATTTGTGGACATCCAGGTAGCAAGGTCCTGCATGCAGGCCCTGAAGCTGTCCATGGCAAGGCCGGGTGCACGCGAGAGGGAGACAACCAGCTGCGTGTCGTCGGCATAGGATACAATTTGCAAACCATGTCCCACGGCAATCGGCGCCACTGGGGAGACATAAAGATTGAAAAGGGTTGGGCTCAAGGACGATCCCTGAGGGACTCCCTGGCCCAGACCCATGTCTCTAGAGTAGTGGTCTCCTTGACGAATCTGGAAACTTCTCCCAGTCAGGAAGGATTGGATCCATTGGAGTGCGGCTCCTGATATGCCTCCGTTATTCAGACACTGTAGCAAGGTGGAATGCGCTACAGTGTCGAATGCTGCACTTAGGTCCAATAGGATAAGGGCCATAGTATGTCCCTCATCCACCCCCTGCCTTAGGGACTCCACAGCCATCAGAAGTGCCGATTCCGTTGAGTGGCGGGGGCGGTGTTCTCTGCTTAGACGTGAGTAGAGGCCGGAAGGCCGTTGGGCAGGGAGGTGGAGGGTATAGAGGAGGCTTAAAGGGTGCAAAGCTCGGTGTAGTCAACCCGACCCCAGTTTCTGGCCTTACCTAGCTCTAAGGGGGGGGCTCTGGTGGTGGCAGTATTTGGGATAAGAAATGAAATAAAATGGTGATCCGACCAGGTACAGGGGGTGATATGTATCTCGGTGATCTCCAGATTAGATCACCGATCAATGTCATGGGAATTGATGGCTTTAGCCAATTAGTTAACAATCTTGTTCCTATATCTTGTTTTTCTTTCACCTGAATATTTGAAATGACTTATATTACTGAACTGTTGTGGGCTGATATGTCTTTAATTGCTTTTAACATTACAAATGGAAAAACATCTGACAAAGTCCGCTTTGCTTACTGTTGAATCCCAAAACTGGAAATAAATTACACCTAACAACCTTAGTGAGAAGTTTGAGGAAATGTGTCTCCTTCGTGGGTATAATCTCGAGATGAGGAAGTGGCGAAGTTTTATTCTCTCCTTGCCCATGCACTAGAGAGTTTTCTCCCTCTTGAAACATAGGCAGTGAAATAGAAATATAAAGCTTACCTATGGTAGTCCTCCATTTTGAAACTCGAAAAGCAACTTTAAGATGCTTGGTACAAACCTGGCATAAATCATATAATTTGGCGAACACATAGGCATTTATTGAGCAAATGCAAAAAATATAAACACTTTGTTAAGGTGGGTTGAAAAAGCATTGTATTCCCCGAAAGTTGACAGCTTAAAATTCCAATAAAGAGCTGTTCAAAACACTACAGTTTCTAAGTAATCCATCTGCTAACAATGGCTGTAGCAATCTATCTCAAGAATTAGTAGACAATCTTGCCAATGTTTATATGCAAAGGTAGGTAAAATCAGAAATGAATTACCAAGAATAGGGACCTTCTATTTCCAGTCTTAGAATGGCTGATTCAAACTTCATGAGCATCCCCTTTGTTCTTAATTCTCACGTCTTGCTCTTGAAGATGATGAAAAAATTAATCTGCCAGGAATCCCTCTGGCTCTTCACTTCACATCTTCCCCACCATTAGGTTAAGCTGATCGCTCAACTAGTTACCTCTTCAATCACTAATATTATTAAGATAGCACTTGACACAGGACAAGTCCCACTTGACTTTGTAACAGCTACAATCCACCCTGCTGTAAAATACCCCATCAACCCCCAGATACTCCATCTATCATCGCATTTCTCTGCTAAGGTTTCTTGCAAACACCCAGAAATGTGGTTGCTTCCCAGCTCCAAGACAATAAAGATGGCAGCAGCTTGATTGAAGCCACTCAAGTAGTCTTTAGCCATTGTACAGACACATAACTTGTAAATACGTTAGTGATAAATGACTTGTGTAGGATAATTGACAATAGGGGCACTAGAATAGTGATCTTGTTAGTCCATGGAATTCTCCTTAGTCAGTTGGTGATCTTTTCCATCTCTGGTAAAGTCCTCAAAAGGATAATGTAATTCATTACAAACAGAGCCCAAAGTGCACAAATTGTCCAAATTATCCTCATAGGCTAAACTTCGCTTTGGGGAGTTCCGGATAGATCAGCCCGGTTGCCCTTGTTGTGTGATCTATATGTGGATATTCTTATGGCTCTGCTAGATTGATATAAGTCAATCACATGCACGCCAACACTTAACTGGTCATTAATCTTCAAGACAACTCAATTCAACCACATGCATCACCCTTCCTCTCGAGACAGTTTGCTCTTAGTGACACACTAATTTATTTAAACTTGAATCCAGATAAAACCAAATTACTCCTAGTGAAAACAGAGTAATTTTTGGGACATCTCCATTTTCCCTCCTCAATAGCAAAGAAATTATGGTGAATTATTGGACATGGTCCTAATCTTAGATCATCAGATTTTGATGGAGTCTTGCTTCCATCAACTGCGCTTTTTTGTGCCTTCGTCCTTCCATTCTTTACACAAACCCATTGTCCATGATGCAAATGTCCAGTCACAGATCGATTATAGAAACTCTACAGATCTAGGTCTTACGAAAAAAGTATTCTACAATTACAGAAGATTCAAAATACTCTAGCCAGATGCATATTTAGTTTAAAAAAATTGTGAGTGTGTGACAGCACTTGTACAAACATCATTAGTTCCCAACGCAGAAAAATGTCACCTTCAAATCAGCTTACTGGGTGCACTAGATCTTTAATGAGAAAGCCCTTGCTTTTTTTAAAGCTGCATTTTACTAATATGCTCCTTCGCAATGCCTAAGATCAAGCTTCCAAACTTGGTTTCATGTCCCCTCATTTAGATATAAAAAAGAGTGTGGCCAGGCATTTCAAACTTTAGGCCTTTATATCTAGTACACATTATCTTCTAGTCTATTATCATAAACTTCTCTGTTAAAATATAGAGAAATGCTGAAAATATGTTAAAAAAAAAATGGTCTTATATCTCATTCAAGATATCACCCCTATAGTGCCAAGGGTGTATTTCCATTCCTTCTAAATTCCCCAAATTAAAGTAAAAGGGATGCTGCATTCCTCTCAGAAAGTGCTGTGTGAAATCCATGCATTGAATTGGGTGCTTTAATATAATACTTACCACATAACATACATTCTGAGTGTTTTAATAGGATTGTGGATATGTGGGATTTAGATGAAATTAATTTTTGATAGCCACAGGGAGATGAAGGGATTGCCCAGAATCACAGGACATTGCGTGTCCTTGCCGAGACTCGTACCCTGTTCCCCAGATTTGAGGTCGACCGCCCTAGCCATTAGACCAACCCCTCTCCCCAATACTTCATACTCCCTTGATACTTCAGTAGGTTTCAGGGTGCTCCTATGTGTTGTTTCCACTGACATTCTTTGACATCACATCTAGTGCATGTCTATATGGTTCTAGCTACTAACAATCTGGCTGCTCTGTGCTTGGTGCTCATTGCACCTCTGGGTTTTAGGTGTTCAGTATGGTTAGACATAGGCATTTTTTGTAATTGCCTTGATCATCTTCATAATCAAGGGATGTTGTCTTGTAATCTCTTCCCTCAAACTATGAATTTATTCATGGGGCATGTCTGCCATATCGTCGAAAACATTTCACAATGTTATCCAAGGAGCAAGTGTGCTTGTCAACCATCTGAGAGAGTTCTTTCAGGTTGTTTCATGGAGAGTTGCCGTGATTGCATGAATTTTACCCAGTACAGTGGTCTGCTTTTGGAAAAAGCCCCCTCCCCCTGGCATGCATGGCCCTCTGACTTGGCCAGCAGTTTGTCAATCACTGAGAAGATTTGAATAATAGAGATTATGGGTAGGTGATTGTCCTTATCTGTATCTCCTTACTCATCCCCCTCAACCATCTCCTGATAATCCTCCTCCTCTTCTCCTTTGATGTTGTTTTCTACCAAGATAGTGACGTGGAGGAGGATTGGGGTTTCCCCTTAGATTGTCTGCCACCCTACTCTCGTAGATGGTTCAACATCACTCTCTTGCTCAGTGGCCGCATTACCTACAAGATAAACATTTAAAAAGTTGAAATGCATCAAATAAAGTTTTGTCTCAATACTTCTACAGACTACTTAAACAGAAACAACTCCTTGTCAGTGAAATTGCCCTCCCACCCTGCACCCATCTGTGCCCAACCGCGACCTGACCAGGACAAGCGCCAGAAACCCTGGACCTCCACCCCACCAATGCGACGTCCCAGCAGCACTCCACGCAATCAACCCTGGCCGCAACAACAACTGCAAGCTAGCACCACCAGCCGACACCCACGGACCCTTCAGCTGTCACCGCTGCAGGCACACCTGCAGCACCACCAAGAACACGGATCCAGCACAACCCGCCCACAAGAACACAACCGAACTGAAGACCCTGCAATCCATCCTCCTCAATGTCCGATCCCTCCACAAACACACCACCGAAATCTGGGACCTCCTCGACAGCATCACCCAGAATGTAGCATTCTTTGACAAAACCCGGACCAACACCACCTCAGGACTGGACATCTCCATCACCATCCCCCAAGGATACAAGATCTCCAGGAATTACCTCCCCACCCGCCCGGGAGGAGGAATCCCCATCATTACACAAATCCACCCTCTGCCTGAGCACACTGCCCGATGAGCCCACAGAACTGATGAAACACCTTCACTTCAAAATACTGACCAGCCCCACCACCACCCTCTAAGGAACCCTCATCTACCCACCTCCTGGCCCCCTCTGACCCTTTGCCAACTCCTTCACGGACATCTTCTCCCTGCAGGCCATCACTTCCACCAACTTCACCCTACTTTGAGACCTCAACTTCCACCTCAACAACCAACTGGACCCCAACACCACATCCCTCCTAGACAACCTCCATAACATAGGACTCCACCAGATTGTGACCAAGCCCACGCACTCAGCAGGACACACCCTCGACCCCCTCTTCACTACAGGAAACTCCATCACCTGCAGCCACACCACCGAACTCTCATGGACCGACCATCGTTGTGTCCACTTCACCTTCAGAACACCCACCTTCCATAGACACCAGCACCTGCTCCCACAAAGAAACTGGACCAAAATCACCGACGACCAGCTCACCTCCTCACTCAACAATTCCACCCCAACCTTCACAGAAAATGACGACCCCCAACTCCGCAGCCCGAACCTGCATAGATGGATCTCGGACAGCGCCAACACCATAGCCGCCCTCAAGAAAAACAACAATACCCGCGCCAAGAAAGCCTGATGGTTTACCACCAAACTGCGAGAGTCCAGACGCACTTGCCACCACCTCAAATCCACAGAAGCCCACAACAACTTCAGAGCCACCACCATTGCCCACCACCAACTCATCAGAGAAAGAAGGAAAATAGCAATTGAAGACAGAATCTCAGCGCACGCGCACAGCAACAAAGAACTCGTCAGCATCATCAAGGAGTTCGGCCAACTCACCAGCGAGTCTACTGACATCCCTCCCTTACAAGACCTCTGCGACAAACTCAGCACCTTTTTCCACCACAAAATCAAGAGCAAATACAACAACTTCGACGAAGACAACCAACACGCTGAACCCTCACCAACCATCCCCTACACCCGGGAACCAATGATTGACAACTGGACAGCTCTCACCACCGAAGACACACTGAAGACAATGCAATCAATCCATTCAGGGCCCCCTATGGACCCCTGCCCCCACCACATCTTCAACAGAGCCGCCGACACCATTGCACTCATGCACCACCACACCATCAACTGCACCATGGCGACGTCCTCGTTGCCCCGTTGACTGGAAACACGCCGAGGTCATCCCCCTCCTAAAGAAACCCTCAGCAGACCCCACTGACCTCAAATACTACAGACCCATCTCCCTGCTCACGTTCCCAGTGAAAGTCATTGAGAAAGCCATCAACAGCCAACTCACCACTTTCCTCGACTCCTCTCAATCCAGCTTCAGAAAAAAACACAGTACGGAAACTGCCCTCCTTGCCACAACAGACGACATCCGCACTCTTCTGGAGAAAAAAGAAACAGTAGCCCTCATCCCCCTCGACCTCTCAACGGCGTTCAACACAGTCTCTCACCGCACCCTAATATGCAGACTCTACGATGCAGGAATTCAGGACAAGTCCCTCAACTGGATCCGCTCCTTCCTGTCCGGCAGAACGCAGCTGGTCCCTTCCTCTCGGACCCTACACCTACCACCTGCGGAGTCCCTCAGGGCTCCTCCCTCAGCCTGACACTCTTCAACGTCTACATGGCTCCACTTGCCCCCATTGTCAGACCCTACGGACTCAACATTGTGTCATACGCAAACGAAACCCAACTCATCCTCTCCCTATCCAACGACCCCAACACCACCAGACACAACTTTTGAGAAGGCATGGAAGCCGTCACCAAATGGATGAAAACACCTGCCTACAACTAAACAGCAACTAAACAGAAGTACTCATCATGGGCCCAAACCCCGATGCCTGGAGCGGCACCTGGTGGCCCCCCGCCCTCGGAAACCCACCAATCCCCACGGACCACGCATGCAACCTGGGAATCATCCTGGACTCAGAGCTCTAAATTGACCACAAGATCAACTCTGTCTTGTTTTCCTGCTTCCACATTCTCCGCCTCCTTAGTAAGACCTTCAAATGGATACACCGAAAGACCGTCACTCTCGCCCTGGCCACAAACAGACTCGACTACGGCAACGCACTCTACGTAGGAATAAACAAAAACCTCACCCGCAAGCTACGGGACTTCCAGAACGCCGCTGCAAGACTGGTCCTCAATCTGCCAAAACACTGCCAAATCTCCCAGCACCTGGGCACACTCCACTGGCCCCCCGTCGAGGCGAGCATCACCTTCAAGATACTCACCCACGCACACAAGGCCTTCCACAGCCCCGGGCCAGCATACATGAACAGCTGACTCAAATTCCACGCACCCCAGAGGACCCTACGTTCAGCCCAGCTCTCCTGCGCCATGGTCCCCCCACTAGAAAGACCAGATCAGGAGGCCGCTCCTTCTCCTTCCTCACAGCCAAAGCATGGAACACCCTTTCGCTCCACCTCAGACAGACAACATTACTCCCCATCTTCGCAAGAAACCTTAAAACCTGGCTCTTCGACAGACCCCCTCCTTGATGGAATGGAATCAGCACCCCCCTACCCCTAGCGCTTTGAGACCCCTACGGGTGAGTAGTCAAGCTTAAAAAAAACCTGATTGATTGATTGAAAATAAAATTCCTATTTAAGTTAGAAACATGACAACAGAAATAAACATATGCAGGTATGGGTTGCTCCTTGCATGAAAATATTACATATATACAATGTCTACACTGTCAAGTCAGTGTCTCCAGATAAAGATGTTACCTTTCCAGCTGACCCTATTGACGCCAGCTGATGAACCAGTATCCTTGATGTTGGGATTGGTAAAGTTCGAGCAGATGGAGAAAAGATTAATGTGAAATGTGAAATAAACATGCACAAATTAAAATATAACAGGAATCTTTTACATTAATGATGTCAAAGTAGAGACAAATACATGAAAGTTAAGTAATATATGATAATAAAATTACATTTAAAATAAAAATAACATTTCAAATAACATACAGAAGATGCTGTGAAAGTAAAAATGATATGATACAGAAGTAAAGAACAGATTATCATAGACTTACCTGATCAGATCATAGCTGCTGCCAGGTTGTCCCCTAAAGCCATCTGTAGTGTTGGAATATACCTGTTTTTTACGCATTATTTTTCCCCGCAGGGAATAACAACACCATTACTCCACAAGTCGTAACAACGACTTGCAGAAGGGGGTGCTGGATGTTGGAATAGTATAATGTACTATACCAACTCCAGTCTGTGCAGATAGTAGGGAAGGTGTTAGATTTTAAATCCAACACCTTCTGCCCCCTCCGCAAGCCGTTGTGCCGACTTGTGGAGTAATGGTGTGCGTGGTTACAACGTGGTCATTGTAACGACCATGTTGTAATTCCCTGCAGGGAAAACTTTTCCTTGGTAAACCTTATTTACCGTAGTGTTGGTCACTAAGTTGACACCAGGACTGTTGTTCGACTATTGCTGATAAGAGAGACAGAGACATATATAGAGGAATAAGGCCTCCAAAGTAGGCCTGGCCAGTATAGGGAAGAGCGGTGAGGCGGGCGGGGGGGAGTCGACATACGACAGGATAGGGAAAATAAAACAAATAAATAAATAAAACCACTTACCTTGTGCTCGCCACATCACTAAGTCGGCCAATGCAATTCCAACTCTAAGGGTACATATAACTGGCAGATGAAGTTTAATTAACATAAATACAACGATATAAGGACATAGAATGTGGGGCACTATACTTACTTCTACCCTGTCACTTATAAATGGAAAGAAAGCTTAACCCCACCCTAAAAGGGCATACATTACTGTAGGAAGCTGGCCCTCCATATTCTATATCAAAATGAGGTATAGTTTGCAGAGAGCCCAGTGGATTTCCAGAGGCTTTACAGAGGCTAAAGTAGATAATACTAATGCTCTCTATTGTGGTCGTGTGGGTGAGATATTAAACTTATCAGAGGGTAGTGTTAAGCATTTGTTGTACACACACTGGCAATACATGAGACACACACTCAATTAATAAATTTGATGCCAATGTATACAAATAGTAATTTTGCAATAGAAATACTTTTCAAGGTAAAAAGCGGACACAGTCCAAATTTCAGACATTGCAATTTTAACCTATAGGAGGTAGATAACATTCTGCATACATATAGGTAACTTCGACTTACAGGACCAGTCTTTGGAAATTAAGATCACTATTGGGTAAGGTTCAGTTCAACACCAACAGTGCACCACCAGTGGCACAGGGGCGGCCTGGCGCAGGGTGCAAGTTTGAGGTTGGAGGCCCAATACAAATCAATTGGGACTGGGGCAATGGGACCGGGGCTGCTTACTGGTAAGTAGCAGCAGCTTGGGGGACCAGTTTCCCCGGGTTGAGGCAAGCACTGGACAGGACCCAAAGCACCACCAACACAACGCAACCAGCAGCACAGGGGCAGCCGGGTGCAGGGTGCCAACACAGCATTGGGTGCCCAATGCAAAGCAATGGAGAAAGGCCCAATTGGGCAAGGGCTGCAGGCTCAGACCAGGAGGCCGGTTAAAGGAAACAAACAGCTGGACAGGTAAGTTGCGATGCTTGGCAACATAGGGATACATTTGGTCCTCTTCACCAAGGCCCAGGGCAGGCAGATGCAGGGGTGTCTTTTGGTGTTGGAAACGGTTTACTGGAACAGGTCGGGGTTGGGGGGTCTCCGTGCAGAGGATGCAGGTGACGTCGAGGAGTCCAGGAGAGGTCAGCTCACGGTGGTCTCTGGCTCTGGAGCACTAGGAAAGCTTGCTGGAACTAATGGGCCACTTGGACTTGGGCCAGAGACGACGGGTGCAGAGGTGGAACCGGGGTCATGCAAAGCGGGTCTTCAAGTCACAGAGTCTTTACTTTGAAGATGGTTGTTTTGAGAACAGGTTCGCTGTTCTCTGAATATCTTGGACTTTATCAAAGGCCGGCAGTCCTCCCAAGGTTCTGGAGGTCAGGACGAGTCGTCTTTTGGTGCAGGATTGTCGAGGGCTGCAGACAGACCAGAAGGGCTAGGGCTAATTCAATAGTTCTCGGCAGTCTTCTATGCTGGTGTGACTCAGTGGTGTCTCTCCTTAGGTCATCAGGAACTGAAGTTCAGGGTCTGGGAATTTCACCTAAGTACTTAGGGGTGTTACAAGTGAGTGACAGGTAGTGGCCAAGGTGCACCTCACCTGGGGTGTCTACACCCTCTATTATGCTCATGCCCACTGGGAGGGGGACATAGAACTAGCCTGATTGAATAAGTCCAACCCTCGGTGGGCACTGAAAAATGTAC
Source organism: Lissotriton helveticus (assembly GCF_964261635.1). Classification (NCBI taxonomy): domain Eukaryota; kingdom Metazoa; phylum Chordata; class Amphibia; order Caudata; family Salamandridae; genus Lissotriton; species Lissotriton helveticus. The sequence continues at coordinate 1,279,582,054 of NC_136069.1, forward strand.
TTCACCTCGCCTCCATCACTTAAGGGGTGGAGTTGTCAGAGAGGGGAACACCTCTTATTCTTTCAAAGTTTTTGTACCTGTCCTCCTGCTAAAAAGGGGGTGAGGATAGGAAGGGGGCCGGCTCCTTGTAACCGGAGATTCTGGGGTCACATTACAAAGGCGGCATGGCCTTTGAAGTTCCCTGCCACAGAGAGCTCTTCCTGACCAGGGGGAGGTGTGAACAACTCTACCCAAGAAAGGCATTGTTCTTGACCTCAAAGCACGCAAGTTCTCTCCCCATGAGGTCAGAACACTGTCTGGTGAGAGCAGGCTGGCTCAGGACAGTAGGTGACCACACTAAGGAGTGGTAGGTTTCAGGGCACCCCTCTAAGAGGTCCTCTGTGTGCAGTATTTTTAACAAAATCTGGAATCAGCGCAGGTTTATTATGCAGAGATGTGTAGTACCAAACATCCCATACTCAAGCAAAGCCGTCATGGAGCTCGGGAAGTTGTAATGAGGAGTGCCCAGCCCATGTGCTTACTATGGCTTCCCTACTCACCATATCCAGGAATCGACAAGGTTATTGCAGGGGCATATCTGTTCATGCAGATATGTCCTCACAGGAGATATAGTGCACCCTGCCTTAGGGATAGGGCCAGCTATAGGGTTGTCTTAATTTTATCTCATGCAGTGTCTGTGGGCAGGGAACACAGGGATGTGTGCCTTATCGACTCTTCAATTTTATCTGCAGGCAGAAGTGGAACGGTGCATGTGCTTGGTGAGGGGTCCCTTGGGCTGACACAATTTGCTTTCAAGGCCTTGGTATTGGGGTACCTTTTATGAAGGACTTATATGTGAGCTATAGGAGTGCCAATTGTGAAAACAAAAGGTACAGTTTAGGGAAGGAGATCTGTCACAGAGGGCCTGGTTGCCAGAGACCCTGTGTACTTCCAGTCAGAATTACTTCATTTTCCATTCAAAAAAGTGGTGGCTGACCTTGTTCTAAAGAAGTGCTTTAATATAGATACACTTACCAGTCTCTACCATTCATTTCCTCTGGGTAGCCAGACCATGTTTTTGTACAGTGTTAGGAGAAGAAGTTTAAGTTGCGGTGGATGATGGCTGTGAAGAATATGAAAATAAAAAGGTATGATCATAGTATTGTTAAGGTTGTTGAAGGTACAATAAATAAACTTTTAGAAACCCCATATACTATGCTAGTGAAATTGGTAACATAAGAACAAATCTGTTTGTGTTGTAGGATTGTGTTTAGAGCTAGAACTTGTGCATTACCCTGCTGCACTAGGAATGACTCCTTCCATAGATATAGCAACCACTTTACTTGGAATAGTGGCTATATGAGTGGAATGAAATACAAAAGAAGATCAATATAACCATCACCTTAATTAAATGTCATGTGTTAGAGGTTTATGCATGTCATGTTTGCAAAACAGTGTAGGTTGGGGAAAGGTCAGAGTTGGGCGAGTTGTTGTAGGATAGGTATTGGGAACAGAGAGTGAGTTAAAATAATTCCTCTATAATATTAGTGTTGGCTGCAACATTCATCTCACACAACAGTTGAGGGTACATTTTAGACAATACAGTCTTCTCGAGGGGAGTAAGACATAGAAGGGATCCAAATGTGCTTTCACAAGGAGCTTTGGCCAGCTGAATTCTGAAGAACTTCTCTTTGATCCTTCTCCTTTCATCCTGTGATTTCCTCTTTATGCCATTGATGGTGTGGACCTCCTCTTCCAATGCACACAACATGTCACCTCTTGCCAGAAGGCTGTCTTCAGTGTCCTACTGAGGCTGCATGGAGGCAGCCCATAAAGCTGTTTGTAATGTTTTACAAAGTGTTTAACTACAAGGGTTGTCCACTCATCAGTAAAATCCCTTTTCCTCTTCAGGGTTTTTGACTGCATTTTGAATGCAATGTAAGGTTCCTGGTGGGTGAAGGGTCATGTTTTGCAAAAAAGTTATAGCCTAGGGTGTGGGCTGAATTTCTGTAGCTTGAAGTGAATGGATGTCAGGTGTGTTTACTGTGATTTGGGGCAATTGTTTAGCATTTGCACATTCCCTTCCATTTGGATGTCTTCACCTAGGTGTAAAGGTATCCATCTCCATGGTAGAGGTTCTGCCCCGTGCAGAGATTTCCACTACAGGCCGCTGTGGATCATCCCTGTTCCCTCTCAGGCAATCTGGAGAGGGATTTGGGGGCCCTGCAAGTTTGGCTTTTAAACAGGCTTAATGATCTCGCCCCTGAAGTATCATCTCGCCCAACGCCGAGACGGGTCTCTGCACCTTGGTTCACCGCTGCACTGTCGGCTATGCGGCAGCAGTGCAAGGTGGCCGAAAGAGCTTGGCGGGTACAATACGACACTGCTGCCAAGCTGACCTATAAATCGGTGGTGAAGGCGTATCATCGAGACATTCGCCTGGAAAAAAAGGCCTATCTTGCAGGAAGAATAGAAGCCGCTGCCAACTCCTGCAAGGAGATCTTCTCCATTGTGAGAGAGTTTATCTCTCCCCGATCTAACACCTCGGGTGAAAAGCCGTCTGACTCCTGGGCTGTGGATCTTGCGGATTTCTTCACGAGCAAGATCCAACTTATTCAAGACTCTTTTCCACCGGCAGCGGCTATGGGCCCGACTAACTTTGAGGCCATTTTGTCTCCGCTAGCTTTGCCAGGTCCGACGTTGGGTGTGTTCCCTCCGATCTCTGCCTCTGCCTCTTTAGCCTTTATGGGTAATCTTAAATCTGGTTCGCCCTTGGACCCATGTCCGGCTAAAATCCTGGCGAAATTGGCAGAGGTGATCAATCCGCTGGCGAATCCGTTATTTAATCTTTCGTTGAGCCAGGGAGTGGTCCCGTCAGTCTGGAAGCAGGCGATGGTGATTCCGCTGCTTAAGAAACCTGGACTGGACCCGAAGGCCCCTGTCAGTTATAGGCCTATTTCTTTGCTGCCGGCTCTTACGAAGATCTTGAAAAAGCACGTTCAGGCGGTGCTGTCCAACTTTCTTGAGACCAACGAGATCCTGCATGCCACCCAGTCAGGTTTTCGTCCCCATCTCAGCACAGAGACTGCGCTCCTTGAGGTTACAGAGACTGTTAAAGGTGTTCTGGACTCGGGGGGCAAAGCCATGCTGGTGATGTTGGACTTGTCGGCGGCTTTCGACACCGTCCCCCATGACGGCCTTCTCGTGAGACTTCATGAGATAGGTCTGCGGGGGACGGTGTTCAGCTGGTTTTCCTCCTTTCTAGCTGGCCGCTGGCAAACGGTCTGGGCCTCGCCAGACTCCGCCGCGATGCCGCCTTTGGGAGTCGGGGTCCCTCAGGGCTCGATTCTGAGCCCGACTCTATTTAATATCTTTATGACTCCTTTGGCGGCGTTGGCGGAGTCGTTTGGGGCCCGGATCGTATCCTACGCGGACGACACCCAGCTCCTCTTCTCATGTAAGAGAGGAGGAGACTTTGACGGGGAGAGTATCCGGGATTGCCTTGGGGCTGTTTTTCATTGGTTCCAACTGAACAGCCTCAAGTGCAATTCCGAGAAATCTGAGGTACTCTTCTTTGGGTGTGATACTGATATCAAGCCCAATTGGCAGGCCTGGTGGCCCATTGACATGTTTCCTCCGTCCTGTTCCTCCAAAATGGCCAAGAATCTGGGGGTCAAGATGGACAATGGGCTTTCTTTAAAATCTCAGATTTTGGGGGTGTCGGGCTCCTGTTTTGGCATCCTCAGGATGCTGCGGAGGTTTCTTCCCCTGTTGTCGGAGGAGCACAGGAGGCTGACGGTACAGGCTCTTATTGGGTCCAGGTTAGATTATTCTAACATCCTCTACTTAGGCCTTCCAGAATACTTGCTGCAGCGGCTCCAAGTGGTGCAGAACGCGGCCGCAAGAGCCATTTTTGGCTTAAACAGGCGGGCGAGTGCAACGGGGCTGTTGAAGACCTTGCACTGGCTTCCAGTCCGGAAACGGATTGCCTTTAAGGCTCTGACCCTGGCCTATAAGGCCCTCCATGTGGTGGGGGCAAAATATCTTCAAAAGAGAATGACTTTTTACCATCCAACTCGCTCCTTGAGGTCTGAGTCTCTATTCTTGGCGGTCGTCCCGCGAGTGAAGAGAGCCCGCGTGGGTGGCCGCTCTTTTGGCCTACTTGCACCGCGGCTGTGGAACTCCCTGCCGCTCTCTCTGCGGGAAGCAACCAGCTTACTGGCCTTTAGAAAGGATCTTAAGACGTGGCTGTTCACTCAGTAGACCTTGCTTTGTGTGTTTTTCTGGTTTTATTGTTTGTCCCCCTCTTTTAACGTGTTATGTTATTATGATGCAGCTCTCCTTTACCAAAAGCGCCGGGATACTCTTTTTGAGTCGCCGTGCGCTATACAAAAGATTAAATAACATAACATAACATAACATAACATAACATAACTGACTGAATAGTCATTACATTTTGATCATAAATTAGGTTTTAGAAGGATTTACCCACTGTGCTGTGGGGGTGGAGACTTAAATCTACAAAAAAGATTTAATAGTGTACATTTACTCCCAGGTGCATAGAGTAAACTTACAGCTGAGTAAATCTATACATAGAAACGCTCCTATGTGTATAGGTCCTAGTACGTGATAAAGATTAATTTAACATTCAGAATTCACTCATTCAAATTTGTTGAATGAGCGCATTGTACCACAGAAATCGGAAATCAGTCTTTTGCTTCACATTTGATGATAAAATAAATCTCTTCATTTGTTCTTTTTTACTTTATAGCCAAACCTTAAATCGAGTAAAGGTAAATATAATTAAAAAAGTAATTCTTGCAACAACACATCAAAAAGTCATTAAGTCCGGCTGCTCTCCTTGGTACCCTGTTGTTCTTGGGAAGTTTGTGTATTTGCCAATATGCTTTCTACACTGGTACCTGCATCTCGCATGATCTGCCTTTCAAAATCAAGTAATCTCATTTTCAAAAATAGATAGAATTATTAGTAATCCTATGTGACTGTTTCATAAATACATATTCATCTGATTGGTCACCGTAAATAAGCATTTTGCTGTTGGATAGATTCAAGTCCTAAGTCAAGGCTATAATTGTTCGATGTTTTACAAATGTGTGGTGATAATCTGACAGTGAATCATCCATCACAGCGTGTTCAGAAGTGTTTGATAGCTGAATCACCGTTTTCATTCATATAGTAAATGACATTCACATCCCTCTAGGTGTGGTCCCTAGAGTGTAGATCAAAATGCCCCGGTTCACTAATTCACTGTATTACTCATGAGATACACAGTCTCAGTTAGCAAAAGTGTTGTATTCGTTTTTGTCACAATACTAAATTATCACATAAGTAGCTTGTCACACCTACTTTCATATGAATCCATTCACTGCATAATGACATTGTATTAAACATGTGTGCCATCACAAAAATCTATTTATATAAAACAATTGTAAAAGGAAGCACTAGATGAGTGTTGGCAGATGGTTTTTCTGATTATATCAAAATGTCTTTATAACCTAAGTGCATTATCAGCTGCATCAACTTCAGTGAATATCTCTCCAATGTACCAAACACCAGCAAACTGGAAAGAAATCCTATCATCACATTCATAACAGATCAATGTTGTATATGAAAATGTTCAATCCCACCTATAGGATCTCATTTCTGAGGACATTCATTCCTTTTCCTCTTGGGAATAATGCTGACATTCCAACTCCATAGACGCTTGGTCTGCCTTCCTCAGGACTCACTACTGTAAATGTATTCCACAATGTCTTCATCATTGTACTTACAACTGTACAGGAAATATGTATCAAACAAATTCAACAATAATTTGCTAAACAATTATTTGCCAAAGATATTGTCCCCAAGTAATTGCAGTAACTGCTATTATATTAAGGTAGGTTTTAAGAATTATTTTTTTCGGTATACTGCACAATATCATTAACATGCACATCCATTCTCCTCGATAGTGATAGTTGCTCATACTTTTTTTGCTTGGAGCTTAATCTATTGGATTCTATAACGTCTGTTATCTATTAGTGCAAAGAAACAACATGTGTTGTTTTTATTTTGAACATGACCCTTTTTACCCACATACCATATTCGTTTGGGCGCACATACTTTGACTCTCGAACACCTTTTACTATACAGTCTCGCATGCTTCTATTTCAGGTTGCGTCAGAACATGCTATTACATGAAATGATCAACCATCCTACCATAAGCACTCTGTAAGATTTTACAGCTCCTTGCTCTGTCAGTCTTCCAAGCTGTAGCTGTCAGTCCCCTCTGCAATTGTCTAACATTTCTAATGCTTACCTTTCAAAAGCAGTCAGAGGTCCTGAGTGAGAAGGAGGGGATTAGTAGGTGTGACACCATTCAGGTCGAGGAGAATCCACATTAGCTGAGTGAGAAGATACCTTTTACGGTGTCAACACAAGTAGTGTAGCGATAACACGAATGTGTATGAGTCTTGGCATCCACATAATACCATGGTGTCAGGTGCTATTGTTTAGGTCAGCTCAACAGCATTTCTAACTCAGGGACTATGACAATTCAATAAAAGGTGCACTTCCTCTCATTAAAGCAATAAAGGTTGCCACTAGTTTACTAAATTACGTTTAATAAAGTTCCCTATTATTGTACAACTTTGGGGATGACAGAGAGCAAGTGTACTTTGCCTTAGCTTCACATTGAATCATGGACCAGTTGTGCCATCCATTGTAGAGAGGCTCACGAATCGAATATAACGCAACGTGATCAAATAAATTGCATGGGCATTGTTGAAAAGAAGTGTTAAGAAGTTTCATCTAACGTGCGTAGCAGCTCCATGTGCATAGCAAGGTGACCAACATGTAAAACAATGAGAAACCATCTGTCATTTTAACATAATAAACAAAGGTATCCATAGAAAAGTATGCGTAAAGTCATTTCTTCCTTCCTCTTAGTGATGATACTCGTTCGCAAGTGTGTTAGACAGCTGCTTAAAGTCGCAGTTTCATATTTAAGAGGAGGTATAGTTCGCATGTTTGACATCTTTTGCAGAACAGGCACTACCTTAACTTGCTTAGGTTTTTGTCAGTCCAAGGTAGGGTGCATGCTCTCCTAGACAGAGAGACTCCTTTATATGACTGTAAGCCCACGCAAAATTTATGATTGCAATGAAGGCAGATATTAGCCAACAGCAATTCTGATCAAAGTGTAAACGGCGCACCTTGAGTAAACTATTGCCACTGACAATTTTCTGAGTTTGGCTAATGTGTGACTTTTTGGTTAATGCTGGTCTTAGTAAGTTGACACTGACATCGGTACCTTTTTGAGTAAGACAGTCACCAACCTTACACTGTTTGGCTTGTTTGGCTGCCTTTAACGATTGCTGACTTTGCAAACAGCTAGGCAGTGGAGCATCCATTTTCGAGATCGGTTTCAGGCCTTATACGGTACACAGTCTATTATTGTTGTAAGGATTTGTGGGAAATCTGAATGTGCATTCACTTCGAGGACCAGCTGGTCATATCCTTGTTGGATGTAAACAGAAAGGTATTTGCCCAAGCACTATGGGAGAGAAATTTCCGGGGACCTGACTCATCAGGTAGATAAAAATCTGCTGCACCCAAAACCATAAGCTTGACTCACCACGGAAGGCACACAAGTCACTACTCTGGCCGAAGGAGTCTGTTTGTTGTCCCAGGTGTAGAGAGCGATATGCAACTGACAGGGCAGACATAATGAACTATAATCTCAGCAAAGCTGTGACGCTGAAAAAACAAATATGCATTAGCAGGGTGCGGAAGAGCAGACTTTACCCTCGTAAAACTGAGTTGGACTTTGTGGTTCATTAGCTTTTCAGGGAGGGTGCGTGTCGAAGAACATTTGATAATTGTACTCATGCACAAGCCTATATTATCTGGTGCAAATTAATTAATTGCATGACTCTTTCTACAGAACATTGTTCTACACCGTGCGTGTTCCGGGAATCCACATTAATTAATGTTAATAATAATTAAATGAAACACTATCAGAAAAGCATTTTCCCTTCATGAAAGTGTGTGTGTTTAATGCTACAGAGAAAAATTCACAGGAATTATTAATTTACTTAATATGTACTGTAGACAGTATACTTCAGATTTTAATTATGAATAAATATTGCCTTTCAGACAAGCTAAAACAATAAAATACTTTTTACAATTAGCATTCAAATAACAATGGGCAATTGGCAAAAAGTTGAAAATCTATATTTAGATATCTAGCTGCAGTCTTACAGGACGCCCATAAGAACGTTAAAAACTATACAAATCGATTACCATGTGAAAAGAAGTAGACTCCGACCAGGTAGGTGAGGAGGGGATACTTTATTCGTCCAGCTTCAACAGCTCCCCGGCAGCAACTGCCGGAGAAAGAACCTTCCCCACAGAATGTTCCACGCAGGGAACGCACAGAACAGAACAAGATCCCAACACATCTCCTCTCTTCCAATAAAAAACAAAACAGAACGAAGGGAAGAAGAAAAAAAAGAGGAAGATTAGAAAACCGGAGAGAAGAAAAGAAAGATGTGAAACAAGATAGACAAAACGAGGAAGTAAGATAAAGAAACATAATCACAGATCTACTGCATAAGAAAATCATGAAATTTGGCAGGTAAATGCTTTGACCTTGAAGGCCTGGATGACACACAAACAGGAGAAGCACGGCCAGGAAGAACAACGTCATTCCCACCAAGAACATCGGAGGACACTTTAACGGGGAGGGAATGTGTGCCCAATCTTCTGTTGACTTCACCAACCATGGACTTGGGAACAATGGAAATGCAAGATTTGTTCCACACCCTGCCATCCATCAAAACCACCACACGTTCTTTTACCTCAGACACACATTTAGGGGACGAAAACCGTGATTCACCCTTGCGGAGGAAACCAGGTTTCTTGAACCTCACCCAATCACCCACTTTAACAATCAGGGGATAACTCGCACCAGGCCTGGAATCATAGCGAGCTTGTACAGCAGCTCTGACATCCGTTACACCAGACAATTTACCAGAATCAACCATTCTTCTGGACATCCACTCTTTATTTAGCTTGGAACCAGCCACCCTTCCTCGAAGCAGAGTGAAAGGAGCAACACCAGTGCTAATATGAGGAGTAGTTCTCACAGCCCACAGCATATCACAAAGAGCTTTTCGCCAATGCAAACCATTTACCAACGCAAGTTGCACCTGCTCCTTGACAACCCGGTTGAATCGCTCAACCAAACCATTACTGCGTGGGTGATAAAGTGATGTACACACATGCTTAATACCTGCATCCTTAAAAAACCCTTGCATCTCTAAAGAGGTTAACTGAGTGCCGTTATCAGAAACCAGCTCTTCTGGAAAACCTTCCCTAAGAAAAACATCCAGAAAGAAACTGATGATGGAAGAAGAGTTGGCACTATCAACAAACCTCACCTCAGGCCACTTGGACATGTAATCAATAAGAACAAGGGCATATTTGGGAGAACAACCAATGAGACCAAAAGGACCTGCAATGTCAAAAGCCAGTTTCGACCAAGGTAAATTCTTTACTACAATAGGTTCAACAGGAGAAGGTTTGGTCACCTGAGATTTGTCACTCGTGACACATGTATAACACTCACTCACAAAATGTTCGACGTCTTTATCCAATGCTGGCCACCAAAAATCCTGTCTAATCCTACGCTTCATTGCACGAATTCCAGGATGGCCTTCATGAGCCAAATCAAGGATTCTGCTCCGAATGGAAAAGGGAACCACAAGTAATCCACCTCTACGTAATATACTATCTACAACAGACAACTCATCTTTGATCCTTTTAAAAGGAACCAATTCAGAAGGACAATCCTTGTCACACGGCCACACACTAGATAAACAGTCAATGACTTTTGAAAATAAGTTATCTCCAGTTACTCCATCCAACCACTCTTGCTCAGAAAGAGCACAACCAACAGTGTCATGTAAAGAACACACAGCACACACCATCTCCAAATCATCGCACTCGAGCACATCATTCTCAGAACAAAGGGGCAATCTAGACAAACAATCAGCAACATGATTTTTAACACCGGGCACATACTCAAGTCGATAGCGGAACTCTTGCAGTCTGAACTGCCATTTGGCAACTCGTGGTGTAGCCCTACCACCCCCTTTTGTAGTGAATAAGTCAACTAACGGTTTGTGATCGGTCCTTAGGATGAATTCATTTCCCCACAAAAAGTTCTTGAAGTGCTGTACGCCTCACCACAAACCCAAAGCTTCTTTTTCGATAGTTGAGTAAGTGCCTTCGGCACCCCTCAGTGTTCTAGAAGCAAAAGCAATAGTTTCTTCACAACCATCACTTCTTCTTTGAAGAAGAACCGCACCTAAACCCACATTGCTGGCATCGGTTGAAATAATGCATAAGTCGTTAATATTGAACAATTTGAGCGGACTAGCATGTACAATTTCATTCTTAATCAACACAAAATTATTTTGGCAATCATCATCCCACACAAATTTAACGTTCTTTTTAAGCAAATTCCGCATGGAAGCAGTTTTAGTGGAGAAGTTGTTGACAAATTTGGAATAATATTCCACTAATCCCAAAAATGACCGAAGCTGATCCCTATTCGTAGGCATGGGTGCGTTTTGAATTGCATCCATGATCTTAAATTTGGGTTCGATGCCTTTGTGGGAAATGTGGTGACCTAAATAATCAACGCCATCTTGTAAAAATTTACATTTGTCGGCCCTCAATGTTAAGCCACTAGACCTAACTATACTTAGAACATGTTTGACCCTTTCATCATGTTCGAGTTCAGTCTTCCCATGTATGAGAATATCATCCTGAAAGAATACAACCCCAGGAATATCCTTAAATAAGTTTTTCATTAGACGTTGGAAAACAGCCGAAGCTGAGGCAAGGCCAAAGGGCATACGAATGTAACGATAAGCGCCTTCAGGAGTGACAAAAGAGGTCAAATGCTTAGATTCTTTACTAAGCTCAATCTGATGGTAGGCAGAGGAAATATCGAGGGAAGTAAAGAATCTAGCACTGTCTAAGGTGGTCAACAATTCATTGATATTCGGGAGAGGTTGACGGTCAACCCAGATGTTAGCGTTGAGGTCACGTAAATCAACACACATCCTCAGACAATTGTCTGATTTGCGTGCTAAAACAATTGGTGCGAGCCATTCGGAACCTTCTATAGGCTCAATTATACCAGCCGCACACAAACGTTCCAGTTCAGTTTTGAGTTCTGGGCGAAGACTCAAAGGTACCTTACGAATCTTGTGCGCAACAGCTTTGGCATCATTCTTGAGAATAATTTGGTGTTGGAAACCTATAAGTTTCCCAAGCTTCTTGTCGAAAACTTCAGGAAACATCTGTTCCCACTTGGCCCCAGACAAGTGGGTTACGGTATGAGAAGAAGAAGTAGGAACAGATTTGTAAAATTCACTACGGGAAATCACCATATCAGGATGATTGGGATCTAACACAATGTTTAAATTGCCCTGATCATCCCACCCTAGAAGATTAGTACCTTCCTTAACCACAAATACAGTACTTGAAGCTAGATCCGAATGAAATTTAAGATTAGCAACAAATTTCCCTAAAACCTCAACTCGTTTGCCACCATATGCAAAGATTTTTATGCAGGATTCTCCTATTTGCACATCATTTAACATGTTAAACTCCACAACATTGATTATGGTAAAAGGAGAACCGGAATCAGCTAGAAAGGTCAAACAGGTATCGTTGACAGAAATTATGCAGGAAGGTGATTTCCTTTTGCGAACACCCCCCAAAGCAGCTAATTCTACCACACCATCACCAAGAAATGCAGAAGAAGACAACATAAGCAATTCATAGCATTCTTCATCAGAATCGTCAGTGATGGTTTTCACAATTTGATCTTGATTTTTCTTGGAGGAAACCACTTTGCACATCCTAGAATAATGGCCTTTCTTTCCACAGTTATAACAGGTCTGATTGAGTGCAAAACAAAATTTAGCATTGCCAAGGTGAGTAGTGCTGCCACAACGGAAACATACTGCGTCCTTAGGTATGGCTTTAGTTTGGCTAGGAGATATGACTGAGGGACGAGAAACACCAGAAACAGGCTTGGCGACAACCGGTGATTTGGTGGTGGGTCTGGAAGAGGAAGTGGACTTCAAAAGTTTGACTTCGGAAGAGGAAGGATTGCTCATTTCCTTCACACAAAATTGAGAATGTTCAATAGATCTGGCCAGCGTTAACGCAGTCTCTAAGTCAGGATCATCAGACGATAACAATTTTTCTTGAATTTTTTTGTTGGAGGTCTTCTCAATTAACTGATCTCGGATGATTTCATCTCTGAATTCCCTGTAATTGCAATTGACAGCAAGAATTCTGAGTGCAGCTACAAAGTCGTCGATTGATTCACCGGGAATTTGAGCCCTCTGAAGAAATTTGTGTCGTTCAAGAACGATGTTTCTTTTAGGACTAAAGCGTTTGTCTAGGGTTTTGACGACTGTGGCATATTCATCTACTAACAAGGAATCACCACTGTCTCCACCAGTCACTAAGGTGCTCACTGTTTCAGTGGGTAGAGTTTTTAAGACACTCCTGCCTTCAGCTCCAAGATTATAAATTAGTAAAGCCTTCTTTTTTTTTAGAAGTGAAAGTCTCTCCATCAATTGCTTCCAAATAAGCTTCAAATGTGTCTTTCCAGTCATCCCATTTTACTGGAGGCGTGCCAGCAGATTGCAAAAAAGGTGGAGGTGCAGTGATATGATCCATATTGGCACGTGGGTGAGTTGCTGCCCCACACGGATAAGTTAGAATAACGAAGCCAAGACAAAATTAGAATGCACAATTAAAGTTGAGGAATTTCAATGAATTGTGCACACTAGACATATGCAAATAGTATAATAATGTTCGAAAAGAACGTTGTGCCCATCAGTAAGATAATAAAATATGAGTGTAATACAAGAAATTGAAGAAAAGGTCGATGGATGTAGGATGGGTACTTGCAATGGTGAAATGCGCGTTAACAAAACGCATTTAACGTTAAGCTGAGCGCATCAGCGAAATTGTCGAAGAAATTTGCACCAGAAGAATTAAACAATAAGCATCGGAGAAGTTGCCATGGAAATGTCACAAAATGGCCGTATGCAACGTCAGAACGTTGCGTGAGGGTCTGGATTGAAGGTCAGGCAATTGAGTGATGCGCATGCGTGAAGGATGTGAAGACAAATTGAACTGCGCAAAGCAGAGTACCTTATGCGGACGACCACAGGAAATGAGCAGGAGCGCAGCAATGACACTTTGATCACAGGGCTGCTTCTTCTGTCCGAGGGAGGAACGGAGGCACTGGAAACAAGGGCAGTTCAGCAGGCGGAGAAGAAGTACGGCTGATGAGGCAAGAGCAGGAAATTTCAATTGAGGCTTCAACGCGTTGAATATCGATGGGGAGGCTGGAGGCTGGATGGGCACCCTCGTCGCCACTGAAAAGAAGTAGACTCCGACCAGGTAGGTGAGGAGGGGATACTTTATTCGTCCAGCTTCAACAGCTCCCCGGCAGCAACTGCCGGAGAAAGAACCTTCCCCACAGAATGTTCCACGCAGGGAACGCACAGAACAGAACAAGATCCCAACACCATGCTGTGACGTTAGCCGGAGTACAAATGAGTGGAAGAGCTTGTTCCATCTTTTTATCTAGTACCTCCTTTTTTAACCATTCGCGTAGATACAAATTCATTGACTGTGGCCTAGGTTCCTGCCTAAATTTCAGTGCCACAAAAAGAATAGATGCGCATTGGAAAAGGTGTGTTACTCCAGTTTCCCTTGTTGACTTCAATGCGAGATCTCATTTTCTACTATTAAAGAAAGAAGAAACACCCACACAAACTGTGGTTGTTCAATATGAAGTGATACAGTTTTGTGGTTTCTCATATGTCCTGACAAGTTGGAACTGAGCTAAAAAATCCACTACCTCTAACTAAGCAGGTTAAGTATGACTCAACTCCCCATTTTCATAGGCTCCACCCACTCCAATGGCCCTCCTTCTCAAAATGAAAGGAATATTTCATTATTTCATTGAGTGTTTCACTGCACTCCAAGCTTTCACAGGACCACACAAAAAAGGCATTTCAGCTTCCCTCTTGCCCTTAAATGCACAGCAGTCAGTTGCAACTAGGTCAGATTCAAAATGTACAAGCCCACCTAAATACTTCTATCACCCTAGGACCCTGTGGGGTCCTGCAGCCAGGGGTGTAGCTTGGACAAGAAGATTGGGAGGGAGGGGAGCTTCAGATTTCCCAACAATTACGCTGGGGTATCTTGCTAAAATGCAATAAATGAGAAGCAGGACATGAGGGCGTTTAAGGGGCTGTGGAACGAGAGAGGACGGCGTATTGTTAGGAGCATTTAAAACACATTTTTCAAACCAATCAACTATTTTTGGAGGCCTTCAAAACAGAGACGAGTGATTGTGTGTGTGTGTTTTGTATTTTTGCCAGTGTGGACATGCAAAAATGTCAGGTGAAATCCGACAGACACTTCACCACACATGACTGAAAACACTTGTACCCAACTACTTATAACTGTATAAATGTTTTAGGGGGGTGTAACACCCCACACTCCCCCTCCCTCCCTGCCACTGAAGCTACACCCTTGCCCGCAGTTTTGAGCCCTTATGACTCTCTTTTTAATGTGTATCTGTTGCCTTTCCTTGAAACCATTCACTGCGTAATACTGTGTAACTATTTGGACAACGCCCAGCACATATTTAAGCTAAAGTCACTATATTGTTCAGAAAGAACAACCTAGGAAATTGTTAACTGGCCATTGGTAAGTGAATCGCCTGTAATTGACTTAAACTGAATAAAGCTAAACGTGGTAGTTGTCGCGGGGCACCCTGCAGAGCCTAGTATTTCTGGGCACTGGTGCGCAGGCGCTTATGCTGGGCGCAATGATAGACACTACACGCTCAGCCACTGTCGGAAGTCTCGCCCCCGAGCGGGCGCTTCCTTTTATTTAACCCTGCAGGCCGCGCCTGGCCTGCAGATGATGTGTGGCGGCCCTGTGACAACAGGACCACTAACCATAATCTGGCAGATGCATCAAAGTTATGTTTTGCGAGTCCTATATAGCGAATTTTAAGGAATCGCTATTAAAGACTCGCAAAACGGGATGCATGTAGGAATCGCAATGTTGTTAGCGATTCCTACAGATTCCTTATTTGCGATTCGGTAATAGCTAATCGCTAATAAGGAATGGCTTTCCCATTCATTCCTATGGGCCTAATGTTCCGCTATTTCAAGGGTGCCAGGGTGTCCAAAGGACACCCTGTTGCACCCCTGAAATGGACCTGTGCACAAATGTTACACACACACATGCCCTAAGGGTATGTGTGTGCGCAACATGTAACTTTGAAAAATGCACAAAAGTGCATTTTTCAAAGTTTTAGCAAATTACCACGAAGTTCAACTTCATGGTAATTTGCTCCCCCTATTAGCGAAATCGCTATTTTTTGGGTTTCATGCATTGCATTTAAGGAATCTCATTTTGGGATTCCTTAAATGCAAGAGCAATTTAAGGAATCGCTATTTAGAGATTCCTTAAATTGCGATTTCTGCATTTGGGATGATGCATCCCAAATGCAAAAATATCGGGAGCAAACGGCCAGATTCTGAGAATCTGCCCTGTAGTGTAGCTCCTATTTTCCCAATAGGCTCTGCGCATTGGAATAATACCTACAGCAGTAAAGGCCTAGACCAGACGTTAACTAGGTCTACTACTGTCGATACTAGACTTAATTTTTGGGTTTGCCAGCGTAGCTCAGAGTTCGCTAGAAACTTTCTCGAATGTTCAGGAAAGAATTAACTCCCCTGATTAGACAAGAAGGGATTTAGTTTCTGACAACCATAGAACATGACAACTTTGCTCTCCCCTAATCAAGAGTCAATCTCGAGAGTCGTGTGAGCACAAGGCAATTATTTTACTCAGTCAGTACGTGCATTCTTAGTCTCATCAGATTGTAGAGAAAAGGAAGAGACGGGCGTGTTCAATAAAAAGATGTTATTTATTGATCAGTCTCTTTTCTCGTACAAGAGAAATGGATCGATATTATTGCAATACTTATAGTTAAGTAAAGTGCATACATTAAAAGCAATAGTATAAAATAATACTGTAAAAACATTGATATGGTTTCTGAGCCATATGATGTTTAAAATGATTAAAATATATTTACATACACATATACATTTGACTAAACGTACTCAACTGGTGTTTCTAAATACGCCTACCCCGTGTACCTGACCTAAGTCCAATGCGTGGGCGGGAATAGAAAGTTACAGTTTAAGTTAAGTTTGTTTTTGCCAAGTGAATAACTAAAGAATTCTCTGTGAGGGGTTATTCAGTTCTGTACCTGGAAGTTAGGATGAATGAGGAATGGTGTCTCTTTCTCTGCTCTCGATATTCCAGGCTGCCTGCGAGGGCTGCCCAGAAATGCCGGTGCTGGGTCTCTCGGCTTGAGATAGCAGCGCGTCTCTCAGCGCGTCAGGAAGGCGGGGCTGCGCCAGCGGGGTCTGCTTCTGCTCTCGGCTTCGGCAAGTATGGCTGCTCCGTCTTGTCACCACGCGTGTGTTTGCATAGGGCAAGATCGGCAATATTTATACCTTAAAGGTGCCGAGATTGACGTAAGGATGGACATAGATACGTCAATAAAGATGTCATACGACTTGCTCGCTAGCACATTCTTTACTAAAGTTCTCTGTGAAATCAAAACAATGGCCGCACGGATTTTCCAGGTTGTCATAGGTTTGATTTGTTATGAGAACGTCGTATGCCTTATCAGGGGCTGGAGGAATGTCGCTTGTCTAATTAGATCTCAAGCGTTATGACCTAATCAGATAACACGTTCCTGTGCCGTAGTGTGACTGCGTCAGATAACGGTATCTGCATCATGGGGGCTTGTCTTGCCTCATGGGCTGACTGTTAGTTAACTTGATAGTTAGTTTAACCAGAATAGGGTCAGGAATAGGGGGATCGATTCAGAACCTATAGGAATACATGACACCCACTCCACGCTAACTATGGTCATATTTACTACTCTATGCATAGTATAACATAGTACAACATACTATAGAGTATAGTGTATACCTTACCACCCCAAAATACATAAATGCATTTTGAAATTTTCAAATATACTGAAAAATTGCAGTCATATATATTGTATGCACTTAAGCTATGAATTAAATGCAAAAGTAAACACGCATTTGTATGCATTATTGCTTATTTGGTATATGAGAAATACACATGAAATGGCTCTTAATATAGCTATACAGAAAGGAAGTTCGAGACCATCTCATCACATAATAAAATATTTGTGAACATCCCAACGGGCAACTAAAGTTTATAAAGTATCTAAAAATAGAAATCTTAGTTCTCTAGGAATAGTTTCTTACTTTAAGCAGAAGATAAGTGTCCCGAAAAATTTGTGAAAAATAATTTGGGGCTGCTAAAAAATTGTTGTCCGTGAACTGGTGGGAAGAATTGTTCATGTGACTTTATTTTTAAGGTTGAAGGCCGAATTCAGGGAACGCCGTGTGCGAGTTTACTCAAAAGTCTCTATTTCTGTTCTGGAGAGAACATCATATCATTCAGGCTTTCGAAAAAACTGTCAACAGCTTCATGGGAAAGTTCCACTAAGTCGGAAATAGGGGTAATCATGCATTCGTGCGCATGATTGTCTGCATTGACATTCTGATTCGCATTGCTGACAGAAGGTCGTACCTGTTCAATGCTGCTCTCATCTTGAACTTCACTACTCTTCAATCGTAGTGGTGAAGATTCCAGGAATGCCGTCATCAGGATTGGCAGCCTTTGAGGGCAGCACAAAGCGTGAACCTTGGTAGGAACCAACAGTGTATCTGCATCCACTGGCGCATCCGATTGTAGCGTCAGACAGGTGTCTAACACGCATTCTTCTCCGCATAGCAGACATCTCAATACAGGTAAAACACATCTTTGCCACATTGGTCGAAATGATAGAAACCAAGTCATGTTCAGGTCTCTAAGCCGGGAGAGTCCCAGGATTTTTGATATCCGGTCCCGGTATCCAATGGCTAGGATCGTATCTTCCATTGTCGCGAGAGTTTGATCTGTGACATGGGTTGCCATAACGAAAAATAAGGACTAAGAATAGGATTCCTGCAATTAGTCCCAGGATCAGGGGAAGTCCGCCAAAAATCGAATGGACGAAATCTGGAAAAATACCCAGTATGGCTTTGAATGGTGTTAATGCCATCGAAAATACTGTCTTAAATACCTTTGAGACCCCAGTGGTATCAGAAATATTTAAGATTTCGCTCAGGATTTCCGCGAAATGTACGGGGGAATTAGTTGATAATAATGTATGTATCTCTGCAGTCGTCCTTGCGACTTGTAGATCATACGTTTCTTTTGATGACGTGAGCCTTGTAGGCGTCTGAAGAAGCACTGTTTTCATTCTGCTTAAAGTATCTATTCGAATAGAAGTAATTTTCAAACTGGGCCATGCCCTTGCCTCCCTGTCTGGAAAGGAGCTGGGGAATAAAGAGCGTCCACAGCACTTGACCTTCGCCGTCGTAGTGACTAGATAAGGAGTCCCGGGCATAAGACTACAACATCTGCGGTCTACAATAAGAATGTAACTCCCATTATAGAGTCTTTGAAAGAATGGTTCTATTTCAGTTGCAGGTGCGCCTTGCTGGTGACATGAAAGGTTGTATGAATTCCCTTCACAGGCTCCGTGCAAACTAATACCGTTACACAGAAGCGTGCCGCTTAGTGACATAGCACAATTGTTGCCACTAAGAAACACTTTCTGTCCTTTATTACTGACACATGCATGTGAATAGGGCAGGTTCCAAGTTGTTTTAAGGTACCCCTTTCCCAATTTCTCGTACATGCCAGCCTGTATATATTTTTGGCAGTATTGATACCTGAAGGTTGAGATTGGAATATTTATGATTCCGTGTATTATCCATTCACTGACAGGTCGTTCTGACATTGTCATTGGTAATCTTTCTAGTTTTTCAATGCTCAAGATTGTATAATCAGCACCCTTTTGCGCCATACCGATTTGTCTATCAGTAAGGTTAAAGATTTGGAATAGTGACGTTGTGTTGATTAAACGCCAAGGCACATAGCCTGAACGCAGATTTTGTAACGTCCAGCCAAGCTGTACAATAGAACGCAATTGTGACTGACCATGTTGTAATAACAGTAAGTCTTGTGATAATATATCGATTGCTGACGACACAATGCTGTCCAATGAAAAAATTCTGGAGGACAGAGTCATTAACCCATTGTCCACTACAGAAAGTGATTTTTCCAAATTTATACGGTCAATTTCCCGTATTCTTTCTGCTGTCTCAATTTGAGTAACCTTCCAGGCCTCATTGTATGCTGCATATACAGAGGCTGCTATGAAACGCTTTTGACGCTGTTTGCGTGGTCCCATTATGAAATCACGCAAGTCAGCACCATCAGTAAGTAAAGTTAGGTGTTGCTTAATTTCAGGCAGTGTGGAAGTTTGTAGCCATTGAAGGCATAATTTGCCCACACTGTAGGTTGTTATTATCCCTGGGTGATGTCTTTGGGGATATCTAGGGTCTGGCCTGGTCATTTTGAAACCCTGTGTTTTATTCAGGAATCTATCTTGACAGTTATTTGTATCTGTGGGCCAGATCAACCATTGTTTCCAATCAGGATGTGTTCTGTTTTGGTTTAATATATGGTTTACGTCTATCTCTTCATCTGTATCAGAGCTATTGCTAAACATTGTTGGCTTTGGAATAGACGGGTTATTTAAATCTTTGATTTTGGCTAAGCCAAGACAGGTGGTTTGTTGAACAGTGTCATTTAAAAATATCATTTGTTCTGGGATCATGCAGGCTCTAAACAAAGCTTCTATACCCTGTACTTGCCAATCTTTTGTACCCCAAACACTTTTCAAATCAACATTTTTGTCCCAATAATCAAATCCAAAAGTATTCATTTTTTCGAAGAATGAATCTGAATATATCAATTTTGTGTTGGTTATCATGGTTTTCATCCCTGTCTTGTTTGACAATTTAAAATAAAATGTTTCAGCATTACTTATGTTAAAACCTGAAAAATATGAATATTTGTCATATACGGTTCTAGAGCT
Source organism: Lissotriton helveticus (assembly GCF_964261635.1). Taxonomy (NCBI): domain Eukaryota; kingdom Metazoa; phylum Chordata; class Amphibia; order Caudata; family Salamandridae; genus Lissotriton; species Lissotriton helveticus. Next base: position 1,279,602,203 of record NC_136069.1, read on the forward strand.
CCCTTTTGGAGGTGTAGCACAATGTTCCCATTGATTATAATTTAAAACATTTCTAGGTTGTGCAGATTTATGTAAAAAATGGTTACCATAATGGTTATAGCAATACATACTATCATAATTTGTAGAACCTTGCAAATAATCATGTTTTGTAAATTTAGCAGACATTACTAAGTCAGACATCATGTTGTTAATGCTTTCGAAGTCCCAATCATCAGCAAATGAGTTTGGTTTTGCAAAATCACTCAAGGAGATCTTGATTTGGTGTGGATATTTCAGGATCTCGACCGGACCATACATTTCATAGTCAGTGTTGTCCCAGGCTACCCCACCAGGTATCGGATTGGCTGTGAAGTTGGCTGAAGAAAGTTCTGAAGAAAGTTCTCTTTTCTCGACGTGTGAAGATGTGTGTGGTTTGAGGACCAAGTTGATGTTCTGACTTGCTGTGTCCATTTTAGCATATTTTCCCTCAATGAAGCGTCCCAAAGTAAATACCATGATGAGCCAAAGTATGAGGATAAATGCACCAAACCCCACCCAAAATTCAATCCATGGAGAAATCAGATAAGTTTCTTTCAGTTGTTTCAAAAGTTCCTTAGCTTTGTCTTTAAAGGATTTTGATGATGGCTGTGTCTTTGATTCACTGAAGCCTTCAGAGGAATCATCGAAGTTGATGAAGTACCCGGATGCAGTTCTGTCAATTGTTCCAATTGCTTCAGGATTTTTGTTTTTTGCATTTTCACTTGGTACTTCAGTATAGATTGGTGTGTCTCTGCTAAATGTCTTTATTTGGGTTTTCAGAGGTCTGAGTTCTATTGCATTGTTGCATAGTCCTTCTTGTTCTTCTGCAGGCGTTTCGAATGTGATGAGCCTCTTTGTTAGGACCTCTGTACTGGTAGCAAACCTTGGTGTTCTGCTACTTATTGGGAGTCCACTTGGCCTACTGTTTGTTATCGGCCACATGTTGTGGTTTTACCAGGTCGATGGATACAACTCGGTTCTCCTTTTTTCCAGCAAGTGGCGGTAGTACAACTGATCTTGTCCCGTTGACAGACAAGACAGGAACTGCTTTTCTGTAAGAAGGCCCAAATTCCTTCTTTACCGCGATCTTCTCCCTGACTAGATCCCCGACTTTTGGAATCCAGACAGGTCTTGCTGGGACAGGTGGTGATTCTTCAGTGGTCGTTGGCTGTTGTTTCAACTGTATGTTGCTCAGGTCTTTTCTTGTTTTGTTTAAGTCCTGCAAAATAGCCAAACGGTCTTTGACATCAAAGGTTTTTTCTTTCACCACTGAAGTCTGACTATCAAGGTCAGAGATAATCATAATGGGCATAATCCACATTTGTATAGCGCACAATCACCCATTAGGGTCTCTAGGCGCTGGGGGCCGTCGGGAAGATTAAGCAAGCTATTGCCCAGAGTCACATGGTGCTGGGCTAACCTGCCGCCGGAGCCGGGGATCGAACCCTGATCCCCAGATTCCAGCGTCAGTCGCCCTGGCCACGGCGCCACACCTCTCCCTATCATCCTAGTTCCAAATAATAATTCGTACGGACTGAATCCCTTCAGAGAATTTCTTGGCAAGTTATTTAGACTACGTTGGTCACTTATTAGATGTTTGACCTACCCAGCTCCCGAACCTAATACCTTTGCCGTTATAGATTGCTTTATGTCACGGTTTTTTCTTTCAACAATTCCGTTCCCCTCAGGGTGAAATGGACAAGAGTACCGCAATTGCACGCCCATGCTGACCATGGCCTCCTTATAAGCCCGAGAGCTAAAAGCAGGACCATTGTCCGAATGCAGCATGCCAATTGCGTATGTGCCGATAAAGACTCGCAAATCTTTTATAACAGTTCTGGCGTCAGCCGTTCGCTGGGGCCACATCCATATGAATCTCGTGCATGAATCCACTGCGACCAAGATATATTTATAGTTACCATCCCTTTGTAAGGGACCGCAGTGGTCTAGATAAACACAGGCTAATGGTTTATCCGAGATTAGAAGGGGCGTCTGCGCTGGACGTCTCACCGTTGATACTTTCATTTTTTGACATATTTCACATTCTAGAACATAGTTCCTTGTTTGTCTTCTCATTTGTGGCCACCAGTATCTCTGTTTTAATAATGATACTGTGGCTGAGACGCCAGCATGGATAGAAGCAAGCCCTTCGTGTGCCGCTATTATTAGTCCTAACCTATGTTCCATGTTTGGAATTGCCCTATCCCCCACTCCAGGGATTCGAGCAAAAGGAACATTGTTTGCATCAGTTATGTATGAGTATTTTACTGGAAAGCCTTTAGGGAGTGGTTCTATCGAATCCTTTTCTGAAGCGCTGACAGCTTGTAATATTCCGCTGTCTATTTTTGTTTTTGACCGGGTGACGGCAGCTACGGAAGCCGTTTGCACAGCTGCCTTCGCGGCCTCATCAGCCAATGAATTCCCTGCAACGTGAACGCCATCACGTTGATGACTCAGCGTATGTATCACGTGAGTCTTTGGTAGTTCTTTTTGTAAAAGAGCTACTTGTTCCCAGAGCATTTTATGCTTGATTGTGCCACCTTTCGCATCCTTGAAACCGTTCTGAAGCCAGATCTGCAAGTATTCATTATAAGACTGAACGCAATAATAGGAATCGCACACAATGAGTGTGGGGAATTCTCGATCGGTATTTTCAAGCGCCATCTTGAATGCTAGTAGTTCAGCTCGCTGAGCTGTACAATCTCCTAGGTATTGTGTTTTAGTGAGGGTTGGTTTAAATTTCCCTTCGTGCCAACGACCTTTAACAATCGCGCACGCAGCACTGTAAGCTTGTTTACCCCCTACTGCGGGTTGTGCAGATCCGTCTGTATATATTATACAGCCGTAGTGATCTAGAGGCAGAATTTCGGTTGGCGGAGGACATTCAAATTCATATTGGAGAAATTCTTGTGTTTTTAAGTAAGGATCAAATTCGTACACCACGTCTGTTGCAGCAAGAGAGTTAGCCCATTGTATCCATCTCGGATGGAGTGCTTTAGCATTTGGAATGCTTGCCTTTGTTACCGCCTCTAAGGCTGGTATTGGTGTCACGATTACTATTCGTTTACCTTGTGCCAGGGCTCGTTCTTTTGCTATAGCTGTCTGTGTTGCTGTAAGAATTTTTTCCGTTGGGCTAAATTTCATTTCAGCCTTAGTGTACAAGTGTGATTTGAATGCAATTGGTACCTTTTCTCCCTCATTAGAGGTCAGGTATGTGAATCCGCATCTCCCTGGGATGACTCGAATCACAAGATTGCGTGTGTTATCACGTGTTTCTAATTTTGTTTTAATTAGCATGTCTGTTTGTAAGGATCTCAAAATTTCTGTGTGTGTTTGAGTCCAATTGGATCTTTTAAAGTCTGGTTTAATTAGATCATAAAGGGGTTTGACCCTTTCTGCGTAATTTGCAATGTATGTTCTTCCGAAATTTAGGAAACCTAGAATTGACTGTAGGTTTTTTAGTGTTTTAGGAGCTTGGATTACGGCACATTTCTCTAGGAAATTGTCTGCCAGGCTTTTGCCTTCACTTGATAACTCATATCCTAAGAACAGGACCGTCAGATGGGCAATTCTGGACTTTTTAAAGTTGAATTTGTAAACCTCGGCAGCGAACCCAAGTATTATGGTGTTCACCCTTTTCAAGTGAGTCTCCAAGTCATCATCTGTTAAGTAAATGTCATCGACATAAGATAATGCTTCATCATCATATAGTTGTAGTAATTCTGTTACTCTCGCTGAGAATACCCCCGGGCTGTTCTTGTACCCCTGGGCTAACCGACAGAATTGTTTTTGAGTGCCATTTACTGAGAATGCAGTTAAATATCTGCTCTCTGGTGCTATGTTTTGACAAAAGAATCCATTGGAGATGTCCAAGGTTGTTTTGTATTTTTTGCGCACTATGTTATTCATTAGTGCAGCACTGTGTGAGTTTTGCACTGCAAAAGTTTTGCAACATGTGTTAAGGTGTCGGTAATCCAAAACTAGACGATATGAATTGTCTGGTTTGGAGACCGGAAACAAAGGATTGTTCATTTGTGAGGTGCAAGTTTCAATCACCCCCTGGTATTCTAGCTGATCTAGTATTTCATTTACCTGTTTTTTAGCTTCTTGCTTAATTGGGTACTGCCTTTGTGCAGTAGGTTGTGATTTTAACTGGATTTTGTGAGGAGGAGAATCCTCATCCCATCCTACATGATTTTTATATAAAGCAGGTGCTAAGGCCACTGCCCACTTTCTAGCAAGTGTGTATTTTTTATGAACCGGGATATGATTCGAGAAGGCAGGCATAATTACTTCTTCGCCATGAGGGCACTCCCTGACAAACTCTGGTGGCCAGTCTTTTTCAGCTAGAAGGATATCATAGCCCTTGGAGAGATTATCCCAAAATAGTCCCCTTATTTTCCTAGTCTTATCTCCCTCTATACGTAATGTTATCTCGTATATCTTGTGGGTCTTGCTAACTCTGGTGTCTGCAGTTTCCACTTGAAGGTATTCATTCGTGTCCACTGTCTCCAGATGATTCATAAGGACTTTGCGAGCTATGCTCACCTCTGCTGCGCTGTCTAGCATTGTCTGAGCCCATTCTCCGTTTTTCAGTTGTGTCCTCCGTATTCTCGGCATTTTTAACTACCTTGATACTGGCTACCTTCTTTTTTGGAAATTGTAATTTCTTTTTTAGCTGAGCAGGTTCCTTGTCTTTGGACTTGGCGTGCTCTTCTGATCGTCCTCTTCTTTCCGATTTCTGCGAGGAAGTCTGAAAAGATTGAGAGGGACGTGTATCAATGTCTTGATATCTATCAGGTTTTTTAATATTATCCCTATTTCTAAGGTTATATCTATTCCCAGAGGGGTCACTCTGCGGTGACCTCTGTCTTTGGTTTGGAGATTTCTCTCTTCGCCTGGGAGCCTCCCTCGGGACTGGAATTTCTTTTCTTTAGGATTGGATTGTTTGTTTCCATCCCAGTTCTTTTTTGGTGAATTATTATTAAAAAATATTTTTTCTGGACTTGTAGTCAGTTGCGGTTTTACTGTTATTCCACCTAGACTATCTCTGCCTAGTTCTTCATAGGATTTTTCTATGATTCTGGCAATTTCAGCTGGTTGGTCTGCTATATCTGTCTCTTTTAACCTCTGGCGGATCGCCACGTTTGCTGCCTCACCTTTTATGTTGGCTAATAATATAGCCGAGACCTGCTTGAAGTCTTTTAGTAATTTCATACCAAGAGTTAAAGCAGGTTCTGGACCGTATTCATCTTGAATTTGTTTTAGCACATCTGGTATTACCGAAATGGATGGAACACCGTGCGTTTTTGTGTAGATGGAAGCAAAGACTGTACCCCAAGTGTCACAGTCCTCAATGTGTGGTGCGATTCCCATTGGGAGACATATAGTCAGAATCCTGTGTTTTTCTAATGGGGTGGTGTCAGGAAACACCGCCTCTATTTGGGTGATTTTCTGTGCCAACCAGAATGGTATCTGTTCCCGTTTAGCTGGAACTTTACCTAGGCAGGATTGGATGTTCTGTGGTGTAATTTTATTTGTGTTCCCCTGGTGAGGGGTCAGCTGTGGAAGTTTAATCGCTGGCTGAATTGTTGAAGTCCGCATTACATACTGGACTAATTGTCTATGAATTTTTAGTAATTGTTTTAGCTGTATTAACAGCTCAGCTGCAGGCATCCTATCGATGTCTGGATGTGGTGTGTATCCGGCTACGACCGGCCACTTTGCTCCTGGTCTACCTAAAGGACCGAGCCTTGTAATGTGATTGTTATGTATTAGGGCGCCATCAAATAAGAGCAAATGCTCTTGGAATTTGAGTGGTACTTCCACCTCCTCGAAAGGAGTGTACGTTTCAGGAGGTTCCTCTACTTTGTAATAGTGGAAGTACTTTGTTACAGCATTTGCTGCTGGAAAATGTATCCATGAATAGTATACCTCTGTCTGCCGATATTCGTGTGCCTCGATTACGAATATGACTGTGCCACCTCTAGGTGTCAGTCCATTTTCTATAAGTTTTAAGGTTATAGATCTCCTTTTAATGACCGGAATGAGTGTTATATTCGGGTCTGCTGCTTGCATGGTAGCATCAGCATCTGCGAGTTCAGTTGCTAATCTAACTGCCTCTCTTTCATCATCACTCTCTGCCATTTTACAGACAGGATGGTATTATGTTTGTTTGCAGATCAGGTTTCTTTATGGAAACAGAGATTAGATGCACAATATTTGGGACTGTTTTTATCCTTCAACGTTGACTATACCAAGAACCATACACAGGAGTTCCTTCCTGCGAAGTTTTGGAGGATATTACCTTTCACCCACTCCAGACGTCTTTGGAGTATAATGGGAAAAGGGGTCTGAGTGAGAAAGCACGACTGAGTTACTCTAAATGTCTTACGTTAGTTTTATCGCCCTTTCCAAACACGTTGGGCGCCATGTAGTGTAGCTCCTATTTTCCCAATAGGCTCTGCGCATTGGAATAATACCTACAGCAGTAAAGGCCTAGACCAGACGTTAACTAGGTCTACTACCGTCGATACTAGACTTAATTTTTGGGTTTGCCAGCGTAGCTCAGAGTTCGCTAGAAACTTTCTCGAATGTTCAGGAAAGAATTAACTCCCCTGATTAGACAAGAAGGGATTTAGTTTCTGACAACCATAGAACATGACAACTTTGCTCTCCCCTAATCAAGAGTCAATCTCGAGAGTCGTGTGAGCACAAGGCAATTATTTTACTCAGTCAGTACGTGCATTCTTAGTCTCATCAGATTGTAGAGAAAAGGAAGAGACGGGCGTGTTCAATAAAAAGATGTTATTTATTGATCAGTCTCTTTTCTCGTACAAGAGAAATGGATCGATATTATTGCAATACTTATAGTTAAGTAAAGTGCATACATTAAAAGCAATAGTATAAAATAATACTGTAAAAACATTGATATGGTTTCTGAGCCATATGATGTTTAAAATGATTAAAATATATTTACATACACATATACATTTGACTAAACGTACTCAGCTGGTGTTTCTAAATACGCCTACCCCGTCTACCTGACCTAAGTCTAATGCGTGGGCGGGAATAGAAAGTTACAGTTTAAGTTAAGTTTGTTTTTGCCAAGTGAATAAATAAAGAATTCTCTGTGAGGGGTTATTCAGTTCTGTACCTGGAAGTTAGGATGAATGAGGAATGGTGTCTCTTTCTCTGCTCTCGATATTCCAGGCTGCCTGCGAGGGCTGCCCAGAAACGCCGGTGCTGGGTCTCTCGGCTTGAGATAGCAGCGCGTCTCTCAGCGCGTCAGGAAGGCGGGGCTGCGCCAGCGGGGTCTGCTTCTGCTCTCGGTTTCGGCAAGTATGGCTGCTCCGTCTTGTCACCACGCGTGTGTTTGCATAGGGCAAGATCGGCAATATTTATACCTTAAAGGTGCCGAGATTGACGTAAGGATGGACATAGATACGTCAATAAAGATGTCATACGACTTGCTCGTTAGCACATTCTTTACTAAAGTTCTCTGTGAAATCAAAACAATGGCCGCACGGATTTTCCAGGTTGTCATAGGTTTGATTTGTTATTAGAACGTCGTATGCCTTATCAGGGGCAGGAGGAATGTCGCTTGTCTAATTAGATCTCAAGCGTTATGACCTAATCAGATAACACGTTCCTGTGCCGTAGTGTGACTGCGTCAGATAACGGTATCTGCATCATGGGGGCTTGTCTTGCCTCATGGGCTGACTGTTAGTTAACTTGATAGTTAGTTTAACCAGAATAGGGTCAGGAATAGGGGGATCGATTCAGAACCTATGGGAATACATGACAGCCCGTTTGCTCCCGGTATTTTCTTTGATGCATCTGCCTGTATATCCTTTCCAAACTCAGTCCTTTGAAAACAAATTGTTTAACAGTTCAAACAGTTCTTGTGACTGGTGCTCGGCTTCAGAGCGTCTGTACCAAGAGGTATTCTTTTCTCTTCTCCAGCCCCTCAGCACACAAAATCTCTCAGGCGGAGATTTGGGCAAGGATTGGGTCGCAGGTTGTATCCCTGAGGACAGCTCCGCAGCCGCGTGCTGTCCGGGGCCAATCCGCTCGGATGAAGGCCAGGGGATGGCAAGATGGTGGTTTCCGGCGTTGCTCTGCCTTCCTCGCTCTCTGATTCTATGCCTGGGTCTTCTGGCGTAGTGACGGCTGGTCAACTTGGCTGACTCTCTCTGGATCCGGCGGGTGTTCAGTCAGGATTTCTTTGAACCATGTTGCGTGATACTTCTTCACCTCTTCTCCAGGCTGCTATCATGGTTACGTTGTTTGCTGTTACTGTCCATGTTCCCGGTTCGTAGCTTGTTCTGAATTTTCCTCCTGGGCGGCGGTCCTTGAGTAGGAAAGTGGCACCTGTGCGGAGGGTCCTGGGTGCGGCGTGGTGGTGGAGACTTGCCCGTTGGTTTTGGCGGGTTCTCCGGTTTTGCGTCTCTTTGGCTTCTAGAGGTGGTGGTGCCCACCTGGGGCATGTTGGGAGAAGATCTCTTCTCGGGCCGGATAGCATCAGTGCTCCTCTGAGTGGTGCAGTGAGGTGTGCTCCGGTATTCTCGGAGGAATTCTTGAAGCCGCTCCTCGGGGTCAACCTGTTCGACCATTGCAATGCGAAACATCTTGTTTAGCGTGCGCATGAAGCGCTCCACATCACCAATGGCATGTGGCCACTGCGGCGTGACTCACCCATGATGTATTCCTTGCTGTCTTATGTGTCTAAGTGGCAAACTCGGTCCCTTGGAATGGTGGCCCATTGTCACTGCGGATCACTTGGGGAAAACTGAACATGGCAAATACTTTCTCTAGTACCGGGCCCACGTGGCTGAATGCGGTGGACAAAACCGGCTCCACTATGGGGTATTTCGAGAAGGCGTCTGTGAGTACCAATGTGTGTCTTCCTCCTGGGAGGCTTCCAAAATCTATGCTTACTTTGGGCCACGGGGCGGTGCAGTCATCCTCGTGATTTTTGGAATTGGCCTCTCCGGGGCACTCGTTAGCTGGCAAGATGGGCGGCCACGGACAAAGTCTTCGACCATCTTCTTTAGTTTGGGGAACCAGACTTTTTCTCTCATTCTCGCCTTCATCTTCGTCACACTTTGATGGCCTCCATGAGCTAACTGGGTGGTGCGGTGCTTTAGTGCATTGGGTATCACGAGCCTCGACCCTCGTAGTAATATTCCATCTCCCGTGGCGCTGAGTTCATTTCTTATCCTCATATCTTCGTCAGATTGTCGTGGACCTCTGGGCTTCAAGAGTTAGCTTGGTGGAGCTAGTTTGCCCACGACCCATCTTGGATGGCTTGTAGGGTCCTGGCATATACTGTGTCGGTGGCAGCTGCTTCTTTGATGTCATCCAGGGTCATGTTCTGGGGGCAGGTGGTTATGAATATCAGATGTACGTAGTGGTCTATACCTTGGGTGTCTTCCAGCGTTTCCTGTGGCGCTGGGTGTCTTGACAAGAAGTCGGCCGGGTTCTTGGCGCCTGGACGGTAAACCACTTCCATTTCGACGGTAGTAGCTGAACTGCCCATCGCTCAATCCGGGGAGGGGGGTGAGGCGCGGTACCTTTGAAGAGAGAACTAGAGGTTGATGGTCGGTGACCATGGTGAATGGTTGTCCTGTTAAGTATAGATGGAAATGGCTACAGGCCCACTTGATTGCCAGGGCTTCTCGCTCGATCTGAGCATATCTTGTCTCAGTGGACATGAGTGATTTTCTGGTGAACACTAGAGCTGTCCACTGGCTGGGCTCGAGTTCTTGGGTTAGCACTGCCCCTAGGCCCATTGGGCTTGCATCTATGAGCACCTCCGTCCTTTTCGCTGGATCAAAGTATGCCAGCGTGGCTTCTTCCAAGAGGGTGTCTTTTATGCTTTGGAATGCCTCTTCTTCCTTTTGGCCCCACAGCCACCTGGTGTCTGTCCGGGTGAGAGCTCTGAGCGGTTCATCTTTGGTGGCGAGCCCTGGGATGAATCTTTCACAGTATGTGGCCATTCCTAGGAAGATTCGTACCTCCGTTGGTGTTGTCGGGGCAGGGGCGTTCTTGATGGCGTGTGACTTCCTCAGGTCCACTTGGATGCCTTCCTGGTTGAACACATACCGAAGAACTCGAGGGATGGCTGGAAGAACTGGGACTTATCCTTGTGCAATGTCGCTCATGTTGCTAAGGCGTCTTAAGGTGTCGCAGAGGTGTTTGTGGTGATCAGCAGCAGTCGCAAAATAGATAAAAATATAATCGCTGACGTTGAGCACCCCTGGTAAGCCCAACAGCATCTCCCGTATCGTGTTCTGGAATACTTCCGTTGCTGAGGAGATTCCGAATTTGAGCCTTTTATAGCATCGTAGTCCTAGATGAGTGCTGAATGTGGTAATTTAGCGGCTTTCTTTGGACAACGGAAGTTGGTGATATCCAGGGTACAAGTCAATTTTCGAAAACCACTTAGACCCGTTGACATCCGCAATGATGTCATCCATTGTTGGCGTGATGTGACGTTCCCTTTGGATAGCTTTATTTGGTAGCCTCATGTCGATACAGAGGCGTATTGCCCCTGGCTGCTTCGGTTTATCTGCAATGAGCATCGAGGATACCCACGGCGTTGGTCCCGACACCTTTTCGATGACGCCCTGTTCTTCGAGGGTTTCTAGTTCCTTCTCCAACAGGGGCTGTAGGTGGAACGGTATCCTTCTGTGTCGTAGGGCGACTGGGGTAACTGTCTTGTCGATGTGTAGCTTGATGGGGTCACATTTGATACACCCAAGTCCTTGGAATAGCTCCGGGAACTGACTGAGCACCTCTTCCACTTGATGGGTTTGGATCCACCTGGCGAACGAAACGAGGCAAAGGTCTTCAGCCGTGTGGCTGATCAGTAGCGTGTCTGCTTCCCTGTAGATTACATGTATCGTTGCTGTGACTTCTAACCCATCGGCTTTGATAAGAACTTCTGACGGCATCACGGGTGGGCGTGGCCATAGCCGTCGATATTGTTGGAGATCCATCACGTTAACAGTCACTCCGGTGTTGATGACTGCCTTCATCTCCGTTCCTGCGACGTGGACCATGCATGTTGGCTGTGGCCGGCGGCGTCGTTTGAGCTCTCGTGCGAACGAGATTAGGTATAATTCCTCCACCTCTTCTTCTGATGAATCGTCAGCTGGACCCTGGTACTTTCTGCCTTTCCTTTGGGTATCTTCGGATGGCAAAGGCTCTGTCACCAATAGGTGCCGCACTGCTTGTGTGGGGGGTCTTTGGCTTCGGTATTCACGCCCTCTGTTTCGCCTTCGGCATACTGTGGCAAAGTGGTTGGGTATGCCACAATTAGTACACGTCTTCCCTTGTGCAGGGCAGTCTTTCGCTGCATGAGGCTCATGCCCACAGTAACCACATCTCGGCTTGGATGTCTCTGGCTTCGGCTTCCTGAAGGAGTCTCCCTTTGGTCTGGCTCTGAGGGCATCTAGCTCCGTCTAGACGACGTCCGACCGTCCCTGGGGCTTGATGAGCGCTTGGTCCATCTCGTTCGCTCTGGCTGCCAACAGGTCATGTAACATCGCCAGTATTAGCATGTCTTCGAGTGCGATTTTCGATTGCCGTAGGATGAGGCCTCTTAGCATCTTGTCCTTGCATCCTTGAATCAACTGTGCTCTGATTTCTTTTGGTTGGTCATCCTCAGTGTACGTGCTGGCAAGTGCAAGTAACTGGGCATGGAAAGTGTCCATGGACTCCCCTTCCCTCTGGCGGGCCTGACGCAGCTTGAAGCGTTCAAAATCAGGGTTTAGTTGGGGGTCAAAGTGGCCTTCTAGCGCGGTTACTGCTGCAGCGTAGTCTGTGGCTGCTCCTGTGTTTGGCAGGTGTTTGAAAAGTTTAAAGATCTCGTCCCCGGCATAGTGTAACAGTAGCGACCTCTTTACTGAGTCATCGGTTTCGCGGGTTGCCACAAAATAATTGTTGAGGAGCTCAATCCATATTTTTCACCTGGTGGACGCTAACGCTGGATCTTCGAACTCACTGAAAGGCGGTAACACCCATGGGGCTGCATGTTGGAAGGGGGGCGGGCAGGTGCCGCTGCTTGATTGTCGTCCGTCATGATGGTCACACGTGAGGCATGTTAGGGCGGAGAAGATCACCCTGCATGCACTACGCTGGTGAGCCTGGCAGCTGAGGCCGCAGCGGAAGGAGTAGCAGGAGGATGGACACCAAACAAGCAGAGGGGACAGGCGGCAGTTCACTTGTGCGCAGAGGGGAGGTGGATTGTCTCTCCCTCTCTATTGTGCCCCTGAATGTCTAGCTGGCAGATGCTGAGCACACGGTGGAGGTGTGTTTTTTTTTCTCCTGCGCATCCCTTCTTGAGCAGGGTGAGGAACTTGTGGCCTGCCACCACGTGTACAGGCCCTGAGAATAGGAGCGGGCCTGGGCGTGGCCTACCCGCGGTGAGCGCGGGGTAGGATATTGAAGCAGGTGGGTGTGCTGGGATAACTTCGGGGGCTCGCCGGGCCTGAGCCCCTCAGCGCCGCTGGTCGCACTCACCCCTGGAAACATTGAGCGCACCTCAGCGCAAAGCAGAGAGGTCCGCTGCACAGCGGCCACGATCAGACGTCGGCACACCCAGTGGCAGCAGGCGGGTAGATGGTGAGGGTTGCGAGCGAGGGTCACGGCCCTCCTCGTTGCCAGTGTCATGGGGCACCCTGCAGGGCCTGGTATTTATGGGCACCGTTGCGCGGGCACTTGACGAATCACCCCCAAACTTTCAGGATAGGAGCTGACCTAGATAGACTTTTTTGGGGAGAATTCAGAAAGATTCGTCAAACAACGCCAAAGTTATTAGCAAATCAAAAAATGCTTTTCCTATGGAAACTAGGTTCTAACTATAACTACCTTCTGGCGACCACATGTAGGTAATATAATTACTGGTGGTTGCTAATAGGTAGTTATAGTTAGGACCCAGTTTACTTAGAAGTTTTTTTTTTTACTTGTTCATAACTTTGGTTCCCATTGACGAATCTTCTTTAAAGTTTCCACAAACATGTCCTCTTCATTCTAGTTGTGCATGAAAAGTTTTGGGTTTATCCATCAATTGAGGGCTGAGAAAAAGATGGGTCAAAAATAGTGCATTACCCATGTTGATTCCCATTAAGATTTTAGACACGACTACAACCCGAACTGCTGAACGGAATTAGACCAAATTTGGCAAAAAGCTAGCTCTTGGTCCAAAAAGAGCCCTTTGTGTTATATGTTGATAATCTGTTTGGTAGCTTTGGAGAAATTAAAGGAAAAATTTGTATATCTAGAGGTGTGGACCCTCAGCTAATCTTACAGTTCTCATGCAAAGATCTGATTGGCTGCCAGCCCTTCAACCAGAAAGTACTGGCAGCCACCTTGGGACTCAGACTCAGCCGAGTCCTAAACAAATCATTAAAAAAAGATAAGGGGCAGGTAGGAATACCCTAAATCCCTAGCCTTGGTGCTGGGGTCCCCCAAATACCCCTCCTGCCCCATAAAGCAAATGTTTTGAGAATTGTTTGCAATTTTTTTTTTAAAAAACAAGCACGCTCTCCCTGGGGCATTTTTTAATATATATTTTGGATTTTTGGGTTGGTGCACACGCTCCCCCTCTCCATGTCTGATATCAGCTCTAGAGACCGTCCCCTCCTCGAGGCCAGGCCAATATAGTAAAATGGAGGATGAGGGCCCCTCCCCAAGCCATTTATGGCCCCAGGGACCACCACCTCCACAGGGCATGGCCAGAATCATGTATATCAATGAAGGGGGGGGCAGATCCCCCTTTATGGCCCCGGGTTCTATTACCTCCACAGGGCAGGCTCTGTAATAACAAAGGAGCCATTAATTGCCCTGGGGACCGCTAACCTGCCCCCCAGGGCTGGCTCTCTATGTTCTGGAGTACCCGCCCACAGGACATAGCTGTTTGCTCTCTCTCAGCAGGATCTTTAACAGCTTGCACCAAGCAAGAGCAAAAGTAAGTCTTCTCCAAGGGGGTGGGAACAGGAAAACTGCTCCCGCAAGTTGGGAGCAGGCTTTTCATCTGTTTTCCTGCCTGCTATCTAGCAGGAAAGAAACCTGAAGAAAGGATTGCTTCCACATGCAGGTATCATCAGTTTTGGCTGCTCCCTGCATGCAGGAACAATGCTGGCTCCCGCTGGAAGTGGAAAGCCAGCAGCAATCATGGGGGCATTAAGCCTCACCCCGCAGTTTCCAGCACTGCACTATGGGTGTCCTTGGGGGCTCCAGGGCACCCAAGATCAAGTGGCCAGGCCCCAGTGGATGGTGTCCCAGGGACACAAATCAGCCCAGGGAGGAGGTGCCATGCAGCCCCCGCTCCCCTTCAAAAAGCACAAAGGATCCTCACATCTTGTGCTTCGGAAAGGCAAAGCGAATGGTTTGTTTTTGTTGTCTCCTGGTGAGAGTGGAGTCCATGGTTCTCCCGTTTAATTACCCTGAGTATGCAAATGCCCCAAATTATATTCAATCATCACTCAAATGCCCTGCCCTGTTTTCCTTAGTATTATGCTAAGGTCTTTCCTTCTTTTCCCCTGTTGATGGACAGCATACTAAAAGGCACCCTACTGTGGTTCCTGCCAATTTTGGTGATGTGTTCTTGGTGCAGAGGAATATGAGGACATCATCACTATACAAAGAAACACTTGTTTGGTGGAGATTTACCTCTTTGTAGTCTCATCGTCTTCTCTTGATGAGGATTCATGTTATCACAGATTTGTGGGTGAATGAGCTTGAGGAACAATCAGACTGGGGAAATTACATGCACACAAGTTCACTGGAGGCATTACCCCATCGTCCTTTAGACAGCTGTGGTACACAGTGTGCAGTAGACATTTATCCAACGAGGTAGCACTTACTAATTAAACAGTAGAAAGTGTTCCAATTGAGTAGACATTTTGTGTAAAATTGTGGACTCTTGTTGGATAAAGAGGCAGGTGAGGTTCTGTTGAGGCCCAGTCACTTACACAGCTGCTGACAAACCCAAACAGACACCCACTCACACACCCATTCAGCTACTCTCACATCCACTCACAGACCCACTTAGTTACTCACACATGCATTTGAACAGGTATACAATCCCTCACCCACCCAGTCATACACTCTCAAAACTACTCACACACACACTCACAGACCCATACAGCCACTTACACACCCATACAACCACACCCATACCCACTCACGAACCTATACAGCCACTCACACACCGACTCTCAAAATGTACAGTTAGAAAATAACATTAAAAAAAAATTCTCTTTAAAAAACAAAGGTTACAGGGACGTTATAGTTAGGAAATAGCATTAAAAAACTTAGAAATTCACTGAAAAAAACAAATGTTACAGGGACATTATAGTTAGGAAATAAAATTAAATAAACCTTAGAAATTCACTGAAAACACCAAATGTTATAGGAATGTTATAGTAAGGTACAGACTTTACAAGAACATACCATAGAAACTGTAGAAATTCAGCATTTAAACTTACCTGGTCCAACTATAACTTAGGTCTACAATGCTCTGCCTATGACCTCACATGTTACATCACTCGTGACATGGTAAGTGACATCACTGATGGCATCTAAAATGGCATCTCTGATGACATCATCCTCAGTACCACTCACACATCCACAGAACTACTCATACACCTACTCACATACCCATACATCTACAAACACACCCATTCACACACCCATAAAGCTACTCACATATTGACTCACCCATACAGCTACTCACAAATCCACACACTCACCCATATAGTCACTCACACAGCCACTTACTCACCCATACATCTACTCACACACCCACATATTCACCCATTCAGCCAATCACACATCCACGCACTCACCCATACAGCCTCTCAATAGAGCCACTCACACAAGCAAACAATAACTTACATACCCATTCATACAAGCACTCATATACCAACTCACTCACTGAGCTTCTCAGGCTTCTCAGTTAACCAAACAGCCACTCACTCACTCATACAGCCACTTATACATACAATCACTTAGTCACACATACAGCTACTTTCAAATTCGTTCACCCACCCATGCAACCAGTCACACAGTCACTCACTCATCCATAGAGCCACTCACACCCAATCACTTGCCACTACAGCCACTCACACAGCCACTCCCTCATCCATATAGCTACCCACACACCCAGTTATTCACCCATAATGCTACTCACACACCCATTGATTCACCCATACAGCCACTCTCACACCCATACAGCAATTCACACATCTACTCACACATAGATACACACAGTCACACAGCCACTCCCATTTTTTTAAATAGTATCACACCTGTAGTAGTACACAAAGTATACTAATTTGACTCTTGTAATACCTTAGTAAATATGTTTAACACTGATAAAGTTTTTTAAAACACTCACAATCACTGTCATCGGTGATGTCATTTGAGATGTCATCAGTGATTTCACTGACCATGTCATGAGTGATGTAATATGTGAGTTCATAAGCAGTGGATTACAGGGGGTAAGTTATATCAGGCTCAGGTAACTATGACTGGTGAATTTCTATGGTTTTGTGCGTATTAAATCTGATCATAACTGTAACGTTCCTGCAACCTTTGATTTATTCAGTGAATGATATATAGATATATATTCACTGACAAAACCAAAGGTTCCATGGACGTTATAGATAGGCTCAGATTTCACTTGTACAAAACCATAGAAATTCAGCAGCTATAGTTACCTGAGTCAACTATAACTTATTCCCCCACAATGCACTAGCTTAGGACCTCACATATTACATCTCTCATGATATGGTCAGTGACATAATTGAAGTCATCGAGAAAGCCATCAACAGCCAACTCGCCTCGTTCATCGAAGAGCACAACATCCTCGACCCGTCACAATCCAGCTTCAGAAGAAACCACAGCACAGAAACCGCCCTCCTCGCCGCAACAGACGACATCTGCTTCCAACTGGACAAAGGAGAAACAGTAGCCCTCAACCTCCTCAACCTCTCAGCCGCCTTCGAAACGCTATCCCACCGCACTCTAATACGCAGACTCCACGACGCAGGTATCCGGGACAAGGCCTTCGACAGGATCTACTCCTTCCTCTCCGACAGAACGCAGTGGGTCAGCCCAATGCTCTTTAACGTCTTCAAGGCTCCCCTCGCCCCATAGTCAGAACCGATGGATTCAACATTGTTTCATACACAGACGACACCCATCTCATCCTCTCCCTGTCCAACGAAGCCAAACACAACTTCCAAGAAGGCATGGAAGCTTTCGCCAGCAGCTGCTTACATCTCAACACCGACAAAACAGAAATACTCATCATTGGCCCACACCCCAACACCTGAAACAACACCTGGTGGCCCACTACCCTCGGCAGCCCAATTGCCCCCTTGGATCACACACGCAACCTTGAAATCATCCAAGACTCTGAACTCAAAGGAACCACCAGACCAACTTTGTCGCATCCTCCTGCTTTCACACCCTCAGCCTCCATTGCAAGACCTTCAAATGGATCCCCCTCGAGCACAGAAAGAACGTCACTCAAGCCCTAGACACAAGCAGACTTGACCACGTCAAATCACTCTATGCCAGAATAAACAAAAACCTCACCCGCAAGCTACATCCAGAACGCCGCCGCAAGACTGGTCCTCAGCTTACCACGACACTGCCAAATCTCCCAACACCAGCACACACTCTGCTGGCTCCCCATCGAGGCAAGAATCACCTTCAAGATCCTCACCAATGCACACAAAGCCCTCCACAACACCGGAGCAGCATACCTCAACAGCCGAATCAACTTCACGCACCCCAAAGAACCCTATGATCAGCCCAGCTCTCCTATGCCACGGTTCCCCGTACCAGAAAGACCAGATCAGGAGACTGCTCCTTCTCCTTCATCGAGGCCAGTACATGGAGCGCCCTACCGCTCCACCTCAGGCAGACATCACTCCTCAACTGCACGAGACACCTCAAAACCTGACTCTTTGACAGACCCTCTCCTTGATGGACTGGAACCTGCACCCTCCCACCCCCTAGCGTCTTGAGACCCTTACGGGTGAGTAGTCGCCTCTAACAAACATATGGTTGATTGATTGATTTATGACATCACTGATGACATCATCGACTGAACCACTCACACACCCACTCACATACCAATTGACAGATCCATACAACTTGTTATACACCCACCAACTCACTTATCCATGCAATCACTCACATACCTACTCACTCACCCATACAGCCACTCACACAACAACTTGCTCACTCATACAGCTATTCATACAACCACTTTAAGCCATTTATTTATTCCCCGGAGTTTTGTCGCGCTGTCTACTTACTTGGAAGAGATGGACTGTATGTTTTAACCAGCAGGCAGGCGATGGGTGGCAATGTGCCTTCTTGATCTGGAGCAACGCGGTGAGCCTGCACTTGGAGTGTTTAGGTTTACGCGGAGCCCCCCCAGCATGTCAAAACCACTTGGCGTGATTCTGGATATGAGGGGAGAGAGGAGGCAACAATGCGTGCCTGATAAGTCAATGGGCCTCCTCAACGGACTATCAAGACTGAGAGAGCGCCATTTACAGTGAAATTTGTAGGGGTGCATCATATGTACAAGTAGTCAGCACCCGTATATATAGAGGACTTTTAATCATGTTTAGATGCGATATATGACAAAGTACTAGAATGAATTGGTATCAGAAAAGGTGAAGAACCAACGTTACAAAGTGCAAATTCATACTTACTGCAATATAGAGATGCTTTTAAAATGAAATCTTTAACGAATGATAAGAGTGTTTAAACTGATTCACTAAAGGTGCCTTTAGATTGATTAATTGAACATATAATCATGTGTTATGTACTTGATAATTAGCTTGAGTTAAGAAAATGCGTTTGCTTAAAGGAAGAGGCCTAGAGAATTAAAGTGATATGTCCATGTAAACGTTAGGCCTAGAATCAAGCAGACGCCTCGTTTTGGAAGTTGTGCAGGCCTGATCGAAATTGTTTGCTTAGCATTTAACTGTAGAAATGTTTGGTAAAAGATGCTTTTAGAAAAAAATTGCAACATTGGTAAAATGCAAGCCGAATGAAAATGTATTTCTTTGCAGGTGCATCGCCAAGTAGATTGTAGAGTAGAAGGGCCCATTGTGTATGAGAGTTAGAAATGCTAGACCCAGACATGGAGGAGTAGACCAGGAATTTGAAGAAGCAACTAAAGGCGATGAAGAGTCTGGGACCCAAGGACATCTGCTGGACAAAGATAGATCAGAGCCAGACTGGAAAATTTTGGAAGTTAACACCTTCGAGAGGGGCGTACCTGAAGGCGTGTCGTTCACATCGTGGGGTTTTGTATTAGGGACAGTGCCCCGAGGGTGGAGGCAGAGCAGATGGGGTGAGGAGTCAGAGAGAGTGGTTGGTCTTGGCATAGAGCTTAGCTATGACTGAGGATTCTCTAGTCAAGGAGAGAAGTGAGTGAACTTCTTTGAAGTCACCACTGCTGACACCTTTGGTTAGGTTGGATTATTGTTGAGTAGGGATGTCAATTAGTATAGAGTAGGGACAGATTAATTTGAATATATGTCTATTAGTCCGATGAGTACCAGAGCTCAGGTTATAGCAATCCTGTTCAGTCTGATGGTTCTGGAATTGATCCTTGTATTATTCATCAGTCGCTTGAGGCTCTTCCGTAGGATTATGTTTGTATTAGTGCCTGTTTATCTTTTGAACCTCTTGCTGAGGTGCTTGTACCTTCAGTTATTTTTGGTTATGTAATAAACCTTCAAACTCAGTTTTGGTCAGTGGTCCTTGGGGAAAGTAATTGGGAGTTCTAAATTTTGTTTATTCTCATATGACAGATTGCCTAATTCACTCTATGGCAGGTAAAAAGGTCTAGTCGACCTGTGACGGGATTCTGGAGAATGGCAAGCAGACTCTAGAGGTAAAATCCCGCCTTTTCAGTTGGTAGCAGAGGATGGTTTACCTTCTAGAGTGAGGGTAATCCAGAAGTAGGTTGAGATTTCCCCGAGGCCCATAGAAAGTAAGGATGAGTGTCCAGAGAATCGCGGACGGCGGACGACGTTCCACGGAAACTGACGGAGAGTGACAGTGCGGCAGAAAGCAGCAGGTCGAAGGAGAGTGAGTATGAAAAGGGTCATGCATTGCTAGATTGCGGTGCTATGTTGTATTGTATGTGTATTGTCTTGCGGAGTTGAATGCCTGTAGTGTGAATGAGGACAGGTTGTGAGCGCGCGCAACCGGTGAAAATCTTAAGCTCAAGGGGAGTTTAAGTGGTTCGGGTGTATCGAACACCCATAGTAATTGTCGACCGTTGTTAAGGGGGTCATGAGGTACCATTGATCGCCCGCAGGACCGAGATAGGAGGAATGAATGTGTGAGTGCGTGGGTAACGGACGCTGGTCGGAAGTTGCTGTGAGTTTGTAACCTATCAATTGAGGCGATTGTCTAGCCGTTAGCGGACAGACTTTCGCTGGTTAAGGTGACAATTACAGACAGACTGTGGACGTACAGTCAAGGACGTGGTTGCTTGGTCGGAAGTAATCAATTCCAGTGTATGATTGGGACGCATGCGTGACCGTGAGACAAACGGAGAAAGGAGGGGAACTGCTGCGAAACGGAGGAGAGAGACGTCAGAAAGAGCCGCGCTGGGATTGGTCGGTTGGCGTGGAGCCGCGCTGAGATAGGGCGGTTAGTGTGAAGCCGCGCTGAGATAGGGCGGTTAGTGTGAAGCCGTGCTGAGATTGGTGGATTGTCATCAGGAAGTAAATAAGCGCTGTGGAACAAGGAAACGTTTTGGGTTTCATCATGAAATGTTTTAAAGTGTTGCGGAAATGTTTCAAAGGCGAAAACAAAGCAGAACCTCGGGGTGGGGAGGAGGCTCCACCCGAGGATAATCCAGCTCATTACATGGCTACGAATGTTGGGTTGCATACCATATTGTGGCTCGATAACTGGTGTAAGATGACAGATGGAAATGAAGAATTGACCTTCCCTAAATACGGGACGTTTAGACTAGAAGTGTTGTATCAGCTGAAAGCGATTATGGCTGCGTTGCGACCTTTGCCCAGACCAACACAGTTTGAAGCGCTAAATGCATGGATCAGGGCAGCCCATGACAGGGGCAGAGATAGGCGACAAGAAAGGGTGAAACGATCAGTTAAGGCGGTCCAAGATGCGAGATGGGACGCCATGGAGAAGAGGTGGAGGTGTACAGACCATTGAAGGGGATAGGTTGTATCCATTACTGGACGCACAGAGGCGAAATACAGATGATGAGGACAGTGAGACAGATGATGGCCTGATAGAGAGGATGTTGTCAGAGAGACCACCTCCATA
The DNA here is from genome assembly GCF_964261635.1 of Lissotriton helveticus. Lineage (NCBI taxonomy): Eukaryota > Metazoa > Chordata > Amphibia > Caudata > Salamandridae > Lissotriton > Lissotriton helveticus. The sequence goes on from NC_136069.1 coordinate 1,279,623,575, forward strand.
CAATCCCGAGTTGGGGGGCACACCAATGTCTGCTAAGATTGGGGAAGCTTCTGACAGGGATGGCGGGGTCAAAATGGGGAGTGATTTGAGCACCACAGAGGACATGTTTTGTCCAGTGAAAGGAGAAAAAGCACCTCCACCTTCCCCAGTGACGAGAGTAGTGGGACGATTCACAGTACAGAAGGTTCGGGTAGAAGAGGGTGTCCACTCACAGAAATTGCCAGATGCGCTCACGGTACCTGTTACCATAGGTCCCATAGTATCCGTGTACAACCCAGAACAGAACCAAGACGAGAGTCCGCAGCAAAGGGGGAGTGAGAGATGCGCCAGCAAGGACAGGAGTAATGGGACAGAAGGGTGGAGGCAGTTGCCAACGCCTGTAGAAAGAAGCACTCCTTTGGTGGCATCGGCAGACTCCTCGGAAGAGCAGATGGGTTGGAGGGGGCCGATGGATCTGAGGGGACCAAGGCCGAGGTCGATGAGAGAATTGAGGCCAGATTTGAGAACGTGGGAAACAATTGTGGACACTCAGAGTGATAGATCCAGAAATGTCTTTGGGTCTGAGAGACAGGAAGATAGGATGATGCCTCACTGCGTGCCTAGTGAAAGTAGACAGGAATGGGAACGAGAAGGGGTGGGGAATAGGGGGGCGTCCCACCACACCTCTAGCGATAGTAGACAGGAGTGGGTTCGAGAAGGCTGGGAGAACAGAAGGGTTCCCCCTAACACACCTGAAGAAAACAGAAGGGAAATTCAGGACAGTGGCGGGAGGGGCTCTAACGGAACTACTAGCCAGGGTACCTTGAGAGCGGTGATGAAAGCGAGAAGAATAGATGTGCTGAGGCTAAAAACAGAAGTGGAGGAAATAGTGGAAGGTACATTGCCACTAGAGAGGATCGAACTATACGAACCAGATGAGCTATTGTTTGTAGCGAAGGATGTTACACGGAGGGCTAGGACAGCCCATGAGAAACTCTCTGAATTGGCAAATAAGTACAGTGTAGATTTGACGAAAACAAAAGCCCTGCAGAGTGGCCACCGGTTACAGTATTCAGACCAAGATTTAGAAGAAAAGAGGGTGATCGGATTAAAAACTCACATCAGGGAGCTGATTGTGGGAATACGAACGTGGTCCCCTCTGGAGAAATGGGAGGAAAGGTGTTCAAAGAGAAAGAGTGTTAGAAGGAGTGTTCTGGAGACATCCCCCGGAGGAGGGTTGATGCATACAGAGGCATACCCCTTGCGGGAGGTGGCTCATGGAGGTTATGTACATGTACCCTGGAGTAGGGGAGATCTGGCTGCCTTTACGAACACATTTCCAAAGCTGAGAGAGAGTCCAGTGGAATGGTACAAACAAGTGGAGAGGTTCGTTAAAATTTCGAAGGTGCTGTGGATTGATTTGAACACACTGTTTGACATTGTGGTCCCAAGTGACTTGTGGATAGCGTGCAAGGTTAGTGTTGAATGGCCCACCGCGGAGCCAGAACGAGATTCTGCCACGAATGGGCCGTCACCCAGGGTGATGGCAAAGTATGAGCAAGCGATCACGTGGTGAAGACTAAAGTACCACCACAGGACATAGATTGGGTGAAGATAGATCGGACTAGGCAGGAACCGAAGGAGATTGTGCATGAATATTACGAGAGACTATTGCAGATCTTTAAGCAGTACAGTGAGTTAGATGTGATGGACCCAAAGGATATTGGGCAGTTCGTATCCAAATTCGTTCTGGGACTGAGGCCTGATATTTGCCTTATGATACAGCAACATTTAATCTGTTGGCAAAACAAACCTTTGGATGAGATTTTGAGGTATGCGAGGTATTGCAGTGATGAGATAGACTCGAAGACAAAGAAGCTTAAGGACAAACTGATGTTAGTACAGATGCAAACAGGAGGACAGGGTCAGTCAGGCAATGGCACCATGGGAAGGAGATCAGGGGGGCAGAAGAGAGACGGAGAGGAAGGTCCGACACCTAGAATAGATATAGCGACCCTGAAAAAGACGACCAAGTGCCATCAATGTCACGAGGTAGGGCATTGGAGACGTGAGTGTCCCCATAACCCTGACAATCAGGTACAGGAGGAGGAGGAGGAGGAAGTTCAAGCCCCTCCGGTGCGGAAGGTGACAGTGACCAAGTTCCAGACGACGAAAGGGGGTACTTCAGCCCCTAGGGCACCGAAGATTCCAGCAGGGAACAAGGTATACCAGCAGATGCCTTTCATAGTTGAAGGGGATGAGTGCTATTACTTTGACCCAGTGACAGGTCGGTACCTGGATGGGGAGGAGTGCTGTACTCTTGGAGCAGTACTGGAGGTAGATCAGAGGGGACCGTTTGTGGAGGCAGATGTAGATGGACATCCCACCACCTTTTTAGTTGACACGGGCGCTTCTCGCTCCACTGTGCGGTCTGCGGTAGTTCCCAACTTACCCCTTTCAGGACAGACCATACAAGTCGTAGGAGTAGCAAACAGAAGAATGACAAATCCCTTGACTGAGCCAGTCCCTGTGAAGATTGGAAGTTTCCGTGATAGACACCAGTTCGTGGTGTGTGATTCCAGTCCTGTGTGCCTGTTAGGAAGAGATCTTTTATGTAAACTTAATTGCACCATCTACTGTATCCCAAAGGGAGTGGAATTACAGACTAACGATGATGATGCTGACTTTAAGGTTGCAAATACGCATGTGTGCATTGAATTGTACCCTGCTATAACCGTGGAGGAACTCCCTTGGGACTTGAGAGACTCGGTCTCCCCAGAAGTCTGGGACTTCACAGGAGAAGAGATTGGACTGATCAAAGGGGTAGAGCCAGTTCAAATTCAGGTGAGACAGAATGTTGAATTCCCTCGAACTCCCCCGTACAAGCTGACCCCAGAAACACTTGAAGGTATAAAACCTGTGATTGAGTCCATGTTTAGACAGGGAATTCTGAAGGAGATTATGGGAAGTCCCTATAACTCTCCGATCATGGGCTTGCAGAAGCCGAGTGGGAAGTACAGGATTGTGCAGGATTTATGAAAGATTAACAACATAGTTGTTCCATGCTGTCCAGTGGTACCGAATCCATCAGTGATACTGTTTCAGATGCCGTTCCAAGCTGAATGGTTTTCTGTGATAGATTTGTGTCAGGCCTTCTTTTCCATCCCATTGCATGAGGAAAGCCAATTTCTTTTTGCGTTCAAAATAGAGAGTCGCGTTTTAACATGGTGTCGAATTCCTCAAGGGTATACAGAGAGTCCATCGATCTTTAATCAGTTGCTGAAAAGGAATCTTGAGAGTCTGGTACTGCCGCAGAACTCTGTTCTCGTACAGTACATAGACGACCTCCTTGTTGCGTCAGATACCGAAGATGCTTGTAGAATTGACACCATTGCCTTGCTAAACCATTTGGCAGAAAACGGACACAAGGTGTCTCCCAACAAGTTACAGTACTGCCTATCTGAAGTGCAGTATCTGGGTCACAGAATAGAGAAGGGAAAGAGGAAAGTGTCACCTGACAGGATTGAGACGATCATAAGGATGACTGTGCCCTCGACACAAAGAGAGGTTAGGATGTTCCTGGGCATGGTTGGTTATTGCCGACAGTGGATTGCAAACTTTTCCCTGAAGGCGAAGCCATTGCAGAAACTGACGCACAAGGACGTAAGTGATCCGGTACCATGGGACACAGATTGTATGATGGCTTTTCTTGAGCTGAGAGAAGACCTGTGTCGCGCTCCGGCTCTGGGAATGCCAGATTATGCTAAATCATTTGCATTGTTCTGTTGTGAGAGAGAGGGGTGTGCATTGGCAGTCTTAGTGCAAGATCATGGAGGAGTCCCTAGACCAGTTGCATACTTCTCGGCTACCTTAGATCCAGTAGCCGCAGCGTTGCCCGGATGTCTCAAGTCCGTTGCTGCAACAGGTGTCAGCATTGAAAGGTGCGAAAGCATTGTGATGGGATATCCACTAACGGTATATGTACCACATTCTGTGGAATTGTTGATGACCAGGACCAAGACGCAGCACATGACCAACAACAGGCTCACACGCTACGAGCAGGTTATACTTGCTGCGGAGAATGTGACCCTCAAGAGGTGCTCTGTCTTGAATCCTACTACCTTGTTTCCATTACCGAATGATATAGATGATGATTGGGAAGACCATGACTGCCTTGATGTAACTGAACTATGCACGAAACCAAGACCGGATATTGTTGATGTGCCATTGACAGACCCAGATGAAATTTATTTTGTGGATGGCTCATGTGTAAGAGACAATACTGGTCAGTTGAGAGCAGCCTTTGCGGTCTGCACTATTTCTGGAATAATTGAAGCAGCCTGCCTGGAAGGAGTACACTCCGCGCAGGTGGCTGAGATAATTGCATTGACAAGCGCCTGTTTGGCAGCCAACGGAATTAAGATCACCATATTCACTGATAGCCAATATGGATTTGGAGTGGTTCATGACTTTGGTCAGTTGTGGTCTCAGAGGGGTTACATGACATCATCGGGCTCCCCAATCAGAAATGGCGAATTTGTCAGGATATTACTGGAGGCCTTGCAAAGACCTGCAGAAATAGCTGTGGTAAAATGCACAGCACACACAAAGGGAACGGATTTTGTGACATTGGGGAACCGTTATGCTGATGAAGTTGCACGCTATTGTGCAGAGCAGGGATACTCCTTTACGGAACAATCAATTGAGGGACCAAGGGAAAGAACCGAACTAAGCATGATGCTTGAGGTGGCAGACACATGGGAAGAGTTGAGAGACATGCAAGGACAAGCGTCTGATTATGAGAAAAGAGTGTGGGAATCGGCTGGCTGTGTCAAAGGAGATTTGGACATGTGGGTTTCAGCTGATGGAAGAGCTGTGTTACCGAATGAGTTGGTGAGTGCAATGGCACGACAGATACATGGTCCTGTGCATCTGGGAAGGGATGCGATGGTGCGTGTGTTCAGGCAAACGTGGTATAATCCAAAATTCAGACAGGCTGCAGAAGCAGTTTGTCAGAGATGTGTAACCTGTCAACAGCTGAATGTTGGGAAAAGAACACCAGTTACATTGAGTCACATTGGAAGGATGCAAATAGATTTCATTGAGATGCCGAGGTGCAATCGCCTTAGGTATGTCTTGGTGATTGTGTGTGTGTTCTCTAGATGGGTTGAGGCATATCCCACTCGTAGGTGCGACACACTCACAGTAGCAAAAATATTGTTGAGAGAGCTAGTGCCACGATTCGGGGTTCCGACCTCTTTGGAATCGGACAGAGGAAAACACTTTAATAGCGAAGTTGTGAAGATGCTTTGCTCTGCCCTGAACATTGACCAGAGATTGCGTTGTAGCTATCGACCGGAGGCTTCTGGCATAGTGGAGCAAATCAATGGGACCCTGAAAGCTCGAATGGCAAAGGTGTGCTCATCCACGTCCCTGAAGTGGCCCGATGCCTTGCCATTGGTACTAATGAGCATGCGTAGTACCCCAGACAGAAGAACAGGGCTCTCACCTCACGGAGTACTGATGGGGAGGGCTATGAGACTGCCATCTATTCCTACAACTGCCTTGCTGAATATCACAGATGATGTGATTCTTGACTATTGCAGAGGACTTTCTGATGTCATGCGTTCTGTGTCTCTTCAGGTGCAGGCTGCTGAAATCCTGGCTTCTAGCGACCTTTGTCACGACCTGTGCCCTGGTGACTGGGTCCTGGTGCGGAAGCACGTAAGGAAGAGCTGCCTGGATGTGCGCTGGAGAGGACCTTTCCAAGTCATCTTGGTGGCTACGACTGCGGTGAAGTGCGGTGGATTGCCAAATTGGGTCCATGCTTCTCACACCTGCCGAGTCCCAGCACCCGTGGAGAGAACAGCTCCTCTCGTAGATGAAAATAATAACGAAACAGAGGATTCATCAGAGTGGACAAGTCAAGCTGCGGGGGTGCCAGTGGAAGTCGGGGACTCCCCTGATCAGGCAGGAAACGACCACGACAACAGTGACACTGAATCTGCCTCAGAGGGAGGAAGTGGTGAAGAAGGTGATCTGAGCGCAGAAAACTTTGACAGCGGAGACGAACAGGGTGTGCAAACGAGAAGCAGAAGAACAAGAGGTGCAGAGGCTCATTCGCCCGAGAGGCGGAGGCGAATGAACGTACGATTGGCTTCCGAAAGAGATCTTGCTCCTCTGTCCGAAGAATCAGATCCGGAGGAGGGAGAACAAGGAGCAGAACAAGGGGGTCCAAGAAGGTCAAGGAGGGTGAGAGTACCTTGCCGAAGATACGCCACTTCAGAGTGGACCTATCCTTTCACAAATGCCAGGTGTACTGAGGTCCGGGAGGGTGAGGTCAGTGGCAGTGACCAGTACGATCCCAAATGTTAAGCTGGAAGTGATACTGTTGGTTCCTGGACTTGAAATCGAAGGTAAACTGACACTATTCCCAATCCCCCTCTCTTGAGCAAGATACGTGATTTACTTCTGGATAGACTGGTTTTTCCTACATTTGTTCCCGACATGCCAGCATATGATGAAGTTGTGCTCCGCATGGAACTTTTAGATTATGTGTTGCAGGCAATCGGATCACGTATAATCATAGACTATTGAGAGCTTTGAACTTTGAATTTGTGTTGAAAGACTTTGAAAAGGCTTGTAAATAGCTGTTGAACTTAACCTAGAGCCGAGTGGAAGAAGAATACATTTAGGGACTTTCCACAGAGGACGGAGTAGGGTTAAGATTGTCTGTTGTTGAAATAAAAGAAGAACTGAAACGAGGATTTCCGCTTTCCAAGGTGGTTCGAGAGACTCAAATAGCACAGAAAGAGACTTTGGGTGCTTTCCGAGAACAAACTACTTTGTGCTGAGGCCATGGCGCCTGGAAACCCGAATCTTAGAGCCAAGTGCATAGTGGGCACTCTTTTAGGAGGAGTGATACTCCTTATAGCTATAGTAGTCTTAGTTTCTTATTTTGCACCACACGAACAGGTGGAGAAGGCTGTGGGGACACCGACACCTACCACCCCGAGTCAGAAAGAAGACAGAGAGCGAAGAGAGAAAGCCATAGTGGCTGCAGAAAGTCGTAGGCTACACACTGATCTGTCTAAAGGAAATTTTGGGCAGAATGCGTATGCAAAGCTGCTGTACGAATACATTGAGACGATGGATGCGAAAGACTGTTATGTGTGCATGCAACTGCCAGCTTCAGTATATGAGGGTATTAGATACCATCACCTTCCATTGACATATGGAATATCCTGTAGTTTGCTGATTAGTATCCTTTATGGGCGAAATCACTTTGAATATTTCTTTTCGAATTATGATGCTGTGTTACCAGAAGTCCCGAATAACAAGCATTTGAACAAGTGGGATTATTATAAGTCAGAGGACAGACTTGGATATTTTTTCATTCCCACTCAAGAGCTAGACACCCCGTATGCACATCGACACAACTTGACATGTTTATTGTCTGAGGCAGAGAAGAAGTTCATTGAACAAGTAGAAGATAGGTACACGAAACAGAAAAAGTTGCGAGACTCAGGGCAAGGCAAGGTAGATTGGACCGAAGAAGAGAAGCAGCATAAGTCAAGAGGGAGTTATGGTCCAATAGCTCTAGATGAAGTACAAAAGGGGAAGTTGTGCCTTCACCGACCACAGACGTATTATGAGAATGTGTATGTGGGTCATACTACATGTGAACACACCTTCACATTAGAGTACTACACAAAGGACTTCTTGAAGAGTGTGGTTCAGGTGATCCCTACTGTGTATTTTGTCTGCGGAAGGAATGCGTATGTGAGATTGCCAGAGAAGTGGTATGGAACATGTTATCTAGCAATTATTTTTCCCAAGATTTATCATACGGAGGATTTTGAACTCTTAGAGGGAGGGTCCCAAAGGAGGGTAAAGCGAGGGTAAAGTGCTGGAGGAATTGTGGGAGATGTGTTTGGAGCAGCGATACCTATGTTGGGTGTCATATTGAATGACATAAAGATACGGCGGTTGGCAACTGTAGTGGATGAATTGTCAATGAATACTGCCAAGTCATTGGTGTTGGTTGAGGGTGAGATGTTGTCGATCAGGACAATGGTTTTACAGAACCGTCTTGCTCTTGACGTCATCCTAGCAAAAGAGGGCGGGGTCTGTAAGCGTTTGAAGGTCCAGGAATGTTGTACTTACATTCCAGACAACTCTAAGGATCTGGAGAAATATATAAGCAATATTACTGCCATCCATTATGAGATCGAGGATTTGACGCAAGAGAATGCTTGGGAAACGGTTGGCAAGGGATTTGGAAAAGTCGGAAGCTGGTTTGCCAATTTGGGAAAGAGTTTCCTTGGATTTGTATTGAAACCCCTTATCATAGCAGTGGCATGTGTGATTGGATTGTGGGGTTTAGTGAGATTGTACAAATGGTACAAGTCTAATAGATTGGCGAGGTCAATGAGAGCGCAAGAGATGCAAATGGAGAGGCTGCAGGATAGTCAATACCGCAGTCTGAGAGCGTTGGAATCGTTCAAGCGAGGGAAAATGGCCACAAGCTCAGTTTAGTTGGTTCTTACCCTGAAGACGTTGTGAGGGTGGTGATGACACAGGTCATCAAAGGGGGGAACTGAGAGAGCACCATTTAAAGTGAAATTTGTAGGGGTGCATCATATGTACAAGTAGTCAGCACCCGTATATATAGAGGACTTTTAATCATGTTTAGATGCGATATATGACAAAGTATTAGAATGAATTGGTATCAGAAAAGGTGCAGAACCAACGTTACAAAGTGCAAATTCATACTTACTGCAATATAGAGATGCTTTTAAAATGAAATCTTTAACGAATGATAAGAGTGTTTAAACTGATTCACTAAAGGTGCCTTTAGATTGATTAATTGAACATATAATCATGTGTTATGTACTCGATAATTAGCTTGAGTTAAGAAAATGCGTTTGCTTAAAGGAAGAGGCCTAGAGAATTAAAGTGATATGTCCATGTAAACGTTAGGCCTAGAATCAAGCAGAGGCCTCGTTTTGGAAGTTGTGCAGGCCTGATCGAAATTGTTTGCTTAGCATTTAACTGTAGAAATGTTTGGTAAAAGATGCTTTTAGAAAAATATTGCAACATTGGTAAAATGCGAGCCGAATTAAAATGTATTTCTTTGCAGGTGCATCGCCAAGTAGATTGTAGAGTAGAAGGGCCCATTGTGTATGAGAGTTAGAAATGCTAGACCCAGACATGGAGGAGTAGACCAGGAATATGAAGAAGCAACTAAAGGCGATGAAGAGTCTGGGACCCAAGGACATCGGCTGGACAAAGATAGATCAGAGCCAGACTGGAACATTTTTGAAGTTAACACCTTCGAGAGGGGTGTACCTGAAGGCGTATTGTTCACATCGTGGGGTTTTGTATTAGGGACAGTGCCCCGAGGGTGGAGGCAGAGCAGATGGGCTGAGGAGTCAGAGAGAGTGGTTGGTCTTGGCAAAGAGCTTAGCTATGACTGAGGATTCTCTAGTCAAGGAGAGAAGTGAGTGAACTTCTTTGAAGTCACCACTGCTGAAACCTTTGGTTAGGTTGGATTATTGTTGAATAGGGATGTCACTTAGTATAGAGTAGGGACAGATTAATTTGAATATATGTCTATTAGTCCGATGAGTACCAGAGCTCAGGTTATAGCAATCCTGTTCAGTCTGATGGTTCTGGAATTGATCCTTGTATTATTCATCAGTCGCTTGAGGCTCTTCCGTAGGATTATGTTTGTATTAGTGCCTGTTTATCTTTTGAACCTCTTGCTGAGGTGCTTGTACCTTCAGTTATTTTTATGTAATAAACCTTCAAACTCAGTTTTGGTCAGTGGTCCTTGGGGAAAGTAATTGGGAGTTCTAAATTTTGTTTATTCTCATATGACAGATTGCCTAATTCACTCTATGGCAGGTAAAAAGGTCTAGTCGACCTGTGACGGGATTCTGGAGAATGGCAAGCAGACTCTAGAGGTAAAATCCCGCCTTTTCAAGACCACCATGCACCTGGCTGGGGAATGTAAGCAAAGCAGCTGAACATCATTGAACGGAGGAGGGGCGAGAGACCACCTGACTGGTAGTGGTCTCGGGAAGAGCATAACATCGCTTGGCCCCCCAGGAACATCAAGAACACCTTGAGACTGGCACTGATGAAGCAGTTTGAAGGCTGAAACGTGTATGCTGAGCGTTTCAGGGACAGAATCTCTTTGGGCATGAAAAAAACATTAAAGCCATTTGTTTATTCCCCGGAGTTGTGTCGCGCTGTCTATGTTATGTTATGTTAAATAATTTTCTAACGCGCACAGCTACTCCAAGGAGTGTTCTGGCGCGAGCACAGAGTGAATGAGACGCTCGTCCGTACTAATAGATTTAAATTTTACTCGGGGTGCTATGGGAAGCCAGTGAAGAGAGCGAAGATGACCTCCCACACTGCTTCTTAAGGGGATCTCTAACAGGAGCCGAGCTGCTGTATTTTGCACTACCTCGAGTTTATTAAGGGAGTACCCTGGAATCCCCACATAAAGAGCATTAGCATAATCCAGGTGGGAAAGAATGAGTGCGCGGACAACTGTCTCTTTCGCCGCCCGTGGGAGAAGTGGAAGAAATCTTCTCAAGATTTTGAGGAGACCAATGCAACACCTTGAAAGTCTCTTAACTTGGGTGCCGAAAGATAAATTATCCTGAAACCAAATTCCTAAATTCTTAGCAGTGCTACCGCTAGAGGTCGTGGCAGGAACTCAGACGGTCAGATCAAATCTCTAAAATTAGGGGGAAAATTGCCATACAAGAGGATCTCCGACTTATCTTCATTACATTTCAATTGGGCGCCTGCAAGCCACTTAAATACCTAAGACAAGCAAAGTTCAGCAGAAGCCATGGACTACTCATCCTTTTTATAGGTGAAAAGCAACTGGGTGTCATCAGCATAAGCAATCACCTTAGCCCCCAAAGCCTCAGCCAACACGACTAGAGGGGTAAGATAGATATTGAACATGAGGGGCTAAGGGACGACCCCTGAGGGACCCCAGTAGTAACCAGCAGGGTAGACGCTGCCGGTGGTAACCAGACTTGTTGCACTCGACCCTCCAGAAAGGACCTAATTCAGCCCCAAGCTGATCCAGATACACCAATCTCCGTCAGTGGATCAAGCAGCAAAGATTGGAGAACCGTGTCAAATGCAGCTGAAAAGTCAAGCAGCACTAAGGCTGCTCTCCCGCCAGCATCAAGGCACTCTCGAATAGCCTGAGATACTTCCAGCAAAGCCAATTCGGTACTGTAAGAGGACGGAAAGCCCTACTGAGCTGGGTGCAGAATCCCAGCCCACAAACTCAGTCAGCTGTCTATTCACCACCTTCTCACAGACTATGGCGAGACTGGGCAGAAGAGAAATGGGCCTATAGTTCACAGGAATCAAAGGATTAAGGGCAGGCTATTTTAATGATGGAATAATTTTAGCCTGTGTCCAGCCGTCTGGGACTCGGACTTACTTGGAAGAGAGCATGGACTGTATGTTTTAACCAGCAAGCAGGCGCTGGGTGGCGATGCGCCCTCTCGATCTAGAGCAATGCGGTGTGCCTGCACTTGGAGTGTTTATGTTTACGCGGAGCCCCCCCAGCATGACAAAACCACTTGGTGTGATTCTGGATGCGAGGGGAGAGAGGAGGAAACAATGTGTGCCTGATAAGGGGACAAAGGAATGACTGGACTTCCCAGTAACCAGGGGTGGTGTTGATACCCGCAGCCAATTGTTACTGGGGTACCACATGGAGCCAGGAATGCCCTGTTACTCAACGGGCCTCCTCAACGGACTATCAAGACCACCAAGCACCTGGCTGGGGAATGTAAGCAAAGCAGCTGAACATCATTGAACGGAGGAGGGGCAAGAGACCACCTGACTGGGAGTGGTCTCGGGAAGAGCATAACATCGCTTGGCCCCCCAGGAACATCAAGAACACCTTCAGACTGGCACTGATGAAGCCGTTTGAATTCCTCCCTAGAAGGACCCCCTTCTTGCTGGCAATGGGTCAGCTCAGGTAGGTTGCCCTGTTCAGAAACTTGCTCCCATGTAGGTTCAAGGGCATCCCCCTCAAAGTCTGCCTCCTCCTGGACCGTGGGAACAATGGGGGCTGGTTTCTCACACCCCCTACTTCTTCTCTTTAAGGCAGGTCCCTGGGCCATCCTTTCAGGCTCCAAGGTCTCTTGAACACCCTTAGATGCCATAGACTGAGTGGTCACACACTCCCACTCAGGCAGACCCAACATCTCTAAATGAGTCTTCTCCTCCACCTTTACCCACGGGGAGCTTTCCAAATCATTGCCCAACAGACAATCAACAGGCATGGCTGGTCTCACAGCGTACCAGAGACCCCCCCACTCAGAGGGAATTTGAGCCACTTTGCAATGGCTCTCTGTGTTGTCAGCGGCAACAACTGGGAAGAATGCATTGGGACCACCTGCTCTTCAGACACCAAGTGACACTTGACAGCTGTCACACTGACTCCGGTGTCTCTACGAGCCTCCACTCTATGGCCATTGATGGTCATTCACTGCCTGTATTTTTTAGTGTTATCAGGCAGCTGAGTTCTAGGGACCATCTCAAAGTCTCCTAATGAGACAAGGGACATTTCTGCGGGACCCCACTCCCCTTGGGCACCCATCTCCTCCCCACCCAGGGCTACACTGGCCATCTGATGGGGTGGTGCACGGGGTCGCACATACTGACCCTTTTGGGGACACTGGAGATCATACCAACGGTGTCCCACCTGCTTACACTGAAAGCAGGTAAGAGGCCCCCTATGAACAGGTTCACCTGTCGGTGGTCCTGACTTCTTCTCAGGGGGAGGCTGGGAACCCTTACCTTGGTTCCCTTGGGAATTACTTTGGGGCCCTTTCTGGAACTCCCTCTGTTTACCCTTGTCCCCCCACTCTTCTGCTGGGGACCCTGCCCACCTTTGGCGGAGTCTCTCACAAGACCCTTGTGGACCCTGGTACTGACCCAGCATTCCACCTCTTCAGCAAGCTTACTAGGGTTAGTCAACTTGCTATCAATAAGGTGCTGGCGTAGCTCTGGAAAACAAATGGCAGACAAGGGTCCCCTAGAAATCAAATAATAGAGCGCTTGAAAATTATCCACATTGCTACCCCTCACCCAACCATCCATAGCTCTGCAAAAGAAAGACACATATTCTACCCAAGTGGTTCCCTCCAACTTCTTACAATTCCTGAACCTCTGTCTATAGAGTTCTGGAGTTAAACCATACCTTGTCATCAGTGCTCCTTTCATGTGGGCATAAGACATCCTATTCTCAGTGGGCAGGTCTAACAAAGTATCCCTACCTTCAATTAAAAAGCGTCCCCACAACCCGCTTCTCCAATCCTTTTCAAGGACCCGGTGGGCCAACATTGCTATCTCATAGGCTGCTAACCACTGCCCAATATCTACACTTTTGTGGAAATCTTTGATGACATCCTTGGGAATATGTACTCTGCCTTCTGAAGGCACAGATGGTGTGCTGCCACCAGAGGAATTGATTTCTAAGCCCTTGGCCTTTATTTCTAACTCCCTCAACATCCTCTCATGTTCCATTCTCATCATTCTCTCTCTTTCCAAAGACAACCTGTTATTCTCTGTTTCCTTCTGACTCTGCATCTTAAACTTCAGCCAACTCTAGCTTGAGTGCCCTATTTCTCCCCCTGTCTTCCAGCTCTCTGGGGGACAGGTCTATGGAAGAGATACTGCTGCCAGGTGGAGAGAGACCCCCTCCCCTGGCTGAAAACACTGGCCTCTCAATGGGCCCATCTGCATCGCCAACTGGCTCCACCACAAAATAAGGGGCATTTCTGGCTTCTACCCAGGCCCTCAGCGTCTTCTGGTAGTCATCCTTTTCAGAAATGCCTGGTGTAGCAACTTTCAATTTCTTGCAGAGATGCTTGAGCTGTTTCAACGTGTGGGTTTTCAACCTCCCTTCCTCAAATTTAAGATCTATAGATGCAACAGTTGCTGGTTTACTCATGGTAGTAAAAATTGAGAGTTTTCAGGAAAAACTAACAGTCCAAGGAAAAAGATTCTAATGAAACGTATGTGGTCTCGTTTGGTCTGCACTCACTAGTAGTGTACACCAATTGCTGTATATGAAACACAAATGCAAAGTCCAAATCCTCACCGCTGACCACCAATGTTCGATCTGGGGGTCTCTAGTTGGCAATGGTATTCACCTTTGTCCAAATAGGGACCCTTGCTTCTACGTCAGAGTAAGGGGATTACACTCCTTAATAACCACTGCTTATCCCCTTGGCAGCTTGGCACAAGCAGGCAGGCTTATCTCAGAGGCAGTGTGTTAAGCATTTGTGAATATACACAGCAATACAGTGAAAACACTACAGATGGACACAACACAGGTTTTATAAAAATAAGTATTCTTTATATAGACTTAACACAAGACCACAAACGACAAAAATCCACAATACTACACTTAAGATTGCTTTAAAGATAATAAATGCTGCTTAGTTCAAGTTGATGATTAATGAGACAAAGTTCTCAACAAAGTACCTGGATGCGTAACGCAAAGTAAATAAAAGGCTCAAAAAAGGGGAGATGCGTCTGTTCCGTGATCCGGGGAAATTATGCATTGTGCCTCAATGCTTGCGCAGAGTAGGGGATGCGTCGGGATCCTTACCGGTGCGGGGTTGATGCGTAGATTCTCGGCCTGCGGGCCCGTTGCTGTGCGCAAGATGGCACCTTGATGCAATGTGATGATCCGGTTGCGATGCAAGAAGATGGCGCCCTTGATGCGATGAAGCGATGATGCTGCGATGATGCATAGGCGCCCTGGAAGCCTTGCGACGACTCTGTACTTTAGGGCCGCGACAGGCCCTGCGACGCGCTTCTCCAGTGATGCGATGGTGACGCTCTCGATGGCGTCACGCTTCTCCGGTGATGCTACAGCAGGCAGCTTCGATGAACACACGCTTCCAGGGAGATGCGGCGATGGTTCACTTCTCCGGCGATGCGACGATTTCAGCTGCGGCGGCGACACGCTTCTTCTCGATGCGTCACGCTTCCAGCTCGCAGCGACACGCAAATGTCTGGGGTTGAGAATTCACAGCAAGGAAATTTAGAGGGGAGCTGGAGATGAAGTCTTTTGTCCCTGAGACTTCAGCAGGAGGCAAGCACAGTTCAAGCCCTTGGAGAATATTCTGTAGATGATGAAAGTCCTTAAAAAGTACCTTCTCCTTTCCTTGACAATGAAACAACCACTGCAGGCCAATCCAGCAAAAATCACACTGGCAGAGAGGCAGTCAAACCCCTGCAGCTTCCTTGGTTCTTCTCCTTGGCAAAAGGTTTCTTGTTCCAGAAGTGATCTAAAGTTCTTGGGACTGGGTCCCAATATTTATACGCCAAAATCCTTTGTTCTCTGCAGGCAGAGAGGCCTCTGCCTAGTCCAAACCAGTTCCTGAGCACTTTGTTTACATGACTCTCTCCATCCTTTCACTGTGCAGGGCAAAGACATCAGACGCCCCACAGGAGGTGGAGCCAACACAGGGGAGGGAAGTTACAGCCCTGGAGCACTTTGTTGACATGATTCCTTCTCTCCTTTCACAGTGCAGGGCAGAGACACACCACAGGAGGTGGAGCCAGCATTGTAGAGGGAAGGCCCAGCCCTGTTCAGGTCCCAGGTGCAACTCCTCCCTCCCATCTAGATGCAGATCCCTCTGTTCACCACTGGGCTGCCCCGGCCTGTCTCCTGGAATCCCCCAGCCCTGTCACTCACAAACCCAGACAAGGAATACACAACCTAGCAGAGGCATGCCTGGACAGTTAGGCAAGAAAATACCTACTTTCTAAAAGTGGTATTTTCAAACACAGAATATTAAATACAACTTTACTAAAAGATGTATATTATCATTCTGAGTTCAGGCATACTAAATTCGAATTTCTACCATGTTCCCTGAGTCAGTTAGGATTATAAGAAGGTAATAATCTAACTGCCCATTCTAGCCTATGGAGAACAGGTAGCCTTGCAACAGAGAAAAACGAAAATGACTGTAATTCACTATTAGGACATGCTACACACACCAGAGCATGTCCTACCTTATACTTACCATGCACCCTGCCCTTTGGGCATACCATAGGGGTATCTAATATGAAGCAAAGGGAAAGTTTAGGGACTTGAAAATGGGTGTACTTGCCAAGTCGACATGGCAGTCACAGACTGCACACAGGCCTTGCAATGGCAAGCCTGAAACACATTTTACAAGCTGCTTCTGTGGGTGGCACAACTAGTGCTGCGAGCCCACCAGCAACATTTGATTTACAAGCCCTGGGCACACATGGTGCACTGTACTAAGGGCTGACAGGTAAATCAAATAACCCAATCATGGAATCGCCAATTAGTACATCAATTTAACATAGGGAGCACTTGCATAGTGGCACTGAATAGCAGTGGCACACTGCCCAAAGCATACAACCAGCAAAAACATATAAAAACAGAGGAGGCAATCCGTCAAAATGGAAGGGAGACTCACGCCAATGATGCCAGGTCTAACACTACCTTATTCACTTTTGGATTTGCAGACAGTTTGGTGGTAACTCCAAGGTTTTTTACCTTCTTAGATATTTTAGGAAGTGGTCCTAGATCTTCAAGCCAGGTTCCACACATTTCCTAAAGTCTATTGCACTCTCGCTCATATTGCAGGGACCTTTTTTAACTATGGTTATATCAATAAAGATAAAGGTGAATGATTTCTTCTATCTCTGTTCGCTGGACCTCTGCACAGCATGTTCATTTTTGCTACAGAAACTCATGGGCTACTTAGATTGAATTGCTTGTCCACGCTACACCCAGAGTTCACCATTCCCATAGCTACTACTCTCTGTCAAAGTTACACCATGTGTGCACGCTTTAACCTTTATTTTAGTTAAATATTGTACTAATTAATCCTCCAAAGTTCATAGGAATGCTAGAACTTCACAAAGTTTCATAGTTTTCTATAGTGTTTAAGATTTCCCACATTTAGATCATTTAAAAATGTAATTTATATACTTAATAAATATTTCAGATAAGACTAGTAATATCGATCCTGTACTCTGCCTTAATGGATTCCACTGTAACTTTCCCATATGTAGGTGCTTTATTTACCATCATATTTGAACTGCTGTCAGATGTTACTTCTTGATTTATAGCTCCACGTTCAAATCCCACCCACATATTTCTAGTTTGCTTGCTAGTTTTTTGTGTGTTGAATAAGGGAATGTATCACTTTGATCCAATGAGTACAGGTCAGCCAGGTCCTTTTTGTCCAGGATAACTGTATTTTTGTCCAGGATCTGAATCAGTTTGCTTGGCTACAATATTCTTATCCAAAACTAAAGTTGACTTATTTTACAAGGTTGAGTTGATGCAGACTCTCGCATATGCTTTTCACCCTTTGCTTAACCCTTTGCTTGGCCACTGCTTTCAACTTTACTGAAGTGCCATGAAAGAAATAAAATAGCCAGGTGACTCTGTTGTCTCTACACTATAAGGTTTATGCATTATCATGTTCTCGCTGTTTTGCCTGCACCAACTATTTGGCAACCACACAGTTCCTCAAAATCACAAACTTTCTATCAAACCCCTAAACACTAAAGGATTAAAAAAAATTGACATTATGGTACAAGCAAAGGCTTGAATCTCTTCTTCCAAATGAACAATATTAAGCAAGACGAATTTCTGAGTCAAGAAAAATTCACCAACGCCAAGTTCTTAACTGTTTGAGTGATAGGTCATCCTCTATGCACGCTCGTTCCCTCTGCCTTGTCTTTATCTCATGTTCATTCCCATTTCACTTTTATCTTTATTATCATCTTGCCATCTTGGGCAGGTCTGCCTGTGTCCTTAAATCATACATAAATGAACAAGTTGTTCTATTTGTGCTATCAGTTAAGCTTAAATAAATACTATACCTACATACATGCACACATAAATAGAAAAATAAATAAATGTAACTACATTAACACAAACATAAATTCTAATATATATAAATAAATATTTATGAATTGAATAACCATTCAGAATATGTGCAGCACTAGACAGCTGTAATGTGCTAGGTAAAATTCACATAATGATAATCCAAGGGAACTGTAAGGTATTGATAGGAATAGTATTGATAGTACTCTAGAATGGCACAGTGCACTTTAACCATGTTGTATCGTGTCAAAAGGAAAAACTGTCTGAAATTACTTTAGGAACAACATTGATGGGCGTTGAATTGAAAAATGAATTTGGTACTTCAACGGTATTCTTGTTTTGATTCAACCTCAAAGCCTCTAAAGGAATTGGGTGATGAATGATATTGTTTAATACAGAAGCGCTATAGGATGTGACTTAACAATTGAGCATCATTGGATAAATTGGTCATGTCTTTTTAACTGTCAATAAAGTTATGTTAGAAGAGGTGTAGGTTGGAGCACAGGCCCTGTTAAATGGGCACTCTGCACACACATCTCGATGGCCCTGTGGAAGGCTATGGCTGAAACACGTAGGCCAGAGAAACGAAGGTTTTGAAACAGTTGTAATTGGGTGCACTGCCAGTTTATACGCATTCGATTTTGATCATTTGGGTATCCTAGGTGCTATTCGGCGAGTGGACAAACCTAAACCACTCTCTAGAGTAGAGGAAAACTACTGCTAATTACTTTACAAATTGCCGAAGCACTCTAATGTGAGTAATAGAATTGTTCAGTTACAATCAACAAATTTCAAACACCAATTCTGACAGAAGTAACAAGATATCCAAAAGATGAGTGAATCTTGGAGTCTTTAATGGAGATTACAGCCAGCCGACACGTGTTTCATCGCCTTCGCGATTCATCAGGGCTGAAACAAACAAATAAGTAGCGTCTAGCATGTTCTTTGAGCAAATGAATTTACATACAAGGCCATAGTTTCTGGCCGTTATGTCACATGCAATACAACTTCCTCCTGCAGTGGACACACAGTGAATGTATCATTTCATAAGGTTTGTATCGCTCGTGCCACCACAACACATCCGTGTCGGAGTTCCGGTGTATATTACCGATTATCTATAATGACGTGACTATATGTGATAGTGATTGTAATGGACATGTGCAGGGACGAGATCACCATTATATATCTCAAAGGCAAGCAATGACACATGCTCTATATTTTGGCGGAAGTGTCCTAATCGTGTGCGGCTCTTACATCCTCCATGCTAGTCATTTTGTGAAAATAGTGAGAGACAAGTGTCATTGTGAGAGCATACCTAGAAGGCCGTATCAACGTCAGAAGGTCTGCATATTTTAGAGAAAAGAAAGAAAAAACCGAAAAAATCTCATCACTAACCAAATTTATTTGTTAATATTCAGGCAAAATGCCACCAAATGAGACTGTTCGCCACTAATTGTATGACGGCTTACCGCTCAGCTGGTGATAATTCCGACCCAGCCGGGCCCGTGACTAGTACTACTGGTTCGAGTGCGTCCAGCAGCGATCAATATCTCTGTTTCTATGACAAAGTAAAATAGTATATGTTGTTTTAATATGTGCTGTTCCAGACGTTATCAAGGTAGAAGAAGATAGCTATTTTCTGTATATTCAGACGTCACAATGACAATCTCACTGGAGTCCTGGTATTTAAAACCCAAAATTGATTATATATTCACGGGTAATTCCCTGTCTTATATTCCAACATTAACATTCGATCCAGCGCATTACCACTTTCTAGCGTATTACACAATACTCAAGTACTGCTAATCCACTTACATGAGTATAGAGTCAAGACATATGATAATGGGCTCGGAGGTGACCCGATATAGTTGTTCGTGTTTATGATTTTCGTTATCAAGAGAATATTACTGTTAAGAGAAATAACAGTTATGTTACATATTAGCATGGTAAAACAAGTCATCGTAGCGCAAGTCATCACTATACAATTGTTATACAGGTTTTACCTACTCCTTTTTTTTATTATTCAGTGCGTGGATACCAGTTGCGGTTCCAGATTACGATGTACTCGAAGCTGGAGGGGAACGAGTAATGATACTTTTTAGAGTCAAAAAAATATACAAGTTGTGCCTCCAAACTTGAGGAGGATCGCACAAATAACTCACCCGTGTTTGGCTTCTCCAGCGCGTATGGCGGGTGCACCTCCTCCGAGCTCAGTTCCTGTTTGGACACGTGATTCTGTCTAAACCGACGTATATACGTGCTTGAACGTGACGTGTTCCAGAGACTAGAACGCGTATAATACTAGTGTTTGCCGACCATGTTGCACGGTCTCTCATATTGTAATTTACCCGTGTGGTGAAGATGAACGTCAATTCTCGAAAAATATTTTATATCGTGTACGATGAAAAATCTGTATAATAGAAACATATCGTATTTCTTGATATTTAGAGCGGAGAGTTGCGATGAGTAGATCGTAATCCGAATATTGAAAAAAGTGCCCAACGGGTGTTTGTAAAGGATATAATATATATAAGCGCTCCAATGTGAGAATGTGTGTGATATCTGGGGAATTCGGATATCAAGGATTCTTGATTAGTGCCGACATATAGCGTGACACTAGTTTTCAAGATGATTTTTTATGGTGAAGTGCACACCGTGAATGATTCTGACTTCCTAAATATGTGAAAAGCCCAATCATACTGTGACAGTTTAGCATCTAACATTTTATAAAGTATCTTAAGTTGTTGCTTTGAGGTCTCATAATAGTATTCATATGTACAGGAGAAAACATCCCAGCATTAGGAGAGATTTAAGTGTAGACGAATTCATATGTACAGGTCTGCAGTAAATCACAGTATTCATAAACATTATTCAGACAATGTGGTACAAACAGTACCTATTTCTAGTCACCCAAAAAAAAATTGCATTTCTTGGTCATAATTTAATCCTGACTGTACCGATTTCAAACGCATAATCCAAATCGCTTCAGTGCGTCTCAATTTCAATTCTCGATTCCCACCTCTTACTGCCAATGGTATGGTTTCAATTCCAAAAAATTGCACATTTTTGTTCCGTTGCTCTTTTTGGCATGAGGCTACATGCAAAGCCACTGGATATTTAGGGTCACAATTTACAATCGCTCTTATATGTTCCATCATTCTTTCTTTCAATGGTCTTATTGTACTTCCTACGTAATACTTGCCACATTCACACTCAATAATGTAAATGACAAATTTGGTTGTGCAATTGATGTTGCTCTTGATGGTATAACATATGTCATCTGGGCCTGTGAAATTTGTTGTGCCATGTTTGGCCCATTTACACATACTGCAGAACCCGCATTTGTGAAAGCCCAAACCCCGTTGTGTCAGCCAGTCAGTACTCCTCATGTCACGGGGTACTGTGGGACTCAACTTATTTCGTAATGTATTTCCTCTTCTAAACGAGATTTGTGGTCGCTCTGTAATGTACTCGGTCAGTGTTTTTTCGGATTTCAATAAACTCCAATGTTTTGTTAAACTTTTCCTTAAGTCCAGATGGAGTGAATTGAAATCCGTGACCATTCTTATGCATTCCTTGTTACCTGAGTTAAGCTTCTGTCTGGTGGTGAGGGTGTCTATTCTCCTCACTCTTTTAATCCTTTTTTCAGCTTTTCTAATGGTGTTATATGCATAACCCCTTGTTTGAAACCTTTCTTTCATGCTGGCAATGCATCTCCTGAATTCACAGTCCTCACTACAGTTTCTTCTTGCCCGAATAAATTCGCCAAAGGGTATGGCGTTAATCTGGTGTGAGGGGTGTGAGCTCGATGCATGCAAGATTGCGTTGCACGCTGTCGACTTTCTGAACAATCTACTGTGCAGACAGTTGGAAGAAATATAGAACTCAATATCTAAGAATTCTATATTCGTTTTACTCCACTTCATGGTGAAGTTGATCTTCCATGTATTGTCATTCAGGTATTTGAAGAAATTTTGTAATTGCTCCTCTGAGCCTGACCAAATGAGGATGCAGTCGTCAATATATCGACCCCAGAATATTATGGAGTCGATATATTGAGCACCCTTTGTGCCCCAAATCAGGTCTGCTTCCAGTGCCCCCATAAATAGGTTCGCAAACGAGGGTGATATCTTGGAGCCCATGGCTACACCTTGTTTTTGTCGGTACCAGTTCTTGTCACACATAAAATAGTTGTTTTTAAGGACCAATTCTATCATTGTTGATAGCATCTCAGTATGTTTCCATAGGGTAGCTGGTCTGTTGCATAGGATTTTGTTAATGGCCTGGATACCCAGCTCTGTGTTGATACTGGTGTATAGTGACACCACGTCCATTGTTACCAAAAGAAAATCCTCTTGCCATTCCATGTCTGCTAGGGTACTTAGGATGTGTTTAGAATCCTGTATGTAGGACGGTAAGTTTTTAACTAGCGGACCCAGATAAAGATCCACGTATTCTGCTATCCGTTCCGTGGGGCCCCCTATGCCAGAAACAATAGGTCTCCCTGGTGGAAATGGGAGTTCCTTGTGAATCTTGGGTAAGGTGTATAGCCATGGATATGTGGGTCTAAACACTTTCAAATATAGGTATTCTTCCTCGTTTAATAAACCTGATTGTTTCCACTTTAACAACTGAGAATTGATTTCTATTGTTAAGGGACCAATGGGGTTATAAGTGAGGCGTTCGTAGCATACTTCATCTTGTAATTGTTGACTAATTTCTAATTGATAGTCTATGCGATCCATAATCACTACATTCCCTCCCTTATCTGCCTCTCGTATGATGATAGTGTTGTCGTTCATGAGTGTGTTGAGCGCTACTCTTTGTCCATTGCTGAGGTTATCCTTATATTTGAACATTCTGTCCTTGCGTAGACGGTTCAGTTTGTCAAGATCCTCTAACACACGCTTGTAAAAATTGTCTATGGCATTGCCACCAGGTAGTGTAGGGATCCATTTAGACTTGGACTTTAGTCCACTAACAATGCTAAAATCAGATTCTATATCCAACTCCTCTAGAAGTCTGTCCATGTCTAGAGGAGAATCCTCAATGTCAGTCAATGATAAGAGAAGATGAGTTGCATGCACATCATTTATTGATAAAGATTCAGTGGTGCTAGTTACAGGTGAATTGATAACCCCTCTGTCCCTTTTCTCCAAGCCAAAGAAATGCTTTTTAAGTTTAAGGTTCCTCACAAATTTAAACAAATCGATTTTCAATTTACAAATATCCCCCGTTGCATATGGGTTAAAACTAAGACCTTTGCTTAAAAGGGAAACCATATCTGGAGTAAGGTTTATTTTAGAAAGGTTGATCACCTGCACCTCCCTAGTATTTGCACCATCTAATTCCTGTTGGTCCCTGACCTCAGCTTCCTTCTGTAGTCCTCTGTGCTTCCGTCCCCTGCCCCTCCTGGTTTTGGATCGGATTGGTTTCTTGCTGTAGAGTATCTGTTGCCCTTCCTGATCCGTAAAACCTCTTGAAAAAAAGGTGGCATCCCTTGTCTATCTTGGTTGTCTGATTCACCTCCTGTAGTGCCTATGGAGTTAAGTGAGGAATTGCTAGATGAGACAGAGGTAGGTTCTGAGCCCTGAGTTTTCTTGTTAATGTTTTTAGAGCTGCTCGGGATCAGGGAATCATATTTTTTATCAAAAGTAAAGATTCGACCACAAGTGTAATCCAACTCATCCCTTCTTAGTTGCCTGGCTTTCCTATTTTTGATTTCTGATTGGTGTTTTAATAGGATTTCATCCAGGATGGTGTAATTTTTTACAGTAGACTCAGGTCTGTTTAGATCTTTAATTTCTTGTTCTATGGTAGCTATTTCCGCTTGTAATTTAGCCCCCTTGCGTTCAGCACTAACAATTAATATCTCCATAAGGGTAATAGAATTGTTAGAGAGAGATTCTTCCCATTTGATCATGAGATCGGCGTCTAGGTCATCGTAGGTGGGAAAGATTTGGCCTCTAAGACCTCTAGGAACGCGTTTCAATCTCAAATACTGTTTGAGAGTCGCGCCATCCCACCATTTAGAGTTCTCTAGTTTCTTTAAGCGTTCTAATTTAACAAATTTGTCTCTGAGTCCCTCAATACGAGGGGGATTAGTGCTGGTGGAAGCGGTTTGAGTGGACAAGCCTTTTGCTAGGTTTTCAAACAACTCTTCTGCCATTTTGGTCCTATCCATATCTGGATAATGTGGTGTAATCTAGCAATGGTATACTAGAAATCCCTCACGAGTATTGAAATTGCGTGGCGGCTACCCTCAACTGAAGGCTAACTAGAGAAACGAAGGTTTTGAAACAGTTGTAATTGGGTGCACTGCCAGTTTATACGCATTCGATTTTGATCATTTGGGTATCCTAGGTGCTATTCGGCGAGTGGACAAACCTAAACCACTCTCTAGAGTAGAGGAAAACTACTGCTAATTACTTTACAAATTGCCGAAGCACTCTAATGTGAGTAATAGAATTGTTCAGTTACAATCAACAAATTTCAAACACCAATTCTGACAGAAGTAACAAGATATCCAAAAGATGAGTGAATCTTGGAGTCTTTAATGGAGATTACAGCCAGCCGACACGTGTTTCATCGCCTTCGCGATTCATCAGGGCTGAAACAAACAAATAAGTAGCGTCTAGCATGTTCTTTGAGCAAATGAATTTACATACAAGGCCATAGTTTCTGGCCGTTATGTCACATGCAATACAACTTCCTCCTGCAGTGGACACACAGTGAATGTATCATTTCATAAGGTTTGTATCGCTCGTGCCACCACAACACATCCGTGTCGGAGTTCCGGTGTATATTACCGATTATCTATAATGACGTGACTATATGTGATAGTGATTGTAATGGACATGTGCAGGGACGAGATCACCATTATATATCTCAAAGGCAAGCAATGACACATGCTCTATATTTTGGCGGAAGTGTCCTAATCGTGTGCGGCTCTTACATCCTCCATGCTAGTCATTTTGTGAAAATAGTGAGAGACAAGTGTCATTGTGAGAGCATACCTAGAAGGCCGTATCAACGTCAGAAGGTCTGCATATTTTAGAGAAAAGAAAGAAAAAACCGAAAAAATCTCATCACTAACCAAATTTATTTGTTAATATTCAGGCAAAATGCCACCAAATGAGACTGTTCGCCACTAATTGTATGACGGCTTACCGGCTGGAGAAGCCAAACACGGGTGAGTTATTTGTGCGATCCTCCTCAAGTTTGGAGGCACAACTTGTATATTTTTTTGACTCTAAAAAGTATCATTACTCGTTCCCCTCCAGCTTCGAGTACATCGTAATCTGGAACCGCAACTGGTATCCACGCACTGAATAATAAAAAAAAGGAGTAGGTAAAACCTGTATAACAATTGTATAGTGATGACTTGCGCTACGATGACTTGTTTTACCATGCTAATATGTAACATAACTGTTATTTCTCTTAACAGTAATATTCTCTTGATAACGAAAATCATAAACACGAACAACTATATCGGGTCACCTCCGAGCCCATTATCATATGTCTTGACTCTATACTCATGTAAGTGGATTAGCAGTACTTGAGTATTGTGTAATACGCTAGAAAGTGGTAATGCGCTGGATCGAATGTTAATGTTGGAATATAAGACAGGGAATTACCCGTGAATATATAATCAATTTTGGGTTTTAAATACCAGGACTCCAGTGAGATTGTCATTGTGACGTCTGAATATACAGAAAATAGCTATCTTCTTCTACCTTGATAACGTCTGGAACAGCACATATTAAAACAACATATACTATTTTACTTTGTCATAGAAACAGAGATATTGATCGCTGCTGGACGCACTCGAACCAGTAGTACTAGTCACGGGCCCGGCTGGGTCGGAATTATCACCAGCTGAGCGGTAAGCCGTCATACAATTAGTGGCGAACAGTCTCATTTGGTGGCATTTTGCCTGAATATTAACAAATAAATTTGGTTAGTGATGAGATTTTTTCGGTTTTTTCTTTCTTTTCTCTAAAATATGCAGACCTTCTGACGTTGATACGGCCTTCTAGGTATGCTCTCACAATGACACTTGTCTCTCACTATTTTCACAAAATGACTAGCATGGAGGATGTAAGAGCCGCACACGATTAGGACACTTCCGCCAAAATATAGAGCATGTGTCATTGCTTGCCTTTGAGATATATAATGGTGATCTCGTCCCTGCACATGTCCATTACAATCACTATCACATATAGTCACGTCATTATAGATAATCGGTAATATACACCGGAACTCCGACACGGATGTGTTGTGGTGGCACGAGCGATACAAACCTTATGAAATGATACATTCACTGTGTGTCCACTGCAGGAGGAAGTTGTATTGCATGTGACATAACGGCCAGAAACTATGGCCTTGTATGTAAATTCATTTGCTCAAAGAACATGCTAGACGCTACTTATTTGTTTGTTTCAGCCCTGATGAATCGCGAAGGCGATGAAACACGTGTCGGCTGGCTGTAATCTCCATTAAAGACTCCAAGATTCACTCATCTTTTGGATATCTTGTTACTTCTGTCAGAATTGGTGTTTGAAATTTGTTGATTGTAACTGAACAATTCTATTACTCACATTAGAGTGCTTCGGCAATTTGTAATGAAACACGTAGGCCACCTCACACTGCTGGTGCTCTTGGTGTTATCGCTTAAGGTTTCAATAAACCTACTTCAAAATAATTTAATTGGATGTGCCGTGCTCTGTTTTCTTCACCGTTTGGAGTTGAAATCTTGGTGACTGTCTATAGATATATATACCCAAAGGTGTCTTGGAAGTTGGCATTCACGCTCTTGGCTGTACCGAGAAGCCTGGCTTTGTTGTTTATTTGTTTTAAATGTTACTTTATTTTAAATTATTTAAATAACCATTTTTATTCAAATACATGTAATGTTATTTTTTAAATTCATGAATGGTATGCATAGCTTTAAATAATGTTTTATATATATGAAATACATAGAAATATTTTACTATGGGTGGCATTTTACAAAAACTCTAAATTAATAGTGCTGTACCTTTTTTCCATTCCTTTCTACATTTAAATAAATATATAAAGTTAGTTTACGTGCATGTTTACTTTTACAATTTGTAGCAAATTTTCCGCTTTTGGCTATTCGCCATTTCTGAATGTAAATTTGCCAGACAGTGTAGGCTTACATGTCTTCACTCCCTGAAACTATAAGGAAGAGCCTAATTTACAAGTGTAAAATCACTACTTGTAGGTTTTCACATGTAGGCAGATATCTGTACAAATAGGGCAGTTATTTTCATATGTTAAAAAGCATACGGGAAAGTAAGTTTACCTTTGTTAGTTCAGCTTTGTGAATAGACTTGGCAATATCTAGTATTTTGCAAAGTGAGCATATTTGCTCTGGACGCTGTCTATCAATCTTTCATGTTGGAATTTCGTAGTTGTTATGCTTTTGTTGTTTCTTCTTACACCAGCAAAAATGCTAGTACATGACAGCGAGAGGTCATGCAATCAGATAATTTGCATCTCTGCTAAGTGGGATGTTTAATGGACCTGTACATTTTCAAAACTTTTAAACAAGGTGAAACCAGGACAGTATCATGAACTCATAGATCATGCCAGCAGTGGCAGTAATTTATGCAATGTGGCTGGTATCGCAAGCCTGAAAATGTATTAAGGACAAGGAAGCATCCCTAGCAAGCACTATAGAGCAGCCTTTATTCTGTGGGCGCCAGCAGGAAAAGAATAATCAAAGCATCCATTAAAAGTTATAAAAAATAAACTCTTGGAAGATAAATGTGTGCATTGTTTTACTGCGCAGAAAAACGAGCACGTACACCCTCCATTTATGTTAAAATACACCGCTTTGTGTAGCAAAGCAACCCCCCAACAATAATATATTGTACACTCTACTTATGGAGCATTGTCAGTAAAATGAAATTGGCAGACTTCCCCCCTTGATTAAGGACATTTGGTGACTATGACATATTCCCTCTTTGATTAGGGACACGAGTGGTATCAGGGTCATTTCAATGTTATGCTAAATGTTAATGCAAGCAATTCTGAACTGAGTTAAATAAGTCAGTTCCTGCAGGCAGTTGTCATACCATTCACTCTTAAATCCAAAATGGTAGCACGTTTTACTCTTATGATTTACTTCAGTAGATATTTGGCTATAACTGCTGCCAAAATCTGCCAAGAAGCAGAATGTAAAATGTTGCATATGTGGTAACAGGAACACATCATTAAACTACACAAGAAGGGAAGGTGCATTGAAGAGGTAGTTGTACAATAGTAGGCCTAAGTAAGAAGTTGTCTGACCGAGACAAATTACAGGAAAAAGGCAGTGGAGTGAGGAAATGTTGGGGACATCATCTATCTCTCAAGGTCTTGTCAATGGGTATCAACAGAGAACGGTGCAATTTGTGTAGGAGCTTCCTAATTTATAGAAACACAGACCGGGCGGTGAGGGGTTGAAGGGTGTCTTCAACTCATTAACGGTGGATGCAGAGGTATCCTAAGTAAAATAGAGAGAGAGAATATTGCAGTTGACTTATTGTTAAGGTTAGCATGGAGCAAATAGCACCAGTTATTGAATAATCGGCTTAGGAACTTCACTCACTAAAAGCAATATATTTTGTAAAATTGTATTTCTGAATTATGCCATAGGCTTTCATACTAATGAGTTACACCAAGTATGAAATGCACTTTGGCAAAATATTCTTGAAATCATTATTTTGAATTCCTTACACTGTAATGCATGCTGTACACCCTCAGACTAATGAGTCACACTAAGGAACAAGCATTTGCAATGCAATAGGTCTCGCATTTACAGGAGTTTGAGCTATTGGCATTGTTAATTACAATGCCTTTTATTTATGTTTTGGTTTTTAAAACATAAATGAAAGGAATTGTCATTTACAATGTTAATAGCTCAAACTCTCGCAAATGCGAGACCTATTGCATTGCAAATGCTTGTTCTGTCAAGCTTTCTGTTTTAGACTGATATAATAGGTTGCCTCACTATGGTTGCCACTTATTCAATTATGTGCCTAGAGAGTATTGGTTATATGGGTGCTATAAATTATTTGTTATCATTACAGCCTCGGTGCTACCTGCTGCCGCCTCCTGAAACCACTTCCAACAAGTCCTAACATTCCTTTGTTTTCCTGATGTAGCTGGCCAAACAAATGAATAAATGAACACCTTGTTGGCACTTGGATGACGTTATAGTCGCCTTCCGAGAGATAAACGTTCGTACTATTAGGGGGACAGTGTGTGTGTGGGGGGGGGGGGGGGCTCTGCAGGTCACAGGCACTACTAAAAGGCACATCGTGTGACCTTGAGGCCAATGTAGGGAGCATGCCCCTGAAAGCTTCTTCCCATTCTTTTACACTACCCCAACACCCAGTCCACCCACCCACCTGTCCACAAACCCTCCAGGACACAAAAACATTTTCTTTTGGCCCGTGAGGGAGAGCAACCTCCGTGTCTCAGGCAGCACACATCTCAAACCACGTAAGAAAGGCAGTCGCCTGACCAGCCCAGCATCTACACACTGTTAAAACTCGATTTAAAGTTTATCTGACTTTCTCGCTGCCTCTGTTCCCACTAACGCGCCAGAGCATCCAACGCCCCCTCCGGAGCAGAGCGGAGTGGCACATTCCTCAATATTAATGTAGTCGCCTGCTCAATATACTGAAAGAGAGTGTAGGATTGCCCACCCTATTGGTTGCTGCGCCGCAGGTGCGATGCTTCAGCGGAGGGTCCAACCACCAGGCAGCAGCTCGCGGGGATCCTCAGACGCCGCGTGTCCTGCGCATCCCTCGGGGCTGTGCTGCTTCACCCGGTCTCACACTTCTCTCTGCGCCTGGTGTTGTTTCTCCTCATTGAACGAGGCAAGGTTGCCAAAGGCAACAGCTAACCCTTAAATCTCCTTTCAACAAGCCTTCTTGCCAGGACTGAGGCTGCAAGGAGCGCGCCAGACACCCCCGGGAGGCCATGCCTTCATTAGCAACATTCAGACGCCTGGCCCGTACGTAGCTAGAGCAATAAATAAACAAACTAAACATATACATCGACTGTAATATTAAAAGAATGTAAAGTCAAGTAGTGTTTCAAATTAAATATTGGCCCAACATAACTGAAATACCTTAAGATGCGCCAGACTAAAACAGGAGTTAGGACTATCTGAGTGAACACACTTAGCAGTATAAAATACCTATTTACAATGGTCCATACTCTTATTCATTTAGGCATTTTACATATCATCAACACACGCCCTCTTCAAGCCACGTCAGAGCTCTTTAAACTTTTTGAAGCATCAACAACTTATAGAATACACGCATAACTCTTCTAGTCGCCCGGTATTTGTGGCACCTGAAAACCTTTATTCCAGGTGAACTTTGTTATTATAATTTTTTTTAATTAAGTCCGCTCTCGATTTCCCTCCTTCCACCTTTGTAGGCATTATTTCGCGCGCTATTAATCACTCCACTGGTGCCTGTTTTTTATAAATTAGCCTTCCATTTTTAGGAAGCCGTAGGTAGGCTGGAATGCACTTTAAACGCCAGCACATTTGCTTTGGCGGGGGCTTCTTGAACACGGATACACAGTGCGATATTTAACAGAGAACTGCTCGTGAGGGGCATTTGTGTAAACAGTTTTTGTAGCAGCTTTATCTGTGAGGTCAGCTTTAATGCCTGCTGTGCTGCTGCCAGGAAGCCATAGCTTAGAATCCGGTCAGACAGGACTTGCGGGAGTTGTCCAGGGAACTGAGTGACAACGCACCTCAGTCGGCCCTCCTTGTCCGCACGTTTAAGGAAACCTACGAGCACAAAGGTGCCGCTAAATGATTGTGCTTAAAGAATACTGCTCCAGCCCAACCCACCAGACAAAGAGAAAGTAAAAATGATACAGACCTGTTCGAATTTAAGTGAGCCCGCCTTAGGGAAATCTACCCGCCAGCAGCTATCCAGTTCACATGGGGCACCAGGATCTTCCGGCTACTGACATCAACGAAGCCTCTTGATAGCCTCATAGCCAATAAAAAAAACGGAAGTCAGGCACTTTTGCCTGAGACGGGGGCGGGGCCTGCAATCCGGCAGGAAGTCCCGCCCGCCGCCGCCGAGGAAGAAGTGGAGCCGGCCGACTGATGGCCTCTCCGCAGCCCGGGGCTCCCAGGTGCTGGAGGGAGCCCCGGAAGTGAAGTCCTGCCCCCTGGTACCAGCGCTGCCGTAGATGAGACACTGAACACGTCGAAAGAGCCCGGTAAGTGGTGGGGGTGGGGGTGGGGGGGTGTGGACGCGGGTGTGTCTGTGTGTGTTCGAATGTGTCTGTGCGTGTGTCTGTGTGTGTGCGCGTGGGTTTGCGTGTGTGTATGCAGTGTGCGTGTGCCTGTGTATGGCTGTGTATGTGTGCATGCGTGAGTGTAGAGTGTTTGCGCAAGGGAATGAGGCAGGAGAGGGGCACGGCGCCGTGCGCGCTCACGAGGTCAAAACTGAGCACATCTGCGCTCGTGCACCCTCTCCTGTCCACATTCCCAAAAACGGGTAGCAATAGTTGTCGAAGCACACTGCAATCAATGCTTACGCATTGAATGCAGGTCGTGCTTCGACCTAAAAACGGTATTTAGAGAAATATTCTTGAAAACCCTGTTTTGACTTCGTTTCACTGCATATCACTTGCCTCCACAGTCCACTGAACATATCATTTGAAAGTTTACTCGCTGTGTCAAAAAATTGATGTCTTTTATCCAGAGGCATAGCTAAAGCTTCTGGCACCCGGGGCTATCCCGGTAGCAAGGGGGACGGCGAGCACTTGAAAGAGGTCCGAGAGAGTAGTATCACCGCTAACAGTTACCCCGATCATGCAAGGTACTTGCACATACAGGACACTGTCCAAGGCTACACAGTAGGTAGGAAGGCACATCTTTTATACCTTTCACCAGCTCCCTCTGTGTTTTTCACTTATCAAAGAAAGCAGGGGATGCAGTTGGCACTCAGGGCCACATTATACCCAGACCCCTTGGCGCGAGGATCTGCATATATCACCATCACAATAGTAAGTCATGAGAAAGGATGCAATACAGAGAACACAGACACTTGCCTGGGGTAGCTAATCAATTGCATTTACTGTTGCATTGTACCAGAGATGATATTGACCAATAAAGGCACCCAAGGTATTCCTGTTGGTCAGGTATGGTCAGTTCATACAAGTCAATACTTGTGCAGACACACCCTTGGGCTGCAGAAGTGTGGTGTCAGGCTGGGGCCGCAGAAATCCAGTCTTGAGTTGAGAGGTGTACACTGAGAGAGATTGTCTATGCCTGTTTCCTACTGCAGATTTTTCTACTTCTAGTCCTACTAAGTGCATGATCCACAGTAACTTAGAATAGAATGCTGTATTTCCTGCATTCAGTAGACACACTTACTAACCCCAAGTGAGGTGTATACTGTTTGTGAGAAATAGAACACACTCAAAGCTTTTCACTTGGAAATGAGGCGTAACGTGCAGAATCAGTATTTAACCCAACCAATTTAACATGTTTTCACTTTTTCAAAGGCCATTTCCTGCCGAATACATTTCCACAAGTTTGACTTGCCAAAAACTGTCATGGGAAAACAGCAGAGATGCAATATGTATCTCACAGAGCAAAATCCCAGTCCTATCAGGAACTTCTATTTGCATAGATTTTGGTCAAAGCTCAGAATCAGGGCTTAACCTTCTGAATTACCGCTACTAAGTGGCTGAGAACATGTCCCTGCTATGGTTTTCACACTCCAGGACACTACAGGCTCAGCTTCCAGGCCTGGAGTTTTCTGTAACACCCTAATGCAGTCTGGGATTTGTAGTGATGTTATGCTTCCATTGAACTACTTAGACAAGGACACTTGACACCAGACATTTGTAGGTTTAAAGTAATGACATGGACAAAGGATGCTACCCTAGAAGAGCTCCTCGCATGAGCGTTTTCTTGGGTTTTTAAGGATATGGGAACAAAAAACTCATTCATCTTTTAAAATATAGTTGGACAGATGCTCTTTTTCACCATTTACTTCCACTGGAATCAGCTGTTCGGATCCCCGCTCTAAAATCCAGGCTTTCCAAGCAGCACTTCCCTAGCAGGAGAGGGGGCTGCTCCACGGAAGGCAGCAAACCTTGCTGTTTGATATCTGGTAAAACTTCCATGTTTCATAATCAGCCTCTGTCTTGTGTCTAGGGGTTAATTAGGCACGAGCTGCCAGGCTACTGATGCTCACTGATTCACTGAATGAGGTGTGGGGCAAGCAACGAAGGGCTCCAGTCAAGGGAGGTAATGGCTCCTTTATTCTTGACAGATGCAGTCTCTTCAACTATCAAAATGAGGAGGCTCTCACGCCATGGTCACCAAAGATCCTTTCCTCTCCTCATGTCAACTGAACTGTTTAGGGGTCTCCAACCTTTTCTGTAGTGAGAGCTACTTCTGCTCCATGAAAATCATTGTGAGGTACTAAAGGCTGAGTAATGTGTGCATTATTTCCCACCCACACCCAGCTTTACTGACTAGGGATAAAGAAATATCCATGTAATGCCTGCAATGCACAATATGAAACCAAAGTGTCTGGCATTAAACCCAGTTTCCCTCTTCAACACATTGGCGTCGATTCCGATCCGTTAAAAAGTGCTCCGAATTGCGGTTTGGAGCGTTTTCCCCCGTACGAATCGTACCCGTAGGCGTCCCCGTACGATTCTGAAAGTACGATCACAATCTAAAGCGTCACTCCGTACGCCTTGTAAAAAACGCCGTCCGAATCGAAAGTCCATACGAATTGCAGTCGGCTGACGCTCCACGCTACGTCCGAACGTAAAAAGACCGCGTCTCCCGAACCAGGAAGTACGATCCGTGTAGAACACACTCCGTATGGCTCTTTTTCTACGAGAGCTCAAAACTACCGTAAAACCACACTCCGGCACGACCCGCACCCTGTACGCAACAAGCAGGACATGAACTCCATCGTCCGTCTCATCCCTATCCTGTACGGACACCACCTCGTACTTAGAAACCGATGACGGCGCAGAAGGTGAGTACAACCAAGTCCAACATACCTGTACGTGTTGCCACACGCGCACATCTCCATTGCACGACTGTAATGTCTGGGTACGTTGCACCACACACTTCCGCACTTCACCAGTGTAATACAAAGACGTACCGCACCTACGTCATCGACCTAGGGGTACGGTACGTCACCGCACTCCACCAGTGTAATACGTGCCGCATGTACGTCATCCAGCTCGGGGTACGGTACGTCACCGCACAACACCAGTGTAATACGGAGACGTACCGCACCTACGTCATCGAAGTACATCCCCGCACTCCACCAGTGTAATACGTGCCGCATGTACGTCATCGAAGTACGTCACCGCACTTCACCAGTGTAATAGACGTGTGGGACATACGTCTGCTATGTCATTGTAAGTGTAAGTATCAGAGTGTGTGTGTGTACAACACCCCCACCACTGCCCACCAGTGCCCAGCATCAGAGTGTGTGTGTGGCAAAGACCCCCACCACTGCCCACCAGTGCCCAGCATCAGAGTGTGTGTGTGGATAACACCCCCACCACTGCCCACTAGTGCCCAGCAACAGAGTGTGTGTGTGGCTGAGACCCCCCCACTGCCCACCAGTGCCCAGCATCAGTGTGTCTGTGAATAACCCCCCCCACTGCCCACCAGTGCCCAGCATCAGAGTGTGTGTGTGGATAACACCCCCCCACCACTGCCCACCAGTGCCCAGCATCAGAGTGTGTGTGTGACTAACACCCCCACCACTGCCCACCAGTGCCCAGCATCAGAGTGTGTGTGGCTGAGACCCACACCACTGCCCACCAGTGCCCAGCATCAGAGTGTGTCTGTGGATAACACCCCCCCCACCACTGCCCACCAGTGCCCAGCATCAGAGTGTGTGTATGGCTAACACCCCCACCACTGCCCACCAGTGCCCAGCATCAGAGTGTGTGTGTGGCTGAGACCCACACCACTGCCCACCAGTGCCCAGCATCAGAGTGTGTGTGTGGATAACACCCCCCCACTGCCCACCACTGCCCAGCATCAGAGTGTGTGTGTGGCAGAGACCCCCACCACTGCCCACCAGTGCCCAGCATCAGAGTGTGTGTGTGCATAACACCCCCACCACTGCCCACCAGTGCCCAGCATCAGAGTGTGTGTATGGCTAACACCCCCACCACTGCCCACCACTGCCCAGCATCAGAGTGTGTGTGTGGCAGAGACCCCCACCACTGCCCACCAGTGCCCAGCATCAGAGTGTGTGTGTGGATAGCACCCCCACCACTGCCCACCAGTGCCCAGCATCAGAGTGTGTGTATGGCTAACACCCCCACCACTGCCCACTAGTGCCCAGCATCAGAGTGTGTGTGTGGGTGAGACCCTCACCACTGCCCACCAGTGCCCAGCATCAGAGTGTGTGTATGGATAACACCCCCCACCACTGCCCACCAGTGCCCAGCATCAGAGTGTGTGTGTGGCTGAGACCCCCCCACTGCCCACCAGTGCCCAGCATCAGAGTGTGTGTGTGTATGGCTAACACCCCCACCACTGCCCACCAGTGCCCAGCATCAGAGTGTGTGTGTGGCTGAGACCCACACCACTGCCCACCAGTGCCCAGCATCAGAGTGTGTTTGTGGATAACACCCCCCCACCACTGCCCACCAGTGCCCAGCATCAGAGTGTGTGTGTGTGAATAACACCCCCCCCCACTGCCCACCAGTGCCCAGCATCAGAGTGTGTGTGTGTATGGCTAACACCCCCACCACTGCCCACCAGTGCCCAGCATCAGAGTGTGTGTGTGGCTGAGACCCACACCACTGCCCACCAGTGCCCAGCATCAGAGTGTGTGTGTGGATAACACCCCCCCCACCACTGCCCACCAGTGCCCAGCATCAGAGTGTGTGTGTGGCAAAGACCCCCACCACTGCCCACCAGTGCCCAGCATCAGAGTCTGTGTGTGGATAACACCCCCACCACTGCCCACCAGTGCCCAGCAACAGAGTGTGTGTGTGGCTGAGACCCCCCCACTGCCCACCAGTGCCCAGCATCAGAGTGTGTGTGTGGATACCCCCCCACTGCCCACCAGTGCCCAGCATCAGAGTGTGTGTGTGACTAACACCCCCACCACTGCCCACCAGTGCCCAGCATCAGAGTGTGTGTGGTTGAGACCCACACCACTGCCCACCAGTGCCCAGCATCGGAGTGTGTCTGTGGATAACACCCCCCCACCACTGCCCACCAGTGCCCAGCATCAGAGTGTGTGTATGGCTAACACCCCCACCACTGCCCACCAGTGCCCAGCATCAGAGTGTGTGTGTGGCTGAGACCCACACCACTGCCCACCAGTGCCCAGCATCAGAGTGTGTGTGTGGATAACACCCCCCCCACTGCCCACCACTGCCCAGCATCAGAGTGTGTGTGTGGCAGAGACCCCCACCACTGCCCACCAGTGCCCAGCATCAGAGTGTGTGTGTGGATAACACCCCCACCACTGCCCACCAGTGCCCAGCATCAGAGTGTGTGTATGGCTAACACCCCCACCACTGCCCACCACTGCCCAGCATCAGAGTGTATGTGTGGCAGAGACCCCCACCACTGCCCACCAGTGCCCAGCATCAGAGTGTGTGTGTGGATACCACCCCCACCACTGCCCACCAGTGCCCAGCATCAGAGTGTGTGTATGGCTAACACCCCCACCACTGCCCACTAGTGCCCAGCATCAGAGTGTGTGTGTGGGTGAGACCCTCACCACTGCCCACCAGTGCCCAGCATCAGAGTGTGTGTATGGATAACACCCCCCCACCACTGCCCACCAGTGACCAGCATCAGAGTGTGTGTGTGGCTGAGACCCCCCCCCCCACTGCCCACCAGTGCCCAGCATCAGAGTGTGTGTGTGTATGGCTAACACCCCCACCACTGCCCACCAGTGCCCAGCATCAGAGTGTGTGTGTGGCTGAGACCCACACTACTGCCCACCAGTGCCCAGCATCAGAGTGTGTGTGTGGATAACACCCCCCTCACCACTGCCCACCAGTGCCCAGCATCAGAGTGTGTGTGTGTGTGGATAACACCCCTCCCACTGCCCACCACTGCCCAGCATCAGAGTGTGTGTGTGGCAGAGACCCCCACCACTGCCCACCAGTGCCCAGCATCAGAGTGTGTGTGTGGATAACACCCCCACCACTGCCCACCAGTGCCCTGCATCAGAGTGTGTGTATGGCTAACACCCCCACCACTGCCCACCAGTGCCCAGCATCAGATTGTGTGTGTGGCAGAGACCCCCACCACTGCCCACCAGTGCCCAGCATCAGAGTGTGTGTGTGGATGACACCCCCCCACCACTGCCCACCAGTGCCCAGCATCAGAGTGAGTGTGTGGCTGAGACCCCCCCCCCACTGCCCACCAGTGCCCAGCATCAGAGTGTGTGCGTGTATGGCTATCACCCCCACCACTGCCCACCAATGCCCAGCATCAGAGTGTGTGTGTGGCTGAGACCCACACCACTGCCCCCCAGTGCACAGCATCAGAGTGTGTGTGTGGATAACACCCCCCCACTGCCCACCAGTGCCCAGCATCAGAGTGTGTGTGTGGCTGAGACCCCCACCACTGCCCACCAGTGCCCAGCATCAGAGTGTGTGTATGGCTCACACCCCCACCACTGCCCACCAGTGCCCAGAATCAGAGTGTGTGTGTGGATAACACCCCCCACTGCCCACCAGTGCCCAGCATCAGAGTGTGTGTGTGGCAGAGACCCCCGCCACTGCCCACCAGTGCCCAGCATCAGAGTGTGTGTGTGGAAAACACCCCCACCACTGCCCACCAGTGCCCAGCATCAGAGTGTGTGTGTGGCTGAGACCCACACCACTGCCCACCAGTGCCCAGCATCAGAGTGTGTGTGTGGATAACACCCCACCCCACTGCCCACCAGTGCCTAGCATCAGAGTGTGTGTATGGCTAACACCCCCACCACTGCCCACCAGTGCCCGGCATCAGAGTGTGTGTGTGGGTGAGACCTTCCCCCCACTGCCCAGCAGTGCCCAGCATCAGAGTGTGTGTGTCTATGGCTAACACCCCCACCACTGCCCACCAGTGCCCAGCATCAGAGTGTGTGTGTGGCTGAGACCCCCACCACTGCCCACCAGTGCCCAGCATCAGAGTGTGTGTGTGGATAACACCCCCCCCCACTGCCCACCAGTGCCCAGCATCAGAGTGTGTGTATGGCTAACACCCCACCACTGCCCACAAGTGCCCAGCATCAGAGTGTGTGTGTGGCTGAGACCCACACCACTGCCCACCAGTTCCCAGCATCAGAGTGTGTGTGTGTATGGCTAACACCCCCACCACTGCCCCCCAGTGCCCAGCATCAGAGTGTGTGTGTGGCTGAGACCCACACCACTGCCCTCCACTGCCCAGCATCAGAGTGTGTGTGTGGATAACACCCCCCCACTGCCCACCAGTGCCCAGCATCAGAGTGTGTGTGTGGATAACACCCCCACCACTGCCCACCAGTGCCCAGCATCAGAGTGTGTGTGTGGCTGAGACCCACACCACTGCCCACAAGTGCCCAGCATCAGAGTGTGTGTGTGGATAACACCCCCACCACTGCCCACCAGTGCCCAGCATCAGAGTGTGTGTGCACAACACACCCACCACTGCCCACCAGTGCCCAGCCTTTACATCAAAAACATACCATTGTTAACCACATTACCATCAGGAGATTGACACATGTCAACATACCTATATTTTAACATCACACCAGCTCCCAGGCACACAGCAGTCACAGACATGATCACACAAACTAAACTTCAGAAAAGGAAAATAATTGCTTTATTCAGCTGGTTCAAAGTAGAAAAGCAAATAAGAGTCCTCGCTCATTAAAGGCCAATGGCCAGTCCAAAGATGTCTCTGCAACAGTTTGTGCCTCCATGGGTGTGATCACACCCAAACTTGCGTGCACATGGCATTTAATCCGCTGTGGAAACTACGGGGGCACCATCTGTGGAATCCTCCGGCACCGCATGGACAGGAGAGGGAAGGACAGGTGGAGTGGGTGCAGGTGTAGTGGATTCATCCACACTGGTTGGGGCATCGCCGAAAGTAGCTTCAAAAACCTGGCTGCACACCTCAGCCAGTGCGGAAAAACTACCACCTGAACCCGGGGACACATTGGGGGTGGAGGTACAGGGCTGTGAGTCTGTTCTACTGGGTGTGTGGATGCGTGTGTGAGGTGTCTCCCCTCTCCCTGTGGGTGTGCCTACTTCCCCTTGAGATTGGGTGCGTGGAGCTTTGAGCTTCTTATGCTGTGTGTGTGCGCTGGGTGTGTCTGACCTGTGGCGTGTGCGTGTATGCTGTGTAGGTATGTGAGATGCAGAGGTGGATGGGTCTGAAGGATGGGGGGACAGATGCGGCTGGGTGTACAGAGCTGCCGTCACTGTTGACTCTATGGCAGCCACACTCCGACGTAGATCAGACATGGCCGATGACATGCCCTCCATGAACGACACCACCTGAGTAATCAGTTGTGTATGTCCATGGAGGCAGTCAGCATGGATGTCTGACCTACTGCAATCTGCCGGAGTAGGTCCACAGTCTCAGCACTGAGGGCAGCAGGGGACACAGGGGCAGGGGCTGCGGTGCCGGGAACAAAGGAGACACGGGGTCTAGCACAGACCCTAGGGACACTAAGGACTGGGAGGGTGGAGATGGTACTGGAGGAGGGGAGGCCAGCCAAAGATGAAGATGTGACCATTGCTGCATATTCCCCCTCCTCCTGAGAGTCTGACTCAGAGTTGTCGGCATGGTAAGATGTGTCAGTCACATGTCGTCCGGCCTGCAGACTCTCCTCACCCTCCGTGCCACTGGCTCCCTCTGACTCCTCAAAGCAGGTGGCACTGTCGCTGGGTCCCTTGCCTGGTCCGCGCCTGTGTCTCCTCCAGATTCAGATGATGATGCTGTGGGCTAGGAGAAGAATAAAAACATATCATTCACCTGTACACATCAGACATATCAGCTACAATACATTTGGCCTCATTTCTAAACATGGCATGCATCATGAGTCACATGACACTGAACTCTGCGCAATGATAAGTCTAGTTGTGGCCAATTGTGAGAGACACAACGCTCAATGTATAGTAGGATACAAGCAACAGGCAAGGCAAAAACTTGTATGAGAGACACAATGATGATCCACTGCCTGACAACAGGATAGCTGATTATGCATCACAGCTCATTTTCCCACCCTGCCACCCAAACCCAGACCTGGACATGTTTGAATTGCTTAGACCTTGTGCCACATGGGAAAAGTCCTGCCTGAACTGAAATGTGATGCCATCCTGGGACCTGAACCAAGTGTAACATCACCTCACACTGGCATCACAGCTGTTGACACCCAAAGCCTCATTGTGTGGCTGACCATCATTAATAGTTAGAAACAACATTCTACTTATTTGGTGAATATGCACACACGCACTGCCCAGTGTGAGTATGCATAAGCCCAAAATATTGCACATGTACATTGTGCACCTGTATCCAACACATGACAATTCGAAAGAGTACCATGGACAAAGGCCACTGAGGCTGACTCGTGCAGAAAGCACATGTTGAGACTCAAGATCAGTGCCAAAATATGAAGAATGGCAGACACAGTGCACATGTGGTGCTACATGTAATGTACCAACAGGTGTCACAGACCCCCCTCCAACATGATGATGTGCAAAGGAAGATGCATACTGAGACATTGCACCATAGGAGTACATGTGAAAAACAAACATCAGCCAAAGCGCAGGGCAAATGTGGAGTAGGGCAAGGCATGTAAAGAAGCAGCTGCAGAAACTGGGACATTCTAATGCCAATGCATGGAGTGCCTGTCTGACCACACCACTCAAACTATGGGAGTGTTACCATGCCTTGGAGCACTGCAGGGAGCATGTGACACACATGACAACAAACAGACATGTACCTACCCCCTACTTGCTGCTGTCCCTCCTGCAACTGCCTATGGAGGTCTGGGAACACCACTTCCAGGACCCGGAGCATGTGGGAGGTGAGGTGGCGGGTGCCGCCATGCCGGCGTGGAGTTTCCAGATGCAGCTGTACTCTGGCGATGCGGCGGGTCCAGCACCGGATGTCCTGCCACCTCTTCTTGATGTTTCTGAGCCTCCTGCGAGGCCCCCCCTCACTCCTGACAGCCCTGGCGATGGCCAGCCAGATTTCACCCTTCTCATAGGCAGATACCTGTCACAAATATAAAGTAAAAGAACATCAGTACACCTGGTCCATGTTCCAAAGACACACATATGTGCACAAAATACTTGATGACAACAGGGCATCGTAGGTTCCACACATTTCCATCATTGTCCAGGAGTATGTGGCCTATGAGCAAACACTTCTGCATTACATGCCATTGAAAGGCTACAGATGACATGACGTGCGCTAAACACTCTTAGAGCATGCTACATCTGGGTGCACTGCAGCCCGTGACACGCTGTCACACACCCCACTACAAGAAAGAACTCTCTTGAAACAACACTGTACACCCTGGCACTCACTCCCAACAACATTGCATCTATACACTATACATACACAGTGGCCATAATGTCACACACACAACAGGTGCACACTCCAAGGTATTGCACACATCACTCACCTGATCCTCTCGTCTCCCATACAGCTTGCTGTAGTTGGGCAGGAGGGCATCCAGCAGGGCCTTGTTCTCACCATCAGTGAATGCAGGTGCCCTCTCCATGCTCAGCTAATCAGGGTCCAGAGGATTCAGAGACAGCAGCTGTGGTTACCACACCAATGTTGTGCAGGCAAATGCCCTCCCACAGCCACATGCTGCCTTATATCTGTGCTGCAAAGGGTCTGTGAGTCCAAGGAGTAGTGTGTGATAGGCCACCATAGTTAGCATCCTATGTTCCATCCAATCACATCACACATAAGCCCAATACACACATATGCATGGTTTGAAAATTGAGCCTGAGCTGAACAACAACTTTTGCAACATTGTATAGTTTTGCCAAACTGAATTTTCTAGAACACCTGTAGGAGGCTCAAAAAACTCTGTATCCATGACAACCTGGTTGCATTTTGATCAGTACACTGTTCCCCTAGTTGTTCCCTATGTATTTATTCAAATACCCACACAAGTACGGTGACATTGCCGTTGCTAATGCAACCCATTCAATGGTGTAACGAGGCGTACACACGCACGTACCATTGGGGTACGCTTTGCTCACGTATGGCTGAAATGCAATAGGGAAACGAGGCGTACACACGCACGTATGATTGGGGTATGCTTTGCTCGCGTATGGCTGAAATGCAATAGGGAAACGAGGCGTACACACGCACGTACCATTGGGGTACGCTCTGCTCGCGTATGGATGAAATGCAACAGGGAAATGAGGCGTACACACGCACGTACCATTGGGGTACGCTTTGCTCGCGTATGGCTGAAATGCAACAGGGAAACGAGGAGTACACACGCACGTACCATTGGGGTACGCTTTGCTCGCGTATGGCTGAAATGCAATAGGGAAACGAGGCGTACACACGCACGTACCATTGGGGTACGCTTTGCTCGCGTATGGCTGAAATGCAATAGGGAAATGAGGCATACACACGCACGTACCATTGGGGTACGCTTTGCTCGCGTATGGCTGAAATGCAATAGGGAATCG
The DNA here is from genome assembly GCF_964261635.1 of Lissotriton helveticus. NCBI lineage: Eukaryota > Metazoa > Chordata > Amphibia > Caudata > Salamandridae > Lissotriton > Lissotriton helveticus. The sequence goes on from NC_136069.1 coordinate 1,279,666,212, forward strand.
AGGCGTACACACGCACGTACCATTGGGGTACAGTGCGTCAGACATGCTCAAGTGAAAGATTGTGTAGGCTGCGACCCTGTCCACCTTCATGTCACCATTGGGAGAGTGACACCAGGAAATCACATAGCAGGGATGTAGTCTACACTCATGTCGACGATGTGGATGCATACATTAGCATGGCATACATACATCAGGATGCCCCTGGTGTGGCAGACATTGAAGAAGCACAGGGATTGTGACCTTGTGCCTCAGTTGATGTGTGAAGAGCTTGCGAGACATGTCATCAATCATATTGCACATGTGCATCACATGCATTCAACACTTTGCACCGGAGTAACGTCAGCAACATGTTGCGAGGCACATCAATACTGGAATGGCACACCATTCAATACAGGGAACTGGCACATGATGTCAGCAACATGCCCACTGTCACAGAGGTGTAATAGCCGCACAGCATGACCCTGTGTTACCACGTCATGTGTGTGCCATGTGCGACATTGTGCATGCTGTTTGCATATGAAATGAACAGGTCAGTATCGTATTACTCACCTTAGAATATCCCCACATGTCATCCTGGATATGGCAATTTCCGTTCTGCAGTATACTTGTGTGTCGGTAGGCAAGTCCTGCAGCTTTGCATGTGTCGTTGGCGTTGTGTGTGCCGTGATGACGTCGTCTGAGTACTCATACGTCACCTCTGCGTGCACACGTCAGGTCCTCTTTGTTCACAACACCAGCGCTGGTCCCGTATAAGTGTAACCTTACTCATTTTTTAGCCAAAATCATAGTACAATCACTTCTGAACATTTTGCTTGGATTGTCTGACTCAGGACGGTGCCAATAGGGATGTCATTTTCAAAGCCTGTAAGGAATGCTAACGACTCATATTGGTGACTGACCCTCACCGTCTGTGTCTCCACTCTTTTCACGTCAAGCACAACAACAAGAGCTGCTCCGACTGCCGGGACCAGACAATGAATCCAGGTGTGATTGGTCCCACAAGCCACTCAGACTCCAGCAGTTGGCACTGCACCACAATAGCTCATGGTCTGGACGTAGGACTTGTGCATGGGCGTGGGTGTTGAGACATCAGAGCCCCTTAATTTGACATCAGTCCTCCAGGTCAAATTCGTCAGGTAACCCAAATAAGTCAGAGATATGTAATCGCACTTCCAAATCACCACAATGCACGTGCAATGCTGCATGGGATTCGGGTGACACCGACCACGCGGCTCCGTCAGAATTGCAGCCATCGTAGCCAGCACCACGACCTCCGGTCCCTGCCCTGCATGTGACGCAGGAGGAGTAAGTGCACTTCCTCATGTCCATGATGTCCCTCACCCCACCAACGGCCTACGCTTCAGCTTCTGGCCCAGCGGACCCGTCTGGGGGCATTAGCGCATCTGTTGATTTGGCCCTGACGCCATCACTCGCTTAGTCCCGGACGCAGGCAGCGCATACGTCCCAGAACCGCTGGGACAGACATGATCTGAATGTTCATCCTGGTCCCCGCTGGTTCAACTCACAACCTCACTGGCAACTATCCCCCAGGTATCAGCCGTGGCGCCGTTCTCGGGTGGTGCTGTCCCCGATACCACACACTGTACGGCTCCGGCGTGGGAACTGTGCGGCAGAACACCGCTATTAATGCTGCATGGGGAGTTAAACTTCAATGAGCCGGGCACAGCTCATTACAATGGGTGTTAATAAGTATTGGGAGGGTCATGAAGACCCACTGGCACGTGAGTGCAGTCCCAAGACAACAGGACAGGTGGACTGGGGGATGCGAGTGGTCTGGACACCTAGCCAGACACTGGTGATATCTCTACTCCAAACGTGTTTTTGGATGAGCGGGCAACGTACAGTGTTGTGTTTACGTGGGCGGCCGGAGCCTTGGCCCTTCATCTCCCCGTTGCTGCCGTGAGGACATACTCCTCACTGAGGTCCTTAAACTACACTCACGCTCCGCTGAGCCTCTGCAGGCCTATCTTGATGAATGTACTGTATCTATATTGGCCAGCATGTACAGCCACGCAGCATGTTTGGCTGTAGATAGGCACGTTGTCAGACCCCCACACCCCTCCCTGGACTGACCATGTTCCCTGTCCTCCCACCCCACCCCAGAGAGCATGGGCATCCAGGCCTCCAAATCACAGACCACATTCCTGTTAGCTCCGCTGTAGAGGGTTTTCAAGAGGTATGAGCACTACGCAAAGATGTCATCATCCTCCCTGAGTCTGGGAGTGAGGTCTTCCAACATCACATGCATCTTTGCCCGCTACCCACACTCTCTGTGGGACATGGTTGTGTAACTGCTGGCAGAGTGTGCATTGTAGGTACGGGCAATACTTGGCCACGCCCTTGTAGGATGCCAATCAGCGACACTGTCTTTTTTCCGGTGTGGCCTGGATAGCCCCGACTCACTGGGCAGATCGATGGCATCCAGGGAGGCAAATTTGTCAAAAGCTTGGTATGTATTGAAAGTCGGGAATATGCTACTAACTACTGTTCCTTACTGATATTTTGTTACAAAAGGTAAGTAACTAGTCCATACAGTTCAGTACATCTGCTGTAGGAGCATCTATGTTGTGTCCTTGCCGTGATGACAGGGTTACTAATGTACGCACACCATGCCACGTGTGTTAATGACCCGTTCATATGTGTGATGGCATCACAGACCATTTGTGAGAAATCAAACATTTATGCTGTATGATGATGGTCATGTAATAGTTAGGGAAAGTACACACTGCAACATGACTAAGGCAGAACTGTGCAAATGATGGTGTGTGTGTGTGTATTGCTGTCAGCTGTCTGGATGTGCAGACAACCTCCTACTGACATTCACATGACGTGTGTCACTGACATGATATATTGTCATGCTCACTAAGACCTTTCCATCAGATCGTTTGTATGCATGTCATATCCATTCCACACACCACAGGTCTTTTATTTTTCACGGAGGAGTGGCTGGGATCTGGCACACGTTACATCAGTGTGTATCCCACGCCACACTCCAAATTGTCTAGATTATTTGAAGCAGTGATGCTTGTGCCATGTACATTGTTATTGTCTTAGTCAGACAGTTGAATACATTTTCGATAAATTGTGTATTGCAGGGCACCCACTCTGGAAAGGCCGTTGCCTGACTTGGAAGCCATGAGAGAGCGCAATTTCATCCGTCGATATCGCTTCAACAGACAGTTGATCAAGGACCTGACGGACAGGCTGGAGGCTCACCTATAACCACGCCACAGGTATCATACTGCACTGACACCAAAGGTAAAGTGATGGCAGCCCTCCATTTCTTTGCCACAGGTACATTCCAATTTACCATAGCTGATGTGGGAGGGATGTCTCAGACTATGTTTAGCCGGGTATTGAGCGATGTTTTGGCAGCTATGTTGCTCCACCTTGATGAATTCATTACATTCCCTACTCCAGAACAGTTGACAGATGTCAAGGGGGAATTCTATGCCCTGGGCCCCATGCCACATGTAATTGGTGCAATTGATGGTACACATGTTACTCTGGTGCCACCACAGGCTCAGGAGCAAGCGTATCGCAACAGGAAACTCTACCACTCGATAAATGCCCTGGTGGTGTGTCTTGCCAACATGATTATCTCACATGTTTGTGCACGTTTTCCAGGATCGTGCCACAATGCTTTCATCATGAGGCGTAGCAGGGTACCACAGATGATGCTGCAGCTGCACAACCACCGGCATGTCTAGTTGGTGAGTATACACTGTCAGTTCTGTATGTCAGTATGTCACAACTTCATGATCTGCATCATATTAATCACTCTTGTACATGATGTCAATTTGCAGGAGACGCTGGACATCCTAACATGCCGTGGTTAATGACTCCACTACGCAACCCCAGGACAGCTGCAGACCAGCGGTACAACAATGCTCATGGGAAGACCAGGCGGGTGATCGAGCGAACATTTGGACTCCTGAAGAGCCGGTTCAGGTGCCTGGACAAGACAGGCGGAGCCCTCCAATACAGCCCACGCAAGGTGTGTGACATCTTCACCGTGTGCTGCATGCTACACAACATGGCAGTGGAGAAGTGCCACTCTACCTTGATCCTGATGAGCTGGAACATCCGCCCGTTGAGGATAAAGGCCTTGGCCAGGATGCCAGTGACGAGGAGGATGAAGATGATATCCTGAGTCACCTCATCCGCAACTTCTTTTCATAATGGTGAGTCATAGCAGCTTTTATGTAAAAGATGGACTATAGAGTTGCATGGGTAGCATGCTGTGTATGCAACAGACTGTATGCAAGGTCACTTGGATGTGTGTTGTGCAGTGTCACACATGTGCAGTTGTAATGCGACACACATATGTGCTATGTGTGCACTTGGAATGTACAGGTGTTCTACAACATCTAGCTATTCAACAGGACATTGTCAAAATGACATTATACAGAACTTGACCCCTTGTGTGCCACTCTCATCCACAGCTCGCCCTGCCTGTTGTCCGTTGGGGTCATCGTGGTCATCCTGCTATTGCTCATTATGATTGCAACGTCAGCCAAATCAACGGAGCATGGATGGACATGTTGAGAAGTCAACTTGGGTAAGGACTCATATGAGGCTGTTTAGCGTTGGTATGTTTTGAAACGTGTGGTACATGTTCATGTGCATGTAGTGAGACCATGCATACATGCAACTACATTATGTTACTTATTACATGTATGCCCACTCCCATGACAGGATAGTCACCCCATCTGACTGTCATCTGTTGTAGTTTGAGACTCTGGTGAATGCATCAATGTGTGTAGACGTTGCCACTGCAACATTGCATATACCATGGCTTGACATTGTGTCAGAGGTCACAACCACGGACTCTGTGGGGGATTGCAGCCTCACTGTGTGCATTAGAATGTGACTGGATCCTCACCTCCAGCTTGTGGGCCAGTCCAGTTTGATTACCATCAAACCATGTGGTATGGGTGTGGCCCAGTGTATGTTCCACATGTTAAGACAACTGTCCTGTAAATCTGTTTACATGGATGCATTGCCCCTTGTAGCAGTATATCATGTCACTGTCATGTCGTTACCTCAGTGCAGGTTGAGAATACTGCTACGCCAGCCTTCACAGTGAGTAGCAGTTCTGTTTTGATTCACATGATGCCATGTATGTTTAGCATGAAAAATGAAAATGTTGGGATGATGCATATGTGATTTATTGTGTTGCACCAGTGGAGTGCGGTCATTCACATGGATCTCTGGTCCCGTGCAGCATTACTGTGCAATGGTAGGGTCTCATTATGTGGCTTGGATCAACATCACTTCCACTTTATATTTCTTCTACCTGCATATCATGTTTTGCATAGCAATGCAAACTTGACAGATCAAAAGACTGGCTACAGAGTGCCTTCATTGCATGTCGGTCATTAGCTTCCTCATCATATGTGATACTTACAGCTGTTGTGGGTGAAGCCAACTTTGCCTGCATGGTCCTTATGGGTAACCAATATCAGATACAGACATTACAGTTAGCGTAAGTAGCATTTCCATATGTTTCCATTTGTTTGTAAGGTCCACCTCATCTGAGCCAGTGAATGAGTTTTAACAACATAGATCTAATTGCATGGTAGCTCACTTGTGAGCGTTACACATGACTCTAATGGATGACAGACTGTCCTAGGTTTTATGTGTCCGTGTCATAGCATCGGATATCATGTGATGGCATGATTACTCATCTAAAATTGTCTCCAGTCAGTACACTTCACAGGTGTGACTGGTACAGTGTAGCAAATGATGTTTTTGAAGTGTCAGTGACATGAGAATGTACTCCTAATGGTTATTTGCCTCTGTTTCAAGTCTCCCTCCCAGCAGTTCCCATCCTCTCCTTCCCTCGCCTGATCACCCTTTTGTGTCTGTCGTTTGTACTCAGACCAAGGGGCTATTTGGAGGTGGAACCCTTTGAGCATCACACCACTCTGATGAAGAAAGGTACGGCCAGTCCTTGACAGGCTTGTAGCTAATAGTACTGCTGCATTACAGGTGACATCATTAATAGTGTAATTTGGACTTCTTGCCAATGCACATGTATGTTTGATAATGCTACATGGCCTCACAATGTAAATAATCATGTTGTGCATGACGTCTGACTTCTACGGAATATTGTGCCGCCTTGATGTAAAAGCACATGTCCTTCTGATGTGCATCTATACTATTTAGCATTAAGTTAGCTTATGCTTGTTATGTGTTTACCTGCAAAGTGACCACACACATGGGGTTGGGGAAGGCTAGAATACTATGTTGTGTGTGAGGAAGATTGCTTTGTAGCTGCTGTTTGGCTTTGAACACAGTAGCTCTTGTCTACACCTGCTGACGCTGTGTGTCTTCTGCCCCACTTGTCCGTAAGGGTCCTGATCCAGTGACTGTGATCTTTGGTGATTACTGTGCCATTTTATTGTCAGTGACCCTGAGTGAGGCAGACACTCCTGCCTTCACATACACATGTCACTTTGTGGCTTGCCAATGCCCTTGTGGTATGTGCTTGTTTTGCAAGTTGTCACACCCCTCCTGCCGTCATGTCTTCACTCATTGCTGCTGCTGCATACACAGCCACCATGCAGTGCACACTATCCAGGAACACAGACACCTACAGGATGACCCTCCTTCCATCCATTTCTAGAGCATGCTCCTGCCACCCTACATACAGACAACACCAGACAATCACCCTCCTGCTATCACAATGCTTCGAACTCAGCCATTGCTGCTGCTATGCCTGTGTGTGCAACACATACTGGCACGACTATGCAGATTCACATGACATTGCGTCTACGTACCACCAGGTCATGTGCCGTGTCCAGCACACACACACCTTCCATAGGCACAATATTGTACAGTGTTACCTTGTCAACACCACAATAGCACAAAACTGCTTGCTTACAGTCACGTGGCAGTACACAACCTGCTCACACCACTTCAACATACTTGTCACAGTCAGTCAAGTTGCCACATGGGACACACACCATGACCATGTCTCTTGGGTGTGGTGTGATTTCCCCGTTCTGGTGAAGGTATTTGTCAGACGTGTGTAGTTGTTCTGTATGCGTTGCTCCCATTACAGTAGTATAGTACTTGTAGCTACATAGGGGTAGGTCACCTATTCAGGTGTGCTTGTGTAGAGTGCTACAACCCATTGCCCACAGTCTGTCCTGCCACCCTTGTCCTGTGCGCCACTCATCACATCCACAGTACTGCATCATGCTGATGATAGCTCACATACCTGAGGACACAGTTGTAGGTACTCCCTACGTGGACTACTACTTTTGTGCCACTGATATGTACACCTCAAAGTGACTCTCCTGGGCCTGTCTGTGATAGCAGTTTTGGGATCCAAACCCCCCTCCAGCATTTACTGTCCCACACAGGTGTGTCTTCCCATCCATGTATGTAGTTGTTAGGAATTTCTGACCGATGTGTGTCCTCACTCAGATTCTGATCCAAGTGTGTGGATGACTGCTGTTTGTTGTATACCCTTGCATTTTATACATTTGCACACACATATCAATTTATGCTGTGTTTCAAAGATAACTCACCAAATGTGTGTGAGGTTTAGAATATGTATTGGGTGATCTTGTGCAGGAAACGTGAATAGGTGCTGTACAGAAAGGGGTGGAATCCAAAGTTCACTGCTGGAGATGAGATTCCTTACAGTTTCAGTCAACAGAGTCCAGGCCACAGTGCTTGGCATCATTGGGCAGACTGTGACCAGCAAGTCCATGTGGGAGAGTCTCATAGGGGATGCTGTTGCACCCAGGAGCAATATGCCAGATCCAGTGTCCTGGGAGATGTGCATGGCCCATTGCCCCTCAACGTCTTCGCGGTGGACGACCCACCTTCCTTGGGGGACCCTCATGTGCAGGCATGGACGGTGCATGGGACGCTACGTCAGAGGGTTCCTCCTCCTCCTCCTCCTCCTCCCTCCCTGTGGCTGGTGTTGCACTTTGCAGTGATGTTGCTGGCCTTGTGACACAGGGAGGGGGTTGCATGTTGGCAGCCATCTGACGTAGCGTATGGCAAATGTCCCGATGCACCATCAAGAGCTGAGCCTGACTTGCCTCCACCCGTCCATAATGTAGGTCTTGCCTGGCTATTTGCTCTGCCTGCTGTTGTTTCACCTGGTTGAGGGCCTCCACAAGCTGGCTTACCTCCCTGGTGTCCCGCCGGTATGCCTCCAGGATGTTAGCGAGTTCAGGCATACCAGGTGCTGCAGCTGACTGTCCAGAATCTCACCTCCGCCTTCCGCCACTCCCATCACCCTGACCCACACGAACACGGCCTGAGCTTGTGGGCACATCCGATCGACGGGCCCCCCGAGTGCTGCCAGGGTGGAGGTCGTCAGCAACCTCAGGGGCGCCCGACGAAGGGTGTCCCTCATTTTCAGACTGGGTCTCTTGTGGATCATGGGCAGGGCTCTGACCTGTCTGCTGGGATGTGGTGGGAATGGGTCAGGTGGTTGGCTGAGATGTAGCTGGTACAGTTGCTGCAGGGGTTTGGGATCCAGAGGAGCCAGGTTGGTTGGGGTCATCCACAGTGCGTTGAGGGGCGGCGCTGTCGGTGGGGTCTGGGTCCTGCTGAGCCTGGGACTGGGATCCTTCTCCCCCCTAGTTGGGGGGAGCTCCGCACGTTCCCCTGTGTGTGGGAGAGACAGACACTGTTAAGGCACTATCAAGTGACATCTTGTTTAGTTATCCATTATCAGCATCACAGTTCCACAAGCTTTACATTGTTGACATTGTTCAGTTGTGTATGTAGTGGTAGTAAAATAACATGCACGATGGGGTATTTACATTCTTCCATTCTCTTGACAATGACTGACACAGCCATTGCTGTGTCTTGTCTTGCCGGCACAACACGTGTAAAGCATTGCTCAGGTTCACGCAATATCCAGGATACGGTGTAAATCCTTATGTCTGCGTCAAGCATGCACAGAGTTCAGATGCAGCATGTTGATGTAAGAGACAGAGCATCATTAATTTGCATGTTATCTACTACTTTGGATGTCTTTTGCTGTTCCGTGCTGGCCAAACAATGCCAACACCCCTGGACCTGTACACACACAGTTATAGATCATGGCTTTTGAACTTGGCACTTCTCAAAGACGCATCACCTTGTCAATACCCATGTCCATGTTGGTACTTAAGTGCATCCACAAAGTTCATGAGATGGGGCACGTGCATTGTTTGAGAGGCACAATGGACTGGAGCATCTGCAATGTGCATGTATGAGTTGTATGCATATTCATATGAGTGAGTGTTTTGTTGTGGTACATGACAATTGGGACAGTGTTGCACTCCAATGGCTGTCCCCAGGGGAGGAGTTTCTGTAAGGGGGGTGCATGACAGGCCATGCTAGTAGTTTGCTTGTGAATTGCAAGCGTCCATCGTTCATGATTTGGCTGCCACCTGATGTAGCTTGCTGGCATAATCATGGATTTGTGTTGATGCACAGGATGTGTGACCTTGTCCTGGTGTTTGTGTTTGCAGTGATCACAGGAGGGACTTGTGCTGCCTACACATGTGCCCATTGTGTACTACAGAGCTTTCCGAGATGTGTGTCCTGACACAGTACAGTGTTGACTGCAAATGGTGGGTGTGTTGCAGGCACTTAGTAGATGACTGCTGGTACTTATGAGACATCCCTAAACATTCTGCTCTATGGTGTTTGTAAGGCCTGTGCAGTGCTTGCGTGCAACTGTGTGTGTGCCCAGGGAGCTGCGTTGAGGTGACAGAGGGAGGAACACTGAGGGATGGATACAGAGGGAGGCAGGCAGGCAGAGGGAGAGAGTGCGACAGTGGGAGAGTGCGACAGTGGGAGAGGGCGACAGAGGGAGAGGGCGACAGTGGGAGAGGGCAACAGAGGGAGGGGGCGACAGTGGTAGAGGGCCACAGAGGGAGAGGGAGACAGAGGGAGAGGGCGACAGAGGGAGAGGGCGATTGTGGTAGAGGGAGACAGAGGGAGAGGGCGACAGTGGGAGAGGGCGAATGTGGGAGAGGACAACAGAGGGAGAGGGAGACAGAGGGAGAGGGAGACAGAGGGAGAGGGCAACAGAGGGAGAGGGCGACAGAGGGAGAGGGCGATTGTGGTAGAGGGAGAGAGAGGGAGAGGGCGACAGTGGGAGAGGGCGAATGTGGGAGAGGGCAACAGAGGGAGAGGGAGACAGAGGGAGAGGGAGACAGAGGGAGAGGGCGACTGTGGGAGAGGGCGACTGTGGTAGAGGGCGAATGTGGGAGAGGGCAACAGAGGGAGAGGGAGACAAAGGGAGAGGGCGACAGAGGGAGAGGGCGACAGAGGGAGAAGGAGACAGAGGGAGAGGGCGACAGAGGGAGAGGGCGACAGAGGGAGAGGGCGACAGAGGGAGAGGGCAACTGTGGGAGAGGGCGACTGTGGGAGAGGGCGAATGTGGGAGAGGGCAACAGAGGGAGAGGGCAACAGAGGGAGAGGGAGACAGGGATGGAGACAGGTTGTTTGTGGTTGCTCGCTTGCTACACTGCCTTACTGTGTCACTAAATATTGCATCTCTGGAAGGTGTGTCCACAACATGAAATTGTTTAGGAGCTGTGGTCTACTATCTTGTGTGATATTTCCCTATCCCTGTACATTGGGCATGGTGCTTGAGTGAGGCCCTGGGACATGTGGGATGAGAGCAGCCTCCTACCCTCCACCTTCCTCCCTTTGTGGCTCCCACTTGTAACAAACCACTTTTAGTTGTGTCCTGCTAGGACTCATGGCCACCCACCCCATGCTGCTGGGCACTGTTGTAAGTCCACCCATGTGACATGTATTTTTTGTACACTCACCAGACTCAACGGCTCCTTCGATTCCATGTACTCCCACCGGTGGCTAAAACGATTCAAAAAGGGGGTGGTGATGGACAGAGTATCTGATTAAAGCAGAACACTCCTACCCAGTCAAAAGATCAGGGCTTGATCCATCACCGTTTTTTAGCTCACTGCACCATCCCAGTTCAGAAGCTGGCTACATGCAAATTAGTCTGGCCCTGGCCCGGTGCCTCATGGGAACAGGGCAGACCAAACTACCAAGCCAATTCTTTACTGGAAAGGAAACAAGCTTCCGGGGACCGGTTTCTGGCATTACAGCCGTCTTCGGCCCGGCTTGCTTGAATCCTGATGGTGCAGTGAGCAAAGGACTCACATCTGAGCATACCCTTCCACACTTGTGGTGGCTAAAACGATTTAAAAAGGGGGTGGTGATGGACAGAGTATCTGAATTAAGCAGAACACTCCTACCCAGTCAAAAGATCAGGGCTTGATCCATCACCGTTTTTTAGCTCACTGCACCATCCCAGTTCAGAACCTGGCTACATGCAAATTAGTCTGGCCCTGGCCCAGTGCATCATGGGAACAGGGCAGACCAAACTACCAAGCCAATTCTTTACTGGAAAGGAAACAAGCTTCCGGGGACCGGTTTCTGGCATTACAGCCGTCTTCGGCCCGGCTTGCTTGAATCCTGATGGTGCAGTGAGCAAGGGACTCACATCTGAGCATACCCTTCCACACTTGTGGTGGCTAAAACGATTTAAAAAGGGGGTGGTGATGGACAGAGTATCTGAATTAAGCAGAACACTCCTACCCAGTCAAAAGATCAGGGCTTGATCCATCACCGTTTTTTAGCTCACTGCACCATCCCAGTTCAGAACCTGGCTACATGCAAATTAGTCTGGCCCTGGCCCAGTGCATCATGGGAACAGGGCAGACCAAACTACCAAGCCAATTCTTTACTGGAAAGGAAACAAGCTTCCGGGGACCGGTTTCTGGCATTACAGCCGTCTTCGGCCCGGCTTGCTTGAATCCTGATGGTGCAGTGAGCAAGGGACTCACATCTGAGCATACCCTTCCACACTTGTGGTGGCTAAAACGATTCAAAAAGGGGGTGGTGATTGACAGAGTATCTGAATTAAGCAGAACACTCCTACCCAGTCAAAAGATCAGGGCTTGATCCATCACCGTTTTTTAGCTCACTGCACCATCCCAGTTCAGAACCTGGCTACATGCAAATTAGTCTGGCCCTGGCCCAGTGCATCATGGGAACAGGGCAGACCAAACTACCAAGCCAATTCTTTACTGGAAAGGAAACAAGCTTCCGGGGACCGGTTTCTGGCATTACAGCCGTCTTCGGCCCGGCTTGCTTGAATCCTGATGGTGCAGTGAGCAAGAGACTCACATCTGAGCATACCCTTCCACACTTGTGGTGGCTAAAACGATTCAAAAAGAGGGTGGTGATAGACAGAGTATCTGAATTAAGCAGAACACTCCTACCCAGTCAAAAGATCAGGGCCTGATCCATCACCGTTTTTTAGCTCACTGCACCAACCCAGTTCAGAACCTGGCTACATGCAAATTAGTCTGGCCCTGGCCCAGTGCATCATGGAAACAGGGCAGACCAAACTACCAAGCCAATTCTTTACTGGAAAGGAAACAAGCTTCCGGGGACCGGTTTCTGGCATTACAGCCGTCTTCGGCCCGGCTTGCTTGAATCCTGATGGTGCAGTGAGCAAGGGACTCACATCAGAGCATACCCTTCCACACTTGTGGTGGCTAAAACGATTCAAAAAGGGGGTGGTGATGGACAGAGTATCTGAATTAAGCAGAACACTCCTACCCAGTCAAAAGATCAGGGCTTGATCCATCACCGTTTTTTAGCTCACTGCACCATCCCAGTTCAGAACCTGGCTACATGCAAATTAGTCTGGCCCTGGCCCAGTGCATCATGGGAACAGGCCAGACCAAACTACCAAGCCAATTCTTTACTGGAAAGGAAACAAGCTTCCGGGGACCGGTTTCTGGCATTACAGCCGTCTTCGGCCCGGCTTGCTTGAATCCTGATGGTGCAGTGAGCAAGGGACTCACATCTGAGCATACCCTTCCACACTTGTGGTGGCTAAAACGATTCAAAAAGGGGGTGGTGAAGGACAGAGTATCTGAATTAAGCAGAACACTCCTACCCAGTCAAAAGATCAGGGCTTGATCCATCACCGTTTTTTAGCTCACTGCACCATCCCAGTTCAGATCCTGGCTATATGCAAATTAGTCTGGCCCTGGCCCAGTGCATCATGGGAACAGGGCAGACCAAACTACCAAGCCAATTCTTTACTGGAAAGGAAACAAGCTTCCGGGGACCGGTTTCTGGCATTACAGCCGTCTTCGGCCCGGCTTGCTTGAATCCTGATGGTGCAGTGAGCAAGGGACTCATCTGAGCATACCCTTCCACACTTGTGGTGGCTAAAACGATTCAAAAAGGGGGTGGTGATGGACAGAGTATCTGAATTAAGCAGAACACTCCTACCCAGTCAAAAGATCAGGGCTTGATCCATCACCGTTTTTTAGCTCAGTGCACCATCCCAGTTCAGAACCTGGCTACATGCAAATTAGTCTGGCCCTGGCCCAGTGCATCATGGGAACAGGGCAGACCAAACTACCAAGCCAATTCTTTACTGGAAAGGAAACAAGCTTCCGGGGACCGGTTTCTGGCATTACAGCCGTCTTCGGCCTGGCTTGCTTGAATCCTGATGGTGCAGTGAGCAAGGGACTCACATCTGAGCATACCCTTCCACACTTGTGGTGGCTAAAACGATTCAAAAAGGGGGTGTGATGGACAGAGTATCTGAATTAAGCAGAACACTCCTACCCAGTCAAAAGATCAGGGCTTGATCCATCACCGTTTTTTAGCTCACTGCACCATCCCAGTTCAGAACCTGGCTACATGCAAATTAGTCTGGCCCTGGCCCAGTGCATCATGGGAACAGGGCAGACCAAACTACCAAGCCAATTCTTTACTGGAAAGGAAACAAGCTTCCGGGGGCCGGTTTCTGGCATTACAGCCGTCTTCGGCCCGGCTTGCTTGAATCCTGATGGTGCAGTGAGCAAGGGACTCACATCTGAGCATACCCTTCCACACTTGTGGTGGCTAAAACAATTCAAAAAGGGGGTGGTGATGGACAGAGTATCTGAATTAAGCAGAACACTCCTACCCATTCAAAAGATCAGGGCTTGATCCATCACCGTTTTTTAGCTCACTGCACCATCCCAGTTCAGAACCTGGCTACATGCAAATTAGTCTGGCCCTGGCCCAGTGCATCATGGGAACAGGGCAGACCAAACTACCAAGCCAATTCTTTACTGGAAAGGAAACAAGCTTCCATGGGCCATGACTCTCTCCTCCCAGGGATGGTATACAGGAGGTCTGCGGGGACCACCACCTCCAGTGTGGTGTGCAGAGGCATAGTCCTGGTCCATTTTCTTCTTGACCATCCTCCGCAGCTCATACCACCTGGACTGGCATTACGCCCTGGTGCGCCTGATGGGTGCAACAGCATTGACCCGGTCTACGATCCTCTCCCACAGGCGTGTTTTTTCTGCCAGGCTGGTCTGTCTGACCAATGCGCCAAACAGCTGTGGCTCAACTCTGATGACTTCATCTGTAAGTATCTCATTCTCCGGGTTAGTGAACTTTGGATTCTTGGGTGTGGTCATGGTGTGAGGTGTATGTGATTGAGGGTGTGATGGTGTGTATGGATGAGGGTGTGTGGTTGTGATTGTGAAGGGGGTGGTGTTGGTGTTGATGTGATAGGGTGTATGTGTGAAGGTATGTGGCTGCAATTGTTGGTGTGCTCTCTGTTTCCTCGCAAGAATGGGTATGTTGCAATGGATGATGGGTTGTATGTGTGGACCCTTTTATTGGTCAAATAGTGGGCGTGGCTTAATTTGAATTGGTTGTGTGTGTGTTATATGGGGTGGGTGTTAGTGTTGACCTCTGTTTGGCTGTGACCAGGACATTGATTCTCAATGGTGTGTACACAGGAGACATGTTCAGTGTTGTTGTTCGACTTTTTTGGTAAGTCCTTGTGCAGGTTTGGGTGTTGGCGTTATGTGTGCGTGTCTACTTGTGCGTGCGATTGACTGGTACAGGCCGTTGGCGGGTGGGGGTGTTCGCGTGGGCTTGTTGGGGGGGTGTGCGTGTCGTACTTGTGCGTGCGATTGACTGGTACGGGCCGTTGGCGGGTGGGGATGTTTGCGTGGGCTGGTTGGGGGGGGTGCGTGTCGTACTTGTGCGTGCGATTGACTGGTACGAGCCGTTGGCGGGTGGGGGTGTTCACGTGGGCTTGTTGGGGGGGTGCGTGTCATACTTGTGCGTGTGATTGACTGGTACGGGCCGTTGGCGGGTGGGGGTGTTCGCTTGGGCTTGTTGGGGGGGTATGCGTGTCGTACTTGTGCGTGCGATTGACTGGTACGGGCCGTTGGCGGGTGGGGGTGTTCGCGTAGGGGGTGTGCGTGTCGTACTTGTGCGAGCGATTGACTGGTACGGGCCGTTGGTGGGTGGGGGTGTTCACGTAGGGGGGTCTGCATGTCGTACTTGTGCGTGCGATTGACTGGTACGGGCCGTTGGCGGGTGGGGGTGTTCGCGTAGGAGGGTGTGCATGTCGTACCTGTGCTTGGGCGAGGGGTACACGTGTGGTATGTGTTGACGCTGCTTGATGCGAGCCGATTTTTGCCGTACGAATCATTATTTATGTGCGAAAACTTTGTTCCGTACGAATCGCTGTCAGGCTACTCGTACAGGATCGTACTAGTGTGTTCGTACGGCCTGGTTACGATTCGTACGGTAGGATTCCCGATGCATAATCGTACGGATCATCGACTGTGATTCGGACGGTTCGATGATATTCGTACGGAATTCGACCGGAACGGATCGGAATTCGCAGGTTGGACGTAAAGTTCCTATTCGTACGGATTCGGATACGAATGCCATTCGTACGGCGGAATATTTTACCGGATCGGAATCGGCCCCATTGTGTACTCCTGACCTCTGCAGTAATCAGCTAAGAAGACTACAATCATAAGAAATCAAACAGACCAGCAGTGCTGCAGTGCTGTTCACGGCTGCCAGCATACTAAAAACCATAAGCTACACATTTGTCTCTCACACCTGCTCATCCACAACACAACTCGAGGTGCGCAGTCAAAATATAAAAAATTTTATATCGACGTACACTAATATCGGGTTTTTAATATCGTAGGGGAGAATATCGAAGGCAAGAATATCGTTGACCATAATATCGACCTTAAGGTAAGTAATATTGGTTTTTAAAATATCCAAGTAAGTCATATTGAAGTAAGTAATATCGTTAGCAAAAATATTGTTGTCAATAATATCGATATTTTTTAGTGCTACGTATTTTAGTATGTATTTGATATGTATGTTTAACATTTCTTTTTAATGTATTTTCATTATTTTTAAATATATGTACTGTGCTGTCATGTATTTTTTTGAATCTCTGAGATTGCAATAAAGTTTATATGATGATATATGTATTAAATCTTTAGAAATTAGTCTTTGTTTAAAGTACATTTTGCGTCTCAGTATCAGGGCAGATTGTGGGTTTATAGGGGAATAGGGTGGGAAGTAATTTAATTATAATGAATTAATGAATATGTTTTTATTTATTGTTATTGATTAGTAATTTATTGTTAATTAATTATAAATGGGCAATTAATTCTTATTAATGTGTTAATTTATAATTATATTGATAATAATTAATGTATTCATAATTTTTATGTATTGCTATTGTTAGTTAATTATTAATTGGTAATTCATTTTTATTAATTGTTTAATTGATAATTAAATAAATTATGTGATTTTTTATATGTAGCGGGTTGTGGGTTTATAGGGGAATAGGGTGGGAAGAAATGTATTTATAATTAATTAATTAATATGTTTTTATTTATTGGTATTAGTTATTCATTTATTTTTCATTAATTTTGCATTGTTAGTTAATTTTTATTAATTAATAATTAAATTAATTGTGTTATTTTTAATGTGTAGCGCGTTGTGTGTTTATGGGGGAATAGGCTGGGAAGTAATTTAATGTTATTTAAGTAATATTAATGTAATTTTATTGGTATTTATAAATAATTTTTGTTGAGAATTAAATATTAATATGTTATTTATTTTACAAAACTTATTTAATTGATAAGTATGTGAATTTAACCCCTACGCTATCCTACATTTTCCACACTGTTACACTGACTGGAGTTGGAATAGTAATTTAATCCCTACGCTATCCAAAACTTTCCCGACTGTTGCACTCACTGGAGTGGTAATAGTAATTTTTACCCCTACCCTATTCAACATTTTCTCTACTGTTGCACTCACTGGAGTGGGAATAGTAATTTTTACCCCTAGGCTATCCAACACTTTCCCTACTGTTGCACTCAATGTAGTGGCAATAGTAATATTTACCCCTACGCTATCCAACACTTTTCCTACTATTGCACTCACTGGAGTGGGAATATTAATTTTTACCCCTACGCTATCTAACACTTTCCCTACTGTTGCACTCACTGGAGTCGGAATAGTAATTTTAACCGCTACGCTATCCAACACTTCCCCTACTGCTGCACTCACTGGAGTGGGAATAGTAGTTTTTACGCCAACGCTATCCAACACTTTTCCTACTGTTGCACTCACTGGAGTGGGAATAGTTTTTATGTATTTTATTTATTTAAGAAGTTTTCTATAGCGCTGGCCTGACCCTAGTGTATCAGAGCGCTTTACAGCAAGTACATAGCAGATAATCACAAGATACAAAATAGAAGAGTGATGTATTAACAGAGGAACGCAAAACAAAAGAGCAACACATTATAGTGCCGGACAGTCTTTGTCTTCGGGATTCTTCGGAGTCTTTTAGTTGGAGCAGAGCGTGATGTCCACTAGCTGCCCCGAGCTATCCACTCCCTAGGGAGCGATTGAGGAACAGGGTTTTGAGTTGGCTTTTGAATTCTAAAAAAGACGGGGAATGGTTCTGATGTGAGGGGGAATAGACTTCCAGATTTTAGAAGCGCTGCCGGCGAAGGATCGGTCCGCAGTCTTTTTTCTTCTAGTTTTTGGTGGGATGAGTAGGAGGGAGTTTAAGCTTCTCAGGTTGCGGGTCTGGCGGTCTTTTTTGAGTTTTTTCGCCAGATATTCAGGTTTGCCGGTGTGAAGGGCTTTATGGGTGAGGCAGGCTGTTCTGAAGCTATTCCGCATTTCGACTTGAAGCCATTTCAGTTCCCTTAGTGCAGGGAAGATGTGATCGAATTTCTTTATACCAGTGATCATTCTGGCAGCCGCACGCAACGTTGTTTTGAAGGGAGCCAGATGCGATTTTGGAATTCCTGAGAGGACTGTGTTCCCATAGTCCAGTCTTGACAGTACCAGAGATTGATTGGCCTGTTTGAGATCACTGGGCGGAATGAAGAGTTTTATTTTGTTCAGTAGTCTGATGTTGAAGAAAGCACTTTTGGCCGAATTCTTAATGTGTCTCGTCATGTTCAGTTTTGGGTCTAGAGTGATGCCTAGTGATTTGACAGAATCTGCTAGAGTGAGATTACCCGTACGTCTACGCTATCCAACACTTTCCCTACCGTTGCACTCACTGGAGTGGGAATAGTAATTTTTACCCCTACGCTATCCAACACTTTCCCTACTATTGCACTCACTGGAGTGGGAATAGTAATTTTAGCCGCTACTCTATCCAACACTTCCTCTACTGTTGCACTCACTGAAGTGTGAAAAGGATTTTTTTACCCCTACACTATCCAACACTTTCCCTACTGTTGCACTACCTGGAGTGGGAATAGTAATTTTAACCCCTACGCTAGCCAACATTTTTCCTACAGTTGCACTGTTTGGAGTTGGAATAGTAATTGTATTCCCTCCGCGATCTAATATTTTTTGTATGATTTTAGATAATGTATTATATAATTAATTTGAAAACGATAAAAAAAAATTTTTATTTTGTTATATATATTTATTTATATTATTGTTTTATGTTTATAGATGTATTTATAATGTATAAGATTTGTTATAACAATATATGTTATTAAAATAATTATTAAAACATATTAATAAATAAGTAACTATATATATTGATCAAGGCTTTGTGCCGAAACATTATGGCGACAGCTGAATAAAAAAATAACAGCATCTGAATTACCTGGTCCGTCTCTGCTTCTGAGGGCGTTATCGTGGGAGGACGATCGCACAAGGGAGACGGAGGTCGTTTATATTATATATTATATGTATATGTTTAATGTATTTTTAAATAATATATATATTACTTATATTTTTTAACATTGTAAAATATTTTTAACTATGTTTATTTTAATTATATGTAGTATTTACTTTATTTTACATTATTTTTTAACTTAAATAAAAAACGTTATTTTTAACAACGATATTTTTGGCATCAACATTTTTTTAATATGTTTGTACTTACCGTAATGTAGATAGGATGTCGATATTCTTTACTTCGATATTCTTGCTGCGATATTTCTGTAGATCGATATTCTGACCTTCAATATTCTGTTAGTGATTCGTTGATCAATGGTAGAAATGTGGTTATTTGTGTGAAGTTAATACTTCTCAAACAGGTCATTGTAGGGCTATTGCCCACCCTCTCGACGAATAACCCAATAAAATTTGTTGTTAAAATTTTTTTGAGGGGAAGAGACGTACAATTATGTTCTGGTTTCGTTTTGTGGCTAGGAATAATGTACAAGATATATTATTTCTTTAAAAATAAAAGATGCGTGTGAAATGCTGTTTTAATTCAATACTATATCAATGTATGGTTACCATTGCATTATACACACTCAACTACATTACTGCACAAATCACATGGTAAACCACACAATGCATAGCCATGATCCAAGGTGTACATCATACGAGCACTATGGCTATCAAAAATGAAACTTCCCAATTACTCGACTTAATGATGTAATCGTCCCCTTAGTCATAGCCATGATTGGAAGAATGTCGAGCATAGAGTCCTTTATCTATAACAGACTGTAGCAGATGCAATTGCAAGTATTTAAAGGTTTGTCTCCAAACACATCTATAAGTTGACAGAGGGTAATTAGTATTGTATGGGGATTTATTTTTAAAAAAATCACGTTCCTCTTGGCTACAAACCTGATGCCTGTCTGCGTGGCAAGTGCTCCATCTCCTGCGCTGTGGTATGCAGAGCCAATTCTGCTTTCAAGGCTGCCGCTCCGGCCTCAAAGTCAGGCAGAATTAGAGCACAGTGAAGACAGCAGAAGGCAGGCATCGTGGTTCTCCATGGGCAGGCTAGCACTGCTCCTGCTGGGCCTATGTCTGCAGCTTCAACCCACTCCAGATAGTCTCCAATAGCCAGCAGGAGCAGCAGGTTCCTCTGACGACCGGCACAGGCAAGAGAGCTGAAAAAGCATAAAATATCAACAAAATGACGACAATAGGATACTAAAGTTAAAGTCAAGCTGCAAGCTTAGACAGTAGTGTCAGTGAGTGTCCCCGAAAAAATTATAAAGGCCGCCGCCACCAGTGCCGCACTGCCAGGCGGCCTCCGCCCCCAAACTATTGCCTCCTGGGGCGGACCGCCCCCACCGCCCCCCCAGCTACGCCACAGCTTCTATCCCATATTACTGCTGATCCCACTAACAGACAAATGCACTCATAATTCCACAGTCTGCTTTATGAATCTTATGGAGATAAGAAACCAAGAGAACATCAATGAGTCTCCAGCTTCACTTTTGAAAGATACATTTTGACTCAACCATGAATCTCCAAAATTAGATGCTGCAACTAGGAAGTATGCACTGATCTAGCATATTCATGATGTGGATGCTTAGAGCCGCCCTTCATTGAAGAATGTTTGGACCTCTTGGTTGCCCTTGAAATGGTTGATAGGCCCACGTTTTCTATATCCAGCCTGACGTTTTGATTCATGAGACTGCCTTAGACTAAGGGCCTTATTACGAGTATGGCTGTCCTTGTCCAGCCTGACGTCGTGATTTATGAGACACCCTTTGATTTAGGGGATTATTACAAATATGGCGGTCCTATGATCGTCGTACTTGTGGTCTGACCACCGGTACCACAGGGTTCACCTGCCATATTTCGAGTGCGGTGGTTGACCACTTTAGGACCGCCGCCTCCGCCGGGATCCAGGATTCTGCGTCGGAGGCAAAGCAGAAAGGGGCAGGAATATTCTCGCGGTGCCACTGTGGCACTGCCTAGCATATTCTGAATTGCATTTCCACCACCCATTTCATGGAGGTGAGCCCTCCATGAAAAGGGTGGCAGGGATACAACTTAGGGGGCCCTAACGGGGCTCCCTGCTGCTTCTAGGCCTAGCGTGTACATGGGGGGCACATGTTGTGCCCTCTTGGAATTGCATCTAATGTGCAGTTCCTACACGTTGTGGCATGTACGTTCATTGTGCATGCCACACTAGGCAGGAACGTGCTGCAGGTGCGGTCACGGGGGTGGCCTGCTGTTAAGGCTAATCTATGAGCCTAACACAGCCACCACCGCGAGACCGTTGCAGCACAGCAATCGCCCTGGATTCAACTCAGAATCCAGCAGGCAGGCGCACCATGAGCTTGTCAGTCTTCCTGCTAGTGCAGTGGTGGTGGTGCTACAGGAGGGCTGCTAAACTCATAATAAGGCACTTAGACTAGATCACCTGCAGCTTCACAATTTACACAGATGACCTAAATTCTGCCTTTCACATTTCCCTTTGTGCAGTCAACTCTGTCATACCTAAGGGTTCTGTTTTTGAGAAATACTTTTTTGGTTATACCCCATTCATTTTTCATATCTCATCAGCTACTTTAGCTTAACTTAATAGAATGACATGCATAACACTCAGATCCTGCAGAAACTGGATGCCCATTCATATGCTAACTACCCTGCACTTAGATCCTGCTTTTCTTCCATTCATGACACATGGCTTCACTGCATTTCCCATCAACCATCTGGATAGAAAGTGACATCACCATCTTTGTGAACAAGAATCCTGCCAAGAGGACATTATTTCTCATCATCCACCAATCTAGGTGTCCAGTGCAAACCTGATATTCAACCCAACCAAAACAGAATTCCTACTATTTGCCAAGAACAACAATGAAGGAATAATACAAGCCTGCTCAAAGACTTGAACTTTGATGGTTTTAAACTCCAACTTTCACCAAATGCCAAGTCGCCTCAGACACTGACTTCATCCTCAAAGAACACATTTGCAAAAAAAAATAATGACAGCCAGGTACCAACTCTTTTCCAATGAATATGAAAAATGTTCTTCCAGAAAGTGACTTCAGAACTGCTGTTCAAACCCTTGAACTCTTGCATCTGGATTATGGTACTGCCCCGCTTCATGGCCACCCAACCTTCACACTGGTGCCTCTTAAAGGCATCCTACATATTACAGCATGTCTCCTTCAGGGCCAGAACAAATGTGATCACATCACCCCATTCAGATTGCCCTTTTGACTAGGTAAGCGCTACACAAATACCACAAACATGTAGATCTGCACAGCTGACAGAGAACATTCAGGAAATGTTGTAATTCCTGACTTTATGTCAGCTGCTTCAGGCAACATTTTGCACTTGTGTTGTACTAATGTTTTGCTAACTCCCTTTACCTTAGCACCCCTAATTATTTCTTACATACACTATAATACATGCAAAGGACTGCAGAACCACTTCAAGTCAAACAGGCCTCACAACCATATCATGCTGTAGATGGCATATGTTCCTCCATCATCCAGAAAACTGTATATAAAGTCTCAATTTAAATATGTGACAACAAATGAATTAAAAAGAACAGCTAACCACAGATCACAAGTCAGAGGCATAACCATTTCCATCCAGACACTAAGGGGTCCATTAGGATGGCGAGCGGACATCCTATCGGTCATTGGGACCGCCCGCCATAAGGGCGGGGGTCCCATGGGGGGTATTAGGATGCGCCCCCCACTGTGGCGGGGGCATCCTGCATTTTTTGCATTGTGGCGGGCGGTGCTCTCAGCACCGCCTGCCACAATGCTAAAAATGAACGAATGCATTTGCAGTAACAAAGCGGCAGGTACCGCGTGGTGCCTGCCGCTTTGTTAATGCAAATGCAGGGGGGTTACCACAGGTACCCCCCGTGTGTACCCCCCACCTGTCCTTCACTCTGGGGGCCCGCAGGGGGCCCCCGAAGTGAAGACCGCATGCCTTTCCGTGGCAGCATCGCCGCCACGGAAGGCATTGTTTTAAGCCTATCCTAATATGGATGGTGGTGTCTAATAGACACCACCACCATATAAATCCTTTTCCGCTCCGGCCGCAATGCGACCGGGGCGGAAAAGCGGCAGACGGTGTTTCCGTCCGCTGCGGTCCCTCCGCCATAGTAATATGGCGCGGGGAAATGGGTGGCGGGCGGGCATGGATGTCGGGCAGATCGCCACCATCCCCATGGCGGTGGCGATCCGCCCGACATCGTAATGGGCCCCAAAATCTTTGAAACACATTCCCTTTTGGGTATGGAGCCCTCACAGTTGCCAGACCTTTCTGAAAGCACTGAAGACCTAACTACTTCCAAACATCTGACCCATGCAATCAGACCATCTCGGTAGACACAACCCTTTCAATACAGTTCTACTGGCAGTTTCAAACCTGATGGTATTAAATCTGACTTCTGACCTTTTAGCTTATTGGATAGCTATTAAGGGATGAATATGAATTAAATAACTCAGGTTCCTTTCTCTTGAATTCCATGTGTAGTAAACTCACCTGATGAATACATATGTTTGCATCACATAAACTCTTACCAACTTTGCTGCTCTAACCAGTTCTTGTCTCACAACTGGAGAACATCTTTGTTCCACATGCATGTCATCTACACCCAACTATGCCCACTCTCACAACCCTGCCAACATGCATCATCAGGAGAATGACCATTCCCTCATCACTACGCAATGATCACCCCACACAGCCTTTCTTTACTGTATCTGTCATTCAAAGAAAGTATGAGCCTATTATCCTCACGGCTGTATGACAAAATATCAAGGACACAGTTTTTGTGGGGCCAAAAAACGTAGCAAAAATATTGAGAACATAATATTGAGAAGGTAAGAACATCTATGTACCTTGAAAGTGTATATCATCAGGGTACAATTAAGTGGAGTTATGTATAATAATCCTATGCTTACCTAAATAAACTTCATGACATTTCGGTCCTCGATAGTTTTGCCAAAATATTTTAACTTTGCGATATTTTGTTGTTGATATTCAATGGACTACAGCTAGAGCACCGCAACATTACTCTACAAACAACATGCCACTTTCATATTGGTGGCAACAATCAACAGCATTCTCAGCCACACATGAATGTACCTGCATGCTTCTGAGGATGAGCTAACAGCACTTTGAAGACACACTAGTGGAAACACTGGTGAAGTCACGCTACTATGTAAATCAATGATAACATTAATGGAACTCCCTGTGGTTGACTGGTAAAGGACAAAAACCATTGGGTGGCCAAAATGTCATGACAAACATTTTGAGGATGACATTATGAAGAAGTTAAGTGCAAATAAGTAAGTAAAGATTTACTATTCGTAACACCACATCCACGCACATATGGATACATGTGGATTTTAAGCATAGTAGAACTTTGCTCTCCGACTATCACCCCAGGTAAATATTTAAATTTCTATGATTACATGGTAAGTGCATGTTACATATTACCTTCATCATAGAGACATCATTTTACTGGCAAAATGACTCAGTGTGTTAAGAACCTGTTGCGGATATTACCTGTAGCGGCTCATATAAGATGAATGTGGTGGGCGGGTGGATAGCACAGAGGTAGGGGTAGAAGCGCGAGGGTGCAAAAATAATTTTTAAAAACAAGAAACCGTACTTGATGGGCTTGCGCTCGCAACGCTGCTCCCCAGGCTACTCCTCTTGGCATAGGCTGAAGTTCCCAGCTTCCCCTGAGACCAATCCGTATGCTGCTCCCACAATGAGAGCAGCATAGGGATTGGGCGGAGCACACTGTTTTTGCGCTCCATTCAGAGCTTGGAGCCAGTGCCTGCTGATCTCTCCACCCAGCAATGCAGCTGGTGTAGAGAGATGTCAGTGCACATGAGGGTTTGGCAGGCCTGAGACAGGCAGCCACACCCTCATGCGCACTGACACTAGGGCCCACCACTCCTCCTTCCCTGCTGCAGTGCTGTGGCCCAGCCCCACAAGACTCAGCCACAGGAAGGAAAAAAATGACCTGCATTAAGATCATTATATTTTTCATTTGCCTCCTCTGTGGGCAGTGGGGCGACGCTCCTCCACCATAGTGGAGGATTTCCAACCAAAAGGGCAGTAAGGTATTTCTGCGCAATGACTGATGGTTTAGGTGTTACTCTATGAATTATTTGTAATCTGCTACTAAGGGAGTCCAGACAGTCACCACCCTATACTGCCAAGTTGCAACTTGTGACAATTGCAATGATAAAGTCTCGATTTGGTAGGTCCCCCTGAGCAATAGGTATATAACCCTTCTTGTATTGATTCACAGTACTTCAGAAATAAATCAGTTCAGCCAATGATAATTGTCCCAAATAGAATATCCGTGATTTTTTAATTCTTCTTCAGTTCTTTTCTTCACATGAACTCGTGAGACAATATTCTTCACACAAATGTATCTTGTTTTTTAGATCTCAACACAACAGCCAACATGCATGTTTCGTCTTTGGCGCATCACCACCATAAAGACTTCCTCAGGGCTGTAAATACAAAATACAAACAAAGCCAACATCAGATACCTCTCCACTCATGGTGGAAGCTAAGCCTAACCTCCACCAGGTGGATAACCAAATATAAACCTTATATCCCTATAGGGCCATCCTGCGGCACAGAGTGAGGCAACAAAGAAGAACATAAGTAAACGTGGAGTGAAGTAAAAAAAAAATGTTGATAAAAAGTGAAAAGTATAATGAATAATATAGATGAAGTTATAGTCCTCTTATTTAACAGCCACCAAGAGTGACCAAAAAATTCAGGAGTGACCAAAAATTCGTCTGATAGGACATGCAATGCAGCGTGAATCAAAGCCAGTAAAGTAAATCTACTTATTTAAAAAAACTCACCTAAAGCAACAATCGATATATCAATAATTTCCTTTTGAATATTGAGGCGAGTAAGGACAGCTAAAAATGAAAAACACAATAGATATTTGCAATACTTTACCCATATTTACAACTAGATGACCAGCATTAAAAAGGCCAAATATCATATCAATGACCCCTTACCTTAAGCGTAACTCAAAACGAAGCATATCATTAATTTCATCCTCTGATTATCTTCAAACGTAATAGTATTATTCTCCTGTGTGAGAAAAGTGGCTCCTTAGTGTACATACACAACTATCAAGTATCATACTTAACAACAGGAGAGGGGTTGGCCTAACGGCTAAGGCGCTCGACCTCGGACCTGGGGATCTGGGTTCGAGTCTCGGTAACGACGCAAAAAACCCCCTGTGATTCTGGGCAAATCACTTAATCTCCCCGTGCCTAAAAAATGAAAGTGTGTCCTCATGTAACGTAACTGGTGCTATGTAAAGCGCTCTGATAACTGATTCGGTTTGGTTCTAGTTCGCGCTATATAAAACTCTGCAAAAAAAAAAAATACATCAAAAACCTACAAGACCAGATTACTACCATAAGAACTAACAGCATCAATAACTCCTGTCCAATATTAAAAACAAAGTCAAACTCAGGACTATCGTGGCAGGCCAGTTAATGCCCCTCATATTTCCAGTAAGTAGCATACCGTTTTAGTTTACTGAATATACACAAAAAACGATATCGTGATATCGTCCAATATCAATTAAAACCATGCAAAAATCTCAACGTATGAGACCATAAGCTGAGGCCAGTATGATATTTATATACGCTATCCTCACCTTAAGTGTTGTGCAGCCTCTCGCCCACGGAATCAGTACCTCGTTCGGCGTGCAACCGTGCCGCCATGTTAAAAGCATAGGATTAGAAAACGGACTACTCCAATACGGCGCTCTCAAAATTCACGTGCGCCTTCTTGGAGCAGGTCCGTCCTAATGAGAATCAATGGGATAGTATATAAACCAAATAACATTATACTAAATACAACGAACTGTAACTTGCCACAATATGATATCTATAGGCGCTATCCTCACCTTAAGTATCGTGCAGCCTCTCGCCCACAGAATCAGTAAATCGTTCGGCGTGCAACCATGCCGCCATATTAAAAGCATAAGATTCGGAAACGGACTACTCTAATGCGGCGCTCCCAAAATTCACGGGCGCCATCTTGGAGTAGGTACGTCCTAATGAAAATTAAAGGATAATATGCAAACCAAATAACGTTATACTAAAAACAACAGACTGTAACTAGCCATAATAGCGAATATATAGCATAATATGAAATAGTGGTGGAGCCACCCTTGGATATTACAATGTGAACTGCAGGTCAAGTGTTCCAATCTTGGCAGGGCCAAATCAGCTGCCAGGTCTATTATGGTACTGCCATTGAACCGGGTAGCATTAATTTGTTTATAGTGTACAGAAATTGAATATTTGTGGACGTAGATATAAAAGAAAATGTATTTAAAAATTTGCCAACATTCGTGACAAGAATTTTCAATTCTATTAAGGACACGGAGGCGAGGATTATGCTTTCTCGATTTCTTTACTACAAACAGCAGCCAATAGGAACATAGTAAAGAAAAACAGGAACTACAACTCCCATGAGCCCTTAGGCAACCATAGAGACTATAAGGTATATAAGGCACCATAGAGGACAACACTTCCTCTTTCTTTGTCCAGGAAATTCAAACAGTCAAAAGTCATTGAAGGAAAATACCGCCGACCATCCGGAAGGAAAAGTCTGAAGGTAAACCGCACAAGAGGCCAACAGGAACAGGCAACCATCCACAGCGAAGAAGATGCAGCTGGAGAAATAACAAATCCAGTGTCCAAGGAACGGAAACATCGCAGAAGACCAAGAGGAAGGATTACTTCTGGTCCGAACCTGAAAGAAAAACAGAGCCGTAACACATATCCCCAAACCTGAAAAGGTAACAGCACATAGGGAGGGGAAGAAAGCAATGCAAGAAACAATGCAGATCATATGAGAGCAGAGAAGCAAT
Organism: Lissotriton helveticus; assembly: GCF_964261635.1. Classification (NCBI taxonomy): domain Eukaryota; kingdom Metazoa; phylum Chordata; class Amphibia; order Caudata; family Salamandridae; genus Lissotriton; species Lissotriton helveticus. The sequence continues at coordinate 1,279,694,227 of NC_136069.1, forward strand.
ATAACAATGCAGTAAAAGACAAATGGGTGGGATAATCCTCGCCTCCGTGTCCTTAATAGAATTGAAAATTCTTGTCACGAATGTTTGCAAATTTTTAATTCTATAGCAGGACAGGAGGCTCAGATTATGCTTGTTCAAAGCTGGTCCACCACAACAGAGGCAAGAGTCATTACAGGTTTGAAATAAAATGTTTTAAACACAGTTTCAGAAGACCAATCAGCCGTCTTCACAATGTCCTGCAAACTCACACCAACATGAAAAGCCTTAGAGGCCATGGCACCTCTCGCGGAATGAGCTCCAAAAATGGAGACATCAATTCCAGCCTCAGACATAAGCCAGCGCACCCAACGAGCCAAAGTAGCTGGCGCAACAGGCTTGAAAGGCTTTTGCAAAGCAATTAATAACTGTCCAGATAAATCTTGACGAAAAGGAGCAGTACTCACCTCATAAGCTTTTATGCAGCGGACCACACACAATTGCGGATTGTGAGGAAATGCCGGGTAAGTGACAGTGGACAGATTAGTCTTGGTACGTCTGGAAACCGTAAAGGTAACTCCTTCGGGGGAAAAAGAACGACCCGCGAGATCCAAAGCGCGGACATCCGAAACACGCTTACAAGAGACTAAACATAACAGCATGGTCAATTTCGCAGACAATTGCTTACGAGACAGAGAAGCGTTGGGAGGCCAAGCTTCCAGAAAACGTAACACTACTGAGACGTCCCATAAAGCGACATATTTCGGACATGGCGGTTTAGCCAACCGAACCCCACGCAGTAATGTAGAGATGAGAGGATGTTCTCCAATAGGCTTACCATCGACTAAAGTATGGCCCGCAGAGAGAGCGGAGCGAAAAGAATTAACGGCCCTGTAAGCAGAACCAGAAGAAGCGATGGAAGCAAGAAAATTAACAACTAGAGAGACATCTGCTGAAGCGGGATCCAGATCTCGTTCAGAACACCAATCACACCACCGACGCCAAGCTGACGCATAACGCTTGCGCGTGTTGGGGGCCCAAGCTTCACTGAGAAACTTCTCAGCGTCTCCAGATAAGCCCGGGACTTTCCAGCATTCCCCGAAAGACGCCACGCCACTAGACGGAGCTGGCCCGACAGAATGAGAGGATGCGGATGGAGCAGAGGATCCAACAGCAAGTTCCATTTCGCAGGAAGCAGGAATGGAGTCGAGCAACTCATTTCCAGAAGATCCGGAAACCACGCTTGAGCTCTCCAAAGAGGAGTGATCAGAATGATCTCCGATAGAAACTGTTTCGTTCTGGCCAAGACTCGCGGAATCATCGCGAACGGCGGGAAAGCATAGCAAAGCTGAGGAGGCCAAGTCTGGAGAAAGGCATCCGTGGCAAGAGCCTCCGGATCCGGACGCCAGCTGTAAAACTTGGGCAGTTGAGCATTGAGGCGAGAGGCGAAGAGATCGAGCCACGGGCGACCCCAAAGGCGAGACAGGGTGCGAAAGACCCGAGGATGAAGGCGCCAGTCGCTGAAGTCCAGCAGATGGCGAGAGTTCCAGTCGGCCACTTGATTCTGGCGACCTGGGAGATACTCTGCAATAAGCGTGATCTTCCTCTGAAGGCAGAAATGCCAGAAGTCCTTCGCAATCTCTGCTAGCAATTTCGACCGTGTCCCCCCCAGTTTGTTCACATACCTCACCGCTGAAATGTTGTCCATACGGAGCAAAATGCAACAGCTGGTGGCCTGAGGGGCCAGGCTGCGGATCGCAAAGGACCCTGCCAGGAGCTCGAGGCAATTGATGTGCAGTGTCAACTCGTCGGGAGACCAACGGCCGCCCGTCGTCAAGTCCCCGCAACGGGCTCCCCAGCCCCATAGACTCGCATCTGACTCCAAAATCAAGTCCGGAGTTGAGCCGAACAGGGCTTTCCCGTTCCAGGCCTCCATGTGATGGAGCCACCACATCATTTCCGACTTCGCATCCTGGGACAGAGGGACAAGGTCGGAATAACGAAGACCTTTCTGCAAGTGCCTGATCTTGAGACGCTGCAGGGCCCGATAATGTAGGGGACCCGGAAATATCGCCTGAATGGAAGAGGCTAAAAGTCCGACAACTCGAGCGATCGACCGCAACGACACGTTCTGTGCGGACAACAGTGACTTCAACTCCCGCTTGATAGCCCTGACCTTCTGGGCAGGCAAAAGAAGTTGGCAAGAAACCGAATCTATCAGGAAACCCAGAAACTCTATCGACTGAGTGGGTTGCAAATGAGACTTCTGAGGATTCACTAGAAACCCGAGAGACTGAAGCAGATCGATCGTCCAAGATAAATGGGAACGGAGTTGCAGCGGGCACTGAGCCATCAAAAGAATGTCGTCCAGATACACGATCAGCCGCACCCCTCGCGCGCGCAGCGATTCCATAACCGGCCGCAGGAGCTTCGTGAAGCACCACGGGGCGGACGAGAGACCGAACGGGAGAACCGTGTACTCGAACCATTCCCCCGACCATTGGAACTGGAAAAAGCGGCGATGAGGCGGAAAGATGGGGACGGACAGGTAAGCGTCCTTCAAATCGAGGCGAACCATCCAGTCGCCCTTGCGAAGAAGATCTCGTAGCAGATGGATGCCCTCCATCTTGAAGTGGCGATAAACCACTCCGTTGTTGAACTCCTTGAGATTGAGCACAAGGCGAGACCCTCCCCCTTTCTTCTCCACCAGAAACACATTGCTGACGAACCCCTGTGGATGCAGAGTCGTGCGCACAATGGCCCCTTTGAGAAGAAGTGAATCTATTTCCGCGGAGATCACTTCCCGATCGCGTTGGGAAAAAACAAGGGGAGAAGGGACGGGACCTTGAAGGGGAGGGTGATAAAATTCGATGTGGAACCCTTGAACTGTCTGCAATATCCATGCATCGTTGGAGATCGTGCGCCAATTCTCTAGAAAAAATTGCACCCTGCCCCCCAGAACAACACTGTCGTAAGGAATCAAGCTAAGGAGAAATCTTGTCGACCTCCTTGGTTTCCACCGTAGCCACCCTTGTTGCCTTGACCACGACCTTTACGGGAGGGGTAGAAGGTCGTCTTGGAACCGGAATAGGAAGATTGTTGTTGTTGCTGACGTTGTCCGCCTCCTCCCTGGTGGGACTGTTGGCCACGTTGCTGACCAGAACCGCGGCCGAACGAACGTCCCCCAGATCGTCCGGCCCTGGCAAAAACCGGGCGGAATGCCCTGCGCAATGAAGACTGTGCCTTGTCAAGGCCACTAAAGGTCGCCACGAACTGCGTCAACTCCTTTAAAAATGGGTGACCAAACAGGAGACCTTGAGCCAGGGGACCTGACTCAGACGTTGCAAGTTCAGATAACCTTGGATCCATCTTCAACAAGATGGAACGTCTACGCTCGGTGGATAGGGCACAGTTTGCGTTCCCCAGGAGACAAACAGCCCGTTGGGCCCAACCAATAAGCTCATCAGGGTCAATGCCAGACGCCGACCCCTGGGCCTGATAACCTAAATCCAGGATCTTCGTCAGGGGACCAAGAAGATCCAGCAGCTTGTCCTGACACAGGCGCCAAGAGCGATCGATGCCCTTTTTTGGATCCTTAGAAAACTTTTTAAGGTAGGTCAAAATTGTTGGATCGACCTCCGGAGTGTCAGCCAACTTATCCGCCAACTCCGGGCGAGGGCACTCGGAGCGTAACTGAGAACGCACCTCCTGATCGAATGAAGCACGTATATGTGCCTGGATGTAATCAGCAACCTCTGGAGCAGGGCACCAAGTTTTGGAATTGGGGTGTATGATATCATTGGGCTCAAAGGTCAGGACCGGTGGATGGGAGGAGGCGTCAACAAAATGTTCTTTTCGGGATTTTTTAGCCGGAGGGGGACCAGAGGGACCTGAAGATGACGAAGAAGAGGTATCCTCAGTGTCAGGAGGCGGAAGATGAGAGTGACAAACTGTAGCAGGAGCAGACAAAGACTTGGCCAATCGTACAAAGTCCGACCTGTGAGGGTTACTGGGTGACTTAGAGGAATGTTTGGAAGCAGAGGATGGAATCCAACCCTGTTGCTGGGCATAGTCAGTCAAATGACGTTTCAGTGGCCCAATTGCTCGGACCAACGCAGTATTGACGGAATGGTGAACGCCCTGGTCAAGGGCATCGACTAAATCATATTCAAATGATTCCTCCTGCTCCTCGTCATAATAATACTCCTCAGCGTCGACGTAGTCTGCCATGGTGTCGAAAACAATGCACACCACTGAGGAAAAACAGGTAAAAATATACAAATATACAGAAGTATATCTATATGCCCACAGAAAACCAAAAAGGCAAAGGTCAGGTCACAATCAAGCGACCCTGTCAGGGGGGGTGACAGCCCCACGCAAGCTAATGTGGTAGAGCAAGAACTCGACCAAACAACTAGAATTGAATGTGGAGGGACCAGCTCGCGTCAAAATACACCCTAGGCACCGCCTCTATAGATTATACAGCCCAAAACCTTCCGTGAGGTAGAGGGCGTCAGAAGGAGCTCTCCGGCAGACAAGTGGGCAGAGGCAAGATGACGCCGCCCCGTAGCGTTTCCGGGCTCCTGTCACACGGAGCTTCAAAGTCACCAACGCACATGCGCGGTGGCGTGTCTGCTACCCGGAAGAGGAGCGACGCGCGACACTCGCGCGCGCGTCCCCGAGCTCCGGTCCCACTCCACGAAACACCGACACGGGCACAAGGCGCCCGCAAGTCCAGAGAGGCGAACACGCGCTCTCCAATAACCACAACACAATGTCCTGAAAAACAATGAAAACGCCAGCGGTAGCACAACGCGCCCACGCAAAGCGGCAGCAATGAAGGCACAAAGCGAAAGCGGCGTACAGCAATTACAACAGGACAGCAAGGTAATAGGCAATTAACCATGCAAGCAATACAAGAAACGTAGAAAAGCACTTAACTGGCTGCGAAGCAGCAAAGAAAGAGGAAGTGTTGTCCTCTATGGTGCCTTATATACCTTATAGTCTCTATGGTTGCCTAAGGGCTCATGGGAGTTGTAGTTCCTGTTTTTCTTTACTATGTTCCTATTGGCTGCTGTTTGTAGTAAAGAAATCGAGAAAGCATAATCTGAGCCTCCTGTCCTGCTATAGAAATTTTTATGTAACAAACCAATCTGCAAATGTACCTATGATCCATTCTGAAAGTTACTTGCAGCACTTAGAAAATGGATACCATGCCTCCATAAATACAAGCAGATGCGGACTGGCCTATAGGACTGTGTCCGATGGACGGGTCTGAAATGTCAGTGTGTGGGCCGTTTTGCGGCCTGTTTTATGCTCTGTAAGTCTGGTTTTTACTGTTGATTTCCCTGATACTAAAAAAAACATTGCCTGCAGCAAGCCTATATCAATGCGTTCTTCCATACCGTACAAAACACTTATACAGTGTGTCTTTGCAAATTCAGAACAGCTCCAATTTCCAAACATAGGTCACTTTTTTAGGTAACTATTTAGCTAATGAGGGCAACATTTGTTTTCGTGCCGGGGCCTATTTTTTGTACCAATCCGACCCTAAATACAAGTATTGTTTTATGTGAGTGTTACATTTTTCTCGAATATAATAACAGATTAACTCATTGATCAATCGAGTTGGCATATACAGTGATGAATATTAGCGTAGGATTAAAGCTTCTTAAAAAAAATGTCACCTAAAATATAAAAGTTAATCACGCGTTGGTAGGGTATGTCTTTTTAAGAAGGTAACAGATCTATTGATTACATGCCATGCTGTGCATCTCTTAAGACACCCACACCCAGCATTATGCGGTTCTAAAGGAGGCAATTGTAGCGCCCGAGTTTATCCATGCATATAAACAAACTATTAGAAGAGAGTTCGTTAACCTGCTGAGCTCAAGTCTGTATTTGTAACAACGCTGTGCTTTATAACCAAAGAAAATGTGACCATGTTGGAAGAAAGGCGTACCGTGCTAAATATACTCCTCTCCGTGCTGTGAAAATGGGAAGCGTGTTCTTCACGGAGCTATGAAATGGCGCCTCTCACCTGCTCAGCTGCCTCCATTGTTTCAGGCTGTTCCATTTGTGGCTGAGATGCAGGTGTTCAGGTGGATTAGAACTCAGTAGGATTTCCGATTTCTTTGCATTAAGAAAAAATGTTGGTTGCTACCAGTGGCATCTTTTGCAGCCTAATCGCTAACATCTGAAATAAAATGGATATATCAGTGCTTGCAAACTTATGTGGTGAACTTTACTTATTACCATAGCAGGTAAATAAAAAAATAGAGTTTAAAAGAGAAATACTTCTGTTACTGTTCATTTTCTTCTCTTTCCTGTTTTTCCAGGTTAACCTTACAGAACGGTGAACAAGAAGCACAAATCTTCATAAGAAACAGTACATGTTTAGCTCAATGTACCTTAGATTCAATTACATTTTCTAACAAATCTTCATTTTGAGAAAGAGCTGAATTTGTGTTTTCTTTTCAGATATTTGATTTCAAGGTGTACACGAAACACAAATGGTCATTTAGTGTTAAGCATATAGTGCTTTTTTACATTGAATATGTTTATTTATTCAAAGTTAGAGTCAAAATTATTTATTCGATTTATTTGAGTAAACAGATGTCGAACACATATGGTGCGAAACAGAGAGTTAAAAAAAGGCTAACAATACATATGCACATCATTTTGTGTCATGTGAGTTGGAATGTTTCATCAAAGCTTTAACCATGTTGCAGAAGATATGTGAGAGAAAAGAGATAATGTTTTTTAAGATCACAGGAAGGAAGAATCTTATTTCCTCATGTGTAAGTGCTATAAACCCCAATGAGAAATTGTAGGTGAATAATTAGCAGGAGGCACAGGACAGCTGTTGTGGACTGCAGGGTTCCTAAATAGAGCCTTTTCCGGTTCTCATCAAATGTTCAGCATCCCGAATGTTATAATCGTGCAGGACCATGACCTAAAGGAAGTGTGTATTGGTTGGGTAGAAACAGGTCGCTCTAATAAAGATGACATTATGGTTTAGGTGTGGTGATGAGATGAGATCTCAAATGTCTGTTGAATGTCTTCTGAGTGACTGGCTCTGGAAAGTGTTGCTCATCTTGCAGTAACATTTGTCTGCTGAGCGAGGCTAGTGGAATGCTGATGAGATTCCTTGGATTGAATGTGATGGGGCCAAGTTCATCCCTACCAAATTACTGTGGAACTCACGCTCAATAGAACTTTGTTTCCTGCTGAGAAGTGTAGAGGGGAGAAATAAACCACAATTTATAAGAACCATGACTCTGAAGGATCACAGACTCCAACTTCCAAGTTAGTGGGTTTATTCCTAACACTGGGCGTGCACAGTGCCGGATGCTTGTCCGCACTGTGCAATCAGTGCGAACCACATCTTGCACAGTGCAAGTGGTTGTTTTCAGCCGCTCAAGTAAATTTCTACTCGAGTGGCAGCTTTTTCAACGCAGACTGGTAGTTTCTCATCACGAGAGGTCGCGAGCATACGCGACCACTCGCAATGAGAAACCTGACCTCCGCGCGTTGAGAATCTCGCCGGAAGGTTTATTATCCACACTCGACAACTTGTTGTTGCTGATCGCGAACGTGGAAAAAGTCTCGACGGATGTCATTTTGCTCGCTCGCGTTCGCCAACTTGACGTTGAGGACCGCAAGCAAGCAATAAATGACTGCGACACTACGCTACTCATGGTTGCACTGTGCTACGTGCAATTTGCGTAGTGCGAAGTAGCGCAAACTTTGCAAACTACGCGAGCATAGCGTAGCGCTTCGCCCAGGGTTATTAATTACAAAGAAAAACAACTGGATGTATAAACACCTCATTACGAGGTTGTAAAAATACATGGGAACTGTTGGATTTGGCCCTTTTGGCTGGTTCACCCTGAAACTTTTTGCATGTTCCTAGCCTGTTTCTGTAACCTGGTGTTGGTGATTTTAGGCCTCTGTGCACTTTTTCACTGTGGCTCAGTGTAAAGTGCGGGCGCTCTCTGTGTGTGTGTGGTGAGAGTCGCCTGCCCTCCCATAGGAATGCATGGGGATATGTGTGTCCATGGTAGTTCCTGATGTGTGGGGAGTGCAGGGTCGAGTTTGGTATGTGCGGACTCGTGAGATTAAATGCTGCGCGATGATATGCGTAGATTTATTGTGTCTAGTGTGGAAGTGCCACTTCTAGAAGTTGGCATGTCTGTGCAGTGAATGTGACTTAACTGTCTGGCTTATAATTGGCTGGAGCTGGCTGGTGTGCCTGGCTCCAGGAGTCAGGATCGGTCTGCCCCGGTGGTGAATGGAGAGATCTGCATGTTGATGGGAGGGAGGAGTTCACCTGGGACCTGAATAGGGTTGGGCCTTTCCTGCACAATGCTGGCTCCACCCCCTTTGGTGTGTCTGATGTCCCTGACCCACCCTGTGAATTGGCAGAGGGGCTGAGCAAAACAAAGTGCTCCAGAACCAGTTGCATCTGGTTCGCCCCTTGCCTGCACCTTGGGAGACAAAGGATTTCAGTGTATAAAAAGGGGCTGTGACCCCATGAAAAATGTTCTTGTTTTCCAACTTGATTCTACCAGGGGCGTGCTTCTGCTGGGGCCCAGGGGAAGGCTTGCCTCCCTGGGCCCTGCCCAGCCCCTGGATTGCTGGAGGACTTCTTTTCTGGGGCCCTTCTGCCTGGCCTGAGGATGGCTGGGAGACTTTTTCCTTGCTCTGGAAACCTTTTCCTGTGTTTCCCTGCTTGGTGCTGGGATCCTTTGCTTAGGGGTCCTTCCTTGGGGGCTTGGTGGTTGCTGTGCCCCCAGCGCCTCGTGAGTGCTTAATTTTTCATTTATGGGCAGAGCGCTGTCGTTTTCCTCGGGGGAAGCGCTCCTGCCCTTTTGTTCCCAGCGCAGGTGCCCACCCCGCTTAGTTCGCTATTTTATAGCAGGTGCCCACCCTGCGTGATGGCTGTGTTATTTGTTTTATTTAAATAACAGCGGGTGCCCACCCCGCTGTTCATCTTCATCCTCGAGGGAGCCTACCCCTCATTTTCCGCGATGTAAAGTTAACCGCCGCGGGCCCGGGAATCTCCTGCTTGGCTGCCTCAGACGTAAACAGCCCGCCGCGCTGGGATTCGTCCCAGCCGCGGGCATTGCCTAGCGACCAAGAGGCTTGCCAGACAGAAGCGGTGGAAGAGCGGGGAAGGCGCTGGGCACCTTGGCCTCAAGCGCTCTCCCCGGATACCGCCAAACCTGCCCCGGAGGCCCAAGCAGCAAGGAGAAGAAGCTGCTGGACCCGGCAGACGGCATCGAGAGGATCAGAGTCCCCCGAGAACCACCCGGTAAGTGAAGGAGGGCCGATGTGGGCTCCAAGAGTGTGAGAGTGGAGCCGGTCCCAATCCGGCTCATGCTCTGAGCGGGCCCGCCGTTGCGGGCCGCACCAACGTGTGGGGCCTGTTGATTCCAGAAACTCCAGGGAGGGGCCCTGAGATCGAGCGGCCCCGGTTGCCAGTGGGACGCTCCTACGAGTTCTTAACGGTCAAGAGGGCCAGAGGGGCCCTTGATCTCGCCCAGTGCTTTACCCCATAGTACTTGGGGGCCCGTGTTCCCCTAGAGTCCATGCTTGGCTCCACCAATGGGGGGGCCATGTTTATTTGGAAGGCCCCAGGGGGGCCTGTGCTGAGCCCCGTGGCTCCAACCTTTTTGGGTGCATACCTGGTTAAGGAGCCAGAGGGCTCCAGGGGGCCATGCGTTTCTTTTAGAGCCTAGGTGGCTCCAACGTTTAGCCCCCTTATTTTCAGAGCCTAGTCTAGGAGTGAGTCGAACTTTGCGTTCTCAGCTGCCCAGCAAGTAGTGGGCGGCTGCAACTTTTAGGTTTGCGCAGATGGCGCACCCCTGACTGGCACTGCGCTGGCAGCACGCCCTGACATTCTTGACACAGGGCATTTGAGCCCCTTCTTGAGATGGCCAGCTGGCCAGGGGGCTGGTATATGGATAGGGTGCAAGGCCCTAATGTGATTTATGTGCTCCAAATGTGGTGCTAGGAAATTTAATACATTTAGTATGTTTTACGCACCCTGTGTTTGATACCTCTAGAGATTGTTTTACCTATGGAGGTTTGTGTTAGTGAAATTGTACTTCACTGAGATTCACGTCCCTAATTTGAGTTATACTTAGGAGGTAGGGTCTAATGTGTTTGGACTAGTGAGGAGATTGCATAATGTGTTTATGTAGGTGAGGTTGGCGCAGGATGTAATTCGCACCTGATGTGGCTGTGCATAATGTAAAGTTATGTCTCAGGTTGAGGTGGAGTGCAGTGATTACCAGTGCCTACTGGTTGTAGGTTTATGATCTATGTTTACTTGTACCAATTTCTATTAAGTGTTGATCCTGACAGTGACCCACGTGGCCCTGTCCTGTGTAAATAATCCCTTGCGAATATTGCCCATGCCAGTTGGCACAATGCATATTGTGTGATTACTATCTGATGTGCTCTGAGAATACAAAGGTTATTTTTATATAACCATGTGTGGAGTTCCTTTGTAGTGTGCCTGGGATGTTGTTGCTGTGTGCGTGCGCAAATGCTTTACACATTGCCTCCGGGATAAGTCTGACTGCTCGTGCCAAGTTACCAAGGGTGTGAGCAGGGGTTACCTTGGCGTGTGACTCCCTTGCCCTGACTAGAGTGGTGGTTTCTGCCTGGCTTTGGCGCAAACCTTAGCCAACCAGAAATCCCAGTTCTAACAGGAACTAATACAAATTCAAACCTACGGGCTAACTTTATATGATGGATGATAAACAGAATAACAATCTCCAGAAGCAGAACGGAGGCAATGATTGTCTCCATGTCAAGTTCGGTTTTCATCTGTGCGAATTACTGAAAAACGTTAGTCCCTACACTACCACTACTGTGACATCCCCACTTAGCAATCCCCAAGCAAGATCAGGAAAAGGTGGCAGCGTGTGAAGACTTCCTGAGAAGTACACTCATGTTGTATGGGTCAAGTAGCCAAAGCTACAGTGCTCGTTCTAATATGCTTTGTTCTCTCCTTCGATCTCCTCACTCCTTCTTTTGATTTCATCCCGGGATACCATCCCTAATACAAAACAGAACGCAGAACACGCCCACAGATCACCTCATCTCGTTTGACACATCACATAGGTGATTTTCCACGGTGTGCCGGTGCCCCCAGCTCCTGGCTTGGTGACCTTGATTCCCAGATCTCCCTCAATGAGAAAGAACACCATCTCCCAATTATCGAGAGTCCTTGCACATTTGTATCACATCCTCCCAAGCCTAACTCTTCTAAACAAAAGATGTTATTCTAACTAACAAAGACGACTTTCTCCAACTGCAACAGAAATGTGAGAACCAAACAAATTAAATGTGAACAAGAATTTCACTAACAACCTTGCTCCTGAGCCCCCAGGGAAAATACATTTGAGGCCTACAGATATCAGCCAACATAAGATTGAAACACATAAGCCTTTTCAAATACACACATGAGTGAACATGTCACTTAGGCCTTTTTACATTATTACATTACAAAAGCACATAAATTAATTTTAATTACAAGCAACCTATGAAAACCTAAATGTTAAATGCAATTAGTCATGTCTATGCGTAACTTTAATATGGTGCACGTTTAAATCATACACATTACATCACATTATAGGCAATTTCGTTAGACAAATGACATTAAATACTATGAATTTCAATATTATAACATGAATGCTGTGTTGTCTCTTTTACATAGCACAACACTTTTCCTACCATGTACACTCACATGGGTTATTACTGAACACTTTCTAATGATCAAATGGTAACACAACAAAAGAATATATGTGGGTGCAAACTATCCATGATTATGATGCACCCTACGAATTAAAGAGCACCATCGCGGTCCATCAATGAGTGTGAGTGCTATCTTGTTTATTAACTCATGAGATGGTGGTGATTATGCGTGGTGAGGTTGTTAAGTACATATCTAGGCAAAACATTGTGTGGTGCTTAAGGGACGTAAGTTGAGCTGTGCAAAATATAAGGGTTGTGGCGAGCAGCTCTTGCAAGATCCTACAAAGCCAAAACAAAGGTTGCCTTGATTCTCCATGCAGCCTTAGCTGAGGACCACCGGGTGAGTGGTAATATGAACGCCTGAAGGAGGAAAGTGAGAGGATGGGAAGGGGAGTTCTGGGATCTGGATCAGTTTCTGTGGTCTCCCTTCAATAATGTGTTTACACATGGACAATTTGCCACAGCCCTTACCTTTAATTCTACTTGCTCCTAAAGGTGTCCATTCGCCGCTACTATGAACAGCATTATGATAGATACCTTATTACACAGAGTACACAAATATGATATAAACATCAATACTCATCATACCATTAAATGCATTCCCTCAGCTGTTGGTAATGTAGAAATAGATCAAATTTCATTCGGACAACAGACAGCATGTCTTCATGATGGTTCAATAATGGCCTCCAGCATATTGACTTTCACTGAATTATATTTTTCTGCATTAAATTCTGTGCAAATAATACAATATTTTGCTTTACAGCGTGCTTAATGTGCTCAACTCTTTTCAGTGATTTAAGTGGCACAATATTCTTCCAATACTCTTAGTAGGTGTCTGGAAACCCTATCGCCAAGTACAATTCTCTGTGCCACGGAGATTGTATTTATACTAATGCTAGAACATAAGTAACATCATCATGTATAATTTATAAAGATACAACTTTTATGATCCCTGTCTTCTCATCTAAATATTAACAACGGTACAAATATAGTCTCGATCCTTAATGCTACTAAAAAGGGTATGTTAGCATGGCTTGAGGAAGTGCATATCCTATTAGATCAGAAAGTTATATAATAGGATATTGACAACAGGTAATTCCAAAGCTGCCAATATCTACGAAAATAATTCTGGGGTAAATCATATTCTTGATTCCAATGCAGGAAATGTTTCCAAAATTCTAAAACCCAAAATATTTCCTTTTCCCTATTTCCACCTGTTAGCAGGGCTCAGCCCATAATATGCCATAAAGGTGTAATTTAGATGTTATCAAGGCAACACACAGTACATGTCGAGATATTGCAATAAGCTTGAACCTACATAGCTTATATTTTTTATGTAACGTCAATAAGCCTTTTTTGTGTGGAAGATTTGTAGCATCCCTACGCATGCCTTTCTGTCAAACACGGACATGCAACACTGTTTTAGAAAAATAAAATGTTCCTTGCAACAAAATATAAAATATAAATAAATACATAGGGCCTCATTAATAAAAAGTGACGCATCGCTGCATGAAAACAGCGATGCGTCACTTTTCACTGCACTATTCCTGCGACATTAACGATGCATCATATTTACAGTATGAAGCATCATGTCGCAAGGAGTTACAGATATGTCAGTATTTCTGACGTATACGTAGGAGCAAAAGTGACGCATTGCTGGAGTGTGTCACAAAGGTGACGCAACTCCAGCAATGTGTACTTTCACATGGGCAAGTCCCATGTTGTTAGTGCCTGCGCCAGTCTTACGCCTGCCATGAGGCAGGCGTAAGATTGTGACGCATTAGCGTCCAAGAAATGGCGCAGTGAAATCTTATAGATTTCACTGCGTCACTTCTGTAACTCTTTCTTGCGTCAAAACGCCCCCTTTGCATACATTATACCTGGTGCATGTATAATGTGGCGCAGGGGTTTACAAAGTGACGTATCTACCTAGATGCGTCACTTTGTAAATATGGTGCAACAAGGCACATTTTTTAGTCCGCTGGTGCGTCACAAAAAGTGACGCACCAGCGGCGTAAAAGTGACGCAAGGCCTCATAAATGAGGCCCATAATATTCAGATGTGTTTGTCTACAAGATCCAATGACAAGATGATAATAAATGGGTTGAATAGATTACCTATTGTTTAATACATGTGTACAGTGTCAGGAGCACATTTTTCCAAGGCTTCAGAGGCTACATTTTATAAGGCCAAAGCTGGCCTAAAATTTCATATATTAAAGTATAAAATTCAAATGATATAAGAACCACTTATTTTCTGACACTCTTAATCTGCAATTCCAAACACGAGCACATTGAAATGCACAAGGGAGGCAATTTTGCATGGAATCTCATAAAATGGTCTCATAGTAATTGAGTAAATTGATACCTCAGAATTATCTGCCATGATATCCCTGTAATTCTGTGTAAATGGGTAGGATTTAACCATGGAAAATAACAGCTGAACCATCAATACACAGCTGAAACTAGAGCAACAGCTCCTCAAGGCTGTGCTCACAGCAAGCCAACAAATGCTACCTTGGCCAAACCTCATTTCTACCACAGTACCCACATAGGCCAGCTTACGTAAAGACCGCTTATGAACTCCATCGCTTGTGTTCACCCATATCTCTCTAATGCTTCCATACTAAAAACATTTGCCTGTTTCTGTTTACAATCAAAATAATTAACCTTGTACTGTATCCCTTTATAACACCAGAGGTTGTGTCTCACACTTCCAGAAACCCAACTACTGCAGCTCTTCTATATATCCCACATGCCACCAATCTTAACACTACAATCCATATTGCGACCTCAATACTCAAAGTAAATCAACTACAATAATCTGCTGCATTCCAGTGTAGCTTACATCCTAGTTTTACCTTAAAACAACTCATTCCTTACATCTAATTAAGGCTTTCTAGTTATAATAGTTTACCCATTGGGTGCACTGTGGAAGATTGGCATTTGCAACTAATTACCAAGTCACCCATCTTTAAAATACCCTCCAATGCATGGACTAAAAAGCTTCCCAGTTATACTTGCAGCTAACCAACAAAACACCAATCCCCCAGAAACACCCATGATAAACGTATGGAAAGCCTTGCTCCTAGTAGCCCCATCACTTCTCCTGCTCATTCATTAGACCCTGGACCAACTAAGCACCATTCAAACCCATTATTCTTGTCTAAAATAACTCCTCTCTACCGCCTTCCACACATCTGTAAGTCATCATCTCACCATCCTACAGATTTTCCTTAAACACTTCTGCTAGAAATACAGTTATTCAACATATGTCGCACCACTCTAATCACACTATCCCTTTCTTAGGCACTCTGAGGCACCACACAACCACACACACTACAAATACCCCACTTTAGAAAATGTAACTTACTCATTGGTGTCAACTGTGACCACTGTCTCCCATCTGCCCTCATCATGTAAGCAAGCCACTTAAAATTCATGCTCTTAAATGCCAGATCAGCAAAACTATATCACTCAGAAATACACAACCTCAAGAAGACCACGAGATAGGAATACTTTGTATCACTGTATCTTTGCTAAATGAACACTCACAACACTCAAAAATAATAAAAATATTTAGGAAAACAAAAGTCAGTTGGGGATGTGGTCATCAATTGTTCATTTTCTGTAAACTTTCCACCTCAACCTCCTATGAGTCATTTGAATGCCAAGCTTTAGTCATTTCAACCTCCCCAGACAGCATCATATATCTTCACATGATATACTAGTACCCTAAACAAAAATTGATTTCATAGAACAATTCTCTGTCTTTGTAACCTCGAATCTCATGTTATCACCCTACCATGTTCTTGTGGAGGTTTGCAACATTGACTTAGGAACAGTAGCGGCAAACATTTCTTAGAGCTTGAGAACACAATATCTCTGAAGACCTTATCAGCAATACATTTACTCATCCAACAATTAAGCAAAATTTTGGACCTCATCTTTGCACCAAAAAGATGTAATTTCGGAGCTGGGAAGAATTTTAATTACGCCAGAGTAATCAAAGTAATTTCAGGCATTATGCAATACTTTTGTGGTGCAAAATTACCAAAATTATGCGATTATGCCACTGTGAGTAATTAAGAGTAATTTGGAGCAAACATCATGAACTAAGAGAAAGGGAGCAGCTGCTAGCTACTGCTGTTCATATCCTGCAGCATTTAGTGCTATTTTCTTAGCACAAAAGGCATCTTCTGGCCCATTTTCCTACAATCGTTAGAGTACCTATATCTGCTATACAAATTCTCTGTTTTCAATCTGTAGTTCACTCGAGAATACAGTAATTTATTTCTCTCCCTAATAGATGCATGCAACACTGTACCTAATTTTGAGATCCATAGTGCCTGTATGTGATTTTGAAGCTCCAACTGCAGTTACTTCATTTTCCTTATCTCTCTAACTTCCCCCAACGCCTTCATCAACACAATTAAAATGTTATTTGTAGAATTTTATCTAGAACACCTGTCCTTGCTACTTGACGCCCATTTGTCTGGCCTTGAGTGGCTTTCAACGCCATCTGAATCCTGCTTTTTAAGCTATGGAACTCTGTCAACTGAACTAAGGATCGCTCCTTACTTCTACTCCTTCTATAAAGTGTGATGTATTCCTATAGGTTCTGTATCGATCCCCCTATTCCTGACCCTATTCTGGTTAACAAATTAACTAGCAGCCATCCCATGATGCAGAAACCGTTATCTGATTACGCCAGACCACGGCACAGGAGCGCGTTATCTGATTAGGTCATAACGCTTGCCATCTAATTAGGCAAGAAATATTCCTCCAGCCCCTGATAAGGCATACGGAGTTCTCAAAACAAATCAAACCTATGACAACCTGGGAAAAACCCTGCGGCCATTGTTTTGATTTCACCGAGAACTTCAGTAAAAGAATGTGCTAACGACCAGCTCGTATGACATCCTTATTGACGTATCTATGTCCATCCTTACGTCAATCTCGGCACCTTACAGGTATAAATATTACCGATATTGCCTTAAGCAAACACACGCGGTGGTGACGAGATCGGAGCAGCGAGACTTGCCGAAGCTCAGCAGAGAGCGAAGCCCACTGACGCTGCCCCGCCTTCCTGACGCGCTGAGAACGAGACGCTGCCTTTCTCCTGCCGAGAAATCCAGCTCCGGCGCTTCCGAGCAGCCCTTGCAGGCAGCCTGGAATATCGAGACCAAAGATGAGAGATACCATCCCTCAATCATCCTAGATTCAAGGTACGGAACTGAATAACCCCTTGCAGAGAATTCTTGAATCAGTCACTTGGCAAAACAAACTTAACTTAAACTACTACTTTCTATCCCCGCCCACGTATTAGGCTTAGGTCAGGTACACTGGGGTAGGCATAGTTAGAAGCACCAGTTGAGTACGATTAGTCAAATGTTTATATGTATGTATCTATTTTATCCATTTTAAACCACCATATGGCTTAGAAACCATATAAATGTTTTTACAGTATTATTTTATACTTCTGCTTTTATTGTATGCACTTTACTTAACCATAAGTATTGCAATAATATCGATTCATTTCTCTTGTACGAGAAAAGAGACTGATCAATAAATAACATCTTTTATTGAACACGCCCGTCTCTTCCTTTTCTCTACAATCTGGTGAAACTAAGAATGCACGTACTGACTGAGTAAAATAAGTTGTCTTTTGTTTTCACACGACTCTAGAGATACACTCTTGATTAGGGGAGAGCAAAGTTGTCATGTTCTATGGTTGTCAGAAACTAAATCCCTTCTTGTCTATCCAGGGAGGTTCAACTCCTCCTTGCCTATTCGAGAAAGTTTCTAGTGAACTCTGAGCTAGCTGGCAAACCCAAAACTTTAAGTCTAATATCGACAGTAGAAGACCTAGTTAACGTCTGGTCTAGGTCTATACTATTGGAGGTATTATTCCAATGCGCAGAGCCTATTGGGATAATAGGAACTACACTGCATGGCGCCCAACGTGTTTGGATAGGCGATAAAACTAACGCAAGACTTTAGAGTAACTCAGTCGTGCTTTTTCACTCAGACCCCTTTTTTCCCATAATACTCCAAAGACGTCTGGAGTGGGTGAGAGGTAAAATCCGCCAAACCTCGCAGGAGGGAACTCCTATGTATGGTTCTTGGTTCAATCAACGTTGAAGGATACATTGTGCATCTCATCTTTGTTTCCACAAGAAACCTGATCTGCAAACAAACAGAATAACCATCCTGACAGTAAAATGCCAGAAAGTGATGATGAAAGAGAGATAGCTAGAGTAGCAGCTGAAGTAATAGAAGCTGATAATACTATGCAAGAAGCAGACCCGGATATAATACTCATCCCGGTCAACATAAGAAGATCTATAACGTTAAAACTTATAGACAATGGACTGACACCAAGAGGTGGTACAGTCATATTGGTAATTGAGGCACACGAATATCGGCAGACAGAGGTATTCTATTCATGGATAAACTTTCCAGCAGCAAATGCTGTAACAAAGGAGTTCCACTGTTATAAAATAGAGGAACCTCTGGATACCTACACTCCTTTCGAGGAAGTGGAAGTACCACTTAAATTCCAAGAGCACCTGCTCTTGTTTAATGGCGCCCTAAAACATAATAATCACATCACCAGGCTCGGTCCACTAGGTAGACCAGGAGCAACGTGGCCGGTCCTAGCCGGATACACACCACATCCAGACATCGAAAGAATGTCTGCAGCAGATGTTTTAGTACAACTAAAACAATTAATTAAAATATATAGACAACTAGTCCAATATGTAATGCGGACTTCAACCATCCAACCTGTAGTTAAAATCCCACAGCTGACCCCTCATCAGGGGAACACAAATAAAACTACACTACAACCCGCTTTAACTCTTGGTATGAAATTACTAAAAGACTTCAAGCAGGTCTCGGCAATATTACTAGCCAACATAAAAGGAGAAGCAGCGAATGTGGCGATCCGCCAGAGGTTAAAAGAGACAGATATAGCAGACCAACCAGCTGAAATTGCCAGAATTATAGAAAAATCCTATGAAGAACTAGGTAGAGATAGTTTGGGTGGAATACCAGTAAAGCCCCAACTAATTGAAAGTCCTGAAAAAATATTTATTAAAAATAATCTAAACAGTCAAAAGAAGAACTGGGATGGAAACAAACAATCCAATCCAAAAGAAAAGAGATTCCAGTCCAGAGGAAGGTCTCCTCGGCGGAGAGAAAGATCTCCGGACCAAGGACCCAAGTCTCCCCAAAGGGAGCCCTCTGTGAAAAAATACAACCTTAGAAATAGGGATAACATAAAGAAACCTGATAGATATCAAGACTTTGATACACGTCCCTCTCAATCTTTTCAGACTTCCTCGCAGAAATCGGAAAGAAGAGGACGATCGGAACCCAGGGAAGGGCACGTCAAGTCCAAAGACAAGGAACCTGCTCATCCAAATAAAAAATTACAGTTTCCAAAAAAGAAGGTAGCGAGTATTAAAGTATTCAACAATGCCGAGAATACTGAGGACACAGCTGAAAAACGGAGAGTGGGCTCAGACAATGCTAGACAGCGCAGCAGAAGTGAGCATAGCACGCAAAGACCTTATGAATCATCTGGAGACAGTGGACACGAATGAATACATTCAGGTGGAAACTGCAGACACCAGAGTTAGCAAACCTCACAAAATATATTAAATAACTTTACGTATAGAAGGGGATAAGACTAGAAAAATAAGGGGCCTTTTTTGGGATAATCTCTCCAAGGGCTATGACATCCTTCTAGCTGAAAAAGATTGGCCACCAGAGTTCGTCAGGGAGTGCCCACATGGCGAAGAAATAATTATGCCTGCCTTCTCAAATCATATTCCAATTCATAAAAAATATACACTTGCAAGAAAGTGGGCAGTAGCTCAAGCTCCTGCTTTATATAAAAATCATGTAGGATGGGATGAGGACTCTCCTCCTCACAAAATCCAGTTAAAATCACAACCTACTGCACAAAGGCAGTATCCAATCAAGCAAGAAGCTAAAAAACAGGTAAAAGAAATTCTAGATCAACTAGAATACCAGGGGGTGATTGAAACTTGCACCTCACAAATGAACAACCCTTTGTTTCCTGTCTCCAAACCAGACAATTCATATCGTCTAGTTTTGGATTACAGACACCTTAACTCGTGTTGCAAAACTTTTGCAGTACAAAACTCGCATAGTGCTGCACTAATGAATAACATAGTGCGCAAAAAATATAAAACAACATTAGACATCTCTAATGGATTCTTTTGTCAAAATATAGCACCAGAGAGCAGATACTTATCAGCGTTCTCAATAAATGGCGCTCAAAAAGAATTCTGTCGGTTACCCCAGGGGTACAAGAACAGCCCAGGATTATTCTCAGCGAGAGTAACAGAGTTACTACAAACATATGATGACGAAGCATTATCGTATGTCGACGACATATACCTAACAGACGATGACTTGGATACTCACTTGAAGAGAGTGAACACCATAATACTTGGGTTCGCAGCAGAGGGTTACAAATTCAACTTTAAAAAATCTAGAATTGCCCATCTAACAGTCCTGTTCTTAGGATATGAATTATCAAGTGAAGGCAAAAGCCTGGCTGACAATTTCCTAGAGAAATGTGCCGTACTCCAAGCACCTAGAACACTAAAAAACCTACAGTCAATTCTAGGCTTCCTAAATTTCGGAAGAACATACATTGCAAATTACGCAGAAAGGGTCAAACCCCTTTATGATCTAATAAAACCAGATTTAAAAAAAACAAATTGGACTCAAAAACACACAGAAATTCTGAGATCCTTACAAACAGATATGTTAATTAAAACAAAATTAGAAACACGTGATAAACACACGCAACCTTGTGATTCGAGTCATCCCAGGAAGATGCGGATTCACATACCTGACCTCTAACGAGGGAGAAAAGGTACCAATTGCATTCAAATCACACTTGTACACAGAAGCTGAAAAGAAATTCAGCATTAAAGAAAACATTGTTCATGCAGTTCAAACCGCAATAGCTAGAGAAAAAGATAAAGCTGACGGTAGACACATCACAGTCAGAACAGCAGAATCAGCCTTTGAGGCATTAACAACCCCGTGTAATTTACCAACAACAGCATTGAATCCGGAATGGATACAATGGGTGAATTCCATTACAATGGACAAAGTAAAATACTACTTTGATCCAGAACTAGAGGAACTAAAATATCTAGAATATGAAAGAATATTCCCTCTGCCAATCGACATTCTGCCATTACGACAGTACGCTTGTGTAATCTATAAAGACGGACATGCTCAACCATCCGTTTGGGGGGAACAAGCATACAACCCCACATGTGAGATTACAAAAGAAGTGTGGCGCGGAGGTATACTAAGACCTCTATTAACAAAAACACACTCAGTAGAAACTAATTCAGAACAACAGACTGAAATAATAGCATTGAAAATGGCGCTAGATAATGCAGATCGCGAATTCCCGACACTCATAGTGTCCGATTCGTATTACTGCGTCAAATCATATAACAGCAATTTACAGAAATGGATTCAAAACGGTTACAAAGATGACACAGGTGCAACAATAAAACAAAAACTGCTTTGGGAACAAATAGTTCTGTTAAAAAAAGAACTACCAAAGACTCACGTGATACACTCACTGAGTCATCAGCGTGATGGCGTTCACGTTGCAGGGAATTCATTGGCTGAGAAAGCCACAGCGGTAGCAACTGAATCGGCTTCCGTAGCTAGGAAAAAGCGTGCAGTAAAATACATTGACGGTGAAACAATGCTGGCGGTGAAAACGTCATCAAAAGGCGACTGCTCAGTGTTACCAATCAGTTACCCACTCAAATATACATACATAATCGATGCGAACTCCGTTCCTTTTGCTCGAATCCCTGGAGTGGGGGATAGAGTAATTCCAAACAAGGACAGGAGAACTTTGTTAATAGCAGACGCACATATGGGCGAGGGTCTCAGACACCTCAAACTAAAAGATTCTCTGGAAGAACTACAATCAGTGTACTGGTGGCCAGGCATGAGCCTGCATCATCACATCTTTGTAAAAAAATGCCCGGGCTGCAACAGAGATCGCAGCGGCGAGAGGAACGGGGTAATACCATGGCGTTTCACTCAATAAGGGCTAAACAATAATCAGTGAAACAAGTGTAAATAATGCGTCCCATTAACAAATAAAGACTAGTTTCCACTTATAAATGTAGACCCCAGCACTCGGCTGACGTCGGGACTGTTATACAAAGATTTGCGAGTCTAAATGGCATATACGCTAGGAGCATGCTACGTTTGACCAATGTTTTCACTTTAGCCCTCAAGCTTGTGGGAAAGCACGGCCAAATGAGCATAGCGAAGCGGGATTCTTCTCACTTCCTTCCTGAGGGATACGGGACAGTGTAAAGAAAAAACCAAGGCATAAAGCAATCTATAACAGCAAAGGTATTAGGTTCGGGAGCTGGGTGGGTCAAACATCTAATAAGTGTCCAACGTAGTCTAAACAACTTGCCAAGAAATTCTCTGAGGGGATTCAGTCCGTACGAATTGTTGTTTGGAACTAGGATGTTAGTCTTAGATCTTGACAGTCAGACTTCAGTGGTAAAAGAAAAAGGCTTTGATATCAAAGACCGTTTGGCTATTTTGCAGGACTTAAACGAAACAAGAAAAGACCTGAGCAACATAAAGTTGAAACAGCAGCCAACAACCACTGAAGAACCACCACCTGTCCCAGCAAGACCTGTATGGATTCCAAAAGTCAGGGATCTAGTCAGAGAAAAGATTGCGGTAAAGAAGGAATTTGGGCCTTCTTACAGAAAAGCAGTTCCTGTCTTGTCCATCAACGGGACAAGATCAGTTGTACTACCGCCGCTTGCTGGTAAAAAGGAGAACCGAGTTGTATCCATCGACCTGGTAAAACCACAATCATGTGGCCGATAACAAACAGTAGGCTAAGTGGACTCCCGATAAGTAGCAGAACACCGAGGTTTGCTACAAGTACAGAGGTGCTAACTAAAAGGCTAATCACATTAGAAACGCCTACAGAACAACAACAAGGACTATGCAACAATGCAATGGAACTCACACCTCTGAAAACCCAAATAAAAACATTTAGTAGAGACACACCAACCTACAATGAAGTAACAAATGAATATGCTGAAGCTGCAAGAAACAGTAATCCTGAAGCAATTGGAACAATAGACAGAACGGCATCCGGCTACTTCATCAACTTTGAAGATTCTTCTGAAGATCTAAGTGAATCAAAGACACAGCCATCAACAAAAACTTTTAAAGATAAAGCTAAGGAAATATGGAAACAGCTGAAAGAAACCTATCTGATTTCTCCATGGATTGAATTTTGGGTGTCCTTTGGTGTATTTATCCTGATACTTTGGCTCATCATGATACTATGTTTGGGACGCTTCATTGAGGGAAAATATGCAAAAATGGACACAGCAAGCCAGAAAATCAACTTGATCCTCAAGCCACACACGTCTTCACACGTCAAGAAAAGAGAACTTTCTTCAGTCAATTTCACAGCCAATCCTATACCGGGTGGGGTAGCATGGGACAATACTGACTATGAAATTTATGGTCCGGTCGAAATCCTCAAATATCCACACCAAATCAAGATCTCGTTGAGTGACTTTGTAAAACCAAACTCATTTGCTGATGATTGGGACTTTGAAAGTATCAATGACATGATGTCTGACCTAGTGATGTCTGCTAAATTTACCAAACATGATTATTTGCAGGGTTCGTCTAATTATGATAGTATGTACTGCTACAACCACTATGGTAACCATTTTTTACATAAATCAGCACAACCTAGAAATGTTTTAAATTATAATCAATGGGAACATTGTGCAACCCCTCCAAAAGGAAGCTCAAGAACCGTTTATGACAAATATTCATATTTTTCAGGGTTCAACACAAGTAATGCTGAAACATTTTATTTCAAATTGTCAAATAAGATAGGAACAAAAACCATGCTTACAAACACAAAATTGATATATTCGGACTCATTTTTTGAACAAATGAATACATTTGGTTTTGATTATTGGGACAAAAATGTTGAAGTAAAAAGTGTTTGGGGTACAAAAGAATGGCAAGTACAAGGTATAGAATCATTGTTTAGAGCCTGCATGATCCCAGAACAAATTATATTCTTGAATGAAACTATTCAACAAACTACCTGTCTTGGATTAGCCAAAATCAAAGACTTAAATAAACCGTCTATTCCAAAACCAACAATGAACAGCAATAACTCTGCAGATGAAGAGATAGACGTAAACTATGTATTAAACCAAAACAGAACAAATCCTGATTGGAAACAATGGTTAATCTGGCCCACAGATACTAATAACTGTCAAGACAGATTCCTGAACAAAACACAGGGGTTCAAATTGACCAGGCCAGACCCTATATATTCCCAAAGACAACACCCAGGGATAATCACCACCTACAGTGTGGGCAAACTCTGCCTTCATTGGCTAAAAACTTCCACACTGACAGAAATTAAGCAACACCTAACTTTACTTACTGATGGTGCTGACTTGCGTGATTTCATTATGGGACCACGCAAACAGCGTCAAAAACGCTTCATAGCAGCCTCTATATATGCAGCTTACAACGAGGCCTGGAAGATAACTCAAATTGAGACAGCAGAAAGTATACGGGAAATTGACCGTATTAATTTGGAAAAATCGCTTTCTGTAGTGGACAATGGGTTAATGACTCTGTCCTCCAGAATCTTTTCATTGGACAGCATTGTGTCATCAGCAATCGACATAATATCGCAAGACTTACTGTTGTTACAACACGGTCAGTCTCAATTGCGTTCTATTGTACAGCTTGGCTGGACGTTACAAAATCTGCGTTCAGGCTATGTGCCTTGGCGTTTAATCAACACAACGTCACTATTCAATATCTTTAACCTTACTGATAAACAAATCAGTATGGCACAAAAGGGTGCTGATTATACAATCCTGAGCATTGAGAAACTCGAGAGATTACCATTGACAATGTCAGAACGACCTGTCATTGAATGGATAATACATGGGATAATTAATATTCCGATATCTACTTTCAGGTTTCAATACTGCCAAAAATATATACAGGCTGGCATGTACGAAAAATTGGGAAAAGGGTACATTAAGACAACATGGAACTTGCCCTATTCACATGCATGTGTCAGTAATAAAGGACAGAAAGTGTTTCTTAGTGGCAATAATTGTGCGATGTCACTAAGCGGTACACTTCTGTGTAATGGAATTAGTTTGCATGGAGCCTGTGAAGGGAACTCAAATAACCTTTCATGTCACCAGCTAGGCACACCTGCAACAGAGATAGAACCATTCTTTAAAAGACTCTATAACGGGAGTTACATTCTAATTGTGGATGGCAGATGTTGTAGTCTACTGCCGGGGGTTCCTTATCTCGTTAGTACG
Source organism: Lissotriton helveticus (assembly GCF_964261635.1). NCBI lineage: Eukaryota > Metazoa > Chordata > Amphibia > Caudata > Salamandridae > Lissotriton > Lissotriton helveticus. Next base: position 1,279,719,419 of record NC_136069.1, read on the forward strand.
ACTGCGAAGGTCATGTGCTGTGGACGCTTATTGTTCCCCAGCTCCTTTCCAGACAGGGAGGCAAGGGCATGGCCTAACTTGAAAATTACTTCTATTCGAGTTGATACTTTAAGCAGAATGAAAACAGTGCTTCTTCAGACGCCGACCAGGCTCACGTCATCAAAAGAAACGTATGATCTCCTAGTCGCAAGGACGACTGCAGAGATTCACTCATTGTTATCAACTAATTCCCCCATACATTTCGCAGAAATCCTGAATGAAATCTTAAATATTTCTGATACCAGTGGAGTCTCAAATGTATTTAAGACAGTATTTTCGATGGCATTAACACCATTCAAAGCCATACTGGGTATTTTTCCAGACTTCGTCCATTCGATTTTTGGAGGAGTTCCCCTCATTCTGGGACTAATTGCAGGAATCCTATTCTTAGTCCTTATATTTCGTTATGGCAAACCATGTCACAGACAAAACACCTGCGACAAGGGAAGAAACAATCCGAGCCATTGGATACCGGGACCGGATATCAAAAATCCTGGGACTAACCCGGCTTAGAGACCTGAACATGACTTGGTTTCATTCAAAGCCATACTGGGTATTTTTCCAGACTTCGTCCATTCGATTTTTGGAGGAGTTCCCCTCATTCTGGGACTAATTGCAGGAATCCTATTCTTAGTCCTTATATTTCGTTATGGCAAACCATGTCACAGACAAAACACCTGCGACAAGGGAAGAAACAATCCGAGCCATTGGATACCGGGACCGGATATCAAAAATCCTGGGACTAACCCGGCTTAGAGACCTGAACATGACTTGGTTTCTTTCATTTCGGCCGATATGGCAAAGATGTGTTTTACCTGTATTAAGGTGCATGCTGTGCGGAGAAGAATGCGTGTTGGACACCTGTCTGACGCTACAATCGGATGCGCCAAAGGATGCAGAAACATTGTTGGGTCCGGTAAAGGCTCATGCATTGTGCTGCCCTCAACGGCTGCCAATCCTGATGACGGCATTCGTGGAAACTTCACCACTACGATTAAGGGGTAGTGAAGATCAAGATGAAAGCAGCATCGATCAGGTACAACCTTCTGTCAGCAATACTACTCAAAACGTCAATGGAGACAATCATGCACATGAATGCATGGTTACATCCTTTTCCGAGTTAGTGGAACTCTCACAGGAAGCTGTTGACAGCTTTTTCAGCAGTCTCAACAATATGATGTTCTCACCAGAGCAGAAATAATGACTCTTGAACAAGCTAGCACACGGCGTTCCCGACACCTTGAATTTGGCCTTCAACTTTAATAATAAAGTAGCAAGATCGACTTTTCCTCCAGTTCACGGACAGCAATTTTTTAGCAGCCCCAAAATATTGTTGTTAAATTTTACGGGACACTTTTCTTCTGCTTAAAGTAAGAACTATTCTTAGAGAACTAATTTCTATTTTTAGAAACTTCATAGACATTAGCTGCCCGCTGGTATGTTTATAAATATTTTTGAACTGTGATGAAGTGGTCTCGAACTTTTCTTCTGTATTAAGAGCCATTTCATGTGTAATTCTAATATTCAATTACTAATAATGTATACATATGCGTGATTATTTTAGCATTATTCTACTGCTTGAGTGCATATAGTACATATGACTATTTTTTTCCTGTATGTTACATCATTTCAAAATGCATTATGTGTATTTTGGGGTGGTAAGGTATACACGATACTCTACAGTATGTTTTACTATGCCTAGATTCGTAAATATGGCCATAGTTAGCGTGGAGTGGGTGTGATGTATTCCTATAGGTTCTGTATCGATCCCCCTATTCCTGACCCTATTCTGGTTAACAAATTAACTAGCAGCCATCCCATGATGCAGAAACCGTTATCTGATTACGCCAGACCACGGCACAGGAGCGCGTTATCTGATTAGGTCATAACGCTTGCCATCTAATTAGGCAAGCAATATTCCTCCAGCCCCTGATAAGGCATACGGAGTTCTCAAAACAAATCAAACCTATGACAACCTGGGAAAAACCCTGCGGCCATTGTTTTGATTTCACCGAGAACTTCAGTAAAAGAATGTGCTAACGACCAGCTCGTATGACATCCTTATTGACGTATCTATGTCCATCCTTACGTCAATCTCGGCACCTTACAGGTATAAATATTACCGATATTGCCTTAAGCAAACACACGCGGTGGTGACGAGATCGGAGCAGCGAGACTTGCCGAAGCTCAGCAGAGAGCGAAGCCCACTGACGCTGCCCCGCCTTCCTGACGCGCTGAGAACGAGACGCTGCCTTTCTCCTGCCGAGAAATCCAGCTCCGGCGCTTCCGAGCAGCCCTTGCAGGCAGCCTGGAATATCGAGACCAAAGATGAGAGATACCATCCCTCAATCATCCTAGATTCAAGGTACGGAACTGAATAACCCCTTGCAGAGAATTCTTGAATCAGTCACTTGGCAAAACAAACTTAACTTAAACTACTACTTTCTATCCCCGCCCACGTATTAGGCTTAGGTCAGGTACACTGGGGTAGGCATAGTTAGAAGCACCAGTTGAGTACGATTAGTCAAATGTTTATATGTATGTATCTATTTTATCCATTTTAAACCACCATATGGCTTAGAAACCATATAAATTTTATACTTCTGCTTTTATTGTATGCACTTTACTTAACCATAAGTATTGCAATAATATCGATTCATTTCTCTTGTACGAGAAAAGAGACTGATCAATAAATAACATCTTTTATTGAACACGCCCGTCTCTTCCTTTTCTCTACAATCTGGTGAAACTAAGAATGCACGTACTGACTGAGTAAAATAAGTTGTCTTTTGTTTTCACACGACTCTAGAGATACACTCTTGATTAGGGGAGAGCAAAGTTGTCATGTTCTATGGTTGTCAGAAACTAAATCCCTTCTTGTCTATCCAGGGAGGTTCAACTCCTCCTTGCCTATTCGAGAAAGTTTCTAGTGAACTCTGAGCTAGCTGGCAAACCCAAAACTTTAAGTCTAATATCGACAGTAGAAGACCTAGTTAACGTCTGGTCTAGGTCTATACTATTGGAGGTATTATTCCAATGCGCAGAGCCTATTGGGACAATAGGAACTACACTACAAAAGGACTTATCGCCTTCCTGTTTAGAATATCTCTAAGCAATGATATGACAGACTCTGATACTCTTCCTCTTACGGATGTATGACTTTAACTTCTAAGTCATATTTTGACTAGCCAATCACTTGCCTCCTGCTTCTCGTTTTCTCCCCCCTTTCTCCTTTGAGTATCTCATGTACGCCTTAATCTATCTCTGCCTCTCTGCTCTCCTTACCACCACTCCTTGATGAGTCACCTGCCTGTCTCTATTCCATCATCCTTTCCAGCTCATTTCCTTCTTTCTTTTCTCCCTGCTTTGTTTATGCCAAAAGTAATTGCTTTTTTTATAAACATAGCTTGTATATGTATTCCAGTTCTCTGTAAAGCACCCATAAGCCTTTCAATACAGCTGCACTATAGAAAAATATGCAATAAATAAATAGATAAATAAATAAATAAGATGATAAGCCCCCTTTTCAATTTTGACATGACTCAACAACAGAGGAAATTATTACTGCAGTGTTATCTGATAGATCCTTTTCTGTATCTAATACAGTTCAACAGTTCATTTAGCCGCAATATACTAACCCTGAAAATTAGGGCTCACACTGACATGCCTTTAACTAATTTACCTAAGGTTGCCTGTACTGGACATCTAAAAGTAACTTTTTTTTTTTACCAACTTGTGTTGAACGTTTCCAGTTAAATCTTAACAGTGGGCCCGATTCACAGAACTAATCTGAGACAGATTCCTAAACTTACTACTTTTGGTATTCAGAGAATGCACTTACTACTTTTGGTGAAAGTTACTATTTTTAGGTAAACGTACTACTTTTGGTTAAACCTACTACTTTTGTTATTCACAGAAGGCATTTTTTAGTAGTAAACTAACTTTACTACTTCTAAATGCCTTCTAAGTTTAACCAAAAGTAGTAAGTTTAACCAAAAGTAGTAAGTGCATTCTGTGAATACCAAAAGTAGTAAGTGCCTTCTGTGAATACCAAAAGTAGTAAGTTTAGGATTTTGTCTCAGATTAGTTCTGTGAATCGGGCCCATTGTTCATAGCAGAACTAACAATAATAGCAATATTGTTGTCCTTTTTAAGGGAGCAGCTTCTATACCATACTTATACCCCAATGGCAACAAAGATCGTTGGTTTGTTTAAGGAAATCCAGACCTGCGTGCAGTCTTTTCCATTCCATTCCATTATTTCTATCATTGATAGAAAGTTCTGTTTATGATGATTCGATGTCTTTCATTGGAAGAGCATTTTTCCAAGGCACTATCAATTCTAAGGGGGTGGGGGGGGGGGTCTGTCAGTGAAGCATCAGTATCACCATGCATTGCAGCTAATACCCTCTAAAAGATACATTTTTTATGCCAGTCACAGGCAAGTTGAAATGGGGGAAAAGATATGTAAACTTGTCAGAAGGCGTTTCCATTTGAGAATAGAAACATGTATTGTCAGCCAGTGCCCTCATAGTATTTTCTTTTTAGATAAAGAAAGTGGTGTTTCATTAGATGAAGCATCTGCAGCCAATATCTATCTTTTTTCCATCTCCCCAGCAAACTGCTTTTTCCCCAACCCTCTACATTCTCCTCACATCAGTCACTGCTCTCCATCACCCTCTCACTCCCTCCTTCCCCTATATTTCTCTCCATTTCTCATTGCTCTTTTATCCCTTTTACCTCAACTTTCAATATACCTCTCTCCCTATTCTTAGCCCTTCCCTCTCTTATCCCAACCATACCTCAATTATCTCCCATCCTATCACCTTCCTGTCTCATTTCTCTAGTATGTTCTGCTTTCAGTCCCTATATTTATCACTAGCACAGTCCTGGGGATTTCTGTATCTTTTCTTCTTCTTCCTGCTGTGCCATAGACTTCACTAGCAACACCATTACCGCCATTATTGATTTCTCACCATCAACACCACAACGGTTGTAGCCTGGGCACATATGTTTGCCACTTCCACCTTTGTCAGCATTACCACTACCAATGCCACAGCAGTTGCCGGCGCCACCAAAAAGTTTCAGTAGGCATATAAACTCCAGCTCACTCTCCGTTGCAGGTCCCACTGCCTTCACAGACAGATTACTGACTATTATATACTGTTTTATCTTTTGTTCGAGCATGCAACAGAAGCACAGAGGAAGGTGCAGTCACCATCCCTACTTGCACCTTGGACATCAATGTTTGAGGTCCTTAATCTCACAGTTGAAACAACAGTGCCGGAATGCCGAAGAAGACACATCTTCTTCCACCTCGCAGTTATTAACATCTCCTCACCAGGAATTTTGCATCCCGCACTGAGGAGGTAGAACTATTCCTGCATCTACAAATGAAGGAAATAACCGAGAGCACCACCAGCAACAACAACACCAACAGAGACACTACTATGCACCCACACCAACCTCCCCACCAGAAACTGTGCCTTCAGTGACAGACGTGCCAGCTGCATTGGCGCCACTGCTATAAGTAGCAGTCCCACCAGCCAAGGTCCCATCAACAAAAGTGCAACCAGTAAAAGTCCTACCTGTGACAGTCCCACTAGTGTCAGTCCCACCAGTGGCAGTCTCACAGGCAGCAGTCTCACCCACCAGCAACCCCATAAGCTAAATTACCAGAAGCAATACCACAAGCACTAATTCCGCTACCGACCTTACCACTAGCAGCACCACCAGCAACAGCGTAATGCCCACAGCAGCAACAACAACCACACTAGAAACTCCAATATCCTCGACCTGGCAGTAGTTCCTAATGTCATAAGTGACAGATGCTGTAGTTTGCATCATTTTAGACCTGCATGCACTGTGCGTGGAGGGGTCACTCACAGTACTTGGTGGGTACATTTGCAACAATTATCCACCTGCGGTACCACTACCTTCTCATGATGCTTTTAGTGACCATCACTTCATCCACACTTACCAACACGCTGCCACCTTGACCAGAATCACCACAACCTTCCCAAAAAAAAACACAAATTCAAGTATGTTTTCTCTTTCTTTCTCTCCTCCTTCCCGTTTGCTCTGTTTTTGCCCCTTGTCTTTCCTCCCTGTCTCTAGCTTCCTCTCACTTTTTCTCTGTGTCTCTTCTTTCTCTCTTCCTCAATATACTTTGTTGGTCATTCTCTATGCCCATCTCTCTTTTGCTTTCACTCTAAATCCCCCATGCCTTCTATTATAATGGTTTCCTTTTCTTTGGCCTAGCCCTACAGGAAACCACCCACAGACAGCTAGGAATCACTAAGAGCATAAGATTGGAGAATACAATAGAGGAAGGAAGGAAGATTGAAGGCTAGGAGGAGAGACCAAGATAACAATCTTTGTTGTGTTGTGTTTTAAGAATGGTCCAAGTGGCACTGGTAGTGAAGGTTTACAAAGTGGAGTAAGGGGAGGTGTTGGGGCCATGCCAATATGACTCCTAGCTAACCTTTTGTCTCTTCTAGGTGATCGGACATGTCAGACAAACAAATGGCCAATTACCAAACCATTTGCATTATATCTGGAAAGAAATTACACTTACTGAAGCCAAGTGATTTTGCTGAGAACAGCTCTATGTAATTAGTAGGGACTAGGACAATGTGATATGCGTTTGAACAGCAAAGTGCATGCATCACGCATCATCCACTGAAAGGGGCACAAGTGCGATATCAGGTGCTATCTCACCATGAGAAAGCTAAGTCTAACTGCATTTTCAACTGGTCAGCAGGTCTTTTGTTAGTCACATCCTCCAACAGCACTATAAACTGCGCTGACTGAATGGTAGCTGGTGGGCAACTGAGTATATTTGCCGCAAACCATGCCAGTGGGGTACATACCTGACTTACATTCATCTTGTACATTTGTGGCCTCCCCAAAGTGCGTAGTACAAACCAGTCCCTGAAACATACATGTGACATGACCAAAGCAGTTGGTCCTCCTGGTGCCACGGGACCATTGATCCTTGGTCAGAAAGAAGTTCAGCACAGAACAGCTTGCAAGCACACCAGAGGTGCACCACATGCAGCAGTCACCACAAAGGTATGTTTCAATCAGTACTTGGCACTCCCATATCTTCACTCCACTGTTGATCCAGCTTCCTTTGTAGAGACATGTAATACCTGCTTGGAGCGCTCTAACATCTAAGTTCTACATTGGTCTTTACCAAACAAGGCACAGACATGATTCTTTGGTCCATACAAATAGTTAACAAGTAGCAGTCTCTGTCTTTGATGTTATGATTTTATATATCCATGTGTCAGCCAGCAAGGCCCAAGGTTTCTTTGGACAGGTATCCAACTTCACTCAGGTGGAAGTTTGGCAAGTTTACTTCCAACATGCATATCAATTGTAGAATTATACTTAGCCTAATGTTGTCAGCTCAACTTAATGATGGCCTCCACATAAGACATCAGTACCTTGCAAAAAAGCTGAATGAGTTTACACTGGATTACTGTCAGGTCTATGTCCTTCAGAGCACCTGAATGTTGTCCTGCCATAGAGTAATCAATGACAACAAGCTATTGCCTCAAGAATCACTTCAGGATGCAGTATGTTGAATTTCAGCGAGTAAATACCTTATCCTTCATTTGATAGTGAAGGAGATTGTGCCTCTGATGGTAGGATTTCAGCGCCTTGCTTGACATGGTACGATAACTGACTTGTGAGCATATCTTGAAAGCTCAAACCGACATCTCTGTAATTGCAGCATCCTTCAGGATGTGGCAAAAAATAGGATTCAAGGTGAGCAAAGCATGTTATGTGGCCAGTGTTTGCTAGGTTTAGCGCAACAATAACATTGCTCCCATTGTCAGCTGCCACAGAGCCCAGCTCCAAGGAATGTAACTGCAGTCACTCACAGACCACCTAGCTTACGGCCTTATTACAAGTCTGGCAGTCCATGGACCACCAGTCTCGCTAGGGAGCGGCAGTGGCACTCTTATGACCACTCTATGACTATCAGGGAGGTTGGGCCGCCCTGGAACCACTGCAACCGCCCTGGCCCTGGAAGTGGCGTGGTAGCCTTGAGGCCTCAATATGCTTGGCGGGGCTACTGTGGACCATCCAAGCATATTATGAGTTTCCTCACCACAACACTTTTCATGGCGGTGTGAATGCCATAAAAAGTGTGGTGGTGAAGAAACAAAACCTCTGTGCCATGGGGTGAATGCAGGGGGGCACATGTTATGCCCCCCATTTGCATTCACCCCAGTGCTTACACAGCATGGACTGCAGTAGTCCACGCTATGCAGGTACTGATTTTGACGTTTCCACGGTGGTGCCAATGAAGTGCCTATTTCATAGGCACTGCCGTGGGAACATCAAAGAACAGCCCACCAGAAAGTAAAAAACTCCTAATCTGGTTGGTGATTCAAACATGGATTTGGCGAGGCGGGAGAAGGCGGTCCCACTCTTGTACTGTCAAACTCATAATAAGGCCCTTAGCCTTTAACATGTGGAGCCTTGTGAGTGAGTACATCAAAAACTCTGAAGACAGAGTGTAGCTTGACACGTTAGAATGGGAGACGGAAGAGAATGCACCAGCAACAAAGCACACCCAGTGTGCCGTCACAGTCATATAGTAAATGGTTTCTGCATGTGCCCACGTGTCCATGGTCAAGTGTACTAAATCTTGTCCCATATTGTTGAATGTACTGTGCTTACTACCATCTAGTAAAGTTCTGGCACCACTGTCCTTGAAAAGCAATAGCAATGGTATGTTTCTTTGCAGTGACAAGAAAGCAATACTACCCTGAAACATGCGTTCTCTCTTATGAAAATGGCAATGGTTCTTCAGCCAATATACTGGCAGTGTGGGTATTGTGCGGTATGACAAGATAGTGCTTCTTATTGTAAGGCACCTGACGGCCTAAGGTTTCAGACATGGTTGACTGACATTGCTTGGCACTGGAGGTGTGGGCGGTGTTGATTGGGGAGTCCTAGAGGTGTAGAAGGAGAAACTGCAGTGACTGCATCCCTAGTAAATGCACCTGTTTGTTTTATCCCAAACAGTATTACAGTGTTTGTTCAGATGGGTAATTTGCCCTGATTCTCCTACATGTGAATCAATTTCCCCTTACAGACAGGCCTGCAGAACAATGATCTAATTACTATGTTCCTTTTAAGGTCAAGAGGAAAGAAATCCCAAACCAAGTTTTTCACAGAGGCGGGCAATGCAGGCCCTGCAGCAGTGAGTGTGCCTTGTCCTGGGAGTCACTGTGGCACTGACAGAGAATTTTGGAGCAGGGCATTCACATCCAAATATGCCATAAATTGCATTTTTTGCAACTGGGCAGGCAGAGATGGTTGCTTTGGCTTCTCCGCTGAGGCAGCAGAGATCTGTTGTGCAGAGTTCCAAATGCGGATCACCACTATCTCGAGCGCTGCCAGTACACAAGTGTACTTCACAGTCAGACTGTAAAAAATGACCGGTTGTCATCAACATTGTCATGACATGCTGCAGGCTTGTGTAGAACTGTGGCTTACTCTCCAAGCTCAGAGATTTAGTCAACAAGTGCCTCCGTCGCTTATTAGTGCCACCCTCTCCCTCCTCAGTGTCCTGTTATTCTGCCTTCCAAAAAAGCTAAAAATGTCAGCCAAAGTCAATTCCACGCTAATTTTGCACTAGTTTGCCATTGCTGATTGACTTGATTTGCTACAAGAAGCAAAGATCAAGAAAGTTCATCGTACTGGTTAAAAAAGCAAAGCTACCCACAAGCAGAAACCAATGGTGGGGCTGCTTGTGAAACCATGGAGTGCATAAGCAAGTACAAGTGAAAATGGAAAGAATAAAACCTAAGACCTAGTATAAACAAAAAAAATTAGAAGCACAAATTGACTGAAACGCACTCCACCCCAAGCAGACACCTGCTGAGTGACATGTGATGTGCCCATTGCCGACCTTCCTGCCAAGGCAAAATTGAGAAACCACAAGGAAGAAATGAAGCAAACAGCTTGCATAAATGGAAACCTGCATTTATAATCCACAATACCATCAGCCAGAGACTACATCGGGCAGGAACCATAACATATCCAAATGTGTGGACTCACTAATAGAATCATATGGAAGCAGGCAACCTAGACGCAGTAGACTTGCGGTTGTAACTTGTAAGGTACTTCCACAACTTGTTGCAATACTGCCACATTGCCTTCTTGCATCCTGAGCTAGTAGTACTAGCAGGCCTTTCTCAGTCCTTGGTACAGTGGGCTCTGGAGCACTGTATATCCTTCCTTCAGTGAACAGAGGTGACCAATACATGAGGACTATACCCTGGCCCAATGATAAAGCATGAAGGAATGCGACCGAAATGGAAGAATCTGGAAGCGTTGCTCGAGAAAGATGAGGAACATTAAAGGTCAGTGAAATGGAGGGAACACTGCAAGAGAAATCTGCACTTTCCAATCAGAATGGCTGTGTGTGACCTGCTGTGAACTTCTGGCACTTCTCAAAGGATGTGAGCATTTCTTGTACAAACAAATCCATTACATTTTCTTCTATGATTGAGAGTGTTGAACTTCTCATTTAAATTACAAACTGCTTACTGTGTTGATTGTTATACACACAAGCCCCAATTCATAAAGATAAACTTAGACCTGAAGTTAAAGTTGAGACCTGAAGTCTAAGTTTAAACCTGAAGTCTAAGGACTCAATTCACTAAACTAAACTTAGACTTCAGGTCTAAACTTAGATTTCAGGGCTAAACTCAGACTTCAGGTCTAAACATAGATTTCGGGTCTAAACTCAGACTTCAGGTCTAAACTTAGATTTCGGGTCTAAACTCAGACTTCAGGTCTACGTTTACCTTAGTAAATTGAGCCATTAGACTTCAAGTCTAAACTTAGACTTCGGGTCTAAAAACAGACTTTAGGCCTAGGTTTACTTTTGTGAATTGGCCCATTGTGCATTTGTTGCAGGCTCTGTGTATTACGAGTGTACTGGAAATAGGCTTTGGGTTTCCCCACCCTCGAAGTTATAGAGGTGGGGAATCTAGACTAAGGTCCCCTTAGAAATGCAGAATTAGCAGGGAATCAATAATTCCTCAGTTCCCCATGGATTTTAACATGAAGCAGCGGAAATCTCCATGGTAAAATTAACAGACCACAAAAACAACATGGATCTGCTGTTACTAGCCCCATTTGAATTTAAGAGTCCACTACGAATAAGGGTTTAATTGGTGGCTTTGTCCCTATTTTCCCATCTTGCTCCCAAGGTAGCTGCAATTTTGAGGGCAATTCAACTCTGCTTGCTGTATGAATTCAAGTTGTCACTAAAGAAATTACGATAAAAACTATTGAATCATTTCACTGAAATGAAGTGCCGCACTCCTGTCCTTGTTGATAGAAAGTCCTTACTACAATATCCCTTTATTTGGACGTACTGGAATTAGCTCTTCTAGCATGATGGTACCAGTAAAGTACAAAGCCATAAATGGAAAATAATTGCAGTTATCACCTGCATATTTTCAGCATTTTGTTACTGCGCTGTTTAGCAAATGATACTGCATTAAACATACCCACTTAAATATGTATGTGGTCTAACTCTTCCATATACTCTTTTGTGGTCAGGAGAGGAATAAAGATCCCAGAGATGATAAAATGTGCATTTTGCGTTATCGGAGCCTTCAAATTAACACAATTAGAGCTCATTCCAATATCTCCTAAATTCAGATTCGGCCAGTAACTCCCAATACCGGTCAGGTTGTTGTAATAAGCTGTACAAGAATAAGAAAAAAACTCCGGAATGGAAATCACGATAGAACTATGGCTTCTTTGCAGCACTCTGTGGGTTTCTGGACACGCCTGCCCCAGTCCCCTTTGGGCCAGGTCTCTGATGGCGTGCGGAGTTACCAGCTCAATTACCATACTCACCTGGGCCCATAAACATACACACTTTGAACAGATAATCCGGATTTTACCTTTGCCTATCAGGATTTATTTCACTTTAGGACTTATACCTATATCCATTGACTTACCAATCCTTGTCACCTGTATTTAAAGTCCTAAAGGGATCAAAGGTGTTAGAATAATAGTTAGAAAATAACATTTACCTTCATAAATAATCACAGACTCGGGAAAGGTTTAAACACTTTATCTATGTAAATTCTTATTTGCAAGAGTCCATAAAAGTTCAGTTCAAGAACTTTTCAAGCAAGAAAACAATCATCAAAGTTAAGATCTGTAGAAATATTGCAAGACTTCGATCAGACATTGATACCTTCGAAGGGTGAGAGAGGGAAACTATACAATGACATACCACACAGATTATATTTACTTAGTATGGTGTGAAGACCAATCCTGGCCACGGGCTGGGTTAAGGAAACCAGGACTCCCCTCAGTATCAGGTGCAATCAGACAGGACCGATGCAGATTAGGACAGGTGAAGACCAGGACAGAACAGATGCAGGTCAGGAAAGGTACCCTCAGCTAAGAGCATCGCCAGCGTCACACAACTTTCTGCGGCTGTCAGACCCAGATTGGGTTATCGATTCTTCTCCCTCAGCAATTCCCAATTCTTTTGACAGAACTTGGCTGCTTTTCAATGCCAATGCTGCAGAGTTTTAGAGTTCCTCTGCGCAGACGCAGCTCTTTCAAGATGGAGTTCAGAAAGCACTTGTCAGGCCCAAATACGAACTAGCAGCAAAGTCAAAGATAAACAATTTAGAACCAAGAAATAAATGAATGCACTGTATACCACTTATCTCTACTCTATTCCCATTATTTTATTCTAACTATAGCATTAATAGTTAAGCAGAACGAACAAAGTTTAGTTAAAGCAGCAGCAGGTGCTTTAATATGTGAAACATGAAGCTACCATTTTAATTCTAGTGCGCAGCTGCAAAGATTTCCCACCAAGCAAAAGATGTCACACCATGTGAGTGTGGCAGACGCATGAGCAGAAAGTTTCCCGCATTTTCGGTGGCCATTTTAAGTCACTCGGGTTAATGTTAGTAAAAGCACATAGGAAAGCTTCCCCTAGATACTAGAAATGTTGTGTAATGCAAATATTAGATAGACAAAACGTGTTGATTATTAAGTTATATATTATTTCTAGAGGATTGAATCCGAGCAAGTCTCTTTACGTATGGAACCTTGCTCCTTCACCTCCATAGCGAAAATGTTAATATTGCCACAGCTTCTCTATGCTCTTCGCAGCAGTGCCTGTGATTCCCACCAGGGCCTACTTCAGGGACCTGTGGAGCCTCTTCTCTGTTCTGGTAGGGGAAGGGGTGTGCAAGCGAGTGTCTATTCGTACACTACAACGCATAATATTGGAGGGTGGCTTGGGAGTACCTGACCTAGAATGCTAATTTACGGTGCCACGGTTGCAATGGCCCATGCGATGGTTAGCAGGTGATACTATGGGTGAGGGTAAATTGATTGGCAACAAACTGAACGGCCTAGGAATATTGGAATGACTGCTATCACCATGGGGAACTTCCTGGGGTATAGTAGACTGGCAAGCATTGCAAAGCAATACTGGGAAAGATTTATTCAACCATGTCAGTCTACACGCTGTATGCCCCTAAATTGCCACTGTGGAGCATGCCTGGAATGATGACCCTGTTAGATGCCCTTGACCCGCACCTTGGCAGGAGGTGGGAGTGTCCCAACATAGTGACTTCTACACTAACGGAGACCTAAGCTCCTTTAAGGAGCTGCAGGACAGTACTACATTGGAAGCTGGCCAATTCCTAACTTATAATGCCTTGAAACTCAAGACATGGAACATATGGGCTGTGGGACAGGAGGCCGCTACTATTAATAATGGATTACAATGTATACTGATGCATGGATTGCGTTGCAGAGTTGTTACAGTACTCTATGCAGTGTTACAAGCGGCAGATGTGGATCTGGTGCTGCCCGACAAGCCCAGATGGGATGCCTTTTTGGGCACCATGCTGACTCCTAAGAAACAGAGGATGGCACTTGAAGAGGTAAAACGGGTTTCCCACAACACTCGCTTGAAGTTTATCCATTTCAATTACCTCCATCACACTTATCTCACTCCACACTGTCTCCACAGAGTGACTCCAGTTTGCCCTAGATGTGGTCTCCATGATGCAACTCTTATCCATATGCTGTGGGAATGCACCTCATTATTGTTGACATTGGTACAAGTCATGGCCCATATCTCAGAGATCAATGATGCACAATTGCCAACTGATGCCCTACAGTGCCTGTTAGGTATTATGATACGCACGAAGCGCACCACACATTACTTAAAACTAGCTGATTTGGCCATGGGCCTCTTAAAACGCCTCATAGCTATATCATGGTAAGCCATGCAGCCACCTTAAATAGATTGTTGGCTCTGGGTAGTACTCAAATAGGCGTTGTCAGAGGCTAATGTTATGACAAGAGAAGCACATGTGCAGGGTTGGGCTGGGGCTGACACCCTCTGGGACACCTATGTACTTAAGCTGCAGGATAAGTTGGATGCCTCAACATGATCACTGTTTGACTCAGGAATGCCTCCAGCTCCCTACTCTTCGCTACCTGATCGCTAACTTAGGGTATTTGCAGAGTCCACGAGCGGAATTTTGTTATCTCCTATACATGCATGATATATGTGACGTGACACACATTCCACCTTTTTTCCATGGCTATGCCGCCAGATAGGCAGGAGAGTGCCGCCTCACGCACGGCCAGTACATGATGCCCCCGCTATCTCTCCACTCCTAACTTCCACACAACCAACTCCCCTGATTTGCCATGATTGCCCCCTGTTATTTAGATTATGGTTGTTCATGTTGGACTATACACTTTATTGGTCACTATTGTCGAATAATCACAGACTGTTGGTACCTTTCCAGAGTGTGTAATGTGATATTTTCCCCCTTCTGTCCACAGGAGTTGAAATTATTTCCTGGGTCTTACGGATAGTACTCACATAAGTTGTGTGGGAAAACCCACTTTAGCTTTATCATCAGACACAAATTTTAACTTGTAGAGCCAGGTGGCAATTTTCTATAAGAAAAAATCACAGAAAAAGAGGAAATTGTACGGCAATCTGTACACAATCAACAATTCTCATGGCAATTACCCATTTATGTGACAAAAGTGTATTAGTGTGATAAATCATACCCGGTAATCACCATACCCCAGATTGCTCGTGATAATAATGATGTGGTTTGCCTGCACACCTTGATAAAGCCCCAGGCACCATAATATTTACTGTGTCAAGGACAAGTCAAACTATATGCAGGTAGAGCATTACAGACCAAAGGGTCTATGGTGTGAGATCACAAAGAACCTACTTAGATACATAATGACAAAATACATTTTGACAGATTCTAATGACTGCTTTCGGCTTTAAGGTCTTCACTTTGAAGCATTAATCTGGGCAGACTTACAGCAGATCACTATGAAGGGTTTTCCGACTTTTGATCCTTGGCAGAATGACTCAACTGCAAATTGTTATGATTGGTGATGGAAGCCCTGATGTTTTG
Organism: Lissotriton helveticus; assembly: GCF_964261635.1. NCBI lineage: Eukaryota > Metazoa > Chordata > Amphibia > Caudata > Salamandridae > Lissotriton > Lissotriton helveticus. The sequence goes on from NC_136069.1 coordinate 1,279,734,939, forward strand.
ATACCTCTGCAGAAATATTTCCATTACAGCAATCAAATCTCTGACGCCTGCAACCAGATACGTGGATGGCAATAGGAAACTAATCCAGGGCTGTGCTTGTGTTCTAGGGGAAAAAAATGACTTGTGCTTCATATCTCCTCACAGAAGAGGAAAAGATGGAAACCTGAAATAATAAGCAAGTGTCTAACCACTGGCTGCCCTGTCAGCAGTTCTGCTTTTCCAAGTTCCTACCGCCAACAGATGGATAATTGCAGAAGCATGCTACCCTTCAAGCAAACTTTTATATTTTTGTGAATAATTTTGTTTCTAATTGCTAGCTGGCTAGCATCTTCTTTTGCTTAAGGCAAAATTTGTATTCACAGAAATCTTAGAAGTTGATTGTAACTGATTTATTCTCAAGTGTACAGCACTGGGTGTCAATGAATGTCACAGGTTCTAAATGCATTCTTTTTTTTATCTAAGTAGTATGTGTCAGTGTTTGATTTTCTGTAATTACAATCGTAATTAAAGTTATTTTACGGTGCCAAATTGTTGCATTTCAGCCAAAATGTTGCATTGCCTTTTTTGTACATGAAACAACTTCAAATGCTTGTAAATGCCTCGAGGAAGTAAAATCAGAGCCAGGAGTTCGATGTAAAAAAAATCAGACATCAGAGGTAAACAAACACTCTGAAACTCTTGTTTTGCATGAAAAGGAACAACGCATCTGTATTTGTGTGTGGGTTTCCTTTCTTTTGTCTAAACAAACGACTGCATAAACACGCTTGGTTATTTGTATAACCCGTAAGTTTTGGCTACGGGGCTTTTTAGGTGGTCCATTCAAATGACTGAATATAACGCTTTTGTACCTTTCACATCAGATCACATTTAGTTGGTGGTTTTATATAACCCGGTGCATGCCTTAAAATCGGTGCACTTTAAATATTGATAACTAAAGAGGAAATGAAAGTGATTAAAGAAAGGTCAAACCTAGAGTGCCTTTGCGCCTTAACTTTAATCCTTTTTTGGAGATGAATATCACTTCAGTTACAGTAGATCCGTTTCTCAAAAATACTATTGTATGAGACACAAGCTTAGATCTACGATTTTTGTAAAGTTGTTATTTTTTTATTCCTAAATAAACAACTTGACTACACACCACCATTTCAGAAAATGATGGCCTAAATTAGAGGATTTTCCGATCACGGCCGTTAATGATAACTTTAAATGCACCTTAACGTGCCTTTTTTATTTAATATACTACGACCAGCGTTGGTGTACCGGAACATACAAAACCTATATAGATCATGAATTGGCAAAGCCAATAGGTCTCACTTGGGATGCATAGTTAGCCATCTTGGAATGATTTAAAACCGTTTTAAAGATGGACACCCACCATATCAGTGATGGGAGAGGCTTACGAGGACTGTAGAGGAAAGCAAGAAAGAGAGGAAGGTGCTATTTTCTTAAAATAAAGAGATCTGGACAGAAATGATGAGGCAGTAGGTAGAGACAGAGAGGGGGAGGAATAGCTATGTGTGCATTTAAATGCAAAGTCTGACGTCAGCTGTGAAAGGATACATCTCATCCAATTAAAAAAGCAGACACCAAAATGCTTCTTGGGAGATACAAACACAAGGACAGTGAGAAAAGCTATTGAAGACCACTCTGAGCCTTTATTATATCCAATGATCTGTTACCAATTCACAGCTAAAGCTGTCTGTATGACAAGATCTCAAAAGGAATTCTACAATCAGTGCATAATTTGTGCAGGTGCTTGGGTGTTGTAGCATCAGTAATTGCTGTGGAACTGGAGTTATTTTTCATCATATGACTTTAACCCAGAGGAAGGCAGAATGATAGTAAAGGGAAGAACAAGGAGGAAGACAAAGATAGGAAAACAGTGCCCAAAGTAAAAGTAAGGCTAAAATAGAACCTAAAGGAGTGGTAAAAAGGACATAATGCGTAGAGTGGTGGAAGAAAAAGAAGCACAACATGAAATCTATACTAAGCGGTGGAATTATTTTTTTTTAAATCACTGTTAGGAATACATTCACATTGACTCTTGTCCTTGAGTAAAAGCCTTTTCGCTGTATCACATAAATTGAGCAACGGAAATGCTAAGTTAAGACACAATTGCAGCCACTGCTGTAAATGTAAATGTAGTTGAGCTTATATAGCGCACAGCTACCCGCAAAGCAGGTGTCCCGGCGCTTGCTTAGGGAACCCTTCCTGATATTCCCCTGTGAGATAGCAGGGTATCCACAAGGTGAAAGTCAGGCATCCCGCCGCGAGGGGCCGTTGTGGAGATTAAGCAAGCTGTTGCCCAGAGTCGCAGAGTGTGAACCCGTGAGTCGAGGAGGCACCGGGGTGAGAATTATCGAGTCCGTGGAATTTTTAGCCCAAGACCCGCCGGGGCGGGGAATTGAACCCTGGTCCAGGACCGATCTCAGATTCCGGGTCTGCCGCCTCTAACCCCTGAGCCACACTTCTCCACTGCTGGTGTCTTACATAGGTGAACAGCTGGTGCAGTTGTATGTTATAGCCTTAAACAGAGGTAAATGATTGTTTGCACAGGAACTTTCAATGCATGTGCTGGTTTTAGCTTGAAGTGTAGCACCATTAGTTGACATATGTAAAGTATTAAGAGAACGTTACACAATAGATTAAACAAAGCAACATAGCAACACAATTAAAATATAACAAAACAGGAAAAGACAACACCAACAGTACAACACAACAAAACAACAATGTGATAATGCAGCACACAAAATCACAGTAGCACAAAAACAAACAGAGCACAACGAAATGCTACACAACAAATATGCAAAAACATTCTTGTCATAGATTTCGACCTCTAAAATCCTGTTTTCATAATGTTTTGGTAAAGGTGTGTGGAGCGAGTACAGCATTAACTTACCAGCAAAGACATGAAATAACGCCAGTCATAAATATTTTGTGCTCCGATCCCTATGTCTTTGAACGTTGTGGAACATATCTTGGAGCAGTTAATATGTGGTTTGGAAATTCAGAATTTTAACTGTGGTGACAAAAACAAAAGTTTCCGAGTCAAGAGAAGGCTCAGAGCCCAGGATAGAAGTGTGAAGTTTTTATATCACACCAAAGAGGAAACAACTCAGTATCCAAAAACAGGGAAGAAGTTTTTTTACTCTCAGCTCTGAACATGAGATGTTTTAGCAGTATACACCTTTAAAGGAAAAATCAGCACTATAGGAAGACAAGAACCATGGCCAATAACTGTATCACAGCGCATTAGTTTTGGTCAAACACTAAAAAGGAATTACAATATCAATAAAATGTATAATAATGGTAAATAACATATAGTACAAAATATACAAAAGGTATACAGAAAGAGTCACACAATTTGAGGTGAGTATATAGAGTGAGAGCCATATAATGCAAACAGAAATTTACAACTGGTTGCAGATATAATTGCAAATATAAATATATCTTTTACAATGGGAAGTAACATCAAAATAACAGGTGTTTTCAATTCTTTTATGAAAGCATCACAAGAATGTTCTTAACGACACAACTGTTATCCTTCTCGAAGTATTTTGCAGACCCTTTCGATTCTAAAATCTGGAACATTTGAGCAGGAAGTTGCCCTTACACCAGAGAAGGAGTAGGCCAGTAGTAATGGATACTTTTTGTGCACTGTATTTGGAAAGAAGCCCAAAAATACAGCTGTATGTTTAGAGCAAGCTAGTTACAGATGCTTCTCCTATTCATAGTGAGCCACTTGAAAGCAACTAGATGAGGTCAGATGTGGCTGAACATTCTTGTTTCCGTTGCAAACCTGGCAGTGGCTAGGTGGGTTGCTTTGAGTAAAGCAAGATGCAAGTTTGAAATACCTGTTAATAGTAATAGTATCAACAGAAAAAGGGATTGGACAACTGATTTAAATTCTGGATCCAACATAAAAGGCTTGAATTCACAAAGGAGTCTGTTTTGAAATTGATTCAGACTCCTTTTGTCGTTGCATTGATCTGCCCTTGCAGGTTAAGGTACTGATATAATAGACTCCACAATTGAAGAGTTACAGTTCAGGTGATAACATTTGGAAGCCTTGACTTTAAAAAAGGGTTCATTGATTACTGTGCCTCCTGGCAAATTTGAATTCATGCAGGCTATGTTCCCCTTTGTCACTGTACAACATGCTCTTGTTCAATAATACATCCCTTGGCACTCTCTTCATGATTGTTAGTACATTTAAAATTGCTAAATTCCACGTATTATCTACCAAGGTATTCATAATCAATGGTATGGCAGTCTCAGGCCTTAAAGCATAATCCTTTAATTTTATTGTGGATTTATGCCTATCCATGCACTCTTCGACTAGGTATGGCTGGTGGACAACCAACTGACTTTGATTAAGAAACCATTCATTCACAGATACCTCAATTAATTTACATCTTTTTACTGTCACTTGAGGCTGTTGTTAATAACTTGCAACATGGTAGCGTCAGTGAATCTGTGTTGATAGTACTTTTGGCAGGTTTAAACTACATGCCATTTATCTATGATTTTGTCTGAGCATAAGCTGTGCTACTCCTTGACCGCTTGTCCTGATCAAGATCTTTTAGAACTTTTTTATAGGGTTGAAACATTCTTTTGGACTGTTTATATTTTCCTATTAGGGTTCCTAGGAGACCTAAGAGTCTAATTTACAGCTTAGTTACACGACTTGTAAGTTACTGTCAGCTGTTGTTCCTTCAAAATACGTTTGTGCTTCATCATTTACACTCTAATGGCACTCACAGCTCAGATTGCCAAGGATATATGGTTTCTCCAGAGTTCTGCATACATAATGAGACATAGCTGTTAAATGAGATGGGATCTTTCTGTGTCTATGGTATTCGTTTATATGTCACAAAGTTGTGGAGGTATTTAGAACACAGGAGGCACTCACAGCTAAGCCATACAATTTATAGTTTATTCAGTTGGCAAATGTATCCTATAGCTAGTCATAATATAAATATCTTAATACATGCAAGGAGATCTGGTGATTGTGTCTTACCTCGACAAACATGAGTGTTGGTCTTCCATATTTGTTTGTATTTCGGTGGGCCAAATCCTGTAAACACATTTGGCATTTAACATTTCCTGCCACCTATATGTGAGGTAATTATTTTATTTGTAGGATGTTTCACCAAGTTCATGAGATATCTCATGGGTCATTATATTTCTGCAAAATGAATCTTCATCACATTTTTGGGGCGTGACATACTGTTTGTAGATGTGGATAAGACAGGCAGACTGTTTGGGGAGGGCTACCAAGACAATGCCTCCTGCTAAGCAGTTTGCAGCAAATAATTGATTATGCATTGCTGATAAGATTTGATTGCTGCTTTGAAAGATTGTTAGATTATTTGGATGTGGATGAGTAGGCAGAATGCCTGTATAGCATGTGATGTATCACTGTCTCCTCTACGATTTTGCCCTTGCATTCTCCTCTATGATTTTGCACTTGGCATTTCGTTCTGCATTACAGAGATCACACTACATTTTGTTTCGTACTCTCTGTTTTGATAATCTGTTAAGGAAAGCATTGGATTGGTTGGTTGAGATGGGGTAAGTAGGCTTGTTAGATGTGTGACATTACACCACCCATTTTACATCCTTCTGTGAAGTACCTCATTATGTATAATCTACAGCACTCCACATGTTCCTTACATTTGATTTGATGATCACTTTAGGAGAACATTTCTCTCAATGGAGATAGTGAGGGTAGACTGAGCTGTGTGGTGGATGATGAAATACTGCTTGCTGTATTTTTTCCAGGCACTTGATTACACATTACAGAAAGCATGCGCTCAATTTGCTAACTACTTCAAGGCAGGCTTATATTGTATGCAGGTGGTGGTAGACAGGCCTATTCTCCGAATGTTGTCACCAAGCAAAATGTAATACAGTTAATATATTGCATAATCAAGAACCTTGGATGAAATCCTTCATTGTTACATAAAATAGTTACATACAATGTAATAATGCACGCTTATTATATTATCCTTAAATACATGAGATTCTGCAATCCCTGTACAAGCACATGCCTCAAATTTCTTTATAATCAAAAACTTGTGAGAAATGCTGCAATTATTGCATCTTCGGAAATCAAGTAGTTGATTACCTTAGGTCACTGATCAGCACAAATAATATTATTATTAGGCCCGGCCGAAATTTCTGGTATGCCTGCATAGTTTTGTGTACTTTTGCATATTTTAAGTTATGTTTCTTGCGTGAAATTGACGAGATTACACCATAATGTCACATGGCAACACTTTAGCATTGTGCATAAGAATAATGGGAACAACCAGCACTTGAACACCTATTGTTCATGGCACTTGTGTTTTTTTGCGCTATATTTTAGTTCAAAGTACTCCCTTGCATCTAAAATGAATGTAAGGACACATTTCATGATTAAATGTCTAGCTACATGCTGGTTTTGCATTTTGTGTAATTTTGCGTAATTTTTCCTGAATGTCAAATAATTATGCAAAAGCACTTTAAGCGAATTCCGCACACTTTTGCCATTATAACAGAGCAGCAATGTGCAACTGTGTGAAACAACTTGCTGTAGTAAAGCCAGGACTCTGCTAGCAAGGCTAGGCTGTTCAGTCTACAGAATAATGAAATCTATTCTGTTTTTCAAAATGAGGGAACGATCCGCAAATAATCTCCAGTGGAATTAATTAAATGTAAATCTCCCTCTTACAGATTTACTGAATATTTTGAAAACCTGACAGATCCGGGTTCAGTGGAAAGAAAGGATCAGCTTTAGCTGTGCATATTCTCTTTCTCCTGCTGTATGGTGAATGTTTGAGTCTAGCATGCTGAGGCTTGTTGGAGACAGCTACGTGTTTGCTGATGATATTAACTACTGACTTCAAATTTCAGAAGAAAAGGTTACTGTCCTCAGACACTCAGAGCTGAATTCATACATTGTTTTTTGTTTTCCCTTTTATTCCCTTTTCTTGTTCTGACAGTTTTTCACTGACTGACTTTGTAGTGGTTTATTTGGTTAGGCAGATTCCGTCATCTGTAAATACATTATCATGCTTTTTTGATCCCATTCCACATATTGCAGTTGGTGTTTCTTGGAGAGAGGCCGTATTGTATAAAGTGTATTCTTCCAAGCAACCTTAAGCAAAAGTGAAGGACTGAGGCAGTCTAACGTCATATAAGGCCTCTTCATTGTTGCTTATTTAGGGATTCACTCACATCAACACTCTTTCAAAATTGTGTTTACTGTTCATATAAGGCCTCTTCATTGTTGCTTATTAAGGGGTTCACTCACATCAACACGCTTTCAAAATTGTGTTTACTGTTCAACTCCGTACAGCACTTTTTACGAGATTGTAATAAACCCACAGTACTTTTGTGTCGCAATACAGCCATTGTTGCGTCTGTTTTGTATTAGTGGGTTGTGGATTAATAAATGCTATTGTATGTTTTTGTGTTATTGTGTTTTGAGTGGGATTACAAGTCAAAGAAATATTTTAAGCCAAATGGTATCAACATGTGGGAAAGCCAATACAGAGCTATGGCATCATCATTGATTTTCATTTTTACAAAGTTCACTTTTTTATTAATTGGGAGCATGCTCCCCCTCTACCTGCTTGTGAATCATATTTTGACTAGTGGGTCACGGACCCACTGATCAAGTATCTCAATCTCACTTTTTTCCTTAGCTTTTTCCTGCGTATTGAATTTCCATTTATGGCCACAGTTCAGTGAAACATGTTGAACATAAATAAGGCTCTCTGTTTTCAGTTTTATCATTTTTTTACAGAAAAAATACAAACAGAAAACATTAATTTTCTTGTGTGTATTTATTTTTAAATTTGGATAAAAACGGAAATGAGTTGCTTTTTGAGTAATTCTAAATACTGTCTGCCATGACTGCCAGGCCAATAGATGTGGGGATGGATAGATAGGGTGGTTAAAAAAGAAAGGAATTTTAGTAAAGAGGATTAGATATGCACAAGGTTGATACTGAAATGTGCACTGATTTATCTTTCTGGGGATGTTCACAGCACTGAAACCTGGCAGACATTCAAGCATGAGTGCATATTGATTAGTTAAATAAATGTGGAAATATCCTAGTTTCAGCATAATTTTTCCACAAAACCCAAAATAAATATGGATAAATACAAATAAAATTAGCAAAAAATAAATATGGATAAATACAGACGGAAATGGCAAAAAATAAATACCATAAAACAGGGAGCCCTAAAAATAAACAATATCGAGACTTCTAGCAAGCTGGGTGAGATATCTATGTTTTCTAGACATTCTCCTTTGCTCAGTTATGAAATTAGGAATATATATTAGTACCACTACATGCCCCATTAACCTGTCCAATAGCATTCCTGACTATCCTTCAATATCCCATATTTTCCAAGGTTCTGCAGTCTGTTTTACTTAATATACTAATTATATATTGTTGACACTGTGCTACCGAAACTTTTATACCAGCAAACAGCATCAAGATTCCTATTGCTAAGCTGCATGATATTAGTACTAACAAACAGTTTTAATGCATGCTTTGCTTAACTCAGAATGACTACAAGCCTTATTATGAGAACAGCGGTCCACAAGAGCCTCGTACTCACCATGGCGATCTGACCACTGCAGGTCCACCCACAGTATTCTGAGTGCGGCAGTCGGACTGCAACATTACTGCTGCAATCATGCAGCAGAAGGGGGCAGCAATATGCCGGCGGTGCTGCTGCGGCACCGCCAAGCATGTTACGAGATGCCTGTCCACCGCCCATTTATGCCGGTCAGAACGCCTTAAAAAGTGTGGCCTAGAGGCAACTAAACTCTGTTGCTGTTTCTGAGCCTAGGGTGCATGCAAGGGGCACAGATTGTACCATTTGGAATTGCTGGCCTGGTATATGATGTCCACCTATGTAAGTGGGCACCCTGCACCAGTCCAGACAACCTTCATGGTGATTTAAGAGGTCTTAGACAACCTTAGAAAGCTCTCTAAGTGGTAGCTGTGGAGAGCAGCTTTCAGGCTTTGTCCAGAAGGAATTCAAGCAGCTTGTTTTACCAGAATGCAATATTATATGTATAGATTAAGTTAAAAAGAACCATACAATGTATTTATAAAAATTCGTAAATATTATATAATACTCACTAATACGTACAAATATCTCCTACCCAGCGATGTATGCTCACAATATTTGCATAGAGATCAAGTAAATAGCACAGAATACACAGCGGACCCCAGGGGGGACCAAACCATATACTAAAGAAGTGACATAAGAACCACAACTCTGGTCAAGACAATGTCGAGAGGACGTAGAAGTGCTGGGGACCCAAGGAACCACCCAAGGTGAGAGACTAGGAGCCCCACAGAGATCGTGTGCAGTGTGTGAACATGACCGTGTTCTCTGTACAAATCAACGTGTAAGTTGCGTTGGAATTTTAAAGATTAAGGATCCTTACCAGTGGACCCTGAAGAAACCCCGTGGAAGACAGTAGTTTGTAGAGCCACCCCACCGTGGATACCCTAGTACCCACGCTACCTACACCAAGGAAGCCGGGTGCATAGGTGTGAAATGGTGTCGGGAACCGCAGTCGAACTCAATGGAGGACTCCAGGAAATTGCCGTTGCCGGAGAAGGAGAAAGTGTCCGGGGGAAAGCGAAGGTGGAGTCAAGATGAGAAGTCCCAAGCAGAGGAACAGAGTCTATAACACTCTGGAGTGACCAGGAGATCTGGAAGTCAAATTATCATCGATGTCGGGTGTTGCAGGAGAGTTAACAGTGACCTTGACTTTGTAGCTGTGAGGACCAGGTGATGCTGAGGAAGACAGGAGCCACGCACGAGCTGCCCCACATTAGATGTCGGGAGTTGACATGTCGGTGTCCGTCGGTGTCCGTCGGGAGGACCAATAAGCCTTGGCATCTGCAAACAACCTAGAAGTTGAAGAAGGTGCAATGTCGGAACCAGCAAGGTACAGGACACTTACCACAAGCAGGGGAGTCAGGGCAGGCCCAGAGCAATCAAAGGAGTCCAAAAGAGACAAAGGTAACCCTCAACAGGACCAACAGGCCAGAGGCACTGGAGTCACAAGAGGACCTTGAGCAGCTCACAAAAAGATGCAGGCCATGGTGCAAACAATGTGATATAGGACAAAGACATTGGTCACTGGAGATGCTTAAGGTTGGCCTAGATCTTGGTGGAAGGAAGCCAACAAGCCTTTGCACCGGCAAGTCGGTGCGGTGAACAGGGGTTCAGTTCCTGCAGCTCCCACAAGGGATACTGGCCTCAAACTTGGTGAGAGGGCAGAACAGCCCTTGAGAGCTGTGGAGAACCATCGCATGTGTTACTGTGTCTTTCGGAATCCATAGGAGCTCAGGATCAGCAGACCGGTTAGCTTAGTTGTGGTGCCTGCAGATGCAGGGAAGTGACTCCTTCACTTCAGGGGAGATTCCTTCTGGTGTCTTGGATGCCCACATGCCTTGGAAGGTTCCTGTATGGTGCACAGGAACAGATGATGCAGCAAATTGAAAGGGAGTTAAGCCCAAACGAAGTCCAGCAAAGTACAGAGTGCCCAGATGGTAGACGTTGAACTGGTGTCTGAATTGAATCGTGTCCCTTGATGAATCTAGTGACCCACACTCAGGTATGCATTTAAGTACCCTAAGGAAAGGGTTGGGATGATTCAGGGGACCGTCCCAGGGAAGGGTTTGAACAGGGAAAGGTTACTCCCATGTCCTTTGTCCAGTTTCATGCCAGAATGGGAGCCAACTGCTCCCAGAGCTGGTTTGAACTGGACAATGCATGGAGGCACCAAATGTGTCCGTCATGGAGACTGAGTGGCGCTGGCAAGTACAACCACCCTGCTCCAATACACTACATCCTGTCTGGGAGGTGGTCACACCTCCCTTTGAAAGGATGCCTATTGTTCTGGCTTCCCCTGCTCAAGCTTGGCTCAGCAGCAGGGGGGCAAAATATGTCTCTGGTAAGCAGCAGCCACGTTGCCCTGTCTGGGTCTAGAAGACTGGCACCGGGAGCACTGAGATCCTAACAGCGGCCCATTCCAGTGCTTGGAATCATACCTCCCACACCGGTTACGGTGTGGGAGGTATGATTCCAACATGTTTGATACCAAACATGATAGGGTTCATTGCAGCCAATTTCGAGCTGGTCATCCTGTAATTACGCGGTGCCCCTCTATACAGTGTTTGTCTGCTTCACTTACAACCGGGAGAATGGACTCCGTAGGCTGTAGGTGTCATGCTCATATAGGGGCAGCCTCACAATTAGAACCAAGCACCCTGCCTTCCGGCTTGCAAAGGCCTGCTATGGGGGTGACTTATAGGTTTTAGGTGCAGTGACCCTAGATATAGGAAACCTATATCTTTTATAAGTGGTGCTAGCACCAGCTTACACAAGCTGCAATGGCAGGCCTGTAGTTACAGTTTGACGGGTCTCCCTGAGTGGCATAATAAATACTTCGACCCATGGGTGACCTTTGGGGTATCTATGACCTGGGTACCTTAGAACCATATACTGGGGACTGATAAGGGTACCCAGTATTCAATGTGGGATGTGCCTAAGTACTGAACATAACAATTTAAGGAAGAAAGCAGAGAGACTGGGTGTCAAGGTTAGCTCACCTGAACACCCAGCGTATTCTGTTGGGAAGCTGAAGACAGTTCGAACCCACCCCTGAACCCCTTGTCCTTACTGCACTGAACCTAAACAGTGCGCAAAAACAAGAAGCCCAAGGGAAGGGGGAAGTGGATAAAATAATAAAAGAAAGATAAACACAGCTTCTCTTGTAGCGTCTGCCAGAGAACAATTCAATCAGGCTGTACACCTATCAATGACATAGAAACAAAAATATGTATTACTTACTGCTTCTTTTTCCTAATTCACAATTGAAGCAATGCAACATGCATAACTAAATACCTCTCTATTCTGGTCTTTCTGTTCACCAGAATGATATGGGTTGATTAAGTTATGGTCTTCTCTTCCTTAAAACAAAACAGATTCCTTATTAATTGTGATACATATATGCACAACCTTTAGCATACTTTCCTGGAATGAGTATATAATAAGGACCTGTAAAATAACTCACTGAGAATAACCGTATATGCAATTGTCCATATAATTCTACACAAACTGTGTTCCAATATTAGCTCTCTCATTGTAAGACTTTCTTTGTACTACGAACAGTTCTTGCATAAAAACAAAGAATGTATACAACATGTATTTTGATTCAGTTTCTCTGTCACCGTGTCTTTTAAGACAATGTTCATCAATAATGCGTCACGTTATTCAAGATAACTGTCAAAGGGGTTGTTGGAAACACGAAGTCTTTGCCTTGAAACAATGTTTATCTGGGTTTTGGCGCCATGTTCTTATAGTCTGTTAAATCTCCGTTTAAGATTCTTCACGTAGAGAAAAAACTGGGCACTTACTTGTATTGCCGGTAAGAACTTAGCACGCTAATCTTACTGGTTTTTTTGTTCTTGTTGCAGGGCGGATCGTTGTACGAGGGGACCGGAAGCCAGGGATGCCGGAATTGCCAAGGAGACCTCCGGGGGACGGACCAAGCGCCGAAGCAAGAACCGGAACAGCGGAGCGGGGAAGCAGGAACAAAGCGGGATATTCAGGTAAGTTGGTTCTGACGAGCACAAGCAACCAGAAGTGCTCCGCGGAGCCTTTTATAGGCATGGACGGGTGGGGCTCACACGCGCTGCATGTTGCTGGAGATTCAGTTTAAAAACATGCAGCGCTGATTAACATACTGGCAAGGAGTCGCACTGTACTCCATATACAATTGAAGTCCGTGAGCGCTTTGGGGGTGAAACAAGCCTTGACAAAACCAAGACCAAACAAAACAGAATCAAATAACACAAACACAAAAGGTGCCTTGCTACATACAATGCCTCAAAATGTGTCATGCCATCCTAATGTCTGTTTTATGCAATGACTCAAAATGGGTTCATTCCATCCTAATGTCTGCCTTAATGCAGGGATTGGGGACAGGCTCTTTGCATGGAACAAACCCTTACCCTGGGATCCTGTTTATCAGGATCCCGTCAGCCTAGTTAATAATAGCTTACCACCAGAAAAAAGTGGAGGTAACTGTCAAAGCAGATACTACTTTCCTACAGGCCCTGTTGCTGCTTCTGGGCCCAGGGATGCATGCAGGGGAGACATGTTGTGCTCCCCTGGAATTGCACCCCAGTTCCTGAACAGTGTGGCATGTATGCCACAGCATTCAGGAATGTGTTGCAGGCACTGTCACTGTGGCATCTGCAGTTAAGGTTCACTTTTGAACCTTCTACACCCGCTGCTGTAGGACCGCTGCAGCACCATCCACCCGTGATTGACTACAGTTGTAATCTGGCAGACAGGCGCTCAACAAGCTTGACGGTCCTCTTGTCGGCACGGCAGTGGCAGGCTGACTGGAGGACCGCCAAATTTGTAATAAGTCCCTAAATTCTGAGTTAATTAAACTGAGTTCAGAGCCAGTTGCACTGGGGCTAAAGAGGTGATAATGCCAGTTCCGTAACATGGTACATTTTATAGACCCATATCAGGAAAGGCAATGTTTTAGATCTTAGGCTCTCATTTGGCCAACTAAGAGAGATCAAACTGTTTCAAGATACAGGCTCTCTATTCTTAGGGTTTTTATTTGCTATTTGTCGATAGTAGAATTCACCTTTTAAACGCTCATGGGTTTTCCTAAAGCAAATAATTAAGGGTATGATTTAAAATGTGTTGGTAATTGCAGATCTAACATTGGCTTATTGTGCACCAGTGGATAACATGTTGGTGGAATTACCCCCTCTGCTGCAATATGCAAATGTATTATTACCTCCCAAATCTGAATCACTATTTTGGTGTCTAAAATAAACATAATCTGAAACACACAAAAATTAATAAGTCTATACTCATGCCTATTTTTAGATTAGGATAGTTAATGTAACTTTCATTATGTTTCTCAGCTTCTAGTGTAACATTCCAGTGCTCCTAGTTTTAAAATGTGCCACACACTCTTGAGTAAGTCTGTCAAATTCAATCTTTCATTGATTAAATGTTCATCTTTTTACTGATAAAAATAGCTTCCAGTAAGAGGATAGATTTGCAGGATGGAAGACTGCTAGGTAGTGTGGGAGTACCCAGCCTGTCCAGTGTAATCTTTGCCAGATAAAGCTCTGAGAGGGGAGCTGCCAGACTGGGTATGAAGATTCCTGGTCTGCCAGGGCTCCAAAGAGTGTGGAGGACCTTGGGACATCTGCCTGAAAATTGCTTGTTAGATGATATGCCCCCTCCTTTATGGAATACATTGAATAATGTAGGTGCTACTGAGCAGCAACAGAAATGCCACTGCAAAAGCTCTGACCCCACTACCGGAAGGGTGCAGCTTTTGGTGGAGATTACACTGTTGCTGTGTGATTTATAGCTGAATATGTGCCTGGCGAGGCCTGTGGTTGCTGTGCTGTGGGACTCCTTGAAGGGACCAATGGGCTGGTCTATGGTTGGCTGCTAACTTGCCTCCTTCTCTCCCACCTCTGTGGAAAAGAAACAGAGGAACAGAGATTTCAGGCATGAGACTTGAAGGCCCTATCACCAGATGACCTTAGATAGCCTGGGATGCTTAGAGCTTGTGATAAGCAGGCTGCTCTGTATTTAATGGGACTGGAATTCATAGTCTTATCTCTTCCTATCCATCAGTTGGAGGGATCCCGTCCTAAGGGTGGAACTTGGACCTGGTGACACCAAAGAAGATTTACGCTCTGCCTCTGTTGAAGAGGCTCAAACTGTGGAGCACCTTTGTATTCAGCCGAGAGAATCATGCACTGTGACTTTCGACCTGAGGGGGTCACTGATCTATTTTATTAATGGTCGGTGTATTCTGAATGCACTCTGCCCTCCCCACAGTTGTGAATTGGTGATTATAGATGCCTGTGACATGATCCACAAAAGAGGTTTGAACTGCGTCTGACTGACACTGTGGGCCTTGTAAAACCTTAACTGCTGGGTCTTGACCCCCGCCACCTAGACTGTGGACTCTCTTGCCTCATGGAGTCATAATCCTAACTTACTTTAAGACAATTGTGTCCAGAATGAGCTACACATGCATTGCATCATGTTTAGAGACAGGCTGCTAGACAGCAACAATCTAAAAGATTGGACAGATAATGTTGTCCCCAAGACTCTAAGAGGGGAAAGCATATGCCTGGTGATGCTTCCATGCAGCATCTGCTGGATAATACTGTGGGGATAAAGCACTGGCATGGACTCTATCATGTGAGAGAAGCAAGCAAGCACAGCCCCACAGGTGTCGAAGGGTAGGAAGGTGTGAGAGAATGGGGACAAAGAGTGAATCTCTGACTTCTCATGGCATATTGAAAATGTTGAGAATTGTGACCAAATAATACAAGTTATAAAATAATTTTCAAATTAGTTAGCTAAACAGCTGAAGGATTACAAGTGCCTAACTTGGGTATGCAATTTGACACAAATTCCTACCATTTTAATAATGTTAATGACATAGAAAAGTTTAAATATAGATCATGGAATCTTTCTGCAAGTCATGAAATAACAAGAGCAGCAAGTGCCTTGGGTACTATCAGAACAATGTTATCAGCAAAGGTAATATGTACCTCCAACTCAGTGTGAATTAATCAACAAAACACCAGCTTGAAATGTATGATGGAAAAGTGCTAATATTGTCCCATAAATAATTACTTTGGCTGTTCTCACTGACATTGACTGACTGGGCGGACATGTGGTTGTAAGTCAAAAGGCAGTGCCCAATTAGGCTCCGGTTACACCCCGAACCCTAGCCATGACCTTTCCAGGTGCTAACTCAAATTTACATGCACCCCTTTGAAATTATTAGGGTGGAATGTAGCGGGTCTTCACTTCTTCACTTCAAGATACACCTCTTGGATTGACAACTTTTTGTGAGAAGTTATGATATTTTGCTCTTTCAGGGCACCTGGGAACCCCAGCCTATGGCGATTGATGGTTTTCAGTGTTTTAGTGTGCTGGCCGCCCCGTCTTGGTCTGGCTGTGCATCACCGCCCCTATCTATTTGGATACATTTAATGTCTGGTGGCCATGCTATGGCCCTACAAACCACAGCAAAGATTTTCAGGCTGTGCTTTTTAAGTGGGATCTAAGTCTATATTTGGTCAACTTTTACAAAAATGATTTTGTTAATAATCCAAACATGAGGTTCCCTGTTTTGTTTGAATACATTGACTCACTCCTAGATAAAAGCACTGCCGAAGGCGCCAGGTGTATCTGTGCCTTGAAGGTGATTTCAATGCTAGGCTGACCCAGCATTCTAAGTCACAAAAAGACAAGGGTATCCTAGAGAGTGTTGATTTGATAGGCAAAGTGTTAGAGGCTTACCTTTCACCTCTTCATTTGAATATTGTTTTGGATGTGACTGGTGTAGAAGGCTGACTCAGTATACAGTGTCCACATATGGTGAGGCACTGTCCACTAACTCCAGGCAACCCGTAGTGATAGTGTTTAGGTCCCTGAAAACCAGAGCTCTCAAGGGGTAGATTTGGAGAGCAGCTAAGGCATATTCAGGAGGAATGTAAAGCAAGTGCACGGCGCACTATATCAGGAAGCTTTTTACACAAGAAATACCCACACCAGGTGAGTATAAAAATACTTTGTATTTATTAGTACACACTAGACATTAACTTGGTATATCTCCTACCTGAAGATATCAACTACACATAAGAAACACTTTAGAAAGAGGTAAGTATCATAGAAATACATAGGGCCCAACCGGGGGTCCAAACCATGTACTAAAATAGTGGAATGTGAGGTAATGCCAAATGAGATTAGTACCCAAGGACGGAAGAGCCCAGGGGAAACAGAGAACCACCGAGGGTGAGTTGCCAGGGACCCCAAGGCTCCTGGATGCATAGTGGTTACACCAGGTCAAACGTCCGTTGGATAACAGAGGATAAGTCGCGGTTAGAATTTTACAGTTCTAGGATCCCTTTCAAAGGACCCCGAAGGAACCACTTGGATCAAGGAAGGTTAGAGAGCCACGCCACCCGTGGATTCCCCAGGAACCAGGATTCCTACACCAGGGAGCCCAGATGCATAGGGGTAAATTGGAGTCGGAAATGCCTGTAAATGCCAATGAAGGTTCATGGAAGAAACGCCGCTACAGCATCTTATTGACCAGTCTGGTGGAACCAGGATGTAGAATCCAGATGGGAAGAACATGCACACAGAGGGGACAGAGTTCAAACCATCCGGAGATGATCAGGAGGCACAGGAGCACAATAAATGCAGGGATGCGCCATATTCAAAAGAATATGATGCACTCCTGTGTTTCCCCTAGCGCTGGCACAAAAAAAGATGCCTAGCTCCAGCGCAGGAACCCTGCCTCCATGTTGCAAGGGTGCCTGCACCGAAGGGGCGATTGTTTATGTGCAGGAAGGGGGACCTTCCTGCACATGAACAATCAATAAGTGTGATTTGCTCTTTCTATGTGTGCTGCTCAATGAAGCACACATAGAAAGATAAATTTATATTTTCTCATTGTATCGCCATGCTAAGACCAGATATTCCTTGGCCTTAGTTTTTGCTGCTGCCTCAGCCTCAGTCACATCTGTCTGTCATCTGAGAATGCACAGCTGCAACGATAAATGCTATTTCGAGATGTTTGTCTTAAGAATATGCTTATATTTCTTTGGTTTATTTTCCCAAGTGCCTTCTCTGTGTAGATTAAGAGTTTGTCCAAAATTATTTAAGATATCCAGCTCAATTTCTCACGGGACAAGTCGTTTATTATTAAGTATTATTTCGGGTTTTTACCCAGACCTACTAAGAGTCTCAACAAAAAAGACTTCCAGCACATATGATATAGAAATAATAGAAAAGATGAAAAGAGACATTTTCTTTTTCCCATACTACTATTTTGCAGGCCTAAGGATGTATTTTCCCAGAAATCATAATCTGTAAAAAAAGGATTCAAGAATAATAAACTCGTTATATTTTCCTAACAGTTTATTGAAGTTGACAATCACTAATCCATCTGTTTCTGTAATGAATGAAATATTATCTCATGATTAATATAGGAATAAAAAAACAGGTGATGTCTCCATTGTCTCCTTTACAAGTAGAATGTTCAGCACCAGTACACTTATTGAATGATGAATTAGTCATCGTGCCACAATGGACAAACATGGAATAAAATATTAGCTGGTGAACAGTATTGGTCCATTAATATCGTATGTCTTGTAATAGCTTTGCTATAAGAATGTCTCTGGTTGCCCTAATAGTATTTCCCAAACCGATTCGGAAATAAATAACATTTGTAATTGCCAAATTCCACTATGAACAGGTGAAATAATTGGAATCCATTTCAACGTCCCCTTCTCTAATCTCTCAGGGCAGAATATTTTACCGTGCTACTGATTAATAAAGATCATGGCTATCTTATCTCTCTTTGCTAGCGGTGAGTTCTGCACCAGCGCACGCATTAAATTATGAATTAGTAGGGGTGACAGACAGTCAAATATGTATTAAGATATTCATTTGTGAAGGGTATCTCTCTAGTACTTTTTAACGAAATCGCATACCTTATAATAGCATGGCTCTCTCTTTTTGTCCCACTTATATTTCCCAAAGTACAGTATCCAATATAAATAATATTTCCAATTTCCAAAGTGCAATTAAGAATATGTGACATGATCTGAATGCAAATCAAGGCTCCCTGATACTTTTATACAGAACGTTTTTTATCGTGAATTATGTGTCACATGCATTTTCAAAACTCTCATCACATGAATTTTACGAATTTCATGTAATGCAAATTTCACTTTCTGCAACATTTGTGGAACACTACAAATTTAGGGGCATACTACCAAGAATGGCGTTAAAATTATCGCCGGTTAAGTGATAAAAAACTGCCGCTAAAACGGCAATAATGGACTTGATAATATGCCCTGTAGAACTCCAATAGAAGCCCATGTTCACACCAGAACATGGACTTCTATTGAAATTCTCAAGGACATATTATCAAGCCCATTATCACCGTTTAAGCAGCAGTTTTCTGCCGCTAAACCAGCGATAATTTTTAACGCCATTATTGATAATATGCCCCTTAGTGAGAACGAAATTTCCCACAATGTAGCACATTTTTTTGAGAGGGGGATTGGCTTGAGCAGAACATGTTTTACATGAGACATTTTCTGCTCAAACAAGACACCTTTATTGTAACTCATTTGACTTTTAAATGCAAGATATTCCCTCACATTCAATCGTCACAGAATGTTCATAGCTTGTATTTGAAGTTAACATGTTCCTGCATCACTTATGTCAAGGTTACGAATCCTGTAGCCTGACTGGCATTCTCAACTGTGGCAAAGGAATAAATGAAGGAATATTTACAAACATTGATCCTCACCCATAGGATAGTTGTTTCAATGAAGTGACCACGAAAATTGACATCACAGAAAACCTAGATTCATAATTACCCTTTACATACCTTGGCCCATACTTCGTGCAGCGCACACTGTCCTTATCTGTGCCAAGTCGTCCCTTTATACAGGGGTGTCAGGTGCAAACAGGGACATTGCACCCTCCCAAAGTAATCCGCTGCCCCTCAGGGCAGCTGAGAACCGGTACCTGCCCTGGGCCCACTGCATTCAGTGAAATACGGAGCACATGTTTACAAGTCGCTCAGCCTGGATGCAGAGGCAAAGTGATTACCTAATTAGCACTGCACTACATTTTTATGCAAATGAAGGAAAGCCATCTGAAGATAGTGGTAGCGTACATGCGTTGCACTATTCGTATTAAAAAAGGGGCAGCACAAGCATATGAAGTCTCTTGAATAAAACCATTTTGCCCCAGGGCACATGATGTCGTACTATGCCCTACATGGCCACTGATGCTTTAGAAAATGTTGTATCTACATTCATAGTGCTACAGGCCTATCTTTAGCACTGGTATCAATTTCATGAAAATATCCAAGAAATTTCACTTGAAACAGCTCTTGGCTGATAGATTGTGACTGTTTAACCTTTCCTCGTTTGCATTCTTACTTAATTGACATGGGTCATACATCTTACACAGCCTAAACTAACAAGCATTGGCATAGCCAATAGGTCTCACCTTTGGGACCTTATAAGTGTTTAGTTATCCAGCACAATATCCTTGGTGCAACAACATCAAGTCTTGCATGGCTAAACACTTATAAGGTCCCAAAGGTGAGACATATTGTCTATGGCAATGTTTGTTTTGAGGGAGTGGCTCATGCAGGTATGCCACTGTGAGGTAGAGATGCTGCGAGTGCTTTTACAGGAGCCCCTGTGACATTGCGCCTCTTCAAAATGTATCTTGGGTCTGGTGTAATACTACTAGCCCCTTTTCCCGCACCCGATGCATCCTTAAATGCCCCATGTACAGCCGGGGTCGACACTCCTATCACCCCTGCCCTCCAGTGAAACTTCATGTGGTGGTGGACATGATGGTGGTGGACGTGGTGGTGGACATTTTGGTGGTGGTGGATGTGGTGGTGGACATGGTGGTGGTGGTGAACATGGTGGTGGTGGTGGGCGTGGTGGACGTGGTGGTCGACGTGGTGTTGGTGGACATGGTGGTTGACATGGTGGTGGACGTGGTGGTGGATATGATGTTGGTGGATGCGGTGGTGGTGGTGGACGTGGTGGTGGTGGATGTAATGGTGGTGGTGGACATGGTGGTGGTGGACGTGGTGGATGTGGTGGTGGTGGATGCGGTAGTGGTGGTGAAAGTGGCATTGGTGGACGTGGTGGACACGGTGGTGGCAGTAGATGTGGTGGTGATGGATGTGGTGGTGGTGGACATGGTGGTGGGCATGATGGTTGACATGGAGGTGGTGATGGACATGGTGGTGGATGTGGTGGTGGATATGGTGGTGGACATGGTGCTGGTGGACGTGGTGGTGGTGAACATTGTGGTGGTGGACATGGTGGTGGTGAACGTGGTGATGGTGGACGTGGTGGTGGCGGACATTGTGCTGGTAGATGTAGTGGTGGTGGTGGATGTGGTGGTGGTGGATAAGGTGGTGGTGGATGTGATGGTGGTGGACGTGGTGGTGGTGAACGTGGTGGTGGACATGGTGGTCGTGGATGTGGTGGTGGTGGTGGATGTGATGGTGGTGGTGGACTTGGTGGTGGTGGACGTGGTAGTGGTGGACGAGGTGGTGGTGGACGTGGTGGTGGTGGACATGGTGGTGGTGGATGTGGTAGTGGTGGACGTGGTGATGGTGGACATGGTGGTGGTGGATGTGGTGGTTGAGGTAGACATGGTGGTGGTGGATGTGGTGGTTGTAGTGAACGTGGTGGTGGTTGTGGACATGGTGGTGATGGTGGATATGGTGGTGGTGGTGGACGTGCTGGTGGTGGACATGGTGGACGTGGTGGTGGTGGTGGACATGGTGGTGGTGGATGTGGTGATGGTGGTGGGTGTGGTGGTGGTGGTGGACATGGTGGATGTGGTGGTGGTGGACGTGGTCATGGATGTGGTGGTGGACATAGTGGTGGATGTGGTGATGGTGGATCTGGTGGTGGATGTGGTGGTGGTGACATGGTGGTGGTGAACGTGGTGGTGGTGGACATGGCGGTGGATGTGGTGGTGGTGGATGTGGTGGTGGATGTGGTGGTGGTGGATGTGGTGGTGGATGTGGTGGTGGATGTTGTGGTGGTGGACGTTGTGGATGTGGTGGTAGACATGGTGGTGTTGGATGTGGTAGTGGATGTGGTTGTGGAGGACATGGTGGTGGTGGACATGGTGGTGGTGGACGTGGTGTTGGTGGACATGGTGGTGGTGGAGGTGGACATGGTGGTGGACATGATGGTGTTGGAAGTGGTGGTGGATGTGGTGGTGGTGGATATGGTGGTGGTGGACATGGTGGTGGTGGTTGACATGGTGGTGGACGTGATGGTGGTGGATGTGGTGGTGGACGTGGTGGTTGTGGTGGACATGGTGGTGGTGGTGGATGTGGTGGTGGTGGGCATGGTAGCGGTGGTCATGGTGGTGGTGGACATGGTGGTGGTGGACATGGTGGTGGAGGACATGGTGTTGGTGGACATGGTGTTGGTGGACATGGTGGTGGTGGTGGTGGAGGTGGATGTGGTGGTTGTGGACATGGTGGTGTTGGAAGTGGTGGTTGTGGTGGATGTGGTGGACATGGTGGTGGTGGTTGACATGGTAGTGGACGTGGTGGTGGACGTGGAGGTGGTGGTGGTGGACGTGGTGGTGGTGGTGGATGTGGTGGTGGTGGACATGGCAGTAGTGGTCATGGTGGTGGTGGATGTGGTGGTGGTTGACGTGGTTGTGGTGGATGTGGTGATGGTGGATGTGGTGGTTGTGGACGTGTTGGTGTTGGTGGTGGTGGGCATGGTGGTGGTGGTGGATGTGGTGGTTGTGGAGATGGTGGTGGTGGACGTGGTCGTGGTGGACATGGTGATGGTGGACGTGGTGGTGGATGTGGTGGTGCTGGTGGACGTGGTGGTGGTGGATGTGGTGGTGGTGATGGTGGTGGACGTGGTGGTGGTGGTGGAAATGGTGGTGGTGAATGTTGTGATGGTGGTGGATGTAGTGGATGTGGTGGTGGTGGTGGTGGATGTGGTGGACGTGGTGGACGTGGTGGTGGTGGTGGTGGATGTGGTGGACATGGTGGTGGTGGACATGGTGATGGTGAATGTGGTGGTGGTGGTGGATGACTATTGGGTAGGAGGGTGCTGGCAGAATGTGGAAGGAGAGGAGGATATCGATGGGGGCATATGGGAGAGCGGAAAGAGGCCGAATATTAGAAACAAAAAACAACGAGTGGATAGAACACAAAACAAATTTAATGGGGTGATCCCTTCTTATAGCGCATGTGAATGTTCCTTAGCACCCCATTTTCAGTAAACATGGGGAGATTAATTGATTAATCATGCATGATGATCATGTGCTTTTAATTGATTAATCATGCATGATGATCGCGTGCAGAAGCTGGTTTTGGATGTGGTGGTGGTGGATGTGGTGGTGGTGAACGCAGTGTTGGACAAGGTGGTGGTGGATGTGGAGGTGGTGGTGGACTTGGTGGTGGTGGACGTGGTGGTGGTGGACGTGGTGGTGGTGGACGTGGTGGTGGTGGATGTGGTGGTGGTGGACATGGTGGTGGTGGATGTGGTAGTGGTGGGCATGGTGATGGTGGACTTGGTGATGGTGGTTGTGGTGAAGGTGGGCATGGTGGTGGTGGATGTGGTGGTGGACGTGGTGGTGGTTTTGGACATAGTGGTGGTGGTGGATATGGCGGTGGTGGTGGATGTGCTGGTGGTGGACATGTTGGACATGAAGGTGGTGGATGTGGTGGTGGTAGTGGTGATCATGGTGGTGGATGTGGTGGTGGTGGACATGGTGGTGGTGGATTTGGTGGTGGTGGGCATGGTGGTGGTGGTGGACATGGTGGTGGTGGACGTGGTGGTGATGGACATGGTGGATGTGGTGGTGGTGGACGTGGTGGTGGATGTGGTGGTGGACATAGTGGTGGATGTGGTGATGGTGGATCTGGTGGTGGTGGTGTTGGTGACATGGTGGTGGTGAACGTGGTGGTGGTGTACATGGTGGTGGCGGACGTGGTGGTGGATGTGGTGGTGGTGGATGTGGGTGTGGTGGATGGGGTGGATGTGGTGGTGGACATTGTGGTGGTGGACATGGTGGATGTGGTGGTGGATATGGTGGTGTCGGATGTGGTGGATGTGGTGGTGGATGTGGTGTCAGTGGACATGGTGGTGGTGGTGGATGTGGTGGACATGGTGGTGGTGGTGGTGGTGGACGTGGTGATGGTGGATGTGGTGGTGGTGGACGTGGTGGTGGTGGACGTGGTGGTGGTGGTGGATGACTATTGGGTAGGATGGTGCTAGCAGAATGTGGAAGGAGAGGAGGATATCGAAGGGGGCACATGGGAGAGCAGTAAGAGGCCGGATATTAGAAACAAAAAACAGCGAGTCGATAGAACACAAAACAGAGTTAAAAGGGTGGTCTCTTCTTATAGCGCATGTGAATGTTCCTTAGCACCCCGTTTTCAGTAAACATGGGGACCATGAGGAGATTAATTGATAATTCATGCATGATGATCACGTGCTTTTAATTGATTAATCGCACATGATGATCGCGTGCGGAAGGTGGTGTTGGATGTGGTGGTGGTGGACGTGGTGGTGGTGGATGTGGTGGTGGTGGACATGGTGGTGGTGTATGTGGTAGTGGTGGACGTGGTGATGGTGGAGGTGGTGGTGGAGGTGGTGGTGGAGT
Organism: Lissotriton helveticus; assembly: GCF_964261635.1. NCBI lineage: Eukaryota > Metazoa > Chordata > Amphibia > Caudata > Salamandridae > Lissotriton > Lissotriton helveticus. The sequence continues at coordinate 1,279,759,244 of NC_136069.1, forward strand.
TTGACATGGTGGTGGTGGATGTGGTGGTGGTGGTGGACATGGTGGTGGGCATGGTGGTGGTTTTGGACATAGTGGTGGTGGTGGATATGGTGGGGGTGGATGTGGTGGTGGTGGACATGGTGGTGGTGTATGTGGTAGTGGTGGACGTGGTGATGGTGGACGTGGTGGTGGAGGTGGTGGTGGAGTTTGACATGGTGGTGGTGGATGTGGTGGTGGACATGGTGGTGGGCATGGTGGTGGTTTTGGACATAGTGGTGGTGGTGGATATGGTGGGGGTGGTGGACTTGCTGGTGGTGGCATAGTGGACGTGGTGGTGGTGGATGTGGTGGTGGTGATCATGGTGGTGGATGTGGTGGTGGTGGACATGGTAGTGGTAGATGTGGTGGTGGTGGTGGGCATGGTGGTGGTGGTGGACGTGGTGATGGTGGACATGATGGATGTGTTGGACGTGGTGGTGGATGTTGTGGTGGACAAAGCAGTGGATGTGGTGATAGTGGATCTGGTGGTGGATGTGGTGGTGGTGACATGGTGGTGGTGGATGTGGTGGATGTGGTGGTGGATGTGGTGGTGGACATGGGTGTGGTGGTGGACGTTGTGATGGACGTTGTGGATGTGGTGGTGGACATGGTGGTGGTGGATGTTGTGCACATGGTGGTGGATGTGGTGGTGGTGGACATGGTGGTAGACGTGGTGGACATGGTGGTGGATGTGGTGGACATGGTGGTGGTGGTGTACGTGGTGATGGTGGACATTGTGGTGGTGGACGTGGTGGTGGTGGTGGGTGACTATTGGGTAGGAGGGTGCTGGTAGAATGTGGAAGGAGAGGAGGATATTGAAGGTGGGCACATGGGAGAGCAGAAAGAGGCCGAATATTAGAAACAAAAAACGGTGAGTCGATAGAACACAAAACAGATTTAACGGGGTGGTCCCTTCTTATAGCGCATGTGAATGTTCCTCAGCACCCTGCTTTCGGTAAACATGGGGACCATGAGGAGATTAATTGAATAATCATGCATGATGATCGCGTGCTATTAATTGATTCATCACGCATGATGATCGCGTGCTGAAGCTGGTGTTACAACATTTAGTAATCGAAACTTCAACAAATTAGGTACAAGGCTACATCTCACGGAAGGTGAGGGAAGGCCACTGCTGTCACTTTTCAAGCACTCACACTCGTGCTTGTGGCAGCATCCACCTTGCGGGAACGAGCAGCGGCACAGCCATGTTAATTACAAACAGCGCGCTGCTGCTCGCTCCCGCAAGGTGGATGCCGCCACAAGCACGAGTGCTTGAAAAGTGAAGACTGATTACTAAAGGCCCTCTCCTAGAGCAAAGCATGCGCGCTGACTAGACGAGACCTAAAAAGATTCTTCCTTCATTTCCTTGTTCCTCCCCCTCAAGCTCATGCCAACCAGGATTGTCCATAGAGAGGACACATGCAACATCTGTGTGACTTCCCACAGATGTCATCACAGCCCTTGCAGGGCCAAGATATTTTTCCAATACTAGCTTGCTTTGAGGTCCTGGTTAGGCTAACTATATAGCAGCATGGGACAGGGCTATACTGAGTGGGGAATGTCTGGAGTCAGAGCTTCTTTGGAGACAGGTACCCTTTCAAGAGGGGTGGAGTATAGCAGTAGGGCCAAGCCTGGTGATGGTCTCCCCTCCTCTGTGATGTTCCTGATTTGTCAGGCATGCATTTGAGTTGAATGTACCCTCTCTGCTGGTGTAGTGAACCAGGGGTGCAAGGCAAGTTGTTTCATCATCTTGACTACCTGTTTTACCCCTTGTATGCCCGGGCATTGCTCTGGCCACTTAAATCCTTGCTTGCCCTACTTTAAGGAGGCCAGTTGCACCCTGCCATGTGTGACTCACCTGCTGGAGCAATGCAGTGCAGGAACCACTAATAAAAAAGCCCTTTTATGGTGCCTTGTAAAATGTAAGTGGAAACTGTGCTAAACTGCTTTAGAGCACGTGGACAATTAGCACCATTCTGAGTTTGATACAGCAGAATGGGAAAAAACTACCAATAGCTCATAACATTTCCCTTTCAGTGTGCACAAATGACAAATATGCACTACTATTGTGATCTGCAGCAGGCTTCACACATAGTGTAGTCCTGTTTGGGGTGTAAATAAAAGCTTGTGGAAAAAATCAGGATGTGTGGCACCATCTCTCTATAGGCAACAAAGCATCACCTTACATTCCATGGTGGGACACAGGTGGACATTATGGATAAATGGTGAAGGATAGTCAAGAATGTCATGTTTCTGAGGTGCTGATTCAGGGCCCTAATCACTTTTCTTCCAATTACATTCAAAAGTTTAGAGTTTTGGGTAGGCTGCCTGTACAGGCACCTTCCAGTTCCCACCATCACCTTTGACTTCTTGGGAAATCTATACTTACCCCAGTATCCCTTCTCTGCCCTCCGCGGTATAAGAGGAGGTCAATTGACCAGATATGGATCAAGCAGCCATGGAAAAGTTGTCCAGCTGTCCAACCTGCCTGCTTTTTTGCTACCAGTATTTGGCAGGAAACCTCTACCTTCCTGTGGATGGTGAGGTGCTGGGTACAATTGAAGGTATTTTCTAGCAGTTCCGAGTAGAAGAGACACCCCTACCCTACAATGCTAATCAACTAGGAAATGAAGGAGTTTATTTAATGTGAATAGAAGGATCCTAAAAGGAACTGCATTGGCTTTTCTCACTAAGCTGTACACCCTGGCTCGAGTGAACAGGGGATACAGTGAGTGTCTGCCTAATGGCCAAGACTCAGTGAAGCCATTATTGGGTTTGCATACTTGTTCTGCAGGATTCATGGGTTTTCACTGAACAGTAGGCTCACTTACACATAGACCCACTGGTCTGCCCGTATTAGATCACTGGATCCTGGATCACAGGATTTAGAGAGTCTGGTGCCTATGATCGATAGCTTCCGCCTCTTCTGGTCTACACCTTCCTGCACTTTCTCCTGATAGCCAAGCTATAAGTTTAGCACTGCATCACGAGCACAGGCAAAATCCTGATTGTTCCTTTCTGGTTTCACATGGAATGCCCTTTCCTTCTTTGGCCCATGGCAATGGTCCCAGAAAGGATGTTGCATATGGAAACTTGCCTCCATATTTGTCTTCCATCAAAGCTTGGAACCTTAGCCACAAGGCATTTATTCAAAAGTGACTGGAGCTTTTCTATCAAACTGAACTTATTCTTGCATGGCTACAATTTATTTTAAAGTCGATGTGCTACATTATTTTTAGAGGATAGCAAAGAAGTGATATGTGCATTGCTGGAATTAGCCTCACCCTTAGATAGTTACTGTGGACTACGGAATTGGGGTATTCCATAGTCTCTATTAAAAATGATTATACTGTTATACTCCAACACCTGGGTGCAAATCAAAATAGGCGATGGTAAACATATGACCCAACGTTTAACTACGAACGTGGGACTAAAACAAGGCTGTGTTTTGGCTCCTTGCCTTTTTAATCTTTTAATGGCTGATTTACCATTCCATTTTAAAAATATAAATTCGCATTCGCCTTTTATTCATGGTCAGGAAATCAAATATATGCAATATGCAGATGACACGATTTTAATGAGCCAAACAGAAATAGGATTAAAAAGGTTAATTAACTGTTTTAATGGTTATGTTACACAAAATGGTCTGACAATTAATATAAAAAAGACAAAGATAATGACTATGGGAAAAGGTAAACCTAGGATTAAAGAGTGGAATATTAACGGTATGGTGATTGAAAATGTGAAATTATACAAATACCTTGAAATCACGTTTGACGACGGTCTGATTTTTAGACAACATTTTAACAATCTTGAAGCCAGGGGTTGCTCACTTGCATTCGCTTTTAGAAAATTAAGAGACAAACTATTATGCCCCAACTACGACCATCTGGTAAAGGTGATGCGAGCAAAATTAATGCCATCTTTGGAATATTGCTCAATTATCTTTAGGGGCAAAGACGCAAAAGTGCTCGACGATATAGAAATTAGAATATATAAAACTGTTTTTAAAATCCCCAAATATATTAGTCGAGCAAACATAAGACTGGAATTTGGTTTGAAAAACCAATCTCTGGCGCGTCAATCTACATTCTTGAAGAACATTAGTGCGTTTGGAGGAAGGATCCCTGGCAAAGTTATGCTGGCTTGAAATCTCAGAAGGGGAATATTCAAAAAATTGGCAGCGGTATTTTAATGAATGCATAAGTAAATTTGACTGCTCTAATTTGGTTGATGAAATGAGGAGCAGGATAGTTTTTAAAAAAGAAATGAATAAAATGGCCGCATTATTAACGACTATAGCGGACAAGGAGGAATTAAGGAAAATAAGTCATTTCTGGACAGTTGCTAACTCTTTCGGTTGGCTGTCACCTCAATCTTACCTGTCTTATCATTTAAAACCTAGGCTTAAGAATAAATTTATGTATTTAAGGCTGGGAAGATATCCGACAAAGGATGGTATACCAAAATGGGAAAATCAATGGTCATCGAACAGTTGCAGGCTTTGTAGTCAAAGGGAGGAAACATTAACACACATAGTAACCTTATGCCCAGCTTTGGCAGAGGCTTGGAAGTTGATCCTAAAACCAATTTTTAATGAACTAGGAATTAGAACATGCAGGCAAGCAATTATTACCTGTTTGAGTGGGGCGCTTATAAAACTTATTTATCACTTTGTTAAGTTCATCATTATTGCTGAGAAGAAACTCAAAGACGAAGAACAAGTAAATAATCATTTTTCGTGATATAAAATACTTAAAGAAACTTATTTTAAGAATTGTTTAAATCAAAATGTATGCCAGTTGAAGGGTCTATTAGTATAATTTACTATAGTTATGCACATTGCACTTTATTATAGCTTGCAAATGGAAAACAGCAAAAAATGTATTTACACTTGTATTTCCTACTGCTAACACCTGTCACTTTAGTTAAATGCTGCTATAATAGTGATTGCTGCTAATATATTGTACTTTAGGTAATACCTGTATTTTAATCATTGTGCAAACGTTTTTAATATTATTATGGAATTGACTGTATTCATGCAATTTTAGATGATCATTTTAAGATGATAATAACTTTGTGCTTAGTATATGTTTGTTTTGGTTGTTTTTATCCATCCTTGTTTGTAATGATTTTAATTAATCAACAAATAAATACTACTACTACTACTACTGTGGACCACAATCCAGCTACTGATTATTTGTCCACTATGCTATCTCAGGAAGGAGCCAGTCATTTGCAAATCAGCCTTCAACCCACTCCACTATGAACAGTGCGCCAAAGCTGCCAGGCCAGGTCCCCTCTGAGTAGAACCACAGTAACCCCAGACAGTGTTCAGCCTACTTGAGCCTCATCAGTAGATTGCATGTTGAATCTCTTGGCACACGGAGCAAGAGATCCGTGTCAGGGTGTGGGACTTGGCCCTATTTGCAGGGTCATCCCTGAACTTTTTGCCTTCCTCCTGTATTTTCTCTAACCTGTTTTTGTTGGTTTTATGACTCTGGGCACTTTACCACTGCTGTTCAGTGCTAATGTGCATATGCTCTCTATTGTAAATTGTTGTAATGGATTAGTGACTCCATGATTGGCTTATTTGATGCACTTGTCAGATCCTAGTACATTGCACCATGTATGCCCAGGGCCTGTAGATCAAATGCTGCTAGTGGGCTTGCAGTACTGATTGTGCCACCCACAGAAGCAGTTTGTAAAGTATGTCTCAGGCCTGCCATTGCAGAGCCTGTGTGCAGTCTAGTACTGCCATGTGGACTTGGTAAGTGCACCCACTTGCCAGTCCCTAAACCTTCCCTTTTCTACATATGAAACACCCCTAAGGTAGGCCCAAGGGCAGGGTGCATTGTATGTAAAAGGTAGGACATGCCCTGATGTGGGTGGCATGTCCTGATAGTGAATTACAGCCATTTTCGTTTTTCACTATTGCAAGGATACCTGTCTCCACAGGTCAGAATGGACAGTCTGATTATAACATCTTATAATCCTAACTGACCCAGGGAACATGGTAGAAATTCCTGTGCCTGGCTTCCACAAGGCTCGCTCCACCTCCTGTGGTGTGCCTGAGGACCCTGGCCCACCCTGATAAAGGAAAGAAGAAGTCCTGTAAACAAAGTGCTCCAGGACTGTACAGAACTGGTTTGGACTAGGTGCAGGACTCTCTGCCTTCAGAGGACATAGGATTTTGCACATTAAATATAGGGGCCCAGACGCCAGGACTTTAGATCACTTCTGGTAAAACAAGACAAACCTTTGCCAAGGAGAAGAACCAAGGAAGCTGTGGAGTGTGGACTGCCCCTCTGCCAGTGTGCTGGTTTCTCGGTTGGCCTGCAGTGATTTCTTTATTGCCAAGGAAAGGAGATGGAACTTTTAAGGAACTTACATCATCTTGCAGAATATTTCTCCAAGGGCTTGAATCTGAGCTTGCCTCCTGACCAAAGTCTCAGGGATACCAGGCTTCACCCCTTCTGTTTGCCTGCATCGGGAACTTGGTGTTCTAGCTGCGACAGAAGGAATTTTGCAACACTGACACCGGCGAGCCACGCTGTCATCTGAATCAAAGCCGTGATCTCTGCTCCGACTTGCAACGTAGACCCAACGCCAGCCGCCGTGCCAACTCAACGCCAACGCACGACATCGCAAGCCTGCCATAGCCGCGAGCGCTGCTCCGACTTGCGACGTAGGCCCAACACCTGCTGCTGTGCTGCATGGACTCCGAAGCCGACAACATCGCGGAGCCGATTGTCGACATGGGTGGTCAAAAATCCATCAACATCATCCCATTGTAAGAAACCGTGGTTTCGGCTCCATCGTGAAGTCACCTCTTCTCCGGTCAGGAACCGATGCCTCTGAGATAAGCCTGTCTGCTCGTGCCAAGCTACCAAGGGGGTGAGCAGGGGTTATCCAGCAGTGTAATCCCCTGTCCCTGACTAGAAGCAAGGGCCCCTATTTGGTCAAAAGTGCAATCCATTGCCAACTAGAGACCCCCAGTTCTAACATCGTGGCACTTAGGGTCCCGCAGTGAGGAATAGAAAAAAGTGATGAGTGGATTGCTTGAATTAGTCTCAGTCACCTGTAATTACTCTGGGCCATAATCCAGTCCATACATTTGTGGCCACCAGACCACCTCAGGTAGGAACCAACAATAAGCAAATCAGCCTTGGACATGAACTGCAATGTGGCCCCAGCGATCGCCAATGGCTGAGAATAATTCAAGCAATCCAACCATCACATGGTAGTTAGTTATAATTGACACTATAAGTGTACATTTGGTGAGTGAAGCTCGCAATGTAACTTCTAGTGTTATACCCATTTTGTGTAAGAGAGGACGACATAGCTATGCTGTGCTTGTGTTATGATGGGTGATTTCACTTCCTTTGACAACCCTTATTTGCTGATGCAGACTGCGAATCTGCTTTCCTTACTATGTTTTAGGAGGTAGGAATGCCTTGTTACTTTTCAGGCTGTAACTGTTTTGTGTGAAGAAGGCCTGTACAGTTGCCTTTTGTACTGTACCTGTTATGCTATGGAGCCCTGCCATGCTATTTTTCCAACCTATATCCATTGTGTGTAAGGGAGGTCTAAACATCCAAGTTTACACTGCCACTTACTGTGCTGTGATTGTTTTTGCAATGTAACATGTAGTGGTGGCTCCTCCGCTAAGGCGGAGGAGTGTCAGCCCACAGAACAAAAGGAAAAACAAAATGATAATAACTATCGTTATTATAATTTTACTTTTCCTATTGAATCAGTGGCTCCCAGGGCAGGGCTGGCCAGAGCAGGGGGAGGAGTGGTTTACACTTCCTAAGTGCGCAGGACTGCTTGGCCGTTCCTCTTGGGCCAGCCAAACAGTGCTGCGAACTTTGTATCTTTCCCACCAGGCTGCATTACACTGCCCAGCCACCCATTCCCCGTCTGAGCGCCGAACCACGGCACTCAAACCAATCACAATGCTGCATTGTTATGGGGAGCTTGGGAGTGATTAAATGAAAATGTTTTGTTATTTTGTTTGTGCTTTGTTCTCGTGTTAAGTTAGCATTCGCAGCACCATTTTATGTTTAGCCGCCATTTTGAATCATGTCATCAGCTACCTAGTTCCTGACTCAAGAAGCAGGCTGGAAATTTTCGTTTCTCCAAGGTTAGGCCTTGCTCTGCTAATGAATACACTGTTCTTATTAACGCATTTCTTTCCCATAGATAGAGGCTTTCTCCCACTTGTCTAGCGGTAGGCATGAACAGAACGACCATGGCCTAGAGATAATGTGTGCCCAGCCTCAGAGTCGATACTCATCTTTCTGTACTTATTTGTTTTAGTTGCTCCTGGTAGTAGAATTCCATTATGGGCGGGACTTTCCAGGTTCAGAAATGTACATAATGTATCTCTATGTTGGCTGAAGCCAGTCCCTCTACAGCAATCCTAGGAGGCTGGTCAGACTGGACTCCGCTTGAGTGTACCTGAATAAAATATAAGTGGTTTGCATTCTCTACTGTCTGACCGACTCTTCATTTGTATGGAAGGCTAAGAGGTGGTCATGAGTGACCCGGGTGGCCCTAATTGGGTCACTTCCTTCAGGAACCCGGGTGCTTCCTGCTGCCAGCAGGGACTGCAGGAAGAAGGAAGATGACGGAGGGCGGTGAAGAGGTGGCGGCCGGCCTTTACAAGTGTTTCTTTTTCTTCTTTTTCCTCGTCCCCCTCCCAGCCCCCACCCGCCCCAGCCCCCGGGTACGGTAGCAGCCGCTACTGGTAACAAGTACAGCTGCTTTCAGTGCCAAATCTTTTTTGTGAGTGACACTGGCACTGTAAATTCCCAGGCTGTATCTGTGTTGCTTGAAGAAGGCCTGCACAGCTGCTTTCCATGTCCAACCTATTTGAGAGTGAGGTTTGTGCAACTACTGTGCTGTGCCTGTTTTGTGTGAGGAACGCTTGCAGATATGATTTCCTTGTAGTACCTGGTTTGCTATATATTTTCTGTGTGAGAAAATCCTGAGCTTGCTATCCTGTTCTCCCTGGTACATCTGTTCTGTGTGGAGGAAGCTTGCACTGCTGCTTTTTGTGCTGTACTTGCTGAGTTAGGACACTTTGCTATTGATGATAAACCTGTTCTTTGTGAGGGAATATTGCACTTCTGTCCATGCTACACCTCTTCAGTGTGTGTGTGAAAAGTTTCCTATGCTGCTAACTGTGTAGTGTGTTGTATATGCGATTGAAGCTTGCTGCTTTCTTTGCTCTACTTGTTCCCTAGAAAAGAAATCTGCTCAGTTGCTTCCCTCACTTTGTCATCATTATGTACGTCTTGAAGTGATCAATATGCCCCCCTTTAATATGTTTTGGCAACACTCAGGTGGATGTCTCATCGCCCTACACTGGTCGCCCATTTCAAGTGTTAGGTGCAAAGTGTTTCCAATAGTAGAGCAGTCAACATCTCCAGCATAAGACACCCCCTTGCAATGGAGCCAAAGCTTGTGAGAAAGCAGGAGTAGCTTAAACATTTTGGACAGCTCTTATGTTGGCCTTCCAAATGCATTCTTTTGCTCGACTGCCACCATATAAAGCATGGTTGTCCCAGACAGAAAAGCTATCGAAATGTCCACTCTGCAGTGAAAAAAACTCTCTCCACAAATTGGCCATTTGTAATTTTATGTAGATCCCCAACATGTCTATCTTCAGAAATAGCATAGGAGATGACAGGTCTAACACACAAACACCGCTTGGCGGATGAGCCATCCTGCATAATCTTTCCCCGAAGAGGCTTCTCATGTATCTGTGAGCTGCTTTGTAGGGAAAACTGACTGCCAAGGCCTTAAGTGTTCCTCGACACAAGGAAAGAAGAGGCCTGAGCATGGTCACAGCGAAAGAAATATTAGGAAGATGAGTAATATTAGGGAGGGTGATGCATAGGAAAATATAGGGACCTAGAAGAAGACTAAAGAGGAGGGAACAAATAAAAGGAGAACATAGAAAGAGGAGCAATAAAAAAGTAGCAGGGAATGAAAACCAAGGGTAAAAATGAAAGGGAAGAAATTGTGAGGCAGAAGTACACCAAAAGGGCAGCAATAGGAACTAAAAACGATGTGGTAGCAAGTTAAAAGGAAATGATTAAGAGAAAATCAAAAACATTGATGGAAAAGAAATGAGGTAACAAGAAAAGAAAATGAGAAGGCATAGGGAAAAACTAATATTAAGTAACAGAACAAAGGACAGTAGAGGTCATGGAAAGCGAAAGAAAGAGGGTCAGAAAGGATGAGACTGATAAAGAGAAAGTTGGACGACAAGGCAAAAGAGCACGAGAGCGAGGCCAACGAACAGCAGGAGTCAGAAAGTGAAAAGGCAGCAGAATGGAACCATTTAGTGCAGAGTGGACAAAGTATCAACTGGGGGTGGGCGGGAGAGATGTAATAGGGTTACTATTACTGCAGAACACATTTATATCACGTTTATGGCCCAGTTTTCTTATCTTCCCAACATGACTCTGCCCATTAGTTTGGAGGTTGAATCCAAAAGGGATATTGGTCAGTAGCAATTGGCCTTCCCTCCATCCCCTTTTTTAAAAATGGGTACAATGATGCTTTCTACCCAGGATGCAGGTAACATGCCTCCTAAAGTAGCATTAAAAACATTTAATAAAATAGGGGTCCAAAAATCTAAATTATGTTTAAAAACGTCAATGGGTACCCTGTCCGGACCAGTGGCTTTTCCATTGGCGCTTTTTTGTAAAGCTGTTTAAATATCATCTGGCACTATTAGGGGTGAATTTACGGGTTCTATTAATATACAATTACCATTATTACATTTGATGACTTTAGCAGCTTCAGGACTAAAAATACGCTCGAAATGCATAATCCAATTTTCCGTGTGAACGGCGATATCAGTTTTCACTGCAGTATTCTCTTTGAAAAAAGGGTGTTCAATTGTCTTTCAAAATAAGACTGCATCTCATGTTTCTGCAGCCTGCACTAAACATTCCCAGGCATCCTCACGAATTCAATTTTCCTTATGTTCAAGGTTTTTTTGTAATCTTTCCTCAGAGTGCTAACTGTAGCGCTATCCCACGTTTTTTTATTTCAATGCTATCTTTAATTCCCTGTTTAGCCTTGAACACTACAGATTAAACCATTTGGGGTTAAATTTACAGACAATTTTCCTCTTTTTAGATATCAGATCTCCCACTATTTCTGTCGTGATATTACAAAAAGCCCTTATAATTGGCGAGTCTGCAGAGGGACTATCCATACAAATGTTAATATCATTTAGTTTTTTCCCTTTGAAGTTATCCATCAAAATTGTTGGGTTCACGCCCAACCATTTTATAGAAACTCTATTATTACCTTGAGTCTTTATCTCTGTATCTGATGCCTTACCCATGACTTGTCAAGTCAGGCAAAGACTCAGAGACAGAGTCAATGGATGGTGGTCACTAAGCAAATTTGCACAAATTAAAAGTTCTTCCACCAGACCCCTACAGTTAGCTGATACAACAAAATGATCAATAATCGAGGATGGATAGCTGTCTCTCCATCAGAGTTATCTGCTTCCAAGACTGCTAAGTTATATTTATGAATAGTATTATCAATTGCTTCCCAAAACTGATTGTGTGGAAAATGGGGGATTTGGTCACCAAAACCATCACAATATCCACATTGTTCTCCCCATGCAATTTCACATTTTTCACAATTAAAATCACCCGCTCAAACCAGTATATACTCCCCTCCCACTTCCTTTATAAAACAATCCAGGTCTTCTTCTAATTTCTTAATAACCCTGGATTTAGTGCTATCAAAAATATTATTATAACAATGTATTAACACTATAGTCTGTTTCCCTTCTGAATAAAGATGTAAAAACTGATAATACTGTGATGTAGTATTTACTTTCTGTAATATTAAAGGCGAGGGTACAGCGATTAGGGTCGGTAAACCACCTGTTGCTTTCCACAATCTAGCGGGACTAGCATTGGTACAAATTGTTTAGAAACCAATAATGAAAAAGGGCTCAGTATTCCAAGTTTCCTGAAACATAATTAATGCATATCCCTCGTTTTTAGCCAATCTTCATAGTTAATCTTATTTTTAATCCCTGCCACATTCCAGGACATGATGTGTAAGGATTCATGGGTTTGTGTACTTGATTCAGCTTCTGGCAATTTACGGACATGAGTGGTATCCTTGTTATTAGTCAATAATTCACACAGAACCTCCCCATGTGTTTGTGTGCACGGATCACCATCCTCCCTCAGTCAATAAATCTCACTACATCTTCTCAGTGGTTCATTCATATTATGAGATGGAGCAATTGGAATTGAATTGTACCTGTTAAATGTATTCACTTTGCTATAACTTGGCCTTTAAAAAAAAACCAGTGGAACAGCAATTATGTGATCATTCTGATTAAAATGTGTCACTATGGTGTTCTTTACAAATATTTCCATCAGGTTCCCTACCAACTCCCTACTGCGAAAATTCACCACAATACAGGCTCCCTGACATCCTTTTCTAAAGCTACCCACCCAATTCACTCTCCTTAACATTATAATATTTTGTTGTAACACATTAGTACTAAAATTAGTTTTCACAGAAATCCAATGTACCACTTGATTTTTTAGAGACTCATAAGATTCACAATTTGTATCTACTAATCTAGGAACATTTTTCACAACAATAACGTATGGAGTCACTTGGGAGGGTAGATGTAATGATTCCTCTGTGTTATAACCAGATTGTGTGGTACGATTCATTTTGTCGGCCTGGTTAATTTTTACTGGTCTTAATGAAGGGGCTTTGTCATTCTTATTAGGCCTCAGATCAGGCTTCCCTGGACCGGAAACAAGCATCCTGGGACCGGTTTAGGATTCATATTCCTCATCAGTCAGGCTAGACATAGCTTGGCAGTTCGGGCTGGACTGTTCCCATGAGGCACAGGGTCAGACTGATTTGCATATGGCCATGTCTGAACTGGGGGGGTGGAGTGAGCTAAAGAATGCTGATGGATTAAACCCAGATCAGTTGACTCGGGGTGAGTGTTTGATTTGCTCAAACGCTCCGTCCATCATCCCCTTTGGTATCGCTTTGTTCGCCCTAAGTTGGCAGGGTATGCCCAGACGTGGGTCCCTTGCTCACTCTGCCACTGGATTCAAGATTATTTACAAGGGGGTGGTGATGGACAGAGTATTCTGAATTAAGCAGAACACTCCTACCCAGTCCACAGATCAGGGCTTGATCCATCACCGTTTTTTAGCTCCCTGCACCATCCCAGTTCAGAACCTGGCTATATGCAAATTAGTCTGTCCCTGGCCCAGTGCATCATGGGAACAGGGCAGACCAAACTACCAAGCCAATTCTTTACCAGAAAGGAAACAAGCTTCCGGGGACCGGTTTCTGGCATTACAGCCGTCTTCGGCCCGGCTTGCTTGAATCCTGATGGTGCAGTGAGCAAGGGACTCGCATCCGAGTATACCCTTCCACGCTTATGGTGGCCAAAATTATTTACAAGGGGGTGGTGATGGACAGAGTATTCTGAATTAAGCAGAACACTCCTACCCAGTCCACAGATCAGGGCTTGATCCATCACCGTTTTTTAGCTCCCTGCACCATCCCAGTTCAGAACCTGGCTATATGCAAATTAGTCTGTCCCTGGCCCAGTGCATCATGGGAACAGGGCAGACCAAACTACCAAGCCAATTCTTTACCAGAAAGGAAACAAGCTTCCGGGGACCGGTTTCTGGCATTACAGCCGTCTTCGGCCCGGCTTGCTTGAATCCTGATGGTGCAGTGAGCAAGGGACTCGCATCCGAGTATAGCCTTCCACGCTTATGGTGGCCAAAATTATTTACAAGGGGGTGGTGATGGACAGAGTATTCTGAATTAAGCAGAACACTCCTACCCAGTCCACAGATCAGGGCTTGATCCATCACCGTTTTTTAGCTCCCTGCACCATCCCAGTTCAGAACCTGGCTATATGCAAATTAGTCTGTCCCTGGCCCAGTGCATCATGGGAACAGGGCAGACCAAACTACCAAGCCAATTCTTTACCAGAAAGGAAACAAGCTTCCGGGGACCGGTTTCTGGCATTACAGCCGTCTTAGGCCCGGCTTGCTTGAATCCTGATGGTGCAGTGAGCAAGGGACTCGCATCCGAGTATACCCTTCCACGCTTATGGTGGCCAAAATTATTTACAAGGGGGTGGTGATGGACAGAGTATTCTGAATTAAGCAGAACACTCCTACCCAGTCCACAGATCAGGGCTTGATCCATCACCGTTTTTTAGCTCCCTGCACCATCCCAGTTCAGAACCTGGCTATATGCAAATTAGTCTGTCCCTGGCCCAGTGCATCATGGGAACAGGGCAGACCAAACTACCAAGCCAATTCATTCCCAGAAAGGAAACAAGCTTCCGGGGACCGGTTTCTGGCATTACAGCCGTCTTCGGCCCGGCTTGCTTGAATCCTGATGGTGCAGTGAGCAAGGGACTCGCATCCGAGTATACCCTTCCACGCTTATGGTGGCCAAAATTATTTACAAGGGGGTGGTGATGGACAGAGTATTCTGAATTAAGCAGAACACTCCTACCCAGTCCACAGATCAGGGCTTGATCCATCACCGTTTTTTAGCTCCCTGCACCATCCCAGTTCAGAACCTGGCTATATGCAAATTAGTCTGTCCCTGGCCCAGTGCATCATGGGAACAGGGCAGACCAAACTACCAAGCCAATTCTTTACCAGAAAGGAAACAAGCTTCCGGGGACCGGTTTCTGGCATTACAGCCGTCTTCGGCCCGGCTTGCTTGAATCCTGATGGTGCAGTGAGCAAGGGACTCGCATCCGAGTATACCCTTCCACGCTTATGGTGGCCAAAATTATTTACAAGGGAGTGGTGATGGACAGAGTATTCTGAATTAAGCAGAACACTCCTACCCAGTCCACAGATCAGGGCTTGATCCATCACCGTTTTTTAGCTCCCTGCACCATCCCAGTTCAGAACCTGGCTATATGCAAATTAGTCTGTCCCTGGCCCAGTGCATCATGGGAACAGGGCAGACCAAACTACCAAGCCAATTCTTTACCAGAAAGGAAACAAGCTTCCGGGGACCGGTTTCTGGCATTACAGCCGTCTTCGGCCCGGCTTGCTTGAATCCTGATGGTGCAGTGAGCAAGGGACTCGCATCCGAGTATACCCTTCCACGCTTATGGTGGCCAAAATTATTTACAAGGGGGTGGTGATGGACAGAGTATTCTGAATTAAGCAGAACACTCCTACCCAGTCCACAGATCAGGGCTTGATCCATCACCGTTTTTTAGCTCCCTGCACCATCCCAGTTCAGAACCTGGCTATATGCAAATTAGTCTGTCCCTGGCCCAGTGCATCATGGGAACAGGGCAGACCAAACTACCAAGCCAATTCTTTACCAGAAAGGAAACAAGCTTCCGGGGACCGGTTTCTGGCATTACAGCCGTCTTCGGCCCGGCTTGCTTGAATCCTGATGGTGCAGTGAGCAAGGGACTTGCATCCGAGTATACCCTTCCACGCTTATGGTGGCCAAAATTATTTACAAGGGGGTGGTGATGGACAGAGTATTCTGAATTAAGCAGAACACTCCTACCCAGTCCACAGATCAGGGCTTGATCCATCACCGTTTTTTAGCTCCCTGCACCATCCCAGTTCAGAACCTGGCTATATGCAAATTAGTCTGTCCCTGGCCCAGTGCATCATGGGAACAGGGCAGACCAAACTACCAAGCCAATTCTTTACCAGAAAGGAAACAAGCTTCCGGGGACCGGTTTCTGGCATTACAGCCGTCTTCGGCCCGGCTTGCTTGAATCCTGATGGTGCAGTGAGCAAGGGACTCGCATCCGAGTATACCCTTCCACGCTTATGGTGGCCAAAATTATTTACAAGGGGGTGGTGATGGACAGAGTATTCTGAATTAAGCAGAACACTCCTACCCAGTCCACAGATCAGGGCTTGATCCATCACCGTTTTTTAGCTCCCTGCACCATCCCAGTTCAGAACCTGGCTATATGCAAATTAGTCTGTCCCTGGCCCAGTGCATCATGGGAACAGGGCAGACCAAACTACCAAGCCAATTCTTTACCAGAAAGGAAACAAGCTTCCGGGGACCGGTTTCTGGCATTACAGCCGTCTTCGGCCCGGCTTGCTTGAATCCTGATGGTGCAGTGAGCAAGGGACTCGCATCCGAGTATACCCTTCCACGCTTATGGTGGCCAAAATTATTTACAAGGGAGTGGTGATGGACAGAGTATTCTGAATTAAGCAGAACACTCCTACCCAGTCCACAGATCAGGGCTTGATCCATCACCGTTTTTTAGCTCCCTGCACCATCCCAGTTCAGAACCTGGCTATATGCAAATTAGTCTGTCCCTGGCCCAGTGCATCATGGGAACAGGGCAGACCAAACTACCAAGCCAATTCTTTACCAGAAAGGAAACAAGCTTCCGGGGACCGGTTTCTGGCATTACAGCCGTCTTCGGCCCGGCTTGCTTGAATCCTGATGGTGCAGTGAGCAAGGGACTCGCATCCGAGTATACCCTTCCACGCTTATGGTGGCCAAAATTATTTACAAGGGGGTGGTGATGGACAGAGTATTCTGAATTAAGCAGAACACTCCTACCCAGTCCACAGATCAGGGCTTGATCCATCACCGTTTTTTAGCTCCCTGCACCATCCCAGTTCAGAACCTGGCTATATGCAAATTAGTCTGTCCCTGGCCCAGTGCATCATGGGAACAGGGCAGACCAAACTACCAAGCCAATTCTTTACCAGAAAGGAAACAAGCTTCCGGGGACCGGTTTCTGGCATTACAGCCGTCTTCGGCCCGGCTTGCTTGAATCCTGATGGTGCAGTGAGCAAGGGACTCGCATCCGAGTATACCCTTCCACGCTTATGGTGGCCAAAATTATTTACAAGGGGGTGGTGATGGACAGAGTATTCTGAATTAAGCAGAACACTCCTACCCAGTCCACAGATCAGGGCTTGATCCATCACCGTTTTTTAGCTCCCTGCACCATCCCAGTTCAGAACCTGGCTATATGCAAATTAGTCTGTCCCTGGCCCAGTGCATCATGGGAACAGGGCAGACCAAACTACCAAGCCAATTCTTTACCAGAAAGGAAACAAGCTTCCGGGGACCGGTTTCTGGCATTACAGCCGTCTTCGGCCCGGCTTGCTTGAATCCTGATGGTGCAGTGAGCAAGGGACTCGCATCCGAGTATAGCCTTCCACGCTTATGGTGGCCAAAATTATTTACAAGGGGGTGGTGATGGACAGAGTATTCTGAATTAAGCAGAACACTCCTACCCAGTCCACAGATCAGGGCTTGATCCATCACCGTTTTTTAGCTCCCTGCACCATCCCAGTTCAGAACCTGGCTATATGCAAATTAGTCTGTCCCTGGCCCAGTGCATCATGGGAACAGGGCAGACCAAACTACCAAGCCAATTCTTTACCAGAAAGGAAACAAGCTTCCGGGGACCGGTTTCTGGCATTACAGCCGTCTTAGGCCCGGCTTGCTTGAATCCTGATGGTGCAGTGAGCAAGGGACTCGCATCCGAGTATACCCTTCCACGCTTATGGTGGCCAAAATTATTTACAAGGGGGTGGTGATGGACAGAGTATTCTGAATTAAGCAGAACACTCCTACCCAGTCCACAGATCAGGGCTTGATCCATCACCGTTTTTTAGCTCCCTGCACCATCCCAGTTCAGAACCTGGCTATATGCAAATTAGTCTGTCCCTGGCCCAGTGCATCATGGGAACAGGGCAGACCAAACTACCAAGCCAATTCATTCCCAGAAAGGAAACAAGCTTCCGGGGACCGGTTTCTGGCATTACAGCCGTCTTCGGCCCGGCTTGCTTGAATCCTGATGGTGCAGTGAGCAAGGGACTCGCATCCGAGTATACCCTTCCACGCTTATGGTGGCCAAAATTATTTACAAGGGGGTGGTGATGGACAGAGTATTCTGAATTAAGCAGAACACTCCTACCCAGTCCACAGATCAGGGCTTGATCCATCACCGTTTTTTAGCTCCCTGCACCATCCCAGTTCAGAACCTGGCTATATGCAAATTAGTCTGTCCCTGGCCCAGTGCATCATGGGAACAGGGCAGACCAAACTACCAAGCCAATTCTTTACCAGAAAGGAAACAAGCTTCCGGGGACCGGTTTCTGGCATTACAGCCGTCTTCGGCCCGGCTTGCTTGAATCCTGATGGTGCAGTGAGCAAGGGACTCGCATCCGAGTATACCCTTCCACGCTTATGGTGGCCAAAATTATTTACAAGGGAGTGGTGATGGACAGAGTATTCTGAATTAAGCAGAACACTCCTACCCAGTCCACAGATCAGGGCTTGATCCATCACCGTTTTTTAGCTCCCTGCACCATCCCAGTTCAGAACCTGGCTATATGCAAATTAGTCTGTCCCTGGCCCAGTGCATCATGGGAACAGGGCAGACCAAACTACCAAGCCAATTCTTTACCAGAAAGGAAACAAGCTTCCGGGGACCGGTTTCTGGCATTACAGCCGTCTTCGGCCCGGCTTGCTTGAATCCTGATGGTGCAGTGAGCAAGGGACTCGCATCCGAGTATACCCTTCCACGCTTATGGTGGCCAAAATTATTTACAAGGGGGTGGTGATGGACAGAGTATTCTGAATTAAGCAGAACACTCCTACCCAGTCCACAGATCAGGGCTTGATCCATCACCGTTTTTTAGCTCCCTGCACCATCCCAGTTCAGAACCTGGCTATATGCAAATTAGTCTGTCCCTGGCCCAGTGCATCATGGGAACAGGGCAGACCAAACTACCAAGCCAATTCTTTACCAGAAAGGAAACAAGCTTCCGGGGACCGGTTTCTGGCATTACAGCCGTCTTCGGCCCGGCTTGCTTGAATCCTGATGGTGCAGTGAGCAAGGGACTTGCATCCGAGTATACCCTTCCACGCTTATGGTGGCCAAAATTATTTACAAGGGGGTGGTGATGGACAGAGTATTCTGAATTAAGCAGAACACTCCTACCCAGTCCACAGATCAGGGCTTGATCCATCACCGTTTTTTAGCTCCCTGCACCATCCCAGTTCAGAACCTGGCTATATGCAAATTAGTCTGTCCCTGGCCCAGTGCATCATGGGAACAGGGCAGACCAAACTACCAAGCCAATTCTTTACCAGAAAGGAAACAAGCTTCCGGGGACCGGTTTCTGGCATTACAGCCGTCTTCGGCCCGGCTTGCTTGAATCCTGATGGTGCAGTGAGCAAGGGACTCGCATCCGAGTATACCCTTCCACGCTTATGGTGGCCAAAATTATTTACAAGGGGGTGGTGATGGACAGAGTATTCTGAATTAAGCAGAACACTCCTACCCAGTCCACAGATCAGGGCTTGATCCATCACCGTTTTTTAGCTCCCTGCACCATCCCAGTTCAGAACCTGGCTATATGCAAATTAGTCTGTCCCTGGCCCAGTGCATCATGGGAACAGGGCAGACCAAACTACCAAGCCAATTCTTTACCAGAAAGGAAACAAGCTTCCGGGGACCGGTTTCTGGCATTACAGCCGTCTTCGGCCCGGCTTGCTTGAATCCTGATGGTGCAGTGAGCAAGGGACTCGCATCCGAGTATACCCTTCCACGCTTATGGTGGCCAAAATTATTTACAAGGGAGTGGTGATGGACAGAGTATTCTGAATTAAGCAGAACACTCCTACCCAGTCCACAGATCAGGGCTTGATCCATCACCGTTTTTTAGCTCCCTGCACCATCCCAGTTCAGAACCTGGCTATATGCAAATTAGTCTGTCCCTGGCCCAGTGCATCATGGGAACAGGGCAGACCAAACTACCAAGCCAATTCTTTACCAGAAAGGAAACAAGCTTCCGGGGACCGGTTTCTGGCATTACAGCCGTCTTCGGCCCGGCTTGCTTGAATCCTGATGGTGCAGTGAGCAAGGGACTCGCATCCGAGTATACCCTTCCACGCTTATGGTGGCCAAAATTATTTACAAGGGGGTGGTGATGGACAGAGTATTCTGAATTAAGCAGAACACTCCTACCCAGTCCACAGATCAGGGCTTGATCCATCACCGTTTTTTAGCTCCCTGCACCATCCCAGTTCAGAACCTGGCTATATGCAAATTAGTCTGTCCCTGGCCCAGTGCATCATGGGAACAGGGCAGACCAAACTACCAAGCCAATTCTTTACCAGAAAGGAAACAAGCTTCCGGGGACCGGTTTCTGGCATTACAGCCGTCTTCGGCCCGGCTTGCTTGAATCCTGATGGTGCAGTGAGCAAGGGACTTGCATCCGAGTATACCCTTCCACGCTTATGGTGGCCAAAATTATTTACAAGGGGGTGGTGATGGACAGAGTATTCTGAATTAAGCAGAACACTCCTACCCAGTCCACAGATCAGGGCTTGATCCATCACCGTTTTTTAGCTCCCTGCACCATCCCAGTTCAGAACCTGGCTATATGCAAATTAGTCTGTCCCTGGCCCAGTGCATCATGGGAACAGGGCAGACCAAACTACCAAGCCAATTCTTTACCAGAAAGGAAACAAGCTTCCGGGGACCGGTTTCTGGCATTACAGCCGTCTTCGGCCCGGCTTGCTTGAATCCTGATGGTGCAGTGAGCAAGGGACTCGCATCCGAGTATACCCCTTGCTCACTGCACCATCAGGATTCAAGCAAGCCGGGCCGAAGAGGCTGAAATGCCAGAAACCGGTCCCCGGTAGCTTGTTTCCTTTCCAGTGTAAGAATTGGCTTTGTAGTTTGGTTTGCCCTGTTCCCATCATGCACTGGGACAGGAACAGACTAATTTGCATACAGCCAGGTTCTGAAACTGGGATGATGCAGTGAGCTAAAAAACGGTGTTGGATCTAGCCCTGATCTCTTGACTGGGTGAGAGTTTTCTGCTTAATTCAGAGACTCTGTCCATCACCACCCCTTGTTGTTAATTATTTTGTCCACCCTAAGCGTGGAAGGGTATGCTCAGACATGAGTCCCTTGCTCACTGCACCATCAGGATTCAAGCAAGCCGGGCCGAAGAGGCTGAAATGCCAGAAACCGGTCCCCGGTAGCTTGTTTCCTTTCCAGTGTAAGAATTGGCTTTGTAGTTTGGTTTGCCCTGTTCCCATCATGCACTGGGACAGGAACAGACTAATTTGCATACAGCCAGGTTCTGAAACTGGGATGATGCAGTGAGCTAAAAAACGGTGTTGGATCTAGCCCTGATCTCTTGACTGGGTGAGAGTTTTCTGCTTAATTCAGAGACTCTGTCCATCACCACCCCTTGTTGTTAATTATTTTGTCCACCCTAAGCATGGAAGGGTATGCTCAGACATGAGTCCCTTGCTCACTGCACCATCAGGATTCAAGCAAGCCGGGCCGAAGAGGCTGAAATGCCAGAAACCGGTCCCCGGTAGCTTGTTTCCTTTCCAGTGTAAGAATTGGCTTTGTAGTTTGGTTTGCCCTGTTCCCATCATGCACTGGGACAGGAACAGACTAATTTGCATACAGCCAGGTTCTGAAACTGGGATGATGCAGTGAGCTAAAAAACGGTGTTGGATCTAGCCCTGATCTCTTGACTGGGTGAGAGTTTTCTGCTTAATTCAGAGACTCTGTCCATCACCACCCCTTGTTGTTAATTATTGGATTCAAGATAGCCTGGCTGATGAAGATTAAGAATCCAAAACCGGTCCCGGGATGCTTGTGTCTGGGCCAGGGAAGACATGGCTTGGCAGTTCGGGCAGGACTGTTCCCATGAGGCACAGGGTCAGACTGATCTGCATATGGCCATGTCTGAACTGGGGTGGTGGAGTGAGCTAAAGAATGGTGATGGATTAAACCCAGATCAGTTGACTGGGGGTGAGTGTTTGATTTGCTCAAACGTTCCGTCCATAATCCCCTTTGATATCGCAGTGTAAAAAGCCAGCTGACTCTTCACCACATCTTTTGCACTTATCAGTATCCCGCAGACCAAAACTGTATAAACAGACAGGGGTATGGTATATTCCGTTAAGTAGTTTAAGCTGAATGAGACTGTGTTGACAATTCAGGAAAATGCATTGAGTTGCCTCGCAGCAGTACTTCCAAGTGTCATCGTCTAACGGGACCTCTAAGTCTGATTGCCACTGGGCGCGAGGTCCAGCTCTTACTATGGTGCAATGGTCCAGAGGTATGTTGTTTTGCAATACACAATCTGAATCATACAGCGACCTGCTCCCCCCAGAAAGCCAAGAACTTTTGGAGCTTATACAAGAGTTTCTTAGAAGGCCAGAAATGATCCACTAGGAGCACGGCTCGCACACAGTGGGGTGTGACAGAATTGGTAGGTAGCCACTCCTGATACTATAGTAGCTATAACAGGAAGGTATCATCTTATATGTATGAGGCAATGAGTGTCCTGTCCTGTACCCAACTGATTTATCACCTGTATTCCGGGGCCCTCTGGTTTCCTCCAGAGTGCATATTTGCAGGAGTCCTATGAGAAATCTAAATTCAAAATCAATCATTGTATCATGCATTGCACTTCTAGTAATCTTCTTTGGTGTATATTCTCAAGCGCTGTGACCAACTGTGACTTTGTTCATCTTTTGTTTGAATTGTATGTAGTGTATGTTTTTTGGATCATAAAAATGATTAAATAAAATATTTTTTTTTTAAAAGACTAACGTGTTTCCGATGTAAACTTGAAGATCTGGTTACTTTGCTCTACCCCTTTTTCAAACAAGCATGCACACATATGCACGATTTTATATGACTTTCTATGTGTATGTGAGTTTTCAAGAAAGCTGGTCAATAAAGACAGGACATGCTTATTAATGTACTCCAGACCTTTTCAATGACTTGCCAATAAGTACATATGAGCTGTCAAGACAACATAGAGTGCCCCCTTGGGGGCATTTGTCGGATGCTGCACGCGGGATAAATCGAGTCGCCAGTAACAGTGGGGGATTTTGACCCCTCTACAGCATGGATGACAACCGTGTTGAATGATAAGTATCTGCCAATCATCCTAATGTCACTTCTCATGAAACCACTCAACAAAGAAGATATTTGCCTTACTACATTGAAAAGTCCTGAGGAAGTTCAATGTTTTTGAATGAAAAGTGTTGGCTGTTTTCTTGGCTGTTGTTATGGAAAACATCAAATCTCAATAAAATGTTGCTATAAAGATACAAATGATTGTGGACTTTTCATTGCTTGGGCGCACCAGTCCATGTTGTTTTATCTGTTTGCGCATGGCAGCAGGTTCATACAATGGCTGGTACTGTGAATGGTGTGCACCAATTGTTAACCATAAGGAACTGTGTGGGAGGTGCAGTTTTAAGTTTCTGCCGTAGTTTTATTGGGACATATGTGCTGTCAAATATTTTCGAACTAAAAGTCCTGGCATTAACTTTGAATTATTAATGAACAAGTCTTGTTCACAGTGCAGAAAACTTTTGTTTCATAATCTCAATTGAATCTAAAACTTTAGTAATATGTCTCCTGACCTTCAAAATTAAAATAAAATCCAACTTCAAAGAAGTTGGCAAGGAGAAACAAATTAAAGCATAAGTTGTGAAACAGAAGTTCAAGATTTTTGCCATGCAACATCCGGGGAGTTAGGATTTTTGCACTTTGAAGGTCCCTTTTACCACGCCCATTGTGGAAAAGCAAATTATGAGGCATAATGTGGCACATTTTGTATAGTATTATTTCATTATTTTTTATTTTTACACATTTTAACACTGTATGGGCAAAGGTTTCATCTCATTAGTACCAGTTTAACATCCAAACACATCAATAACCAACTGAGAGGTGACCCACCAACCTTTGTAAACAGCCTTCCATTGCACAAATTAAGTTGCTGCATCTTATGCATTTTGTGGCAAATATGGCAAATGTGTAACTACAGGGAAAATGCCACGCCGACAGAATTCCAGTAGCTCTGATTATTAAGTATGAGGCAGTCTAGTCTACACTGCACTATGCCACACTCTACTACTGCAGTATTTGTTTTTTTCTTGTATTTTTAAACATATTTTTATTAAGGAGGGCTCATTAAAATGATGATACATATACAATCTTGTTAGGATTAGCACTATACATAAAAACATAAAAAGACAGAGGGAGTTAATACATTATTTATAGATTAATGAAAGAATATTCCCAAATAATTAAAAAAAAACAGTATTTGTTTGACCAGCACTTGATACACACAGCTGTCTGTAGACAAACACTCTAGCCAGCCTAAATAAATACATCTTTTCTACAGTTCCGAAATGTTTTGTCATGAGAACATCTTTAAAGTTTATGATTGAATAAGTGATGGGCCCATAAAAACAATAGAACTAGGTCAGGAGTTTTGGAAGAGCTGACAGCTGTTTCTGCAATCTGTCTTGAATGCAGCATTTAAGAGTCGACACAGTGCAAGTTCACGATAAACTTTTCTAAAAGCAGTCGCGACCTCGTATATGCTCTCAGCCTGCGTTAAGATGTTATAAATAGCAAACGCATTGGCTATAGGGCTATCCAGGGACAGTCCGCCTGCATTTTTCGATCATTTGTTTTGGCAGGTGCATAGAAACGATCTCACGGTGCGTTAGCTGAACGAACGAGGAAAGAGTTTAGTGGAAGAGTTGCAAGACAAAAGAGCTTTCACAAGTCACTGGCTGACACATTTTTACAAGACTCCAGGTAGAAGAGGTAACAATCCCCTTTGGACTATCACTACTGCTGCACATAAACACTTCATTTTGAAGAATCAGGAGCTTGGTATCAGCAACAAATGTGGACAAATTGATCAGTTTTTCATAGTACTAATATAGTGTGATTGTGCAAACTGTGGTTTGTTAGTTGAGTGGGGTGGAAGCCCAACTCAGTTAATGAACACAGTCCTTATCAGGGTGAGCCACAAGTCACTAAATAAACCTGTGCTTAACCCTCTGGTAGCTTGGCATAAAGCAGCCAGGCCTAACTTCGAGGCAAAATATTTATGCAGCAGTCAAACAGTAACAAAGGGAAAACACAACACAAGAAAAATCCCAAACCAATTTAGAAAAATAAAGTAAAATTCATAAATGAAATGATACTAAAGTGACAACATTTCAATCAGTAGAAAATAGCATCAAATGAAACCAAAGCGCCACTCATATCTGGATGGGTTGAACAGGGTCAAAGTCACAAGTTCAGGCAAACTGCCGTGGAGCATGAGTCGGACATAGCGACCACGTACGTTCCGGAGAAGAGTTTACCTTCTTTAAGTCCGTATCCATGTAAAGAGTCTCAGCTGGACGTTTCCATTGGCAAGGGCCACAAGGAGGTTGCTGTTGCCGTGAGGAGCAGTCGGTCACTGTTTGGCACTAAGAACAGGCCGCCGTTGGAACTCCCCATTAGCGGTAGACACGTGACCATTGCTAAAGTGAAGAGACTGCTTGTGGTCTTAAAGAGTGCTAAACGTCTTGATTTTAGCCTGAAGTGCAGATTTTACTGATTTGAGGCAGGACTACACTGCCAGCAGAGGTTTGAACATCTGGCGGGAACCTCTTGGGGCTCAGGACTCACTCAAGCAGAGACCAGTAACAGGGCTCAGGCAGGTAAAAGTGGTGCTGGTCAGCTGGGCAGGTGTAAGGAGAGATTTGTAAACTTGTTGTGTCTCTGCAGCTCAAAAGAGTGGTACAACATCTGACTGTTTAAGGCACTTCATTCACATCTGAGGGTCGTGGGTTCAAGGCAAGCAGGTCCAGTCATCTTTTTTCAGACATTAGGGCTCTCCTACAGCCAGTGCACTTTTGCCTCCATGTCTGAGAGGAATACACAGCACACCGCAGGAGAGCCATTCAAGGTGATGGGACCTTAGATTCTAACAGAAAGGCACATTTGGATTAGGCAGGAAAATACCAACTTGCTAAATGTGGTATTTTTAGAATAGTCACTTAATATCCAGTTTTACCATTAAAAAGGATTTTAAATTGCAAATCAAATGAGTGGACAAAACATTTCACTATCTATTCCCAAACTGAAGTTATTACTTATGAAGTGTGACAAGGTAATCCAGTCTTAGTCTATGGGAGAGATAGCTGTACTGCAGTGAAAAATAGCTTTAGGAGTTTTTCACTATTGGGACATGTAAACGTTAAACACACTTGTCCTACTTTTTGAATGCTATGCACCCTGCCCTCTGAGCCTGTAGGGCTTACCTTTGGGGTGAGATTAAAAATGAAGGTTTAGGCCTGGCAAAAGCTTTATTTAGCCAGGTCAAAATGGAGTTTAAAACTGAACTACATGCTGCAGTGGCAGGCCTGAGATATGTTTTACAAGGCTACTTTAGTGCATGACACATGAGTGCTGTAGCCCTTTAGTAGCATTTAATTCACGGGCCCTGGGTACAAGTAGTACCATTTACTAGAGACTGAGAAGGTAAATTATGTCTACTAGTCATGGTTAGGCCACATTTATCATATTTAGAAGGAAGGGCACACACACTAACTCACAGGTAAGCAAGAGTAAAGGGTGCCGAGTCCTAAAAGCCAACAAAACAGGTTTAGCAAAAGTCGGGGGTGACCCTGCAGAAAGGTCCCAGTTCAACAGTGATATTAACAAGATCACTTTATGCTTGAACTATCTGAAATTCCCTATTTCATCTTACTCTTTTTTGTACTAAACCCAGAAGCACATGTATCTGTAAGCAGGTACAATTCTGATCACTAGCATGGTATAACATTCTCTTTTCCAGAAAACCTTTTGAAGATTTGTATCAAGATGATGTTTGCACAACTCTCTGACAAGAAAGAGCTGGAAGTTACCAACTTTAATAGACTTTCTTGTGAAGAATGTATCCAATGATGCAAGTTTTCAAAAACATTAAATTAATTTCAGAGTTTAGGAAAGATTCATAATTCGACTCTATTAGGGTATCAGCGTTGCATTTGCATGTAAAGCAGAGGTGGTATAGATATTTATCAACCCTAAATAAACATTGATAACATTGAGAATGATAGTGTAAAATTGTTGCAAATAGAAACTAATA
This sequence comes from Lissotriton helveticus, assembly GCF_964261635.1. Classification (NCBI taxonomy): domain Eukaryota; kingdom Metazoa; phylum Chordata; class Amphibia; order Caudata; family Salamandridae; genus Lissotriton; species Lissotriton helveticus. The sequence continues at coordinate 1,279,786,284 of NC_136069.1, forward strand.
TTCATTCTGCTTTTAAAAATAACCATTATTAAGTTACACATATAGGGGATGATTACGAACAATCGTGTTGGAAAACCTCCGACCCTAGGTTTTTATAAAGTAGGCATTTATATATTTTTTTTAATTGAATAAGATTTCGCTTATATACATAATTTCACAGCCCCTCCTTCTTTTCCTGTATTGTTCCCCCTCCTTTTACTGTGGCCCTTCTCAGACTAGTAAAACCCACTCCCCGAAGGAGAAGATTATTACATAGAATTATAACTCGTAATTCATGACCCGGCCCGGATCTCATCTAGATAATCCTGGGCCTGGAACTCTGAAAAAAAGCTTTCAGTCCTGCCTTTGAACATCACTTTCAATTTGGCAGGATTCAGGAGACACACTTCGGCACCAAGTTTGGATGAGAGAACAGTTGCCATCTTCTCTTCACTGTCGGGTCGTCAAAATCAGGACGAGCAAAAAAAGAGACTCCCTCGAACTCTCTCTTTCAGCTTGTGTGGGCCAGGCGGTAAAGGCTCTGCCTTAATAAAAAAATTACCAAAGTACACTAATACCACCCAGGGATGAGCAGCATTGTCCAACTGTGGCTTCTTGCGGGTTAAGGGAAATCGTTGTGCCCTTTGGATTTCTTTTTCCCACTCCCACCCTACAAGATACGGGAAACACACCCTTCAATATTTTGATTATATAGCTTCTGGAGTCCCTTCCTTCGACGTCTTTGGGGATTCCCAATATTCTCAGGTTGTTTCTCTTCTGCCTTTTCTCGTGCTCCTCAAGCATCCATGCCCGGTCTGATAGTTTGGTGTCCTGAGAGGAGCACACAGCTTTCAATTCTGCGACCTCGGATTCAAGAGTTTCCTTGTGTAGCTCCACCATAGTCATTCTCTCTGAGAATTCAAAGCAGGTTTTGAGGATCTTTCTGACTGTACCCTGTCATTCCTTTGAAGCTTGGCGAGCCCGACTATTAATGTTCTGAACCTCCTCCTGCATCTGCTTGATGGTAGCCAGGATGAGAGTGGGTGATGGCTCGCTCGAACCACTAGATTTAGGGCCTATCAAACCTTCTGTTGGAAGTGAGAGTTCCCCAGTATTTAGTCCTTCGATTCTCACCCCTTGCTGGTCTGATAGTTGTATTGATGAGTAATCCCATTTCAGACTGGGAGCCTCTTTAAAAGTGGAATATCCCTGTTGTGAGCCTGTACGCTTACTGCTCGTTGCCTGTTTTCTGCAAAGGATAAAAGTTTTTCTCTTTGCCAGCCTGACTTTTTCGTCTCTTATACAACACAGATTTGTCTAGGGAACTACTGCTGGTTGCACCAGGCAAAGTGGGGGATGAAGATTCTAGTTCTGGTTTCAAGGAATCCGAGTCATCAGTTAATGAGAAAAACTTCTTGGCACCCCAAGGATCAGGGAAAGCTATCGGGTTCAGGGCCACATGAGGGCAATGGCTTAACGGGGTAGAGATCACTTTACCGTTGCCAGGAATATCTTCACTCACCCCTGGTTCTGGCTTCTCGCTATTCACGGTTTTGGCTGCCAACAGCTCGATGAAAGGGTTGCCCCCTGAGGTTATAGCAAGGTCCCTGAGACCACTTGTGCTTTGGTCCCCACTTACTCTATTCACTTCAGAGGGAAGCAATTCCTCGGCCACAGCAGTAAGTTCTTGGGTAGGAATGGCTACTGTATCTGATAAAGGAGCAACAGTAAGTTTTTTCTGGGTGAGTGGAAACAATTCGGAGATTGCCAGTTGTCGTTCACAGGAGCGATGGAACTTTTCCCGCAAGCAGAACGATGAGCAGGTCTTGTGTCTGAGCCGGTCGCATCCTCAACTCTCTTCTTGTCCTTCCCCTCTGCACTGCTCACCCAGGGAAGCTTAACGTGTACGGCTGTCATGGATTTGGCAGCTGAGGGTGAGCCATCTGCCGCTGCTGCCAAGGACTTTGGTTTAGGGCCCCTTGTGCCTCTGCCTGTCATCTGAACCCGCGGCTCTATGCGGGAAGCCCGACTGACAATCCACCAGAATTCGCTGAATGAGATTGAGAACACTGCAGCGATCAAAGCCAAGACAAGCCAGGCGTCCCGGACTCACAACACCCTCCGATCCCGCAGCAATGGCTACCAAGCTTTCCTCAAGGGCAAATGCAATGGCCACAGCGTTCCAACATCTGAGGTTAACCACCATCAGGGGCTACAAGAGCCCTGGTGCATATTCCGCCATGCAGCCGAGGAGGTAAGGAGAGATGTGGGACAGAGTACCTATTCAGACACCATCTTGCCCCTTGGACCGGCCCATAATCCAAATGGACGACGTTTTACGCTGTCCAGATTACGATGCTCGGCCCTCTGGGAGGCAATCCATGCTGGTCTTTCCGGCATGGAAAGCCTGTCAGAGAGCGAGTTTGAAGCCTCCGGTTGAGGGTCGAGGAGGTGCCCCCTTGTTGATCCCTACACCGTGGCAGGCACCCTAAGGTGCCTGCCACTTTGTACAGGGATGAACACAACCTCCCATTTCCATATGGCAGCTTGTGCTACGGCCGGTTTACGGCCGTAACACATGCTCCCAAAGGTAAATGTGAGTATGCAACCACACCATGTGCGGTTGCATCGTAATTAGGCGGTTGAGACTGCCAACCAGAGGTCGGTCAGTCCCGTTTGTTTGATGGTGTCATGCAGACGCAAGTCCGGCCGACATCGTAATAAGCCCCTAAATGGTACAAAAGGCATAGTAGGTTTAATTAATTTAAATGCATGTCAACTGTACACCCTAGGTAAAGGCAACTATATTAAAATATATCAACAATGTTATTATGCTGACGATGTTCTTGCCGTGCATTGATCATAAGAAATCAAGCTTTTTGCTCCTCGAGACAGAAGTGTTATTTGTAAGTTTAAACAGGTTCCCTTGTAATTTCAAAAACAAAGATCCATGCACTCCAGATTCTCAGAGCTTAAAGCCAAGCTTCAGATGTTCTTGAAACAATCAAAAACATACCCTGGGTACATATAACCAGTGCCCAGGAGACTCAGACTTCCAACTTTTTAAATAAATGCATGCATCAGTGTGGGGGTCTTCCACTCTCTTGACGGCACCCATGTATACATAATTCTATGTGTAGTTCCTCTGGTCCTCGTGGGGCATTCCAAAGTAAAATATGCCAATCAGCAGATCCACACAGGGGCTCATAGGGCATTATGAGTTGCAAGCAACAGGGCTGATGCGACAACGTCATACGGGTAAATCTTTACTTTTTTCCCCTTTCTTTTATATAAAATATACACGCAACAGTTAGACATTAAGATGTCGCTGGCTCAGATGGGTCATTTTGACAAGGATTAACTGCAGCCACCAGGAGTCTTTGTTCACGATATACGTGCGTCGAAAAAAATTGACTCTTCTCCTGGTTTATGCTGTTTTCTTGAAGCAGTCACCCATAGTTATGAAGTAAGACGACTAGAGCTGCCTACACTGCCCTAGAAACGAAGGGCTTTTGTAACTTGCAAGGTGCCCTTGTGCACTGAAGGCACCTTGGAGATGCATAAGAGGGTACCTACAGCCAGGATGAGTCCATTGAAGACTAAGCACCTGATTTAGATCTCGGAGGATGGGTTACTCAGTGACAATGGTGACAGATATTCCGTCTGCCGAAATATAAATCGAATTATATTCTATGGGATTTATATTTTGGTGTACTGGATATCGGTCTTCATTGTGACGGAGTAACCTGGCTGCCGAGATCAGGCTCTTAGTCCTACAAGGTTCCCAGCAAGCCCTTTCTATTGTTTCAAACAGGGACTAGGGAAGCCAGTGCCACTGGCGCAAGACACATAGTCCAATAGAGTCCAAAACGTGCAAATCCATAGTGCTTCCAACGGACACTGGTTCAACAGCAAGCTAAACCATCCATCTTCTTCTTTATCTACACTCTTTCTCGGTCTTTTCTTTTGAGCCAATGAGATTGAGAGTTCTAGAATGTGGAAGGGCCTTCCAAATCCAGAGATTCCACATTGCTTCTCCACTCCTAATAGATATTTCTTGGGAGCAGTCTTGGGGGAGTTTGTGTCTGCCCTCCAGGATTCCAAAGTGAGCCCCTGCAGTGACTGGTGCCAGAATTCATTCTGCTTTTTCTTTGGCAACAGCATGACCAGTCTTGTCAAAGAGAGTCAGCTAATCACTGTATGCATATCTTTCCTTTGCCCTTTTCTCTCCCAGGAGGCTAACCCTTCCAATAGGCCGATTGTTCAGAGTCAATCTGTGAACTGCCAGTAAGCCAGCAGAGTAATTAAATTGGTTATGCAGGGTAGTTCAAAACTTAAATCTCATTGCATCTGGCTCAAAGCAATACTGTAACATTTAGAATACAGAAGAAGATTTCCAATTGGAGGCGATATGTTGGAATGCAAGAGCAAGCATAAGGTCAAAAAGACCATGGGAATGTGGGGGAAGGTCCAATGATTCGGACAGGCTACCTAAAAACACCAGAGGAGCAGAAAAAGAAATAGAAAGATTAAAAATACGGGAAATGCGAGACCAGACCTGCGTCCAGAAAAGTCGGACTTTAGGACAGAGAAAGAAGAGATGAAAAAGATCAGCGTTGGGAGCATTACAGGTCCAACAGTTAGCAGGAGAAGAAGAGAGAAAGCGGGAAAGAGAAAGGGGAGAAAGGTATAACCTGTGATAGAAGAAAAATAGGGATTGAGTGAGAGACGCAGTACGGGAGGTCTTCAAGGATTTAGCCCATAATTTGTCCCAAAGAGAAATTGGCCAAGAGCAAGCAAAGTCCTTTTCCCAAGAGAGTTCCACTTTTGATTTGGGACGAGCGGGGTCAGGAGCCAAAAAATATCGATAAATAAGAGAAGCCTTAGGAATAGTAGAAAGAATAGTAAGGAGAGAGGAAGGAGAAGAGGGTGTTACATCTGAAGGTAGAGAATAATATCGATCAAGAACGATTTCCATAAGGAGATAGTATTTATTTGCAAACGAGGAAGGGCAACGGAATTGGGATTGAAATTGAGGAAAGGAGCAAGGAGTGGACCCGTCAAAAAGATGGTGAACCCAGATGATACCTTTCGATCTCCATGAAGGCCAAGCAACAGGTCTATTGCGTATGAGGATGAGTGAGTTATACCAAATGGGTGATAATAGGAAGGATGCACGAGAGACCGAGACTGTGGATACCAGGGGCCGTAAAAGAGAAGAGGTGTGTTTAAATAATGGGGGATGAAGGCATGGAGCTTTAGCAGTAAAGCGAATTACATCTTGAAAATAGTAAGGAAGCAGTAATTCACGTTCAACAGAGAGCCAAAGGAGAAAAAGGGGTTATGTCGTGCGATAGCCAGCGAGAAGCCTGACGAAGAGAGAAAGACTTATGGTAAAGTCTAAAGTCTGGAAAATTAACTCCAGCATTAGATTTTGATTGACGAAGGGCTAAGAGAGAAATACGAGCTTTCTTCTGTTTCCAGAGAAACTTAGACAAGACAGAGTCAATACGACCTTATGCTTGCTCTTGCATTCCAACATATCGCCTCCAATTGGAAATCTTTGACCAAACTCTCCATCATTTGCTGGTGGAACCTCCTGTGTCACTCTCATAGATTGGATGTTGCATTCGCCTCCAGCTGTAAACCCTCTCGTAATGTTGAACTCTATTGGTTGCCTCTTACCTTATATTTAGATCAATCCGCCAAAAAGCCTTATACCCCACTTTCCTGTGACAATTTTAGGCCCCCTTGAACAGTTGTACTCCTGCTTATGGTTTCATGTTTTTAGCTTTCACTATTGTAGTTCTATCTTATTTGTGTTTTTTGATAAGGTTCTTATTCATATATTTTTCTATAAATGTATGTATCTACTGTGCTTTATTGCCGCCAATTAACATGCATATCTTTTCTTTATTTTATTCTTAATTGTATTAACATTGTTTCTCATTCCCTCCCTTTCCTTTCCTCCCCTCCCCCCCTCCAAAAATGCATTCCTCTAAAATGCTTTGATTTTTCCAATGTGCCACCAGCTGCCTCTGTTTTATTTCTCCCATGAATGCCCCTTTTACATTTTGTTTTGCTGATGTCACCTTACTGTATTACCAATTTTATCTCAATAAAGCTTTCAAACATAAAAAAAAAAAATAGAATACAGAAGAAGATCCATATAGGACAAACCTGTCACAATATATGCATTCAGGCCTCCTAAATATAGGAAAAGGCATGTCAATGACTTTTCTACATTGTGCCAATTAAAACTTACCAAAACTTACCAAAAGTAGAAAAAACAATGGGGCATTACAGGTTCTGCACTTCTGTCTAAAAGGGTATTTTTATATTTGGATTCCCAGCTGAGTGCCTTAGCAGGCACAGCCAATTTAATCTGGATCCCATTTGTGGCAGGGCTACCTATGTGCAGATACCAGCTTGAGTCAGGCAACAGTCTTCCTCAACCTGTGTGCAGATGAGTGCACAAGCATGTGCTCATCTGTTCTCTTCTAACCAGTGCAGCTCCTTGAAACCCAGTTGTGCAACAGTAGGCCTTCTGCTAAAAGGTGGATGCTGGAGATTACAGTTCAATACTATTTTAAGCAAAGCTTACAGTGCCAGAGACCCCATTGGGGAGTCAGTACTCATACCAGAGATCCAAACAAGTGGGAGAACCAACAGCAAAAAACTGTTGGAGGGGGAATTTATGGGTCAGAACACCTTCCTCACATCCTTTTATTACTGGCAATGAGTATGCTTGTTTATGTTTCCTTAGAGGTATGTTGGCAGAATTTGACATTATTGATCTTGGACCGTTACTAAGCGTATTGCACTATTGAAGGCATTGGTGTCTGGATCATGAACTGGTTTCCCTTTTTTTTCTTTACTATCCTCAATAGTAAAGAACCACTGCTGGCCTTGACCACTGGGTCAAGGTAAGCACTCTCCCCAGCAACTCCACCTGTTGTTGCCGGTCTCCAGCCTCCAGCTCGTTGCCCGCCACCAGGGTTAGAGCCAGCAGCTGTGCCTGTGCCGCTGCTCCACCCCTGCAGTTCGCCCATTTCTCTGGAAGATAGAGTCCCCCCTGTCCCTCCTCATCGCTGCTCCATTGCCTGTACTCTGTGCCCGCTTTCTGTCTTGTTTTCACCTGTTCTGCATTAGAATACATTAGTATAATTCTGTTGTCTAGATTTCTGCAGTAGTGTTATTTTGTTGTTCTTGATTTTTGCCCTAGGTGTGTGCCTGCGATGTTTTTCCCGCTGCTGCTGCCCCTGCGGCCCGCCCCCTGATCCCGTCTGCTCCCGCCTCCTATCTCTGATCCGGTCGCCTCCCCATCATATGGCGACTGCTGCAAGGTTGTGCAGTGGACGCGCGCAGCGGGCACGCCGCTGGTGCTCCAAAGGTGCGCCTAAGGCAAGCCCATCTGTGCCCGACCACAGTTCAGCGGCTCCATCACTGACCTCATCAGCACACACACCCTCGCCTCGACAGACTACCTCGGAGACCTGAACTTTCACCTCGGGAGCACAAATGACAGCAACTCTGCAACCTTGATCGACAACCTTGCCAACCTCGGACTCCAACAGATCGTCACAACACCCACCCACTGCCCCGGACACACCCTTGACCCCATCTTCTCCGCCAGCAATTATGTCACCTTCAGCCACACCACCGAACTCCATTGGACCGACCACCACTGCATCCACTTCTCCTTCGAGAAACACACCGCGCATAACTAACAGCTATGAATCCCACACTGCAGCTGGAACAAAGTGACTTAAGAGCAGCTCCTCACCACCCTTCCCGGAGGCCCTCCACCTGAGCCCACTGACACCAACACAGCGGCCCACAACCTCAGACAATGGATCTACGACTGCGCGAACACCCTCGCACCGAGCAGGAAACCCTAAAACAGGCGCACTAACACGAGGGCCATCTGGTTCAACGCCGACCTCCAGACTTCCAAGCAAACCTGCCAAAGACTCGAGAAGCAGTGGAACCACCACCAGACAACCACACAGCCCTCAAGAATGCCAGACACAAGCACCACCAACTCATCCGATCCGCCAAAAATACCTCCTTTAAGGAACGCATCAACAACTACACACACAACAACAAAGAGCTCTTCAACATCGTGAAAGAACTTGCCACCCCCAGCTCCAGCTCCAATGTCATCACACCATATCAAGAGCTCCGCGACTCCCTGGCCAACTTCTTCCACTGCAAGATCGCAGACATCCACGACAGATGCCGACATCCCCCCCGACTCAATGCCCACCAAACACACCGACCTCCTGCTCTCCTGGAACAATGTCAACGACGAAGACACCATCCAAATCATGAGCACCATCCACTCCGGCTCACCTTCTGACCCCTGCCCCCACTACATCTTCAACAAAGCAAACTCCATCATCGCACCCCACCTCCAAAAGATCATCAACAGCTCCTTCGAGACCGCTACCTTCCCGGTGAGCTGGAAACACTCAGAGAACACAGCACCCTACTCAAGAAACCCAAGGTGGACCCAAAGGAACTCAAGAACTTTTGACCCATCTCCCTGCTCCCGTTCCCGGCTAAAGTTATTGAAAGACCACCAACAGACAACAGACCCACTTCCTTGAAAAGAACAACATCCTGTACTGCACCCAATCCGGCTTCCGAAGCAATCACAGCACCAAAACCGCACTCATCGTCGCCACAGATGACATAAGGGCCATGCTGGACAATGGCGAAACCGTGGCCCTCATCCTCCTGGACCTCTTGGACGCCTTCAACGCCGTCTGCCACCACACCCTGCGCACACGCCTCCACGACGCAGGGATCCGCGACAAAGCCCTGAACTGGATCACCTCCTTCCTCACTGGCAGAACCCAGAGAGTCCGCCTCCCCCATTCTGATCCGAAATCACCACGATCACCTACGGTGTACCCCAAGGATCCTCCCTCAGTCCGACCCTTTTCAACATCTACATGGCACCTCTCGCAAACATCATCTGAGCGCACAACCTCAACATCATCATGTACACCGACGACACCCAGCTGATCCTCTCCCTCACCAAGGACCCAGCCACAGCCAAATCCAACCTCCACGAGGTAATGAAGGACATCGCAGACTGGATGAAGACCAACCGTCTGAAACTGAATTCGGACAAGACGGAAGTCCTCATCCTCGGCTCCACCCCCTCTGCATGGGATGACTCATGGTGGACTACCACCCTGGGAGCTGCACCCACACCCACCAACCACGCACGCACCCTGGGGTTCATCCTGAACTCATCGCTCCCAATGACCCAGCAAGTCAATGCTGCCTCCTCCTCCTGCTTCAACACCCTCCGCATCCTCTGCAAGATCTACAGATGGATCCCCACCGAAACCAGGAAGACGGTCATCCAAGCACTCGTCAGCATCCATCTGGACTACGGCAACGCCCTCTACGCAGAAACCACGGCCAAACTTCAGAAAAGCCTCCAATGCATACAAAACGCCTCCACACGCCTCATTCTCGGAACTCCCGGCCACAACCACATCACCGCCAACCTGAGGGACCTGCACTGACTCCTAGTCAACAAGAGGATCACCTTCAAGCTCCTCACCCACGCGCACAAAGCACTCTACAACACCGGACCAGCATACCTCAAAGATCGACTCACCTTCTACACCCCAAACCGCCAGCTGCACTCCGCTGACCTTGCCCTCACCCTCGCCACCATCCCACGCATCTGCCGAAAGACCACCGGCAGCAGATCGTTCTCCCACCTCGCCGCCAAGACATGGAACACCCTGCCCACCCACCAGAGACGGACCGAGGACATGCTGACCTTCAGCAGACTTCTCAAGACCTTGCTGTTCGATCAGTAGCTTCTTCCTCCTCCCCCTCCCCTCTAGCGCCTTGAGACCCTAACGGGTAAGTAGCGCGCTTTACAAATGCTTGATTGATTGATTGGTTGAGTCCCAAAGGATGGCATCAGCTGAATCTGGACCTGCCTCCTGTCCTATCAATCCTTTCGAAGAGATAACCTTTATGATGTAACAAAAGTAAACCAACTAACAATTCCTAACAAGTTGCAATTTAAAAGTATTAACTTGTTATCAGACATCTTGTTAGTCATTATTAACATGCACACTAGATAACAATACTTTTTAATTTTTCTATTGTAGATGTATGACTTGAGAGTGACTTGCTTTTAAATTCCATGTTGTGATCGATACATACCTTTATTTTTGATGAAGTGTATTAATCTTACTCATGCAAATAGTGTAGAAAAACCATGTGCCCAAGTTATTAGATATGCTTTGATGACCATCTTTAAGTAAACAAATACTACAATAAAAGATGTAAAGCAACAGTGTTGTAGTATAACTAGGAGGCCTGGGTGGAGTTCGTGGAATTTTGCTCCACGGAACTCCACCAAAGTGCTGGAAAAACTGGGCAGCGCTCTGCCGAGTTTCACCAGTGGCGGAGTCTAAGTCACGCTGATCGCACTGATTTTTAGCACTGCCAGTTTGTTCAGCGCAAATGGCACTACGCATCACACCGCTCAAATAGACATTCTACTGGAGCAGCAGATCTTTCAATGCAAGCGGTTATGACCTGCCATGACCTGCCGCATTGAGAAATCTCACCAGGTGAAGGTCTAGCTCGAAATTGTTTCTTGCAAGCACTCGCCAACTTAATGTTCACGAGCCGCACTAGTAAAAAACCTCCATTCATCGTCAGTTTTTCGGAATTCCGCACGGAGTGGGCAACACTCCGCAAACTCCGCTGAAAGAGCAGAATTCTTCGCCCACCCCTGAGTATAACAGCAAATAAACAGAGCTTTTTAATTGAGAACTAAATGAAACTTAGATCTTTAGGAGAGGGCCTCAAAACAGGGAATAGGTTTATTCCAATCCGGAGCAGACAAAATCAAATAAGCCTTGTATGACCATAAAATACTGCGTGTAAAGTCTGAACACCAGTAAGTGACTTCACATCTATCTTATAGTTTTTATGTTAGACCTGAAAAAATATGCTCTTGTTAATGATCTTTAATCTGTCAATAAATCATTTTGGGGTCAGATCCTCATCGTGACATGTGATTGACAAGGCTGTAAGGGTCTGTCTATTCCTTTTGTGGTGTTGGGTTCAAATCAGGCCTACATACTCTGCTAAACTCTCGAACACCTTAGTATAGAAGTTGGCACGGACACTGGAAAAGGTAAAAGACAAGTTTATTAAGACCCCATGGGGTGGTGAAACATTCCTACAGCACCCTTCGGCAATGTAAGAAGTAGCACACCGAACATTGGTGCGCGACCTCTTTTATATAGTTTAATAGCAATAAAAAGATAGGCGGGTACAAGTTACACATTTTAGGTACATATAAGGTCATTTTTGGAACACAGCCAACATGTGGGAGGAGTTTCGACAGCACTGGTCAGTTAGTGTGAACATTCCTAAAGAGTGACCAGTTGATGCGTAGTGCGCATGTGCGCTTGACCAGTACTAAAAATAGCCTGTTGCCGAGCAGAATAGTGACCATGGGTATCGAGAAAGGACGAAAGGGCACACTGACCATGAGGCAGCGTGTTCATAGGAAACGGAAGTCAGAACGATTGAAAATGGCCCCCGTTCATTTTGGTCAAGTTAACAGAAAAGACCGTGTAGCTGTGCTAAACGCTAACTCAGGAGCTGCCAAAACACGACAGACGGCCCTTTTAGCGTTTAGCAAAAGCCACCTCATAGTGGACGTAGTCAGAATGTTCATCCTCAATGTTAATAGCCATTATTTTCAATACTTCATCATTGATCAGTTTCTCTTGCTTAACAATAGCTCGTTTGGACGGAATACAGGCTGTGATACATACAGAACATAATGTAGGGCCACATTGAATACATAGACAAAGGAAAAATAGTACTCCAATAAAAACACAGAGAATCGTTAATAATTTCCAACCCCAAGTACTAAGCAGGGTCCAGAACCAACCAGAAAAGGTCCATGTTCCATTTTCTGGGTGGATCTCAGCAGCTATCTTATGTAATTTTGTAATCGAATCATATACAGAAGGTGAGTTATCTGGTACGTACACGCAACAACTACTTTCGATGACGCGGCATGCTCCACCCCTATCAGCTAGTATCACATCTAGAACCATTCGATTCTGGAGCGCCACAATTCTGGTAATTTGCAATTCCTCAGTAATATTCCCTAAAGCGGAGGCAGTTTCATTAGCGACAGCTTCCACCACACGCGTAAGCCGCCTTATCTTCCTGCTATTCAGTGCAGCTCCTACGAATGAGAATAACCCCAAATTGAAATCTACATATTGTTGTAAAGTGGTATCAGTCTGGTCTATTTCATCAAGATCTACTGTTCGTTTGACCCTGTTCAGTATGAAATCATGGTACGGAACGTAATCATTGTGGTACATGGGAGGAGCAATAAATACAGGTGGTAATACAAAAGCTATATAACACGTTCCCAACCATCCCAATGGTAGACGATGGTATCCCTTATTTCCACAAATGAAATATGTGTTACGTGAAGCTACAAATGCAATTCCAGTTGGTGTATCAAAGGTAAGTGTAATATTACATTCACTGCGGCCTACAGGGATTGTACCTTTATTTCTAATACACAAATCTGCTTTTGTATCGATAACTGTTATCATGTATAGGCTTGTCACATTTATAAGTCTTTGGTTCGTATATACACGAGGTGTAGAAACATTGTCCGGACGGTACTCTTCCCATTCAAACTTAGTTCCTTCAGCGTGTGGATAGCCATCTTTGTCGTTATAACATATTTTATTCAACCAAAAAAGTAGTCCACCTTTCGTTGGCCATCGCAGAGTAAAAAGAAGAGTGTACCAAGCATGACAAGAACCATTATGAGAAAACGGGAGAGGAATGAGTGGTGTTCCTCCCTTCTTCTGATGTCCGGGCAACATTCCACATACCCAACAATTGGACGTATTGGTCATGTTATGAGTATGATGCAAAATCTTAATAAAGCTGTTATTCAAATAAGTCTGCCTATGTCTTTCTTCGTGAAAAGGCAGAGTGAAATGAAAATGTTCAGATGGACTTGGAGTGGTGGGCAGCAAATGTTCTCGTACAGGAAACAACAGTTCTATAGTCCAAGCTAATACTGCGATCACCACTACGGTCAAGACAAACAAAACAGCACCAAGAATTCTCCCTTTTCGTGTCGAAGGAGATGCCATAGTTCACAAAACAATACTCTTCAAAAGTAACACTAAGCGAGAAAAAATAAAACCGATGGTTCTGAACCGAGGCTGCCGTTGATTTGTTCTCCGGGATTCAAGACGGGTGTCGCTACACTGGGCAGAACTGATCCCCCCCCCTTGATATTCCCGGCTTCCGTTTCACAAACCTCAGAGCGGTTACCAACCAGTTTCAAAAACACAAAAGGAATCTTATTTCCTGGGGCGTAGATTGTACTTCACTTTATCAGAAACAACGTGGTCCGGGAAGGCTCCCTCCAATTCATCAGGCGTGACAGCTGGGCTCTTTTCTGTATCCAAAATCTTTCTGTAGTCGGATAGCACCACAGGGCTCACCAGATCCGGAGAGACACGTCGGCAATGCGTTGAATGTATCCACCGCTTCTTGTTGGTGACTCTCACAGCAGTTCGCATAGCCAGCAGCACTTGCTCAGGGCCATGCCATCTCGGTTCCAAACTGCTGGATCGCTCAAATACTTTGACCATCACGTGGTCCCCAGGGCGGAGATCGTGAGCCTCACCAGTGAAGTTATCAGGGAGCGCCTCTCGAACCTGTTGATGAATAGAAAGCAAATCATTTGTTAATCGTGCCAGATAATCGTTCATCATTATACAAGGCATATCATGTATCAAACGAGGTTTTGGAACTCCCCAAATATTCATAGGCCTTCCAAACACCACTTCGTAGGGTGTGAGGCCAGATCGAGAATGTGGCACTGACCGAATGGACAGCAGTGCCAGAGGCAAAGCATCCGGCCATTTCAGAGATGTAGATGCCACTATCTTTGCTAGCTTCAGCTTCAGAGTTGCATTGTATCGTTCTACTAAACCTGCTGATTGCGGATGAAAGACAGCATGGAATCGTTGCTTGATTCCCAATCCTTTCAGGACGTACTCCACTACTTTCCCAATGAAATGAGGGCCATTATCACTCCACATAAGTTTACAAACACCGTAGCGCGGGAAGTACTCCTTGAGTAACACCTTAGCTGTTGTCAATGCTGTATTGTCTTTCGTAGGGTAAGCCTCAATCCATTTGCTGAAGGCACACACCACTACTAGGACATACTTGAGATTATTACAGCGTTCCAGCTGGATGTAATCCATTTGTAGTACTTCGAATGGTGCAGTAGGTGGAGCAAACCCTCCTTTAGGAGTATGAGTCCCTTGTCCAGGATTGTGCTGCAAACATATCAGACAGGTCTGCACTACTCTCTTAGCCGTGCTAGCAATGTCAGCATTTTCCCAAACTCGTGTAAGCAATTTAGTAATTGCGAGAGCTCCAATGTGTGCCAGTCCGTGTGTCATTTGCACCATTGTTTGTAAATAGGCCATGGGTAGTTTCCATCTCTCCATATCTTTACTACGCCAGCAACCCTCATCATCCAATACTCCTTCAGTGGCCCATTTCACAAGTTCTGCCTCTGATGCTGACTTCTGTATATCTAGTATTTCTTCTCTAGCATCATGCCACCGCTCAGCTTGTGACTTCACCACATACATGGGGAAATTATTTTGCAGCATAGCGGTCTCTCTCGCAATGCGGTCTGCAAAAGCATTGCCTTGTCCTATTTTGTCCGTCACCTTTTTATGTGCACTGCACTTGACTATTGCAACTTTCATTGGGCATAACAGTGCATTCAGGAGATCGCGTACCAATTCTCCATGCATGATGTGTACTCCGTGTGAAGTCAGGAATCCTCGTTCCTTCCAAAGTAGGCCAAAATCATGCACTACTCCAAAAGCGTAACGACTATCCGTGTAAATGTTCACACATAGTCCAGCACTTAACTCACATGCTTTCGTTAAGGCTATCAATTCAGCTGCCTGAGCCGATTTCTGGGGTATTCGTGCTGCTTCTACCACGGTCTTAAGTGTCGTGATCGCATAAGCTGCGGAAGTCGTACCATCTGGTAACCTCACGCACGATCCATCAACCCACAGTTCCCCATCTACATCTGGAAATGGCTTATCCTGTAAATCGATACGACCCTTTGTCTGTTCCTCAGTCAGAAAAACACAATCATGTTGTTCTTCCTTCTGGGTCTCAGCAACAGGATCCGGCAGTAAAGTAGCAGGATTTAGTGTCGCACATCGTTTTAGTGTGATGTGCGGCGCCAACAACGTTAGCTCATATCCTGTCAGACGGGCACTAGTTAGATGCTGTGTTTTCGTTTGATTCAGTAACGCATCTACCGCATGGGGAACTAGCACCAACAATTTGTGTGACAAAACTATTCCCTCACTTTGTCGTATCGCAACTGCTGTTGCTGCAACTGCTCGAAAACATCCAGGCAATCCTCGAGCCACAGGGTCGAGTACCGCCGAGAAGTATGCACAAGGCCTCTGTTTGTCTCCGTGTGTCTGCACTAACATTGACAATGCGCACCCATCCTTCTCGTGTACATATAATGTAAAAATCTTCGTGTAATCAGGTGTACCTAACACTGGTGCAGAACAAAGAGCTTGTCTCAATTGTTCAAAAGCATTCTGACATTCATCCGTCCATTCAATGGGAATCGGTGTATCTTTAGACAACAATGCTAACAATGGTTTAACGATATGTGAAAAACCCAATATCCATTGCCTACAAAAAGACGTCAAACCTATAAAGGCGCGAACATCTTTCTGAGTGCGAGGGACTGGAGTATCTAGGATTGCTTGAATTCGATCTGGTGTCAATGCACGGCCCTCCTTAGACAAAAGATGACCGAGGTAGGTCACCTTTGGTCTACAATATTGCAGCTTTTTCCTCGAAACTTTATGATTATGTTTGGCCAGGAAGGAAAGCAAGGAAAAGGTACTCTTCTCACATTGTTCTGGCGTGTCTGCAGCAAGTAAGATATCGTCTACATATTGAATGAGAACCACTCCCTCTTGTAAGTCAAAGGAATCAAGCTGTCTTTTTAATGCCTGACTATAAATGCTAGGACTTTCAGTATAGCCTTGAGGAACTCGACAGAATCTGTACGATTTATTATTTAATGTAAAGCCGAATAGATATCGACTGTCAGGATGTACAGGGATCGAAAAGAAGGCATTCTTCAAATCGATGACTGTAAAAGTAGTTGCCGTCGATGGAACCAACGTAAGCAACGTGGTGATGTCAGACACCACCGGGTACTGAGGCACTACTATCTTGTTTATTTCCCTCAAATCAATAATGAAACGGTAAACCTTAGCATCTGTATCTCTTTTAAGGATCGGTAAAATTGGGCTATTGCAAACATTGTAGGGGACTTCCTCAACTACTCCTGCCGAAATCAAATCATTTACAATGTGTATCAAAGCAAGTTCACCTTCTCTGGAAATCTTATATTGTGGGACACGTGGTAGAGATACTCCCTCCTTTACAGTAATACGTACTGGAGGGATTAACATCTGCCCCACATCCGTGTCAGAAGTGGCCCACAACGTGTTTGGTAAGGAGGCCAATACTTCAGATTCATGGAGAAAACACACTCGCTCAAAGTCTGGGTAATTCTCATTCAACACAACTCGCACTCCTTCTGGGGCACAGCGAATAGTAGCTCGAAAGTGTTTTAACATATCGAGTCCAATAATATTATCTGGTGTATTTGGAGACAACAAAAAGGGACAAGGGGCAGCAAATTTATCAACATGAAATGCAACTGGTTGAGACAGTGGGCTAAAAGTAGGTGTTCCATCGAACCCTATTGCTGTAATTACCTCGCCAGACAGGGGAGCCCTTGGAACCAAGTATTTGGACAAAGCGCTACGAGTAGCTCCTGTATCGACCAGAAATTGATCAGTGGAACCCAGAACATGTGCTTCTATGTATGGACCCCTTTGATCAACTGGTACCTCAACCGATTCCACACCCCATCCTACGCAATCCTATGCATAATGCTCATCCCGTGGTTCAGCAGGACCACCCTCATTTATCTGATATTGATTGCGATTATCAAACGTATTATAATCTGACTGACCACGACCCCTTGCTCCATATCCTCCACGATCATTCGTACCATAGCCTCCTCGATCATTCGTGCCATAACCTCCTCTTGACCCTCCATAATAATTCCTAGACCTTCCACTTCCTCGTCCCCTCAAATTACGCTGCTCTCGAAACACCGGACAGTCTGCAATCCAATGCCCAAACTGTTTGCAGTATGCACATTGATTCACAGAAATGTCAGAACGAGGGGGAGGAGCATTACTGTACGATCCTCGCCCTCCTCTATTGTTTCCTCTCGTAGCCTGAACCTGAGCTAACATTACCTTCGTCTTCAAATCCTTCGCCTTCTTTTCACTACTTTCTTTCGCCTCCAATTCCTGTCTTTCATAATATTGAGCCATAGTCAATAAAGAAGCAGGGGTTGCTGTGGTCCATGAACTTTCACTCGTTTTCAATCGTTTCGCAATCTCCGGTAGGAGATTAGCCACATACTTATCAACGAATAAATGCCTGCCAGTATCTTCTGTCAATAATTGACCACTGTAATCATGGAACGCTTCCTCGAAGCGAGAGAAAAAATCGGAAACCGATTCATCCGCCTTCTGCTTGCAAGAGGCTAATATAGTCCAATCAATCTTTTTAGCGGGAGCAAGAGTCTTCAATTTAGTTAATATGGCCCCTGGAAGGTCTAATATTAATTTACACGGCTTACATGCTGGTTCTCTATCTAAATCAGCCTGAACAAGATCTTTCCAAGTGGCCCCGAGAGTCGTGAGGTCATCAAACCTACGAATCGCTCTCCACATATCAGGGGGCAATATCAACCCGAAAAATAGATCAATATCAACTAACGTCATGATACACGAAGAAATTGCACTTTCAACATTTTCATAAAAAGCCGCAGGGTTTTTACGGGGATCAGGTAAAGCATTCTTAAGCGCCATGACATCTGCTCTATTCCAAGGCGTATAAACCCAATTATATACAAAATACCCTTTCGCGTCTTTGGATCTTTTATCATCATCTGTGCCATCCCCTTTATGAGGGACATATAAAGGCGCAGCTTCTCGCATAGGTCTAACATTAATCGCAGCGATCTTATCTGTTTCAAAGATAGGGCATTCTTTGGATATCCCCGTCGCTCCGGTCGTAGACGAATTCTTCGACTTTTCCAACTCCCGTAGTCGTGTCGCCTCATTACGCAGTTCAATCAAACGCTTGAAGAAGTCGTCCGCATCTGAAAGAACAAAAAGACCTTTACGAAAATTCTCACGACCCTTGGATATCTCCTTTGGTTCTAACTCGAGAGAATATTTTCTATACCGCTCAACAACTTCATCTCCAAAATGATCTAAAAAATACAGTCGTTCCTTATCAGGCCACTGTTCCATTTGTTCAGTAACGTCAGAAACAGTAACAGTATTAATATTTAGCTTTCGTGCAAATGAACGTAATTCCGCAGCTCGTTCCGCATGTAACCTGGTACGCTGTGTTTGATCACTATCCTCGTCCGAGTCCTCGTTCGGAGCCGTAGGTACGACGTACGGAGGCGGACAACGATCTAGTAATGAAAAATCATCTGTTTCATTAGTAAGGACCGGATAAAGAGGACGCCTGATAGGGAATTGACCATTAACCTGTAAATTGCGTTCTCGTCTCTCCCTCTCTTTCTTTTCCTGTAATTCCTTCTCCTGTAGCTGTAAAGCTTTGTCATGTGCAGCCTTCCGCTGCACTTTCTCCGCCAAGGCTTCCTCACGCTTCGCTCGTTCATGCACCTCTTTCTCCCACATACGCACACAATCAAACATATCTTGTCTAGACCTTCGCTGAAACAAACACTGTTCTACATACCGTACCTTCCGAAGGTCAAACGACCCATATAGTGGCCACTGTAATTCACGATCAGTTTTAGTATACTTATGCCATAATGTACTATACATTATAGGTGGAATACCGAATTTGACATACATTTCACGATTTGGAGTCCCCTCTGGGGGAGCCGGCTGTTTTTCACTTAATCGATAATTGGTACCATTTTCAGAACAGCACATCCTACGGAGTGTGCTAAAAACAGGCATGTTTCAAAAAAGTACCACGAAAACGCGATACTACAAAAATGCCACCTAACGCGGTGTACCGTTCAAATCAAATAAATCAGAGAAATATCCCTACATGCCTGCCTATGTGAGGTGCACTTCACATATTCAAATTCAAATTCAAAGATTCAAAACGTTAGCTAACAAATTCAAATTCAAATTCAAAGTTTCAAAAAGCCACAGTAAGTGTCAGTAGACTACCTCACCACTCAAAAGCTTACCAAATATTTTCAAACGTCCAAAGTCCAACTGCCAAGTTCTGTGGTCAAATCAGCCAAAACGGCACATCACGACAATCCAAGATCAGAATCTCAGTCGAGGACCGGCGCCACCTGGAAGGTCAGATCGGAAGGAAGGGAAAACACACCGTCGGTGCCAAGACTCGGGTCACTCAGTGGCAGCGTACGCCTCCATGGCGAGTTTCCTGACCTTCGTCACGACCTCTCCTTCGGGCATCCGAGTCGCCGATGAGTCCCTTCGTGGTCGCCAATTGTGGTGTTGGGTTCAAATCAGGCCTACATACTCTGCTAAACTCTCGAACACCTTAGTATAGAAGTTGGCACGGACACTGGAAAAGGTAAAAGACAAGTTTATTAAGACCCCATGGGGTGGTGATACATTCCTACAGCACCCTTCGGCAATGTAAGAAGTAGCACACCGAACATTGGTGCGCGACCTCTTTTATATAGTTTAATAGCAATAAAAAGATAGGCGAGTACAAGTTACACATTTTAGGTACATATAAGGTCATTTTTGGAACACAGCCAACATGTGGGAGGAGTTTCGACAGCACTGGTCAGTTAGTGTGAACATTCCTAAAGAGTGACCAGTTGATGCGTAGTGCGCATGTGCGCTTGACCAGTACTAAAAATAGCCTGTTGCCGAGCAGAATAGTGACCATGGGTATCGAGAAAGGACGAAAGGGCACACTGACCACGAGGCAGCGTGTTCATAGGAAACGGCAGTCAGAACGATTGAAAATGGCCCCCGTTCATTTTGGTCAAGTTAACAGAAAAGACCGTGTAGCTGTGCTAAACGCTAACTCAGGAGCTGCCAAAACACGACACTTTGAAAGAGATTCTTTTATATTGTTTCATTTTGGGGGAATTTGTTGTAATCTTCTAATGTTGTTTTTGTCTATTATGGAGTGTGGAGCACTGTGCCTAGTGCATTCCACATTCCAAGGTGTGTTTCATTAGTTCTGTACTCTGGCAGTTGCTATTGGACTGGCCAGGGGAAAGCCACGTATTCTTACTTAGGAGAATTTATTTATGAGGGACAATTCAATGCCCTTTCCCCTCTGACCAAGGATTCCCTGCTCTCGATAATTCCTCTTGTTAAATCCGGCTCCCCACTTGACACCTGCCCTAAGCACATGCTTCGCCATATTTTCACTTCGTGCCCAGACCCAGCTCTCCACTTCCTCAATAGCTCTCTTATTCAGGGGGTTGTTCCCAGCTCCTTGAAGACAGCAGTCATTGTCCCCATCCTGAAGAAACCTGGCGCAGACCCCTCGGTCCCTTCTAACTATCGCCCCATCTCTCTCCTACCATTTCTGGCCAAAGTGCTCGAACGTCATGTCACCAGTTCTTTGAGCACTTTTGTGGAGGAGCATGGAATTTTAGCCCCCCGCCAGGCTGGTTTCCGCCCCGCACACTCTACTGAGTCCGTTATACTTTCGGTCCTTGACAACCTCAGGGAGGGTATGGATACCAACCAGACCCAGGCTTTGATCCTCCTCGACCTCTCAGCCGCCTTTGACACGGTTGACCACACCATCCTGCTTTCCCGTGTCAAGGCGGGGGGGATCGGAGGGACCGCCCTGGTATGGTTATCCTCCTTCCTGAGGGACCGCACCCAGGCCGTCCGCCTGGGTGATTTCTCTGCGGACTTTCAGAAAGTTCAGTGCGGGGTCCCCCAAGGTTCCTCCCTTTCACCCCTTCTGTTTAATCTTTATATCTCCCCTTTGATTTTTGCACTACAGCAAATGGAGGTCGACGTATACAATTATGCGGATGACCTCCAACTTGTGTTCAATCTTTCCCCTTCCCCTGCTTCCATCCTTAATTTTCAGTCTATTATGATTTTTATCCGGGACTGGATGAACCACAATCATTTGAAACTTAATCCGGACAAGACCGAGCTGGTGTTGACGGGTGGTTCATCCAGTCCCTGGTCCTCACTTTTTTGGCCCCCTTCCTTTGGCCCCCCCCGTCCCCTCTACCTCAGTCAAAACATTAGGCATCAAACTTAATTCTGAGCTCACCCTACACTCCCAGGTTAGCACTGTGGTGTCCTCTTCCTTTCTGTCACTTCACACCATACGTAAGGTATCCCGCTTTTTTTCTGTTGATGCCCTGAAAACAATCATCCTGGCAATGGTCATCTCCCGCCTGGATTATGGCAACGCCCTATATGCAGGTTTACCTGCATATAGCTTAAGGCGTTTGCAGTTGATACAGAACCAGGCGGCACGGCTGGTATTCAAACTCCCAAAGTTTCATCATGTAACACCCCTTCTCAAATCCCTTCACTGGCTTCCTGTTCGTGAACGTGTCCAGTTTAAGCTTGCCTCCATCACCTGTCAAGTACGACTGGGCAAGGCTCCGGCCTTCATTACTTCAGAGATAGTTCCCTACGTTCCCACTAGGGCACTACGCTCAGCTTCGCAAGCCCTCTTGACAGTTCCCCGCTTCCGAAGGAAGAAATGGGGAGGCTCAAAGTTTTCCACCCTCGCACCAATTCTATGGAATTCCTTGCCTTCAGAGCTTAGGTCCATACCTCTCTATTCCCAATTCCGAAAAAAGCTCAAGACCTATCTATTTACCAAAGCTTTTAGTTAGATCACTTGTTACTCCTGTTATCATTTCATTTACCTCTCTCATTCCCACCCCTTGAGGTTTGTCTGTTTAGCGCTATGAAACCGCTGGTGAAAGAGCGCTTTATAAATAATTTTAAATTCAAATTTAAATTCAAATATGAATAAACAGTTTATTCAATTTAACATTATATGTTTCCTGATTACAATATACATGCAACATTTTGGCGACGGCTTGGCCAGTATTGCAGTCCTGAGTGGAAGTGGCAGAATTCACGCGTGTGGAGAAGGAACATATATCTTATCTTGCCAGTGAGCTGAAATTTATTGAAGCAAGCTGAAACCGGGATGCAAGAAGACTCCAAGAATGCGTCGTGAGTGTTGTTTTATTGACTTTATCTGAAGATTATAACAAAATTTAACAGCTGTTACCTTCAAAAGTGGGCTTGAGCGAACTGTTCCTTGGAGCGATCTCGAGCTAACTGTCTACTACATCACTGACAGTATGCGCTCGATCGCCTGAAGATAACAGCGCTTGCACTGCGTTGTCTACGCCAACTTTCTGTAAAAAGGAAGCAAATACGACGTCGGCGGCCATTTTGGACGACATCACCATAGCAACACCACGGCAGATCATCGGATCAGCATTTCGAATCGGAGCTTATTCTACTTATTCTACTACACATTATTTGTACAAATTCAAGGTATTTCTGAACATTTTGTTTTCTTTTGCCTCAATATTATCATTTTCAATGCGAGTGTGAAAGCCAGATTTCACTCGTAAAAGCACAGTTTTCTTCACGCGGCAAAAGTCTCATCTCGGCATAGAAGACAGATAAAGTATATTGTGACACATATCTACGCAACCCAAAGACAGACTTAACAGTTATATATTAACACTTATTTGAGACAGTGTCTTTCTTGACAAGTATTTACACTTTGTTTTTCTCAATTAGTTCTCAACAAAATAGGCATCAGTTAATACCTGACTTTTTCTCAAGATTGTAGTGTCATTCAGTTCACAATGGATAACCAGAGCTCAATAATAACGCCTCCAATCTTCTTAGCCTCTCCTGGTCCACTTTCAATAGAGTGGGAAGATTGGCTACCTATGTTTGAGAACTACATTGATGCTATGGATGGCTCAAAATTTAGTGCTGCAAGGAAAAAAGCATTGTTATTGAATAATCTTGGCAAAGAAGGTCAAAGCATTTTTAAGTATCTGCCTGTAGGGTAATCAACCCTTATCCCGCATTTTTTATCCCGCATACTATTAGGCCGCATACTTTTAAAACGCAATGTCATTCATCCCGCATACCATTATCCCGCATTTTTTTTAAACGCATGTGCTTTTATCACGCATGCCTTTACAAAGAAATACGTTGTAAAGGCATGTATGGTAAATGCATTTGCGTTGTTAACGAGAGAGTTAAGGGGGTTTGGGTTCATTTTTTAGGGGTGGGGGTCGTGCTGGCGTAGTGTTTGTGTAGTGTAGTGTTGTGCTAGTGTAGTGTAGAGTTGAGGTGGGGGTAGTGATTGTGTAGTGTAGTGTTGTGTTAGTGTAGTGTAGAGTTGTGGTGGTTATTTAGTGTAGGGTCGTGCTGGGGGCAGTGTGATAGGGGTTAGGGTAGTGTTGTAGTGTTTGTGGTAGTTTAGGGTAGTGTTGTAGTGTTTGTGTAGTGTAGGGTCATGCTGGGGTGTAGTGTTTTAGGGTTTAGGGTAGTGTTGTAGTGTTTGTGTAGTGTAGGGTCATGCTGGGGTGTAGTATTTTAGGGTTTAGGGCAGTGTTGTAGTGTTTGTGTAGTGTAGGGTCATGCTGGGGTGTAGTGGTTTAGGGTTTTGGGTAGTGTTGTAGTGTAGTGTCATGCTGGGGGTAGTGTTTTAGGGTTTAGGGTAGTGTTGTAGTGTTTGTGTAGTGTAGGGTCATGCTGGGGTGTAGTGTTTTAGGGTTTAGGGTAGTGTTGTAGTGTTTGTGTAGTGTAGGGTCATACAGGGGTCATGCTGGGGTGTAGTATTTTAGGGTTTAGGGTAGTGTTGTAGCGTTTGTGTAGTGTAGGGTCATGCTGGGGTGTAGTGTTTTAGGGTTTAGGGTAGTGTTGTAGTGTTTGTGTAGTGTAGGGTCATGCTGGGGGTTGTGTTTTAAGGTTTAGGGTAGTGTTGTAGTGTTGTGTAGTGTAGGGTCATGCTGGGGGTTGTGTTTTAGGGTTAAGGGTAGTGTTGTAGTGTTTGTGTAGTAGCGAGTATCGCGTGACGTCACACAGCCAACTCGGCTGTGGACTTGTTTTCAAGACGCTGTTGCCTGGCCGGACCGTCCTCCCATCGGAGGTTAACCCACGAGGATCACCACACCACGTCTTTGGGCTGTCACTGCCGGGGCCGGGACTGCGAGACCCAGGGTGCTTAGCGCTACACCATCCCAGCGCACCTGGTGTCTCTTCCCGCCCCAAGCTCCTTTGCAGCAGCTAAAAGGCTCGCAGTCCCCGCACTCTGGGTGCCGCCCATAGCTTTTGAACTGAGGAGATTATCTTTCGCCTGTAGACGCTGTTGCCTGGCCGGACCGTACTCCCAGCGGAGGTTAACCCAAGAGGATCACCACACCAGGTCTTTGGGCTGTCACTGCCGGGGCCGGGACTGCGAGACCCAGGGTGCTTAGCGCTAGACCATCCCAGCACACCTGATGTCTCTTCCCGCCCCCAACTTCTTTTTTAACCCACGCCCACACCCGCGCACGCGGGACTCAGCGCGGGGCTAAGCCCGGGCAAAGGGCGGGCCGTTTGAGGCCGTTCGAGGACGGCAGAGACCGGGACCGGGCCACCCCCCGTGGTCGGAATCTCCAACTACCCCAGTCGCCACCTGGTCCCCTTCACACTGAGGTCGTGATGTGCACCAGGGAAACAAGGAGTAAATCGATGCTGGCTGTGGCAGGAGCCGTTAAAGGTACAATCGATAACTACTTTGTCAAGGCGGGATCACTTCTGATAGATGAAATTTCTGTGCTGGAAAGACGCATATCCCAGGAAATTGAGTGGGTGAGGAGATCATCAATGGGCCCATTGGCCCTGGCCAAGACCCCTGAAGGAAGGCTAGAGGCTAACATTACTAACCTCGAGGGGCTGGGGGCGAATCTATCGACCACTAGCCCAAATCTTACCAGGGAGGCCTTAAATGACCTTGAGGACATGACTTTAATGACCCTACCGGTGGGCCAAATACCACCTATCCCACTTTTGATCCCCAGCTTGGGGGTATGACCCTGCCACAGCCATTACGAGCGAGAATGTTATGGATCTTGCAAGGGGGGTAAGGGAAGGGGCAATTCAAAAAAAGGGGAAAGGAGGGCAAACTAAGGGAGGATGTAAGGCAAAAACATCTAAGGCTACCCCCGTAAATGAAGTTGGCACTTCTGGCAGTAACACCCTTGGCCATCTCCCTAAAACTACTGCGGAGGTTACTCCAGCACTCATTACATCAAAGGGTACTCTCTCTAACCCCACTAATATTTCATTGGACTCTTCTAGTGAGGACATAACGCTCACAGATATAGGCGTACTTTTTAGGTCTCTTTTGCCCCCCTCGAAGCACGGCTAATTAAGATCGAAGCCAGACTGGTCAACATCGAAAAATCTACAGTTCAGCTGGCAGATTGCCTGAAAATAGAAATCAAGGGAGCTAAAAGGGGGTTGGAACCAAACCATAACAAGGGCATTATGAAAAAAGACACAGTTAACTTCCAAAACATACAACACAAATCTAATAAAACTATGACCCCGCTACCACAGGTTGCAACAAATAAAACATCCTCGTCCGCACTAACCCAGCCATCACCGCATCCCCACCCAATTATAACTAAAGATCTCAAAGCTATTGCCACCTCCTCATCAGACAAACCACATAGTGACCCTAAACCTAGAGATAACATTTCAACTAATCCTCGTAAAATTAAACCCATGAACCTTCCACCAGAAGCTTTTCCCTACACAGTGATCTTGGTGGGAGTACCCAAGTTAAAACCCACTACTATAGAGACGACCACCTCCCTCAGGAACAAAGTTATCAACTGGTTGTCCATATATAGACCCCTTCCGCAAGGCACAACTAGTGATGTTCTTATGGTGAGACGAACTACCTGGGTCAGAAACACGAGGAAAACAATCAGAGGCGACTGTGTGGTAGTTAGTTTTAGAGAACACAGGACAGCCTCTTACATTTGTAGCTGGGCACTTGAAGACCAAGTGAGCCAAATCCAGTCTCTCCCTCTCTCATTCTTCTACCCATCGAACATGTACCACTTAGAAGATCAAAGATGGGGATACCATCAAGAATTATTAGAAGAGTGGGAGAGTGATCGTGATGGGAGGAGGGATACCTATTCCCACTGGAGTACGGCCCCCAAATATTTACCCCAATATGGCGACGAACAGGGATGGGAGATTAGCACCAGGAGAAGGGGCGGAAGGGGGGGAAGACCCAGAGGAGTTTCAGGACCCTACAGAATCCACCAGCCAGCTTACCTCCAGACCTCAAACAGGTATAGCAGTCTTGAAATGGTTGATTGACTGTATAAGCCCACAAGTAGGGACCTGCACCAATTCCATCCACCAGACGATTCCGAGGCTGGAATCACCCCTTGTGAACAACCCCAAGCTTTACGAGAGGGGATAACTGCTTCTAATGACCTTACGTTGCCCCGAGATCCCGGTCCCCCTATAACTGACACACTGGGGAAGGGTAGGAAATCAGGTCCCGGTCTCGAAGATTTGCCACAAGATTCAACGGCAAACCTCGCCACAAAAGTTTTACCACCACCAAGATCTCCATTTCTTAACTTGATTTCATGGAATCTAGCCGGGCTGGGAAACAAAACGGATTGTCCGGAGTGGGCCTCTTTTGTTAATTCCAAAAGCATTTGCCTCTTTCAGGAAAATTGGGCAAGAGAGGAATATACACACCCGGGGTTTGCAGTATTCTCAAAACCTGCCAAATGGGGGGGCAGGGGACGTCCATCAGGAGGGTTGGCTACTTGGGTGGCCTCTCATCTAGGTTGCCAGGTTAGACAATTACTAGTTGACTCAGAAGACATTTTACCGGTTCTTCTAGAATGGCCAAACTCTACCAAGTTAATGACAATAAATGTCTATTCGCGACCTGTAGCTTTGCAATGCGAATCTAATACCATCGAGGAACTCTCGGCTTTCCTGAGTGAAATTCCAAGAGACCTCCCATATGTGGTTGGAGGGGATTTGAACTCGCACTAGAGGAGGATTCAAGATGGCTGATACCCGCTACGGTGGCACCTCCTACAAGAGCTTGGACCTCTCTCGCACTGCAGATTACCGCACGTACCCTTAACCATGGTCTAAGGGCTTGCAAAGGGCGCACCAAATCAGATACCCCAAGTAAATGCACCTACAACAAGGCAGGAAGGGAATCTAGATTAGATTACGTTTTAGTCCAATTGTCCTGCTGGCAACGAATCATCGATTTCAGGGTATTGGATAGAGGGGACAGCAATCACAACGCCCTCGAACTCGAATACGCCATACCAGGCATCGAGGACTTAGGACAGGACAAAGAAAGTCCTAAGACAGGCCTACTCCTGGAGAACAACAGGAGAAGAGTCAGGTGGGGGAAACTGGTTACAAGTGGCAATAAGTTACCCAGGCTTTACGCTAGAATTACCCCTGTGCTGGAAAAAGCTTTTGATCTCGGTGCAGATTTGGGGAATGCGGAAAATAGAGACCAGCTATGGCGAACCCATGGAGAAGTAATCAGCACCATGGAGTTTGATCTCTTTTCAAACGGTACTGTTAGACCCAGCGGGATGCACAAAAAGTCCTGGTATAATGCCACATGCCGGGACTCGAAACGTGCACTCCTTCTCGCTATTAAGGCGCGTAGTTGCAGGGAGGAGATACACGCCAGGAGACGGGCATATAAGATACTACTGGCAAATGCCAAGGCCGAGTGGGACCAACAATATTGGGAGGACCTCTCTGGAGCATTAGCCACCAAAGATTCTTGTAAATTTTGGCGCTTAGTCAACAACGGGTCAGTAGACCTGTCGTTGGCTATTGAATCCAACATTGCCCAGAGCGTTTGGCAAAATCACTTCCAGTCTCTATATGCAATAGAGGATGCGGCCGTGTCTACATCTTACCGCACTCTAGTTAGTGGCGAGGAGGGTGTACCCTTTACAGAAAAGGAAGTCCGGGCAGCAATTGCGGGCCTGGCAGCAGGTAAAGCACCGGGGCTCGACGGAGTGCCTGGAGACCTCTTCAAGCAGGAGCCAGGGATATGGGCTCCCTATCTCCTGCTAATATTTAACGCAATCCTTAGGGGAATGGACATCCCAGATACTTGGCTGGGCGCGGAGGTGGTCCCAATATATAAAAAGGGTTCCCCTCTGCTCCCAGCCAACTATCGTCCAATAACCCTTATCGACGTAGCTCAGAAGCTGTTCGGTAGGCTGATTTTGGATCGATTGCAGAATTGGCTCGAGGAAACAGATACCCTGAGCCCATACCAGGCAGGTTTCAGGAGTGGGGTCTCTACAATTGACCAATTGTTCAGATTAAACCTCATGTACTGGAAGACTGCACTGATCGAGGGCGGCACCTTGTACACGGTCTTTGTGGACTTACGTGCCGCCTTCGATCTGGTTCTAAGAACAAAACTATGGAGGGTAACGGAAGAGCTAGGTGTTCCTGATGACATTCTTGCAATCTTGGTAAGACTACACCACAACAACTTTGCACGCGTCAGGTGCGGGAGAAGTGGCAATCTAACTGAAAGATTCCCCGTTCGCAGAGGGGTGAGACAGGGCTGTGTGCTTGCACCGACCCTGTTCTGCCTCTTTGTGAACGGGGTAATCGCGCACCTGGCGGGGATCGCAAACACCGACGCCCCAAAACTGACAGGCAGCAGGGTGCCCGCAATTATGTTTGCGGATGACACCCTGCTGCTGTCCAAATCCCCGATGGGTATACAGCGGGTGTTAGACGGCTTTCTGTAATTCTGCACGGAAAGAGGACTTGAAATTAACCCGCAGAAAACTAAATTCATGATCCTAAACCCCACGCCCTTCAAGCGCCCAAACCCCCTGCTCGGCACAGTGCGCTTGGAAAGGGTTAACACAATAGAGTATTTGGGAATAACACTTAACCAAAATCTCACGTGGGCGGAACATCAGATAAAGGCAAACATGAAATTGGCCCAGAAGGCAGGTGGTATTATGAGAATTGCGACCAAGTCATCACACCGCCCTCTCAGCCCTGTTATCCAAATTTACAAAGCACAGGCACGGGGGGGTGTTACTTACGGGGGAGAGATGTGGGGCCATATTCCATCGCCCTCTTTGTTAATTACAGAGAACACATTTTTGAGGCAGTTGACCGCTCTCCCACCAAGTTCCCCACTGTTGCCTTTGAGACTGGACTTGGGAGTGAGGCCCATTACGGAGGAACTAGGGCTCAGGCCACTAACATTTTGGCGTCGCATTTGGAGTAGTCAAGATATTCTTCCCTATAGATCTGAGTTGCAGGAATTTCTATCTCTACCCAACGCCACTAAGATCCCATGGCTAAAATACATTAAGACAACCTGTGAGACCCTCGGATTATCGGACCTATGGTCAGACCCGGGAAGTACATCCATCAGGATTCCAAGGAAAGCGCTGTCCAGGGTATATTGTGATAAAATGCATTCTCGAACTCTGGACGGTGCGCGCGAGGGCTCTCTGACATTTTGTTTCATTAAAACTAAAGATTTCTACAACCTGGAAAGTGTTTTGGATGGCATGACCCCGGCCTTAACCAGAAAATTATTCATGCAATGGAGATACGGGACCCTTCCTTTAATGTCTTTCACTAAAGCATGGTCACGTCGGCCGCCCACAGAGAAGTGCCCGGCATGCGGCCATACAAAGGAGAATGAGGCCCACGTGATTTTCTTTTGCCGAGCCTACCAGAGAAGCAGGAAATTCTGGTTGGTCCCCCTCCTCAAAAACCTGGGTTTTAGATCATTCCTACCAGCGTACAGAATCTTAAAGACAGACTTATCTCCGTCAATTGTGTTTGCTGTGGCAAAATTTTTAACTGCGATGTGGTACACCCGAAACCGACTGCTTAAGATGGCTGTAGAATCTTGAAAACTGCCACCCTTTGACTTATTGCCTACATTTTTAATGTTTTTAACATCAATGATTATTTGTACTTGAATTTTAACTAAATGCAGTTATTTTGTATATCTTTTATGATCTTGTGATCGAAATAAAGATTTTGGAATGGTTTGTGTAGTGTAGGGTCATGCTGGGGTGTAGTGGTTTAGTGTAGTATTGTAGTGTTGTGTAGGGTCATGCTGGGGGTAGTGCATTAAGGTACTGTTGTAGTGTTTGTGTAGGGAAGTAAAGTGCTTAATGGTAGTGTTGGGGGGTCGTGCTGGGTAGTGTAAATGTAGTAAAAGGACTGTAGTGTAGGGTAGTGTAGGGTAGTGTATGGTAGGGTAGTGTACTTTCACTTACCTTTAAAACATTTACAATGAGTATACCTTTAACAAGCATGCTTTTACGTTGTAAAGGCATGCGTGGTAAAGGCATATTCGTTCAAAAAGGTTTAGTTCTTTTAGTTTGCGGCCTAATAGTATATGCGGGATGAAAAATGCGGGATGATGGTATGAGGGATGATTGTATGCGGCTTAACGGCATATATTCGCCTGTAGCAATGCTACCTAATGGCAATATTATTGAAGATGTGTATTTAGAAGCAAAAAACGCTTGGAGGTTAGGTTTGCCAAGGAGGTTAATGTTGTTATGAACCGTTATCAGTTCTATACCTACAGACAGGAAGAAAATCAGTCCATTGATGACTTTGTGTCTAAACTAAGAGAACTATCTCTCAAATGCAAATTTGGAGCTATGACGGATGAATTAGTGCGAGACCAGCTTATTGTGCAATGCAAATGCAAGAAGACACAGGAACGACTTTGGGTGGCCAAGAATCCTTCCTTAAAGGATGCTATAGATATAGCAAAAGTTCTTAAACATTCGCAGTATTGTATGCGTAAGTTAAAAAAAAAGGAAGAAAGCAATCCTAGTAATGTCTCACTAGTCTGTAATGAGGACTCGAACGTTCCTATAACATTCTAAATCCCATCACTTTAAAATCACTTTAAATCCCACCACTCCAAGATGGCCAACACATTTTCGCTATCTGGTACAAAGATGTCCATGCCTTTAAGGTTTACTTTTGTTTGGTTTGTTGAGTTTGGTTCATAAATTACAACTTAATTCCATACCCCCCCAGTTAAGACACATAGGACCTTGAGCAACCGCACCCTTTCATTTTTTGTTTTTGGCCAGCTCATATTCTGAGTTTATGTGAGATTTGACACTACAAAATGGCCCCCACGGTTTGTGGACTTATCACGCGTCTTTCACCTTATATTCGACACTGACCCCGCCCTCTGCCTCCACCCGGTTCCAGCGGCGATGGGTAGGTGCATGAAGTGCAGCTCAGGGATTACCAAGTAAGTGAAGCAGCTCGCCCTTAATAAGCGCGGTGACGCTTGTTCCTTTACACGAGGGTATACTATCTTATCCGATTGGTAACCGCATCAAGATTAGCGTGTCTGCGTCTAACAGTTTGAAAAATCACACACGCTATACACACTATCAATAACAGATGCATCCCGAACCTCTCAGTTCTGATGCCTGACTTTTCCGTTTATCGCTCATCAGATACGAGCGGTAACAGGGATATTCTGGCCCCCGCCCGGTTAGGGTCTTTGTTTGTTGTGGTTTGCCGACATCTACCTTGCAGGATCTTTTCGGCACATTGAGAATGTTAACCACACACTGATGTGGGACACGATGTCTCGACAAGCGGGTCTGAGGACATTATATTCCCTTTAGCGGGGCGCAGGGGTTTTGGTCTCCTGATATTTACACTACCTCGCTTTACAAACTAGCGGTGACAATAAATAATGAGTAGCTCTCATGTATGAAATTACCTTTTGGCACACCAACGGTGTAGACCCCTTTCTATATAAACCTTGGGAACCTGGTATGATCTAGCCAAACATACATTGTAGCATACAAAAGAAAGATTGCGGAGAAGAAACCACAAAACTATTTAGATTGTGTACATTTTAACAAGATGCTAAGATCTGTTCATATACATAGCCTTGCGGTGGAAGATCTACCTGAAGCTTTACCCGCTGGACACTGTCGTTATCTAACTGTTTAATACTTTAGGTGAGTTTTGAATAACTGTGACTTAACCATATCAATTTGTGTTTTTTATCCCTTTAATTTTATTGTTTTATCACGCATCACTCTCACTGAGTACCCACATCTGAGAGTGCATGCTACACTTGTGCAATGGTGTGGTGTCACGCCTGATTTTAACTGATATGTGAATAGCACAAGGATTACAGTCATTGATGCATCTGTTTTTTTACTTGTTTATGATATTCTCTCCCTCTTTCTCTAACAGGTATGAATAGTCAATATAGAAGAAGGGTAATAAAATATTGTTTTCCCTCCCCCCATTAGTGTTGTAGCCACATGAGAGCATACACACACAACACTTTAGGGTCTTAGTGTAGACAGTTCATTGCACCTTTAGATACCTGCTAAATAGTCATCTGGGTCCTGAAGAATCGCTCATCAACCGTACAGCAGCGAGAAACATGTTGACCGGACTATAAAAAATTCTGGAGGACAGCTGGAAACATAACGTTCCTCTTCTTTCCTCTGGAAAATCGTTTTTAACTAAAGCAGTGGCCCATTTTGAATAAATTATTTCCGGTACCACTAGCTTTATCTTAACTCACTACCCTACGTCTACCATTTACTTCTGGCCCCATACCCGCACTTCATCCATACGGCTGTTGGAAAAAGATCTCAGCCAAAGAGCCCCTCTATGAGGTGTTGCCCGTTGGGTATTGCACCGCCGACCCAACGAGGAGCAGGCCCAAATGATGAAGCATGACACCTGAAAGGGTGTGTGAGGGCATTAAATCCAACAAAATGGATTCCCAGGGTTACTTTGTTTCCACCCTGTCCTAATCACTTGCATCACAGACTGTATCATTCCCATCTCCTTCTCTCTAGGAACAGCACGACATCCTTTGTTTAGACTCAAATGTAGCAGCAATTTCCAAATCAGGGAAATTCTTTTAAAGAGGCAGACAACAATTCAGGTCATGCTATAGGTGTGGAAGCTCATTTCACAATGCTGAGTATCGTAAATGTCCAGCCATTGACAAGAATTGTTTGAAATATGGACGCAAAGGTCATTTTTCAAATATGTGTAGGATGTCATTCAAACAAAGAGTAGCCATAATAGATGACAGTACTGTTGATCCATCTCAAAATGCTTGTGCACATTGTCCCACTAATGATATTCCTTTACAGGTCGATAGGATTTTGAGTGTTGATGATCCCAAGGACCATATTGGTAGAAAGGAAAGACCTAAGGCTCAGTTTAAAATTGATGGTAAAATTAATGGTTGATTGTGGATCTATGTGCACCATCATTCCGAAATAGGTTTATTGTGACCCAACATTGTATTACTACCTAAGGATATCAATCCAGGTGGGTATCAGGGTGAGACTATAGATCTTATTGGTCCACCTATCCTGGGATGGACGCATCAATTTGATCTTTCAATACTTATTTATCCAAGAGCTCCAACTCAGGTACTTGTGGTAGATAGTTTGTCACTAGAGGAGATTCTAGAAGAAACTAAAGATGTCTTTAGAGATGAGTTGGGTTGTTTTGAGGGGTATGTGCATAAAATAATCCTGAAACCCAATGCTGTTCCAGTACAGCACGTACGTACGACACCTTTGTTAGCTAGGGAAGCTGTCAAGGAAATGCTTCAGGACATGCTTGCTTCTGGTGTAATTGAACCAGTTGAGAGTTCATCATGGGTTTCTCCAGTAGTTATTACTGAAAAATCGGATGGCAAAGGGAGGTTCTGCATTGACCTCAGTTCACTTAACCAGAATGTGGTGGTCGACACCTTTTCACTTCTCAATATTAATTAACTGATTTTGGCATTGAGTGGGGAAAAATTATTCTCTAAACTTGATCTTAAAAATGCATACCACCAAATCAAGTTTCATGCTGAATCAAAATCCCTTACGGTTTTATCACTATGGGAGGTATTTATCAGTGTTCTAGGGTGCCTTTTGGTCTCTGCTCTGCTGCCAGCATATTTCAAAGGATGATGAATGTACCATTCAAGGGAATAAAAAATATTGGGTTTTTTGAAGATGAAATCTTAATATTTGGGGACACTGTTGACCAACATAACCACACACTCTGTGAAGCTTTAGTCAGAATTAGAGAGTCGGGATTAACTCTTAGACAAGACAAATGCAAGTTTTTAGTGGATAAAGTAGATTACCTAGGGTATGAAATTTCTAATCTTGGAGTGAAGCCGAAACAGAATCTACTAGATGCCATTCGCTTAGCTCCCATCCCTTCGGATAAGGATCAATTCGAGATCATTTTTAGGATTAATAGAGTACTACTCTAAATTCGTCAAAGACTTTTCGACTAAAACTGCTGATTTAAGATCTCTTTTGAAGAAAGGTGTTAGTTTTGTATGGAGCAATGCACAACAGGTATGTTTTGAGAATATAAAGAAAAATATTTGTGATGCAGGGATACTCACACCATTTGATACCAGTTGTCATTCTATACTTACGGTGGATGCCAGTGCCGCTGGTCTTGGTGCTATTTTAGCACAAGTGCATAATGGTCAGGAAAAAAGTGTGGCGTTTGCATCAAGAACATTAACATGTTCAGAGAAAAATTATTCTGTTATAGAACAGGAAACCTTAGCTGCTGCTTGGGCTTGTGAATACTTTAGGATCTATCTTTGGGGTCATAGTTTACACTTAAATCAGATCATAAACCGGGGAGGCAAGATGGCCGCTGAGGGATGCAGTGAGTAAGTCGCATCTTCCACTACTCCCCACCGCCCGTACTTGATGGCTCAATGGTGGAGCCTCGCTTGATGTGTGCTGCCCTCGGATATCTTGTGTCTTGCCAGAGTGGTACTAACGGCAGTAAGGATACATTTCCTTTCGGAGAGCAGAGTAGCTCGGCAAAACGAGCAGTTTGGCTTATCTGGAAGAGACTAACGGAAACTACCAGGCTGATTTTAAGATCCTGGTTCAGGATGCGTCCTCGGTTGCAGCGGGTTAACGAGGTCAAGGACGGCAAGGACGGCAAGGATGGCAAAGGCGGTAAATCTTCAGAGACAGATGCCACAAGAGGCCAAACAATTAAAGATAAAATTAGGATTGACACAAAAGCTCCATTAACTGCTGCCGCTCAGAGGAGCGCATCTAGCACCAAGAAATTAATTGCTAAGAAAACGGGATCGGACAACATGGCTCTAGTGAAAGAGACGGGTAATGCCGCCAAGCTGAGAACAAAAGAAAACACGCTGCGCCAGCCCTCAGTTACGGAGATCTTCGCAAACGTACCTGTAAACAGCGGTAGCAGTAAGTCTGTGAGCAAACCTGGCGGACTCTCGACCCCCGATGTCCTTGATGCTGGCGAAGGAGCAGGGGTTGATGTCGGCGTCCTCAGTGCGGCACCCGGAGCGGGAGCCGGCGCTCGTACGGGGGTTGCTAGGCAACCTGAAGGACCTGATACAGGGAAGCCGGCCAGGGCACTGCCTGTCGTCGCTGTTGCTGTTGCTGCAGGGAAGCCGGCCGGGGGGCTGCATGCTGATGCTGCTCCGGGAGGATGCAGAGCTCAAGCAACTACTGGTTCAGAGGGGCCGTCTGAATCCAAGCGTCAATTGCAGCAACCAAAAGTGAGTAATGACCTTGGGGGCTCAATAGACAGCCGAGCCCTGAGCACCCAACTACCAGACGAAGAGGGGAGTTTCGATATACTAGCTCCAGTTCCGGGATTGGAGATAGAATTAGTCTCACATGCTCAAGTAGATAACAAAGAAGGAGTGGAAGTCACGGAAAGTAGGAGGCCTGATTCTTTAACCTGGGCAGAGGATATGGAGCTAAATATGGAAAGTGGGGAATTTAATTCAGGAGGTAAATCCTCTGCCTCCAACTCTGCTGATTTGGCTATCACTAACGAAGCTGCTTCCGCAGAAAGGTTTTATTCAGTTGATGAAGACTCTCAGTCACAGTCATTACCTTCAGGCGAGATTAGTTCTGACGAGTCAACTGGGATAGACTCTGCCAGCAGTTCTCCTGCTCAGAAAATAACACAGAAAAAACGACTCTCAAAAAGAAAACCCTCCTCAGCAAGTAGTACTACAGATCCTACTAAAAAGTTGGCCTGGGACTACTCTACCACTACTTTCTCTTTTTTGGAACAGGACAGTCCGGCTACAATGATTGGTGATCAGCCCCCGCAACCCCCAATTACATTGGATTTATTGTTTAATACCTTGAAGTTAATGCAATCTGAGGCTAGAGGGGAAAATAGGAGGGCAAGGCAGGAATCAAGGAAGATACAGAACAAACTCAGGAAAATAAGTCAAAGACAAGATGAGATGGTCGAAAGGGTTGCCCATGTGGAGGAAAGAACTGGGAAAGTAGAGGATGACTTGAGAGAGTTGAAAACGTACAAAGTAGAACATCAGAAGGTGGCTGAAGACGTCAATTGGAAACTGGAGGACTTTGAGAACAGGCAGCGCCGTAACAATATCAGACTGCTAGGAGTAGAAGAAGGTCTTGAAGGGGAGGACCCCAGAATGTTTGTTGTAAATTTATTAAAAGGGGCTTTTCCAGAACTAACTACATGGCAGTGGGAGCATGAAATTCAAAGAGCCCATCGCTTCCCATTTTTCAAAATATACGGGTGGTTTCTGCAGCAGTTTATTTAGGGGTTGAGATCTCGCCTAATCTTGATACTGTGGTAGAGCGTAATATCTCCCCTTTAATGAGGAAAGTAAGTTTAGAACTGGCCAAAATAAACAATCTTAGACTCACGTTAGTGGGCCGTACTAATGTAATTAAAATGCTTATACTCCCCAAATTTCTTTATTTTTTCCGCACGATACCTCTTATGTTTGAATCAATCTGGTTTAATAAGCTGGAGTTGATTCTAAATAAATTTATATGGTCATATGGAAAGACCAGAAGGGCTTATAAGTTTATGACTTTACCAAGGGCTAGCGGAGGATGGGGGGTTCCGGACTTTAGGTTATATTACTGGGCCTCTGTACTTCAATATACCCAGGGTTTGATGGGAGCAAGTGAATCAGATTTGAATGTTAAATCCTTTTCAACTATGGTATATTCTCTTGTAATGGGTTCAGATACTGCAAATGCTTTCTTAAACTGCGCGGATTTTTCTTACTATAAACGCACACGCTTCAAGACAGTTATTGCTGCGTATAACACCTGGTCAGCGGTAGTAAAAAGATGTGGACTGGGTAGATACAACAGATATACTAGATTATATAGGAATAAAACACTACCATCTTTAATCTTTTCCGATGCTATAATGGCAGAATGGGATATGAAAGGAATTAAAAAGATAGGAGATCTGTTGGGATTAGACGAAAATATATTACAATTCTCAGATTTGATGTCAAAATATAACATAACAAGACATAGTTTTTTTAAGTATTTGCAGATTAGGAGTTTTTTCAGTAAGAAAAAAGGAGGAGAAAGTGGATTTGGAAAAAATAATCTTATGGAATCTATAGAGCAGGGCGGGGTGTGCTCTATTCGTTATTTCTATGCCAGTTTAGCAGAATTAAAAAAGGATGACACTGGAAAATTTGGTGATAAATGGGCAGGGAAATTAGGGATACAGAGCCAGTGTTTCCTGGACTCACTGGAATTAGGATGTTCTGTTTTGCGCTCTGCCTCGCTCCAATCTCAACACTTCAAAACTTTATACCAACTCTACCACACACCGGATCGCATTGCACAATGGGGTGCGATCACAGGGATTACCTGCTTTCGCTGCAGTGCACCGGCAGCAGATAGTATTCACATTTTTGCGCTATGCCCACATTTAAGCATTTTACTGAAGGGAATTGAAGAATTTATGGGCCATACACTTGGTTTGAATGTGATTTTAACACCAACTATAATTATGTTAGGGGTTAGGGGATTTGATGGTGACTATTCTGAATTTTTATTTTTAGCAATGGCGGTGTATAGGTTACTAATTGCTAGAGCTTGGCGGGATCCTTTACCTCCCACAACACAACAATGGATTGCTTTATTATTGGGGACTTTCAACCTTGAAAAGGGCATATATGCTAGGAAAGGTAAAAGGGCAAGAAGATTGGGTATGAAAATATGGGAACCAGTTTACCATTGGAAAGAGAGACTAAATGTAAACCGTGGATGAATTAATAATATCTTGTTTTTCCCTTTTATATGGGTTTTTTTTGGTTGTACGAAGGGAAAAAGATTTGCTTAATGTTATATAGTATCTCTTGACAGTAATTTTTTGTTTACTTAATTTCTGCATATATATTATGTATTTTGTGTAGGTTGTGTATGTTGTGTA
The DNA here is from genome assembly GCF_964261635.1 of Lissotriton helveticus. Classification (NCBI taxonomy): domain Eukaryota; kingdom Metazoa; phylum Chordata; class Amphibia; order Caudata; family Salamandridae; genus Lissotriton; species Lissotriton helveticus. Next base: position 1,279,824,833 of record NC_136069.1, read on the forward strand.
TGTTGTGTGCCAAGAAAATTTTTTGTTTTATCTTACAATAAAAAAAAATAAAAAAAATAATAATAAATCAGATCATAAACCTCTCATTAAAGTGTTGTTACCGGGTGATGATGCGAAGTGTTCAGCGAGGTTAGCTAGAATAGCTTCTCGTCTTCAAGAGTTTTGCTACAACATAGTACACATACAAGGCTGGAAAAACGTACAGGCCGATTGTCTGTCTAGATTGTCACTTAACTGGGAAACAGTTGATAAGGTAGCTGTCCTAAAGAAACAAAATGAAGGAGCAGTTGCCTTTGTCCAGGATGTTTTAAGTGTTTGTGAACCTCAAGCATTGACAAAGAGTGAGTGGGTGAATGCAATGTCTGCGGATAATTCAATGTTGGAACTTAAGAAGTTAATACAATTGGGTTACAAGAGGGAGAGCACTGTTTCTCTCACTGTTAGTCCATTTGTAAAAATCTTAGATGAACTGTCAGTTTATGATGACGTGGTAATTCCGAGGGGTGACTTATTCATTCTTCCAGTCGCTTTCAGGAACAATTTGATCAAAATAGCCCATGAAGGACATTTAGGTCAAACAAGAACAAAACAAAGACTGAGAGCAAATTGGTGGTGGCCAGGGATGGACTCAGATGTAGGTTCCTGGGTCACAAAGTGTGAGGTTTGCAAAGAGAGTGATAAACGTCTAAAAGTTGGTGTTCAGGCTTCCTTAGGTCATATTTCTGATCCAGGTCAACCATGGCACACCACATGTACGGACTTCATTGGGCCTATGAATGGTCTTAGAGAAAGTTTACGATTTGGTCTAGTTGTTGTTGATGTCCACACCAAATGGTTGGTAGTTAAGTTTAAAAGAGACATCACAACTTCAACCACTATCAGTATTTTGAGGAGCATTTGGAGAGAAGAAGGCATACCATTAGTTCTTTTAACAGATAATGGCATGCAATTAACATCAACAGAAATGAAGAACTTATCTACTCGCGGCATTAAACACACTTGTACCTCTTTATACAACCCACAAGGAAACGGTATTGTTGAAAGGGCCAACCGCCTAGTCAAAGGTACTATTCAAATGGCTATTTTAAGTTGAAAAGATGCTGATTCTATGTCAGGACCGGAGGCTTCGGATTATGCTATTCTTCCTTCGCTTTATTACAATTAGGAAAAACACAGCAGCCTTAGAAAAGCTCAAAATCCATGTCCAAACTGCAGGAAAAACTTGGAAACAAACAGCTTTAAAGTTTGTGAATCCAGAACAAACTACAGCTCCCATGAGCCTTCCGACATTAGTCCTTCTATTATGTCCAATCCAGGTACTAAAGCCAGTCCCCTCTCAACCTTCTCTCTTTCTTCGCTGCTCACGCAGCAGTCAGTTAAGTGTTCTTTCCCTATTTCTGGATTTGGGGCCTGGGGCGATGTATTTCCCGTCGGCGGTTTGGCGGGGGTGTGTGGGGCTCTGTTGATGATTTTTTATTGTCTTTTTCCTTTGCAGAGCCCTGTCGCGGGAGCGCTCTCGCTCCTTTCGCGACGTTAGCCCCAGCGGCGGTGCGGTGATTGAGGCGCCCGCCAGAGGGCGCTCGGCGTCTCGTCTGCTCCTCGGCGCGCTTCCCTTCATGCTGGGGGGGCCGCGCTGCGGAGCAGGTCGGGCCCGGAGCTTGCCCTCTCCACCCCTTCTACGCCCGGTGCTCCGGGTCGGTATCTGGCCCCGCATTCCTGTCCCTGACGCCCTACGGGGTCTGTATTGGCGGCTGAGACTGCGGTGACGCCGGTAGGCGACTGCACGTTTCTCCTGTACTTCTGTGTGGTGCAACGCGCATTTGGGGGTGGTTGGCCCGGTCCCTGTGTGGAGGGCCAGCGCGTTGGGGGGGTGTCGTGCTACCCTACCTTGCCAGTTAGTTGGCCCAAAACGTTATTGCAGTCTGTATGGTCTGCCCATATTCTGTTTATCTGACACCCTCTGTCAGGGGGGTAAGGTTCACAGCGCTGTTGTGCTATAGGCTGCCTTTTACTGCTTTGCAGCCAGGGAACAAGATGGTTCTTTTGATGCTTATTTCTTTATTTACTACATTGATGGTACTTTTTGCCTAGATGGTTATTTATTTATTTATTCTTTACGTATCTCCTATTTACAGGATGAGACCTTTTAGTAAGCGGTCACCAGCTTCGCCATGATGGTTCTTTTGATGAGTGTTTTCATATTAGTTTGATGGTTCTTTACTGTCTAGATAGTTTTTATCTATCTCCTATTTACATGATGGGACCTTTTGGCAAGCGGTCATCAGCTTCACATACAGGATGGATATTTCTTTCTCTCCTATTTACAAGAGGAGCACTTTCTCATGCGGTCAACAGCTTCCTATGTCGCTGTACGACGGAGGCGGTGGGTCCCATGGAGGATCGCCCGTCTGCGCGCTTTGTAAAGGAATGCGCCAACCTGGTCCCCCTGCGCCACTCTCGGGCCCTGAGCCGGCAGCGGGTTGGGGACCGCGCCTCCGTCCCCGGGACCGGTCCTCCCTGACGCGGGGACGCTGGTGGGTCAATGCGCTTTTGGCGCCCTTCAGGCTCGGCCGCTGCGCTACCTGAGCCAGTTCCGCTATGTGGTCCCGGGTGAGATTCGGCATCCACGGCCCGCCGCCTGGGCACCGGTTGACACGGTGGCGAAGTTGGTGGCAGGGTCGCCTGCGTAAGTCTTTGGAGGGTAAAGTGTCCCTAGCACCAGAGTTACGCGCAAAGTGGCCACCTTTTCCTAGCGGAAGGGCATTGCCCGCTCCTGCCGGTCGTGCCGAGACACATTGGCGCGGTTGGGCCGCAACGTAGATCCTCGACATGGCGGAGGAGGCGTAAGCCACTGGCACGGTCGTTCCCCTGAGTTTGCCTAACTGGGCTCAGAGAGTGATCCTTTTTGGGGGACGCTATCTGCTCCCTGTCCACCCTCGGCGGAGGTCTTTGCTTACTAAGCTGGACCCGAAGTTTCTTGCCTTGGCTTCTTTGGAAGCGGGGTCGGTGGCGCAGGGCGGCCTTCTTTGGGGAGCCTTTCCTTGTTGTATTCGACCATGCAGGGCAGCAGGCCACCGGTAGGGGGCGAGGCTCCGGCAGGGGCCGGTACCAGACCTCCGCGAACTTCGGTGATTTTTTACCCCACGAGAGACCTACGCTTGGCGGTCGAGGCTACCGCTAGATGCCTGGACCCAACAGTCCCCACGGTAAGTGTCCTGTCTTCGGACCGGGTCCTCGTGGCGGGCAGGCTCGCGGCCTTTTACGGGGAAGGGGCGTCGCTTCCTACGGGCGCCTGGGTTCGCGAACCGTGCGGGGTTTCCGCATAGCCGCCTGCTACCAGCCTTTTCAGGCTTCGGGCCCACGGCCGATGGTGCTTCCGACCCCGGCGCGCGCTTGATAGACGGGGAGGTCTCGGAGTTACTCTGGAAGGGGGCCATCCGCCTATCAACGCGGCATCCCGATGTTTTTCTCAGCAATACCTTCCTGGTGGACAAGACGGATGGCGGCGTTCCTCCAGTTTTGCTGGAACTGTGTTTTCGGGTTTCGCCTCCCTGCCCTTCGGTATTTTCCTCGGCCCTAAGGGCTTCACGAAAAGTGCTCCACCCGGTGGTGGAGTTCCTGCGGGGACAAGGTATTCGGATGATCGCTTACCTTGCCGACATCCTTTTGATGGCCCAGTGTTCCAAGGACTCTGGCTGGTCCCTTCAACAAGAGGTTCTGTTTCTCCAGAGACGGGTTTTTCGTCCTCAACGAATCCAAGTCGTTTCTGGTTCCGTCTCAGGACATCGTGTTCCTCAGTTTGTCATAGGCTCTGTCGGGGCCTCTCTCAGTCTTCCCTCGAGGGAGATAGCTAGGATCAAACATACGCTACGGCAGACGGTTTCGAGGGATCGGACTCCTGTGGTCCGCCGTTCCGGCGATTTTTTCCCAGGGCCGTTACACTACAGAGCGCTCCGGCGCCTTCGGGCCCGACACCTCCGACGGAGCATGTCCTACGACCTGATGCGCCCTTTCGGAGGGCGTGACGGTGGTGGTGGCCTGGTGGCTCTCCCGTATGGCGGCTAGGTGTGGCCGGGCGACCTTCGGGTCGGTCCCGGATTTAGTATTGGTCTCCGATGCCGGCAGGTCGGGTTGGGGGTACCCGCTGCGGGGAGTTCTCCACAGGCGGCGCTGGTCCTCCGACGACCAAGGTTACATATAAACTGTTTGGGGCTCTTCGCAGGGTCTTTTGCGATCCGAGGTTGAGCCAAGGATTCTGTGTAGTCCTGCACCCCTTTGGTGATGGGCTACGTCTCGGCTGTCTGATACGTCGATCACCTGGGTGTACCTCGCCCGAGCTCTGGCGGGTTTGGCAAGGGAGTTCTGGGTCTGTTGCCTTGCACGTCACATATCGGTGGCGGCAGTCTCCTTGCCGGTCCGAGACGCTCAGGTGGCGGACTGGCTCTCCCGCTACATAGAGGTTGCCAGTCGGCGGTTGCTGGACGTCCCAGTTTTTTCCAATGGCTGAGTACCCGGTGGGGTCTGTTTTTCGTGGGGTCTGTTTTGCGTCCTGGCTGTGCCACCACCTCCCGAGATTTTTCGGTTGGAGGCCGGATTCTCTGGCAGTTGCCATGGATGTTTTTCCCCCAGGATTGGGGTAGGGGGCCGCCTTGGCGTTCCCTCCGTTCTCAATGGTGGTGAGACGGCGACTCAGGTTCACCGTCAGGACGTAGAGATGGTGTTGATTACGCCGCTCTGGGGGTCTCAAGTCTGGTTTGACGATTTTTCTGGTCCTTTCTTGGGTTTTTTCCAATCCTATTCCCCCTATTTTTTCCTAAACTCTTGCTCGATCCAGATTCGGGAGCCACATTCCCTTGTCACTCAGGGCTCTCTCCGCCTCATGGCACGGAGGCTTTCTGGAGACGTTGGTCGCTCCCGGGCCTTTCGGGATCGGCTGGGGGCCCGCTATCCACAGCCTGGGTCGACAGTACGGCGAATCGGTACAAACCTGCTTGGCTTAAGTGGCTGCGTTGGTGGGTTCGGAAGGACTTGGATCCCGTGGTCGCTTCCCTCGTTTCAGTTTTAGATTTTAGCCGAATTGGCAACTACACGCCTGGCTAATCAGGACGATTGCTGCTATGCGTCCCGCAGTCTCAACGGGACGCCGACCTGGGGTAGGTTCTCCAGTGCGAGGACACCCTTTCGTTTACTGGCCCTTGCGAGGCGTTCGTCTCTCTTTAACCCCGGTGCCTCGGTATTCGGTTCATTGGGACGTCATTGTGGTCTTGCACCTACTTTGTCCTGGCAAGCTACAGCTTGTTTATCTTTAATGGAACTTTCAGCTACGTTGGCTGTGCTTTTGTGTTTGGTTTCTTGCCAAGCGTGTGTCGGATGTGTGCGCCTTGGTCATTTCGGCGCGGGTTTTTTTCCCCTGACGGGGGTCACTTTTATAGTGGGATGTCGCACAAGGTCGGCGTCACGTACTATTTCGTACCCAGCCTTTGTGGACTCTCCCAAGTTGTGTGTCGTACAGTCTTTGCAGGCTTATGAAATATGACGTTGGACATCTGCCCTCTGGGCTAACTACAATTGCTAATTGCCCTGCGAAAACCACACAGAGCTGTCTCTCCCCCCACTCTTGCAGGTGGGTGCGTTGGGTCATGCGAGAAGCAGGCATTGCTACTATATGTTTGGAGCTCACTCAGCCAGGGAGGCCATGGCTTCTAAGGCGTTCAGTGGGAGCTCGTTTAGAGGCTTTGATGCGCACAGCTGCTTGGTCCTCGGATTCCACGTTTACAAGGTTTTCCTTTAAACCGGTGGTGGATTTGGCTCATTTTGTGGTGAGTAAGCTTTGAACTAGCATAATCCGAAGCCTCCGGTCCTGACATAGAATCGAAATTTGCCTAGCTTATGTAACGGTAAGTTTCAATTCTATTAAGGACACGGAGGCGAGGATTATCCCACCCTGGAGTTCGGCGTTGCGAACCCACCCGTATCTCAGTAAGTAAACTGTTTTCCATTTTTGCGTGGTGCATGTTCTAATGCCAGTCTTGATGATGTTCTCAACTCGCGTGCTGTCAGTTATGTTTTCGGTGCTTCTCTTACGTTGTCGTTTTTTTCCGCTAGGAAATGACGGCTCCGAACAGGACCAATGAGGAGTGTGCGTAACCAGCCCGAAGAAAGAGGAAGAAGGTTGAGAGGGGACTGGCTTTAGTACCTGGATTGGACATAATAGAAGGACTAATGTCGGAAGGCTCATGGGAGCTGTAGTTTGTTCTGGATTCACAAACTTTAAAGCTGTTTGTTTCCAAGTTTTTCCTGCAGTTTGGACATGGATTTTGAGCTTTTCTAAGGCTGCTGTGTTTTTCCTAATTGTAATAAAGCGAAGGAAGAATAGCATAATCCTCGCCTCCGTGTCCTTAATAGAATTGAAACTTACCGTTACATAAGCTAGGCAAATTTCGATTCAATGATATCAGAAATGTTGTGGGCCGATCGCTCGAGTGTGCATAGTATCATAAACAAGACACCGTTTGAGATGATGCGTGGGAGACTCCCTAACACTAAGTTTGTTCCCACTTGGATCAGAGACATTGTATCTAAGAATTCTAATTCCCATTAATTTGGATTCTTCTTCTTTTCAACAAGGAGTGAAAAGCAAAAAGAAAATGGGAAGTAAAATTTGTTCTGGAGACTGGGTCAAAATACGTACTGGCAGACCTGGCGTTCGCTTTTCAAAATTCATAGGACCTTACAAAGTCAAACTTACTTTACCGTATTGTGTTGTTTTAGACAATGGTGAGAGATGGAATTATAGACGAGTGGGCCTGTACCAGAAAGGTGATGTAAACATGAGAGTTAATCTCAAAACAAATCGTCATGATAATACTGTTAACAATACTTTTTGACCATGTCTGACAATGACCTTATTGACAATTCTCAGGTGGAAAATGCTTCACAAAGGGTTGTACAAGGGGGAGGTGATGCTCCTGTTTCTTCTGGTTCCCCAGTTTTATGTCACCCAACAAGGGAGGTAAGACTTTACAGAGGTCGTCATCCTCCTGGTTACTTGAAAGATTACGTTTGCTCATGAGTTATTTTTATATCATCTCTTATGATTGAGACATGTGTAATCTGGTCTCAGTTTGCTTAGTTCATTTTTACCTGGGTTATTTAATATTTTGTGTATCAGTTTTCTTTTCTCTTCTCTATTTTCATTTATTTTTCTACACATTTTACCCTTCAATATACTTGCAACAGAATTATTTCTTTCAAGCTAGGGCTCATCTTTTTTTACCTCCAGATTCTCGTTTTGGGCTTAAGCAGCAGACACGCTCATAGGCCTACTAGAATATGGTGAAAATCAACACTGTATTCTTTCATTCTGTTTCCGACTTTGCTGTGGAGCACGAGGTCTTTCTAACAGCATTTGTATCACTTTTCTTATATCACTTTCTTCCACAACACTTCATGATTATGGATGGTGGTGTGTCACTTCATGGTTTTCTTTGTTTGACCTCCTTTGCTCTCATCATCACATCAAATGCAGTTGTGTTGCATTCTTCATCTATTTCCTTTTCTAAACACAAAATATATCCTATATATGATACATTGTTTATCCTCTTCTAAACTGTATGTAGAATGGTGACATCTTGTTGGTTGAAAAGAATAATCACCAATGGTGTAAGGGTTTAGTTAATAATATATTCAAATAATAAGGTGTGTTAGAATGTGTATCATTTTACTTTCATCTTTTGTTTATTTATTTTTAGGTCTGTGTTGACAGCTTAGCTGTCTTTAAGATCCTATTTTTTCCATTTCATCAAAATATGCAAAGATTGGGTTTTGGTTCCACTCGAGGGATTGTTTCACTCTGATTGCAAGCTGTTGGCTTTTTAATGTATTACTCTGCCTCCTGTAGGGGGCTTGTATTCAAATGCATGAGGGTCAGTTTTACATCTGAATAGTTCATTTAATCATCACAAATTAAATGTGTTACCTCACACATACATTGTGAATAGAAAACAATCCTTATTGTTTTTTTTTTAAAGGTGGATGTCTTTTTTAAATGTTTTATTCAGGAATTGAGTGCTAGTCTTAGGTACATATACGCACTTTTGTTTATATGCACAAATGCATTTTAGACAGCCAATAGAACTGTCTTTAATGTGGTAACTGATGTAGACACAGACATGAGCAAATGCAGTTTGCATACATTAGTACAATAACGTCAGCCTTATTGTATTCCTTGTTTCAAATAATATTCATGTGTTGCTTCCTCTAACTTACCTGATAAGTATTGTTGTCATCATTTCATGTTTTGAGAAAACTTTATTTCTTGTGTGTAATAAACCACTTTTTTCATATTTGTTTGATTTTATTTTAAATGTTTTGTTTATTTTCAAGATTTGGGTTTGTTTTCATTTATGTTGACTTGTCATATTTTTGGGGGTAGGTGGCAGTAGGTGGGCTAGGAGAGGCTTTGTTTTATAGTCAGCAGTACATTCCTCACAGTTGCCAGGGTTCCTGAGGAATGGGAACTGTTGTTTGAAAACATGTGCCAATAATTATTTTACACAGTTTGCCTTTATACTTTCAAAGATGTGGATGAAGTTTTTAATTCATTTTATTCTGTTTCAAAAAGTAATTTTGCAACATTATTTTATTTGTAATGTTTATTCATGATTGTGCTTTTCATGTCAAAAACCTTGTTTTGAATGTTGTTATCTTTATCCATCATAAATGTAGAAAAGTTTCATTCAACTTTTAAAGACGTTTTTAAAAAGTTCTAAGTTAAAGGAAGTAAAAAGAAATCTTTTCAACAACTTAAAATAACAATGTACTGGTACTGATGGTATTGCAAATTATATACTGGATGTAGTGGACACCAGGTGACTAGCAAATAAGTGTTTGCACTTCAGAGTAGTTTCACCTTCCTACAAACTCTCATTTTAATCCTGGGACTCTACAAAATGTTATGCTCTACTGGCACAATATTCACAGCAAAGGGAGGCCACCATACAATTACACAAGATGTCGCGTTTTGAAGAAGCCACATCAATCACTGTCAGCTGTCACTGGACACACACCAAGATGGCTTACCCCGTGGGGCATGCACATCTGAAATCAAAGACTTCAGTATACAAAACAATGGAAGTAAACATATCAGCTCAGATATTCTTGCCTAAACCTTAACATCATATAGGGTCAAATTGTCATGTACAGAACGAGTTCCTGATGTCAAAGACTACGGAGTGCAATGCAAAGGAACAATGTGCTACCTCAAATGCTAATCCCAGGCATGCCAAGAGATACATTTACTGCCCCCACTGCATGACCCCGCTCTTCCAGTGGTATAAACCTATAAGATCACTAAGGTCTGCCGATCAAGGACTGATTGTAGTCCCTAGAGTCAGGAAGGCTCGTTGGGGAGGAAGGAGTTTCTCCCTAGGAGCAGCTAAGGCCTGGAACGCTCTGCCACTGGCCCTCAGGCAGACTTCAGACCTGCTGCCCTTTAGGAGGGCCCTGAAGACATGGCTTTTCACACATTAATCTTCCTGTCCTGCACACCAGGGGTCATACAGCGCCAGGACACCGTTTGGTAACAGTGCGCTTTACAAATGTGAAAAATAAATAAATAAATAAATAAAGTCTATGTGTCACAACATAGTATTTGAACATGTAAGCTAACTCTTAAGGTTCACTTACCATGTCCTCTTAAAATGACTGGGATATAACAACTCATTGTTGGATGGGGAGTCATACAGTGTTTGTTTAAAGCTGCTTTGTGTATGGGTTGCAGTAGAAAGGCAATAAAGGGTAATGGCAGCCAAATCTGATCAGCAAACACGAGGGTGGCCCTCACCTTTGTTGCTATCTCACTAACGCCTGAAACACTGGCACTTCTACAGGATGATATCACTTTGTCCATTGCACAAATTTCTCTGGCATTGATGTTCACACAGCATTCATCCAGGAAAAGAATGGAAAGTTTTAAACATTTACTGGGGATAAATGATGATCACTACTACTTATGATAAAACTTTAGTAGAAGTTGATATGCCATGTCTGAGCCTTTCTAATTACTTCAGAAGCCAATGACGAAGTGGATCAGCAACTTGCTGGCATTATAACATTGTCTTTTTAATGAGTGAAGCTGAATTATTGACATGTTATGCTGTCTATGCTAATCAGTCTGGTTATACAATAAAGAGGCTTTACAACTCTTTGGTACTGTAATCTAAGGCATTAATCATGGGGCACAACAAGTAATTACAAGGGTGTGTGAGAACTACATAGCAGTTCAATCATGCCAGCAAGGGTCACCTAGCAATTGTATGCAGGGGTAAGCATAAAATATCAACAGAATGTTATAGTAGTGTGAAAAACATAAATGCTTTGGGTTTTAATGTCTTTTTTTTAAATGTGTACATCACAACATGTACTGTACTGATAGATTTTATAATCAAATATGATATTTTTTTATTGATCTGGAGTGCCCTTTTAGTTTTTACGTCTGCTACGTTTAATGGCTCTAGTAGGCACAGGATCCTTTTTATTCGAGGTAGTATATTTGCACATTTCCTGCATTTCGCAGAAAAGCATAGGCACATTTCCATTGTTGGAAAACTGAAGAGCAATTAAAAATAATAAATGAAGTCAGCAGTATGCTTAGGTATTGTATCTTTTGCCTCAAGGCCATCTTGTATTTTCTTTGTGAGAAGATCCTGCCAACTCTTCATTAGATGAGTTCAGCTGGAAATAACACGTTCCTGTCATATGTTTGCACCCCATAGACTTGTATGAAGAAATAAATGTCTATAACCCATTTAATTTGACATCCATTTTAGCATTTCATGCTCCAACTGCTATTTCTGGGCAAAAGCTTTGGACGTTTTTTCTTGATTATTTTCTGTGCTGCTCACTATTTTGCATTAAACCTAGTTAGACTTTTGGCTTACCAATGTGTTGTGTTTAATTTTAACAAAAGCAAAGCCAGGAGTTGTCAGATAAATCCAACCATGAAAAATGTTCTTGTACCATAATGCCAGTTATAGATTGGTAAAGTGAAATTCTATGCACAAAATGCCAGAATATCTTTCCAGACTGTCAATGAGTTCGTCCCAGCAGTGAGTACAATAAAAAGGTATGGCCTAGCTTAATAACACTGGGAGCTTCTGTAATATCAGTATTACAGAAGGGGTCAAACAATCGTATGGCCCCATTTGTAGTACCAAAATGCCTCGCAGTCACACAAAGCAGCCACACTACCTGGTAGTCAAGTTTAGTTTTTATCTTATTGATGGAATATCTAGTTTGTGTTGCCTTCCATAAGATCAAAGACATTGTTGAGGTATATGCAGGGATATTTGGTGCCTACTTTTTAAATACACTGTCCCATGCCCTGGGCCTACTGAGCGGTGACCTACATGTAGTAAAAGGAAAGGTTTGGGCCTGGTTAGTGGGTGCACTTGCCAGGTCAAAATGGCAGTTTAAAACTGCACACACAGATACTGCGGTGGCTGGTCTGAGACATCTTTGTAGGGCTACTTATGGGGGTGGCACTATCAGTGCTGCAGGCCCACTAGTAGCATTTGATTTACAGGCCCTCGTCACACCTTACTAGGGACTTATTAGTAATTCAAATAAGCCAATCATGGATAATCCAATCACCAATACAATTTAGACAGTGAGTATATGCACTTTAGGACTGGTTAGCATTGGTAAAGTACCCAGAGTCCTAAAGCAAAAACAAGTCAGAAAGAAATAGGGAGAAGAAGGCAAAACCGATTGGGGATAACCATGCAAAAAGGGCCAGGTCCAACAACATTGATGGGCCTATAATTTAGATGCCCAGAGGCATAAAGTAGATTGTGGTTGTGCCATGACTCAGATTCCCCTATCAGTAGCTTTTTACACTGGCAGCCATAACACTCTTCTGAAAACAGTTGAAAACATTGGCATCTATGATCAAGCATACCAATGCATCAAGTATTTCATTCTTGTTACTTCAGTCGGTAAAAATGTTCACTGCATTCCCTGACTTGTGAGGCTTCCATGAATCAATAATCTTCCTTCTCCTTCATAACATTTGTCTGAATTCTAGACAATGATGATGTGATCAAATAATATATTCTACTCTAAACACACAGTGTGTGCTTCAACTGTAGCCTGTCATTACACTCCTTCTCATCAGCATTCAATTTGTATGTGAATGTGTCTTAAGAGTCTAAAAATGAATCATAATGAAACGGAAAATGTATTGATCTAGTGTAACATCAACTACAAATGTCTAGTCTGCACAATCTTTCTCAGTCTAACATCTGTACTCAGGATTTGTTATATATTCTTTAATGTTGATATCTACTTAGCATTGCTAAGTAGGCTGTTTTCAGCTTAGCATTTTTTATTCTACTCTCCATTCTGGGGACTGTTGCTTCTTCCTTTTTCTCTGCATCTCTTCATCTTCCTGCTCCTAAAGTGCACAGACACCCATTTGATTGCCCTATTGGATTACAAACGTTGTGACTAAGGAACATATCACTCCAATCACAGTTGTACTAGAAAGACTTAAGGGGTCTTCTGTTCTCTCCTTGATGCTCATCTAATATTCAGAGTGGATTCTGATCTTCATAAAATATCCCTGTGCATTCCACTATAGCAATTCATGTTCTCCCTTAAAGTTAAAGAAATGCCTCACTTTTTAGTCAAGGACTGCTCCCTACTGCTCCTCTATGTGGGCCTTCTCATTAGTCCTGGGTGGTGAACTTCGCTCCATTCGCGGAGTTTGCAGAGTTTTCTGCACTTTGCACTCCGCGTAGTTCGGGTAATGCAGAAAACTGCAGAGGAGTTTTTTGCCCACTCGCAATCGCGAACGGTAAGTTCGCGAGCGCGAGCTGCCGCTCGGGTAGAATTTCTACCCAAGCGGCAGGAATACCAGCACAAACTGCAGTTGGCACTGCACTCCGACACTTGTGGAGCTTCACAGAGTTTTTTTGTAACTGCGCGGAGTTTCGCGTAGCAAAACTCAGTGAACTACGCCCAGGCCTGCTTCACATTGGGTAACCCCCTTCCACGAGTACCGTTGGTTCATTCTATATTGTAGGAAATTTCTTTTTCCATCTTGTTTCAGTCAATATCCAACAATCTTGCTGTCCAGCAAGAGCACAGTACTCTTTGCCAAAAAATTTAATTACATTTTTCCGCTCTCTTTAATATAAGTTTCCCTTACCATGTACTAACTCGTTCAGATCCCTCTTTCCATCCTGGGATAGATTGCACCTGCATCTCGGACTACCTGACTTTATCAATTAATGAAATAACCAAACACACACAATGGGGGTCTATATCTGGGCCTAGCGTGCTCCAAAAGGTCTAAACACACTACTAACCAAGTCAGTGGGCATAGCTGAGGCTATATACCAATTAGCTTACTCATAAAGTGCCAGCTTTGGCAAACGGTGCTTTGGGATTCACTGCAAATATCGAATAGACCCATACAGAGAAAAGCTGGATGTCCATCAACATCAGATGTAGATCATGTATTCTCATTTGGTCATCCATAAAGGAATGGTGTTGTCCCATGATCATTGGGACTCGTCCATAACCTATATTTATCGGGGTCACATCTCCAAATGTAGTGAAGACCATGCGAGCCAAGATCGTGATGGAGTCTGGTGCAGTGCAGAAATAATAAAGTGTAGTGAGGTTAAAAAAGGATAGAAGATCAATACAAAACTTAAATATAAGTTGATCTCTCCCTTACTAAAAACAAAAAGAACAGTGCAAAGATGCAGTCTAACCATATAACTGCATGTATTCGGCCAACATGTTTCAGCCTCAGGGGAACCAAATCCCGCGGCTTTCTTCAGGGCCACAGTCCTTAAGGTTTGCTACTGCATAAAAAACGTGAAAAAGTAACTAAATCAATCAAAGGATACAACTGTGTCGTACATGTTTCTCTCAGTCCTCTGTATCAACCAGTGTCGATTGTATCTGTTCACAAAAAATCAAAAGTATATAGCATGAATCCCAAAACAACATTGCTTATTGGTCTCAGTCCCATACATAGGTAACTGCACCTGTTTAACTTGCTGTGTACTGACCTGCGTTGTACAGGGAGCAAACCTCACCTCACCTGGTACCTTGCTCAGGATAAAATGAGGCCCCGCTCTGGAAAAGGAAAAAAGGGGGATGAAAGAGAAGCTGTAGGCTACACTAGCCTGGTCTGTCTCATAACTACCTTGACTGATACCCTTATAATCTTTCTACCTTTTATGAGCTTTCACCAGGTCTCTAGCTAAAAGAGCAACAGGACTTATCTCCAGCCCAGTCCCAGGAACCACCTCAGCCCATCCATTACTCGATCAGAAACTAATACAGAAACTATTATGTACTATATCAAATTAATTGGTGTTGAGAGAAACGTTATGTGGGAGGGACAGGATGAAAAACCCTCCTTTAGCACAGGTAGCGATCGAATCAAAATATGTGATCTCTCATCCTCAACAGTAACCTTACTCTAAGTTGGCACTCGTCTCACCTGTCCGTCGTTGCCTCATAGCCTTCTGCTGAGCTCAGAGGGAGGCAACAAGGGCGGTGTCGTGGCCGCTTATAAGAGTGTTAGTGGGGGAGGGGCCTACCTCGTTGTGTTCCCTTCCCTTTAGCATAGTAACATGAAGTATAAGTATGTTACGTACCCCTGGGTGGGAGTTGCGCTCTTTTTCAACTCCTTAAAAACGTACGATTACCTCATTCGTATGTCTCACGGGGATCAGACCTATTCCGTTGCCTGTTCTGTTTACCAAAAAACTCTCGCGAGATCTACGCAGGGGACTACAAAGACACGTCATCGCATGGGCGGTTGTAGTTCGTAAGTTGATATTCAACGATTCGCCCGATAAACGTGAAAGTGAACCCTCAAAAGGGATGAAGAATAAACAGATAGGTCAAAGTATTCTAATAATCATGTTTAATCTTGCCTATCTCAAAACTATAGATATAATAGGTGATACGTTTAGCGGATGATAACACGTATACCTTGCAGCGAAATTGTTCACTATATAAATGATCATAGTCTTTTTTTTCATAAGAGACAAACTTTATTGAGTCCTGAACAGTATAAGGGGCCAGTAAGAGCATCTATTGGCAGAACTGTCTTATCGACACTTATCAGGACAAAGCAACAAGAGTAGAGTGAGGAGATATGAGTTGTGCTATCACTAGGTGATTGGTGCAGTCCTCCATTTGTGAAAATGCAGTATGTACACTGTTCAAACATGCGCACAATCATATAGATATGTGTAATTACGTAGAATAAATGTTCTCAGTCGTGATGCACTCTTCAGTCTGCCCATTGAGGAGGTGCTGTCAGAACAGGAAATTGAAAAGTGAGCCCTTTTATTAGTGTTGAATTCTGCCATGTCTACACATACAGTGTAGGAGCCTCGGACGTCCTATAACATCAGTTCAGGGCTGTCCAGGGGATTTCATCATTCAATCCACAAGTATCAGTGGTCAATTTATAGACCCATTTTTGTTCTTTTAGAAAGAGAAACCTAGAGATGTCAGCAACATGTGGCGCAACATACGGTTTTTCCAAAACTGTCCAGGTAAAATCTGTCTCTAGGTGGTTACACTCTAGGAAATGCTTAGACAGTAGCCCATGCGATGACGTGTCTTTGTAGTCCCCTGCGTAGATCTCGCAAGAGTTTTTTGGTAAACAGAACAGGCAACGGAATAGGTCTGATCCCCGTGAGACATACGAATGAGGTAATCATACGTTTTTAAGGAGTTGAAAAAGAGCGCAACTCCCACCCAGGGGTGCACAAATGGAGGACTGCACCAATCGCCTAGTGATAGCACAACTCATATCTCCTCACTCTACTCTTGTTGCTTTGTCCTGATAAGTGTCGATAAGACAGTTCTGCCAATAGATGCTCTTACTGGCCCCTTATACTGTTCAGGACTCAATAAAGTTTGTCTCTGATGAAAAAAAAGACTATGATCATTTATATAGTGAACAATTTCGCTGCAAGGTATACGTGTTATCATCCGCTAAACGTATCACCTATTATATCTATAGTTTTGAGATAGGCAAGATTAAACATGATTATTAGAATACTTTGACCTATCTGTTTATTCTTCATCCCTTTTGAGTGTTCACGTTCACGTTTATCGGGCGAATCGTTGAATATCAACTTACGAACTACAACCGCCCATGCGATGACGTGTCTTTGTAGTCCCCTGCGTAGATCTTGCGAGAGTTTTTTGGTAAACAGAACAGGCAACGGAATAGGTCTGATCCCCGTGAGACATACGAATGAGGTAATCATACGTTTTTAAGGAGTTGAAAAAGAGCGCAACTCCCACCCAGGGGTACGTAACATACTTATACTTCATATTACTATGCTAAAGGGAAGGGAACACAATGAGGTAGGCCCCTCCCCCACTAACACTCTTATAAGCGGCCACGACACCGCCCTCGTTGCCTCCCTCTGAGCTCAGCAGAAGGCTACGAGGCAACGACGGACAGGTGAGACGACTGAGAACATTTATTCTACGTAATTACACATATCCATATGATTGTGCGCATGTTTGAACAGTGTACATACTGCATTTTCACAAATGGAGGACTGCACCAATCACCTAGTGATAGCACAACTCATATCTCCTCACTCTACTCTTGTTGCTTTGTCCTGATAAGTGTCGATAAGACAGTTCTGCCAATAGATGCTCTTACTGGCCCCTTATACTGTTCAGGACTCAATAAAATTTGTCTCTGATGAAAAAAAAGAAAAAAAAGACTATGATCATTTATATAGTGAACAATTTCGCTGCAAGGTATACGTGTTATCATCCGCTAAACGTATCACCTATTATATCTATAGTTTTGAGATAGGCAAGATTAAACATGATTATTAGAATACTTTGACCTATCTGTTTATTCTTCATCCCTTTTGAGTGTTCACGTTCACGTTTATCGGGCGAATCGTTGAATATCAACTTACGAACTACAACCGCCCATGCGATGACGTGTCTTTGTAGTCCCCTGCGTAGATCTCGCGAGAGTTTTTTGGTAAACAGAACAGGCAACGGATTAGGTCTGATCCCCATGAGACATACAAATGAGGTAATCGTACGTTTTTAAGGAGTTGAAAAAGAGCGCAACTCCCACCCAGGGGTAGGTAACATACTTATACTTCATGTTACTATGCTAAAGGGAAGGGAACACAACGAGGTAGGCCCCTTCCCCACTAACACTCTTATAAGCGGCCACGACACCACCCTCGTTGCCTCCCTCTGAGCTCAGCAGAAGGCTACGAGGCAACGACGGACAGGTGAGACGAGTGCCGACTTAGAGTAAGGTTACTGTTGAGGCATGAGAGATCACATATTTTGATTCGATCGCTACATGTGCTAAAGGAGGGTTTTTCATCCTGTCCCTCCCACATAACGCTTCTCTCAACACCAATTAATTTGATATAGTACATAATAGTTTCTGTATTAGTTTCTGATCGAGTAATGGATGGGCTGAGGTGGTTCCTGGGACTGGGCTGGAGATAAGTCCTGTTGCTCTTTTAGCTAGAGACCTGGTGAAAGCTCATAAAAGGTAGAAAGATTATAAGGGTATCAGTCAAGGTAGTTATGAGACAGACCAGGCTAGTGTAGCCTACAACTTCTCTTTCATCCCCCTTTTTTCCTTTTCCAGAGCGGGGCCTCATTTTATCCTGAGCAAGGTACCAGGTGAGGTGAGGTTTGCTCCCTGTACAACGCAGGTCAGTACACAGCAAGTTAAACAAGTGTAGTTACCTATGTATGGGACTGAGACCAATAAGCCATGTTGTTTTGGGATTCATGCTATATACTTTTGATTTTTTGTGAACAGATACAATCGACAATGGTTGATACAGAGGACTGAGAGAAACATGTACGACACAGTTGTATCCTTTGATTGATTTAGTTACTTTTTCACGTTTTTTATGCAGTAGCAAACGTTAAGGACTGTGGCCCTGAAGAAAGCCGCGGGATTTGGTTCCCCTGAGGCTGAAACATGTTGGCCGAATACATGCAGTTATATGGTTAGACTGCATCTTTGCACTGTTCTTTTTGTTTTTAGTAAGGGAGAGATCAACTCATATTAAAGTTTTGTATTGATCTTCTATCCTTTTTTAACCTCACTACACTTTATTATTTCTGCACTGCACCGGACTCCATCACGATCTTGGCTCGCATGGTCTTCACTACATTTGGAGATGTGACCCAGATAAATATAGGTTATGGACGAGTCCCAAAGATCACGGGACAACACCATTCCTTTATGGATGACCAAATGAGAATACATGATCTACAGCTGACGTTGATGGACATCCAGCTTTTCTCTGTATGGGTCTATTCGATATTTGCAGTGAACCCCAAAGCACCGTTTGCCAAAGCTGGCACTTTATGAGTAAGCTAATTGGAATATAGCCTCAGCTATGCCCACTGACTTGGTTAGCAGTGTGTTTAGACCTTTTGGAGCACGCTAGGCCCAGATATAGACCCCCATTGTGTGTGTTTGGTTATTGAATTGATGAAATAGGGGATTTCACCCTGGGTAGGTCTTTAAACATTTTCCCTCCGACACTTCCTTCTCCGGTTTGTTTAGCTTTATCAATTAATGCCCAAGCAAGGACTACTCACTACTGACCTGCTTCTTCCTGATTAAATAATATTACACTGGATACTATTCCTGGTGTACAGGACTGTGAATCACAGTAAAGTAAGAGGACCCCGTGAGGGGGCAACTCTAACTCCAACAGCATACAAACATGAAAGGGGAAAGAGAATCTTATACTGAACTGGGAATCCAGGGACATTGTGAGTGGCAGACAACATTCTATCTACTAAGAGCACAACATCATGGTAGAAACAGAAAGATTCACGAACACACTCACATGTTTAGTTACAGGTTGCGACACTTAGGGGCTTATTTGCAAGAAGATTGCACCGCCAAAGAGTCAAAATGTTTGACTCATTGGCAGCGCTGTCAGAACTCCGTATTTGCAAGGTGACGTATCTTTTTCGAGTCCTGAGTCAAATGGAACCTGCGTCTGAACAGCCTGTGTCATATAAGTATTAATATATGCAAGAAAGGCGTTCAATTGTAATTTACACAAAAAAACAGACTCATGGATATTTACAAGTTTTTACAAAAGTGATGGATTGCTGGCTTAAGTCATGCAGAGGCCCAAAAGCATCAACATTCCTGTGCCTGTGAAAACTCTCATGTAGTAAATGAGGCATTGACATTGGTATATAAAGAGAAGCCAGAGAGGACAGTGTGGCAAGCACATCTACAACATAGAGGTGCTTATTTTGCAGTTGGGAATCGCAAAGAAACTACCACCAGCATCCCAAAAACCCACCACCACAAAGGCAGCACAAGAGAAGGGAGCGCATTTATCGCCAGCGGACTACCCTAATTTATCTTAGGGAGGATGAGGTCATGGGTTACTACCCACTCGGAAGGGAGTCCATTGTAAAACTGCTACACCAGATAGCACCAAGGATCCAGGTGTGAAATCCCAGGGCCACAAACATTCCTCCCGAGGTGAAGCTCATATCAGTCCTGCCCATGTTGGCATCAGGCTCATTCCAGACCATTTTGGTACACAAAAACCTCAAAAGTACAATCACAAAACATTACAAATGCAATTAAAATTTCTAAAAATAACAATGAATGAATTTTATTTGTTTGGTTACTAAAAACCATTACATAAAAACAGAATACAAAAGTATCAACATTACAAAAGTTAAAAACCAAGAAAATTGCAATAGTTCAGTTTATCTGATTGCTCCATAGGTGCTAAACGAGCTGGGGAAAAGGATCAATGACCGGCGGGTGGCTCTGGAGACCGGCTTGTGAAAGCCGTCAACTTTGCCCGTGCTTGAAAAATGAACTTTCCAAAGGCCGCCATATGCTTTACCGTGGACAGTGTATAAAGATGAGTGATCCCCTCCTCTGCAGAGCGTGACCCCGATTGTCTTAGTAATGGCCTAAGGTAAAGACTACGGGCCGGGCGGAGGGCTGGGCAGCAGAAGAGGAGATGGGCCAGAGACTCACGTTTGTACCTGCAGAGCCTGCATTCCCGGACTCCTGAGCTGGCCTTGCCGCAGGAATGTAGTTCTTTGAGGGGCAGTGGATGTAGTCTGTAGGCCAAAATCTTATGAAGGGCAACGCGGCCCACAGCATGCGTGAGGTGATGTTTGGGAGTGTGCAGGGTTTGCGGGAAACACAGGGTCTTATGCAAGTCTTTTCTTCTCAGAGACTCCAGGTCCAGTTCCTGTGACCGAACCCGCACTTGTTTTTTAATCGCGTTCTTGATGGCAAAGTATTTGACATGTTCAGGGTTCCATGAGTCCATAGCAAGTATGAGGTGGGTTTTAGCCACTTCGAGGGTGTCCGACCAGGGGTTCTCGGGATCTCTGAATATACACTTCATGACTGCCTTTAATGTGTTCTCCTGAGCCGCCGTTGTTAAAAAGTAATATTTTACTTAAGGCGGCCAGCTCCTCCAGATTTTGCCGGTTGAGTGAGAACTCCAGGCGAATGAGGGTGTTTCTAGTGCACCTTGGAAGATGGGAGACTTTTTTATATGCTTTGCACTGGATTTTTTCTAATTCATTGTTTAGTTTGCCCGGGAATGACTGTAGAGCATAATTGAGAGCAGGCATAAGCTTGGCTTTAAGAACTCTATTAATGGCCATGGTAGACGGGCTATGTAAGGAGGCTTGCAGCTTGCAAATGGCATAGGTGATGGATTTACCTTTGGCCTGGATTGACTTAAGGTGGGCACTTGCAAGCCCTGATTCCTGAAAGCAAATGCCCAAATAGATATACCGCTGCGTGGTTTCCAGAAGGAGATTGCCTAGCCTCCATTTGAAAGCTTTCTTCCTTGGGTGATGACCAAAAATAATCACCTTTGACTTGGTTGGGTTTGCTACAAGCCTGTTTTTGTCGTTATATGCGGCAAGTGCCGTCAACACCTTTTGTAGTCCCATTCTCGTGTGGTCAAAGAGGACCAAGTCATCAGCATATTGCATGAAGAGAATTTTGTTACCACCAATCTTTGGGGTGGCCAAGGCAGCCCCAGTCAAAGCCTTCTCCATGTCCGCGGTATATAAATTGAATAATAACGGGGCTAGCACGCACCCTTGTTTTAATCCTCTGTCTGTGTGGATCTTGACAGATGCGTAGTCCCTCGAGAGTTTAACTCGCACCCATGTTTTTTGGTAAAGGTACTGTATCGCTCTTAGCAGTACAGAGTTGATGTTCCATTGGACCAGCTTGTGGCTCAGAATTGAGCGGTCTACCCCATCGAATGCCGCTGAATAATCAATAAAGCAGGTGAAGAGTGGAGTGCTTTTGCCTGTCCGAGCGCGATATGCCAGAAAAGAAAGTGCGACGATGTTGTTGACCGTGGCTGACCCAGGTCTAAATCCAGTTTGGCAAAATGGAAGAATGCCTTCTGCGCTTGACCAATCTGCAAGGTCCCTCAAGATGGCGCTAGCATAAGCTTTTCCCTCAATGTCCAACAGGGCAATCATACGGTAGTTGATAGGTTCGGTTTTTGGGCCTTTTTTATGGATAGGCTGTAAGAGCGAGCCTCTCCATGAGTCTGGTACGACCCCCTGAAGCGAACATTCCGAGTACATATGGGTCAGTTTGGTGGACCAGAAGTCGATGTTTGCCTTCAATAAATGACCCGGGAGACCATTCGGGCCTGGAGCAGCATTTTGTCTGATATTTTTAATGATTTTGGAGACAAGCAATTTTCCCGGTGGAGCCATCATCTCGGTATATATACCTAGATTGTCCCCTGCAGTGGATGTATCGTTTTGCATGTCAGCAGCACCATCATAGGTATAAAGTGCTTTTACATGGGTGACCCAGGTAGAGGCTTCAAGGGAGTATTCTCTGTGATTTGTATCTCGGCCCAGGTTGCATATGTACTTCCAGAACTCTTGTGATTTTCCCGGGCTCAACAAATCAAAGATTATTAGCCATTGTGCGTCACAATGGGCACGTTTTGCTGCCCAAACCTTCTTTGCGTGGCTTTTTTTGGCTTCTTGTAGTAAAGTCTTGTTTGGGCTTGTCCCGATTTTGCGGTAGAGTTTGCGTGTCTTGTTTAGATTTTTGGCGCTTATTTTGATTTCAGTATTATGACCATATATTGGTGGAGGCTGCCTGTGTGATGTATTATTCAAGTTCCCGCGAAGAATCACCGCAAGGGTCTCTGTTGTGATACTCCAGGTTTCTATGGCGCCCATTTTCTGTTCGCTTGGTGGCCAGCCTGACCAATGATTTGCCCAGCTGTTGAATCTATTAATTGCGGACTGCTCCCTTTTGATCCTTCTGGGCAGCTTTATTAGTTCTTCTCCATCGGCTTCCCCGATGAATTCAAGCTTATGGCGGTGGTCCACTTTGAGATTCAATGTAACGATTAGAGCGGCGTGATCGCTGTCACTACGCGGTTGGACTGAAAAGCTTGACATTAAAAGTTGGAGTTTGCCACTTAGGATTATATAGTCGACCGTAGTGTTATTATTAAATGTGGGAGCTACAGTCAGCCCAGGGGTGCTCTTTAGGAGAACTGAGTGCGCCGTTGCCAGATTATAGTAATTTAGTAGATCGTTCAAAGCATTGGTGGCCCCGGCCTGGCACCTGCGTGTGGATAAAACCCCTATATTATGACAGTTAAAGTCACCAAGAATAATGCATTCAAGGCCCGCAAATTGAAGCATTAAACGCTCCAGGTGGTGTATCAGCGTGGCCATGTTAGAGTTAGGCCCATGGGGGTTGTGATAAAGATGAACTAATAAAAATTAAAAATTGCTGTTTATCAGGCGACAGCCTTTCAGGATCCCTGCCTGGAAAGTATCTGGCAAGTTGGATATTTCTGCGAATTGCAAATTAAGTGAGTGTTTGATGTAAATGCATATCCCACCGGCAGGTCTACCGAAAATGTTGAGCTTTTTCGCGGGTTTTCCATACTCAACATATCCTCTCAAGGAGAGAGGCTGCATTTGCCAGGTTTCTTGTGTGCAGATGATATCTGCCTCCTCCATAAATGAAACCGCAGTTTGTTTAAGAAGCAACCTCGTGAGCCCAGCGACGTTCCAAGACATGATTTTCAGGCTCACTGGAGGACATTCCTTCTCTGAGGGCTTTGGGTGCATGTTTATCGTGCAGCGGTGGAGGTGGTCCCAGCCTTTAAGACAGGGACCATTAGGTCTTGGAATTTAATGCAAGCGGCAACCAGGGCCAATCTTTATACGTGGATCCCAGTGTGGCGCATGTGCGTGTGCCCTGGATTGGATTCATGGTTATCTTTATTGGGGTTCTGATGGATTGACCAGTGTTTATGCCCCCTTTAGACCCCTGGTGGCTGGTCACCGTTTTTGAATGGAAGGCGCCTGCGCGCGTGAAGACTCTCCAGCTGATTTTGCCATATTTCCCGTCGGGGGGTATGCCGGCAGTGATTTTAGTATAAAAGGATATTTTTGTAGTCGCTTGGGTTTTATCTTAATGCCCCAGCTTTCCAGAAGCTTATGCTGGCTTTTCAAGGCCTCTGCCATAACCGAACTCGTGAAAGTTAACTCCGCTGTTTCATTTTTTTCTTCCTCATCTGGCGGTAGGAAGGAGATGGTTTCAATATCCCTAGTATTTATTCCCTCAAACCCTGGGATGTTTGCAAAAAAGTTTCAGAAGGTTACTACATTTGAGGATGTCCCACCTCCCCTGCGAGACGTAATCTGGGTAAAGCCTAATTTCCCGGTCCTGTGTTTGATCGTAATTTAAGTAACCAACAGAGCCCGCGGCCTGGCCGCCTGTGTGTGGAATTCTAGGAGGGCAATTTTTAGACGAGGGGTTAACTGTGTCCTTGGTATCTAAGACAACCCATGGCACTTGAGGCGCATCATGTATCGTCGACATTGCTGATGCGACGACCAAGGGGTCGTTTGAGCGAGCATCATATTCAATAGTGCAGATTTGAGTAGTTTCAACGGCGTTTTGACCTTGTAATTCGGTTACTTGTCTTATAAAAGGTGCTGGTGGAACCGGCCGGTTGGGCAGCCGGCCCTGGATTAATTGATGCGTCAGCAAGATATAGGGCTTCATGCTTTTGTTCCGAGCTTTCTGGTATTGTGGCGGTTGCCACTAGTTCTATAATTTCCGATGTCTCTTTATGATCTTGCGTCTGGTTGCCGGGGCGTAACCATTCCCGTATAGATTTATTTTTGTTCGCCTTGTTCAGTTTTTTAAATTTTTTCTTATTTTTCCTCGATAGATGCTTTTGGAGAGCTGGACTGGTCGCAACGGAAATCTGCTGCTGAACATGGGTTTTTGTTATGGTCGATGGGAACTCTGCTGAATTTGCATTGAACAATAATGGGGGTTCCACCATAACAAGTTTATTTTCATTGCCACTTTCTGTGCTGTCTAGTGGAGAGATTTTTTAGCCTTTTTTTTTGGAGGGATCAGGCGCTGGAGCCATTACGGTTGAGGCCTTGTTCTTGCCAACTTCTGTTTTAAGATCCTCAATTAATGTAGTCATGATGTGCGGGAGTTTTTCTAAGTTTTTCAAAATAGGTCCGCAACTACATGGTTCGGGCTTGAAGTTTGTGCTGTCCTGTGCTCTGCGGATCAGAGAGTTCAGGTGATCCAGTTTTGCATCAACCCCAGAGATTAAGTTTGCCATGATTGCGACTCCAGTCATGGAAATCAGAGTCTCGTTGATCAATGTTAGGTGATCCACAAAAACTGGGGGGATTGTCCCCCCTTCTGCTGATGGTGGGTGATAACTGAGACATTTTGTCTTGGTCCGGAAGACTCCAGTTAAGCGAGATCGGAGACTGGATGTGACCTGCTGGTGATTCTGTGGCTACTCTTCCTCCTTCGACGGAACTTTTGCTGCTACAGGGCGCGTCAGGTATGTGATCTCCGTTTCCTGCTGCGCGGCGGTGTTGGCCGGTACCTACGTCGGCCATCGGGGCTCCTTTAGTGGCCAGATTTGACTGTGGATTTTTTGACGCTTGAGGGGGAGAGGTTCTTGTACTGTTGTGCTCGGTTCTCGAGACTGACCTGTCAGGTGGCTCTAACTTGAGCAATTCTCCCCCTGAAGCGTAGTTATTATTGGTGAAAGGGGAATCCCTTGAGCCTGGGACGCGATAAAGCTCGAGCTCTGACCATCCTCTGGAGGTATGGTAGACAGTGTGCTACTCTGAGGCCTGGATAGTGTAGCGGGACTTGTGGCCAGAGGGTGTAAGAAAGTTCTTATATCTCTGTTACCTGGGGGCCCAGAGCTGGCTACGATAGCACCGGTACGGGTGGTTAAAATGGCTCGATTATAACGCTTCCCCTCTTCCCCTGGTTGCGGCGCTACGGTGTTTGGCAACACTGTCGGTGCAGGAGGCCCCATAAGTAACCCTGAAGGCGCTGGTGTGGCTCCTGTGGCTCCGGATGAATCCGAGAGTGTTCCCTCCAAGAGCATTGACCCAGTATAAAGCTCCCATACTCCCAAGGGGTAGAAGAGTTTTGCCTTCCATCTTCTGGCAGATCTGTGGGGGCGAGGCTTTACCTGTGTCTGGGCCTGCAATAGGGTTGAGTTTCTGGTCCTCATTATTTCTCCTGTGATTTCCTACTGCTCTCCTACAGCGTTGGCGTTATCCACTTTGAAATCGTCGGGACGCTGAAGAAGAGGGCGGTGTTCCCGTGGCCCCCTAAGGTGGGCAGGCGCTCTATATTCCTTCAATTCGTAGTCCTTCTACGCTCTAGATCACTTGACTAGATCACTTGAGGTTGAAGTCTTTTCTCATTAAGTATCTAGTCCTGCAGGTTGAATAGATCAGTGTCGGTGGCGGTGTTGTTATCACAGCGCTCAGAGCTCCACACAGCGCTCACGCCTGCCTACCGCACATTTAGCGCTTTAGCGCCGTGGTCGATGTCGATGGGTGATTGCACGGGGGTCAGAAAGTTACCCGGGGGGCCAGAGGGTGAGACGCCCCCCCCCTGCTAGCAGGCGTTGTTATCACAGCGCTTAAGACAGCGCTCACACCTGCCAGCAGCCCCAGCGATACCCTGCAACCCCGTTGACCTTCGGGAGTGTTTAAGTGTTTTTAGCTTTTTCCGAGGCGGCGGCTATTCCTTGCTCGACGCCTCGCTCAGTACTTGAGGCGCTTAGAGCACTCAGGTGTACGCCCGGGCGCTCACTCCGTCTACCTTCTGCCTTCTAGCGCCAGCAGCCCGCGGCAGCCTACTCCACCTCCCGCCCACCTGCTCACCTGCTCACCGTTTTTCTCGCTATGGGCCAGGGTGCAGGTCCAGTTGAGTTCCGAACCAGCGGACAGAGCAGGAGACGGGCAGGCATGCGGAGCGGGGCTGATGACAACAGCTACTTCTGCCCCGGGCTCCTCTGCTCTCACTGCGTACTTCTTCGGCACCTTGAGCTCATTAGCAGGTCTCCCGAACTTACGGGTGCGATAGCGAGTTGTAAGGTTGACACGGAACCGGCAACCTCCGCGACCTCCTTGCTGTGATGGAAATGGCGTTCTTTAACCCGGAACGTCATTCCAGACTATAATAGGCAGAGTGCCCGGAATCTGCCAGCCATCTTTCTCTGCTTTTCCACCCTCTATCCTGCATGTCATCATCCGCCTAATCCCATAGTACCTCCTCTTCCCCAACACACAACAACTGCAGCTGGCAATCAAGCAAGGCTTCTATGCCATCGCCGGTTTCGCACATGTGTTGGGTGCCATGGATTGCACATGTACAACTGGTTCTCCCTGAATCAACATCCCATCTCTACAGGAATCTAAGCACCCTTACTCCATCAATATCCAGGCCATTGTCGACCATCGGGGGATGTTCACCAATGTGCTGGTCAAATACCCAGGGAGTGTGCATGACACAAACATAATCAGGCTCTCCGTCATTAATGAACACTTCCAGAATGGCCAATATGGGAATGGCCTAGTGGTAGGTAAGCAAACTCAAGTATCTAACAGATCCACTAACAGCCAGAAATGGATCACATAATGCCCATCTCTGTGTCTGTGGGAGCGGATCAGCCCATATGTATGAGGGGTGTGCTCCAATAATACACCTTTCATCATGCCACATGAGTCAAGCCAACTCACAACTCACACATGCCAGCACCCCTAAAATCATCAACATAGAATATTGTTCTACCTCGGAAAGGCACCACAGTGTACTCAGGACACCAATCTCAGCATGGATATCACACAGGTATGGGAATAAATATAATGAATACACTTATGCAATCCCCTACAACTTCTATTCCTACATATAGACGTCAAGTAAAAATATATTGCGGCTACTCATGCAGTACACAGCTCCCTATGACAACAACAATCTGTACCACATGAGCATGGCCTACATTGTAATACATAAGTGTGAAGCAAAGCGTCCCATGATAACTATTATGCCCAAAAACAAAGTGGGAGTCAGACAATGAATAGTGTTACAATCCATGTGACGTGTGAACAGCATCAAATGGGCAAGTAAGTGTACCATGAAATGTGCCAATGTCATGTAGGGCACCAACGACATCTGTGTATTACCATGGTCCCATGTCTTTGTCAGTGTAAACCATGTCAGTCATGTCACAACCTACCTAGTGCAGGTCAACTAGCCAATTATCAGATCTACCATCTGTCACTTCACACATCTAGTGGGAGCAGATAACATAGAGTGGCCATAACCATCCCCAAATAACAATCACAGAAAGTTACAGAATCAACATGTAAGTCAGGAGTTAAAGGTGTATTATGTCTCAACCCATGCTCAGCATTTGCCATTGCACAGAGTATTGGAGGAGACGTGTACACCTTTGATCAACTCCATGAGTGAAAAACCATTAGAATGTGTATGACAATTTAACTGCACATTACACACATGGACCAGAATTTATCTGTAACAGTGATCAGAGGGCGGGAATAACCCGAGGATTGGATCAGTGGGCGTAGTCAGAAGTGTGGCCAGAATGCACAAAACATCCCAATTTTGAATATTTGTTTGGCATTTCACTAACCAGTTGCACCATATCATGTTACTTAATTCAACCAATGGATACACATGATTATTTATGGTTTAATATGAGTTATTGACTTTAAAGTCAATAACTTTAAAGTTATTAAACTTTAATGCCATTTCTGGAAAGTGCGTGTTTTGCGGCGCGAAGTTTGCTTTGTTTGCTTTGTTATAACGGCATTAGTACACTGGGCATTGTGCTTAATTGCACCCTTAAATGCTAAGATATCTGAAGCATTTGGCACCAGTGCCTCCTACAATGTGACCCACCGGATTAGTTTAACAAAACCTCCAAATGTTGAACTCTTTGGCATTTATATATCGGGATCTGCCCATTCAAAAGGACAACTGTTCCTTTTACTTGTTAAGCTCTAGTTAAATGGGCTTTTTTGTAATATACCACGAGTGGTCACTTGTTGAACTCTCTTTGGCATTCATATATCGGCATTTGCCGGGCTATTTTAAAGTGACCTGTGATTTCTCAGCAGTATGATACTGCTGATTAGGCGATAGTCTATATATACTAGAGATGCACCTACCCAGTCTTTACAGCCGACTGGTTGGGATCAAGGTGCATAGAGTGTGTAATATTTAGGGATTGACATTTCGACACCTAACTATTGCAATGAACAAATTGATTTGTCCCTTGGTAGATAATCTTGGCATTGGGACTATACTGATTCAGACGCTGTTTGTGTTGTTCTAGCCCAATGTGGCAATGAAGTATCTTGGTAATTGAGTCACCCTTGATCGGGCATGTTCCAATGAGTTATATGGATGGAAGCAGCCCTCTGGAAATTTCCTAATATCTGTGAACGGCTAATTTTTCACGCCTGCCCAACCTATGTTTTAAGTAAGTAGTCACTATATTGAGTAGGTTTTGTGTTTCGAATTGAAACTTGGAATATATTTTTAATTCCTGGTTCATTTATCTTTCAGCGAAATTTTGGGTTTGTATGTCAACCTATGCAAGTATACAGCGGGTTGCATTGATAATCACAATAGGTGATGTCTTAATTCCTTTGCCCTCAAGTGGTGGTATTTATTTTTTCACTGTTTTCTGGTGTGATATTTTTTTGGGTTGAAATGGTTTCTTTTGATCACAGGCTTTTCTTGACCCTTATTATTGTAATTTCTTTCTAGCTCTGACTTCTATAAGATACCCTCCTTTCTAGATTAGTTTATTGTGACCCATATGTATTTTACACCATACAGAATCCTTGGACGCTCAAATGAATTTCAGTCCTGATGATGACCGTGTCTGGCTCTGTGTGTGTCTGGCTTTGTGTGTTTCTGGCTTTATGTGTGTCTGGTTCTGTGTGTGTGTGTGTGGCTCTGTGTGGGTGTGTGTGTGGCTCTGTGGATGTGTGTGTGGCTCTGTGTGTGTGTGTGTGTGGCTCTATGTGTGTGGCACTGTGTGTGTGTTTGTGTGGCTCTGTGTGTGTGGCTCTGTGTGTGTGGCTCTGTGTGGGTGTGTGTGTGGCTCTGTGTGGGTGTGTGTGGCTCTGTGTGTGTGTGTTTGGCTCTGTGTGTGTGGCTCTGTGTGTGTGTGGCTCTGTGTGTGTGTGGCTCTGTGTGTGTGTGGCTCTGTGTATGTGTGTGTGTGGCTCTGCGTTTGTGTGTGGCTCTGTGTGTGTGGCTCTGTCTGTGTGTGTGTGTGTGGCTCTGTGTGTGTGTGTGGCTCTGTGTGTGTGTGTGGCTCTGTGTGGGTGGCTCTGTCTGTGTGTGTGTGGCTCTGTGTGTGTGGGTGCGTGTGGCTCTGTGTGGCTCTGTGTGTGGGTGCTTGTGGCTTTGTGTGTGGGTGCGTTTGGCTCTGTGTGTGGGTGCATGTGGCTCTGTGTGTGGCTCTGTGTGTGTGTGTGGGTGCAAATGCAATAGGTCTCGCATTTGCGAGAGATTAAGCTATTGGCATTGGAAATGACAATGCCATTTATTTCTATGTTTTAAAAACTAAAATAATGTCATGAGCAATGCCAATAGCTCTAACTTTAACAAGGACGAGACCATTGCATTGTAAATGCTTGTTAAGATTACATGCACTTTTCATAGAAACAGCTCCTAAAATATTATGGGAAAGCAATGCACAATGGTTAACGTAATGATATGGGCAGCATTAATTTGCGTACGTCAGAGGCTGCTGGGAAGATAACATCATTCCAAGACAGAAAATATTTTACAATGCATCCGGCTTTGAAATAATTATAATGATGACAAAGGTTTTTAGGAAAAAGTAGGTTCTGCCTCCCTACACTTCACGTTGGTGAGTGGGGGAACCAATGCCTGGGAAGCTCACAGGGTTTACCCTTTTCCCTCCACCCCCGATGAAGAAAGGTAGGTCTTCAGAGAAGGCACCTCCCCTCCCTAGGAAGCTTAATGATGAAGGCCGGGCTGGTGCGATCACAGATCACTCGTTTTTTTGCCAAATAACTCGATTATTCCACTGCAGTGGCGACTAAAACTTTCAAAAATGGATTTCGTCTGGTTTCCGCTGCACTGCGGGCCACGGTACAGTCTACAGATGTTCTTCGGCTTCAGATCAGAGAGGTTTTGATTAGAGGTCCGTCATTCTGTTCTGTGTGAATTATAGGTGCTGCTGCCAATAAAGCCCGTCTAACCGCGGGAGTAGGGAAGCTGCGAGCAAACATGGACGGGGCGGAATTTAAAGTGGAAAATGGAAGGAGAGGCGCCTCCAATGTAAATTTCAAATGTGTTACATACTTTTAACCTTTCTTTATTGATGTACTGAAGCTCTCGGTTTAACTTTTATCTCAAAGTGTTTGTTTGTGATTATTTTACCACATGTGGGTCGCAGAGGAGTGCTGGGTATATCAGATAATACCAACAAGAACAGCTTTGTGGAGGTTTCCTTTGAATAAACTGTAAAGGGTGCCAGTCTGCACACTTTTCGTAACTGACAAGCAGCACGTGGGTGATATAATAGGCAGCATGACTTGTAAGTGCCAAGTGGGCCCTAAGTCTTGTGTTACACCTTTAGCTTGTGCAGGTTTTTAGCTGGAAGTATTTCCCTTGCCTGGATTTATTTTTACCCCCACTACGAAACTACAAGTCCCAGAATGCATTTTGATGTTGGGGAAAAGCCAGGAGTGGCTGAAGGTGTCACAGGTGACGCGAGGCCTCTACCTCTATCCTCGTGAGTGGGAGACCCCATGCTTGTACCGAGAAGCAGAAACTTCCTTTGCACTAGTGAAACTGGACTTCGAATTGACTAATTTTTAACCGAAGATATATCACACAATGTATATTTTAGATTACAAAGGTCAAGGCTGCTGTTCTGAAAAAAAAACGAAACATCTTTCTCCTTAGTTCAGCGTTAGGAGAAAGAAAGAGCAGGTATGAATTCGACGATGACCTAGTCCAAGAAGTGTTTGGATGTGGAATGTGTGGTATGCACACTCACACCTTTATCAACTTCCGTCAGGCCCGTGCCAAGAACCAGTAGTGAAGTCATTATGACCTATCCTTCGGTTTGCTTATTCCTGCCAGTAAAGCAATTTCCTTAACAGATAACAGTGAAACCAACTGTGACGTTGCTCGTTTAGTCACAACAGGTGACATTTTTGTTTAACGACTGCAACTTTAAAATGTAAATGGTGATCTTAGGCCAATTGTTGGCAAGTAAGGGGTATGAGACACAAAGAATTTAAGTGAATGGAAGCATAAATCCTATGGAAATCCCTCTTTAGTCGTTCTCCAAAAAGGAATTTCCAAACTCAGAAAGTGCTAAAATTCAGCAAAACAATTGCAGCTTTCATTTTATTCTTGACCAAATGGACAAATTCTGCTTCCTGTGCCATTTAAAATTTTTAAAAAAAGGTCAATGGCTCTCTTCACTATAACAGCATGTAGGGCAAAGAGGTTTCCCCATACACTGTTCTCCACTTTAGATTTAATTGTAACTTCAGTTGGAGGATAAATACATTTTCCACGGACAAATTAGACAAGGTTCAGGAAAAATGACATTTCTTAGTAAGATGCTGTTTCCTGTGCAATATTGCTACACTTTTACTGAAATATATTGATAATGGTTGTATGAATCGTGTAACTTGTGTACTTTGGGAGTACACACACCATTGTGTACTTGCGCACTCATGAACTGCAAAAAAAAAGTATGCAAATACTTCAAATCAAAACTAGGCCGGGGTGTAATCTTTGTTATGTGAGCATAATCCTGCATAGTTCCTAATTATCGGGCCAATCGACACCTGCATAATTATATGTTTTCCTTATGCCTAAACTGACTGCATAGCTTTTATTTGGGATAGGGTTGTTTACTTCAGAAATGCCTTGTGGGACCTGTGAAAGCCGGATGTGCGCAGTACATGACGTACCATTCAACACTTATTGTGCTCTTTACAGAAACGACTACTTTACAGAAACTGGGCAGAGGGCAGTATAGCGGGATAGGTGTACAATTTAATTTATACTGGATGAACAGATGATGAGACTGGACATCTGGAAAGAAGAAAACAATGCGACTTTATCCACCTATAATAAAAAAAACAAGTTACTGATTTCTCTTAAAATATATTTTACTGTATAACGTAGAGTGCTCAAACGAAATGTATTTCTAGGAAGCAAAAAATAAGTTGTAGCCATAATGATTGACACATTCACATATAACTGTCGTGTAAACTGCAGTATTTTACTAAAATATGCACTTTTAAAAATGACATTTCAAACATATCCCAGTTTTGGTCACACACAAAACTATTTGTAAAACAAAATCATTAATCTGTAGGGATGGTTGGTGTGGAAACTATTTGACTCCTCTCCAGGTGCTGCATTTCCTTCATAAGTGTTGCATTTCTATTTGATGAATCACCATAGCTAATTTCCTCCTGTTCAGGAACAGTCTAGTAAATTGACTCACATTTGGGTTTTTTCTAAACTTGTAAAAATAGAGGTAACCCGGTCATGCTACTGCAAGTGTGTGTTCAGAAACACGTGGGGTAAAGGGTTAGCTGACATCTTGACAATATCTTGCATTCCTATCATGGGCCGAAGGCAATGGGAACTCCCCTTTAAGGGAAGGTTTATTGCAGCAGCAAATTAGTTGTCATATTTGCTCCTGAAATGACTGTCCTGACTCGCAGCTGAGTTGCTGACAAGATAATTGTGGAATTTACTAGTTCACTATCGAAAGAATGCATTTATTGCTTTGAGGTCCCCTGAACAAACACACAATGACAGTTCGTAAGTCACAAAAGCACCCTAGTCCGGTGGGAACAGCATTTTTTGATAGCTGTGATAGCTTAGATTTATAGTACTGACCCAGTGTTGCACTGGGGAACAGTGCACAGCAGGGGAGTTAAAGGGCGCTACAGGCAAACATGGCAAATGGGACCTGATAGCTTTTAGCTGCAAGGAAAGACACACATAATCAGTCATGGCCGGTGTAGGTAAGTGCGGTGGGGCGGTGGGGCAGGGCGGGAGTCGGACATACGGATAATAAAATAAAGAAATAAAACCACTTACCTTGCACTCGCCACATCGGCGATGAGGTGAGTACAAGGAAAGTCATTTTATGATTTATTAAAATTTTATTTTCCCTATTCTGTCGTCTGGCGACTTCATCCCTGCCCTGCCTACACCCAACCGCTCTTACCGGCAAATGCACATAATTAGGATGCACAAGGCACGTACGGGCACATGCATCATTGTCAATTGCAATCGCAAACGGTGCGAATCGCAATTTTCGGCAGTTTGCGAATGCAATTGACAAAATTGGGTTGCATCATATTTTTCGCAAATTTAGAAATCGCAATCATGTTGCGATTTCTAAAATTGCGATTGCATTTAAGAAATCGTAATTTGTGATCTCTTAAATGCAATGCATGAACATTTTAAATTTGCGAATTCGCAAATAGGGAGAGGTAAATTACCATGAAGTCGACCTTCATGGTAATTTGCGAAAACCTTCAAATATGCACAAAAGTGCATTTTTGAAAGTTTCATTTTACACACACACATGCCCTTGGGTTATATTTCAGGGGTTATGGGGGGGTCCTTTGGAACCCCCTGCACCCTTGAAATTGCATTCTCAATTTGTGATTCGCAAATTGCGAATCGCAAATTGAAAATGACTTCCCATTCATTCAATGGGAAGGGATTCCTTAATTGCGATTCGCAAATGGTGAATCGCAATTAAGGAATTTTAAGAAATCGCAAAAAAAATTGCGATTTCTTGATGCATAGCCTTTTGAGATTTCTTAATTGCGATTCCTTAATTTTCGCAATTAAGAAATCGCAAACGGCAACAATGATGCATGTGGCCGTTTGCTCTCCTGCACCTGCTACACTAATAATAGCTATGGAAGGTGGTGTGCCTTGTCTTGTAAGAAGCACTCCCTTCAGTAATAGCCTAAATGAGGACATCATATCCCTCAGAGTGGTGTTAGGGTATACATCTGAAATAAATATCTTTATTGGTCTGTCTGCATAGGATGTTGAGCAAAGTGCTTAGGCTTTCTAGCATTTCTATCCATCACACTGTTCTTTGAATGTTAAAGATTGTAGGTTAGTTGTGCAGTTTGATGAGACAGTGGTTAACCCTAATGCACTGGGCCTGGATCCCAAATATTTTTTAATGGTTGAGCTACATTTTTGTGGTCAAAATGTCCATTTGTGGATGCAAATGGCATTTTCTAGTTAATAAATCACGATACTTGAAAGTTCATAAACCAAAGACAGAATTTACTATCCCACAAATCCTGCATGAATGGTTCCCTGGGGACAACTAGGTGGTAACCATTGGAAAAGTAGTTAACACCCACAGTCACAACTTTGAGGGTGTTCACAATCCTTCCCAGGGGGTTTCCACACCCAACAACACAAGTGCACCAAAACCGAATGCCAAAATATGCAAAAAAAAGGAATTTCTCCACCAGAAGACATATTCTCCTGCTGGAGAAATAGAGATAAAAATGCTTTGCAAATAAACATTTCATAGGTCAGCAGGAATTCTCCTAGAAATCTATAAAATGCTTAGAATTTCTTTCTTGAGTAATCCTGGAGATGTTTTTTAGTACCCAAAATGTGAGAAATATACTCAAGTCATAAAAGGCAACTGACAATGAGCAGCCATCTAACTCTTTTAAGTGCAGGTTTGTAAATAGGACCCATAACGTTATGAATTACTGAACACACTGAGTTAACCATATCTACCATACGTTTAGTGTTATAGATTAGTGTGTGAGATACATTTGCAGACTCAGAAACATATTTGATTAAATAGCATGCTATGACTTTTAAGTGTGAGAAAGAATTTGATTGACTGTGAGAGCAGCTGCGGTTTTCTAAGGTTGATGCCAGTTTGGGAACAAATAATACTGGCATGTGAAGTTGTGAACCACGCTGTGGAAAAAATGGCTGGGACAATGTGGTTTCAGTATGAAATGCAAGCCTCAGGAATGATGAGAACATAGCTTAGAGGGTCGAATATGCCCTCATTCCTCAAAATGTTATTTCCCAAAAGGATGCTTGATTCTCAAACCTTTGACTTTGGATTTTCTGAACCAGGAGGGAAGTAAATAATCTCACTACATAGTGTACCACGAACCAACTGCTGTATTTACAAAGAAGAAGCTCATAGCAATCGTGATCCCTCAAGTCTATGTATCACACAATCCTGGTTGTAAACTTTAAAGAGTTTGAAAGAAAAACACATCACACTGCAAAAAAACAGTGACTAAATCTGCAATAGTGCCGCTCGTAGTCGTGATCAGGTCGCCACTTGAACTGCTGGAGTTTTCACCTCTCCTCTATTTTGGGACTGCTGTTGCTGATTCAAGAGCCTGCCTTTACCCGGCCCCTTTAAATTGCCTCTGGACTCAGGACTCGGGGGTGCGGGACTGCGAGGACCACAGGTCTTTGCGCTTTTGCCATCACGCGCACCTGGTGCCTCTTTCCGCCCCTCCACTTCCTACTTAAGGAACACCCCATCCGCCACCGTGGGACGTGCGCGGGGCGAAGCCCGGGCAAGGGGTGGGCCGTCTAAGGCCGTCCAAGGACGACCAAGGCCGGGCTGGGGCCCCCCCCTTTCATCCTTGGCTTTCATGTCTGGTAATGGTAGACATTTACGTGTATCAAAGATATTGAAGGATTATTGCTACGAGTGTGTGATTGCCACTTAAAACTGTGGGCTCGCTTTTTCCATTTGAAGTATGTCTCTGCGCTCTGGGAAGAATCGCCATGTTGCAATCCCCACTTCTGGTGGGGTGGTTACTGGTACTTTGGACCATTTCTTTAAGAGAGCAACCACCATATTGGAAAAGGAGATTGCTTTTGCAGAAAAAAGACTCTCTTTGGATTTAATAATGGGGAACCCTCTTCTTTAGGTCGCATAGCCACGACGGCTTCCCCCGTGCCAGCTAACAATGCAGTGGATGAAATCAGGCTGGTGGACGTTGGGGATGTTTCAGACAGTTCTAGCCTAAATGTATCCTCTTTGAGCTTGGCCCCCAGCATCGACATCGCTGGCTTGCATAATTCCCCTGGGCCTCATACACAAGCTGCTTGTATTTTGTCCCAGGGCTCCCCTGACAGAGCAAAAACTAATAGCAGAAAAAGAAGGGGTAGCTCTTTGTTTGGTCATCTTGCTAAACAGCAAAAGAAGTCGCTAGACCTAGCCCTGAATGACGTTCCTCAACCTTCTACCTCTCCTAGGCCCGACACAGTAGCCCCTATCCCCTCTGTTTGCTTAACAGTCCCTGATGCTGATCTCCTGGGGAAAATTGAGTTTTTGATGAAATCCCTTATGTTGCCACTTTTAGAGAGAACAAGGATGATCAACTCCAAGTTAGACCAGATTGAAAAGCAGGTAGGAGAAAACTCACTCCTACTAACTGATCTTGCCAAGGGTAATGCTAACTCTAAAACATTGGGGACTATAAAGATCCCGGGTCCTTGTACTGCAACTGCTGGGGTGGTAGCTGAAGAACCCAAAAGAAAACAGGAAAATAAAAAATAAATAAACACACCCACCCCAAAAACCAATCTGAAGAAACACGCAGGTACATCTAGCCAGGGTGGGAAGGCAATGGACCAGGCACGTGCATCCCAACCCCTTTTTAGTAACAGTTTACCGGCAGATAGAAGGCCAAATAGGCAATCTCAGCAGATTAAGGAAGTTAGCAAAGACCATCTTCTCACCCTAAATCTTCCGCCAGAGACAGCACCGTATACAATAGTTTTAGTGGGGGTGCGACCCCTCGGGGCAGGTAATTCAGAATCATAGAGGGAACTAAAGAACAAGGTGGTCTTTTGGCTAGATAGGAACAGGACCCTTCCCCCATCCTCAAGAACAGAGATTTTGGGTGTCAGAAGGGTGCACTGGGTGGGCAATAACCCTAAAGATCTTGAGGGGGACTGCATCCTAGTCAAGTTTAGAGACACTTTGGCCGTTGACCACATTCGGAGGGAGCCCAGATTCGGCCGAGTGGGGGATATTCAATCTCTGGGCCTTGAATATTTTTACCCAGGGGCTATGAACATCGGACGCCAAAATTCTGTCTCTATTTTTCGTCAGAGAGGACCCCATGGAGCAAACCCATACCACAGGTTACTGCACCCGTTACCACTTTATAATAGGTTTGATTCCTTAAAAGATCTGGAGGGTGTAGACTGACTCTTTAACATAGATGGTGAGACTAATGATCCTGAAAGACATACAGGTCCAATGGTTTCCCCCCCTGACACTACCACTGAGGTTATCATGCACCCAATTGGACCTAGTAGCCCAATACTTACGCAGGTACCACCAACCCAGACTGCGAGCGGGCCTATGAATTCTAGAGTTAGAGTAAATATGGAGCAGGGTTCCCTGTCAATGGTTTCCTGGAATCTAGCAGGAATAACGAATAAACTTGACCTGCCAGATTGGGGGACATTTATGGACTCCCAAGATGTCTGCCTATTTCAGGAAACCTGGGCCAGGGAAGATCTCCATCGTACAGGTTTTGCCTCATTTTCTATACAGGCTAAATGGGGTGGGAAGGGACGGCCGTCCGGTGGTCTACTCATCTGGGTGGGCTCACACTTGGGTTGTTCCGCAAGTAAATTGGAGACTAACTCCGCGGATATCCAAAGTGTGGTGCTGGAATGGCCCAACGTGGCCAAACTAATATTAATTAACGTATATTCAAGACCAATGGGCGTGTCCAGTGTTTCTGGTACTGTTGAGGATCTATCCCTCTTCCTTGGCTCTATCCCCCAAGGCACTTCATATCTGATAGGGGGTGACTTTAATTGTCAATTTGAGCCACTCCCAGCTTTTCTGGAAGGAACCACACTGGAGGAGGATGACCAATGGGACATACCATCTGTTGGGGGTCTACCGGCTAAGTCATGGACACCACTTGCTACTCAGATCATGGCTCTGACTCTTAATAACTCCATAAGGGCATGTAACGGGCGGGTTACCGGGAATATTCCCCCGAAGCCCACCTATAATAAATCAGGGTCTGAGTCACGCATAGACTATATTTTTTTGGAAACTCGTAACTGGGCTATGGTTAGGAGTTTCGAGGTTACCCCACGTGATGAAAGTGACCACAACCCACTGATCTTGAATTTTCAGCTCCCTGGCACCATCCCCGAGAGTCAGCTGCCTAACAACCCCCGGACTATAGTGCCATCCTATCTAGAAATAGACGGAGAATAAGATGGGCTAAAGTCATAGGGAACCCTGCATCTATTTCCCGGCTTTATGCCACAATCCTACCGGTCCTCCAAAGTGTAGAAGAGTTAATCTTATTAAGCCCTTCCGTGGAGAAACACAATGCTCTTGGTGATCTCCACTTGCAGTTCACCAACGCATTAGCAGATGTGTTGAACCCACGAGTAAATAAAAAGCCCAGCAAACCAATAAAAGCCTCATGGTACAACACAGCCTGCAGAATGGCCAAAGATGGACTCCTGAAGGCTATGAAGCAAAGGGCTAGTACCGTGATGATTATGGCAAGAAGGTCAGAATATAGACACCAAGTACAGACTGCAAAGATCGAGTGGGACACTGACAACTGGTTCGAAATGGTGGGCGCTCTTAATTCTAGAGATGCACGCAAATTCTGGCAGATTGTCAAAAATGGCTCTGCAGACCCTACACCAGCAGCAAAAACAAATATTGCTCACTTTAGCTCTTTATATTCCCTGGTTAACTTAGACCACCCAGATGAAACATGCAACTTACCAAGGAGCTCTGGCTCAGAAATGCCCCAGAATGAATTTACAGTAGAGGAGGTTGCAGCTGTCATTGATAAACTAAGTGCGGAGAAAGCCTGGGCTTGGACAGGCTCCCTGGAGACTTGTTCAAGCATGAACCAACTGTATGGGCACCATATTTACAGGTTCTTTTTAATTCAATTCTGGGTGGGATGGAGGTACCTAGCACTTGGCTGGAGGCAGAGATTGTACCAATCTTCAAGAAGGGTTCTCCTCTGCTCCCAGCCAATTACAGGCCCATTAGCCTCATAGATGTCCCCCAAAAGGTTTTTTCAAGGCTTATACTCGACAGCTTATTGGAGTGGATGCTTGAACACTCTGTCCTGAGCCCCTATCAAGCGGGGTTCAGAAAGAAAGTCTCCACTATAGACCAAATTTTCCGCCTGGCTCTCCTATTTTGGAAAACCTCCTAAATATGATTATTCGCCTCCATACAAACAATTACGCGCAGGTCAGATGTGGCCAGGATGGTTCCCTTTCCCATAGATTCCCCGTTGACAGGGGGGTGAGACAGGGTTGCGTGCTTGCACCGACCTTGTTCTGCCTCTATGTCAACGGGGTAATCTCCTACTTAAATGAGGTCCAGGACGGCGATGTCCCCAGACTTGCCGGAAGCAGGGTGCCGGCGATCATGTTCACCGATGACACCCTGCTTCTGTCTAAGTCACCTATGGGGATTCAGCGAATCCTCAAGGGTTTTGAGGAATTCTGTGGAACCCATGGCCTTGAGATTAACTCTCTCAAGACCAAATATATGATTTTTAACCCCCATCAAAAACACGTCCTATTCCCTGCATTGGCGGAAATAGGCTGGAGAGGGTTTGAACCTTCGAATATCTGGGGGTGACCTTAAATGAGCATATGTCTTGGCGGGAGGAGTCATTGCCCTCATAAATAAAAACAAATCATCCATCAAGGCAATTGGCCCCCCGCTAGAGATTTATAGAGTGCAGGCTAGGGGCGCGGTTATGTATGGCAGTGAACTTTGGGGCCATATGTGCAACCGCGAGCTAGTGGTAAAGGAGAATAAATTTATCAGGCAGCTTTTATCTCTCCCCCCTAGTACTCCCCTTTTGCCGATGAGGCTCGATTTGGGACTAAGGCCACTTGACGAAGATCTGGATGCCAGGCCTCTAATTTTTTGGCGTAGAGTTTGGACCACTCCAGAGTTGGCAAGTTACAGGTCTGAGCTCCAAGAGGTCGTGAACTATCCGATCGCAGGGAATATCCCCTGGTTCAATCACATAAAAAATGAGTTTATGTGCCTGGGACTACCCAATATGTGGCTTGGCTGTATTGCAGCATACACAAACTCGGTGCTTGCATAAACATCCAAAATTATACTTCAGAGTACCAACAGACTTCAACAAGTGAGCTAAGTTATTGTGGCTGCATCTGGATATCAGTAACATATATTGTACGCATCCTGGCACCCTTATTTTGAGCTGCCATTTTGGGAAGAAAGTGCAAAACACTCTAGAGAGGATTCATCACCATCCTTTGCTCCTAGGCATGAGGAGAACCTTTTGTTCAGC
This sequence comes from Lissotriton helveticus, assembly GCF_964261635.1. NCBI lineage: Eukaryota > Metazoa > Chordata > Amphibia > Caudata > Salamandridae > Lissotriton > Lissotriton helveticus. Next base: position 1,279,865,684 of record NC_136069.1, read on the forward strand.
AACACGGGCAAACAACCACCATGGCATCTACATCTGCCAGTACAAAGTGAAAATTCATGTTTTTTTACTAGGACCTTGAGGCCCTGACAGGTGAGGTGGTGGAAGACCAGACCCAGCTCTTGAGGCATCTGATGTGAAAGACCTCTTCTGCCTAGCGAGAACAGACTATGGCGAACCACTGGAGGCCAGCCTCTCTAAGTCAAGTATAATCTTACTAAAAACTACTCTTCATGCAGCTATACATCTAGTGGGCATTACTTGCTGCAAAGATCATGTAACAAGTGTAATAACTGAACTTAGAAGGCTTCAACTTGAAAAAGGATGCTAATTTAAACTTCCAAATGTTATCTACAAAGCAGCCCGTATGTACACACCAAAATATCAAGAATAAAGTTTATGATCCATAGGGAAACAGGCATGTACAGAAGTAAAAGAGGACTATGCCTGAAATTTCCAAGGTTTATGAAACGCAGGGTCCTCAAGTTAGCATCTTCAGAGCTGTCCTAAATCTCTCGACTTCATTGACCCTCTCAATTAGGAAGGCGCCTACTAACATCTTCAAGGTGGAAAGGAAAATCTTCATACTAAAGAGGCTCTAAAAAAGGGAAGGTTACATTATATTGTTTACATTTTCATAGTTTTAATCACCAATTTCATAGCACCTGAGCACAATTTCAAACTAGGTACACTTTTGTTTAAAACAGTGAAAGCTATTAATCTATGTTAGTTGAAGTTCGATTGTGAGAGTTTAGTGGTCAGCATGTTCAATGTTTAGTTTAGAAGAACTTTAAGTAGATTTGTATAAAGGTGACTTGTGTATTTGTTTGGTGGAGTTTTGTGGAATTTGAGGTGTATAGGTGGGTGTGCTGACAGATTCTAACATTTCCTGCATTGAGTGGTTGGTTGTCAATTTCTTGGCCAAAATAAAGATGTCTCTCTATCCATTCATCTCAGCCCACTTAGGTAATAAAAATACGATGTATGATGCAAGAGGAAGTCAGTATTTTTTTAAATATATATACCAGAAGGACAGTAGACAGCATGCTACTATGGTGCATGACACTGCTGTTGACTTTGCTGCATTTTCCCCACCTTTTGGTCAAAAATACATATCTGTGCTCTGGGACCCCACCACTAGGCCTAGAGTGCCAGGGAATCCCTACTTTTCCCCTTATGTTTTTATCTTACTTTCTTTCTAGAGATTTCTTGGCTGGCGAATCTTCTGTGGCGTGGTACATACAACGTTTTTGAACATTAATTTCTCAAAAACAATTGAATGGATTTACAGGAAATCATACAAAAACACCCGAGATTTAGCTTTCTGACAAATTTTCTGTAAATCCGTTCCGCTTTTTGGGCTGTAACAGTGTCTACATTTTCTACGGGAAAATAAATGTGAAGAGTGCATTTTGGGACCCATCCCTTTTTCTTGTTTTTGCTGAAAATTTCATGAAGATTCATCAAATGGCACCAAAGATATAAGCAAACCAAAACAATGCATTTCCTATGGAAATATGATCCTATCTGTAACTACCCATTGGGAACCACCACTGTCGGGTAACATATAGATATATTTATATATACCCTGGATCGACATTATTTTAAGGTGGGTGCCCCTCTGCCCACCCAGGGCACCCACCATGCACAAAGTTGGGTGCTGCGGGGGAAGCCCCAGCTGTGGATTCCCTAGAACACAGCAAGTGAGCTGACCCTGAGGGATGCGGTCCTCAGGGCCCTTTTAAGGCTCAGGGAGGTGGCTGCTAACTCCCTCCACATAAAATATGCTGTGGGCGCTGAGGGATGGGGCCACCGGGGCTGAAAACAGTTTCCGGGTGGAGTGCCAAGTGCCACCCCCCCCCGAAAAACCATGCGTTGTCCCCCCTGGACTATGGCCGACCCTGGAGGAGTTAAAAAGAAGTGAAGGAGCCTGCTCTTATGTTTTTTAAAGACGTTTGTACAAGATCCTTTGCAAATTTGGGGCATAATAAACAAAAAAATAGGCCTATAGGGTCAGGGTATTCGTATTGTGCCCCTTTATCTCTTAAGTCCTGAGTCCTAAAATGTTTGCCATCACTTCCTGGTAGAGGTGGTGGCAGTCGATCAGATCTCAGCTTGAGATCTGTCAGCTCCTTGGATCCTCCACGGCGTGATGTATACAATTTGTTGCAAACTTAGGGGTATATGTACAAGCCTCTATCGCCAATCGCCACCACAACGTCACTTTTTATGAACTTGTGGTGGCAATAGGGGCTTTGCCTTATTTCAAGGCAGCTTTAAGCCACTTAACGTGGCTTAAAGCTGCCTGGCTTGTAAATGAGGCCCCTGACACGCTATGCTTCGTATGAAAAGGGAGGGCAGTGGGTGATGCGGTGGGTGTTCCACCACAACACCCATTGATTTTGATACTGCCCCTTATTTGCAAGGGCAGCATAAATAGGAGGCAGTACCAAAAGCAAGACAAGGAAAAACCTGGGGGCATATTATCAAGGGGGGCATTAGGCAATTTTCGCTGCTTTAGCGGCCGAAACGGCGATAATACTATCGCCCTATTAGCAAGCTGTCGCTAACTTCTGTTAGCGACAGCTTGTAGGTGATAGCGAGCGGTTGGGCCCGCTTTGCATGTCAGCGATATTTATCGCTAATGACATGCAAAGTGGGCGTACCCAACCTGTTAGTGACTGAAAGCAGTCACTAACATCGCTATCGCCTATTACCAACATAGACGTAGCGATGGAAATATTCACGCTAAGCGCGAATATCTCCAAAAACTAACACCTGCTCAGACCAGTTCTTAGCCATTATATCCAATGAGAGGTGGATATAATGGCTAAGACCCTGTTAGCGATAATGCGTGAATGTCGCTGTATTCTCAACAATATTCACGGATTTTGCCGCTATCGCCGGGAATTTTATCGCTTTTGAGATAAACGTTGCTAATAGCATGTTATCTCAGCGATAAAATCCTGTGATGCGCGGCGATAAAAAAATTGCCGCTAACCATACTTAACGATATATATCGCTATTTGTTGTTTATATGCCCCCTGGTCTTATATTGGCGAAACGAGGAGAAATGCATTTTTTCTCCTCGTTTTTGCTTTTTTTTATGTGTGCTTGCATGCCCAGCACACATGGAAAAAGCAAAATGCCTTGGATTGTTTATGTACAGGAAGGTCCCCGTTCTTACAAAAAATGCCATTTTGTGACTGCATTAAGCAGCACACATAGAAGTGACAAAATGGCCTTTAAAGATTGTTTATGTGCAGGAAGGGGGACCTTCCTGTACATAGGCAATCTTTCCCCTGCATGCAGTCACCCTTGCACGATGGTGCAAGGGTGCCTGTGTTTGCGCTATGAGGTTCCATTGTTTTCGGGACCGGACTCCATTTTGTTTGCGTTGTTCATTACGCCATTTTGTGTTGCCCTCACGTAGGCCGTGGAGGTAACCGAACGAACAAAGTTGCATGGGCCTCATTGTTCATGTATGCATTAAACAGGCCCTTTTCTGACTTTTGAGTGAACTGCAGGACGCTGACCTCTTCACCTGAAACTGACCCTTCACGAAGCCAATTTCTCTGGCTGATCGTTGTCTGAGATTGCCAATCAATGTTCAGGACCTCGTTAACCTTTAGTTTCCTTGCACATATCTTATCCTAATCAGCATCTGAATTGTTTCTTTCCTTACGACTTTTCATTACATGGGTAGTGCTTTCAATTATGGGTTTGTCCGGCTTGTGGAAATTGAATTTGGGACAGTCCTAATAATTAACTTTTGGGTTGGGTTACTGTAAATTGGGTTTTTGTTAATGTGATACTCAGTTAGAAAATGTGTCCTATTGGTCAGAATTTTGCACAGTGGGTGTACATTTATAATGAGAATATTGTGTATAAAAGGTGATGTCTTGCTCTATGAAATTGAACAGTTTCTTGAGTTGTACACCGTGTTGTATTGCTGAGATTACTGTTACTAGCTGCAGCTAATTCAATTTGATCTCTGACACCACCTAGAAGTATTCCGTGTCTCTGTTTGCCAAGACAGGAGAACCCGAAGACTTTAGGCGTGTCCCTGGCGCCGCTGGGTTCTAAAACCCGGTTCTTCAGTTGGCGCCCAACGTAGGGCGACTTCAGCGGTACCGGTCCAAGCCCGAGGATCGTGAGGAGCCACGTGAGGAAATTCTGGAGAAAGGCCGCCACTTCATTGACCCCTTTATTTCGAAGTGGACTGAAGGTCTTTTCTGCGAGGCTTCCCGCTTTCCAACGGCTATGAAGGACTGCTGCCCTGACTGTCGCCCTGTCTTGGACCCTTGATTGATCCTTTGTAAAGCGAGACGATAGACGGTCTTCTGGTGGCGTGACAGATATTTGGTTAAGTATAAGTGGGTCACTCCCACGACTTTGTTTTGGTTCTTGGTTTTGATTTGATTTTTGCAAAAATCGAAGCTGAGGGGCTCGTATATTTACGAGTGTATTGATAGTTGATAACCCCTTGAAGTTTGAAGCTAGATTAGTGAGCTATAAGATGCCTGGTCTTAGCAAAATTAGGAAATGGTTTAGTTGTGGTTACAACAGGGATTTCCGATTGGAGGATTTGTGTCCGATACCTCCGGTTGGAACTCCGACTTATGAGCTCTATTCAAAACACGGAGTGGGTCCTATCATTTATAATGAAGTGTGGGTCCGCTATATAAGGAAGGATGGTGTTTTAGATGGCCCCAACATGGTAGTTTTGAAGTAAATGTTTTAGATAATCTGGAAGTTGTGCTATTTAAGAAGAAAGCCCGGCCGGCAATGTTTGACTCTTTCCGCCTTTGGCGAAAGGAAGCCAAACAGCGAGAAATTAAGCAAGCAAAGAGAGATAGGAAAGATAAGAATATGTCAGTACTACAAGCTGCTAGGCAGTTTAAGTCAGATGAGGAAGATCGAGTGAGTGAAGTTTTAGATAGACAACGTTGCATGGCCATAGATAAATTTTATCCGGCCTTGCCGTCTTCTCCTCCGAAAGTGACGGAAGACCCTGAAAAAGATCCTTTGATGTCTCATTTACTGAGATTGCCACCCCCTTATGTGTAGGGTGCCTCTGCGCCTCCATTACCCCCGGTTGTTCTACCCTTTGTTGTTCAACCTCCTGCTGTTGTTTAGCCACCCGGTGCTCCACGGATGGTTTTGCCTCCTACTGCGCAACCCACTCTAGGGTCGCAAGCTTTGCTACCAGCTTTGCCTCAAACTCCTTTGCCTTCTGCTTCTGCATCTCAGACTCCTACTGCTCTTGTTCCTACTTTGTCTCAAGATTTTAACTTTCCTGTTTTTACGCCTACTTCTTCTCCTCGAAAACAAATGACAGAAACTGTTGTTAATCTGTTGTCTCCATTGTTTGGGCCACTGAGTATGACCCCTGTTTCGGAACGTAAGCAGAGTCGTAGTCAGCTTCCTAGTTCCGAAGAGCGAGCAGTGTTGGATCTGTTGGCTCGTAGATGGATTTTAAATTCTCCCAGTTATAATTTGCCAGCAGTTATGGATGTTTTCTTTCAGTGGAAGCCGCCTAAGCAAAGGTATGTTTTTGATGTAATGTGTGCTTTTCTGCGTCAGGAATGGGAAGATAATGAGTTGGGTCCGATTCCGCAGAAAGTGCTCGATGTTCAGTGTAGGAGAGTAGGGTCTGCTATCCTATGGTCACCCCAAATTTTTGCTTTTTGCTTCACTGGTTTTCGACTACTGAGGCTGTGGGCCTGCTAATCAGACCCCCAGCCTGCTGTTCTCTCTCTAAATTATTAATACATGTGCTATAGGTACATACCACAATTGGAAATGGACTCCTTGTCAGCCCCTGTACCAAGCACTATAGGTGCTCAGGGCATAGGTGCCACCAAGGCCTAGCAGGGGCTGCAGCATATTTTTTGCCACCCCTGGCAGGTCCTTAAATTGACACAACTGGCTGATCACTCAGCTGGGGCAAGGTGGTGTAGTCACCCCTTGCTTAGGTATAGTATACCTATATCTAAACCTATATCTGAACACATATAAACCTGTGAGCCACTCCTATGGAAGGCCTCATCAATTCTGGAGGCAGAGTGCGTGGTTTAATGTGAGATGGAGCTCTAGCATGAGCTGAGCCTGTCTGCAGCTGTCGGGATCAACTCCCTAAGCTGTTTCAGGATAATGCCATACCATATACTATTAAGTGCATTATAATCCTCGCGGTTATATAGCAACTTTGGTTTGGCTTTATCAAAACATGTCGTGTAAGGTGTCATACGATTTGGAATACTATCCCCTCGCCAGTTCTGGCGACGGGGATAGCATTCCACCCCTCTAGAGGGAGAAGACATGTTACTTTACTGAAATGCGGTTAATTTTAAAAGAGCCTCACATCCACAAAATGGATGCTTCTGCCACAGACACAGGTCTGACCCCCTGCAGCTGACCGAAACTCAGCCAAGGGGGCCTGGACAAAGGGTTTCCTGTCGCAGGGCGGTGTTACACCCCCTCAGACAGGAGATAGTGGATTGTAGCAGGGAGGTTTGAAAGAAACCAGACACTGCATGGGGAGCACAAGTCTGCCCCTTGCATAATCCGGCCAAACCGGTTCTGGGGCACTCCAGCACCCGTCCCAGCGCGGCCAGGATCAAAGGAAGGGGGTGTATCCACCCACTTCCTGGGTCCCACCCCTAGGAGGGGACCTAGCAGGTAATCCAGCCCCCTAGATTGGTATAAGAATGGGAGCAGTGCCAATGCACTTCAGATTATCCTGATGAAACATAAGAAACGAAACTCTGGACCCTTCGACATCCTACTCAACGTAGAAGACTGAAGAATCTCCCTTGTGGTCAAGGAGTGACCACCCTGTGCAAACAGGCACCATCCAGCCATCGACGTCTGCTTTGTTGCAGTTCCTGCTGGAACTCGAGCAACAGAGATCGATGAGATCAAGCTTGTCTGCCTTCCAACAGCCTGATGCACAGTCCCTGCAGAGCTGAGGCCCGTGGAGGCGACCGGAAGAGTGGGGCACGCCATCTTGGAAAGACCACGAGACGCTGACCGTGCAGCCTACGAGTGACCCTCGAAGCTGTACACCGGGGTTTGAGAAGTCCCAACCCTGAGCCACTCTTGCACCGAAGTTCAGCCCTCCACACTCGACGAGTGCTGCGTGGGGCCCTTCTGCTTCTTTTGGCTCAACGCATTGGTCTGGTCACTTGCCAGCTGGTTTGTGGCCCCTGTACCGACGAAACTTGAAATTCAACCTGCGATTCTGGTTGCTCCAGATTTGCACCATCTCCCCTGAAAAGGAGCCCCCACTCTGACCCTCCTGGTTTGAGTGAGAAGCAATATCCCGGTTTCGCGTGGATTGCTTTTGCAAAGTGTTGTTTGCTCCAAGCTTGAAGCCGACAGCGCCGACGGCGAGCGCCTGCGTGGGACAGATCGTGACCCGCTCCTGGATGTCGTAGATGCCCCAGAGCCCACGTGACATCGGAGAGAAGCTCCTCAACAACCACCTGATTGCGCCCGACATTGCCTGCTTCCGTCCTGGTTCCACCCTGGTCACTGCTGAGTGACCCAGACTCTGTCTCCTCTGCTTTCAGGTACTTTTCGACTTGAGTCCACCCTTGGACTCCACCGGACACTTCTCCTTCACCTCGCCTGCAGCTCTTTCAGCTCCAAGCACCAAGAACCTGCGTGACGAAACCCGACACTACTTCGACCCTGTGCACCCGCTTCCTGTGGGTGAGGTAACATTTCAACGCCGGTGTTCCCACACTGGTACACACCTCTAGGGTCTGTGTCTTAAGTTTTGTCTTTCTAGGTTCAGCGGAAGTGTCCTTAAACTCTATTTGTGTAACTTTTACGCACCATTGACTTTACATTGGTGAAAGCCGCACTTTAAGTGCTGCACCCGAATCCCGCGGGCTTTTCCCGACTTCAGCATTGCTAGTCCCGACTGCTCCCAGTGATTCCATAGGCCCTAGGCCTAACCACTGATCGATTGGTATCTCTTATTCCATTTTTTTTAGTATATGGTTTGAGTGGCCCCTAGGCCTCATCCAAAATTGTGCAACTTTGTATGTTATACTGTGCTTTTGATTTAACGCTTGTGCCCCTTTATTCATAAATAATACTGGGGATTGTTTTTAGTAATAAATACATATATTTTTATAATATATACTTGTGTGGTGTCCTTTCATTTGATATTACAGGATTGTATGTGGTAAAACAGCTCGCTTAACACGACCTCTTAAGTTAAGCCTTTAGGCTGCTTAGTCCATGCTACCCCTAGGATAGCTTGTCTAATAAGGTTGACTTACAACCAGACACAATAAGGGTTGTTTGGACTGATATAGGGTGGTTCCAGAATTGGAAACATCATATATCAGGCCAACTTCTCACATTGGTGGCAGCGGTGCGGATTTGAGCTTGCTGTTGTTTTACCATTGCAATCTTTTTATCAAATTGAAAGATCACATCAAGTACCTCTAGGTACATATAAATCAAAAGCTTAGCATATTTAAGTTCTACTGAACTTAGTAGTTGTAGATTAAAGGGATTAGCACACCCTGACTACAACTCACTAGCAAGGTACAGTAGGGAAACACTTAGTGTAGGTAGGTGCATCACTTACACCACACTAGAGTCATGTCTGACACAGGAAAGGCCTCAGGCTCTGCTTCTGTGACAGTTGACCTTACCAAGGCAACTTCCAGCTATGACAAGCTAACCCACAAAGACTTGGTTGCCTTGTGCATCTCAAGAGGGTTAAAAAGGGGAAGAAGTCCCACCAGTCCTTCCCTGATAGCCATTCTAGAACAGGATGACTTAGAAAAGGCGAATGCAGTTCCCTTAGAATCAGGAGATGGAGTGAACCCCCCTGTAACTGATACCACTCCAGAGGAGGAAGAAGAAGAGGAGGAAGAGGAGGAGGAAGGTTCAGACTTAGAAGAACCTCAAGATCAGGATCAGAGGGGTAGCCAGGTTATAGTTGCCAGGCTTAACCAGGCCAACTTAAACCTACTTGGGAATGGAGAGGGCCAGCACCTCCCCAGATCCCAAAACCACATTCTCCCAGGCAACAGAAGGGTGAGATCTCCATCAGGGGGCTCTCATATTTCTAGTGCCTCAAGAGAATCTCAGAGAGGAATGACTCCTTCTCAGAGAAAAGAGCATAGGGCCAGGATGAGGGCTGTCAAACTCCAAATAGAGAGGGGGGAGGTAGCCCTGGCTCAAGCTAGACTTGCCTTGGCAAGAGAGCAGAAATTGTGTGGCTTAGATGCCACTGGTGGCAGCATATTTCCTAGAGAAAAAGACAGGAGCTATGATAATAGAAACCTGACAAAAATTGTGGCCCCCTACAAGGAAGGGGATGACATCCACAAATGGATGACTGCTCTTGAGAGAGCCTGCATGGTACAGCAGGTTCCTCAGGATCAGTGGGCTGCAATTTTATGGTACTCCTTTTCAGAGAAAGGGAGGGACAGGCTCCTCACAGTAAGACCTGAGGATGCCAAAAACTACTCTGTCCTGAAGAGTGCTCTTATTGAAGGGTTTGGCCTAACCACTGAGCAATACAGGTTGTTGTTCAGAGACACCCAAAAAGCATAGACTCAGGACTGCACTGATTTTGTGGATTGTACCACTAAGGCTCTGGAGGGTTGGTTGCAGGGAAGTAAAGTTTCAGACTATACAGGATTGTACAATCTTATCATGAGAGAACAGATCCTTAATAACTGTACAAACCAGCTGTTGCATCAATACCTTATTGGCTCTGATCTGACCTCTCCCCAAGAATTGGGAAAGAAGGCAGACAAATGGGTCAGAACAAGGATTAAGCAGAAACCCCAGAACCAAGGTGGTGTCCAGAAGAAAACAGACCAGAAGGGTGGGAATCAGAAAGATAAAGAAAAGGACCAGAAGTCTTCAGGCCCCCAAACTAATAATAAGGAGGGTGGTCCCCAAAATGGAAACAAGAAAAAGAAGAATAATGGCCCAAAGAAACCTTGGTGTAATACCTGCAAATCAGATTCACACTGGGGCAGTGAATGCACCAAGACAAATCCAGTCCCCACCACTGCAGCTCCTAAAGCACCTGCACCCCCTAGTTCAGTAAGCAGTGGTGGAACACAGCCAAAGGGTGTAGTAGGGTTAACCCTGGGTACTGAAGTAGGATCTGGCCTAGTCAGAATCCCTACTCAGGCAGTTCTTCTATATGATGTGGACTTAGCTTTGTCCACTACAGTGAGTCCCAGTAACCTGGGCAAATATAGGCAGACGCCTTTAATCAATGAGAAACTGGCTCAGGCCTACAGGGACACATGTGCCAGTGTCACCATGGTGACACCTGACTTTGTGGACCCTGGACAGATTGTACTAGGTGAAAGTTACCTAGTGACCAATGCAAGCAACTCCACTACTTCCCATAGTGTGGCAGTTGTGAACTTCTCCTGGGGAGGGGTAGATGGCCTAAAGAAAGTTGTTGTGAGTGCAGACCTCCCAGTAGACTGTCTGTTAGGCAATGATCTTGAAAGCTCAGTTTGGTCAGAAGTGGAATACAGGACTCATGCAGAAATGCCAGGGATTTCAGCTCATGTCCTTGCAGTGACAAGGTCTCAGGCTAAGAAGTGCCTTCCTGAACCAGTGGTGGATCTTGAAACAATAGACCAACCACAACCCAAGAGAAGGAGCAAGAGAGGAAAGGCTGAGCCTTCCACCTTGCCCCAGGTTGAGGATCAGGTTTCACAGGAAACTGATTCTGCAGTCCAAGAGGAGACTGTCTCTGAGGAACTTGAACCTGACCAGGTTGAGTTTCTGGGGACAGGGGGACCCTCAAGGGCAGACCTGAGGCAGGCTCAATTAGATTGCCCTTCACTTGAACCCCTCAGACAGCAGGCTGCTGCTGAGGCTGCAGGGGATGCCCAAGGTACCCATACTGTGTATTGGGATGATGGACTCCTTTACTCAGAGGCTAGAGACCCCAAGCCTGGTACAGCCAGGAGGTTGGTCATACCTCTGAAGTTTAGGGGTTTCCTTCTTACCTTGGCCCATGATATCCCCCTTGCAGGACACTTAGGCCAGAACAAAACGTGGGACAGGCTTGTTTCACACTTTCACTGGCCTCATATGTCAGAAAATGTCAAGGAGTTTTGTCGCTCCTGTGTCACTTGCCAAGCCAGTGGTAAGTCAGGTGGCACAACAAAGGCCCCCCTAATACCACTACCTGTAGTGGGGGTACCCTTTGAACGTGTTGGAATAGACATTGTGGGTCCCATGGATCCTCAAACAGCATCTGGGAACAGATTTATACTGGTGGTAGTGGATCATGCCACCAGGTACCCAGAAGCAATTCCCCTGAGGACCACCACAGCACCTGTGGTGGCAAAAGCCCTCATTGCAGTTTTCTCAAGAGTGGGCTTTCCAAAGGAGGTATTATCAGACAGAGGTACTAACTTCATGTCTAGTTATCTGAAAGCAATGTGGAAGGAATGTGGAGTAAACTACAAGTTTACCACACCCTATCACCCACAGTGCAATGGGCTTGTGGAGAGATTCAACAAGACCCTCAAGGGAATGATAAAAGGATTACCAGAGAAGCTTAGGCGGAAATGGGACATTCTTTTACCCTGCTTGCTCTTTGCTTACAGAGAGGTCCCACAGAAGGAGGTTGGCTACAGCCCTTTTGAACTTTTGTTTGGCCACCCTGTGAGGGGTCCACTATGGCGAAGGAAAGATGGGAGTTACCTCTCAAAAAGCCTAAGCTAGATGTAGTGGACTATGTACTTGGTCTCCGCTCCAGGATGGCTGAGTATATGGAGAGAGCATCCAAAAACCTGGAGGCCAGTCAAGAATTACAGAAAGCTTGGCATGACCAAAAGGCTGTTCTGGTTGAGTTCCAGCCAGGGCAGAAGGTGTGGGTGTTGGAGCCAGTGGCCCCAGCAGCACTCCAGGACAAATGGACTGGACCCTACCCTATCATTGAGAAAAAGGGAGAAGTCACCTACCTGGTTGACTTTGGAACCCCTAGGAGCCCCCACAGGGTGCTCCATGTGAATCGTTTGAAAGTATTTGTGGACAGGGAGGACATGAGCTTGCTCATGGCCACAGATGGGGAACAGGAGGAAGAGAGTGACCCTCTCCCAGACCTGCTTTCTCAGAACCCTGATGATGGTTCAGTTGATGAAGTAGCCTTGGCAGGCAGCCTCACTGACCAGCAACAGATGGACTGCAGACAGGTTTTGCAAGCCCACAGACACTTGTTTTCACTCACACCCAGCCAGACCAACTGGTGCACCCATGAGGTGGACACTGGTGACAGTCTGCCTGTCAAGAATAAGATCTACAGGCAACCTGACCATGCCAGGGATTGTATCAAGGCTGAGGTGCAAAAGATGTTGGAGCTTGGAGTGATTGAGCCATCAGAGAGCCCATGGGCCAGCCCAGTAGTCCTTGTGCCAAAACCTCATACCCAAGATGGAAAGAGAGAAATGAGGTTTTGTGTGGATTACAGAGGCCTCAATGCTGTCACTAGGACAGATGCACATCCCATTCCAAGAGCAGATGAGCTCATTGACAGATTGGCTTCTGCCAAGTTTCTGAGCACATTTGATTTGACAGCTGGCTACTGGCAAATCAGACTAGCTGAGGAGTCAAAAGCCAAGACAGCATTCTCTACCCCCAGTGGACATTATCAGTTTGTGGTGATGCCCTTTGGTTTGAGGAATGCACCTGCCACCTTCCAAAGGTTGGTGAATCAAGTCCTTGCTGGGGTGGATGACTTTTGTGCAGCATATCTAGATGATATTGCTGTCTTTAGCTCCACCTGGGAGGATCACCTGATCCACCTGAAGAAGATTCTGGAGGCCCTGCAAAAGGCAGGCCTGACTATCAAGGCTACCAAGTGCCAGATAGGGCAGAGTAAGGTTGTGTACCTGGGCCACCTAGTAGGTGGGGGTCAGGTTCAACCACCGGAGAGCAAAATCCAGACCATACAGGACTGGGCTCCTCCAGTTACCCAGACACAAGTCAGAGCCTTCTTGGGCCTGACTGGGTATTACAGAAAGTTTGTGAAAAACTATGGGTCCATTGTGACACCATTAAATGACTTGACATCCAAGAAGATGCCAAAAAAGGTTCAGTGGACAGTTAGCTGTCAGAAGGCATTTGATGACCTGAAGAAGGCCATGTGCTCTGCACCTATCCTGAAGAGTCCTGACTACTCCAAACAGTTCATTGTACAGACAGATGCTTCTGAGTTGGGGGGTGGGAGCTGTGCTTTCACAACTTAATCAAGATGGTCAAGACCAGCCCATTGCTTTTATTAGCAGAAGGCTGACCCCCAGGGAGAAACGTTGGTCAGCCATTGAGAGGGAGGCCTTTGCTGTGGTTTGGGCCCTGAAGAAGTTGAGGCCCTACTTGTTTGGAACTCACTTCCTAGTTCAGACAGACCATAAGCCCCTCTTGTGGCTAAATCAGATGAAGGGTGAAAATCCCAAACTGCTCAGGTGGTCCATTTCCCTACAGGGGATGGACTTTACAGTGGAGCACCGCCCAGGGACTGACCATGGTAATGCAGATGGTCTCTCCAGGTACTTCCACTTAGAACATGAAGACTTATCTGGTCAAGGTTAGTTTAATGTCCCTGCGTTTGGGGGGGTTGTGTAGGAGAGTAGGGTCTGCTATCCTATGGTCACCCCAAATTTTTGCTTTTTGCTTCACTGGTTTTCGACTACTGAGGCTGTGGGCCTGCTAATCAGACCCCCAGCCTGCTGTTCTCTCTCTAAATTATTAATACATGTGCTATAGGTACATACCACAATTGGAAATGGACTCCTTGTCAGCCCCTGTACCAAGCACTATAGGTGCTCAGGGCATAGGTGCCACCAAGGCCTACCAGGGGCTGCAGCATATCTTTTGCCACCCCTGGCTGGTCCTTAAATTGACACAACTGGCTGATCACTCAGCTGGGGCAAGGTGGTGTAGTCACCCCTTGCTTAGGTATAGTATACATATATCTAAACCTATATCTGAACACATATAAACCTGTGAGCCACTCCTATGGAAGGCCTCCTCAATCCTGGAGGCAGAGTGCGTGGTTTAATGTGAGATGGAGCTCTAGCATGAGCTGAGCCTGTCTGCAGCTGTCGGGAACAACTCCCTAAGCTGTTTCAGGATAATGCCATACCATATACTATTAAGTGCATTATAATCCTCGCGGTTATATAGCAACTTTGGTTTGGCTTTATCAAAACATGTCGTGTAAGGTGTCATACGATTTGGAATACTATCCCCTCGCCAGTTCTGGCAACGGGGATAGCATTCCACCCCTCTAGAGGGAGAAGACATGTTACTTTACTGAAATGCGGTTAATTTTAAAAGAGCCTCACATCCACAAAATGGATGCTTCTGCCACAGACACAGGTCTGACCCCCTGCAGCTGACCGAAACTCAGCCAAAGGGGCCTGGACAAAGGGTTTCCTGTCGCAGGGCGGTGTTACACCCCCTCAGACAGGAGATAGTGGATTGTAGCAGGGAGGTTTGAAAGAAACCAGACACTGCATGGGGAGCACAAGGCTGCCCCTTGCATAATCCGGCCAAACCGGTTCTGGGGCACTCCAGCCCCCGTCCCAGCGCGGCCAGGAACAAAGGAAGGGGGTGTATCCACCCACTTCCTGGGTCCCACCCATAGGAGGGGACCTAGCAGGTAATCCAGCCCCCTAAATTGGTATAAGAATGGGAGCAGTGCCAATGCACTTCAGATTATCCTGATGAAACATAAGAAACAAAACTCTGGACCCTTCGACATCCTACTCAACGTAGAAGACTGAAGAATCTCCCTTGTGGTCAAGGAGTGACCACCCTGTGCAAACAGGCACCATCCAGCCATTGACGTCTGCTTTGTTGCAAATCCCGCCGGAACTCGAGCAACAGAGATCGACGAGATCAAGCTTGCCTGCCTTCCAACAGCCCGATCCACAGTCCCTGCAGAGCTGAGACCCGTGGAGGCGACCGGAAGCGTGGGGCACGCCATCTTGGAAAGACCACGAGACGCTGACCGTGCAGCCCATGAGTGACCCTTGAAGCTGTACACTGGGGTTTAAGAAGCCCCTACCCTGAGCCACTCTTGTACCGAAGTTCAGCCCTCCACACTTGACGAGTGCTGCGTGGGGCCCTTCTGCTTCTTTTGGCTCAACGCATTGGTCCGGTCACTTGCCAGCTGGCTTCTGGCCCCTGTACCGACGAAACTTGAAATTCGACCTGCGATTCTGATTGCTCCAGATTTGCACCAGCTCCCCTGAAAAGGAGCCCCCACTCTGACCCTCCTGGTTTGAGTGAGAAGCAATCTCCCGGTTTCGCATGGATTGCTTTTGCCAAGTGTTGTTTGCTCCAATCTTGAAGCCGACAGCGTCGATGGCGAGAGCCTGCGTGGGACAGATCGTGACCGGCTCCTGGACATCGTAGATGCCCCAGAGCCCACGTGACAGTGGAGAGAAGCTCCTCAACAACCACCTGATTGCGCCCGACATTGCCTGGTTCCGTCCTGGTTCCACCCTGGTCACTGCTGAGTGACCCAGACTCTGTCTCCTCTGCTTTCAGGTACTTTTCAACTTCAGTCCACCCTTGGACTCCACCGGACACTTCTCCTTCACCTCGCCTGCAGCCCTTTCAGCTCCAAGCACCAAGAACCTGCGTGACGAAACCTGACACTACTTCGACCCTGTGCACCCGCTTCCTGTGGGTGAGGTAACATTGCAACACCGGTGTTCCCACACTGGTACACACCTCTAGGGCCTGTGTCTTAAGTTTTGTCTTTCTAGGTTCATCGGAAGTGTCCTTAAACTCTATTTGTGTAACTTTTACGCACCATTGACTTTACATTGGTGCAAGCCGCACTTTAAGTGCTGCACCCGAATCCCGCGGGCTTTTCCTGACTTCAGCATTGCTAGTCCCGACTGCTCCCAGCGATTCCCTAGGCCCTAGGCCTAACCACTGATCGATTGGTATCTCTTATACCATTTTTTTAGTATATGGTTTGAGTGGCCCCTAGGCCTCATCTAAAATTGTGCAACTTTGTATGTTATACTGTGCTTTTGATTTAACGCTTGTGCCCCTTTATTCCTAAATAATACTAGGGATTGTTTTTAGTAATAAATACATATATTTTTATAATATATACTTGTGTGGTGTCCTTTCATTTGATATTACAGGATTGTATGTGGTAAAACAGCTCGCTTAACACGACCTCTTAAGTTAAGCCTTTAGGCTGCTTAGTCCATGCTACCCCTAGGATAGCTTGTCTAATAAGGTTGACTTACAACCAGACACCATAAGGGTTGTTTGGACTGATATAGGGTGGTTCCAGAATTGGAAACATCATATATCAGGCCAACTTCTCACCTTCAGTCAGAGTTCGCTAAAGGGACGATAGTGGAATCTGATGTTACAGATGCTGTAGAGACGATACTTGCCTTCAGAACTAGACTCCCGTCTCAGCCATTGTACGAACCTGATCCTTCTGTTAGGAGGAAAGTGAAGCAGTATCCTATGAGAGAAGTTCCCCCTGTATGGAGAGAGGCAGTTGCTGCTAATGTTAATCAGGGTATTCAGGCTGCAGAAGCCCATTTTCAGCGAGTGTGGGTACATGTTCCATGGAAGAGAGCAGAGGTCTTGGCTCTTAATCAGACCTTACCTGACCCTTGTAAGAATCCTGCTGGTTATTACAAGGAGTTGTCCCAGACAGTTGAAGCGTGTATTATGAATTTAGCTGACATAGATATGTTAATGGGTAATGTAGTTCCTCAACCTTTGTGGGCGAAGATTCGTCATGAAAATCATGCGGCAGAATTAGGCGATACGTGGGCTAATATTGTTGCTGCAGATGGTCGACAGGTTGGAGGTGCCAAACCTGAGCCTTTAGTTGCAGAATTACCTGGTAGGATTATTAATCTAATGAAAACTATGATGCCTGCTTTACGAGTGAATTGGGACAAGTTAGCAGCATGCAAGCAAAAGAAAGACGAGAGTGTGTCTGATTTCTTCACGAGGTTTGAAGAAACGTTTATCGATCATAGTGGTCAGGACATGAGTACGGAAGGTGGTCAAAGGTTGTTCGTGGACAAATTTGTCTTTAATTTGCTTCCCGAACTTTCCAATAAGTTAAAGGACTCTGAGAGTTCATGGGCTGTTTCTTCGTTGGCCCAGATATTGGCTACTGCACAATATTATGAGAATAGGGATAAAGATGAGAAGGATAAAGCAAAGAAGAAAACTAAAGATTTAAAGACGAAGGTTCTTTTGCAGCAAGCTTATCCTCCTCGTCAGAATCAGTCTCAGTTTCAGCAACCTCCACAGTTTCAGAGATTGTTACAGAAACCTGAGCCTTATGCTCCGCGATTCTTTCCTGGTCCTAATCAGTGTGCTTATTGCATAGAGGAAGGTCATTTTATGAATAGTTGCCCGGCTTTGTTACAGCGTGCGAATGGCGTATCTGGTCAGAGAGGTCGTGGTGGTTTCTAGCAAGCTCATAGGGGTAGGGGACGTGGTGTGTTACCCCAGAATGAGTGTTCCTCTTCCCTTCAGAATTCTGCGAATTATTTTTGACAGACAGAATGTTCCGAGTGGTCAGTCTGCACAGCACTATGTTGATGATTATTATGTCGAGAGTGAGAGTGCTGGTTATAATGATAGTTAGGACAGCCATGGGCAAAGAGAGGGAGTAGTGTCAGTTCCAGTAGACCAGAGTGGACCTTATGTTGAAGTGACTACATCAGGTGTGAAAGAACCTTTTCTTTTGGATACTGGTGCGACAAAGAGTTCTATTATGCACTCTAAACTTCCTGGCGCACCTTTGTCTGGCTTGACCAATGTTTCCGTAGGATTTTCAGGCGCCCCAGTTTGTAATCCGATTTCTAATCCTTTGCCCCTTTCTATTGGCCCTTGTAAATTGGAAGCTCCTCTTATTTTGACGACTGGTTGTAATGAGAATCTGTTAGGTTTGGACTTACTGAAAAGATTGTATGCGACATTACATTGTTCTCCTTCGGGAGTACATCTTACCCTAGGTAAGAAAGTGATTTCTCCTATGTATTTGTCTAAAGATTGTCTTCCACTGGAATTGCATTCGCTTCCTGATACGCTTTGGGCTACAGGTCCAAATGATGTTGGTCTTTTGCAGATTCCACCGTATGTTGTCACCCTCAAATCGAATGCTAGGCTACCTCGTATCCCACAGTATAAAATATCTAGTGATGGCGAGAGAGCTCTATTAGCGATTGTCTATGATCTGGTTGAGAAGGGTGTAGTTGAGGAAACGAGAGGTAATGTGTGTAACAGTCCGGTTTTGCCTGTCCTTAAGCGTAGTGATGCTTCTCAGCCAACTGTGTACCGGTTTGTGATTGACCTTCGAGAGGTAAACAAGATTGTGGTGCCACAGTTTCCTGTTGTCCCTGATATCACTGCTTTGTTGACTCTTATTCCTGCTTCGGCAGCCTGGTTTTCTGTTATTGACCTGAAGAATGCTTTCTTTAGCATTCCGATTGCTGAAGAGAGTAGGGATATTTTTGGCTTCTCTTTAGGAGGACGAAGTTTCCGGTTTAAGAGTGCTCGCCAAGGTTATTGTGAAAGTCCCTCCATCTATAGTCAGGCGTTGAAAACTCAGCTTGATAGTTTTGTGTTGCCCACTGGTGCTACTTTTATCCAGTATGTTGATGATTTGCTGGTCGCTGCTGATGACGAAGAGATTTGTAAAGAGGCTACTCTTTCTTTGTTACGACATTTGTCTGACCTTCATCATAAAGTTACAGTATTGCCGACAAGAAGTAACCTACTTAGGTCATCTCTTGTCGAAGGAGGGAAGAAGGTTGACCCCAGAACGAATTCAAACGATTGCGCAAATGAGTGTACCATCCACACAGAGAGAAGTGCGTGCTTTCTTAGGTATCACCTCGTATTGTAGACAATGGATTCCTAATTTTTCCCTGCTAGCGAAACCTTTGTTGGCGCTGACTCTTAAAGATACTCCGCATCCTCTCCCTTGGTCTGATGAGTGTCAGAAAAGTTTTTCTGAATTACGTGATGCATTGTGTTCAGCTCCGGTATTGGGTACTCCTGACTACAGTAAACCATTCACGTTGTACGTTCACGAGAGAGAAGGTTGTGCATTGTCAGTGTTGACTCAACAGTTTGGAGACAAGCAACGCCCATGTGCGTATTTTTCAGCGATGTTAGATCCGGTAGCTAAAGCGTTGCCGAGCTGTTTGAGAGCTACAGCGGCAGCGGCTGTTTCTATCCGACAGTCTACTGGTTTGGTATTGGATAATACGTTGATTGTGATGGTCCCACATGCAGTGGATACCTTATTGAACAGGACCAAGACACAGCACCTTACTAGTGCACGTCTGTCAGGATATGAGTTGACACTGTTGGCTAGCCATGTGCACATCAAAAGATGTAATGTGTTGAATCCAGCTACGTTGTTGCCGATCTCTACAGAGAAGGATGCTCAAGAACAGCATGATTGTTTTCTTCGTACAGAGGAAGAAACGAAAGCTAGAGTTGACCTAAAAGATACTCCTCTTGAGAATGTTGATGGTACTTTATGGGTAGATGGTTTGTGTTTTAAGCTTCCGAATGGTGAAACGACTGCAGCATATGCCGCCACAACTTTACATACAGTTGTTGAGACTGCACGCATAGCACAGAATTCTGCGCAAGTAGCAGAATTGATTGCATTGACACGAGCGTGTGTATTGTCAGAAGGAAAGCGAGTGAATGTTTATACTGATAGCCAGTATGCGTTTGGTGTTGCCCATAGTTTTGGACGTTTGTGGAGAGAAAGAGGATTCCTTACTTCCCATGTCACAAAAATTCAGTATGGGCAGTTAGTGAATGAACTTTTGGAATCTCTTGCTCTCCCAAAGCAGATTGCAATTGTGAAGTGTAGTGCGCATAAGAAAGTTGTGGATGATGTAGGTCGAGGGAATGCGTTTGCGGATGAAGTTGCGAAGGAAACGGCGAGAGACATGATGAGCCGTATGTATGTGGCAGGTCCTGCAAGATGGGTTGTGGAAAGTGGAATGTGTGAAGACACAATAGAAAGTGTGAAGATGATTCAGGCTGAAGCTACGGAAAAAGAAGTGAGTACTTGGAGAGAGAGTACGGGTATGTTGGATTCGACGGGTTGTTGGGTTGAGTTGTCAGAACACCAGCGATGGTTGTTGCCTGATGCGTATGTGCTCTCAGTGGTTACTATGGCTCATGGAATGGCTCACATTAGTTCGAAGGGAATATGCAAGTTGATGGCTCCAGTATGGCAGAATGCTGGAATTCCGTAATGTGCTTAGAATGTTGTGAAGCATTGTATGATTTGTCTGAAGTATAATCCTGGCAAGGGAACTCCAACTCCAGCTGGTCATTTTGCTCCTCCGGCGTATCCATTTGAAGTGATACAGCTAGATTACATTCACATGGAGAGATGCAACAATCTGAAGTATGTCCTTGTGGTTGTTTGCGCCTTTTCCAGATGGATAGAGGCCTACCCCCTAAAGGACAATACTGCCTTGTCTACAGCTAAGGTTTTGCTCAAAGAGTATTTTCCTAGATTTGGTTTGCCGAGAATTGTATGGTCGGACAATGGGAGTGAATTTGTGGGTCGAGTCATGAAGAAAGTGTGTATTGGATTAGGGATAAATCAGAAGTTCCACGCTGCGAATCACCCCCAGTCAGCAGGTCTTGTCGAATGCTATAACGGCACATTAAATCTGAAACTTGCTAAGATTCAAGCGAGCACTGGTCTTGCCGTTGACTCTTATGTCAACAAGGACGACAGTGCATTCTCGTGTGGGACTTAGCCCATACGAAATATTTTTGGTCGTTCAGCGAATGTTTGGGGTGTGCCTCGTCCTAAAAAATACAGTGACCTTGAGTACCCTATGTTGGTGGATTACTTACATGACTTGACTGCTAAATTACGTGTTCTCCACCAACAGGTCTATGACAGTTTGCCTTCAGCTACTGCAGATCCAGGGCACACGATCCAACCTGGTGATTTTATCTTGACGAAGAATTTTCAGCGATCCAAGAATTTGGAGCCGAGATGGACTGGTCCCTATTTGGTATTGCTGGTCACGAGAACTGCTTTTAGAGTAGCTGGTAAAAAGAACTGGGTGCATGCCACCCATAAGAAAAAAGTTCAGTTGCCCTTACCGTATGATAAGTAGGTGAGGGATGGAATAGCTGACTCCGAGTGTGAAAGGGTTCCTAGATTTGTACCTTTTAGTGATGCACATTTGACATGGACTCAGTCGCAACGCGAGGATGATGATGTTCTGCAAGCTGCTGTGCCTCCGTCTCTGAGACTCGACACGACGAATCCGGAACTCCTCTTTAAGGATCAGACTGTGCCTGGCAAAGAGCGCTACAATCTGAGATGGAAAAAGGACGTTTGAAATGGACAAATAAATCTAATTTTTGTTATGTAGTCAATTACACCTTGTCAGATCAAGAGACTTTTTTTTACTTTTTCTTTTTCGAGTCACCATCCGGACTCAGCTGCAGGGTCACGGTATAAGTTCTTAAGGGGTGAGCCGCGTATTGACACAAGGTCTGTGGTTTAGGGTCGTTAGTACGATCTTGACGCACACTTAAGTGAAGAAGGAAAATTGCCGTGAGCAGCACGTTAGAGGATGGAGTCTTTTGAGTCCGACAAGGGTGTTAAAAGAGTTGATTTCAGAGTGCAAATGTGTATAATGGTTCGTAGCAAATGTTTTTTAATAATGTGTTTTATTATGCTTTTGTACATTACGTTGGTTTGTGTGGGTTGGATTTTCTATGTATCACAACAGACGCTTGCATCTACCTCCCAACCTACTTTTTCTTTTCCTACTGTTTCCCCACATGAGTTTCATACGTTGCCTGAACATGAACAGACACGAAGATTAGAATTTGTGAACAATTCGTTTATACAGAGGTTAGATCAGCATCAGCTAGTTGTAAATACCACGAATTGTTGGGTTTGTGGTCCTATGCTGCATACGACAGATAAGGGAATGCCATACTTGGTTTTGCCTTTTTCGCCTAATGGGTGAGTATGGGCACTCCAGTCAATGTTTATCTATACGAATGAAGCATCTCCTGTACGTTCTATCAAAGATAATGCGAATAATAATGCCTTGATACAGGGAATAGTAGATATGGTCAGAGATATTGATGCATATAATGCTATCCCTAAAGATGAGGTACGAGCATATGTTGGTTGGAACAAGACGAGATATAGCATTAGTCTGACAGAGAAAGAGAGACAGAAAAGGTCTCCTCCTATTTGGATTGTACCCCACCGAGGTCATTTTTGTCTGCAAGGTAATGGTCAGAATCCGAGAGCTCAGCTTGGTAAGAGTGTGTGTGTTCACACCTATGTCTATACGTCCCAGAAATCTCCACCGTTCGTGCCAGCCAAAGGCACGTATTTTGTTTGTTATGATAGAGAATATACATGGTTGCCTTCTGACTTTTCAGGCACATGTTATGTGGCATTTTTGCTTCCCCCTACATACACAGCTGCTTTCATTTACCATAAGACAAGATATGGTAGAGGTGTTATCGATGCGAAAGATACTGTCGCACAAGAAGTTGGAGACTTCTTTAAGGGTTTCCTACCCTTTTGGGGTCCTATGGCTAATGGTAGGACTATTCGTCAGCTTACGAGAGTGGTCGAGGCCACTATAAATGAGACTGCAGGTGCCCTTAGCAATATTACAGCTGAGCTTCAAGCGGATCGCCTTATGACATTACAGAACTGTTTTGCTTTAGACATTATACTTGCAGATAGAGGTGGAGTATGTAAATTGATCGGGTCTAGTTGCTGCGTTTTCATACCAGATAATGCCCCGACAGTGTACCAAGCCATCTTGATGTTACATAAGTCCGCTGAGTCTATACATGTAGACGAAGGGAACTGGTCATTGATTGGATGGTTTTGGGAACTGCTGTCCAAATGGGGATGGAAGATTCTGATGTTCCTTGGTATGACTTTAGCGATCCTTTTCTCGTGTTGCTTATGCATCCAGTGTGGTCCCGCCATTTGTAGTCTTTGTGCTACAATCTGTGTGAGAAGACCAGTCCCGAGAGAAGCGAAGGATAATAAGATGATGTTACAGCAACACCTTGATGACCTGATGAGAATAGATATAGACCTGGATTCAGATTGACGTGAGTTTAGGTCATTGCCTACGTAATGGCAAAAGGAGGGTCTGAGGTTCCGTGGTTTTCGGGACCGGACTCCATTTTGTTTGCGTTGTTCATAACGCCATTTTGTGTTGCCCTCACGTAGGCCGTGGAGGTAACCGAACGAACAAAGTTGCATGGGCCTCATTGTTCATGTATGCATTAAACAGGCCCTTTTCTGACTTGTGAGTGAACTGCAGGCCGCTGACCTCTTCACCTGAAATTGACCCTTCACGAAGCCAATTTCTCTGGCTGATCGTTGTCTGAGATTGCCAATCAATGTTCAGGACCTCGTTAACCTTTAGTTTCCTTGCACATATCTTATCCTAATCAGCATCTGAATTGTTTCTTTCCTTACGACTTTTCATTACATGGGTAGTGCTTTCAATTATGGGTTTTTCCGGCTTGTGGAAATTGAATTTGGGACAGTCCTAATAATTAACTTTTGGGTTGGGTTACTGTAAATTGGGTTTTTGTTAATGTGATACTCAGTTAGAAAATGTGTCCTATTGGTCAGAATTTTGCGCAGTGGGTGTACATTTATAATGAGAATATTGTGTATAAAAGGTGATGTCTTGCTCTATGAAATTGAACAGTTTCTTGAGTTGTACACCGTGTTGTATTGCTGAGATTACTGTTACTAGCTGCAGCTAATAATTTTGATCTCTGATGCCACCTAGAAGTATTCCGTGTCTCTGTTTGCCAAGACAGGAGAACCCGAAGACTTTGGGCGTGTCCCTGGCGCAGCTGGGTTCTAAAACCCGGTTCTTCAGCTACACGGCTAATTGTAGCACCAGCGCAATTGGGAAATGAAAGGCTGCACCATAGCATTGTAAATATGGTGCAGCCTTGCGTTTCTGAAGTGGCAGAGTGAGGCGTTAAGCATGGCGGCTAACGCCTCACTCCGCCACCTCCTTGAACATATGACCCCTAGCTACTCCAAAACTACTGAACGGATTTACACCAATAAAGAAAATGCACTCTTTCTGGACCAAGATGTAGCTTTCTGCAAATGTAATATAAATCTTTTCAGCAGTTTGAGCTGTAGCTGTGTCTGAAGTTCCTATAGAAAATTAATGGGGAAAACACGTTTTGGGACCCCTCCTATTTCTCATCAGCTACTTGACAGATCACCCATAACTTAGCACTTTTCTGGAACATTTTTGTGGAGAAGGGGCTGAAGTTATTAGCATCACACAAAATACATTTCATATGGATCCTAATAGATAATAGATAGATAGATATAGACATATATAGATACACACACACATATTGTTAATGCAGAATGCTCACTTTTTAAATGTATATGAGTTGAACAAAACATATACACATTGCAAAATAATTGTCTTTAAATATATGATTATTATGAGTTACGTCCTTATCTAGTTCACATCAGACTCATGTTCCCATATCACTACTAACCACTTCTAACTGAACTACCTGAGTACTAGAGGTTGTTAGAGAGCTGTAAAGATCCTTTTGAAAAGTGGTACTTTAAAACATTTACAGTGACATCACTGACTCAGCATAGAGCTGGTGTTCTGTGGTGCTGATTTTTGGAGTACTTGAAGATAGGTTGTGGAAGATTCACTGTGAGGGGGCAAGCAGGAGCTAAGAGAAACAAAGGGAATGATATGAGTTATTTTCAGAAAGAGGAGCTTGAACTGAACGACAAAGCTTCAAGATAGGAATCCATAATCTAAATCTAGAATGGGGTAAAAGAGAAATATCCATAGCCCAAAGTCTAGTTTTTCGATACTGGAGCTGGTTGCCACCAATTCATAGTGAAAATTACAGCCATGTAGATATATGTCGACAGAATTCCTACCATGTATCCAATACTGAGCTTTTATTTTTAGATTACACTTATTTAGCACAACAGGCCAACTGGTTCAACTGAACAACAGGAATAGTTCAGCTCTCAGAATGCCCTTTTGTAACCCTTTTGTAAACAAAAGCACAATAGAGGTAATATCAAGGTTTTTTTGTTGCTTTTAGTTGGCTAATTCCTATCTGCCTTACCACTGGCAGTGGACCAAGATAATTTATATTTTATTATTTGAGATGGCCTGTCTTTTCACAGGTGCTGCTGAGGGGATTCTTCCTCGATTATAGCAAATTCACTTTAAGTGATGTTACAATGGATTTACATTACATCTCAGACCCCTCAGGGAAATGTGGAAGTTGACTCATCTATCTGTGCAGTCAGAAGTCACATCTCTATATGTTCATTATATTTTTTTCATTTCATTAAATAGTCTTTGACACACAGCTAAGCTGACTTTGTGCAAGCTCTAAAAAGCTATTTCACTTTGTAACTGCATCATTTAAATACCTTTCTTTTAAATCTGAAATATTGCTTTTTATTCAGTTAAATTACGGATTTGCAAGTCATTGCTTTTTTACACTGTATTTGTACATCTTTGTTACACTTTTGATCTTAGCATTAAAAACAAATTGTTTAATTCTTATATAGAGAGACACACCTATGACTTGATAATGTTCGGAAATAAATCCTATTTAAAATTAACCAGGCAGAACGATTCACAGAGGAAAATGAAACAAAAGCGTGGGCCATTACGCCCTACCCATACACACCTAAGAGCAATTTAGTGAGATCATAGGCCCCACCCACAGTCAGGATACACAATCCTATCCTCATGTGCCCACTGTTTTGACTTCACGTGTGGCTATTTGTGATATTATGGCTATGGAGATGCATTTTCGAATAAAACGTCATCCTGTTATTTTATAAACTTCTTTTTCTGTATTCCTCTAGTTCACAAACAATAACATAAACACGAACATTAATAGGCATTGTTTTAGGCAAGTAAATGCATAGTTGCAAATTGCAATTGCTGTTTCAGTCTTCTGTTGCTGTGTGTAAGGAAAGTAAAATCTATTTTCCTCCCCTGCTGCAGACAATAGTTGAATAAGAGATGTTTTTGAATTTAGCACAGTTGTTGACCTAAGTGTTAGGACCCGACTCTAGGGGAAGAACTGTCAATGTTAGGACAACCTGCCCTTTAAATGCCTTACTTTTTGTTAACTAATTCAAAGCAAAGGTCGTTGTGGCATCATACATAACTAATAGGGGGCCACTGTAACATTAATTGTCTGAAGAAATTCACTATACCATCTGTAGAAATCATTCAATAAATATATATATTTGGAAAATGTATTTTCCCGTAACATATTTTCGCCTGTGAGAATCTGTGCTATATTGAGTAGTAATGCAGAGTTCCAAAATATTTTTCATATTGTGATCTGCTAAAACAATTACATATCTAAAAACAACCAATGTAAAGCGACTATGGATTAGTAGTGCAAAGACGTGTGCACAGAGAAGAGCTTTGCACATATTATTGTCCAAGTGTTCTGGTGGCCATCATACACAAATTAACCAGCGAGTGGGCATAGTGGGCAGCATTACAGCCAAATGGATGCATGTCAAGAAAGTGACCATCAATCAGCCTTGGCATTAAGCCAAAAATAATAATTAATATTCGAGTATTAGTGAACTTGATAATACTGAAATAAGAAAATGCAGATGGGGCCAGATGCAGTAAGAATCAATTAGGTAAAAATGCTTGCAAACTGCACACCAACTTTTGCCGAAAAAAAATCTGATTTTGCGAATTGACCCATGTACTAATAGGTTGATTCACAAACTACCATTCCTAGTAGATCACAAGCTGATCTACCTTATTAATATGCATGAGGTAAGTTGCAAATTGCGATCCAGTACAATTGGCTACAATTACAGGGATGGAGTCCTGCTGATGTCAGCAGACCTTCATGTCTATGATTGCTTTTCAATAAAGCAATATTTTTTAATGCAGACAGTTTTCCTAAAATTAATATTGGATGTGTATAAAAAAGGAAAACTTTTACAAACATGTTGTATGAGTAAGCTGTGATTCCATCGACCGCAGTGGTCGGAAAGGGGCCCCTCGGGTGTCCCAGTCCCATTTACAAGTGGGTTATTACTACCTTTCAGTAGTCAGTAAAATATTAATCTTTTGCGACTGAATTGCTATTACAAAAGATTAATACATCCCTTTGCAAAGCAATTCAGTATGTAATTTCAAGCTCTAATTGTGATTCTCAATTATGGTTTGGTACATACCAAAACGCTGTTTTGCAGTCAAAAGGTGTCTGATTTTTCAATTTGGACCATTTGCAACCCCAAAATGCCTTAGTACATCTTGCACATCGTTTTGTTTTCTCTTTGGGTCAGTGATGTTTTATCATTATGGGTTTTTAACCCTCAATGGGGAATATTCTTAGAAATCTGTGTTGCACATGGATATCTGCAGCCTTTGCCAGATATTGGACACTTTTCTCCAGTCCTAATGAAATGTGAATGGGGAAAAATCCAAATATGCAGGTATTCCCACTAAACTCATAATCCCAAGTCGGGCCAAAATCAGAATTACTCCCCGCAAAAAATGAGGTATTAAGAACACTTGGGGGCATATTTACAAGGATTTATCTCCGAATTATCCCCACTTTAACCCATCAAAAGTGGTGATAGAATTAACACCCCATTCACAAGCTGGTGCAAACTGCAGACATTGCCAGAATTCCCGCAATAACATCCCCAAAACCTAACACCACGGCGGACACCACCAACTAATGCTAATGAGATGCAGAGTAGGCGTTTCCGTGCAGAAACACACAAAAAAACAGCAATACCACTTTCACAACGAACTGACAGATCCGCGAAGCAAACCAAAAACCCGCGATAAGCTGCGTTAGCCACAGGTATTTACCACCTGCCTCAAGCAGGTGTAAAGACGAACGACTAGCTGCAAGTAGGTAATGGAGCCCCGCACACAGTCACATCTGCAGACCGAACGACGCCATGGAGCTACTCATCATGCAGCTTAGAGCCCCAACAGGGCCACAACACCCACCGCCACCACCCCCAGGACCCGCCACCACTCCTGGACACGGACCTACCCCCGGACCACCACAGAGGCAGTGCAGAGTAAGACAGCGGACCTACCAAAAACGCACCACTCACAGAGACCTAACGCCCAGAGAAAGTCATTGCCCACTACTGGCACAGATGGACAATCATTCACCGCATCCTGACCCATATTGCCCACAGGCTGATGGTCCCAACACAGAGGAGAACCAACATCCCTCTACAGACAAGGCAGCTGGCAGTGCTGCACCTGTTGGCCTCTTGTACCTTCCATCCAACAACTGCCAGAGTGGGAGGGGTCTCACAGTCAGCCCTATCAAAGTTCATCACACCTGTCCTGGATGCCATCCTCAGCTTCATACCCCAGTACCTTCACTTCCCCAACACTGCCCAGGAACAGTTGGAGACCAAGTAAGGTTTCTACGTGATAGTTGGATTTCCAGCCGTGTTGGGGGCAATCGACTGCACACATGTCCCACTTGTGCCAACCTGAGGGTACTGCACACCACTAACGCAACAGAAAGCACACACATTCCATCAATGTGCAGGCAATAGTGGACCACCGGGGACTCTTCACCAATGTCATCGCCAACTATCCAGGCAGTGCGCATGATTCCTTCATCTTCCAACAGTCCATCATCAACAAGCGGTTCCAGGGTGGCACATATGGACAACATCCCGGGTCAAACAGCACCCCCACCACATTTGAACACAGTACACAACTGGTTCAGCAAATCTGCACAACATGCCAAATCACATCTGGAATGCAGGGAAAGGTAACATCAAAATGTACAAGTACAAGCTGAGACCTGCAAAAATGTTTATAGACACAAGCAGTGCATTTGGACATTCTCTACTGTTGTATGATTGCCTTTGACAGTCACAATGTGACGTGCTCATGAGAAGTAAGTGTCAATGATGGTATCCCTACGGGCCATTCCTGCCGCTGCTGTAATGGGATGTGGGCCACCTGCCCCATCACCACCATCATCTGCCGGTACCTCCGGAACTGGGATCCATGGGGTCCTGGTGCGAACACAGATAATGTGCAGCATAAAACATGTGGTGGGGGTGCTGTTTGACCCGGGATGTTGTCACTGCCAGGGTACACTCTTGATTGTAAGCGTATGCTGCACAGTGGGTGTGTCGCTCCTGCGGCTCTGCTCTGCCTGCCTCTGGTCTCTTTCGTTAGGTGTGCCTGTCGGTTCTGTTCTTCTACGGTGCTTAGATGTTGTGGTGTACATATTGTCCTCTGCAGTTGGCCAGGGTGCATTAGTCGTACTCCGTTGTTGATGATTTTTGTTCAGTCGCATTTTCGGTGTGCTGGTCTTGTACTATTTTCCCACATTGTTCTTGAGTATTGCTGCCCTTGCGCTGGTTGTCACTGTTTTCTTATCGCGCTTGAGTCCATCACAGGTTTTCTCCCATTGGGGAATGTGTTTTTATCTCCGTCATGGTGGTTGTTTTGCGGACATTGTCCGCGGTGTCGGCAAACTGTCGCATGCTACCGCCGTGTTGTGAATTCCACTTTGTCACAGGGTTATTTTCCCGCGCTGGGCTGCGATGCTGAAAGTTGAGTTACGCTACTCTCGCACGTTCTTGTGATTTTAGCCCAAGGAGTTGTTGTTCAGCAAGTTCCATTAACTAGGGACCTCCTGTCGTCATGTTGTTTAAGATTATTGATTAAAAAGTTACAATTGGTTGAAAGTCACATTACAAGGGGTCAGCTGATAGAAATAGAGCATGACATGACTCTGCAAGCCTTCAGTCCAATGAATATACAGATGCTAGGTACTTGTCTGGCGTCTTCACTTTAATATGGGGGTTCATTGGCCACATACTGAGGAATGCTGCTTTTCCAATGACTCCATGTAATGATAGGGACGAAAAAATAAACTTGGAAAAGGGGCATTCATTTTACTCCATCTTAACTTTGTATAATATAGTTTCATATGAATTAGGAAAGTAAAATTACTTAAATTAACTATTAAGGGTTACACCTTCCATTTGCAACGAGGTATGAACATTCTTCCATGTGGATACACAAATCACTTAAGTGTAACTGCGCTCAACATTAGGGATTCGCAGGTTTTGGGGCCAGATGTACGAAGTATTTTTGAGGTCACAAATGGCTCGATTCGCATAATCAGGCCATTTGCTACCTCGGTATGTATAAACACCAAACTGCAATTCTACAGAATCACAGTTCGGGTTTGTGAACTGGTATTTGGAAAGGGGTTGTTTAGGACACCCTTCCAAATACTGATTTACAGTAGCATGTGTTAATGTATTTTGATCAAATTACAGTCGCAAAACATTACTATTTTACCACCTCATCAAAAGAGATGGTAACCGTTCTCAAGTGGAAAGGGGTTCCCATGGCACCTCTTGTCCTTTGAGAATGTTAAAAAAAATCAAAGAGCAGGCAGTGGCCCAACAAATTTTAAATGTTACATTTTTTGTTTTTGAAACACATTTCATTTCCCTTCAAGGGAAACTGTCTGCATTTAAAAAATAAAGATTGTTTTATTTGAAAAAACACATAGACATGGTGGTCTGTTGATGCAGCAGGTCACCATCCCTGTAATGGCTATCATTCCTAATGGGTTCAAAACTGAATCCTACCTCATTAAAAAAATCTGAGGTTGGTTTATTTGTGACCAATTACGAATCACTAATTTTAATTTAAACCTTTTATACATAGGGAATTGCAATTTTTGCTGAATCAGAATTTGAATATCGCAATTCCCAATGTTAGTAAAATCTGGCCCTTGGTTCCTTGTACGTTTTTTGGTAGCAATGCACAATCTATGCAATCAATCATTGGGCTTCACCATATTTTACACCAATCAATGTATTATTTGCACATGACTGATCAGTACAGATTGCAGATCATGCACATGCAAACTGAACATGGCCTTTACACTAAGAGAAAACGACACAGATCTGTCTATTATCATTTGCTACCTTTTTAAGACATAGATGTCAACCATTTTTACACAAATACATTATAAACAAGCATTGGGACAGCCAATAAGTTTGTAGTAGCGAACAGCCTTTTGGTTTCACCACTGTTCATTTTGTCATGTTTATTGGCAAAGCTGCTGGGGTGCATCTATCTAAAAAAAGAATTTGACTGAAAGCAAATATATTTCCATTATAATCCCTAGCACTTAAAAGTACTATTTTGTGCACGGATGTGCCCCCTAAGAAAGGGTACACTGGCATCACTCAGAGTGAAGTTAGCCAGGGGCTGAAGTGGCCCGAACCTCTGCCCCGTGCTATCTGCTGTTGTGGGTGGAAGAAAACCTGAATGGCTCAATAACACACCAGTGTTTGAAAGGGTTGGCGTAAACCCTATAAGTAAGTATATTACACCTATAGATTCATTCAAGCCAAAAAGTCTTGGCCAATGACACCTAAAAAGTCAATTAAACTCACTCAGTTACACTTTTTACAACCTACACCATATTTTGTTCATTCTTATAGCTAAGTTCATATTGAGGCATACACATTCAGGCAATATCACCAATATGATCTCTGTTACAGTTCATCCCTATTAAAATAGATATGTTTTCAGACCTCAACTGGACCCTCATCACACCCCTCAAACACCGCAATATTTGTGAGAACTTTTGAAAACAATGACCTCACTAGAGAATTCTCCGGTTGGGGGAACAAGATGGATACTTGAGAGCTTTATCATGCGAATCAGGGCTATTCTGTTAAGCTGGCTTTTAACATATGATGAAAATGCCAACATGAATTATCAGGATCAAACAGTACTGACTGGGATTCCTTGCTGTGCTCCCGGGGCATGTGTGCCCTTGATCTGTTTCCCCATTCCCAAAGAAATAGGGCAGTCAACAGGTTCATCGACTAGGCACTTCTCTTAGTTAAGCAGGGTTCACATGCGCCTGAAAGCAGCCCACTCCCCCCCCTCCACCTTGGATGCTTGCTTGGGCTTGATCGGCAGAGGTGTGGCCAACAGAGGAGGGTAATGCCTTGAAGTTACGATGAGCTGCAAGGTGCCAGGAAGCATCCGATCTTGCACTACTGGAATGCTCTGATTGATGTATTCAGATCTGGGGTGGACGTCACTAACCCCCTCTCACTTGCACAGCTGTTCGCACCCTTAGCACAGAGCCTGCTTCTATGACCAGAGCCCCTGACCTGCTCTCTGCTGCAGATGTTTCACCTACTAGGTTGCCTGACTGCCCTCTGTTGCAGGATTGACTCATTGCGCCCCTACTTATTTTCCTAGTTCTCCCTTCCCCTGACTTCACCATTACCTGTCATATAGATGCTTTGTTTGTATGATTTCTTATCTTATAACTGCAATGGATACCCATGTGCGTGCAAGGATGGACTAGGGGGCATATTGAGTTTGAGTTTGAGTTTAAAATTACTTGTACAGCGCACATACACCAGCGGTTTCTTGGCGCTACAACTGATAAGATCCGAGAGTAGAAAACAAGGGAAGCTAATGAGAATTTAGTCGAAGGCCTGAGTGAATAGGTGAGCCTTAAGGTGTTTGCGAAATTGTGGGTACAAGGTGAGGGAACGGAGTTCAAGGGGGAGGGAATTCCACAAAATCGGGGCAAGGGTGGCGAATTTCGAACCTCCCCACTTCTTTCTCCGATAACGAGGGACAGTGAGGAGGGACTGAGAGGAAGAACGTAGTTCCCGGGTGGGAACGTAGGGGGTGATCTCAGAAGAGATAAATGCGGGTGCCAAGCCCAGTCGAGCCAAGAAGGTGATGGAGGCGAGTTTGAATTGGACCCGAGCTCGCACAGGAAGCCAGTGTAAAGATTTCAAGAGGGGGGAGGAATGGTGAAATTTCGGAAGATTGAAGACCAGGCGGGCCGCCTGGTTTTGTATCTGCTGCAAATGCCGTAAACTATATGCAGGGATACCTGCATATAGGGCGTTGCCGTAATCCAGGCGGGACACCACCATGGCCAAGATGATAAGTTTGAGAGCAAAAAAGTAAAAAAACGGGACACCCTGCGAATAGTGCGCAGTGAGAGGAAAGAAGAAGATACCACGGAGCTGAGCTGAGAATGGAGGGTGAGTTGAGAATTAAGTTTTATACCAAGAGTTTTAACAGAGGTAGTGGGTACGGGAGAGGGGCCCAGTGCAGGGGGCCAGAAAAGAGAGGACCAGGGGCTGGATGAACCACCCGTCAACACCAGCTCGGTCTTATCGGGGTTGAGTTTCAAATGATTGTGGTTCATCCAGTCCCGGATGTGAAGCATAATAGTTTGGAAATTAAGAAGAGAAGAAGGGGAAGAGGACAGATTGAAAACAAGCTGGAGGTCATCCGCATAATTAAATACGGCGACCTCCATTTGTTGAAGAGAGAAAATAAGAGGGGCAACATAAAGATTAAACAGGAGGGGGGAAAGGGAGGAACCCTGGGGGACCCCGCACTGAACTTTTCGGACGTCCGCCGTAAAATCACCCAGGCGAACGGCCTGGGTGCGGTCACTCAGGAAGGAGGATAACCAAACCAGAGCAGTGCCCCCGATCCCCGCCGCCTCGACACGGGAAAGTAAGATGGTATGATCCACCGTGTCAAAGGCGGCTGAGAGGTCGAGAAGCACAAGGGCCTGGCGCTGGTTGGTATCCATACCCTCCCTGAGGTTGTCCAAGACCGAGATGACAACGGACTCCGTAGAGTGTGCAGGGCGAAAACCAGCCTGGCGAGGAGCAAGAGCTCCGTGCATCTCCACAAAGGAGCTCAGAGCGCAGGTGACATAGCGCTCGAGCACCTTTGCCAAGAATGGCAAAAGGGAGATGGGGCGGAAATTGGCAGGGACAGAGGGGTCTGCCCCTGGTTTTTTAAGAATTGGCACAATAACCGCTGACTTCAAGGGGTTGGGTACTACACCTTGGGCCAGGGAGCTGTTGAGAAGATGAAGGGGGGGATCTGGGCAGGTAACAAAAATATGACGAAGGATATGAGCCGGACAGGGGTCAAGTGGAGAGCCAGATTTGACCAAGGGTACTATGGAGGTAAAAACTTCCCTAGATATGGGAGGGAGAATAGTGAATTTTCCCTTGGGAGGGGGGCGTTGGGGGTCAACAAAGGAGGGAGAAGGGGGCGGGATGTTGGCTTTAATGGTAATGATTTTGTGGATAAAATAGTTATTGAGGGATTGGCAGAGTTCTTCGGACGGGGCGGGCTTAAGGGTTGTTCTGTCTGAGAGCGCCAGGTTCTGAACAATCGTAAATATCTCCTTAGACTGGTTAGCAGCGGCAAGGATTTTAGAGGAGAAGTAGGTGGTTTTGGCCTCCAAGATTTTTTTTTTATACTGGGTAAGGATGTTGGTATACTCCAGTCGTAGAATGGGGCAATAACTTCTCCTCCAAGCCCGCTCCGCGCGGCGTACTGTGAGTTTGGTGGCCTTAAGCTCTACATTGAACCACCGATTGGCATCCTTGTCGCGCTTGGAGGTAATACATTTAAGCGGGGCAGCAGAATCACTACCAGCGGAAAGCCACTGATCTATAGCCTCGACCTGGGAAAGGGTGGAAAGACCCTGCAGGGAAGGGAGGGAAGTGGTAAGAAGGGTAGAAAGTTCTTCCAGGTTGGCTCGGCCCCAAGCTCGGACCCAGATGTTCTTGGGGCGAGAGGGCTTGGCTGGGGGGTGAGTGGGCAGAGAGAATGAAATCAAATGGTGATCGGACCATGTACAAGGCGAAATAGAAAGGGATTCCACGGGACAATTCAGGGACCAGATCTGGTCAAGCACATGACCTTTGATGTGAGTGGGGGAGTGAACAAAGGAAGTGAAATTGAGGGATTGAAGGGTTTCAGAAAATTCCTTTGAAGATGAGCATTCAGCTGGGTCGGAGGGCCAAAAATTAAAATCACCAAGGAGTAAAATAGAGGAATTATTGACTGTAATGGTAGCCAGGACTTCCAAGAAATCAGAAAGAAACTGTAGGGGGGATTGAGGAGGGCGATAGGTAAGAAAACAGGTCAAAGGGGGAGAGGTAGTGGTGGTGCGGACAACCAGGTATTCAGTGGTTGCAATGTCAGGCAATGACAAAGTTTGAAAAGGGAGATCGGTGCGTGCGATGACCGCCACGCCGCCCCAGCTCTGCCAGAAGGGCGATCTGCCCGAAGGGCATAGTAAGTAGCCGGTAAGGTGGCCAATAGGGCGGGGAGGGAGTCATCGCCGAACCAGGTCTCCGTTAAAAAAAGAAGATCAGGGGTATGAAGGTCCAGCAGGACCGAGAGTTCGTGCGTATGAGCAACAGCGGACCGAGTGTTAAGATAGAAAACTGTTAAAGGTTTGGAGGTTGTAGGGTGAGTGGTGCATGGGGGTGAGAGAGAAGGGCCAACCGTAGGAAAGGGGACGTGCAGGGGAACCTCATGGGATAGACCAAGAGAGGAAATGTGAGAACAAATGGAAGCTGCTATTACCAAGCAATAGCGATAATTATCGCTATTGCTTGGTTAGAGACAAAAATGTATCGCCGACCTGCGGCGATTTTTATCGCAGATAAACCTTGATATTACCAAGGTTTATCGCAAATGCGATAAAAATCGGCCGCAATGCATGAATATCGCTGTAAAGTCAGCGATATTCAGGCATTACCGAGCTAATGCTCTTAGCCATGTTATCCACCTCCCATTGGATAACCCTGGCTAAGAACTACTCAGGGCAGGTGTTAGCTTTTGGAGATATTCGCGCTTAGCGCGAATATCTCCAAAAGTTGGTAATAGGAGATAGCGATGTTAGCGACTGTTTTCAGTCGCTAACATCTTGGCACGCCCACTTTGCATGTCATTAGTGATAAATTTCCCTGACATGCAAAGTGGGGCCCAAGATGGTCGCTATCTCCTACTAGCTGTCGCTAACTGGTGTTAGCGACAGCTAGGTAATAGGGAGATAATTTTATCTCCGCTTTCTTGGCTTTTAAAGTAAAAGAAAAGCGGAGATAAACCCCCTTGATAATATGCCCCTAGATGCCTTTATGCGTTGGTCGTGTGCACCTACGATCTATCTTCCCCCTTTTCCAGCTGTGCATTTGCACTTCTCTGTGATATTCACATCCACTATTGTTATGAAACAAGTGCATGCTCTACGGTGTAGAGCATGACCACCCTCTCATAAACAACAAGAGGTCAAACATAGGTAGGATGGAGGTAAATCACTGGTAGGCGGGAGTTATGGGGATGGGGCAGCACCCCACGAAAACAAAACCTACCTCTCCAAAGTGAGTAACAGTGGAAACCTGCGGATCACCAGTTTGTGAGGGTCAGAGGCGAATGAGGATAAAAAAAAGAAAAAAAGAAAAAAAAGAAACAAGTGCACCCTGTGCACTGTTACATTGCTCCTGTTGTTATAACTAGCTCATGTCATGTGTTCTTGAGTTAACGATAATGTTTGCAAAACTTCAATAAAAACACATTTACATTTTTTACATAAAAAAAATCAGGGTCAAACAATAATGGTCATAGTTTTGAATGTCAAGTTAGGCACAACTTTTTTCACAGAATAGTTTAAAAAGAACCAAAACGGATATCTATCACAGGTGTGTGTTTTTAGTACTCTTTAATATTTGCAATTTCACAGAAATCTGGAATGCCGTGAAGATGTTGCGAAATTCCTATAAAGACTACTAGATTACAAACAGATGAGAGATGGGCATGTAGGTGCCCAACACATTCATGTTGATTTGATCATGAATTCTTGGAGTGCCCATGTCATGTAAGCATTTCCAGTATAAGGAATGTTCTTAGATTTGCCACGCTACCTGACGTTTGAGATGTGTTCATGTGGCCATTTTAAACAAATTCACCTTCCATGGGAATGATTCTCAAATGTGATAATATTGTGTGGTGTGTAGTTCTGCTTGAGTATGATGATGCTTTGCAGTCATTGTTGCATTTAAGTTGTCATACTTGATTTGGCACATGTAAGAGAGAGCCTAGACTTGTTTTTTGTATGATGGCAGCCAGGCTGAAACATACACAAAATGTACCTAAACATAATAGGACCTATTCATAAAGGTAAATGTGCACATGAGTAAATATACAAGTGTACATTTATTTATTCATTTTCCGAGAGCAAACTTTACTACAATGTGTAGTCTTTCTTCAAGAGTACTTGAAGCCAAAATTATGAGTGTAAAGTTACTACTAGTAACGTTTTACATTAGGAGGAGGTCTCCCCACTAAAAGAGAGATCTCCCTGCGGGATAGTATAGCAAATCTTTAAAAAAGTTTGCAAGTTCACTAAACGTTGAACAAAGAGTACAAATATTTTAACGTGAAATACAAATGCAAATTGATATTATTTCTTTATTTTAAATGTAGAACAAAAGCCTAAATTCCTATTAACTTAATTTTGAATTCAATATTTCATTTTATTAAATGAATTAAAAATTAAAATGTATCAAATTATATGTAAAATATGTTTTAAAGATGTATTTAAAGATGTATTTACTATCTAAAGTAAAATGTTTATATTGATTAAAAAATTATGTATTAAGGTTACTAAAGTTATCACTACAATTAATTTAAATTAATGTAAATATTTAAAAAACATCAAGTTACATATATTTTTTAATTAAAAAATGTCATGAAAATATGCTATTATAAAATAATATTTTTTTTATACATATATTTTTTAACATTACATTAAATGTATGTATATTTTTGAAAAAGTAGAAATAAATTAATTTATTTTGAAAGTAATTCCTCTGGTGGTTCTATTTTAAGTCTGCCTCCAATATTTTCTATGGGAGAGTTTTGCAGTACCTGTGAGTGGCCATGTGTTATGTTATATTATAATATTTGTAGAGTGTGGCAAAAACCTTGAGGCTAAAAAAAGACAGAGCATTAGACAAGGCCAGAGATTAGAGGCAAGAAATACTTGCATGCCAGGTCTTTTTGGCTGCAGGAACTTTAGAAGTATGTGTAACCTGTTCTCTAGTAATCTAGTTTATGATGTCAATGCCATGAAATATAAACAAATATGTGGAATCTATAATTGGCAGTTACTTGTGGGGTGAAGTGCCCGTGGTCAAGTATGAGCATCTAATTTCAAGAAAAGCACTTACCGCTTTCCACTGAGGAGCTTCTTTACTTCTTATCACTGGTGACGAGTATTACTCGTGATGAAACAATTGACCACTCACTTCCCAACTGAATGCAGTAACAATCTGTCTGCAAGCAATCTGCTCTAGGAACCATTCGAGATTGATGCTGATGTATTTTCAATGCAAGTATACCAGTGTGCACCCCAGCTGCCTGAAAATTAAGGCCGATATGGTTCCGATGCTGGCAGAGCGTTGTGCTTCCCTGCCTTCTCCTTCAATCTTGTTTGGGAAGAGATCAGGCCAACAATGCACTTCTGTGCAAATGCTGGAGACAGGCAGCGGTAAGGAAAATGCGGTCCTACGTGATGTGTTACATATCATACACTGTGTGCCCTTCAACATCACCATTTTGGAGCAGCAACTGCAATTGTAATAGTAACTCTGTAGCCACTATATTGGAACAAGGTTTAAAAATATGAGCCTATTGGAAACACCTTAGTGAGAAAAACATGAACACTACTAGTAAATACGGAATAGCAATTTCCATAAACCAATATGTTTTTGTACAAGGTGTGTCTGTGTTACGGCAACCCTGTGGCCATAATAAAAATGAACTACGCAGTGTGCGCCAGTCACTAATGCATCGGTCATATAAGCAACTCAGAAAGATGGACAGCATCTCTGCTCCTCCCCCCATTTTTTTTAAAATTAATTCTTTGAACATTTTGCAAATAGCAACATTCCCAAACCATGACATTGTCTCACTCATGAGATCATTTGACATCTCCGCCCCATTGCCCCCCATGCTTTTGTTAAATTGTTCTTCACCACTGCCATGCCTAGTGTAGTTGTGATCAGCCCAAGTCTGTGTCTCCCACATATTCAGCACACAGCCTTTGGTAAAGACGGTCGCCTCTTGTTCCTTCACCTCCCACATGCAGTTCATTACAGCCATCCAGAACTTTTATATAATTGGCCATTCCTATAGGATGTATAGAAAGGAGCTCTTATGTCCACACCCCTCCAAGCATTGAGAGTCACGGGCCTGCCCAATCTTAACCATGGTCCCGCCCCTTTTCTTGAAGGTAGCAGTTGCTCCCCTTTAGACTGGCCAAGAAAGAAAGAAGATTTTGAACCTTACTTAGATGCGATTGATGGGTTCAATTTTATCAATAAAAAGAATAAAAACACTTCCTATTCATAATTTGTGCCCTGGAGAGAGGTACATTTTAAAATCGTTGCCAATACAAGAGGTGAATGTACAATTAAGTCAAGAAGGGTTTGGAGGTGAACAGGTTGCTATGGAAATTATTGGCAATTACATCACTGTAGTTTAAAAATATTGGCCAAAATGTTTTCACAAACAAAAACATGTTGTGCTTGAAAGGCCTAACATTTTACAAAAGGTTCAACAATATGGTGAGTCTTTTGATGATTGTTTGTCTGCTCTGAGAATGTTAGCTTCCATGAGTAATTATCAAGAACTTAAGGAAGATATCATTCAAGATCAGTTGAAGAAACATGTAATAAGAAATGCAAAAAAGATTACTTTCCACAAAGGACCCAAATCTTCAAACTTCCTTGAGCATCACCAGGGCCACAGAAAACTCGAAGCATATCTTAGAAATATATGTACAATGGTAGATGTCTTATTTTGGGAAGGGGTCAATTGTTCCTGTGATAAAGAATGCTGGTAAGATTTGAAGGAGGTGCAAAGAAATAGACTTAAAGTCAAGAAGTGAGTAGAAGGCTCTGATGCGAAGTGGCAGGTCATTCCATGGTTTAGGCATGATGTTGGAGAGGGCCTGATCACCTGATCTCATTTTGCTTATGAGATGATTGTGTGCAAGCAAGACTCTGGCAGAGTGGAGGTGTCTCAATGGTTTGTGGGAGCAGATATGGCTATTGAGGTAGGCAGGGCCAGAGTTATGCAGTGCTTTAAAGGTGTGGGCGAGGAGTCTGACCTGTACTTGCTTGTGTAGTGAGCTCATGAAGCTCCTTGATGTGTGGTGTGACTTATATGTGGTGTGGGAGGTTGATGGTTATTCTGGCTGCCGAGTTCTGAATGGTTTGTAATAGTCTGGGAAATTGTTTGCTGATTCCATATAGAGGGTGTTCCTGTAGTCTAGCTTGCTTATGACAAGGGTGTGTGTGATGGTTTTGCAGGTGCTGGTTGAGAGGCATTTAAAGATTTTTCTCAGAATCCTTAGGATGTTGAAGCAGGAGCCTATGATGGCATTGACTGGGGTGGTCATGTTGAGTTTGCTTTTGATAATGATCCAGTTGTTTCTGGTGCTGTGGATCCATGTTCAGTCAGCTACCAGGTGTAGTCCCACAGTGAGGTTTACTTCGCAAAGAACATGACTTCTGTCTTATCAGTGTGAGTTTGAGACAGTTGGCCTTAATACAGTCTGCAATTTCACTCAAGCAGGCAATAAACTTGTATCGGGTATTGCGTGGCAAGTCTGAGAGGGAAAGCACAGGCTGAGAGTGTTCATCTTGTAAAAAGGGGGGTGGTATACTTATGCCACAATTAAATCATTCGTTTTCACCAGGAATTTGACCCAATCAAACATAGATTTGTTGTACCATTTGATTACAGAAAGCTTATCTGTACAACTGTTTAGATTCCATGGCATACTTCTAGATCTCTCGAAAGATAATTGAATGATGACAATCACAAATGTCATCTACAAAAACAAACACAAAAGATTCCCATTTATTACAAACACCTATGAAAAGTAGGATAGCTCTTTGTCCATCTGTTCTTGTTCCTTCCTTATGATTAAAACCGTGAAGGTGTTTACATAATCATTCCAGTTTTTTATCCACCTGGAGTAGTCACAGTGTCAAGGAGTCTTTGAGGGTACTGAATCCTTACTTTTTCCTTATGGCCAATCCAATCAAAACTCAATGAATGATAGGGAGCAACGCTGGCTCCCGGGCCACAGCATTGACTTTCAGCTGTGGTTTGATGCTATGCAACTACTGCTTGCTAATGTTTGATCTTTTCGGGGTGTGGGCGGGGGGTGGGTGAGTCTTCCTCCTCAGGGGTTCTTTTCGTAGACTAGTTGTATGATGGGGTGACAGGCACACTGCAAGTTGGGGTGGCTTTCGAGTCTTACGCAGGGGTGCAGGGTGGGGGGTGAGATGTTCAGGGTTTTTTTGGGGGTTGGGGGTTGCAGTTTGTGTTTCTTTGTTTTCTTCAAGGCATAGTGTTGATGTG
Organism: Lissotriton helveticus; assembly: GCF_964261635.1. Lineage (NCBI taxonomy): Eukaryota > Metazoa > Chordata > Amphibia > Caudata > Salamandridae > Lissotriton > Lissotriton helveticus. The sequence continues at coordinate 1,279,907,095 of NC_136069.1, forward strand.
CTCCTGCTACATAGTGTCGCGTCTGGTGTCGGGTGGGATCGGGGTTGGTTTCTGGGATGCGGGGTAGGGGACTTAAATTGCTGTGTTGGAACGTCAACGGGTTGGGGGACAGGATAAAACGGGGAGTGGTATTGCAACTGTTGCGGTGTTTATCCCCTGATGTGGTGTTGCTTCAGGAGACGCACTTGATTGGTAATACATGCCACGCAATGAATAGGCATGGGTACCGTCTCCTGGCCCACTCCGGTTTCACCTCTGGTTCTAGGGGGGCGGGCATTCTGGTACGGAGCTCCCTCCCTCTCGCTATTGACGACATTATCCTTGATGATAGGGGTCGCTACGCCGCCATTGTGGGACGCTGGGAGGGGAAGTCATCACCCTGCTCTCTGTTTACGTCCCGCCTGGTCTGCAGGCCACTACCTTTTCCGATCTGGGAAGAGTACTCCTGGGGGTCCCTGAGGGTCAGCTTGTGGTGGGAGGGGATTTTAATTCTGTAGTGTCGGGGATGTGCGATCGTTACCCTCCCCGGGAAAATGCACGGTCTCAGTCTTGGCTGGGGGACTTCTTGGACACTCTGGGGCTCACTGATTGTTGGCGCCTGCTCCACCCAGGGCAATCGCAGTACACTTTCCACTCTGGGGCTCACGGCAGTCTTTCGAGACTAGACTATGTGTTGATGCCCTCCTCACAGGCCTCCTCTATCAGGGAGATAAAACACCTTGCTAGGGGTATATCGGACCACTCCCCATTATGGTTTGTCATAGATACGAAGCTAGGGACTGAGGGCCGGGTGGCTCCGATTTACCCCTGGTATCTCCGTGATCCAAAGGTGAGGGCTGAACTGATTAAAGCGCTTGACCATTACTTTGCTGATAATGTGGGCACCGTCTCCTCCTCTGTCACACTGTGGGAAGCGTACAAAACTGTGATTCGGGGCCACGCCCTTTCCTTGATTGGCAATGTTAGGAAGGTTCAACGGGAGGAGGTTGTCCGGCTCGAGAACGAAATCACCGTCCTCGAGGGGGAGTTGGAATCCGGGGTCACCCCGGATAGAATGCACCTACTGAGTCTTAAACAACTTGACTACAGGGCACTGGTTACGGATGCTGCGAAAGAAATGGGCAGGGAACAGCAGGGGCGTCTGTATGATGTGGGAGGCAAGTCTGGGAAGCTGCTTGCTTGGCTGGATAGGAGGGAGCGCGCGAGTCGGGTGGTCCCTGTGGTTGTGAATGTGCAAGGAGTGAGTCTTACTGACCCCGCCGACATTGTGGACTGTTTTGCCGACTATTTCCGGGACGTGTATTCCCCTGTGTCCGATCGACCCGAGCATGACTCCCAGCTACTTCTGCGAGACCTCTCGCTGCCTCGTTTGTCGGACCCTGAGAGGGGGCTCCTCGAGGCACCGCCCACAGTGGAGGAAGTAGTTACTGCCATCTGCTCGGTCCGCTCGGGGAAGGCCTCGGGCCCCAATGGGCTCCCCATTGAGCTCTACAAGCTCCGTCCGGATACGATAGCTCCGTATCTACAGTCGATGTACCTGGAATCGTTGGAGTCGGGTTCCCTTCCCCCTGACCAAAGATTGGCCACCATAGTTGTGATTCACAAGGATGGTAAGCCAAGGGACCGCTGCACCTCCTTTAGGCCCATATCTCTGATCAATGCCGAACCGAAGATCCTGGCTAAACTGCTGGCTAACCGCTTAGTGACTGTCATAAGCGATCTGGTTCACCCGGATCAATCCGGGTTTATACCGCACCGCAACACGGCATTGAACCTCCGGTGCTTGCATGGTGTCCTCCCGCGGGCGGGGACGTTGCGCGAACCGGCCATTTTGTCGTCTCTGGACGCCATTATGGCGTTTGATACGCTGGAGTGGCCATATCTTTGGGCGGTCCTCTCTAAATTTGGCTTCGGCCCGAACTTTATTAATTGGGTGAAACTGCTTTATACCGATCCCTTAGCACAAGTGGTCGTCAACGGCCGTGTCTCCGTCCCATTTGCCCTCGGCAGAGGGACGCGCCAGGGCTGCCCATTGTCTCCTCTTTTATTTGTCCTCACTCTGGAACCACTGGCGGCCTGGTTGAGATGGGAGCCATCTTTGAAGGGCATTGGATGGAACTCGGACTTTGAGGACCGGGTGTCCTTATATGCAGACGATATCCTGCTGTATCTCACGTCGCCTCGGAAATCGTTGATCGTTCTTTTCGACGTCCTTACCTCCTTCCGTAAAAACTCTGGTCTCGTCATCAACTGGTCTAAGTCGTGCGTCTATGTTCTTTCGGGCGAGGCTCCTCTCTTGCCCCGCGGCTGCCCTATTTCGGTGGTGCGGGAAGGCTTTAAGTATCTGGGGATCTTTATTACCTTGGACCCGGTACTTCGTTATGAGCGCAATTTGCTGCCCCCGCTCCAGCGCCTCCGCGCTGATGTTGTTGCGTGGGGTAAGCTCCCTCTCTCCCCCCTGGGACGAGCTGCACTGTTCAAGATGATGTCGCTGCCCCGGTTCCTTTATGCGCTTCAAAACACGTTCGACACGGTGCCTGCTAGCTACTTTCGGGAGGTCGAGAGTCTACAAAGGCGATTAATATGGGGGGGCCGATCCCGTATTGCCCTGGCGAAGATGACGCTGCCGTGGTACGACGGGGGCATCGCGCTTCCCGATATTCGCCGATACTATTGGGCCTCTCAGCTGGGGGCGATTAACCATGGTACCTATGGTCCTTCGCCGAACCCAGCGTTTGAAATGGACAAGTGGATGTTGCCTGGCGGAGATTATAATAGGGCGCTGTACGCGAGGTCTGTTTGCAGGACCCTCACGGGCCCCACCATGACGGCCGTGCAGGTGTGGTATCGTGCGACGGCGGCTCTGGGCTGGACAGATAAACTGACTCGTGCGACTCCGCTTTACGCGTCTGATAGGCTCGGGTCCCTCTGGACATCGAAGGGCTTTGATAAGTGGGATGTGATTGGTATCAGCAGGGTGAATGATGTGTGGACCAAGGGTAGGGTCAAGACGTTTGAGGAGCTGAAAGCTGAGTACGATTTGAATGATAGGGAGTTTTTTCGTTATGCGCAAATTCGACATGCCATACTATCTGTTTTCCCCTCGGGCACAGATATCCCGGAGGCGTCCCCGCTGGAGGATCGGATTCTGGACGGGCACGTCCCGGACAGTACGATTTCGCTCATATACAAAAAATTAATCAACAACAGGATTGACCTCCTCTGCCATCTTCGAGAGGTCTGGACCAGTGACGGTCTGGAACTTGATGATGAGGACTGGCAGGCGGCGATCTCTTCCCCGAAGGAAGTGGTGATCCCGGCGCGCCTTCGGTTTGTGCAGCTCAAAATTCTTCATAGGGTGTATGTGACTGGTCCCCGTCTGGTGTGTATGGGATTCTCTCTGGATGGTCTGTGCAGGCGTGGCTGTGGTCTCGTGGGTACATTTCTCCATATTATTTGGGAATGTCCTGCCGTGATGCGCTACTGGACTCGGGTGCATGAGGTTATGAGTGAGGTCACGGGTGTGCGGTCAATGCCTGAGGCGAGGAGATGCCTGTTGAATGTCTGGGAGCCGAATGACTACAGCGGTGCGCAGCTTCGCTGGGTGACCCTGGGTAATATGATTGCTAAAAGGGACATTGCCCAATTGTGGGGTGCTCAGAAGCCGCCGACGGTTCTGCTGTGGCAACAAAACATGGATTGGTGCATGTTTCGAGAGAAGACGGTTTATGTTGCCCGTGGCACGCCCCGTAAATGGGGTACGATCTGGAATCAGTGGAACACATACCGTGGTGATATATGTACCCCCCCTCCCACAGACTTTGAAGCTGACCTATCTTCCTCCCAACCTATTGTTTCCTCCACTATTGATTAGGTGTTCTTGCTTGCTCCTGTTCTCCCCCCCCTTCCAGAATGTATGGCCCTGTCGATTGAACTGCTAGTGTACTCCCTCCCCCGACGCCGCAGCGACGCATCTGTAATGTACTGCCTTGTGTTTTGTTTTCTTTATTTGTCTATGTATGTCTTAATTTTAATTCAAAAAAATTCAAAAAAAACAAAAAACTCAATGAATGTCATTAGGCTCCTCCACATAAAGGATGACACAATTTGGCCATTATGGTTTTAGGTCGCCTCAGGACAAAAGAACACAATAGACCACAAGCCTTCCTTATTTGTGCAAATGCACAGTTTCACTTCACCGGGAAGAGAGAATTCTTTTGACTACTTGGTTTAATTTACCAGAGCAATGAGAAAGGCTTGTGTTCTCTCAACTTCGTTTGTGGATAGACTGCATGGTGGCAGCAGTTTCATGGTAATGGTGAGTCATGTGGTCATAGTCATTTCGATGGAAGTGACGGGCAGGCACGTAGCAAGGCCTGTCAGGTCTGGCTGTGGGGTGAGGTTGCTGTAGATGGAGTGCATTTTGCTGCAAAACAATTCTGAGAGCTTATTGCGGCGGTCCTGTTTGGGGTTGATGGTGTTGAAGGCAGCTGCTGGAGAGGTGAACTCTTTCATCATGGAAAATATCTCTTTGCTGTTGTTGGTGTTAAGACAGTTGATACTGTCTCAGGGTGGATTTGATTATGGTTATGTCTGTGTCATCCTAGCTCGTTCTCCATCTGCCCTCTAGTTGTTTGCAGTGGCACTTTGTCATCCGGAGTTCCTCCATGTGCCAACTGCCCTGGGCTTTGCTGTGCTTTGAGGGGGGGCAGGGGGGGGGGGGGGGCAGGGTTTCGGTAAAGACTGTGAAGCTGCTGATAGATTTGTGTAGGTTAGTGCTGTGTTTGGGTCGGTAGGCTGTGAGTTCAGCAGTCCAATTTTCCTCAGGGATGTTGTTCCATTTTTAACAAGCTGGTCTGGTGTTGGAAGGCATGTGTTGGCCTGGGACAGGAATACTGAACTTGATGAGGGCATGGTCAGTCCAGGTGATTGATGTGAGCTCATCGCCAGAGATGTTGTTGAAGGGGATGTACATCGGGTCCAGAAGGTGTCTGGCAGAGTGAGTGCTTTGGTGCATGATGAGTGTAAGAAGACTTTCAAGTTAAAAGAAAGAATCAGGTCTAGGACTTGTTTCTTCATTGCCACATAGTGTAGACAATCAATTAGAATTGTGTGACAGATGTTGTCAACATGGGCAAGATATCTAGTGGAATGTGACCAGCCATACATTTGGTGAAAAACGGGGCCCTGAGATACTTGCATATGCAGATTCATGGTCTGTAGTACCTCTGATTGGATGGAACTCAACATGAGGTGGGTCTAAAAGGTTTTGGGTAGGGAGGAAGCTCTGCAGTTTTTACTTATTTAATGTATTTAGAAAGTTTTATATAGGCTGAATATAACCACAGAGGGTATCGGAGCTCTTTACAGATTGTGCAGAAGGACGTGTACATGCAAGCACAAATATTCAACATAGCGAAAAGTACATAGACTTAAAATGTCCGACATACTCGTGAGCCCAGCCGCAAGGCCACAAAACAGCGTTGATAGCCTGAGAGTCAAGTGGGGAAGGCAGACTGAGGCAGATATTTCTTCATCAAGAGCCCTTTAAATTCTATTTTGAAGAGGACACTGGAAGGGATCACCCTGACTTCAGAGGGAAGAGGGTTGTAGATCCTTGGCGCCCTACCTGAGAATGCTCAATTGTAGGTCTTTTGGGGTTTGAGTAAGAGGGTGCTGACACTTCTGAAGGCTCTTGAACCACATGAGAGCTCCAGTTCCTGAGCGAGGTACATCGGGTTCTTGAGGTGGATGGCTTTGTGTGCCATGCATGCAATTTTCAGCTGGCTGCACATGGGAGCAATTTCAGGGCCAGCAGGTCCGAAGAGATGTTGTTGAATTGTATAGTGCCTGTTACGAGCCTACCCGCAGAACTGAGGGTCACCCTAAGGGGAGCCGTTTCCACTCTGGGCAAGCCACAGAGGGTTGCACTGCCATAGTTCAGCTTTCCGATCACCAATGCTTGCACTGCAACCTTTAACATCATGAGCAGGGAGATAGGGTTTGAGCTTCCTTAGGATTACTGGACTGAGCTTTCTGATAATTTGCAGGGAAATTGATGCAGGTGAGTGGGTTGAGACAGTTCATGTTTTGAAGGTTTGCATCTTTGAATTCTAAATTGAGATTTTATGTATGTATTTTAAATTATATGTAGCCTTATTCTGTAGTGAATTGTTGAAACAATTGGAATTCAGTTGCTAAATGGAATACATATGGAATCCTGTTTCCAGTGTTTCAGTCCTGGTGGTACTTCTGGGTGCAGGCACTTATTGATCATCTATTATGAAGTTTGGGTCAAAATGTCATAATCTCTAGTTCAGTCATCATCTCTTCTGCTGATAGATCCCAGCTGGCTGTTCAATGGATACAATGGGTTATCACTATGTGTGTTCAGCTTGCTAGCTGTATTCCTGAGGGAATGTGTTGATGCTCTTGGATATGTAAGTCACGTTTGCTGCTGGGTATTTGCTGCTCCTGGATAATTTCTGTATTTCTACCGCATCAGGACTTGATCTTTGGGAATATTGCTTCAGAAATAATGAGTACTATTGTATCCAACCATGCTACCCTTTTCGGTATGGTAGGAGGCATTCTGCATGCATTTTTGATTGTGGGTTGCAGGGTAACTGTTTGCTTGTTGTGCCTGACTGGAACAAAGCCTGTGAAGAATGGACACCCAGGATGGAGTGAAGCATGAACATCAGCCATGGATCTTCCATGCCCATTTTGTTTCATAACTGGAGTATTTATAAGCTTTTGGGATCACAAAGATGCCACTGAATTTTTTGAGTGGGGGATGAGAATCATATTGAGTTCTCATCCGATGGTTCACCTTCATTTTCTCTACACCTAAAACTCTTTTGTCTGAGTTAGGAGTGTACCTTATGGTGGAGTAGAGAGGTCCAGCTTGGTGAGTGCAGCAGTGAAGAGGCGGTAGCTGGGCACATTCCACCTCCAGGCAACATTTTCTTGCTCATTGGAATACTGTTGTTATTGAACTGCCATTCTGAGGAAGTTGTTTGCATGGGTTCAAGTTTCAGATCTGCTGTAGGTGTATGTATGAGCAGAAGTATGGCTGGTAGGTGAATTTCGTCAACTTTATTTACTGCTGAATCAATATGATCGGCTATAGGAGGATTTACACAACAACCACAAGGATGCATGTCTGAAGTGCTTTATTGCTAATGCCCTAGTTCTAAAAGATTGCCTTCGAACTAACATTTCAGCATGCATAACAAGGCAGCATTTAGAAGTGAACCACTTTCGACTTTGCTGGAGGCTAATTTTGACATCTTATTACCAGCAGCCTGAGGTCTCATGGAAAAAAAAACATTGACACAAGCTGACATTCTTTGGGGTCTCGCCTGCCCCCAGATCTGTGCCCGACAGGGTGCCTGATTTGTCACTTACTCTTTTTAAACATCTTTCAAGTGTATCTTTCTTATATACCTGTACCACAACCTTTGTGTTTTGCTTAATTTGTAAAAAAAAAAAAAAGATAGCACTGTCAGCAATGCCAATGACAGTATATACAAAAATAGGTAGGCTTGGTTGTATTGGAACACTATCATTTGCATGATACTGATTTGCAAGCCATGGATAAAGCATGTGAAGCATGAATAAGGAAGGTGATGGTATAAGTGAAGTTAAGTTAATGTTATCTTACATGAGATGTACATTTTTTTCATAGAGTAATTCCCCTGACGAAGATGCTTCGGCATCGAAATGCATTGGGAGGGAGTCGTCGCAAGTTTTGATACATTTATCATGCCACATGAAATTGATGTGTATTATGAGTTTTGAGTTATCAAATCAATTTGTATTATGTTGACAATGAAAATGAATTGTGACTATGGTATGATTTGCTAATAAGTAAAACTCAAAAATGAAGAATTTTGAACAAACTAAGTAAAGTCTTTTTGGAAACACCATACAGGCTTTCATTTGAGTAATAAATGTTTTATGAAGACATTGATGGTTTACTGAATGCATATATTTTTGGATACGGATGTTGAATATTGTTTAAGAATAAGGGTACAGTACCCTGGCATTTGAGCCAATTCGAACAGTGCATTCCGGCAAAGGACACAGTTGTGTCTGTTTTTGCAGTTGTAATGACAGTATATACACAACTCCCAGCCTAAGGACTGTATATACACAACTCCTAGCTCTCACACTGCTTCAAGTGTGACAATGCAGACTGTTCGAGGCCACCCAAAGCTATAAGGCTTAGGAGGCAGGTATTCGTTTTTTTATGTCTATTTGATTACTAAATACCTGTTGTTATGCTTATCTTTGTATTACACAAACAGTGCCATCATGTGGCAGCTGTCATAAGATCTGGTGTTGCCGAGCACCGTAAACCACTGGCTCAAATTAAGCACTGAACTTTGCCAGGACCTGGAATCGTCTGCCCCTCCACCTCCATACAGCACCATCCCTGGAGGACTTCAGAAAGAGACTTAAGATCTGGCTTTTCGACTGAGACACTGCTTACTGAGTGCCCAGATACCCCTAAGAGTGACAGTGCTGCGCTATACAATTGGCAATTGATTGTGACACTGCGACATTTGTGTATAAATCTGCATTCTTTTCACTGTTGCTTAACTGTTGTGTTTGCATTTTTTCCAATATTGCTTTTGGAAAGGACACATTTTCTGTGCTGCTGTTTGCACACATTTTTGCATCCGTTGTTTGTCATCAGTTGCAGTCCACTCATGGCATAAGTGGACATGTCTTGGTGCTGTCGCCCATTTAGGGTGTGCGTATGTACTTTTGCTACTTATAATTGTATACTGAGAGTTGAGTCTATGAGTTTCATATTTGGGTGTTTGCTAGGACCTTTTAGGACCTCTGTGTCACATTTCCATAGACTTTGTCCTTCATGTATTTGCTCTTTTTATGGCTGTCTGCTTTCACCCTTATGTTAATATGTGTCAGAGTTTATTTTTGTGACTTCTAGATTATTTCAATTTCCGTTCCGTGGATTTGCTCAATGATCCTTGAGTCATTTAGTGAAACTCGAAAAAACATCAGGCCTGATTCACAAAGGTGAACTTACACTATTGTGTAAGTTTATGATTGTTTGCTATTCACAAATGTATTTTTTTTTTAGTTTTATTTAGCGCAAACTAGACCCGAGACATCGAGTATCAGAGTGCTTTACATAGCACCAGTTTCGTTACAGAAGGACACATTCATTTTTGTTGGGCACAGGAAGATTAAGCGAACCCGGCTCCCCAGCTTAGAGGTCGACCGTTCTACATCCTCTCCCCATTTTACTGGTAGTAGTAGGGCAGGCCTATCTTTTTATTTGCGGATACTCCGTAGTCGTAGACACTGCTAGTAAAATACCTTTGTGAATAGCAAACACTCGTAAACTTACACCAAAGTGTAAGTTTGCCTTTGTGAATCCCATTGCCTCTATACGAAAGTAAAGCCAGTTGGATTTCTCACTGCTTGTTTGTTCCTGTGGGCGGACTTGCTTCACAGCACCGTTTGGATGGAGTGTGACTTGCATGCTGTCCCAGGTCGTGTGCTGTAGGTGCAGTATTACAACATTTTCCAAGGTTGTTTTTGGTTCCCAGCCTTTCTCTGCCAGGAACTCAACACTTTTCCTTAAGTCGACAATGGCCATCAAATGATAGGAGGGCTGGTGCTGTCATACATTGAAAACTATAATTCAATGTACATCAGCCGTCCTAAGAAGTCTATTAAACAAACATAAACATTGCAAAATAAAGCCGCCTCAGTTATTCTTGGACAGACGCCCATCGTCTGAAACCAGGCAACACTGAAATCACAACACCTGCTGCCATCATGAAGTAGAGAGGAATTTAAGGTTTTTGTTCATAGAACATACTGAGCGTCAGGAGAAATACCTACAAAGTAGAAACACCAGATATATAAATCAACAGGTTTACTTCGCTCAGTGCTACTCGACCAGTTAACTTAACTTTTATTCTCGTAACTACCTTCTTATACCACTGTGTATTTTGGCTCTATCTTTTAACAAGTTCAACATATATCACTCTCACAAAACCATAATAAAAAAAAAACGAAAACGTATTTTTGTAAGTAACTTTCCACAATGTAGGAGACACAGTGGATTTTCCAGCCCTCGCTTAAAACACGATAATCACAGATGTGCTCTGAAGATGTGAAGCGCAGTAGGATGGAACCCTATAAATACTCTTTAAATATACCGAACATGGCCCGACCATGTCATACAACTCCATTCCAATTTAACCATGAGCTAGGAAAAGTTTCCAGAGTGCATTGCTAGAAAGACCTCAGTTCAGTGCAGCATATGAATGTACAGATGTCCATTGTGTAGGACTGAAAAGTGCAATAGGCATTTACAACCTCTATTTTTAGGTTTTGGCAGGAGTTTATTATTGTAGATGAGTGAGATGGATACGTGGAACACTACAACAAACCTCACACATACGTATACCTCTGCATTCCCCCACAGAAGACAAGCACCCCCAAAAAAGTGTTTCTTATGAGGTCTAAAGTTTGAAGTTTTTGCAAGATCTCTAAATAAATGCTGGGAAAAAAAACTTCTAATGATCCCATAATTTTCCAAAGTCACTGCAGATTGTTCCTGTATTGTACACTGGATTTGCCACACGATTCCAGTGGTCTTGCCCATGGTGGCCCAGTCGTACTTTCTGTTTCTCTGCATTCGTTTAGATCAATAAATGTGGACAGAGGCTTCGATGTGGGTACTCCACCTTGGGCATTCTCGACAGTCTCCATGATATGCAAAAAGATCTCATTGAACAACAAGCTGGCGGGAAAATGCAGATCTTAGCGAATTCAATTGTCAAACAGTTCCTCCCTCGTGAACGCACTCAGACTTGAAATATCATAATCGGAGAGTTTCAGAGGCAGTCCAGCAGGTAATTCCAAACTGTCTCTCAGGGAGCATCCGCGGGGATGGCGTGTCCACGCTAAGCAAGGATCACCTTGCCCAGGGAGAGAGAAGAGATTTAGAAAGCAAAGGCTTTCTCATGTAAATATAGCCGACAGAATGAAAGGGAATAATTCCAAGTTTACAATCATTGCCAGAGCTAAACAAACAACGTTTTCTTGTTTGTGACTTCCATAAAAAAATAATATTCAGCTATAATGCAAAAAAATTTCAAGTCAATAGCAGTAGATGTTTTTTCAAGTAACCACTGCAAGGAAGTCGCATTAATGCATTCAGCAGAATTTCTGATGTCAATGATGTTGTAAAGTTGAGTCCAAGCTGTGAGTTGAGGAATTACATTAAAAACAATTACTGGCTAAGCAAATTGGTCTGGCTACTTTCGTGAAAGTGTTCTTCATCGACTTTCAAGTTCTTTTGTGGTTGTCTGGATGGAGGAGAGGGTGCATGGGAGAATGAGTATGTTGTAACTTACTTGTCTCTTCCCCACTGCTCAGCCAGAGTGAGTGCTGGTGTACTTGATGATGTTTGGAATGTTGGATGTGTGTGATGACACAGGATGCTTGGGGTCTGGAGATGTGTGGAGTGGCAGTTGGTGGATGCAGGCTGAGCAGCAGGGAGGCTGCTCCTGGTGGGGCTTTGTCATCTTTTACTTATCTACTTGAAACTTAACTTGCAACTAAGCTTTATTAAATCCAGCGTGTTATATATACCTGCCTCAAGGGCTTCTTTAATTACAACAGAGTAAAAAGATAATGAATGGTATCTAAAGAGTGACTAGGTGCACACGTTATTAATGGAGGGGGAGTGCGTGGGTTGATAGATACATGATTGAGTGCACGTCCAACTGGTCAATTTAATAGATGCATGATGATGAATGGACGGATGAATAGCTTACTGCATGAATGGATGAGTGGGTGAGTGAGTGCATGCATTGAAGCAGACAGTTTACACCAGCCTTCCAAACTGAAGCCTCAAACGAACAGCGGTCATAATGTTGTAAAAATACAGTGTGCCAAGATTGCCAACAACATGTAATGAATTGACACCATCATGCAGTTGCAAGCCTTACACCAGGAGTGAGAACAATGGTGTTGAGTTCCCACAACATGTCAGTAATATTGCCATCTTCATGACTGCTCAGACTTATAAATTGTTAGTGTTTGTTCAGACTTGAAACCAAACTCATTAATCCTAACTGCAAGAGTTGTGTGTTACTCAATGACTCTGAAAATATGACTAAATAAGCCCCAGCACTTCATAATCATTTGTGTGTTTATATTTACAACTCTGCTCATTATTGGTGAACGGATGTTCAGGTTTCTGCATCAGAAACCTTGCATCATGGACCATATTTACACCATAATTTCTATGCCGTGGCTGCATGGAGTAGTGAACTGATCTATCAGGCAGTCTGCAAGTCTGGCAATGCCAGATGAGCCATCCAATAGGGGGAACTAGCGATATTCATTTTAAAGATTTAAGAGAAAAATGCAAAGAAAAAGTAAAGTACCAATAGAAAGTATTGCTCGTGTGTAACTGTCAACCTATGCACGATTTCAGGCCAACTCCGATGGAGCACAGGTTGGCTAAGCCAAGAAGGTTCATCCTGTTCAAAGACTTTACCTGCTGACTTACCCTTTAAAATGGAAGTCAGCAAGTTTGAGCCTTTGATGGATTGATTAAAGTGGTTTGTTCTAGTCATTCACAGGTCTGGAAGTCCAACATTTTTCAGAAGTCCCACTATTTTAGAGATTGTTGGAGAAGTCCAGCTATACACAGACAAGAATCCCAGGACCTCAGGAACCGCACTTAAGGGGTCAGAACTTAATGCAACAGAGGGCACTAACAGTGTCCAGTCCAGGTCCCTTTGCAACTGGTAAAGTGGGCACTGCAGGAAAAGGTCCTCTTGCAGCTTATTGTGTCCCTTTAGCCACACAGTCAGCCAACTGACCCTTAGATTGCAATTATGTGTCCTAGGAACAAAGTGGACGAGGCCCAGCCTTTCAGCTCTCATTACAGATCTCAAACAGCAGAATCAGTCCTTCTCAGTTCTCCTGCCATTGGATGGAGCGTGTGTGCCAGTCTGGGGTGTGTTTAGGTAAATGAGCTGTCCCATACTCCTAAGGTACACCAAACTAATTCTGGGACCAGCTTTAACTTTCACTGGGCTGGTACCCAACCTGGGCATAAAGAACAAAGGCTGCCCATTGCTCAGGCCTCTCCTTGCCCCCTTACACTAAACTATGACTGGACAAACTTCCCTTCTGTTTCTTTTTCTGTCTCTTTTATTGACGTTCCAGGAACCTCCTGACATGCCCCTTCTGAGCTGATATGGATTACATGGCCCATGCCCAACCCATCTTGTCATAAGGCCCAAGACATTGTCTCTGCTTTGGGAGTTGCTTTCTCACTTCCTCAAGGTCAAGTACTTTTAGGGCACCTGCTGCCAAACTAATGCAAACTAGCCCCACAGGACTTTCAGGCAGGAAAAATGTCACTTTGTAAAGTTGTTTTTCCTAAATATTTATTACAAATCTAACATCACTATTGAATTGGGTTTGTAAATAAATAATACATATATTGGTTCAACCATTTCTCTACTTTGTCCCAAACCCGAGATAGCAACAAGAATATATTAATCTGCCTTTTAGTCTCTGTAGTCGCCAAATGCTATTTGTGTTGAAAGATTTTAACTGATATTCAGAGGTTTGTGGCACATTCCTATGCTACTTTTGCTACTGACATAAAAATGGTTTGAGGTGTAATTCAGTGCTTTATTTGTGGACCTTTCAAGAGGTAACAGCAATCATTTTTACAATGTCTTTGTTGTTCATGAACAAACACAATTGCAAAATATTGTCGACCAGGTGAAAGTGGCAACCATACAACTGACAGTAGTATAATAAGCGTTGCAATATGGAACCTTCCTTTACACTTTTAAAACCAAATCAATTAAATGATAATGAAAGACGAGACTCACTCCCCCTTTTAATATCTTGCCAGGCTCCTGTGTAGGTGGAAGGTAATTTTGAAAAATTGTGTTGCCCTTTCCATAGCCACTTACATTTAAATTGAGATATTATCCCTATCCTGTTCTTTTCTATTGATGTCCTAGTATAGATTGAAAGAAGAGTGACAGAGATCATACCTATCCCCGAAAGCATTTCACAGACACCCATCTCCTGATGTTACCACAACTAAAGGAAAGAGATTGGGCTACAGTCTATTTGAGGACTGCTTAAATCAATCTCTACACTTTGCAGACCCTATTGAAAGCAAGAGCGTGGTCAAAGTCCCCTTGGCTGATCTAGATGACTCTATGGTTAATCAAAATGCAACGTTACACTATACTCCAGGCAATGTTAACATAGTAGAAACTTTACACATGAGAAGTCTCTAAAGTAGTCTGATTTACATGGGAAATTATACTATTTAATTTTTATAGTACACTATAAGCTTCCATAATGCACCACAAGAAGTGCTCAGTTCCCAACACACAGCTCAGGGAAACTTATTGGAGGAAAGGGTAAGGAAAAGGTGGGAAGCCAGTAACTTGGCTAACTACGAGTATGGGGAAGGCAGTGGGAAACTTCTTGCATGGAATATTAAAACAGACTCCAACAGGAATAAAATCATTGCAATACAAGGAGATGCCATGGGAGAACAGGTAGTGGAGGATCAAGGGATCGAGAATGCCTTCACAGACTTCTTTCAAGCTTTACACGATGAAGATCTAGTGGTTCCTAGTAACCTAGTTGATTCTTACCTGTGAGAATCTGCAGTTCTGAGGTTAGAAGTAGAACTGTGTGGGATGCTTAATGCAGAAATTATCATAGAAGAAGTGACGAGCGTACTGAAGAGACTGAAGAGAGGGAAGGCAGCAGGTCCAGACGCACTACCAAATGAGCTATATATGGATTGAAAAGAAACACTGCCCCCAAGGTTAGTGGATTTATTTAATATGGTTTTCTCTAAAGGCTTAGCCCTCCCAAAAACCTGGAATGAAGCTATCATTAGTCTAATTTTAAAACCAGGAAAAGACCCCTTGACATGTGAGTCATATAGACCAATATCTCTCCTAAACAATGACTACAAAATCTATACGCAGATCTTAGCAACAAGACTAGGTCGTATTACCAGCAACTTAATCCACAGAGATCAGAAAGGCTTCATGAAGAGGAGACAAATGCATGACCTTACCCATCAATTAATTGAAACGATCGATATTGCCACCCAAGAAAATATCCTGCTTGCAGTCTTTACTTTTGATGCTGCAAAGGCATTCGATTGAGTAAATTGGATGTTCTTGTGCAGAGTAATACATCACTATGGTTTAGGCAATAATTTTCTAAATGCAGTAACGAACATATACACAGACCAGATGGCAAAAATTCTCATAAACGGCAACCTCTCAAAATAATTCCGAATTAAAAGAGGCACGCGGCAGGGCTGCCCTCTCTCTCCTTACTCATTTAACTTATACATAGAGCCTCTAGCTAACCAGATAAGAAAGTCGCAAGGTGTTATCCCATTTACTTTTAACGGTTGGGTTAAAAATGTGGCTTTATACGCCAATGATTTGATGGTGTTCCCAAGTGATCTGTAGAATGAATTTGGTCAGATATCTGGGTATCAGGTTGACCACCAGAAAACAGAAATAATGGAGTGGAACTCTCAATCACCAACAGTAAAAACAAAAAACAGAATAAAGTACTTGGGGATTGAGATATTAAACAATATTGATGAGATTGCCAGAGTAAATTTTGACATAAAAGCGAAGGAAACAAGAAAACTGCTAAGATCTTGGCGCGGCCTACCTCTTTTGTTCATAGGAAGCCAGACGATATATATGCCAGAGGACGTGTTCCCAGGTATTCTGATTCCGAAGGACACAGCAAACCCATCATAATTCACTCAATAATACGTGGACTTAATTCAGACATCATAAACAAGTTCAGTAGATATCGTTGGACTCCGTGCTATCAAATTCAAATAACTACAGATCAAGTAACACCCAGACTTGCCACATATGACCTCTTTGTATGGCAGTAATATTAAGAGCAAATACAGTTATTATTGGGGCTATACAGAATTCCTGAAGAAGGCATTCGCCGAAACGCGTTGATTGGATTTATTGGTTCTGTATATTATCATTGTGATTGTAACCCTATTCTTGTATTGTTATTTATCCATGTGATGAAACAATATATATGTGATACTGATTGAAAGCCCATTATCGACAAAAAATACAAATGAGATTGATTAGTATAACTTTTTTTAAAAAAAAGAAGAAAAATGTATTAAAAAAAAGTGTATTTAATAAAAAGAATATTTAACTATACCTTGGTTTTACTCTACAATTAGAAGTGTTCTACGTATGGTTGGTTCATATATGTTTGCACAAAACCCGGTGGTTTTTCCTTCTTTTTCAAAAACCTGTATATACAAATTCGACCATCCAATATACTTCAAGAAAATCAAATTAAAGGTCTAAGGCGCAACTTGCAAACTGTGGTATGAAATAAGGAGAATCTTGAAAATCCTGTACTACAGCAGCCTAGCACCCATCTGGAATTCACCAGGAACTCCTGAATGTTTGAAAGACACTCTGGCAGGACCCTTAAAGAAGGCTGGTATCATAAAGCGGGGACAACTGATTCAAGCAGGAACTCTGAAAAGCTGGGACACCTTATCAGCAACACGGATGGGAAATTGTCCAGGTTAACAAATTATCACCTGGCAAGTTGGGCAAAGGGCCTGGAAGAGCTTCAGGAAGATAAAACTGAGATGGAAAAAGAGCTACAAAGCGAGCCAGCAAGAAAAGAAGTATTGAAATGGTACTGGCATATGATACAAGCAGGAGAAGAGGATTTGCTCTGCCGACTGACCTATGGAGGAAGAATTTACCCACACAAGACCTGCAACATCTATGGCAAGTACAGTGGCGTAGCTATGGGGAGTCGAGGGGGGCGGTCTGCCCCAGGCGGCACTATTTTGGGGGTGGCCGGGAGGCGCCTCAGCAGTATCGGAATCAACACAACATCAACACTAAATCATCATTGCCAGTCAAAGTGCGTTGCGCATCATAATTAAGGCTTGATTGGCCAGTGTGTGGAAATACTACTACATTGCACGCACCACCTGAGTCAATTTTAACAGTGTACCTTCACGTTTGGGTCCAAGACCGTCAATCAAAGTGTTACCAATGACGGCCCTGCAAACATTTCTGATGCAGAGCCCGCCCATGGCAGACTTGTAAACTGTCCTGTTGTTTAGCGCGCTGCGCGCACCAACGCACATAGTGACGTGCATGAATGCCTCCAGTGACTGACACCTCAACACAACAGGCCACCACAAGCTGTTGACCCGAACCAAGTCTCTCCCAGTCTCATCCCATAAGCCAGTGGTTCCCAATCTGTGCCGGGATGCCTCTGTGCGCCGTTAAAACTAGCCAGGGACGCCGCAGACAGATGCACATCAATTTGGGAACCACTGCACTAATCCCTTCCTTTTACATCGCTGCTACTTTACTCTACGACCTAAATTGAAACTCGTGCTTTCGGTTCTGCAGTAACTGAACTTTTCCTACCGGTGTACTGATCTCTTTAGTAGGTCACACCAAGACAGTGCAGGGCGTGGAAGTAGGCAGTGCTGCTGACGCTCCGATGTAGAAGTTGCGCCATCAGGAGAGCCACTGCCAGCATCAGCCAGAGGTAGCCCACAAAGGTCGGCTTAATGGCCATGCCAAGCACGGATAGCATGGCCCAGGTAGCTGACTTGCAAAGGTAAGAAAGAGTGCGTATGCCCAAAGGTGCCTCACTGTTTTATTAGAAAGGAGCAACGTGGAAGCCCTTTACTTGCCGCATGTTTGCTGTTGCCAAGTGTGCGGAGCCTGCAGGTGGTGATTTTGTAAACACAGTGGTATAATCTCATCCTGTGTTGTTAGCAATCAAATTGAATTAGATTATTAGTGACTTTTTGAAGAGTTGTGCACACTTGCTCTGCAGTGCTAAAGCGAGGACATACCATGTACAAGTTCTGAGAAATGGATTACAAAAAACAGATTTCCCCAAGAGCAAGAATTAGAGTTTCTTGCATCAGTAGACTGCTTCAACTCAGCATATAACCAGGTTGTAAACTGTCCGTAATTTGTAGCCACAACTTGTAACCAACATTTGGTAGCAACCCAACATTTTTGATTTTCGTATTTAAAATGATTAACCCCCCGCCCCCGTGACTATTAGGTGTAGAATTTCAACATTGTACAATTGCACACGCAGTTGGGATCTTTCAGATTTTCCTAGAGTAACACTGTGCTCAAAGATGTTAGACTTGCTCCCAGTTAGTGACATTCGAGGTATCTTAATATGCTGTTCCCTTTAGGCCTTCTTTTTTATTGCACACAATCGCATTGCCCTGCTCAGAGTTAGAGCATGCTTTGGACCTGCAATTATGAATGAACAAATTCTAGGAAGCAAATAGGTCAGACTTTTTTTGTAATGCATTTTATGTAACACAGGTGGACATAATGATGATTGTGGTGTGTGATTTATTTTTGTACGTCTGTGTTTGTATGGATCTTTGAGTGCATAACAGGTACATTGCTTTATCCATGTAATAGATACATAGTTGACATTTGGACTGATAGTGATACAGTTAAGATGGGTCAGTTAAATTTAAACATGATCACTTTATCAACATAAAACAAGCTAGAATCGTAAAATCTGTTAAAAGAAAATTTGGATGGAATAATGGTAGAGGGGAGAGTGGCAGTGGGCCCAAGGTAAGTCCCCTCCTGCTGCGGCATTGACTAAGTGCTACTAGTACTTGAGGGGGATAGAGGTTCCACAGGTCAGCAATTCCAGGATAACCAACTCCTTACCTGGACAAACTGATGGGGTTTGAGGGGAGACAGTCAATCCCTCCACCCCGGGATGTAGAATGAGACTGCTTGCATGCTGAGTGAGCTTCAGTGGAGAAGCGAGAGCAGGCTCAGGATGACCACTACTCCATGTGCACACTGTGTGCGCACTGCGGGCATTCAGAGAGGAGAAACAAAGTTTAAACCTCATCTCTGAGACGCTGTAGGAGCACCACTGGCACACAGTGTCCAGCAGAGGCTGGATGGAGGGGCCTCTAGCACCTGCATCCATGAATGTGCACACAGCTGCCACTGTGGGGGCTGCAGGCATGAGGGAGGCTGTATGATATGTTACCTTCATCGGCTTCATCCCAATTATTTTCAGGGAGAAAAATGGAAGTACTCCCAAGGCCAGGGTTCCATCACGTCATTGATTAGAATCAATCAAAGGAAGGGAAATGAAAAGGAACACACAGAGAGAGTAAATTATATTTCCGAAAAACTTATTCTGTATTTAGTGATGAGACAATTAATTTACATCTTGGGAGACGGATACATAGAAATTAATTCAAGCAAAAAACTGAGAACAGAGGTATAGATAGCAACAACCCTTCAGTTCACAGCTAAAACATCAACTCCTGGACAATATATCAAACAACCAAAAATAATTAATAAACAATGGTCGTATGTTGGTGACAACGCAACACTTTTGGAGATGATGGAGGTGTCGACGTTTCGGTCTAATGTGCAGTCGTCATGTAGACCATCATCAGGACCAAAAATTTCATTGCAGAAAGGAACTCCCTGAACTAAAATAAACCAAATTTACTCATAATACAAGTAAATCGTCATTGGACTCATCCATAATCAAATATTTAAAAGAATTATTAATAAAACTCCATGTGTCAAGCTTCGCTTATGTTGTCTATTTTAAACCAAGCATGTTACCCCTTCCTGGTAAAGCTTGGTGGTAGAAGTCATTAGACAGTTAATCGGCAATTACATCAATAATTAATCTTTTAGCCATGATTCTTGTATCCAGCTGAATAGCCAGGAACAGAAGAATGTATCTTGATATATTTTAAACATTGTTACCATACAGTAAAATATTTACAATTATTCAACAATGAACTCAAAGGTGGCCACATTTACGGTTCTATTGAGTATTGGAAATAGAATTCATTAAATAGTTGATCAGCAATTAATTCAATGATTAATCATTAAGCCATAGTTCTTGCATCTATGGCTTAATGATTAATCATTGAATTAATTGCTGAAGGGTTGTTGCTATCTATACCTCTCTTCTCAGTTTTTGCTTGAATTCATTTCTATGTACCCGTCTCCCAAGATGTAAATTGATTGTCTCATCACTAAGTACAGAATAAGTTTTTCAGAAATATAATTTACTCTCTCCGTGTGTTCCTTTTCATTTTCCTTCCTTTGATTGATTCTAATCAATGACATAGTGTGATATTCTGGTGATACACTTGAGTTTGTTACGTAGGTACGACTCACAACTAAGATTCTCTGTTCCAAAATAAGTCCCTTGTAGCACACTGTGACTTTAAATATTCAGTGCCCAAGCCTACAAGGGTTGATTGGGTTTCCCCTGCTTCTGATACAGGGTTCCATCACACCACCCGTAAAATAAGAGTAACGTAATTGGGAACCACGGCCAGCAGTCAATAAGTCAAGGGAGCCGTGATTTGAAAAAATTTGGGAACCACTGCCATAAGCGAGTGACTTGCTTCACGTGTCACTCTGACTGAGTGAGTCAGTTGAACTTCGGGCGCCTGGCTGGGGCAGGTCGTGTGAGAGTAATACTTTTACTTACAACTCTCCTTGTGCTGCGTGTGGGTTGTTGGGAGATTCAAGCAACAGCAGGTATATTTTCCCCTAGTTTATACACTGTTTTTTGAGGTGGCACTTCTGAAAAGATAAAATGTGCGTCACTCTGGGGGTGAGGTTAGGGAGAGGAAGACAGCGCACCGAATAAAAGTGCTTTCTGTGTCAAGTGTAGAGAGAGTGTGTTGCAGGCTCTGGCCTTGCCCTTGGACACGGGGACAAACCTTCACAGTAACAGGGAAGGTGTTTTAAATGGGCCTGCACATGTAAATATTCTTCTCTTCGGTAATGGAACATTATTTTGCAGTTTTGTAGCATTGTAGTTGTGTTTAAAGCAGTAGAAAGTTCCTTGTATATTGAACAGTTTTGGGCAACAAGGAAAGTGTCAAGTTAACTCTGGTGATTAATTTACCTGCTGGGGAGGGATGGGAGTTTCGTCTAGTGGCAGTTTTCACCTGTGTAAGGTAGCACAGAGGGTTAATATCGTAGCTGCCACATATTTGCATTGCTGATGTGGCATTCCATGTTTGCAGTGACTTATGAGTGACATTCCACAGCAAAACGTAACACTACAAAAACACTTTATACAGTGTTAAAATAATGAGTTGTATATTCATTGTGCTTTAAGTCATAAGCTTGGACACCGTAGCACTATAAATAAAGAAGTCGTTAACCACCACTCCTTACCTCCCTGCCAGCTAAAAATATGTTCCTTTACTGTCTGGTTATATTCATCTGCAGTGACGGAATCTATCAGATTTCATAATGCAAACAAATGCATTTCCTACTGATTACTTTAACTTGGATTTATCTTTAAACATACAGTGTGCCTTTATTTTGAATGCTGTTACCTGAAGGTAAAGACAATCAAAACTAGTGACTGAATAAACCTATTTTGTTCTCCAACCCTCTTCCCCCTCGTCCGGCCTGATTCTGCCCCAGCTGCAGCACTCAAGTTAGTCTAATGATCAGGTGTGCTGGACTCACCTGTAGTATCCTGAAGGTGCTGCAGGGTAAAGCCTGCAGAGTGCGTGGTGAAACCCAGTGTGGTGGACCGATCTGCAGACATTGCTGAGGTTACCTACAGGCCCAAGGCCTGTCAGGCAAGGCTACTCTTTGACCTACTTAGTCACTGTCTCTTGCTGTTACACTAGGTGCTCCTCAGTACTAGTTAGCAGTGCCCCCTTTAAACTGCGCCCGCCAACGCCCACTGGGCGGTCTATAGGGACCCCTTTGTGATCGAAGGCCAGGCATTGGTGATGGCTAAGTTGCTTGCTATCTTTAGGCAAACTGTCCATAGGGCAGAATTGGGGCTGTTCACAGCAGAACGATTCCCCCACACTGTTCCAGTGCCAGCTGCCTGCCAGCAGCACAATCATAGAGAGCACGCTGTGAGAGTCTCACAATGCTGTTTGAGTGGTGAGCATGGTAACAGGAAAACAAACTAAAATTCAGCCACTGGCTGGGATTATCGTTGTGAGAAGTTAGCCTGGTATATGATGTCCACTAGTTCTAGTGGGCACCTTGCACCAGTCTAATCGACCCTTATTGATGGTGGTTGTAAAATCAACCTTATAGAAAGCTATCCTAGGGGTAGCAATGGCGAGCAGTCTTCAGGCTAAGACTTCAGAGAGCGAATTAAGCTAGTTGTTTTACCAATTATAATCTCTTGAGTACCAAATGAAAGCAGACCACACATGGTATATATCAAATATATATGTATTTATTCTAAACACAACCCCTCTGGACTCTTTATGAGGTCAGAGGTAAAAGTATAATACAAGGAACTTAATTAGCATACGGTAAGTTGCACAGTATACGTTTTGCCTCCTCACAAACCATATACTAAAATAGTGGTATAAGAACCACGTGAAAAATAGAAAGCAGGCCTAGGGCCTGTGGAATCGCTGGGGCTACTCAGGACAACCAAAGGTTAGGATGTAGGAGGCCCACGGGAGACGCGTGCAGTGTCTAAACACAGCCGCGGGTTACCATTGACTTTCTATGGGTAATTAACAAGTTACAATTTTAAAGAAAACGGGTACAAGGAGATGAACTGCGATGGAACCCTTTTAGACTAGGACACTTGGAGAGTCAATACCCACGGGAGCACCGGAGTACTCGTGTTACCTCACCCAGGGAATACGGGTGCATAGGTGTCTTTTCGTGTCAGGTTTCGTCGTCGATTCTAATGGAGAGCTGTGAAGAAGTGCTGCAGGCGACCAGAGGAAAAGTGTCCGGGTGGATCCAAGGGTGAATCGGAGATGTGAAGAACCTGAAAGCAGAAGAGAAAGAGTCTGGGCTACTAGCCAGTGACCAGGGCAGCGATAGAAAGATGTCGCCAGATGTTGGGTGATTTCAGGTGAAAAGGTGAAGTTTGTCTCTTCAGCCAC
The DNA here is from genome assembly GCF_964261635.1 of Lissotriton helveticus. NCBI lineage: Eukaryota > Metazoa > Chordata > Amphibia > Caudata > Salamandridae > Lissotriton > Lissotriton helveticus. The sequence continues at coordinate 1,279,930,130 of NC_136069.1, forward strand.
GAGGTCCAGGAGGCGACAATGACAACCAGGAGCTGGATTGAAGCTGTACCATAAAGGATATAGTTGACTGCGGTGTTGGTATCTGGATTGGACCCAACAAGCCTTGGCAAATGCAACCCATGCAGGACATCAAGATTGGCTTCGGTGCAGACCAGCAAGGTCTGTGGAACTTCTCCTTTGCAGGAAAGTTGGAGCAAGCCTGGAGCAACTAGAAAAGCAAGTTGAAACAAAGGATTGTTTTCTTGAGGGCTCACTAGCCAACAGACTAGAAACTGCAAAGACGCGTCTCTCGTGTCCACCATGGGTCTCAGCTTTGCTGTGAGCAAAGGTCGGGGTCAGAGATGTCTGGAAGTTTATGTTCTGTGTCGCAGATTCTTCAGGATCTGGCAGGAGCCTGGAAATGCAGACCGATAAGATGCTGTTGGTGCCTGTTTGAACAGGGTGGTCACTCCTTGACCACAAGGGAGATTTCTTCCGTCTTCCAGTCGATATGGAATGTCGAAGGGCCAGGATATATGTTGCGGAGTTTCGTCCAGGGTAATCTAAAGTCCTAGGGACTGGGGTTCTATACTTATAGTAAGTTTAGGGATTGGACTAACTCTAAGGTCCCTCCTATGGGTGGACCTGGGGTGGGGGTGGTTACACCCCTTCCCCTTTGTCCAGTTTCATACCAGAGCTGGGGCTGAGTGCCCCAACAACCTGTTTGAAATGGGAAATGCATGGAGCACTTAGTGCGCCCCAGGCCGTGTCTGGAAAGCATTCACTGAATGCAGCCCTCCCTGCCCCAATACACAAAGAGCCTGTCTGGGGAGGTGTCAGCACCTCCCTGGGCAGGAAACCTATTGTCCAGCCCTCCCCTGCCGGAGTTTCATCCAGCAGCAGGAGGGAAGACTCATGTCTGTGGCAGCAGCATCCATTTTGTGATGCTGAGGCTCTGTTTAACTTTAACCGGGTAAACCAGTAACTAAATGTCTTCTCTGTCTAGAAGGGCGGAATGCTAACCCCGCCACATTGGACGGGCCGGGAAGTAGTATTCCAAAGTGTTTGACACCTTACACGACATGTTTTGATAAAGCCAAACCAAAGTTAGCATTACCCGCGAGGATTATAATGCACTTAAGAGTATATGGTATGGCTATATCATAGAACAGCTATAAGGAGATGGTTCCTAAAGCTGCAGAGGGGCTCAGCTCATGCTAGGGCACCCTCTCACATTAAACCAAGCACTCTACCTCCAGGATTGTCGAGGTCTGCCTTAGAAGTGGCTTATAGGTGTATATTTGTCTATATATGTATATTGATATAGGTATACTATATCTAAGTAAGGGGTGATTACACCACCTTACCCAGGCTGTAAGAACAGACCAGTGGTGTCAGTTTGGAAGGCAAACCAGGGTGGTACAATACATGCTGCAGCCCCTGGTAGGCCTAGGGTGCACCTATGCCCTGGGTACCCATGGTACACTATACAGGGGCTCACAAGGGTGACCCAGTACCCAATCTGGTATGTACCTAAAGTATATGGTATCAATTTAGAGAGATAACAGCTGGGCTGTGGGCCTGATTAGCAGGTCCACAGCCACACTACAGTCGAAAAACCAGAGAATCACAGCAAAAAGTGAGGGTAACCATAGGAAGCAGACCCTACTCTCCTACAATCGTTGCAGGCTTTCTGTTGATGGTACAGAAGTCCTGGATCCTGGCTGTGTTTATATTCGGCAGTGACACCAGACGACAAGGTGGAGGGCCAGGCCTGGTGCAAATGTATTTAAGCTGCAGGGCAGAAGTATATGTGTGTTTTTAGAGAAGGTTTGACACTATAGGTCACAACGCTACTCCCTAGCAGCTAAAGCGTAGTCGATGATAAGCTCCTAAGTGCGGTGCTGGACAACCAGTAAGTGCAGCAGGTGCTGGCAGTGGCTGCTTTTATCACAATATGAAGCGACGTGGTGGGATTCTTCCAGGAGCTATAGTATGCGTGACTAACACATTTTAGTGCAGTGATGTGGACATCAGTACTAAAATGCCTTAGTCCATTCCCTGATGCGTGGTGCTTGGCAAGACTGTAATACGCCTACTGCAAAGAACCTGCCCCATGCATATCAAAGAATAACATTTTATGGGCACAGCTCAGTGGGTTACTGCTTTTGTCACAGAGATTCTGTTGTTACTGTGTAGTTCATAAGTTACATTCGTAATCTAGAACAGTGAGCTAAGAACTGCTATCTAAGAGCTGCATGGTACATATTAGAAAGTGATGTGTTTTTTCCCAGTCTTTCTATTTCTATGTTGCTAAGAAAGGTTTGTTTGGGTAGAAATACATGTTAATTAAAGTCGATCCTAAACACTATGGCCCCGATGTAGGTAAAATAGATTTACCGATTTTTAATTACCGAATTTTACCGATTCGGTAATTAAAAATCGGTAAATCTAAGGGGTGGATATGTAGGAACATCCAGATGTTCCTTTTACCGAATCGGTAAATATCTGTATTTACCGATTCGGTAAATACCGACCGGTAATGCCCCATTCATTCCTATGGGCTTTGAAGCCCATAGGAATGAATGGGGCATTACCGGTCGGTATTTACCGAATCGGTAAATACAGATTTTGACAAGGGTGCAGGGGGTGTCACTTTGACACCCTCTAGCACCCCCAAAACGGGTTCGGGTGCCATGTGGCAGGCATACCTGCCCTAAGGGCAGGTCTGCCTGTCATATGGCACAGGTGTGCATGCACACATGTGCATGCACACCGGAATCGGTATTTTACCATCAAATAGGATTTGATGGTAAAATACCGATTTTTTAATGCTTGTGGGACTCAGAAGAGTCCCACCTACATATCAATTTTACCGAATCGGTAAAAATACCGACTCGGTATTTTACAGAATCAGTAAATTTACCGATCTGTAAATTTACCGATTCTGTAAAATACAGGGCCCTACATCTCAAATTGCATTTACCGGTCGGTAACGGCCGAATTCGGCCGTTACCGACCGGTAAATGCCTACCTACATCTGGCCCTATGTTATGTTCTGAGTCTGTCCTTCTCCAGACCAAGCACTCTTAAAAAGTGCCTACCAGCATTGGTGGCATATGAATCTTGCACCTTTTGGTGGTCTTTGCCTTATGTAACATTTTCTATGCACTAATTCACAAACGTATGATTCATCGTGTCTGGATGTGTGATTTTGAAAATGTGGAAAGGTTTTGCTTTAGGCACAGGGATTAATGGAGTCCTTTTTAAATGTGGACTGTAACATCTGCAGTTGTAAAGCAAGCATTCAAGCCTTTGGGCATTCTGGCTGTTAGATAAGATGTTTGTTACTGATGAGGTATGTTTCACACAAGATTCCCTATTAGGCACACTATGTCATACCACCTTCAATTCTGATCTGCTTTTGGGGCACCATGTTTGTTAAGACTAAGTGTGGTGGGACAGCACATGCAAAGAATGTGGGACTGTGTCTGACAAAGGGTAGGGTGTTGAAAATGCACTGGAGAAAGTTAATTATCATGCATTTCCAAGGAATGCATGATGATGTATAAAGCACAATAATGTATGAGATTCCATACATACTAGATGGTACCTCTGCTGTGAGAGAACTCATGTAGAGGCGTGCACCATATGCTGTACACACACACACACATGACTCCCCTATGATGTCCCATTCTTTTTCCATCTTCTTTGTCTCAGGGTAGTACTAGTTAGGGATGTCTCTCAGCCTTGCCATTATCATTATCCCATACATACGAGATGGTACCTCTACCTTGACACTCTTATTTAGAGGCATACTCCCATTCTGTGTGAACCTTCTTTCTCTAAGGGCAGCAGCAGGCAGGAGTTTCTCAGAGCTTAGCCAGTAGCATGTGTCCATACACACTAAATGGAACCCTTGTTTTGAGAGATCTCATGTAGAACATGCTCCATAAGTAGCATGCACACACAGTACTCCCTAGTGCTGACCCCAGTCTGTGTGCCTTATCTTTCACCCAGTACAGTAGCAGGCAGGGGTGTCTCTGAGCGTATCCAGTAGTATTCTTCCACATATACACAATGATAGAGATATCATGTAAAACGTGCACCATAAACAGTATGCAACTCTATACTCCCCAGAGCTGCCCCTATTTTGCTTCCGTGTGAACAGGACATGGACAACCCTATGTGCCAACGAGAAGCAGGGTAATTGTATTATATTCCATCAATAGTCCTGTGGGACTTATTTATGTTCTACTTCAATCTTATTTTAAAACAAATGTGTGTAGACTCAATTCTAATAGTCAGAAGAAAGGTACAGGATGCCTTCTTATTTGAATAGAAGTTAATTTGTTTTCTAAGAGTGATATAGCTCATGAATAAAAAATAAAAAATACTCATGTAATGAAAGATGTAATGAAGATGAACTGTAAACATCTGTGTCGTTGACACAGTGTTCTGTGCTGTAAACAGGAACTGCATTGCTGACATGGATTATCTTTAGGGTTTTTTTATGGCCATTATTGAGAAAGGTGTATATATTTTCGTTCCTACTTTGAGCATTATTAAGAGATTGATCCATGCTTTTGCCTTGAAATTTAAGGAGCTGATTATAGGGCCCATTAGTGATCCATTGCAAAGTCAGTTTTAGGAGCTGCTCTGCTTAAAGCCATGAGTGGCTGATAGGTTTAAAGGAGTTGCACAGCCTGAGATTTCACTGATCAATGGTGATATGAGAGTCGTGACAGCGCGTATGAGGAAGAACTATTAGGGGTGATACTATGTCTCTCTCGGACCTCTTTCAAGTGCTTGCTGTCCTTTTTCCCTAGCACCCCTCCCCCTTACCTCCCCCCCCCCTCTTTATTATGGCATATAGTAGTTTCTGCACCTCTCAGGAAGAATCATCTTTTTACTTTACACAGGGCATACTGGACGCCAGAAAAGGTAACCAAAACAAACAGCCAAGTGGTGAAAAACTGCCTAAAGTGTGGTGAAGCCAAGGCAGACAACATCCACATGTTCCATCAATGTCCTCATCTTGGTATATTCTGGGAAGAACTGGGTAAGACTATTAACAAAGCATTAGGACAAAATATTGAGGTAAGCGTCACCAATGGTATTTTTGACACAGTGGAAGGAAATGACTCACCTCCTGTCTTAAATAATAAACAAAAACAATTACTGTTAATGTTAACCCTACTGGCTAGGCGAGAGAAATGTATAAAGTGGATACTTGCCAACCCTCCAACTTCAATTGAATGGCGATCTTCCGTACAGAAATTCAGAAAGCTGGATAAATCCAGAGGGAAAAGCAACAGGACTAAATTCTGGGAAATATTGTACAAGAACATACATTAAGATAGGTAAGATAGGCTGGTAGGGTAAGGAGGGATGTCCGATGATTACTGACAATGCAATAAAGCAAATTTGGGGATGGTCATCATGGTGGATCCATGAGAAACTATCCCGGGGCATTTGGAGATTTCAAGACACAATCTCACTATAAGGTTTGAAGGCAGTCCCTTCTATCGAAAATACGAGAAAAATCCCCAATCAGAAACAGTCCAGAAAAGGGGTTCCTGTCTACTCATATGTCACCTTTTGCATAAACGAAGACAACAAAAACCACACAGCTCAGGGGCACACAGTTTGATGTACTTATTGGAAATAAAAGTGATACAGCTCCTGGGAGTTCTAGGTGATGCACATCCCAGGAAAATTGGAAATATGGTTATAGAATTTTACCAAAATATTATAACAAAAATATTGACTTCCAAAATATCAACAATGTAAGTATGAAAGGCAAACATTGGTTTATGATATGTAACTGGACATATATATGTACATTGAGCAGTACATATCTTTAAAAAAATGCAGATGGTGTTAGAAAAGTAAATCTATACATAGCTATCTCTTTTCTCTCTCACTATTTTGGTTGTCTATATATTTCTGCAATGATTTTGTAGGGTGATATTCTTGTACTAGATTTTCTGACATACAACCGCACTGGATGATGCAATTCAAGGAAGCACTGCCTGGTGTCCCTCGGAAAGGTAAGTGGGAAAATTCCTCAGCTAATAGCCCACTCAACTCATTTGAGAACTTCATAATTATGAGGAAGGTCTGGCAATCACTGTAATAACAAGCATTTACAATGCAATGGTTTTGCCTTTGTTAAAGTTTGAGCTATTGGCATTGCTCGACATTATTTTTATTTATGTTTTTTTTAACATAAATAAATGGCAGTCATTTGCAATGCCACTAGCTTTATCTCTCGCAAATGACACACACAAACACCCACAGAGAGCAAACACACACAAACACCTTACAGCTCCTTTGACTTCAGTCGGAGAGGCAGGTCTGTGGAAGAGAACTGCATGATGGGGCTATGGGAAGAGCTACAAGAGAGCACAGGGGAGAGGGGGGGAGGGGGTGGAAGGTGAGCATTAAGGTTGTGACAGATACACATGTGGATGGAGAGAAAGGGGGTCGATAGACGGATTAATGGAAAGAGGACAGACTGAAGGGATGGATGAGAGAAGGATGCGCGATAGATGTGTGGGTGGATGGAGAGAAGGATAAGAGGTAGATGGGTCAGCGCCTTGAAACCCTCACGGGTGAGTAGCCGAGCTACACAAAAGCATGATTGATTGATTGATTGAGGGTAGGTGGGTAGGTGGTGGAGGGAAGCATGGACGGAGAGGATGATAAGAGGTAGAGAGGTAGGTGGATGGAGGGAAGCGAGGACGGAGAGGTAGGGGGTAGGTGGATGGAGGGAAGCATGGAAGGAGAGGGGTGTGAGAAGTAGGGGGTAAGTGGATGGAAGGAAGCATGGACGGAGAAGAGGATGAGAGGTAGGGGTTAGGTGGATGGAGAAAAGCATGAACGGAGAGGAGGATAAGAGGTAGAGGGGTAGGTGGATGGAGGAAAGCATGGACGGAGAGGAGGATAAGAGGTAGAGGGGTAGGTGGATGGAGGGAAGCATGGACGGAGAGGAGAGAGAGAGGTAGGGGTAGGTGGACGGAGGGAAGCATGGATGGAGAGGAGGAAAGAGATAGGTGTAGGTGGATGGAGGGAAGCATGGATGAGGAGGAGGATAAGAGAGAGAGGTAGGTGGATGGTTGGAAGCATGGTCGGAGAGGAGGATGAGAGGCAGAGGGGTAGATGGACTGAGGGAAGCATGGATGGAGGGAAGCATGGATGGAGAGGAGGAAAGAGATAGGGTTAGGTGGATGGAGAAAAGCATGAACGCAGAGGAGGATAAGAGGTAGAGGGGTAGGTGGATGGAGGAAAGCATGGACGGAGAGGAGGATAAGAGGTAGAGGGGTAGGTGGATGGAGGGAAGCATGGACGGAGAGGAGAAAGAGAGGTAGGGGTAGGTGGACGGAGGGAAGCGTGGATGGAGAGGAGGAAAGAGATAGGTGTAGGTGGATGGAGGGAAGCATGGATGAGGAGGAGGATAAGAGAGAGAGGTAGGTGGATGGTGGGAAGCATGGTCGGAGAGGAGGATGAGAGGCAGAGGGGTAGATGGACGGAGGGAAGCATGGATGTCGAGGATGAGATAGCGGTAGGTGGATGGAGGGAAGCATGGAAGGAGAGGGGGATGAAAAGTAGGGGGTAAGTGGATGGAGGGAAGCATGGACGGAGAGGAGGATGAAAAGTAGGGGGTAAGTGGATGGAGGGAAGCATGGACGGAGAGGAGGATAAGAGGTAGAGGGGTAGGTGGATGGAGGGAAGCATGGACGGAGAGGAGAAAGAGAGGTAGGGGTAGGTGGACGGAGGGAAGCATGGATGGAGAGGAGGAAAGAGATAGGGGTAGGTGGATGGAGGGAAGCATGGATGGGGAGGAGGATAAGAGAGAGAGGTAGGTGGATGGTGGGACGCATGGTCAGAGAGGAGGATGAGAGGCAGAGGGGTAGATGGACGGAGGGAAGCATGGATGGAGAGGATGAGATAGGGGTAGGTGGATGGGGGAAGCATGGATGGAGAGGAGGATAAGAGGTAGAGAGGTAGGTGGATGATGGGAAGCATAGATGGAGAGGAGGATAAGAGGTAGGTGGATGGAGTGAAGCAGGGATGGAGAGGAAGATAAGAGGTAGAGGGGTAGGTCGTTGGAGAGAAGGATGGATCGACGGACAGGGTCTGAATGGAAAGAGTTTAAATTGAAGGGGTGGGTGAGAGAAGGGTGGACGCAGGGATAGGCGCAGAGAGGGGTGGGTGGATGGAGCTAGGGATGGCTGGGTAGAGAAGTGATGGATGCCTGTGAGAAGGACGGATATGGAGAAGGAAGGGGTGCAGGTCAGATGATGGAGGGAAGGAAAGAAGGGAGGAGAGACGGGCGGATGGAGGAAAAGGAAGGATGGGTTAGTTATGGATGGAAGGAAGGAGGGGAGAAGACAGGCACAGAATAATAGAAGGAAAGAAGGATGCACGGGTGGAAGAGGACTGAAAGAAACCGGAGAGAAAGAAAAATGGAAGGGTGGATGGAAAAAGACAAGAATCGAGAACTGGAAGGAAAGACGGCCCCACACCCTGCTCCCCGTGAGATACAGTGAGACAGGCTGGGGTGGGGGTGCGGGGCTTTGCACGAGGCTGCACAGCTGTTCGTTACCTTTGCAGCCAGATGTTCTCCTTGAACAGGGAAATGGTCATAAATGCTCTTTTCTTGTCCTCTGCAGTGTATTGGCCGCTCCGTCTCATACGCCACCCTCACATCAAACTTACATCAAGTAGTGCTTTACTGTAGGCAGGTGCGTGGAACTAAATAGCTGCAGCGTCTCCAAAAAATGCGCTTTGTTGTTTGAAGCGCTTGCGACCTGCATCCCAGGGTACCCAAACAGTGTGCCCCGGCTGCCACGCGCAGGAAGGGGTGGGGGCGCAATCTGCCCCCGCTCAGGCGCGCGCCTCCGCATTTCATCACTTGCCTCGTGATGTTTGCATCCGTCCGGCCATTGCTCCTGATTTTATCATCATCGCCTCGTGCTTGTCTCTGGTGCATGATGTTTTCCATATTAATGAGCCCCCGCTGGGAGGGGGGAGGGTTCCATCGCTGGGGCATTGAACATGTCTGTCTATTTTGGGCGGAAGTCGCCAGTAGACGATTGATGGAGCTGGTGTCTGGTGTCAACGATTGATGGAGCTGGTGTCTGGTGTCAGCAAAGGCGGCGGACAGACATCGAGTCACGGCTCCTCCGCGCCAGCAAGTGTGATCCCGGGCGGCCGCTTTGGAGTCGGGCTCCTTTCTTTATGTACTGAACGGATATATATGTAATAATGGCGTGTTATATAAGTAGTAGACGTCTACCCCCGGATGCTGGCTTCATAATATGAAGATGTTGACCTGCAAAATGGTTCGACATAAAAATAAAAGGGTGTGTGTGAGTCCGTACTCTGATAATAAAATGCCAACGGGGATATATAAGTGAAAAGAAAGGGGTCCCAGTAGCAATGGAACATATAACCACACAAATGAAAAATAATCAAAGAAACATAACTTGAGTCCACACTGTTTACTTCACAATGGGAATGCGTATTAAATATGCAGGATTAGTATACACAATAGTAAATCAGTAATTTACATGGTGCCCCAGAAACAGGAACGGGGGGGGCGAAGTGGTGGTTGTGGGGAATTGGTGAGGGAGAGAGTGAAGATTCATAAGTGACAGTAAAATCAGCAATTGTCGATCATTTGACAAGGTTACAAACTATGTACAGAAAAATGAGACCAAAATGTTCATTAGATTATTCAAAGACCGTCATACTCCAAGCAGTTCAATAAATGAAGACAATGGGGAGTAGAGTTGACGATAGAAAATAGACGTATGTCAACGTTTCGACCCTTAGAGGTGCAGATATCAGTGGTTATCTTGCTGTAGGGTCTTCATCAGGACTGGAGGGGCACACACCCTATTTAATATATAAAAATATTTCGTGAATACGGGAAACAAGTCCCTGTAAATAATTTAACATAAACAGTAAGGCACATCACCCCATAATGGGTTGAATTCAAGGCACTAGTTAGGATCCCATACACATTATTGGGACAGTGTCAACATTGAGAATGCAGTAAATTAGATTAGTGTCAGATTTATTGGATATTGACTAATCATTAGCGCGTGGAGATAAGCCACATCCAACATGGTGGACGGTTTCAGGAGATGGTGACTGCTCAGTAATGAGGCCGCGTCAGCGTGGTGCCGAAGCACAGTTAGGGCTAAAGATTCAATGGCGACTACATACATCACATCATGGAAGTAGTTGTGAGACTTACCACAGACGTGGTATAGACAGGACCGAGTCTAGTATGGAGAACGTGTCCCGGGTAGATCTGTGGAATAAGTATATCCAGAATATAAAGAGCGCACTGGCTAATAAATAAAAGGTAGTCTGGAATGATGGTGAAAAACTCACCGTAGTGTGCACCAACCATTGTAGATATGTTGCTAGTTCGGATCAAGGTTGCAAATACCCTCGATGGTCAATTCTAAAAAATTAAGGCGGAGGCACATTTAGGCAACATAGGACGACTGGCGTGCTCAGACTCCAATGGGCATACAGGATGGAAAGGAACTCACCCAAATGCCGTGGTGTGGACACGTCCGGCTGGGAAGTTGGTCCGTGTCGGTCGGGCAAGGCAAAGCTCGTTCAATAGTCTGAGGAGCATAGAATACTGGGATTACTAGCCGAACCAAAAATGGATTACTTACAAACGAAGAGACACGAGCCGGAAAGTCAAAGAACGCCAAGCGCCGGCTTACCGATCTCGGAATGAATCCGTGACAGATCGCGGCTGGCTGTCTCAGTGGCGGCGCCGGGTTCCGGGTATGCTAATATCTCCGTGGCAACAAGGTCACGTGACTGTATAGGACGGGGATGACGGATAGCTTGAGGTAGCTTAGCAACGTGTAAACCATAGATATAGTAAAAATACTAAGTTAAGGGTGACGCTGCTAACGGAGGACAGAGACTTGAATGGTTAAAAGTAGTCACAATAAATGGAAAGAGACAGCGTTCGCAAATGCAAATTAACAAAGGGAATAATCAGCAATGATTGTTGAGGACGGGCAGTTATAACAGTATTGGTAATGTTGAAGAGTAAAACAAGAACAATTATGACAACAGTGTACTAATACATATATATAGCCATGGTCATAACATCCCTATCGAAAGAGAGTATAGGGCCCGTACACGGGCCGAATTGCTAGTTGGACACATATATTTAGATGGAACATTATGCTACACATTTGAGATGTTGAAGCCACTATTATAGTAGCGTGACGACCAATATACAAAAAAGGCGTACCTCACACAAGCGGGTAAAGGCCCTTTACGATTGCAGTGGGACATTGTTCAAGACTAAACGATGATGGCGTACCTCGCACATGCGGGTAAAGGCCACTGAGCATCGGAATGGGCCACTATTCAAGTCAAAGTGGCTAATTGCGAAAAAGAACTGTCCTGTTCGTTAAGCCCTGATTCAATTGAGTCAAACGTGAACATCCATTTGAGTTCACGGGTATTGAGGATGCTGGAGATGCTACCCCCCCGAGGTCCCAGGGAAGCTTTTTCAATGATAACCCACTTCAAACTTTCTGGTGCGTGACCTGCGGTGGAGAAATGGTCAACCATGGGTGCGGCTTGGACTTGGCAACGGATTCTGCTCATATGTTGAAGTATCCTGGTTTTGGCCTTTTGCTGGGTCTGTCCAACGTATATCAAATTACACGGACAAAGGATGGCGTAAATGACATTGACCGTGTTACAGTTGGTGTGACTATTAAGCGAAATTTTGTGATGACGATAGGTAAACTCTTTAGTCTGTATCGTACTGTCACAGGCTTTGCAGCCGCCACATCGAAAGTGTCCCAAAATTGGAGGTAAGTTCCACATAGTGTTGATGGTAGGGGCCTCCGGTGTCCTGAGGAGAGAGCGGACCACATGGTCTTTAATACTCCTTGCTTTCTTGAAAGCATGTAATGGCGGGTCTTTTTGTTGGATATCATCCGATATCAGTTCCCAGTGATTGTTAATGATCCGTTTTATTTTGTTACTTTTTGTGTTGAAAGTTGTCACGCATACGATTCTCTGTTCCGTTTGATCTTTGTCAGTCTTAGGAATGAGCAACTCCTCACGTGGGTAGAACCAGGCTCTCTTCCTTGCTCGCTTGACCAGTTGTTTGGGGTAGCCTCTACTGAGAAGTCTCTGTTTAAGTTCTTCAGATTCAGTGAAATAATGATCTTTGATGGAGCAATTTCGGCGTAGGCGTAGAAATTGCCCAAAAGGCAAATTGTCCCGCAATGCTCGAGGGTGATGACTGCCGTAGTGCAGAAGGGAATTCCTTTCAGCCGGTTTTCTGTATAGTTTGGTCAACAGATGACCTGCGTTCTCGTAGATTGTGAGATCCAAGAAGTCGATTTGATGGTTGTCAGATTGGATTGTGAATTTTAGAAACTGGGATTGGACGTTCAACCAGCTAAAAAACAACATCAATTGTTCCAAATCGCCTTGCCATATCAATAAGATGTCGTCTATGTATCTCATCCAGAGACCGAGATGGTCTCTGAATGGATTGATCGAGTTGAGTACAGTATCTTGTTCGAAGGCCGCCATGTATAAAATGGCTACATCCGGGGCGAAGGGAGCTCCCATGGCAACTCCCGATGTTTGCATATAGAATTTATCCTTGAAGACAAAGAAATTCTTGGTCATTGCTACGCGGAGCAAAGCCACTATGAATTCTGTTGGTACTTGAACCGGGCTGGTCGTTGGTGCAGGCAACGCGTGATAACCATTAAGGCTTCCTGTTGCGGAATACACGTGTACAGTGACACGACGTCACACGTGGCTAGAAGTTGATGGTTGGCATCAAAGGGTAGTTGTTCCACGATGTTTATGGTGTGCATGGTGTCACGCAAATAAGCCGGAGTGGCCTCTGCAATTGGCTTTAGAAAAAAATCAATGTATTTCCCCAGGGGCTCTAGGATAGAGCCACACCCGGATACTATCGGCCAGGGGGGTCAACGGGGATATATGTCAGTGCAAATGACGCCGAGGATGGGACAGTACCTCGGGCAGGCTCAGAATCTGCCCTTGTTTCCAGCCAGAGAGACACCCAGGGTTCGGCCCCGTTGGTGCAAGACACCGGCTCCGAATAACAGGCGCTTCATTTTACACAGCACCGACCCCCATGGCGCTCCTTTCATCAACCACAGAACGGTGAAACGCGGAGCCGCCCTCCTTGCATTCTGTCCTCGTGCCCTTCACATCAGACACGGATTTGTTTACAGCCGCATTCACCCGCTGAGCTGCGGAACCACAAATATTTATTTCTGTTGAGCCGCCTTTCCGAATTTTGCTTGTTAATTTTCTACCGCAAAGTAGGAAGAGGCTCGTAATCTAGCGCCTTTCGTTCGAAGCCATATATCGCGATTGGCGACCAGGAGGTCGTAGGAGCGGGGAAGGAAACGCAGGTGGAAGTTGATGTTTTATTATATGTGGTTCTCTCCGATGGGGGAGATAGCTACACTCTCTGAAATAAAAATGTCCTCTGCACTGCGCCTCCTCCAGAAAGGCGGCGGGAGCCGGCCACCGAGAACCAGGCAAAGGAACCAGGCGTTCTGGTCGGTAAACACACACCTGGGGGCACGCGCCTGCAATCACCTCTTTCACAAGGCGTCTGCCATTTAACATAACATAAGGTAACGTGAATTTGAGCACGTTCACCCATACGTCTCTTGGCGCTGAATAACAGATGCGTTTTGTTACCCAACTCAATGGTACTCATTTTATCGACCTCAGATACATGAAAGGCTGAGTGGACCCGCCGGGATTTGAACCTGTGACCACGGGAACACAGGCCCCTGCTGTGGACGCATTAGACCACTGAGCGACTAGACACGGATTTAAGCGCCTTGAAGTGGCAGTGGACGCTCAGACGCTATAGCAATAACCTGCCCGAGATGTCTGTCAGCGTATGCGTGGATAGCTGGTACAGAACACAAGCCACATAAACCCCCCCCATGGGTAGGGAGTAAAGTGGAAGATAAGCGCGTCGTGTAAAGCACATCTCTCTTGCAAACAGGTACGTAATTTGAAGAGGTACAGGTGGAGGGCTCCCAGCGCCTAAAGGACCACATTCTGCATCGACACTGGTGCAGCTGCAAGCAGTTCACTGACTCCGGTGCCTGCACACTCGTGCAACACACGCACGCCCGCTTCAAGCGCTTGTATAGCGCGGAGCTCACCACCCCCTACATCTGTGTAAGAAGTGTTGAGCAGACATCTGCATGAGACGGTGACCCCCCCCCACAATAAACCACCATTCACCTGCAATTCGTAGTGAAAAGGCACCCTTTGTCTGTGCCACTTAGAACCCCGGCCAGTCGTGCCTGCAGCCTCAGGGCGCAGAGAGGGCATCGGAGGCACAGGCGGTTCGGGGCACTGAGGACGCACGGCAGCGCACAGAGCAGGCACAGTGCATTGCACGGGGAGGGAGCTGGGCACACTGGGTATCGGGGCCGCAGGTAATTCCCGTGTGGGAGTCCGTGCACCAGGGCACAGTGGCAGTAAGGGGGACGGTGGCAGCTTCTCCCCACCCCGCTTGGCGCCACTCAGAGCATTCTGCTCTCAACTGTTTTATTGTTGTGAAACTGTGCACATACCTGTTTTAAAAATCACTCGCTAACCAGGAATAGCGTTTTAAATAGGGGTTGGAATTGTTGCTGGGCTGTGACTGATTTGCTAGTTACACTCTGAAAATAATCGCATACCCACACGCACTTGAGGGACTTGCTTCCGTGTTGTTAGATCTGTGCCTGCCCGCCCAGTCCGACCCTCCAGCCAATCACGGGCGCGGAAGGCGGGGCAGAGCCAGGAACATCCGGGGAGGCGAGCGCTTCGCGCTCTAGCTCTCCCAGGCTCAAGGCTATAAAGTAACTCGTCGGCATCAACGCGCAGTGTTGACGCGCAGTGTGGCGCCTCTTCCTGCGCCGAAGACGAGCCTAAGACCAGCCCGTCTGCGCCCGTCCGCGACAGGACGAGGCTAGGGGCAAGGGGCTATGGCATCTTGTACCCTCTCAGCAGAGAGGAGTCATGGCGCAACTCAGGTCTATTCACGCCAGACTCTTATGGAAATAGGCAGGTACGTTACCACACTGTGCCCCTACTGGACTCGTTCCAGTGTGGGGGGACCTTTTTCGTGTTTGGGGTGTCACTTGCAATTTACTAGCACTGCGGTAATCACTCCCTGTCACCTAAAGCTTGCCAGTTCAGTGCGGAGCCCCAATCCTGTAATTCAGCTCACTAACGCACCTAAAGATCCGCCCTTAGCGTGTAAAAATTTTTTGTGCAATGTCCGCTCCCTTGTCTCTCATGCAACACAGGTGTGGGACCTCATTACAACGGAGAGACCTCATCTGTGTTTCTTAACGGAGACCTGGTTGAAGCCTCATACAATCCCAGCCATAACGTTGGGGGTCCCAACAGGGTACAAAATAGTAAGGCTGGATCGCCCGATCAAAACGGGAGGAGGGTTGGCGATTGTGTTTAAACAAGAGTTGGAGGTTGCTGTCATTGAAACTATGTGTACCCCGGAAATGGAACTTATGATTTTTACGATCAACCCCACTTCCAGGGAAACCAGGAAGGGTGCACTTGTGTATCGACCTCCTGGTCCATGTGGGACCTTTTCCATTAAATTAATGGAAATTTTGGCAGCTCACATGCAAGCTAACTCTGAGTTCATTTTGGTGGGGGATTTCAATATTCACAGTGAGGTTACCACGTGCACTGACGCACAGACTGTGCTAACAGATTTGGCCACACTTGGACTTAATAAAAAGAATCAGGGGCCAACCCACTCTGCGGGCCATACTCTTGACCTAGTGCTATGTAATTCAACAGCTATCAACTGTCTCAGTCCCAAGCAAGTTGATTGGACAGATCACTCGGTTATTATGTTTTATACTCGTTCTAACTATAAAGTCAAAGCCTTTTATAGGCCGATGGCCAATGTTAGAAGGCCTTGGAATAAATTGGTCCCTACAGACTTTAGGGAAAACTACTCTGAGCCCAATTGGGAAGTATGCGGAGAAAACGCCACTTCAGCCTTAAGCGCATTCAGTGAAGCTGGGTTAAGAACTATAAATCGTGTGGTCCCGCTGAGAACCTATAAACCCCGCCCAGCCCCAAAACAAGAAGTCTGGTTTACTGGGGATCTCAGACAACTAAAACAGACCATGAGAAAGTTGGAGAAAAAATGGAGAGCTACACACAAGGCAGATGATAAGGAGGACTTTATGAGGTCGTTCAAAAACTACCATAAAGCAATCCGTGCTGCTAGGAAACAACATATAGCAGTTCAATTATCAGCTGCGGGCTCTAACGCAAAAACCCTGTATAATATTCTACAGACGTTCACCAAGCCCACTGCCTGTGACACTGAGGGGATCGAATCCCAAGAACTCTGTGATAATATTTCACAGTTTTTTGTCAGGAAAATCGACGCCATATATAACAAAATACTTGCGTCAAACTCCATCTCTAATAATCCAGTTGCAACTGACTGTGGAGTCCAGCTGCATACTATGACCACAGATAATGAGGCTAAGAAGCTTGCCGCTTTCCCACCCATCTCCACTGAAGAGCTGACTGCTCTTGTCATGCAAACAAAGAGTGGGTGCCCGACAGACATCATCCCAGCACGTATTATGCCACTTCTGCTGGATGATCTGGGGGCTGGAATGCGACACATAGTCAATTTATCTTTGTGTACGGGGGAAGTCCCTTTAGCCTGGAAGCAGGCTCATGTGAGACCCCTACGTAAAAACAATTCAATCCCCTGGTCGGATTTGACAAATCTGAGACCGATCTCTCTTCTCCCTTTCATAGGGAAGCTTGCTGAGAGATATGTGAATCAGCATTTGTCAAAATTTATTGAACATACGGGTGGACTCGACCCCTCTCAGTCGGGTTTTAGGCCCAGGCACAGTACTGAGACCGCCTTGCTGTCCGTCGCTGACAATCTTCAGATGCTACAGGACAAGGGCTACTCCGTTGTTCTGGTGCTTCTGGATTTGTCGGCGGCGTTCGACACTGTGTCACATGACATCATGACCTCCAGACTAGTTGACATCGGTCTGGAAGGCAAGGCTCTGGCCTGGCTAAGGAGCTTTTTCTGTAAACGCACCCAGAGAGTCATCTTGGGACCATACCAATCAGAGGTGGTGGCGATCTCAAAGGGGGTGCCACAGGGCTCGTGTCTGAGCCCTACGTTATTTAATATCTACGTGGCGCCCCTAGCTAACATCATGAGATCCCACGGGTTCATTCCAGTATCATACGCAGATGATACCCAACTCCTCTTCCCTTTTAAAATCATGACTCCCGAGGTGCGTGACTCCTTCGCCCGGGGGATGAAGGAGGTGGCACGCTGGATGGCAGCCAACTTCCTGCAGTGCAACGTCTCCAAGACCGAGGTTATGCTCTTCGGAGAGGCCAAACGTTTATGGACCCCGGACTGGTGGCCTCAAGATCTTGGCCCCGTCCCTGAGCCCAAAACGGTGGTAAAAGATCAGGGAGTGAAACTGGATCATGAGCTCACCCTAACACAACACACTAATCAAGTGGTGGGTTCATGTTTTCATGTCATTGGTCTTCTCAGGAGAGTATTCCCTCTGCTACCGGATTTCACCAGGAGAACGTTGGTCCAGTCACTAGTGTTAAGTAGGCTGGACTACTGCAATGGTTTGTTGCTGGTTGCCAATGAGGGTATCCTGGCGAGATTGCAGGTTGTGCAAAACACTGCTGCACGACTAGTTTTAAACGTCCCGCCTCGTACTCCCTCAAAACCATTGTTGGCCAAACTGCACTGGCTCCCAGTAAGGCAGAGGGTGATGTTTAAGATCTGTTGTGTCATCCACAAATGCCTTATTGGAAAGGGTCCTGGCTACCTTACTGAAAAATGTATCCCTTATGTTCCATCAAGATCCTTGAGATCAGGAGCTCAGGAATTGCTATGTGTTCCTAGGGCCATGAAGGCTAGAAAGGGGGGTAGGGCCCTATCTGTAGCTGGCCCTAAGTTGTGGAACCAACTCCCGAAGGAAATCAGAGTATGCAGGGAACATTTCCCTTTTAGGAGGAAACTCAAAACGTTCCTTTTTAATTATTAGTTGGTTTAGGGCTTTGAATTAAATTATGATGAGTTGCTGTTCTTTAGTTGCTGCCAAAGGCGCGGAGATACTCCTCTGGGAGTCGATTCACAGCGCCATACAAACATGCAAATAAATAAATAAAATAAATAGAGATGGCACGGGCGCCGAGCAGACAACATGCAGGGCATGTAGCAGTGCACATAGCGGCTTGAGGCGGGCTGGGGCCCAAGAAGCACTTATAGGAAGAGAGGGAGAAAGACGGCGGGAGCCGGCCACCGAGAACCAGGCAAAGGGAAGCAAGACGACGACAAACCGGGCAATAGAACCGACAGCGGGAGAGGGGGGGGGGGGGGGAAACGAACCAACAGCGGGAGGGGGGACAGGAAAGGGAAGACAAGACGACGACAAACCGGGCAATAGAACCGACAGCGGGAGAGGGGGGGGGTCGGTAAACGAACCAACAGCGGGAGGGGGGACAGGAAAGGGAAGACTCACCTGGACTTCCTCGGCCGGCGGTCGGCCGCAAAATGGCCTAAACAAACCTCGACGAGCCCAAAAAAAATCCCCGCCCACCGCTGCATGACGTGGCCAAAAGGGAAAAATTCTCGGGAACGCCCCCGAATCTGGTCCGGCCTTGACGGACAGATCCGGCTCCCAATGGCTAGCCTCCATTTATGGAGCTAGCCAATGGGAGGAGGGGGCGAGGAGGGGGCGGATACCCGACCCCACAGAGAAATTACATTAGATTTTGCTAGCGCATGCGTACTTTGTACGCATTGCCAAGCAAAACCTAAAAACCATTATTTGTTGTGTATACAGTGTTGAATCTTAGGGCTTCAAATAGGTCGTCTCTGCCCGGCTGTCAAACTTCTGATGTGAAGGAGGACACTCATCTGCTGTACCCGCTGAAGCTGACCCATGGTATTCAACATTTCATATCTGTACTGTTTTGATTTTTAGCCGCAAATGCTCCCATTAACGTGGCAGGAGCCCTGTCAATGAAAATGACCAATGCCGGCATGGCTGCATAGTAGCAGTCGTTGTTGTGGACAAATGGCATCGGGAGGGCATATGGGTTGCTGGGCAAACTTAAAAAAAAAATACCTGCAGCCTGCCACATTGTGCTCTTTCCTGCTCATCTGCTCGCAGGCACAGGCTCACAGACTGCCTATGGCCATTCCTGAAGCTGCTCTCATGCATGAGAGCAGCTTCAGAATTGACCTGAGCGCCCTCGATGTGTGCTCCCAGCCTGTGTCAGATGAATTGGTGGGTTGGAAAGAGCTTCAATGCGCATGACAGTTTGGGCGGTCTAAGAAGGCCGGCCAAACCGTCGCGCACTGAAGGAAGTGCACTACCTCTCCTCCCATCTCCCTGGCCCCACTCCCAAGACTAGGCAGGAAAGGAGAACTAAAACGATAATAAAATATGTTTATTATAATTTTTTTTTTTTCCTGCTGTTTTTTTTTGGGGGGGCGACACTCCTCCACCAGAGTTCTGGCTGCATAGTGTGGACTGTCCAGTCAACATTTTTTGTTTTTGAGAAGCAAACACCCATTGTGGAAATTTCTTTCTGAAAGAATTGACATATAATGACCTTAATGCTATGAGAGTTTTTTCTAGCACCAAATTTTAATTTTTTTCCAGGTCAGCGTCGCCATACTTTGAATGCTTTGGTTGGAAGTACAGGAAAAATACTGTTGGAAAGAATGCCCTATAAAGCGTAGGCTTTCAGTTGCTATAAGGATTAAAGTTCTGTTGCTAACTCACCAGGCAGGGGATTCTGATTAAGCATGAGCGCAAAATCCGCTCCGATCGCGGATTTTGCGGATTTTCGGCAAATCCGCGATCCGCGAACTCTCGCGGATTTGCCGAAAATCCGCAATCCGCGATCGGAGCGGATTTTGCGGTCAAAAGTTCAAGCGCGCCTAATTAACGATGGCGCCGGCAAGCTGCCAGCGCCCATCCTGCAATAGTTACTTAATTAGCTTCAACAGGAAGCTCTAACAGATAAGATACAGCAGGGGCTCGAGCGCCTGCTTTATTTTAGCAGTTGGAGCTTCCTGTTGAAGCTAATTAAGTAACTTTTGCAGGATGGCGCTGGCAGCTTGCCGGCGCCATCGTAAATTATTTCAACAGTGGTGTCTTCTTGAATAAATATGAAGGGCAGGGTTCATTCGGGCACGACGGTCCTGGCACAAAAAAATAAACCTCAACAGGAAACACTTGCAAATATCAATAAAGCATGTGCCCTAGTTGAAGCTTAAATTCAGTGACTCATTCATCAGCCCAAAAATTAATCTGCTGCTCTGATCGGTCTCTGACCTTTTATACACACAAGAGGCATGCTCGCATGGACGCCCCGTCCGTTTGGCCCCGCCCACACACTCGAGGTGTGCACCGTCTTCCCGCCATTTACCCACTATGATGGACATTTCACTCAAGGGACCCCTGCGCACTTCGGCGCGATTGCATAGTGACACACACTTGGTCGCTGGAACTAGTTGAAGCGCAAATGCAGTGACTCATTCAGCATACGAGCGCAACCCCCGTGCTGTTCCTGTGACCAGGGGCTTCTGTCTCTTAATCTGCTGCTCTGATCGGTCTCTGACCTTTTAGACACACAAGAGGCATGTGCGCTCGCGTGGAAGCCCCGTCCGTTTGGCCCCGCCCACACGCTCGAGGAAGCCCCGCCCCCAAATCCGCAAATCCGCTGAATCCGCGGATTTTGCGGATCCACGATCCGTGAATCCGCTGAATCCGCGAATCGTGGATCCGCAAAATCCGCCCATGCTTAATTCTGATGGCTCTGCCTGTTGGGGAGAAACTGGGCAGTTTCTTGCAGATTTACCTCACTCCTCTAAATGGGGCCCTTGATCACAATTGTGTTGTATAAATGTACATTGCTTAACCCTCGTAAAGCCTCCACATGCTGAGAATCCACAAACGTGTGTATTTTCCTCCTACTTTCCCCTAATAATTAAAAAGAAAATAGAACACTCCTTATTGAATGCAACCCAATTAATCCTGTAAGTGTTACATTTTGTAGGCCGCATTAGGATTTTTTTATGTTATTTCACCATCTGCGATTCATCAGAGATAAAAGACTTAGCTCTTTTAGTAGAATTTCTGGATTCATTATACAGCCACTGTAACCTGCAATTACTTGAAATGGCAGGAATATTTTTAAATAATTGACCCCGTTTTATTTTGTTCTCACAGCTTGATATTTGACTACTCTGATTAACATCCATGGCTGTACTTGATGAAAGCCAATTTTTTGATGAGAAGTAGTTTGATCTTTGACTTCATGCTGGAGTTAAATCTGATAAGGTAACTGAACAGCTTGCTTTGGCAGGGAAGGGTAGAGGCGATATTTCAAGCTGGGAAGTGTAATCGCATGGGAGGCGCACTCTTACAGCATGGAGTTGTGATTTTGTGCATCATGAGAGAATAGTTTATGCTATCTGTAATGAGGTGTTTTTTTTTAAAGGAGTGTTTAATTACAGATGCAAATTGCAAACATTTCCTTTTACAACTTTCCTTATTTTAAGAACCAAAACACTATAAATAATTTTGAAGTGTTTTTATAAATGCTGTTGTAAATCTTTGTGGAGCACACTCCTGGGAAATTGCCTACTTATCAAGGAAACATATTTTTAGTGGCACTCCTTACTACCAATATGGAAGCCTGCAACAGTCAACATCCAGATTCATTGCTGCCTTCTCAAAATACATGTAGATGTTTTTGTTTGTTTCTGAATGTGTAAACATTAGTGCACATGTTAATGGTAATGATGAAAGGTATTGAATATACACTACAAAGAAAAATAAGGATTCTTCACGTGGTTCCTGTGCCATGGGGCAATGTGTTGCTGTGATTTAAATAGATCAAATTAAGACCAATGGTTTCAGCCTTCTCTTATGAAAATGTTTTGGGGCCTCAACCCTACTGCCATTTTTGCGCTGCCGGAACATCACTTTTTTGACATTCCATTGGCGCAATGTGCCGCTGGCATATTTATAAGGGCACGTAAAGCCATGTTACATGGCTTTTCATGGCCTTATAAATATGTCCCCCTTTCACACAGAAAACTGTGTGAAAGGGGCGTTCCATGGCTTTTTGATACTGCCCCAGATTTACGAGAAATCGTAAGTCGGAGACAGTGCCGAAAAAGTACACCTCCCCAGAGAGGCGTGAGGAGGCACAGCGAGGAGAGATATCATTATTTCTCCTAATTTTTCCTCTCTCTATGTGTGCTCCATTCTGCAGCACACATAGAAATAGGAAAAAGCCTCTTGTGATTGTTTTTGTGCAGGAAGGTTTCCCTTCCTGCACAAAAATAATCGTCCACGCAATACAGGCACCCTTTCACCATGGTGCAAAGGTGCTTGCGTTCGCGCACGACAGCCCATTGTGTACCAGCGCAGGGGTAGAAGACAGGAATGTGCAGTATCTAATAGATATGGTGCATTCCTGCCCTTTTCTTTTGCCATAGGGCAGCGCAGCAGCAAGGCCTACTGCACTCCCCAAAGAGAAAAAAACATAAATGAGGCCCTCAGTATACATATGCATAGGCTAGAAAGAGAGGCATGGTATTACTCCCACCCACTCAGTTGCCTGTGCCTCGTGTACCATCACCACCCACCTGCAGGAGATTTTGAGAAGGGTGAACACACCTTTTTATTGTTCCCATTGATTCTTCAAGCCTCTAAGGGCCTAATGTAAAAGGTTTATTTATTTATTTATTTTATTTATTTATTTATGTTTTTGTATAGCGCAAGAATTCGACCCGCGGAGGGGTATCTCCGTGCTTTTCGCTATACCAGAATGGCCAGGACCTGGTTCTGAGCTAAGAGAGGGATGTAAAAGAAGATTCTAGCAGGCAACAAATAGAAAGGTTTTCAGAGATTTCTTGAAGGATTGAAAATTTGAGGTGTTTTTAAGGGCAGGAGGCAGTGAATTCCAAAGGAGGGGGCCTTTGTAGGACAGGGCTCGACCTCCCTGCCTAGTTTTTTTATTCTTGGGACCTGAAGCTGTTGCTGGTTACTCGAACGCAGAGTGCGCATGGGTTTATAGGGCGTGAATTTTTCTTTTAGATATTTGGGGCCATTGCCAAACAGACACTGATGAATCATGCAGCAAATTTTAAATTTCACACGCTGCTTTATTAGTAGCCAGTGTAATTTTCCCAAGAGGGGGAGTGAAGCAGACCTCGGGTGGGTGTTGAGAACTAGTCTCGCAGCGGTGTTCTGGACCACCTGTAATCTCTGTAGTTGTTCTTCATTTGCCGAGATCAACAAGCCGTTACAGTAGTCCAGTCTACTGATCACCAAGGCCTGGACGAGGGTTTTCCTGTAGGAGTCTGATAAAAAAGGGAAAACACGTCGTAGAAGTCCTATGGCCCTGAAGCAAGATCCTGCTGTTATATTATTGTGCTCTTTGAACAGAAGTGTTTTGTCCAGTCGCACCCCGAGATCTTTTACGGTCTGTTTGGGACTTGGTGTTGGTCCCAAATCCGTAGGCCACCATTCCGGGGACCATAGAGGTATGGCCTCCCCGAACAGCATGACCTCTGTCTTGCTTACATTGCACTGGAGGCGATTTATGGCCATCCAGTCTGATATTGCCCTCCTTCCGTCCGCAAAAGATTTTTGTATTGCGGGCGTTAGAGTTTTGAAGGGAAACAAGAGCTGAGTGTCATCGGCATATGACACAGGGGTGAACCCATAAGATCTTACATAAGATCTTACAATGTCCGCCAAGGGGGCCACATACACGTTGAACAGTGTGGGGCTTAGGCATGAGCCCTGTGGCACTCCCTTGGTGAGCTCCCTTGAGATGGAGTGATGGGAGCCCAGTCTGACCTCTTGCTGTCGGGCCGAAAGAAAACTTTCCAGCCAGGAGAGAGCCGCCCCCTCTATGCCCATCTCCCTCAAACGACCGAGAAGTATTTCGTGAGACACAGTGTCGAAGGCAGCGGATAAGTCTAACAGCACTCGAATCATAGAATTCCCTCCGTCTAGTGACATTTTGATGTTATCAGTCACTGAGAGGAGGGCAGACTCTGTGCTGTGGTTGGGCCTAAATCCAGATTGAGAAGAATCTAGGCCCTCCGCTGCCTCGATGTATTTGGACAAGTGAGTGTTCACGTGTTTCTCGGTCATTTTGCTGAGGTAAGGCAGGAGGGAGATGGGTCGGAGATTGGAGAGTTCAGTCCATGGTAGGGCAGCATTCTTTCGGATTGGGTTCACCACTGCTTGTTTCCATTCTGTAGGCACAGATCCTACCCTGAGGGAATGATTGATTAATGCTAGGATATGTGATCCAAGCAGAGTTTGCAGGGAGGCGGTTGTTTTAGCTGATAGAAGATCATCTGGAGACCCTGATTTAATGTGGCTCATAAGGAAGGCAAGATCTGAGCCATTTACTGCTGGGAATACTGTAAGTGTGGTATTTCTCCGAGCAGGCATAGTGGGGGGGGGGAGAGCGAGTTGTTATTGTTTTTTTGATTGGAGGCCTGTAAGATTTTTCCGGAAATCAGGTTGAGATATTATCACACAGTTCTTGGGAGAAATCATTAGGGCTTTCACATGCAGTGGGTTTTACAAACTCCTGAAGAATTTTGAATAATTCCTTGGAACGATTGCCCGCCTCTGCAAGTTGTTGAGAGAGGCTAGTCCTCCGCACAACTTTAATATTTTTGTAATATTTAGTCTGGGCCTCATGATGTGCTTTCTTGTTTTCTTCTGTTCTTGTTTTCCTCCATTTCTTTTCTATCCTCCTCCATTTTTGTTTCTCTGTTCGAAGTTCCTCCGTATACCGTTTTTCCTGTTTGTTGGCAGGGTATTGTATATGCAGCTTTAGAGGAGCGATTTTATCGATTGCTTCTATTAGGGAGTTATTAAATTCGGTCAGTGCAGTCTCTACACTATCCGTCTCAGTGGGAGTGGGCGGCTTCCATACCTTTTGCAATTCCTCTGCGGTGACCTTATGCCACTGACGACGCCAAACAGGTGGGAGGATGTTTTTATGAGGGGGCTTATCTGTCTCGGGTAGAGAAAATTCCACAATAAAGTGATCTGACCAGTTAATTTGAGCAGGAGAGAGGCATTGTACTTTGGGACAGTTGGTGAATAACAAATCTAGTAGGTGGCCTCCTAAATGGGTGGGTTCATGGTTCTGCAGATCAAGACCTAGGGAAGATAGGTCGGAAACCAAGGAGATAGTTTCCGGATGTACGGAAATATCAGCGTGAGGTTCCAGTAATCCAAGGGAGAAGCCTGAACTAGGTCCCGGAGGACGGTAGACTAAAGCTCCTTTCCAAAATTTATTGGGGGTGTAGTTCATTTTAAAGATCATTATTTCAAAAGCGGATCATGTTTTTGTTCTAGTATTGTGATCATCAGATGTTCTTTATACATGATGGCTAAGCCACCTCCTGTTTTCACAGGACGGTCTAGATGGACGAACTTATAGCCCAAAGGAACCCCTACGGCTATGGCAGGTACAGTATGAGGTTTTAGCCAAGTTTCCGTTAGGAAACAAAGGTCAGGTTGCGTTGTGTGTACTAGATCCCATACTTCTAATTGATGTTCGGGTAGGGAGCGGACATTTAAAAGGAAACACTTAGTCCCTTTCGGTAAAATGTGTGTCCTTTTTTTGGGTATCTTCGTATCATTCATAGGAGGTGTAATATGCGAGTCTTGAAACTGGCAGTGAATGCAGGAGAAAGGGCCCTCAGGACAAGGCCAAGAGTCTCCAGAGCATCCTGCGAGAGGGGGTGGTCTAAGGTGTAGCAAGGTATTTGCCGTATACCTGATGTAAGGGGTCCCTGCTTGGATATGAGTCATAGATGTCGGGCCCATAGTCCCTAGTCCCGTCCTGTCGCGGACGGGCGCAGACGGGCAGCTCTTTGGCTGCTCTTCGGCGTGTCTTCGGCTGCGCGCGATCGCTGCGCGCTCAGGGGAGGGCGAGGGCTAAATAGCCCCAGAAGTGCGAGCACTAGAGCGCTAACCGCTCCAATGCTACCGGAAGTGTCTTGCTCACACCTGACCGCCCTCCGCACAACGGTAATAATTACCCTGTCGGACCGGGGCGGGCAGGAAGAAAGTAGAGCCTCGACTTGTAGCTGACTCAAAGAAAATGATAAAGGAGCTGCTACCCTCCTATCACATCAGGTAGGGAAAGCAAAAATCGTAGGAATTAAAAATGCAGATTCGGCGAGATTGTAATCATCAAGCACAGACGTTATTTTTAAAAACTAGGCATAGTATCAGAGTTACGATTTCTACAGCATACATACATGGAGCACAGTTATTAGGCACCTTCGTCAATCGAGCAGGTCGAGGACACTGCCACTATCACCTTACCGCTGAGTTTGTAAATCTGTCAGTGTTTTTGTAAACTCACTTTTTTGAGTCCCCAGATTCGTTCTGCGATGCAACTGATGTACTAATTCGTCTTATTAACAAAATACCCATTTGCAGGCAGTCACAAAATCTCTTACCTCATTAATATTGATGAGGTAGGAGTCCATTTATGACTCCATGGAAATGAATGTGAAAGCAGAGATGTATGCCTGTAAGAGTGCTTCTTTTAAAAAAAAAAGGAGGTGAAATGCAGTCAATTGATACCAGGGGACGCATGCAGTGGTCCCATAGATCATTGCATTTACCACAATGCCACAACACATTCACATGGGGACTTCTACCAGTTTATGAATGGGACAACATCCCATTCAGGGAACTGGTATCAATTAATTGTGAAAGCAATTACAGTCCAAAAGTTTGATTTATTCCATTACACTTTGGTGGGTGCAGAGGGTGTCCCTATCACAGCCCTCCTCCCAATGATGCACAACCAGTCAGTCACAAAGGCATTTTACAAGCCAGAAAGTATTTTATGAAACAACATGCATGCGTTCTTTCACATTCCAACTGTAAAAAGGCTTAGTACATCGGGCGCAAAGTATTTTTACTGGGCAACCTGAATTTATAGCTCTGTAGTCTATTTCAAATTTCTTGGAATATTCTTCTGAGCCATGTGTCAGGCAAGTCACACCCCTAATATCATTCTACCTTCCGTTTATGAGTTGGGAGGAAGTATTATGCTGCCTTGCACAGGCCTTTATATGATTCCCTTATTTCTTGATGTGCTAATTATTCAAGCGAACAAACCTTCGCATGGACCCAAGTTGAGCCAAATTGGGCAATTGTTCCAAAAATAACTTTACTTCTTCTCTAGGGCTACTGCTATTCCCTAACAACAGTCATTCAGAATGAAAAAAACTTTAGTTGTTGGTTCTCCCGTGCACTTTACCAGGTGGCACCTCTCAAACTAATGTATTTTATACCGTTTCGATTTAGTGCAGAATTGTGTACTGATGACTTGCTGTCTCATAAATAATGTTGTACAGTGAGTGCCACTGATGGTCCAACTATTGTCAAAAAGAAAAATGAATGTGGTTAAAGTCACCTAAAGTTTTCAAGATAGCTATTAAATGAGACTGTGCTCAATACTAGTCTTAAAGTTTAGACAATTGCCATATTTGATGCACCCGCTCCACAAAGTATTTTGTTCAGCTGAAAAAACTCCCACAGCTGAAGTTTTTTCTTGCAGAACAGAATAACAATAGCCACGGAATGTAGGACATTTTCTCCCTGTACATGGAGGCCATTGTGTTGTGTTCCAACCCGGGACCACAATTTTTCATATTGTCACCCTGGATACTTAATTCGAGTGATGCTCTGAACACGCTAAATAGGATACAGTGACAGCCAGGATTTTCACTGGTGGAGCTGGCCGAGGTTCCTTTGGTGGAAACTGGATGGTCACCCTCCCACTAGATGGGGCAGGAGGACTGTGAGTTTGTTGAAATTGTGCTTTGGTCATTTTTTTATTTTTTTATTTATTTATTGTTTTTTGCAGAGTTTTATAGAGCGCGAACTAGACCGCTTTACATATTTTCCAGTTACGTTACATGAGGACACACTTTCATTTTAGGCACGGGGAGATTAAGTGATTTGCCCAGAATCGCAGGAGGTTTTGGCGTCGTTACCGAGACTCAAACCCAGATCTATGGCTAAAACACTATAAGACAGAAATACAAGCCCCTTGTGCAACTTCTACGTCACTTTTCCTACGTTAAATTCTGTTTTCTTCCCCACTGCTCCTCCTGTCAGCTGCACACTCACACTTATACACTCACTCATTCCCCTAAGCCTTAAAATGCACATGAGAAGGTTTCTTTATTTGTGACCACTTCACCATAATGTAACTCGAGAGAAAGCTTTCTTAAAATATGCGCAGGTCAAGTAAATAGTAATCCACAGAAATGCAGCAGTGTCATCCACAAATATAAGAAATTGCTAAATTTGCATAATGAAAAAATTAAACATTACTTAGATGAACATGCCTCGAAAACTGATTTGCAAATGTCATGTTCAAAGGGCTTAAGTGATGGGAGACAGCAGTGCTCTCTTATCACCAAGTGCAATGATGTGTTTTATCGTGAAGTTGCAATTGCTGCATTTGTATTTTCTGTTATAATGTAGCTATGTTTTCTGATTATCTTGCCAGATTCAAACATTTTTTCAATACCCCTGAAAGACTTCGACCAATCTACACTGTATTGTGAGTTAATTCATATTGTACCTACTTATTCGTTTTTTAAAATGATGCAATATAATCCTTAATTTATTTTAGCACCTGACTTGTTAATTCCGCTTGATTTCATATCCTGGGCATTTTAAAATGAATAAATGATAGTTTGCTAAGCCCACTTACTGTCCTAAATATTTTTTTGCAGTTTTATATATCACAAACTTGACCTAAAGGCATCGGAGCGCTTTACAGGAAAACCAATTACATTAGCAGGGTCACATTTCTTTCTTTCATGACACACAGGGAGATGATGTGCCCAGAATCACAGGATTCGGGGCCACATGTATCAGTTTTGAAAATAGTGAATACCTAATTGCTATTTTCTGTGAATCTTAATTAGGTAATGGCTATTCCTAATGTGTGAAACTCCATGAGTTTCAGTTAGTGATTCCTAGTGGGTCGCACATTTACCTACCTCATGAATATGAATGAGGTAGGAATTTGCAACCATTGGGAGTTGCTAAATACATGGGGGTGGTGGTCTGCTGACAGACCACCATGTCCGTGGTTGCTTTAAAATTAGGCAATATATATATTTTTTTAAATGCTGCCTGTTTGGAAAACAAGATGAGTTTAAAAGTAAAAAATGAAAAGTTTTCTTTTCATGTTTTAAGAGCAGGCAGTGGTCCGTGGGACCACTACCTGCTCTTACAAAATGTTTTCGCCACCATTCATAAAGACGAAGGGGAAGGGACCCCTTCCCATTTGCGAATGGGTTACCATCAGATTGAATCTGATGTTAAACTGCAAATGTTCTGTGACCGGTATTTGGTCACAAAACATTCCTACATACCTCTGCGACTCAGTGGCATAAAGAAACTTATTTGGGCCCACCTGTAAAGTACATGGAGGGTCCCCGCTCCTGTCTCACTATAGGGCTCTCAGGCCATTGTACTGTGCTGAGGGGGCCCCCTGGAACACAAGCCTCCCAGCACTATAGGGACTGCGGCAGCCTTTGTTACGCCACTAGTTCGACTCGCTATTAGGAAGGGACACCCTTGAAACGCCCCTTCCTAATACTGACTCACAAACCCATTTTGCGATTCGGTAACAGGTTACATTGGAAAAGCCTTTTTTGCATTCGCAAACAAATCGGCCTGTTCACGAACGCAGAATAGCTTCATACGTGTGGCCAATAGAGACGACATCAAAACTCGAACCAGCTCCAAAGTCAGCAACTCTGGCCTAACACCACCTTCCTTCCCTTAACCTGTTAAAATACCTGTAACGTCAGCTTTCCATGTGGCTGCCAGTTATATTTTTCCATTTGGTTACATTTAAAGCTAATACAGTGAAGACGTTTCTGGAAAAGTGATGATGAAAATACTAGGCTGGAACTGAATAATATTAAATATAATATCCTCTGGATCACGGTCCTCTTGATAGATAATACAATCAGACTGGGGGGATCTGGCATGTAGGGAATGAAAGCTGTGGAAGAAGCACTGGCCATTTCACTTCATTTTCCAGCAGGTTTCTGCTCTGCATAAGTAAACAGCGGGTAATGGCTTGTGTCAAAGCCTGGCACACTCCATTAAGCGTGCAGCGTGACAATCCGCTCAGACGTCTCTTTTATACCCAGGGGATTACGTGTGACTCTGGGAGTCATTCGGCTGCCTCGGGTCACGCGCAAGACTAGTTTTTTCATCCTCTGGAAACCCCATATGGTTCAGTTTCAGTCGCACTTTGAATCCTGCCGTGACCTTACCTTTCAAACCTCTGTTTGATACGGAGTGGTGCGGTGCTTTCGACACTGTGCGCGAGGAGAGAAATCTCCCCTGCTTTCAAGTCTCAGCGTTTCTAACATGAAGACAGTGCGGCCTTTGATGGAGGTGTGGTGGAAGGGAGTCTTTGTGAACTGCACTCGCGTCTCTTATTTTTTCCCGCTCTGCAGCGCGCGGGAACTCGAGTGAGGGAGACAGTTCAGGCTCGAAAAGAGACTTTACCGGGACATATCAAGAACAAAAAAAATGATCCCTTGTGAAGTGCACAACGCGCTCAGTTTTGTTTCTTGTCACTAAACTTCAGGCCTATGTACAACCCGCCAACTGACACTCTCATACTTACCTCGTGAGGATGAAAGTCAGAGTTTGCCCCAGCATGGAATGTTTGGTAAGAAGGGCACCAATATCTCTAGGAAACGTGGGTTACACAATAAGCTGTCTATTTTGTTTCCTTTTTGTGTCAACTTGTCTGACACTAAAGAAATGCTGTTCTCGCCCTCACCAACCCTATCCTGGGTGTCTGCAGATACATATAAGGAAGCATAGTGATCTCTTCGTACCCATTTCTTTTTTAGCCTCAGTATAGTTTGAGCTGTTCTTTTGTTATAAACCCTTTGGTCTGAGAGCTCTGATAGTGGAGAGTGCGTATGTTTGTTGGGTGCGCAGTCAGTTGAAGAATTGGCACTGACCATGTATCAGTCATTATCATTGCTTGAGAGATCCTCAAGAGGAGCCAAGTAGCATTTCATAGGCTTTTGTTTGTAAGTGTAATTGTAAATTGCATTTATATGGTGCTTACTACTCCTGACGAGACATCGAAGCACTTTGCATGCGTCAAATGGATAGTGCTCTTGTGCAACATCCATGGGCGTGCGCCCATTTCTGATGTGTGTAGGTGGAAGGAGATGAGAGGCACCCAAGCATTGTTTATGGATGTGAACCTAAATCAGAGTCACCAGAATGACACAAACAACATATCTGAGAAAGGAGGAGTACTCAACACTTACAACAATGGATAAAAGCCTGCCAGAGAGGTCAGTTTCTATTCCAAAGTTTCACCCTTAGGCGTGATTTCATGAAGTGGCTTCTTCATAAAAAGGGCACAGCACATGTGATAATCCCTCCTGAATGAGTAGTTAAAAAGCTGAAGAATCTGTTCTTTGGTGAGAGTCTGACTACACTGGATTTAAAGGATTTTTATTCATACATCCTGCATTAGTATGTGTTCCAAAAACAAATATCACAGAGATGAATATTTGGCAACACTTAAATTAGTCACTCTATTGTTTCAAAATCTGAGAGATATTCTCTGGGGTGTTTGATCACATGCTTCTAAATATTACTAAATGCTTGCAATTACATTAAGTGCTGAAGTTTGAGGAGTTAGGTCCTGGGTCGTGGGAGGGGCTGGACCATATTTATCAATATTAACATACAAGATGACCCTCACACCTTTGTTTTACATTTAGTAGTGAAACAACAATAATCAGGACTATTTCTGATTATGTGGGCTTAATTATTTTGGCCCTTTACTTTATTATTTATTCGAGTAGAAAAAATTGTTGTATGTATGAGAAACACACGAAATATATGAGACACTTTGCACGTTATTTACAGTTATAGCTTATGTCAAATGTTGAAAGAAAGATGATAGTTCTTTGAAGGACAAAGAATCTACAAGAAGGCTAGTAGATACAAATCAATGAATGTAATATCACAATATATTCTGTGTGTTTTGTAGCCTTCTTTCTGCCTCGCTATAACTGTAAATAATGTGCAAAGTTTCTCTTCAATGTTTGTTTAGTTTGATTTAATTCCTTTGAAAATAATGTGTTGTTATTTGTGAATTTTTACGTTTGATTGATTTGTCATATATTTCGTGTGTTTCTCATACATACAACAATTTTTTCTACTCGAATAAATAATAAAGTAAAGGGCCAAAATAATTAAGCCCACATAATCAGAAATAGTCCTGATTATTGTTGTTTCACTACTAAATGTAAAACAAAGGTGTGAGGGTCATCTTGTATGTTAATATTGCAATTACATTAAGGCACTCATTAAGAGCTATGCTTCGATCCTATGGTGTTTGCACAGGGACCCGAATTAAATAGTTCTGTGATAAATATCACACTCTCGCAGTTTTCGCGATATATATTCTGGCAGGCCTAACCGGCAAAATTTAGCAGGGATGAGGTACAGAAAAACGGCAAAGCATGAGAATTCTGTGTGCCTTAAAACTATTCCTATGTTATGCCTCATTTTCCTGTAAGTAATAGGATGTATTTATCACACATAGTAAATAACTTACCCTTGGGTAATGATATCCACCATGTGAGGTAAATACCCCACTCTATTTCAGCACCAGTACTTGCGGGTGACATTTGAAAGCGGTGAAGCATAAAAGTTCTGACTGCGGTGGGCAAGCGAGCTTAGAGCAAGTCCGACCGTCACAATGGGGATTCGCAAGGGTTCACCCTCGAAGAAAAGTTTGAAAAAAGGGGGGAAATGCTGCAATTTCAAGCAAATTTGATACGGCAGGAAGGATAATAAAGCAATTATGAAAGTGTAGTTATGACATCAGTAAAGAGATTTCATATGATAATGATGTAGGAAGCAGCTTATTCAGTATAACCACAGAACTTCAGAAGAACTTTAAGATAACAATGCTGATTACCTGACATCTAAAAGATAGATAAGTCCAAGGTGGCACGCAGATTGGCCCTTATGAGTAGCAAATGCTTTTGCCAGGTTAGAGAGACAGCAGACCCTACTTTCGCACTTTACCGAGAACCATTATTGGGACTCTTTTACTACGGTTAAAAACAGGTGAAGTGTGAGCTTTGGTGCACGGATTTTCAGAGACACAGGAAAAATAATAATTTGCTTTTTCATTCCTCATAGCAACACGCCCATTTTTGAAGCCATTTGCTGCAAGATGGTTCTCTCTTGGGGCCACTTGTGCTAACACCATAAATTGCCTTCAATGCCATTGGCCCTGTTGGCAAAATCATCACAACTGCCCTGTTTAGACCAGCACGCATCCTGCATCAGATATGACTCAGTCTGGTAATGCAATGGAAAATAAAGCTCCCAGGCAATAGTTAACGTGTGCAATGCAGGAAATGAGTGAAAAGTTAAAAGACAATACATTTTAATTATATAAACAAATACATTTGTAATTTAAAATCATCAACCAATGACTTTCATTGATACATATTATAAAATCCTTGAATAAAAAAAAAATAATAATTTTTAATTGGTAGAGATGGTTTCTTCAATGTGCGTTTCGGCCCTGGAGGTGCCTTCGTCAGGAAATTACCACCAAACAATGTAAAATTAATTTAAAACAATATTTAGAACTCATTCTAATATACATTGCTTTTACATCTCACAAATACTTGGATTTTTTAATATACATTCTGACATAAATGGTGACCTCTTATTGTTTTTTATATATTTTATGCATCTCATATCCACCTTATGTTTAATCAGTTATTTTGACTCAGTCACACCCCTCTGTTAAAACATTACAAACGCCTCTTGAAATTCAGCCGAGAACCTGTGAAAGAGCTCCACACCCTCATACGGGCTCC
Source organism: Lissotriton helveticus (assembly GCF_964261635.1). NCBI lineage: Eukaryota > Metazoa > Chordata > Amphibia > Caudata > Salamandridae > Lissotriton > Lissotriton helveticus. Next base: position 1,279,964,241 of record NC_136069.1, read on the forward strand.
TTTCTATTATGCAAGCTAAACCAGGAAGTGGTTCCACTCGAGGCCGCCATTTTGGATGGGAGACCAACATGGTGCAGTGAGGATGCACTGCCAACAGAGATACTGGCTATTAAACCAACGCATGAGTATGAGACCAGTAATATCCAGACCCCATTGCAGATCTATGCTTTAGGTGAATGGCTGAGGGGATGCTTTGATGTAGTGAGTATGGCACAGATGATTTTGATATAAGGAATGCTCCTTGAATACATCACGCATTATTTTGACATAATGGGCACAATTGTTTTATCCCACAAAGTGTAACTATAATCTCACTGTGACCACTGGCAAAATATTTGCTTAAATAATATGTGCGTCTCACGTGTATTTCTACGTTTTATGTGCTATGTGTTGGGTGGTAGAAGGTACACTCATTTTATTAGAAGTGCTCACCACTATTTTGGCATGTATTAGTTCGCTAGTTATGACACTAATAGGTGGTGTTCAGAATGTATATAAGCAGCGCGTATTTGGAGAACTTCAATATATTTGTGTTGGTTGAAGTATGCTTCCTGCCAAAGGTTTGGCAGACTAACCCTCTCGTGATTATATATTGAAGATTACAAAACAATGAATACCAAGTAGGTATAATCACCTTCTTAGATATAGCATGCAGAGTATTCGAGTTTGAATAGTGAAAACAGCACTGCAGGAGTGTTATCAAGGAGGTAAATCCTTGTTCCTCATGAAAAGCCAAGGGGATTGCTTGAAAAATGTTGTTCCTTAGGAAGGCATGTACATAGCTAATCATACCAACTAGAGGTCAGAATAAATAATACTTTCCCTACAAGCCAGGTATTTCTAAGGTTTTCTTTCCATTTTATATGAACAGCTTCCACCACATCTAATATCATCATTCCACCCCATTTTAATACATCTATAAGTGCGCCAACGTAATTTGTAGGTCGCAGCTTGCCTTGTTCTGCAGAGGAATGGGATGGACCCGATGATGAAGCATACCACCAAGAGGCAACCCTGGTGGGTAAGGTTTATATGAGAAAAGAAGAGTGTTTTCTTCACCTTGTGGAGGAATATTTTGCAGCAAATTGAGTGGCTCCCTATATTTTTGTTACTTATAAGTGGTGTTCCCTATACCCAGCTATGTTACATGTACACCTGTGGTGCATGTTTGTTTCTCTGCATCTTTTGGCCTCTGTCTACCTTTTAAAGTCTTTTTTCTGCTTTAGGGAGTTCGGGGACATATGGTGTTGGGAGCGAATCACAAAAAATGCTGTACAGAACATCAATAAGTTCATATATTGTAAATAATTGAGCAATGTTTATTAGTTAGGGTACATTTACGGGAACATAGCACAGCAGCAAAAAATAGCCGGGATTAACAGTGTCATTTTCATACATTCTAGCAGAGCGCAGTGCATGCAAAGTCACAGAGCATTCATAACCCTTTACGGTATGTAGGCTCTCTCAAATGAAATAGAAAGATTCCAACTCAGGTCAGCCCCTCCAACTTGGCTCCCTTGCTACACCACTGCCCGCCGACAGGCCTGGAAAGGGCACTGAGGCCCAGATTGAGATTAGGACGGTGTGTTGCTTTAGGAAAGCAAAGGGAGCTAATGGGTGATGATTTTAACTCACTCAGTCATAATTTCGAGACTTACCTGACCATATTGATAGCTAGATCAACAAGGAAAAGCATGTAAAGAAGTGTGCAATCTACACGACACATCACATTTAAACCTTGCATCGTTTCAACTGTTTGCCCTTCTGGAGTTGGTAAAGTGAGGACGATTGACCTGAATAATATCAACGTATGTTGGTTAGAGCGCAACCGCATGGGTGCTTAAAATGATCTGCACAATAAGGTGTACTGAATACACGTATAATATTTATTCCAATTTTCTAGGGTCTCTAATTTACATGTTTGGAAGTAGCAAGCTCTTCCATGCATACTGTGCTAGGAATCAATGCTGCTTCCTGTCTGTCTTTGTACCGCTCTAAAAAGGAAGAGTGAGAGAGAGGGAGAGTGACAGTTGCCTCCTACCCTTGCTGTGTCACGTGCATATACAGCCAGAGGCCACTAGTAACTACTACTGTATCATGTCTCTAAGTCAATCCAGATGCTGCTCTTGCTGCTACAGCAGCGCCTTGATTGGCCAGGGCAGACAACCTCACCGCTCTTTACTGTGACCGGTGGCTGCAGCTTTGAGCCACCCCCGGATCCACTGTGCGCAGGTAGAGAGACTCCGAGATGCCTTTAGTGCGCATGGTAGGCTGGCCGGAGAGAGGCAGCACTCCAACCCAACTGGCGCACATGTACCCCTACTAATTCCGATGGTTATGCCCCACCTCCTCAGGCCTGCACTGGCTTCTCCAGGACCCGCCTCAGCCTCAGGCCTATAAACTGCAACTGGCCCGCCCGTGGCAGTATGCAAAAACACTTCTAATGTTTTAGGGGCATATGTATGAACAAGCCCTTTACGATCCCTTAATAGCGATTTTTAGCAAATTGTTATTAAGGAATCGCAAAATGATATGTATGTAGGAATCGCATTAATAATTGCGATTCCTTACTATTCCTTAATTGAGAATCGCAAATCGCAAATCGCGATTCGTAATTAAGGAATACCTTCCCTTTCATTCCTATGGGCGTAGAGGCCCATAGGAATAAATAGGAAGACATTCTCAATTTGCGATGACCATTATACAATCGCAAATTGAGAATGTAATTTTAAGGTTGCAAGGGTGTCATAAGAACACCCTGATGCACCCCTGAAATGAGCATGTGTGCATATGTGGCACACATACATGCCCTAAGGGCATGTATGTGTGCCACATGGCACTTTGAAAAAAGCAAAAAAGTGATTTTTTCAACGAATTCGCTAATTACCACCAACTGTCAGTTGGTGATAATTTGCGATTTCTTTTGCCAAATTTGCACAACTTATGTGCTTTCTACATCGCTTTTAAGGAATCGCAATTTGCAATTCCTTAAATGCAATCGCAAAATAGAGAATCACAAATTTTGCGATTCTCTAATTTACGATGCCCTTTTGGGATGATACATCCCAAAAGGCCTTTTCCCGTTCGCAAAAGGGCCGATTCTGAGAATTGGCCCGCTTGCAAATGGGAAAAAGGCTTGACACATTTGCCCCTTAGTGCTTTGCTCTTATTTAATTTGGGGGGCCAGGAGAGCCAAAATATGAGTGGGGCAATGCTGCAGGGCCCTAAGGGAGACATCACCCCTGTCCAACTTACTTGTAATGAGCGCCTAAGAAGGAATAATCAAAAAAGAAAAGAATTGGCAATTCAGAGTGTTCCAGCTAATCAATACTGATTAGAGTTTGGTGGAACAAGAGCATTGCCATAAATCGACAATCATCCCACCCCACCAACAGTACACTTTCCCGTTTCATTCAGAGCAGGCGAAATGACGAATTTACACCTTTGATAATTAGATAACACTAAGCTGCTTGAAATTTGTTGAATGAAATAATTATTGCCTATTCCGAGTTTTATCTTAGAAAATGGGGCATAACATGCACATTTCGGTGTTCTAATAAAATTATCATAGAGAAAATTGCAGGGGTACGATGCTTGCCATAAACCCCTGAATTCTGCTGTGTGCAGTAAGAGGAGTTACCACACACAATGGAATTTAATTGGCCACTCGTAATGAGGGCCTAAGTAGTTAAAACTACAAAAAGAGTTGTACAAATAAAAAACTACGTAATTACATTGATATCATTACTTCCTATGGAGGAGATTCATGGCCATTTGGTAGAAAATGAAACACAGCTTGAATTTCTTTGTGTATCTTAATGTCAATGTCAGGCCCTCTGTTGGTCTCTTTTGCTGATTCCTTGCACTTTAACAATTCAAAGAAAATTGGTTTTCCTGAAATGCATATATTGTTTTTGCATGAACATTTATAACATGCTCTCAAAAACTGGCACCTAACTGAAATATTTAGACAAACTGCATTATTCTTATCGGGATAGCTCATTTGTGTTTCTGAAAACCATTTAAATGCATACTTGCACAATATTATATATCAGTTTCAAAGAACAGAGCAAAGCAATGTGCAAAGCAAAGGGTGTTAGAGTTTTTGACATTTCTAAGTAATAGTCCACAGTTGATAGTGGAAAATAATTGATCGGCTTTAGATTCACCACATCCTCATGCTTAACTATAGTTAAGATGTGTAGGGTCAGGGGTGTACTGCACAGAAAATGGAATAAACATATTTTGATATCCTCACCATGCATCCCTGGACAACACGTTGCTCATTCATATGTATTTTTATTTCCTTGTTCATATTTGTATGTGACCTGTGCTACCTGACTTGCACAGCTTTATAAATATTTAAATACAGTGTAGTACACAAAATAATAAGGAAAAATAATGGCACAAATACAAAAAAAACAAAAGCACAGTCCACCCCATTCTCTAATATACAAAAAACAAACCACCAAAGCACCCCCTCAAAAGTACCCCTTAAATATAAACTTAAAGGACAAAATTAACTTAATAAAAGCTAGTTTGAATAACAACATCATCAGCTAATTTTGAAAACTGTTTAAATGACCAAATAAAAAGAAACAAACGTTTCTGAAATCAATGGGTCTCACCTGTGAAACTTATTGGCATTACCAATGCTTATTTTATTCTCCAGAGGGCCAACATGCATGCATACACACGCGTGGCAGCCATCTTCAAATTATATTTATTCAAGAAAAAGAAAAATCATTTGACTATTACCACCATCTGTGCACACATGCAACATTGGCCATTTAAAATGTGTTTTTCTTATGATTTAAGTAATCTTTAAAAGATGGGTGCAGTGAGTATGCATGCATGCTTCTTTTATCTCCTTGCATTTTCTTTGTTAAGATCCCATTGATCCATTTGTTTTAATGATGCAAAGCTCTCTGATGTTCATATATCATTTTCACTCTATATATAACAAATGGCCAGTAAACCATACAATACAGTGGAAATGTGATTATGCCACAGCCATAGACGTTTTATCACCTGTGCTAATCACATTCAAATACAACACAATGCAGCCTAATACTGTGGTCAATTTTGGAATTCTACAACAATTTTCTAATGTGGATAAACAAGATCAAATCTTGTTCAACATTTCTGGCATTTCATGCTTGGTAATATTTTCGTAATTGAGACCTTTAACTGCTTCTCAGTTAATCTACATTAAAATTATCTATGTTGAAATACAACTGACATTCACTCCTGATTAATAGCATCCACCGTTACCATGATGCTTCGTTAGATAGACTCTTTGTGCCTTACTTTAAAAAAAAAATTATATTAGTTTTATAGAGCGCGCAGCTACTCAAAGTATACCGGCGCTGCTACCAAAGAAAAGCCTACCACAAAACCAGCTGAAGAATCAGAACGTCAGGAGGGAAAAAAAAGGCATCAGAACAACAGCGTTTTCAGTTTCTTCTTAAAAACTGCCGGGTCAGAGACCATCCTGAGGGCAAGAGGGAGCTCATTCCAGGCTAAGCCAGCTTTACGAGTGAAGGAACAGCCGCCCAGCCGGTGGCGTTTGAATCGGGGAGTCTGTATAAGGAATTGTTCCGACGACCGCAATTGTCTAGAGGGCGTGTAGAAGGCAAAGCGCTTCTGAAGGTAGAGTGGGCCCAGCCCATACAAAGCCCGTTGGACAATGGACAACATTTTAAATTTACACCGAGACTCAACTGGGAGCCAGTGTAGGAGGCGGAGATGGGCCTGCACACTCTGCCTGGGAGAGAGTCCCAGCAGAAGTCTCGCTGCCGCATTTTGGACTACCTGCAACTTCTTGGTAAGATACCCCGGACATCCCACCAGGAGAGCATTAGAATAGTCGAGCCGGGAGAGAATAAGTGCCCGGACAATCGTTTCTTTGGCACCAGCTGGCAGGAGAGGGAGACATTTTCGCAGCGTTTTTAAGATGCCAAAGCAGGTCCCTGTAAGTTTCTTAACGTGAGTCGTAAAGTTAAGGCTCTCCTCAAACCAGACCCCTAGATTTTTTGCTAGACCCTTGTCAGACTGGGGGGGGCGGAAAGTCAGATGGCCAGAGGGTGACTCTAAAGTCCGCAGGGAACCGGCCAAACAAGAGCACCTCAGATTTCTCTTCATTTCACTTAAGCTGTGCATTGGACAGCCAATTAAACACAGAAGAGAGACACCGCTGCACGGTGCTGACCGAGTCCTCACCCCTTTTCCAGGTGAACAGTAACTGCATATCATCCGCATAAGCCATCACCTTAGCCCCCAATGACTCCGCCAGGTAAACCAGGGGAGTCATGTAGATGTTAAACAAAAGGGGGCTAAGGGAGGAACCCTGCGGGACGCCAGTGGAGAGAGGAGTGGGTTCTGAGGCGCACGGGGGCAGCCAGACCTGTTGTGACCTGTCTTCCAGAAAATATCTGAGCCAACTCCAGGCAGTGCCAACAATGCCAATGGCATTGAGCTGCTCGAGGAGGAGAGAGTGGGGAACCGTGTCAAATGCCGCCGAGAGGTCCAGCATCACCAAAGCTGCTCTCCCGCCGGCATCCAAACAGTCACGGATAGCTTCCGCCACCTCCAACAGTGCTGACTCCGTGCTATAGGAGGCACGGAACCCCGATTGCGCCGGGTGGAGCAAACCCGACTTCTCCACAAAATTGGTGAGCTGCGAGGTAACTGCCTTTTCGCAAACCTTAGCCAAACTAGGCAGGAGAGAAATAGGACGGTAATTGGCCGGAAGGGCTGGATCAAGGGTAGGCTTCTTGAGCAGGGGGAGTAGAAGTGCCTGCTTCCAAGAACACGGGACACATGCCTCCCGAAGCGACTGGTTAATCAGGATATTGACCTCCGGGTTGATCGTGTCGGCCAATTCGGCCAACAGCCTGGCTGTGCAGGGGTCCTTCGGGGAGCCAGATTTCAGTGCTCCAAGGATTCTGCGAGAGACCAAGAGGTCTATAGGACTGAACGCCGAGAAGGAATGACCCGGATCCCTCTCCGGAACATACAGTCGGGTAGTCAAGATGAAATTAGAATTTTTCGGGAAAGAAGCTTGGATGTCACTTATTTTTAAACTAAAATGATTGGACAGGATGTTACACCAATTATCCGAGGGAGGGGCCACCACCTCCTCCACCTACTTCATTACCATTGTTGCTTCATAGACTTCGAAGTGTGGGTATTCATGTCAGGTGTATAGCTTTTTTCTAATACATAAAATTCAAGCAACCAGGGATGTGACTTGCCTCTCTGTATGTCTGTCAACATGTTTCTGTGATGCTTCGAAATGGGGTCTCGAGTTGGCAGTGGTTTACAGCCTGTCCGTGTAGAGACCCTCAATCTAGTCAGGGTAAGGGAGTCACACAGCTAAGATAACCCCGATCACCCCCTTAATGGCTTGGCACAAGCAGCCACGCTTATCTCAGAGGCAATGTGTAAAGCATGTGTACATACACAGACAGTAACACAGTGAAAACACTACAAAATGAGTCCACACCAGTTTTAGAAAAATAGTCAATATTTATCTGAATAAAATGAGACCAAAATGCCACAAATCCAACATACACAAGTAAACATATCACTTTTCAAAGGTTTAATCAGTTCAGTCCATACAAATTTATTGATGCGCCACTTTTAGCACAAAGGACCTTAGATGCGTCAAAATTCAAAGAGGAAGCAGGTTCAGGGGAGGTGAGGCACCGAAAACACAAAGCGATGCGCTGGTTCCTTACTCCCTGGGGGGTGATGCATCAGTTCCTTATTGCCAAGGGAGATGATGCATTGGTTCCTTACTGCTGCGCAAGCGAGGTGATGTTCATTACTGTCAGGGGAGGTGATGCGTTGGAGGATTCCAGACATGCAGCCTTGGTCCCATACTGCAGGCAACATCGATGAAGAAATTGACGTCCAGGGATGATGCATCAAAAATCCAGACTGGCTTTGTCGATTTGACAGTGATGAAGCAGGCCCTACATCGGAGTTGGAGTGGTGCGCCATGGACTTTGGTGATGCGGTGCTCGAAACTCAAGCTGCGGCGATTCTTCTGACATGCTGCGATGAAAAGCTGGGTCCTGCGGTGAAACCCATGGTCAATATGCCGATCGGGAACCACGCTCCGGTGCTGGCAGCAGTGATACTTCAAAGTTTGTAGCTATGCGTCAATAAAAACAATTGCTGGGAGTCGATGCGTGGAGTTTGTCATTCAGTTCATCTGATTTCACTTCCAAGGGCCCAGTGACTGGATTTAGAATCACTTGGCAATTCAGGACTCTCAGCAGAAGAAGTGTCCACACACTGGTAGGTGCAGTCTTTGATGGCCCTGGGACTTCTTAACAGGAGGCAAGCACACCCTAGCTCTTGGAGAACCTTGGAAGCAGGATGCAGAAAGCAAAGTCCAGTCCTATCACTCCCAGGACAGAAACAGCAAGCATTCGGCCAGGACAACAAAGCAACAGGCATAGTGTCAGTCTACCTCTTTCTGCCTTTGAAGTAGACAAACTTCAAATGAAAACCTTTGTAGTGAATAAGACCCTGCCTTTCCCTAACCTGGCTCCAGACACACAATAGGGGGTGGAGACAGCTTTGTGTGAAGACTGTAACAGCCATATTAAGGTGTCAGTGACAACTCCTCCCACCACTCTAACTGAGGAAGTAGCATCAGCCTGGTGATGGTCCATCAGGATATGCAAGGCACACTTCAGCTCCCTTTGTGTGAACGTCTAGAGTGAATGCATAAGAGCCCAACTATCCTAACACTGACGTGGATTCTACATACAGGCAGAGGCACAGAATGGTTAAGGAAGAATATGCCCACTTTCGAAAAAGTGGCATTTTCTAACACGAAATTTAAAAAAAACTTCACCAAAAGATGTACTTTGAAATTGTGAGTTCAGAAACTGCAAAATTCAAGGGCCAGATGTATCAAGATTGTATTTTGCAAGTCCTTAATAGCAAATTTGACTGATTCGCTATTATGGACTCGCAAAATGCAATGTATGTAGGTTTCGCAAATAAAATTGCAATTACCATGCATTCTTTATTTGCGAGTTGCAAATAAGGAATGGCTTCCCATTAATTCCTATGGCCCTAGAGTTCCATAGGAATGAATGGGCATTGCATGCGCAATTTGCGAGTACCCAATAGGTACTCGCAAATTGAGCATGCAAATTCAAGGGTGCCAAATAGACATCCTGTTCCACCCCTGAAATATGCATGTGTGCACATGTGGCGCACATACATGCCCTAATGGCATTTATGTACGCCATATAGCACCTAGAAAAATGCAAAAAAGTGCATTTTTCTTGGAATTTGGAAATTACCACCAACTTCTAGTTGCGATTAGTTATAGCCAGGTCGCAATTGTTTTTTTTCTTCCTGCATTGTATTTAAGGAATCTCATATTGCTATTCCTTCAATGCATTAGCAAAATAGGGAATCACAAATATTGCGATTCCCTATTTTGCAAACGCCTTTTGAGATGATACACCCCAAAAGGCTTTTTACGGTTCGCAAATAGGCCAATTCTGCGTATTGGCACTTTTGTGAACAGTAAAACGCTTGATACATCTGGCCCCAAATCTCTATCTTCTCCCAATGGGAAATTACACCCAAAAGATATTTCAAGGCAATCGCCATGTTACCCTAAGGTAGAGATAGTCCTTGCAATAGTGAAAATCAAAATTAGCAGTATTTCACTATCAGGACATGTAAAACACAACAGTACATGTCTTACCTTTTGAATACACTGTACCCTGCCAATGGGGCTGCTTTGGGCCTACCTTAGGGGTGACAGACATGTAGTAAAAGGGAAGGTTGGGCCTGGCAAGTGGGTGCACTTAGCAAACAGAAAGAGATGATAGACGGAGTGCTGAAACTTTTCAGACACTCACCCCCAGTAACAGATCTGGGTTCAATCCATCATCGCTCTTTAGCTAACTTCGCCACCCCAGTTCAGACCCAGCTATATGCAAATCAGTCTTGAACCTGTGCCTCATGGGAACTGTCCAGCCCGCACTGCCAAGCCAGGTATTCCCTGGACCAGAAATAAGCATCCTGGGACCGGTTTTGGGGTAACACCCCTCATCAGCCAAGTTAGCTTGAATAAAGTGGCAAAGTGAGCAAGGGACCCATGTCTGGGCATATCCTGCCAAACTTAGGGCGAACAAAGCAATTATCCCATGAGGCACAGGGTCAAGACTGATTTGCATATAGTTAGGTCTGACCTGGGGTGGCGAAGTCAGCTAAAGAGCGATGATTGATTCAACCCTGAACAGTGAGCGGGGGTCATTGCATGGCAAAATCTTCATTGATGTTTTTCACCTTTCCTGGAAAGTCAGAGGTATTTAGTCTTTTCATGGTTCAAGGATCCAGCTTGATCAGTGTTTTTGATATCTTGCTCAGTTTTAAAAAACTGTGATACAGATTTCTTTTAGGTTGGAGCAGCTGACGAGCATATGGACAGTGTCTATAAGACCATGTAAACCTCATGGGCAATATTCAGTAGGACTGTGCCATTTTCCAGTATGATTGAAATCTTTGCAAACCCTATGAAGTGCAGATGAAATTTGGTCTGATAGCCATTGAGACCATTTCTTAGCCCAATGTGCTGTAACATTGAGTTTTAATTAACTATATAACTCAGAAATACATGGTACATTCACTCAAATAGAGGCTTTAAAAATGTGCATTGGCACAGTGCAAGAACGAAGGTCACTTCTTCAAAAAAGAAAGTGTCTAATGTGTACGTTTTTGAGAAAGTGATTTCTTTGGAGACTAAATTCTTCCTGTAGCTGCTGTAAAGGTTGTTTTAAAGATTTTGATATAAATTCCCTTGTTTCCATACATTAAATTATTACCATTTACAAAAAAGGTGTCAATAAAAATCAGGGGCTTTTAGACATTGCATCTTAATGGTGTTAGCGAGTGACGGTCAGAGATATGCAAAATAAAAATCTGCTCGTGCACCAGTTCTTTCCCAAGTAGCCCAGTATCTTGAACTGGACGTTGTTTAAGAACTTTGGATTGTTCTGTTTAATACACAAATAGTCCATTATCTACTTGGGATGATAATAGAGTACACAATTCATAAACACTTTCCAAAGAAAGCTCACTAGTAATACTCCCCAAATGGGTTCCCACCATTTACCCCTGATAACAGGAGTTCCAGTACTTTTCCAGTAATTTTAAGGATCTGCGTGGAGCTCTGCCTTGCCACATGAATCGTGATACCAAAGTGTATGTTGTTTTTAAATAAGCAGAGGTTATGTAGAGTGGTATTGCTATTCTATTCTATTCTATAGGTTTTGTTGAGCGCGACAGCTGCCCCAGCAACGGGGCGTCCCGGCGCTAAGAACCATAGCAAACCTACTGGGGAGGGGATAGGGATAGTGAAGGTTACAGTAATGGAAAGAGGTGAGTTTTTATAGCTTTGCGAAAAGCAGACAGGTTGTCGAGGCAGCGGATGTGGGGGGGCAGGGAGTTCCACAGTTTTGCTCCCAAAAGTCTAAAGGAACGCCCCCCAATCCGGCAAAGCCTCATGCGGGGGACCACTACTAAGTGTTGATCCGTGGACCGAAGATTGCGTTGGGGGGTGTAGGGTGTTAACAGCGATTGAAGGAGTTTGGGGCCATCAGTTTTAAGGATTTTGAAAGCCGTGGTAAGGGCCTTAAACTGAATGCGAGCTTCCACAGGAAGCCAGTGGAGTCTCTGTATAGTGGCTCTAGCAGAGCATCTTCTGGGAAGGCCTACAATTGCCCTGGCCGCTGAGTTCTGGATTCGCTGAAACCTGGTTGTCTCGGCTTTGTTAGCGCCTAATAAAAGGACGCTCGCATAATCCAGCCGGGCAAGAATGGTGGATTGGACAATGAGCTGCCGTGTTTTGGGGTCAAAGAAGCCTAAGATGGGGTTAAGGCTTCTTAGCAACCCAATGCATGTAGCTGCTACTTTTTTAGTATGTGTTTGGTAATTCAGCGCGGAATCTAGCCATACTCCCAAGTTTTTGACCAGAGATTTGGGAGGGGGGGTGGGACCCAACAAGGGGGGCCAACAATGGTCGTTCCAGCACCCGGTGTTCTTGCCCAAGAGTAGCACCTCTGTTTTTCCTGCATTCAGTTGAAGGCAGTTTGCAGTCATCCAATTAGCAACGGCCGCCAACCCATCTCTAAATCTTGTGGCAGTGGCCGAGGGCACCTCCGTGAGGGTGATAACCAGCTGTGTGTCGTCAGCATACGACACCAGCATGAGGTCCCATTCTTTAGCCACTGCCGCAAGGGGTTGCATATACAAATTAAAAAGGGATGGGCTGAGGGCAGAGCCCTGCGGGACTCCCTGGCCAATGGCATGTGATTGAGAGATAAAAGGGGGGGCTGACACGCGAAAAGATCTGCTCGTGAGGAACGATCAAAACCATTCCAATGCCCGATCACTGATCCCGATGCTTTCCAGCCGGCTCAGTAGGATATGATGGGAGACCGTGTTAAATGCTGCGCTGAGGTCGAGCAGTATCAGCGCAGCACTCTGACCGGTGTCCATAATCCTCCGCAGGTGTTCCGTAGTGGAAGGAAGGGCGGACTCCGTACTATGTCCAGGCCTGAACCCATGTTGGGAAGGGTCCAAGATGTTATTTTTGGCCATATGGTCCGAGAGTACGATGTTCGCATGGGCTTCAGCTAGTTTGGACACCCAAGGGAGCAGTGAAACGGGCCTGTAGCTCTCCGGCTTTGTGGGGTCTAGAGTAGGTTTTTTAATAATGGGAGTAACCCAGGCCTGTTTCCAACATATGGGTACCGTAGCTGATGAGAAGGAGAGATTAAGGAGTGTGGCCAGAGAAGGAAGAAAGAAATCCAGCGATTCTAGAAAATAAGCTGGTCTCATGGGGTCTGAGGGGGCACCAGATTTCACCCTTCTGCAAATTATAGCTAGGTCTTCAAGAGGGATAGCTGGCAAATGGGTGAGCTTGGAGCCCTCAAAGGAGAGATTGGGAGAACTGGTGTGATCAGATTGGGTATGTGAGAAGGAATCATATATTTTTCTCACCTTCTCTGTGAAGAAAGTGGCGAGGTCATCACACTGCTGAGTGGAGGAAATACACGAGGCAGGATTGCCACCATTTTGTAATTTTTGTACCAGTTTAAAAATTGTTTTCGTGGGATTGGTGCTGGAGTCAATTTCCTTGGCATAGAAGGATGCACGAGCCGAGCGTATAGTTTTATGGTATAGCTTGAGTGTGGCCAGGTAATATACTTTGTCCTTGTCCCTATAGTTTTTCCTCCAATGCCGTTCCGCTTTTTTGCATTCCTTTCTGCGCATTTTCAAGTTCTCATCAAACCATGGGTTAGAGGGGGTGCTCCGTCCTCTAGTCCATTTGGCTGGTATGATAGTGTCGAGTCCTTTGATGATCCACTCCTGAAAAGCGGTATATGACATGCTAATGTCATTAGTGATTTCGAAATTGGGTTCACCTAAACTGGCAGAAAGGTCCATATTGTGGAGTTTGTGCCAGGGTCGCTTAAAACGAGAGACGGGCAGCGCCCTATTGGGTTGGATGGCGGCTGTAATCATAAATGTGACAAGGAAGTGGTCAGTCCATCCCATAGGTTTAGGAGGGTCTGCTCTGGCTTCAGGAATATTAGTGAAAACTGGGTCAAGTAGGTGACCAGCCGTGTGTGTAGGGGATTTTATAAGAGGGGTCAGTTGCAAGGCTGTCAAGTCCGCTAGGAGATTGTTAATGGACGGATCCAAGAGGGAGTCAAAATGGAGGTTTAGATCCCCCAGGATTGTGAAGTTGGCGGAGCTAGCAACCAAGGCATGGGCAGTCTCTAGCAATTCCTCTGTGAATTTGGCGGTGGGCCCCGGAGGTCTATAAATAAAGATGCCAGAGAAGGAAAAATGCGGGCTGGTGGTGATTTTAAAACAAGCACACTCACATCCCGTAATGTATTCTTTTATAAAGGTACAATTGTATGATGTTCTATAAATGACTGCAATTCCGCCTCCCCTAGAGTCTCTATTGATAGAGGTCATAGAGAAACCATCCGGTAGCGTAAGATTGGGAATGCTAGTTAGTTCATCCTTGAGCCAGGTTTCACTCAGAAACAGTATGTCTGGGTTCTCATCTGTCACGAGCGTATAGACCTCAGAATGGTGTTTAACCAGGGACCTGACATTCAGCTGAGAGATTGTGAGCGAGGAAAGATTTCTTCTAGTGGCTCTGTGTCTAGGTAGGTTTGGTTCCGGTATAATAAAATCACAAGACTTACACTGGAGAGCAGTCTGGCCCACGCAACCCTCTAGCTTGTCACAGCATAGGCCTGGATTAAGTGCCAGGAGGTGATTTTTATCATAATAGTATGCCGCCTGTGTATTTTGAGCAGGGGGACTGGCGAGAGGCGATGACTTGGCGATGACGGACGAAGACGGGCTTGCCTTGGGCGCGCCTTCGGCGCGCGAACGGCGCGCCCGCTGCGCCCGTCCGCTGCGCATACGGTAGAGACACATACTTTATAGGGAGTGAGGAAGGGGGCGTGGCCTCCAAGGGGGCGTGGCCTATTCGCACACCGGCAATGGCGCCGTGGTTGTTTGTGAGTCCGCTGACAGCGCTGGGGCAGCTGTGCAGTGTGCTTCTAGGACCGAGTCCTGTAAAGCCTAGGTGAGTAAAGTGCTTTTAAAATCAGCAAAGTTATTCAAGTGACACATAAATTAAAAAAAAACAATTGGCAGCTATCTCCCGGCTTTCCGCCTCAGGAGGTTAGAAGGTTCTGGCAGGCGACGCTCTCGATCAGCGTTAAATACCTGCTCGGGAGGGGGCGTGGCCTCCAAGGGGACGTGGCCCATTCGCACGCCGGCAATGGCGCCGTGGTTGTTTCTGAGTCCGCTGACAGCGCTGGGGCAGCTGTGCAGTGTGCTTCTAGGACCGAGTCCTGTAAAGCCTAGGTGAGTAAAGTGCTTTTAAATCAGCAAAGTTATTCAAGTGACACATAAATTTAAAAAAAACAATTGGCAGCTATCTCCCGGCTTTCCGCCTCAGGAGGTTAGAAGGTTCGGGAGATTTTGTAAGAATGTTCGTCTTAACTAAGTTAATCCCACCTACTAGAGGAAGATGTGCAAGTGTCTCCATCTTTCTCGTTGAAATATCGTTGAGTGGAGTCACTTTTTGTTCAAATTCAAATCAATTTTGAAGTTTTGAAGAGGTCATAATGCCATGATGCCAACTATTCTAACAAGTGATTCCCCCAGCTTTCGTCTGTATCAGCTCCCATGAACTAACTGTTTGGACTTTTGCTGTGTTTAATTTATAAACGGAGAGTGAGCCAACGTTCTCTCCCCTTTTTTCTATAATTTAAAGCTTGGAATTTAAGTATTGAAGGAAAAATGCCAAATCATCTGTATATGTCAGTATAGTAATGGGGGATTAGGTTTATAATCGGGGGAAGTTGTGTCTGAAGCTGTTTTAAATATAGTTCCTTAAATAAAGCATAATAGACAGGTGAGAGTGGACACCCCTGCCAAGCACCATGACCAATAGAAATTGTGGGAGACAATAAACATGAATGCATATGCAGGTTTTATAATATCTTATAAAGTCTGGATCCATATTCTTGGTTTTAAGTACTTCCCACAATGTAGTTTAAGAAACCAGGTCAAAAGACTTTTCAGCATCAAGTATTATAGTGAATATTGGTTCTTGTAGTATTTCTGCACAGTCGATTAGTGCTACAGCTAAATTGGTTTGGATTCCATATAACTTCTGGGTATGAAACCATGTTGAAAGTCAGATGGCAATAATGTAAGGATACTATTCAGCCTTTTAAGGTATTATTTTAGTTACTTAGAATCGTACTTTCCTAAATATATGGGTCAGCAAAATCTGCAATGAATAGGGTTTTTGTCTGTTTTTCAGAAATAACAAAAATAATGGGTTGGGACCATGAAGAAGTTGTTTGTTTATTTAGTCTTATTTCCTGAAGAATCTTTTGAAGGAGAGCAGTTATTTCACCTATTAGAATTTTATAAATTTTGGCCAGGATATTGACTGGTCCTGGGGCTTTACCTGATGGTAATTGGGAGATGACAGACCTTATATCATCTAAAGTAAACTTGGTGATCAGTTTAGAGTTTCTGGCTTCATCATCCAAGGGATTTCTAAATTATTGAGGTATGTGCAGGTATAAAAGCCACTGTATTTAGTGCTATTAAAATAAAAATTGGTGGGAGGGGGCGTGGCTACTGGCCGAGCATGGCGGACGTGAACTGAGTTAGCTCCGTCCCATACCCTGCACACGAGCTAATTATCCTGGGATCCCTGACTCTGCGGGACCCCCACCTCCGCTTACTCGCAGCAGGTCGAGTTTGTGCGGAACGTGGCTGACTTCAGCGGCAGGCGAGGCTCCCAAACAGAATAAATGGACAATTGCAGAGGTGCGGCCATGTAATGAGAGTGACGCCGCGGCACACAGTGGGAGGAGGAGCCGCATGGAAAGTGGCGTGAGCAGAACGACGATCGGACAGCGCCCGGAGGTGGGAGACCTGTAACCTCGGGTGAACATCAGCTCTCCTGGGCAGACCCTCCGCGCGGCCGAGCACGACCTGGAGCGGGGGTAGCGCGAGAGGGAGAGACAGCTTCCACCGGGAGGATCGGAGCCCTGACCGTGGAGGGGGAGAGCGAGACCCCGGCTCGCGATCGTGGTGAGGCGGTGCGAAGCAAGTGCCCTGCCAGGGGTGGAGATACTGACGAACAGAGGGCGGAATACACAGCGCTCGAATACGGCCGACTGCTGAGTGGGAGCCCTGATCAACCTCTGGCCCCTGGGAGCCCAGTGAGTAGCTACAGGCACCATTTTGAGCGCTGTGGATGGGCGTAAGATGGTGGCGTGGGCTGTAGAGGGGGAAATGTCATTCTAGGTGAGGACGGCTGACCAAGGGTGCCGCTGGACCCCACACTGTGGGATAACTGGTGTCCGCTGGGGAGGTGCCCCTCCCCCCGGCCGCCGCCACGGCCCATAACTGTGAGCGCTGACACGGAGGGCTCAGGCTGCCGAGGAGGGATTGAGGAGGAAAGCACAGCCTCGGAGCGACGAACGGACCCGTCTGAAACTCCGGGGGATCATCGCCCGGCACATCACGCAGAGGGACTATAAATTGGACGGCCACAAGAACACTGAAAGTGATATCACCGTGCAGGCAAGTGAAACGCAGCGTGGTGGCGGCAAGCCCTCTGGAAGCACTGGGGGCTGCACACAGGAGTCCCCCCTCACCGGTCGGCGCACCAACACGATCGGCCCATGGGCATACCAGTGCACTGAGGAGTATAACGGGGCGTGTGAAGGGGCACACTTCAAAACACCAGCTCCCTCCAACCGAGACTCTTGTGCTGGGTCAGTGTCATAGGCTCGTCGACCCCTGGGAATGGGGACGGAGGGAACTGGTGTTTACAGGGTGGTGAGACACGCGGCTTTCAGGAACAATTAGTACACGAGAACGAGATCAAGGCATGGGGCGCAATAGGCTCAGACAGCCGGATCCAGTGGTGAATACTAAAATGCAAGCTACTGGTTCTGAGGAACCTCTAGCTTCATCCAATAGCGAAATGATACCGCCGACGGGCATGGACTCCCAGGAGGCCAAATTGGATTTAATTTTAACGGAAATCAGGGCCTCTAGAGAAGCACTGCAAACACGCATGGATGCGATGTCAACTGGACCGTCCCTACTGAAGGCCGACCACAACAAGCTGGCGGAGAAAGTCACTGAACACAAGATTGCATTTGATGATCTGATACCCCAACAAACGGAACACTCTACGCGACTCGAGGAGTTGGAACGTCAGCTCAGAAGCATACGGGACAGAGTGGACGACGTGGAAGGACGCCCATGTCGCAATAATGTTCACATACTGGGTGTCCCGGAACGCAGCGAGGAGTCGAATCCCACACAATTTGTGGAGGACTGGTTGAAAAAAGTGGTGGCACCAACAGAACTCACCCCATTATACTGCGTGGAACGTGCGCATAGAGTACCTCCGCGACTGCCCAGACCGGGAGCACCTCCGCGCCTCCTGATTGCGCATCTACTACACTATAAAGACAGAGACTCGATTCTAAAGGCTGCTAGGGAGAACGCCCCTCTGAAATATGAAAACAGGACAATATCTATATACCCAGATTTCACTCCGGTGGTTCAGAAGGCCAGATCAACCTTTCTGGGAGTGAAACGTACACTACGAGATCGCAACCTGAAGAACGCACTCCTCTTCCCGGCACGACTAAAAATCATACATGGTCACAAAACCTACTTCTTCGACACCCCTGAGGAAGCGACAGAATGGATAGAAGTGACTGTAACAACAAACCCCACGCAAGAACCCATGGCGGACGAACTGGAGGAAGGACCCACTCGCCGAACGGGCCCGGTGCCGGACCCAGGGAACATCGCTGATGGGACGTTTGGTGCGAGCGGGGAGCGGACGCTGACTGGGTCGGTTGCGGAGGCAGCACTATTAACAACGACTGCGCTGGCAGCGCATGATGCCCGTGTCAGGCCGGATGTGGACAACCACTCTGAAACACTCGGACTCCCGCTATAAGGACTAGCGCTGGGATACCCATGGGTGACTACGCGCTCTATAAATTATAATAATAATAATAATAATAATAACTCGGACACCAGTTTGCAATTGTTTCCACGAATTACTGCGCAAATGGCGAATGAATTTTGACTGTTTACATTGAAGATGCCGATTGGTAATGTATATGAATGTATGATTTCAAATGCGGAAGTGGGGGCGGGTGGAACGGGGTGATTGTTACGAATAGGGTAGAATGTAGAGACCTTTGGCAGGCAGATTTTGAATAAGCGTAGCCTGACTCACCCCCCCAGACGAAGGCACGCCCAGTTTAATCGCAACCCACGTTGGGTATTGATGTTCGGTCTTCAGCTCCGTTTGAATGGGACCTCAAGGTTGGGTAGTTTAGTACAGTTAAGGCACTTGTAACACACATTGGCATGACTAGCGTATTGGTTGTACCGGGGTTGCTACACACAACAGACCCACATTGCCATGACGACCCCTAACACATATAAGATCTGCACCTGGAATGTGCGGGGTATGGGATCAGTGCACAACCTGCACAGAATTTTAGCGCAATTGAATAGACGGCAGGTAATTATAGCATACTTGCAGGAGACACACTTAAATGAGACGGCGAGCACTAAACTGCTTAGGAAGTGGACGGGCCAATTATTCACCACCAACAACTCTGCGGTTTCCCGCGGGGCAGCTATTTGGCTAAAAAATTCTGTCCCCTTCAAAATGGTGGAACAACGAGTGGATAAAGAGGGGAGATACGTGTTTGTACGAGGGATTTTGGATGGTTCCTTTGTAGTACTAGGCAGTATATATGCACCTAACGCAGACCAGATAAAGTTCCTTACTACCCTCAGCGGGGTGCTGTCAGACTGGTCAGAGCACAAATGGATAATAGGAGGGGACTACAACGCGGTCCTGGATCTCTCACTTGACAGGTCCCATCCCCCCTTACACGCAACAGATAGCAGGAAAAAAGCCAAAGCACTGGCACACTGGGCGACCTGCTGGGACATGTCCGATGCATGGAGAAACAAGCATATGACCCACAAAGAATACACGTTTTATTCCCCACACCACAAATTACACACCAGAATAGATCGCATCTTTTGCTCTAACACATTGCTGGGGTCAATTGAATCGGCCACCCACATGGGAAAGACATTATCCAACCATAATCCGGTAGAACTAACGATACAATGGGGAAGGGTCCCGACCCCAATACCGACATGGCGCTTACAGCCGGGGCTGCTAGAGGATTCACTATTCAGGTCCACACTATCAGATGCTATCACAAAGCTTTTTGTGGAGAACACGCACACGGCTAGCTCCAGGCAAATAGAATGTGACGCCTTTAAGGTGACCATACGCGGGGTAGCGATGGGTACGAAGGTGGGCATTAAACAATCTGTGGTGGAAGGGCTTAAGGAGGTGGAGGGACGATTGGCGATGCTGGAGGGTGAGGCAGTGGGTACGAACGACCACCTCACACAACTTCAAGAGGCTCACATTCAACACGGAGAGCTGCTTGAGGAACTGAGAGTAATAGACTATAGAGAATATACGAAGAGGCAACACACTGAAGCTAATAGGTCAGGGTCCTTACTAGCCCGCTTGGTACGCAACGCACCTGTGGACACCCCTATAGTGGAGGTGAATGACCAACACGGGACGACGGTTCGGACACAACTGAACATAAATGCCACATTCCAAGACTATTACACGGCACTATACGGTCCACATCCACCGCTGTCAGACACGCACCTTGAGTCCTTCTTGGCTGACCTACCTATCCCACAGCTTACGACGCGACCCATCACTATCGCTGAAATCAGGCAGGCAATCAGAGCTCTGCCACGCAATAAAGCCCCCGGGACTGACGGCTTACCAGCTGAGTTTTATGCGGCATATTTTGACATACTTGCCCCGCAACTACACATCTTATACCGGGAATCACTGGAGTCCAGTGCTCTACCGCCCACGACTCTACAGGCACTGATAGTTTCCCTCTTAAAACCTAGTAGGGACGGACTACAAGTAGAGAATTACAGACCGCTGTCGCTGCTGAACACGGACTACAAAATCCTTAGTAAAATCTTGGCGACACGGCTGGCCCAATATATTCCAAAGCTTATACACTCAGACCAATGTGGCTTCGTGTCCGGTCGAAGTACAGCGATGAATATGAGGAGGTTAAGTCAGATAATGCTACATGATGATGCGAAGAACAGTGCGGAGGGATGCATATCTTTAGACCTAAAGCAAGCTTTTGACTCCCTGAGATGGGATTACATGTTCGCAGCCCTTAATAAATTTGGAATACCGTCCGAATATATAGCATGGGTAAACCTACTATACCTACAACCCATGGCACGTGTTCGAACTAATAAATGGGTTTTCGGTCAATTTAAGATAGCTAAAGGCACCCGTCAGGGCTGCCCATTGTCGCCCCTATTATTCATAATAGCCCTAGAACCTCTGATGCATAAGCTCCGTACTTTTGCAGCGCAGAGAGGGATAACGAGAAACTCAGTAACACACATAGTCTCAGCCTACGCGGATGACATAATACTGTATATAAAGGATATGTCGAGCTGCCTCGACCCTTTGCCGGAAATATTCGAAGATTTCCGAGTAATATCGGGTCTTACGATAAATGACACTAAATCATACGGCTACTGTTTCAATGTCACAACAGGAGACACTCCCGTATGGCGCATAGGTTCCAGATGACGCCCACGACCTTTAAATATCTGAGGATACAAATTTACAGAGATGTCCAGGACCTCCTAGACGGCAATTTAGGAAAGGCGCTCAATACTCTTAGAACACAAGTGCAGTTCTGGAATACACTACCATTGTCAGTGGCGGGGAGAGCGGCAATCTCAAAGATGGTGGTACTGCCTCGACTAATATACTTCTTTACGAATCTGCCGCTCTTAGTTCCAATGCGCATATTCAAATAATTGAACACGTTACTGACGGAATTGATCTGGGGGTCGGGTAGGCGACGAATTAGCCTCGCCAAGATGCAGCTGCCGACCGCCCAAGGCGGTATGAGGGTCCCGGATATGACTGCGTATGGATACGCTTGCCAACTTCAATGGCTAGCCTACTGGCTGGCGGGCGGTAACCTCCACGAGCTGGATATGTCTGTGACCGATAGGGAGAATGGCACCATACACAGACTATTATTACCGAAGGTTAAGATCCCCAGCTCGACGCCACACCTACTTAGACTTGCAATCAGACACTGGAAAAAAGCTGTCAAGTACACGGCGGCGGCGACCTCATATGCGCCCACAATACCCTTACTGGGGCTCCCAATAGGGACGGGTGCACTATCAGAACGTGAACTCAGACCTTGGCACGACGCAGGCATCCTGAAAATAGGAGACTTCTTTGTAGATGGCACTGTCATGACACACGCGGACTTTGCACGTACACATCAGATCCCTGGAGCGCTATTCTTACTACATGCACGAGTCACACACTACATCACCACGACTTAGGCACCGGCTGGCGTAGAACCGCCCACAAACCCACTACTTACAATGTAATATTTAATTGGGACAGGCAGTCACTTGACAAAATGGCTAGCAAGTAGCATCAGAGCGGGCAGGGCAATCTCACTCCAACCCACCCGTGAACGATGGGAGAGAGATATTGATGGAGCGAGATTTGAAAATAATTTTATTTCAACTCGTGAAGTCACACTTCCATAATAAGAATTAAAATTATTAACGTTTGGTGCTGTGTGTGTATTAATTCAACTTAGTTTAAATTTACATTACATGAATAGAACACGTGGGATATTAACACATGTGCTCATAAATGTGCATTATTGTTGCATCTTTCTGTTCGTGCAAAATAATAAATTAACTCTGTCTATTTGTCATGTCATAATTAATTGCGGCTGATTTAAAAGTGACATGTGCTTATTTTGCTTTCCTTGTCTATGTGATGTCACACTATTCTCTATAGGTGCATAAAGAATTTCGTTGGACTTAATGAAGAATGGTAGATATAATAGCTGCTTTATTTGTACGCTTCAGCTAGGTAATTTAGACTAATGGGTTAAGCATTAGCAATGCAGGGTGGCAACAGAACAAACTATATTTCTTGCATTAATCGTTCTTTTCTGTTTGTTTATATGCTAGTTTTCGTTAACTTGGCTGCTTTGGGCCTGGCTTACTCGAGTCTGCTAAAATTCTGCACGGAGCAAGAGAGAGTCCTTACAAAGAAAAGTTTTCCGTTGATGTAACAACATTGGCAAAGGGAAATGTGCCTCTGACTGTTTCTTAGTCAGACAAGGCCAAGGCCAGGAACCGGCGAAAGAACATTTGATTATTTTGCATCCGAGGAAGCGAATGATTTAATGCCGAATAATGTTTCAACTTGAGGAAGCCTCGGTGCTCGAATACTAGAGACAATGGACTCTAAGAAAGTGACGGAACTGATGTTTTGAAAAATGTGGTGACATGTCACTTGTCACTTGTGGACCAATGGGACTCCGACTTTTGCAGAAAAGATTAATTTGACTTAGATTAGCTTAGCGCAGAAAGGTATAAAAATCCATTCCCCGTGGAAGGATTACGCTGCTGCTTTTGCTGACCTTTGAATGAGGGTGTCGTGCTGACGGACTTCTCTTGGAGCACGTAAGAGCCCTCAAAGACTTTACTTTTATTTTCCATTAATTTAGCTTAGTTAGGGACTTAGGTTTTGAAAAATGTCAAACTAATAAATTCATTTGCAATAATAAATTTTAAATATCATGTTACTATTGATTTACTTGCAATCATTCTAATAAAAATGCATTAATAAAGATTTTTAATTATAATTCTAAATTAAATAGCTAATAAAAATCTTACTTTTGAAAACAAGCTGGTCTTGTTATTTCATGGGTTCAGGTTACCATTAGCTAGATTCTATCGCCATAAGTGGCTTAATAGTTAGTGAGGTTTGTTAAAATGATGGTTTTCATTTACCGCGGTTGTATATAAATGTATATAAATTGTGAATTGGTTAATTAGGCCACATGATTCAGTTGGTCATAATATGTCATGTTTGATTAATGGGCCTTATGTTTAAATAGTGATTTATAGTGTAAATTGTGGAGTTGGGTAGCGTAGCTTATGACATATTTCCTATAGGCCGCTGGATCAATTTCCCTGGTAGCAGATTTGATGGTTGCTATGGTAACCAACATGTTATATGGTATTGATATAGGATCGATGTCTAACATATGTTGAGTTCGTTCTCGTGTTATACGTAAGCTGTACCGGTACAAATAGTGTGATGAAAAGGTATTCACACAGCACATTTGATCTGTTTCAGAATAGTGGTATCGTCGTGTATAACAAGTGTTGTCGTCGTGCAACACAAGTTAGGGCATAGGTGCGAATGTATGTATAGTGAGGATTATCTAAGAAATTTGAGCAGCATGAGCATAGGGACAATGAGCCTGTTATAAAACTCACTGTGAAAAGAGTAATAGTATATATTCGAGCTTGAGTGAAGGGTAAGATAACGTTGCTTATTTTACAAAAGGTGCATGATTATCTATAAACAGGTGAGAGTCCTGTAGGGATTTCATGTATGTATGTATAGGGATATTTTCCGTTTGAAAGTGCGTAATTGTTTTTGTAATTTCGATCGAGTCAAACTTTGAATTGCTACTTTAAATGTGCATTCAGAGGGAAACGCGTTTGATTTTACCTGTTTGAAGGGTAGAGTAAAGGGATTACTTTATCGGCGAATGTATATTCTGTGAGAATAGCGTCGTCTATTCCACGCAAAAGAATTCTTGTATGTTTGAAATTCTATCACTTTATTAGAGAAACAGACAGATGAGTCTTTCTTGTCGTTGTTAAATTAATTTTCAATTGAAAAAGGCGTTCTTAAAATGGCGCTGTGAAAAGTTTTTGTGAAGGAGGGGTAGGCGCTGAGAGGGAGACCGAGAAACCGCAGCAGCTGTGTACGTCACACAGGTTCGCGCAGTGATTGGGTAGCATACGTCACGGCTGTGTTCTGATTGGTTCTTGTGACTCTGACGAGCTGTAAGCTGATTGGTTTTTCGAGAAAGCACTATTTCTATTGGTTGAGCAAGGTGGTGACGTAGTTTAACTGTGATTGGCTTGTTGGTGTGTTTCGCGCACGGATTGGCTAGTGATACGGAACATCCAGGAAATAATTTACGATCATTTTCACTAAGCGGATTTGATTTGAAAAATGGGTAATTATTTTAAACATGTTGAGAAAAAGCCCACAATGCTTCAAAAATGTAAACATTTTATTTCACCTGACAAGAAAATAAAAACGCGAGGTGGTAAATTACTTCATAAATGCAAAACACCTGCAGCGTATATGGAAGGTGAATATGGTTATCATACTGTTTTGTGGTTTGATGTTTGGAAACATTATACAAAGGACGACGGCATTTTGGTTTGGCCGGACGATGGTTCATTTAATATGAATATTTTAAGAAATTTGAGAGAAAGGATGTCTGCTCTTGTACCAAAGCATAGACCGACACAATTTGAAGCTTTAGTTGAGTGGGAAGATGAGATGGTTAAACTTCAAAGGGAAGCAAATGGGATTAAAAGGCCTTCGAAAACACCAAGTTATAGAAGGGAAACGCATGAAGATAGAATGCGAATGTGGAGACAGGGAGACATGTGCGATGGCCTCTATTTATTTAGAGAAATGGTGTTAGGATCTCCAGGTGGAAAAAGAGCTGAAAAGAAAAATAATGTTGTCACAGAAAGTGAATCTGAGGATGCAGTTTTAGAAGAAATGTTTACTTCTAATAAAAAAATGAACCTTTGAGACCACCTCATTCCTGGTCTACTCCGATGGTTTCTACTGGAAACACACCAAGTGCACCTCCAATTATTGAGGCTTCAAAATTGTACCCAGAAAATTCTGATTCTTTTGAAACTTCAGAAAGATTAGAAGCAGGAACAAATTCTAGTGTTTATAATGGAAGCAGACATTTTTTAATAACTCCAAAAGAAAGAGAAGCTCCTAAAAATTTAATGAGAACTGACAGAGATGAGGAAGATGTAGATACTTTGGAATATTTACGATCAAAAGAAGAATTAATTCGACAAATAACAAAAAGCATGGAGGCAGTGACAGTTCCAGTAACAATTGGTCCTGTTCAGCCTGTTTTTGAAAAGAAAGAAAATAATAAGACAGGTTTAACGATTGCTTTAAATGCAGAAATTCAAAAAGTTGCTGAAAAACTTTATTCAGATTTAAATGAAATTAATAGTGAGAAAACAAGAATGCCTGATTTGACTTTCAATGAAGGTTCTTTTAACAAATCACCAATGGGTGCAGAATCTGATACTGAGACTTCTGAAAAAAGAGGACCAAATTCAAAACTTGATGTTGCAAAATTAAAAGCAAATCTGGAGGAATTAATAATTGGTACAATTGGTTCTGACAGTCTAAAATTTTATCGTGATGATGAACTCCTGTTCATCTGCAAAAGCATTCAATGGAAAACGAAGAATAAATATGATCAGTTGGAAGAACTGGCATGTGAACTGGAATTCGATTTGAGTAAACAAAAAAATTTTGGAAAACATTACAGATTAGATTTTACAGAGAGAGACATTGAAAACTTAAACACAATGGGAAGAATAATGCACATAAAAGATTTGATTGTTTACATCAAAAAGTTAGGTGAACTGAGTAAATGGAGAGTGAAGTGGACAAAAAAGAAGGAAGATGAAAAGTTGGAAAAATTATCAAAACAGTTTCCAATGAGAGAAATTGCAGGTGGAGAGTATGTTCATGTCCCTTGGTCAAGACAGGATATTTTACTGTTCACGAATGATTTTCCTCGATTGAGAGAGACGCCTGTTGAATGGTATCGACAGGTAGACAGGTTTATCAAGGTGTCAAAAGTTCTGTGGATTGATCTGGATGGATTCGTTGACATTGTTATCCCATCAGATCTTTGGACAGAATTTAAAATTGCTGTGGGTTGGCCAAAAGAGGAACCGGAGCGAATTAAAGAGACAGGCGCTCCAGCTCCAATAGTCATGGATTTTTACGGAAAAGTGATCTACTGGTTAAAACAAAAGATTGCCCCAAAGGAAGTTGATTGGGTTAAAATAGACAGAACAAATCAGGAACCAAAAGAGTCAGTTCATTCATTTTATGAAAGATTACTGTTGGTTTTCAAACAATACAGTAGTTACGAAAAATTAGATGAGAAGGATATGAGTGATTTTATTTACAGATTTCTCTATGGTCTTAAACCAGAGGTTGGAGAAATGATCAGGAATAATATTGTCGGATGGCAATCACTTTCAGTTGACGATATCCTGAGAAAAGCAAAATACTGCAGTGATGAGTTAGAAGTGAAACAAAAGAAGCTAAAAGAAAAAGCGATGTGGGCACAGGTGAAAGTGGCTGAGCAGCAAATTGCCAGTCTTGAAAATAAGAATACAAATTTTGTTCAAAATC
The DNA here is from genome assembly GCF_964261635.1 of Lissotriton helveticus. Classification (NCBI taxonomy): domain Eukaryota; kingdom Metazoa; phylum Chordata; class Amphibia; order Caudata; family Salamandridae; genus Lissotriton; species Lissotriton helveticus. Next base: position 1,279,991,311 of record NC_136069.1, read on the forward strand.
AGAATCAGATTCAGGGCCAAGGAAAATTTAAATTTAGTAATAATAAACCAAGGTATACTGCTAAAGTTGAGGAAATAAAACAGAAATTGCCTTGTTTTAATTGCGGCAAAATTGGACACTGGAAAAGTGAGTGCAAAAACCCACCCAGAAATTTAAAAAATCCATTATTAAACCCACAGATGTAGAATGATGTTGATCTGCAGCAACAGCTACAGCTACAACGTCAACTAAATGATCTGAGTCTTCAGCGACAGCTACAGCATCAGTTGACTCAACAGCAGAATCAATTTCCACTGCCCCATTTCCAAATTCTGGGGGAGGTCAAAAATATAATCCAGGTGTGGGATTTGAAGGAGATGATCAGGTAAAAAGGATTCAAAGACAAAATGTGCAGAATGTTTCAGGTCAATTTTTGTTAACAGAAAAACAAGGAAGCGATTCTGATGACTGCTTCTGACGGTGCCCGAGAGAGGGGGAAGAGTGTGTTATTGGAGCCACTCTTGAGGTTAACCAGTCTGGTCCATTTGTAAATGGGAAAGTAAATGATGTAGATATTACTTTTCTAGTGGACACTGGTGCTACCCGTTCTACTGTTAGATCAGTGGAAATTGAAAACCTACCTCTCTCTGGGGATACCATCCAAGTAGTCGGAGTAAGTAATCAGCAAATTAAAACAGATCTGACTGATCCAGTACCGGTTGAAATTGGCAATTTTAAAGACAAACACAGATTTGTGGTTTGCAACAGCAGTCCAGTAAACCTGCTGGGGAGATATATATTGTGCAAAATGAATTGTCGAATATATTGTTCTCCTGGGGGAGTTGAATTGCAAACAATGGAAGAAGATGCTTTGTATAGAATGACAATGTTGTTGGTGGAAGCAGAAGAAACAAAATTGTTTCCTGCATTTGAAAAAGAAAATTTACCAGAAGAACTTAAAAAGACAGTCAAAACTGAGATTTGGGATTTGACAGGAAACGAGATGGGTCTGATGAAACATGTCGATCCAGTCAAAATTACAGTGAAGCAGGGAATAGAATTTCCAAACATTCCTCAGTACAAAATGAAAGCAGAAACAATTGAGGGTGTTTTCCTGTGATTGAAAAATTCATTAAGCAAGGTGTTTTGAAAGAAATTGAGAGCAGTCCTTGTAATTCACCGATTATGGGAATCAAAAAGCCAAATGGAACGTACAGAATTGTTCAGGATTTGAGAAAGGTTAACTAAATTGTGGTAACTTGTTGTCCAGTTGTTCCAAACCCAGCAGTTATTCTCTATCAGATTCCGCATGATGCAGAATGGTATACTGTGATTGATCTTTGCAATGCGTTCTTTACTGTTCCATTGCATCCAGAGAGTCAGGAAATCTTTGCTTTCAGGTTCCAGAGTAGGACCCTCTCATGGTGCAGAATTCCTCAAGGGTATACAGAGAGTCCTTCTATCTTTAATGAGCTGTTGAAAAGATCATTGGAAGACTTAAATCTACCTGGTAGATCAACATTGGTACAGTACATTGACGATCTGTTAATTGCAGCAAAAACAAGAGAAAGGTGTGTGACAGATACAATCACACTTTTGAATCATCTGGCAGATGAGAGACATAAAGTGTCTCCTGCAAAGTTGCAGTTTTGTAATCAAGAAGTAAATTATCTTGGACATAGAATTGCAAAAGGGATGAGACAGGTGACAATTGAGAGAATCAAAATGATTCAAGCAATGCAACCTCCAAGAACACAAAGACAGGTCAGAATGTTTCTAGGAATGGTAGGATACTGTCGTCAATGGATAAGTGGATTTTCAGTAATTGCAAAACCACTGCAGAAATTGACAAAAGCAGATGTAAAAGATCCAATTGTTCTTACTGAAACTGAGTTGGAGGCTTTTGAGAAATTAAAAAGAAGTCTGTGTGAAGCTCCAGCTCTGGGCATGCCAGACTATGAGAAAGGGTTTGAGCTGTATTGCAGCGAAAGGGAAGGTTGTGCATTGTCTGTGTTAATACAGAGACATGGGAATCTGAAAAAACCTATTGCCTACTTTTCAGCAGTTCTTGATCCAGTTGCAAAAGCCTTACCAGGTTGCTTGAAAGCAGTTGCTGCTACAAGCGTAAGCCTTGAACAGAGCGAAGGAATCATAATGGGGTTCCCTGTAAAAGTCTATGTTCCCCATTCAGTTGAAATTCTTCTAACAAGAAGTAAAACACAACACCTGACAAGCAACAGGTTGACAAATTATGAGAAAATTATTCTGGGAGCAGATAATGTATCAATAGCAAGGTGTGTGAATTTAAATCCTTCCACACTGTTACCTGATACTGAAATAACTGATGAAAACAATGTGGAGCATGAGTGCTTGGATGTTATGGAATACTGTGCCAAGCCAAGGCAAGACATTAGAGATGAACCTTTGCCTGAATCAGATTTTGTCTACTTTGTAGATGGCTCCTGTTTGAGATCAGAAGGAGGTGTTTTAAAAGCAGCATACTCAGTTTGTACGGTGGCAGATGTTGAAGAAGCATCATGTCTTGAAGGAATTCGTTCAGCACAGGTGGCAGAAATAATTGCTTTAATTCGTGCTTGTGAATTGGCAAAAGATTTGAGAATCACTATAATTACTGACAGCCAATACGGATACGGAGTTGTGCATGATTATGGACAGCTCTGGTCTCAGAGAGGCTATTTAACTTCAGCAGGGTCTCCAATTAAAAATGCAGTGTTTATTAAGAGGTTAATTGATGGCATACAGTTACCAAAAGAGATTGCTGTCGTAAAATGTGCAGCACACAAAAAAGGTGAGGATTTCATTACCAGAGGCAATGCTTATGCAGATGAAGTTGCAAAGTATTGCGCAAGGAATAATTATGGAATTAATCGGGAGAAAAACAGAGATTATGTTTCACTAATGCTAACATCTATTGTTGAGACATGGCAGGAAATTAGAGATTTACAAGATGAAGCTGATGATGAAGAGAAAAACACATGGTTAAAAGCAGAATGCAGACAACGAGATGAGGATGGAATTTGGACTTACAAAGATGGCAGGGTAGTTTTACCAAATTGCATGATTGCTGACATGGCTAGATTGTATCATGGTCCAGGTCATATTGGAAGGGATTCAATGATTAGGCTTTTTAAAGAAACTTGGTTTAATACCAAATTCAGAACAATTGCAGAATCTCTTTGCCAAAGGTGTCTGGTCTGTCAACAAATGAACCCAAACAAGAAATCAGTTGTGGGAACTGGAACCATAGGTCGGGAGGGTGGTCCTTTCACCAGGTTACAAATGGATTTCATAGAAATACCCAGACATAACAGGTTGAAATATGTCTTAGTGATTGTGTGTCTATTTTCAAGATGGGTAGAAGCATTCCCCACATGTCACAATGATTCAATCACTGTAGCAAAGTTACTTTTACGAGAGATAATCCCTAGGTATGGATTCCCTGTGACCATTGAGAGTGATAGAGGAGGGCATTTTGACAACAGATTGTTGAGTTTGATTTGTGAAGCATTAAACATTGAGCAGAGGTTGCATTGTGCATACAGACCAGAGGCATCTGGAAATGTTGAGCAGATTAATGGCACAATAAAAAACAGAATTGGAAAAATGTGTCTAGATACAGGTATAAAGTGGACAGATGCTCTTCCACTTGTTTTAATCTCTCTAAGAAGTACACCTGATAAAAAGACAGGTTTGAGTCCACATGATATTATCATGGGCAGAGTCATGAGACAAGCTTTTGTACCTGTAGGAAAACTGTTGATCATTAATGACAGTGCAATTTTGGAATATTGCAAACGGTTATCTGACGTCGTGGCTTCTGTGTCTGATCAGGTTGGAACTGAAGTACAGTCGAAAGACAAAGTGTTAACGCATGATCTGAGACCTGGAGATTGGGTCAGAACAAAAGTTCATCGAAGAAGAAACTGTCTGGTACCAAGATGGCAGTAGCCTAGACAGGTAATTCTAGTTACAACGAATGCAGTGAAGTGTAGAGGAATTAAAAGGTGAATTCATCCAAGTCACACTATTCCGATACCTACACCTGAAAATTCTGATGAAGAAAGTGATACAACAGCTGATTCAGATTCTTAAGTAGAAGGTGAAGAAATTCCAGATATTGAAGATCGACAGGGAGGTCGACATCTGGGAAATGTACCTGTAAATGGAAATCTGACCAGAAAAGATTTGGAAATCATTGAAATATACTCTGAAAATGATGAAGATCTGCTAGAGAAGAATTCAGCAGAAGAGTCTGGCGATGAAGCAAATGGAATAAAGGAAACTGATAAAATCAAAGGAGAAGAAGTTGAAATAATAGAAATTTCTGATCAGGAGAGTATCGAAAAGCAGAAAACAAGCTCTGGAAGAAGGAACAAGAAATCAGAAACTGGGAAGTTGAAGGTAATTGAAGAGGAGGAGGAAGACGAATTACCAAGTACCAGTGATGGAAGACAGAGTATAGTTCCTAACGGAGTGAGACTGCCGATTAGAAAAGTTCCTGAGTCAAGAATTGACATTTCTGACAGTGACTCTGGAGAAAGCGATGAAGATTGTCAAAGAGAAAGTGTGAAAAAGAGATCTTGGAAGACAGAATCTAATGTGACTGAGCCTAAAAGGAACATTTTGAGAAAGGGTGAAGTCTGGCCAAGTGAAAATGGAGGATTGAGAGTCAGGTTAATTAAGAGATCAAAGGAGCAGGTGAACGAGATTACTAGTTAGGAGGATCCTGAAAGGAAACCAGAAAAGGGAAGAAAAATAGAGGTAGTGACTAGAAAGACGAAAAGAGTTTTGAGACCTAATCAGAAGTATAGATCTCCTGAGTGGACCTATCTGATAATACCTCCTGTTATTGAAATCAACAGTAGCAGGCAAGAGGAGGTTGAGGTAAACAGTGACAATGATTGAAGTATTTATCTGTTAAAATTTTTGGTTTCTATAATTTTGGCAAAAGGCTGAAGAAATTTTGTTAGGTGACACAAGGTCGAAGAAATGTTGTTTAGTTGGAAAATAACTTGTGACGCAAGGTCGAAGAAAAGTTGTTAGAAGGTTTAAAAAAAAAAAGATTTTAAAAAGGGGGGTGTAGTTTAGAATTTGATATTTTGTCATTTATTTTACATATTTTAAAATTTTCTTTTTTCTATTTTACTTCTTTGGGATAAAAAAAAAATGCCTTATGCTATGGAGTCTAGTACTTCAAAATGTTCCATTCTTAAGAAATGCTGTAAGATGACACTGGTGTGTGTGCTCATATTAATTCTGCTCTGGTTGATTTTAGCTGTTGTTGTTCCTTTTGAGATCAATAAGGAGTTGTATAAGGTCAACATGACAAGCAAGGCTTCAGTTAGTCAAAACAAGCATAGTGCAACAGGCAAATCTAACAAAGTTATTGATCACAAACCTGAGGTTCATCAGGATAGATCTGTCAGTGATTTTTCAAGCAACACATTTTCAAGGCTTTTAGGAGAATATGTTAAATTAATGGATGTCAAAAGACTGTTATATTTGCGTTAAATTGCCAGCTTCTGTTTCTGAGGGAGTGACATATAATATGCTTCCTCTTACATATGGAATGACCTGTAGTGTGATAGCTAGCTTATTTTATCAAACTGGTCGCCTGGAATATTACTATTCAAATTTTGACGAGATCTTTGCTAATCTGAAAATTGAGAGTGCTTTGAATAAACATAAAAGAGCTAAACAGATGAGGGAATTCTTTTTAGTTACTAATGAACTCACCTATGAGTATGCTTACAAAAATAATTTAACCTGCAAATTGAGAGCGGAGGAAAAGACTTTCCTGAATTTAGTTGAGGAGAGAAGGGCGATTTATAAAAGAAATGAAATGGTTAAACAGACCAAATCCAAATTCTGGCAAAAGGAGGATGAGAAGCTTTTTTTTGAAAATTTTTATTGAGCGGAACAGAAACCAGGTACAGGACGGATAAAAACCAATCTTTACAAAAATGGAGAAGAAATCAAAAGAAAAATACAGCTTCTTCTTAAAAAAACCAACAAAAAAAAACACAAACAGTCAGGCAATCCATATAGCTATTACTTGGTAGAAAAAAGAAAAAAAGAGATGCAAAGTCCATATTTTGCTTTTCCAATCTAAAGTGCAAGTATACAAACCATTAATACGTTTTTCACTTTCTAAAGTGCAAGTAAAATACAGTACAATACAATCTATCCAATAGAAGCAAGTTGCAGGATGAGTAAAAAGCAGCCTCCTTTTAACACCAAGAGCAATCAATATAGCTGTTAATTCACATACCAAACATATATGCACAACCCATAAATTACTTTTCGATTCTAAAGTGTATGTGGAAAAACCATACATTAATTTTCAATTACTACAGTGCTAATGCAATACAATACGGTACAGACCGTCGGATTCAACTAAACCTCTGCTATTTAAAAATGCAAATATAATACAGCACTATACCAATTTAACAGTCCTAAAGTGCAAATGCTGAAGAACCCTAAAGTGCTCTATAGCCCAAAGTGCTAGTGCATACCCACCCATTATATTCAGCTTGCCCCAGCCTTGAGACTATTTAATACTCCTGGTTTAAGCTCGCAATTAAGACCCCCTTACATCCTCCAAATTCTCCAAATAGTGCCAATTCCTTTCAAATCTCCTATTAGCCCCTACTCTGCTTGAATATGCTTTCTCAAAATTTCGTGCCCTTCTCATTTTGTTAAGCCATTTCAGGTGTGATGGGGCTTCTTTAGATTTCCAATTTTGTAGGATTAAAGATCGTGCAACTGTGCAGGAAATAAAAATGAAGGTTTCCTCATCATCTTTGAGCCACCCTCTATTATGACAAATCCCAAAAAGGGCCATTTCGGCTGAGGGCAAAAGTGCTTTCCCCAACGCAGCCTCAATGTCTAGAAAGACCGTCTCCCAGAAACGCTTCAAGTGGGGGCAGGTGTAAAAAAAATGGAGCCAGCCACCCTGGCCGTCAGCTAGACATCTAAAACATTTATTTCCTAACCCAGGAAACCTCTTTCCCAACGCTTCCGGAGTCCAATATGCTAGCCAACGAGACAAAAAGGACATTCTCTTAAAATTAGCGGCACGCAATGACCTATTACCCAGCCGACTAATCGTTTCCCAATCTTTACGTGTTAGGTTGCATTGTGTTAGGTCATTAATTTTATCTAAATGGCTATCTATAATTGGGAGTTGTCCTTCACATGAAAGCTTCTTGTACCAGTTTCCTATCCCACAACTTTTGGCTTCATACAACAATTTCATCATCCCGTTTGTTGAATCTAAATGATCCCCTATATTATTCCGTAGAAAATGTGCAATTTGTAGATATTCAAGAAGCAGCGAAGACCCAGGAGTACTTACTCTACCCAGAACTTCTTGCCATGTGATTATTCTATCCTGGACAAAGAAGTGCCTTATCTCCCGAAATCCCATTCTTTCCCAGTTCATTATGTGGCTACTGCTAATTTGGAGGCCCAAACCGCCACATTCTCGAATGCTTAGAAACTGAGAAGCTGAGGAGCTAAGATTTTTTTAAAAAAAAGACTGTAGTCTAAATACATAATCTTTAATAGTCTTGTATCTTGTCCGTTTCGGTAGCTTGCCACCTTTAAAAATACCTGGACTTGTGAGTCAGCCTCCTGTACCATTTTTTCCCAAAAGAAGCTATCATGATTATTCTTTGATCCTATCAGGCCTGCCACTATGTCAAGAAAGGCCGCTTCATAGTATGTTTTTATATGTGGAAGAGCAAGACCCCCCTGTTCAGCTGATAGTTGAATTACAGATAATTTGACCCTCGAAGCTTTCCCACCCCAGATGAAACTCCTAATCAAAGATTCAATTTCTTTAAAAAAGCGGGAATTACGTTTAATTGGAACGTTACTAAACAAAAATAATAATAAGTGTAAAATTGACATTTTTATCAGTGAGACTCTGCCAATCACTGTGAGCGGGAGAAGAACCCATTAGGCAAGGAGATTCTTAATTTTATTTTTCATCCTCACATAGTTTAGCAGGAAAAGCTGATGGAGATCACTGGTAACATATATGCCTAAATACCTTACAGGATCTTGCTTTGAGGCCTGTACACGTAGCCAAGATGGAAAAGAACTAAGGCTGGTATTCAAAGCAAGAACCTCTGTTTTCTTGGCATTTATTTTATACCCACCTATTTGTTCATACGCTTTAAATTCCCTTAGAATATTTTCTATATTTCCTTTATCTGGTTTCAGATATAGGATGATATCATCTGCGAAAAGTTTGAGTTTCGCCATCCCTGGAATGGGGGGGGTGATAACAGGGTTATTTCTAATCTTGATCACAAGGGGTTCAATAAAGAAAGTAAAAAGTAACGGAGACAGCGGGCAGCCTTGTCTCGTCCCACGATTAATTTTGATTGAGCCTGCCTTACTTGAGTTTATTATTACCTGTGCTGAGGCATTTTGATAGATATTCTGCAACATTACAATTACCTGCTCCGGAAACCCGAACATAACCAAGGAGTGGAACAGCGTTGCCCAGTTGACAAGGTCGAACGCTTTTTCCGCGTCAACCATTAAAATACATGCTGGGGTTAAATTTATGTTAAAATAATCCAAAGCCTGAATCAAAAATTCCGTATTTGAAGCCATTGAGCGGCCTGCTATAAATCCTGACTGGTCGTTGTGGATAACTTCTTGTGCAGCGTACACAAAACGGAGAGCCCAGATTTTCATAAGGATTTTATAGTCAGAATTTAGCAGGCTAATCGGTCGGTAGGAATTACTGTCCTCAGGATTTTTATCTTTTTTGGCAAAGGATATAATTGTGGCTTCTTTGAATGCTGAGGGTACCAATCCTCCTAGTTTTATATGATCGTATAAATTCTTTAAGGGAATTAAGAGATCTTTTAGAAACAATTTATAAAATTCGATTGGAAACCCATCTTGGCCACAGGCCTTCGCCCCAGCCATTGAATTAATAGCCAGTGCGATTTCCTCTATAGTTATTACACGTCCCATTTGCTCAACCCGATCGGCTGAAATCTTTGGAATTTCTATATCCTCAAAGTACTCCTGTATTTGATCTAGCCCTGAAAGATATTCAGTGGAGTATATTCGTTTATAGTGGTCCAAGAAGGCCCTTTGAATTAAATCGCTCTTTACAATTCCTTGGCCATTTAGGGGATCTTTTATTTTAATTATTGAGGCAGATTCCTGACGTTTTCTTACGGAATTTGTCAAGAGCTTCCCAACCAATTGGCTGTCCTCATAGACTTTTTGTTGATAAGTTGTGGAGCTATTAATTTCCTCGAGAAGAAAAAAATCCCTTAGTTCCGCCTTTGCTTGGACCAATTGATTCGGGCATAGCTGTAGTTGTAAAACATATTCTTTGTCAACCGCCCTTTGCAATGTTGTTATTTTCTGTCTCCTCTCCCTGGCCACGACCGAGGTATAGGATATTATTTGGCCTCGAGCTGCCGCCTTGAATCCTTCCCAAACTGAGAAAGGTTCAGCTGTACCCTCATTGATTTTAAAATAGTCCGTAATCCACTCTCTAAAAGCTGTTACCCAGGTTTGATTCATGAGCAGGGTACGGTCCAGCTGCCACCTAGACTGATCCCTGCTCGCTACTCCCAAGCCCACCACGAGTTCTATCTTCCCATGGTCTGAGAAGGGGTTTCCTCCTATCGAAGAGGCCAAAATCTGGATGGATCTTGAAATAAAAAAAAAATCGATCCTGGATGCTGTTTGGAAGCGATGTGAAAAGCAAGTGTAAACTTCGCTTTCTGGATTCAACGTACGCCACAGATCTATTAGTTCAGCAATGAAGGAGCCCAGGGCCTTTTTAGTATTAGGTTTTAACTGTTTTTTGTTCTTACTGGAGGTGTCTCTTTTTATGTCTTGTAAATAGTTAAAGTCACCTCCCATAATGATCTGCCCAGGAGCCCCCCTCAAAAGGTCATTGATTTCAAGAATACTAGATACCTCATCCACAACCTGACCATAGTAGTTAACAAAGTTCAATACTTTTGACTGAATTTTAACACACACCCAGAGCCACCTCCCCCTGGGATCCCATGTAATCTTCACTTCTTCCCAAGGAATTCTTCTTGACAAGAAGATAGCAACACCTCTCTGTGCTACTCCGGCTGATGCAAAAAATGCATGCGAGAAATATCTTGGGAGGAATAGATTAGGGGTATTGGACTTTAGGTGGGTCTCTTGGAGCATTAAAACATGTGGGTTTTGGGATACTGCCCACTTAATGAGAGCGCCATATTTCTGTTTATTCAACACCCCATTGGTATTCACTGACAGGATACTACATTTAATCATTTCCATCAAGACATTTTTCGCTTTTTTACTCCAAAATCTATTTTTAATTTCAGTCCCTGCCTAGCCCTTCCGCTCTTTTTTACTGCATTTCGCCCCCCCAGCCCCCTCCCCCTACCCCAAGGAACCCCTCCCCTGGGATGTGGATCTTCCCTTCCTTCCCACGCAAACCACGTCCCCCCTCCCCCCTTGTGACCTGGGTGTCTTCTCATCACACCCTGCAGGACCCTGTGAAGCCCCCCCCATCCGCAAAACAGTTAGTACGGTACATTCATGAAATGCAAATTTATATAACACCCCCTAGAAAAAGCGTTCTTGAGGCTAGGAAAAACCCTAGCTTATATCCAGATCTCATAGATTGCTATACTTGCAATGTTTTCGGACACTAGTTAAACCCCCTGTAACCGGCTGCTATTCCTTAAGCTCTAGCAGTTGTCTGTGATGAGATCTCTTTGAGGAGGGATTGAGCTTCCTCGACGTCCGAGAACATATAAAATTTACCTTTCACAAGGACTTTAAGTTTGGATTGTTGCGCGATTGACGCTTGAGCGCCATTTGACTTAAAGAGATGGAGAATTTTCACAAATTCTTTTCTGCGGCGCGCCGCTATGGCTGTCATGTCGGAAAAAATTCTACATTTTATTGTCTCTGTAACCGAGAACTGTCTCTGTTGAAATGCTTTTGTGAGAATTTTTTCTTTGATTCTATAGTCCGCGAAGTTCATTAGAATAGTTCTCGGGAATGCTGAATTTACAAATCTCTGTGCCGGAACTCAGTGGGCTCTCATAATAGTTAAGTCCCCTTCAAATTCGGGAAGGACATTTCGATGGATGAACGAGTTGACCCAGTTTCACCCTCTTCGAGACCCTCGGGGACACCTACTATCCTTAAGTTTGATCTTCGTGAGTTATTCTCAAGTTCATCAAGCTTAATTTCCAACTTTTTCTCAAGGTCGCTTTTTTTACTTGCTGTTTCTCTGCCCTCTATATTTGCTCTATTTGTTTGGTCCTCCAGAGCTGATATTCTCTCCTCCGCCTCTTTTAATCTAATAGGAAGGCCCAACATTGACTCTTCAAATTTTTCTAATCTGGAGTGCAGGGCGGCTATCTCGGCTTGTTGATTCACCTTAATCTCGCGGATCTCATCAAGAATTAAATTCAGCATCTCGCGGATATCCATTTGATAGCTCCTACCCTTATCCAGATTGTCCATACTCCCTTTCTGAGATGGAGGTAGTGGAGTTGCAAATGCTGATTTTGAAAGAGCAGGGCCCCCTGAAACATCTTCTTGCAGTGGTGTTGAAGGAGACTGATTGAATACTGCTTCTGACCTTAGCTCCTCCCTCAAACTTGTCTCTGCCTCTGCCTCATTCCCAGGAATTCCATTAGTTTGGTCGAGCCTGCCAGTCTCTTCCACATGGTTTATCAGAGGAGAGTGTAGTCTCTCAGGTAAATTTAAATTTAAAGAGTCCGTGTGTGCCTGTTCTAGCTTGATTGTGGGAGGTGAGAGAGGCATTGAATGATTCCCTTCCAGGGGGACAGACAGCATTTGTGGCGTAGGAGGGATTTTCTTTTCAAACAGAGGAAAGGTTCTTTTTTCTTTTATTCCACTCATGCTATTCTCACTTGGAAGGGGCCCGGTTTCTGCTCCCACCACCACTTTTTCTATAGGGCTGTTTCCCAAGGCACCATTTGCACAACTTGCCACCCTGGTTACCTCTTGCACCTTTTCTTTTGGCGGGGAAGTTAAATTGACTAGAGAGTCATCATCCGAACTATCCATCGCACTGTCTTTTTCTTGAGGGGAGATCGTATTCCCTTCTCCCTTATTGGCTTTCGCTTTTTCCTTCGCCTTAGCCGCCATTCGGGCAGCTTTCCTGGCTAGTGCCAAGCGAGTTTTACTTTTCAGACGGGCTGAGTTTTCCATCTTATCAGCTTTTTTTTTCTTTCTACCCCCACCGACTCAGTTACTGGCTTGATTGCTTATTTGCTAGGTTACTTCTGAGCCGTGCTCACTTTTCCCCTTCTTTCTTCCCTTTCTTTCCCCTCCCCTCTGTTTTGTCTTCTTGGGTTTTGGAGATAAAGAGAGGAGAAAAAAAAAAAAGGCACTGGGAAAACGACTTCTTTAGTGCAGCCTCCTCCCTATAAAGAGCAAAAGACCACCGAATTTATTGGAGAATTTGTGGCAGGCAGTGCTGTCTTTCTGCGATCCAGGCTTTACTGGCAATTGAGGCTCCCCCTCGCTCAACCAGTTCGAAAAGCGTTTCTAGGATTCAAAATCTTCAAAGACCCTCCTGGGGCTGCAGAGAAAACAGTGCCAGCACGCCTCTGCAGCCTTTACGCTTTTGCACCTAGAGGACACCTGCAGTCGCAAGGGGGGAATTATTGCCGAGCCTCCTCAAGACAGCGTCTCTCCCCGACTGCTTCTGCAGACGGTGCTCACCTTTTCACAGTTTTATTTCACCATCGCCGCCGAATTTCTTTTTCTTTTCACTTTTAAAGCAGTTTCTTTCTCGCCGCATTTACTGCTGCCCATTTACTGCTGCCCATCTGCCGAGTTAGGACGGGTTGAAGCAGACACCCGTGTTCAACATCATTCCGCCATTGCCGAGCGCTGAGCCCACATTGCGGGAGGGCGGGGTCACAGGTCCTGGCGGCTATCCGGAGGCGTGGAGCACCGGAGCCATCCCCGCTTTGCTAGGAGGATGAGAAGCTTAATGGCAAAACTTTTGATAATGTTGCAATTCACATAGACAAACCAATTAGTGGTAAACTCTGCATTAGGAGAGATAATACTTTATTTGACAATTACTTCGTAGGTGCTAGCAATTGTGAAGATACTTACCAAATCATGGGGGGTTGGGGATTCAAAGGTGGCAAAGATCCAATTTTCCCTGGGATTTATTTTATTTGTGGTGACAAAGCTTACTATAATCTCCCTGATCATTGGTATGGAACATGTTTTGTTGGACTCGTTTTCCCGAAAATGTTTCATGTTGACAGAAATGCAGAAGGAACATTTGAAATTAGCAACCATGCAATTAGGTATAAGAGAGAAAGTTTCACAGAAATTTTGGGAGACATTTTTGAAGCAGTAATACCTTTAGTAGGTATAACCCTAAATGCAGGAAGAATCATGAAATTATCCACAATTGTTGACAGATTATCAACTGACACAGCGGGAGGTTTTCAATCAGTGGATGTTGAGGTTATTGCTGTTAGATCTATGGTGATGCAAAATCGCCTTGCATTAGACATACTCCTAGCAAAAGAGGGAGGAGTCTGTGGTAGTTTACATGTCCAGCATTGCTGTACTTACATACCTGACGAAAGTAAGAATATTGAAATGTACATCAAGAACATAACAGAGATGCATTCCGAAATAGTTCCCTTAGAGGAGGATGATTTTACAGAACGACTTTCAAAAAGGTTTCAAGCTATTAAAAACTGGTGGTTCAGTTCTTGGCAAGATTCTGACACCTTTGTTTGTAATAATATTTGTGATAGTTTTGACAAAAATCAGTTGCATGTTACACAAGAGAAAGAAACACATAAGAGAAAAGAGGAGAATTTATAAGATCAAAAAGGAACAGGAGAGGGAAATTGAGGTGGAGGAGTTACGTAGAGCTCAATATGACAGTTGCAAAGATTTTGCTGAAACAAGTCTTTAGAAATACTAATACAAGTGAATTCGAACCATTTTCATTTAGTTAAAATTTTTGCTAAAATTTTGGGCGTGGTGTGGTGATTTGGTAATCACCAGATGAGGGAGTTGATGGAGCGAGATTTGGAAATAATTTTATTTCAACTCGTGAAGTCACACTTCCATAATAAGAATTAAAATTATTAACGTTTGGTGCTGTGTGTGTATTAATTCAACTTAGTTTAAATTTACATTACATGAATAGAACACGTGGGATATTAACACATGTGCTCATAAATGTGCATTATTGTTGCATCTTTCTGTTCGTGCAAAATAATAAATTAACTCTGTCTATTTGTCATGTCATAATTAATTGCGGCTGATTTAAAAGTGGCATGTGCTTATTTTGCTTTCCTTGTCTATGTGATGTCACACTATTCTCTATAGGTGCATAAAGAATTTCGTTGGACTTAATGAAGAATGGTAGATATAATAGCTGATTTATTTGTACGCTTCAGCTAGGTAATTTAGACTAATGGGTTAAGCATTAGCAATGGAGGGTGGCAACCGAACAAACTATATTTCTTGCATTAATCGTTCTTTTCTGTTTGTTTATATGCTAGTGTTCGTTAACTTGGCTGCTTTGGGCCTAGCTTACTCGAGTCTGCTAAAATTCTGCACGGAGCAAGAGAGAGTCCTTACAAAGAAAAGTTTTCCGTTGATGTAACAACATTGGCAAAGGGAAATGTGCCTCTGACTGTTTCTTAGTCAGACAAGGCCAAGGCCAGGAACCGGCGAAAGAACATTTGATTATTTTGCATCCGAGGAAGCGAATGATTTAATGCCGAATAATGTTTCAACTTGAGGAAGCCTCGGTGCTCGAATACTAGAGACAATGGACTCTAAGAAAGTGACGGAACTGATGTTTTGAAAAATGTGGTGACATGTCAATTGTCACTTGTGGACCAATGGGACTCCGACTTTTGCAGAAAAGATTTACTTTTACTTAGATTAGCTTAGCGCAGAAAGGTATAAAAATCCATTCCCCGTGAAAGGGTTACGCTGCTGCTTTTGCTGAGGGTGTCGTGCTGACGGACTTCTCTTGGAGCACGTAAGAGCCCTCAAAGACTTTACTTTTATTTTCCATTAATTTAGCTTAGTTATGGACTTAGGTTTTGAAAAATTTCAAACTAATAAATTCATTTGCAATAATAAATTTTAAATATCATGATACTATTGATTTACTTGCAATGATTCTAATAAAAATGCATTATTAAAGATTTTTAATTATAATTCTAAATTAAATAGCTAATAAAAATCTTACTTTTGAAATAAGCTGGTCTCGTTATTTCATGGGTTCAGGTTACCATTAGCTAGATTCTATCGCCATAAGTGGCTTAATAGTTAGTGAGGTTTGTTAAAATGATGGTTTTCATTTACCGCGGTTGCATATAAATGTATATAAATTGTGAATTGGTTAATTAGGCCACATGATTCAGTTGGTCATAATATGTCATGTTTGATTAATGGGCCTTATGTTTAAATAGTGATTTATAGTGTAAATTGTGGAGTTGGGTAGCGTAGCTTATGACATATTTCCTATAGGCCGCTGGATCAATATAGGCCGGGAATTTAGGGACAAGGAGTGGGAGAAGGTCCTGAAATTTCCTAAAAAGGTGTCACGGAATGCAAAATTTAAATGTATTCAATTAATGATAGTACACAAGGAATATCTCATCCCCCCATCGGCTACAGGTCCTGTTCCCCGAAACGATAGGCACATGACCCCGTTGCGGGGCTGACGGGCCGGCCTGCTACACATGTTCTGAGACTGCCCCAAAATAGGGTATTATTGGGCAACAGTACACACAACCTTGTCCAAGATCGCACCTACCAGGCCCTACTCCTCCCCGACATACAGTATATTAGGAGAGGGCCCTACTGAAAAGAAGAAAAGCGTCCCCACACGCTTCACAGATATGGCCCTCTTATTGGCTAAGAGAACACTTACGATGCGGTGGAAATCAGCCAGGCCGCCGGACCCTGAGGCCTGGTGTAGAGAGGTACTACGCTTGGGGAGGGCGGAGGGGGCGGAACTCCAGAAGGAGGAGCGCAGAGGCCTCCGCAAAACTCATATCTCAATGGACTAGAATGCACTGATTTTAGAATTTGAGACATGTACTGCCACTGAAGAGGAATAGCTGATTGCTGTTGAGATTAGGGACCTGACGTGTCACAGGATGACCCTATGTGTGCCCTGCGGCCCCTCCCCCCTTTCCCCCCTCCCTCCTTCTTCCCCCACCCCCCTCCCCTGTCCTCCCTGTCCCTTCTATCCCTTCCTTCCCCCCCACTGACTTACCCCAAAACTGACTTATTTGACAGTTCTGTATGTTAAATACCAACTCTGCATGTTATGCCTAATTTTTAAGTTGGAAATATTGAGTAGAAGGCAGTCAAAGTCAAAATATTCTTTATTCAACTTACAAAAAGCCATAAAAACACAGAATAAAGCATTTCATAAATAAAACAATAAGCTAAATAGGAAATTAAAACGAAGAACATGATGAAAATCACAGCCCAGTACTAAAGCAGACTAAATCATTGGACAGAGTAAAAGGAACTTACCACATCCAGTAAATACCTCACAAAGTGATAGCATTTAGCAGGTGTAGTAAGTGCCACAGTCTGTTCCACTCTACTTGTAATGACGGCCATAGCGTCATAAACATTGTTAAACACTTACTGTCCGTTTGGGTGTAGATTCTCTATTATTAACTACAATGGGTCTATATTCATTTTTAGACAATATTTAGAACACAATGTTTATGCCATACAGCATTCTGTCAATGATATTCTGGTACCATACCTCTTGGGACAGTCTTAATTATTTTTAGGAAACATGTCCCATCTTATTTAGTGAATGTAGGTCATGGTTGACTGGCTCGCTCAAATTGCTGATAAGACTCCATGACTGAGATTACTGAGGTCATGATTTATCCTATAATGAAAAGACGATGCAGTTTTGTTTATTTTTATGCTCAGGCAGAGGACACAAATTGTTATTTCTGGATTTAAATAACATTATCAAGTCGCTTCTCTTGGAAGAAAGAAAGTATTTTTTTGTGAATTATATTTTAATTCTCGAACCTCTATGTCACTTATCTATTCAGCAAAAAACATGATGTGTCCCTTGGCAGATTTGCAGAGTAGCTTCCTCAAGGCTCATTTGTCTTGTCAACTGGTCACCATAACTAGAAACAAACTGTAAATCCCGTGATATATCTGCTGTCAATACAGATTTCCCTCCTTTGACCGAAAATTGTGGCGTGGATTATTACATCTGTATGGAAGTCATAATACAGACTACTTGTAAGAATTTCCTCTACTGGAGTCTGAGACCCTGAATCAAAATAGTTAGGCATGTCTGTTCTCTACCATGTGGTTACTTTTCTCCTTTTTTAATTTTTACATATTGTGTTCTGGGAATTAGATAAAAAAACTGTTCTACATAGTCCATGTTGTAAATTCTACAGTGGAGGGCTGCCAGAAATACTGGTTCTGGAATCATTAATGACAGGCACTAATTACACCCGAGCACCATACAAGTATGGGTATTAATCCCCCGAAGGGGGGATATCCATGTGGACCTGAAAGTGCTGAGTCCTGTTATGCATGCTTATCAACTATGCCACAGACAAGTCTACCCTCATTTATCACCTACTATGAGAAGATAGTAAATAGGAGCTGGGGGCATGGGGAAGGGGTGGCTGTATGGCTGGTTGGGGGAGAGTTTCCAGCTCCCCCTATTCTGTGACAGGGAGATGGATTAGGATCAGGCTGTGTTTGTCCCTGCAGCCTATATGCATGTGGTCAAATTGAGTCTGGTGTACCATACCCAGGAAATTCAAGCACAGGCACTTTTAAACAGTTAGAACTTGATGTATCAGTATGTCACCTGGGAATACATCTCTCTGACTAAAAAATGGGTCCATGGGGTTTGGAGATGTTTTTCATTTGTACAGGTGTGTATACTTCTTATTGTTTTGTTTGTGTCCTGTGTTATGACCTAGATACAGCATGAACTTAACTCACCAAGCATTAATATCTCCACAAAACTCTCATTTACTTACGAATGTAAAGCCATTCTTGCAACAATCCTCACAAAAAAGGGTCAGCATTATATCTTCCTAGATGTTTACCATGCTTTTAATACCGTTTTCTACATTAAATCAATCAATCAATCAATCAATCAAGGACATTTATAGAGCGCACTACTTACCCGGAGGGTCTCAAGGCGCTTGGGGGGGGGGGGGGGTGCTGCTACTGCTCAAACAGCCAGGTCTTGAGCTTCTTCCTGAAGGAGAGGTGGTCTTGGGTCAGGCGCAGGTCGGACGGGAGGGAGTTCCAGGTCTTGGCGGCCAGGTAGGAGAAGGACCTTCCTCCTGTTGTCGTTCTTCGGATGCGGGGGACAGCGGCGAGGGCGTGACTGGCTGATCGTAGATGGCGTTTGGGAGCGTAGAAGTTGATGCGGTTGTTGAGGTAGCTCGGGCCTTGATCGTGTAGGGCTTTGTGTGCGTGGGTGAGGAGGCGGAAGGTGATTCTTTTGTTGACGGGGAGCCAATGCAGGTCTCTCAGATGTCCGGAGATGTGGCTGTGTCGTGGGATGTCGAGGATGAGTCTGGCTGAGGTGTTCTGGATCCGCTGGAGTCTCTTCTGTAGCTTGGCGGTGGTTCCGGCGTAGAGGGCGTTGCCGTAGTCCAGTCGGCTGGTGACGAGGGCCTGGGTGACCGTCTTCCTGGTCTCGGTGGGGATCCACCGAAAGATCTTCCGTAGCATGCGCAGGATGTTGAAGCATGACGAGGAGACGGCGTTGACTCGTCTGGTCATGGAGAGGGAGGAGTCCAGGATGAAGCCCAGGTTGCGTGCGTGGTCTGTCGGTTTGGGTGCGGTGCCCAGTGCGGGGGGCCACCAGGAGTCGTCCCAGGCGGAGGGTGAGGCGCCCAGGATGAGGACTTCCGTCTTGTCTGAGTTCAGTTTCAGGCGGCTGGTCGTCATCCACTCGGCTACGTCTTTCATCCCTTCGTGAAGGTTGGCTCTGGCGGCGGCGGGGTCGTTGGTCAGGGAAAGGATCAGCTGGGTGTCGTCAGCGTAGGAGATGATGTTGAGGTTGTGTTGGCGTGCGATGGCCGCGAGGGGGCTCATGTAGACGTTGAAGAGGGTGGGGCTCAGCGAGGATCCTTGAGGGACGCCGCAGATGACTTCGGTGGCCTCTGACTTGTACGGTGGTAGCCGGACTCTCTGTGTTCTTCCGTCGAGGAAGGAGATGATCCATTCCAGTGCCTTCTCCTGGATTCCGACGTTGCTGAGGCGCTGCACTAGGGTGCGGTGGCAGACAGTGTCGAATGCCGCGGAGAGGTCTAGAAGGATGAGGGCCGCTGTTTCTCCGTTGTCCATTAGGGCTCGGATGTCATCGGTGGCAGCGATGAGGGCGGTCTCGGTGCTGTGGTTGGCTCGGAAGCCAGACTGTGAAGGGTCGAGGGATCCATTCGTCTCGAGGAAGGCGGCCAGCTGTTTGTTGACGGTCTTCTCGATGACTTTGGCTGGAAACGGGAGGAGCGAGATGGGGCGGTAATTCTTGAGTTCGGTGGGGTCCGCTGTTGGTTTCTTTAGTAGGGCGCTGAGTTCGGCGTGCTTACAGCTCTCCGGGAAGGTGGCGGTGTCGAAGGAGGTGTTGATGATGTCCCGCAGGTGGGGTGCGATGACAGCGTCGGCCTTGTTGAAGACGTGGTGAGGGCAGGGGTTAGTCGGAGATCCGGAGTGGATGGAGTTCATCATGCGGACGGGGTCTTCGGTGCTGATCGGAGTCCAGGCGCGGAGGGTGGTGGTGGGGGGCGGTGTCCTAAACTTTAATTCACACCACGTTTCTCAGTGCCTTCAAATCAGCCGTTTTCATTGTCAAAAGACATAAAATAAGGACGACTGTCCCATGGGTGGGTAGAAACATGTCTTGCAAAATTCTTTGTTATGGCACTGAGGACATCTGCACTGTTTTTTTTGTTGTCTGGCTTGACAGCACAGATGTAACCGGACAAATATGTGAGCACCACAAGAGAGGTGTTTTGGCTCCGCTCACATGTTGGGAGCCAGGAATATATGTTTTGATTGGGTAGAATTTGTCCACAAAAATGGTTGCCCTCCGTCAACTGTGATCATTTTGTTCATGCATCCAGCTGGCTGAGTTTGAACATTCAGGGTCACACACATGACATTGTAATGCTGTAGAAGTGTCTTAGATAACTAGATACTTTATGGTGTTTGTCTTTCTCAGGGAGCAACACAGATGTTAGAAGGGCAGTCATTAACCTACATGGAAGTTTAGATCTGGCTTGACAGTGCAACTGTCACCTCACCTTTTTACCTACACCAATATTTCTTTTGCTACACCACAAATATATGTTGATTCCAATGCTCTTTACTAGGGGAGGGCACAAATGCCACTCCGCGGGAGGAATTCGTTGAGCTTCATCCACTCCGCGTTCTAAGCCAGATTGGAATGCAGAGTGGAATGCGGAATTCTGGAAAAACTCCACCAACCGCTACGTGGTGGAGTTTTTTCTTGTGCCATCTCACCAATGTTAAAATGACAAGAGAGAATTTGCATCCCCTAGCGAGATTTTTGGGGGCTAGATCTCCCCCTGGTGTAATTTCTCAATGCGGGCGGTCGCAGTAGGGCGCAACCATTCGTGTTGTGAAAGCTGCAGCTTGAGGAGAAAATTGACTCGACTGGCAGAAAGAAGCAGTGCTCTCTGGCACACCACATAGTGCAGTTCATGCTGAATTTCCACAGTTGAACAAGCTCTTGGCGCTAAAAATCAGCGCGAGCAGCGTGCAGTTCTGAATTCCTTGAGGAACCCTGCGGAAAGTACAGCATTTTTATCTTCATGGAATTCCTCAGAGTGAAATTGAGTGTGTTCCGCCCACTCCTGTTTACTTGAAATGCTCCACATTACCATACAACCTTCCTTTAAAACCAGACCTATTGAATTTGCCAATGCTTGCTTTATCTATAATGCTTCCTCAAGAGTGAAATATAATTTTGCTTCAAAATTGGCCATACCAATGAAGCTTAAGATCAGATATCCGAATAATGCTCATGCTCTGGTGTGAAAAGGCCAAACTGCAATCCGACTTGCAGAATTAGTGCCTGTCTGGCAATAATATCTGACATTCTTGAGAACAAATAAGGATATTCTAATCACAACATTGATCCCAATACATCATATTATATTTGCAATATTGAATGCAACATTGTGTGTCCCAAATATCTACCCCTCTGTTTTTAAAAGCTTCAATCACCTACTATCATCCTAATCAACTGCCTTCACTCCAAGTAAGGGTGAAAGAGACACCTCGATGCAGTAATCAGCACAGGTGGACATCTTTGATTGCAATAGGCCAATTCATGTTGGCTGATAGATGTGCCAAAAAGTAGTGGCGTAGAAAGGGGAGAGCGGTAGATGCAGGCGTGTGTGTCATCACTGAGGGGGCTGAAAAAATGGCAAAAATATGTGTTTTAAACACATATTTCTGCTATTTTGGCAAGCCGGGGGTGACAAGAAATTTTCCACACCGGGTACCACCTGACCTTGCTACGCTGCTGCCAAAAATGTGGCCAAGTCCTGTAGTACGGGTTAGTGGCGTTTGACATTGTTGCAGCTGTGTGCAATTTAAGTATAAAGATATAAAACATATAAATAAATACTGACTGATGAGTGCATGACAACAGGTACTTCACTCACACTACCTGCAACTAAATATAGCATTTCTGGTCTTGCCCTTTGGCAAGAAGCAACTCTGCAGCTACCCTTGCTGCATTGCATCAATGTTTAGTAAATATGGCCCTGAATATTTAATTTCTTACTTTGTTGTTGAAATTGTCGGATGCTATGCAAATTACCTGCATGCATTTTAACTATGGTTTGCCTTGTTGCTTAGTCAAAGCTAACAGAACTGAGCCAAGATGATTATGCTCATTGAAACCTGTTTGCTTTGAACAGATTGATCCATTCCTCACATTGCTGGGCAGTGGTTTCAGTGGCAGGATAAGATATAATTTGTTGTGTTTAATATATGCCAGACAGCATTCAAAGGAGATAAAGTCCTGCCAAAGATTTGTGTGTTACATATTTTTATTTTCGTGGTTAACAGTATTAATTTATCATTTTGTGCTTTTGAGATTTAATCTTATTTTTTATTTTAAAGAAAAATGGCAAAGCGTCTGACCTCCTTGTGTGACCTGTGAGGGCCAACTCATACGGAACTGCACTAGAAGGTAGAATTATCTTTCAATCCCCAGCGTGAACAACCAATGGGGTAAATGGCCAAAAGAAAAGTAAATGTAACAGGAACGAGGACACCAGGGAATTATAAAATATAATGGCCCTGGAAGAAAAATGGTGTGGCCTTACACTCTCTGAGAATACAAGAACTGAGCATTTCTGAAATTGGAAGCCTGGCACAAGAGAAAAGACATGTGATAATCAAATTGAAGATCCTAAAGATGTTGTTGAGTGAGCACTACAGACCTTGCACTACAGACCTTGCACTATACACCACAGAACGTTTTGAGCTACGCCATTATAAATAGCATTTTAAATGATGTCAGAATTTTGAAGTAAACAGTTGACTGTATCAGGTAATGGTTGGGTGTTAAAGGTGAGGATAGGGGGCAAGAGGTCACTTCCCTTAGTGGGTCGACTGGGTAATTTGGTCTTACTAGGAGAGTATTTTGTAGACTTTGCAGCTTTGGGAATCTTCAACTCCAACAATTAGCTCTTTCACAAGCACTTGTAGAATATCTTTATTTCCTTTAGATAACACAATTTGCTTCTGAATGTTTTTCATTTATTGGAGCCTTTTTGCAGGCAGGAAGCAACACACGAGGTGCAGTTTTTTCTGAGTCTAAGATGGATTTATGCAATCTATAATCACATCCCACAAAACGTTTTCATTTTGTAATATTTAGACTGTTAGTGGTTGGAAATATTTCAGCCTTGGCTAGACATCCCTTTATAAATTGCATATCTTCTTTTTTTTCTTAAAGTTCCAGCACAGTCATTTTTCTTGCTTTTAAGACGAAAATTAAGGTTATAACTTTTACTCATTTTAGTCCCCAAACAGTGTCAATGTTTGCAAAGTTCAGGCTATTATGGGGAAAACGTGATAGGCCATGATTGCAATGGGGCAGCACATTACTTTTTCGAACACAAACTCCTTATGTACCCAAAACAGGATTTGAAACTTAACACAAATCAGGGACGAAGGATGGATGTGCTGCATGAAATGGAGTCTTGTGCACCCCGTAATAGTTGAATTTATGTACCATTTGTATGTAATTCCCTATTCAGCTAAACATTCCTGCCCACATGTTAGAAGGCAGTTAACACATCTTCCCCAACTTTGCCTTGAGGTCTGCTTCGTACAGGCAATAGTGAATACACATACCACAGAGTGTCATTGACATGGCTGAAATAAATAGCACTACGACAAATCCAGATAAGTTCATTAGAGTGGGTGTAAAAGAACCTCTCCCATCAAGTAAACTAACTAATAATAGCATATAGTATGTGTCACTTGTGTACAAGTGGGCATTTCCCATCATTGAAACCGACTAATGTTACCACAAAATAGTTCAGGTTATGCTACTTGCAGTTCTGAACATTATCTGAAGCATGTCGTAACTCTGGATTATGGTTCAATCCTGTAACTGCTTGTATGCAAAACCTGAAATTCCCTTGGAGACACTAAACCTTTCCAGATGTGGTTGAAATCACTGAGTAGCTCCTTCTTGTAATTTGGTAATGTCATCACAAGCCCTGTTTCTCTGGTTTGTGTACAAGTAGGTGGTTTGAGGTTTTGGATGAATGTTTGTAGTTTATAACTTAAAAAGAAAATGACAGCTTTATTTTACTGTTGAAGATATGTTGACTGGCCTTTGCTCTGGGACTTAAAACCCAAAGCAGACAAGGCAGGCGCTTGTTTTCACTTCTCTACTTCACTGTCACACCAATGTTGTCTTTATGCTCACAAGATTCTTTCAGCAGAAACACTGAGTTCAGATTTGTACTGGAAACTGACAGCTTTCTGGCTTGCTTGTATTACTCTTTATCATGCTTAGTTCTAGTGATACATGACATACCCTTGCGGTATTTTATGTTTATATACTTTTTTTGCATCTGGAAATCCCCGAGCAACTCTTCACTGTATAACAAATGACTGACAAACTGCTTTATTTCCCACCAGAACCCTAACTACATTTCAAGAGTAGTTCAAAAGCAAATTAAACGTATGGTTGGTGTAAAAACTAGTACCAAACATTTGTGCCAGTTAACATAAGAATTTATGAGTACAGGAAATAGTACAAGAGAAATTGGATTACCGAGATTTGCAAATATTTAAACAACACGCAATTTTTCCTGATTAATTTCACCAGGTGAAACCAACCAAAATTTAGTCGGTGGAAAAGTATTAAAAAAAGCAGATGCTTGTAAAAATCAATGTAAGGAGCTACAATTCCACATTTGATTCCTAGTTTTCAAAAGAATTGAAGGTAGTTACTACATCAGGCAACTATTGCACCCATGGTAGCAATATTTAAATCCCCATTCGTCCCTCTTTCCATTAAGGCCAAAGAGATATGGGAAATCAAAGGAAGGGTGAGATTGAGAACAAAAAAAGGATGTAAAGGAAGGCCTTAGGAGATTTTTATTGATGGATTGTTAATCTTTTTATGCGCCTTACTACCGAATTCACATTTTAATTTAATTAGATTTGATAGGATATCATACAAGTAAAAAAGAACGTCAACCAAGGCTAGTATGAGAAGTGAATGAAAAAAAATGCAGAATTTTACTATGCATCTTGACATGTAAAAATGAAATTTCATTCTGACCGCTGAAAATAAAGGATGAGAAATTACCAATGTCTACAACTGAAGGTCTTTATGGTCACCTAAAAGCTACAGAATATTGAGGTGTGTGGAAGTGATTAAATTAATCTCGGTCCAAGGACACCTCAGATTTTTACATTAATCATGTGGCCATTCATTCAGATATGAAGTGGTAACAAATCAGGGGGTACCTCATTGTGTGTCTGATCTTCATTGTGATTTCCAGGGTTATTGTACTGATGTTCATCACATGAAGGTCGATTACCATCCAGAGAAATTTGCTATGTTATTGCCTCTAGGCCAGGGTCTAGCTTTTCCTTTAGGAAACATCTTGAGAAAACTCCTTTCTCTGTCCTAGTCAGCCTCTCCCAGTCTCTCCGCTTCCCACGCACTTTCTTCCTTTGTATTTTTTATCCTGAGTTTTCATCATTCTTTAGCATCTCAGCTCACAACGGCTTCCGCTGGTTTGCTCCTTGCTCTGCCTGGCACTGCCCTTGTGAACCCTGGTCTCAACGGCATAAAACTGCTGAAGAACAATAACTATTTTATGGTTTCCACGCAGTTAGTTTCCAAAGCAGCTGCTGCCTGAGGCGGAGCTTGCTGCAGACAGCATACTGTTTCCAACTTGTAACTGTTGCTATTTCCGTATGCAGGCTCAGACAACTGATCTCAAACACCACCAGAAATTATTGGGTCTGAACCACATGCATCTTTTGTCCATTCATTAGAAACATGGCAGTCTCCTCAGATGTAAAATTTGCTTTGAAGAGGCAACAGCTCCAATATTCTGTTCAGGCACATGTACGGTTCAGTGTCTAAAGCAGAGGTCTTTAAGCGTTTTGATGCCGAGACCCCCCCTGTCAAAACGTTTTAGGGTAAGGACCCCCTCCTGACAAGAATTTCTAGAACCTGGTACTCCTTATCATTGACAACTATCAACCACCATAATCTCCCCTAATTCCCAGCACAACTCACTTTTACAGTGGGGAAATAGTATTAAACAGTGTTTAGCAAACCAAAGGTCAGTGAGCTTGGGGTTGTGGTCAAAGGTATGGCTAAAAACAAAGGGCCTCATTTATGAGGAATTGGTGTAAGGCAGCGCAGCAAGTCTTCTTGCAGGGCTGCCTACACCGGATGTGAAAGGGCAGGAATGCACCATATTTATGAAATAAGGTGCATTCCTGTCCTTTTCCCCTGTTTTGACTCACAAATTGCTGCCTAGCACCAACATAGGCAGGATTGTTTTTGTGCAGGAACGGGCACCTTCCTGCACAAAAGAATCCTGAGAAGTGTTTTCCTCTTTCTTTGTGTGCTACAGAATGCAGCACACATGGAAAAAGGAAAAAAATAAGGAGAAAATAAAAAAAAATTCTCCTTGTTACACCTGGTGTGGGGAGGCATAATGTTTTGGCATTGCCCCAGGTTTACATGATTTTGTAAATCAGGGGCAGCATCAAAATCCATGGATGTTGCACTCATCGCAATGCCAATGGAACGCCTCCTTGATGCAGAGTAAGGCAGTGCAGCGACTTGCACTGCTCTGTCTTACTCCGTATCTATGAGGCCATGCAAAACCACGCACGGTGACTTTGTGCCACTTCAGATATGACTGAGACGCTTGTGCCGTTGGAGCTTAAAAAAAACGTAACGCTCTGGTGGCACAAACCTCTCATAAATTAGCCCCAAAAAATTTTGTTAATTTTTAGGTCTTTTATCATTAGGCAGCTACATGTAAAATATTGAGTAGCTTAAATGAAAATACATTTTAAAAAGTTGTTACTCAGTGCGAAATAAAATATGGTACATTATGGCTAATGCACTAGAGAGGTCTGGGTGTACCCAGACAGCCACAGAATTAAATTTGGTTGGTGCAGTGGAGAATAGTGATTTGTATACGATTAGAGCTACGAGGTCTCATCCTGTGATAGAAAGCACTGTGAATGTGTACGCCATTTTATACTTGCATTACACACAGTATAGGATACACTGCTACACAAATTGCAAATAGTTTTACCATAAAATGGTGCTTCCAAAATGCAGATATTAGTGACACCAGACCATAACTAATACACATTTTTTCTACTTAGATAACTGCCCCTTCAACCGGGGTACTGAGTGCCCTGTAAACACAATTACAATTAAAAGCATGCAATTCACAGTCCAGTTGTTAACTCTTTGCACTACCACAAAAAAACAGATCCTTGTCATCACAATGCTTGGAGCGATTTGAGCAATTAAAGCCAGAACTGATCCCAAGCATCCCTTACATTTGCAGATTAACCCATAGCAGCACATTTGCATTTCATTTAGGCAAGCAGGCAGCCTGGCATGAAGAATTGTTTTAGCTGTCCGGCTCCAGTTTCACAGCACAGGAGACTCACTGTCCCTTTTTGTCCAAAGCAAACATTTTGAATTCCAGGCAAAAGTGAGGCTTGGAATCCCCCCTTCCCAAGACTCCACTGCCCCCTGGAGGTTTCGCACCACCGATTGAAGACCCCTGGTCTAAAGGGTCTGAATTCTCAGTCAACATGAATAGAAAGGAGAGGGCAGGATTGGATGAGGCCAAAGTGACAATATATTGCTACTTTGCTTTACTTTAAAAAGTCAAGAAAGCTTTATTCAATTGTAGAAGCAATCATAAAAGCATACAAACAATTTATACAAGACTAATTCCGTAAAAACCATGGTAATAACATTATACATAATGGAGTTAAAAAGAAGTTACAGTGTGAATCCTAACATTTTAAGCATCATACTGTGCAAAATAAGCATTTAGATGACCATAAATTTCCTTTGGTGGAGCAATTTTTTCAGAAAGGATAACATTCTCAGAACACAATTTGCATTGGCTAATAACTGTCAAAATAACAGTGCCGGGCGTCATTGTCGTAATCCAGATCTCCTCAAGAAAGGGACTAGAAACATCTGCCTATCACTGGATAAAACTTGCAAAATAAAATAACATGAATCATTTATTGGGGGGAAATAGAGTCACAAGGGCAAGGTTGAAGATCATATGACCAGTCATTCATAACAGGGAAAGTAACTAAACTATGGAAGGTTCCCAGCCTAAAGCGAGTTAATAAAAATCTATTGTAGGCTCCTGGGACGAAAGACCGATAGGGTTGAATATTAAAAGTTGTTAAAATTAATTGATGATGAAGGACAGAGGACTTTAGCATCTGTTATGTTATGTTATGTTATGTTATGTTACACAGACTTCTATAGCGCACAGCTGCCCCAGCAAAGGGGCGTCCCGGCGCTTAGGATAGGCAGGGAAACACAACACTACTCAAAGCAACAGCAGAACCAAAAGAAGGGATCCTAACAATCAGAGGGTAACAGAAGGGTTTTAATCGCCTTTGAGGTAAATAAATTATTTACACTATCGTAATTTCTATAAATACCAAAAAGGGTCAAGCATAAATGAGGAGCAGAGTCCGTGGTGTCAGAGTCAATGGGCTTTATTTCATTAACTCGAGTTAAAGGAGAGCTCCTGCACCAAGCGGGTTCAGGAGAGTTCTGAACTTTATTTACAGAGTACAATATTTATACATTCTTTGCATACATAGGGAGGAGCCCTCCAAGCAGAAGAAAAAAGATATGAGCATGTAGGCGTTCACTGTAATGAGTCATAGGTGGGTGGGTGCATAGAGGGGGTTGCAAGGTCAGCTAAAAACTCGCACTGCCTGTTTGCGTAACTTTATCAGACTTTTCCACGAGGGCTGTTTCCTTTCTGTTGGTCAGGGAGGGCCCTGGGTGTCAGAGTGACTAGCATGTCTGGTCTTATCTCTAGCTCGGGGCAGCATGCAGATTGCTCTCATCTGTAGAAGTGTTGCTGCTTCATACTAGCAAGTTGGTTTGGCCCTTACTGTCCACCCATTGTGTAACGGTCTTGGAGGTTTCCCTTGACTTGGGCCCCACTTATCTCTGAGAGCCGACAGGGAAACTGGGCCTTATCTCTGCAGATGGGCTTCTACTCGCCTCCTGCTCGGGGCCGGAATGCAAAACTGGGCCTTATCTCTGAGATGGGCTTCTGCTCGCCTCCAGTTCGGGGCCGGAATGCAGCTTTATCAAGTCGAC
Source organism: Lissotriton helveticus (assembly GCF_964261635.1). Classification (NCBI taxonomy): domain Eukaryota; kingdom Metazoa; phylum Chordata; class Amphibia; order Caudata; family Salamandridae; genus Lissotriton; species Lissotriton helveticus. Next base: position 1,280,020,295 of record NC_136069.1, read on the forward strand.
CCTTGTTTAACACTGTTAGGACACCCTGGGCTGGGCCTCTTCTCCGAGACTGCTTTAGCAAAAATATCTAATGTGCTGCAGAGAAATGCAACGTGTGCCTTTTTCAGGGTCTGGCATGGAGATGCCTGGTGACAGAGAAATAAGGCCTCTGAATGTGAAGTAATGCAGGGGTTTTTATTCAACATGGCAGATGGTGAGAGGGTAGCGCGTGGGGGCACAAATACATATAAATATGTAATTTTCTTCATTCCCTCCTTGTCCCCAAGCGCACCCCTCTAATACACCTCTATTTTCATCAGGCCGTTAATGTGTTCTTGCAACATGATCTTTTCATTTTCTCTGGTCGGTATGTGTGGGCGGGGTATACAGGCGGTGGCGCACAGACCGCAGATGGCCGGGCCGCATTGGACGCAAAGGCAACAACTGAAGATGATAAGCAGTATTGATCCTACTACAGTCAACACTTTCCATCCCCATGTTGATATTAATCCCCACAACCAGCTGCTTAAGGACCACTCTCCTGCGTCCATGTCCAGCTGATTTGATATCTTGTGTAGCTTGGCAATGGCTTGATATACCGTGGATGCGTTCTCTGGAATAAACACACAACAACGCGTGGAGATCAATTTGCATGCACCACCACAGCCAGCCAGAACGATGTCTAAAACAATGCGATTTTGTAGGGTGATGAGTCTATCCGCGACCACCTCAGCTGTGAGATTAGAGAGGGCACCTGCCGTTGCATCTATCGTGTTTTGCACCACTCGTGTGAGGTGGCGGATGTTCCTGCTGTTTACCATTGGACCCCAAAATGGAATGACTCCGGCAAAGAAGTCTCCCGCCTCCTGCCCTGCTGTATCTTCTGTATCTATGACCCCCCTTCGCCGTCTGTTATAGACAGTCAGAGGCTCAATTTCATGATAGTCCGCAGGGGCAGTGTAGGTGGGGGGAAGGAGAAAAGCAATGTAACAAGTGCCGGACCAGCCCTGTGGGAGCCATGCATAACCTTTATCCCCACATATGAAGTAGGTGTCCTGTGCGGCTATAAGCTGTGTATTGTTTGTTCCATTCAAATTGACTGTGTGATTGCAGATGCTATCACCCATACGTATCTTTCCTTTACTTTGGACACAAAAAGGGGCTTTCGTTGATGCCACAAAAACAGGTGAAACGGATCTTTTTCTCCTGTCCATATACTGATAGTATAACTTATTAGATCTTTTACCGTGGTCAGCATAGGCTTCCTGCTCTAGTGGGGTGCCATATGCCCTGTTCTTTTCACCTGGCCAACATAAAATGTGTAGGTGATTTCGGAGCTGAGACTGCTCTTTTGTGTCAGTATTGGCCATATAGGAAGCTTTGTTTGTTTCCCACCAACCGGTACAAGAGCCTTCATAAGAAAAAGGGAGAGTGATGAAAGGCATGCCTTTGGCAACTGTATGGGGAAGAAGACCACACACCCAGCAGTTGGATGTGTTTATGGCCAGTTGATGTTGTTGTAAAAGGGTGATGAAAGTATTGTTCTTAAATTCATTTCTTCTGTTCTCTAAGTGTACTGGGAGCTCAACATGTGAGTGTACTATGGTGGCGTTCTGTGAGACAGCAGGTGGATAGAGAACATGTAAGAACCAGCCAATACTTATTACCACAATGCTCATAAAAAGTACAATAATCAGAGACACTATACATCTGCTGTGTAATAGCTTGCAGTATTTCTCTCTCATATTAGTCCTTTTTTCTTTACTGTTCACAAGTTTATTCAAGTCAGACATCATGTTCAACTGCTTCACCACCGAGTGGACTTAGACAATCAAACGTCGACTGACCTTCTAGATCTCAGTTTGGAAGTGTACTCTTGCTGGGGAGTCTTTTCCAAAAAAGGGGGCTCAAAGTCTGTACTGTCTTTGTTTTTAGCAAATGTTCCGGTAGTCCCAAAGTATTTTTTACAGTGACTGGCATGCAGCCACCCCTTTCTTCCCTCGAACTTGATGGTCGTCCTCGTTGTTAGCAGGACTAATTTTGGTGCCTTCCACCTGGGGTCCAGAGGGCTCGTCCGGTCGAAGTTCCTCACTAGCACCCAGTCCCCTGGGGCTATGGCATGGTCCTCGACCTGGGTGTTGTCAGGGAAGGCAGCGGCAACCTGCGAACGGCAAGAGAGTAGTGCAGACATCAAGGAAGCCAGGTAATCTGTGAGCATAGTACTGTCAACATCAGTTATTCTTTTAGGTATTGGTGTACCCCACATATTCGGCGGTCTTCCAAAGACCACCTCATATGGGGTAGGCCGGTTCTAGAATGAGCTACCATGCGTGTGTAAAAGAGGGCAACCGGTAAGGCTACCATCCAATCCACGCCCTTTTCTGCACAGACTTTAGCTAATTTTGTTTTGAGGGTCTGGTTATGTCTCTCTACTAGACCTGCTGCTTGTGGATGCCTTACACAATGGAACTTCCAGGTATATCCCAACAGAAGGGACACCTCTTTCATGAGCTCAGAGGAGAAGGGCTGGCCATTGTCTGAGTAAATGACATGTGGCAACCCGTATCTCGGTAAGAACTCCCTCACTAACTGTTTGGCTGTTGTAACTGCAGTATAATCTGGGACTGGGTAAGCTTCTGTCCATCTGGTTAGGGCACACACCACTACCAGGACGTACTTGTGACCTCTACATCTGTCCATTTGGATATAATCCATTTGGAGAACCTCAAAAGGGTGAACAGGGTGGATGAAATCCACCCTGTTCCACTGAGATGCCTTTTCCAGGGTTGAATTGGCAACAAATCATGCAAGTCTTAACTTTCTGTTTTGCTGCCGCTCGCAAGTGTTTGTTAAACCAGATATTCTGCAGGCCATCCAACATCCCCTTCTCTCCCAAGTGTGCCGGGCTATGTGCTGTCTCTATTATCACCTGTACCATAGAATCTGGGAGGAACCATGTCTTTTTGTTTTTAGTCATCCAACCCTGGTCAGTCTGGACCCCTCCTTGTTCAGTCCATTTCTTTATTTCATCTGGAGTGGCATGGGTCTGTATATCTTGTACATATTTGGAGGGATCCCTGACTGTCATAGTCCTTGTCAGTGGTAATACCTGTGAGTTTGTTATGTCAATTGGAGTCTGAGCTGTCTGTTTAGCAGTTCGGTCTGCCAGGTCATTACCTTGGGAAATGACATCTGTGGCCTTGGTGTGTGCTTTGCATTTCAGGATCGCTATGGCTGTAGGTAGGTGTATTGCTTCTAACAAGGCCTGTATGAGAGGGCCATGCTGTATCTTGGCCCCGTGTGAGGTCAGAAAACCTCTCTCCCTCCATAGTACCCCAAAGTCATGAACTACCCCAACGCATATTGTGAATCAGTGTAGATGTTAACCCTTAACTGTTTTGCTCGTTTACAGGCTTGCGTCAAAGCAATGAGCTCTGCTGCTTGTGCTGACAGGATATCTATTCTTTGTGTCTCTATGATCTCATGGGCAGTAGTTACGGCGTATGCTGCCACTAATTCTCCTGCCCCTGTTCTCATGCATGATCCATTTACATAAAACGTTATGTCAGGGTCTGGGAGTGCAACATCTATCAAGTCTCGTCTTGGCTTCGTCACTACATTTATTACTTCCACACAGTCATGGGGTGTGGTGTCATCTGTGCTTGAGGGTAAAAGAGTGGCAGGGTTGAGTATGTTACATCTTTTAATCTCTATGTGGGGTTGAAATAGTGTCAGCTCGTATCCTGTCAATCTTGCTACAGTCAGGTGTTGTGTCTGTGTCCTATTCAGGAGAACTTCCACTGCGTCTGGTACTTGTACTGTCAGGGAGTATCCCAGCACTATCGAGTCAATTTGTCTTATAGCCAAAGCTGTGGCCGCAACAGATTTCAAGCATGCTGGCAGAGCCTGTGCTACAGGGTCCAGTGTACTAGAAAAATAAGCACATGGCTTGTGTTTCCCTGCTTGGTCTTGTGTGAGAACAGATAGTGCTGTTCCATCCCGCTCTGTCACGAACAGGGTGAAGTGTTTCTTGTAATCAGGAGTGGCTAAAACTGGCGCTTGACATAACGCCCATTTTAGTTCCTCAAATGCTAGGGTGTGCTCTGATGTCCAAGGGAGGACGTTAGAGGTGGCCGCCTCCAATGTAGTCAATTGTATGAGTGGCTTGGCTATGTGGGCATACTGGGGAATCCATTGTCTGCAATAGGAAGTAAGGCAAATGAATGCACGTACTTCTTTCTGTGTTTTGGGTTGTCAAATGTTGGAAATCAATTTAATTCGTTCTTGTGTCAGCTGCCTACCCTCCTTGGACAGCAAGTGCCCTAAGTAAGCCACTTGCTGTTCACAGAACTGTAACTTCGAAGGGGACACCTTGTGCCCCTTGTCCGCCAGAAAATGAAGGACCGTGAGGGAAGCCTTTTCACAGTCAGTTTCTGATCTTGCTGTGATGAGAATGTCATCCACGTACTGTATTAATGCTGTGTGAGTAGGCATACTAATACTGTCAAGTTGTCTCTTTAATGCCTGACTGTAAACACTTGGGCTTTCTGTAAAGCCTTGGGGAGCTCTTGTAAATTTGAAGCTGCGTCCTTTTAAACTGAATCCGAAAAGATATTGACTGTCAGGATGTATTGGAATGCTGAAGAATGCATTCTTCAGGTCAATGACCGTGAAAAATGTTGCCTCAGAATCAATGGCAGTAGATAATGAGGAAATGTCTGGGACCACTGGGTATTGTGGGACCACGCATTTGTTCAGTTCTCGAAGGTCAACTACTAGTCTGTAAACTGGGGGTGATTGAGGGTCTGTGCGTTTAAGAACAGGGAGGACGGGGGAGTTACACACATTCGAGTCTGTCTCCACCACCACCCCCTGTTCAATGAGTTCTTGAATTATTTTTAATAAGGCTGTTTCAGCCTCAGGTGGAATCCTGTATTGTCATATTCGGGGTAGGACTACTCCTTCCTTAAGAGTGACCTCGTGTGGTGTTATATCCATGTAAACTACGTCAGTCGAACCTTGTGCCCATAGATACTGTGGGACATCCTGAGGTCTGGGATCAAAATCTCTAACCGTGAAATGCCCTTTGAAATCACGCAAAAACAGTCTTACTCCTTCTGGTGAGCAAGAGATAACTGCTCCCAGTTCTTTTAGGGTCTTTATACCTAGTAAATTTTCTGGACATGTTTTAGTGAGTAGTAGGTCTGTGGTGCGTGTCAGTGGACCCACCCCTGAAGAGACTGGTTCTGATACTTTGTTGGCAATTGGCTTTCCAGAAAATCCCAGGGATATATTCTGTGAGCCCGAGAGAGGTGCCCCCGGGACCTTGTCATGACTAATGGTAGTCCTGCTTGCCACTGTGTCAATCAGAAACTTTCTATCTTGGCCCAGCAAACGAGCATGTACATAAGGACCCTCTTGGTCCACAGGAACTGGGATAAGGGGCAAGCAATCTTCCCTCTTGAGGCTGTTTCATGAAAAAGATTGGTATTCTGGGTAGTCTGACTGCGTGTACTGATACATTTGAGGTGCAGCGGCAGCGGGCGTCTGGACCTGCTGCGGGGTGGGGGCTTGTGTCTGTTGAGTGTTGTACTGTCTGGGTGTATAGGGCCGTTCCTTTGTTTTACCTGTGGCTATATTGTGCTTTAGGACGGGGCATTCCCTTACAAAGTGACCCTGTTGTTTACAATAATGGCAGGTCCCTTTAGTGTGTGCGGTACCATTCTTGTTCGTGTTTGCAGGTACTGTTTGGGCAACTAGCACCTTCATTTTTGTATCTTTCATGCGCTTCTTTTCTTGTTCTTGCTCTTCCCTTATTCTATTTTGGTGGTATTGCACCATCTGTAACATTTGTGAGGGGCTATTTGCTCGCCAAGTGCTCTCAACCTTCAGCACTCTATTCCTAATCTGAGGAAGGGCATTATCTACCAGTTTGGTCACAAAAAGGTGGGGATAGGCCTCACTACTGTGTTTTAAACCACTGTTAACAGCGAAACATTTCTCCAACCTAGTGTAGTAATCGCTCGTGTCTTCCTCTTGTTTCTGTTTACATGCTGAAATTGCATCCCAGTCTTCCTTTTTGGTCGTCAATAGTCTTGGTAAAATTTGTATAAGGAGTTCGGGGAGCCCCTTAATTTTTTCACCAAGGCCATCCCCCGGGGCCCTACCTGCATCTTCAGCTTGCAACTCTGCCCATTTCAATGTTTTATCTCCCACATCCCAGTCTTTCTCTTTAAGTTTCTCGTAAATGCCTGCTGGTAACAAGACCTTTAGTAACCTTAGGATATCAGGGTAAGTATAGTCTCCTATACGGAATATATCTTTTATTTCTCTGTGAAACCCCCCCGGGTCTTTATCATGGGAAGGTAACAACCTCTTCATTTCCAGTATTTCTAGCTTGGTGAGAGGGGTATAGACATATACCCGCTGGACAGTGCCATCTATTTTTCTTATGGGTTGGACCTCTCGCAGAGGGTACTGTCCTCTGGGGCGAGGGTCGGGTGTCATTGAGGCGGACAGGATTTGTTCATATTGGAGACGCAAGTCTAAAATGGTGTTAATCAGTTCTGGGCCCTGTTTCATCCATCTATCTAGTATTACCTTTTCCAGTATTTTATATAATTTGCCAGGGTGGTGATATTGGCTCTCATACAACGTGATCAAGTGTTGGACCATATAGATGCTGGCCAGGCGTTGTTCGAGTGGTGGGAGGCTCAGGAACATCTGGGCCACTATGTCGGGATTATATACATGATGTTGGGACACCCACTGGGTGGCCGACCGAGCCAACTCCCTCTCATGTGGCGTGAGGGGTGGCTCGTCGTCCATCCAATGGTCTAGGGCCTTTTCAGTTGTTTGGAACAAATCCTCAGGAGAGATGTTTGTTTCCTTGTTAACCCTTGTTTTCTGAGGTCGATGGTGTTTGGCGCCATTACAGTGCCGTGCTATGCGCAGAAAATTCATTTTGTCTGCCGCCTCGTTCTTATCCCCTTCCTCTGACACACCATCCCTGCCTTCCTTCTCGGCGTTACGTATTGCTAGTATTTTCTTTTTAATCTTGTTTGTCATTGCTTCTGTCTGCGCTACCTTATCATGTTTACCGTCATTGATGCTGTCACTCCACTCTATTAAACTAACCTCCACGTCCCCATCACCCTCATCAAGTTCCCTGATCAGACAGTTGATAATAAAACGGAGGATGTTGTTCTTAGCTTTTACTTTTCTATTTTCCATAGCTTGAGCTACGCATTCATGGTTCCGTCCTGTTCTGATGAACTCATACAAGGCATCTAAATGTGTATTCATATCAGGCAGTCCATCTAGCTCTGCGATGGCTTGCCTTACTCGTATTGAAATGGCGCTCATTGGACCAGTAATACCTGGCTGTAAATCATATATACATCTAGGGAGTTCAACGTCATCTTTTATTTCCTTATCCCTCCCCCCCTTCCGCACCCCCGGAAGCCTGTTGTTGGTCCTGGACTGGCTGGGGCACGGCCTCTGGTGGGAGCGGGGGAAATGGTGCGTCTATGTAGGCTGGGGGTGGCTCTGCTAGGTAGGCAGAAAGTAACGCCTCTGGTGCCGTTGGTTTAATTTTAAGGGGTACATCTTGGGAAACTTCCTCCTTGATCTCCTCTGAAAGTACAGGGTAGATACCAGTAACAAGAGCGTTTCTCTCCCTATCCATCTGTTCTGATCTGACCTGTTAACCCTCATCTTGTAGCTTCTTTTCTTTAGCCTGTTCTGACATCTGTCTACCTTTCTCAGCTTTGTTGAGTTCTTTCTGGGCTCTCCTATTCGCTTCTTTGCGCCATAAGTCAATGGCTTCTTTTTGAGAAGGCCTTGATTTCCTTTTCCACAGTTCCTCTTCTACTCTCATGATACATTCTGCATCCCACGTTCCCGTAACAGGCCATCTATACATTGCCTCTAAATCCTTTGTATATTCTACCCAGAGATCTAGGTATAAAACGGCGCCTATGCCATGTTTGTTATACATAAAATGGCCAGGCGTATCTCTGGGTGGGACTCTAACTTCTTCTTCCAGCATCCCCTTTCTGGTACCTATTTTACGCAACTTTGAAAACAGCGGCATATTGGAATCTGATCAAAACAATCTAAAAATTAAAACATGTACAGAATACTCTTATGCACTGAAATACAGTACAACCATACCGGTCCCGCAAGCGAGACTCGTCTTTACCGAGCTCATTAAATGAACCCGTCTTTATGCGTTTCCAGTGGTACTCACCGGGAAGCAGAACTTGAGGACCTGGTCATCGGACTCTTGACGCTTGCGCAGGAATGGCGGATCTCTGAAGACCTCGGACTCGGCGCTCTCACTGGTTGGGCTCTGGGTCAGGATGCTCCGCAATCTTCCTCACCGCCTCGTGTGGATGTCTGGTCGCTGTCCGCCTCCTCCGTGGGCCTGAGGGAGTTGGCGGGAAGTCCCGCTGGCGTGTACACTTGAAGTCCGTCTAGGCTGTAGAAGGGGGCAGGGGCCGGACCTACATCACCGGCGCGTGGGGAAGGGGATGCGTCCCTGTTCAGGTGCCAGAATGTGGTAAATAAATTATTTACACTATCGTAATTTCTATAAATACCAAAAAGAGTCAAGCATAAATGAGGAGCAGAGTCCGTGGTGTCAGAGTCAATGGGCTTTATTTCATTAACTCAAGTTAAAGGAGAGCTCCTGCACCAAGCGGGTTCAGGAGAGTTCTGAACTTTATTTACAGAGTACAATATTTATACATTCTTTGCATACATAGGGAGGAGCCCTCCAAGCAGAAGAAAAAAGATATGAGCATGTAGGCGTTCACTGTAATGAGTCATAGGTGGGTGGGTGCATAGAGGGGGTTGCAAGGTCAGCTAAAAACTCGCGCTGCCTGTTTGCGTAACTTTATCAGACTTTTCCACGAGGGCTGTTTCCTTTCTGTTGGTCAGGGAGGGCCCTGGGTGTCAGAGTGACTAGCATGTCTGGTCTTATCTCTAGCTCGGGGCAGCATGCAGATTGCTCTCATCTGTAGAAGTGTTGCTGCTTCATACTAACAAGTTGGTTTATGCCCTTTCTGTCCACCCATTGTGTAACGGTCTTGGCGGTTTCCCTTGACTTGGGCCCCACTTATCTCTGAGAGCCGACAGGGAAACTGGGCCTTATCTCTGCAAATGGGCTTCTACTCGCCTCCTGCTCGGGGCCGGAATGCAAAACTGGGCCTTATCTCTGCAGATGGGCTTCTGCTCGCCTCCTGCTCGGGCCGGAATGCAGCTTTATCAAGTCGACCCTTGTTTAACACTGTTAGGACACCCTGGGCTGGGCCTCTTCTCCGAGACTGCTTTAGCAAAAATATATAATGTGCTGCAGAGAAATGCAATGTGTGCCTTTTTCAGGGTCTGGCATGGAGAGGCCTGGTGACAGAGAAATAAGGCCTCTGAATGTGAAGTAATGCAGGGGTTTTTATTCAACATGGCAGATGGTGAGAGGGTAGCACGTCGGGGCACAAATACATATAAATATGTAATTTTCTTCACCTTCCTAAACTTAAGTAAGTCATCTATGGCATGGATATGGCCAGGGAGTGAGTTCCAAAGTTTTGCAGCCAACACACGGAAGGAACGTCCACCAATCCTACAGAGCTTAAAATGTGGAACAACAACCAAATTTTGCCCCAAACACCTCAGAGAACGAGACGGAATGTAAGGGGTAATAAAGTTCTCCAGAATCCGAGGGGAGGCCAATTTAAGGATCTTAAAGGAGAGACATAAGGTCTTAAAGTCAATCCTTTGCCTGATCGGAAGCCAATGAAGTGCACAAATTGTTCCTTTTGCGGAACAGAACCTTGGTAAACCTACCAAGGCCCTGGCTGCAGCATTCTGCGCACGTTGTAGTCGTGTGATTTCCACTTGATTGGCCCCTAACAAAAGGGAACAAGCATAATCAAGCCGGGACAAAATAGATGCCTGAATAACCAACTGCCTAGTAGGGGCATCAAAGAATTTTAAAACGGGCCTAGGACCACGTAATATCCCAAAACAGGTCGCTGCTACTCTCTTTGTGTGGCCACAGAAGGAAAGGGTCGAATCAAGCCAGACACCTAGGTTTTTAACCTCCAAAGATGGAATTGGAGTAGGGCCGAGCTCTACCGTCATTCTCTGGGTATCAATCTGCGTTAAACACTCTCTTCTCAAGTCCTTTCTGGATACTGCTTCAATAGAAGAGGGATTCGTGTAATAATGTAACTGGCCCATATCTTTAAAAAAGTTATGCACATATCTCAGCCAGGGAATTTTAATGGCTCCTTCCAATTTCAGTATGTCTAAAAGGATGTCTCTGTTTAAGTTAGTCTTGGGTTTTGTCCACAGCCTGTGCCATAATAGCACAGGCGCTATCCTAATAGAGTCAGAAATTAACTGAATACCCAGTTCGGCATGGCAGACACACCCTGAAGTACTTTTCGGTACAGCTAAAATGTATTTTAGAAAGGAGTTTTCGACTATCTGTATAGGGGAAAGATCTGCAAACCCCCATATTCCACTCCCATAAAGTACAGCAAAAACACATTTGGCCTTATATACTTTAATTAGTTCTGCTGGTGCTCGCTTGCCAAGCTTCCGGGCGAAGATGATAAGTGCAGATGTAGAACGTAAAAGGGCTAGTTTTTTGGCAGCCACTGCTTATACCCTGGAGTCATTCTGGGAAAAAAGGATGCCCAGATAGGAGAATTTTTTTGTATCCTCGATCCTTTTACCTTCAATAAAAATGTCTTGTTAATCCTAAAGCCAGTGCCACAACGCATAATAAAAGTTTTTGTGGAATTGACCCTTAGGCCCAGATCTTTCATGAAAAGGGTAAAGCTGTTCACGACTTGTTGAAATCCCACCTGAGTACGTGACATTAAAACAGCGTCGTCGGCATATAATAGGGCTGGTATTGGGCGGTCGTTAATCTCAGGAAAATCCTGCTTACCTTTACATAGGGCTTCTTCCAGCCCGTTTATATACAAATTAAAAAGTAAAGGGGCCAGGACACAGCCCTGCCTGACACCACTCTTAATCAGGAATGTGGCTATACACTCGCCCTTTACCCCATAACGTACGCGTGCCTTGGCGTCAGAATAAAAACTTTAAAGAAAATAAATAATATTTACATCAACCCCCCCAGATCCCCCAACAATTTCCATAATTTCGAGTGGACCACACAGTCAAATGCGGCTGAATGGTCCACAAAGGCTAAAAACTAGTTCCCTTTCTTGGCCCTTGTGTATTGCCCACCAATAAGGAGAGATTCAGACCCTGTTCTACTGTCCCTAGTCCAGCTCTGAATCCATATTGCAGGTCAGATAGGATCGAATTATCATTGGCCCAGTCAATTAAACGCTCTAGTACAACCCGACCTGCAACCTTCGTGGTGGAATCCAGAAGGGAAATTGGTCTGTAACAGCCCGGGTCGTTCCTATCACCTTTTTAAAATATAGGAACGATTACAGACTCAACCCAGGTCGGTAGGAGTCCAGCGTTACAACTCGCATTGAGGACCTGGACAAGGAGAGGTCCCCACAAAGATGTAATTGATTTGAACAATTCAATGGGGACTCAGTCTGGTCCAGGAGCCTTTCCGCCCCGAAAGGCATGTAAAGCCCCTTCGACCTCCTCCAGGGTAAAAGCTAAGGACAAAGAATGAAGAGGATCACTTAAAACTTGAATCCCCACAGAAGTTTCAGCTCCTCCATATACCTGGGTAAAATGCTCTATCCACCGGGTTTCCGGGATAGCTGACTCTATAGTAGGGTTAATATCGCTGGATAAAAAGGGTGTTCTGATTACCTTCCAAAAGCCTGCACTGTCATTGTTTACTGAGGCTAAATGAAGGGCCTCCCAGGCCTCATCCCTAAGTATGTTCTTCCTATCTTTCAGGACTTGATTATAGGCTTGTCTAGCTCTCTTGACTTCTGAGGCGATCCTTGGTTTCCTGTGAAGTTCTTTTTTTTAACAAGTGTAGTTTTGTACACTTTGAATCGAACCACCCCCCGTGCCCTCTTGGCCTTATGTTGTCGGCTAAGACATTCCCTAATTACCTTAGTTATCTTCTTATAAGACATTAATTATACTGTGGGAGTAGTGTCTTCATCAAGGCATGTCTCTATATCTATAAAAAGATTTAACGATAATTTGTTTGAGCATCTCTGTCTGATTCACCATTGCCCAGCGCAGAGAGTAACCGTTAGTGCTCGCAATAGATACATTCTCTAACAGTCGGTCTCTATTATTGATAGCTACAACATTCTTAGACAGTAATGTGACTGTTAGACAGAGCGGGAAATGGTCGCTGAGAGAATTATCAGAGAAATGAAAGGAGTGAAGTCTAGTAGCATGACTACTAGAAGCCAACATAAAATCAATGGTAGAACAACAACCCCAACCACTAAAAGTTGTTGTCATGGGGACAGGTGGTGAGCATAATTCATAACAAAACCAAGATCAACACTGTAAATAAATTCATTCAGTAGGTCCCCTAGAACAGAATGATTAAAATGTAGGGAGCAAACACCATCTTCACACAGAGCCCCACAAACATTAGTCCCAGCATTAACACACACAGTACAATTAAAATCCCCCACCAGAAGTAGCATGATATCTTTCCTATTACTTTTGCTTAACAGACTCAATGATTTATGCATATTCTCGAATACGGTGCGCTGTAAGCCTGAGGGATTATTATTATAAAAGTTCACCATAGCTAAAGAAAATGTTGAGTCAAAGTCCAGGACGAGCAATTGATGATAAAAATCACGAGCAAGCTCAGTAATCAATTCCAGGCTTAAAGTGTTCGACACATACACACACAAACCACCCTTTGCTCTACCACTCTGGGATTCAACAGCAGGAATATGGTACGTCCTGTACCCGTTTAAATGAATGGCTTCCTCAACCCAGGTCTCCTGAAAACAGAGGACTTCATAGTGTCGAACAAAGTCCCACCATAATTGGACATTTAGTTTAGAACCAATACCAGCGATGTTCTAAGATACGATTCAACAGACCTGGTGCTCATCAACAAGTGCAAGAGGTACATGGGTGATTACGTCCTCAGTTGGAGTCATGGTAACATGTACAGATTGAGCTGGATTATTACAACTATCGTGTTTACTATGTACAAACTCGTTACCAGGGTCATGGGTCAATATGACCTTGTCGTTCAGACTCTGTGAATCACCATTTCCACACCATTCCTTAAATTTAAATCATTATCCTCCAGACCACTAAAGACCTCAAAACGATTATAAGTCGGTAGGTAGTGACTAGGCTGTTTTATTTCCCAGTGTCTCTCTGGAGCACGATTGAGGCCAGGATTCAATGCAGGTTCTAAGGGGGGATAGAAATATCCTAAAGATAGAATATTTATATCGTGTGAGGTGACCGACCCGTTCCGCCCCCTCTCTATAATGGTGCGTACCAGGTGTGGGGCCCTAAAGGTTATAACTGCGCAATCTCCTCTTAACAATTTAGGGGAGGGGCCAACCCAGCCAATCCTGCGGACCATTTTGAATTCCGAGACGAGGCATTCCTTCAGACCTGTCTTGGAAGTCAAAAACTGGAGAGCCTTGTTTCTTAAGGTTGACCAGTGTTCAAACGCATTGGTAGCCAGTTGGGGGACATTAGTCAAAACCACCGTATACGGGATTGCTTCTGGGGTAGATTTAAGTTTTGTGAGGAATCATAAGGAATCTCGTAATATCCCTGCTGATTTTTGTTAGTGATCGCAACATCAGTGCTTCCCCCTTCCTTCCCCCTGCAATTACCCTACTCTCAAGGCGGTCAGGGTGATTGGTGGTTATAATAGAATTTGCGGTCTTATTCCTTGTTAGCTCTGAACTTACCACATTAGAGGATGAGCCCGCAATAGACTCTTTCCCTATGCCGGGTGATGTGTAAACTACTGGTTTAGAGGAGACAGACTGTACCAGTTGGTGGGTGCCTTGTGCCAGCTCCTCTATCTTTGATAACCGAGATTCTATGTTGGAGATTTTTAGATGGATGGGTTCCAAAGCAGATACCAAGATAGACTTCAATTTACCCCAAAAAGCATCGTCCTGTAATAAATTTGCAGTGTTAGCTGTTTCTTTCTGCTTAGTTGGACTGCCCAACTCACATGCACCCTCTGCCAGTTTCCTTTTCTTCCCCTTCGAGCAGATAGCATTCTTGCTCTGCTTAGGGGTATTTTTCCTTTTGACCTTAGCAGAAGTAGAAGGAAATTCCGAATTGTGTGTGTTGACGTTTACATTTAGCCTTTTGGCCTCTCGTTGTGACAGTGTGTCTAATCGGGCTATATTCCGGAGATATTAAGGAAACAGGGTTCTCAGGTGAATCTGTTATGGTTAATAGTGGGGGACAAGTAATAGATTCGGGGGATAAGGGAGACACATTATTGGAGTCTGTGCTCGGTGCCATAAGATTAGGAGTCAGGGAGAGTTTGCTCTGAGGGCGTGACGGTTCTAAAGGCAACCTACGTTCAGTAAGTTGAATTTCTCGAACAAGGACAGACTCAGCCCTCACCAGGAAGGCATCCAGTGTCCCCACCACGGTCCTACCTTCATCTTTGTTCATGCTGGAAATACTTCTCACTGAAAACCCCAGCCCTATGCTGCAGATTAGCAACTTCTGGATATCACAGACCACACTACATTAACTGCTGATGAAGACAAGGTAACAGGCCACAGGTAAGATTAAACATCTCAAGAAAAAAACATAAAATTGAGTAAATGTATCTACACCTAGCCAAAGTCCTTGGGAACAGTGTTTAAAGTAAATAGGAAAGTTCAGTGAAGTGTCCCACTGGCTGGTGCAATTTGAACTTTCTTATCGCACAATACAATAGAAACAGAATCCTCCTTATGTTCGGAATCAAAGTTAGTCAGTCAGCTTACTTCGTGTCCAAGATGAGGATGTTAGGGGGGTGGCTTTTATATCCACATGGATGAATAGTGACTTCATAAATGTGCGCTCAGACAGACTTACATTATGAAATGGGCATTGGACAATTGTTCTTGTATTCTTGACTTTTCTAAATGCAATACAAACACTAAGCTAAGATTATACATTTTGAGTTTTTGACAATATTGGGACATTTTATTGTATTCTTTCTGAATATGAAAAAACAATCATGCTTTAATATAGCTGTAAACGTGCCAAATGATGAGTGCAACCACTTCTGTGAGGTGAATAATGATATATGTGGGATTACATTTCCCATGATGCCCCATAATGGATTGAATAGGTGTTTGTATAAAAGGTGTAACATAGAACGGACTCACTTACCGTGAGCAAGACCAGATGGATGAAACGTGTCTGTTCGAGTGAGATGCAGATGGAGATGCTTCATTAATAAATAATGATGCTAATTGAACCCCCAGGAGTGGAGCATGTATCTTTATTGTTTATGGATTGTTTGGTTCACCTACGATGCATGCACCAGCAGTCAGAGTACGCCGGCATTGACCACTTTGTGGAACACACATACATACATGTGTGTTGATTCACCAAAATGCAGGGGGTATCAGAAGTACATCACATTTTTGACCCCATTGACATCACAGGACGTGATGTCATATGACTTTTGACACACTGTCACCCTCCCTTCAGTTGTTTGTGATCTGTCTAACTTTTCTATTATCTGTCACGTCTTTCTAACCTGTTGATGACTCTTGTTCAACCCTACTTAACTGGACTTAATTGTGTCTTTCTCACTGATCTCCTTATAATACATGTTTTCCCCTTTCTCACCTAACTTTCTCACTTGTTCTGTCTCTTTCTCCACTCTGTTTCACCTTTCACCCTACTCTCCACCTACCATATACATCCTTTTTCTCCTGTCTATGTCACAGTATTAATGGTGTCTATTCAATCCCTCTTCGTCTCCCTCAAATATACATCCTTCTGTGTTTGTCTATTGATCTATTACTCTTCTCTCTGTAGTGGCTTCTTCTTTTTGTTATTTTACCCTTATTTCACCTCAAAGTCTTCTACCTTTACATCCTCGCTCTCTTTCTCTGCCCTTCACCCTCCTTCTCTCCCCTGTATTTGCTCCATACTTTCTCCAGTAGCTCACGGGCCGCAGGAGGCACGGAGAAGACCCGCACCACTTGGAACAATAAACCATTGTTTTCCAAGTCAGCTACTGTCCTCTGAGGTCAAGGGGTCACAATGACAGTTTTGGGTTTTGCAGGAGGCAAACCCTGGATTGCAACTGTGACCCCAGGCAACCGCTAAATGACGTCCATGCATATATATATATATATATATATATATATATCTATATATATATATATATATATATATATATATAGATATATATATATATATATATATATATATCTATATATATATATATATATATATATATATAGATATATATATATATATATATATATATCTATATATATGTGTAGGAGAGTAGGGTCTGCTATCCTATGGTCACCCCAAATTTTTGCTTTTTGCTTCACTGGTTTTCGACTACTGAGGCTGTGGGCCTGCTAATCAGACCCCCAGCCTGCTGTTCTCTCACTAAATTAATGACACATGTGCTATAGGCACATACCAATTGGAAATGGACTCCTTGTCAGCCCCTGTAGAATGCACTATAGGTGCACAGGGCACAGGAGCCACTAAGGCCTACCAGGGGCTGCAGCATATCTTTTGCCACCCCTGGCTGGTTCTTAAATTGACACAACTGGCTGATCACTCAGCTGGGGTAAGGTGGTGTACACACCCCTTGCTTAGATATAGTATACCTATGTCTAAACCTATATCTGGACACATGTAAACCTGTGAGCCACTCCTATAGACAGGCCTCACCAATCCTGGAGGCTGGGTGCATGGTTTTTATGTGAGATGGAGCTCTAGCATGAGCTGAGCCTGTCTGCAGCCGTCGGGAACAAATCCCTAAGCTGTTTCAGGATAATGCCATACCATATACTATTAAGTGCCTTATAATCCTCGCGGTTATTTAGCAACTCTGGTTTGGCTTTATCAAAACATGTCGTGTAAGGTGTCATACGCTTTGGAATACCATCCCCTCGCCAGTTCTGGCGACGGGGATGGCATTCCACCCCTCTAGAGGGGTAAGACATGTTACTTCACTTTAATGCGGTTGATTTCTCCAAAGGCCTTAAGATCCACAAAATGGATGCCTCTGCCACAGACAAATGTCTGGACCCCTGGAGCTGGCCGAAACCCAGTCAAGGGGGTCCTGGACAAAGGGTTTCCTGTCACAGGAGGGTGTCACCGCCCTCCAGACAGGAGATAGTGTATTGTAGCAGGGAGGTTTGAAAGAAACCAGACACTGCCTGGGGCGCACAAGGCTGCCCCTTGCATAATCCGGCCAAACCGGTTCTGGGGCACTCCAGCCCTCGTGCCAGGGCGGCCTGGATCAAAGGAAGGGGGTGTATCCACCCACTTCCTGGGTCCCACCCATAGGAGGGGACCTAGCAGGTAATCACGCCCACCAGATTCGAATAAGAGTGGGAGCAGTGCCAATGCACATCAGATTTCCTGGAAGAAACATTTGAAACGATATTCTGGACCCTTCGCCCTCCATCTCAACGTGGAAGCCCGAAGAATCTCCCTTGTGGTCAAGGAGTGACCACCCTGCAGCAGCAGGCACCATCCAGCCCTCGACGTCTACTTAGTTGCAGTTCCCGCCGGAACTCGAGCGACTGAGATCGACGAGATCAAGCCTGCCCAGCTTCTAACAGCCCGATCCACAGTCCCTGCAAAGCTGAGACCCGTGGAGGCGACCGGAAGCGTGGGGCACGCCATCTTGAAGTGACCACGAGACGCTGACCGTGCAGCCCACGAGTGACCCTCGAAGCTGTACACCGGGGTTTGAGAAGCCCCCACCCTGAGCTACTCCTGAGCCGAAGTTCAGCCCTCCACACTCGACGAGTGCTGCGTGGGGCCCTTTGGCACGATTTGGCTCAACGCGTTGGCCCGGTCACTTGCCAGCTGGCTTGTGGTCCCTGTGCCGACGAACTACAAAAGAAGACTCGTGATTCTGGTTGCTCCAGATCCACACCAGCTCCCCTGAAAGGGAGCCCCGACTCTGACCTTCCTGGTCCGAGTAAGACGCCATCTTCCAAGCCCGCGTGGATTGCTCTTACCAAGGCTTGTTTGCTCCAAACCGGAAGCCGACTGCACCGACGGTGAGAGCCTGCGTGGGACAGATCGTGACCTGCTCCTGGACGTCGCAGATGCCCCAGAGCCCACGTGACAGCGAAGAGAAGCGCCTCGACGACCACCTGATTGCGCCCGACATTGCCTGGTTCCGTCCTGGTTCCACCCTGGTCACTGCTGAGTGACCCAGACTCTGTCCCCTCTGCTTTCAGGTACTCTACAACTTGAGTCCACCCTTGGACTCCACCGGACACTTCGTCTTCACCCTGCCTGCAGCCCTTTCAGCTTCAAGCACCAAGAGCCTGCGTGTCAAAACCCGACGCCACTTCGACCCTGTGCACCCACTTCCTGTGGGTGAGGTAACTTTGCTCCGCCGGTGTTCCCACACTGGTGCACACCTCTAGGGTCTGTGTGTTAAGTTTTGTTCCTCTAGGTTCAGCGGAAGTGTCCTTAAACTTTAACTATTTGACTTTTACGCACCATTGGTTAACATTGGTGCATGCGTGCGCTTTCCGCACATCTCCCGAATCCCGAGGGCCATTCCCGACTTCAGCATTGCTTGTCCTGACTGCTCCCAGCGATTCCCTAGGCCCTAGGCCTAACCACTGTTCGAGTGGCCTCTCTTATACCACTTGTTTAGTATATGGTTTGAGTGGCCCCCTGCCCTCATCCATAATTGTGCAACTTTGTATGTTTAAACAGTGCTTTTGATTTAACGCTTGTGCCCCTTTATTCATAAAGAATACTGGGGATTGTTTTTAGTAATAAACACATATATTTTTATAATATATACTTGTGTGGTGTCCTTTCATTTGGTATTACAGGATTGTATGTGGTAAAACAGCTCGCTTAACACGACCTCTTAAGTTAAGCCTTTAGGCTGCTTAGTCCATGCTACCACTAGGATAGCTTGTCTAATAAGGTTGACTTACAACCAGACACCATAAGGGGATTGTTTGGTCAGGTAGTAGGTGGTTCCAGAATTGGAAACATCCCCTACCAGGCCAACTTCTCACATTGGTGAGCAGCGGTGCGGATTTGAGCTTGCTGTTGTTTTACCATTGCAATCTTTATATCAAATTGAAAGATCACATCAAGTACCTCTAGGTACATATAAAATCAAAAGCTTAGCATATTAAGTTCTACTGAACTTAGTAGTTGTAGGTTGAAGGGAGTAGCACACCCCTGACTACAACTCACTAGCAAGGTCCAGTAGGAAAACACTTAGTGTAGGTAAGTGCACCACTTACACCTCACTAGTAACCATGTCCGACACAGGAAAGGCCTCAGGGTCTAGTCCTGTGACAGTTGACCCTACCCAGGCAACTTCTGGATATGACAAACTAACCCGCAGAGACTTGATTGTCTTGTGCAAAGCAAGAGGGTTAAAAAGGGGCAGAAGCCCCACCTGCCTAATCCTGATAGGACTCCTAGAACAGGATGACTTAGAGAGGGCAAAAGCAGCTTCCCTAGATACAGGAACTGAAGGGAACCCCCCTGCAGTTGATCCCCCTGAAGAGGAGGATGATGATGACTTGGATGAGGACTCAGAAGTTGAGGACTTAGAAGTACAGGATCAGGGTAGCCAGGTTCCAGTTGGTAGGCTTAGCCAGGCCAACTTGGACCTACTGGGGAATGGAGAGGGCCAGCACCTCCCCAGAACCCAACATGTGATTCTCCCAGGCAACAGAAGAGTGAGATCTCCCTCAGGGGACTCTCATCTTTCTAGTGCCTCCAGAGAATCAGAGAGAGGCATGAGTGCTTCTCAGAAAGCTGAGCATAGGGCTAGAATGAGGGCTGTCAGACTCCAGATAGAGAGAGAGGAGGTAGCCCTGAGTCAAGCTAAGCTTACCTTAGCTCAAGCTAAACTTGCCTTGGCAAGAGAGCAGAAATTAAGTGGCTTAGATGTCACTGGTGGCAGCAATTTTCCAAGAGAAAAAGACAGGGCCTATGATAATAGAAACCTGACCAAAATTGTGCCCCCCTTTAAAGAAGGGGATGACATCCACAAATGGATGACTGCTCTTGAGAGAGCCTGCATGGTACAGCAGGTTCCTGAGAATCAGTGGGCTGCAATTTTGTGGTACTCCTTTTCTGAGAAAGGGAGGGACAGGCTCCTCACAGTTAGACCTGAGGATGCCAAAAACTACTCTGTTTTGAAGAGTGCTCTCATTGAAGGGTATGGCCTAACCACTGAGCAATACAGGTTGTTGTTCAGAGACACCCAGAAAGCACAGACTCAAGACTGGACTGATTTTGTGGAGTGTGCCACTAAGGCTTTGGAGGGTTGGTTACAGGGAAGTAAAGTTTCAGACTATACAGGATTGTACAATCTTATGATGAGAGAACAGATCCTTAATAACTGTACAAACCAGCTGTTGCATCAATACCTTATTGACTCTGATCTGACCTCTCCCCAAGAATTGGGAAAGAAGGCAGACAAATGGGTCAGAACAAGGATTAAGCAGAAACCCCAGAACCAAGGTGGTGACCAGAAGAAAACAGACCAGAAGGGTGGTAATCAGAATCAGAAAGATAAAGAAAAAGACCAGAAGTCTTCAGGCCCCCAAACTAATAGTAAGGAGGGTGGTTCCCAAAATGGTAACAAGAAGAAGAAGAACAAAGGTCCAAAGACACCTTGGTGTAATACCTGCAAATCAGTTTCACACTGGGGCAGTGAGTGCACCAAGGCAAATCCAGTTCCCACCACTACAGCTCCTAAAGCAACTGCAACCCCAAGTACAGTAAGCAGTGGTGGAACACAGTCCAAGGGTGTAGCTGGGTTGACCCTGGGTATTGAAGTAGGATCTGGCCTAGTCAGAGTCCCTACACAGGCAGTTCTCCTGTATGATGTGGACATTGAGTTGCCCACTGCAGTAAGCCCCACTAACCTGGGCAAATACAGGCAGACTCCCTTAATAAATGAGAAACTGGCTCAAGCTTACAGGGACACATGTGCTAGTGTCACCATGGTGACCCCTGGCTTTGTGGACCCTGGACAGATTGTACTAGGAGAGAGCTACCTAGTAACCAATGCAAGCAACTCCACTACCTCCCATAGTGTGGCAGTTGTGAACTTCTCCTGGGGAGGGGTTGATGGCCTAAAGAAAGTTGTGGTGAGTGCAGACCTACCAGTAGACTGTCTGTTAGGCAATGACCTTGAAAGCTCAGCTCAGAAGTGGAGTACAGGACTCATGCAGAAATGCTAGGGATTTCAGAGCATGTCCTTGCCATGACAAGGGCTCAGGCTAAGAAGTGCCTTCCTGAACCAGTGGTGGATCTTGAGACCATAGACCAGCCACAACCCAAGAGAAGGAGCAAGAGAGGAAAGGCCTCGCCTTCCACCTTGCCCCAGGTTGAGGATCAGGTTTCAGAGGAAACTGATTCTGCAGTCCAAGAGGAGACTGTCTCTGAGGAGCTTGAACCTGACCAGGTTGAGTTTCTGGGGACAGGGGGACCCTCAAGGGCAGACCTGAGGCAGGCTCAATTAGATTGCCCTTCCCTTGAACCCCTCAGACAGCAGGCTGCTGCTGAGGCTGCTGGGGATGCCCAAGGTACCCATACAGTGTATTGGGATGAGGGACTCCTTTACTCAGAGGCTAGAACCCCCAAGCCTGGCATGACCAGGAGGTTGGTGATACCTCTGCAGTTTAGGGGATTCCTCCTTACCTTGGCCCATGATATTCCCCTTGCAGGACACTTAGGCCAGAACAAGACGTGGGACAGGCTTGTTCCACACTTTCACTGGCCTCACATGTCAGAGGATGTCAAGGAGTTTTGTCGCTCCTGTGTCACTTGCCAAGCCAGTGGTAAGTCAGGTGGCACAACAAAGGCCCCCCTAATTCCACTACCTGTGGTGGGGGTCCCCTTTGAGAGAGTTGGAATTGATATTGTGGGTCCAATGGACCCCCAAACAGCATCTGGGAACAGATTCATACTGGTGGTAGTGGATCATGCCACCAGGTACCCAGAGGCTATTCCCCTAAGGACCACCACAGCACCTGTGGTGGCAAAAGCCCTCATTGCAGTTTTCTCAAGAGTGGGCTTTCCTAAGGAGGTACTATCAGATAGAGGGACAAATTTTATGTCCAGCTATCTAAAAGCAATGTGGAAGGAATGTGGAGTAAACTATAAGTTTACCACCCCATATCATCCACAATGCAATGGGCTTGTGGAGAGATTTAACAAGACCCTTAAAGGCATGATAAAAGGACTACCAGAGAAGCTCAGGCGGAAATGGGACATTCTTTTACCCTGCCTGCTCTTTGCTTACAGAGAGGTCCCACAGAAGGGGGTTGGCTACAGCCCTTTTGAACTTTTGTTTGGCCACCCTGTGAGAGGTCCATTGTGTTTGGTGAAGGAAGGATGGGAGTTACCTCTCAAAAAGCCCAAACTAGACATAGTGGACTATGTACTTGGTCTCCGCTCCAGGATGGCTGAGTACATGGAAAGAGCATCCAAAAACCTGGAGGCCAGCCAAGAATTGCAGAAAGCTTGGCATGACCAAAAGGCTGTACTGGTAGAGTTCCAACCAGGACAGAAGGTATGGGTACTGGAGCCAGTGGCTCCAGCAGCACTCCAAGACAAATGGAGTGGACCCTATCCTATTATTGAGAAGAAAGGGGAAGTCACCTACTTGGTAGACTTTGGAACACCCAGGAGCCCTCACAGGGTAATCCATGTGAATCGCTTGAAAGCATTTGTAGACAGGGAAGACATGAGCTTGCTCATGGCCACAGATGGGGAACAGGAGGAAGAGAGTGACCCTCTCCCAGACCTGCTTTCCCAGAACCCTGATGATGGTTCAGTTGATGGAGTAGCCTTGGCAGGCAGCCTCACTGACCAGCAACAGAGGGACTGCAGACAAGTTTTGCAGGCTCACAGGCAAATGTTTTCACTCACACCCAGCCAAACTGACTGGTGTACCCATGTTGTGGACACTGGTGACAGTCTGCCTGTCAAGAATAAGATCTACAGGCAACCTGATCATGTCAGGGATTGCATCAAGGCTGAGGTGCAAAAGATGTTGGAGCTTGGAGTGATTGAGCCATCAGAGAGCCCATGGGCCAGCCCAGTAGTCCTGGTGCCAAAACCTCATACCCAAGATGGTAAGAGAGAAATGAGGTTTTGCGTGGATTACAGGGGTCTCAATGCTGTCACTAGGACAGATGCTCACCCCATTCCAAGAGCAGATGAGCTCATTGACAGATTGGCTTCTGCCAAGTTTCTGAGCACATTTGATCTGACAGCTGGCTACTGGCAAATCAGACTAGCTGAGGAGTCAAAAGCCAAAACAGCATTCTCTACCCCTAGTGGACATTATCAGTTTGTGGTAATGCCCTTTGGTTTGAAGAATGCACCTGCCACTTTTCAAAGGTTGGTGAACCAAGTCCTTACTGGGTTGGATGACTTTTGTGCAGCTTATCTGGATGATATTGCTGTCTTTAGCTCCACCTGGGAGGATCACCTGATCCACCTGAAGAAAGTTTTGGAGGCCCTGCAAAAGGCAGGCCTAACTATCAAGGCCACAAAGTGCCAGATAGGGCAGAGTAAGGTTGTATACCTGGGCCACCTAGTAGGTGGAGGCCAGGTTCAGCCACTGGAAAGCAAAATCCAGGCCATACAGGACTGGGCTCCTCCAGTTACCCAGACACAAGTCAGAGCCTTCTTGGGCCTGACTGGGTATTACAGAAAGTTTGTGAAAAACTATGGGTCTATAGTGACACCATTAAATGACTTGACATCCAAGAAGATGCCAAAAAAGGTTCAGTGGACAGTTAGCTGTCAGAAGGCATTTGAAGACCTGAAGAAGGCCATGTGCTCTGCACCTATCCTAAAGAGTCCTGACTACTCCAAACAGTTCATTGTTCAGACAGATGCTTCTGAGTTGGGGGTGGGAGCTGTACTCTCACAACTTAATCAAGATGGTCAAGACCAGCCAATTGCTTTCATTAGCAGGAGGCTAACCCCAAGAGAAAAACGTTGGTCAGCCATTGAGAGGGAGGCCTTTGCTGTGGTTTGGGCATTAAAGAAGTTGAGGTCCTACTTGTTTGGAACTCACTTCCTGGTGCAAACAGACCATAAGCCCCTCTTATGGCTTAATCAGATGAAGGGTGAAAATCCCAAACTGCTCAGGTGGTCCATTTCCCTACAGGGGATGGACTTTACAGTGGAGCACCGCCCAGGGACTGACCATGGTAATGCAGATGGTCTCTCCAGGTACTTCCACTTAGAACATGAAGACTTATCTGGTCAAGGTTAGTTTAATGTCCCTGCGTTTGGGGGGGGGTTGTGTAGGAGAGTAGGGTCTGCTATCCTATGGTCACCCCAAATTTTTGCTTTTTGCTTCACTGGTTTTCGACTACTGAGGCTGTGGGCCTGCTAATCAGACCCCCAGCCTGCTGTTCTCTCACTAAATTAATGACACATGTGCTATAGGCACATACCAATTGGAAATGGACTCCTTGTCAGCCCCTGTAGAATGCACTATAGGTGCACAGGGCACAGGAGCCACTAAGGCCTACCAGGGGCTGCAGCATATCTTTTGCCACCCCTGGCTGGTTCTTAAATTGACACAACTGGCTGATCACTCAGCTGGGGTAAGGTGGTGTACACACCCCTTGCTTAGATATAGTATACCTATGTCTAAACCTATATCTGGACACATGTAAACCTGTGAGCCACTCCTATAGACAGGCCTCACCAATCCTGGAGGCTGGGTGCATGGTTTTTATGTGAGATGGAGCTCTAGCATGAGCTGAGCCTGTCTGCAGCCGTCGGGAACAAATCCCTAAGCTGTTTCAGGATAATGCCATACCATATACTATTAAGTGCCTTATAATCCTCGCGGTTATTTAGCAACTCTGGTTTGGCTTTATCAAAACATGTCGTGTAAGGTGTCATACGCTTTGGAATACCATCCCCTCGCCAGTTCTGGCGACGGGGATGGCATTCCACCCCTCTAGAGGGGTAAGACATGTTACTTCACTTTAATGCGGTTGATTTCTCCAAAGGCCTTAAGATCCACAAAATGGATGCCTCTGCCACAGACAAATGTCTGGACCCCTGGAGCTGGCCGAAACCCAGTCAAGGGGGTCCTGGACAAAGGGTTTCCTGTCACAGGAGGGTGTCACCGCCCTCCAGACAGGAGATAGTGTATTGTAGCAGGGAGGTTTGAAAGAAACCAGACACTGCCTGGGGCGCACAAGGCTGCCCCTTGCATAATCCGGCCAAACCGGTTCTGGGGCACTCCAGCCCTCGTGCCAGGGCGGCCTGGATCAAAGGAAGGGGGTGTATCCACCCACTTCCTGGGTCCCACCCATAGGAGGGGACCTAGCAGGTAATCACGCCCACCAGATTCGAATAAGAGTGGGAGCAGTGCCAATGCACATCAGATTTCCTGGAAGAAACATTTGAAACGATATTCTGGACCCTTCGCCCTCCATCTCAACGTGGAAGCCCGAAGAATCTCCCTTGTGGTCAAGGAGTGACCACCCTGCAGCAGCAGGCACCATCCAGCCCTCGACGTCTACTTAGTTGCAGTTCCCGCCGGAACTCGAGCGACTGAGATCGACGAGATCAAGCCTGCCCAGCTTCTAACAGCCCGATCCACAGTCCTTGCAAAGCTGAGACCCGTGGAGGCGACCGGAAGCGTGGGGCACGCCATCTTGAAGTGACCACGAGACGCTGACCGTGCAGCCCACGAGTGACCCTCGAAGCTGTACACCGGGGTTTGAGAAGCCCCCACCCTGAGCTACTCCTGAGCCGAAGTTCAGCCCTCCACACTCGACGAGTGCTGCGTGGGGCCCTTTGGCACGATTTGGCTCAACGCGTTGGCCCGGTCACTTGCCAGCTGGCTTGTGGTCCCTGTGCCGACGAACTACAAAAGAAGACTCGTGATTCTGGTTGCTCCAGATCCACACCAGCTCCCCTGAAAGGGAGCCCCGACTCTGACCTTCCTGGTCCGAGTAAGACGCCATCTTCCAAGCCCGCGTGGATTGCTCTTACCAAGGCTTGTTTGCTCCAAACCGGAAGCCGACTGCACCGACGGTGAGAGCCTGCGTGGGACAGATCGTGACCTGCTCCTGGACGTCGCAGATGCCCCAGAGCCCACGTGACAGCGAAGAGAAGCGCCTCGACGACCACCTGATTGCGCCCGACATTGCCTGGTTCCGTCCTGGTTCCACCCTGGTCACTGCTGAGTGACCCAGACTCTGTCCCCTCTGCTTTCAGGTACTCTACAACTTGAGTCCACCCTTGGACTCCACCGGACACTTCGTCTTCACCCTGCCTGCAGCCCTTTCAGCTTCAAGCACCAAGAGCCTGCGTGTCAAAACCCGACGCCACTTCGACCCTGTGCACCCACTTCCTGTGGGTGAGGTAACTTTGCTCCGCCGGTGTTCCCACACTGGTGCACACCTCTAGGGTCTGTGTGTTAAGTTTTGTTCCTCTAGGTTCAGCGGAAGTGTCCTTAAACTTTAACTATTTGACTTTTACGCACCATTGGTTAACATTGGTGCATGCGTGCGCTTTCCGCACATCTCCCGAATCCCGAGGGCCATTCCCGACTTCAGCATTGCTTGTCCTGACTGCTCCCAGCGATTCCCTAGGCCCTAGGCCTAACCACTGTTCGAGTGGCCTCTCTTATACCACTTGTTTAGTATATGGTTTGAGTGGCCCCCTGCCCTCATCCATAATTGTGCAACTTTGTATGTTTAAACAGTGCTTTTGATTTAACGCTTGTGCCCCTTTATTCATAAAGAATACTGGGGATTGTTTTTAGTAATAAACACATATATTTTTATAATATATACTTGTGTGGTGTCCTTTCATTTGGTATTACAGGATTGTATGTGGTAAAACAGCTCGCTTAACACGACCTCTTAAGTTAAGCCTTTAGGCTGCTTAGTCCATGCTACCACTAGGATAGCTTGTCTAATAAGGTTGACTTACAACCAGACACCATAAGGGGATTGTTTGGTCAGGTAGTAGGTGGTTCCAGAATTGGAAACATCCCCTACCAGGCCAACTTCTCACAATATATATATATATTCAAAGGATAATCCGGCAGCAAGGCAGGCTTCACTTTTCTTGAATACACGGACACGGACCCAAATTCAGTGCAAAGTGATTCATTCGAAGTTGGTGCTCCCAGCCATCATGACGCGTTTCACACTACACAGAGCGCTTGATCACATGACATCACATATATATATATATATTTTTTTTCCTCAGCCCCCGCTTGACGATTCACCCCAACACTTTCAAGACAGGAGCTGACCAGTGCGCCTCACTACTTTGGGAAATTTCGCAAAGATTCGTCAACCGGCCCCAAAGTTATTGGGAAAACAGAAAACGCTTTTCCTATGGAAACTAGGTCCTAACTATAATTACCTACTGGCAACTGCCAGTAGGTAATACATATATATATATATATATATATATATATATATATATATATATATATATATATATATATATATATATATTCACTGAAAAAACCATAGGTTATAGACCATATATAGTTAGGAATTAGCATTTACAAAACCTTGAAAATTCACTGAAAAAACCATAGGTTATAGACCATATATAGTTAGGAATTAGCATTTAAAAAACCTTATTTTACTCACACAAAACCATTGAAATTCCATATATAGTTAGTTGCACTAACTATATATCGCGCACCCGCAATCCACTGCTGATGATGTCACATATTACATCATTCATGACATGGTCAGTGACATCACTGATGACATCACTGATGACATCTCAAATGACATCACTGATGACATCACTGATGACATCATCCAGTGACTGTGTGTTTCTGTAAAGTTTAAATATGTTTTACATATTGAAGAATGAGTAGATGTATAAGTGTCTGGACGAAGGATTTAGTAGGTGCGTGACTGAATGTATGAGTGAGTGATTAAATGTGTCTCACTGAGTGCATGGGTTAGTGACTAAACTGTCTTAATTTGTGCATCATTATGTCTGTTGTTCTGTAAACTGCTGCATGTGTTGATCAGTAGCTATATGATTAACTATATGGGTTATTGATTGATTGTCCAAGTATTTGTATGGGAGACTGAGTGTGTGTGTGGCTGGCTGGGAGGTGTGTGACTCTGTGCAGATCAATGTGTACTTGTATCAATGATTGTATAAGAAAGTAAGTATGTGTTAGTATATGTTTGAAAATGTAAGGTGCTCTATGTTTAACTGTATAGACAAGAAAATGGAAGTGTGATTGATTCTTTACAGGACTGACTAGGTGTGTGAGTAACTCCATGGATGAGTGGCAGAGTGTGAGTGTCTGTATAGGTGTATGAGTGCATATGATAGTGTTGTAAAGATGAGTGATTGTATGTATGAATGATTGTATGAGTGAATGTGTGTGTAGATGTAGGAATCAGTGAGTGCATATGTAGTAACTAGTATTGGTGTGTCAATGGTTTCAAAAATTATACTCTGTATTTAACACTGGGTGAAACAGAGGTTATATTAAAATGTGAGGAGATGCATTGTATTGTCACATGAATGATATCATCAGTGATGTGGTCATTGATGTCAAATGAGATGTCATCAGTGATGTCATCAGTGATGTCATTTGAGATGTCATCAGTGATGTCATCAGTGATGTCACTGACCATGTCATGAATGATGTAATATGTGACATCATCAGCAGTGGATTGCGGGTGCGCGATATATAGTTAGTGCAACTAACTATATATGGAATTTCAATGGTTTTGTGTGAGTAAAATAAGGTTTTTTAAATGCTAATTCCTAACTATATATGGTCTATAACCTATGGTTTTTTCAGTGAATTTTCAAGGTTTTGTAAATGCTAATTCCTAACTATATATGGTCTATAACCTATGGTTTTTTCAGTGAATTTCAGTGGTTTTTTAATAGCAAATATCATAAGCTGTCGAATGTCAAGTATGTGGTAAGTGAAAACATTTTCGTGTTTATGCACACTGATCTGCTTTGAATGGTGCCCCCCCCTCATTTCTATTAGGAGTACTCTCTCTTTGCAGATAGTGAAAGGTAGTTAACGCAGGCCTTTGCCCCCATTGTAATACGTCGTGCCTGCTTCTCTCTCCATTTGATTGATTGTTATCCAAGCATTTACTGTTTTAGAATTGGTTCTCTTTGGTTCATTCTCTATTTACAAACAGACACAGAGTCGCAATACTCTGTTTAGTCTTTGCAGATAACGAAAAATCGTGTAAAAAAAAAGAAAAGGAATCGAGCAAAATCAGTAGGCCACTAATGGGATCTCTTTTTGACCTCGCTAAAATAGAAACATTAGGAACAACCCCTCATGACAAATACAAAACTAGTGAGATGAACTGAACTCCACACAATGATGGCTGCAAAACAGCTCGGCTCCGCCACCCACCCCGCCCAAAATAACGATAAAGAGCGGCTGCCATGATTGGTTGCGGAATGGCCACGACGGAGCTACGAAATGGTGGTGCTCTCATGCTAACCCCAGCTTCAGTCTGAAACATCCAGAAACACTGTAGACTACCAATTCGATCAGTTCCGGTAGCGCTCCAATGTAACCCGGTAGAGAAGAACTAGCCCTCCCCTCTTTGACTGATGGTTCTTGTTGCCTGTCCCTTCTGTTGTCATTTAACAGAACTATTTAGCCTGCTGAAAGGGGTTGTGTTCCGACCGCTGGTTGGTGGAGACATTTTGACTATATTCTGGACCTGCGTTGTCGCGTAATGCGTCATATGACGCGCCGCGTTAGCGCATCCGGAAGTCATCCGGGGCGCGACGCGCAGCGCGTAACGTAAGCATAACAAGTCATGTGACTTGTTAATAAAACTTTTCATTGGTTCATTTTACTTTTCTTATTCTAATGATGAAAGGCTTGGTCATATGACCTAAAAATTACGCTTTTTATTACTTCCGAACATTATTTTTTCTTAAATATATGTTATAATGTTCCAGGCTAATGTACTTTCCCGGAAAATTTACAACTGTCCTGCAAGTAAAATATATTCTTTTTTCGAGAAAAAGAGCGTTTCTTCGTCCCATGATGGAGCCGTTGAGCAAAAGAGGGTCGACCTGCTGTCTTAGTCGCCGATACGCCTGAATATGAGATTCTTATCGATCACTTTATGTTGCAGGAGTAGAAAACACAACAGCCCTTGACCATTTATCTTTACTGCGTTCCTGCGTATTATACCTTTTACCCTTCATGTAATTGGTCTGCTTTATTTCACTTGCCTTTTAATGATTCTAAAACAGTGACTATTATTAAAAACTTTACCAATGTATATACTACTACCATGTTTTCTTTTAAAAACCTTTATTGTGAAAATGTCATTATACAAATACGAGCCTATAACCACGTGGGCCGGCCTCGGAGCAAACTGTAATCGTATATGATGAGTAGACATTTACACTGTAGAGGAACGTAACGGGCGGGCCATTAGGTTGCAAGAACTAAGGTGTCTAACAGTTGCGGAATCGGTGGACGTACATTTTATAATTAAAATACGACAGGGCCAGTTACAATAAAATTATCTAGATATACATTTGCGGGCAAGTACCATGGGTGACGTTAATTCGAACTTTCAATAGTACAGTAATCAATAACACATCAGAACTTAATATCAATAGGGATGTCGAAATATTCAATCAATTCTCGTCCCCGCCCGCCATATGCTTCAAAACTGCATACGTATCTCGTGATTTCAAGGTTCTGCAACCAGTACACAACAAGGAGTTACGAGTCCCATTTATTCCGGCGCCATTTTGGGCGAGGACGGGCAGGTCCAGGATATAGTCAAAATGTCTCTACCAACCATCGACTATGATGATGTTCATATGCTGTATTCATTAGAGTAACACTCATCTGTCCACATGAAATTAATTTGCCACAATCTAAACATGTCATTTTAATCTTTCCAAAGTTCTAAATATTTGGGACCATTTCCCTTGTCTCTGATGCTGTCAGTGCCACTTCTTTGATGAATGTACTGGCAGGTCGGGGGTTCTCCTCCAAATCTCTCTTTTATGCAGCACTATAATTAATTGGTGCCACCTCTCCATATGACGATGCATGGTATAGTTACCATAACTATATTTTTTTTCGGTTCCTCTGGAGAGTACATCGTGGCAGATGAAGCGTGTAACGTACCGGGCATTTACCTTTTTTTGCATGTACAGGAAAGGAAAAAAAAAAATCGAGCGTCCGAGTTCTAAAGTGTCCCAGGGCCATTTTAGTAGACCAGGCCCAAATCCAAAGAACAAGCCGCCATTTTGAGAGTCCTGTTGCAGCCGCCTGTCGCTGTAGCATCAAGAGCAGCCGAAACTCAGCTGAATGGCAACTGAAACGGTAAAGGGGCGCCCCACTACAGCAGACGAGCCTCCACCTAGGAAGGCCCGTTCACGCCGCCTCCCCCCCCCCCCGTCGGGCACCCCACACCGTTATTCGGAGCAGTATTGTAGGATGGCCACACCAGTGCGGCAACTTGCTAGACATCACCTCGGTGGTAACCGAATCTCAGCGCCTTGTGGTGTCTTCTATTCAGAAAACATTGTTGTGCTGCCTTCGACCTATTCGCCGCAAGTGCGCACGCAACTCAGCTGCATAGCTTGCTAGACACCACCTCGGTGCCATCCGGATCTTGGAATCTCAGCGCCTTTTGGTGTCTTCTCTTCAGAAAATATTGTTGCGCTGCCTTTGGCCCCATTCGCACATCGGTCCGCTACTGACGCCATCTCACAGGCTAATGGGGCGCCCCACGCCGAGTTTCAGCATTGTAGGATGACCACACCAGTACAGCAACTTGCTAGACATCACCTCGGTGCCATCCGGATCTTCGCATCTCAACGCCTAGTGGTATCTTCCATACAGAAAATATTGTTGCGCTGCCTTTGGCCCCATTCGCACATCGGTCCGCTACTGACACCATCTCACAGGCCAACAGGGCGCCCCACGCCGACTTTCAGCATTGTAGGATAGCCACACCAGTGCACCTTACTAGACACCACCTCGGTGCCATCCGGATCTTGGCATCTCAGCGCCTTGTGGTGTCTTCTATTCAGAAAATATTGTTGCGCTGCCTTTGGCCCCATTCGCACATCGGTCCGCTACTGACGCCATCTCACAGGCCAACGGGGCGCCCCACGCCGACTTTCAACATTGTAGGATGGCCACACCAGTGCGACAACTTGCTAGACACCACCTCGGTGCCATCCGGATCTTGGCGCGTTGTGCTGCCTTCGGCCTATTCGCACATTGGTCCGCTACTGACGCGAACTCACAGGCCAACAGGGCGCCCCACGCCGACTTTCAGCATTGTAGGATGGCCACACCAGTGCTGCAACTTGCTGGACACCACCTCGGTGCCATCCGGATCTTGGCGCGTTGTGTTGCCTTCGGCCTATTCGCACACCGGTCCGCTACTGACGCCGCCTCACGTGCCAACGTATTTTCTCCGCATTTTATACCCTATGCCGCATAACAGGTCATGTGACTGGTTTATAAAACTTTTCATTGGTTCATTTTACTTTTGGTTTCCTAATGATGGAAGGCTTGATCATATGACCTAAAAACAACACTTTTCATTGGATGAAAACTTTTTTTTTTCCCCAAACGATGAAAGCCCCACCTTGTTTCTGGATGTTTCAGACTGAAGCTGGCGTCACCATGAAAGCACCACCATCTCGTGGCTCCGTCGTAGTCATTCCGCGAGCAATCATGGCAGCCGCTCCCCACCAGAAGCCTGCAGGAGTCGGGGGCCCCCAAAACTTTTGATGAATCCTCAAGGCGGAGGGGACGCTTTCGAGAATGGGGTCCAAGACCTAGCAGACAAGCGTCCGATTTCCAAGGTGTCCCAGGGCCATTTCAGTGGACCAGGCCCAAAAAGGAAACAGCCTGCCGCCATTTTGAGAGTCCTGTGACAGCCGCCTATCGCTGCACCGCAAGAGTGGGCGCAACTCAGCTGAATTGCGGCTTTTGACACAGTGGACCAAAAGCGGACGGAATGGCAACTGAAGCGGTAAAGGGGCGCCCCACTACAACAGACGAGACTCCACCTGGAGAGGCCCGTTCACGCCGCCTCCCCCGGGGCACCCCACGCCGTTATTCGGAGCAGCATTGTAGGATACCAAAACCAGTGCGGCAACTTACTGGACATCACCTTGGTGCCATCGTTCTGCTGCCTTGGAACTATTCGCACAACAGTTTGCTACTGATGACCCACCCCCCGCGACGCCCCACGCCGGATGCCGAAATCAGTGAAATCTGGACGTTGTGCTGCGTTGGGACTATTCGCACAGCCGACCGCTACTTCGTTGTTTTTCCCTAAAAATGTTTATATGTTATTACTGTTTTTGTTTTCTTGTATATATTTATAAGTTATTAAAGTTTTATAATCTTACTACTTTGTTGGAGTGCTATATATTTTTAATGTGACACATAATTGTAAAAACTTTGATGTACAAAGAGTCATCCCTGGAATCTTCCGCTTCAGGCTCGGTCCCCTCCCCAATCACAATACAGGATGGTTTTCAGATAATAGGAACGCGTCTGCTGTGACGGATCTCATCGAGTGTGGGCCTTCATCTACTATAACTCCTTTGAAGAGGGGTGATTCTTTACAGCTGGGGCCATAAACTACATCTGCAGGGCTAGCTGATACCCTAGGACCGGCCTGGACAATCGGACACAGAGGAAAAGGAGTGTCAGAGGGTGCGGTAGTGAATAGGGCGAAAGGGAGGTGTCGGGCGGGCACAGGGTGTGATTCTCAGTGAAGAGCAGCGCAGATGGGGGGTGGTTTATTACCCATGCATAAGACAGAGAGCGGGGGTGACCACTGCCTGGGGGAGATGCTTGCGAGGGTGGGGAGCCATGCTAAGGATCGACAGCGTGCAGAGAGTGGGTCTGGTCAAGGCATCTAAAATGACTGCCGTGCACGACAAAAGTGTGGCATTTGAAAAAAGGCAAGATGGCGCAGACAATGTTTTTCAACACTTCCTGATTTCCTTCGAATCGAACGTTAACAGACGTTGGGGCATATTACCAAAGTTAAGCGATATTTATCCCTAACGATGCTTAGCAACGAATTTTTTACCGCTAAGCATCTTCAGAAATTATCGCAGATAAACCTTGCTATTATCAAGGTTTATCGCAAATACGATAAAAAACGACCGCAATGCATTAATATCGCTGAAAACTCAGCGATATTCATGCATTACCGAGCTAATGCTCTTAGCCATGTTATCCACCTCCCATTGGATAACATGGCTAAGAACTGCTCAGGGCAGGTGGTAGCTTTTGGAGATATTCGCGCTTATCGCGAATATTTCCAAAAGTTGGTAATAGGAGATAGCGATGTTAGCGACTGTTTCCAGTCGCTAACATCTTGGCATGCCCACTTTGCATGTCATTAGTGATAAATATCACTCACATGCAAAGTGGGGCCCAAGATGGTCGCTATCTCCTACTAGCCGTCGCTAACTGGTGTTAGCAACAGCTAGGTAATACAGAGATAATTTTATCTCCGCGAAGCGGAGCGCTGTTACAGATATATATCTTGTTTTTGAACGTTAATTTCTCAAAATCCACTGAAGCACATATATTGAGACCTAGCAAAGGCACATCGAGCTACCAGTCCCTACAATTTTGCCAAGTTTCGTGCAAATCCATTCAGCAGTTCGATTATTATTATTTATTTATTTTTTGCCCCGCGGGGCCCTTTTAAAACCTCCACATCAAACCTAAGAGGTCAAGGAGGATCTACTATGCCCCCTTATGGTCATTTGCCCCTTCGCTTTGGCCTCCTCTTGTCTCTCGATCCTACCGAGAGACAAGATGGCGGCCGCTACGGACTGTTTGGAATGTTTACAGACGCCGGAGAACCAATCAGCTTCGCAAACCTCCGTTACTCGAAGCGGAGCGCTGTTACAGATATATATCTTTTTTTGAACGTTAATTTCTCAAAATCCACTGGAGCACATATATTGAGACCTAGCAAAGGCACATCGGGCTACCAGTCCCTAATATTTTACCAAGTTTCGTGCAAATCCATTCAGCCGTTCGATTATTATTATTATTTTTTTTTTTTGCCCCGCGGGGCCCTTTTAAAACCTCCACATCAAACCTAGGGGGTCAGCGAGGATCTACTATGCCCCCTTATGGTCATTTGCCCCTTCGCTTTGGCCTCATCTTGTCTCTCGATCCCGACCGAGAGACAAGATGGCGGCCGCTACGGACTGTTTGGAATGTTCACAGACGCCGGAGAACCAATCAGCTTCGCTTCACAAAGCTCCGTACCGCATAAAGTCCGCGAACCGGAGCGCTGCCCGGTCCGCTGTTACAGATATATATCTTTTTTTGAACGTTAATTTCTCAAAATCCACTGAAGCACATATATTGAGACCTAGCAAAGGCACATCGGGCTACCAGTCCCTACAATTTTGCCAAGTTTCGTGCAAATCCATTCAGCCGTTCAGGCAAAAAGTGAGGCCAACCGCCCTATGGAAAACTCAATGTTAAAAACACGTTTTGGGACCCCCCTTTTTTCTCGGCCCCCCCTTGACGAACCCCCCCCAAATTTTCAAGGGCTGCTCAGAAACAAAATGTGCCATTTTCCTGAAAATTTCAGCCAATTCCGTCCACAAACGCCAAAGTTATTAGACATAGAATTTTCAAAAATCCCACAGAGAAAAAATCCTAACTATATATACCTACTGGCGACCGCCAGTAGGTAATATATATATAGATAGATATAGATATATATAGATATATATAGATATATAGATATATATATATATAGATGTACATATATATCTAAAATATATAAAACCAGAGAAATTCACCAGTTATAATTAATTCAGCTAACTATAACTTGCGCGCCCGCAATGCACTGCTGATGACGTCACATATTATTATATCACTCATGACAGGGTCAGTGACATCACTGATGACATCTCAAATGACATCACTGATGACATCACTGATGACATCATCCATGTGATAATCTGATGCACATACTGATGCTCTAATATAAACTTTGATACACCCACTATAAAATACAGGCTACTATTTTTGAAACCATACACACAACATTGCCAGATACTGCATGCCAACGACTATTTCCTAGGTCTATACACACATGCAGTGACTTCTACATACATATCGCACCAGCTGCTACTTTGGTATGCGACGGGTACGCACTTCCGAGCCGCGCGTTACGTCATATACGTATGGGGTCGCGCCCGCTGTGCGTTGCATATGCGACAAGTGCACGCTTCCACGCCCTATGTTACGTCATAGACGTGCGGTGTCGCGCCCTGTACGCCATTCCCTCATTTTTTTGTCTCAAAATTATATCTAAATAACTTTACAGTGTATATGAGAGCAAGCGATAATGAAAATTGTTTTAAACATTTATACATTTCTAAATGTAATACACTTATATTATAGTAAATATCTGTTCTCAAAATCACGTCAGGTGCGGTCTTCTTGCGCGCTGGGTGCGCGATTGCCATGTGACCATAAAAAAACAAGCATTTCATTAGTTCATAACATTTCCCATTGTAACAGTTGGAAAGCACACCCATTTTAGTCAATCTCTGTACTACATTTGATGAGACACACCTCTTCTGCTTAGAGAGCTTTTTTCTAAACTTTTTGCAATGTACACATATCTTTCACTACACACAATATGCAACCATCATCTTCATCAATATTCATACTTTGTAAAGTAGCCATACACCTGTGATAGCCATACATCTAAAAGTTACATACCCAAAGTTATCATCACTACCAGAGGTAACATTGTTGCATTCGCTGTCCACAGCACAATGTAATGTAGTACGACCCAGAGGCAGTATCATGCATGGATAATGAACACACGGACACAGATAGATAGTGGAAGTGGGTACGGGCACGTGTGCTGTTCTCCTTTTTATTACCAGCGTCACATATCCTGTGGCGTCTGTGCTGGATGAATGTGGGGTGCGTTTAAAGCAGCCCTGATGGAATGGTTGCTGCTAGCATCAACTACAACAGTAATCATTGGATCACACACAGAGATTCACTATTAAAAAGAATCCATAATTTGTGCTGCAGAGAGGTAGGGACAGTAGATGTGAAATAATACAGAAACAATTCTATCGTAAAAGAACCACAACTTGTGGTATACTGAGACACAATCAATAGATCTGAAATAATACACAAAAAGATTATATCATAAACACTCCATCAGTTCTAGTGCACTCACATAGCCACATCAAAAGCATTCAGCCTGTGCAAAGCCAGAGATGATGCGTGCTGCGGGCAGGCCGTACTAGGAGCAACATCTGTTGCCATCAACGCTGCATCATCTGCAATAGCGACTCGATCTGAATTGTGAACACTGCTATCTGCAGTGTAGGTCAGACAGAGCGGTCAGCTAAGGCCCACAGCCACGTGACATTGACTTGAGCTCCACAGTTTGCAGTATGCGAAGCAACAAAAAAGCATGTGCGGACCCAGCCATGATGCGTATGAGTGGTGCAGACAGAGCACACTGCAGCAATGTCTTTGTCTACAGGACTGCTGCATCTACAATACAGACTCAATCTCAAATGTGAACACTGCAGTCTGCAGTGTAGGCCAGAGAGAGCGTTCGCCAAGGGCCCACAGCCACGTGCAATTGACTTGAGCGGCCCAGTTTCTCATATGCAAAGCAAAAAAAAGCATGTGCAGAGCCTGTAATGATACATATGTATGGTGCAGGCAGAGCGCATTGGGGCAATGTCTTTTCCTACAGGACTGCGGCATCTACAATACTGACTCGACCTGAATTGTGAACACTGCTGTCTGCAGTGTTAATTGAAGGCAATACTCACACAGACATCCATGAATACTTTTTCTCACTTCCTCTTAACAAAATACAACAACATAAATTACAGAAAACTCTGCAATAAATAAATCAAAACAATTCAAATTCCGATTTCTGCTGTCCACAGTGTAGACTATTCAATGTTCCTTTACACTTGCAAGATAAATTTGGTCATTGTACTAAACCTATAAGTCATCTAAAAAAATGTCTTCGAGCAAGTATACTAAAAGGATAATGTGTATATTTCAATAAACGTTGTATTTACTTGACTACTGGATTCTGTAATTAAACAATCACCACTCAATCTGAATTGTCAACACTTCTGTCTGCAGTGTAGGCCAGAGAGAGCGGTTAGCAAGGACCCACAGCTACGTAACGTGGACTTGAGCTCCTCAGTTTGTCATAAGCAAAGCAACAAAAATCGTGTGAGGAGCCTATAATGATACGTATGCATGGTTCAGACAGAGCGGACTGGAGCAATGTCTTTTCCTACAGGACTGCATCATCTACAATAGCGACTCGACCTGAATTGTGAACACTGCTATATGCAGTGTTAATTGACGGCAGTACTCACACAGACAACCATGAATACTTTTTCTCACTTCCTCTTTACAAAACAGAACAACATAAATTACAGAAAACTCAGCAATAAATAAATCAAAACAATTCGAATGGCGATTTCTGCTGTCCACAGTGTAGACTAGTCAGTGTTCCTTTGGACTTATAAGATGAATTTCGTCATTGTAGTAAACCTATAAGTCATCTAAAAATATTTCTTCAAGCAAGTATACTAAAAGGATATTGTGTATATTTCAATAGACGTTCTAGTTACTTGACTACTGGATTCTGTAATTAAACAATCACCAGTTAATCTAGAATTGTGAGCCCTGCTGACCGCAGTGTAGTCCAGAGGCACTATTAATTAACGGCTTACAGCCACGTACCGTTGAATTCGAAAGCATGGAGTTGTTTGCACCAAATCGGAGGGGGTACACAGAAATAATCACAGACTTGAACTTCTGACATCCTCAATCATAGAATCAAGATCCTGTTTCACTGTTTGGACCTGCTGTACCGTGGAGTACTCAACCAACTGGTGTCAACCAAGCACAATAATCATGTGCAAGAGGTAGCTATGCAAGCACAGAGTCTGATGCACCTCAACTGAGGGAGTTGTATGAAAACCAAGCAACAAGTAACATTGGACATCTTCCATTGTGGGATCAAGACACCGTTCCACGGTTGTGACCTAGAGTAGGTTTCACCTCGTTGAAGGGAGTACTTTCATTCCGACCTCACAGACCTCGGCCCAGGAGCTTCCGCCGGCACGTGGAGGGCCCTCTTTCAAATAATGCGGCAGAGAAAGGTGAACTGTGGGGCATATATGCGTCGCAGCAGCCATGACGGTTTCTGGATACCAGCAGACTGAGAGCATCATTCACGCACCCACCTTCGCTCACAGGTTCAACCTCATGGCGGTGTTTGCTGCGCAGACCTGGCAGACACGTTCGCTATTTCTGAGCAAAACCACACCCACTCAAACATACATTTTATTCATACCCCTATGCTAGCCTTGCGTACACCGAGCCAGCCCACTATGCTAAAGATTTTGGGGGGGTGGGGGCACGTATGTGCTATGTTTTCGTAATCTTCCCTACTGACTGTACTATCATGGTTGCGTCCACTGTCTACTTCACTCAATAGACCATAAGTGTATGTTCACATGTACATGTCTGTGCTCTGCATACTCAAGTCTGTCCGGCACATACCCTCAACACTTTGCATTGTATACTTTTATAATAGAGAATGACTTCCCACCTTTGCACAAACTTTGCTCCCATCTCTCCCCACATTCTGCATTGTGTGGCAGAGGTGCCATACCATGTTTGGTTTGTATACATGGCTAGCCATGGTTCCCCCAGGGCGTAGTGTTGTTGTGTCTGCTAGGTGTGCATGTTTTATGCCATGTTGCATGTGATTATATAAGGTAGTGCATTTATTCATGAGCAGTGGTTAATCCCATTTGCATATCGCTGTCTTAAAGAGGCTACAGAACTTTTTCTCACAGGTGAAATGTGCGATCACAATGGCACTCATTCATTACTATCCAAGAATGTGCAACTGCACAACACTTCTAAGCTTACAGCCCCCAATCTTGCGTGCTTTCTTAAAACCACGCCAACTCCTATAATCAGCCCAACATTCACACAGCTTTCTAATAGCACTTATCTGCTTCTCAATAACATGCACTCCTACAGAATATGAGCTGGCATACCGTCTGTCTTTACTGTTTCAAACAGAGTAACTTCCTGTGGCAATGTCTATTACCACCCACACAAAACAAATCCCAAACTTCAACTTGACCTTCAAAGCCTACTTTGAAATCAGATTTCATTAAACTAACCAAAGTGAAATAGCTTTTGTTCAGAACAGAAGTGTCCCTCACTTCTGCAAAAGAAATTTATCAACTGCAGATAACACGAACTTCAAGTAAAATGCAGTCCCTTTTAAATACGAACCTTCCATTACACTTTGTGAATTATTACACAATTTTCAACACATCTCACACTCAAGGTCTGGCACACTTTTTTAACACAGTCTCCTCTGGCTTTCTCACACTCTTTCAAACTGTGTTTGGTATAATAC
The DNA here is from genome assembly GCF_964261635.1 of Lissotriton helveticus. Classification (NCBI taxonomy): domain Eukaryota; kingdom Metazoa; phylum Chordata; class Amphibia; order Caudata; family Salamandridae; genus Lissotriton; species Lissotriton helveticus. The sequence goes on from NC_136069.1 coordinate 1,280,060,935, forward strand.
CAGCCTTCATGTATTCGATGGAATAACAGGAACAGTGCCCATAATGCTCTCTCTCTTTGCGGCCATCCTACTACTATTTTTACTTCTAAAGAATGGCTGTGCTCCCTCTGCTAACAACAATGTCCGACAGAATACGCCTGTACGCGAAGCTACAACAATACTGTAAAAAATGGAACAACTTTTTAGCTGCCTGCCTCTATCTATTATCGGAGCCAGCTACAACATTACATTTATTTACACATATGCAATTTGCGTACAACCATCTTTTTATTGCAAAACTTGCCCATTCGAGTGGCGAATTGATCTATGCCTTGCCAACATCCCAACAATCGCTCCCGATATCCAGCAAGTAATGGAGTATCTTGAAAACCATGAACTTGATTGTTCAGGCAGTGGAGCAATGGCGGATGCAGCGCAAAAAGGAATCATGGCGGAATGGGATTTCTGCACAGCCGTGAAGATCTCATGCAACGTGCGACCTTTGACAACATTGCAGATGGCCTGCCAATTCAAATTGTCACTTCAGCATTCGAGGAACATTACTGTCCCTTCGATGATATGAATTGGAGCGCTTCGCTTTTCTCACACAATGGCAACAATGACCTCTTGGAACATTACGCATCTCAAGCCGAGGTGAACTTCCCGACTGCAATCTCCACGACTTGTAAGAAATTCATGTTATTCTTGGATTGATTTGTTCCAACTTTTTTTTACTTTTTCCTTTCAATTTTTTTAATACACTTAAATTGAAGTTTTTTTCATATAATAACTTTCTAAGTATGCTCACGCATTTGAACTCAGTTTCCATTATTGCCCCTTACATCTCCACTCTAACCAGGGATCGGTGATGTATGGCCTATGGAAATACGCTATTTCCTTGCTAAATTAGCCTAAACCCGACATCCATTTTGAGACCATGTCTATTCTTTATGCATACAACTCTCTCTGCCTGCCTGTTATCCACAAAGCCCTTTCACACAAATTTACTCTTCCTCAGCCTGTGCTCACAAGCTGGCGATCAAGATAAAAAAACACGACATTGTTTAGGAACTGGTTGGCACAGTGTGGTAATCGGATCCTACCTTTATTTTTAAATATACAGTTTAGTCATTCATGTCTACCAGCTATTGTTCATGTCACATGGAACTGTAACCTGTAATGTGAAATTCACTGATGCAGGAGCTTCAGTTTGAATTCAGCAGAAGCGGTTTTTGAAAGAGTTGAAGACAATAATGTATGGTTTGACCAGAAGGGTACCGAATGTGCTTCTCAGAAGCGCAATGTTTATATGCCTCCTCAAAGTTCCACTGTGGGTAGAACTATTACCAATTCTGACACGCACCAGATAGAATCTACTGTACAACAGATTCCTGATTGTTCTAATGTTGATAATTTTGTGTTACAAAGAAGCAGTACGAGTTTACCTAAAAAGTGTGATGATACAGGAGCTTACGTTTGAATCCAGCAAAACAGCTTAGAGTTTGCCTCAGCTGGATGCCTCCGCTATTGCACCGTGGGTCCATGTATGGCACTTAAAGATACTTTTTATATAACTTTCAAACTCCATCTCTTTATTACACACAGCCACTTTCATACACACACCTGATTTCACCATTTGTCTTCTATGCCATTGCAACATTTTGCATTATATTCTTCACGATCATTTCTTTATTCCTGCTTGTAAAAACACGACATTTGAGTCTTCAGACCGATAGGGGTGAGTAGTTTGCTTCCCACTCCCTGTATAGTATAAACGCATACTAACACTACTTACACAGGTATGGTACTGTGGCCAGTATCCTACAGCGTCCACAGCACATCACTTTACAGCAAGCAGTTCACGACTCCCACTCACAGTTTCATCCCCGAGTCTTCAGAGCAGGAACAGTGAGTAGTTTGCTTCCCACTCCCGCTATAGTCTAAACGCATACTAACACCACCTGCACAGTGATGCTACAGTGGCCAGTATGCTACAGCGCCCAGCGAACATCAGTTTACAGCACTCAATTCACAGTTTAGGCGCACACTCTCATCCCCGAGTCTACCGGCGCCTCACCTCACCACCATCTCACTCTGGGCATCCTACAGCACCCACAGCACATCACTTTACAGCAATCAGCTTACGACTTACACTCACAGTTTCATCCCTGAGACTTCAGACCGGTAACAGTGGGTAGTTTGCTTCCCACTCCAGCTATAGTCTGAACACAAACTAACACCACCTGCACAGCGATGCTACAGCGGCCAGTATGCTACAGTGCCCAGAGCACCTCAGTTTACAGCACTCAGTTCATGGTTTAGGCGCACGCTTTCATCCCTGAGTTTACCGGCACCACACCTCACCACCATCTCACTCTGGGCAAAACACCACTTTCACACCAGTAAGGGTAAATACTTCGCTTCACACTCCCTCTATAGCACACCCTAACCACCCTACAGAGCTCCCAGCGCTCCTACCCTCCTCTTTCCTACTTTTTTCACCCTTTTTTCCCCTTACTCGCTTCAACGGAATCACAAAATGGTGGCCAACACTTCCTAGATGCAACCACTTGCACCGCTCGCAGCCAATTAGCAGCAAGCTCGTGCTCGTAACGCCTCAAACAATCAGATGGCAGAATTCCCAAATATCGATATCTGTAAATTTCGATATTTTTTCAAAACTACTAAACAAATTTACACCAAATAAACACGAGCGTGCTTTCTAGACGAAGACCCTTCTCCCTGCCAAATTTGGGGTAATTCCGTTCACCCGTTCGACCTGTAGCCTGGTCTAAAGTTTCCTATGGAAATTACCATGGAGAAAACACGTTTTGGGACCCACCTTTTTTCTCTATCCCCCTTAACGAATCACCCCCAAACTTTCAACATGAGCTGATATGAACACCTGCTGATCGTAACTGGTGCTGCTGAGGGCGCTCCTGGACCCTTATCTTCGTTTACAACTTGCGGTACCCGCTCCGCGGGTCCCGCTGCGTTCTACTGCCACCTGGAAGCCTTGACAGTGTATTTTTGCAAAGCGTGTGTTGGCCAGGGCTGCGAGCGAGTGGGGCCGGACTTCAAGGACCAGAAGCCTCGGTAACCCGCGCCTCCCGTCACCTGGCCGCTCTCCCTGTCCACCACGCCCCGCCTTAACATTTAAAAGGATTTGAAGGAGGAAACGCCTTGGGACACCCTGCTGATCGTAACTGGTGCTGCTGAGGGCGCTCCTGGACCCTTATCTTCGTTTACAACTTGCGGTACCCGCTCCGCGGGTCCCGCTGCGTTCTACTGCCACCTGGAAGCCTTGACAGTGTATTTTTGCAAAGCGTGTGTTGGCCAGGGCTGCGAGCGAGTGGGGCCGGACTTCAAGGACCAGAAGCCTCGGTAACCCGCGCCTCCCGTCACCTGGCCGCTCTCCCTGTCCACCACGCCCCGCCTTAACATTTAAAAGGATTTGAAGGAGGAAACGCCTTGGGACATCCTACTGATCGTAACTGGTGCTGCTGAGGGCGCTCCTGGACCCTTATCTTCGTTTACAACTTGCGGTACCTGCTCCGCGGGTCCCGCTGCGTTCTACTGCCACCTGGAAGCCTTGACAGTGTATTTTTGCAAATCGTGTGTTGGCCAGGGCTGCGAGCGAGTGGGGCCGGTCTTCAAGGACCAGAAGCCTCGGTAACCCGCGCCTCCCGTCACCTGGCCGCTCTCCCTGTCCACCACGCCCTGCCTTCACTCTATTGGTCCACGTATTTAAGAGACGGTCTCTTCCCGCGGCGCGGGAGCGTCCCGGGAGAAGCCCGGGACAAGGGCGGGACCGTCTGTGGCCGTCAGGGGCCGAGGGAGGCCAGGCCGGGGCCCCCCCTCTGATAACTCTCTGGTGTGGTTTTGGCTTTATTATTATTGGGTTGATACCCTTGTTTAAACACCAAGCGAATTTGGAACATAATCCCGGAGGTAGCTTGCTTGTGACTCTTTATTGGGTAACTTTACTTGCTCCCCTTATGGTTAATTCTCCTTAGGCACTACCCATTTTTATTATTATTATTGTTGTTATATTTTAAGAATGTCTAGCTCTACTCCTAACCCCCTTCCTGATCGTGTGACTACTTCCATTCTCGGCCCCCTTGATAAATTTTTTGCTAAAGCGACCAAGGACATTGACCGAGAGTTAGCTTTAGCTGAAAGGAGGGCCGAACTTCGTCTCTCAATTGAGCTTTTTAAAAGGCAGGTTCCTCCCTCTAGTAAAGTGAAGTCGCCTGGATGCACCTCAGAATATGCTGAGACGGATGCAGAGTTATTAAACACAGATAGTATACCTTTAATCTTTCAAGAAAGCCCGCTTTCACTGGAGGTTTTGGACGTAGCTGTGGAAGGTCCAAGTGACTTGTCCCCGGTAATATCCAATAACCTTATAGATCTTAATACTCCTCTGCTTTTGGAGACTGTACCCCATTCTATTAGTAACATCTTACCTCCCCCCCTGAAGATACAAACTGAGGTTGTGACGTTGCTTGCTTCCCAGCCTACCATTAAAACAACTAGAGCACGCGACAACCAAAAGACCAAAGGTGGGGTATCCTCCCCAGTTAGGAAGAGAAGGAGGAAGGGAGGGAAAAACAAAAGTGGGTCTGACAACCCGTGGAAGCCGCCACGGGTAGCAGTCCCTAAAGAAATTTTGCCAGAGGAAGGGAAAAAAATTCTTATAGATGAGACAGAAGTAATACAAAGGAATGTAGACATGGGACATAAATCCACTCCTAAAGATGGGCTTTTGGAGGCTGTTGAAAATCTCTTAAAGGCTCTTATTCTTCCTCTTGTTGAAAGGCTTAAATGGCTGGATAAAAAACTGGATTGCCTTTTACCAGAGGTTATTCCCCCAGAGAATCCAACTTTAAATACCCCAGCCATTTTAATTGAAAACAAAAACACAACTAGACAATCTGATAATAATCAAACCAGACAACACAATTCCCCTAAGAAATTATTTAATGTACCTGCTAATAAAGATCCCACTGCTTTAGCAGGCACATCCGCTACTACAGCTTCGAAAACCACAACCAAAGAAAAGATGCTTTCAGTGGTTTCGAAGCCTGTTCATATTAATAAAATACCTCCTACCCAAACAAATTATTCTAATAGAGGTAAATTAAACTATAAAAATACAGTAGATCTGCCGCCGGATTCTTTTAATTTTGTCATTGTTTTAACAGGCGTTCCTGCTGTCTCAGAGGGAATTGTGGAATCGAATACTAGCTTAAAGAATAAAGTGATCCATTGGTTACGTATGAATAGGCCACTACCTTCACACTTGAATGGAGACATTGTCTCAGTTAGAAGGTGCCAATGGGTGGGTATACGTCCTAAGGACATAGAGGGTGATTTGATTATAGTTAATTTCCGGGACCACAGGGTGGTATCTTATATAAGCGATTGGTTTCTGGGTAGCAATAATGGAGGAGTGTCAACCCGGAATTTGACATATTTCTATCCAGAAAACATGATATTCTCTTCGAATAAACCTCGGAATGGTTATGGGTTGGACTCCCCTTATCAACGGAAACAATTTAGGAATCAACCTATTTCTGGTCACTTTAACAGAAATGTTAACTTCTTTTCTTCGCTCAACCATCCTAATACCTATTCTAGGCCAAATAATCACCTTCCTACAAATCCAAAGGACTTTTGGAACATTCCATTATCAAATATGTTCCATCCGCTGACTCCTATGAATCTAAATGACTGACTGAATCTAATTTTACAACAAAAAATACCAGTCTGGGACATTAAGTCTACCCTTATTTCTCTGGATGAGGAACTCATGCTTATGTTGGTGTTCCACCACCATTTTACCCTGTGTGATGATATGAAAGCAATAATTAATGATAAAATAAATCATGTAGAGAATCTTTGGGCTAGTGAAAGTTTCCAAACCCACTTTGAAGAAAATGACAATTCTATAAACCACGGTAATGATCGAAATGATATCGTTCAAGGGAATATGGGATCTTTGTACAAATCAAAACCTAATTCTCGTTTAGATCAATGGTGTGGGGATAGTACGTGTACACTTAGAATTACAAAAACTCATGATGATGTTGATGTGGGAAATAATGGTATAAGAAATATAGTAGAGGGGTGTGACCTAGCCCATCCCATAACGAAAACACAACAGGAAAAAGAAGGTAACCAAGAGGAGTCTAGCAGTTTCCGTTTAATTTCTTGGAATATAGCGGGTCTTGGACGAAGATTGGAGGACCCGGTTTGGTTAGACTATGTTCATTCTTTTGACATAGTCTGCTTACAGGAGACATGGAGTACGGTGGATCAGAGTTTGGATGGTTTTCAAATGTTTAATGTTTCTGCAATACCATCGCAATCAGGGAGAGCTAAGGGTGGGCTTATGACAGCGATCTCTGTAAAGCATAATTCAATATATGTGAGCAGAGTGGTGGAATCACCTTGGTACCAATTACTCATGATCAAGGATTTATTTCCGGAAACTCTTCTTCTCATAAATTGGTACTATAATATATTTGACCCCCATGAAACTGTAATCATTGATAATCTACAGGAAGAGATTGTTAAGGTGACAAACAGGGTCTTCCCTCTTTCCATCATATGGTTAGGCGATTATAATTGCGAGCTATGTAAGTTTAGTGGGTCCAGGGTGTGTGGTCTGATGGATCTAACCGACCAACCTATGGCCCATTTCATCCATTCTAAACAAGGGGAAGCTCTAAACAGTATCATCATGAATAATGATCTATGTATCTTGGATATGCCCAGTTTTTCAGGTGCATTGAATATACCTACCTTTCAAGGTACAGGGGGCAGAATGAGCACAATTGATTTTGCCATGGTGTCTAAGGGGTTTTTTCATTTTTTGAAAGATTTTAAAATTGAGGCGAACCCAGCTAGCGACCATAATCCCTTAATCCTGAGTTTTAATATGACTCACGAAAAAAAAACGTGCCCGGAACAACCGATAGTATATAGTCATAATCAGGGTATTACTTTAAGGTGGGACAAGGTACATGTGAGGAAACTGGAAACGGATATTTTTAAGGAAAATGCGGATCAGATAGAATCTTGTTTGACACCTATATCCGATCCAGATTACATAATTAAGAGCTTCGAAATATCACTGGGAATTGTCGCTTCACATCTTGTAAAGATTGGGGGGAGGAATCAACATCGAGGGCCCAAATGGTTTGATGCTGAATGTTCTTCTGCCCAAACACACCTAACAAAGGCCTTACGTCGAGACCCACGTGACAGAGAAATGGTTCGACTGGCCAGGAAAAGATATAGTGAGGCGGTTAGAAAGAGGAAAAATGATCTGAGGACCAAAGCATGGGAAGACCTGGATAAAGTGGTGGATCTGAGGGATAATAGGCTTTTTTGGGAGATAATAAATAGGCCTTTCCTAAAAACAGGGGAAGATAATACCATCCGAGTGCATATACCTGAAGACTCCTGGGTAGCTCATTACAGTAAAATCTTCAATCCCAATGAGATATTGCTGACCCCTACCACGGGAGAGGGTGGATATAGTAATGTTATCACGGAATCAGCAAAGCTACTCAGTGATTCATTAACGCTTTCGGAAGTGGAGCTAGCTTTGACTAAGGGGGCTGCTTTAAAGGCCCCTGGCCCCGATGCAGTGCCCTTAGACCTTTTTAAACATAATTTGGAGATCTGGTCCCCATTACTTTTGAATGTTTTTAAGGCGTTAGTACTGGGGCCCATTCCGACCTCCTGGAAGGAGGCAGTTGTGGTGCCTATTTTTAAAAAGGGAGACAAGTCTGACCCACGTTGCTATAGGCCAATATCATTAATAGACGCTTCTTGTAAACTAATGGGTAGGGTGATATTGGCTCGTCTTGAAACATGGGCAGAGTCAGCGGGGATTATTGTAGAATCCCAATATGGTTTTAGAAGAGGGAAAGGAACTACTGAGCACTAGCAGTCCTTGAACTTAGCACGGATTATGGGCAAGTACATGGGTGCCAGGAATAATTCTATTCACTTGGCATTCATGGACTTGTCCAGTGCCTTTGATACGGTATGTAGGGATAAATTGTGGCGCATGATGGAGTCTATGGGGTTCGAGGAGCCATTGGTCACTCTGCTCCGTAGGTTGCACACTGCCACAACGGTTAGTATTAGATATGGCCCTGGAGGAGAGAAAACTAGACCTATATTATGCACTGAAGGTGTCCGCCAGGGATGTATTTTAGCTCCTTTCTTATTTCTGGTTTATACAAACGGTTTAGAAGGTTTTCTGTTAGAAACTGGTGCTGATTTTCCTAAGATTAATGGTAAAAGAATTCCAATGTTGTCATATGCAGATGACACTGTCCTAATGGCCCTTACTCCCAATAGCATGCAGATTTGTCTGAATGCCTTTGATATGTTTATGGGAAATTTAAATCTTGGGGTCAATTTGACTAAATCTTTTGCCATGACTTGCGGTTCGAAAAGTGTTAAAACCCGCAAATACAAGGTGAGGGATTCCAATATAGAGAAAGTTGATAACTTCAATTATCTGGGAAACCTTTTTAATAAAAAACTGAACTGGGAACCTCTGATGTCAACCCGGGTCCAAAAGGTTACACAGTCAATTGAAGCTCTCTTTCGCTTTGCTAGTAAATTAGGACAACGACGTATAGCGGAAATAACATCTTTGTATAAAGCCAAATGTGTTTCTGCTATGACTTATGGTGCTGGTGTCTGGGGGTCACAAAATTGTGAAAAGATACAGATTATGGAGAATAAGTTTTTAAAACGTTTACTCTCTGTCCCATTGGCCACATCAAATATATTTTGCCATGGGGAGGTTGGAATTGAGTTTGTAAGTGATATTATCCACGTTGCACCTTTAATATTATGGTCTAAAGTCTGGCAATCTGATGAATTGAAATTGACAAAAGATATTCTTCAAGATTGCCTTAAACTTGAGCATTACAGGGAAATCCCATGGCTTCGATATGTCAGAGACACCTTTTATAAAATTGGGTTAGGCACCATGTTTACAAATCCTGACATGCTTAGTAAGGATACTAAGGAAATTATTAAAAAAGCCTATAGTCTTAAACTGGGTTCCTTAAAGAAGAATGATTATGTATTGTGTGTTCGGGGAAGGCTAGTGCAACCCTTTTATTTATCATATATTATGAACACCCAATGGCGTTTCTATCTCACAAGGTTTCGCCTTGGTACTTTACACTTCCTTTTTGCTTTTCCAAAGCAGGGGGGTTGGAGGGAGAAGCTACCATGCTGTCCCTGTAATAATAAGGTTTCGCAAAATACCCTGCACCTTATCCTTTTTTGCACTTTGTATAAGGTCCCAAGAAATACCTTTATCAGACCATTACTATTATCCCTTGGAACGTGCTATTATAAAGAAGCTTATGAATTTTTGTTATCACTGTCAACTGTAAATATCTGTAATGCTGTATTGAATTTTATCAGATCAGCTCTTGTGATCAGAAACCGATATTGAATGTTTTCGAAAATCAGAATTTATGTAATTATGTATTATGGTTTTATTATAGAATCATGTAAAAATGTATTGTGATTTTATGGCAGCTCAAGTGCTTTCTAAATTGATGTATACTTTTATGATTTCCTTGTGGAATCGAAATAAAGTTATTTGAACTGAACAAAGAATTAGTTTTGAAAATTTCAGGAAGATTCATCACACAATGCCAAAGTTATAAGCAAAACAAAACATTTTCTTCCTATGGAAACTTGGTCCTAACTATAACTACCTATATATATATATTTGTCAATACTTGTGTAATGTAACTTGTCTCATTCTCATGTAAGGTATTCAAATACCTTAAAGTCGAGTGTGCACTATAAACAAGCATTGAGAAATTCAATAGATAGATTCAAGAGCTATTGGCTTTGACAATATTTGCTAGCAAAGTTGTACACCTAATGGCTAGTGTTCAGCACTGCTAAAAGTTAGTGGGACAAAGGAGAGTGGCATGGAGTGGAGTGTCATAAAGTGGAGTAAAGAGGCATGTCAAGGAGTGGCATGGGGTGTTAAGGAGTGGCATAGAGTGGTGTGAATTGTCATACAGTGGAGTTTAGTGGCATGGAGTGGAGTGGAGTGAAGTGTCATTGAGTAGCGTACAGTGTTGTGGAGTGTCGTGGAGGGAGTACAGTGTCATATAGTGGAAAGTCGTAGACTTCAGTGGCGTAAAGTGGAATATGGTGTTGGAGTTGAGTAGAGTGTTGTAGAGTGGATTGGCATAGATTGTCATGGAGTGGTGTAGAGCAGAATTGAGTAGCATAGAGGATGTTGCGTAGAGTGGAATAAAGTTTTGTAGAGTAGAGTGGCTTAGATCGGAATAGATTGTCATAGAGTGGAGTGGAACAGAGTGGAGTGAAGTAGTGTGTCATAGAATAAGGTGGAGTAAAGTGGCATAGAGAGAGTTGTGTAGAGCGTTGTAGAGTGGAGTGGAGTAGTGTCCTAAAATGAGTGGAGTAGTGTGTTGTAGAGAGTGACATAAAGTGGAGTTGAGTGTCAGTGGAGCAGAGTTTAATGAAGTAGAGCATCATGGGGTAGCGTATTGTGGAGTGGAGTGTCGTAGAATGGCGTATAGTATAGTAGAGTGGTCTGGAATGAAGTGAGGTGGCGTAACGTACAGTGATGCAGAGTAGAATGGCATAGAGTGCATTGGTTTTGAGTAAATGGTGCAGAGTGCATTGGGGTATATTGCAGTGGCATAGAGTAGAGTGGTGAGGAGGTAGCTTGCAGTGGCATATAGTGCTTTGATATAGAGTGGAGTGGCGCAGGGTGTAGTAGAGTGGTGTAGACTGAAGTAGCATAGACTGAAGTGGTACAGGGTAGAGCGGAGTAGTGCAGGTTAGAGTGCAGAGGTGTAGAGTAGAGTGGCATAGATAGCAGTGGCGTAGAGTGCAGTCGCATATAGCATAGTGGTGAAGAGTGTAGTGGCATAGAATGTAGTGGTGTAGAGTGCAGTAGAGTGACTTAGTGTTGAGTGATGCAGAGTAGAGTGTAGTGGCATAGAGTGCATTGGTAAATAGTGAAGTCATGCACAGTAGAGTGTCTGAGTGCAGGGTCGTAGAGTGCAGGGGCGTAGATTGGTGCAGAATAGAGTGGTGTAGAATAAAGTGGTACAGAGAGCAGTGACGTAGAGTACAGTGGAGCAGAGTAGAATAGATTGGCATAGAGGGCAGTGATGTAGAGTGCCATGGTGTACAGTGACATAGTATGAAGTGGCGTAGAGTGCAGGGGCATAGAGTAGAATGTTGTAGAATATAGTGGTGGAAAATGCAGTGACGCAAAGTGGTTGTCATAGGTGCAGTAGCTTAGGGTGCATCGGTTTTTAGTAAAGTGGTATAGAGTGCAGTGGTTTAAAATATAATGGCATAGCTGAGTCTGCAGAGGTGAGAAGGGACGAAGCATATAGTGCAGTGGCATAGAGTGTAGTGGCATAGAGTAGATTGTTTCAGAGAAGATTGGAGTGGTGCAGGCTAGCGTATAGTGGTGCAGGATAGAGCACAGTGGTATAAAGAAGAGTAGTCTAGAGTAGAGTGGTGTAGCATTGATATCAGTGGCATAGAGAGGAGTGGCACAGAGTGGAGTACAGTTGTGTATTGTGCCGTAGCATTGAGCACAGTGGCATAGCTTTGATTGTTTCAGAGAAGAGTGAAGTGGTGTAGAGTGGAGTTGTGCAGGGTAGAGTGAAGTGATACAGGGTAAGTGGTACAGAGTAGTGGTGTAGAGTGCATTGGCATAGAGTGCAGTGTTGCAGTGGTGTAGAATGAAGTGATGCAGGATAGAGTGGCCTACATTGGCGTGATGGAGAGTGCAGTGGTGAAGAGTGCCATGGTACATAGTAGAGTGGGGTAGAATTCACTGACTTTAAGTGTTGGCATTCTGGTTTTAAAAAAGTAGCATATGCTCTCAAAGCAGCTCCCTTCAGTATAGGGGACTGCTATGGAAAATTGTGCTTTTTGGGGTCAAAACATATATTATTCTCTATATTGACAAAAGCCTGGCAGTTCTTCCAAAATAAAGTTTTTCAAACACAATGACAAAATAAAACAAGCGTGACAAACTCAAAAGACTGGCCACCAATATCAGACTGCTTTGAGTGCCAATTCTTGTTTTTCTTGCAAGTAGGTTATTGTATCACATCATTCATAATTGAGAAGCTAGAAGTTGCTTTATGAATATAACTTTTCAAATAGTTGGCCCTTGAGCAATGTGAAGACATATAGTAAACCTATTACTGAAGGGTATATCTCAATACTCAGTTCTACTAGAAAATCAATAGGAGTGGCTGCAACTGTTATATTCCCAAGTTAGGCCCATGTAGCAAAGCTGCTTATTTCTTACATTGTCCTCACAAACAATATTTTCAGCTGTGACCTCTGCATATATTTACTTGCACAACAATGTTGGATTAGTTTCCCTGAAACAAAACTTGTTTACACATCTAGCTTCGCACAACATTATTACAACACCCTGAATATCAAGTACAAGGTCTTGTTTCCCACTATGTACAAATGTCATCACTATCTTTATCCACGGGTCGACAGGTCTATCTCCATATCCATAACATCACTAATCTATATACACATCAGAAGGCTACTTTTTATTATAAAAGATGAGCATCCCAATAGATTAACAGAGGAGGCACTTCCGCTGATACCAGGCCCTTGCTTGCTGAGAAATTACCACTCAGCTTTCTGTAATCTCATGAGGAGGTGTCCAGTTCGGGACCAAGATAGGGTCCTTCATTCTATCTCATCAGGTAATGGGGTTAGATCGTTGCTTGGGCGGATTCTTGGCTCTACACATACACACACTCTAGGTACACTTAGAGTAGGGTCTGCATGGTAGGAGTACACTAGATCATTGCCTTGTTTTCTATGCCTGCATATATACATGGTTTTAGCACATGATAGGACTCTATCTACTATCCACACTATCGGTGCTTGTAATCATGTTTATCTGCTTCTGTCTATTAATCATTGCAGCACACGTGTCTTATGCAAGAATAACATTGGTTCAATACATTTATTGAAAACGTCCACTGTGTATTCTCTGTATATTCCTCTGGGAATATGTGAGTATGAGAGACTAAGCAAAAAGTCTTGTACTGTTTCCACAATCCCTGAGGGAACAGGGTTGTCATGTTCAGTGGTTGCCAGAAACCATTCGCTCCCTGACACGTTTGGGGGCTTACAGTATCACTATGAGCTAGCTGGTGTATAGGTCAGCATATCCTGCGGGGATGTCCGGGATCAGTACTGGCACCAAGCCCCTAATTTATGTTGTCCAAACAATGTGCAGATCCTATGGATTAGTAGGAACTACACAACTTTACTCCCAAGAATGATATGGCACTGCTATTTTCAACTTTTCAGGGTTGTGCTTTACAAAACAGTTTCACAATCTTCAATGCTGCTAAAATGTCCCAATCTTGAGGCGGGTCTGATAAAAAGGACATGTTGCTTCAGGTTATCTTGAAATATCAATTGAAATTCATTGGGCCACATAAATATTGATGATGGCTGCATCAGGCATGATGTTTTTCGAAGCCATTTAAAATAAAGTTAGGATGCTGCCTTTCAAATGAGTCACGCTTTCATGTGCTCCTTATTTTCTTTAAAAGCTGTTTTTGATTTCATAAATGTTGCACATGTTACAGTTTTAGTAAAAAGTTTGTGATGTCACTTCCTCTGATGTTATTATGGTTACAGAACATGAAGTCTTTGTATTCAAAGATCACAACGGAACTTCTCCTATGCCGCAGTTGGAAGCTGGTAAATCGACATCTAATAGTTGTGCTACCTTCAGCATTTGATGGATGTCACTTGTGCAGCTGATTACTATGCCTCTGGCATATATTAGTGGTAACTTAGTAAAAATACAGGTTTGAATGAAAATAAGGCAAACACATACATACACACACACACACTCCCCCACACACATAATAACCATATAAAAGTGTGGCAAAGGTCAACAATGTAATGCTACCTGTTGTCAAGGTTACTGCATGTTAGAGGCATGCCTGGTAATGGCATGCATTGTAAAGTCACACATCCAGGTAACTATAGCATGTTCGTTGCTGTAGAAAGGGCAAACCTCACCAGAGTATTCAATGTGCCTAAAAGAGAAACCACAGAACTGCCACCCTTTGAGGCAAGAAGGTAGGTGCTGGAGCCGAAGCTGGACTTGATGTTTGGCCTATTGCCCCTTTCTATGTATTTTGTCATGTCGGCTTGTCCAGAATATGAATGACACTACAACAGAGCAAAGCAATGGCAGAAGGTGGTTGACCCAAACCACCTATCTATGTATTATGTATATGATGGGTTTTTTTATGTTTAAAAGTGATCCGCCAGAGAGTTATTGCAAATTTTTGGCTAGATCTCTGCACAGTGACATAAAAAGTGTGCCTTATGCATTGGAACCTTTTTACTTTGGAGATTGTGCATTCTACAAAGGCAGCATTTGTAGCCACTGTTAAGAAAGACACTCGGTCACTTAAATGAGTAACTTTCGTCTAAGTCTTTTTTACTTCTGTAATATATTTTTAAATAGCTGAGCAAAACGTTGCATGTCCTCTTCAGAGGATACCCTAGAAATGTCATTAACTATTCCTAAACGTCTAACAGATACATGATATAAAGTATTAACCACCTCCTTGTCATTCAGCAGGAGTCGCTGTGCGATACGTGCTGTAGGAGCTCTTTTAATAAAATTTGCTGAACTAAAGGGTACAGTAAATCCAAATTACCTTTGGAAAATCCCAGCTCTGAGTCCGAACCATTACCAATATTAAACTCTGCTAATGAAAGCAATTTCGGCTTCTTTGGGTTTGTTTAGTCAACCTTTTCCGAGAGGAGAATTAACTTTCAAAGCCTAAAACGGCGATACGAGATGCGAAATTAAGGACGGGTTGGTATGAATCAAGTCCTATTGAGACATTAACAAAAGTTTTACAGAGAGCTATTGTTCCCCTGGGATTGCGGATGCGTAGTTTTTATATCCAGAGGACTGCATTAGAAATTCCTTAACCAAATATTTAGTGTAACTTGAGTTTCTGCCTATATCCTCCCTTGTACTTGTGTAAATGAGGTTTGCTGTAATTGCACCCAAGAGGGAAATTGTTCCTTACGAAGCACAGAACCAGGTGGCCAGAGGCTTTCTTTGAATACAATCACTGTTAGACGGAAAATAGCTAAGTGGGCTGCATC
The DNA here is from genome assembly GCF_964261635.1 of Lissotriton helveticus. Taxonomy (NCBI): domain Eukaryota; kingdom Metazoa; phylum Chordata; class Amphibia; order Caudata; family Salamandridae; genus Lissotriton; species Lissotriton helveticus. Next base: position 1,280,076,160 of record NC_136069.1, read on the forward strand.
CTTTGTGGGCTGTTTGCCTTTGTATGTTTTTGCAAATAGCAAAATCATGTATTTTTTTAAATTATCATTATTTAATCTAGATACTATGTATGATTAATCTTTGAACTTTGTAAAGAAAATGGGGGCAATAATATTTGTTTCTGTCAACTGACTTAAAATTCATGTAAGTCCTGGGACACGCCATGTATAAAAGCAATTAGATACATCTTGGTGTATGTCTAAGTGCATCTAGAAACTACATGAAAGGATGTCATAAGAGGGAGTGTTTGCTCTTAAAATGCGGAACAAGAAACTGTCGTTTTTCAGGATGTTTCCTACATTGCCTTAATGTCTTGGGAAATACAGTTATTTCCCAAATGTTTTTATTCTTTCGATGATAGACAAGCAAGAATTAAATAACTAATTTATCTGTACTGTGTTTGTGTGATTGATATAGCTGGCTATTTTGGAAATAGAACACAAACATATATATGTATATATATATATATATATATATGATTCATAGATCTACACACAAATCCACTCACTCACTAATGCAGCCACTGACATATCCACGCATGCACCCATACAGGCTTTGATACACAGAGTCAGTCACCCATAGAGCTACTCACACACCTACTCATTCACTCATTACGTCAATCACACAGCCACTTATTCACCCATACAGTTGCACACACATACCCACTTACTTACTCATACAGCTACTAACACATACTCACTCACCTATACAGTAACTGACACAAGCATACACTGACCCATACAACCACTCATGTTTACTCTCTCACCCATACAGTAGCGCTCCAGGAGGCGCGTTCGCAGAGTAGTGGTGCAAAGGGCGGGGTCTCCGCCACTTTGCCGGGCCATCTTTTTATTGCTTTATTAAGGGAGGAGGGCTGTGCGGCTCCCCTCCTCAGGCCGATTTCAGCCTCAGGGATTCCATCCCCTGCATTTCTTTTATTTTTATTTTGTTAAATTTGGGGAGGAGGACCATGCGCCTCCCCCCCCCCCCCCTTCCCGGACAATGTTTTGCTATCCCCAGGGTCCAGCCCAACTGTAATAGAGGAGGGAGCTACATGACCCCCCTCACTGGGCAACTTCAGCCAAGTCCCGAATAAAGGTTTAAATAAGAGAAAAAAGGGGCAGAATTGGTATTCTCTGAGCCCCTAGCCTGGGTCTTGGGGTCCCCCTGGGATCACACCAGGGCAAAAAAGCATTTATTTAAAAAAGAAATAAGCAGGTTTACTGGTCTTGATTTTTGATGAGCCCCCCCAGGTGGGCGAGGTCCTGGGGGCATTGTTTGAAAATATAAAATGGGAGTAGGGTCTATGTGCACCCCTCTGCAGGGGGAACTTTTCACCCCAGTGACTGCAAGCTCCCCTGGAGTAATGTTTATAATAGGAGGAGGCTGTAGCACCTCTCCTTTGGCCTTTAAATACCCTGTGGGCCATCACCTCCCTAGTGCTTTGACTTGAAAAGAGGGGGTCCATGCGGACCCCCCTCTTACTCTGTAATTGCCCCAGGGATTGCCACCTCCAGAGGCCACAAACAAACAAAAAAAAGAAGGGGGGGGCCGAGCCTCCAGGGCATATTTTGCCACGGGGACCTCCACTTCCCCAGGGCATGGCCAAACTTAAGGTTGGAAGGGTGCCATGTGGCCTTCCTTCAGGGACATATGTAACCCCAATTACCACCACCTCCCCGAGTCCAGCCCTTAGAAAGAGAAGAAGGGCCCCCAGAACCATTATTGGCCTTGGGGACCGCCACCCCCCAATGCCGGCTTCTTATGTCCTCCTGGGGTGCTGTGAGATAGCTATTTGCTCTAGCTTGGTGGGAGCTTTGACAGCTCCTGCCAAGTCAGAGCACACAGTAACTGCTTCCAGCTGGGAGTAGATTTTTCATCTGTTTCCCTGCTGCTGTCCATCAGGCAGGCAAACAGATGAGAGGATTGTTCCCCACAAAGTGAGCTGCATATTTAGCATCTCCCTGCATGGGGGAGCAATGCCAGTGACCGCGGGGGAATTGGGGTTCCCTGCACGGTCCCCAACACTGCAGACTGGGCACCCAGGGTGGGCTCCAGGGCACCCAGAAACTGGAGGCTGGGCCTTGTGAATGAGGTAGCCGGGGCCAAAATTGGTCAAGGGAGGGCCCCTCCTCATTGCACAAAAAGGCAAAACAGAGGGCAGAAAATGAAAAAAGAACAGAAGAGGGCAAAATAAAGGGCAGAAAAATGAACATAAAATGCAAAACAGAGGGCAGAAAAACAAGCAGAAAAGGCAAAATAGAGAACAGAAAAACTAGCAGAAAAGGCAAAACGAAGGAAAAAAATTTAGCAGAAAGCAAAACAGAGAGCAGGAAAGGCAAAACAGAGGGCAGAGAAATGAGCTGAAAAGGCAAAATTAGAGGGTAGAAAAATGTGATGAAAAAGCAAAACAGAGCAAGTAATGAGCAGAGGAGACACAAACAGAGAGCAACGGCAGACAGGCAGCAGAAGGTAGCGGACTGCAGGCAAGCTGGACAGGAGAACTGTTGCAGGGGGAGCTGGCATGAGGACCTGCTTAATTGTTACAGAAATTGTAAGCACTTACATACATAAACATAGCAGGTTCCCCAATTGATACTCCGCTTTTGTAAAGGACAAATGATCCTGACCTCCTGGGCTTGACAAAGGCAAAGCAAGTGTGTTTTTTTGGCAATTCCACATTGAAAAATAATCTGAAATGCTTTGTGGAGGTGAATGCATCATTGGTCTATTGGAGCACAATGTGTAGTGACTGTGATGAGTGAGTTCTTTCTTGTCTTTACCTGGTGAGAGCAGAGTCTGTGGTTCTCTCTCTAAGTGACTGCACATATTCAAATCTGTAAAATCACCTTAAGCTCCACCCTTTTGGCCCAGGCCTGTCCACTTAAGTAGTATGCAATGGTCTTCCTGCCTTTTACCAGTATGATGGGCAGTTTACCAAAAGCCCCCCAGCGCTGTTCCCACCTATTTTGGTGGTGCTTTCTTGATGCAGATGAATATGAGGACATCTCCACCAAACAAATAAGTACTTACTTCACATAGTTAATAGGAAGGACCCTTGTTTGGTGGAGATTTACCTCTTTGTACTCTAGTTGTCTTCTCTATAGGAAGATTCATGGTATCACAAATGTCTGGATAATGACACACGAGGAACAGTCACATTGCCAAAATGTACACAAGGTCACTGGTGACATTTCCACATGCTCTATTATGCAGCCGTAATGTACAATATTTACTGGACATTTACCCAAGGAGGTAGCACTTAATAATTAACCAGTAGAAAGTACTCCACTTGGGTAGTTTTTTTGTGCAAAACTATGGACTCTTTTTGGATTAAGGGACAGGTGCAGTTCTGTTGTGGTCAGTCACTCACACAGCTACTGACATACCCACTTAGATACTTAGACTCTCATTCATAACACCAAGGAACTCACTCATCCACTGACAGACGCACTCAGACAGTGATACACCCAATCATAGACCCACTAAGACACTCACACACCCACTCACAGACCCACTCGCACATCTACTCACAGACCTACAGAGACACTCTCACACTTATTTATATACCCACCCTGACACTCATACACCCACTCCCACACTCACTCTCAAAGGTTACAGGTTACAGTTTGGAAACACAATTTTAAAAAACTGAAATTCACTTAAAAAACCAAAGGTTACAGGGATGTTATAGTTAGGAAATAACATTAAAAACTGTAGAAATTTGCAAAAAAAACAAAGGGTACAGGGACGCGATAGTTAACATTAAAAAGAACCTTAGAAATGTATTGAGAATAAAACAAAGGTTAAAGGGTAGTTATAGTTAAGAATTACATTAAAAAACTTTTGAAATTCACAGAAAAAAGCAAAGGTTACAGGGACGTTATAGTTAGGCTCAGATTTCACTAGTAAAGTGCCACAGAAAATCAGCAGTTATAGTTACCTGACCTAACTATAATTTACACCCCTGCACCGCACTGCCTATTACTTCACATATTACATCACTCATGACATCACATCATGGCGAATTTCTGTGTTTTTTTAGTTCAAAATGTTAATGTTGTCACTGACATAGTCATCTATAACGTTACTTTAACATTTGTTTTTTTAGGAAATTTCTATGCTTCTTTTTAAAATGAAAACAGATATTTTTATTACACCTAACTATAATGTTACTTTAACCTTTATTTTTATCAGTGATTTTCTAGGGTTTTAACAGGTAAAGAAATATTTTATAACCATTCATTGGCAACACAAGCTTATATTTTTAAAGGAGAGGGGGGCCAGATGGCTGCGCTGCTAAGTCTTATTAGGCTCTGGAGACCCCATCCAGCAGTCCTTTAAAAAAAAAAAAAAAAAAAAAGGTAGGAGGCAAAATGGCTAACCTCCCTGAGCCTCATTAGGCCCTTTGAACACCATCACCCAGGGCCTTTTTTTATGAAAAGGAAGAGGGGTCAGTGGCACCCCCACCCCAAGTTGTTTTAGGCTCTGAAGACCCCATCCGTCCAGGGCCATTTTTTAAATTAAAGTGAAGGGGGTCACATGTCCAGCCTCCCTGAGCCTGATTAGGCCCTGGGACCACATGCCCCATGGCCATTACTTGAAATAAAGGGGAGGGTGCCATGCATCTCCTCTCCCTGAGCCTTGTTAGGCACTGGAGACCCCATGCTACAGGATCACTTCTATAATTAAAGGGTAGGGGGCATCATGGCAACCCTCCCTGATCCTTGTTAGGCACTAAGGACCACATTTCCTAGGGCCATTTTTTTAAATTAAAGAGGGGGACTGCAGGCCCCCCTACCCAAGATTTGTAAGGCCCTGGGGATCCAATCCCTGAAGGCCATTACTAAAATTCGACAGGAGTAGGGCCACATGGCTCCCCTTCATCCTGGGCACCCCCTTCCCTGGGGCCCACATTCTGAAAGCTGGGTGCCCTGGTGCCCACCACAGGCACCCATTATATATTCCTAGGGGGCTGCAGAGAAAGACCCAAGGCCCCAGCTACCTCCCCATATGCTGCGGGGAGCAGCTACCAATGCTGCTCCACCGGGGCAGGAGCAAAATCTTGATCTCTTTCCCTGCCTGCATCAAGTTTGAACCTCCTGCCCACTGGGAGCAGGTTTTGTGTTTGTATCTCATTTGACGGGAGATTGAAAAATTAGAGCGAACACAACTTTCCCTACCGGCACCTCATATGCCTTTATTGGCTTGGGGAGAGGAGTGCACGAGAAATAAAGATCCCTAAGTCAAACAGAACACTCTATTTTAAATTGGCACTCCTGCAAGAGTATCTCGAGCCGCTCTCGGACCCAACAGTCCAGATATGCAATTACTTTTGAAACTTAATTTCTCAAAAACTACTGAAAACATTTACACCAAGTCACAAAAATCACCCTCTGCGTATCAAGATCTAGCTACCTGCCTCATTTGGTGTAACTCTGTTCAGTAGTGTTTGCGATAGCCCTACTTAAAGAAGTCTATGGAAAATGCATCGGGATTTTGGGTTTTGTGACCCCGCTTTGTTATCGCGCCCTGCTTCACAGATCACCCTGAAATTTTCCGTGCACAAACTAGTCAATTAATCAGTCAAATGAAGTTTGTTTGGTTTTGTGAAGGAAAACCATAAAAGTCATAAATACTTCACAACACTCACAAAAACTACAATTTGGATTGGTTAAAAAGTTTAAAAGAGTACAAATCGCTCCAAATCCCATTTTTCCCTCACCCCCTCAAGTTAGTCGCAGGTTGCTCTAAGCCTTACTGCAGCCTTTAAAAGCTAATGACCATACTATACTGTGATCCCTGAAGGCATTAATGAAAGGGAAAAGCATGTTGTACTTGATTAAAACTGGCTTGTTTAAAATAGGGAATAAGAAGGTCTTCCATGGCACTTAATTTTTTCTGCAAAACATTGAAAAATTAAGCTGTCCTGTGGAAACATACCATCGCAGTCACACAGGAGCAAAGTCTCACCTTTCTTATTCCCTCTGGGATGTGCAAGGAGAAGATAAAATAAATACAGTAGAAATCTAGTCAATAGAAAGCGGTCATGTGAACTGGGAATCCCTAGAAGATAAAGTTCCATTTTCAAAGGGCTGTGTCTACGTACACTGGGCTTCCTTTGCTCACTTCTTCCCTTTCCATCTTACTCAGTCTAAAAAAGGACTCTTTTACCCAAGGTTTTCATAAACTAGTCAAAACGTAGCACCATTTTGGAAACTTTTGTGGAGATTCGTAGACCAGCGCCAAAGTTAGCAACGCAAAATAGGCATTTTCTATGGAAACACGATCCTAGTTATAGCTACCCAGTGGCGACAGCTATATATATATATATATATCATTGCACTCTTCAGCGACGCAACAGTAATTTTGGTATAGAGGCCACACCTCGACTTAAAAATATGAGCCCTCCAATGGGCGACTCGAATTAATCCGCTTTGGTTTGTGGGTCTTGTAGTGTGTCCTTCAGTTATGTGCCGCTGTCTAAAATGTTTCAAGCCCACCAATGGGCCTCCACTCGCACATCCGGCTTGTCTATCCTCCATGGATGCCTCCATGAGCCTTTTACCTCATGATGGTTACTGCAGTGGATGTCAGAGTGCGCCTCCAACTGGTGGGAACCTTGGAGCTTTGATATAGATATAGATATATATATATTTCCTACTGGCAGTCGCCAGTAGGTAGTTATAGTTAGAACCTAGTTTTCATAGGAAATCCGCAACATTCTATTGAGAATAACTTGGACGACGGGTTGTTGATTCTTCGTGAATTTCTCAAAGACGATAGCCAGCTCCTTTCCTTATAGACTCGGGACGATTCGTCGAGCGGGGGCCGAGAAAAAGGGGGGTCCCAAAACGTGTTTTCCCCATGTTATTTTCCATAGGACGATTAGACTCGGCTACAGCCCGAACAACTGAACGGAATTACACCAAATTTGGGAAAATGGTAGGGTCTGGTATGCAGATCAAACTTTTGGTTAAATGGTGTAAATCCCTCCAGTAGTTCCTGAGAAAATCAAAAGAAAAAATATATATATATCTGGGCGGAGCCTAACCACACATCTCATCGTGAGATCTGATTGGCTGTCAGCACTTCATCCAAGAAGTGTTGGCAGCCATCTTGGGACCAATATACATGATAGCACCTCATTAAAACGCATTGCAGTTAATAGAAGGTTTTAGGACTTTAGTTACATTATAAATCATTTGTTGATGGTACCATACTCATTTTAGGAATTGTGGTGTGTTCTAAGGTGATTTTACTATGTGAAAAAGCCTTCTGCTGGGATATCATGAATCATGTTTGAAAGAAAACTATTATCTCATGCTTTTCCCACAGTGGTTTGGAAGGGAATCTATAAGCTAAACTGAACGCATATTTTCTGTAAATTCACATTATCTTTCTCAGTCATGTGAGAATGAAGTCTGACATTCTCACTAAAACATGTACACCCAACAAGGACAGAGACTGTCAATTGATTCCTTTGTGTTCTACTGCAGCTTCCTAGAGTGTTCTAAAGAACAACTAGAGCGCTAACGGTCCTACTTATTACAAAGTTATGGCACACCTGAAGCCATCTTGATTGGAATAAAGTGGTTACTCTTAAAACATTTAATTTAAAAAGGAACAAAATGAGGGGGTATATTTTGCCATAGAAAGTATGATTAGTGCTGCAGAAAGAAAAATTAGGGCACATTTTGAGTGACTTCTTAAATCCTCTTATATTTCATTAAAAAATTCCGACATGCAGTCTCCCAAGATGGCCACCAGAGACAAAAGAGACCAAATGTAGCCCAAATATCACCCAGATGTAGCCCAAGTATAGCCCAATGACAGAATGTTCCAGAGTGTTCTAAAGAACAACTAGAGCGCTAACAGTCTGCCTATGACAAAAGTATGGCACACCAGAAGCCATCTTGATTGGAATGTAGTGGTAAGTCTGAAAACATTTAATTTAAAAAGGAACAAAATGAGGGGGGTCATTTTGCCATAGAAAGTATGATTAGTGCTTCAGAAAGAAAAATTAGGGCACATTTTGAGTGACTTCTCAAATCCTCTTCTATTTCATTAAAATATTCTGACATGAGGACTGAAACATGCACTTTCAATACCAGAAGCAGACTTCCCTGGTGAGCAGTATCTTTACTACATTGATCTAATAAGCAACTAGCGTGCTAACATTCTGAATTCATGGCACATGTATGTCACATCTGAATGCCTTCTTGATGGAATCAAAGTAGAAAACTGAAAGTATTTCCTACTGAGGAGATTGTAGTAAATGAGGAAATTAGGAAACTTCATAACAAATAAGTCTCCCAAGATGGCCACCGGAGACAAAAGAGCCCAAATGAAGCACAAATATCCCCCAGATGTAGCCCAAGTATAGCCCAATGACAGAATGTCCCAGAGTGTTCTAAAGAACAACTAGAGCGCTAACAGTCTTACTTATGACAAAAGTATGGCACACCTGAAGTCATCTTGATTGGAATAAATTGGTAACACTTAAAACATTTAATTTACAAAGGAACAAAATGAGGGGGTTCATTTTGCCATAGAAATTATGATTAGTGCTGAAGAAAGAAAAATTAGGGCACATTTTGACTTCTCAAATCCTCTCCTATTTCATTAAAAAAATTCTGACATGCAGACTGAAACATGCACTTTGAATACCAGCAGCAGACTTCCCTGGTGAGCAGTATCTTTACTATAGTAATCTAATGAGCAACTAGAGTGCTAACATTCAGAATTTATGGCAAATCTGTGACACATCTGAATGCCTTCTTGATGGAACCAAAGTAAACAAGCATTGAAAATGCAATAGATCTCGCCCTCGTTTAAGTTAAAGCCATTCTGTTTGTAAAGAGGTGGCTTTTTAGCTTTGCTTTTATTAGTGTTTTTCAAACTTTCATGTAAATAACATGCATATGTATGCATGCATTTATATTTGTATTTATATAGATATGCAGATTATATATGTTTATATATGTATGTATATATATATATATATACACATACATATATATAAATGCATCCATCACAATTGGTTGCCCATTTAGAAAAGCCACTTGCAGGTAGGTAAAACTCTCGTTTATTAAAGGAAGCTACAGAGTGCTGGAAGGGAGTCTTAGCCAAAGTTCCAAGCTGCCTGACGCGTTTCATGCGTGACCGCATTTCATCAGAGGCATAATAGTTCACCACAAGCAGCCTTCAACGTTCATTTAAACTGCAACCACGTGCCCTGGTGGGCGTTGGTTCTCACCGAACCTCCTGGTCTTAGTAGTGCATTTAGTATTACTCCAGTGAGTGGCTTTGCCCGTCGTGAAACAAATTGCAATAATTAAAACCAAGTGGGTCTGGAAAGCCTCCCCAGTACAGCACCTGAACAATAGGACTTCCCAACACGACCTTCCTGCCCTTAATGTGCTGCATGGTTCGACATCTGCACAGGTCCAGAGAATAATGGCAGGGCTCTTCTCTGACCGGGACCGGCCGTAAAAATCCATCACAATTGGTTGACCATTTAGAAAAGCCACTTGCAGGTAGGTAAAACTCTCGTTTATTAAAGGAAGCTACAGAGCGCCGGAAGGGAGTCTTTGCCAAAGTTCCAAGCTGCCTGAAGCGTTTCATGCATGACCGGATTTCATCAGAGGCATAATAGTTCACCACAAGCAGCCTTCAACGTTCATTTAAACTGCAACCACGTGCCCTGGTGGGCGTTGGCTCTCGCCAAGCCTCCTGGTCTTAGTAGTGCATTTAGTATAACTCCAGTGAGTGGCTTTGCCCGTCGGGAAACAAATTGCAATAATTAAAACCAAGTGGGTCTGGAAAGCTTCCCCAGTACAGCACCTGCACAATATGAATTCCCAACACGACCTTCCTGCCCTTAATGTGCTGCATCGTTCGACATCTGCACAGGTCCAGAGAATAATGGCATGGCTTTTCTCCGACCGGGACCGGACGTAAAAATCCATCACAATTGGTTACCCATTTAGAAAAGCCACTTGCAGGTAGGTAAAACTCTTGTAGTATTATTCCATTTGAGATACAAAAGGAACCCTCAGGAACCAAACCCATAAAACATCTACCTCAGAAACGTCAAATCTGGAAGAAATTCACTCCTGAACTGTTCAACAGTGTTTTAGCAAAGCATCCCCCGGCACTAGGTAACACCTTACAGGAGGTATGGGATAGCTATGAGACGTGGATGTCGAAAGCACTAGACAAGGTTGCCCCCAGGACATCCAAACCACCAGTAAGACAATCTAGAACCGCTCCATGGTTTTCAGAGAAACTTAGAATGGCCAAAGCTCAATGCAAAACCATAGAACGGAGATGGAGAAAGAGCTATGCTCCTGAACTTAAATCATGTTACAAAACAGAGTTAAAAAAGTATCAGAAATTGGTTAGATTGGAAAAAAGTCTCCATTTTAAAAATAGAATTGAGCAAGCAGACAATCCCACGAAAGAATTATTTAGTATCTACAAAGAACTCACGATTCCATCGAGACTTGAGACCCAAGACACATACTCAATTGAGACATGTGATCTAATAGCCGATTTCTTTGTAGCTAAGGTGGATAAAATTCATGCCACCTTTGTAGACAACAAAACTCTCTTAAAGAACAGTGAGGATACTAGAACTATCCTAACACACAACTCACCCCTTACTAGCTTTAAAATTCCTGACAGACATGAACTTTTAGGTATTATTAATGGTATACAGTCCGGCTCCCCCACTGACGCCTGTCCACCGAACCGGTGCATGGGAGTTATGGAAAGTATATTAATTGATTATATCAGTCACATGGTGACACTATCTTTTCAGGAATGCTACGTACCGGAGGTATGGAAAACTGCGCAAGTTATACCATTAAAGAAGAAGCCCAACATACCCAGTTCTCAGCTCCAAAATCTCCGCCCCATCTCCCTCCTCCCATTCTGCGCTAAAATAATAGAGAAAATCGCGAACAGACAGCTCATGGAGTATTTGGAGGCCGAAGCTCTCCTCCACCCCTCACAATCGGGATTTAGAGCAGGCTACTCTACTGAGTCGGCAGTTCTATACTCGACTGAACGTCTTCGGCAGATAGTGGACGAAGGCGAGACGGCAGCGTTGGTCTTATTGGACCTTAGTGCAGCATTTGACACCGTGCTGCACTCAACGCTGCTGTCTCGTCTTTCGGACATGGGGGTAACGGGTCTAGCACTTGCCTGGCTACGTTCCTTTCTGGCCGACAGAAGCTTTCAGCTATACTGCCCACCCTTCAGATCCTCCCTTCGGAAGGTGAGCCATGGGGTTCCACAGGGCTCTAGTTTGAGCCCTACGTTATTTAACCTCTATATGGAACCCCTGGCTCACATTGTAGAAGGTTTCGGGGTGGGCATTGTCAGCTACGCTGACGACACCCAGCTGGTGTTTAAGCTAACTCCCGACCGAAGAGAAGATGCCATCAATTTCTCGAATTGTATGTCCGCAGTAGCGTTCTGGATGAATAACAACTGCCTTAGTCTAAATGGCGAAAAGACTGAACTACTGGTGATCGGGAGAGCAACATCAGCTTGGTCTCGCTCATGGTGGCCTAGCGAATTGGGGAACCCCCCCATTCCTGTGGAGTCGGTAAGAAACTTAGGTGTTATGCTGGACTCGGATCTCTCAGGCAAGTCCCATGTCAACAGGGTAACGGGAAGGTGCTTTGGCATACTAAGGGTTCTTCGAAAAGTATTGGATATCCTTCCTACCGGAGCCAGAAAAACAATTGTCCACGCGCTAGTGACTCCCCATTTGGATTAAGGGAATGCCCTTCTGATTGGGCTCAGTCAAAAGGGCTTACATCAACTGCAATGTGTGCAGAATGCTGCTGCACGCCTTGTGCTCGGACTCTCACGTAGACTTTCCGCAAAAGCTGCCCTGGCCAAACTTCACCGGCTCCCGGTTAGGGAGAGGATTACATTTAAGACCCTTTGCTATGCTCATCGCATCGCTCAGGACAAAGGCCCTGAATATTTAAAAAATCTCCTCACAATACACCGCCCTACCCGGAACCTAGGATCATCTGGCATGATGCTATTTAAACTCCCTCGTATCTTCAGAGCCAGAATGGGTGGCAGATCCTTCAGGTACTTAGCTCCCGCTCCACTTGCGGATGGAGCCATCTGAACTGAGATTTCGGGGAAAATTGAAAACTCTTCTGTTCCCCAACATGTAACTTCTCCTGAGCTTCTTCTCCACAGCTGCCTCTTGATCTCTGTATTTTATTAGCAGTTAGCGCGGGGACACACAGTCTCTGTGTAGCCAGGCGCTCTACAAATGATTTATTATTATTATTATTATTATTAAAGGAAGCTACACAGCGCTGGAAGGGAGTCTTAGCCAAAATTCCAAGCTGCCTGACGCGTTTCATGCGTGACCGCATTTCATCAGAGGCATAATAGTTCACCACAAGCAGCCTTCAACGTTCATTTAAACTGCAACCACGTGCCCTGGTGGGCGTTGGCTCTCGCCGAGCCTCCTGGTCTTAGTAGTGCATTTAGTATTACTCTAGTATTTAGTATTATGATGTAATATGTGACATCATCAGCAGTGGATTGCGGGCGCGCGAGTTGTAGTGAGTACAACTAACTATAACGTGGGAATTTCAATGGTTTTGTATGAGTAAAATGTCCAGCTAACTATAACTGGTGTGAAACCTATGTTTTTTTTGTGAATTTCAAAGGTTTTTTAAATGCTAATTCCTAACTATAACAAGTGTGAAACCTATGGGGCCTTATTTACGAGCCCTTTGCGCCTCCGGAACGTCACTTTTTGTGATGTTCCGGTTTCGCAGAATACTGAGTGATATTTATCAGGTAGGACTAAGCCACTTTTTGTGGCGTAATCCTGCCTGATAAATATCAGTCCCTTTAATGCAGTGTCCTGCGTTAAAGGGGCGTGCAATGGGTGTTGCTGGGGGTGTTCCCCGCAGCATCCATGGACTTGAGTAATTTATAGCATCCTCAAAGTCAGTCTTTCAAAAATTCCAAAGTATAGGACATGATAATCCAAATCCAAATGTTTCTCAAGAAAAGTCATAAACCGTGTCCGTGGGTCATATCTGCCCAAACGCCGATATTCCGAACAATTGAAAATGACTTTTTTTGAGAAACATTTGGATTTGGATTATCATGTCCTATACTTTGGAATTTTTGAAAGACTGGCTTTGAGGATGCTATAAATTACTCAAGTCTGCCCGAATTGTGTGGATAAAATTGATACCTAGTCACTTTGAATCAGAATGTACTTACGACTCGTCTAACATTTCGAAGAAATATCTATTTATATGACAACAGGATACCGACATAACTTGACAGAAATAAGAACGCCATGAAGAAGTTCTGTTGTACAGAACGAAACGCGTCGGCTGGCTGTGGTACATAAACTTAAGGAAAATAAAAGCATTTGAATATACACCAAGATTCTGCGCTTCAATAAGGACTCTAAGTGATATGATTTGATTGGACTTGTGCAAGTGGTGCTGCGCCAAACTTTGGAATATTCTCCACTACTCTCTACTACTCACTCTCTACTACTCCACTACTCTCTAATACTCACTCTCTACTACTCATTCTCTACCACTCTACTACTCTCTACTACTCTCTCTCTACTACTCACTCCCTACTACTCACTATCTACTACTCTCTACTACTCACTCTCTACTACTCTCTACTACTCACTCTCTACTAATCTCTCTCTACTACTCACTCTTTACTACTCACTCTCTACTACTCTCTACTACTCACTCTCTACTTCTCACTCTCTACTACTCTCTACTACTCTCTCTCTACTACTCTCTACTACTCACTCTCTACTACTCACTCTACTACTCACTCTACTACTCATTTTCCACTACTCACTCTCTACTACTCTCTCTCTACTACTCTCTACTACTCCCTCTACTACTCACTCTCTACTACTCTCTACTATTCTCTCTCTCTGCTACTCACTCTCTACTACTCACTCTCTACTACTCACTCTCTACTACTCTCTACTACTCACTCTTTACTACTCTCTACTACTCACTCTCTACTGCTCTCTACTACTCACTCTACTACTTACTCTCTACTACTCTATACTACTCACTCTCTACTACTCACTCTCTACTACTCTCTACTGCTCACTCTACTATTCCCTCTACTACTCTCTACAACTCACTCTCTGCTACTCTCTCTACTGCTCTCTACTACTCTCTACTACTCACTCTCTACTCTCTATTACTCCCTCTACTCTCTACCTCTCTCTACTTCTCTCTACTTCTCTCCCTACTAGTCTCTACCTCTCTACCTCTACCTCTCTACCTCTTCCTCTCTACCTCTACACCTCTACCTCTCTACCTCTCTCTACACTCACACATATACACATATATATATATGTATATATATATGCATATGCATTTATATATATGTATGTGTGTATATATATATACATACATATATAAACACATATAATCTGCATATCTATATAAATACAAATATAAATGCATGCATACATATACATATATGCATATATATGCATGTTATTTACATGAAAGTTTGAAAAACACTAATAAAAGCAAAGCTAAAAAGCCACCTCATTACAAACAGAAAGGCTTTAACTTAAACGAGGGCGAGATCTATTGAATTTTCAATGCTTGTTTAATTTGATTCAATCAAGAAGGCATTCAGATGTGTCACACATTTGCCATAAATTCTGAATGTTAGCACTCTAAGTGCTCATAAGATTACTGTAGTAAAGCTACTGCTCACCAGGGAAGTCTGCTGCTGGTATTCAAAGTGCATGTTTCAGTCGGCATGTCAGAATGTTTTTTATGAAATAGAAGAGGATTTGAGAAGTCAAAATGTGCCCTAATTTTTCTTTCTTCAGCACTAATCATAATTTCTATGGCAAAATGAACCCCCTCATTTTGTTCCTTTGCAAATTAAATATTTTAAGTGTTACCACTTTATTCCAATCAAGATGACTTCAGGTGTGCCATACTTTTGTCATAAGTAAGACTGTTAGCGCTCTAGATGTTCTTTAGAACACTCTGGGACATTCTGTCATTGGGCTATACTTGGGCTACATCTGGGGGATATTTGTGCTACATTTGGGCTCTTTTGTCTCTGGTGGCCATCTTGGGAGACTTATTTGTTATGAAGTTTCCTAATTTCCTCATTTACTACAGTCTCCTCAGTAGGAAATACTTTCAGTTTTCTACTTTGATTCCATCAAGAAGGCATTCAGATGTGACACACATTTGCCATAAATTCAGAATGTTAGCACGCTAGTTGCTTATTAGATCACTGTAGTAAAGCTACTGCTCACCAGGGAAGTCTGCTGCTGGTATTGAAAGTGCATGTTTCAGTCTGCATGTCAGAATTTTTTAATGAAATAGAAGAGGATTTGAGAAGTCACTCAAAATGTGCCCTCATTTTTCTTTCTGAAGCACTAATCATACTTTCTATGACAAAATGAACCCTCTCATTTTGTTCCTTTTTAAATTAAATGTTTTCAGACTTACCACTTCATTCCAATCAAGATGGCTGGTGGTGTGCCATACTTTTGTCATAAGTAAGACTGTTAGCGCTCTAGTTCTTTAGAACACTATGGGACATTCTGTCATTGGGCTACACTTGGGCTACATCTGGGTGATATTTGGGCTACATGTGGGCTCTTTTGTCTCTGGTGGCCATCTTGGGAGACTGTATGTCAGAATTTTTTAACGAAATAGAAGAGGATTTGAGAAGTCGCTCAAAATGTGCCCTAATTTTTCTTTCTGCAGCACTAATCATACTTTCTATGAAAAATATACCCCCTCATTTTGTTCCTTTTTAAATTAAATGTTTTAAGAGTTACCACTTTATTCCAATCAAGATGGCTTCAGGTGTGCCATACCTTTGTAATAAGTAGGACTGTTAGCGCTCTAGTTGTTCTTTAGAACACTCTGGGAAGCTGCAGTAGAACACAAAGGAATCAACTGACAGTCTCTGTCCTTGTTGGATGTACATGTTTTACTGAGAATGTCAGACTTCATTCTCACATGACTGAGAAAGATAATGTGAATTTACAGAAAATATGCTTTCAGTTTAGCTTATAGATCCCCTTCCAAACCACTGTGGAAAAAGCATGAGATAATAGTTTTCTTTCAAACATGATTCATGATATCCCAGCAGAAGGCTTTTTCACCTGGTAAAATCACCTTAGAACACACCACAATTCCTAAAATGAGTATGGTACCATCAACAAATGATTTATAATGTAACTAAAGTCCTAAAACCTTCTATTAACTGCAATGCTTTTTAATGAGGTGCTATCATGTATATTGGTCCCAAGATGGCTGCTAACACTTCTTGGATGAAGTGCTGACAGCCAATCAGATCTCACGATGAGAAACCGTAGCCCAGGCCCTTGTCACTTCAAGGCTGGACTACGGTAATATTCTTTATCTGGGAGCTAATAAAGATGTCATGCGCAAACTGCAGCGTGTGCAAAACACGGCCGCAAGATTACTGTGTCAGGCCTCCAGATTTTCCTCGGCCTCTAGCCTGCTTAATAAGCTACATTGGCTCCCAACCGAAAAACAGAACAGGTTCAAGGTTTGACCTATATGTTCCGTATTAAGCACAACAGAGCCCCCCGCTATCTCAAACACCTAGCCCTTCCCTATGCTCCGTCCCGCACTCTTCGGTCTGCCACGCAAGCTAAATTCCAGGTCCCGAAGATAAGACTTTCCCGTATGGACGGGCGGTCTTTTTCATATTTGGGCCCCGTGTTATAGAACGCTCTTCTTCTTTCTCTGCGCCTGCACTCTTATCTTTTCTTGTTTCGAAAGTCACTAAAAACGTGGCTATTTGGCCAGTAGGTTGTTTTTTACTCTGCTGCTCGTTTGGTTAGCGCCGGGAAACCCTTGTTGGGTAGCTGTTGCACTCATACAAATTTAATAAAATAAATAAATAAATAAATGTGTGTTTAGGCTCCTCCCAGATATATATATATATATATATATATTTTTTTTTTCTCAGGAACTACTGGAGGGATTTACACCATTTAACCAAAAGGGTGATCTGCGTACCAGACCCTACCGTTTTCCCAAATTTGGTGTAATTCCATTCAGCGGTTCGGGCTGTAGCCGTGTCTAATCGTCCTATGGAAATTAACATGGGGAAAACACGTTTTGGAACCCCCCTTTTTTCTCGGCCCCCGCTTGACGAATCTTCCCAAGACTTTCACGGAAGGAGCGGAGCGGAGCGGGCCATCTTCTTTGAGAAATTCACAAAGATCCAACAACCGGCACCAAAGTTATTCCCAATAGAATGTTGCGGATTTCCTATGGAAACTAGGTCCTAACTATAACTACCTACTGCCGACCGCCAGTAGGTAATATATATATATATATTTTACTGATATATATGTATCAAGTTATGAAGAATTTCTATATATATGTGCATGTTTATTTTATCATGTATAATTATGTTTAAAAGAACATCTGACAGTTGGAAATGAGCGGACATGCTGCAATGTAAATACGCGCTAAACAGTATGTCTTCCATGTCCATAGAGAATGTAACTCACGTGATTAACACAAAATTCAGCACTGTCATTTTAAAAATGCTTCCTCAGTCAAAATCAATTGTCGAGTGAACAAGCGGCGTTCGCGCTGCGAAGCGCGTCTCTGACTTTTGGGCGAATAAATATTTGAAGCACCAATACCGGGTCCATGTCCTGTTTGCTGGCATTGCGTGAATGAAGACGTGGCGGCCAATCTGACAGGATTCTCTGATATATATATATATATATATATATATATATATATATATATATATATATATATATATATATATATATATATATATATATATATATGCTTAAATGCCGGAAAACCAAGCTGAAAAAGATCCAATGGCTCACTCTGACCTTGGCATAAGATTAAGACATGTAAAAAGTTGAAACGTGTTACGCTGAAGTACTTGCTAGAACATCTGTATTTTAAGCACGTCTGTGGGCCTGCATACATGTCACTGAGTCAGTGCATGTTTTCTTTTGGAAAATATATATATATATATATTGGTAGTCTGCTGCAAACGGCATTCGTGTCGCCTTCCCCCCGGTGCTGGTCCCGGTGCATTGGGAGAGAGTAGGCAGAAATGCCTGCCTGATAAGGGGGACTGAGGAGAACTTTGCTACCAGTATTTTCACTGCAGTGGCTGTGGAGTGCTGACCAACTCGAATTGGAGACATCACCTGGTGTTCAGTGGGTCCCTTCACTGTATGGGTCCCTGCGGCGAACTACATTGTCCAGCATGCACTGAAGGAGCAGGCAAAGCACAAGGAGCTTCACACCTGTGAGGCAAGGGAGGGGCGTGATCAGATGATTGGGAGTGGTCACAGCTGATTCAACGTCACAGCAAAGAACGCCTCACAAGGACACAACTGAAACGGGCACTGAAGAATCCATTTATCGAATAAAGCCGCTTTTTCAGTCCCCCAGAGCATGGTCACACTCTTTTACGACTTGGTGGGAGAGAGACTATTGTGTGTATATATATATATTACCTACTGGCGGTCGCCAGTAGGTATATATAGTTAGGATTTTTTCCCTATGGGATTTTTGAAAATTCTATGTCTAATAACTTTGGCGTTTGTGGACGGAATTGGCTGACATTTTCAGGAAAATGGAACATTTTGTTTCTGAGCAGCCCCTGAAAATTTGGGGGGGGTTCGTCAAGGGGGGGCCGAGAAAAAAGGGGGGTCCCAAAACGTGTTTTTCCAATGTTAATTTCCATAGGGCGGTTGGCCTCACTTTTAGCCCGAACGGCTGAATGGATTTGCACGAAACTTGGCAAAATTGTAGGGACTGTTAGCCCGATGTGCCTTTGCTAGGTCTCAATATATGTGCTCCAGTGGATTTTGAGACATTAACGTTCAAAAAAAGATATATATCTGTAAGTTCGCTCTGGGCAGCGCTCCGGTTCGCGTACTTGACGCGTAACGGAACTTCGCGAAGCGAAGCTGATTGGCTCTCCGGTGTCTGTCAACATTCTAAACAGTCCGGAGCGGCCGCCATCTTGTCTCTCGGTACGATCGAGAGACAAGAGGAGGCCAAAACAAAGGGGCAAATGACCATAAGGGGGCATAGTAGATCCTCCCTGACCCCCTAGGTTTGATGTGGAGGCTTTAAAAGGGCCCCGCAGTGGGGAGCGCCCGGTTCGCTAACCGGGAAGCGATCTGGGGAGCGTACTATAAGGAAAAAAGAATGATAGACTTTTCAAATACTGTATGTTAATTGATTGTTGGTTTTGTTGATTATTTTTTAATTTCTTTATTTTTTAAGCAATTATTTATTATTGTGATTGTGTTTCAAAATTTAATAAACTTTCTAACATTTCACTGTCTGAAATGTCATTATTTTCATTGAACATAGTTTGTAATCTCTGAGGGTGTAAAATGTCCTCATTTTGAAGGAGGTCATCTACTGCTTGCACACATTGCAGTAGTTCTTGGTCCCAAGTTTCATCCATAAATTCTATATAATTTGGATCAATTATTTCTTGGCTGCTCTCTTGCAGGACAATTTGAAATGAAACTTTGTGTTCGCCTTCCATTTTGCCTGAAATTTGGATAAAAAAAATATATATTAGTAGAGATAGGGCACTGTTGGGATTAATTTTAGATAGGCAGTTTTTATCAGTGAATTTATCTTTGGGCAGTGTATAGTATCAGAGTGGAAGTAGGAATATAAAAAAGTGTATGTGATTTAACGTAAGTAATTTCATAATTATACAAGAGAAACCTAACTCCATCCATAACTATAACAGAGAAGTCTATCTAAATCTATAACTACTACAGAGGGATAGTATATAATCATCAGAAAAAGTTTACCATATTAACTTATAGTGCACAATATACTTCAGTTTTTAAAATAACAACTTACCTTTACAAAGAAGTTGAAGTGATTAGTGAAAATCCAATTGAAATGTACACCAGGAAGTAGTAGTCAAAATGGCTGTGTTTCCTTCGCTTCCTTTATATATATTCAGGTACATAACCAATCAAATGTCAGGTAAAAAAAAAATAGAAAATGAAAGTAACATTTTAATTGGTTGTCAATTCCAACACTTCAGATGTGTTTTGTGAAGTAATTTACCTCAGGGTATTTAGAGAGGTCTACAGGCTAAATGGCTAAATGGAATTTCAACCAAATTTGTGAAAATGGTAGGGATTGGTATGTAGTATGAGGAAATCTATATTTGGTGAAAGTGTCTCAAGGGTTTCTTCTGTAAATTACTTTCCCACCTTTTTTAATGGAGCGCTTCCCGGGGAGCGCCCCGGTACGCGAACTGGCGAGCGCCCCAGTACGCGAACCTTAAGCGTTACGGGAGTCCACCATTTTGTGTTTCGGTCAAATTAAGATACAAGATGGAGGGCACATAATGTTCAGAATGGGTAGAAGGGGACACGGTAGACGTATTTTGACCCCCTAGGTTTTCTGAGGATGGCTGAGGAGGCTTATATGTGCGAAAAAAACCATTTTTAAAAAAAATTTCACGAGGTTAGCTTCCGGTTCGCATACCGGGTAGCGCCCCGGGGAGCGTACTTTGTTGAAAATTAGTGAAAAAAGTTAGAGAAAAATAATAATTGTGAGTGATCAGATGTAGGGTAGCTCTGAGAAGAGCTTTTGGGTTTATGGTACATTTAGGTACTTATAAGTAGGTACCAATGCACAGTCTTAAATTCAGAATGAAAATTCTGTTGCCCTCATCTGAGAAGTGAACTCCATCTCCTCTGTAGATATCTTGCATGTACTAACGCAAGTTATTGTTGTACATGGAGCCCATTCCATGGTCTCTCATGTAAGCTGAAACAGATTTGTTTACATGCTTCCTCGACTTCTCAATTTGTGGACAAAATTGGTTTGACCACCTCCATTTCTGTCTTTGGCATATATTTGAATATACCAAGGCAGTTTGAGGAAAAAGTGCCATCAATTGCTCAAAGGTGTCCTTTAAAAGCATTTCCAGACCTACCCCAGTCAAAGTGCCCAAATCATTACCTCCACAGTGCACAATTAACAGGTCAGGTTTTGGCAAATGCATAAAGGTTTTCACCAATGGTATCAATTGGTGACATTTTAATCCTCTGTGGCCAAACCACTTAATTTCCACATCTTGTAAATTGAGGTTAGGTAAATTTCTGTTCTCAGCATACCTCTGAGCCCAATAGATGTAACTATGTCTAACAATCCAGACAGAAAACATGGTGAGAGAAGGTTCTGCTGCAGTCAGATGAAGTGTGGCAATGAAATGGCAGTTAAAAAAATAAGAGTTTAAAATGAAAAAAAACTGTGGAGTTTCTGTGTTAATGAAGCAGTAACAGTGATTGGTGGATTTTGATTGCTGAAAACAGAAAGTTAGGGTGCATGGATGAGTTCTTTGAAAGATGTATTTTGAGTGGTCAAGAAAAAATCATTAAATGAAAGATTGCACTGGATATGCAGGTGCACTGAGAGTTCAGAGTTCAATTGAAACATTGTTGTGTGAACTTGCAAACACCAGAGGTCTTCCAAGAGGTGGTTGCTATGCAAAAAAGGCAGAGAGGGCAGAGGGGGGAAGGGTTTTGATTTGAAAAAAGTGAGGGAAGAGTTTTGATTGGGTGACATGAGAGATATGTGTGAAGAATTACAGCATTTCTGTGCTTTTGATAGCTGCAGACTCTGGAGTGCATACCTTTTGCTCTGCTGAAGACAAATTGGTGTGTTTCTGAGACTGTTTTGAAACTCATAAAGTATTTGCTAAGGTGAGAAAAGATTTATTTAATTTAGATAGAGAATAGTGTGCTTTAAGGAGAAAATTATGAAGAAAGTTGTGTTTTTCAAATGTTGCTTTGTCTCAAGTGTTTTACAATAGATTTTGTTTCTTTGAGAAATTGTAATTGGAGAAAATGTGAAGTATTAGTACTGACAGGGTGTTTTTTTGCATAGGAGCTGTGGAGTGTTTTCAAATTATGACTTGAAAATCGTTTTTGAGGAAAAGGAATGGTTTTAAAATTTATGACAAGGACATAATGGTGTATGTTTCTTTATAAGGCATTTGAGTGTCGCTGATGTTATTTTTCCCATTTTAATGTAAGACCTTTCCCTGTGGAGCAAATTGCTTGTAAATATGCTCCCACCTGTGCATGGCAAATTTAGATTTTGAATGTTTGCGTTACATAGCCATGTTAAAAGTGACCCAAACATGCTGCAAAGGCAATCAAAAAACGCTTTCATGTGTCTTAAGGACATTTTAAGTCATTTCCCCATGTGCAGTGTTTTCAAATTATGACTTGAAAATCGTTTTGGGGGAAAAGGAATGGTTTTAAAATGTATGACAAGGACATAATGGTGTATGCTTCTTTATAAGGCATTTCAGTGTCTCTGATGTTATTTTTCCCATATTAAATTAAAAGACCTTTCCCCGTGGAGCAAATTCCTTGTAAATATGCTCCCACCTGTGCATGGTAAATTTAGATTTTGATTGTTTGAGTTACATAGCCATGTTAAAAGTGACCCAAAAAAGTTGCAAAGGCTTTAAAAAAACACTTTCTTGTGTCTTAAGGACATTTTAAGTCATTTCCCCGTGGGCAGTGTTTTCAAATTATGACTTGAAAATCGTTTTTGAGGTAAAGGAATGTTTTTAAAATGTATGTGCGCCATATGCCCCCAAATTTCCTTTTCAGGGGTGCAGCAGGGTGTTCTTGAGACACCCCTGCACCCTTGGAAAAATTCCTAATTTGCGATGAGCTAATTGCTAATCGCAAATTGCACCTTCATTCCTATGGGCCTCCTGGCCCTTGGAAATGAATGGGTAATTTGCAATTAGCAATTTGCTCATCGCAAATTAGGAATGGTAAAGAATCGCTATTTATTCCTTAAAATTCGCTATTTAGGAAATGCAAAATAGTTTGATGATACATATGGCGGTTCATCTCTAACAAGATAAGAAGCTTAGGGATAGATTTATGATGACTGGCGCATTGAAGTGGACATCCCTTACTTCATTGGTAGGCCTTTACATGTATTATCTCCTCTGTATTCTTCAACAAGCGTAACTTTGATCTGCAACCCTGAGTAGGCCTCACCTTAAACAAACCTCTGGATAGGCCACACCTTATCGTCATCCTGAATTAATCATTTAAAATGCTAGGGACAGATTTATGATAGGTGTATGCCTCTTTTGCGCCACTGTGCGTCACTTTTGTGATGCAGCGGCGGTGCAAAAGATTTGCTATGAGGCGACAAAATTACAAATTGATGCATTTAGGCAGATGTGTCATGCTGTAAATAAACCGTGCCACATGAAACCGATGCAGCAGTGATGCAAAAGATGCACCATGTTGCAAGACAGGCCTCACTTGGGGCCATATGTATCAAGCTAATTAGCATTCGCAAAGGCAGAAATTCTGCGAATTTCTGCCTTTGCGAATGCTAATTAGACAAATGGTATGTATCAAACAAGTTTGATGCAAAATAAGGAATAGCAAAATTTGCTATTCTTTATTTTGCGATTGCACTTAAGGATTTGCAAATTTTGCGATTCCTTAAATGCAATGTATCAAACAAAAAATATGCAAAAAATGCCATTAAGGATTTGCAAATTACCACCAACTTCTAGTTGGTGGTAATTTGCAAATTCTTTTCGAAAATCTTTTTTTCCAAAAAACAAAAGGTGCCATATGATGCCCATACATGCCCTTAGGGCATGTATGTGCGCCATATGCCCCCAAATTTCTTTTTCAGGGGTGCAGCAGGGTGTTCGTGAGACAACCCTGCACCCTTGGAAAAATTCCTAATTTGCGATGAGCTAATTGCTAATCGCAAATTGCACCTTCATTCCTATGGGCCTCCTGGCCATTGGAAATGAATGGGTAATTTGCAATTAGCAATTTGCTCATCGCAAATTAGGAATGGTAAAGAATCGCTATTTATTCCTTAAAATTCGCTATTTAGGAAATGCAAAATAGTTTGATGATACATATGGCGGTTCATCTCTAACAAGATAAGAAGCTTAGGGATAGATTTATGATGACTGGCGCATCACCAGGGATGTGCCAGTCATCCTGCGCCGCTGTTCCGCCACCCATGGTGTGCTGCATTTACAATGCGGCGCACCATGGGGCAAAAACGGCACAGATGCGTGACGCATCTGTGCCGTAAAGGTGGCGCATTGCTGGAGTTGTATCGCAAGTGCGATGCAGCTCCAGCAAGGCTCAGGGGTGCCCCATCTCCACAATGCTGCGTCAAGACCTATGCCTGCTTCAAGCAGGCGCAGGGTTTTGACGCAGCTTTGTCCTATCTGATTGTAAATGCGGCACACCATGGGTGGCAGAGCAGCGGTGCACGTTAACTGGTGCATCCCTGGGGATGTGCCAGTTAACATAAATCTGCCCCTTTACATTTAAGTATGTGCAGGGGACACAGAGTCGGTGAGGCTTATCCAAGGTTAAGAAGAGATGAGTCCTGTTCACTGAAAAATTGGACATAGGCTTCACCTCCTCAGCATCGCTGGACATGGCTAAATAATAGCTGCAAAATTTTACTCTTGTTAAACAATTTTACTATTATAATCTCTGAGATTTGTCTCTTACTCTGCAACATCTCATTGTTGTTGTCTTTCTTTAAAGATAAAGACAACATCAACATGAGCGACAATCAGCAATCAGTTGATTTCGACCTCATCATTGAACTCGTAATTGAAACATCAGTGGATGTTGATCCCTTGGATGATTTAAATCCTGAGGATGAAGAAGAACGTGATGAGGATGCAGATTTGTCAGAATTGTATGACATAGGATGGGAAGCTGACGTGCTTGAGCCTATGGAACTATAAACATTTATTTTAAAAATTTATAATAAATGAAAAGTAAAAATTTAAACCGTTCCATTTAAAAATAAAGACACCTTCAAAAACAGGTTATGTGTAGTGTCTTCAATAAAATATTAAAATATGCTCATAAAATTAGATCAGATTCACATATAAAACAGCACAGGTAAAATGAATATAAATTCCATTTCTTTTCTGCTATTTCTGTATTCTAAATTTGCCAAGCACTAAAAAATCTTCTATGTAAAAATGTCAAGTAGTGTGTTAAGTTTTTGATGACTGTTATTGATTTACTGTTGGGTAATAGTGGTTAATAACATTTTTTATTATATTTTACCACAGATTCAACTGCAGATCATTTCAAGATTTCAGCATGCCAACCAAAGAAAGACTGAGAAAGGCTGCAAAACGTCAAAGACAGCAGGTCAATGAAAAAAAGCAGCAGTCCTCTAACAAAAAGATTTGTCAAGTCACCAAGAAAGCACCGGGTAAGAGTACAAAAACATTCATAAGAAATATCTGTAGTAAAAAAAATATTACTACAGAAAATGTTTCAGTCCAGAAAAAGAGAAGCAATTCAAACGGAAAGGAAAGGCCAATGAAAAATGTTACTGCTAGAGCAAGAGATAACTCTGTGCATGATAGTAGAAGGAAACAACAGTTTAGGGACATTCGTAAACGAATGTTCCGCAACAGGATAATTGGCAATTTGTTAAAAAATATTAAGAAAGGTCAACAGAAAGTGGTTTTTTATAAGAGAAAAAAAATAGTTGAGAAAGTTATTGATCAGGCATTTGAAATTAAACGTAAGTTATTTATTTTGATAATCAATAGAATTAGGAAGCTAAACAAGGCAATTTATGATTTCAAAAGAAATAGTAGATGGAAGAGAATAGTTAATCGTAGTAATTTTTGTGAAGTTTTTTCTGGAGAATGGATGCATAGTTCAAGCTGTGAGGCATTTTTTAATGAGGAGAGTTATTTCCAGGATAATGATTTGGTGCATGCAGTTGACACCAGTGGTCGAGCTTATGAAGTGAAAGATGGTTGTCCAGTTGAAAAAGAAAAACTTGCGACAACAGAGATAGAAGAGGTGTTAGGTGATGAGGTTTTAGGAAGACGTCCTAAGGGTCCTGTGTACACCTGGAAGTGTAGTAGTATTTGCAGTGTGCGACAGGATTCCATCAATTTGCTTTGTGATTTTGTACGGTCATTTAATAAGAAAAGTTTGAAGCAGAAAATGAAGTTGTTGCAAGAATTAGATCCTTGCAGAGTGAGAGAAGTAACAGGTTTGCATGGTCATTCACTGGCTTGTCTTTCCAGGAGAGTATGCCAGAGTGTTTTTCATCATTTCAGGGTGCTAGCAGTGCATCATAATAAAGTGAGGAAATTAGTTAGAATGTTGTATTATGCTAAGAGTCCAGCAATTATGCTTAAACAATTATGCGCTGCTCTTTTGCATGGTTCTGAAATAGATGTGAAGAATATATGTGAAGAAATTGAGTTTTGTTACTTTGGGAGTAAAGAGGAGAATGTTGAAATTGACCAAGAAGAAGAGGGTAATGTGGAAGATAGTGTACAGGTTTCCAGTACAGATAATTTCCAGAGGGAAATTGCGACATTTGAGATGAAATCAAGTGAGAGGCCAAATTTCACTTGTGTGTGTTGTCGACGCACTTATTATAAGAATCAGACTAAGTTAGTGGATTTATATGCAAAAAGTGAAAGGGAAAATAATAGTGAATGGAAGGATTTCACAACATACTTGATGGTAGAAAATTGTTTTGATTTGGGATTGGATCAACGTGTGTGTACTTATTGTTGTAACAAATTAAATCAAAACCAGATGCCTGCTAGAGCAGTTCATAATAATCTGGAATTAGTTGAGATTCCTTCTGAATTGAAGGATTTAAATACTTATGAATCTATTTTGATTCAAAGTATCCATCCCTTTCAGGCTATTGTAAGAATGGAGCCAAAGACAGGGAAATTGCCTCCATCAGATTTACAGAGAGGATTAAAGGGAAGAGTTGTTTATTTGCCTCTAGATTTGAAGAAAAACATTAACACAATTGGAGTAGAAAAAGTGGAAGAGGAACCTCTGGTTATCTTAGTTAATGGGGTTCCGACAAAGAATAAGAAAATATGGCAAGATTTAGTGGATGTTAGGAAAGTTAAAAAGGCAACATTGTATTTGAAAAAAAATAATAAATACTATAAGAATGTATATGTTGCAGAAGAGGAAGTAAGTGAGGAAGAGGATAGCGATTTGTGTGCTGGTCAAATTGAGAAAGTAGAACCCTGTACTAGTGAAGAAATATATGAACATTATAGTGTTCATCCTTTGCATTCCAAGGAAGTCATGGGGAATGCTATTGAGTTGTTTCAAATGAAACAAGCCAAAGGGAGTCCCATTAGTGTTTGGGAGGAAAGTTTGGAAGCTCGGTGTTTCCCACAGCTTTTTCCAACAGGTCAGGGAGGAAGATATGATGAGCGACCTCATCAAATTCCTGCTTCTGAATACCGGACTTTGCGATTGTATGCAGGAGATGCTAGGTTTCGACAATGCATTCCCTATTTGTTTCATCTCCTGTTTGAAAGCGATCTGTCTGGACTGTCATATGCAGTGAACCACATCTTGAAAAGTGGTATACACATGCAAAACATCTCGGCAAGTGACTTTATGGATAAAGTCAATGTCCAAGACAGTATTTTGGATTCTCACCTGATTAATCTCATGGCGTGTCAGCGTGGTACTAATGAGTACTGGTACCGTCGTCATGGTGATTTAAAATGTATGCTTAGGAACTTAGGAACTCCCACATGGTTCCTCACTCTGAGCTGTGCCGAGTATGGCTGGGAAGACTTACTTGAATTTCTACGAGAGGCAAATGGAAACATCGAAAACATCGAATTCATGACACCCGGAGAACTGTGCTCTTTGGATCCAGTCAATGTATGCAGGTACTTCAATCATAGATTTGAAGCTATGATGTCTTTCATCATGAATAAGAAGAATCCACCTCTTGGAGAGGTGTTGGATTTCTTCTGGAGAAAGGAGTACCAAGCAAGAGGTGCACCTCATATACATATGCTGCTGTGGATCAAGGATGCACCTAAATTTGGAACGGATCCAGAAGACTCAGTGATGAGTTTCATACAACAGTATTCTACGTGTGCTGTTCCAAACGCAAAGGAAAAGAAAAGCCTAAGAGAAAAAGTTCTACGTTTCCAAAGCCATCGATGTGGAAAGTACTGTCGTCGTAAATTCTGAAACAAGGACAAGTTCTACACCAAATGTCGTTTCGGCTTTCCACGACCGGTGATTTCTAAAGGAAGAGTAAACAGTTTGATGTCTTCGCTGCGACATAATGTGATGAAGAAATCACCTAAAAACACATACAATTTGAAGAGGAACGAAGAGTCCAAGTACATCAACGACTACAACCCGGTGATTTTGTCCATGAGGAATGCTAACATGGATATACAGTTTGTGGCTGATAACTGTATGGCTGTGGCTCGGTATGTGACATCTTACATCACCAAAAAAGAGAAGACAGAATTGAAGGATATGTGGGAGGACATTTCCCATGAAAAGAGCCTCAGTAAGAAGTTGTACAGTTTCAGTCTGAAGATGTTGTCGCATCGAGAAATCGGAGCTTACGAATGTTCTGACCGGTTGTCTTCAGCAAGTCTCTATGCCAAGTCCAGGAGTATCGTTTGGGCGAGTCTTGGTCTTGCTGCAACGCGTAATCGAGTTCTGAAACCTGTGCGGGAAATTGAGTATTTGGCGGAAAAGGAGCCAAACAGTACCGACATTTTGAAGACCAACATGTTGGATACATATTATCCAAATCGAAGCAGTCACCTCGAGAATGTTTGTCTGTATGAGGTTCTTCAAAATTACATATTCAAGAGGAACATCAAAGAAGATACTGAGAAAGGAGTGTATGCTGTAATAGGAAGTGAGGGATGTCTGGTCAAGCAAAGAAAATGCCATTTGGTAAACCATCGAAAATTGAGTGGCGAATCTCCTGAAAAAAAGGAGTTTTTCTATTTAGCACTTTTGCAACTTTTCAAGCCTTGGCGTGCAGAAGAGGAACTGCTTGGAGATTTCCTCTGTTACGAAGACTCTTTCAATGCTGCCAAGGAGACCATAGAATGTCCTGCTTTTCCCAAATATGTAGAAATGTTGAATGCGGAAATTGAGCAGGAAGCAACGATTGCAGCCGAGATTGCCAGAGACAGTTCTCAGGACAGTCAGAGTTCTGCTTCATTGAGTCAGGATCCACTAGCAGGACCTGTTATCGAAAATGAAGCTGCCACTGCTATGAATGAAGTGGAAAGAGCCATGGCACATGCTCAGGAGGATGCGGTTAACTTAGAAGAGTTGGAAAGACAACTCAACGTTGAGCAGAGGAAAATATATGACGAAGTTACCATGCAAATTGATCATGGATTAAGTCATGAGAAGAAAGAGTGCTCATGTACGTCGTTGAAGCCTGTCCGACTGTACGTGAGTGGAGAAGCGGGAACTGGAAAAAGTTTCCTTATTAAAGCAATTTCATGTTATTTGCAGGAAAGGACAGAGTCATCGCTGTCTTGTATTGTCACCGCTCCAACTGGACTGGCAGCACATAACATTAAAGGGATTACTTTACATCGTTTACTGATGCTGCCAGTGGAGCATGACAACAAATTACAATATCACAAGCTATCTGGAGATGCTTGTTGTGAAGTTTCAAGAATCTTGAGGAAAATGAAACTTCTTATCATTGACGAAGTAAGCATGGTTTCCAATGTCATGCTTGCCTTTGTGCATTTGAGAATGCAAGAAGTTCTCAAAACAGAGTATGATGTGTTATTTGGTGGCAAACACATCATTGTTTTCGGAGATCTTCTGCAGCTGACACCAGTGAAAGGGCAACCTGTGTTCAAAATGCTCACGCATGAAGATACCAGGAAGTGCCTAGGGAGCATTGGCAACGTCAATATATGGTTAAACTTCAATTATGCTGAACTGCATGAAAATATGCGTCAGGCGAAGGATGAAGTTTACAAGACTATTCTACAAGATGTTAGAATTGGAAAAGTGACCGAGCATGGGAAAGAAGCTTTACATGCACGATTACTGTCAAATTTATATCCAGAACAAGATGTTGTGCCTGAGAATATTTTTCAGAAAATTACTGAGAAGAAATCTGGAATATGTTTGATGCCAACTCTTGCAGAATGTGCCAAATTCAACAACAAAATGTTGCATTTAGAAAAGCAAGAGATTGTGAAACTGGAAGCTATTGACATAGTAGAGCATATGGGATCAACAATTATTTAGTCTGAGTATTTGAAAACAAAATTGGATTCATTAGAGAAGACTATATCTAAAAATGCAGGTTTTGAAAAGGCTCTGAATGTGTGCTTGAACTGCCGTATAATTTTAAGAAGGAATTTACATGTTGAAAGAGGTCTGGTAAATGGATCAATGGGTAATGTTGTTGATTTTGTAAAATACAGAAATAGAGATGGAATTGAATTTTTAAAAATTAAATTTGATGGCATTGAGGAAGTACAGCTAATTGGTCGTTGTTCTGCTAGATTTTTGCTTGTAAAAGACTTATATGTTCGCCGTAAGCAGTTTCCTGTTTGCTTGGCATATGCGGTGACAATCCATAAATCACAAGGTTTAAGTGTAGACAGTGCATTGGTGAATATTGGCAGTTCTGTGTTCAAGGAGGGTATGGCATATGTGGCATTGTCACGAGTTAGAACTTTATCGGGATTGTACTTGATTGAGTGTGATGTCACAAACATTTGTGCGGATCTAGATTGTGTTAAGGAATACAATAGGTTAAGAAGAGAGTATGCGCCACATTTGCCTCAATATCCTTTGTTTGAGAAACGTGTGGTAGGCCGGAAACGAAGAAATGTGACCAATACTGGGGAGGTTGTAGCAAAAAGACGAAAAGTCGATGAACCTGAAATTATAAGCAGAAACAAAAAGGATTCTGTTGAAGATGTTGTTGGTTTTCAATTTGAAAACAGTTCTGGTGTCAACTGCTATGCTAATGTAGTGGTTAATGTTTTGTTTTCTCTAGAAAATGTAAAAGAAGAGATTGTGGTCAATTCTGATCAAAGATTTAGCAGTTTGTTAAATTCTGTGTTAGAGAAATGTAGCACTGATAGAACAAAAATAGAAAGTGTGTCTGAAATTCGAAATCTGTTAAGACAGATGTTCAGGCCAAACACAATTCTCTCAAAATATTCAGCAAGATTGTCAGGAGTTTTTAATTTATATGCTTGATGTATTGCATGCTGAAGGTGTAGATGTAGATCACCTGTTTGGGCTTTCTTATCAATGGCAGCATGACTGTGAGAACTGTAGGGTATCAAGTACTACTAGTGTAGACTCAGAAAGATTTATATATTTAACTTTGCCAGACAGTAAATCAGTCTCTTTTAATAAACTAGTAAACGCAGCTGATCACAACATGGAGTGTAGCCAATGTAAATCTGAAATGATGTCCACATTATCTATACGAACATATGGCCAGTATGTTATTTTAATGTTCCAACGATGTAGGCCTGATGGAACAAAATTGACAACTTTTATTAAAAATTTTGTGGCTTCACAGTTGTCAATATCAGGAAGGACTTTTGTAACTGCAGCAATTATATATCATGACGGTCCTTCAATAACATCAGGACATTACACAGCTTATTTAAAGTCTAGAAATGGCTGGTCATTCTGCAATGATTCTGTTTTAATTTTAAAAAAAAAATTGCCGTATGACCTTAAAAACTCTTACCTGGTGTTTTTAAAACCAAAATTTTAGGGAAAGAATCTCGGGATGTGCTCTGAGGAATTTCAAGAAGTTCTAATGGCTCCTACACGATTTGGCCTTGAGGATAAGTGTAGTACAGAGACATAACTTCTTACCATAACATTGGACGTCATGGAGAAATAATTGCTCTTTGAATGAATTCAGAAAAACTGTTTCTTTTTATAAGCAAATTGAAGCAGCCAATCAAAACATGGAGTAGAGGGAATGTAAGTCTGCAATGCTGTCTAATGTTTTATATTGCTTTGTGATTAAAAGTGATGTAGAGAATTAAATAATTGTAGTAGTCATAGAGATAGTGTAAGTCTGCTTCATAGTAAGCAGTATCAGTGTCATAGGAAATGTGGAACATGAGTGAGCAAGAAGGGGAAGATCTTACTAGTCCAGGATTGTGAAAATGATCTTCAACATTTTAATTGTGAAAGTTGCGGAAATACAACATGACGGGATTGGCTTACAAGAATTCTAAGAGTTATAAATGGCTCTGACATGATTTGGCCTTGTGGAAACGTGTGGTAGAGAGCAAGAAGTCATTTATTGTATGTAACATGTTTTTCAAAACGATGGAGGTTTTCTTTCAGAAAGTAGCGGTCTGAAAGTAATAACAGCACAACAGAGTGTAAGCTGTTCATAGGACATCCTTCGACGTCATGGAAAGTAAGTTAACTTTAAGGAGTTCGGAATTCTGATTTGTTATGTTGTATGGGTTTTTTAAACACAATCATTTTGATTGTGTTTTTTTTTCCCCGCTGTTATATGATGAATACCTTCAAGTCACTGTTATTAGTGAAATTTGATACATTCTGAGAACAGCAAAAATAAACCATTTAACATGTATAATTAATTCTGTACTGTTTGCATTTATGATGTACATTTAGAACTGTGTAGGAGGCATGGAGAAGGAGAGGCTTCTGTAAGTGTCAAAGTTGTTGCATACAGTGCTCATATTCTACGTAGTCTTTCATATGATAGACTACATTTCCACAATGAGATACCTAAGCAAAGGAAACACAGGTGATATGATTGTGGAATGAGCAAAACAAATTGTACGTTTTTCAATTATATTACCTGTGTTTCCTAACATTACACATCACATTGTGTAGATGAGGTTTAGGCCTGTTCCTGGAGACAGAGGAGGTCTGACATTTGTTCAAGAGTGCAGTGGACATGACTCACTTCGTTGGTAGGCCTCCACATGTATTATCTCCTCTGTATTCTTCAACAAACCTAAATTCCATCTGCAACCCTGAGTAGGACTTACCTGAAACAAATCTGTGGATAGGTTACACC
This sequence comes from Lissotriton helveticus, assembly GCF_964261635.1. Classification (NCBI taxonomy): domain Eukaryota; kingdom Metazoa; phylum Chordata; class Amphibia; order Caudata; family Salamandridae; genus Lissotriton; species Lissotriton helveticus. Next base: position 1,280,109,178 of record NC_136069.1, read on the forward strand.
TTATTGGCATCTTGAAACAATCATTTAAAATGTTAGGGTCAGATTTATGGTGGCCGTGCGCCTCTTTTGCTCCATTGTGGGTCACTTTTGTGTAAAAGATGCACCATGTTGCAAGATAGGTTTCAGTTCATCTCCAGCAAGATACCATCAGTTTAAAATGTATATAATTAGCACTGTGTAGGGGGCATGCAGAAGCTGAAGCTTTTGTAAGTGTCAAAGTTGTTGCATGCAGTGCTGCACTTCTGGGTACTGTTTAATATGCTGCACTACATCTGCACTATGAGATACCTAAGCCTAGGCAACACAGGTGATGTGATTGTGAAATGAGGAAAAGAAACTCCACATTTTTCAATTACATCACCTGTGTTTCCTAAGTTTACGAATGACATTGTGCAGATGAAGTTTAGGTCTGTCCACGGACACAGAAGAGGTCTGGCCTTTGTTCAAGAGTGAAGTGGACATGACTTACTTCATTGGTAGGCCTTCACATGTATTATCTCCTCTGTATTCTTCAACAAGCATAAATTTGATATGCAATCCTGAGTAGGCCTCACCTTAAACAAACCTCTGGAGAGGCCACACCTTATCGTCATCCTGAATCAATCATTTCAAATGTTAGGGACAGATTTATGATAGGTGTATGCCTCTTTTGCGCCACTGTGCGTCACTTTTGTGATGCAGCGGCGGTGCAAAAGATTTGCTATGAGGCGACAAAATTACAAATTGATGCATCTAGGCAGATGTGTCATGCTGTAAAAAACCCGTGCCACATGAAACCGATGCAGCGGTGATGCAAAAGATGCACCATGTTGCAAGACAGGCCTCATTTCATCTCCAACAAGATAAGAAGCTAAGTCTTCTGTAAATGTCAAAATTGTTGTATATACTGCTCAACTTCTATGTACTCTTTGATATGCTAGACTCCATCTGCACTATGAGATACCTAACCAAAGGCAACACAGGTGATGTGATTGTGAAATGAGGAAAAGAAACTCCACATTTTTCAATTACATCACCTGTGTTTCCTAAGTTTACGAATGACATTGTGCAGATGAAGTTTAGGTCTGTCCACGGACACAGAAGAGGTCTGGCCTTTGTTCAAGAGTGAAGTGGACATGACTTACTTCATTGGTAGGCCTTCACATGTATTATGTCCTCTGTTCTCTTCAACAACTCGAAATTTCATTTGGAACCCTGAGTAGGCCTCACCTCAAACAAACGTCTGGATAGGACACACCTTATTGCCATCCTGAAACAATCATTTAAAATGTTAGGAACAGTTTTATGATGATTGTGCACCTCTTTTGCGCTGCCATTGCGTCACTTTTGTGAGACAACAGCAGTGCAAAAGATGCACCATGTTCCAAGATAGGCCTCACTTCATCTGAATCAAGATACTGTTAGTTTAAAATGTATATCTTTAGGACTGTGTAGGGGGCCTGGAGAAGCAGAAGCTTCTGTAAGTGTCAAAGTTGTTGAAAAACTGTTTCTCCTTCAATCTTTTCCCTTGTCTTTTCTAATTTTTAAATACATGTTTTAATATTTTTCAAATGTTTGTTATCTCTTTCACAGATTGAAAGTATAGAAATAACAAGTGAGTAAGTTAACGACAATTATAAGGTAAATGTTTTGTACTCTTTTCGTTACATTTCTATCACATTCACCTACTAGTAGTTCGACAGCTTCATTTCTTTAACCCTCCGTTTCCTGCCTTTGCTACTTCCCTCATTCTTTTCTCTATTACCTACTTACTCTACTCCTTCCACTCCTTTTCTCAGTCCCTCTCTTCTCATAGTTGCTCTCTCTTGTTCACTCACTCCGTCTCTATTACTCTTAGTGTCTTTGACTGATCACTCTTTCACTACTTGTTCATTATGCTTTTTCTGTGTAGTTGAAGCACACTAAGGGGCATATTATGAACACAGCCAATAAAATTATTGCTGTTTTTATTGGCAGAAAACTGTTGCAAAAGTGGTTTTAGCGGCAGTTTTCCGCCGCAAAAGCGGCTTTAGCGACACATTTCTGCCGATAAAAGCTGCAAAACTTTTATTGCCTATGTTGATGATATGGCTCTATGTTATTTACATTTCTTTGCTGTTTCAATTAATCTTTTTCTGTTATTTTTTCTTTTCTGTTTTCTGTTTTTTCTCTCTGTTATTCCACATGTTTTAATCTGATTTTGAACATTCACTCACATTCTCCAAGAAACTCTTCTTTGTTATTGTTCTACTCTCTTTTTTTTCTTTCACTTCCTTATCTATTTTGTTTTTCACAATTATACCCTCTTCCATCTTTTCTTCGGTAAATAGATCTATTAAACAGTATCTCTGGTTTACTCCCTATAGCTGTCTTTCTTTTAACATTACTCTCTGTTTACTTCCCTTATACTTATTCTTCTTTTTTTTATTTTTTTTATTTTTTTGGTTCGCTCCCGGTTCGCGAACCGGGAAGCGAACGGGAAGCGAACTAAAAGAAATAGAGCTTGCCAGAGTGCTAAACATTCTAGCAATTTTTTTTTGAAAGGGGAGGTAGTTCTGAAAAGAACTTTTTTTTTAATGTTTTTGTTGTTTTATATTTTTTTTATTTTTTTTATTTTTTTGTTTTTTTTGTATTTTTTGAACAGTTTTATGTTTTTTTTTGTTTTTGATGGAGGGGAAACAACAAAAAACAGGCACTGAAAAGGGCTCAACAGGAGCAAAAAAAAAATTACTGTCTGGGGCGGTTAGGGCAATTGTGATTTACATAAACTAGGTTGATTAACGAAATGCTCATGTTACCACATGACAGCAATGCACCGCAATACATACAGGTAAATTTGATATGAGCAAAGTTCTCCTGAATGTTTGGCACGGTTTCCCGTGCCTCTGCTCCTGTCAACGATATCTGTGATGTTGACCTGGCCACAGGAGTTGTTGTTGGGTTATCCTGCATGTCACGTATCTCTGCTTGGCTGTAGTTCAATGGATGCCACCTGCTCATGTGGCGATGCATGGTATAGTTACCGAAGCTATATTTTTTATCAGTGCCTCTAGATAACCGGTCTTTACAAATGAGGCAGGTGACATACCTAGCATTTACTTTCTTCTGCCCTCGAGGGATTGAAAAAAACTGCCAAATAAAACTGGCTTTCCGATGGGAAACCCGGGGCACCTCTTGTAAGAACTGTGGTCCTTCTAATAATAATAATAATAAACTTTATTCGGATTATTACAATCCATAAAAGCAATACAATTTTAAAAAATCTTCAAAGAGATCTAGATTCAGTTACTTAAAATGATTGCAGAAAGAAATTTCATTAGTATATACAGTACAAGTATATTTTCTTAAAGGTTTTTCCTATGTCTGTATATACATTTCAAAAAATTAAGGACATGGTAACATGTGGCTTCGGTATCCAAAAGCTGCAGGCTCAACATGGCCACTCTGCATTGTCTGAGACCCCACGATTTTAAGAGGGTCAGTAGCCAGAGTTTGCGGTGTTCCTGATAAAATTTACAGAACAGAACTGTATGAAGCGTGGATTGACCTGATATCCCATCACATGGGCATGGAGGTGAATTTGGGTCCCACACGTTTGGTGTTGGGAAAACCACCAGTTTGTGAAATAAGTTCAGTCTGAATCTTATCAGGAGGAATCGTTCAAAGGTACCAATGTCAAGATTTAAATAGGGCTGCATTGAAAGAGTAGATTGAACCAACATGGCGTGTTGCGCCGACTGTTTCCCAGCCTCAACCTGAAGTCTTAGTTTGATCAAATGGTCCAACGCTCGCTGTTTTAAATTCTCCTTTGCGAGTTCTCCAATTTTTTCGGGATTAAAATAATATTTTTCCATTCCAAGATCTCGAAGAAAGGTCCGAATGTAGGCCAGCCATTTAATTCTCAAAACATAATCCAGAGACATTGCGTCCGCCACTATGATTTTTGTGAGGGCATTTTTATCCGATGTCCAGATACGTCGCCAAAGTAAAATTGGTTGTAACTTGGCAAGGTCTTCAATATATGGTGCCCCTAGTTCCAAGTGGCAGGCGTAAGTGGAGGAGGTTTTGGGGGCAGATAGGATAAATCTGAGAAATTTGTTTTCTGCAGTTTGCAGAGAGGTGACGTCCATGTGTCCCCATAAACCTGCTCCATATAGAGCTGTGGATTGGCATTTGGCTTTATATATAGTTATCAGTTCTCTAGGTGGGCGTTTTCCTAATTTTTGAGAGAACGATACCAAAGCGGCTAGTGCTCTTTTAAAGCAATGGCTTCTGGCTTCTATTGCTGGTTTCCAGGAGAGTTTATTGTCTATCATGACCCCCAGATAAGAGTATTCTTTGGTTGAGTCAATTTTTTGACTATCAAGGTAAATGGAGTTTTGCTGTTTTTTCCCAACCCCAGCATTCATTACAAAAGTTTTTTTCACATTTATGTGGAGGTCAAGAGTTCTCATAAACTGGGAATAACTATTAAGGGACCTTTGGAGTTCACGGGGAGTTTGTGCAAGAAGGACGGCGTCATCCGCATACAGCAGGGCGGGGATCGGGCGATGTTTTGCCAAGGGGAGATCACGGGCACCCTTTAGTAGCTGGTCCTTCTGTCTCCTCTTCCTCTAGTTCATCCTCTTCCTCCTCTGTGTTGCTGATGAACTGGGGAGGTGGTCCTCTCTTCCCATGAGGAGGTGGAGGTGGTGGTGGGGGTGCACCAGCTGAAGCAACTAATGAAGCCATTGCTCAACTCTCAAAAAAGGTCTTCCTCTCACAAAGATGAAAGTCAGAGTGAGGAAAGAAGGAGGGGTTTTCATCATTTGGGAAAAACAATAGTTCTAAACCAATGAAAAGTGTTATTTTTTTTTAGGTCACCTGACCTAGCCTTACATCATTATGAAACCAAAAGTGAAATGAACCAATGAAAAGTTTTATTAACAAGTCACATGACCTCTTACGCTTAAGTTACGCGCTGCGGAACGCGCCCCAGATCGCTTCCGGGTCGCTGCGCTTTGCGCCTCGGTTCGCGCTCCGGAGCACTTCCGGGTGCGCTAACGCAGCGCGTCATAAGACGCATTATGCGGCAACGCGATACGTCGCGCTTTCGCGACGCGTCGCGGATCGCTTCCGGGGAGCTGCGCTTCACGTCTCAGTTTGCGTACCGGAGCACTTCCGGGTGCGCTAACGCGGCGCGTCATAAGACGCATTACGCGACAACGTGATACGTCGCGCTTCCGCGACGCATCACGATGTTGATTTCTAACGCGGCAGTTGCGCAAACGGAACGTTTACCGGTTCGCGGACTGGGTCGCGGTATCAAGATGAGCTAACGGGAAGCTTCCCGGTTCGCGAACCGGGAGCGAACAAAAAAAATATTAAAAAAAAAAATTATTAATAAACATATAAAATATATTTTTGGATTTAAAGAAGAATACATTTTACAGCTACAGATATTAGCTTTTAAAAAACCAATGAAATTCACAGAAAAAACCATAGGTTATAGACCATATATAGTTAGGAATTAGCATTTACAAAACCTTGAAAATTCACTGAAAAAACCATAGGTTATAGACTATATATAGTTAGGAATTAGCATTTAAAAAACCTTATTTTACTCACACAAAACCATTGAAATTCCATATATAGTTAGTTGTACTAACTATATATCGCGCACCCGCAATCCACTGCTGATCATGTCACATATTACATCATTCATGACATGGTCAGTGACATCATTGATGACATCACTGATGACATCTCAAATGACATCACTGATGACATCTCAAATGACATCACTGATGACTACATCCAGTGACTGTATAATTCTGTAAAGTTAAAATATGTCTTACATATTGAAGAATGAGTGGATGTATAAGTGTCTTGATGAAGGATTTAGTAGGGGCATGACTGACTGTATGAGTGACTGATTAAATGTGTCTCACTGAGTGCATGGGTTAGTGACTAAACTGTCTTAATTTGTGCATCATTATGTCTGTTGTTCTGTAAACTGCTGCATGTGTTGATCAGTAGCTATATGATTAACTATATGGGTTATTGATTGGTTGCCCAAGCATTTGTATGGGAGACTGAGTGTGTGTGTGGGTGGCTGGGAGGTGTATGACTCTCTGCATAGATGTGTGAGCATTTGATTGACTAGATGTATGGGTTCAAAAGTGCATGTGGAAACAGCTGTATGGGCGGTTGACTGTGTGCATGAGTGTATTGGTGAGTGAATGGATATCTCAGTGCTATATGTCAAAGTAAGTACATATGTAAAATACAGTACATGTGAGAGTTGACATATATAAATAACTGTGCATAAGAGCCAGTGAATGTGTGAGTGGCTGTATGGATCATTGTGAACTTGTATCCAGGATTGTATAAGTGAGTAAATATGTTTTAGTATATGTTTGAATAAGTAAGGTGTCTATAACTGTATAGTTGAGGAAATGGAGGTGTGATTGATTCTTTGCATGACTGACTAAGTGTCTGAGTAACTCCATGGATGAGTGACAGTCTATGAGTGTCTGTTTACACTGAGTGTATCTAAGGTTATATTAGAGTCTGAAGAGGTTCATCGTATTATCACATGAATGATGTCATCAGTGATGTGATCAGTAATGTTAAATGAGATGTCATCAGTGATGTCATCAGTGATGTCATTTGAGATGTCATCAGTGATGTCATTTGAGATGTCATAAGTGATGTCATCAGTGATGTCATTTGAGATGTCATCAGTGATGTCATCAGTGATGTCATTTGAGATGTCATCAGTGATGTCATCAGTGATGTCACTGACCATGTCATGAATGATGTAATATGTGACATGATCAGCAGTGGATTGCGGGTGCGCGATATATAGTTAGTACAACTAACTATATATGGAATTTCAATGGTTTTGTGTGAGTAAAATAAGGTTTTTTAAATGCTAATTCCTAACTATATATGGTCTATAACCTATGGTTTTTTCAGTGAATATATATATATATATTACCTACTGGCGGTCGCCAGTAGGTAGTTATAGTTAGGATTGTTTTCCATAGGGAAATCGCAACATTCTATTGGGAATAACTTTGGCGCCGTCTGAGGAATCTGTCTGAAATGTTCCTCAAATTTGCCTTGCGGCTCTCCGCTCCTTCCCCGACAGTTTGGAGGGGATTCGTCAATCGGGGGCCGAGATAAAAGGGGGGTCCCAAAACGTGTTTCCCCATGTTAATTTCCATAGGGCGGTCGGACTCACTTTTAGCTCGAACGGCTGAATGTATTTTCACCAAACTTGGCAAAATTGTTGGGACTGGTAGCCCGATGTGCCTTTGCTATGTCTCAAGATATGTGCTCCAGAGGATTTTGAGTAATTTGGGTTTAAAAAAATATATATATCTATAGCCGCACCCCGGTACGCGCACCGGGGAGCGCACCGGGCGCGCTACGCGACTTGCGCACGGAAAGCTGATTGGCTCTTGGGTGTCTGTAAACATTCGAAACAGTCCGCAGTGGCCGCCATCTTGTGTGTCGGTAGGATCGAGACACTAGAGGTGGCAAGAAACAAAGGGGGAAATAACCAAAAGGGGGCAGAGTACACCCCCCCTGACCCCCTAGGTTTGATGTGGGGGCGATAAAAGGGTCCCGCGGGACAAAAAAATTAAAAATAAAAAATTCGATTTTCGCGGGGGGAGCACCCGGTACGCGCACCGTGGAGCGTACCGGGGAGCGTACCACGGGGAAAACTCAGTGAAATAGGAAAATAATAATTAAAAGTGCTTAGAGGTAGGGTAGCTCTGCATAGAGTTGTTGTGTTGTTTGGGTGTTTTAACTACCAACATGTAGGTACCAATGCTGTGTCTTAAATTTAATGTACACCGTTTCCTCTGTAGATATCTTGCATGTTGTTACAGAAGTTATTGTGGTATATGGAATCCATATCATAGTCTCTCAGGAAAGCAGAAACAACATGGAGGCAGGAGATGAAAAAGAGATGTCAAATACACATTGGAGATAATATAGTGGGAGAAAGGAAGTAACTATGAGCAAAATTACTATGTAACATAAAAAAGTTGCACAGTATACTATAAGTCTGACTTTATATTATAATCAATTTGGTACTAGTTTATGAATTACATATAAAAATGAATAATGTCTCGAACAATTTTTGATTATTAAATATAAATTTATTTTTGTGATTGTTTTTCAAAATTTAACAGAACTTCTAACAACACATTGTCGGAAATGTCCTCATTTTCAATCAGCGAATCTACTGCTTCTACACACTGAACTAATTCATGGTCCAGTGATTCATCCATAAAATCTAAGTCATCATTGTCTTCAATAACTTTTTCAGCGTTGTTCTCCAGAACAATTTTGAAGGAAATATTCTGCTCTCCTTCCATTTTCTTGCTGTAATTTGCATAAAAAATAAATATATCAGTAGAGATAGGGCACTGTTGGGTTTAAGTTCAGACAGGTAGTTTTGATTTTTTAACAGTGAAGTTATATTTGGGCAGTGTATGGTGTCAGGCTGGAAGTAGAAATATAAAAAAGTGTATGTCATAAAGCCTAAGTAAATTCATAATTATACAAGACAAGCCTAACTCCATCCATAACTATAACAGAGAAGCCTATGTCAATCTATAACTATTACAGAGGGATAGTATATAACTATCGGAATATGTTTTCCAAATTAACTTAAAGTGCACAACATACTTCAGTTTTCAAAATAACATCTTACCTTTGAAAAAACAGTTTAAGTTCTCCGTGAAAATCCTTTTGAAATGTACTTCAGGAAGTAGTAGTCAAAATGGCTGTGTTTCCCTCTCTTTCTTTATATATATTCATGTACATAACCAATCAAATGTCATGAAATAATAGTAGAAAATGAAAGTAACATTTTAATTGGTTGTAAATTCTAACACTTCAAATGTGTTTTTGTCAAGTAATTTACCTCAGGATATTTAGAGAGGGCTACAGGCCAAATGGCTCAATGGAATTCCACCAAATTTGGGAAAATGGTAGGGACTGGTATGTAGTATGGTCTATTCTATATTTGGTGAAAGTGTCTCCAGTGCTTTTTATGTAAATAAACTTTTAAAATTCTTTGGGAGCCCTTCCCGGTGCGCGCCCCGGTACGCGTACCGGCAGCGCTACGGGAGTCCCCCATTTTGTGTTTCGGTAGATTTGAGACAGAAAATGGAGGACAAACAACGTTGGGAATGGGTATAAGGGGGCACGGTAGGCACTCCCTGACCCCCTAGGTTTTCTAAGGGGGTCTTAGGAGGCCCATAAAGGCGAAAATTTAAAAAAAAATTAAAAAAATGTCACGGGGGAGCGCCCGGTACGCGCACCGGGAAGCGTACCGGGGAGCGTACTTTGGTGAAAAATAGTGAAAAAAGTTAGAAAAAGATAATCATTTGGAGTGATCAGAGGTAGGGTAGCCCTGAAAAGAGCTTTTGGGTTCTGTGGCTGATTTAGGTACCTACAAGTAGGTACCAATGCACAGTCTTAAATTCAGGAGGAATATTCTATTCCCCTCATCTGAGAAGTGCACACCATCTCCTCTGTAGATATCTTGCATGTTGTAACGCAAGTTATTGTTGTATATTGAACCCATTCCATAGTCTCTCATGTAAGCAGAAACAGATTTATTCACATGTTTCCGTGCTTTCTCAAATTGTGGACAAAATTGGTTGGGCCAGTTGATTTTCTGTCTTTGGCATATATTGGAATATACCAAGGCAGTTTGTGGAAAAAGTGCCATCAATTGCCCAAAGGTGTCCTTTAAAAGCATCTCCAGACCTACCCCAGTCAAAGTGCCTAGGTCATTTCCACCACAGTGCAAAATTATGAGGTTAGGGTGTGGCAGATGGTAAAAGGTTTTCACCAATGGTATCAATTGATGACATCTCAATCCTCTATGGTCAATCCATTTTATGTGCACATTTGGTAAATCAAGGTTGTGAACATTTCTGGTAACTGCATACCTTTGAGCCCAGTGAATGTAGCTATGTCCAATAATCCAGACAGGGTACATGGTGAGAGGAGGTTCTGGTGCAGTCAGATGAAGTGTAGGAATGAAATGGCAGTTGGAACAGTAGGAGTTTGGAAAAATAAAGTAGAGTTTCAGTGCTCTTGAATCACAAGCAAAGATTGGTGGATTCAGATAGTTGAAAACTGAAAGTTAGGGTGCATGGTTCTGTTCTGTGAAAGAAGTCATTTGAATGGTTAAGAAAAAGTCATTTAAAGAAAGATAGCAGCGGATAAGCTGGTGTATTGAGAGCTCAAACATCCTTGCTGAGTTTATTTGCAACATTGTAGAATAAACTTTTAACCCTGAGAGCTCAGTGAGGAGGGAGTTGCTATGATAACAGGTAGAAAGGCCTGAGGGGGGGAAGGGTGTTGGTTTGAAAATAGAGAGGGAAGAGTTTTGATTGGTTACCATGAGCAATATGTGTGTAGAATTAGAGGTTTTCTGTGCCATTAATGGTTGCAGTGCCTGGAGAACATACCTTTTGCTCTGCTAAAGAAATATTGGTGTGTGTATCTAACACTGTTCTGAATCTCCCAAAGTTATGATTCATTTAGATAGAGAGTTCAGATTAAGAAGCACATTGATTTTCTTTGCTGTTGGTTTGTGTGATGCTTTTTGAAAATGCATGGTTTCTAAATTTGTAAAATAGAGGATATGTATTTTGTGAAATAGTGATGTTTCAGTAGTGAAGTTGAATCGTTGTACATAGGACTTGCACTCTGTATCTAAAATGTTATTTTAAAAAACAATTTTAGAGTAAATCAATGGGTTTCAGTAGTGAAAATGAATGCTTGTACATAGGACCTGTGTTCTGTTCCTAAAATGGTAATTGAAAAACGATTTTAGTGCAAATCAATGGGTTTCAGTAGTGAAAATGAATGCTTGTAAATAGGGTCTGTGCTCTGTTCATAAAATATTAATTAAAAAACGATTTTAGGTCAAATTAATGGCTTTCAGTAGTGAAAATGAATGCTTGTACATAGGACCTGTGTTCTGTTCCTAAAATGGTAATTGAAAAACGATTTTAGTGCAAATCCATGGCTTTTACATTTTTAAGAAGGAATAAATAGTGTGTGCATAATTACATAAAAATATTTGAATCTTTTACAAACATGTTACCTGTGTTACCTCAGATTGGGAAGTAGACTGAGTTTCTTTGCTGTTGGTTTGTGTCATTTTTTGGGTAATGCTTGGTAGGAATGTTTGCAAGAGGGAGGAAATGTATTTTGTAAAATAGTGAGTTTTCAGTACTGAAATGGAACGCTTGTACATAGGATTTGCACTCTGTTTGTAAAATGTTATTCAAAAATCAATTTTGGGGCAAAGCAATTGGTTTTAGATTTTTGAGAAGGAATAAATAGTGTGTGCCTGATTACAAAAAAATATTTGAACCTTTCTCAATGATGTCACCTGTGTTACCTCAGATTAGGAAGCAGACTGAGTTTCTTTGCTGTTGTTTTGTTTCATTTTTTGGGTAATGCTTGGTAGGAATGTTTGCAAGAGATAGGAAATGTATTTTGTAAAATAATGACTTCTCAGTTCTGAAATGGATTGCTTGTACATAGGACCTGCACTGTGTTTCTAAAATGTTATTGAAAAATCGATTGTGGGGCAAATTAATAGCTTTTAAATTTTTGAGAAAGAATAAAAAGTGTGTGCATGATTAAATAAAATAATTTGAAGCTTTCACAATCATGTCACCTGTGTTAACTCAGATTAGGAAGCACACTGAGAGCCTTATTTACGAAAACAGCGATGCGTCACTTTTAACTGTGCACTCCTTGTGACACCAATGATGCATTATATTTAATGTATGATGCATCATGTTTCTAGGACTTACAGATAGGTCAGTATTTCTGATGTATCTGTAAGCGCAAAAGTGACGAATTGCTGGAGTGTGTCACAAAAATGACGCAACTCCAGTAATGCATCCTTTCACATGGGGAAAGCCCCATGTGAAAGCGTTTGCCTCAGTCTTATGCCTGCTGTGAGGCAGGTGCAAGATTTTGACGTAACAGTGTCCTAAAAGTGACGCAGTGAAATCTCATAGATTTCACTGCGGCACTATTACGAGGCTTTTTGCGGGGGAATGCTCCCTCTGTGTACATTACACCTGACAGAGGTATAATGTGGCGCAGAGGTTTAAAAAGTGACGCATCTACCTACATGTGTCACTTTTTAAATATGGCGCGAAAAGGCACATGTTTTATGCCACCGATGCGTCACAAAAAGTGACGTATCAGCAGTGCAAAACTGACGCAGGGCCTCATAAATGAGGTTCATCTTTTTTTGCACACTACTCCAGTTTAGTCCTGTCCACTGCACTCTTGGACACAAGCCTCACCTTTTGTGCTCCCCTGGACAGGCTTCATCTCATTTGCACTCCTGTTTAGGTCTCCAAATCTTTTTTTAGAATAACATTTGAAAAACAGAGAAAAGGTCATCTGTATAAGCTTTTCATTACACTACTAAAACATTTTTGGGGCAAAGTAATGACTTTTACATTTTTGAGGAAGAATAAATAGTAGGACCTGCACTGTGTTTCTAAAATGTTATTGAAAAATCGATTTTGGGGCAAATCAATGGGTTCTACATTTTTGAGAAAGAATAAATAGTGTGTGCATGATTACATAAAAAAATTGAACTTTTCACAATCATGTCACCTGTGTTACCTCAGATTAGGAAGCACACTGAGCTTCTTTGCTGTTGGTTTGTGTCATTTTTTTGGTAATGCTTGGTAGGATTGTTTGCAAGAGAGAGGAAATGTATTTTGTAAAATAGTGAGTTTTCAGTACTGAAATGGAATGCTTGTACTCCAGCTATGCATCCTTTCACATGGGGAAAGCTCCATGTGAAAGCGTTTGCCTCTGTCTGCTGTGAGGCAGGCGCAAGATTTTGACGTAACAGTGTCCTAAAAGTGACGCAGTGAAATCTCATAGATTTCACTGCGTCACTATTACGAGGCTTTTTGCGGCGAAATGACCCCTCTGTGTACATTACACCTGACAGAGGTATAATGTGGCGCAGAGGTTTAAAAAGTGACGCATTTACCTACATGCGTCACTTTTTAAATATGGCGCAACAAGGCACATGTTTTATGCCGCCGATGTGTCACAAAAAGTGACGCATCAGCAGTGCAAAACTGATGCAGGGCCTCATAAATGAGGCTCATCTTTTTTTTGCACACTACTCCAGTTTAGTCCTGTCCACTGCAGTCTTGGACACAAGCCTCACCTTTTGTGCTCCCCTGGACAGGCTTCATCACATCTGCACTCCTGCTTAGGCCTCATAATCTTTTTTAGAATACCATTTGAAAAACAGAGAAAAGGTCATATGTATAAGCTTTTCATTACACTACTAAAACATTTTTGGGGCAAATTAATGACTTTTACATTTTTGAGAAAGAATAAATAGTGTGTGCATGATTACATAAAAAAATGTGCCCTTTTCACAATCATGTTGCCTGTGTTACCTCAGATTAGGAAGTAGATTGTGCAGATGAGGTGAGGCATGTCCAGAGGGACAGAGGAGGTGAGGCCTGTGTTCAAGACTGTAGTGGGAGAGAGGCTTTTCTTGGAGAGCGTAGGTGGTGAGACCTGTGTCTAAGAGTGCAGTGGACTAGGCTTCATGAAGCCTATCCCCCACTGCACTCTTAGACACAGGTCTCAAGTTCTTTGCACCCGTGGACAGACCTCTCTTCTAGTACACTCTTCAATAGAGGCCATACCTCTTGTGCACCCCTAGACAATCTTACCTCATCTGCAACCCTGAATATACTTCAACTAATTGGCATGCTTAGACAGGCCTCAGCCTATTTACACCCTTGGACATGCGCCACCTCATCTGCACCTACTTACTATCAATTATACTCAATACATTGAGGCCTGTTCAGAGGACAGAGATGAGGTAATGCTTGTCCAAGGGTGAGAGGAGGTTAGTCTTCTCCACTGTAGTCATGGACACTGAATGCTTGTACATAGGACCTGCACTGTGTGTCTAAAATGTTATTTAAAAAACGATTTTAGTGAAAATCAATGACTTTTAGTTTTTTGAGAAGGAATAAATAGTGTCTGCATGATTAAATACATATATTTCATGCTTTCACAATAAAGTCACCTGTGTTACCTTAGATTAGGAAGTAGATTGTGTAGATGAGGTGAGGCATGTCCAGAGGTACAGAGGAGATGAGGTCTATGTTCAAGACTGTAGTGGGAGAGAGGCCTTTCCTTGGAAGCATAGGTGCTGAAACCTGTGTGTAAGAGTGCAGTGGACTAGACTTCATGAAGCTTATCTCCTACTGCATTCTTAGACACAGGTCTCACTTTCTTTGTACCTGTGGACATACCTCTCTTCCACTACAGTCTTCAATACAGGTCTCACCTCTTCTGCACCCCTGGAGAATCCTCACTTGATCTGTAAACCTGAATAGACCGTTTGCTTTTTGTCATTGCTTTGTTGTTTGATAATAGTGGTCTATAATGTACTATTTTTTTCTTTAACACAGATTGAAATCAAGATTTCAAGAGTAAGGAAAGATGCTCTCAAGGCAAAGAAGAAGGAAAAATGATATGCGGTTACAAACAAAAACAGCATCGAAATTACAGCAGTCCTCCACAACAAAGACTTCAAAAAACAGGAAAGAAGCTCCTGGTAAGATAACTAAGTCTTTCTTACGGAACATATGTACATAAAAAAAAAATGTTGGACAGCATGTAGAAAAAGAGAAGGAGAGAGTAAGTTTGAAAACAAAGGAGAGGCCCTCAAAAAATCTTACTACTGTGTGGAAAAGTCAGCCCATAACGCACCTGATGCCCAGGCTGCTGGCGCAGGACGCCTCTTAGTTCCCATCTTGAACAATTACCAAATAAAGAGACGGGCGCTGGAAGCAGGAAAACAAGAACAGAGTTGTATTTCTCATGAGGAGAGCCTGTCATTTCGGACACCCGCATAGTGTCTTCAGGAGGTGCTCTAACAAGTTTCTCTGAGGCTTCGTCTTTTATACACATGTTTATGATGCACAAACATTCCTTATTGCAATAAAGACGCTTTGAAGTAGGAGAAAACATGCTTGGAATCCCAGCTTCAGGCCTATTCCCATACCAGTCGCTCAGATGTCATCCTCCCCTCCTGAATGTAACAAGAGATTGTGATCTCTCAGCCGGACATTCCTACAGGACACGAGGGCAGGAGGGGATGATCAGATCAAAGGTTGGGCAGGCGATAAGATCGGGGCACTTCGGTTGGTGTATCACGGTTTTGTTATGCTGGGCAGGAAAAAGGAGGGGTGTACATCCACGAGGCTTGGTCTTAGGACTTGGGACTAGGTCGAAAGGCCAAGTGCAGCTGGAGGGGGCTCGTCAGCTGAGGGGAAGGGTGTTCTTGGGAGGAAATGGGGGGGTGTGGGTCCAGCAGGAGTGTTACTTCTAGAGCAGGGTCACGCAGAGGGTTTTATGGCCGATGCATGAGCAGTGCGCGCGGGGAGGGGTGCCGGGGGTTTAACAAACGGGCAGAGAGGCCATGGTGCCTAAAATGGCTGTCGTGTACGTGTGTGCATGAGTCTATGCTGGCGGGATAACACAGTCAGTGCTTCGCGATATCCGTTCTGCTTACAACAAGGGGTACAGTGAACACAAATGAACGCCGCTTATGTGCATATACATTGCCATTTTTAACAGTCGCCGCTTTTTTACATAAGCTAGTTCTTTTGTACATATAGCCATGTGTGGCCAATGAAATAGCGTTTGTCAATACTAGCAGATTGCGTGTAACCACATACAGTCAATACGATTGGCAGAACGCGGTACATATGAATTTACATTTGTTGGGTTATTCATACAAGTCTAGAGATCGGCATAATACTTAGTCGGGATCAATCAAGAAAAAGGTTCCGACACATTATAGAATCAGGTTCTGACTTTCTCTCCGGTGACATCAACATACAGTAAAAAGTGCTCTGATACCTTCGGGTTTCGTCAGTGCTATAAGAGATTTTTGGAAAACTAAATACATGAGTGACCGATGAAACATTTTTGAAAGCAATACAAAAATGGTTGAGGGAGGAATTCAGTTCGATACAAGCAATTAGTCAAGGGGTGGGTAGAAAGTTCAGGAAGGGGGTCTTCGTCACAATGTCTTTTTAACAGCGAGCCATCACTGGTAGGCTCTGGTAGTCCATGTTCTTTCGTTGGCGCTGTTGAGCACCGGCGGTGGAGCTATAGGTCCAGCTCGGATTCGTCCTTTCGCGTTGCAGGGTGCGATCAGTCCTCTGCTGTTAGATCACAGTCCTGTTTCCTAACTGATCTTCTTAGGGGTGCCTCATGCTGGGCACCTGCGTGTCTTTCTTCCTCTGTGGCAAAACCTTATTCTATCTAAATGCTGCTCTTCTTTTCTGAGTCAAAAGTTATGCGGAAAGGGGATGTTGTTGAATAATCGAGGGAAGAGAGGGCGGAGTGGGATCAGATCTTTGAACGCACCAAGGGACCAGAGGAGCAAAGGATGACGAGCAGGCAGGCCCATCAGTCGGGCCCAAAAGGGACGGGGACTTCAGGCACAAGTGGGTCAGCAAATCGAGGGCTTCAAGGCAGCCCTTCATTCCTTCTTCTGCTGAGTTTGAGAGTGGTGCCTCGTCCCGCGTCTCGCTGCTTCTGCGACTCCATCTTTGGTTGAGGTCATACGTGCTTCATGATCTGTGGCCAGGCTGTGCGTTACGTCCAGCTCCTCTCCTCCGATGATTGCATCTTTGAATGGGTACAAAACAAGTTTTAGAAAAACTGGCAGGAGAAGACATTTATACATCTCAATTCCGTCCCCACTCCTAAGTAGGTGGGGGATATGTTCATCGGTCACAGTCAGAAGTCATCACTTATGGAGTATGTAGGAGGGCATTTCTACTGAATTCGTAATCCTATTTGGCGTTCATTCGTGACGTACTTGGATAGAAATCGGACTCCCATCGACAGTGTATTCTATCAAACTCGAAATCGAGTCCTTAAACCCAAGAACTGACAATATAACATTTCCCTTCGGGGTCGGCTAACTCTTGCAAGCAGGGGGGGTTATCATCATGAGAGGGGGGCAGAAGTTAAACATGCTTTTCTTGGGGAGCGACGGTTAATCAAGGTCATCAATTACGCTTAGGGGATAGCTGATATGGAGCTGGTGTCAATCGGGAGAAGCGAGGACGCTTTGGACAGGGAGCTGGGGTCAATCGGGAGAAGCGAGGATGCTTTGGACAGGGAGCTGGGGTCAATCGGGAGAAGCGAGGACGCTTTGGACAGGGAGCTGGGGTCAATCGGGAGAAGCGAGGACGCTTTGGACATCCGCACTTAAGTGCAGAGGGGTGAGGCAATCTGGGCATTGGGGATTGCATTTCTAACGAACTGAAAAACAGAAGACCATTGACGTTATAGTCCCCCTATAAAAAGGTCAGATTTAGGGGACATCAGTCGTCTTACCTGTCCTTTCTTTCATTACCAACTCGGGTTCTATCGTTCTGCAGAAAGGAGAGGTAGTAATATGGCAAGTTACAATTGTTTTAGTTCCTGTCAATTTTGCCGAACACCTTTGTGTTCGAAGAGACCCAATTAGGTTTGTGCCGGTGGGGCACAACGTTACCACACAAGGGAGGAGGGAACAGGGAGACCCTCAGAGAGAGAGAGAGAGTCGTCCGCACTCTAAACGAACCATTCGGTACACGTATGACATGGAGAGAGAGAGAGAGAGAGAGAGAGAGAGAGAGAGAGAGAGAGAGAGAGAGAGAGAGAGACGTGTACAATAATAGGCCATTTAGTGCGCACATAACACAGAACAGCAGGGGTCAAGTAATACGGAAACACAGGTAGAGGGACGACGTAGATCCATACATTACGTACACACAAACTCAGGCGGGGGAGACAGTACATGTATTATATACAAAAATCCAAGACAGAACATAGAACAGTTACAGGTATTATATACAAAAATCCAAGACAAAACATAGAACAGTTATTGGCCAAAAATGATCTCTTCCTGTATGCTGCGCCTCCTTAGCATCCCAAGCTCTTTTTACCCTTTTCCTCTCTTTCATCGTCGGCTGTCTTCACTGGTGACTGTGGTTGCACACACTTACGCCTTTGGCAATTGGTCAAGAACTACCCTGGTCGGGCTAATGCTCACGGTGGCATTTTCGAATCAATTTCCAGGCTGTGGCAACAGTGGGTGTCAGTTGGGAGAACAATGGGGCAGCTTTGAGTTTTATGTCTATGAGGGTGCGAAAAGGATGTAGTAGATTTTAAACACTGGCAACATTCCTAGTCTTCCAAGCGGAGGGTACTTGGGTAAACCTCACCTCGGAATATTCCTTAAACTTTCCCTATTTAGTTAAACGTAGGAATTTATTCATTAGTGCACGTCATTCTTAGTTGCATCATTCGGGGTGCCGAGCGAAGTCATATTTTGTAGTTTCCGCTTCAGGCTGTCCTCCCAAGCGTTAAGTTCAGGGAGAGAAACAGTCATGGTTCGCTCGTCGTGTGTAGGTACCACAATCGAACCCCTTTTTCCCATCTCTTTGTCCGCTAGATCACCATTTTCTCTTTCGTACTTCAATTGATGCTCCGATGTGACCTGCAGAAAGAGGAAAAAAGAAGGGGGTGGCGGGGGCAGCATTTTAAAGACACATCAGCGCGCATAAACTCGAAAAGGCTTCTACTTACTACATACTCGGGCTATCTCCACTGGATGCGGTCCTTGCCAACTTGGCGTTTTAAGCCCAGATGGACCATTTAGTGTGGGAGAGATGATTATCGGAAGCCTGTGGATAGCATAGGTCGCCCAAGTGTGGTATTACGGATCGTGCGCAGGGGGGGGGGGGGTCAGAACAAAGGGCAGTCGGTGCAACGTGGGGGGCGAGCTCGTGCTCTCCTTTGAGAAAAAGGGACAACCTACAGTGGTACGAGGTCGTTGTCGTTCGTACTAGTGAGGTTCCGTGACAATTTTAGGTGATGTTTTCGACTCATATGGTCGAGTCTGGTATCTAAGAACCGTAAATGACGAGTTTAGTAAGTGTGCGCAGTTTCGCTGTGCTAACTTAAACTGGTCGTTAGTTATGTGGGTTATTCACCTGTACCTACGGGTCCCATCTTAGATACGGCATCCATTTTGTCTCTTGCCCTCAAGTAGCCAGCGAACGGACACTGTCCGCTTCGTGACCCTGGGACTCCCACGATATTTGCGGAAGACGCATGTTCTTTGTAAGTTTCTTTATGATGAGGGGGATGATACTGTAAGGCAGATGGCCCCGCTCGAGGCTCATCTTGCCGTGCCAGTTTATTGTCTCAGCCGTGCATCTCATTAGGCACGTCCCTTTGATGCCTGTATCTCGTGTTTCCCGATACCTCCCCTTTTACACCCTTTTCGACTCGCCCACTGTTTCCATCTTCCTCTCCACCTGTTTTAGTTCCTATTTTCGATCTGTTTTACTGCCGGTTGGAATTTGCTAATGTTGGGAAGATGGGTTTTTACAGTTGGGAACCACCAAATGTTTCCGCACTCATGTTCCGGACCTTATGTGCTTCAAAGTGACCAAAGCGACCCCTCTGAGGAATAATTATGGGAACCGGTTGTAAACTTTGTGTATCATGATGTCCTATGGGGAAAATCTGTATAAAAGGAGCGATACACAGAACCAATTTGAAGCAGTCTCCCCAAGTTGCACGTGTTGTACTTGTCGTGACTTCTGTGTTCCCTGCAGTAATAAACCTTGAATCTTTGACGTCGAAGGAAGTGTCCCGTGTCTCTGTAGTTTGTGCGCCGAAACAGGTATCCCATGAAGGTTATAGGTGTTGTTCCCTGGCACCGCTGGTACTGATAAAAGTCCAGTCCTTCAGTTGGCGCCCAACGTGGGGCGACTTCAGCGGTACCGGTCCGGTCCAAAGCCTGATGTTCGTGAGGAACTTCGTGTGAAATCTCCGAGGGAAGGTGCACCCCGCTTCATCGATCCTGTTGTCGAAATAAGTGGCCCGAAGTTTTTCCCTGCGAAGATTCCCGCCTCCTGACGGCTGCAACGGACCGATGCCCTGACTGTCGACCTGTCTTCGACGCCCGGCGTAGATCTTTGTACAAAGCGAGACGATAGACGGGCCTTCCTGGTGACGCCATTGAAGTTCTGAGTTAAGTATTTGTGGGTCGCTCCCAGTCCTTAGTGATTGTTTTTAGCTTTTTGAAAGCTTTGGTGTTAACCTTTAAGGTTTTTGTTGTAATAGCTCTCCGAGCTTTGTAATAGCCTTACGGCTTTGTTGTATTGCATGGTTCCATTGCATTTGTGGTTCTTAGTATTGGTTCTTAGTATTATTTGACAGTTGCAATTGCCAAAAACCGAGGGTTTTGACTTACACGAGGTGTTATTGCTTCGGTAATCCTTGAAGTTTGATACTAGGTTAGTGAGCACGATGCCTAGCCATAGTGGTTTGTTTCGTATTTTCAAATGTTGCGCAATGGACTCCCGGTTGGAGGACTCATGTCCGATACCTCCAGTTGGAACTCCGATACATGATCTATATAGTCGACACGGTGTGGGTCCCATAATCTATAATGATTACTGGATCCGCTACACGAAGAAGGACGGTGACCTTAGATGGCCACCACACGGAACTTTTGAACTTTTGATATTAGATAATCTTGAGGCTAAATTATTTTTAAAGAAAGCTAGGCCAGCTATGTTTGATTCCTTTCGAATATGGCGTAAAGAGGCCAAACAGAAAGAAATCAAACAACTTAAAAAGGATAAAAAGCAGGAATTTGTTCCGATAATGCAAGCTATAAAAGAATGTAGACAAGACAAAGAAGAAAAAGACCTGGAAATAGCTACTAGATTGCATCATATGAAAATAGGTAAATGTTACCCAGCTTTACCGAATAAATCAGAAAAGAAAGAAGAAGATTTGAAGGAGGATTCCTTGCTATCATACTTGATGAAATCACCACCTCCTTATGTACAGGGTGCTACTGCTCCTGTAGTTCCTCCTGTAGTACCCCCTGTTGTTCCCCTTGTTGCTCCAGCGGCTGCGGGCCAGCCCGCTGTTAATCCTACGTTTGTACCTCCATCTGTTATCGTTCCTACTGCTCCTGTACCTGTACCTTCTCAGACTGTTGTTTCTGCTTCTCCGACTACCTTGTCCGTTCCTACTATGTCTTCTTTTACCTCTAATGTTGTTGCTCCTGTTTTTCTTTCTCCTTCTGTTCGTAAGCGTGTTCCTAATTCTATTGCTACCCTTTATTCACCTCTTTCTGGTCCGTTATTTTTGTCTGATACATCTGAAACTCCTCAGAGACGGAGTCAGATCCCTAGTGGTAGGGAGAAAGAAACGTTAGTAACCATGGCACGTAAATGGATAAGACATCCTGCTAATTACACTCCACGTATAGTCTTTGAGACATTTTCTCAGTTTAATGAGCCTACGCAGAGATTCGTATTTGAGGAAATGTGTAACTTTTTGAGGGAGGAATGGTACGATGATGAAGTAGAGAATGTACCGTCCGACATAATTGAACTCCAGAGTAACTTTTCAAATGGTATGATTGTAGGTGACGATGTACGACGTGCCGTGGAACGTTTATTAGCATTTAGACCCGCAGCACGTTCTCGAGTGTCATTAGATGATACCACTGAGAATTGGAAAGCGGTTCCTGGTCAGTATCCCATGAGAGAAGTCCCGCCACTGTGGGTGCCTGGAGATCCGCAAGCTAACCCTCCGGTTCTGCCGCATTTTCAAAGGGTATGGATACATCTTCCATGGAAACGATCGGAAGTTTTGCAGGTGAAGCAATCCTTACCCGATCCGCGTAAAAATCCGGCTGGTTATTATAAGGAGTTATCACAACTGGTGGAAGCTTCTATTATGAATATTGCCGACATCGACATGTTGTTTGGCAACGTTGTACCGCAACCAGTTTGGGCTAAAATTCGTCAAGCCAATCACGCTGTTGAATTAGGGGGTGATTGGGCTGCACTGCTAGCAGCTGATGCATTACAAGTTGGTGGAGCTAAACCTGAACAATTGATCTTGGATTTGCCTCAGAGAATCATTACGCTCATGAAAACTCTCATGCCAGCGATGAAGGTGAACTGGGATAAGTTGTCAGCTTGTAAGCAAAAGAAAGACGAAAGCGTCTCGGATTTCTTTACGAGGTTTGAGGAAGCGTTTATCGACCACAGCGGCCAGGACATGGGCGCTGAGGGAGGTCAGCGGTTATTCGTTGACAAATTTGTGTCAAATTTGCTGCCTGAGCTATGCAACAAATTAAAGAATTCAGAAAGTGCGTGGGCAGTCTCAACCCCTGCGCAAATATTGGCAACGGCTCAGTATTATGAGAATAGGGAAAAGGAAGAAAGTGATCGTGTAGAAAAGAAAACGAAAGAACTCAAAACGAAGGTCTTGTTGCAACAAGCATACCCTCCGCGATCGAACCAAAATGATGCGCAACAGCAGTATCGACCCCGTGCACAGCCTGATAGGATGCAGCAGCGTCCTGACAACTTTGATCCCAGATCTACACTAGGATATAATCAATGCGCATATTGTAGGAAAGAGGGACATCTGAAATATGAGTGTCTTGCTTTAAAAGACCGTTTAAATGGTGTGTCAGCTCGAGGAAATCGTGGCAGTGGTCCTCAGCAGGCACCACGTGGTAGAGGTCGTGGTTCATCCCACAATCAGATTGATCGTCATCAGAATCAATCGGATGCAAATAATTATTTTGACCAGCGAAATGCGGGATCAGTTCGGTCTGCACAATATAATGTTGATGATTATTATATAGACCACGAGACTGTTGTAAATGACCACTACTAGGACAGCCTAAGACAAAGAAAGGGAGTAGTGTCAGTTCCGGTCGATCAGAGTGGGCCTTACGTTGCAGTGACTACATCGGGTGTAGTTGAGCCTTTTCTGTTAGACACTGGTGCGACGAAAAGTTCCATCATGCATTCAAAACTCCCTGGCGCACCTTTGTCTGGCTTAACGAATGTTTCCGTTGGATTCTCTGGCGCCCCTGTTAGTAACCCAGTCTCTAACCCTTTGCCTCTTATGATTGGACCACGTGAGCTAACGGCTCCACTGATTCTATCTACAGGCTGTGGTGAAAATCTTTTGGGCTTGGATTTGTTGAAACGATTATATGCAACATTGTATTGTTCCCCTGAAGGAGTGGAACTTACATTGGGGAGGAGAGTGATCTCTCCCATGTATTTATCGGTCGATAAATTCCCACCGGAATTGAATTCCCTCCCAGCGTCCTTATGGGCCACAGGTCCCAATGATGTGGGCCTGTTAGACATTCCACCCTATATGATTCAATTGAAACAAAATGCGCGATTACCACGTTTACCTCAATATCGTATTTCTCTTGAAGGCGAACGAGCACTGTTAGGAATCATTCATGATCTCATTGGAAAGGGTGTTGTTGAAGAAACTCGTGGAAACGTGTGCAATAGCCCTGTATTGCCAATTTTGAAACGAACTGACCCAACTAAACCTCCTGTGTATCGTTTTGTTATAGATTTGAGAGAGGTAAACAAAATAGTGGTTCCGCAATTTCCTGTGGTTCCCGACATTACGGCTTTACTAACAATGATTCCGGCATCTGCCTCCTGGTTCACAGTGATCGATTTAAAGAATGCTTTCTTTAGTATTCCGATCGCAGAAGAAAGCAGAGACCTGTTCGGATTCTCATTAGGAGGTCGCAGTTTTAGGCTAAAACGCGCTCCACAGGGTTACTGTGAGAGTCCATCAATCTACAGCCAAGCACTTAAAAGTCAGCTTGATGACTTTATATTGCCTAAAGGTGCAGCTTTGATTCAATACGTAGACGATCTTTTAGTGGCAGCTGATACAGAAGCTATTTGCAAAACGGCTACAGTATCATTATTGCACTATTTACATGACTTGCACCACAAGGTATCACCTTCGAAGCTACAGTATTGTTGCCAAGAAGTTACCTATTTAGGTCACTTATTGTCAAAAGAAGGGAGAAGGTTGACCCCAGAGAGAATTGCAGTGATTTCCCGAATGACTGTGCCGAAAACCCAGAGAGATGTTCGTGCCTTTTTAGGTATTACGTCTTACTGCAGACAATGGATTCCAAATTTTTCATTGTTGGCAAAACCATTGATAGCCCTTACGTGCAAGGATGTTTCATCTCCAGTACCTTGGTCTGAAGAATGTCAGAAAAGTTTTTCTGAATTGCGTGATGCGTTGTGTTCGGCTCCTGTGTTGGGTACTCCTGATTACAGTAAGCCGTTTACACTATACGTTCACGAGAGGGATGGTTGCGCGTTGAGTGTTTTGACACAATCTTTTGGTGGTAAGCAACGCCCATGTGCATACTTTTCTTCGACTTTAGACCCAGTAGCAAGAGCCTTGCCAAGTTGCTTAAGGGCAACAGCGGCAGCTGCGGCGTCCATTCGACAGTCTGCAGGTCTAGTCATGGGTAATATGCTCACGGTAATGGTTCCGCATGCAGTCGACACTCTATTAAACCGAACGAAAACTCAACATCTGACGAGCGCAAGATTGTCTGGGTATGAGTTGACGTTGTTGGCCAGTCATATACGGATAAAACGATGTAATGTGTTGAGTCCAGCAACATTGCTGCCGATCGACACAGAATCAAGCAGTGAAGCAGTACATGACTGCTACCTCAGAACTGAGGAAGAAACCAAGGGTCGCATTGACCTAAAAGATACTCCATTGATAGATCCTGATGGTACTCTGTATGTGGATGGTTCTTGTTTTAAATTACCGAATGGTGATGTGACAACTGCGTACGCTATAGTTACATTAAAAACAATTGTGGAGAGCGCAAGGTTGAGTCAAAATTCAGCTCAGGCTGCTGAGCTCATTGCCTTGACGAGAGCATGTGTATTGTCTAAAGATAAACGAGTGAATGTGTTTACAGATAGCCAGTATGCATTTGGTGTGGCACATAGTTTTGGACGACTGTGGAGAGAGAGAGGATTCCTTACGTCACATGGTAAGAAGATTCAGCATGGCCAGCTTGTGAATGATCTTCTGGATGCACTTACGTTGCCTAAGCAAGTGGCGATTGTTAAGTGTAGTGCGCATTGTAAAGTGACGGATGATGTTGGTCGTGGTAACGCGTTTGCGGATGAGACTGCTAAGGAGACTGCTCGGAACCTTAGCACTCGAATGTATGTGACGAGTTCGGTAAGGTGGCCTACAGAATCAAGTATGTGTGAAAACACTATTGAGAGTGTGAAATCCATTCAGAATGAGGCTACCGAGACTGAAAAGACGAAGTGGAAAGAAAGTACGGGAAAGTTGGATGCGAATGATTGTTGGATTGACTTGTCGGAACAGAAAAGATGGATGTTGCCTGATGCGTATGTGCTGGCTGTTGTGACTATGGCACACGGGTTAGCACATATTAGCGCGAAAGGTATCTGTAAATTGCTGTTTCCTGTGTGGAAGAATGATGGTATTACGAAATGTGCTGAACGTTTGGTTAAGAATTGCATGGTATGTTTGATGCATAATCCTGGTAAGGGCACTCCCACTCCACCTGGCCATTTTGCTCCTCCTGCATACCCTTTCGAAGTTATCCAGTTGGACTTTATTCACATGGAAAGATGTAATAACTTGAAGTATGTATTGGTTGTGGTGTGCGCATTCTCCCGATGGATTGAGGCCTACCCCCTTAAGGATAATACGGCTTTGTCCACGGCAAAAATTTTACTCAAAGAATATTTTTCCCGTTACGGAATGCCTCGGGTTGTGTGGTCAGACAACGGAAGTGAGTTTGTTGGGAGCGTGATGAAGAGTGTGTGTCGCGGATTAGGGATTGTTCAAAAATTTCATAGTGCAAACCATCCACAATCAGCAGGATTGGTGGAAGGGTACAATGGCACCCTTAAACTAAAACTAGCAAAGATTCAGGCTACGACAGGTCTTTCGTGGCCTGACGCTTTACCCTTAGCATTACTGTCAACAAGGGCAACTGTACACTCCCGAGTAGGGCTCAGTCCCTATGAAATAGTGTTCGGTCGTCCTGCCAATGTTTGGGGGGTCCCTAGACCAGGTGTTTTTTGTGAACTTGAGTATCCAATGTTGATTGATTATCTTCATGACTTGACTGCTAAACTGAGGTTAATTCACCAACAGGTTCACAAAGCATTGCCAACACAGACGGAGGGTCCAGGCCACCAACTCCAGCCCGGAGATTGGGTGGTAACGCGCAACTTTTCACGCAAGAACAATTTGGACCCTAGATTCACTGGACCCTACCAAGTCCTCCTTGCCACGAGAACTGCAGTTCGTCTCGAGGGAAAGAAAAATTGGGTGCACGCCACCCACACCAAGAAAGTCCCCATTCCGTTGCCAGCAGACTCGTGGGTAAGGAAAGGCATTGCATCAACTGAAACCGAAGGATTGCCAGCGTTTGTACCATTCAGCGACGCACAACCTGTCGGAGAATCCTCAGTGCAGCCAAAAGGCATTACTGAACACTTGTCATCAGAAAACTCAAGACCAGAACACTCAACTGATCAACAGGGCGTTGTCCCTCCGATGGATCTTTTGTTTAATGAACAGACACGATCTGGGAAAACTCGTTATTTTCTGCGATCAAACACCAGAGACTAATAAAAAATCCGTTCTGTCCCTTGATAAGTGTATTATCCCGTTTTTCCTGAACACTGTAAAACACTCACGTTATTACAATTATTTTGTATATTTATTGAGCTCCGTTCTTTACACCTTTTTGTTTCCACAGCTGAGAGACATTGTTTTTGCGTATATATATATATTTATGAAATAAAGACCGTAGGGCCGCGCGTGTACTTCCTCCTGGTTAGTAGGTCTTGACGCTAGGTTAAAGACCGTCGATGCCTGGGAACTCCTAGGAATTGACTATTGCTACACAGAACGAAGTGCGTCAAGAAACGTTGCGGACGGTCATAGGGAATGGCATTTTCGAAGCTGATGGACTTGGAAAAAGCTCAAGCAAGAAGATTCAAGCTGCAGCAACTCAGTCGTACCAAATGTTTCATATTTCAAATATTCGTATTGTTTATGACTATTTCTGCATTTTTGGTGGGTGCAGTGTATTACACAATGTTTCACTTCTTGTCTTCTATCATACCTACTCCTACCCCTGACCTTAAACTCATCCCCACTGACTCTCCTCATTCTTTTCACATCTTACCTGAACACGAGCAGGCTAGACGTGCAGAATTCCGCAATAATTCCTTTATTCAACTCCTTCATCAGCATCAGTTAGTGGTTAACACTACTAATTGTTGGGTATGTGGGTTGATGCCCCATACTACGGATAAGGGAATTCCATATCTAGTGTTACCGTATAGCTCCCAAGGGTCTGCTCGAGCATTTCAAACAATGTTTCGAAGCGCACTGGGTTTCCACCCCATTCGAGAACCACGTTCCCCTTACTCTGGTCCTACCTCGTACCAAAAATCTTTGTCGATAGCGATAGAGGATTTAGATAGCGATATCTATGATCTTTCGCTTATCCCTGAAGAAGAGGTACAAGCCTATAGGATTTTAAGTAGAGGCGAATATAGTGTGTTCACTAATGAAAAACAGCTTAAAGATTCACCTCCGATATGGGTCGTACCCCACATTGGTAATTTTTGTCTAATAGGTCGTGGCCGTAGATCGAAAGCTCGACTTGGAGAGAGTGCTTGCACTGAAAATTATATATTGCCAATGGTCTCGTCCCCTGTGTTCCTGGCTGCCAAGGGTACCTACTTTATCTGTCATGATCGTGCATATGCATGGTTGCCCTCTGACTTTGTGGGCTCATGTTTTATCGCAAACTTGTTGCCTCCGACGTTCACTGTAGACGCAGATTATCACAAGACTAGAGTTGTGAGAGGCGTAATTAACGAAGAGGATACTGCCGGTCAAGAGGCAGGAGACTTTTTCAAGGGTTTCCTTCCGTTTTGGGGACCTATGGTTAATAGTAGGAATCTGAGACAGTTGACTCGAGTGGTAGAATCGACAGCTAATATTACTGCCAGTGCCCTTGGTAATATCACCACAGAACTTCAGGCGGATAGACTTATGACGTTACAAAACCGTATGGTTTTGGATGTGATCTTAGCAGATCGAGGTGGGGTCTGTAAGGTGATCCATTCGGCCTGCTGTATTTTTATTCCTGATAACGCTCCGACTGTCTATCAAGCCATCTCAAGGTTGCATAAAATTTCCGAATCCATACACGTGGATGTAGGGGATTGGACGCTACTTGGATGGTTTTGGGGCCTGATGTCGACTTGGGGTTGGAAAATTCTGACGATCATTGGAGTCGTTGTAGTGTTCCTGTTCACGTGTTGCCTTTGTGTACAGTGCGGTCCTGCCTTATGTGGCCTCTGTGCCACAACGTGTATGAGACAGCCACCTGTTACCAAAGGGTCTCGATTGGACAGAGCTATGCTGCAACAACATCTCGAGGGTCTGATGAATATCGAATATGATTCCGACTAGTGCTTGCCTACATGAGGGCAAAAGGAGCGTCTGAGGTTCCGTGACAATTTTAGGTGATGTTTTCGACTCATATGGTCGAGTCTGGTATCTAAGAACCGTAAATGACGAGTTTAGTAAGTGTGCGCAGTTTCGCTGTGCTAACTTAAACTGGTCGTTAGTTATGTGGGTTATTCACCTGTACCTACGGGTCCCATCTTAGATACGGCATCCATTTTGTCTCTTGCCCTCAAGTAGCCAGCGAACGGACACTGTCCGCTTCGTGACCCTGGGACTCCCACGATATTTGCGGAAGACGCATGTTCTTTGTAAGTTTCTTTATGATGAGGGGGATGATACTGTAAGGCAGATGGCCCCGCTCGAGGCTCATCTTGCCGTGCCAGTTTATTGTCTCAGCCGTGCATCTCATTAGGCACGTCCCTTTGATGCCTGTATCTCGTGTTTCCCGATACCTCCCCTTTTACACCCTTTTCGACTCGCCCACTGTTTCCATCTTCCTCTCCACCTGTTTTAGTTCCTATTTTCGATCTGTTTTACTGCCGGTTGGAATTTGCTAATGTTGGGAAGATGGGTTTTTACAGTTGGGAACCACCAAATGTTTCCGCACTCATGTTCCGGACCTTATGTGCTTCAAAGTGACCAAAGCGACCCCTCTGAGGAATAATTATGGGAACCGGTTGTAAACTTTGTGTATCATGATGTCCTATGGGGAAAATCTGTATAAAAGGAGCGATACACAGAACCAATTTGAAGCAGTCTCCCCAAGTTGCACGTGTTGTACTTGTCGTGACTTCTGTGTTCCCTGCAGTAATAAACCTTGAATCTTTGACGTCGAAGGAAGTGTCCCGTGTCTCTGTAGTTTGTGCGCCGAAACAGGTATCCCATGAAGGTTATAGGTGTTGTTCCCTGGCACCGCTGGTACTGATAAAAGTCCAGTCCTTCACTAGGGGGGTCAGGTGGCACTCCTTCGGGGCGACTTAGGGGTATTTTTAAAACAACTTTCCTGACACAGGTAGCATATAAAGCATAGGCTAGATACCAGGATCTTTAGCAGTTGCCCTAGGCTTGTACAAAAATGAAAAACACATACAACAAAAACCTGGACCGTTCATATTTTGCAATATTTCTGCGTACTATACTTTTTAACCCTTACTGGCCGACTTGAGCCATTTCACCTGTAATCTAATTATATCGGAAATAGTGGTCATTTATTCGAAACTTACCAATTTACGCGTGACAACTACATTTGCTTTTTCCAAAAATCTTCAATACAAATGTCGGTGCATAAATACGGGCCTACAACCCCGTGGGCCGGCCACGGAGCAGGCTGGAACTGTACATGTGGGGATACTTATTAGTGAAAAACCTAATGGAGTCGGTGGTCGCTTATTTCATAATTTCTAAAAGTGCGACAAGTGTAATAAAATCATATCGAAACTTCAGTGTGAGCGAGTATCATAAGTGTTGAAGTTCGAATTTTTCAATAATCATGATGCGCCAAAACTTAACTACAATTCATTATCCGAATGTTCAATCAGTACCCATCTCATATCAATTCATTGTCAGAACACATAATCAGTACCCATCCCATATCAATTCATTGTCCGACCTGACAGTACACATCCCATATCAATTCATTGTTCGAACATATAATCAGTACACATCCTATATCAATCCATGTGTTTTTTTTTTAAAAACTGCATACATATCTCACGACATCAAGGCTGAGCAATCGGAGTACAACAAGGAGTTGAAAGTTTCATTTGTACCGGCGCCATTTTGGGTGCAGCCAGGAAGATCCAGGCATAGTCAAAATGTCCACCAACTCGTGGTTGGCCCAGAGCCTCTTTCGGCAGTCCAAAAAGTTCCGTTAAAGGGCAACAGAAAGGATCGGTGGTATGAACCATCAGTCAAAGGGGGAGGGAGGGAACAATTTCTTATACCGGGTCATACTGGATTTTCACCGGAACTGATCCGAACTGCAGTCTGCAGGATTTCAGTCATTCGAACTGAGGCTGGCGTCAGTATGGGAGCGCCGACATCTCGCGGCTATATTTTCATCTTTCCGAGGGTAGTCATGGCAGTCATTCCCCATCGGGGGTGTCTGCGGGGGTCGGGGGCCCCTGTGGCTTTTATAGAATCTTCAAAGTCGAGGAGAACACTTCTGATTGTGGGACTCATTTCTTAATCTACAAGCAACCGGGCCATCTCTTCACGCCGGGCCCGCTCCTGCAGGGTCGACCGCCATTTTACGAGTGGCCGAACCCTCGTCGGGTGAGTGGAGCATTGGGGGTGCCACTGGGGGCCTCCACCTGGGGAGGAGGGAGAGGCTCGTTCGCGCCGCCTCTCCCTCCCAGCGCACCCCACGCCGTTCTTCTCGGCGCTAATATCCATGATGGCCGGAGCAGGCGATGAGAGGGGGGGGGTCGGAGGCATAGGCAAGACATCCCCCCCCCGGTGGCCTGCAAGGCGCCGCTTCAGGGCCGAACGGGGAGCTCATACCAAGCCGTGACTGGACCAGGAGATGCGAAGGGGGGGTCGATGGCATGGGCAAGACATCCCCCCCGTGTTGTCGCAGCCATTATTGAAGAAAGAAGAGGGGACGGCCGGATCCTGTCGGCCTCGGCTCCTCTTCTGGCCCACCTTATGCGATGACCTCCAGCCGACGGCTGGCAGCAGGACCCGCCCTACACGTGCCGAAGATCTCGTCTTCCGGATGGGCGTAGCCGCGGACCTGTTGCACTTCGGGAGTTTCCAGAATGGGGGTAGGTATCTGCTGACTTGTATCTATCTCATGTTACCGTTATTGGGGCGTGGCAGGCGGTGGGACAGACATGTTTGGAGCAGTGAGGGGTGGCTAAGAGGCTGGTTGCCTCGTGGCCGTTGCGATGTCAAGCTTGGCTTCTTTCACCATTTTCATGTTTCCTATTACGGGCTTATTTCTAACGTTTCTTATTCCTAGCGAAATCATGTGTTTTATCGTGAGCTATTTCTTACGTTTTCCTATTTGTAGTGAAATCAAAAACTCATCAGTGGCCTACTGATTCTGCTTTCTTATTTCTTTCTTCCCTTTTTTTTTCTAGCGTGTTTCATGCTAAAGTTTCTGTTAACAGGATATGGTTATTACTTCGTTATTGTCGCATATGTCCTTTTTATTAGGGGTGCCCTCTGGTCGAGCCAGATGACCTACCTCTAATAAATGGTCCGGGTGGAACTAGTTTACCAATCAGTGGGGAGTAGATAGGTATGACAGATTACAACGGGGGACAAAGGTCCGCATTACCTACCCTTCACTACTTGCAAAGATTAGACAGAATATTTCTTTTCTACGTTATTTGCAAACAGAGAATACCTCAAAAGAACTATTCCTTGAACAAGAAATGTCCAGACAATCAATCAATCAGTGGGGAGAAAAACAGGCATGACGGATTACAACGGGGACAAAAATCTGCATTACCTATCCTTCACTATCTGCAAAGGGGGCAAAATGTTTCTATTCTTCCCTGTTTGTAGACAGGGAATATCTCAAAGAGCAATAATCGATAAAAATCGATAACAAACAATCAGTGGGGAGAAAGATAGGCATGACGGATTACAATGGGGGACAAACGTCTGCATTACCTATCCTTTACTATTTGCAAAGAGAGAGGAACGTTCCTTTTCATCGCTGTTTGCAAATAGAAAATGTCTCAAAGAGAACCAATACGTCAAGTACAATCAATCAATCAATCAGATGGATAAAGCCATCCTACCAGTCGGACGTAAAGACGTCCTACTTAACCTTACCCGGACCGGACCGTGTGGGCAGTTCTTCACCTTCCCTTTTCCAGCGCCCGATCGTTCTCTTTCTCCATGTTTTTACCGCGGCATTCCTGTGGGATTCCAGTCAGGACAGTAGGTCACTTGAGAGAGGTCCATTCGGAATCGGTGAAGTTCATTCAATCGGCAGCCGGACGAGGGCCCTCTCAAGGCAGGTATACTCCAATCGTTTAGATGTTCACCCCATCGTCTGGACCTCTCTTACCGGACCTTATGTCGCTGATGGGCCCCGCGTTGGGACGCCAACTGTGGAAAAGTCAGCCCATAACGCACCTGATGCCCAGGCTGCTGGCGCAGGACGCCTCTTAGTTCCCATCTTGAACAATTACCAAATAAAGAGACGGGCGCTGGAAGCAGGAAAACAAGAACAGAGTTTTATTTCTCATGAGGAGAGCCTGTCATTTCGGACACCCGCATAGTGTCTTCAGGAGGTGCTCTAACAAGTTTCTCTGAGGCTTCGTCTTTTATACACATGTTTATGATGCACAAACATTCCTTATTGCAATAAAGACGCTTTGAAGTAGGAGAAAACATGCTTGGAATCCCAGCTTCAGGCCTATTCCCATACCAGTCGCTCAGATGTCATCCTCCCCTCCTGAATGTAACAAGAGATTGTGATCTCTCAGCCGGACATTCCTACAGGACACGAGGGCAGGAGGGGATGATCAGATCAAAGGTTGGGCAGGCGATAAGATCGGGGCACTTCGGTTGGTGTATCACGGTTTTGTTATGCTGGGCAGGAAAAAGGAGGGGTGTACATCCACGAGGCTTGGTCTTAGGACTTGGGACTAGGTCGAAAGGCCAAGTGCAGCTGGAGGGGGCTCGTCAGCTGAGGGGAAGGGTGTTCTTGGGAGGAAATGGGGGGGTGTGGGTCCAGCAGGAGTGTTACTTCTAGAGCAGGGTCACGCAGAGGGTTTTATGGCCGATGCATGAGCAGTGCGCGCGGGGAGGGGTGCCGGGGGTTTAACAAACGGGCAGAGAGGCCATGGTGCCTAAAATGGCTGTCGTGTACGTGTGTGCATGAGTCTATGCTGGCGGGATAACACAGTCAGTGCTTCGCGATATCCGTTCTGCTTACAACAAGGGGTACAGTGAACACAAATGAACGCCGCTTATGTGCATATACATTGCCATTTTTAACAACTGGAGCAGGAGAGAATAATATGTATCGGAATAGAAGGCAGAATCAGTTTAGAGACATTCGTAAATGAATGTTTCGCAATAGGGTGGTTTTAAATTTGTTAAAAAACATTAGGAAAGGAAAACAGAGAGCTGCTTTTTATAAGAAAAAGAAACATGTAGAGAAGATTGTTGATCAGGCTTTTGAAGTTAAGAAAAAAATATTTATTTTAATAATCAATAGAATTAGGACACTTAACAAGACAATTGATGTTTTTAAATCAAACAGTAGATGGAAAAGAGTAATTAATCGGACTAATTTTTGTAAAGTTTTTTCAGGAGAATGGATGCACAGTTCAAGTTGTGAGCCATTTTTTAATGAGGAGAGTTACTTCCAGGAGAATGATTTAGTGCATGCAGTTGACACCAGTGGTCGAGCATATGAGGTGAAAGACGGTTGTCCGATTGAAAAAGAGAAACTTGTGCCTAGAGAACCAGAAGAGGTGTTAACTGATGAAGTTTTAGGGAGACGTACTAAGGGTCCAGTGTACACTTGGAAGTGTAGTCGTATTTGTAGTGTGCGACAGGAATCAATTGATTTGTTTTGTAATTTCTTATGTACATATAGTAAGAAAAGTCTGAAACAGAAAATGAAGTTGTTGCAAGATTTAGATCCTTGCAGATTGAGAGAAAACACAGGTTTGCAAGGGCATTCACTGGCTTGTCTTTCTAGAAAAGTCTGTCAGAGTGTTTTTCATCATTTTAGGATGTTAGCAGTGCATCATACCAAAATGAGGAAATTAGTGAGAATGTTGTATTATGCAAAAAGTCCAGCACTTAAGCTTAAACAATTAAACAGTGCTCTTTTGCATGGAACTGAATTAGATGTGAAGAAGATTTGTGAAGAAATTGAGATTTCTTATTTTGGTGAAAAAGAGGACAGTGTAGAAATTGACACAGAAATTCAAGGTATTGTGGAAGACAATGTACAGATTTCAAGTACAGAAAAGTTTGACCAGGAAATTACCAGGTTTAAGGTGAAATCAAGTGAAAGGCCGAATTTTACTTGTGTGTGTTGTCGACGAACTCATTATAAGCATCAAACTAGATTAGTTGATTTATACGTAAAAAGTGAAAAGATAAATAATTATGAGTGGAAGGATTTTGCTACTTATTTGTGGGTGGAGAATTGTTTTGATTTGAGTTCTGATCAGTGTATTTGTAAATATTGTTATGATAAATTAAATCAAAACAGAATGCCTGCTAGAGCTGTTCATAATAATCTGGAGTTGGTAGACATTCCTTCTGAATGGATGGATTTAAATACATATGAGTCTATTTTGATTCAATGTGTCCATCCTTTTCAGGCTATTGTTCGCATGGAGCCTAAGATAGGGAAATTGCCTCCTTCAGATTTACAGAGAGGATTAAAGGGAAGAGTTGTTTATTTGCCTCTAGATTTCAAGAAAAATATTGATACCATTGGTGTAGAGAAAGTGGAAGAGGAACCTCTGGTTATTTAAGTTAATGGGGTTCTGACAAAGAGTAAGAAAATCTGGCAAGATTTAGTGGATGTTAGGAAAATCAAAAAGGCAACGTTGTATTTGGTCAAAAACAATGAGTACTACAAACATGTATGTTTGAAGCAGAGGAAACAGCTGCAGATGAAGACAGTGATTGTTCAGCTGGCCAAATTGAAAAAGTTGATGTATCAAGAAGTGAAGAAATATATGAACATTATACTGTTCATCCTTTGCATTCTAAAGAAGTGATGGGGAATGCAATTGACTTGTTTCAAATGAAAGCAGCAAAAGGAAGTCCCATTAGTGTATGGGAAGAAAGTTTGGAAGCTTGTTGTTTTCCACATTTATTTCCAACAGGTCGAGGTGGACGATATGACGATCGACCACTTCAAATTCCTGCATCTGAATACCGAACTGTAAGATTATATGCTGAAGATCCAAGGTTTCGTCAATGCATTCCCTATTTGTTTCATCTACTGTATGAAAGTGACTTGTCTGGGCTTTCTTATGCAGCAAACCATATACTGAAAAGTGGAGCACATTTGCAAAATGTTTCGGCGAGGGACTTTATGGAGAAAGTGAATCTGCAAGATAATATTTTGGAATCTCATTTAATCAATCTCATGGCATGTCAGCGTGGTACAAATGAGTATTGGTTCCGTCGTCATGGGGAATTGAAATGTATGCTAAGAAACTTAGGAACTCCTACATGGTTCCTCACTCTTAGCTGTGCTGAGTATGCATGGGACGACTTACTTCAATTTCTACGAGAGGCAAATACAAATATTCAAAATATAGAATTCAAAACTGCTGAAGAACTGTGTTCTTTGGATACAGTGAATGTATGCCGATACTTCAATCATAGATTTGAAGCTATGATGTCTTTTATTACCAACAAAAAAAATACTCCCCTTGGAGAGGTTTTGGATTTCTTTTGGAGAAAGGAGTATCAAGCGAGAGGTGCTCCTCATATACATATGTTGTTGTGGATTAAAGATGCACCCAAATTTGGAACAGATTCGGATGAGACAGTGCTGAGCTTCATTGAAGAGTATTCAACATGTGCTGTTCAGAAAACTAACGAAGAAAACAGTTTAAGGCAACACGTTTTATGCTTTCAATTCCATCGTTGTGGACAGTACTGTCGTCGAAAATTCAGAAACAAGGACAAGTTCTACACAAAATGTCGTTTCGGCTTTCCACGACCAGTGATTTCTAAAGGAAGAGTAAATAATTTGATGTCTTCTCTGCGACATACTGTGACGAGGAAATCACCAAAAAATACATACAATTTAAAAAGAAAACGAAGAGTCCAAGTACATCAACGACTACAACCCAGTGATTTTGTCCATGTGGAATGCTAACATGGATATTCAATTCGTTGCTGACAACTCTATTGCTGTGGCTCGATATGTGACGTCTTACATCACAAAAAAAGAAAAGACAGAACTGCAGGAAATGTGGGAGGACATTTCACATGAAAAGAGTCTAAGCAAGAAATTATATAGTTACAGTCTGAAGATGTTGTCGCATCGAGAAATTGGAGCATACGAATGTTCTGATCGATTGTCATCAGCAAGTCTCTATGCCAAATCTAGAACCATCATTTGGATAAGTCTAGGTCTTGCTGCAACACGAAACCGAGTTTTGAAATCTGTACAAGAGATAGAGTATTTGGCAGAGAAAGAACCAGAAAGTACAGATATTTTGAAGACAAACATGTTGGATACATACTATCCAAATAGAAGTCCTCACCTTGAGAACGCTTGTCTCTATGAAGTTCTGCAAAGATATATTTATAAGAGGAACATCAGAGAAGATATCAATAATGGAATATATGCTGTCATTGGATATGAAGGATGTTTAGTGAAACAGAGAAAAGGTCATTTGATTAATCATCGAAAATTGAGTTGTGAAAATCCAGACAAAAGAGAATTTTACTATTTGGCTCTTTTGCAACTCTTTAAACCATGGCGTAAAGAAGAGGAACTACTTGGAGATTTTCTCTGTTATGAAGACTCTTTTAATGCAACCAAGGAAACCATAGAATGTCATGTTTTTCCAAATTATCTGCAAATCTTAAATGAAGAAATAGAGCAAGAAGCAACAATTGCTGCAGAGATTGCGAGAGACAGTTCTCAAGACAGTCAGAGTTCTGCTTCATTGAGTCAGGATCCACTAGGAGGACCAATTATCCAAAATGAAGCTGCCACTGCCATGGATGAGGTGGAAAGAGCTATGGAGCAAGCTCAAGAGGATGTAATTAATTTAGAAGATTTGGTAAAACAATTAAACCTTGAGCAGAAACGGATATATGACGAAGTCACAGAACAGGTTGAACATTGATTGAGTCATGAGAGGAAAGAGTGCTCATGTACATCATTTAAGCCTGTCCGACTGTACGTGAGTGGAGAAGCGGGAACTGGAAAAAGTTTTCTGATTAAAGCAATTGCAACTTATCTGCAGAAAAGGACTGAATCACCGCTGTCTTGTGTTGTTACCGCTCCAACTGGGCTGGCAGCACATAATATTAAAGGGATTACTTTACATCGTTTACTGATGCTGCCAGTGGAGCATGATAACAAATTGCAATACCACAATCTATCTGGAGATGCGTGTTCTGAAGTTTCGAGAATCCTGAAGAAAATGAAACTTCTTATCATTGATGAAGTAAGCATGGTCTCAAATCTAATGCTTGCTTTTGTGCATTTGAGAATGCAAGAAATTCTTAGAACAGACTATGATGTCTTATTTGGAGGAAAACACATTGTTGTTTTTGGAGATCTACTGCAGTTGACTCCAGTGAAAGGTCAACCAGTGTTTAAAATGGTCACGCATGAAGATACCAGGAAGTGCCTAGGAAGCATTGGAAACGTTAATATATGGTTAAATTTCAAATATGCAGAACTACTCCAAAATATGCGGCAGGCAAAGGATGAAGATTATAAAAATATTCTACAAGATGTAAGAATCGGAAAAATAAGTCAGCATGGGAAAGAAGCTTTACATGGACGATTAATTTCTAATTTGTACCCAAATGAACACATTCTTCCAGAGAATATTTTTAAGAAAATTAACGAGAAGAAATCTGGCATATGTTTGATGCCTACTCTGAAAGAATGTTCCATGTTCAACAACAAAATGTTAAAGTTAGAAAATGAAGAGATAGTGAAACTGGAAGCTATGGATAAAATAGAGCATATGGGAGCAACAATTATTTTGTCAGAAAATTTGAAATCAAAATTGGATTCATTAGAGAAGATTATATCTAAAACTGCTGGTTTTGA
Source organism: Lissotriton helveticus (assembly GCF_964261635.1). Classification (NCBI taxonomy): domain Eukaryota; kingdom Metazoa; phylum Chordata; class Amphibia; order Caudata; family Salamandridae; genus Lissotriton; species Lissotriton helveticus. Next base: position 1,280,147,408 of record NC_136069.1, read on the forward strand.
AAAGACTCTGAATGTGTGTTTAAATTGTCGTATCATTTTGAGAAGGAATTTAAATGTTGAAAGAGGTCTGGTAAATGGAGCAATGGGTCATGTTGTTGGTTTTGTGAATTACAAAAATAGAGATGGAATTGAAATTTTAAAAATTAAATTTGATGGCATTGAGGAAATAGAACAAATTTGCCGTTGTTCAGCTAGATTTTTGCTTGTGAAAGACTTATATGTTCGCCGAAAACAGTTTCCTGTTTGTTTGGCATATGCAGTGACAATTCATAAATCTCAAGGTTTAAGTGTAGATAGTGCTTTGGTGAACATTGGAAGTTCTGTGTTTAAAGATGGTATGGCATATGTGGCATTATCACGAGTCAGAACTTTATCAGAATTGTACTTGATTGAGTGTGATGAAACAAAGATTTGTGCTGATCTAGATTGTGTTAAAGAATACAATAGGTTAAGAAGAGAGTATGCTCCACATTTGCCTCAATATCCTCTGTTTGAAAAACGTGTGGTAGGCCGAAAAAGAAGAAATGAGATAATTGCAGTGAGGTACTAGCAAAAAGACAAAAAGTAGATAAAACTGTAATTGTAAGCAGAAAGAAAAAGGATTCTGTTGAAGATGTTGTTGGATTTCAGTTTGAAAACAGTTCTGGTGTCAACTGCTATGCCAATGTAGTAGTTAATGTTGTTTTTTTTCTTCAAAATGTACAAGAACAGATTGTTGAAAATCGGGATCAAACATTCTGCTGTTTAATGAATTCTGTGTTAGAGAAATGTAGCAGTGATAGAGAAAAAATAGAAAGTGTTTCAGAAATTAGAAATCTTCTAGACATATCTTCTGGTCAAAATCAATTTTCACAGATAATTCAGCAGGATTGTCAGGAATTTTTTATGTATATGTTTGATGTATTGGAAGATGAAGGAGTAGATATAAAAAATCTTTTTAACCTTTCTTATCAATGGCAACATGACTGTGATAACTGTACTTTATCAAGTACTGCTAGAATAGACACTGAACGATTTATACATTTGACTTTACCAGACTGCAAATCAGTGTCTTTCAATAATCTAGTTAAAGCAGCTGATCACAATATGGTGTGTACCCAATGTAAGTCTACAATGCTGTCCACATTATTTCTACAAAGTTATGGTCACTATGTCATTTTAATGTTCCAACGATGTAGAGCTGATGGAACGAAATTGACAACTTCTATTAAAAATGTTGTGGCTTCTCAGTTATCAATTTCAGGAAGAACGTTTGGAACTAAAGCTATTGTTTATCATGATGGTCCTTCAACAACATCAGGGCATTACACATGTTATTTAAAAAGTTGTAAAGGTTGGACCCTTTGTAATGACACTCATTTGACTTTTAAACAACGTTTGCCTTTTGACTTAAAAAATTCATATCTAGTGTTTTTAGAACCGAAATGTAAGTAAAGGTAATTGGCCTATGAAGACGGGAGCCGTTAATAAAGGTTAGTTTGCTATTTAAAATTATATTCTGAGTAAAAGTGATCAAGATAATATAAATAATTGATTTGTCATATAGGTACTGTAAGTGGATCTTATAGGTAGTGATATCAGTATTATTGGAAATGATGAACATGAGTAAGTCAGAGATGGAATTACGTAAATTTAAATATTATGAAAATGTTGTTTGGGCCTTTCTTTCAGAACGTCGGAAAAACGGTAATTTTAGAGTTTGTTTTAATTAATTTGAAAATATAATGATACATCTGACACTATTTGGCCTTAAGGAATGGTGAAGGAATGAGCAAAGAGTTATGACTGAACAGAAGGAGTATATGAAAATAATGAAAATATTTCAGATGTCCTTCAAGGTTGTCTTCTAGAAAGTCGATGAAATGGAATTTGTTTAGAACAGCAGAGTACTTTCCAACGAAAAGGACCTTCATGATATACTATTTGGCCTAAAGGAAAAGTAAGTGCATCAAAGATTAGTGTACATTTGTTATTTATAACTTTAGATGTTTTTTTTTTTAAAACACAATCTTTTTGATTGTGTTTTTTTTCCCCGCTGTAATATGATGAGTAGTTTGAACTCACTTTTTTAAGTGAAATTCAATATATTCTGAGAACAGCAAAAATAAACTATGTAACATGTTGTACAAGTTAATCTATAGTTTGTATTCTGTCATTTAAATTATATTCCCATTGTCTCACACTCACTTTTCTTTTTCCACCCTCTTTCAGCTTTTTTTACTCATTTATGTCTTTCTTTCACTCTCTTTCAACCCCGTTCCTTTACTCCACTTCTTTCACAACCCCTCATTCTCATTTCAACTGTCTGCATCCCCTCTCTCCCTTGCATAACTTTTCAGCTTTCAGTCTCTCTGCTTTACTTCCCTTTTCCGTACTTTCCTCCTTTGCTCTTTTAGTAATTCCTCTTTACTCACTCAGCAGTATTGTCGCACTCTATCACTATAAATTACCCACTCTCCCTCGCTTATCTTTGTTTGCTCCTTTCTTTTGACCTCTTCTCTCTATTTTTCGTTCACTACCTCTATGTCCTCAGTGCGTCACTCTCCTTGTGTTATGTTCATTTGTGTTTATCTACCTTCTATCATTTCTTTTACAACAACTTCACTGCTCCTCTGTCATCGTTCTTCATCCCATTTCTTTTACTCTGGTTCCATTACTATCCCTCATTTCCTTTCTTTCAATGTTTTTCTCTTTACTTTCATCACCAAAATATTTTGGCTCAGTACCACTGTTTTAGTCGTCTTCTCCTCTCTTTCCTTTTTTTGCTCCCTTACTCATTTCCTTTGCTCACTTATTGTACTCCACCTCACTCAGTTTTTCTCTTAGTGTGTCTGTCTACTAACTTCCTCACTCCATTTCCCTCAATCATTATATATTATCCTCTCTCCCTTCATCCTTTCACTCTGACTGTTCTTCACTTACTCTCAGTTATCTTCTATTCCTCATTCTTTTAAATGCATCCTTAATTAGACTCCTTTCCGTCTCTGTTATTATCTTTTTACTTACTACTGTTTCCTGACTTAGTTTTGCTAACTCACATTGTTTTAGTATCTTTCTTACCTTCAGTTAATTTCTCTGTTCTTCTCTTCCTCTCTGTCAGTGAATCTATATGCCTTACTCTTAGTAATTTGCTCTCCTTCTATTTCTTTTTTTCTCTTTTTATCCTTCTACCTTACTTTATTTCCCTTTCTGTGTCCTTCACTCTTACTTTATTTCTAAATACACTGTTATGATTTTTAACCTCTTCATTTGTAACTTTTAATTTAAAATACATATTTTACTAATTATAACTTATTTTTTCTTCTCTCTTTCACAGATACAAAGTGTAGTAAAAAATGTAATTAAAGTTACATTTATTATATGGTAAGTATGTTTGTCATCACCCTTTGCTTTAAGCTCAATAATATTTTCTCAACCAACCTCACTCCTGTTTCTTTACTCTGCTTCCCTCACTTATTCTTATTCTCCATGTTTATTCCAATTTCCCTATTTCCCCTCTCATATTCAACTTCTTTCAATCCCTATTCTTTACTTAACTTACCCTCTGTTCCCTTCCTTTTCTTCTTCACTCATTCTGTGTTTCTTAATTATTTACCTTACTCCTACACACACCTCATCCCCCTCCCAACACATACACACACCTGTAACATACACCCCACACACACACCACACACACACCTCAAACACACAAAAAATCCCCCCACACACACTCCTCACACACACACACACATTCCATACACACACATACATCGCGCACATATACACCCCACACCCATACACCCCTCACAGATATTTCACACACCCTCACCTTCACCCACACCGAAACACCCCACACAGCCACACCCACAGACACACCTTACACACCCACACCCTGACGTACACCCACTGACTCCCTATAAGTCACACACACTGCATTACTTACCTTTCTTTGCTGTTTCACTCAAACCCATTCAGGTACTGTTTCCTTTACTCTCTTTGTCCTTTCTCTTTGTCACTCCCCATGTCTTATCCTAATTCAATATTTCACCCTCTTTCACCCCTCTTTACTTATACTAACTGGTCTTTTCTCACCCTCCCTCACCGTTCTTCATTTATCCCGGTTCCGCCACTACCCTTCATTCTCCATTTTTTACTGTCCTTTCTTTTTCTTTCAACACCCACTCACATTCTCCCACTATCTCTACTTTAGTCTTCTTCCTCTCTCTTCCCTTCTTTCGCTCCTTTAGTCATTTTACTTTTCTCACTTTCACCTTATTACACCTTCTCTGTTTTTTACTATGTAATAAACAATCCCTCTGTGTTCATCCTGTAGCTCTCTTTCTCTTAACATTACTCTCTTTGTGTTCTTCCCTCATGCTAACTCCTTCATTACATTTTTCTTTTCTTTTTTTGGGGTGCGCGCCCCGGTACGCGTACCCTAAGGAAACAAAATTGACAGAGATTCTTTAAAAATATAGGTTTATTTTTATAAATTAAAGGTAGTTCTAAAAATAACTGTTTTTTTTCTTCTTTTTGTTGATTTATATTTTTTTTAAAAATGTTTTGAACATTTTGTACTTTTTTGGGCTTTTCAAAACAGTTTTATATTTTTTTTGTATTTTTTATGGGGAGAAACAAAAAAAAAAGAATAAAAAATGGCTCAACTGGAGCAAAAAACAAAAAACGGAAAAAATTACTTTTTTTTGGGGCAATTGTGATTGTCACCAGCAAGGACGATGAGCTTTACGCTCTTTTCACCATAGGCGATGAGCTTGCCACACTCAATACATGTGATACTAAAATCTGCAAATCGTGGTTGAATACAAGGCATCATCTCCGTTGTTTCTGGTCCCGATGGAGTGGGTTGATTTCTTTTGGAGGTGGTCCTTGAAGACTGGGGGAGGTTACTGGCCAGTTCCCTGATCTCTGCAGCAGAATAGTTGTTAGGATGCTTGCGGGTCATATGTCGAATCATGGTAATATTACCAAATGAATATTTTTTGTTTGGGTTGCCCCTTGAGAGTTCCATGCCACAGATTCGGCAAGTTACCTTGGCTGCATTTACTTTTTTCTTGCCCTCTGGGATTGAAAAAAACTCCCATACAATGTGTGGCCTTGGCTTGTATGGGGTATTTTCTTCAGGCAGCCATCTTCTCCCCTCCTCCTCTTCCTCTTCATCCTCCTCCTCTTCTTGACCACCAATGTACTGTTGTGGTGGTACTCTTGGTGGTGGTGGTGGTGGTGGTGGTGGTGCAGATGCTCCAGCTGTTGCTGCTACAGTAGCCATTTGAAAGTACAAAATAATTCTCTGTATTGCTGAAACAGGTCTTCCTCAGTCAAAGGACAAAGTCAGAATAAAGAAAAAAGGTGGGGTCTTTCATCATTTGGGAAAAAAAACTGTCCTGAACCAATGAGAAGTGTTATTTTCAGGTCACATGACCCGGGCTTTACTCATTTGGAAACCAAAACTGTTCTGCACCAATAGAAAGTGTTATTTTCAGGTCACATGACCCGACGCGCTTACGCTACGTGCCCCGGGGCGCGCCCGTAGTTGCGCTCCGGGGCACGCCCGGGGTCGTGTAGCGTAAGCGCGTCAGGACGTTGCGCGATCGTGTGCGCTCGCGTGCTTCCGGGTGCGCTTACGCTGTGCGTCATATGACACATCACGCGTCTACGCGATACGTCACAATGTTGTTTTCGTTGGCGGGAATAGCGCTACCGGGACGCTCCCCGGGAGCGCCCCAGGGTAAAAAAAAAATAAAAAAAATAAACTATTACATAATTATACAATATAAAATTCGTTATAAAAAATATTACTTTTCATACCTATAGAGATTTGCTATTAAAAAAACCATTGAAATTCACTGAAAAAACCATAGGTTTCACACCAGTTATAGTTAGGAATTAGCATTTAAAAAAACATTGAAATTCACTGAAAAAACCATAGGTTTCACACCAGTTATAGTTAGGAATTAGCATTTAAAAAACCTATGAAATTCACTGAAAAAACCATAGGTTTCACGCCAGTTATAGTTAGGAATTAGCATTAAAAAAACCTATTAAATTCACTGAAAAAACCATAGGTTTCACACCAGTTATAGTTAGCTGGAAATTTTACTGACATAAAACCATTGAAATTCCCCCGTTATAGTTAGTTGGACTCACTATAACTTGCGCGCCTGCAATGCACTGCTGATGACGTCACATATTACATCACTCATGACATGGTCAGTGACATCACTCATGACATCACTCATGACACCATCCTTGTTGCAGAGTGACAGAGCTCCTTTCACTGTAATGTAATCCTTGAAACAAATATTCAGAAATAGAAACAAAAATTTTCAAAAAAATGGAGATACCCATACCAGTTACAACAACCAATTCAATAATTCCGCCATCTATATACACATGCACTCATTCACCAACAGTTCTATATAGTCACTCATACATATACTCACTCATCATATGTAGTGATACACGTATACATCCTGTTACACACCGATAGTCATCCAAAAGTTACTCACACACATACTCACACATGCAAATAAACTATTGAACATCCATTTATTTGCATATACAGCTATACACACACTACCACTTTACTTCTAAGGAAACTTACATATACTTACTCTCTTAAACAATCACTTATAGAAACACATACTAATTTAAATAGGAACTCTTACAATCTCTTACTCTCACATATACTCACTTATATACATCAAAATTCAAATACACTAGATTAAAACATATGTAGTTACTGATAAAGAAACTAGTGAGACACTCATTCACTCAGTAACACACACATATACACAGTCATCCACCCATACAGTCCTGCATATATGCTGTCTTCAAAACACATACAAACAGAGAGTCAGTCATTCATGCATCTATGTACTAAGTAATACCCCCACCAAACCATACAAACACTCATACTGATACTAAGAAAAACATCTAATAACCTATATACATACACATGTACCTACTCACCAACCCATACAGCCACTTGTACACAAAGTGAAACACTAATACATATATTTAAATATTTAAACATTACTCACTAATATTTATTTTTCAAAAAGACACACATTCACTGGATGGTGTCATCAGTGATGTCATGAGTGATGTCACTGACCATGTCATGAGTGATGTAATATGTGACGTCATCAGCAGTGCATTGCACGCGCAAGTTATAGTGAGTCCAACTAACTATAACGTGGGAATTTCAATGGTTTTATGCGAGTAAAATTTCCAGCTAACTATAACTGGTGTCAAACCTATGGTTTTTTCAGTGAATTTCATAGGTTTTTTAAATGCTAATTCTTAACTATAACTGGTGTGAAACCTATGGTTTTTTCAGTGAATATATATATATATATATATATATATATATATATATATATATTCCACAAACAAAGTTGCCTGTAATGGAGACGTCTCTCGACAGGATATTCTTTAGCCCAAATTCTTTATTGGAGGGGTTACAGCATGGAAAACAGCAGCCATGTCATCACAAAATAATGTTCGGCCTGACGCGTTTCGTGGTGGGTCCACTTTCTCAAAGGCCAAGGAACTGACAGGCAGCAACACAGCAGGTTTTAAAGCACCACACCTGATAGAAGAGAACCTCCGCCCAGGGGCGTGGCCACTCCCGTGGCCTGATGGTCCTCGTAGTGCTTAGTCTTACTGCAGTGAGGTGCTGTGTGCTTGCCCCAAATGTTCGTTCATTTCAAGCACCCCAGTGGGCGGTGGGACACAGCTCGAGTCCCCGCTGACGCAATCTTCCTCCAAAAACCGGCTCCTGTCCCATTTGCATAGGCGCTTTCACGTCGTCACTGGAGTGCTGGAAACCAGCACCGGGGCTCACTCCGCGGCTCAGGCAAGCCGCTGTAAATTCCACAAACAAAGTTGCCTGTAATGGAGACGCCCCTCGACAGGATATTCTTTTGCCCAAATTCTTTATTGGAGGGGTTACAGCATGGAAAACAGCAGCCATGTCATCACGAAATAATGTTCGGCCTGACGCGTTTCGTGGTGTGTCCACTTTCTCAAAGGCCAAGGAACTGACAGGCAGCAACACAGCAGGTTTTAAAGCACCACACCTGATAGAAGAGAACCTCCGCCCATATATATATATCCAAAAGTTTTGCCTGTTGAAAGGAGAGCCACCAGACAGGTCCAAGATATCCACCTTTATTATTTTGTCGTAGGCAGCACACGGGAACAAAGGCAGGTTTTCACCACCAATAAATCCAGCATGGTCTGACGCGTTTCGTATTCAAGGAACACTTTCTCAAAGACGCTGGATGCTTCGGAACAGTCACGGTGTTTATGCAGTGCTACTTAAGTGTTCATAGACCACCCCCCCAGTGGGCGTGACCTCCGCAAGGCCTGATGGTCCATATAGTACTGCGTCCTACTCCAGTGAGAGCCGTCACTGTGCCTAGCAATCAATTGAATCAGAACCCCCAGTGGGTCGGGAAATTCATGCAGATGCTACCATTGCTCTTCTTATCCTACGACACGTGGGGACCCGTTTCCATCGAGACGCCGTCATGTGACGTCGCCACAGGAGTGCCTGCAGCACCGGGGCACTCTCCGCGGCTCAGGCAGGCCGCAAACAATCCAAAAGTTTTGCCTATTGAAAGGAGAGCCACCAGACAGGTCCAAGATATCCACCTTTATTATTTTGTCGTAGGCAGCACACGGGAACAAAGGCAGGTTTTCACCACCAATAAATCCAGCATGGTCTGACGCGTTTCGTATTCAAGGAACACTTTCTCAAAGACGGTGGATGCTTCGGAACAGTCACGGTGTTTATGCAGTGCTACTTAAGTGTTCATAGACTACCCCCCCAGTGGGCGTGACCTCCGCAAGGCCTGATGGTCCATGTAGTACTGCGTCCTACTCCAGTGAGAGCCGTCACTGTGCCTAGCAATCAATTGAATCAGAACCCCCAGTGGGTCGGGAAATTCATGCAGATGCTACCATTGCTCTTCTTATCCTACGACACGTGGGGACCCGTTTCCATCGAGACGGCGTCATGTGACGTCGCCACAGGAGTGCCTGCAGCACCGGGGCACTCTGCGCGGCTCAGGCAGGCCGCAAACAATCCAAAAGTTTTGCCTGTTGAAAGGAGAGCCACCAGACAGGTCCAAGATATCCACCTTTATTATTTTGTTGTAGGCAGCACACGGGAACAAAGGCAGGTTTTCACCACCAATAAATCCAGCATGGTCTGACGCGTTTCGTATTCAAGGAACACTTTCTCAAAGACGCTGGACGCTTTCTCAAAGACGCTGGATGCTTCGGAACAGTCACGGTGTTTATGCAGTGCTACTTAAGTGTTCACAGACCACCCCCCCAGTGGGCGTGACCTCCGCAAGGCCTGATGATCCATGTAGTACTGCGTCCTACTCCAGTGAGAGCCGTCACTGTGCCTAGCAATCAATTGAATCAGAACCCCCAGTGGGTCGGGAAATTCATGCAGATGCTACCATTGCTCTTCTTATCCTACGACACGTGGAGACCCGTTTCCATCAAGACGGCGTCATGTGACGTCGCCACAGGAGTGCCTGCAGCACCGGGGCACTCTCCGCAGCTCAGGCAGGCCGCAAACAATCCAAACGTTTTGCCTGTTGAAAGGAGAGCCACCAGACAGGTCCAAGATATCCACCTTTATTATTTTGTCGTAGGCAGCACACGGGAACAAAGGCAGGTTTTCACCACCAATAAATCCAGCATGGTCTGACGCGTTTCGTATTCAAGGAACACTTTCTCAAAGACGCTGGATGCTTCGGAACAGTCACGGTGTTTATGCAGTGCTACTTAAGTGTTCATAGACCACCCCCCAGTGGGCGTGACCTCCGCAAGGCCTGATGGTCCATGTAGTACTGCGTCCTACTCCAGTGAGAGCCGTCACTGTGCCTAGCAATCAATTGAATCAGAACCCCCAGTGGGTCGGGAAATTCATGCAGATGCTACCATTGCTCTTCTTATCCTACGACACGTGGGGACCCGTTTCCATCGAGACGGCGTCATGTGACGTCGCCACAGGAGTGCCTGCAGCACCGGGGCTCAGGCAGGCCGCAAACAATCCAAAAGTTTTGCCTGTTGAAAGGAGAGCCACCAGACAGGTCCAAGATATCCACCTTTATTATTTTGTCGTAGGCAGCACACGGGAACAAAGGCAGGTTTTCACCACCAATAAATCCAGCATGGTTTGACGCGTTTCGTATTCAAGGAACACTTTCTCAAAGACGCTGGATGCTTCGGAACAGTCACGGTGTTTATGCAGTGCTACTTAAGTGTTCATAGACCACCCCCCAGTGGGCGTGACCTCCGCAAGGCCTGATGGGCCATGTAGTACTGCGTCCTACTCCAGTGAGAGCCGTCACTGTGCCTAGCAATCAATTGAATCAGAACCCCCAGTGGGTCGGGAAATTCATGCAGATGCTACCATTGCTCTTCTTATCCTACGACACGTGGGGACCCGTTTCCATCGAGACGGCGTCATGTGACGTCGCCACAGGAGTGCCTGCAGCACCGGGGCACTCTCCGCGGCTCAGGCAGGCCGCAAACAATCCAAACGTTTTGCCTGTTGAAAGGAGAGCCACCAGACAGGTCCAAGATATCCACCTTTATTATTTTGTCGTAGGCAGCACACGGGAACAAAGGCAGGTTTTCACCACCAATAAATCCAGCATGGTCTGACGCGTTTCGTATTCAAGGAACACTTTCTCAAAGACGCTTGATGCTTCGGAACAGTCACGGTGTTTATGCAGTGCTACTTAAGTGTTCATAGACCACCCCCCCAGTGGGCGTGACCTCCGCAAGGCCTGATGGTCCATGTAGTACTGCGTCCTACTCCAGTGAGAGCCGTCACTGTGCCTAGCAATCAATTGAATCAGAACCCCCAGTGGGTCGGGAAATTCATGCAGATGCTACCATTGCTCTTCTTATCCTACGACACGTGGGGACCCGTTTCCATCGAGACGGCGTCATGTGACGTCGCCACAGGAGTGCCTGCAGCACCGGGGCACTCTCCTCGGCTCAGGCAGGCCGCAAACAATCCAAAAGTTTTGCCTGTTGAAAGGAGAGCCACCAGACAGGTCCAAGATATACACCTTTATTATTTTGTCGTAGGCAGCACACGGGAATAAAGGCAGGTTTTCACCACCAATAAATCCAGCATGGTCTGACGCGTTTCGTATTCAAGGAACACTTTCTCAAAGACGCTGGATGCTTCGGAACAGTCACGGTGTTTATGCAGTGCTACTTAAGTGTTCATAGACCACCCCCCCAGTGGGCGTGACCTCCGCAAGGCCTGATGGTCCATGTAGTACTGCATCCTACTCCAGTGAGAGCCGTCACTGTGCCTAGCAATCAATTGAATCAGAACCCCCAGTGGGTCGGGAAATTCATGCAGATTCTACCATTGTTCTTCTTATCCTACGACACGTGGGAACCCGTTTCCATCGAGACGGCGTCATGTGATGTTGCCACAGGAGTGCCTGCAGCACCGGGGCACTCTCCGCGGCTCAGGCAGGCCGCAAACAATCCAAAAGTTTTGCCTGTTGAAAGGAGAGCCACCAGACAGGTCCAAGATATCCACCTTTATTATTTTGTCGTAGGCAGCACACGGGAACAAAGGCAGGTTTTCACCACCAATAAATCCAGCATGGTCTGACGCGTTTCGTATTCAAGGAACACTTTCTCAAAGACGCTGGATGCTTCGGAACAGTCACGGTGTTTATGCAGTGCTACTTAAGTGTTCATAGACCACCCCCCCAGTGGGCGTGACCTCCGCAAGGCCTGATGGTCCATGTAGTACTGCGTCCTACTCCAGTGAGAGCCGTCACTGAGCCTAGCAATCAATTGAATCAGAACCCCCAGTGGGTCGGAAAATTCATGCAGATGCTACCATTGCTCTTCTTATCCTACGACACGTGGGGACCCGTTTCCATCGAGACGGCGTCCTGTGACGTCGCCACAGGAGTGCCTGCAGCACCGGGGCACTCTGCCCGGCTCAGGCAGGCCGCAAACAATCCAAAAGTTTTGCCTGTTGAAAGGAGAGCCACCAGACAGGTCCAAGATATCCACCTTTATTATTTTGTCGTAGGCAGCACACGGGAACAAAGGCAGGTTTTCACCACCAATAAATCCAGCATGGTCTGACGCGTTTCGTATTCAAGGAACACTTTCTCAAAGACGCTGGATGCTTCGGAACAGTCACGGTGTTTATGCAGTGCTACTTAAGTGTTCATAGACCACCCCCCCAGTGGGCGTGACCTCCGCAAGGCCTGATGGTCCATGTAGTACTGCGTCCTACTCCAGTGAGAGCCGTCACTGTGCCTAGCAATCAATTGAATCAGAACCCCCAGTGGGTCGGGAAATTCATGCAGATGCTACCATTGCTCTTCTTATCCTTCGACACGTGGGGACCCGTTTCCATCGAGATGGCGTCATGTGACGTCGCCACAGGAGTGCCTGCAGCACCGGGGCACTCTCCTCGGCTCAGGCAGGCCGCAAACAATCCAAAAGTTTTGCCTGTTGAAAGGAGAGCCACCAGACAGGTCCAAGATATACACCTTTATTATTTTGTCGTAGGCAGCTCACGGGAACAAAGGCAGGTTTTCACCACCAATAAATCCAGCATAGTCTGACGCGTTTCGTATTCAAGGAACACTTTCTCAAAGACGCTGGATGCTTCGGAACAGTCACGGTGTTTATGCAGTGCTACTTAAGTGTTCATAGACCACCCCCCCAGTGGGCGTGACCTCCGCAAGGCCTGATGGTCCATGTAGTACTGCGTCCTACTCCAGTGAGAGCCGTCACTGTGCCTAGCAATCAATTGAATCAGAACCCCCAGTGGGTCGGGAAATTCATGCAGATGCTACCATTGCTCTTCTTATCCTAAGACACGTGGGGACCCGTTTCCATCGAGACGGCGTCATGTGACATCGCCACAGGAGTGCCTGCAGCACCGGGGCACTCTGCGCGGCTCAGGCAGGCCGCAAACAATCCAAAAGTTTTGCCTGTTGAAAGGAGAGCCACCAGACAGGTCCAAGATATCCACCTTTAATATTTTGTCGTAGGCAGCACACGGGAACAAAGGCAGGTTTTCACCACCAATAAATCCAGCATGGTCTGACGCGTTTCGTATTCAAGGAACACTTTCTCAAAGACGCTGGATGCTTCGGAACAGTCACGGTGTTTATGCAATGCTACTTAAGTGTTCATAGACCACCCCCCCAGTGGGCGTGACCTCCGCAAGGCCTGATGGTCCATGTAGTACTGCGTCCTACTCCAGTGAGAGCCGTCACTGTGCCTAGCAATCAATTGAATCAGAACCCCCAGTGGGTCGGGAAATTCATGCAGATGCTACCATTGCTCTTCTTATCCTACGACACGTGGGGACCCGTTTCCATCGAGACGGCGTCATGTGGCGTCGCCACAGGAGTGCCTGCAGCACCGGGGCACTCTCCGCAGCTCAGGCAGGCCGCAAACAATCCAAAAGTTTTGCCTGTTGAAAGGAGAGCCACCAGACAGGTCCAAGATATCCACCTTTATTATTTTGTCGTAGGCAGCACACGGGAACAAAGGCAGGTTTTCACCACCAATAAATCCAGCATGGTCTGACGCGTTTCGTATTCAAGGAACACTTTCTCAAAGACGCTGGATGCTTCGGAACAGTCACGGTGTTTATGCAGTGCTACATAAGTGTTCATAGACCACCCCCCCAGTGGGCGTGACCTCCGCAAGGCCTGATGGTCCATGTAGTACTGCGTCCTACTCCAGTGAGAGCCGTCACTGTGCCTAGCAATCAATTGAATCAGAACCCCCAGTGGGTCAGGAAATTCATGCAGATGCTACCATTGCTCTTCTTATCCTATGACACGTGGGGACCCGTTTCCATCGAGACGGCGTCATGTGACGTCGCCACAGGAGTGCCTGCAGCACCGGGGCACTCTCCGCGGCTCAGGCAGGCCGCAAACAATCCAAAAGTTTTGCCTGTTGAAAGGAGAGCCACCAGACAGGTCAAAGATATCCACCTTTAATATTTTGTCGTAGGCAGCACACGGGAACAAAGGCAGGTTTTCACCACCAATAAATCCAGCATGGTCTGACGCGTTTCGTATTCAAGGAACACTTTCTCAAAGACGCTGGATGTTTCGGAACAGTCACGGTGTTTATGCAGTGCTACTTAAGTGTTCATAGACCACCCCCCCAGTGGGCGTGACCTCCGCAAGGCCTGATGGTCCATGTAGTACTGCGTCCTACTCCAGTGAGAGCCGTCACTGTGCCTAGCAATCAATTGAATCAGAACCCCCAGTGGGTCGGGAAATTCATGCAGATGCTACCATTGCTCTTCTTATCCTACGACACGTGGGGACCCGTTTCCATCGAGACGGCGTCATGTGACGTCGCCACAGGAGTGCCTGCAGCACCGGGGCACTCTCCGCGGCTCAGGCAAGCCGCAAACAATCCAAAAGTTTTGCCTGTTGAAGGGAGAGCCACCAGACAGGTCCAAGATATCCACCTTTATTATTTTGTCTTAGGCAGCACACGGGAACAAAGGCAGGTTTTCACCACCAATAAATCCAGCATGGTCTGACGCGTTTCGTATTCAAGGAACACTTTCTCAAAGACGCTGGATGCTTCGGAACAGTCACGGTGTTCATGCAGTGCTACTTAAGTGTTCATAGACCACCCCCCCAGTGGGCGTGACCTCCGCAAGGCCTGATGATCCATGTAGTACTGCGTCCTACTCCAGTGAGAGCCGTCACTGTGCCTAGCAATCAATTGAATCAGAACCCCCAGTGGGTCGGGAAATTCATGCAGATGCTACCATTGCTCTTCTTATCCTACGACACGTGGGGACCCGTTTCCATCGAGACGGCGTCATGTGACGTCGCCACAGGAGTGCCTGCAGCACCGGGGCACTCTCCGCAGCTCAGGCAGGCCGCAAACAATCCAAAAGTTTTGCCTGTTGAAAGGAGAGCCACCAGACAGGTCCAAGATATCCACCTTTATTATTTTGTCGTAGGCAGCACACGGGAACAAAGGCAGGTTTTCACCACCAATAAATCCAGCATGGTCTGACGCGTTTCGTATTCAAGGAACACTTTCTCAAAGACGCTGGATGCTTCGGAACAGTCACGGTGTTTATGCAGTGCTACTTAAGTGTTCATAGACCACCCCCCCAGTGGGCGTGACCTCCGCAAGGCCTGATGGTCCATGTAGTACTGCGTCCTACTCCAGTGAGAGCCGTCACTGTGCCTAGCAATCAATTGAATCAGAACCCCCAGTGGGTCGGGAAATTCATGCAGATGCTACCATTGCTCTTCTTATCCTATGACACGTGGGGACCCGTTTCCATCGAGACGGCGTCATGTGACGTCGCCACAGGAGTGCCTGCAGCACCGGGGCACTCTGCGCGGCTCAGGCAGGCCGCAAACAATCCAAAAGTTTTGCCTGTTGAAAGGAGAGCCACCAGACAGGTCCAAGATATCCACCTTTAATATTTTGTCGTAGGCAGCACACGGGAACAAAGGCAGGTTTTTACCACCAATAAATCCAGCATGGTCTGACGCGTTTCGTATTCAAGGAACACTTTCTCAAAGACGCTGGATGCTTCGGAACAGTCACGGTGTTTATGCAGTGCTACTTAAGTGTTCATAGACCACCCCCCCAGTGGGCGTGACCTCCGCAAGGCCTGATGGTCCATGTAGTACTGCGTCCTACTCCAGTGAGAGCCGTCACTGTGCCTAGCAATCAATTGAATCAGAACCCCCAGTGGGGCGGGAAATTCATGCAGATGCTACCATTGCTCTTCTTATCCTACGACACGTGGGGACCCGTTTCCATCGAGACGGCTTCATGTGACGTCGCCACAGGAGTGCCTGCAGCACCGGGGCACTCTCCGCAGCTCAGGCAGGCCGCAAACAATCCAAAAGTTTTGCCTGTTGAAAGGAGAGCCACCAGACAGGTCCAAGATATCCACCTTTATTATTTTGTCGTAGGCAGCACACGGGAACAAAGGCAGGTTTTCACCACCAATAAATCCAGCATGGTCTGACGCGTTTCGTATTCAAGGAACACTTTCTCAAAGACGCTGGATGCTTCGGAACAGTCACGGTGTTTATGCAGTGCTACATAAGTGTTCATAGACCACCCCCCCAGTGGGCGTGACCTCCGCAAGGCCTGATGGTCCATGTAGTACTGCGTCCTACTCCAGTGAGAGCCGTCACTGTGCCTAGCAATCAATTGAATCAGAACCCCCAGTGGGTCGGGAAATTCATGCAGATGCTACCATTGCTCTTCTTATCCTATGACACGTGGGGACCCGTTTCCATCGAGACGGCGTCATGTGACGTCGCCACAGGAGTGCCTGCAGCACCGGGGCACTCTACGCGGCTCAGGCAGGCCGCAAACAATCCAAAAGTTTTGCCTGTTGAAAGGAGAGCCACCAGACAGGTCAAAGATATCCACCTTTAATATTTTGTCGTAGGCAGCACACGGGAACAAAGGCAGGTTTTCACCACCAATAAATCCAGCATGGTCTGACGCGTTTCGTATTCAAGGAACACTTTCTCAAAGACGCTGGATGTTTCGGAACAGTCACGGTGTTTATGCAGTGCTACTTAAGTGTTCATAGACCACCCCCCCAGTGGGCGTGACCTCCGCAAGGCCTGATGGTCCATGTAGTACTGCGTCCTACTCCAGTGAGAGCCGTCACTGTGCCTAGCAATCAATTGAATCAGAACCCCCAGTGGGTCGGGAAATTCATGCAGATGCTACCATTGATCTTCTTATCCTACGACACGTGGGGACCCGTTTCCATCGAGACGGCGTCATGTGACGTCGCCACAGGAGTGCCTGCAGCACCGGGGCACTCTCCGCGGCTCAGGCAGGCCGCAAACAATCCAAAAGTTTTGCCTGTTGAAAGGAGAGCCACCAGACAGGTCCAAGATATCCACCTTTATTATTTTGTCTTAGGCAGCACACGGGAACAAAGGCAGGTTTTCACCACCAATAAATCCAGCATGGTCTGACGCGTTTCGTATTCAAGGAACACTTTCTCAAAGACGCTGGATGCTTCGGAACAGTCACGGTGTTTATGCAGTGCTACTTAAGTGTTCATAGACCACCCCCCCAGTGGGCGTGACCTCCGCAAGGCCTGATGATCCATGTAGTACTGCGTCCTACTCCAGTGAGAGCCGTCACTGTGCCTAGCAATCAATTGAATCAGAACCCCCAGTGGGTCGGGAAATTCATGCAGATGCTACCATTGCTCTTCTTATCCTACGACACGTGGGGACCCGTTTCCATCGAGACGGCGTCATGTGACGTCGCCACAGGAGTGCCTGCAGCACCGGGGCACTCTCCGCGGCTCAGGCAGGCCGCAAACAATCCAAAAGTTTTGCCTGTTGAAAGGAGAGCCACCAGACAGGTCCAAGATATCCACCTTTAATATTTTGTCGTAGGCAGCACACGGGAACAAAGGCAGGTTTTCACCACCAATAAATCCAGCATGGTCTGACGCGTTTCGTATTCAAGGAACACTTTCTCAAAGACGCTGGATGCTTCGGAACAGTCACGGTGTTTATGCAGTGCTACTTAAGTGTTCATAGACCACCCCCCCAGTGGGCGTGACCTCCGCAAGGCCTGATGGTCCATGTAGTACTGCATCCTACTCCAGTGAGAGCCGTCACTGTGCCTAGCAATCAATTGAATCAGAACCCCCAGTGGGTCGGGAAATTCATGCAGATGCTACCATTGCTCTTCTTATCCTACAAAACGTGGGGACCCGTTTCCATCGAGACGGCGTCATGTGACGTCGCCACAGGAGTGCCTGCAGCACCGGGGCACTCTCCGCAGCTCAGGCAGGCCGCAAACAATCCAAAAGTTTTGCCTGTTGAAAGGAGAGCCACCAGACAGGTCCAAGATATCCACCTTTAATATTTTGTCGTAGGCAGCACACGGGAACAAAGGCAGGTTTTCACCACCAATAAATCCAGCATGGTCTGACGCGTTTCGTATTCAAGGAACACTTTCTCAAAGACGCTGGATGCTTCGGAACAGTCACGGTGTTTATGCAGTGCTACTTAAGTGTTCATAGACCACCCCCCCAGTGGGCGTGACCTCCGCAAGGCCTGATGGTCCATGTAGTACTGCGTCCTACTCCAGTGAGAGCCGTCACTGTGCCTAGCAATCAATTGAATCAGAACCCCCAGTGGGTCGGGAAATTCATGCAGATGCTACCATTGCTCTTCTTATCCTATGACACGTGGGGACCCGTTTCCATCGAGACGGCGTCATGTGACGTCGCCACAGGAGTGCCTGCAGCACCGGGGCACTCTCCGCGGCTCAGGCAGGCCGCAAACAATCCAAAAGTTTTGCCTGTTGAAAGGAGAGCCACCAGACAGGTCAAAGATATCCACCTTTAATATTTTGTCGTAGGCAGCACACGGGAACAAAGGCAGGTTTTCACCACCAATAAATCCAGCATGGTCTGACGCGTTTCGTATTCAAGGAACACTTTCTCAAAGACGCTGGATGTTTCGGAACAGTCACGGTGTTTATGCAGTGCTACTTAAGTGTTCATAGACCACCCCCCCAGTGGGCGTGACCTCCGCAAGGCCTGATGGTCCATGTAGTACTGCGTCCTACTCCAGTGAGATCCGTCACTGTGCCTAGCAATCAATTGAATCAGAACCCCCAGTGGGTCGGGAAATTCATGCAGATGCTACCATTGCTCTTCTTATCCTACGACACGTGGGGACCCGTTTCCATCGAGACGGCGTCATGTGACGTCGCCACAGGAGTGCCTGCAGCACCGGGGCACTCTCCTCGGCTCAGGCAGGCCGCAAACAATCCAAAAGTTTTGCCTGTTGAAAGGAGAGCCACCAGACAGGTCCAAGATATACACCTTTATTATTTTGTCGTAGGCAGCACACGGGAATAAAGGCAGGTTTTCACCACCAATAAATCCAGCATGGTCTGACGCGTTTCGTATTCAAGGAACACTTTCTCAAAGACGCTGGATGCTTCGGAACAGTCACGGTGTTTATGCAGTGCTACTTAAGTGTTCATAGACCACCCCCCCAGTGGGCGTGACCTCCGCAAGGCCTGATGGTCCATGTAGTACTGCGTCCTACTCCAGTGAGAGCCGTCACTGTGCCTAGCAATCAATTGAATCAGAACCCCCAGTGGGTCGGGAAATTCATGCAGATTCTACCATTGCTCTTCTTATCCTACGACACGTGGGAACCCGTTTCCATCGAGACGGCGTCATGTGATGTTGCCACAGGAGTGCCTGCAGCACCGGGGCACTCTCCGCGGCTCAGGCAGGCCGCAAACAATCCAAAAGTTTTGCCTGTTGAAAGGAGAGCCACCAGACAGGTCCAAGATATCGACCTTTATTATTTTGTCGTAGGCAGCACACGGGAACAAAGGCAGGTTTTCACCACCAATAAATCCAGCATGGTCTGACGCGTTTCGTATTCAAGGAACACTTTCTCAAAGACGCTGGATGCTTCGGAACAGTCACGGTGTTTATGCAGTGCTACTTAAGTGTTCATAGACCACCCCCCCAGTGGGCGTGACCTCCGCAAGGCCTGATGGTCCATGTAGTACTGCTTCCTACTCCAGTGAGAGCCGTCACTGTGCCTAGCAATCAATTGAATCAGAACCCCCAGTGGTTCGGGAAATTCATGCAGATGCTACCATTGCTCTTCTTATCCTACGACACGTGGGGACCCGTTTCCATCGAGATGGCGTCATGTGACGTCGCCACAGGAGTGCCTGCAGCACCGGGGCACTCTCCGCAGCTCAGGCAGGCCGCAAACAATCCAAAAGTTTTGCCTGTTGAAAGGAGAGCCACCAGACAGGTCCAAGATATCCACCTTTATTATTTTGTCGTAGGCAGCACACGGGAACAAAGGCAAGTTTTCACCACCAATTAATCCAGCATGATCTGACGCGTTTCGTATTCAAGGAACACTTTCTCAAAGACGCTGGATGCTTCGGAACAGTCACGGTGTTTATGCAGTGCTACTTAAGTGTTCATAGACCACCCCCCCAGTGGGCGTGACCTCCGCAAGGCCTGATGGTCCATGTAGTACTGCGTCCTACTCCAGTGAGAGCCGTCACTGTGCCTAGCAATCAATTGAATCAGAACCCCCAGTGGGTCGGGAAATTCATGCAGATGCTACCATTGCTCTTCTTATCCTACGACACGTGGGGACCCGTTTCCATCGAGACGGCGTCATGTGATGTCGCCAAAGGAGTGCCTGCAGCACCGGGGCTCAGGCAGGCCGCAAACAATCCAAAAGTTTTGCCTGTTGAAAGGAGAGCCATCAGACTTGTCCAAGATATCCACCTTTATTATTTTGTCGTAGGCAGCACACGGGAACAAAGGCAGGTTTTCACCACCAATAAATCCAGCATGGTCTGACGCGTTTCGTATTCAAGGAACACTTTCTCAAAGACGCTGGATGCTTTGGAACAGTCACGGTGTTTATGCAGTGCTACTTAAGTGTTCATAGACGACCCCCCCAGTGGGCGTGACCTCCGCAAGGCCTGATGGTCCATGTAGTACTGCGTCCTACTCCAGTGAGAGCCGTCACTGTGCCTAGCAATCAATTGAATCAGAACCCCCAGTGTGTCGGGAAATTCATGCAGATGCTACCATTGCTCTTCTTATCCTACGACACGTGGGGACCCGTTTCCATTGAGACGGCGTCATGTGACGTCGCCACAGGAGTGCCTGCAGCACCGGGGCACTCTCCGCGGCTCAGGCAGGCCACAAACAATCCAAAAGTTTTGCCTGTTGAAAGGAGAGCCACCAGACAGGTCCAAGATATCCACCTTTATTATTTTGTCGTAGGCAGCACACGGGAACAAAGGCAGGTTTTCACCACCAATAAATCCAGCATGGTCTGACGCGTTTCGTATTCAAGGAACACTTTCTCAAAGACGCTGGATGCTTCGGAACAGTCACGGTGTTCATGCAGTGCTACTTAAGTGTTCATAGACCACCCCCCCAGTGGGCGTGACCTCCGCAAGGCCTGATGATCCATGTAGTACTGCGTCCTACTCCAGTGAGAGCTGTCACTGTGCCTAGCAATCAATTGAATCAGAACCCCCAGTGGGTCGGGAAATTCATGCAGATGCTACCATTGCTCTTCTTATCCTACGACACGTGGGGACCCGTTTCCATCGAGACGGCGTCATGTGACGTCGCCACAGGAGTGCCTGCAGCACCGGGGCACTCTCCGCAGCTCAGGCAGGCCGCAAACAATCCAAAAGTTTTGCCTGTTGAAAGGAGAGCCACCAGACAGGTCCAAGATATCCACCTTTATTATTTTGTCGTAGGCAGCACACGGGAACAAAGGCAGGTTTTCACCACCAATAAATCCAGCATGGTCTGACGCGTTTCGTATTCAAGGAACACTTTCTCAAAGACGCTGGATGCTTCGGAACAGTCACGGTGTTTATGCAGTGCTACTTAAGTGTTCATAGACCACCCCCCCAGTGGGCGTGACCTCCGCAAGGCCTGATGGTCCATGTAGTACTGCGTCCTACTCCAGTGAGAGCCGTCACTGTGCCTAGCAATCAATTGAATCAGAACCCCCAGTGGGTCCGGAAATTCATGCAGATGCTACCATTGCTCTTCTTATCCTATGACACGTGGGGACCCGTTTCCATCGAGACGGCGTCATGTGACGTCGCCACAGGAGTGCCTGCAGCACCGGGGCACTCTGCGCGGCTCAGGCAGGCCGCAAACAATCCAAAAGTTTTGCCTGTTGAAAGGAGAGCCACCAGACAGGTCCAAGATATCCACCTTTAATATTTTGTCGTAGGCAGCACACGGGAACAAAGGCAGGTTTTTACCACCAATAAATCCAGCATGGTCTGACGCGTTTCGTATTCAAGGAACACTTTCTCAAAGACGCTGGATGCTTCGGAACAGTCACGGTGTTTATGCAGTGCTACTTAAGTGTTCATAGACCACCCCCCCAGTGGGCGTGACCTCCGCAAGGCCTGATGGTCCATGTAGTACTGCGTCCTACTCCAGTGAGAGCCGTCACTGTGCCTAGCAATCAATTGAATCAGAACCCCCAGTGGGTCGGGAAATTCATGCAGATGCTACCATTGCTCTTCTTATCCTACGACACGTGGGGACCCGTTTCCATCGAGACGGCGTCATGTGACGTCGCCACAGGAGTGCCTGCAGCACCGGGGCACTCTCCGCAGCTCAGGCAGGCCGCAAACAATCCAAAAGTTTTGCCTGTTGAAAGGAGAGCCACCAGACAGGTCCAAGATATCCACCTTTATTATTTTGTCGTAGGCAGCACACGGGAACAAAGGCAGGTTTTCACCACCAATAAATCCAGCATGGTCTGACGCGTTTCGTATTCAAGGAACACTTTCTCAAAGACGCTGGATGCTTCGGAACAGTCACGGTGTTTATGCAGTGCTACATAAGTGTTCATAGACCACCCCCCCAGTGGGCGTGACCTCCGCAAGGCCTGATGGTCCATGTAGTACTGCGTCCTACTCCAGTGAGAGCCGTCACTGTGCCTAGCAATCAATTGAATCAGAACCCCCAGTGGGTCGGGAAATTCATGCAGATGCTACCATTGCTCTTCTTATCCTATGACACGTGGGGACCCGTTTCCATCGAGACGGCGTCATGTGACGTCGCCACAGGAGTGCCTGCAGCACCGGGGCACTCTCCGCGGCTCAGGCAGGCCGCAAACAATCCAAAAGTTTTGCCTGTTGAAAGGAGAGCCACCAGACAGGTCAAAGATATCCACCTTTAATATTTTGTCGTAGGCAGTACACGGGAACAAAGGCAGGTTTTCACCACCAATAAATCCAGCATGGTCTGACGCGTTTCGTATTCAAGGAACACTTTCTCAAAGACGCTGGATGTTTCGGAACAGTCACGGTGTTTATGCAGTGCTACTTAAGTGTTCATAGACCACCCCCCCAGTGGGCGTGACCTCCGCAAGGCCTGATGGTCCATGTAGTACTGCGTCCTACTCCAGTGAGAGCCGTCACTGTGCCTAGCAATCAATTGAATCAGAACCCCCAGTGGGTCGGGAAATTCATGCAGATGCTACCATTGCTCTTCTTATCCTACGACACGTGGGGACCCGTTTCCATCGAGACGGCGTCATGTGACGTCGCCACAGGAGTGCCTGCAGCACCGGGGCACTCTCCGCGGCTCAGGCAGGCCGCAAACAATCCAAAAGTTTTGCCTGTTGAAAGGAGAGCCACCAGACAGGTCCAAGATATCCACCTTTATTATTTTGTCTTAGGCAGCACACGGGAACAAAGGCAGGTTTTCACCACCAATAAATCCAGCATGGTCTGACGCGTTTCGTATTCAAGGAACACTTTCTCAAAGACGCTGGATGCTTCGGAACAGTCACGGTGTTTATGCAGTGCTACTTAAGTGTTCATAGACCACCCCCCCAGTGGGCGTGACCTCCGCAAGGCCTGATGATCCATGTAGTACTGCGTCCTACTCCAGTGAGAGCCGTCACTGTGCCTAGCAATCAATTGAATCAGAACCCCCAGTGGGTCGGGAAATTCATGCAGATGCTACCATTGCTCTTCTTATCCTACGACACGTGGGGACCCGTTTCCATCGAGACGGCGTCATGTGACGTCGCCACAGGAGTGCCTGCAGCACCGGGGCACTCTCCGCGGCTCAGGCAGGCCGCAAACAATCCAAAAGTTTTGCCTGTTGAAAGGAGAGCCACCAGACAGGTCAAAGATATCCACCTTTAATATTTTGTCGTAGGCAGCACACGGGAACAAAGGCAGGTTTTCACCACCAATAAATCCAGCATGGTCTGACGCGTTTCGTATTCAAGGAACACTTTCTCAAAGACGCTGGATGTTTCGGAACAGTCACGGTGTTTATGCAGTGCTACTTAAGTGTTCATAGACCACCCCCCCAGTGGGCGTGACCTCCGCAAGGCCTGATGGTCCATGTAGTACTGCGTCCTACTCCAGTGAGAGCCGTCACTGTGCCTAGCAATCAATTGAATCAGAACCCCCAGTGGGTCCGGAAATTCATGCAGATGCTACCATTGCTCTTCTTATCCTATGACACGTGGGGACCCGTTTCCATCGAGACGGCGTCATGTGACGTCGCCACAGGAGTGCCTGCAGCACCGGGGCACTCTGCGCGGCTCAGGCAGGCCGCAAACAATCCAAAAGTTTTGCCTGTTGAAAGGAGAGCCACCAGACAGGTCCAAGATATCCACCTTTAATATTTTGTCGTAGGCAGCACACGGGAACAAAGGCAGGTTTTTACCACCAATAAATCCAGCATGGTCTGACGCGTTTCGTATTCAAGGAACACTTTCTCAAAGACGCTGGATGCTTCGGAACAGTCACGGTGTTTATGCAGTGCTACTTAAGTGTTCATAGACCACCCCCCCAGTGGGCGTGACCTCCGCAAGGCCTGATGGTCCATGTAGTACTGCGTCCTACTCCAGTGAGAGCCGTCACTGTGCCTAGCAATCAATTGAATCAGAACCCCCAGTGGGTCGGGAAATTCATGCAGATGCTACCATTGCTCTTCTTATCCTACGACACGTGGGGACCCGTTTCCATCGAGACGGCGTCATGTGACGTCGCCACAGGAGTGCCTGCAGCACCGGGGCACTCTCCGCAGCTCAGGCAGGCCGCAAACAATCCAAAAGTTTTGCCTGTTGAAAGGAGAGCCACCAGACAGGTCCAAGATATCCACCTTTATTATTTTGTCGTAGGCAGCACACGGGAACAAAGGCAGGTTTTCACCACCAATAAATCCAGCATGGTCTGACGCGTTTCGTATTCAAGGAACACTTTCTCAAAGACGCTGGATGCTTCGGAACAGTCACGGTGTTTATGCAGTGCTACATAAGTGTTCATAGACCACCCCCCCAGTGGGCGTGACCTCCGCAAGGCCTGATGGTCCATGTAGTACTGCGTCCTACTCCAGTGAGAGCCGTCACTGTGCCTAGCAATCAATTGAATCAGAACCCCCAGTGGGTCGGGAAATTCATGCAGATGCTACCATTGCTCTTCTTATCCTATGACACGTGGGGACCCGTTTCCATCGAGACGGCGTCATGTGACGTCGCCACAGGAGTGCCTGCAGCACCGGGGCACTCTCCGCGGCTCAGGCAGGCCGCAAACAATCCAAAAGTTTTGCCTGTTGAAAGGAGAGCCACCAGACAGGTCAAAGATATCCACCTTTAATATTTTGTCGTAGGCAGTACACGGGAACAAAGGCAGGTTTTCACCACCAATAAATCCAGCATGGTCTGACGCGTTTCGTATTCAAGGAACACTTTCTCAAAGACGCTGGATGTTTCGGAACAGTCACGGTGTTTATGCAGTGCTACTTAAGTGTTCATAGACCACCCCCCCAGTGGGCGTGACCTCCGCAAGGCCTGATGGTCCATGTAGTACTGCGTCCTACTCCAGTGAGAGCCGTCACTGTGCCTAGCAATCAATTGAATCAGAACCCCCAGTGGGTCGGGAAATTCATGCAGATGCTACCATTGCTCTTCTTATCCTACGACACGTGGGGACCCGTTTCCATCGAGACGGCGTCATGTGACGTCGCCACAGGAGTGCCTGCAGCACCGGGGCACTCTCCGCGGCTCAGGCAGGCCGCAAACAATCCAAAAGTTTTGCCTGTTGAAAGGAGAGCCACCAGACAGGTCCAAGATATCCACCTTTATTATTTTGTCTTAGGCAGCACACGGGAACAAAGGCAGGTTTTCACCACCAATAAATCCAGCATGGTCTGACGCGTTTCGTATTCAAGGAACACTTTCTCAAAGACGCTGGATGCTTCGGAACAGTCACGGTGTTTATGCAGTGCTACTTAAGTGTTCATAGACCACCCCCCCAGTGGGCGTGACCTCCGCAAGGCCTGATGATCCATGTAGTACTGCGTCCTACTCCAGTGAGAGCCGTCACTGTGCCTAGCAATCAATTGAATCAGAACCCCCAGTGGGTCGGGAAATTCATGCAGATGCTACCATTGCTCTTCTTATCCTACGACACGTGGGGACCCGTTTCCATCGAGACGGCGTCATGTGACGTCGCCACAGGAGTGCCTGCAGCACCGGGGCACTCTCCGCGGCTCAGGCAGGCCGCAAACAATCCAAAAGTTTTGCCTGTTGAAAGGAGAGCCACCAGACAGGTCCAAGATATCCACCTTTATTATTTTGTCGTAGGCAGCACACGGGAACAAAGGCAGGTTTTCACCACCAATAAATCCAGCATGGTCTGACGCGTTTCGTATTCAAGGAACACTTTCTCAAAGACGCTGGATGCTTCGGAACAGTCACGGTGTTTATGCAGTGCTACTTAAGTGTTCATAGACCACCCCCCCAGTGGGCGTGACCTCCGCAAGGCCTGATGGTCCATGTAGTACTGCGTCCTACTCCAGTGAGAGCCGTCACTGTGCCTAGCAATCAATTGAATCAGAACCCCCAGTGGGTCGGGAAATTCATGCAGATGCTACCATTGCTCTTCTTATCCTACGACACGTGGGGACCCGTTTCCATCGAGACGGCGTCATGTGACGTCGCCACAGGAGTGCCTGCAGCACCGGGGCACTCTCCGCAGCTCAGGCAGGCCGCAAACAATCCAAAAGTTTTGCCTGTTGAAAGGAGAGCCACCAGACAGGTCCAAGATATCCACCTTTATTATTTTGTCGTAGGCAGCACACGGGAACAAAGGCAGGTTTTCACCACCAATAAATCCAGCATGGTCTGACGCGTTTCGTATTCAAGGAACACTTTCTCAAAGACGCTGGATGCTTCGGAACAGTCACGGTGTTTATGCAGTGCTACTTAAGTGTTCATAGACCACCCCCCCAGTGGGCGTGACCTCCGCAAGGCCTGATGGTCCATGTAGTACTGCGTCCTACTCCAGTGAGAGCCGTCACTGTGCCTAGCAATCAATTGAATCAGAACCCCCAGTGGGTCGGGAAATTCATGCAGATGCTACCATTGCTCTTCTTATCCTATGACACGTGGGGACCCGTTTCCATCGAGACGGCGTCATGTGACGTCGCCACAGGAGTGCCTGCAGCACCGGGGCACTCTCCGCGGCTCAGGCAGGCCGCAAACAATCCAAAAGTTTTGCCTGTTGAAAGGAGAGCCACCAGACAGGTCAAAGATATCCACCTTTAATATTTTGTCGTAGGCAGCACACGGGAACAAAGGCAGGTTTTCACCACCAATAAATCCAGCATGGTCTGACGCGTTTCGTATTCAAGGAACACTTTCTCAAAGACGCTGGATGTTTCGGAACAGTCACGGTGTTTATGCAGTGCTACTTAAGTGTTCATAGACCACCCCCACAGTGGGCGTGACCTCCGCAAGGCCTGATGGTCCATGTAGTACTGCGTCCTACTCCAGTGAGAGCCGTCACTGTGCCTAGCAATCAATTGAATCAGAACCGCCAGTGGGTCGGGAAATTCATGCAGATGCTACCATTGCTCTTCTTATCCTACGACACGTGGGGACCCGTTTCCATCGAGACGGCGTCATGTGACGTCGCCACAGGAGTGCCTGCAGCACCGGGGCACTCTCCGCGGCTCAGGCAGGCCGCAAACAATCCAAAAGTTTTGCCTGTTGAAAGGAGAGCCACCAGACAGGTCCAAGATATCCACCTTTATTATTTTGTCGTAGGCAGCACACGGGAACAAAGGCAGGTTTTCACCACCAATAAATCCAGCATGGTCTGACGCGTTTCGTATTCAAGGAACACTTTCTCAAAGACGCTGGATGCTTCGGAACAGTCACGGTGTTTATGCAGTGCTACTTAAGTGTTCATAGACCACCCCCCCAGTGGGCGTGACCTCCGCAAGGCCTGATGGTCCATGTAGTACTGCGTCCTACTCCAGTGAGAGCCGTCACTGTGCCTAGCAATCAATTGAATCAGAACCCCCAGTGGGTCGGGAAATTCATGCAGATGCTACCATTGCTCTTCTTATCCTATGACACGTGGGGACCCGTTTCCATCGAGACGGCGTCATGTGACGTCGCCACAGGAGTGCCTGCAGCACCGGGGCACTCTCCGCGGCTCAGGCAGGCCGCAAACAATCCAAAAGTTTTGCCTGTTGAAAGGAGAGCCAGCAGACAGGTCAAAGATATCCACCTTTAATATTTTGTCGTAGGCAGCACACGGGAACAAAGGCAGGTTTTCACCACCAATAAATCCAGCATGGTCTGACGCGTTTCGTATTCAAGGAACACTTTCTCAAAGACGCTGGATGTTTCGGAACAGTCACGGTGTTTATGCAGTGCTACTTAAGTGTTCATAGACCACCCCCCCAGTGGGCGTGACCTCCGCAAGGCCTGATGGTCCATGTAGTACTGCGTCCTACTCCAGTGAGAGCCGTCACTGTGCCTAGCAATCAATTGAATCAGAACCCCCAGTGGGTCGGGAAATTCATGCAGATGCTACCATTGCTCTTCTTATCCTACGACACGTGGGGACCCGTTTCCATCGAGACGGCGTCATGTGACGTCGCCACAGGAGTGCCTGCAGCACCGGGGCACTCTCCGCGGCTCAGGCAGGCCGCAAACAATCCAAAAGTTTTGCCTGTTGAAAGGAGAGCCACCAGACAGGTCCAAGATATCCACCTTTATTATTTTGTCTTAGGCAGCACACGGGAACAAAGGCAGGTTTTCACCACCAATAAATCCAGCATGGTCTGACGCGTTTCGTATTCAAGGAACACTTTCTCAAAGACGCTGGATGCTTCTGAACAGTCACGGTGTTTATGCAGTGCTACTTAAGTGTTCATAGACCACCCCCCCCAGTGGGCGTGACCTCCGCAAGGCCTGATGATCCATGTAGTACTGCGTCCTACTCCAGTGAGAGCCGTCACTGTGCCTAGCAATCAATTGAATCAGAACCCCCAGTGGGTCGGGAAATTCATGCAGATGCTACCATTGCTCTTCTTATCCTACGACACGTGGGGACCCGTTTCCATCGAGACGGCGTCATGTGACGTCGCTACAGGAGTGCCTGCAGCACCGGGGCACTCTCCTCGGCTCAGGCAGGCCGCAAACAATCCAAAAGTTTTGCCTGTTGAAAGGAGAGCCACCAGACAGGTCCAAGATATACACCTTTATTATTTTGTCGTAGGCAGCACACGGGAACAAAGGCAGGTTTTCACCACCAATAAATCCAGCATGGTCTGACGCGTTTCGTATTGAAGGAACACTTTCTCAAAGACGCTGGATGCTTCGGAACAGTCACGGTGTTCATGCAGTGCTACTTAAGTGTTCATAGACCACCCCCCCAGTGGGCGTGACCTCCGCAAGGCCTGATGGTCCATGTAGTACTGCGTCCTACTCCAGTGAGAGCCGTCACTGTGCCTAGCAATCAATTGAATCAGAACCCCCAGTGGGTCGGGAAATTCATGCAGATGCTACCATTTCTCTTCTTATCCTACGACACGTGGGGACCCGTTTCCATCGAGACGGCGTCATGTGACGTCGCCACAGGAGTGCCTGCAGCACCGGGGCACTCTGCGCGGCTCAGACAGGCCGCAAACAATCCAAAAGTTTTGCCTGTTGAAAGGAGAGCCACCAGACAGGTCCAAGATATCCACCTTTATTATTTTGTCGTAGGCAGCACACGGGAACAAAGGCAGGTTTTCACCACCAATAAATCCAGCATGGTCTGACGCGTTTCGTATTCAAGGAACACTTTCTCAAAGACGCTGGATGCTTCGGAACAGTCACGGTGTTTATGCAATGCTACTTAAGTGTTCATAGACCACCCCCCCAGTGGGCGTGACCTCCGCAAGGCCTGATGGTCCATGTAGTACTGCGTCCTACTCCAGTGAGAGCCGTCACTGTGCCTAGCAATCAATTGAATCAGAACCCCCAGTGGGTCGGGAAATTCATGCAGATGCTACCATTGCTCTTCTTATCCTACGACACGTGGGGACCCGTTTCCATCGAGACGGCGTCATGTGACGTCGCCACAGGAGTGCCTGCAGCACCGGGGCACTCTCCGCAGCTCAGGCAGGCCGCAAACAATCGAAAAGTTTTGCCTGTTGAAAGGAGAGCCACCAGACAGGTCCAAGATATCCACCTTTATTATTTTGTCGTAGGCAGCACATGGGAACAAAGGCAGGTTTTCACCACCAATAAATCCAGCATGGTCTGACGCGTTTCGTATTCAAGGAACACTTTCTCAAAGACGCTGGATGCTTCGGGACAGTCACGGTGTTTATGCAGTGCTACTTAAGTGTTCATAGACCACCCCCCCAGTGGGCGTGACCTCCGCAAGGCCTGATGGTCCATGTAGTACTGCGTCCTACTCCAGTGAGAGCCGTCACTGTGCCTAGCAATCAATTGAATCAGAACCCCCAGTGGGTCGGGAAATTCATGCAGATGCTACCATTGCTCTTCTTATCCTATGACACGTGGGGACCCGTTTCCATCGAGACGGCGTCATGTGACGTCGCCACAGGAGTGCCTGCAGCACCGGGGCACTCTCCGCGGCTCAGGCAGGGCGCAAACAATCCAAAAGTTTTGCCTGTTGAAAGGAGAGCCACCAGACAGGTCCAAGATATCCACCTTTAATATTTTGTCGTAGGCAGCACACGGGAACAAAGGCAGGTTTTCACCACCAATAAATCCAGCATGGTCTGACGCGTTTCGTATTCAAGGAACACTTTCTCAAAGACGCTGGATGTTTCGGAACAGTCACGGTGTTTATGCAGTGCTACTTAAGTGTTCATAGACCACCCCCCCAGTGGGCGTGACCTCCGCAAGGCCTGATGGTCCATGTAGTACTGCGTCCTACTCCAGTGAGAGCCGTCACTGTGCCTAGCAATCAATTAAATCAGAACCCCCAGTGGGTCGGGAAATTCATGCAGATGCTACCATTGCTCTTCTTATCCTACGACACGTGGGGACCCGTTTCCATCGAGACGGCGTCATGTGACGTCACCACAGGAGTTCCTGCAGCACCGGGGCACTCTCCGCGGCTCAGGTAGGCCGCAAACAATCCAAAAGTTTTGCCTGTTGAAAGGAGAGCCACCAGACAGGTCCAAGATATCCACCTTTATTATTTTGTCTTAGGCAGTACACGGGAACAAAGGCAGGTTTTCACCACCAATAAATCCAGCATGGTCTGTTCAAGGAACACTTTCTCAAAGACGCTGGATGCTTCGGAACAGTCACGGTGTTTATGCAGTGCTACTTAAGTGTTCATAGACCACCCCCCCAGTGGGCGTGACCTCCGCAAGGCCTGATGATCCATGTAGTACTGCGTCCTACTCCAGTGAGAGCCGTCACTGTGCCTAGCAATCAATTGAATCAGAACCCCCAGTGGGTCGGGAAATTCATGCAGATGCTACCATTGCTCTTCTTATCCTACGACACGTGGGGACCCGTTTCCATCGAGACAGCGTCATGTGACGTCGCCACAGGAGTGCCTGCAGCACCGGGGCACTCTCCGAGGCTCAGGCAGGCCGCAAACAATCCAAAAGTTTTGCCTGTTGAAAGGAGAGCCACCAGACAGGTCCAAGATATCCACCTTTATTATTTTGTCTTAGGCAGCACACGGGAACAAAGGCAGGTTTTCACCACCAATAAATCCAGCATGGTCTGACGCGTTTCGTATTCAAGGAACACTTTCTCAAAGACGCTGGATGCTTCGGAACAGTCACGGTGTTTATGAAGTGCTACTTAAGTGTTCATAGACCACCCCCCCAGTGGGCGTGAACTCTGCAAGGCCTGATGGTCCATGTAGTACTGCGTCCTACTCCAGTGAGAGCCGTCACTGTGCCTAGCAATCAATTGAATCAGAACCCCCAGTGGGTCGGGAAATTCATGCAGATGCTACCATTGCTCTTCTTATCCTACGACACGTGGGGACCCGTTTCCATCGAGACGGCGTCATGTGACGTCGCCACAGGAGTGCCTGCAGCACCGGGGCACTCTCCGCGGCTCAGGCAGGCCGCAAACAATCCAAAAGTTTTGCCTGTTGAAAGGAGAGCCACCAGACAGGTCCAAGATATCCACCTTTATTATTTTGTCGTAGGCAGCACACGGGAACAAAGGCAGGTTTTCACCACCAATAAATCCAGCATGGTCTGACGCGTTTCGTATTCAAGGAACACTTTCTCAAAGACGCTGGATGCTTCGGAACAGTCACGGTGTTTATGCAGTGCTACTTAAGTGTTCATAGACCACCCCCCCAGTGGGCGTGACCTCCGCAAGGCCTGATGGTCCATGTAGTACTGCGTCCTACTCCAGTGAGAGCCGTCACTGTGCCTAGCAATCAATTGAATCAGAACCCCCAGTGGGTCGGGAAATTCATGCAGATGCTACCATTGCTCTTCTTATCCTATGACACGTGGGGACCCGTTTCCATCGAGACGGCGTCATGTGACGTCGCCACAGGAGTGCCTGCAGCACCGGGGCACTCTCCGCGGCTCAGGCAGGCCGCAAACAATCCAAAAGTTTTGCCTGTTGAAAGGAGAGCCACCAGACAGGTCAAAGATATCCACCTTTAATATTTTGTCGTAGGCAGCACACGGGAACAAAGGCAGGTTTTCACCACCAATAAATCCAGCATGGTCTGACGCGTTTCGTATTCAAGGAACACTTTCTCAAAGACGCTGGATGTTTCGGAACAGTCACGGTGTTTATGCAGTGCTACTTAAGTGTTCATAGACCACCCCCACAGTGGGCGTGACCTCCGCAAGGCCTGATGGTCCATGTAGTACTGCGTCCTACTCCAGTGAGAGCCGTCACTGTGCCTAGCAATCAATTGAATCAGAACCGCCAGTGGGTCGGGAAATTCATGCAGATGCTACCATTGCTCTTCTTATACTACGACACGTGGGGACCCGTTTCCATCGAGACGGCGTCATGTGACGTCGCCACAGGAGTGCCTGCAGCACCGGGGCACTCTCCGCGGCTCAGGCAGGCCGCAAACAATCCAAAAGTTTTGCCTGTTGAAAGGAGAGCCACCAGACAGGTCCAAGATATCCACCTTTATTATTTTGTCGTAGGCAGCACACGGGAACAAAGGCAGGTTTTCACCACCAATAAATCCAGCATGGTCTGACGCGTTTCGTATTCAAGGAACACTTTCTCAAAGACGCTGGATGCTTCGGAACAGTCACGGTGTTTATGCAGTGCTACTTAAGTGTTCATAGACCACCCCCCCAGTGGGCGTGACCTCCGCAAGGCCTGATGGTCCATGTAGTACTGCGTCCTACTCCAGTGAGAGCCGTCACTGTGCCTAGCAATCAATTGAATCAGAACCCCCAGTGGGTCGGGAAATTCATGCAGATGCTACCATTGCTCTTCTTATCCTATGACACGTGGGGACCCGTTTCCATCGAGACGGCGTCATGTGACGTCGCCACAGGAGTGCCTGCAGCACCGGGGCACTCTCCGCGGCTCAGGCAGGCCGCAAACAATCCAAAAGTTTTGCCTGTTGAAAGGAGAGCCACGAGACAGGTCAAAGATATCCACCTTTAATATTTTGTCGTAGGCAGCACACGGGAACAAAGGCAGGTTTTCACCACCAATAAATCCAGCATGGTCTGACGCGTTTCGTATTCAAGGAACACTTTCTCAAAGACGCTGGATGTTTCGGAACAGTCACGGTGTTTATGCAGTGCTACTTAAGTGTTCATAGACCACCCCCCCAGTGGGCGTGACCTCCGCAAGGCCTGATGGTCCATGTAGTACTGCGTCCTACTCCAGTGAGAGCCGTCACTGTGCCTAGCAATCAATTGAATCAGAACCCCCAGTGGGTCGGGAAATTCATGCAGATGCTACCATTGCTCTTCTTATCCTACGACACGTGGGGACCCGTTTCCATCGAGACGGCGTCATGTGACGTCGCCACAGGAGTGCCTGCAGCACCGGGGCACTCTCCGCGGCTCAGGCAGGCCGCAAACAATCCAAAAGTTTTGCCTGTTGAAAGGAGAGCCACCAGACAGGTCCAAGATATCCACCTTTATTATTTTGTCTTAGGCAGCACACGGGAACAAAGGCAGGTTTTCACCACCAATAAATCCAGCATTGTCTGACGCGTTTCGTATTCAAGGAACACTTTCTCAAAGACGCTGGATGCTTCTGAACAGTCACGGTGTTTATGCAGTGCTACTTAAGTGTTCATAGACCACCCCCCCCAGTGGGCGTGACCTCCGCAAGGCCTGATGATCCATGTAGTACTGCGTCCTACTCCAGTGAGAGCCGTCACTGTGCCTAGCAATCAATTGAATCAGAACCCCCAGTGGGTCGGGAAATTCATGCAGATGCTACCATTGCTCTTCTTATCCTACGACACGTGGGGACCCGTTTCCATCGAGACGGCGTCATGTGACGTCGCTACAGGAGTGCCTGCAGCACCGGGGCACTCTCCTCGGCTCAGGCAGGCCGCAAACAATCCAAAAGTTTTGCCTGTTGAAAGGAGAGCCACCAGACAGGTCCAAGATATACACCTTTATTATTTTGTCGTAGGCAGCACACGGGAACAAAGGCAGGTTTTCACCACCAATAAATCCAGCATGGTCTGACGCGTTTCGTATTGAAGGAACACTTTCTCAAAGACGCTGGATGCTTCGGAACAGTCACGGTGTTCATGCAGTGCTACTTAAGTGTTCATAGACCACCCCCCCAGTGGGCGTGACCTCCGCAAGGCCTGATGGTCCATGTAGTACTGCGTCCTACTCCAGTGAGAGCCGTCACTGTGCCTAGCAATCAATTGAATCAGAACCCCCAGTGGGTCGGGAAATTCATGCAGATGCTACCATTTCTCTTCTTATCCTACGACACGTGGGGACCCGTTTCCATCGAGACGGCGTCATGTGACGTCGCCACAGGAGTGCCTGCAGCACCGGGGCACTCTGCGCGGCTCAGACAGGCCGCAAACAATCTAAAAGTTTTGCCTGTTGAAAGGAGAGCCACCAGACAGGTCCAAGATATCCACCTTTATTATTTTGTCGTAGGCAGCACACGGGAACAAAGGCAGGTTTTCACCACCAATAAATCCAGCATGGTCTGACGCGTTTCGTATTCAAGGAACACTTTCTCAAAGACGCTGGATGCTTCGGAACAGTCACGGTGTTTATGCAATGCTACTTAAGTGTTCATAGACCACCCCCCCAGTGGGCGTGACCTCCGCAAGGCCTGATGGTCCATGTAGTACTGCGTCCTACTCCAGTGAGAGCCGTCACTGTGCCTAGCAATCAATTGAATCAGAACCCCCAGTGGGTCGGGAAATTCATGCAGATGCTACCATTGCTCTTCTTATCCTACGACACGTGGGGACCCGTTTCCATCGAGACGGCGTCATGTGACGTCGCCACAGGAGTGC
Source organism: Lissotriton helveticus (assembly GCF_964261635.1). NCBI lineage: Eukaryota > Metazoa > Chordata > Amphibia > Caudata > Salamandridae > Lissotriton > Lissotriton helveticus. Next base: position 1,280,182,790 of record NC_136069.1, read on the forward strand.
CTGCAGCACCGGGGCACTCTCCGCAGCTCAGGCAGGCCGCAAACAATCGAAAAGTTTTGCCTGTTGAAAGGAGAGCCACCAGACAGGTCCAAGATATCCACCTTTATTATTTTGTCGTAGGCAGCACACGGGAACAAAGGCAGGTTTTCACCACCAATAAATCCAGCATGGTCTGACGCGTTTCGTATTCAAGGAACACTTTCTCAAAGACGCTGGATGCTTCGGGACAGTCACGGTGTTTATGCAGTGCTACTTAAGTGTTCATAGACCACCCCCCCAGTGGGCGTGACCTCCGCAAGGCCTGATGGTCCATGTAGTACTGCGTCCTACTCCAGTGAGAGCCGTCACTGTGCCTAGCAATCAATTGAATCAGAACCCCCAGTGGGTCGGGAAATTCATGCAGATGCTACCATTGCTCTTCTTATCCTATGACACGTGGGGACCCGTTTCCATCGAGACGGCGTCATGTGACGTCGCCACAGGAGTGCCTGCAGCACCGGGGCACTCTCCGCGGCTCAGGCAGGGCGCAAACAATCCAAAAGTTTTGCCTGTTGAAAGGAGAGCCACCAGACAGGTCCAAGATATCCACCTTTAATATTTTGTCGTAGGCAGCACACGGGAACAAAGGCAGGTTTTCACCACCAATAAATCCAGCATGGTCTGACGCGTTTCGTATTCAAGGAACACTTTCTCAAAGACGCTGGATGTTTCGGAACAGTCACGGTGTTTATGCAGTGCTACTTAAGTGTTCATAGACCACCCCCCCAGTGGGCGTGACCTCCGCAAGGCCTGATGGTCCATGTAGTACTGCGTCCTACTCCAGTGAGAGCCGTCACTGTGCCTAGCAATCAATTAAATCAGAACCCCCAGTGGGTCGGGAAATTCATGCAGATGCTACCATTGCTCTTCTTATCCTACGACACGTGGGGACCCGTTTCCATCGAGACGGCGTCATGTGACGTCACCACAGGAGTTCCTGCAGCACCGGGGCACTCTCCGCGGCTCAGGTAGGCCGCAAACAATCCAAAAGTTTTGCCTGTTGAAAGGAGAGCCACCAGACAGGTCCAAGATATCCACCTTTATTATTTTGTCTTAGGCAGTACACGGGAACAAAGGCAGGTTTTCACCACCAATAAATCCAGCATGGTCTGTTCAAGGAACACTTTCTCAAAGACGCTGGATGCTTCGGAACAGTCACGGTGTTTATGCAGTGCTACTTAAGTGTTCATAGACCACCCCCCCAGTGGGCGTGACCTCCGCAAGGCCTGATGATCCATGTAGTACTGCGTCCTACTCCAGTGAGAGCCGTCACTGTGCCTAGCAATCAATTGAATCAGAACCCCCAGTGGGTCGGGAAATTCATGCAGATGCTACCATTGCTCTTCTTATCCTACGACACGTGGGGACCCGTTTCCATCGAGACAGCGTCATGTGACGTCGCCACAGGAGTGCCTGCAGCACCGGGGCACTCTCCGAGGCTCAGGCAGGCCGCAAACAATCCAAAAGTTTTGCCTGTTGAAAGGAGAGCCACCAGACAGGTCCAAGATATCCACCTTTATTATTTTGTCTTAGGCAGCACACGGGAACAAAGGCAGGTTTTCACCACCAATAAATCCAGCATGGTCTGACGCGTTTCGTATTCAAGGAACACTTTCTCAAAGACGCTGGATGCTTCGGAACAGTCACGGTGTTTATGAAGTGCTACTTAAGTGTTCATAGACCACCCCCCCAGTGGGCGTGAACTCTGCAAGGCCTGATGGTCCATGTAGTACTGCGTCCTACTCCAGTGAGAGCCGTCACTGTGCCTAGCAATCAATTGAATCAGAACCCCCAGTGGGTCGGGAAATTCATGCAGATGCTACCATTGCTCTTCTTATCCTACGACACGTGGGAACCCGTTTCGATCGAGACGGCGTCATGTGACGTCGCCACAGAAGTGCCTGCAGCACCGGGGCACTCTCCGCGGCACAGGCAGGCCGCAAACAATCCAAAAGTTTTGCCTGTTGAAAGGAGAGCCACCAGACAGGTCCAAGATATCCACCTTTATTATTTTGTCGTAGGCAGCACACGGGAACAAAGGCAGGTTTTTACCACCAATAAATCCAGCATGGTCTGACGCGTTTCAAGATATCCACCTTTATTATTTTGTCGTAGGCAGCACACGGGAACAAAGGCAGGTTTTTACCACCAATAAATCCAGCATGGTCTGACGCGTTTCGTATCCTTGCGGAGGTCACCCCCACTGGGGGGGTGGTCTATGAACACTTAAGTAGCACTGCATAAACGCCGTGACTGTTCCGAAGCATCCAGTGTCTTTGAGAAAGTGTTCCTTGAATACGAAACGGGTCAGACCATGCTGGATTTATTGGTGGTGAAAACCTGCCTTTGTTCCCGTGTGCTGCCTACGACAAAATAATAAAGGTGGATATCTTGGACCTGTCTGGTGGCTCTCCTTTCATCAGGCAAACCTTTTGGATTGTTTGCGGCCTGCCTGAGCCGCGGAGAGTGCCCCGGTGCTGCAGGCACTCCTGTGGCGACGTCACACGACGCCGTCTCGATGGAAACGGGTCCCCACGTGTCGTAGGATAAGAAGAGCAATGGTAGCATCTGCATGAATTTCCCGACCCACTGGGGGTTCTGATTCAATTAATTGCTAGGCACAGTGACGGCTCTCACTGGAGTAGGACGCAGTACTACATGGACCATCAGGCCTTGCGGAGGTCACGCCCACTGGGGGGTGGTCTATGAACACTTAAGTAGCACTGCATAAACGCCGTGACTGTTCCGAAGCATCCAGCGTCTTTGAGAAAGTGTTCCTTGAATACGAAACGGGTCAGACCATGCTGGATTTATTGGTGGTGAAAACCTGCCTTTGTTCCCGTGTGCTGCCTACGACAAAATAATAAAGGTGGATCTCTGGGACCTGTCTGGTGGCTCTCCTTTCAACAGGCAAAACTTTTGGATTGTTTGCGGCCTGCCTGAGCCGCGGAGAGTGCCCCGGTGCTGCAGGCACTCCTGTGGCGACGTCACACGACGCCGTCTCGATGGAAACGGGTCCCCACGTGTCGTAGGATAAGAAGAGCAATGGTAGCATCTGCATGAATTTCCCGACCCACTGGGGGTTCTGATTCAATTGATTGCTAGGCACAGTGACGGCTCTCACTGGAGTAGGACGCAGTACTACATGGACCATCAGGCCTTGCGGAGGTCACGCCCACTGGGGGGGTGGTCTATGAACACTTAAGTAGCACTGCATAAACGCCGTGACTGTTCCGAAGCATCCAGCGTCTTTGAGAAAGTGTTCCTTGAATACGAAACGCGTCAGACCATGCTGGATTTATTGGTGGTGAAAACCTGCCTTTGTTCCCGTGTGCTGCCTACGACAAAATAATAAAGGTGGATATCTTGGACCTGTCTGGTGGCTCTCCTTTCAACAGGCAAAACTTTTGGATTGTTTGCGGCCGGCCTGAGCCGCCGAGAGTGCCCCGGTGCAGCAGGCACTCCTGTGGCGACGTCACACGACGCCGTCTCGATGGAAATGTGTCCCCACGTGTCATAGGATAAGAAGAGCAATGGTAGCATCTGCATGAATTTCCCGACCCACTGGGGGTTCTGATTCATTTGATTGCTAGGCACAGTGACGGCTCTCACTGGAGTAGGACGCAGTACTACATGGACCATCAGGCCTTGCGGAGGTCACGCCCACTGAGGGGGTGGTCTATGAACACTTAAGTAGCACTGCATAAACGCCCTGACTGTTCCGAAGCATCCAGCGTCTTTGAGAAAGTGTTCCTTGAATACAAAACGCGTCAGACCATGCTGGATTTATTGGTGGTGAAAACCTGCCTTTGTTCCCGTGTGCTGCCTACGACAAAATAATAAAGGTGGATATCTTGGACCTGTCTGGTGGCTCTCTTTTCAACAGGCAAAACTTTTGGATTGTTTGCGGCCTGCCTGAGCCGCGGAGAGTGCCCCGGTGCTGCAGGCACTCCTGTGGCGACGTCACACGACGCCGTCTCGATGGAAACGGGTCCCCACGTGTCGTAGGATAAGAAGAGCAATGGTAGCATCTGCATGAATTTCCCGACCCACTGGGGGTTCTGATTCAATTGATTGCTAGGCACAGTGACGGCTCTCACTGGAGTAGGACGCAGTACTACATGGATCATCAGGCCTTGCGGAGGTCACGCCCACTGGGGGGGTGGTCTATGAACACTTAAGTAGCACTGCATGAACACCGTGACTGTTCCGAAGCATCCAGCGTCTTTGAGAAAGTGTTCCTTGAATATGAAACGCGTCAGACCATGCTGGATTTATTGGTGGTGAAAACCTGCCTTTGTTCCCGTGTGCTGCCTACGACAAAATAATAAAGGTGGATATCTTGGACCTGTCTGGTGGCTCTCTTTTCAACAGGCAAAACTTTTGGATTGTTTGCGGCCTGCCTGAGCCGCGGAGAGTGCCCCGGTGCTGCAGGCACTCCTGTGGCGACGTCACACGACGCCGTCTCGATGGAAACGGGTCCCCACGTGTCGTAGGATAAGAAGAGCAATGGTAGCATCTGCATGAATTTCCTGACCCACTGGGGGTTCTGATTCAATTGATTGCTAGGCACAGTGAAGGCTCTCACTGGAGTAGGACGCAGTACTACATGGACCATCAGCCCTTGCGAAGGTCACGCCCACTGGGGGGGTGGTCTATGAGCACTTAAGTAGCACTGCATAAACGCCGTGACTGTTCCGAAGCATCCAGCGTCTTTGAGAAAGTGTTCCTTGAATACGAAACGCGTCAGACCATGCTGGATTTATTGGTGGTGAAAACCTGCCTTTGTTCCCGTGTGCTGCCTACGACAAAATAATAAAGGTGGATATCTTGGACCTGTCTGGTGGCTCTCCTTTCAACAGGCAAAACTTTTGGATTGTTTGCGGCCTGCCTGAGCCGCGGAGAGTGCCCCGGTGCTGCAGGCACTCCTGTGGCGACGTCACACGACGCCGTCTTGATGGAAACGGGTCCCCACGTGTCGTAGGATAAGAAGAGCAATGGTAGCATCTGCATGAATTTCCCGACCCACTGGGGGTTCTGATTCAATTGATTGCTAGGCACAGTGACGGCTCTCACTGGAGTAGGACGCAGTACTACATGGACCATCAGGCCTTGCGGAGGTCACGCTCACTGAGGGGGTGGTCTATGAACACTTAAGTAGCACTGCATAAACGCCCTGACTGTTCCGAAGCATCCAGCGTCTTTGAGAAAGTGTTCCTTGAATATGAAACGCGTCAGACCATGCTGGATTTATTGGTGGTGAAAACCTGCCTTTGTTCCCGTGTGCTGCCTACGACAAAATAATAAAGGTGGATATCTTGGACCTGTCTGGTGGCTCTCTTTTCAACAGGCAAAACTTTTGGATTGTTTGCGGCCTGCCTGAGCCGCCGAGAGTGCCCCGGTGCTGCAGGCACTCCTGTGGCGACGTCACACGACGCCGTCTCGATGGAAACGGGTCCCCACGTGTCGTAGGATAAGAAGAGCAATGGTAGCATCTGCATGAATTTCCCGACCCACTGGGGGTTCTGATTCAATTGATTGCTAGGCACAGTGACGGCTCTCACTGGAGTAGGACGCAGTACTACATGGACCATCAGGCCTTGCGGAGGTCACGCCCACTGGGGGGGTGGTCTATGAACACTTAAGTAGCACTGCATAAACGCCGTGACTGTTCCGAAGCATCCAGAGTCTTTGAGAAAGTGTTCCTTGAATACGAAACGCGTCAGACCATGCTGGATTTATTGGTGGTGAAAACCTGCCTTTGTTCCCGTGTGCTGCCTATGACAAAATAATAAAGGTGGATATCTTGGACCTGTCTGGTGGCTCTCCTTTCAACAGGCAAAACTTTTGGATTGTTTGCGGCCTGCCTGAGCCGCGGAGAGTGCCCCGGTGCTGCAGGCACTCCTGTGGCGACGTCACACGACGCCGTCTCGATGGAAACAGGTCCCCACGTGTCGTAGGATAAGAAGAGCAATGGTAGCATCTGCATGAATTTCCCGACCCACTGGCGGTTCTGATTCAATTGATTGCTAGGCACAGTGACGGCTCTCACTGGAGTAGGACGCAGTACTACATGGACCATCAGGCCTTGCGGAGGTCATGCCCACTGGGGGGGTGGTCTATGAACACTTAAGTAGCACTGCATAAACGCTGTGACTGTTCTGAAGCATCCAGCGTCTTTGAGAAAGTGTTCCTTGAATACGAAACGCGTCAGACCATGCTGGATTTATTGGTGGTGAAAACCTGCCTTTGTTCCCGTGTGCTGCCTACGACAAAATATTAAAGGTGGATATCTTGGACCTGTCTGGTGGCTCTCCTTTCAACAGGCAAAACTTTTGGATTGTTTGCGGCCGGCCTGAGCCGCGGAGAGTGCCCCGGTGCTGCAGGCACTCCTGTGGCGACGTCACACGACGCCGTCTCGATGGAAACGGGTTCCCAAGTGTCGTAGGATAAGAAGAGCAATGGTAGCATCTGCATGAATTTCCCGACCCACTGGGGGTTCTGATTCAATTGATTGCTAGGTACAGTGACGGCTCTCACTGGAGTAGGACGCAGTACTACATGGACCATCAGGCCTTGCGGAGGTCACGCCCACTGGGGGGGTGGTCTATGAACACTTAAGTAGCACTGCATAAACGCCGTGACTGTTCCGAAGCATCCAGCGTCTTTGAGAAAGTGTTCCTTGAATACGAAACGCGTCAGACCATGCTGGATTTATTGGTGGTGAAAACCTGCCTTTGTTCCCGTGTGCTGCCTACGACAAAATAATAAAGGTGGATATCTTGGACCTGTCTGGTGGCTCTCCTTTCAACAGGCAAAACTTTTGGATTGTTTGCGGCCTGCCTGAGCCGCGGAGAGTGCCCCGGTGCTGCAGGCACTCCTGTGGCGACGTCACACGACGCCGTCTCGAAGGAAACGGGTCCCCACGTGTCGTAGGATAAGAAGAGCAATGGTAGCATCTGCATGAATTTCCCGACCCACTGGGGGTTCTGATTCAATTGATTGCTAGGCACAGTGACGGCTCTCACTGGAGTAGGACGCAGTACTACATGGACCATCAGGCCTTGCGGAGGTCACGCCCACTGGGGGGGTGGTCTTTGAACACTTAAGTAGCACTGCATAAACGCCGTGACTGTTCCGAAGCATCCAGCGTCTTTGAGAAAGTGTTCCTTGAATACGAAACGCGTCAGACCATGCTGGATTTATTGGTGGTGAAAACCTGCCTTTGTTCCCGTGTGCTGCCTACGACAAAATAATAAAGGTGGATATCTTGGACCTGTCTGGTGGCTCTCCTTTCAACAGGCAAAACTTTTGGATTGTTTGCGGCCTGCCTGAGCAGTAGAGAGTTCCCCGGTGCTGCAGGCACTCCTGTGGCGACGTCACACGACGCCGTCTCGATGGAAACGGGTCCCCACGTGTCGTAGGATAAGAAGAGCAATGGTAGCATCTGCATGAATTTCCCGACCCACTGGGGGTTCTGATTCAATTGATTGCTAGGCACAGTGACGGCTCTCACTGGAGTAGGACGCAGTACTACATGGACCATCAGGCCTTGCGGAGGTCACGCCCACTGGGGGGGTGGTCTATGAACACTTAAGTAGCACTGCATAAACGCCGTGACTGTTCCGAAGCATCCAGCGTCTTTGAGAAAGTGTTCCTTGAATACGAAACGCGTCAGACCATGCTGGATTTATTGGTGGTGAAAACCTGCCTTTGTTCCCGTGTGTTGCCTACGACAAAATAATAAAGGTGGATATCTTGGACCTGTCTGGTGGCTCTCCTTTCAACAGGCAAAACTTTTGGATATATATATATATGTCCACAAAGTGATCCTTTACACAGCGCGCTCTCGCAGTCGGTGCTTGGCGAGGGAGCCGGATCCTGGCTCCAAAGTTCAATTTTACACAAATTGCACAGCACTCAGAAGTGGAAGTCTTGAGTTTGTTTATTTAAACAACCGAACCCAACCAACGCGTTTCAGCCTCCTCGGCTTTGCTCACGGTTAGTGAGTTTTCTATTTCCACACAATATAAGCCTGGTCAGCCATTATGGGGCATTCTGGGCAATGTAGTGCTTGGATTTTGATAATCAAATTAAATAACAGAAAAAGACAAAATAACAATTTACATTTTCCGACCATTTCATGGAGGTTATTTACACTTGTGCATTCTTAAATTCTGCATAGTTTACATTTTGCAATTTAGTTTTTTTATCTGAGTTACGCTGGGGGTCGCGTAACTAGCCTTAGACTGGTTGATGCTATTGCTAATTAATGCTATTAACTGAGTGCAGAACTCGTAATTCTACTTATCCACAAGATTCTGTATTCCTATATATTATGTCAGGGCATAGTGCCCTCCTATTTTGCCATCATTCAAGCATGCATCATATTAGACTAAGTGCATTTAAATACATATATTGTTCTCTCTTTGTATACTTCGTATAGTACTAAAGATTCATCAATTATCATCCTATGCAGAATTATAAATTAATTTTTGGCCACACAGTTCAACAATGCTTTCAGATTCCCTCAACATTAGCAATGTGTCTCTATTCTTCTAAATGTATGTACAGTTCTTCATCAGAGTTCATCCCTCTCGGGGTCTTAGTTTTAAGTCTTATGATCAACCTGGATTCTATCTGGCGTAATATTTTAATTCTATTCCCGCCTCGTTCATTTAGAATGACTGTTCCTATGCCATAGTAGGACATCGCTCTCCAATCTCCTTGTTGACATTGTATCATGTGTTTGGCGGTTGCATATGTCAAGTCTTTGTTCTTTACCGCTCTGATGTGTTCCAAGATTCGTTTCCGGAGAGCGCAAGTTGTGCTTCCAATATATTTGCTACCACAATTGCATTTGATGATATATATCACAAACTGTGTGGTACATGTGATTCTCTCATTAATTTCAATTGTGTTGCCATTTGGTTCAATAATAGACCTTTTGTTCTTTCCTATTTTGCACGCCTTGCAAGATTGGCATTTATAGAATCCATTTTGTTGAGTTGTTAACCAATTGTTCTCTGTCTTTAATGAGAAGTGACTTTTTACTACCATGTCTTTCAATGATTTCGTTTTGCGATAGGTTACGGTAGGTTTGTATCCCACCAATTTTCCTATATCCGGATCTTTTTCAATTAAATGCCAGTACTTTTTCAGTTTGCCCATGATTTTACCACTTTCTTTACTATATGTTGTGATAAAGCGTGGTTTTTGCTCTTCAGTTTGCATCTTTATTTTTGGTATCAGGATTTCTTCTCTAGTTTTTTGATCTATTCTTCTTTTGCATTTTTGTAAGGTATGATTTCTGTATCCTCTAGCCTTCAATCTTTCCATGGACTCATCTATCTTGTTTTCAGCTTCCTTTGCATTTGAACAGTTTCGTTTCATCCTCACGAATTCTCCAAACGGTATGCTGGCCATCAATGGCTTTGGGTGGAAACTTGTTCCGTGCAATATACTGTTAGTGGAAGTTTCTTTTCGATAGAGTGTGGATTGAATTGTGTCATTTTCAATGTATATCAGTGTGTCCAGGAAAGGTATCTGCGTTCTGCTTAAATTGTATGTAAATGATAGACCAATCTGGTTGTTGTTCAATTTCTGAAAGTAGCTCTTGAATTCGTCTTCCGTACCGTTCCAGATTAAAAACAGGTCATCGATATAACGGACACAGAGTATTGTTTTGTCTAGATACTCCTGATTCTCTGTGTCCCATGCTATCAGTTTTTCCCACCATCCCATTGTTATATTAGCGTAGTTGGGGGAAAAAGATATTCCCATGGCTGTTCCACAGTTTTGTTGAAATAATGCTTTGTTGAAGTAAAAGATGTTATTTTTTAGGCAGATTTCAATCATGATTAACAGCATTTGTGTGTGTTTCCTCTCAGTGATCTTTCTTTGTTCCAAGAAATATTTACATGCTCGTAATCCTATCTCATGTTGAATAGACGTATACAGTGATATCACGTCAATCGTTATCATCAGTAATTGGTCATTCCATGTCACTCCATTTAATATCCTTAAAAAGTCCCCGGTGTCTTGGATGTATGAACTCATGCTCCGTGCAATTGGTGCCAAATATTGATCTACATACTTAGACAGATTTTCATACAGAGAATCACAGGATGACACAATTGGTCTTCCAGGTGGTTGGTGAAGGGTCTTGTGTACTTTCGGTAAGAAATAAATAGTGGGGATTACTGGAAAGTCTTTTGTTAGAAATTTGAGTTCGTCATCATCAAGCACGTTGTCATTGTACCACTTGGTCAAATTCTGATTTAACTCTATGATCATTTTGTTTATTGGGTTGTGCTGTAGTCTTTGATAATTATCTCTATTGTCCAATTGCCTGTATGCCTCTTGTAGATAGTCTTCTGTGTTTAACAGGACAATGTTGCCCCCCTTGTCCGCGGGTTTGATTGTTAACTTTTGGTTTTCTATTAGATGTTCAATGGCTTCCCGCTCTTTTTTATTTAAGTTTTCTTTTTGATTTTCATTTCTGGTGTTAGTCATTTTTTCCAATTCATCTATCATTGCCTCACTGAATGAAGGACTGGACTTTTTAACAGTACCAGCGGTGCCAGGGAACAACACCTATAACCTTCATGGGATACCTGTTTCGGCGCACAAACTACAGAGACACGGGACACTTCCTTCGGCGTCAAAGATCAGCGTTTATTACTGCAGGGAAACAAGAGTCATAAGAAGTACATGGACATGTAGGTTCTGCGAGTCTGCTTCCAGTTGCATATGTAGGTCGCTCTCTTTTATACAAAATGTTGTCATTGCACAACATGTGGACAAAAGATTACAATTCAGTTCCCACAGTAAAACTTCAAAAGGGTCACTTTCATGTGTTCAGAATCCCGCAACATAATTACAGTAGCAATGCCGGTTCCCAACTGTAAAAGTACATCTTCCCACCATTAGGCACACCCATTAGAGTTGTAAATGACAAAGAAGAGGGGACAAGAGCAGCTGCAAGGAAATCAGACACGTGTAGAGAAAAGAGTGTGGGGGTAATATCGGAAGTACGATCATAGGATCAAAGAGTTGGATCCCATCTCCTGCACGGCTGTCACAATAGGCCGGCACGACCAGATTACCCTCAAGCTGAGCCATCTGCCTTTGCTGTGTCATTCCTCCGGCCATAAAGACGCATGAAAGGAATATGCGTCTTCCGCAAGGCTTGGGAACTAGAGGGTCAAGGGGCGAACAGTTACCTGCTCGCTGACTACGTGAGGGCAAGAAACAAAATGGATGCCGTATCTAAAATGGAACCCGAGGGTTCAGATGAAGAACACGTAATATTAGACGAACCCTGGCAGGTAGCGTAGCGAAAATACACACACTTGCCGAACTCGTCATTTACGGTTCGTAGATACCAAACTCGTCCATATTCGGTAATGCCCAGAAGGTCGTAATAATTTTTACGGAACCTCAGACGGTCCTTTTGCCCTCATGTAGGCAAGCACTAGTCGGAATCATAATCGATTTCGATACTCATCAGATCATTTAGATGTTGCTGATGCATTATTCTATCCTTCAATGCGTCTTTGGTGACAACGGGCTGTCTTATACACGTCGTAGCACAAAGGCCACATAAGGCAGGACCACATTGTACACAAAGACAACATGAGAACAAAAATGTCACAACAACCCCTATGATCATCAGAATCTTCCAACCCCAAGTCGACATCAGACCCCAAAACCATCCCAGAAGCGTCCAATTTCCTTCATCCACGTGTATGGACTCCGAAATTTTGTGCAACTTAGAGATGGCTTGATAAACCGTTGGAGCGTTATCAGGTATGAATATGCAGCAGCTCGAATGGATGACTTTACAAACCCCACCTCTATCTGCTAGAACGATATCTAGAACCATACGGTTCTGCAACGTCATTAGTCTATCCTCCTGGAGTTCGGCTGTCAAATTACCAAGAGCATTTGCAGTTATGTTGGCAGTTGATTCTACTACACGAGTTAACTGCCTCAGGTTCCTGCTATTAATCATCGGTCCCCAGAACGGTAGGAAACCCTTAAAGAAATCTCCCGCTTCTTGTCCGGCAGTATCTTCTTTGCTAACCACACCTCTCACAATTCTAGTTCTGTGATAATCAGAGGCCACAGTGAAAGTCGGAGGCAAAAGATTCGCAATATAGCAGGTACCCGAGAAATCATGAGGTAACCACGTATAGGCTTGATCATAACATACAAAGTAGGTACCTTTGGCAGGCAAGAAGACAGGGGAGGAGAGCGTCGGTAAGACATACGTCTCGGTACAAGCACTCTCCCCAAACTGAGCTCTCGGATTTCGACCAAGACCTTTTAAGCAGAAATTACCAAGGTGAGGTACAATCCATATCGGTGAAGAGCTTTTAAGCTGCCTCTCACCCACTGATAAGCTGTACTCAGCCTCACTTAGTTCCTTATATGCTCGCACTTCTTCCTCTGGGATGAGCGATGCGTCAAAAATATCTCTATCTACGTCTGCAATAGCTCTCGCCAGAGTCTTGTGGTACGGGCCAGGACCAGAGTTTGCTGAGCGTGGTTCTCGATGGGGGTAGGAATCTAGTGCGCTACGGAACATAGTTTGTAATGCTCGAGCTGACCCTTGTGCACTATAAGGCAGAACTAAGTACGGAATACCCTTATCCATGGTATGTGGCATTAACCCACACACCCAACAATTGGTAGTGTTTACCACTAACTGATGCTGATGCAAGAGTTGGATAAAAGAGTTGTTTCTGAATTCCGCACGTCTGACTTGTTCGTGTTGAGGCAGAAGATAAAAGGAATGTGGAGAGACAGTAGAAACGAAATATAGATCATGAGATGGAAGAGTAGGTGTAGCAGAAGACAATAAGAACTGGGACCCATAATATACTCCCCCTACCAGTAACATAGATATGGTGAGGAACAATATGATCACCTGTGAGAAAAACCATTTCGTATGAAACATTTTATGCAATGCAGATCTTTGCGCCAACATTTCCTCTCTTTTCGACAGCTCAGACAATGATGATTCCATCCCCTAACGACCGTCCGCAACGTTCTTGAAGCACTTCGTTCTGAGTAGCGATTACCAATTCCCAGGAGTTCCCAGAAATCGATAAAAGAAACCGACCTTGTGTCGATAGCTGCTAAACAGAAGGAAGTACCCGCACGGCTTTACGGTCAACCTGGATGGTAGGTTCTAGCTAAATAATGTTCCTGGCTGTACGAAAAAAGGAGAAAAATACACAATATACAATGTCCACTATGTTCAGGGCAAACGTAGAACCTAAAAAACAAAAATCTTTTTATTCGTGGCTTGTACGTGGACGAAGAAAGTATCGGCTACTCCCAGGGCGAGTCTGTTCTTCGAATAGTGGATTGGACGGCAAAGGAGTGTTCAATTGTTCAGGCGATTGTTCAACAGTCAAATTTTCCAAGGTTGACGTGGAGGAAATTGTTTGAGGGGAATCAACAACGGTGTCAGATACAAGCCGAGCTTCGCTGAATGGAACGAAACGTTGTGGAGTGTCGGTCTCAGATGGAGAAAGACCTCTTCTCATCCAGGTGTCCGACGGCAAAGGAAGCGGGACTCTTTTGGTGTGGGTAGCGTGTACCCAGTTCCGGCGTCCGTGTAGTCGAACCGCCGTCCTCGTAGCTAGCTGCACCTGAAACGGGCCCACAAATCTTGGTTCAATGTTCCGTTTTCGTCCGTAGTTCCGGACGAGGATCCAGTCTCCTGGTTGGAGCCGATGACCAGGACCCTCTGTTTGTGACGGCAGAGCCTCAAAGACCTGTTGGTGAATCAAACTCAATTTAGCAGTCAGATCATAGAGATAATCGATCAACATAGGGTATTCAATTCTGTCAAATTCTTTAGGTCTCGGGACTCCCCATACATTAGCAGGACGGCCGAACACAATCTCATATGGGCTGAGCCCTACTCGAGAGTGTACAGTTGCCCTGGTCGACAGGAGAGCTAGAGGCAAAGCGTCTGGCCATGATAAACCAGTTGTTGCCTGAATTTTAGCCAATTTCAGTTTTAGAGTGCCATTATATCCTTCCACCAAGCCTGCTGATTGTGGATGGTTTGCACTATGAAATTTTTGCACGATCCCTAAACCGCGACACACACTCTTCATCACACTCCCAACAAACTCACTTCCGTTGTCTGACCATACGACCCGAGGCATTCCATACCGGGGAAAATATTCTTTGAGTAAAATTTTTGCCGTGGATAAAGCCGTATTATCCTTAAGGGGATAGGCCTCAATCCACCTAGAGAATGCACACACCACAACCAACACATACTTCAAGTTATTACATCGGTCCATGTGGATAAAGTCCAACTGGATGACTTCGAAAGGGTATGTAAGAGGGGCAAAATGGCCAGGAGGAGTGGGGGTACCCTTACCAGGATTGTGCATCAAACATACCATACAATTCTTAACCACTCTCTCTGCACACTTAGTAATCCCATCATTCTTCCATACATGAGACAACAACTTGCATATGCCTTTCGTGTTGATGTGCGCCATACCATGAGCCATTGTAACAACAGCGAGCACATACGCATCCGGTAACATCCATCTCTGCTTCTCTGATAAATCAACCCAACATCCATTCTCATCCAATCTTCCCGTGCTCTCTCTCCATTTAGTCCTTTCCGTCTCAGTGGCTTCATTCTGTATTCCTTTCACACTTTCAATTGTGTCTTCACACATACCAGTCTCCGTTGGCCATCTCACTGAGTTCGTAACATACATTCTGTTCGTCAAATCTTTAGCCGTCTCTTTAGCCGTTTCATCCGCAAACGCATTACCACGACCCACATCGTCCATTACTTTCTGATGCGCACTACATTTGACTATAGCCACCTGTTTAGGCAATGTGAGTGCATCTAAAAGATCATTTACAAGCTGACCATGTTGAATCTTCGTGCCATGCGACGTAAGGAATCCTCTCTCTCTCCACAGTCGTCCAAAGCTATGTGCCACACCAAACGCATACTGGCTATCTGTAAACACATTCACCCGTTTATTTTTAGACAACACACATGCTCTCGTCAATGCGATCAGCTCAGCAGCCTGAGCCGAATTCTGACTTAATCTTGCTCATTCCACAATCGTTCTCAATGTTACCACAGCATATGCAGTGGTCACATCACCATTCGGCAACTTAAAACAGGAACCATCCACATACAAAGTACCATCGGGATCTGTCAATGGAGTATCTTTTAGGTCAATACGACCCTTGGTCTCCTCCTCAGTTCTGAGATAGCAGTCATGTACTGCTTCACCACTTGACTCTGTGTCGATCGGCAGCAATGTTGCTGGATTCAACACATTACATCATTTTATCCGTATATGACTGGCCAGTAACGTTAACTCATATCCAGACAACCTTGCGCTCGTCAGATGTTGAGTTTTCGTTCGGTTCAAAAGAGTGTCAACTGCATGCGGAACCATCACCGTAAGCATATTATCCATGACCAGACCTGCGGACTGTCGAATGGACGCCGCAGCTGCCGCTGTTGCCCTTAAACAACTCGGCAAGGCTCTAGCTACTGGGTCTAAAGTCGAAGAAAAATAGGCACATGGGCGTTGCTTGCCGCCAAAAGGTTGCGTCAGAACACTCAACGCGCAACCATCCTTCTCGTGAACGTATAGTGTAAATGGCTTACTGTAGTCAGGAGTGCCCAACACAGGAGCCGAACACAACGCATCACGCAATTCAGAAAAACTTTTCTGACACTCTTCAGACCAAGGCAATGGGGATGGAATATCTTTGCACGTAAGAGCTATCAATGGTTTCGCCAACAATGAAAAATTTGGAATCCATTGTCTACAATAGGACGTAATACCTAAAAAGGCGCGAACATCTCTCTGGGTTTTTGGCACAGTCATTCGGGAAATCGCTGCAATTCTCTCTGGGGTCAACCTTCTCCCTTCTTTTGACAATAAGTGACCTAGATAGGTAACTTCTTGACAACAATACTGTAGCTTTGAAGGCGATACCTTGTGGTGTAAGTCATGTAGATAGTGCAACAATGATACCGTAGCCGTTTTGCAAATAGCTTCTGTATCAGCTGCCACTAAAAGATCATCAACGTATTGAATCAAAGCCGCACCCGTCGGTAAAACAAAGGCATCAAGTTGACCTTTAAGTGCTTGGCTGTAGATTGACGGACTCTCACAGTAGCCCTGTGGAGCGCGTTTTAGCCTAAAACTGCGACCACCTAATGAGAATCCGAATAGGTCTCTGCTTTCCTCTGCAATCGGGATGCTAAAGAAAGCATTCTTTAGATCGATCACTGTGAACCAGGAGGCAGATGCCGGAATCATTGTTAGTAAAGCCGTGATATCGGGAACCACAGGAAATTGTGGAACCACTATTTTATTTACCTCTCTCAAATCTATAACGAAACGATACACAGGAGGTTTAGTTGGGTCAGTTCGTTTCAGAATTGGCAATACAGGGCTATTACACACGTTTCCACGAGTTTCTTCAACAACACCTTTTCCAATGAGATCATGAACGATTGCTAACAGCGCTCGTTCGCCCTCAAGAGAAATACGATATTGAGGTAAACGTGGTAACCGCGCATTAGGTTTCAATTGAATCACATAGGGTGGAATGTCTAACAGGCCCACATCATTGGGACCTGTGGCCCATAGGGACGCAGGGAGGGAACTCAATTCCGGTGGGAATTTATCGACCGATAAATACATGGGAGAGATCACTCTCCGTCTCAATGTAAGCTCCACTCCTTCGGGGGAACAATACAAAGTTGCATATAATCGTTTTAATAAATCCAGGCCCAAAAGATTCTCACCACAACCTGTAGATAGAATCAGTGGAGCCATTAGTTCACGAGGTCCAATCATAAGAGGCAAAGGACTAGAGACTGGGTTACTAACAGGGGCGCCAGAGAATCCAACGGAAACGTTCGTTAAGCCAGACAAAGGTGCGCCAGGGAGTTTCGAATGCATGATGGAACTTTTCGTCGCACCAGTGTCTAACAGAAAAGGCTCAACTACACCCGATGTAGCCACTGCAACGTAAGGCCCACTCTGATCGACCGGAACTGACACTACTCCCTCTCTTTGTCGTTGGCTGTCCTAGTAATGGTCGTTTGCAACAGTCTCATGCTCTACGTAATAATCGTCCACATTATACTGTGCAGATCGAACTGACCCCGCGTTTCGCTGGTCAAAACAATTATTTGCATCCGATTGATTTTGATGACGATCAATCTGATTGTGGGATGAACCACGACCTCTACCTCGTGATGCCTGTTGAGGACCACCACCACGGTTTCCTCGTGTCGACACACCATTCAGACGGTCCCGTAAGGCAAGACAATCATATTTTAGGTGTCCCTCTTTCCTACAATATGCGCACTGATTATACCCAAGTGAAGATCTATAATCAAAGTTGTCAGAGCGCTGCTGTATCCTATCGGGCTGTGCTCGTGGTCGATACTGCTGTTGTGAATCATTTTGGTTTGATCGTGGAGGATATGCTTGTTGCAACAAAACCTTCGTTTTGAGCTCCTTCGTTTTCTTTTCTACACGATCACTTTCTTCCTTTTCCCTATTCTCATAATACTGGGCCGTTGCTAGTATTTGCGCAGGGGTTGAAACTGCCCACGCACTCTCTGAATTCTTTAATTTGTTGCTTAGCTCAGGCAACAAATTCGACACGAACTTGTCAACAAATAACCGCTGGCCTCCCTCAGCGCCCATGTCCTGGCCGCTGTGGTCGACAAATGCGTCCTCAAACCTCGTGAAGAAATCCGAGACACTCTCGTCTTTCTTTTGCTTACAAGCTGATAACTTGTCCCAGTTCACCTTCATCGCTGGCATGAGAGTTTTCATGAGCGTAATTATTTTCTGAGGCAAATCCAAGATTAGCTGGTCAGGCTTAGCCCCACCAACTTGTAATCCATCAGCCGTTATCAATGCAGCCCAATCACCCCCTAATTCAACTGCGTGATCGGCTTGACGAATTTTAGTCCAAACTGGTTGCGGTACAATATTACCGAACAACATGTCGATGTCAGCAAGGTTCATAATAGAAGCTTCCACCAGTTGTGATAACTCCTTATAATAACCAGACGGATTTTTACGCGGATCGGGCAAGGATTGCTTCACTTGCAAAACTTCCGATCGTTTCCATGGAAGATGTATCCATACCCTTCGAAAATGCGGTAGAATTGGAAGGGCAGCACCAGGGTCACCAGGCACCCAAAGTGGCGGAACCTCTCTCATGGGATACTGACCAGGAACCGATTTCCAATTCTCAGTGGTATCATCTAATGACACCCGAGAATGTGCTGTTGACCTGAACGCTAATAAGCGTTCCACGGCACGTCGTACATCTTCACCTATAATCATACCATTCGAAAAGTGACTCTGAAGTTCAATAATGTCGGACGGTACATTATCTACATCATCATTATACCATTCTTCCCTCAAAAAGTTACACATCTCTTCAAACACGAATCTCTGCGTAGGCTCATTAAACTGAGAAAACGTGTCGAAGACCACACGTGGGGTGTAATTAGCAGGATGTCTTATCCACCTATGTGCCATTGTTACTAACGTCTCTTTCTCCCTACCACTAGGGATCTGACTCCGTCTCTGAGGAGTTTTAGATAAATCAGACGAAAATAACGGACCAGAAAGAGGTGAATAAAGGGTAGCAACAGAGTTAGGAACACGCTTACGAACAGAAGGGGAAAGAAAAACAGGGGCAACAACACTGGAGGTGAAGGAAGGCATAGTAGGAACGGACAAGACAGTCGGAGTAGCAGAAACAACAGTCTGCGAAGGTACAGGTACAGGAGCAGTAGGAACAAGGACAGGTGGTTGAACAAACGTAGGGTTAACAGCGGGCTGATTCGCAGCCGCTGGAGCAACTGGAGGTACAACAGGAGGAACAACAGGAGCAACTACAGGAGCAGTAGCACCCTGTACATAAGGAGGTGGTGATTTCATCAAATACGATAACAAGGAATCCTCCTTCAAATCTTCTTCTTTCTTCTCTAGACTATTCGGTAAAACTGGGTAACATTTATCTATTTTCATGTGATGCAATCTAGTAGAGATTTCCATTTCCTTTTCTTCTTTTTCCTGTTTACATTCTCGTATAGTTTGCATTATCGGAACGAACCCTTGCTTTTGATCCTTTTTAAGTTGTTTGATTTCTTTCTGCTTGGCCTCTTTACGCCATATCCGAAAGGAATCAAACATAGCTGGCCTAGCTTTCTTTAAAAATAATTTAGCCTCAAGATTATCTAAAATCGAAAGTTCAAAAGTTCCATGTGGTGGCCATCTAAGGTCACCGTCTTTCTTTGTTTAGCGGATCCAGTAATCATTATATATTATAGGACCCACCCCATGTCGACTATAAAGATCATGTATCGGAGTTCCAACTGGAGGTATCGGACACGAGTCCTCCAACCGGGAATCCATTGCGCAACATTTGAAAATACGAAACAAACTACTATGGCTAGGCATCGTGCACACTAACCTAGTATCAAACTTCAAGGATTACCGAAGCAATAAAACCTCGTGTAAGTCAAAACCCTCGGTTTTTGGCAATTGCAACTGTCAAATAATACTAAGAACCAATACTAAGAACCACAAATGCAATGGAACCATGCAATACAACAAAGCCTTAAGGCTATCACAAAGCTCGTAGAGCTAACCACAAAGCCTGAGGAGGCTATTACAAAGCTCGGTGAGCTATTACAACAAAGCCTTAAAGGCTACAACAAAGCTTTCAAAAAGCTAGAACAACCACTAAGGACTGGGAGCGACCCACAAATACTTAACTCAGAACTTCAATGGCGTCACCAGGAAGGCCCGTCTATCGTCTCGCTTGTACGTAAGGTCTGCACCGGGCGTCGAAGACAGGTCGACAGTCAGGGCATCGGTCCGTCGCAGCCGTCAGGAGGCGGGAATCTTTGCAGGGAAAATCGTCGGGCCACTTATTTCGACAACAGGATCGATGAAGCGAGGTGCACCTTCCCTCAGAGATTTCACACGAAGTTCCTCACGATCATCAGGCTTTGGACCGGTACCGCTGAAGTCGCCCCACGTTGGGCGCCATCTGAAGGACTGGACTTTTTAATAGTACCAGCGGTGCCAGGGAACAACACCTATAACCTTCATGGGATACCTGTTTCGGCGCACAAACTACAGAGACACGGGACACTTCCTTCGGCGTCAAAGATCAGCGTTTATTACTGCAGGGAAACAAGAGTCATAAGAAGTACATGGACATGTAGGTTCTGCGAGTCTGCTTCCATTTGCATATGTAGGTCGCTCTCTTTTATACAAAATGTTGTCATTGCACAACATGTGGACAAAAGATTACAATTCAGTTCCCACAGTAAAACTTCAAAAGGGTCGCTTTCATGTGTTCAGAATCCCGCAACATAATTACAGTAGCAATGCCGGTTCCCAACTGTAAAAGTACATCTTCCCACCATTAGGCACACCCATTAGAGTTGTAAATGACAAAGAAGAGGGGACAAGAGCAGCTGCAAGGAAATCAGACACGTGTAGAGAAAAGAGTGTGGGGGTAATATCGGAAGTACGATCATAGGATCAAAGAGTTGGATCCCATCTCCTGCACGGCTGTCACAATAGGCCGGCACGACCAGATTACCCTCAAGCTGAGCCATCTGCCTTTGCTGTGTCATTCCTCCGGCCCTAAAGACGCATGAAAGGAATATGCGTCTTCCGCAAGGCTTGGGAACTAGAGGGTCAAGGGGCGAACAGTTACCTGCTCGCTGACTACGTGAGGGCAAGAAACAAAATGGATGCCGTATCTAAAATGGAACCCGAGGGTTCAGATGAAGAACACGTAATATTAGACGAACCCTGGCAGGTAGCGTAGCAAAAATACACACACTTGCCGAACTCGTCATTTACGGTTCGTAGATACCAAACTCGTCCATATTCGGTAATGCCCAGAAGGTCGTAATAATTTTTACGGAACCTCATGAATTGGTCTATTCTATTTCCTGGTGGTAATACTGGGCAAAATTTGGATTTCCTTTTCAGGCCACTCTTGATTCTTTGATTGGTAGATATATATATATATATATATATATATATATATATATATATATATATATCGAACCAGTCCAAGAAGGCGCTGACTCCGTGGATGAAAAAACAAAGACAGATTACTTTAATTCCACACGACCTAGACGTGTTTCGGTGGTGGACCGCCTTGCTTACTACATCAGATATCACAAGCATCAGAAATATATACATTAGTAGATGACAGGCATAAACTGGTTGGTTGTCACAGCAGTGTGAAGTGTGGCTCACTGGTTAGAGCAGGCAGACCCTGAAGCAGAGGTCAGACCCGGGACCAGGGTTCAATTCCCGACGCGGCAGGGTCTTGAGCTCAAATGTCCATGGACTCGATAATTCTCGCTTCGGTGCCTGACCTAATCATGGGTTCACACTCTGCAACTCTGGGCATTAAGCTTGCTTAATCTCCACAACGGCCCCCCTGCGGCGGGATGCCTGGCTTTCACCTTGGGGATGCCCTGTAGGGGCTATCTCACAGGGAAAAGCCAGGACGGGTTCCCAAGGCAAGCGCGGAGATACCCCTTCGGGAGTCGATTCAGGCGCTATATAAGAAACATAATAATAATAATAATAATAATAATAATAATAATAATAATAATAATAATAACCGTCCGAAGGCAACGGACATAGAAGAGTTTACTGCATTGGCATGACTGTTCAGAAACGAAAAAGGTAAAAAAAGAAAATATTTTGTTGTTTCTAATTTACTTAATTGTTAAAAAGCGCACAATTGTCAGATTGAAACATTGCGAGTGCGTATTAATAGAAAATAAAACAAAAAATAATGCAAGCAGTGACAATAAGTTAAAAAACACAGCGATTAAGGATCTTTAAACCGCACTGCGTTATGTTGTGTCCATGTGAGATTCATTCGATTATATGGAGACCTGTCATATATATATATATGTTCACTGAAAAAACCATAGGTTATAGACCATATATAGTTAGGAATTAGCATTTACAAAACCTTGCAAATTCACTGAAAAAACCATAGGTTATAGACCATATATAGTTAGGAATTAGCATTTACAAAACCTTATTTTACTCACACAAAACCATTGAAATTCGCATATATAGTTAGTTGCACTAACTATATATCGCGCACCCGCAATCCACTGCTGATCATGTCACATATTACATCATTCATGACATGGTCAGTGACATCACTGATGACATCACTGATGACATCTCAAATGACATCACTGATGACATCACTGATGACATCACAAATGACATCACTGATGACATCACTGATGACATCACAAATGACATCACTGATGATTTCACTGATGACATCTCAAATGACATCACTGATGACATCACTGATGACATCTCATTTGACATTACTGATCACATCACTGATGACATCATTCATGTGATAATACGATGAACCTCTTCAGACTCTAATATAACCTTAGATACACTCAGTGTAAACAGACACTCACAGACTGTCACTCATCCATGGAGTTACTCACACACCTAGTCAGTCATGCAAAGAATCAATCACACCTCCATTTCCTCAACTATACAGTTATACACACCTTACTTATTCAAACATATACTAACACATATTTACTCTCTTATGCAATCCCTGATACAAGTTCACAATGATCCATACAGCCACTCACACATTCACTGGCTCTTATTCACAGTTATTTATATAGGTCAACTCTCACATGTACTGTGTTTTACATATGTACTTACTTTGACATGTAGCACTGAGATATCCATTCACTCACCAATACACTCATGCACACAGTCAACCGCCCATACAGCTGTTTCCACATGCACATTTGAACCCATACATCTAGTGAATCAACTGCTCACACATCTATGCACAGAGTCATACACCTCCCAGCCACCCACACACACACTCAGTCTCCCATACAAATACTTGGGCAACCAATCAATAACCCATATAGTTACTCATATAGCTACTGATCAACACATGCAGCAGTTTACAGAACAACAGACATAATGATGCACAAATTAAGACAGTTTAGTCACTAACCCATGCACTCAGTGAGACACATTTAATCACTCACTCATACAGTCAGTCATGCACCTACTAAATCCTTCATCCTGACACTTATACATCCACTCATTCTCCAATATGTAAGACATATTTTAACTTTACAGAAACATACAGTCACTGGATGTTGTCATCAGTGATGTCATCAGTGATGTCATTTGAGATGTCATCAGTGATGTCATCAGTGATGTCACTGACCATGTCATGAATGATGTAATATGTGACATGATCAGCAGTGGATTGCGGGTGCGCGATATATAGTTAGTGCAACTAACTATATATGCGAATTTCAATGGTTTTGTGTGAGTAAAATAAGGTTTTGTAAATGCTAATTCCTAACTATATATGGTCTATAACCTATGGTTTTTTCAGTGAATTTTCAAGGTTTTGTAAATGCTAATTCCTAACTATATATGGTCTATAACCTATGGTTTTTTCAGTGAATTTCAATGGTTTTTTAATAGCAAATATCAAAAGCTGTAAAATGTATTCTTCTTTTAAAGGAAAAATATATTTTATATGTATTTAATATAATTTTTTATGTATATAAATTTTTTGAGGGAACACATTTATCAACTATCATGCTGAAGAAGAGTGTGGGGAAAAAAAACCAAAGAGGAGGACTAAGAGGAAAGAACAATCAGTTCAAAAATACAATTGCTTTAAAGCATGAAGTGCTTTTCCACACATTTACATTTAAATAACCCATATTAGAACATACAAAATATCTACAGAGGAATTTTAGACTCTTCATTGGTACCTACATGTTGGTACTTACATCACCCACACAACACAACAGCTCTATTCAGAGCTACCCTACCTCAAAGCACTCTAAAATATTATTTTAATATTTCCCTTGGTTTTCCCCTTGTTACGCTTTCCGGAACGCTACCCGGTGCGCGGACCGGGCGCTAACCGTGCAAAAATTTGAAAAAAAAGGTGTTTTTTTTTTACATATATGGGCCTCCTCAGCCACCCTCAGAAAACCTAGGGGGTCAGGATATGTCTCCCGTGCCCCCTTATACCCATTCCCAACATTGTTTTTCCTCCATCTTGTGACTAAATTCGTCCGAAACACAAGATGGCGTACTCCCGTTACGCTACCGGTGAGCTACCCGGTTCGCGTACCGGGTAGCGCTTCCACCGCGAAAAATCGAAAAAAAATTATTTTATTTTTTTGCCCCGCGGGGCCCTTTAATAGCCCCCACATCAATCCTAGGGGGTCAGGAGGGGTCTACCTTGCCCCCTTTCATTCATTTCCCCCTTTGTTTATTTCCACCTCTTGTCTCTCGATCCTACCGAGAGACAAGATGGCGGCTGCTCCGGACTGTTTAGAATGTTGACAGTCACCGGAGAGCCAATCCGCTTCTCCTCGCGAAGTTCCGTTACGCGTCTGGTACGCGAACCGGGGCGCTAACCGGGACGCTGTCACAGATATATATATTTTTTTGAACGTTAATTTCTCAAAATCCACTGGAGCACATATCTTGAGACCTAGCAAAGGCACATCGGGCAAACAGTCTCTACAATTTTGCCAAGTTTCATAGAAATCCATTTATCCGTTCGAGCTAAAAGTGAGTCCAACCGCCCTATGGAAAACTCAATGTTAAAAATACGTTTTGGGACCCCCCTTTTTTCTTGGCCCCCGCTTGACGAAACCCCCCCCAAACTTTCAGGGGACGCTCAGAAACAAAATGTGCCATTTTCCAGAAAATTTCAGCCAATTCCGTCCATCAACGCCAAAGTTATTCAACATAGAATTTTCAGAAATCCCTATTCAAAAAAATCCTAACTGTATATACCTACAGGCGACCGCCAGTAGGTAATATATATATATATATATATATATATATATATATATATATATATATATATATATATATATATATATATATATATATATATATATATATATATATATATATATATATGTATATATATAACATTTCTATGGCAAAATGAAACCACTCATTTTGTTCCTTTTCAAATTAAATGTATTAAGTGTTACCACTTTATTCCAATCAAGATGACTTCAGGTGTGCCATACTTTTGTCATAAGTAAGACTGTTAGCGTTCTAGTTGTTCTTTAGAACACTCTGGGACATTCTGTCATTGGGCTATAGTTGGGCTACATCTGGCTGATATTTGGGCTACATTTGGGCTCTTTTGTCTCTGGTGGCCATCTTGGGAGACTGCATATCAGAATTTTTTTATTGAAATATAAGAGGATTTGAGAAGTCACTCAAAATGTGCCCTAATTTTTCTTTCTTCAGCACTAATCATAATTTCTATGGCAAAATGAACCCCCTCATTTTGTTCCTTTGCAAATTAAATGTTTTAAGTGTTAACACTTTATTCCAATCAAGATGACTTCAGGTGTGCCATACTTTTGTCATAAGTAAGACTGTTAGCGCTCTAGTTGTTCTTTAGAACACTCTGGGACATTCTGTCACTGGGCTATAGTTGGGCTACATCTGGCTGATATTTGAGCTACATTTGTTTTTTTTCGTCTCTGGTGGCCATCTTTGGGCTACATTGGGCTACATTGGGCTACATTGGGCTACATTTGGGCTCTAACATATATATAGCCCAATGTAGCCCAATATATATTTTTCAAAGTTAATTTTCGTAAAAAAACACTGGAGCATATATCTTGAGACATAGCAAAGGCTCATCGGGCTACCAGTCCCTACAATTTTGCCAAGTTTTGTGGAAATCCATACAGCCGTTCGTGCTAAAAGTGAGTCCAACCGCCCTATGGAAAACTCAATGTTAAAAACATGTTTAGGGACCCCCCTTTTTTCTCGTCCCCCGCTTGACGAAACCCCCCCCAAACTTTCAGGGGACGCTCAGAAACAAAATGTGCCATTTTCCTGAAAATTTCAGCCAATTCCGTCCATCAATGCCAAAGTTATTCAAAATAGAATTTTCAGAAATCCCTATTCAAAAAAATCCTAACTATATATACCTACTGGCAACTGCCAGTAGGTAATATATATATATATATATAACATTTCTATGGCAAAATGAAACCCCTCATTTTGTTCCTTTTCAAATTAAATGTATTAAGTGTTACCACTTTATTCCAATCAAGATGACTTCAGGTGTGCCATACTTTTGTCATAAGTAAGACTTTTAGCGTTCTAGTTGTTCTTTAGAACACTCTGGGACATTCTGTCATTGGGCTGTAGTTGGGCTACATCTGGCTGATATGTGGGCTACATTTGGGCTCTTTTGTCTCTGGTGGCCATCTTGGGAGACTGCATATCAGATTTTTTTTAATAAAATATAAGAGGATTTGAGAAGTCACTCAAAATGTGCCCTAATTTTTCTTTCTTCAGCACTAATCATAATTTCTATGGCAAAATGAACCCCCTCATTTTGTTCCTTTGCAAATTAAATGTTTTAAGTGTTAACATTTTATTCCAATCAAGATGATTTCAGGTGTGCCATACTTTTGTCATAAGTAAGACTGTTAGCGCTCTAGTTGTTCTTTAGAACACTCTGGGACATTCTGTCACTGGGCTATAGTTGGGCTACATCTGGCTGATATTTGGGCTACATTTGTTTTTTTTTGTCTCTGGTGGCCATCTTTGGGCTACATTGGGCTACATTGGGCTACATTTGGGCTCTAACATATATATAGCCCAATGTAGCCCAATATATATTTTTCAAAGTTAATTTTCGTAAAAACCACTGGAGCATATATCTTGAGACATAGCAAAGGCACATCGGGCTACCAGTCCCTACAATTTTGCCAAGTTTTGTGGAAATCCATTCAGCCGTTCGAGCTAAAAGTGAGTCCAACCACCCTATGGAAAACTCAATGTTAAAAACACGTTTTGGGACCCCCCTTTTTTCTTGGCCCCCGCTTGACCAAACCCCCCCAAACTTTCAGGGGACGCTCAGAAACAAAATGTGCCATTTTCCTGAAAATTTCAGCCATCAACGCCAAAGTTATTCAACATAGAATTTTCAGAAATCCCTATTCAAAAAAATCCTAACTATATATACCTACTGGCGACCGCCAGTAGGTAATATATATATATATATATATATATATATATATATATATTCCAACAGACAGTTGCCTGTATCGAGGAGGCCCACACAAGTGATTTCAAATATGCCAGTATTTATTCGAAGACAGCAAAGTCCAAACAGCAGCAGTGCCCAGCAAAAATATAGTGTCCTGCCCAACGTGTTTCGTGCTGTAAAGCACTTCCTCATGGGCTGCGGGCATGTATCTGAGTGATGTTAACAGCTACGGCATCAATTTTAAAGAACATTGAACCGCCCTTGTGGGCGTGGTCACTCCTGTGGCCCTGTGGTTCATGTAGTCTCTCTGTATTGCTCCAGTGATCAGCTGTGCACACACTCGATTTGAGTAAATGATTAAAATCCCAAGTGGGTTGCGGTACACATACCACCGTCTGTCAAGCTTAGTAGCATCTTCAAATTGGCATCACTCGTCCCTGTTGCTGCAGCGTCATGTGGCGTCGCAGCGGAGCTACACCAAAGCACAGCGGGGCCTCTCTCGCGGCTCAGGCCGCGCCACAAAACATTCCAACAGACAGTTGCCTGTATCGAGGAGGCCCACACAAGTGATTTCAAATATGCCAGTATTTATTCGAAGACAGCAAAGTCCAAACAGCAGCAGTGCCCAGCAAAAATATAGTGTCCTGCCCAACGCGTTTCGTGCTGTAAAGCACTTCCTCATGGGCTGCGGGCATGTATCTGAGTGATGTTAACAGCTACGGCATCAATTTTAAAGAACATTGAACCGCCCTTGTGGGCGTGGTCACTCCTGTGGCCCTGTGGTTCATGTAGTCTCTCTGTATTGCTCCAGTGAGCAGCTGTGCACACACTCCATTTGAGTAAATGATTAAAATCCCAAGTGGGTTGCGGTACACATACCACCGTCTGTCAAGCTTAGTAGCATCTTCAAATTGGCATCACTCGTCCCTGTTGCTGCAGCGTCATGTGGCGTCGCAGCTTTTGGGATTTTAATCATTTACTGAAAGTAATCAAGCACGCTGTGGCAAGAAAGGCGAGTTCAAGTTTCTCCCCGCGAGTGTGACCGTGTCTTTACACGCGAGCGCACATATGTGGATGGAACCATCACCATCCTTTTACCGCACCCGCCAGAAGAGTGCAGCAGCGCCATGATGGAAACGAGCGAGCAGAGCCCCTGCATACACGCTGAGCACCGCCAAGCAGCCTCAGGGTAGGAGCCGACCAGGGCAAGCATCCAGCTTGCTAGCTTGATGGGCATACATCCGTCTGCTACTCCGATATCGTGAGGTCGCCTGGTTGGCGAGGGGAGACCACTCGTCCGCCTTGATCCACACATGGGGCGCCAAGACTAAACAGGACTACCAGTCCCAGCAGGCACTGGGACATTTGGACTGCCCATCAGGGGCGTGCCATGATCATTATCAGGGCTGGTACCTGCATTCCCATCATCAGTTCGCCAAATCCTCTGAAGAGAAGGCGGGAGCCTTCGAAACGCGTCAGGAATTCCACGGCGAAATGGGATTGAATCACTTTCTCTTGAGCTCCTCAGCTAATCAAGCACGCTGTGGCAAGAAAGGCGAGTTCAAGTTTCTCCCCGCGAGTGTGACCGTGTCTTTACACGCGAGCGCACATATGTGGATGGAACCATCACCATCCTTTTACCGCACCCGCCAGAAGAGTGCAGCAGCGCCATGATGGAAACGAGCGAGCAGAGCCCCTGCATACACGCTGAGCACCGCCAAGCAGCCTCAGGGTAGGAGCCTACCAGGGCAAGCATCCAGCTTGCTAGCTTGACGGGCATACATCCGTCTGCTACTCCGATATCGTGAGGTCGCCTGGTTGGCGAGGGGAGACCACTCGTCCGCCTTGATCCACACATGGGGCGCCAAGACTAAACAGGACTACCAGTCCCAGCAGGCACTGGGACATTTGGACTGCCCATCAGGGGCGTGACATGATCATTATCAGGGCTGGTACCTGCATTCCCATCATCAGTTCGCCAAATCCTCTGAGGAGAAGGCGGGAGCCTTCGAAACGCGTCAGGAATTCCACGGCGAAATGGGATTGAATCACTTTCTCTTGAGCTCCTCAGCTAATCAAGCACGCTGTGGCAAGAAAGGCGAGTTCAAGTTTCTCCCCGCGAGTGTGACCGTGTCTTTACACGCGAGCGCACATATGTGGATGGAACCATCACCATCCTTTTACCGCACCCGCCAGAAGAGTGCAGCAGCGCCATGATGGAAACGAGCGAGCAGAGCCCCTGCATACACGCTGAGCACCGCCAAGCAGCCTCAGGGTAGGAGCCGACCAGGGCAAGCATCCAGCTTGCTAGCTTGACGGGCATACATCCGTCTGCTACTCCGATATCGTGAGGTCGCCTGGTTGGCGAGGGGAGACCACTCGTCCGCCTTGGTCCACACATGGGGCGCCAAGACTAAACAGGACTACCAGTCCCAGCAGGCACTGGGACATTTGGACTGCCCATCAGGGGCGTGACATGATCATTATCAGGGCTGGTACCTGCATTCCCATCATCAGTTCGCCAAATCCTCTGAAGAGAAGGCGGGAGCCTTCGAAACGCGTCAGGAATTCCACGGCGAAATGGGATTGAATCACTTTCTCTTGAGCTCCTCAGCTAATCAAGCACGCTGTGGCAAGAAAGGCGAGTTCAAGTTTCTCCCCGCGAGTGTGACCGTGTCTTTACACGCGAGCGCACATATGTGGATGGAACCATCACCATCCTTTTACCGCACCCGCCAGAAGTGTGCAGCAGCGCCATGATGGAAACGAGCGAGCAGAGCCCCTGCATACACGCTGAGCACCACCAAGCAGCCTCAGGGTAGGAGCCGACCAGGGCAAGCATCCAGCTTGCTAGCTTGACGGGCATACATCCGTCTGCTACTCCGATATCGTGAGGTCGCCTGGTTGGCGAGGGGAGACCACTCGTCCGCCTTGATCCACACATGGGGCGCCAAGACTAAACAGGACTACCAGTCCCAGCAGGCACTGGGACATTTGGACTGCCCATCAGGGGCATGCCATGATCATTATCAGGGCTGGTACCTGCATTCCCATCATCAGTTCGCCAAATCCTCTGAAGACAAGGCGGTAGCCTTCGAAACGCGTCAGGAATTCCACGGCGAAATGGGATTGAATCACTTTCTCTTGAGCTCCTCAGCTAATCAAGCACGCTGTGGCAAGAAAGGCGAGTTCAAGTTTCTCCCCGCGAGTGTGACCGTGTCTTTACACGCGAGCGCACATATATATATATATATATATATATATATATATATATACATATACATATACAGACAGACAGACAGACAGACAGACAGATAGATAGACAGATAGACAGATAGATAGATAGATAGATAGATAGATAGATAGATAGATAGATAGATAGATAGATAGATAGATAGATAGATAGATAGATAGATAGATAGATAGATAGATAGATAGATAGATAGATAGATAGATAGATAGATAGATAGATAGATAGATAGATAGATAGATAGATAGATAGATAGATAGATAGATAGATAGATAGATAGATAGATAGATAGATAGATAGATAGATAGATAGATAGATAGATAGATAGATAGATAGATAGATAGATAGATAGATAGATAGATAGATAGATAGATATTACCTACTGGCGGTCACCAGTAGGTAGTTATAGTTAGGACCAAGTTTCCATAGGAAGAGCATTTTTTGTTTTGCTTATAACTTTGGCGTCGTTTGATGAATCTTCATGAAAGTTTCAGGGGGCCGAGATAAAAGGGGGGTCCCAAACGTGTTTTCTCCATGTTCATTTCCATAGGAAACTTTAGACAAGGCTACAGGTCGAACAGGTGAACGGAATCACACCAAATTTGCATGAGAAGGGTCTTGGTCTAGAAAGCATGCTTTTGTTTATTTGGCGTAAATCCGTTCAGTAGTTTTTGATAAATATCGAAATTTACAGATATCGATATTTGGGAATTCTGCCATCTGATTGACTGAGGCATTGCGAGCACGAGCTTGCTGCTGATTGGCTGCGAGCGCTTGCAACTAGGAAGGGTTTGCCGCCATTTTGTGATTCCGTTGAAGCGAGTAAGGGGAAAAAAGGGCATAAAAAGTGGGAATGAGGAGGGTAGGAGCACTGTAACCTCTGTGGGGTGTAACGGTGTGCTATAGAGGGGGTGCAAAGCGAAGTATTCACCCCTAATGGTGTGAACGTGGTGGGCTACAGAAATTAAGTGAGGTATTGCCTAGAGTGTGATGCTGCTAAGGTGAGCTGGTGCGGGACTCAGGGATTAAAGCGTGAGCCCAAAGTGTGTGTCTTATGCTGTGAAGTCATGTGCCCTGACCGTTGCACTACAGCTGTGGAAGTAGTGTCACTGATTGAAGGGAGTCTGCTGATGTAGTTGTCTCACAGAGTTGGGGATCACTGCTATTCAGGACTCAGGACACTTTACACATGTGGGATCGGCTTGTCTTGAAGACGGTTAGTGGCACCAGTGTTCCACAGTGTAGGCCAGAAGTAGCGGTGAGCAAGGGCCCACAGTTACGTGCATATGTTGGTGGCCCCACCGGCCTGCATAGTGTAGGTTCAGTGTCGCTACTAATCTTGAATTGTGAACCGTGTAACCCCAGTGTAGGGTCAGGCAGCAGTCAGGATGGGCGCACAGCTGCGTGGCGTTGAGTTGAGCTGCACAGTTAGTTGCACCTGGAGCACTCAGCCTGTGCGCACCCAGCGATGACACATGGTCCCGGCGGGCCACACTGGGAGCAATGTCTTGCCTTGATAAAGCCACGTGGCGATCACTTACGGTGCAGTGAGTTAGTAGTACCTGAAGCACACAGCGTGTGCACATTTGAAGTACTGAAATCTCACCAACCCCCAACTGATTATATTCACATTACCAAATATCATTCATCAATAACCAGTCGATTGGCAGTGTAGAAAGTTCAAGCGTTTATTAGCCAAATAATACTCTGCCAGATGAGCTTCCAGCGACCTCACTCCCCGAGGACCGCCGAGAGGACTGCTGGCACATTGTCAGGTCAACACATATATACTATCACAATTTGCAACCGTTACCTAATATGGAAAAGTACAAGTTGGTACAGGAGGTGGCAAGAGATATGCGCATATATGGAACACAAAGCTTCTATCTGAGCTCAGTATAGCAAGGTCACGCTGGTCGACTCCCTTCTGGTAGTTTCGGTGAGAGTCCGCACATCGCTTGCAAGAATGTGCTTATCTAGGCGGCCCCCTCCTTGACGGGCCCAAAAGCAGAAGCAGCTGCTCGTTACATATGTTAAGCTATTTCTCATGAGAACAGGGAGACGTGAAAATGCAGAGCCATGGAGGTTTTAAACAAACAGCATTACGGATTGTCTAACTAAAATGGTGCCGGTCCTACTGAGTGGCGCTAACCTATTTACAAGGTGGGGTACGAATATGAAGGGTGACAGAGTATAACTAACAGGGTGTCTGGTGCCATAGGAGCCTGTATAGCATGTTAATTAGTTGCATCACGCTGAACACTGACTAGGTAACCACATTCTATGCCCCCGGGTAAGGCCTAATTGAATTCCTATTCCTCAAACCCTACTTTTAGCGTGATGAAGCTAATAACAGAGGACACTAATCATCGAAGAGATCTTCGTCGATTGCCATAAGTTCATGGACCTCTTGCTGAAGCATCTGAGCTTTGGTGGGGGTCGCAGAAGGGGTGGCAGCCGCTGTTAATCTAGAGGCACAATACGAACAGCACGCAGGACCGCACTGTAGACAGAGACAGCAGGCAAAAAGGATACCTGCTGCTCTACCCAGAATTAGTAATACCTTCCAACCCCAAGTACCTAGGAGGCCCCAGAACCACCCCGACAGGGACCAGGACCCATTTTCTACATGCAACTCTGCTGCTATGCGATGGAGCTTCTGAATGGCCAAATGAACCGTAGGGGCGGAGTCTGGAATGTAAACACAGCAAGAGCTGCCGATCACCCGGCATGCACCACCGCGATCAGCTAAGATAACGTCTAAAACCATTCAGTTCTGAAGAGAAACGAGTCTTGTAGCCTGAAGCTCTTCCGTAAGGTTAGTCATTATATCAGTAGTGATGTTAATGACATTTTCTACTATCCTAGATAGTCTCCTAATCTCTCGGCTATTAAATATCGGACCCCAGAATGGAACCAACCCCTTAGTGAAATCTGTGAACTGCTGCAGGGAGGTGTCTGTCTGATCAACTTCAGTCATTGAAAGCTGTCTTCGTTGCCTGTGAGGGGCCAGTTCAGAGGTATACAACTGATGCGTTTTATGATAGTCGGGTGGTGCAATGTAGACTGGTGGATACAGAAAGGACAGATAACACTGACCGGCCCAACCCCTAGGTAGCCAGGTATAAGCATTCTCTCCCCAGACGAAATACACATTCGGGGGTGTCAGCAGAGGGGGGCTACTAAATATTCTCAGATTATACGTATAATTACACAGACTAATACCAACTTGCACATGACCTGTACCTTTGATGCAGAAGGGGGAAGAGGTGTTCAGAATAGGAATAGGCACAACACGTTCACTGGTAACATTTCTTGAAATAAACTGTTGAAAATATTGCGAATCGTTAAAGCTGGCAAAATCAAACAATTCATCTATCAGCCAAGTATCATTTATGTTATCTGTATAGACATTCATACAGGCACTAGGATCCAAGGATCCTTCCCCATCATTGCCCTCGGGATCAAAACCTTGATGCGTCTCAATGTAGGCCAAAACCAGGTCATAGTCCCTCTCAGAGTACTGTTTGGGATGGGCCACATAATGGTTATACATAGCAGATAGCATTTGGAACCAGGCTTCACAACTACCTAGGAACGACAGAGGCAATGAAAGGAACAAATCATGCTTATGCATAACAGATGGCAACAACCCACAGACCCAACATTTCGTCATATTCGTGGTACTGTGAGTCTGGTGAAGCATTTCAATAAAAACATTCTTAGCATAGGTCTGAAGGTGTCTTTTTCTTTATGTGGTGCTAAAGTGAACATAAAGTGTTCAGGGGGAGCAGCAGTCGACATCATCATTGATTGCATTGGGTGTTTATATTCTAAGTATATGAAACCCCCCATAAAGATTGCTAAAATAACTGCAATGGTAACTACGAAAGCTATTTTCACACGCATGGTCCAAGTAGAAAACATTGGTTCGTAAAAAGGCAAATATCTAGGAGCAAAAGGGAGTTCTTCCTCAAGTACAATACGACCAAAAGGGTACATTCCTAGCTAAAAGTTCAAAGTAGCTAAGCTGGGTCAAAACAACCTTCCTGCCAGAGGGTTCTTCTCCCTGTGTCCTTTAAAGCCTCACAGGCAGACTTATATACACATCCAATGACGTCCCACGATGCAGATCTTCCGAAAGGAATTTACTCAAACAACCTGGCCAGTAATAAGAACAGAGTCTTTCTTTCTGAACAGAGCACAATATCAATGTTCCAGCTCTCAACGAGTTCAGTCCAGTGTCTCGCTCAGTACCACAGATTAGAATCTAGCAAACCCTACTTTTATCCGACTCTTTCCTTATCTCCTACCGGTGTCATCTGAGGTACTGTGATGTTTTCTTGGCCGCAGGTTGTAACGGACATGACCGGGCACTTCCTGGTCAGGAAACAACAAAGGGGAAGGTGCAATACCTTCATCAGAACTACTGCCGACCAGATCAACATGGACAGGGCCAGGGGCAATTGCCGATCCTCCAGAGACTGCCCTGACCGGCCCTATCTTTCCTTCAGCTCCGATTTCACGAGCGTCGGAAAACGGTATCAAGGCAACAGCTCTTTCACCCTCTTGAGTCAGGATTCCATCAGGGTGTCGCCGGTCATAAGGGAGTGGAAGAGGGATTCTTATTAGGTGCGACAAATGGATCCAGTGTCGTTTTCCATCCACCTTCACCGCCGTCCGTGTGGCCAACAGTATCTGATGTGGCTCAGACCATCTCGGAGTCAAGCTGGAGTCCCGAACGTATTTCTTGACCAGCACCCTTCTGGCCGGGCTCCAAGCGATGTCCGGGGCCCTCTGGCAGGGGTTGCAGTACAGACGCTACCTGCTGATGAATAGAACAAAGGTCTTTAGTCAGAGTATACAAGTAATCGATCAACATAGGATATTCAACATCAGTAAATGATCTTGGCCTAGGCACGCCCCACACATTAGCGGGTCGCCCAAAGACTATCTCGTAGGGAGACAAGCCAGAAATTGAATGAGGAGTGACCTGTAGGGACATAAGAGCTAATGGGAGGGTGTCAGGCCATTTCAAACCAGTGCTCTCTTGGATCTTTGCCATTTTTAATTTTAGTGTTCCATTATATTTCTCAACTAATCCTGCTGATTGGGGGTGTCTAGCTGCATGAAACTTTTGTTTTATCTGGAGCCCATTGCATATACATTGCACAAGGGCCCCATGGAAATGCCCGCCGTTATCAGACCAGATCAAGCGAGGCAATCCGAAGCGTGGGATAAACTCCTTTATAAGGGCTTTTGCGGTGGCTAGGGCAGTATTTTCTTTCGTAGGGTACGCCTCAACCCACTTGCTGAAGGCACACACCACCACCAGTACATATTTTAGGTTATTAACACGCTCCATATGGATGTAGTCCATCTGGAGTACCTCAAATGGCAATGTCGGGGGTGCAAAATTCCCACTCAAAACAGGTTCTCCTTTCCCCGGGTTATGCTGCAGGCAAACCATGCAATATTGAACAAAACGTACAGCTGTTCTCTGTATATTGGGGTTATTCCAAACTGGATCCAACAAGGCACAAATGCCTTTAGCTCCAACGTGGACTGGTCCATGGGCCATAGTAACGACAGCCTGTACCATGGCATTGGGCCACAACCATCGCTGCTTGTCTGTCAGATCCACCCACCAATTATTCTCATCCAATCTTCCTACTTCCTGCTCCCATCTGTCTAACTCCACTGAAGTTGCTTCTTTCTGAATTTCTCGCACACTTTCAATAGTATTATCGAACAGGTCGGACTCCCCCACCCACCTTGCAGAGGAGTTCACATACATAGAAGACACCATGGACTGGGCTGTTTGTTTAGCTACCTGGTCCGCAAAAGCATAACCCTCTCCCACTTCATCCACCACTGTTTTATGTGCACTACATTTTACGATTGCTACTTTCTTGGGGAGAGCCA
Source organism: Lissotriton helveticus (assembly GCF_964261635.1). Taxonomy (NCBI): domain Eukaryota; kingdom Metazoa; phylum Chordata; class Amphibia; order Caudata; family Salamandridae; genus Lissotriton; species Lissotriton helveticus. The sequence goes on from NC_136069.1 coordinate 1,280,219,187, forward strand.
AAGCTGCAAGTAATCGTAACACCAGGGGTCCATGCTGTATCTTCTGACCATGATAGGTGAGAAACCCTCGTTCCCTCCATAACCTCCCAAAACTATGGGCCACGCCAAAGGCGTACTGACTGTCCGTGAATATGTTGACCTCTAATCCCTCACTTAACTCACAGGCTCGTAATAAAGCCATCAACTCAGCAACTTGGGCTGATCGATGGGGTATTCGGAATGTTTCAATTATTGTTTTTAGAGTGGTAATTGCATATGCAGCTGTCGTTGTGCCATCTGCTAATTTGAAACAAGAACCGTCCACATACAATTCCCCTTGGGGGTCAGATAAGGGAATGTCTGTGAGATCGATTCTTCCCTTCGTTTCCTCTTCTGTCCTAAAAATACAATCATGGACATCATTCGCCTGTTCCCCCGAAGGGAGGGGTAACAGCGTAGCCGGATTCAATGTGGCACAACGCTTAATGGTTACATGTGGAGCAAACAAAGTCAATTAATAACCCGTGAGGCGCGCGCTTGTCAGATGCTGTGTCTTGGTTTTATTTAACAATGCATCTACAGCATGCGGCACCATCACGGTCAGATTAGAATTTAGAACAAGCCCTTCTGATTGCCTGATGGCCGCCGCTACAGCCGCAGTGGCCCTCAGGCAACTGGGAAGCGCTCTTGCCACGTTATCCAATGTGGCTGAAAAATAGGCACACGTTTTTGCCTACCACCAAAATCCTGTGTCAACACTGAAAGCGAACAACCGTCGACCTCGTGCACATATAGTACAAAAGGTTTACGGTAGTCAGGAGTACCAAGAACAGGAGCATAAGACAGAGCAGATTTCAGAGAAGCAAAGGCGGACTGACATTCGTCAGTCCAAGGGAGGGGTTCATGCACATCTTTAGTGGTTAAGAGCAAGAAGAGAAAAATTAGGGATCCATTGACGACAGTAAGAGGTAATGCCAAGAAAAGCACGGACTTCACGTTGAGTACAAGGTACAGGCATGTTAGAGATGGTAGTAATTCGTTCAGGTGATAGACGCCTACCCTCCTTCGATAGTAAGTGGCCTAGGTAGGTCACTTCCTGTCGACAATATTGGAATTTGGACAAGGAAACTTTATTACCTCTGTCCGCCAGATGGTGCAATAATTTAACTGTGGCATCTTTCCAACCTTCTTCAGTGTCAGATGCGATCAACAAATCATCAACGTATTGCAAGAGTACGCTACCATCCGGCAAGGACAGGTCATCCAAGACTGCCTTAAGGGCTTGGCTATAGATGCTAGGACTTTCGGTATAACCTTGAGGAGCGCGACATAATCTGAAGCTTCGACCAGATAATGAGAAGCCGAAGATCTGCCTGCTATCAGGATGGATAGGGATGCTAAAGAAAGCGTTCTTCAAATCGATCACAGAGAAATACTTAGCTGTGGGAGGTATCATAGTAAGGATGGTAGTGATGTCAGACACTACTGGGAATTGGGGCACCACTATCTTATTAACTTCCCGTAAGTCAATCACAAAACGATATATATCAACGTTTTCAGATGTCCCTGTCTCAGAAGCTTTTTTCAAAATAGGCAGGATAAGGCTATTACAGATGTTCGATGCCGTTTCTTCCACCACCCCTTTATCAATCAAATCCTGTATTGTAGAAAGCAAAGCTCGCTCTCCCGCTGGGGAGATCTTGTATTGGGGTATGCGAGGTAACCTAACACCGGGTTTCAATGTAATACGGACACGAGGGATATCCAGTTTACCGACATCCGTATCTCCTGTTGCCCACAAACTGGGCGGTATGCCCGCGAATTCAGACGGCAATGGGTCATTTTTAGCAAAACATTGTCTTGTGCTTACATCGGGATTTTGAATTGTCAAATAAACACCATCTGGGGAGCAGTGTATTTTCGCTTTCAATCTTTTTAGCATATCCAAACCCAAAAGATTCTCCCCGCAACTGGAAGTTAAAAGGAAGGGAGAATCCATGGTAGATGGGCCAATCATAAAGGGAAGAGGCTGAGAGATGGGGCTGACCACAGGAACTCCTGAAAATCCCACTGAAACGTTATTCTGCCCAGACAGAGCGGCCCCTGGGACCAACGAGCGAGCAACCGAACTATTCATTGCTCCTGTGTCAATCAAGAACTTATCGGTGGTCCCCATCAACTCCCCTGTCACATAGGGTCTTTGTTGATTGACCGGTATCAACACTTGGCCCCCACTCTGTCCTTGGCTGTCCTATACATCTCCAAATTTATCCTGATCTTCGTAACCATAATCCTCATTGTAGTATTGCCTACCTTGGGGTTTAGCGAAATGATTTCGCCCGTGGTCTCCCTGCGCTGCTCCTTCCCTGTGCATATCACTACGATCTGGGCCGCCTCGTCTTTGACCCCTTCCTCGGACAGCTCCGTTCTGTTCTAACAGCAACGGACACTGATCTCTCCAATGGCCCTCCTGTCTACAATACGCGCACTGATTGGGTCCCCATCGGGAGGTCTGACCCCCTCCTCCTCCTCTGGAGACCGGCCCGCTGGACACGGGCCCTCTGGCGCCTCTTCCTGTCCCTCAACCCCTCATCACTTGCTGTAACAGCACTCGAGTTTTAAGGTCCTTAGCTTTCTTTTCAACCTTATCCTTACTCTCGTTTTCCCTATGTTCGTAATACTGGGCCATGCTTAATATGATAGAAGGGGAGGACATAGTCCACGTACTTTCGGGAGCTTGCAGTCGGGCTGAAATCACAGGCATCAGATTTGTTACAAATCTATTTACAAACAGTCGTATTCCCCCCTTTGCTAGCGAGGTCCTGACCACTAAAATCAATGAAAGTTCCCTCGAATCTAGTAAAGAAATCGGAGACACTTTCGTCTTTCTTTTGCCTGCAAGCAGTCAGTTTATCCCAATCCACCTTTCGCGGAGGGATCAAGGTATGCATATAAGCTATAATCTTTGCTGGTAAGGCAATTATCTCAGCCTTCGGCTTATCCCCTACTTACGGTCTTGATCCCATGCCTTAAGCTCCTCCCAGGTATCCCCCAACTTGGCCGCATGGGGAGTATCATGGACCTGCAGCCATATATCTACGGGAAACAACAATCCGAAAAATAACTCAATATCTGCTAGAGTCATGACAGCGGAAGACGCTGCCTCCGTTAATTCCTTATAGTAGGCAGTGGGGTTCTTACGGGGGTCGGGAAGTTGTGCTTTTAAAGCCAATACTTCACTTCGTTTCCATGGTGTGTACACCCATTGTTCTTGAAACCTGGCTTCTACTCTGTTCCGGGTTATTGCATTTTGATCATTGCGCAATTCAGGAATTTCGGGATGATAAATGAGGTCCACCTCCCTCATGGGGTGCTGGGACCCCAGCTCAGGGAACCTTGAGAATAGTCTGGCTCGATAACTCACCAAAGTGTCAACATTCTTATGCACTTCTTCTGGCCTTAATTCGAATCTATGGGCATGGTCCTTAATATCATACAGAATCTTCAGGGCCAATCCTGTTTCCCTAAAACTATGATCCCAGATTTCAATAAGAAATCGGGACATGTGTTGCAGGGCAGTCTGTTGCATCACTGGCTCAAAATCTTTCATAGTACTTCATATATCGGTCAAAGTATATATATCCCTGGACATCCATCTAACTGCTTGATCGGCTTATGCTTCCTTCTCTCCATAGCCCACAGACCCTCTCGTAAATAGTCGCCTGATGTGCGAGCCCTCGGGATCCCCAATCGGAGCCCGACTCCTGCTTTCGGGGGTCGTGCTGGCTGACTGGGAAGTCCCTATGGGGCTAGGCATTGTTAATACCATCGGGGAGACACCCGCTGCTCCAGGGGACTGCCGTGTGTCAGGGATCAGAGTGGCTAAGTTCCTAGCAGAGGAAGCAATGGTGCCAGGCACATCTGTGGGAGCCCGGGGCGGGTCTCCCCCTTGAGCCGGCGCTACAGGGGCTGTGGGTGTCAAGAGAGGCACCGCGGGATATATACGCTGTGGAGCATATGGCGGAGGGGGGCGAACGTCCAACAGATCTTCTATCTCATCCTCGGCTTCCTTATGGGCAACATAACTCTTATCTACCTCAAACCGAAATTGTCTATCTAGGTACTCAATGTTCTGCTCGGTCTCGTTTTTGTCATGCTCAATTGCTTTCTGAGTAATGGTCTGTCCTTGCTTCATTTTTACTAATTTCTCGGCCCTCATTCTCCTACGGGTGGCCTCTTTCTGCCATGTCCTCAGGGTATCGAACATGGACTGTCTGCTGCGTTTCGCAAACAGACGCTCCTGCAAATAATTGATATTTTTCTCGTCGAAGGACCCTGTTAATGGCCACTGCAATTCTACGTTATCCTTGATGTACTTGTGCCATATACGATTAAACACCAAGGGTCCAATCCCGTGCTTACAGTACAAGTCATGACTGGGAGTACCTTCCGGAGGTGCTGGCTGACTCTCATCTAATCTAGTGCTATTTTGGCTGGTACAGCCAAAACATAGTTTACTGAAGCACGGCATTGCTTTGCTATGTTCTAGTTGTAGCTGTGGAAGGAAAGAAGGCAAGTTATTATTTACAATACTCTCACACACATGGCCATGTCCAATATTCACTCAAACACTCATTCATATTCCAAGAAACATATGACAATCCTAAATATAGGCAAACAGAACATAGGCAAACAGAGACAGAACACAGATAAAAAAAATACAGCCAAAACAAACCGACACAAACCAATGCTAGCCCAAATCCAAGAAACGGAGCCCGTCGACTCTCGTCTGTGGAGAACCGGTATATTCCAAAGTCAAAGAACCAAAGGCCAAAACAGCCTTACCATAAGGGCTGCCTAGAGATAGCCACGCAGGTTTTTTTAAGACCACAGACCGACCTACCGACCATCCAATGGCCCCCTTGGTTCACCTCCCGGACTATGCTGGCTTAGCCTGCTTTTTCAAGCACCGCTCCAGATCTGTCCAAGTGCTACCCAAGTATGACCATCAGCATTTCAGAGGGTGATCCGGCCAGGTGTGAACTCTTCACAAGTCACACTTAGGCGTCGGAGTCATATCTCTATCAAATACAAAAATAGGGGCTTCCGCCCGTGCAGTCTCACTATTGCCCCGTCAGACCCCTTTCCAAAATACCGAGATCTCCGTGGTCTATGACCACCAAATTCCAAAACCAAATGCAGAAGGATATCCGACATGAAACAGAACAAATCACTCACCTGGTGCACTCAGGCCCGATTGCAAATATCTCCACTGCCAATCGATCTGTTCTTCCGGGTTTCACCCGTAGGACTCCGGCGTGGGGTCACTAGCAGCCAAGGCCTTTCCCGATCGGAAAAGCAGAGCAACCCTTTCTCTTTGGTCAGTCCACCCCCTGACCAAGAACACTCCTCGTAATGTCCCGTTATTTTCCAGATACGGAGGGACGACCCCTACGCGGAGTCCCAGCGGAGTCGCCAACTGAAGTACCGAAATTTCACCAACCCCCAACTGATTATATTCACATTACCAAATATCATTCATCAATTAACAGTCGATTGGCAGTGTAGAAAAATCAAGCGTTTATTAGCCAAATAATACTTTGCCAGAGGAGCTTCCAGCGACCTCACACCCCGAGGACCGCCGAGATGACTGCTGACACATTGTCAGGTCAACACATATATACTATCACAATTTGCAACCGTTACCTAAGATGGAAAAGTACAAGTTGGTACAGGAGGTGGCAAGAGATATGCCCATATATGGAACACAAAGCTTCCATCTGAGCTCAGTATAGCAAGGTCACGCTGGTCGACTCCCTTCTGGTAGTTTCTGTGAGAGTCCGCACAGCGCTTGCAAGAATGTGCTTATCTAGGCGTCCCCCTCCTACAACCTTGACGGGCCCAAAAGCAGAAGCAGCTGCTCGCTACATATGTTAAGCTATTTCTCATGAGAACAGGGAGACATGAAAATGCAGAGCCATGGAGATTTAAAAAAAACAGCATTACGGATTGTCTAACTAAAATGGCGCCGGTCCTGCTGAGTGGCGCTAACCTATTTACAAGGAGGGGTACGAATATGACTTTCATAAAGGGTGACAGAGTATAACTAACAGGGTGTCTGGTGCCATAGGAGCCTGTATAGCATGTTAATTAGTTGCATCACGCTGAACACTGACTAGGTAACCACAATCTATGCCCCCGGGTAAGGCCTAATCGAATTCCTAGCAACTGAAATAGCTCCCTCTTGACCTATAAATACATTTATCATTGGAGTAGTCTCTCAAACACAGGGCATGTACCAACAATGTCTACTCAAAATGTGAATTGTTTTTCATTTTATTTCATTTTCAGTGAAAAAGTCAATTTTTTCATTTTTATCATAATTTTCAAGTGTAACAATTATAAAAATATATACATATTACAAAAAGGCTTCAGAAACAATTATTTTTCACCATATCGAAGCTATGCATATATGTCTATTTAGGTTCATGAAAACACAATTAAATATATACAACACAGGTAAAGAGCCACACACGCACAACACATACATACTACCTAAGCATCCATCCCATCACAAAAACAACAACAACCACACACAACCATACAACCACACACACACAACCACACACAAAACCACAACCACACACACAACTACAACCAGACACACAACCACACACACACACAACCACACACAACCACACACAACCACACACACACACCCACACACACAACCACACACACACAACCCCACACAACCACACACACAATCACACCGACATACACAATCACAACCACAAACACACGACCACACACACAACCACACAACCAGCCACACCCACACACACAACCACACCCACAACCACACCCCACCACACCCACAACCACACCCACAACCACACACACAACCACACACACAACCACACTCTGGGTCGCTTGTGGCTAGAGTGGGTGGTGGCAGCTCCTACTTGACCCCGTTTGCACTTCAGTGGCAGTCGGTGCTCTGGATCGCTTTTATTTTTAATTCTGTCATCATTACTGCTGTATTTTAAATTGTGCTCGAGACTCATGCTAAGGCGCTTGCGCTCACTTTTTAATTATTTTCTCTTGACTGCCAACATAACCTGCCAGTGTTAATACTGTTTACCTGTGCTCCCCACTATTTTGGTGCAGAAGGTGTGCCTCCCGTGCCCCGTTCCACCGTGGCTTGCTGTGCCGATTATGTGGAGAGCAGACGGCCATCTTGGGGGTAAACCTGGATACCGGCTCGACTGGTGGCAGCGGTTTAGCTGGGGGAGGGAGTGTTTCGCATAAATTGCACATACTATCCCAGACGCGCTGCAGACGTGCACAGTGAGCGTGCTGCCGGCAGGCAAAAGGCGCGCTCAAGGTAAGCCTGTCCGTGCCCTGGGCGCGCCTAGCGCCAGCCATGCTGCCCGATTTTCCTCAGAGCAGTCGGGAGGTAAGATGGTGTATAATCGTGCGGAGATTATGGCGCTTAATACCGTGGAATGCAGGGGCGTTACGCGGTGGGAAGCTCTGGATAGTTCTTCCAGAGTGTGTCCCGCTTGTAAATTCTGCTTTCAGCAAACGATTGCAGCTGTTCCTGCCTCCCAAGCTAGCATTACGACCATGATCTCTACGGCACTTATAAATGCCCGATCCATGGTCAAACATGCTGCCGATATTTTTGAGCTTTTGTCGGATGGCAGACTTGATATTTTATTTATCACTGAGACATGGCTAAACAATTCTTGCGCTCCGGTGATTGAGCTTGCCAATCCTAGATGCTTTAAAATCATCCGGGCTGATCGCCTAGCTGGGAGAGGAGGGGGATCAGCATGGGTGTTTAGGGGCATCTGGTCCTTCTCTAGTGAGGTGTCTGAGGAACTGGGTGAGGATGAGGTTTTGCATTTCTCTCTCATTCTCTCCCCCCACTTCACACTGGGAGGCACGCTGGTGTATCTCCTCCTGGTCCGCCTGGGGCCTTCCTCAATGTCTTGGAGGATGTTATTATACCAGGTGCCCTGCGCTTTCCTAAGTTTTTACTACTGGGGGACTTTAATGTCCACCTGGATGCTTATGAAGCACCTGATTCAAGAAGTCTGCTGGAATCTTTTAACTTAGCTCAGCGAACTCAGTGGGTTAAGATGCCAACACACTCAGGTGGACACCTATTGGATTTAGTCTGCTCCAATTTTTACTTATTTCCATCTGATCCAGAATATGTTACTTGGTCAGATCACCATCTGATTAGGTTTTCCTGGTTTTTAGAGAAGCCTTTTTGTACCTCTGCTCCTTCTTTTGGCGTCCGTCCCCAGAAGATTAGTCTCCCAGCACACTCTGATGCTTTACTTCAGGTCCATCCAACATTGGGCTTGGATTTGACTGGGGCAGTGTCGAGCTTTAACTCCGGGATTGGCCGTGGGGTTAGTTCTTCCGTCAAGCCTGCTGCTAGTTTCAAAAATCGTTCTCACCCCTCAAAACCCTGGTTTTCAAACGCTTTGAAAGAACTGAAATAGGGCTGTAAAAAACTGGAGCGCTGCTGGAGGTGCGAATATTGCCCCCTGGCCAAGGCGACTCTTCGTGCTGCCCAGAGGGAATACTATTCTGCTATCAGGATAGCGAAAAGTAACTATTATGCTGGTAGGATTACTAAGGACAACAACAACAGCAAGGACATTTTTGCCATTGTTAAGAGCTTTCTCTCCCCCTGTGCCGAGCAATTTACGCTACCTTCCTCGGATCACTGGTGTGAGGACCTGTCTTCCTTTTTGTTGATAAAATAGCTGGGATTCAGGATAGCCTGTGCGCTGCTCTTTCCGATCAAAGGAGCGCTTCCTTGGCATCCCCACTGACCCTTAGCCCCCCTGCCAACCTGTTTAGACAGTTTTTGCCACCAGCTGAGTCTGACATTATAGCTGTTCTGAAATTCCTGAAATCCGGGTCCCCTACTGAGCCCTGCCCAGCTCGTGTTTTAGGTGGGGTGGCAGAGGTGGTTAGCTCAGAGGTCACTGAGATCATCAATCTCTCCCTTGAGACGGCCACCGTTCCTACGTGCTGGAAGCAGGCCAAACTCCTACCCCTTCTCAAAAAATCGGGGCTAGATCCATTGGTTTCATCTAACTATCATACCATTTCTCTCCTGCCAGTTTTGGCAAAAGTTTGTGAGAAGGTGGTATTTCGCCAGTTGGAGGCCTTTGTGGAGGCATCAAATGCTTTGCACCCTGCTCAATCTAGGCTTTGTGCTTCATACAGCACTGAAGAGGCACTGGTCGAAATGTCTGAGGATATCAGGGAGTGCCTAGATGGAGGCGGCAGGGCGGCCCTGATTTTGTTAGACCTCTCTGCCGCCTACAATACGGTGCCCCATCATCTTCTTCTCACCCGGTTGTCATCCATCGGTATCATCGGCCCTGCTCTCGAGTGGTTAACATCGTTCCTGGACAACCGGACTCAGCAGGTCTGGGTGCCCCCCTATTCGTCCTCAGCCAGGATACTCTCTACCGGAGTGCCACAGGGGTCCACTTTAAGTCCTAAGCTCTTTAATATTTATCTGACCCCCTGATCTTTTTAGCTGAGGAACTGGGTGCAAAAATGATAGCCTACGCGAACTACACCCAGTTATTATTTACTTGGCAGGGCTCGGTTCTGGATACTACGATTGCTCAGATCTGCCTTTCATCGGTCTTCCGCTGGCTTGCACTTGCCCAACTGAAGTGCAATGAAGGAAAATCGGAAATACTCCTTTATGGCCAGTTTCCTGCCACCTTTAGAGAATCACTGTGGCCGCCCAATGTGCCTTGCCCCAACTCTGTAGGAAATCCGGCAAAAAACTTGGTGGTTTGGTTTGGGGAAAACCTAAAGTTTGATGTACACATTAAAAAACTAACTGGAGTATGCTTTGGCACCCTAAGGCTCTCCGAAGGTTCTTTCCTTTGCTTCCGAGGAAGGCCAAAGAAATGGTAGCGTGTGCCCTCATCCTCTCTCGCCTCGACTACGCCAATGCTCTGTTCATTGGTATCCCGGCTTATCTGGTCAAGCATCTCCAGATCATGCAGAATGCTGTGGCTAGACTCCTATTTAACATCTTGCGGAGATCTAGTGTCCGGCAGCATCTGCGTGATCTGCACTGGCTCCCAGTGGCCCAGCGGGTGCTGTTTAAGACCCTTATATTATCTCACAGGGACATTCACAGTCAAGGGCCATTATACTTGAGGTGCCGTTTCATCCTGTAAACGCCGAACCGCCCCCTCTGGTCCGCCACTCAGTGACGGCTGGCCATCCCACGGTTTCGAAGGGTGCGCTTAGGTGGACAATCTATCTTTGTGAAAGCTGCGGCTGCCCTCCCTGTGGAGCTTCAGGTCATTCAGGACTTCAAGCTTTTTAAAAAATCACTCAAAACGCACCTTTTTAAAATGACCAAGTAACTTTCTTCTCTTTCTGCCCACTTTCTCACTGTATGTGCACGCACCAGGATACTCTTGAGTATTTGAGCGTGCTACAAAACCCTCTATAGCATAGCATAACATAACACCCACAACCACACACACACAACCACACACACACACACAACCACACAACCAAACACACAACCACACACACAACCACACAACCACAACCACACACACAACTACAGCAAAAAGTTTTATGAAATATTGACTCTTTTAAAAATTCTGATTCCACCATAAATCGAGACCTCCACAACACCCTATTTTTTGGGCTGTCAGCTGTGAAAAGGAGACCAATATTACCCCCATTTTTAACATTCTGTATCCTCGGTTCAATTCTGGGGTGCTTTTTTAACTTTTCCCTAGTTCATTGCGAATGTTACCCTCACTAATCCAAATTGTGTTAGCTTTGGCTTATTTGCAATGTAAACTTTATCTCAAAAAGTTACTGTAACAAGCTGCAGGCCCGCTACGGAAGCCCATTCATTTGCTAATTATTTTCCACATGAGGTTGCAAGCCCATAAAGTGGAGTATTCAGAATTTTGAATAGTTTCTTGTTTGAAGATGTTACTTTCTCCTGCGCACCCCACTCCTGTACTGAGGGTCATGAGTGACCTGGCACCCGCCTTTCAGAGGTTCTTGCATCCACCCAAGTCTGGTCTGGCACTGGTGCGTCCCAGCCTGGCACACACCGGGTGATGATCTCGGCACCTCCTTCTAGACCCCAGCTTACTACTATTTGCAGTCCTTCACTCACCTCTCACCTCCCTGGCACTCACCCTTCACCCCTCAGGCCAGGCAGTCACTCCTCGTCCCTGGCAATCACCCTTCTCCCTCTGTGGCACTCAGCATTGACTCTACATGACACTCAAATGTCACCTTCCTGACACTCAGCCATGCCCTTCCTGGCATTCACTACTTGCCCCCTTGGCACTCACCCTTCACCTCCATGGCACGATCCCTTTATCTCCCTGGCCTGTCAGCTACCCTTCACCCCTTCCACTTAACCCATCCCCTCCCTGGCACTCACCCTTGACCCTCCTGACTCTTACGTCTCACCTCCATGGCACTCAACCTTCATCTCCGTTGCACTCACACTTCATCCCCCTGACCTGGCACTCGAACTTCACATCCATGGCAGGAGCCCTTCACCCCCCTGGCCTGGCAGCTACCCCTCACCCCTGGCACTCATACTTCCCCCTTCTCAGCACTCACCCTTCCCCTCCCTGGCACTCACCCTTGACCCTCCTGACTCTTACATCTCATCTCCCTGGCACACACTCCTCACCTCCCTGCCACTCACCCTTCACCCTCCTGGCACTAGCCCGTTTTCCCCCAAGAACAAAAAATAACAAGCATTGGCATAGCCAATAGGTCTCGCCTTTGAGACCTTATAAGTGTTTAGCCACACAACAGTTGATGTTGCTGCACCAAGAATATTGTGCTGCATAACTAAATACTTAGAAGGTCCCAAAAGCGAGACCTATTGGCTATACCAAAGCTTGTTTATTGTTCTAGTCTGAACATGTGCGCAATTATTTAAAATGTCAGTACTATTTCCACATAGTCATACCAGCTCAAATACTTTTCTATGCGAAAATAAGTTCATAATTTATTTTTTAGCATCAAGGCCATAAAGTGCATGTGCATTGTTAGAGTCTTAATCCAACTTTAGCCCTTATAAGACTCACATTAAATAAGAACCTACTAACACTAAAAACTATTTTTTGGGATGTGTCTGTTTTTAATATTCTTCCTGCATCTAGGCAGGTTCTACTGTTCATATTACGGCAAATGGGTTTAATCCATTTGTTCCTTGGTTTGCCGTATACCGGGCAGAAGAATAATATATGTAGATAGTTCTTCTTCGATGCATTTTGACATACTTCACAGAATTAATTGCTATTACTACCACCGTTTATTGCCCATTTTGATGTGTTTGTGTTAATATATAACACACCATACCTGAAATTCATATACAAGGCTTTAGCTAGTTGTGGACGTATCTCATCCTAAAAGGATTCAAAACTCGCTACCTCCTTGAAAAGAAGAAACTTGGTTGTTAGTGTTCCATTGTCTGTACTGCGTAACACATTATTTTGAATATGGGCCCAAAAAGTGGATTTTAACAATGTTTTGCTAAACATTGTCAACTGTGTTGGAGTTTCCCAAACATGACTCAGGCCCAGTTTATCAAACCAACAAAAAAAAGATTTGAGCCACGGGGTACCCCTGCTCTTGTCAATCTCTAAAATCTCCTATAAACCATCCTTATAATTGGTCAATTTGGGAGTTGACCAGAGCCGTACCCATAATAATAAGGGTCTTAATATTGCATGGTGGTCCATTTGTTTGACGTTTAGATCCATAAAAATGGGAATTAGGGGTGTTCGCACTGGCAAGCTTAACATTCTTCTAAAAAATGTATTCTCATCTAATTCGAAACTCCTTTTGCAATGTGGCCCCCATATTTCAGCACCATATAGAGAAGCTGATTGTACTTTATGTTTAAAGACCTCCAGAGCAGGAGTCAACGCCTTTGATATACTACTCCCATGCTTCTTTATTTTTGGCAACATGTTTTGGAGCTGGATAATCTTATTTTTTTCTAACTGTTGCTTCCAAGATAACTTTGTGTCCAAAGTTATACCTAAATATTTAAAATGGTGAACATACTCTAGTTTTTGGCCACAAACTGCTGCATTCTTTTTAAAAGACTTATGTGGATTTATTGCCATGTACTTTGTTTTGCTGGAGTTTATTTCAAGGCCCTTTTTTTACAGTAAGTGTTAAAAGAATCCAATAGTGATTGTAGACCTTTAGGGGTTTGCGATATTAATATGGTGTCGTCAGAAAATAAAAGTGCTGGCACCAGATCTCCTCTCAGCTTCGGCGAATCATGTGTACATCCAAGCAGATGACTTGGAATATCATTAACATATAGTGAGAATAGGGTAGGCGCCAGTGCACACCCCTGGCAAACACCCCTTTTTACCGGAATGGCCTTAATTTGTTCACCCATCGGACCCCAGCTTACTTTGGCAAAATTGCCCTCATGCAATCTTATTATTTGAGTGAGTAGTTCGGCAGGCACACCTTGATGTTTCAGTGATTCCCAAAATAAGTTCCGGGGTACGAGGTCAAAAGCGGCCTTTAGGTCTACAAAAGCAACATACAAATAGCCCTTTTTTATACTTATATATTTCCAGCATAAACATAAAAATCTGAAAACCTGGTCGATTGTGCTTGTTTTTATTCTAAACACCGCCTGGAATTTTGAGAACACACTGTTCTCATCGAGCCCGTTCATTTAATCTCATTAAAATATGTCTAGAATACATTTTTTGTAAGATGTCATTTAAACACATTGGTCTGTAATTTGCGGGGTCACTACGATTGCCTTTTTTGAAAATCGTAGCAATTTCCACCCCTTTCCATGAATCAGGTATTGGCGAGCCAGCAGCAATTACATTGCATAAATAATTTATATAGGGGCCCCAGACACTGCAGTCGTCCTTCAGCAAATCTTCCGGAATTTTGTTGGGGATTGGAGCTTTCCCTGGCTTAACTGCATTTATTGCCAGTAATGTTTCCTCCATACTGAAGTGAAGATGATTAATAGTAGAATTGAACACTGATATTACAGTACAAGGTGCTTCTAACACGTGTGCATCCACATAGAGGCTAGAAAAATGGCCCTCCCAAGTTTTAGCAACAAGGAAGAGAGCCTTGTCATCCCCATCTGTCTTTTTGCCTTTTGCTACTAAACGCCAAAAACATACTTAGTCTTTGGACTTGGCTGCTTCCATTAAATCTGTCCAAATATTGTCATCCCAAACTTTTTTTGCATAAGCAAGGGTTTGCTTATATGTAGTTATTTTCTCCCTTATAACTGTTATATTATTCTCTTTTATTGACAATATGAGGTCGACCTTTGCCTCACGACACTCCCTATTATACCACTGATTAGCTCCTGTTTTTATACTACTCCACCATGTTCCCTCGATAGTCTACTCAATACTGGTGCTAGTGCGTCCAGCAAAGCTTGATGTACATCCATTATCGAAAATTCTGCTTGTGATGAATCTAAATGAAGCGAGACAGTATCAGCAAAGATGTTTGTTAGAAGGGGGCGATCTCAGAGGGCCAGGTTATGCTCACCCGGCCACCCCGTGACCCACCTCTCCCACAAATAATGCCGAGTCTTAACGTGAGGTCCTCACCGGGGAGGACTTCGAGTCTAGGATCGTACACACTGAGCTCACACCACACTTACGAACGGACACCACACCGTAGGTTTTCAGTAACAAGTTCTTTATGAACAGTAAAAAGGAATCAGCACTCTTATTTACAAGCGATCGAGGGATCGTAAAGTCTCAGGAATTCGGGAAGGGGGAAGCGGGACAGTCTTAGTCTTTAGGCCAGTACGAAGCGTACCCAGCGCACAGCTCACAATCCTCGAGCCGGGGGATACTACAAGGTGATAGTCGTACTGGTTGCTTCACTCACTTCAGGTCGACTCAGGTCGTGTTGGTAGCGCCGATGGTCCAGCCGGACCAGTATACTCCTCGAGCCGCGACGAGGTCAGCAGGGCTCGATCCGGTGGTCAGTTCTTGAGGAGCCGCGACCACGTCCGCAGGGCTCAGGATGTTCCGTGTAGGTCTCTTCAGAGTTCAAGATCGAGCCGCGACGAGGTCAGCGGGGCTCCGATGTTCTAGTTCCGTCTTTACGAGGGTGAGCCGTGACAGCGTCAGCAGGGCTCCGATGTTCCAGTTCGGTCTTTGCGAGGATGAGCCGCGACAGTGTCAGCAGGGCTCAAAGAGTCCGAAGGTTCAGTTTTCCCCAAGGTTCAGCCGCGATCAGATCAGCAGGGCTTTCTTGTCCAGGATACAACTGCCCGCTAGTTGTTGGGCGGGCCTTGATATAGTCTAGTGGCCCTTTGATGTCCGGACCCTCGCAGGCGGAGGTCTCATGTCTTGGAGGCTGGTCGTTGGAGAGGTCCGTCGGTTGGCCCCTTGATCCCTTTGAAGATGCGTCCGGGAATTCCCAGACGCCCAGCAGGGTCTGGAGCCAGCACTCGGGGAGGCCAGAGGTGCGATCGAAACCGGCCCACAGGGGAAGGCCAGAGGTGTGATAGAAACCAGTCTCTCAGGGGGAGGCCGGAGGTGCAATCGAAACTCCCTGTCTTATCTCACTCGGGGAGCCCTCTACCCCCCATCCGGGACTGGAGTGTCTGGAGCCCAAGTTTCGCTGGGGCCGGGGTCAGGCTAGGTCCAGGAGTCAGGGACCTTGGGAAGGGAAAATGGCTGCCGGGGACCCTGTGGGGTGATGCAGGTTCTGGGCGCTCGGAGCAGGGAAGGAGAACGGGGGCATGCGGGGTTGGTCGTTGGTTGGCGGGGTCGTGCCGGGTTTTTGGGAGTACATGGACAGGGCGACCAGGGGCTTCTGGGTGCAGGGCTAGGCTAACGCGGTGCTGAGGAACGGGGGGGAACCACGCCACGAGGCCAGGTCCAACAATGTTATAAATCTGTGTCATGGATTCAGTGGAGATGTTAATTTCCTCATTGTCCAAAATTTTACCTAGGAAAAGGTCAGGTATTAGTGACAAATGTAGGGGACGGTGATCACTATCAGTTCTATTGTCTAATTTGAGATCAGATACAGTTGGCTAAAACTCGACGGATACTAATATATAAACTATTTTACTCTTATAGTTACCTCTACAAAAGGTGGGAGCATTAGGTCTATCTGAAGGAAAGCGGCCATTACAAGCTCTAAGGCCTTGCCCAGTTGTTAATTTCATCATTTGTGTGACTGCTGTGGTGCAATGCACTGTCGGACTACTTTCTAGAGCAGGAATATTATTTATTGTATCTTCATCTTCAAAAAGATCATCCAACCCCAGCACTGGTTCAAATTTACAATCGAAATTGCCCCCTACAATTACCATTGCACCAGGCTCTATTAGGTTAAAAAATGAATCAAGTTGATCTATTTTTAAAGATCCTATTGTAGCTGGGCTTGGCCTAATATAGATGTTAATTAAATATATTACTTTTTAATCCTGTGTTTACATTTTTACACCAATCAAATCCTGTGATGGTATATACAGTACAGCTGATTCCATTTTAAGGGTTATTCTAATCCATATAATAAGACCCCCTGAAGGCCTACCTCTTGATGATGGAATAGCATTTACACTGAAGGTCTTAAACCCTACCCTGTGGGGGATTTCTAGAGCCCAAGTCTCTTGTAAGAGACAAATATCACTTTGCTCTATGTATTCCAGCCATTCCGTGTCTCTAAGGTTCCTGTTAAGGCCAGCTATACTCCAGGAGGTAAGTCATACATTTTTCTGAATGTTTACTCCTGGTTTATCACGTTAAGCCTGTGTGGACTATTCATAGAGTCAAAAGAAGCATTTGTGGGCATGGCTAATAACCGTTGCTGCTGCTCCGCCCCAAAATGTGCATTTAGCTCAGATGCCTTGCAAGAGATTTATCTCCCCCCGTACCTCCTCTCAATGGTATGTATTTCGAGGGCGCATCTGTTCTATACTACTATTTATCTCAATGATTGCAGGAGAGAGTATTTCACCGGCTGTGGGAATTGGTTGTCAGTCCTCGGCATCCAAAGCAGATAATACCTGGAATCTATTTGGGGATGATATCGGAGCTTCATCGTGAACTAATTGCCCGGGATGTGGTTTATAAAAATACCCCAATGGGAGAGCACAAATGCTAGTATTTTGCAAAAAGTCTCCTCTTGGATAATTAGTAATGAGCGGACCATCTGAGGACGGCGAAAATTTACTATTATACAATCGCCGTCTACGTTCTTGGAAGAGTCGTCAACCCACCCTACTCTGTGGACCATCAAAATGTCGTTAATATTTCGTGGTGTAAAGTTTTTATGTTTTGTCAGCCAATAGACTGTCTTATTTCCAGAGTCATCCAGAATTCACTCTGTCCATTTTTTTGTGCCGAACCCCTGCTAAATTTAATACAAAGGAACATGAGGCAGATGGTACTATTAGAACATCCGTACTTGGATTCAAACTTGTGTCTTGTGTGTCTTTTATAACATCGGGACCAAGTCTTTTTATGGGTGCATTTGAAACTTCATGTTTGTGGTCCATAAAGTGTGTTCCCCTTATTTTATCATCCCTATTCTGCACTTTTTCCTGTATGCTTCTTTCTCTGTTATCTCTTTGAGTCATCGGTTTAGCCACAAGAATATCATTTGACCTACTGCTCATTCCAGCTAAGCTAGGGGGCAGAGAGTCCTCTAAATAACTTGGATCACCCACCCTTTCTACAATATCAAGGTAAGTACTGTCTATTCTGTCTCTCAGGTTACCTACAACAATGTTTAGATGGTCAATCTTTTTATCCAATAAGCCACATTTTTTGTCTATTAGATCGTTTGTCTGTGTTAACATAGACACGACTGCTATTTCCAGTAACACAGTAATTGTGCGATCATGAACCCCAGAACATTTTTTTACTATCTTAGGTGTAAGACCGACATCTGCTTCCGTCTGTGTACTAGACGTTTTTACCAACGTTACAGTTTGTTCCTCTACTTGATGGTTTATCTGAGCATTAGACCTTGGACCCCCTATTTTCTTGGTTTTTATGAGGCCCATAACACTTTTCTGCCTCGTTTGAGGAACTTTTCCTTTGGGTTCCTCTATTATTTTTGAAGCTCGGGATCTGGTTCCTATACCCAGAGTTTTATGATCATCTGGTACTGAGTTTGGGGATATAGGGGGTGAATTTGTCAGAGCGGGTGTCGCAGGTCCACTTTAGATTATTATTCGGGGGGTTAATGGAATCTGCTGAACAGATTCATTGGACTGAACAGATTCTTTGGGCTCTATAGTGTTTGCGTCATTATATATTGGAAATTGCGTGGGATCAAGTGACAACTGCCTTTCTGTCATTTGGATTTCTTGTGTCAGCAGAGATTCTGCTCTAATTAAAAAAGCATCTAAGGTGCCTACAGAACCCTTGCGTTTACTTATGCTCCTTAACTATGTGAGCAACAATGGGTCAACAATACAAGAGGAACAATGAGGGAAGCTAAACAAACACTGCAGGGTTACGAAGTGCTTAAAAACCGGTAAAACTGTATGATCAATCTTACCAAACAGTTATATCACAGCCCAATATAACAGAGGGGTGGCCCAGCCCAGCTTCTTCCAGTCCCTGACGTTGCTGCCTACTGTCAATCAAGCACCCCAACTCATGCTACACTCATTTTTGACACCTGTGGCCTGTTATCAACTAAACAAAGGGTCAAGCGGCACAGAACTAGAGCGGGATACTAACCACCCTAGGTTACCCCCGCCCCAACGTGACCAGCCTGGTTTTTTTTATGTAAATACCAAGTTCCTTGGGACTCCACAGAACACTGTGCGGGCGCTTTCTAATGTCAGTAGAGTCTCAATGGTGGGGCTGGGTGCTGTGACGATGACGCGGGGCACAATAATTAGGGAAAGTCTTACCCTCTGGTGCTTCTAAGTTACAGTCACAGCTGCCAAGGGGGGATGGCCCTGCCCTGCCTCTTCCTGTCGATGACGGACGCAGAACGGGCCCGCCCTTCTCCCGGGTGCGTCCCGTGCATGCCCGCTTGCGTCCCTTGCCGCGGGAGTCTGGCGTTGCTCTTAACGCGCCTCCTGCCGCAATTGCAGCATCACTGGGTGCGCGGGCTCAGGGGGATTCTGGGGGATGTAGTCCCCTGGTTCGCGGCAATGGAGGGCTATTCCCCTCACGGCGCTGGATTTGAGGCAGTGGAAGGCCGTTCCCCTCACGGCAGTAGGTAGGAGAGATGGGTTAGGTGGCTATTTCCCTTACGGCAGCAGTAGATACTGCAGGTTGGCATCCCCAGTTCTCAAGCCTTCACTGGCACACAACCAGCGATACACATGTCCTTTTCTCATGAAAAGCAGGGTTTGGCTGCATGGCCTGGCTAAAAGAGAAGGCCCTGCACCAAACCCCACTGTGCAGAGCATCTATCAATGCGCAGAGGGGGTTGGCCACTGGGCCTGTGCTCAGTCTTGCATGGGCATCCCTCGGCAGGCACCCAACATCCACTACACACAAAGTTTGTATACCAAATGTTTACTATTTTAAAATTATGGAGCTGTTAAGATGTGTAAAGGGAATGCTGTATTCATGCAAATGTCTCCCTCTTTACTGTTTTTAGCCCCTTTAAAATTACATTATGCTTTTAATTACTAAATGTCCATACTGCTTCTCACATTTTTAACTTGTGCGTTTCATACTTGTATTAACAGCTCAATGCTCAAAAAGATAAAATTCTGCCTCGAGAATAAACTTTTTTTTAATTTCACGTTACTGGGAATGAGTCGAGACCAATATTCTTGCAACACCTTTTCTGATCATTTGGTTCCAGTGATAGAAATTAAGATTAATTTGCTTAGACTTGAGTATCCCCGCTGGACTTTAGACAAGACCCTTTTAACTGAATAAGAATGGGTCTTGAGCATACGAGTAACAATCAAAGACTTCATGGAAAAAAACAAAGGATCCACCTCTTGCATTTTTGTTTGGGAAGTGTGCAAAGCTTATATTATGTGGAGATAATATCATATAAGGCCAATTTATCAAAAATAAGAAGGACTAGAGCTCTGGCACTACAGGTAATTTTGATCAAGCAGTCCAGAGACACATAATCGATTATTCCTCAAGTACAAAAAATAACTTGGAGAAAGCTTGAAGCAATCTAAAAAGCCTATTCATTTATTCTACTATTCTAAATCAAAACACATGCTTTCAGAAATTGTACGAGGATAGTGAATACACGGAAAAGCTCCTTGTGTGGTCTCTGAATAAAAGAACTAATAAAGCAACGATTAAAACCATCTTTGATGAAAATAGAAATCAACTAGTAGATTTGAGCGGTCTTTCTCTCACACTATAACAAAATATATCCATCCTTATCATCAATCGCTTCTTCCTCCATAGATTAATTTCTCAATCCAATAGAACTACCCAAACTCAACGATTCCCAGAAAGCCTACATAGGGGCCCCAATTACATCTGAGGAAGTTCAGGAGGTCATTAAGGGATTCCAAAATGGGAAAGCATGTGGCTGTGATGGCTTTCCAAGCCGAATTTTATAAGGTCTTTCAGCCCCAATTAATCAATATTCTAGTCGAGCTATTTAATGCAATATTAGAAGGAAGCCACCTCCCCAAATCTTTCCCAGAGGCAGTTATAATAAGCTTTATTAAATAAGGCAAAGAACCCAATAATCCGGGATCGTATCGCCCAATCAGCTTTCTAAATGCTGACTATAAATTTTTTACTAAAATCATGGCATTAAGAATAACTACTCCCGCCCAATTTATGGTACATAGAGATCGGACAGGTTTGCTGCCCGCCAGAATGATGGCAAGTAATACTAACTTTTTAGTCCAGGCAATCGATTACTACATACACAAAAATATAGCAGCCACCATAATCATGATAGACGCAGAAAAAGCTTTTGGTTTAGTCCCTTGGCAGATTCTGTTTGCGATTTAAAAAATTAAAAAAACTCCTTTACAACTTGCCAATTTAGTAAATAATCTTTACAATAATGCAGATGCAAAGATCATAATAAATTCCCAAACCATCGGATCACTACAAATTAAATGAGGCACTCGGCAAGGGTGCCCAATGTCACCAGTGCTTTCTGCATTATTCATAAAACCACTAACATCTTTATTACAACAATTTCAAATTAAAGCACCCCTGCCGGCCGCTCCAAAATTAAAACTTTTCGCAGAGGACATAATGTTATACTTTTCTACTGAGCAACATAATATTTTGAATGTCTTAAAAAAAACAAGTGTTTTTGGATTTGGGGGGATATAAGATCAATCACTCTAAATGTGAAATGTTGCTTTTTAATTGCTCTGACCAGGTCCTTTCGGGGAAATCAGAAATTTAGGGATATATGTATCACACAACCCTTCTCCGCTATGCTGGCTCAATTACGAAAGTACGGTTACTAAGGCTAGAAGTCTGTTAAAGCTGTGGCAGAATTTACCACTCTTGTTGATAGGGAGAATTGAGATTGTCAAAATGATGATTTTGCCTTTATTTGTTTTCATTTACTCAAATCTTTTAATGAAAGTTTCCTCAAAAAATGTTAACGAGGTAGATCAAATGCTTTGTTTCTTTGTTTGGTCTGGTAAGAAACCCCAAACAAAATTAGAGATTTTGCAATCATCGATTCCAGACGGTGGCTTTGCACTCCCTCATTAAAAAAAATATTACCAAGCAGCTTTTTTCATTTGGTGCACACTGTCTCTTACTAGAAGTGATCTGGGCAGCAATTATTTTTGAAACAAACGCTTTTGGAATCTGGTTTCACCTTGTCCCTTTTATTAAAATTCCAAAGCTCCCCAAGAGCAGTAGATACAAGACACCTGAAATCATTGCTGACAGGTTCCTTCAATTGAAGCAGGAATACCATGTTATCGCTTTTCACCCAGACATGTTAATTTCCCATAGTTGGGAGATAGGTCTTCAAATAAGCCCAAAAAGTATAACCGCTTGGGAAAAATTTGGAGTTCTTCGTTTCAGGGAATCTCTTTTAGGAGATCAAATGAAATCCTTGAATCAAATAAAAAAGTCTAATCCCCGACTTCCATCTTCAGTAATATTTTCTTTTTTTCAATTTAGGAACTTTCTAAGAAATTTGCAAGTCTCCCCAGATCCCCAAGCAAATTTGATTAGTTTTAATTATTATGTCAAAGAGACCAGAGGGATTGGTAACTGGTATGAGGCCTTACTTAGGTAGCTTCAGGCTCAAATTGTGCCACAAGCTTTACAAAAAATCCAAATTCTACTGGTTATAGGTTAGATATCCAAAAATGGAGATTATATAACACATGGGCGCACAAAGCCATACAGGACACCAATTTTAAACTGATCGCTTTTTTTTCTAAATGGCAACTCTATTATACTCCATATTGACTCTCCAAAATGTACCCCTCTATTTCGGGAGCATGTTTCAGATGCAACCATCTTATTGGGTACTGCTTTCATATATTCTTTGCATGTCCAATTTTAAATACATTTTGGAACAAAATATATCAGTGGCACAGCAACAAGCTTGATATTAAGTTGGTGCCCGAACCAAGCACGGTTCTTCTCAGAATGAACAATATATCGGGTTTAGTTATGAGACAGCAACAGTATGTTTTCATTGTATCACTTGTTGCTAGATCACCGATCTTGAAAAGATGGAAAGAGACCGACTCTCCAACATTCTCACAGTGGTTTCTTAAGATGTCCCAAATTGAGGCAAAAGAGAAGTTATATTCCCAAAGAGTAGGAAACTTAACACAATTTTATAAAATATGGGGAGTGAATTAGGTCGATATCTGCTCATATCTATGAAATATCTAAATATAGATTCTGTTTATGTTAATCAATGAGTATTTACTATGTATATCAATTACATTATTATTCGGATGAATTGTTTATTTATTGATGTTTGTTTTTACTAACTGCTAAATAAATACATGTATTTAAAAAAAATAACATCTCAATGCTCATTTACTTAAACCTGCTCCTCAAGAAAGGTTCTAAATTCAACAGTTTTTATTCCAACAAAATTGCACTCAGGAGTGCCTCACTTTTGTCATGAATAAAGAATAGTAGCACTCTAGTTGTTCATTAAAACTTTGTGGTGACAATGCAGTTGCCTACTAGGGAGTTAACTGACAGACTGATGTTGGAAGTACATGTTTGACTCTGTATGTCAGAATGTTTTACTGAAATGGATGAGGAAAATATTTGACAACTCATGGTAAATATGTTCTCATTTTAGCTTTCTGAAGCATATTTCTATCACAAAAAGCCACATTTTGTTAATTTCTAAAGAACATAGTTACATTTTTACAGTTTTGATTCTACCAGGACTGTTTTGGGTGTACGTCAGTTTTGTCATGAATACAAAATGTTAGCATTTCAGTCGTTCTTTAGTACACTGTGGGAAGATGCAACAGAACACCAGAGCAGCAACTGACAGGCACCTGCTGTTGTTGGAAGTAAATGTTTCACTCAGAATATCGGAACTTGGGCTTAATTTAGAGTTTGGCTGGGAGGATATGTCACAACTCTCGCCATTGTGGAAGTACAGTAACCTGTCATGGCTACAGTACATAATCCATCTACCAAACTCCTAATCAGGCCCTTTATTGTCACTTGGCTAAAGAAAATAGTGTGTATGTACAGAAAATGTGTTTCTATTTTAGCTTCTGGAGCACCTTCTATAACCTGTATGAGAAAATAATGCGCGAAAACAGTTTTCTCTAAAACATGGTTCATCAAATCCCAGCAGAGGATCATCAAATTTCACAGGGCAAAATCACCTTAGAACACACCATGTTCATAAAATTATCATGGAATCACGAACAAATGATTCGTGTTGTGTCTAAACTCTTTTGCCCCCTTTATATGTGCTCTTTCAAAACCTGGCTTCCACTTTCATGCATTTCATTGAGTACCAAGACCTTGAGTCCTGTAATGACTGCCATGTCATGTTGCCCATGTTGTGGCCAGTCACTCAAAAGGGTGTCCTTTTCACAGGGTGTGCTCCTTCTGCCTGTTATACATTTTCAGGGTGCAGGGATCATGTCCCTAAGTCCTGTAATGGCGGCCACAACATATTGTTCAGGTTGTATCTTGTCAATCACTTTTGGCTAGTCCCCTTTAAAGTAGCCAGTCAGCATATAAGAACGCCAACATCCAGACATAACTAACATTTTTAACCCCTTCATGCCTCACCCGATCCTCTCTTTAAATTTTGATTTCTCGAAAACAGCTGAACAGGTTGACACCAAATCACAAAAAGCCTGCTTTTTGAGCTTTTTCTAACTTTTTGTCAAGTTAAGAGCAATTCCATTCAGCTATTTTTTTCTGTAGCTGTGACAGACGTTTACTGTGGAAATTAACATGGGAAATCAATCTATTGTGACTTTTCCCCATCAACCTTTTTCTTGGACCCCACTTGATGGACTGGCGCTAAACTTTCCAGGAAGGAGCTGAGGTAGATGTACATTGTTCTGGAAATATTTGTGAAGATTTATCAAATGGCAACAAAGGTATTAGCAGAAAGAACTCTTACTGTGGAAAGTCTCCCCTAACTATGGGGCCGATTATGATGGTGGAGGGACCTGAGTCCGTCCGCCACCATAGAGTAGGAGGGACCATCCGCAGGGGCAGCGGCGGTCCCTCCGTGCAAATTAGGATGTGACCGCCACCCTGGCGGTCACATCCTGTATTTTTAACATTGCGGCGGGTTGAAGCAGCACCCGCCGCAATGTTAAAAATGAAAGTTGTGCATTTGCATGCACAAAGCGGCAGGCACCGCGCGGTGCCTGCCACTTTGTGCACGCAAATGCAGGGGGGTACCATAGGTACCCCCCATGTGCACCCCTCACCCCCCATTCACCCAGGGTGCCCGCAACGGGCCCCCAAAGTGAAGGTCCGTATGCTTTTCCACGGCGGAAAAGCCGCCGCGGAAAAGCATACATATTACGCCATCCTAATTTGGCTGGCGGTGTCTGATAGACACCGCCAGCCATGTTAAAGCTTTTCCGCCGCGATCGGAAGGCGACCGCGGCGGAAAAGCTGCAGACAGATTTCAAGACCCACTGCCATCCTAATATGGCGGTGGGTCTTTTGAGGCTCTGCAGAGGATTATCCGCATCCTCCAGGCCGACGGTGGCTTCCGCGGGCCCGGAGGATGCGGAAAATCCTCCATCATAATCGGTCCCTATATTTGGCAACTACATTCGGTGTGAAATCTCTTATCATGCTAGTAAAGCTATACAAAGTTTGCAATTTGTTGATGTTTATGACGTGTTTGCATTGCAAAATAATTTCACAACATTGCAAGATAATTTTCACGCTAATAAATCCACACCACAATCACCCATGTACACAAATGTTTACCTTTTGTTGATATTAGTTATTACAATGGAGAAGATGTAGCTTAGTGGTTAGAGCTGCTAACATTAGAACCTGGGGTTCCAGGTTTAAAAATCAGCCTCCACACCAGGCTCAACATTGCATGATTGTCGGTAAATTACTTAATCAACCTGTGCCTGAAAAAGAAATGTATTTGTGCAATCCCCACTTGTACTCTATCTATGATCTTCTCCCAACACTTCCCATGTATTTAATGTGCAACACTCAGTTGCTTCCCAGGGAGGTTTCAGCTAGATAAATACCAATACAGGATTTGTGTTACTATGAGAAAAGTTTAAAAGGTTGTGCAGCTTTAAAGCTTTGCAAAGAACTTAATGAAGGTTACAAGGGAAAACACTTTGAAAATGTGCATACTCAACCAACCACCCAATCCAGAGAAAATACATAAATGTTCTTTGTTATTATCATCAACTTGACGTTGATGGTAATTAGCGTTTCCTAAATGCACAGTTCACATTTAGGAAAGGCTACATGCATCGGCATTGGGGAATTGCAAATTGCGATTCCCTAAACGCATTCACATATAGGTAATCACAAATAATTGTGATTACCTAAATTGTGAATGCCAAAAGCTACATGCATAGGAAAAGGACTTTTTCCATTCACAAACAGGCCGATTCTGCGAATCAGCCCGTTTGCGAACGGGAAGAGGCTTGATGCATGGGCACCTTTGTGGTTCGCCCAGAATCACAGGATGTTGAGCGTCCCTGCGGGGACGTGAACACGGTTCCCAGCTTCAAGGTCGACCGCCATAGCCATTAGACCACATCCTCTCCTTGATTTTAAAAGCAGGACATGTACTTTTCAGTTTTACATGTCCTAGTTGTGAAAAACTCCTACATTTGTTTTCACTACTGCAAAACCTATATCTGCCATTGGATAACATTGAGATTGCCTCATTACATTTAATAAGTGTAATTCACAAATGGGAAGATATAATTGGATAACGTTTGGTGTCTCAGGGATCCTAATTTATATTCCTAACTTATGGTGAAGTCAAATTTCAAACTACAAATCTGGAAATGCTACTTTTAGAAAATGGGCATTTTCTTGCCTTAGCCATTTGATGCCTGCAGCCTGTGTTTGATCACAGGTCTGGGTGCAGTTGGGCTTTGTGTATGCCACCTAGACACTCAAACACAATGGGAGCTTAGGTGTGACTTGATGGGCCATCATGACAAGATGGAAAGGAGGAGACACCGCCTCACTTACACCCCACCTAAATAAGCTGTGTCCTATCCACACACAAAGGGCTACATACCCTCTTGTAGTGAGTCTGGAATAGGCCTGGGCAGTGAATTCCACTCCGTTTGCAGAATTTGTGGTGATTTCTGCACGCCGCGTAGCACGTGGAGTTCCCAAAAACTCACTAGACAGAGCAGAGTTTTTTCCTCCCTTGCACTTGGCAACATTGGTTTGGCAAACAGGAGCGAGGTAAATCCAGCGTTAGACCACCAGCGAGATTTCTCAACATGGGCGGTCATGGATGGTCATGACTGCTCGAGTTGAGAAATCATCCGTTTGTGTTGAGGAAGCTGCAGCTCGAGTACAACATCTACTCGGGGGGGGCAGAAAGAAGCAGCGCCCTCTTGCGCTGTGCTTGGTGCCGTTTGTTCTGATTATCAGCATGGGCCAAACATCTATTGCTAAAGATCAGCGCAAATTGCATGACCTAGCGCACTCCACCACTCATGGAACTCCACGTGGCGCAGCACAGTTTTCTGGTCACTTTTGGAGTTACAGAGCTAAACTCTGCCCAGACGTGCTCTGCAACCAGGAAAGGAAGGGTGGACATCTGTGCAAATCAAAGGCATGTTTTTAGAGTCTCCCACCTCCAAAGGCACTACTGGGTATAAGTACTGAACCTCAGACACCACAACTTTAGTACACTTCTTGAGCTGTGGTACTCTGTCAGGAAGGACTGCTGTGCTGCTGAAAGGACTGCCACTCTGCTGCACTGCTACTCGCTGGACTCCTGCTTTCCTGTGCTGACATGCTGAGTGCTGTCCTCTTGCCTGGGTGAGAAGGATTGGACCTGCATTGCTTGAACCCAGAACCCAGCGTGACTCCAAGAGCTAGTTGCCTGTCCTCCTGAACTGAAGCCACAGGGACATAAAGGACGTTCAACCTTGCATCTGCACCTGGACTCTGCTATCTGTGAGTCTACTCTGCCAAGTGGTGCGCCCCAGTCCTGGACCCTTGGTGCTTGCCAACAGAAACAACCCAACTTCTCTGCTGAGTGGCACAATTTGTAGCTGAACTGAAGTACCGCTGCTGTTGGGTTGATTGGGCCTGGCCCAGAAGTTCCCTTGCATCTTCAGAACCGACGCATCACTGACGGCGCAGAGCATCTTTGACCCAGGTCCTCGCATCCCTCACCAACGGCAGCTCAACAATGACACCGGCCTCTGCATCTCAGCCACATAACTGACTTATTGCTCCTGCTGTGCACCTCATCCTTGACACCAAGACTTTCTTTCGCAAGATTCTTCAACTGAATCCTCAACGATGACACAACAAGACTTTGCACTGCCACCTTGTTCCATCTCGGACCCGATGCATTGTTTCAACTGTGCAACGCTTCCTCGCCTCAGATACATTCAATGCTTTGAAACCAGGACTTAAAGAACTTTGCTCCGCAGGCCTAACCTGGTCCCTGTAGCCGGTCCGCACTCCTTTATGGTCGGCCTGAACTAATAACTTTGTCTTGGTCCGGCACAGCTAGATATCCCTTGCTAGCACCTTGTACCTTTTAGAGCTATTTTACCATAAAACTTTGAAATTCAATTTCTTCGGTTTCCCACATTGGATTTTTGTTGTTCTGGTCTTCGTTTTATTTATTAAAATCGACTCTATTTTTCTAACCCAGGTTTTGGACTTTTTGTTGTGTGTTTTAAATGTTTTACTGTTTGAAGGGTTGCCCAAATACTTTTCACATTGCCTTCCACATTTTTCACATTGCCTTCCACTTAAGCCTGACTGCTCTCTGCCAAGCTACCAGCAGGTGAGCACAGGTTAATTTGGGGTTTGACTGTGCCTTACCCTGACTAGGATTACTTAAATGCCATAGTCAGTGCATTGTGTATTGGAAAACTACACACAGGCCTAAATATGTCATACTAGAACATGCTCTGGATGCCTCATACCACAATAAAAATGCAGTATGAAGTTGTGAGATTGCTTGATGGGGCATTTCTAAAAGCCAGTATAGAAGAGTAAAATACTGTCTTGTCGATTGGAGAATCCATGTCTGAACGAAGCCGATGGATACATTATAGATCAGGAATACATTAAAAAAGAGCCTTATATTACAATCCAAAAGCTCATCTCCCACCGTGATTTTGAGAATGTTTAGCTGTTGTATAACTTTTTTCTAGCACCCACATACATTTGCCATGACAGGAATCAGTCCCTGTAGTGATGATAAAGGTATGTGGTGGGGTAACTAAAAGCACCCCCGGTCACGCTCAGTGTTTCAGTATGCTGACGGTGACTGCTGCTCCTGCTGTAACTCTGGCCACATTAATATTAATTGATAATCTCCTGCACTCTTACTAATGCTTGATGTTGTCTAAATAAGAAATGAAGCCTGACAGATTTATAGTTGCCACTGTTTGTGACTTATAAAAGTGCATAATAGGTTTTATTTTAATGTGGCTGCAGTATATTTTAATCCTCTCCTTGTTGGTTGACCTCATTTAAATCATAAAAGGAAAGGCACAGACAGCTTTAGTGTCATACTCGACCTGTCCATGACTGTTGTCATGGAGAAAATGAACATTGATGGAGGAGGTCATTGGTTTATCTCTAAATCTTAAAAGACAGTATTTCAAATATGTTAGGCTGTTGAAAAATGGTGCTGTGCCCGTCTGCCTACTGATGGCACTTACAATCTGTTACCTTGTTTGTTTATCCAACTGTAGCAATTTCTAGTGATTGAGTTTCTGAAGCTCTCACCTATGCAGAGGGCCTTTTTTGAAATCTTTTTGAAATGATAATTTTTTAAACTATTGTCGCAGGAGGAAATTAAAATTGCACAAAATGGATTTACTGTGTAAAATGTGAGTTTTTGTATTGATCGTAGTGCAATGTTATGTACTGGGAACATTTCCTGCAGTGAAATATAACATTGAATCGATGATACCATACTGGGAAATATAAGGAAGTTAAAATACTTAAGTAAATTATAATCCCAGAGACTCAGAAATGTTGTTATTTAGGTGCCTGAGGCGTAGCTTTTTGCAGGTTTAAGAGTTAGACCTGGTTGTAGCTTGCATATACTAAAGGCAAATTGGCCTGCACTATTCTCTTTCAGTTCTGTTGTGAAAGTAGTCTTTTCAACTCTTAATCTCAGCATCATTAATACATAAGCAGAGTAGAGTAGTCGTTCCATTTAAGAATCTTTATATACTAATTATGCACTGGCATTTGTCTTTTATCTTAAACATGTCACTATCTTGGCTTGTGGCAGTGACAATTTGTTCTAAAGATGTGGCAGCACCTGTGCTTTCTTATTTCACAATAAAATTGATGTAAGCCTCCGCTGTCATAGCTGGGGTACCAGGGCATTGTAATGGCACTCTTGAACAATAATCAGAAGGATTCTGATCTTTCCCTAGATGATGAAGAATTGTATAGTTGCATTCTTGAAACCTCAAACCCCAACATTCAGTTCTAGGAGGCATTTTGGCTTTGGGATTGCTGATTATCATCAACAGTGCCTGATGATCAGTCACTACTGTGAAGAGCTTTCCACACAGAAACACATTGAAATATTCATATGCCCAGACCAGTACCAAACTTTGTTTTTCAGGCAGCGAGTAAGCACGTTCCCTTTGTGTTAGGGTTTAACTGATGTATGCCACGATATGTCTCCGGGCATTGGGCTGTCCATTGTGCTATGCAAGGATTGCTTTTAATTCGACAACACCTGTGTGAAGTTTGGGATCAAAGTAGGCCATTTCAGTGGCGCTCTCAATAGCTTGCTTGATCCTTAGATAGCTCTTCTCGCATTCTCGTAACGATGCACTGACCATAGCAAAGTCTTGTACTTATCTAGAACAGTAACTGCTCATTCCAAGAATTGATCGTAACATAGAGGCGTGTCTTGGGAGATATGCAGTAGACAATGCTTATACTTTACCTGGATTAGGTTTCATACCGATATGAGAAACGACATGGTCAAATAATTTTTAGATTTTCTTGTGGAATTTACATTTGTCAGCATGTAAGTCTGCTTCATTCAGCAAACAACATACTTGCATCAGAGCACTGTCATGCTTTCTCTGTGTAGCTCCAATATGTCATCACTACAGTTAAATGCATTTACTGCAGGCTGTATGATATGTCGTAATATGTTTTGGAGAAGTTCAGCAGCAAAGGATATACTAAAATTCAATTGCTTGCATCGAAACAAACCAATTTGCTTAGAAAAGATTGTAATGCACCTGAATTTTTCTTCAAGCTCCAGTTGGTGATATCCTTTATTTAGGTCAAGGCCAGGAGAAAAAATAGCACCATTCATTTGAGTTATCATGTCAGCAATGTGCAGACGAGGATGTCTCTCTCATTCAATTGCCTGGTTGGCCTGACGCATGTCAATGCATATGTGTACAGCTCCTTCACTGTCTCTTTTAGGCACTATTACAATAGGGGAAACATATAGTATCAGATCAGTGGAGCGTTCAATGATGCCATGTTTAAGCAATGAATGAACTTCCTTTTTGACAGCTTCTTGCAAGTGAAATGAAACTCCTCTGTGTATTTGAGCAACAGGATAAACATCCTCATTTATGAGTAACTTTACTTTCATTGTTTTGAATTTTCCAAGCCCATGAAATAATGAGGGAAATTGGCAAAAAGGCACTTGAAGCTGTTCTTTGAAGTACATGAATAGGCACTTGTATCACACAATTTTCCTATGTTTCATTGTGGCTACAAATGACCCTGGACTCTTTATGGTTGTTGAGGCAGCCAATGTGTATACTTTAGTCTTTGACTTCAGAAGTTGTAAAGAACACCTGTTTATCTTTAGAGTGATCTTCTGACAATGTTTTAATGTTTGTGGTGCTTTTTCATGTCGACTTTTCTTCGCTTTACATTTTTTCTCACATTCGACAAGTCCCACATGTGCATGCGTTTTTGAAGTAAATATCGACATTGCATAGTTGTCATTGTTACTTTCACTGGAAACTAATACTGAGGAGCTCTTTGTTGAAGATTTAAATGATGATCCACTTTGTTTGGTGTCTAGTTGCCTCAGTTGTTGTGACTGAGGTGGCTTTCAGTCGGCTATTTTATTTTCACTCTGTGACCACCTAATTTTAACTTCGCCTATCAAGTCATCACGAAATGGTTTGCTTTACCACAGCTGAAGCAGATTTGTCCAATGGCGGGACATTTACCATCGTATGAAATGACAGTCCACATCTGTAACACATATTGTTTTCTGTGGAGACATCACCCCTGTATTCCTCATCTTGTACTTTGGCTTACTCTTCATGGTCATGACTGACAAACTTTGGGTGCCTCTGGCTCTATGTCAGTCACTTTACGATCAGCACTCTCTTCAGCTTGAGCAACCTTGAGGTCTTGTTCTAAGCTCAGGGTTACCTTCAGCATTTGTCATTGGAAGAAATTTGACAGAAATCCATTGATTAATCTGAGGTGGGTAGCTTCCTCATCGGTAAACTCCTTGAACCTATAGTGCTTCACCAGAACATCCAATCTCTCAAAAAACTCATTGATGGGTTCACCTGATCTCTGGTGTTCTTGACTAAATATGCATCTTTCATAATCCACATTTGGCACTAGATTAAATTTGACATTTAAGGCTGTTTTGATTTGAACGTACGTCACTTCACCTTCATGCGGTATCTTTTTCATGACTTCTTTCACTCCTTCATCAGACATATTCTTCATATATTTTATAATCTTATTATCATCTTTTTCATCTATTGCATCTATAAAATATTCAAAAGTATCTATTCATGCAGTACATCTGTTGCCAGTATTGTGTTTTGTGCAGTATCAAATGCAGATGGTGGTTTTAAGAATGCTGCAGCTGCATATACATTGGTGGACAGTACTGGTCTCTCAGGCATTTCTTGTGGCACTTGATCAGACAGATTTCCTCTAAGGCCTTGTGATGTGCTGTCTTTAGGGTCAACCTTTATTGCTTTTGGAGCTTGAATCTCACCCTGGCTCTCCATTGAAGCTTTTTACTTGATTGTGGTTTAGGGAGTTGTTCTATGACCCTATGCAGCCGCTTTGGTGGTGGGGTGTTTTCTACGCGGTAACAGCTCCACAAGTACAACCTCAACCCTCCCTCTGGGGCCGTTCCACAGCATGTGGTGTACGATGAGACGTTGGTGGTTTCGGTAGGTAGACAAACCTTATACACTACAAGCCCATGAAAACAGATAATGTTATGATATTTGGTCAGCTTTATGCTTAAATGTTTTTTCACAAACACCTGGTTATTTTATGTTTCATCGCATATGAATCTCAGTATGACTTGTACTGAACTATGGCTGTGCACTGCTTTTGTAACCTGGTTGCATCTGCCTTTTGTGTTGTTACTCCGAATAGTGCATGGCATTAATTTGCATAATGGCGGAGTACATTTAGTTGCGGCCACTTCTTTCAGTTTCTGGCCACTGACTCACAGACTTTCAATGTGGCATTTTATACAGGCTGGTGTTGCACTTTGACTGTGGCACACGTGGCACACACAAGCAGTTTGCTGTACCACTGCAATCTCTCTTGAAGAGCGGTTTCAATATAAGGGCTTTGTATCCCCTATCTTGTTGCCAGTTCTTGCGTACTGCCAGCCTAGGTACCCACCAATAACCATGCCACACACATAGAGTAGTTGTATACATCTTCATTCTGCTGCTTGTAAGTCAGAACTCTACATTTTAAGCTTGCCTTCAACTAATTTCTCAAACTCTTACATCACAGGCTTACGTTGTACATTGGGAACCAAAAGAGCTCCAGCATTCTTTTATTTACACAAAATGTATCATACTTTCTCATGACATCAATTTACTCTCCTATGCCCACAACACACAACTTATTATCTCCCTCATGAACAAGACGCCAAGCAGCTAGCTCAAGTTCAATGCCTGCATGACTATAACTGGATGAAGACCAACTGTTTGAAGTTTAACACCAACAAAACCGATTTTGTGATTTTCAAGAAGAACACTTCACCATGGTGCCCCATCTGGTGGCCAACAGAGCTAGGACAGACACACAAGAACCTTCATATTGTCATTGACAGCAACTCAACATGACCGGCCAGTTCAATGCAGTCACCACCTCATGCTTCCATACCCTGACATTGCTGATGAAGTTTTTCAAATTGCTCCAAATCAACAGCCAGAAAACCATAAAACACACCCTTTCACAAGAAACCTGGACTACAGGAACATCCTGTATGCCAGGATCAATAAAAAACTCACCTGACGACTGCAGCCAATTTAAAGCTCTGCAGCCTGAACCACTCTCAACCTCCCATGCTGCATTCATATCACAGCACACTGCTGGCTCCTCATATACAAATGAGAGCAATGCAATCCCCTCACCCTGGCCCAGCATAACTCAACAATCCCATCTGCTTTCACAAATCTTCCAGACACATCCATTCATCCGGTTTTATATTTCCACATATCCTCCCGCTACAGGAAACCAGATCCCGTGGTTGAGTCTTCTCCTAGATTGCTCCAAAAGCATGGAATGACCTGATGCTACACTTAAGAGCCCCCTCCTCACTTTTTGAATTCCGCAAGAAAATGAAGACCTGGCATTTTGAGTAGTCCCACTAGGCCTAGACTCACACCTTCTCAGCACGGGGATACCATCCCAGATGATTGTGCACTCTACAAATCTGCATAATATAACATAATATTGTAATGCTGTGGAAATTCGACAAGTTCTATAATTTTGAGGAAAATGGACATGTAGTCATGTTACTGCACATTGCTGAAAAATGGCATAGAAGTGCATTACTAAACAGATATATAGACTGAATATTAAATTCTGATTTGGATATTATATTTTGTCACTTAAGCTAGAGTATTCTGGCTCTGAGGAGAGCTTGTTTTTAAATGTGGACACGTTTGTCAGAGCTTCCTAAGGAAAACCAAAGGACTAAGCAAATAAGAAATATACTCACAAAGTACTACCCCAGAAAATCACAATTTGCCAATTTAGTCAGGTTAGTGCCTACGTTTTAGCTGTGTTCCATTTTAAACCAGTGAGAAGCCCCTAGTTTGAAAGGCAATACAGACTTTGGAAATTGGTACTACCATGATCTTAATTGTTGCTTACTGATGTATCTACATATATGCATGCCTATGTGATCTCTGTACGCTTCCTGAATCCCTGCTAAGGATGTCATAGATATTATGGTCCAGGTTCACAATAAGTTGCCCTGGAGCCTATTACGGATTGCCTGTGTCATTTAATAGTTAGAGTAGCCGCATTATGAAATATTCAATAACATGTGTCTTCAAGCACATCTAGGTGTTTGTTGAACATGCTGGGAATGGTACTGCATTTTCAAAACGCCCCTCAGGAAATACAAGTGAATGAAGCACATCTATTCATGAGCTTTGCGATTGAATGGCAGGCTCTCAATCACGTGTTCTAATATAAAGCTTCTTTTATAGAAAAACAATTCTGGAGCCCGATTCTTAGCAGTGGCTCCACACATAGTGTTGTTTGTATTGTGGCTAGCCTTTTGTTCCAAGGTGGGAGGGATTCTAAAAAGACCTCGCACAGCAAGAGTATTTTTACTAAGAGTTGCAAACCTCTGGCCTCATGATCATATATGCAGGAACTGGTATACCATGAAGTGGCGGCTGGCATGGCTCGAGAGTGGGGAGCGGACACGAAGCGTCGCGTGCGGGTCACATGTGGGGTTGAGGGGGGTCACATGGGAGGTGGATAAAAAAAACATACCTTGATGCTGGGTCACATGTCTTTGCTCCTGCTCTCCTTTCTCCAACTCCAGGAACAGGAAGCAGGCAGCCAGGATACTTCCACTAAGCCAATCACAACGCTGCAATGCTATGTTGTTATTGGTCTGAGTGCCGTGACACGACACTGAGCCAGGGGCTGTAGGGGTGGGCATGTTCTCCATGCAGTCTGTAATGCAGCCTGCATGGAGAAGGGGGAAAGTGTGCATGACTGGACCGCCCCAACAGTCATTGCGGACTTAGGAGTGGGCAAACCATTCCTCCCCAGCTCTGAGAGCAGAGCAGCCCCGTGCAAAGCAGCAGGACACGAAGCATAAAATGATAATAACTCTAAGTTATTATCATTTTATGTTTCTACTTGGCACTGCTTAAAAGCTGTGGGGCAACGCTTCTCCGCCATAGAGGAGGAAGTGCCAATGCTGACATACCTAGGGAAAAGTTGTGAATGCTGAGATGGAGATCTGCATGTAACAACAGACCTCAATGCCGGCATTCAAAATCACAATGTTTTGACATTGTAACCTGATAAAATAACACACGTGGGACGCTTTTACTAGGACACCGAGAGACCATTTATGGGACAACTACCTGCTTCCCACACAGGGTTTACCTTCCCTCTTCCTTTGTGATTCACAAGGGATCGCAACATGTGGCTTGTGAGCTATAGTTGTAATTATGAATGATGAAGCACTTTTTTGCATTACAGTTTCTGGCACTGCATTAACTAGGTCAGATGCTCTGACTTTGCAAAGGCATTCTATTGAGATTTAGGTGTACTGTGTAACTTTGGTCATTTCCTAATCCTCTTGTGTATGAGTCTTTATGAATGGGAGGTTTTCCATCTGGTGAATTATTAACTTCACAAGCGATTTCAAAAGAGAAGAGATATTGTGAAGAAAGGATGGCATACAAAGACATTTTTGATTTGATTCCTTCTGTTTTTAGCCTAACCAAGGCTTGGTGGGCATGTTCTATCACAATATTGGGTTATATATCCTGGCAAAATATTGTGAAGACTATGTAGGTAATTATAGGTTTCACTATGACAGTATATATATCTTCGAAGTGCATAAATGTGGTGTTAGGAACAGTATATTTACACCCACCGATATATTGTCACATTCATAATTGATTGGTAGCGCATATTCTGGATGCAATATTATGGCAGGACAATATTTTGTCATTCCATATTGTGACATACTTCCTTTCGCAGGCCACTTGAGAAATAAGAAAACTCCACAGTAGGCTTCATAGACCTTGACTCAACAAAATGTCAGCTTAGGTGTTTTCACGCACCCTTCCATCCCAATGGCCTCAGAGGGGTGACACCTCCTCCTAACCTTTGTGACTCAAGAACACCCTCTTTGCTCCTGAGGGGCTAGTGAAAATAGTTGAAAGTAAATATGGCTCTTAAAATTCTTCAATGCTAGCTGTTTTGCCTCTGCCTGTAAGATGTCTCCTACCCGGATACCATGAACTGTGCTAAAGGTACCAGAGGATCTGGTGTACCAACTATGGTGCTTGCCTACCCCTCAATGGCTTCTACGTAGGCCGCAGATGCCTTTTATCGGGTCTGAAGTCATTACAATGGGAATATCAAACTATTATCTTTAGACACGTACATCACTTGCAGCTGCTGAGTATTAACACGTCTGGGCGCTGTGTCCATCACTGAAGTATTGCAATCATGAGGTTCTCTTTAGAACTGCCAGTAAACCCATTGTTTTTAAGGTTCTCTTAAGGAAATTAGATGGTTTTAGCTTCCACTCTTGTTATGTACATAGCATTTTCTATAGACCTGCTGAATATCCAGGGCATAGTCCAATCAGTACAGGAAAAAGCAGGGTCCCTTGTTAGATCATATAGGAATTAAAGGCTATTGGTGTATCCATCTTAGTGCAGCAGGTGCACTGGTACTGGGGCCCAAAGCACCCCAAATAGGTGATATGAGAGGGACTTTACTTGCTTACATTAGGTCCCATGGTTCCTCTGATATGCATTTACACAGGTCGGAAACAAGCCTTAGGAGCACAAAAAGGTTTTGAGTGAGAAATTAAATGGGGGGGGGGTTTGTTAACTCGTATATAATACTGGAAACAAGATTCAAAATCGAAGTCTTCACTTTTTCAAATACTTCTTCAAAGAGGCGGTAGCTCTCACAAAGATCATGAGCCTGCCCATTCCACGTATGTAAAAGTAGGAGATAGTCTACACATATCACAGGATCCTGCCAGTAAACAGATAGCCAAGGAGCTTTTTGCTGCATTCTTTGGCCTCAGGTCAGCGGGGTAAATCAGTTGCATTGAGGGTTCAGGTAACACCACACAGTTCTTATCCCGTCCCCCCCACTGCCAAGAAGCCCACTCCATTAAAGAGGCGCTGCCTGAAAGGGAATTTCATCCGATATTTTCTTGAAGTTTGTTCTATCACTACAGCACTTGTTTCAATCTGCAGCTACTGAATTACAGTCGGCCACAGCTCACTCTCAAGTTGGAAGCAGCAAGCAGAATGCTAAAAGGAAGCTAGAACCGAGCTTTCATTGTTTGCAAGACGCTATTGTACAAGGCCTGCCACAGTATCTAGGTAGAGGCTATTCTTATGACAGGCAGAACAGATGTACCTCATCACAGGAAGCCCTGCCTAGCCCAGCTGATAAGCAGGGCCGAATTATTTTACAATGTTCGTTTGTTTGCAATGTTAAAATTGGCTTCCCATTCATCATAAAAAGGCAGCTGTGTGTAGCCTATCCTAGTTTCTAAACACAACAAACAAAACAAGGCCAACTTGACTAAAAACTCAACGATACTCAAATCTATTATAGTAGCTGTGCTGTTTCTTGGATAATTGATTTTTTAGACTGCATTCCTTCGGTGCTTTGTATGCAGCCGCACTAGTGAATACATGAAACTGTTTATGAAAAACATTTCTAAATATGAAGTAATTAAGTGATGGTAAGATCCCGAATTTTGCGTGAACAGTTGCACCCCAAGTACACTTGTTCTTTTATTGAATTACGGAGCTGACAAAATCTAGCAACTCAAAATAAAAGTCCACGAGTGTCATTGTAAACTTAGAACTGAAAGGATCGAATCTTACACTTTGACAAAATCTTACCTTTGACATTGTACAACACCCTCTCATTTCGGTTAGGTTTGCACTATAAAAACTTACATACATACATACATAGATGTGTCTGTGCACAAAGTATCCTAAAATGCAACTCAGAGGGCACGCCAAAGGCTAGGAGCGGGAGTGGAGTAGGCCTGATACGGACTTTGGTGCTCCCCGACTGGAGCCTTCACTTTTTCTGTTAGATTTGCTCAAGAGCAGATGCTAAAACATTCTTGTAAGAATGACAGGCAAGAGTTGTTGTTTCAAAGCTTCATATAAAGAATTAATAGGCAGATTACATAAAACATGCCATAAGCAAATATAGTAGCAAAGCATACAAAACATGTACAGAGAACTCCTGACAGTTCCAGCAGAGATCAACCCTCTAAGGGTGAGAGTATAAGGTTTCCTGAACACAGAAATCCATATGTCCTTTCATAGTACTTTAGATCAAGATATTCATACGTTCTGCATGAGTACATGGTTCTATGACTAAGCACCAATAGGGAACGAGCAAGAAGAAACATTTTACTGTAGAATACATTTAACGTTTCTCTCATGATAGTAATGCATTGGGTTTGCAGACATTCTCACAGTTTATTCAATTGCCTAAATGTATACATTGTATATCAATAGACTGGGATAGTTGAAATGTCCTTGGTTAGGTGCAGTGAGGGAAAGTCTCTGGGAGCACTCTCTGTTTACTAGTGCGAGTCTGGCAATTCTTTATTTAGAACAAGAAGAACAGCAATAGTCGTCATGTGATTTATTGTGACATTGGTGCAAGATGGAGGACAGTGTTAACACAAAATCTCTTCACTGAAGCAGAATAAGTGACACTTATTTGATTTGCTAGTATGTGGATCAGAAGTATGCTTCTTCAAAGATGGAAAATAATTGCTGTCATTGTAGTTAAATTACCTTTTTATGTTTCTTCAACCGGCAGTCTCTGCTGCTATTATTTTTAAATATCCAAAAAGTGAGAGAAAAGTAGTTAAACCACTGTTTAATTCCCACTTATTGGGCCTGAATACGAGTTTAAAGCTTCACAAAGACAGGAAATATTGTGATTTGCCATTGAAATTACACATGTCAATCGAATTAATAACGATGCTGTGACATTTCTAACAGGGATTGATAACATACCACTGATACAACCAATCACTAAAAGGAGAAAAAGTAAAATGTATAGTTGCCTAGAAAAGACCAATGGTCAGTATAGTTAATTCATAGGAATAGCAATGAAGCCAACAGATGTGTATGCATGAATGTATGTATGGATGAATGTATATTTGCATGTACTGAGTTTTGTGGTAGTGAATGTATGTATGCATGCATGTGTGGGAGTTGTTTCCCTTCCTGCATATTTAAAAAATATAAAGAATTGAGCCTACGTTATCCTAGATTATGCTCTTTAATACCCCTTTAAAGCTGTTCATGTGTGTCACTTTCACATTGACTAAAAAAAAGAATTTAATTAACACTATATCATTTTTATTTAGATTTGACCACACATCTAGAACCCTATTCACAAAGATAAATTTACACGTGTAGATTTTCTCAGTGTAATTTTACTCCTCGCAATTAGGAGTAAATCTGTACTTTTTTCCTATTCGCTATTTCCAAGTGTATTTTTACACCTAAGTATACACTTACATGTAAGATAGAAAGTATGAGTGTAAAGTACTATGAGTAACTATTTACTCATAAGCAGGGAACTCCGCCAATGGGGTAGAGATCTCCGTATGATAAATTATTATATAGAAAAAAACAGTAACGTTTATTAATGCTTAAATATATTACAAAAATGCAACAAAATTAAAATAATTATTACTAACTTCGAACATGTAAAATGAAATATCTCAGCACATTTACTCATTAAATGTTTTTCCTCTGAGAAGCAGCATGGTGGTTTATTTTGGGGGTGATAAACATGAATTTAATTTTCTTTGGGGGTGGAGTATTTTTTAACCAAATGCAGTGCTTGGAGTAGGGTAGTATCGAAAACACCTGTAACTCCTCTTAGTTTGTCAATCTGTTTAAAACTAACTTTTGGTTTGCCTTTTCTTGCCTTTACATGCAGAAGTCATTCATAGTCAAACCTGAGGGAGTTCAATGTTTGAGTTCTTCTGTCTAAAGACGGCAGGTAAGGCCTATATTCAGAAACTCCCTGCCTGATTCAGATGTTTGGCATCTGCAGAGAGTGGCTCTTTTAATGTCGGCACCCCGGAAGAAATGAGAAATGGTAAACAGTGATGGGAAAGATATCAAACTTGTGAAATAATCAATTTGTCTAGTCCGATTAGTCCCTTTCTTGTATTCAACTTGCCTTTTGTTGTGTGCTTTTCTACAATTGGACTGCAAATATATTGCAAGGTATAGTTGAATTTTGTCATTGAGAAGCATTTGTATGATGTACATTTTCTAATGTTTAAGTTGACAGTGTGTGAGTGTTTGGCCTTATTTTATATTTTAGCATCTAGGGTGTGCTATACCGTAGCTCAATGAGTCGAGCTTCCAGATCAAATCTCTTGTTACACAGATATGCTTATTAAGCAAGAGTGAATAATGA
Source organism: Lissotriton helveticus (assembly GCF_964261635.1). Classification (NCBI taxonomy): domain Eukaryota; kingdom Metazoa; phylum Chordata; class Amphibia; order Caudata; family Salamandridae; genus Lissotriton; species Lissotriton helveticus. The sequence continues at coordinate 1,280,260,298 of NC_136069.1, forward strand.
GAACTGACTGTCCCACCCTTCAGGCTTACCTTCTACCAAAGGGCAGTGCTTCAGTAAGTCTAATTAGCAGTGCCTTGCTAACAAAGCCTTCATCAAATTTCTAAAGGGAGCCCAGTAATCATTCTCTTCGCCTGAGTGTCTGGATCTCCACCCTGCAATCAGAGAGAAATGCAGGTTATACATTTCCATTATATGGGGAAATAGTCCTCAACTTGTACTAGAGGCAACCTAATATATTTCACTTTGCTTTTGTAATTAATAATGTAGCCAAATCTGAGGATGAACTTCACAAGACCTCAACTCCAGTATCTTTGATGTTTGCATAAGTTATCCATATATTTTCACATTGATGTGATCTTGAGGTTGCTGCTTGTATGTTTGCACAGCAATTACTTTGTGCTAAAAAAACCTGGGCTGATCAGCTACCATTACTGTAGCGGTGGTCTCGTAGTAACCTAGCAGCGGACGGACTGCTTGCCTGATTATAGTGTCTATCAAAAAAACACCTCATACCTCAAATGCAAATAATACTGTTTCTTTCTACAGTTTTGCATCCTGAAACTGTATGCCATCTTAAAAAACATCCTCAGTATTTCTAAAAATTCTGCATGAAACATCAATCTTTACTTAAAGACTCCGATTGTTGCTGCTGCTTACTAAAAGATTATACATATACATATATACAGTCAAAGTAAAGTCCTTATTTCCTATGGTGTGTCTCTGCCTTTATCAATCGGAATGTGTTGAAGTACATATGAGTGGTGGCCATGAGTTATGCTAGCCTTTTTCCAAGGCTGTACTGGAGTACATTTGCAACTGTTTTGTGACCTTTTGCACTGTTTTAACTTCTATTTTATAGTAATTATTCCTCATTTTATGGTCATTACCCTGGTGCGTCACACATTTACTACTAAGGGCCTGATTCCGATGTTGGACTGACCGGAGTACGTCCAACATTGTTTGGGAACTGGAACGAAATGAGCACTTGTCGTTGGTTCCAGCCCAGCAAGTAGGATGCAACTGAACACTCTTTGGTCACAATCCTATTCTTTACAATGGGATCATGTATTCTGAATGGAATGCATGCTCTCATTGTAAAGAGCAGAGGTACAGTTCATCTCAAGGTGCCTGCCATCGGGTGCAGGGATCAACAAGGGGGCCCCTATGCCGCCAGCCGGAGTACTTGCACCCATGGGGCCCTTCTGGGGCCCCCAAAGTCCAATTCCCACAGCCTCTCTGTGTAAGAAAGGCCAACACAGAAAGGCTGTGGGAATCCTCCATCGTAATCACTTGGCTGGAAAGAGCCACCCGAGGGATTGATGGAGGATTTCCGAATGACAGCCGGGCTCTCCGAGCCCCTCGCAAGCCATTCAGAAATCCAGTTTGGATTCCTTTCTGACCGACGCTATTAAAATGGGTCGGACGGAAAGTAATTTCAATAGCTGATTCCGATGCGGTCTTAAACTTAGACTTAAACTTTCCTATATAGAGCTCTCCCCATAGAAAATATAAGAGAGGTGGAAAATTCCCTCCCATAAGTTTGTAAATTGAATTTTGTAGTAAGTAAAAAGTACTATTGTATTTACATGAGAGCCTTGGTTCTGCATCATTCACAGCAGCTCAACCTGTCAACTTCAGTTCTGACATTTGTACTCTGTCACACATTTTTTAGTCTTCCTCAGGATATTTTAGATTAACGGGTAGTCATACATAATTTTCTGTTTTATCCTAACACGGATGAGTTTAAACACCCTTGAGATTTTGTTGAATCTTACACATATGGTAACTTTATTCCACTTTACTTCCTTGTTGATCATCTCAATTCCCAAAATATCAGTCATCTATGGAAAATATATTTTTTAAATAGGTTTCCGATATGTCTTCGGAAGTAATCATTTCCTTGGTGTGCTGGTTAAGACCCTACATTGCCCATTTAATGCTTTTAGTTAGTCTTGCCTTTTTTGTAGTTGTTGATGTGCTAAGTCTCCAAACTCGGAAAGAAAGCCTTCACCCTCTTTGTATGTCATTACTATTGAAGAGCTGCTTTGTTAAACATCACAAGATTTTGGTCAGTTGTTGCCTGGAATAAATCAAATCCTCTGATTTGGAAGCTTGTCTACTGATCATCTAACTATCATGAATGCTTCAATCTCTATTTTTCTGCAAAGTTTGTTTACAAATATATAATTGGCAATCAAATGGGACATAGGCTGTGTGAAATCTCATTCAATTATGTCATTATGAGGTTTAAGATATTTTGTTCATTCTGATACCTATCTGACTTTCAGAAAATTAGGCAAATGCATAACATTGGTTCAGGAGATTTTGATGACAGGTGTGCACTCCAATTTATGTTAAATTAATATTTAACTTCCAAAGTTTGGAGGTTTGTAAAATGTTGTCTGTATGGACTTCACAGCTAACCTTCACCTGTGCTGCACATATGTTTATCAATCAAACTCTTCCTATTAACATAGAGTTATAATGAATGTATAGTGAAAATATTGGACCATATTATGCAACACTACCTCTAGTAGATAGGATTTACTTCTGGTCGCAAATCACTGCCCATTACAGAAGTTACAAACACCAGCAAGAATTTATAGAAAACAGTACTGTAAAAAATGACTTCATTAGGCCACAGTGGGCATATACTCACCACCATCAACAAAATATACAACAGCAGAATAACACTCATAACACCAGCTGAGAAACAGATCAATTTCTGTATGTAAAGCACACTATTAAAAAGGCGGTCAAACTGAGTTGGTGTAGAAAAGGTGTTGACCCTCCCCTTGGCAACACTTGCAGTAGAGGTAGGAGTGAAATCACACAGCTCACAAAATGGCTGTGTAGTGAATTTAAACCATACGTGTGGCCATTACAGCAAGAAGACAGAGCATGTACATGCATATCAAGTCAGGATGTACATCTCTCTGATTATAACAGAGTAGACACTTATTTCATAATTTATGAAATGGAGGGGTCACAAACATGTCACGAGGAGCATATTTCCATAGCACAACATACCATATATAAACTAAATTCACGATGGCCCAATACAGACAACAATTTGGCCCTTCCACCATGAAATGAGATTAGTGGATGGCAAAGAAATTGAAAAAAGTATCAAAACAGACAACCCCCAATTGTTCAACAATTTATCACTTATAACTCCATGTCCAAAATGGAAGCAGAAACAAAGTACTCAATTCATACTGCACAGCACAGTGATATCTTACACCACAAGTGATCTCTGTACATTTCTTTGGAAACATAGTTTCTTTAAAGACAAACTAACATTGAAACTAAACAGTCAGCAAATGCTGATCAATACCAACAGACATAAATTGACAACATCTTCTTACATGATAAAGTATCCTCAGTGCTACTTTGGTCACATAGTTGTCTGACAATACATCGTTATGACCCTGGTCTATAAATCGTAATTATTAGCATACAGCAAGTTGTTGTAAGGAAATTGACAAACATTGTATAACACCTCAATACTCAAAATGGAGGGGAGGGAGAGATGGGGAGAGAGGGACATTATGCATGTTCTCAGGCTTGATCTGTTTGAGTGGCTATACAGTTATGCAATGAGTCGGCACTGAGTCCATGCATATACAATACTGTGTGAGGGAGTCCTGATGCAATAGTGCTGCTAGAGGGTGAAGTCTAGAAGTTGGTGGACAGGGCCGGACTGGCTACCGGGCAGTTGTGTGTGCTGCAGAGCAGGGGGATGATTTCGTTAATGGGGACCTGTGTGTGCAAAACAAAATTTGTTTTGCTTTCTTTATTTCAAAGCGCACGCAGGTCCCCATCAACGAAATAAGCCAACACCACAGAGAAAATTGCCCCCAGCTCGGCAGCACACACAACTGCCCGGTAGTCAGTCCGGCCCTGCTGGTGGATAAGGGAGGCTTGGGGGTAGGGGGAGTAGCTCTTAGGTGTTGAGTGGCAGGAGAGAAGGCGCGGGGGTACCAGGTTGCAAGGTAAGTGGATAAGCTCAGTATACGTGCCAAATATCCTTGGTATGAGACGTGGGCGGCTGTAGTGTACACTATATCTCAGTTTGCATGTTGCAATAGGACATGCTCAGGAACCAGGCCTCCTTTGTGGGATGGAACTGATCTCTCCCCAATGCACCGCAATCTCCCTCTTGGCTAAAAACAGAGCAATAGCTGTAATTCTGCTGTAGCAGACCGGGAAATTGGAAACAATGCCCAGCAGGGCCAGCCTTGGGGATGGTGCAAGAGGTGTAGAGATCATTATTGATAATATTTGGAACACAGATGTTCTGTAAGCGGAGATCTCAAGGCACGTCCATGTCATGTGGGCAAAATCAGCTACACGTGAGCGGACCTTGGGGCATTCAGAGGATTTGGACGCATCGTCTTGGCCTGTTCCGCAAGAGTGATATAGGACCTATGGACAATGGAGGATCTTGTAGCTATGGTTGGCCAATACAAGTTTTGTTTGTGCGCAGCTGTGTGGCGAATCATTGTCCAAGAGTGGGTGTCCCAGGTCCTCCTTTCAGTGGCGGCGGGCCGCCCTATTGTGCACATGTTTCAAATTCATACATGAGCAGAAGAGTTTAGTAATCAGGTGGAGCCTTCAGAGACAGCTATGAGTAGCATGAGAGGTGGGAATATCACGTGATAGCTGATAGGACAGCATTACTGCGCGCAAAGTACTGTGTAGTCTAGTAATGATAAATCTGTCCATGTATGAAAGTTCTGTGTCTTGGAAAATGTCTAGCTGCGTCCTGATATAGCCATCTTGGAAAAGGTCCCCAAAGGTATTTAGGCAAAGTTTCTGCAGGGTAAGTAGAGCCAATCTCTTAGATGTTAGAAGGGTACATGGGTTATGAAGTAGAGGTAATTTAGGAGAATGTAGAGAGTCAAAGCCAAACAGTCTGTTGAGCTTTCCCCAACCCCAGCATGTAGTGGAAAGCATTCGGATGTCAGTGGGGTCTAGCCGAACACAGTTGTTGAGAAAAAATATCGAGTTGAAAATATCGACTTACACAAATATTGAGTTGGAAATGTTGTGATTCAGAAATATCGACCGCAAGAATTATGTGGTAAGAATATCTAAATTAAGGTAAGAAATATCGTTTTTAAAAATATAGAAGTGATTAATATTGTTTGCAAAAATATATATGTATTTAAGTCTATATTTTAAATGTATGCGATGTATGTTTTTTGTATAAGTATTGTTTATGTTTTTTAATATATGTGGTACATTTTTAGTAGTTCTTAATTTTATTTTCATTACATTTTGGATTTGTTAGTTCTGTAGCGGGTTGTGGGTTTATAGGGGAATAGGGTGGGAAGTAATTTAATTATAATAACTTAATTATTATTTTGTATTTATTTAATTGGGAATTTATAGCGTTAATAGTGGGAAGTAATTTATTTATAATTGATTCATAATTGGTTGTTAATTAATATTAATTGATTCATTAATAATTAAATATGGGGTTGTGGAGCTTATAGTGGTAAAGGGTGGGAAGTAATTTATTTTTGATTAATTAATAGTTAGGGCCCCATTATGATGGCGGGCAGATCGCCACCGCCTGGCCAGCAGTGGTGATCCGCCCACCATCTCAACCACATTTACCCCCACCATAATACCATGGCAGGGGTACTGTGGCAGGAAGAAAGACCGTCTGCTGTTTTTCCACAGGTGGAAAATGCTTTGGGGGCCCGTTGCGGGCCCCGGGAGGGGTCAGATGGTTGGGGGCAGCACTTGGGTGTACCTATCGTACCACCCTACATTGCCACGCACAAGGTGGCAGGCACCATGCGGTGCCTGACACCTCGTGCATGGCAAAATACAACATGCCAGTTTGGCATTGTGGCGGGTGCTGCTTACAGCAGCACCCTCCGCAATGTCAGGTATGCTGAATGCGACCATCCTAATCAGTGGTCAGTCCCAGCACCGCTAGAGTGTCCGCCTGCCATCCTAATGGGGCCCAAAGTTGTTAATTTAAATTAATTAATTAATTGATTGACAATTAATTATGGAAATTGTGTTATCAATTTTAGGTGCAGGTTTTGGGGTTGAGAGGGCTAAGGGGTGTGAAGGAATCTATGTTTAGTTAAGTAATAATTAGTTGTTAATTTATGCCTGGGGATATGAGGCTTCCCGCTAGCCCGTAGCCTTCGGTGATGCCCCTCCCTCCCGCAGTGATGGCATATCTGGTGATTTCTCGTGGTCGGAGCGGACGCTGACAACCGGAGCTTTTCCTCGTTTGCTGCTCCAGTGAAGTTTATGGGAGCTGCCAACGCGGCGGCGTTAGCTGCAGCTTGGCAATTTCATAAAGTGGAAGGAGAAGTGGAAGGAAAACGATCTATAACGCCGCCTTTTCTTTCTCAAAGCGGAGTACCAGAGCGGACTTTTCGAGATGACTGGCGGAGCCGCTGATGTTTAGTTGGATTCTAATTGTTATTGTTATTGTTAATATGGTTTTATATCGCGCCTAATCACCTACAGGTCTCTAAGCGCTAGGAAAAGATGATAACAGACAATAACCTGACAAGGTGGAAGCAGAGGCCGAAGCTAGATTATACTGTACTCAAGCTTCTACTGAACAGCAGTGTTTTTAGGCTCTTTCTGGCTCGCCTGCTGCTTACAGCCCGCTGAGGCTCCAGCTGGATTTTTTCAACTTCCCTCTTTTCTGATAGCTTGGTTTCAGAGTCTCTGAGGCACTGGGCTTAGAGGATTTGGAGAGCTAGAGCAGTGCAGGTTCCTCAAGTTGCTGGCAGTTTAAAGTACCTTTAAAAGCACAAAGGTGCAGCAAAAGAACGCTGGAAGCGAAGTAAGAGGTTCTACTGGAGGAGGCAGACTGAGACTGGTGGAGGGGTGAAACGGGAGTGGAAGGGCAACGGCAGGACGAAGGCAGGTGGCATTAATGGTGAGTGCTGGTCTAATCCCCTGATTGGGGAATAAAAAGAAAACTGGGTAAGTGACTTGGTTTGGCTTGGCTTGGGCAGCACTCCTGACTTAATTACTGCAGGCCTTATCTTTGACTCTAATAATGAAGAAACAGCTGAAACTTGCCGCAGCTGCAGCGAAAGCTGCGATTGCAGCGAAAACTAAAACAAGGCTAGCGAAAGCTACATTGAACCAGACTTTAACTAAAGGTGGAGGTAAAATGAATCTCGGGGAGTCGTCCTTTAGTTCTCAAAGTTCAGAGACAGATGACTTTTTACTAAAGGAGATTAACCTCATAGAGAACACAGGACTTAAGATAATCGATAACGATGGTTCTATCGTGCAAGGCAATGTTACAGAACGAAATAATTATGAGCAGGAGAACGCCAAGGACTTCCCGCTTTTTGCAAAAAAGATTTTACCCCCTGCTATGTCGTCTGGAGCATAGAAACCCTCCCAAGTTTTGCTAGCATTGAACACTTCAGTTACAACACAAGATACATTATCGCAAGCAGAAACTTTAGCCTCAGACCCAGTATTTTCTCCTGGGCCTGTGTTCTCCTCCTCTCCAGGGTGACTCTGACTGTGCACTGAGGCAACGGGCGGACAGAGCGGGGCCTCCATCTTCCTGAGCTGGGTCCAGGAGAGGTGAGGTCTAGTCCCCGGTCAATCTGAATGTGAGACACACCAGTTTGATACGGAGGAATATGATTATGGACTAAATGGCCATCTTTATCCTTTTTTGTTCGTAAACACTTTAATTTCTCTTGACAATCACATTGGCAGTAGTAATTCATTAGAACAGAGGCCCTGAAGAAAGCCGTGGAACCTTGTTTCCCTTTTGGCTGAAACATGTTGGCCTATTTTTCTACAGTCGAATATTTGCTTAAGGCTGGTATATTGCCCTGTCAATGTGAATGCACACATACTGAACCCCACATTTCACATGTGCACGCCTTGTAGCGTACCATCCAGCCAATGTGTGTAAAATTAACATGACTGTCTCATATTCATCTGCTGTACCTGTCACACCTCAATGCATCATGTAAACTTGGCACACATCCACAACACAATGATCACAGTAGGCGGCGAACTGTCATTTGTGTGCATGATCAGATATGAAAGCACAAGTAAGTAACAACACCATACAGTGAGACAATCCATGCGAAGGTCAGCAATGACACACAACACATTGATTTGTTACACATTGTTGAGTCCACTACAACACTGTCATGCATCATCAACCATCAAATGCATAATTGACATGGCAGGGAACACAGACCAATGTACGTCACACATAGCCAACCATGGCACGTGCGTCAACCTATGGATTTGATGGAATAATGGCATTGTGTGCACAATGATGTGCCCTTAATCATGTCTCCGCTGTGTACTGTAAAAGTGTTCACGATGGACATTGCCATTGCATGTGACCCAAATCGCGGTAGCTACCGCCTGGCCCCGGCGGTGTGAGACCAGCAACACCCCCTTCACAAGTGCGGTAGTCATTGGCATGGAGACATGGGTAGATGGCGGTGGGCATGCTCCGCCACCCAAATCGGGGTAGCTACCACCTGGCCCCGGCGGTGTGACACCAGCACCACCCCCTTCACAAGTGTGGTAGTCATTGGCATGGAGACATGGGTAGAAGGAGGTGGGCATGCTCGCCACCCAAATCGCGGTAGCTACCACCTGGCCACAGTGGTGTGACACCCCCATGGGGCATTGCCTACAGCCAATGGGAGCGACGATTGTAGTGGCAGGATGCAGTTTTGAAAATCGCGGAAGGCGTGCTCCGCCACCGCGGAGGCGGTCATTGGATGGGTTTGAAAGATGCACCATCGCGGTAGCGAACCCCGGGCCCCTGCGGTGCATCACCCTGAAGCATTGCCTACAGCCAATGGGAGCGATGATTGTGGTGGCAGGATGCAGTTTTGAAAATCGCGGAAGGCGTGCTCCGCCACCGCGGAGGCGGTCATTGGATGGGTTTGAAAGATGCACCATCGAGGTAGCGCACCCCGGGCTCCTGCAGTGCATGACCGCCATGGAGCATTGCCTACAACCAATGGGAGCGATGATTGTGGTGGCAGGATGCATTTTTGAAAATCGCAGAAGGCGTGCTCCGCCTCCGCAGAGGCGGTCATTGGATGGGTTTGAAAAAGGCAGACCTGGACAACCAATTTTTGCAGCTTGGCACCTAACTATCCCAGGGGGCTATAAATCTGTGGGAGTGAGAGTCGCATTTCCACTGCTCACAGAGCGTGCTGCCTTGGACCCTCTCCTGCTGCTGCCTCCAGAGCCTGCTGCCTGGGACCCCTCACCACCCACTTCCACCACAGATGTTCCATGTCCACATGGATGGCAAGGACAGAGAAGATTTGTGCCAGTCCATTCACAAGCGAGGAGCTGGAGGTCCTTGTGGACAAGGTGCTGGCACAGTACCCAAGACTGTATGGGGCACCCAATGTTGTGGTAAGTCATCGTAAAGGGAGGAGAATGGCAGGGGGGGCCAGAGATGTAGTTGTACTGCTACAGTGTATGCCGGAGGGTGTGGGGTTGTGTCATACACTGACAAACATGCTGTCTCCAGGGCGAGGGAGTGTGTGTGTCCTAAAGCCACGGTTTACCCTGCCTGCAGTTGTGTGTCTGAGTGGAGTGTGTTACATTGTCAGCCATACAGAGCCACAGGATGTTGGACATGCAGGTGCCAGGACAGCAATTGCTTGGGTGATTGTTTCTGTGAGCCCCTGTTGTCCGACTCAGCATGAACCCAGAGACTATACCCAGTGCCCACCAACCAAGACGAGATTACATCACTGTACTTACTGTGTCCTTACTCTTGTTCATTCACACTGAAATAAAGATATGCACCATCGCAGCCCTGTATAATTGCACATGACCAAACTTGTGTAGATGGCTATTTTGTTGGTGAGTCCATGTACCCCCATGCCACACACATTACATACACCTATGATCACATGCCATGCTCATTGAATGCTGTAAAGTCATGCACACAGTGATTCTACACACAGACACAGGTAGATATGTGATGTATGTAGTGGCCAGATGTGCATAGGACTGGAGATGTGTGTAAGCCACTGAGGGGGTTCAGTGCAGTCATCCTGCATGTGTGTGAGATTATCAGGGACCGTGTACGCTCTCATAAATGCATGCAATCACATCTGTTTGGACCATGCAGAGTGCCCTTGTGAGGTGTACCCCAGTTTGGGATGGAAGGGGATTACAATTGGTAATTAGTCTGTGTCTTGCTACTGTACTGATAGATGTTGGTCCATGACACTGTCTCACTGATCATTTCCCCTTCTCTTCTCCCATGCCTGCAGCTCAAGGTACACCAGTGTAAGGCCGTGTGGAGGGCCATTGCAGCAAAGGTGCGAGCCCTTGGGGTATCTAACCGACGACGCACCCACTGCCACAAGAGGTGGGACGACATCAGCCGGCTGGCTAAGAACGTGACAGAGATGGCATTGGGGCTGCTACCACGCACTGGGCGTTTGGCACGATGCAACATGACACCACTGATGGGCTGCATATTGGCAGTGACTCATCCTGAGCTGGATGCACGTCTGAAGGAGCACCAGCAGCAAGGCAGGGGTAAGTATTTGGGGAGGGTGACTTTGCCTGGGAGCTGATGCATGTGTACAGGGCCTGTGGCAGCGGTGGCACATGTGATGTTCGTGGGGTGGTGCTGTGCTGTGTCATGTGAGTGGCTACTGGGATGGGTGCCTGTGTCATGCATTGGCCCAAACTGCCCTTACAAGGGTGAGCCTCCCTGCTGTGCTTTCTCATTGCCAGATGTGTTAGCATCTAGATGGTCATTCAGCATTGGGATGGTGTGGGGAATCTGTTAGGGGGTGAACAGCAGTGTCCACTATCTGACTGTGACTACATGTATGCCTACTTTGCATGCACCATGATCGGTGAGGCACACACATCAGACAAGAATGTGCCTCAGAGTACCACATGGTCTTTGTTATGGCCTACTTGCCAATGTGGACTGTCATGTCCTAATAGGTGTGTGTGTTGTCCCCTCCTGTTTACTCAAGGTCTGTCAGTGGTAATAAGTGGTGTCCCCACATCATGTCCCTAGGTGTGTGCAGAGCAAGTTGTGTGTCTGGTACACTTCATACACGGGCAGGGCGTTGTGCTGTGTGGCCTCAACAAGGCAGATATTCAGGGTTACAGCACTGTTGTGGTCTATGTAGTGTGTAGTTGTAATGTGATTGCAGGGTGTGGTGGTCACCATGTATTTGGGCATCTCCTGGACTGCCTTGATTGGTTTGCTTTGTCCTGATGATGACACCAACACAACCAGTGAGTAAGTAAGTAATAAGTTTATTGTGCAGTTAATTAAAACCATTACAATGATTGACCCACTATTATAAACAATAAAACCTCAATTTTTATAAAAAGGCTGATAGCCATAGTTAAAGAGAAAGAGAAAAAAAAAACATGCGTTTAAGATTGGGAAGAAAATCCACACCCCCGGCCTCGGTAATCCATAATCTTGTTTCTTCACTTAGGCCGGCGAATATTAGTAGCAGTCCGTGAGATAAAAGTACCCCCCTTATTGAAGTCTTGGCTGCAGAATGATGACAGACCGAGATGCGCTGATTTAAAGTGCATAGTGCTGCCTCGGCTTCCGTTGGTTTGTGCAAACTATGTCATATAGTTAGCCTTTCGATAGTCTGCTTTGAGGCTTGGGTGTGCAAAAAAACTTTACATTGTATGCTTAAAACACTGTTACGGTTATGTGCACTTTTTTTTAAAATGTAGGTCAGCTGCAATTAAAAACTTTACCAGACAGCAAATTAATTGAGTATCTTGGCCAGAGAAGCTTGCAAGCACCGCTTGTCTGCACGACCGTATTTGGTTTTTATTGAAAATTGGTCTGAGCAGTCGCCGGCGTTCCTGCATCAGCTCGCGGCAAATGGTTATAATGTGGACTGTGTCCTCCTCTCCTTCCCCACAAAGACGGCACATTGCTGGCTTTGGAGGGCGCAGCCAGGGGGGCAGGTGGTATGCTGTCGGCAGCAGACCTAACCGAAATTTCAGGAACTTCTCTTTGATGGTTCTGGAGAAGTTAAAGAGGAGGTAAGCTTGAGAAGTCGCTTTACTATAAGATTGTATAGTGAGCCAGCCATGCGAGCGTTCAGTCAAGGCCGCTTTGTCTTGTAAGATGGACTCTTTTTTAACAATGTTATTTACGATTTTCTTGAAGCTTGCCATGGTCCCAGGCGTTGCCCAGAGTTGCCGTAACCCCAACTGGTCCAGTGCAGTGTCCAAGAACAGTCTGGCTGGGCAAGTTTCTTTTGTTTCTACTTCTCTCCACAAATAAAAGTTTAAAGTTTGTGGTTGCCCTTTTTTGATCTTAAACCAGGTTTTAACAAAGGCTCCGTTCCTGGCTAGCTCCTTTTTTTGTATCCCAAATTCCAGCCTCATTTGCGCTGGAGATGTGTATCCAGGCAGCCCGTATATAATTCTTAGCGCTCTGGCGATGGTACCATTTAATGTTTCCGCATCCCTCCCTCTCATGGCTTCGCTTCCATAGGTGATAGATGCTATTAGTTTGGCCTGTATCACCTTGGTCAGAGGGAGGAAGCTCGGGCCCGCAGTTATGTTCTTCAAGTTTCTTAGTGCTACTGCTGTCATAAGCCCCCTCTTTTTTATTGCCTCAAATTGTACTTTGTAATTGCCTTTACTATCATTCTTGACCCCCAGATATTTGTAGTCTTGTACGACTTCAAGCTTGCATTTTGCCAAGTGCCAGTTGTATTTTGTTTTTGTTTTCTGGTACTTTATACACATGACTTTTGTTTTGTCTTGGTTGATGCTTAGTTTGTTGGTGTCTGAGTATTGAGACGTAATGTCCAGCAGACGTTGTAATCCTGATAAGTACTAAATCGTCTGCATATAGGAGGTTAGATAGCTGGTGACCACCTAACGTTGCTTCCGTTGAGTTTAACTGAAAGCTCAGCCATAAATAGATTGAATAGTGTGGGGGCTAATACACACCCTTGTTTTAGTCCTGAGGTTGTGTTCATCTTTTTTGATAGATGGTCACCTGCCCCCAGCTTTACTTGTATCCAGGTGTTACTGTGCAGAAGAATTAGTTGTCTTAGGAGCAATGATGGAATACCTAATGTTTTTAATTTTTGCCACAGAATATTTCGATTTATGTGGTCAAATGCTGAACTGTAGTCGATAAAGCAGATGTACAGAGGCTGTTTGATTGTAAGTGCTGCGTCTATCATTAGTGAGAGGGCAGAGATGTTAGTGGCAGTGCCCATGTCCCTACAGAAGCCAGTTTGATTGTAGGGTATTGCTTTGATTTCCGTGGCCCATGTTGTTAATTCTTGAAGAAGTACCCCGGCATAATATTTGGCCTCGTTATCCAAAAGAGCTACCAGCCGATAGCTCTTTGGATCGTTCCTGTTGCCTTTTTTGTAAATGGGGGAGATTATTGAGCCTCTCAATGATGATGGTAATGTTGACGTCTGCAGGATTCTTTCAAAGATTGGTTTTAGAACTGGAGCCCAATATGCAGGGTCTTGTTTGAATAATATGGGCGGAATCCCATTGGGGCCAGGAGCTCCTTCTCGTCTGCCTTTCAAAATTCTTTTGTGAACTTGGGTGTTCGTAATTGTGATTGTGAAGTTCTGTCCAAGACATGCATTGAGATTTTCATGGAGCGGTCAAAGTTCCATATTAGGCTCATGGGTATTTACACCGATTTGGAGGGTCTGATCTTTATTAAAGTGGGGTTCGAGGTGGGTTATCCATGCTTCTTCTGTAACATTGGAGCTGATGCGCTGACCTAGCGGATTTGATAGGGCATTTATCGTCATCCAAAATTGTGCACTATTGTTGTTCTTGACATCATACAGGAGTCTGGCCCACAGGGATTCTTCAGTTTCCTTTTTGTTTTGCCAAATCAGTGTTTTGCGAGTGGCTTTTAGCAACCTCAGCTCTTGTAAAGCCGAGGTATCTTTCTTCAGCCTCCGCAATGTGAGATTTTTCAGAGTTTTTAGCTTTTTTAATTTGGCACTGTTCCGTGGATTGGGACCAGACTGTGGATTTTGCTGGGACGTTGTTCTCCCGTTTCCAGAGCGGGTCTTTGTATCTCCGTAACTTTTACAAAGGGTGTTTGTAAATGCCTCCCAGCCTCCGATTATGTCGGGGGTAACTGCTTTCCCTTCTTCCCAGAGTTGTTTTGCTCGTGCTAGTAGGCCTTCAGGGTCGTTGGTACTACATTTTACTCTTCTCTCGTTGTTAGTGTATTCTGAGCAGATTATATTTGCTAGGGGCAGTTTGTGTAATGATGGCTCGTCTACCGTGATTTCCTGGGGTAAGTGGTCGCTGCATTCTTCGCTCCCAATGCAGTAGTTTTTTACTTTTGTGAACATGCAGCGAGAGCAGAAGGTGTAGTCAATCGTTGACCTTGTTGCGGCATTATTAAATGTAGCTGTTTGTGGGCGATCTCCGGGGAATCTGCTGTTTAATGCACGTGCGCCCAGTTGCTCTAAGAATGACAGTAGGCTTTTTGAGGTGTTTAACACAACCATGCATCTCTCACTCATACAAAATCAACAGTGGACACGGAGGAACAGGAGGCCAGTGACACACAGCCCACCAGCGCATCTGAGGGGGGCCAGAGTATGCAGGAGTAACCCTGCCTGAGACACAGAGTACAACTGATGCCAGCGGGGATGCATCCATGTTGGAAGGCACAGGGAATGGGGACTCTGCATCATCTACTACCACAGAGCGGCCAGTGCCCACCCTCCCATCCAGTTCCTCTGGTGCTGCCCATGTCTGTGTCAGTAAGAGAGGACGAGTTAGATTCACACCTGGCACTGCTGAGTCTGCACCTGTCCCCCCTGCTGCCCTCAGTGCTGAGTCTGTAGAGCTCCTCCACCAGCTTTGTGTGGGCCAGACAGCCCTGCTCAATGCCTTTAGTGACCATGACAAAAAATTAGGACATGTAGTTGCCTACATGGAGGGCACACACTCTGACGTAGGTGGGCTACACCGTACAGTCCAGGCGTTGTCGTCCACAGTGACGTCTGCCCTTAAACAGGCACATGCTCCCAATCCTGCTCCAGTGCCTTTGTCCACCCCCCAGTCAGTGGCCAAATTAGATGATAGTGACCACAGTTCCCAGTCACGATACAGCACAAGAAGCACCCAGCAGAAGCAACACAAGCGGTCCCGACCACAGACACCATCCCCACAGAAGAGCAGAGCCAGTCCAGAATGCAAAGACAAGAGCCCGTCAGGGAAGAGCAAGGCAAAAAAAGAAAGAAAGCAGACATCAGGCTCCCATGCCTCAGAGGCATCACCAGCCACGGAGTCTCCAGGCCAGTGCTATCAGACGCACTGCACTAACCCCTGGCAGGGCTGGACAGATTTGGTTTATAGACAGATAATTTAAACTCAAACAGCACCAGAATCCTAGGAAGACAAGTCAAAACACCAAAGGCCAGCTGAAGATTTAAAAAACCAATAGGGATGGTCCAGCCTCATCCGGGCTATGACGGGCCAAGACAGGATTTGTCACTGAGCTATATAGCGCTCTAAATTCAGTCCAGGTGTGTGCAGCAAAGGGCCTACTCCATGCCATGTGGTAACTAGGACACATAGTCCCCAATCCTGGAAATGGCACTCTTTCCCCTGCAGCAGGAGTTGTCTCTGTGCTATGTAGTTCTCCAAATTCAGGCCAGGTGTGTGCATCAAAGGGCCTCCTCCAGGGGCGTAGGAGACACTTAAATTCTGGGGGGGACAGGGACAACCTTGTGGACTGCCCAGTGACCCTATACAAATCACCGCCCGTTAAACAAATACAATCGCATACTTTCGAAGTGAAATATCGAGAAAAGCAGGCATGTTGTCACAGTTTGCATGTATGCTTGTTTCTTATTTCATATAGTAATCAGACCAAATGTTAAAAAAACATGTATATGAATCTTGCATCTTCATACACCAAGCAAACAAAGGTCACGGACTTAGGGTGGGGGCGTCATGTTTGCAAGTGCATTATGGTTTGAAAAATACCTGCTGCTGCATTCCTGGTCTCCAGCAATTTTCAGGCAACAATAAAAATGTGAAGATAACTTAGGTGATTAATGTCCTTTATTGAGAGAGATCGGAGGTTTGTCTAGTGGAAGTTTTGACTTTCGGTAAGGTAGCCACAGTGGTGTAATATGCCTGCTGCAAAGAACGTGTACCACGCAGATCACAAAATGCATATCATGTAAATAGGTCAGTGAGTTACTGCTTTTATCTGAGAGATTCTTTTGGTATTTGCAGTTTATAAGTTAAAATCCTAACATAGAACAGTGAGCTATTAACCAGCATCAAAGAACTGCACGAAAACTTCAAGGTATAGATTAGAACGTTATGATTTTTTCCCCCGTCTTTCCTTATCCTAATGTTAGAAAATGGGTTCATTAGGATAGAAATCAATTCTGATTATTAAAGAGAATCCCACAACCATAGTGTTATGTTTTAAATTCTGAGTTTGTGTTTCTTTAGTGTTGCAAAGCCATCCTCTACCCTGGGCCCTCTCCAACGTTTTGCTGACTGGTACTGATGGTACCTGACTGACCCTGGCCTCTGCCTGAACAGTGTTATTCTGAAAGAGACACTTAAAGATACTGTGAAAATACCTACATACACTAGGGTGCACTATGGGTTAGGGTACCCCTATGATTGGCATGGCCTCTCCTATAAGGCCCTAGTACATAATAAGGCAGGGGATTAGAACTACCTTTAAGTCCCTAGAATATAATAGGGCATGGCAGTTTTGAGGCCATCAGCCCTTTATGCATTTGCATGTGTGCACTGCTGAAGCCTGGGGTCAGTTTACAAGTAGCCCTGTGTTGTAGGACTGCTTTTAAAATGACAATTGTGCCCAAACTCAACTTTTCGGTTTGGGGAACTTGCAAATTGATCAACTACAATGCTGGGGCAAAAATAAGTTACGTGGAAACATGTTTTCCACTTAACTATGGCTGTGTCATAATTGCCACATAATACATCATCTGCTGCATAATCTAACGATTTGACCAAAAACAATTTTGTTGCTCAAACGGATCAAAAATTACTAAGAGAAATGTGACTTATGTTGCTGTGAAGTGTAGGGCCCTTTGCAAAGGTTGACTGGTCACCTTTCCCACTGCTGCATTTGTATGTTACACAGGTACTAATGAGGCAAAAGCTTTGCAGAGGCTGTTAGTATGTATAAATATGTCAAAATAATAAAGTATCATAAAATGCACCGCATTACGCTGCAGCCTTTTTATTGTTGCATAATTTGGTCAACACTGCAACATCTTTTGGCCTCCATTGCTGCATAACTCAAGTGGCCCGAAAGCAGGCTGCGCATGTTAAAAGTGTTTGTGCATGAAGCAGAAACCATGAATTTTGCAAACTTAGAAGCTGATTACGATGGCAGGCGGACTTCAGTCCGTCCGCCATCGAATCGAGGAATGGGACCACTGGCCTTCAAGGTGGCGGCCCCACAATAGGCATTACAATGTGACCGCCACTATGGCATTCGCAGTGCCTATCTTTTACATTGCAGCAGGTGCTGATGGCTGCATCATGCGCCGCAATGTGAAAAAGGACATGTTACATATATCACTGCACTAAGTGGCAGGCACAATCAGGTGCCTGCCACATGGTGCAGTGATATGTAGGGGGGCATCTTAGATATCCCCAGGGTCCCATGTCTGGGGGCTGAGGGGACAGGGGCCTGCTACGGGCCCCCAATGTCCCTTTCCACCAACTTTTCCATGGCGGGTGAACGGCCATGGATAGGCTGGCGGGTAAGGGGTATGTTAATCCCTACTGTGGTGGCTGGTAGGCACCACCAGGGGAAACATCCTTTACAACGCAACTTTTACCATGCAGTGCCTTTACGACGCAACTTTTACAACGCAAGCCATTACAACGCATTGTGCTGGGGGGCGCTCTATGATAGGGAATAGATTTAATTTACTATCCAACACTTACCCTACTATCCACGGGGACTGGAGTTAGAATAGTAAATTAAACTATTCACTATCCAGCACCCCTCAACACTATGCGTTGTAAAGGCATGCGTTGTAAAACTTGCGATGTAAAGGCATGCGTGGCAAAAGCATGCATTGTAATGTCATACATCCACCACCAGCATTGTAGGAACCACGAGCCCCTCCGCCGCACTGGCGGGCTCAAGGCGCCAGTTGGGTGTGTAGCAGTGGTCTTTTCGACCGCCAGGGAACCACCCGCCATTGTAATATTGCTGGCGGTAATGCAGTCAACGATGACGGTGGAACCACCACTGACTGGGTGACGGGGCAGTCCCACCTCCATTATAATCACCCCATAAGTTTAGTGTGCATGCAAATCCTTCATTACTGATCGCTGGTGAGTTGCACCACTACTGCTAAAAAAAGGCCAATGGAGGTACCAATGGGTGCGGTGGACTGGCCCCAAGGGTCTTGTGACCTCAGTGACCGAGTCACCGTCGATCTACGGTGCTTCTTTGTATGCCAGCTCGCAAGACTGGAGGTGAACTGCAGTATGGATTGTGGATGACAGGCCTTCAAGGTTAACTCGCACTTGCCGCCATTAGGGTCCACCTACGGGTGCTAAGGCACCAGGGCTTCTAAGGTCTATCGGGCCTTCTAAGGTGTAGCATCGGAATGAGCTCTGTCAGGAGTGTGGTCTGGTGGACTGGTCATGAAGGCTGAAAATGGTGCTCAAGTTCCAAATTCAGCAGCTCTGGCCAGAGTGCCACATCCTCTCCCACATTGAACACCATACTGCCCCACTGAGAGAAACTTGCACTGCCTTAAGCTACAACTCAATTGTGCTGCAACTAAATTTAAATTATGCACTAGACAACAGTAAAATGCTGCCTGAAAAAAACAAAGAACACCCTGGAAAAAGCGAACACTCATAAGGAATGCAAGAATAAGCAAAGCATGTGAAATGTAATCAGGAACAACATGGTTACCGTAAGAGTTTTAAACTCATTACTCAGAAATCAGTAAGTGATTTTGCCTGTAAATTTAAGGACATGGCTACAGGACCAGTCAGGAAGGGACCCGTTTCAATGTCCATTGCTTATATCCTTTTAAAATGTAAGCAGTTTGGTTTAAAAAAAGACCACATCCCCGAACACAGAGCCGCAGTACACATTTTATAAGCTAAAATAATTAAAACAGTTGAAAACGATCATATTAAACGTTTCTACTCCATTCATCAACCAGGTATTGCAGTCCCTATAGGGATGGTGCACTTCCCCACCCTGGAAAAACAATGTTCTTCAAAGAAAGAAGAAAAAAAGAAACTAGCACTTTCACTGGCAAACTCTGTAAAGTGGCGCTAATGTGTGTGGGTGTAAGTAACAATCTGGCCTGTCTGCTAACCACTCTGTATCGCTTTATTTAGGTATTTAATAATTTTTTCTCTCCGTCCTAAGGTTTTTCTTTGGAATTATAAAACGATCAGCAAATGGGGACATTTCCAGCCAAAGTGTTCTTACTATTTTGGATCCATTTCACAGGGAAACAAATAAAGACAAAGAGAGGCAAAAGAGAGTACAAGAGCTGTCTCGAAATCAGAACTTAACGAGATGGAAGACAGACAGAAAGAGATGGAGGAAAAAGAAAGAGAGAGGGGGAGGAGGGCCGCTTCCAGAGACAGATCAGGACTCAGGAGAAGTTGACACTGTGCTTGACTTCTCTGGGCATGAAAGAAAAGAGACAGAGTTGTCTTCCTTCTCTGCCCTTCCCAGGACGCCAGCCTTCCTGCAGCATAACAAAGGGCAGAGGGCAGGGGTCCTCTTTGACTTTCAAGTGCAGGGCCATTAGGTAGCGCTTTCGCGCGCTAATGGCCCTGTCAATAACAGAAGGGAGAGGGGAAATTCTTTTGTCCCCCGTGTCCCCCCCACTTTAAAATCTGGGGGGGATATATCCCCCTCATCCCCCACACTTCCTACGCCCATGGCCTCCTCATCACCCTATGGTGACTGGAACACCTTTCAAATCCTGGTAAGGGCGCTCTGTTCCCCTGCAGCTCTGTAGCACTCTAAATCCAGTCCAGGTGTGTGCAGCAAAGGGCCTCCTCCTCGCCCTGTGGTGACTGGGACAAGTAGTCCCCTATCCTGGAAATGGTGCTCTGTTCCCCTTTTATTATTACTAAAATAAACTCCCAGACCAGAAATGAGTTTTTTCAATACAACTAATACATGACACCAACATGCAGGGAGTTTTCTCCGTGCACATAGAGGCCATTCTAAATTGTCCCTGCCTATGTCTACTATGACTTGCATGATGGACATAGACAGGGCAAATGAGTGACAGCCATCTCACCATAGAGAAGGTGGATCAAGCATCACTGAGACGTTGCATCACTTTCAAGAATGGAGCCAGGTCAGAGTATTACATTGATGGACTGAGCAGAGGCTCTGACGTTGTAAACCTGGGTCTTCTCCAACTCAAAATTAAGTGAGGGGGCCACAACTTTGATGGGTGGTCTCCATACTCCATGTCAGGCCCGAAGGGTTGTTTTAACCCTGACAAGGGAACAAACAGAAGTATGAACCCAGCTGGGATTGCAACTTCTGAACAAATACCGCCCAGACTTACCGGTTTTTCCGTGCTCAAATTTGAACAGGAAAAACCTATTAAAAATCGTTCAGGACAAACCCGGAAATTTCAGCTTTTGCAGATTGGAAGGTAAGAAAGCTTGGAGTATTGCCTTCTTTTCCCCTATTTTAAACGGAAGAGCTTGTAATGATGAGGCCATGCTACTGTACTAGAGAAGAACTAAACCCCTTAGTGACGGTAATTCCTTTAAATAACACTTCATCATTTTATCGTCCACTTTTAAAGGCTCATTCAGGGCGCATTAATACTGGCAACTATACATACTTTGATATTGACAAAAATAATTCAGAATGTTTCAAAGTTGTATCAATGACATGTAGGCATTTCTTCAGTATATTTAGGGTCGATGCTGAGTGCTTTAAGGCACTCCACATGAGTTTGAAATTATGAGACCCCTTTGCTTCCTTTTGCTAAAACTGCAGCTTGTAATTAAGCGCTTTTTCGAAACACAAAAGAGGAAATAATTGGACCCAAAGGCAACTTAAAACACAGATATGGGGTGCAGCCAGCAATTTCTGTGCTATGCGTCATTACAGATTTAATAGGGCGTTGAATGTACAACATTTTGTACGACCGGGGTTTTTATGATCTGTGCAGTTGCAAGAAATAATCGAAAGCAGTTTCTTTCCCAACCTTTTTAGACTCGAGGTAGACTCCCTTCTGCTGTAATGTTAAAGATCACGGACACTTTGGCTGGAGGACAGCTCTAAGTGCACAGCGATTTGGTTGAAGTTTTCAGCCATCACGAATCAGTCCCTATCTGAGTTACCGTGGCTTAGCGTGTGAAGAGACATCTTCAGGACGAAGGATAAGTGTTTTCTCACTTGTAATAACGCGTATGTTGCTCTGACTAGGTGGCTGTGAAGTATTTTTCAAGCTAAATCGTCCCATAGTAGCATGGCCCCGACATAGACAGCAGGCCTGCAGTTGGCGCATCAATATGCAGACACGGAGACTTGTTTGAAGTTTCTTGAGATGTTTCAATGATTTTGCTGGAATGTGTGCTCTGTTCCAGATTTAGCTTGGTGGAAAGTGTGCCAGGCATTGGTATGATTAGACCTGGCATTTCATAACATGGGAAATTCCTTCTCCACTGATCCATACGATTCAAGAAATTCTGCAAATGACTTAATTCCTTGCTCAGGGCCAATCCACAGATGATTTGAAGTAGTGAGTTAAAGAGGCAATAATAATTCTACATGTCACTTGATCATAGAATCAGGATAAGTGGTATTTTTGAATCGTAAAGGGCACTAATTATGGTAAAACATACATCAGAATGGCAGATTTTCTACCATTGTTAAGTCTAATAGTGAGCAAGGGAAAGGATACATTTTGCGTAGTGTAGCCATGTAAAATACATAGAAAACCCATAAATGTATATGATTTTGGGTATTCACAAATAATTACCAGGTTATTTCAGTCCTGGACAATCTTGCAAAGTTACTCGTAAACAAGGTTGGAGTAATTGGGTTTCCCGGTTGGACATAGGTAAAAACATGCCCAATATCACAGGGTGAAATGCTTGAATTAATCTTAGCCACTAGTAATTACTTAGGGGCTCATCCAAGACAAGCATTTCTTATCCGTTGTGCCTCTCCAGACATCAGTCATATCCAAATCAGACTTAACCTGCATAGAGCGCCAGCCCAACCCTAGTTGCCATGTGGGACCCTTTCTAAATGCGAATACAAGAAACCATGGACCAGTTTTGGTGCATTTTTGTTTTTCTAAGTCAGATGCCCTAAGAGCACCAGGGACCATATTATGAATACAACGCACTTTACCTGTTTGCCCCGTGTTGCAACCTTTGAAAGGTGCGACGAGCACAAAGTGAGAAAGTGTGAACTATTAGAAAGAATACGCTTCGATCAGGGCAGCCGCGAACTCACGCTACCATTGCGGCAGTGCATTCAAGTGAAATATGGAGCAGCTGATCCTCGTTTCACAGTGGTAATGGCACCCGTGCACACTTACGAGAGAGGAGATAGATCCCCTTGCAGATAGGTGCCTTGAGTGAATGCACCCGCCTGCAAGGGGATATCTGAGGGGTTCATGGAACCTCCTTTCTCCCCAGAAGGCTGCTTTTAGGAGGTGCACTGAAAGTGCGTCACCTTTTCATGACACATTTTCAATGCACCTCCTAAAGACATGTTTGCCTCTTCACCCGCATCCATAATATTGCTCAGAAGCAGAGGCAAACTGATTCCCTCATTTGCAAGGGACCATACCCCGTGCAAATGAGGGAACGCCCTCTTATGATAGTGCTGGCACAACATGTGCACCATCGCTATCTGTATTACTGAAGGGGACACACAAGTGTTTGCACCCCCTTCTGTAATACCATTGTGCCCCGGGAGCCCTCAAAGTAGGCCAGGTGTGGGTCCCCTGCTCTTTGTGCCATAGGATTCAACATGTACCTTACTGATGATGCACAACAAGCGTAAACAAGTCTCTTAAGTTGCTTGCATTCCCGTTGAAAGGGGAAGTGGCCTGGCAGTTGGGGCTCAACTTGTCCTCTAAGAGCTGAGCCAGAGCTGTTTTGCATATAGGTGCTCTGAGACTGGAGTGCCGCAGTATGCTATAAAATGAATTTGAATATGGCAGAGAGTAATTACCAGTGTCTCAGACTGGTCCAAGCACTACATCCATCACTTTTTTTGTTTATTTCATGGCAACAAATTAAGCATTTTACACCAATTCATAATTGATCAATATGGTGGGAACAAAAAGCAAGTGCTTGATCCTCATCATTTTATATTTCAGAAAAAAAGTCACTTAGGATCAACTGTCTCTGTTAAAAAAAGTTGGGTCAGATATCAATTTATAAGAAAGGGAACTAAATGTACATGTGGCAAGTGGGAAACATCGTTTACAACGCGGTGTTTACACCGCACTACCTTTACCACGCTGCCATTACAACGCAAGTCGTTACTACGACTTGCGCTGGATGGCGCTTTTGGTTAAGGAATATTGTAATTTTATATTCCAAAACCTTCCCTACTGTTACGTGGGCTGGTGTTGGAATATAAAATTATAATAATCCTCAATCCGCGCCCACCTACGCAAGTCGTTGTAACGACTTGCGTTGTAGAAATCGCGTTGTAAAGTACTGCGATCTAAGAGATCGCGTTGTACTGACATAAATCCGTGGCAAGTACACTGGTATTTTCAGCAAAGCACCTACAGCTGAGAGGTTAGGTACATACTGAAAGTGACAGTTTTAAAAGTTTGTCCGCAGGCACACTATAATAAGTATCTCTGTTTGGTTTACCCTGTAAAGTATCGCTGCGGTAAAGTTCTATGTGCATTTTTTATTGTAAGCCTGCTTCCTTACTTTCAACCTGCCTCTGAAGTTTCAGGAATTACTTCATTCCAATTAGAGGCAAGGAGAATAATTCAGGGGAATAATGAATGCTTTGAGATAAAAGGGCATGCATTGCAGAATACCGTCAAAAATGTAAAAGGCATGGTCCCCTGAGCTGCTTTTCCTTGATATACTTGTGGCTGCATGTCTGTTATGAGGCATGATAGAACAGTTTTCGGTTTCTGATTTAGTCGAATGTGTGCAGTGTGGCTGATGCGACATTATACCCTACCCTGAACTTATAAGCAGAAGCAATAGACAGCAGTATTTTCAGGTAAAGTGAAGACAGGGCGGAAGGCTACACTTCTACCAGCACTCCAAAGAGAAGGGTAGAGTGGATAAGAGAGACTGAGAGACAGGGCCGTAGCGGGCACCGGGCATTTCCCCGATGGACTGGAAGAGTGGGGGCCAGTTTTTGACCCCTGGGGCCAGTTTTGTTACTGGGGAGTGATTTTTCAGCAGTGCTGCAATATCGGCCCCTGAAACAAAAGTGGCAGTGGTGCTTGATGCTAGCACCACCCCTGCTGGTGCTTCTCAATAGCATAGCCCCCCACCCCTCCTGGGGGTGTATGGCTGAGTGGAAATGCCAGGGCTGGCTTCTATTCCCAATCAGGGTCTGCTCAGAGGGAGTGAATATACTGTGTGAGCAGGAGCGTTAATTCCATAAAACAAGCACAGGTCCCATAGATCAATTAATACTAGTACAAAACTACTACAACAGGCCTACAAATGGCCTTTTCATCCTTGTGAGTCAAGCACTTCAGCACGGAATATGCTCACGCCGTTCCTACTTGTGAGTAAGACTAGAATGGTGAAATACAAAAGTTAAAGGTCAACAGAAAAGATATCTTGATAGAGGTAAGAGAGAAGAGGATAAATGGACATAGAAGTCGAGGTAAAGAACACACAGGAAACAGACTTCATGTTGATCATGAGACAAGGGCAGGTAAGGCAAGCCTGTGAGAGGAAAGAGAATGGGAAGGAGTAGTGAAAATGTAGGCACAGATGCCAAAAAAATGTAAAAGAAGCAGATGGAAACAGAAAGTGAATGAACAAGATACACATTGAAGTAGAGCAAGAGAGCAGATGTTAGAGCAAGACAGAGATGAAAGGGAACTATGTTAGAGAAAAGACACAAGAAAGCAAGTGTTATGGAGACAGGAGCAACAAAGAAAGTGAAAACGTGAAGAAAGACAGGATGGGAGAGAGACTGATGGAGGGGAAGAGAAAGTCTAAGCAAACCTTCAGAAATTAGGTTTGCAAAGAGAAAAGCAAATGGTGGACAGATATAAATGACAATAGTTGATTGGGTGGGAGGTTGGGCTCAATCAAGGATTCACTGAGAGGAATACGAATATAGGTTAAACAATGCGAGAGGAAGTGATTAGGGCCTGATTCACAGTTAAATGGTAATGAAAACTATTCTGACTCTGCGAAGAAGTGCTAAACAGCCGCGGCTGGTGGTGGGAGTATCTGCCGGGGGGGTGATGTGGGGAGGAGGAGGGGCAGGGTTGGGGGTAGTAATGTATGGATTACGGAGTTTAACAGGTAAGTAAACATATAAATAAATAAAACAAATTTTGTTGCACGCACTGCATCACCAAATGCGATGCAGTGCGCGCAACGAAATTCGTTTGATTTATTTATATGTTTACTTACCTGTTAAACTCCGTAATCCACACAATACTACCCCCCACCCTGCCCCTCCCCCTCCCTACGTCACCGTCCAGCAGGTACTCCCTCCACCGGCCACGGCTGGTGCTAAACCCCAGGGAATTTCCACCATGATAATATTTTTATGGTGGAATAAATTCCACTGGCTGATCCTCCTCTGGATTCACCACAAATTCACACCCTTATGTTGAGAGCAGGTCAGTAAAGCCACAGAGGAGCTAGCAAAAACAGAGGCGCATAGAGTGAGAAATCCAGGCTGTGATATTTAGTTGATAGGCATATGTGGAGTGGTGTAATTGTGACTAGTATAATATTACAATGTAAAGAGAGTGAAGCATTTGATAAAGTGTGTTGGAAATCTGCCCTTTCTGCAGGGTCACCCCAGAAATGATTGCCTTTCAGCTGAGCCCTATTTTTGCTGGATATAAAACTCTATGGATTTTACCCATACTAACCACTGGTAAAGCACGTGTGATCCTCCTTTCAGCATGGTAAAATTGGTAGACTCCTGACCGGCACATTTAATTTACTCATATATTCCTAGTATATGGTATCAAGTGCACTCAGGACCACTATTAGGTCTCGCCTACAATGAACGCGCTGAAAGCGCGTTCTCGCAAGCGAGAACTATAGTCGTCGTCTCAGCAGTCTGAGACCGACGAAGTGAGACAAGACCTGGCCGCGCGCAGCGTTTCTCCATAGGATAATGTTGTGCGCGCGGCCAGGTCTTGTCTCCACAGCATGGCAGGAAAGGATCGGATCGCGTCGCGCGCCTCTCTGGAATGCAGGGGAGTCTGCAGAGAGGCGCGCGGAGCTGATAAAAGCTTCCATGAGCGTCCCCCTCCTTCCTGTTGCGTTACCCGCACGGCGACATCTGCTTTCAATTAGGAAAACAGATTGCTCGCTGTGGCGAGCGCGCGCAGCACTTCACCAGATCTGTGTGTACAACTTGCAGTAAAGTTAATGTTGACTTAAATGTTGCCTTTTGGAAATACCCAGAACAGCTGCAGCGTGTTTCATGCATATATGTAACATAAGGCATTTGGAAGTGCAAACATTCTGAAATGCTACAAGCTCTCTGAGAACGCTCTACAAATCGGAGATTTTCTTTGCCACTTACGAGATTTCTTGGAAAAGATGGCTCGATGAACGAACACAGCTTTTGGTTAAAACACTGACAACACACATTTGTGACCCACCGGGAAAAGACCGACAGACAATTTCAGTGCATTATGCGCAAATATTACCATTAAAAAAGTTAATAAAACAAGAGGCACAGACTGATAGAAATCTGCAGGTGTGAGTCCTGGTGACGTTGGACACAAGATAATACCCAGCAGGCACAACATTTCTTCCAGAAATCTTCCGGCTCCACTGCGGCTGGGGCTCGTGCGCTGGCCGCACAGCGAGCAAGGTCAAAGGCGACGAGGTGATAGACACCAAAATGTTAGACAGCCTACCGACTGTTGTTGCCATGAGATGCAACAGTCAACATCAGTCTGATAAGCTATCCGACAGGAAGGTAGACCTGAAGAGAGGGGTGCTGGCCGACTCCATGGCCGAGAGGTGAAGGGACCCCACCGGCCGCAATAGGTACCATCTGTGCTTCCAGCAGCAGGGTCGAGCAGCACACCTAGAAGAGGAAGGGTTAACGTGCATGTGTCAGACAGCAGACAGACACCCCAGGCACACAGCGGAAGCGAAACTAAACTACTGCAGGCGTGGTGCAAGCCCGGCATAAACTGTCATAGCCAAGAACACTTCCTGAACTTGCCACACAAACTGACCTTTAGTCAGAACTGCGAGCAGGCTTGCATTACACACAGTTTCCCCTTCCCATCTCCCAGTTTGAAGAGTTTTGTCTGGACAAACACCAAGGTCTTGTGAAATGCGTGTGTGCGATCACTAGGAGAGAAGCTTTCAGCCCAGCAGCCAGTGTTCTTCAGAAATCCCCAAACAAAGGGTTCAACAGGCGCCTTTTCTGGGTAAGATTACCGCGTACGCAACCTATGCGTGCCTGTGGCCTGACGAGGCAGAGCATGGAAACACGGGGGTGGGAGGGGGGGAGGAGAGGATCGACGCCGAGGAAGGCCCCCGGCTGCTGAACAGACTGACACGAGGAGGCTGGCAATGATCAAAGGCGGCTTTTATAAACGTTTGATTTCCACTTTCCAATCTAAATATACAGAATTAGAAAAAACCATGTCAGCTCAGTTGTGCAAAATGGAAACTAATCCTCTTCTCAGCAGAGAAGTTCGGGAAGTTTTAAGGAGGCATAAAAGGCCAAGCAGGCAGAGGAAGAGGTGACCTGGGCTTTCAAGTAGGTGGTGGGATAACGAACAGCAACACAAAGGGACATGCAAGACGGGTACCTCCCCCACTCCGTACCCAGGGAATGCCCCCACTCACGATCCAACCACAACATGTACTGGTGACGTTGTATGAAAATATCTTCTAGGAATGTACACCAGGCCCGTCAGTCCACTACAGACTCCCGAGGGAATGAGGTGCAGGCCATACATTACCTTAACACATATTAGTTTCTTGTTGCTGTTAAGCAAAACCAGCCACAGATGTGAGGATTTCCAACACAATAGAAAAATAATAAGTTATTACAGTTAAAAAAGTGATGATGGGTGGGCTTGTTTCCACTGTGAAGTTGTTCCTTCATGAAAAGAGGCCAGTTTTAAGATGAGAAGTGTCAATCTACTTTCCCCTAAGAGCCCTACTTGCATATTTTAAAGGCAAAGTTGTTTCTGGGCAATACCGTCATAGTTGCTGCAGAATCTACACTAAAAGGTTCAGCAGTTTCCAAGATGATGCAGAGTAAAAGACACCGGCATCTACAAAATGTTGACTTTTTATGCTTTTAGCCAGGGTTAATTTTTATTTTTATTACATTCCTAGCTCACAAACAACAATAACCGATTACTTTTTTAATGTAGCAATTTTCTTGTGCGGTGACTAATGTTACTGGTGGGCTTTTGAATGCCTGCATCGTCTTTTGATTTTTATTAGATCATGGCTGTGTTTTCCATATAGGATGTTGTGTGACACAAAGGTCGCCGTTTATCAGACAGCACAGCTGACTGGCTGGCTATGCGAAAGACATCTTGGTGACTTTCAGAAAGTTGACCTGGTGATTCACTTCCGCCCATGGCTTGCTATTGGCTCCGTGGTTTCTAGCTCACGTCAGTATTCTTGCACGAACTCTTTTTCTGTAATAAAAGGCCTTTAAATCTTATCTCGCCACAGTTGATGAGCATCCACAGACAGAGGTAAAATGTTAAGCTGTGTTTTCTTGTGCGCCTGGTTTTTATTTTGCTTTTGAGTTGCTCGAAAGTGAAAACGTTTATATAACAATAGATCTCACATTTATGCGAGTTTAAGCTATTGGCATTGTAAATGACAATGCCTTTTATTTATGTTTTTAAAACGAAAACAAAAATAAAAGACATTGTTATTTGCAACGCCAATAGCTCAAACAAGCGTAAATACGAGACCTATTGCATTGCAAATGCTTGTTTTAAATGCTACCAGTGGACTGCAGCACTCATTGTGCCTTCCACTGAGGAGGCTCTGTGAAACATCCCTCCAGGCCTACCATTGTAGCCTGGCTGTATAGTTTTAAAACTGCAAATTTGACTGGTCAAATAACCCCTTTTAAGGCCTAAACCTTCCATTTAAATATTAATGTCATCTCTAAGTAGGTTTTATTGCAAACACTAGGCAAAGTGGGACAAAAGGCCTTGGGTGTGGGGATGCGATGTTGTACCAATGACAGGATGGCCTGTTGGCTGGGTCCATAGACATGGTTAACTTCAAAGAGGCATACCCTGTCACAAGCAGGTGTAGCTAACAAGCAGGCCTGCACAGTTCTTTTGTCACTACAGCTGGATCGGCCTCCATTAGAGGGGGCCTCTTGCTGACATCAGTGTCAGATCCTGCTGGAGTGTCAAGACCTGTTTAACAGACCTGCTTGGGTTTTTCATATGGCGTTTGGGGGAAGCTTCAATGGAGAGAAAATAATGGCAAAACAGTTCTTGTGTATTCTCTGTCTGGTTGCTGATGAACTTAACTTTTGTTCTACCAGAATTCTATCTCTTAATTTTTTGCATTACAGGGATTGCAAAAAACCCTGCATTTTTAGGGCCTGAATACAATGCCGTTCTGACTGACCATCAGACCGCCATCTTTGCGGGCCCTTTCCAACCGCTGAGGCGGGGAAGTTTCCCCCGGCCATATTACGATGCGCAGTTGCATCGACAGAGGAGCACATATGTTGCTGAAATGTTTACAAAATCATGTGAATTGTACCCACATGCATGACATGTGGGGATATGCCTTGTGCACCATGTACCCCATTGCTGGAGTGTGCACAGTCCAGTCAATGGGGATTAATACGGTATAATGACTTACCTGGGTTCCGGAGACCAGAGGATCATAGTCATCGGGGCTGCAGCTCCTCCAGTGTAGGGGGGACCTGGAGGAATGGATCCCTGGCAGACGCAGCTGAAAAGAAGTGTATTTTGGTACGTAAGCTCCCCAAATCCATTGTTTCCGACAACTCGAGGCAGTCGGTCAGCCGCCTCAGTCGGGTCATTGGAAACCTACATTGTAATCCTGACGATGGTCAGAGATCCCTGTACTGCCGAATTATTGCTGTTTTCTCTGACTGCCATCTCGGCGGTTGGAGAAAGGTTGTTATAGTCGGTGATCTTTCAGCGGTCGTTCAGAAAACAAGATGCATGCATCGTAATACAGCGGTCGGACTGATTACTTTCGACAAGACCACGCCGGTCCGACCGCCTCTGACAGGAACGCAGAAGTCGGTCCAACCAGCATCATAATCAGGGCCTCAGTGTTAAATATTCAGGACTCCAGATTACCATAATACATTCCCTTCTCACACATACAGCTCCTAGAGCCCAATTTAGTAATGCTGAAGACTTCTGCCATCTTGAAAATTCCCAATGTGGGTAGGGTTAGGCCTGGGAACTGTGCCACATTCATAGGGTGTGCCCAGGGGTCATTCTCATCAATAAGCTTGTGTAAAGGCATAAGTGTGGCATCTTCAGGAAGCCACTTCAGAACTCTATTTGGACCTGAGGAAGATCACACGAAAACTGAACCTGTTGTCTGCATCCTGAGAAGATTCATGGAGGACTGGACCTGCTCTCGCTCTCTCTTGTATCCAGCACAAAGAAGTGGAATGAAAGGTCATAAGGCTGACCTACTGTTCAAGCTACAGGGAAACAACAAGCTACCAGAGGCCTGTTCTTGCAATTGCCCAGCAAACCAGAGTCAAATGCAACTGGACTGGACTCTCCTGTTGGCCTCTGCCTCCCACCCTGCGAGTGTCTGAGTGCCTTGATTGGGTCGTGGGGGGGGGGGTTGGGGGGGGTTGGAAGTGTACCCCTGTGGAGGGTTAGGGCTTAAAGTACTAAAGCCAAAGGTAAATTCTGTGATCAGGATGAACCTGGTTAGTGTATCTGACCTGTATTTTATCGAATTCAATGTCAAAGTGTGCCTATGTCTTGTTCTACTGTGACCAATGGATATTATTGGCTCTTGTGCATCTTGGCACTATTTCTACTTAAAATTCAACAAAAAAACAATCCTAACCCCAGGTCCCCTTATTGGAATTTTTGTCATTTTGGTGTTATTTTGTTTTCTGGCATTGTACTACATTTTACTAATACAATCTGGGATGTTTATTGTTTTGCATTTTCACTGAATTACTTTTTAGTACTGTATAAATGCGTTACATATTGCCTCTAAATTACACCTGTCTGTCCTGGGCCATTGCTAACAGGGGTTTCAGCTTAGGTTAATTTAGTGACTTTAAGGGTTCACCCTTGTAAGTACTGTGATTGTTACATGAGGTGAGTGCTTACAACACTAGCATTTCTTTCAGTGGTACCTACATTTGCAATGAGTGTACTGTCTCTTTCCATTAAAGTTGCTTTATATTTAATGGAAATGTATCAGCAGTGATGCTCAACTCTTAATGAGACAGTGTTTTCACTTTATATTGAGTATATCTGAGTATATTTTTAAATAAATTGTATAAATATTTCTCAGCAAGTGTCCTGTACTAGGAATGGAATGTTACCAATTTTTTTCAAAAGGGCGGGTGGAGGCATGCGAGCAGCCAAGATGGATGCAAAACACTGAAACTCCGGGGAGCAAGACTCTAATCTTCCAAATATCCCACTGAAATCTGAATAGAGACACATACATATAGGTGCCCCAAAACAGCAGACGTAGTGGCACCTGGAAAAGCAGACTATTGTCTTTATGAGTAAAAAGAGTGAGGAAAGCTAAACAGCAGTGAGCTGTGGACTACACACCAGTTCTCAGTAGAGGAGTAATTTGAAGGGGTGGAGTCCTTGAGCTGGAGGGTGCCCAGGAGCGAAGCTGCCATCCAGCGGATTTGTTGGACGATGGTTCAGGACACAACCCAGCATGCTGATCTTGCCGAGGAGTAATGCCTGAGGAATAGCAGGTGTTGCGACTTTGAGTTCCCGTGGGAACTCTCTGGTAGCTTGGCACAAAAGCAGTCAGGCTTAACTTAGAGGCATTGTGTTCAGTATTTATGCAGCACTCAAAGAGTAATAAAGTAGAAACACACACAAGACAAATCCCACACCAATTTAGAAAAGTGGAGAAATTGTCATAATTAATGTGACAACAAACCGATTTAAATCCAATCAGTAGAACAAGAGTTATGCTTTTTTAACTTATTTAGAGAAAACTAGCATTTAAAAGATGAAAGCATCGACCAAAGACATTTAGTGATGCGAGATCAGGACAATGTCGAAAGTTACTGCCAACCGCAATGGAGCATGGTTCAGATACATAAGGTGGAGTGGGCCTAGTGTACTTAGAAGAATATTGGAAGACAAATGTCTGAGAAGGTAAAGTTCAGTGAGGCAAGACAGATGGCGGTGTCCAAGGAGGAGGTGTCATCGTCAGGGAGCCTCTGGGCGAAGCACCGGTAAAGATTTCTACATATGGATTTAGTCGCTTTTTTGGAAGTCGAACATCAACAGCCAAATGAAGCAGCAGGCTGTAACTGGCAAGGGCTCCAGAAGGTTGGATGCCCTTCTGAAAAGGAGCCTCTGAACAGGATTTGCTGCTGCTGACAAGAACTTAGCGTAAGCTACTGCAAATTCCGGCTGACCGACGATGCACCATGGGCAGATCGGCAAGCATGAAGGTCCAGGTCTCCTGTCGGTACTCAAAGCACTTTTTGGGAAAAATATATTTTCTCTCCCACCCATCTCTATCTAGTCTTCTCTTAAGGTATTGTCTAAATTACATTTTTTCCCAGTTTGAAACCATTTGATCACATTTACAAAGCACCTCAAACTATGTAGGTCTGAGCATTGGCTTCATATAGCACATGGTTTGTATAAAAAAAGCTAACGTCCTCATATTAAAAGTCCCCTCTTTTGAAAATTGAAAATTGGTGTTGCATTGTACATATTCCGTTCTGAAATCCAGGTACATGTGATAGAACCCACCTCTTTTGTCATTTCATAGGATGGTGAACCTTCAACAGGCATTTTCCGTCCTCACTAGGCATCTCTGTAACCTTAGGCTTTCTCAACAAACCTCCCATTGTTTGTTCCTGCATAAAACACACTTGAAGCTCATCCTTCATTTCTAAAACCAGTCCCAAGTCCTACTTTTGTTTTTGGCTGTTTGGTACTTTTAGGGCTTCTTCCAAGGGTCCAGAACTGGGTAGCACCACTTGGACCGCAGGACTCATTTCAGTCAGGGTCCAGCGGCGAATTCAATGTTGCTGGAGCTTTTTATGCCGTGTATCTCCTAAGATAGAGTCCTAAGATCAGGCATCCAGACAGGTCTCAAGTAGCAAAGAAGTCCTCCTCAAGCAGCAGAGCAGTCCTCTGAAGTACAAAAAAATCCCTTTGGGTGGGGTCCTGTGCAGGTCCAGGAGTGAACTAAAGATTGGGTCTGAAGGTCCTATTTTTAAACCTGTTGCAAACTTTGAAGTGGAAGAAACGTATGGAGTTCCCCCATCCCCCCACATATGGTTCTGGGTTTCCGTCTTCTCTGCCTAGACTCCAAGAAGTCTAGGGTGACAAAAGACTGGTGTGAAGTCCTTTGTGAGTGTGCCGAGGCAGTTCCTTGGAAACACCTCAGCCCCACACATTGTGGCAGGATGGCCCATTCTGCAAACACCTAGTGCGCCTTTGTCTCACTGTCTGGGAAGAAATTTCAAAGGCCAACTGTAAACTGTTCACAGTCATGTGACCTAAGATACAGGCTGCAGGCACAAAATGGTTTGGACAAGAAAATGTCAACTTTCTAAAAACTGCATTTTCAGAATAGTGACTTAAAATTCGACATTGCCATTAGAAAGGATTTTAAATTACAATTCTTTAAAGTTCAAACTTGACATTTCTACCTGTTCCCAATCAAATGTTATCACATATTACATGCAATAAGGTCACCCATTCTTATCCTATGTGAGGGGTAGACCTTATAATAGTGAAAAAGGAATAAGTAGTTTCTCACTACCAGGGCAATGTAAAACTTAAAAGTATATGTCTAGCTATTTAAATGCAATGCACTCTATCATATTGGCTGTTTAGGGCCTATCACATGGGTGAACTATGGTGCACATGCATCAAAATAGCCACAGCGAATCCTTAATTGCTATTTTTAAGGAATCACAATTAAAGATTTGCTTTCGAGTATGCATGTAGGAATCGCAAATAAATTAGCGATTCCTATAAATTCCTTAATTGCGACTCGCAAATTGCGAGTCGCAAATAAGGAATTGCTTCCCATTCATTCCTATGGGTCTAGAGGCCCATAGGAATCAATGGAAATTGCATGCACAGTTTGCAAGTACCAAATAGGTACTCACAAATTGTGCATGCAATTTCAAGGGTGCCATAAGGACACCCTGTTGCACCCCTGAAATTGCCATGTGACCACATGTTGTACAGATACATGCCCCATGGGCATGTGTGTGTAAAATGTAACTTTGAAAAATGCACTTTAGTGCATTTTTCAAAGTTTTCGTAAATTACCGTCCAGTTTCATTAGACGGTAATTTGCGACCCTTAATAGCGAAATCGCTAATTCAATTTGCATCATGCATTGCATTTAAGGAATCGCAATTTGCATTTCCTTAAATGCAATCGCATTTTAATTAATCGCAAATTCTGCGATTACTTAAATTGCAATTTTTGCATTTGAGATGATGCATCCAAATGCAAAAATACCGGTCGCAAAGGGGCAGATTCTGAGAATCTGCCCATTTGCGGACATTTTTTTCGTTGGGGCCCTTAATGTATTAAAAAGGGTGCTTTGAGCTTTGCAAGAGCTTTATTTTGCCAAGTAGAATTGGAAGTTTAAAACTGCACACAGGCAGTAATGGCAATCCTCAGACATGTTTTAAAGAGCTACTTAAGTGGGTGGCACAATAAGTGCTGTAGGTCCCTAGTGGAATTTAATTTACAGGCTCTGGGTACATGTTGCACCAGTTTACTATTGACTTACGTAAATTACATGTGCCAATTGGGGTTACACCAACGTAACCATGTTTAGAGGTGTGAGCCCAAGCACTTTAGCACTGGTTTTGAGGGACAACAGGCACTCTACTATTTGGGGACAGCAGATACTTTTGGACCTGCGCTGCAGGGTGGCAATTAGGAGGGTAGTTGGGGTTTTTACTCCACAGTTTACTTTTTCAGCACACATAGCTACAAACAAAAAACATGGAATATATATATATAGTGCATACAGGGCCGGACTTGCTACCGGGCAGTTGTGTGTCCTGCCGAGCAGGGGGATGATTTCTCTGTGGTATGGGCTTATTTCGTTGATGGGGACGTGCGTGCGCTTTGAAATAAAAAAAGCAAAACTAATTTCGTTTTGCACACACAGGTATCAACGAAATCATCCCCCTGCTCGGCAGGACACACAACTGCCCGGTAGCCAGTCCGGCCCTGAGTGCATTCGGGAATCTGGAATGGTTTAAGAATTGACTTGTGCTCTGTGTATGCCCTGCCGAAATAATCCACTAGGTTGGATGCTACAGCAGTTGTCTCAGGGGATCTTCATAGTGGGGGAAAGAAGGGGGCATAAATGCAACATTGGAGGATGACCTGGAAAGATATGCCCTCACAGTTGAGGATTATCATCTGGTGATCCTCAGTGGATTCTTACAAGTGATGGGCCTAAGTGACACCTGGCAGAAGGAAAACTCAGGGACAAGACAGTACACCTTTTTCTCGAGTGCATGTAGCATATTCTCCAACATCTTCTACTTTATCACACACCAAGTACAGAGGGGCATTTTCCTGGAGGCTAGAATGCTGGTGAGGGGGATCTCAGATCACTCCCACGTGCGAGTAGAACTCATGGGTCCATGAGGCGGGAACAGAGCTTGTTGTGTCTGTGATCCCTGGCATCTTAAGAATCAGGAATTTGCTGACAACATAAGGGAAAGCATGACTCTGCACTTCAAAGAGAATTAATAATCAGTAGAGTCATCAACCACAGTTCAGGAGGCACACCAAGTGGTCCTGAAGGGACAGTCAATCTCCTTGGTCTCTGGGATCAAAAAATAATAGAGAGAGGAAGCTGACAACGTAGAACAAGATATATTGTGGTTGAAGCAGAGTGATGGGTCAGGGAACACCTCAGAATCAAGAAACCAGTTGAGGCTAAAACGGAGGGAACCACAAGATGTTGTTTACAATGCAGCCAGATCATCAGGCCTAGCTACCCAGATGTGATTGAATGGAGTTGCTAACAAGTCTGGGAAGCTACTGGCTTGGCATGGTAAAGGAGAGCAAGATCCAAACTGGGTACTAGAAGAAATCTCAAATTGAAGGCAGACAATTAGAGCAGACAGGAACGTATACACCAAGGAGGTCTACACATTATGGTACTCCTTAGAGATATTAACATGCTGGTGCTCTCAGGAGTGAGTGTGCAGGAACTGGAGGGGCGGATATCAGTAGGAAGAAATCTGTAGTAGCATTCGAGAGCTATAATTGTGCAAAGCCCCAAGGCCTAACGGCCTGCCAATAGAAATGTGCAAGAGAATTGTGAATATACTCAACCCCATATGCATCAAGTGTTCAATGAGGCTAGAAATTGAGAGGTTTTTGCATACCAAACGTAGACAAACGTGGCGAGTAAGGCTGCGGGCGTGTGATAGCGCTATTGATTGATGCTTTTAATTATTTCACTCAGCTGACTACTAGCTGCACTTTTTAAAATTGTTATTTTGATAATATGCGCAAAGTGTTTTGTGTTGTTCAAGTACCGGGCACTGCAACTTGCTTACCTGATTCCTTCCGCTCTTGACCCCGTTCCGCCCCGGCATTGTGCCGTTTGCGCGGAGGGTCGTCTAAACGAGCGCCACTTCCTGATTTTCACCACTTCCGCCCTGCCTCTCCACCTTGCAGGTTAGCGGTCTAGTGGCTGCTGTCCCTCCACCTATTTCTAGCGCGAAAACGGGCTTTCCTGTCAGACAAACGTGGCGAGTAAGGCTGCGGGCGTGTGATAGCGCTATTGATTGATGCTTTTAATTATTTCACTCAGCTGACTACTAGCTGCACTTTTTAAAATTGTTATTTTGATAATATGCGCAAAGTGTTTGTGTTGTTCAAGTACTGGGCACGGCAACTTGCTTACCTGATTCCTTCCGCTCTTGACCCCGTTCCGCCCCGGCATTGTGCCGTTTGCGCGGAGGGTCGTCTAAACGAGTGCCACTTCCTGATTTTCACCACTTCCGCCCTGCCTCTCCACCTTGCAGGTTAGCGGTCTAGTGGCTGCTGTCCCTCCACCTATTTCTAGCACGTAAAAATGGGCTTTCCTGTCAGACAAACGTGGCGAGTAAGGCTGCGGGCATGTGATAGCGCTATTGATTGATGCTTTTAATTATTTCACTCAGCTGACTACTAGCTGCACTTTTTAAAATTGTTATTTTGATAATATGCGCAAAGTGTTTGTGTTGTTCAAGTACTGGGCACGGCAACTTGCTTACCTGATTCCTTCCGCTCTTGACCCCGTTCCTCCCCGGCATTGTGCCGTTTGCGCGGAGGGTCATCTAAACGAGCGCCACTTCCTGATTTTCACCACTTCCGCCCTGCCTCTCCACCTTGCAGGTTAGCGGTCTAGTGGCTCACGTCACCTAGCATAAATGGCGGCCTGGCGGAAGCGCAGCGGACGAGCGCAGCGGGAGCGCCGAATACGCGCCGAAGTTGCGCCAAAGTTAAGCCCGTCTGCGCCCGTCTGCGGCCGACCGGACTCGGGGCCACGCATAATGCTTGCCGCATTATATACTCTTCCCAGGACTTATATTCCCTTCAATGTTTTAGGTCCTCTGATCCCCATGTTGCTGGTACTGCTCAAGCCTGTGGCATATGGACACCTCACCGCTTTCACCATAATCGGGTCGAGGCTTCTACCCTCACATCCCACATTAACGTTGCCCCCACATCTTCCTTGAATAGCTCACCAGAACCTCATCTTATTGCCATTGTCTACCTTACTACTCGCTCGCTTCCCAAACATCAATTGGAAGTGTTCCAACTGTTAGACAATGGTAATATTGATATTCTGCTTCTTTCTGAAACCTGGCTAAATGAGGACTCCTCCCCCGACATCCTAGCTGCTATCCCCTCAGGATTTTATATCCTCCAGTCCAACAGGGCGACGGGCAGAACGGGTGGGGGAGTTGCTGCCATTATTCGTTCTCAATTCCATTTTACAAACCTGGTAACTACTCCCATCCTAAACTCTGATATTCTTACGTTGAAATTTATGTCCCCTAAATTTTCTTTTATTTGTGTCCTTGTTTATCGTCCTCCCGACAATATGCCCCTCTTTTCCTCCCAATTTGGTGATTTCATCTCCCGGCTAGTTATCAATTCAGCAAGAATCCTGAATATAGGCGATTTCAACTACTGGCCATTGGATTCTCGGGAAAGCGGCTTGTCGGTCGAATTCGCAGATCTATTATGCGGCCTGAATTGTCTGCAGCACATCTCAGCAGCTACCCACAATACTCTCGACCAAGTTTGGACTGCAAACCTGGACATCTCCCCCCCTTAGTTTATCCTTGTACCTGGTCTGACCACTTTTTTATTTCCTTTTCATTAAATTTCACCCCGTCTACCCGTCCTCCACTTGTGTCTAACTTTATGGCATGTAACTGGAAGCGGGCTGATACTTCTCACTTTCATTCCATTCTGTCTACTACACTTCCTAGCGACACCACTGATATCAACACGCAAACTGCCATCCTTGATCTATGGCTGACACAAGCAAGTGATGTGGTCGCCCCTGTGAGAACTATCAGAACAAAACGCCCGCATGACGCTCAGCGCTGGTTCACTGATCAACTTAAACTGGACAAATTAGCCCTTAGACAAGCTGAGTGCCGGTGGAGACGGAATTACGATCCCTTACTAAAAACCGCCTATATGGACTAATTAAAACTGTATAAAAAATCGATTTTATTGGCCAAATCCTCTTACTTTTCCCAGAAAATCCTTAGTTCTGCTTCAAAAACTAAGGATATTTTCTCTATTGTAGCTGAACTCTCTTTCCCTGATCGTGTGACAGTCCAGCCCCAACCCTCACAGGCTCTTTGTGACTCCCTCAATTCATTTTTCATTAATAAAATCATTACCATTAAAAATAATATCCCCTCCCCTTCCTCACTCAATGTCTGTGTCCTACCCCCCATGAATCCCTGCCGGTTGCACGAATTTCCCCCCTATCTCTCAGTCTGAATTTATCTCCCTATTACACGTAGTCAGTACTGGTTCCCCCACGGATTGCTGTCCCCCTCAAATTTTGAAGGATGCTTTCTTGGCCTGTCCAGGTCCCCCGTTAGACCTTCTTAACTACTCACTTGCTACAGGCTCTGTCCCTGATGCTTTCAAAAAAGCAGTTGTAGTACCTATTCTCAAAAAAACAGGCTTGGACCCAGCTGTTCTCAGCAACTATCGGCCGATCTCCCTCCTCCCCTACTTGGGGAAGGTGTTGGAGACCTATGTGACCCGCTGCCTCGGCGCCTTTATCGAAAAATCTCACTTCCTCGATGATCAGCAGGCCGGTTTTAGACCGGCCCACTCAACGGAAGCGGTCATTGTGGCTGTGATGGATGCGCTGAGACAGGGGGCTGATAGGAACCTGGCCCAGGCCTTGGTTCTATTGGATCTGTCAGCTGCTTTCGACACGGTCGATCATGCAATTTTGATCGACCGTGTCGGAAATGCGGGTATCCAGGGCTTGGCCTTAACTTGGATTTGTTCCTTCCTCCACCAGCATTCCCAATCGGTTCAGTTATCCACCTTTTCTGCCCCCCAATCTTCACTTTCCTGTGGTGTCCCTCAGGGTTCTGCTCTATCGCCTTTTCTGTTTAATCTTTATATGCAACCTCTTTTAGTTTCCCTCCGTCACACCCCTGTCACTATTTTTAACTACGCGGACGACCTACAGTTAATTTTTCCTATTGATTCCTCTCCTTCCTCTCGCACCAACTTTCAATCCACCATGCTTACCATCTCTGAGTGGATGAATTTTAGCCAGCTAAAGCTTAACCCCAGCAAGACGGAGTTGGTCCTGACAGGAGGGCCCTCAAATCCTTGGAGCTCCAGCTTTTGGCCTCAAGCTCTTGGCCCTCCACCCTGCCCGGTCAAGTCCATAAGGAGCCTTGGTGTTATTATCTCCAGTGACCTATCGATGAGACCTCAAATTAACACCGTTACCTCGTCCTGCTTTTACCATCTACGCAGAATTTGTAAAATCCGAAGGTTTCTCTTTACAGATGCTCTCATACTTGTCATTATGGCCCTTGTCACCTCCCGCATTGACTATGCCAACTGCTTGTATGTGGGGATCCCTGCTTACCATCTCCATCGGCTCCAGCTGGTACAAAACCAGGCGGCCAGATTGGTCTTCCAACAGCCAAAGCACCAACACGTTACGCCCCTGTTGAGGAGTTTGCACTGGCTCCCGGTCGCTTCTCGCTGCATTTTCAAAATGGGCTGTACTGTTTTAAGTCTTTTTTTGCCCTTGCTCCTGCTTTCACTACCCTCAACCTTAAACGTCACCTTCCTTCGAGGAATCTTCGGTCGTCTGCTCACAACCTTCTAATCATTCCTAGATTTAAACGCAAAAAACATGGTGGTTCCTGCTTCTCTTTCCTTGCTCCCTCAACTTGGAATTCCCTTCCCTTTCCTATTCGACTTTGCCCCGACTACATAACTTTCTTTAAACTCCTTAAAACCCATCTTTTTCAGTTAGCTAATGATTAATCCTTCTGTTCATACCCTTCCGCTTTGTATCTCTGCTTTGTCTGTGAGCGCCATGAAACCAATTGGTGTCCGTGCGCGGTAACAAAAATTCCTTTAACATAACATAACATAACATACCAGTGCATGGCTACCATAGTCACAATACAGAAGGAGGGCAAAACACCTCATAAATATGCTTCGTAGAGGTCCTTTTCATTGTTAAAATTGGAATGTAAGATTCTGGCTAAAGTGTTAGTAACCAGAATTAGGATAGATATAACTGAACTGGTGAATCCCGACCAGTCCAGGTTTATGCTCAATAGAAGTATGAGACTTAAAATTAGATGGCTGTTTAGCGGCATTAAAAAACTTGAAAGGTGTATCAAACATACAGGGGCAATGTTCGTGGAAGCCAGCAAGGCATTTGATAAGCTATAATGGAATTATATGTGGGGAGTGCTATCAAAGGTGGGACTTGGCCCGAAGTACATTAGATGGATTAAACAATGATATCAACAACCATTGGCTAGAGTCAGAGTTGACTGTGTCTGGTCAGAGCCCTTCCTACTGGATCAGGGGACAAGACAGGGTGACCAATTTCCCCCATGGTTTTTTGCCCTGGAACCCCTCACATGCTGGATCCAAATGGACCCTCTGGTGCTTGGTTTACATTGGGAGACTATGTGGCAGGCTATCCTTCTGTACATCTCAAAGCCAGTGGAGAAGTGTGGCTCAATGGTTAGAGCGGCAGACCCTGATGCAGAGGTCTAGCTCGGGACCAGGGTTCAATTCCCCGCCTTGGCGGGTCTTGGGCTCAAAATTCCACGGACCTGATCATTCTCGCCTCGGTGCCTATTCCAATCATGAAGTCCCACTCTGCAACTCTGGGCAATAGCTTGCTTAATCTCCACAACGGCCCCCACAACGCTAAGGATGCCTGGCCTCCACCTTGGGGGTAACCAGGAGTGCACACCTCACAGGGAAAGCCAGGATGGGTTGCACAGCGGTATTCGTACAAGCGCCTTGAGACCCTTGCGGGTGAGTAGTGCGCTATATAAGTATCAATTTACATTTACAATTTTACACCATTCACCAACTAATACATATTTTCCACCTATTCAAAAACTACTAAAGCTATCACATAAACTGGAAACAATCCCTTATGTATCTACTCAGTAAGTGGCAGCGAAATTTGATCCACACAAC
Source organism: Lissotriton helveticus (assembly GCF_964261635.1). NCBI lineage: Eukaryota > Metazoa > Chordata > Amphibia > Caudata > Salamandridae > Lissotriton > Lissotriton helveticus. Next base: position 1,280,302,471 of record NC_136069.1, read on the forward strand.
TAGGACTGCTTTCTCACTGGCAGGTTTTAAATACCTTGGCATCTATTTGACAAGGGACCTTACAGATTCCTAGTGGAGAATCTTTACTCAATACTCAAACAATTAAAAAAAATACGTCAAGCACTAGAGATCTCTTCTGTTGTCACTACTGGGATGAGCAGCACTATATAAAACAAGCATTGGTAATGCATCGGTTTTGCTTATGTTAATATTAAAGAGCAGTCAACTGGCAACTCAGACTATGCTATGCTGTGCTGGCTGCTGCACTGCCAGCATATTATTGCCGGTGAAAGGCCGCCGGCACAGTGGGATCCTTGATCCCAGTGGTGCCAGAGGTCTTGTGGTGGTCGGACTGCTGCAGTCATTATACTGCAGGCAGTCCTGCAGTGTGGCGGTGGTCAGACCACGGGTTCAGCGGTCCATAGGGCCCTTAGACTTTTATTATATAACGGGGCAGGCAGCTCAAATAGGTCTACCAAACTAATGAGGATGATGTATGACAAAGCCATTGCCCTGCCAGACATTATTAAATACTAATGGGCATCACACTTGACTGCAGTTAATAATTGGGCATTTGCATGCCAGGAAGAACCATAACTGTGAGCAGACCATATGTGCATGTGGGGGTGTAGTTATCCGGCAGACTTACACAGAAAAAAACTACAAAACCGTTTCATCACATGCCAAGGCAAATGTGGCAGTCTGGTAGGTTGCCAACAGGTACCTGGGATGGGATAAAACAAATCACGGAACTCCGCTGTCGGAGGTGGAAAGATTCAAGGGCTTTAACAGCTGGGTCACAATTGTCATTATCAAACTGGGTAATGTGTGGAAAGAGAGGACACCGAACTCTCAGGACACATCAATCAGAATATGGATCGGCTGGCACTGAGGCCTATCAGTACCCTGGAGATTAGACATGAATATTTAGCATAGGTTGGGAATGGAACAATAATAGAACCCATACACCTAAGGATAGGCTACTCATGGACCCTGTCTGGAAAAAAGGCATATCCGTAACCTATAAGAAAATCGTCAATAATTCACCTAATACACTGACCTGGTTAAAATCAGACAGGTAGACAGATCTGGGAGGGATGTAGTAGGGGCAGTAGGAGGAAACTCTATGCCCGCTCCCCCACCCCCCAAGAGGTGGAACTCCAAGCAGAAGATTATTGCTTATATTAAACACATTACGCTATACCAGAAATGCACTGTTTTAGATGGGGTCAGTGGTCTCAGGTCTGTGGATTTGGGATGTGGGGTGTCTCTCTGCATTTGCTCTGGTCCTTCCCAGCACTGAAGTCCTTTTGGGAGGAAACCAAGGTATTCTTAAATCAGATCAAAGGAACTCAAAGTAGGGATTCACCTAAGGCAGCTCTGAGCATCTGGGGGGAGAATGGTCCACCGAAGTACACCTGACTGTTTGTTACCCATGGGCTAATGATAGCTAAGAGAAATATAACATACAAGTGTGGAGCTCCTTCCCTGCCTCATGTAAATAAATGGAAGAAAGATATTGATTGGTGCATGGAGGTGGAAAAGCAGAGACTGCCCAAACAAATGGACTAAAGTATAGCAGCACTGGCAATCCTGCATGGGACTAAACACGTTAGAGTGAGAGTATGAAGAGTATGGGAAAGATAAAACCTAAAGACTGAAAATGTAATGTTTAGAGGAATCCCAATCGATATGAATCTATGCTGGAGACTATGCTATCTCAATGCTTGACAGGGAGTGTCATTCAATAGTGTATTCTGTCAATGGTGGCTAATGCTTTGAAAGTAAATAACATTTAATAAAATGCTGTATAAAAAACGACTTCTCTTAAGAGATGATTTAAGTTTAATTGCAAAGTGCACATACTTCTAAGTAGTGTTTCCAAACTTTTAATTGCACTGTGCTAGCATTTCTAATTAGGGGTTAGCCTCTAATGAGACTTAACGAGTACTTTTAGAAATGCTGCCAAGCATTTTATAGCACATATGAATATATCTTATTAGCACAGATCCTTCACTTCTCAAATAGATGCTCTTATTGTAATGGGATTCGGTTCCCACTTCTTAGCAACAGTGCAATTACTTTACCAATACAACATTGGCACTTCTTAACTAGACCTAGTCTTGTAATGGAACAGGGCAAGCACTTCACAACTTGACTTGTTTGAAGTCCTTATCAAGCTTCTAATTTGCAGTACTTTGGTTGAGAACTAGTTAACTAATTTGCAAAAGAAAGTGTGCCGTGCCATCGGCTCAGAAGCTCGCAGCTAATGCAATCAAACATTGGAATGCCAAATACCACGGTGGTAGTCTTAAATCCACCTCAGGCCTCTTTGATCCACTACCAGACACTCACTGCCCCTTTATCTCACTCATGTACGTTCTTGCTTCCTCCCTTTGTGATGGTTTTTTAAGTCTTTCTCTTCCTCCGTCTTTCAGATGTGTGTGCCCTCTGTCTCACCTGATCCGGAAAAATATGTGCTGCTCCCCAAAAATGAGTGCCTGTGGCCCCACTCATTTTAACTAGAGGTGCACAAAACTCAAATAATTTGTTTTTGAGAGATGGCATGAAATTCTGCAAAAAATATGCAAAATTGCATAAAATTACAAGAAACGCAAAGCCAGAATTCAGTTACATTTTGGTGCAAATGTGTCCTCGTGTCTATGTTGGTAATGAGGATACATTGCATGCTAAATTTATATAGCGTAAAAACCACAAATGCCGTGAACAAGAGCCAGCTATGTTCTGGTTGTTCAGTAGTTGTGCCCGGGATACAGAACTAACATTTTGCCATGTGGGGTACTGGTGTAATTTTTAGAATTTTGCATAACATGAAATTCATGAAATTGGTCAAGACTATGCCACTGTATCAGAAATTTTGCTTGATCCTAATTTTGACTGGAGTATACCAATGCAAACATGTGTTATGGGCCAATTTAAGGAGTAGAAGATGTTTGTCTTTGGTAGAAATAACTTCATGCTTGTATTTTTTTATCCTGTTAGTTTTTGAAGCAAAATGTGTACTCAGTGTTTTATTGGTCCTTTAGTGGCTCGCTCTCTGGGTTTTCTGATTGTGTCTATTTTCCTCACGGATAATTAATCTGTAAACTAAGGAATAAGTTTCTCGGTGGTCAATTCTTTTTATAGGGAACGATTGTGTTGAAGGCTGTCAGTACTTCATTGTTGTAGTCGGCATAAAATGCATTAACATCTTGGGAGTTGATTGTGTTGCACGAAAGAACATTTAGTGCCTTATCAAGGTCCTGGTGAGTGAGTATAGGATGAGGAGAAAGGAGAAGCAAGGATTAATGAGCTGGAGTGAATACGTGACTAAAAGGGTTGAGAACGACACAAAGAGGGGGGGGGGGGGGGGGTGAGCCAAGAGAGAGTGCTGCAGAAAACCAGAGACAGAAAACGAGAACATAGATCACGGACATTCAAATTGTAGGTATATATTCAGGATAAGTGCATTTCATTCTTCTTCAATGGTCAGGAGCAATACTACCTCTCTCTCTCTCTATTGCGATTGTTCATATTACTAATGCAAACACTGCAGGGATCAGCGTTAAGCCCCCTAGTCTCAGGTTTGAACCCTGGCAGGTCCCCTCACCCTCATTTTACCCTCCTGAGGTCATTAAATGAGTTCCACTGAGCTGGGTAACAACAAAAATATGTAATACCTATTGAGATTTACACATTGATGTGATTGTTAGGTCGTGCATCAGCGCGCATGCGTTGTCTGCAAGACCTATTGCTTTCACCAAAACCACGTTATTCCCGCCTGCTACTTTCCATTGGTTTGGTGCTGCATCGCTCTTTTTTGCTGCTCTCTAAGTCGTTTAATCCGACGCAGTTCACTTCTGGTCAAAACAAAGGAGCAGCGGCCAAGCACAGTCTTCCTACTCTCAGTTTCTTCATCTGTGTTCTACAGAACTTTTTTTTTTAAAGTTGCATTATGGCCATCGCTGCATCCATTCTATGACACAAACGCAGTCATTTCCATAACCAAATGGTGAATGGGAATGTATTTTGCACCTCGTGTCTCATTTTTCAATGTGGCATTTATGTAAGTGGTCTTTCAGTGTGGCATTTATGTAAGTGAAACTTAATATATATATATATTTTTTTGCACTTTTATATAGCACAAACTCGACTTGTATGAGAGAGCTTTACATGGGCACCCGTTGCATTACGGACACATATTCCCTTTACAGGCATTGGGAGATTAAGTTATTTGCCCAGGCTCACAGCATGCTTGAGCGTGTCCGCTGTTAGGCTAGATGGGAACGCTGGTAAGGGGGGAAGAAGGATCCATGAACTTCACGGGGGCGTGAGTGACTTCAGCAGTCACCCAGCTAATCACTCTAGAGGGGTGGGGGAGCAAGCACCGAGGAGCTCACCCGTGTCAATTGCCTCCCACTCCATCTCTAAGCCATTATTACCTCCTGGCTGCTCCCCTCAGTCTCCTTTATCTACATGTGGCTTTTCTATGTGAATTCAAACTAAAATGTTTTTTTTTTAAAAAGCTTAAACACTTTTGCCTCTGCAAAGCTTGTTTGTAAAGCTGCTGACAGTAATGTTTGTGACTTTAGTTGTGGTTGAACTTTTTGGGTGTATTCGTGCATTACTAGGTGAATGTTTTATTTTACGTGGGATAATGCAGAGAAATGTTGAGTTTTAATGTGGTTCACCGCTTGGTTTATTTGTACTATAACCATGTAACTCTGAACACAGAAAGGAAAGCTGTGTGTGAGTGTGTGTGCGCACGCTCACTTTAGACTGCTCTGAAATTAATCTGAGACTCGTTACTGGCTGTGAATTTCACTAAGGACTCATCGGCTGCTTAAAAACACTTGCACTTGGGTTTGTGATGGGGGGCCGTGCGCATGCAATTATCTAGCGCTGCGGCCGCAGGAATCACAGGAAACGGCTTCAGTTATTAAACGCGTGGTCCCGACTGCCTGAGCCAGGCCACACCCCTTTATTATATAGCCTGCGAGTGACGACACGCGCCATCGCTAGCATGGGTCCTCCGAGCGCGGGTAGACTGCAACGCTACCCCGCGGGAGGACACTACAGGGTTATCAAGGGCTGACACACTGTGTGGGAGGACGTCCATCTTTCAATCTCTTTTTCACAATATTACGTGCAGGTGAGTTGCATAACTTTGTGGGAATAGAAACATATTACTATTACAGACACAGGGAGATTTGTCCTGGATCACAGTATGCTAGAGCGTCTCTGCCATTTGGCCTTGGGTTCTTGTTATTGTCAGCATTCCGTTTTTTTGCTGTACTTGGCCAGGCCTTGAGGACATCTTTAGCAGAAGAATGGAGAAGGTGGCCAGGAAGGACCATGAACATCTTTTCAAGCTGCTGATAATTCGCAATTTAGACTTTTAGGGCCATATGTATCAAGCAAATTTGCATTCGCAAAGGCCGAAATTTCGGTCTTTGCGAATGCTAATTTGCTAAATGGTATGTATGAAAAATTTGTCATTCCTTATTTTGCGATTGCATTTAAGGAATCGCAAATTTTGCGATTCCTTAAATGCAATGTATCAAAGAAAAAATAATTCAAAAATGCCCATAAGGATTCGCAAATTACCACCAACTTCTAGTTGGTGGTAAGTTGCGAATTCTTTAAAAAAAAAAAAAATTTTTTAAATCCAAAGGTGCCATATGACGCTCATACATGCCCTTAGGGCATGTATGTGCGCCATATGCCCCCACATGTCATTTTCAGGGGTGCAGCAGGGTGTTCTTGAGACACCCCTGCACCCTTGAAAATATTCCTAAATTGCGATTAGCAAATTGCTAATCGCAAATTTCCCCTTCATTCCTATGGACCTCCTGGCCCATAGAAATGAATGGGAAATTTGCAATTTGCAATTTGCTAATCGCAATTTAGGAATGTTAAGGAATCGCTAAAAATAAGTGATTTCCTACATACATACAATTTTGCGATTTCTAAATAGCGATTCCTTAAAAATCACCATTTAGAATTCGCAAAACGGAACTATGATACATATGGCCCTTAATTCCTCACTTTATTTCTGTCCTCTTTCAGCCTGCAGTTCTCAGCTCACTCTCCCTTTCGTTTTACCTTTACCCTTTTATTCCTGCTCCTAATTCTTTATTTTTTCCCTTTTCCTTAATGCGTTTCGTTTGTCTAGTTAAGATATCGGTATTTTTAAGCCCCCTATTAGCTGAAGGTCTCTTGTCAACTGTGTCCTGCGATTAAAAGTTGAAGATCCTGCAGTATGCTTCTGACAAGTGAAGTCTTGGTGCGCATGGCACAGTCACATGGTAGCAGCAGTTCTAAGCAGAGTGGTCCATTTTCCCTAGGCCACACACAAATAACCCATCAATTTCAGTTTTGGTTGCCTCGCATTCTGATGCATGCAGTGTATTAAGACTGCAAATCCCAGAATGCAAGCAAACATTTAGCCTGAATGCGAACTCGCGCTTAGACCTGAAAAACCTGAAAGCAGTGGTTGAGTAGAAGGCGGGTTGAATGCGATTTAGGGCCTTAAAAATACGATTACAATTGTAAGGGCTGTCTCTTCAGGTCTGGGCCCTAACTAGGGCTTATCTACTCGTGTACTATTTTTTTTCTTTTTGTAAAAACGTGTACTATTTTGACCATGCATTGGTGGCTTGGAAATCTCTCAAGTGGGGCTATGCCAGGTATGAGTAGAGCACCCCGCTCATGATTTAATATTGCATTTTGATACTTTTACTTTTGTTTTTCTTACTATAACTGCAGGGCTACATGTACTAATATAAAAAAACGATAATTTGATGAGCTACTTGGTATGTTTGGCACCATCTGCATGATTTTTGGTCAAATTTCAATAACTATTTTCTTCTCCTAAAGCCTGCTGCGCTAACAAGGTAGGTGGCGGTAGGGTAGATGAGAGAGAGAGAGAAAATAATTCTCAAGCTTTCCATGTTCATCTGTAACTCACCCATTCCAGATAGTTTCCTTTTTATTTTTGTATAACGGGATAAACAGTTTGCAAGGCAAAAACATGGACTGCAAGATGTATGCATGTAACAGGTAGACCCAGATCTGGGGGTGAGTGTCTGAAAAGTTTCAGTGCTCCGTCCATCATCTCCTTGTGTTTGCTTTGTTCACCCTAAGTTGGCAGGGTATGCCCAGACGTGGATCCCTTGCTCACTCTTGATTCAAGCTAGCCTGGCTGATGAAGGGCGTTACCCAGAAATCAGTATTCGGATGCTTGTTTCCAGTTCAGGGAAGACCTGGCTTGGCAGTTTGGGCTGGACTGTTCCCATGAGGCACAGGGTCAAGACTGATTTGCAAAGAGCTGGGTCTGAACTGAGGTGGCGAAGTGAGCTAAAGAATGATGATGGATTCAACCCAGATCTCTGACAGGGGGTGACTGTCTGAAAAGTTTCAGTGCTCCATCCATCATCTCCTTGTGTTTGCTTTGTTAACCCTAAGTTGGCAGGGTATGCCCAGACGTGGGTCCCTTGCTCACTTTGCCACTGGATTCAAGCTAGCCTGGCTGATGAAGGGTGTTACCCAGAAACCGGTCTCAGGATGCTTGTTTCCGGTTTTGGGAAGACCTGGCTTGGCAGTTCGGGCTGGACTGTTCCCATGAGGCACAGGGTCAAGACTGATTTGCATATAACTGGGTCTGAACTGAGGTGGCGAAGTGAGCTAAAGAATGATGATGGATTCAACCCAGATCTCTGACTGGGGGTGAGTGTCTGAAAAGATTCAGCGCTCCGCCTATCATCTCCTTGTGTTGGCTTTGTTCACCCACAGGTAGACAGACCTAAGAGCATGCTTGTGAATCCTAGCGTGCAGGGTTTGAGAATGGCAGGGCATAAGGTGACTATTCTTGCATATGGTTGGTTACCCTGACATATGCTAGTCTTGATTGGCATTGGGTGGCAGTTTGGCATAGGATGCCTCTTAGCCATAAGGCAGCCCTTCCTATCATCTGCAGTCCATCCATTTTGCATGGGTAAATCACCCCGGGCATACTGGAATTATCTGTGACATGAAGTGGCCGTCCTTCGCCTGTGATGATGATACATGTCATTCTGATCAGTACACATTCAGTTGAGTTTTAATCATTGTAATACTGTTTTTTTGGGAATATTAAATATGATATGTTGATATCAGTTGATATCAGTACATAAAGCAGTTTCATTTGGGAACAGAAGGTGCATAATAGTAAATAAGAATTCTAGCGTTTGCAAGGCAAATAATTCTTAGTTTCAGGCTAGGTCATTTTGAGATGTTCAAACACATTTTTAGTAAAATTTGATATTTGGTCAAATAGATTTTTTTTCTCCATAAATTTAGAGACTTCGGCCTGTTGAAAACTATGAATTTGTACCAAAGTAAGTGCAGGGACAAAGTAAATGCACATATTGCCATGTACTTCCATTATTTACATTACAGCCTGATTTTGTTGGTGACAAAGTCCACAAACCAGCGTCTATGGTAGTTATTTCATCACTTATGTGGAGATATTTCTGAATTGATTGTGATATCTTTTTATAACATTAGTATCTCTATATGTAATTGTTTTCCAGGGTCTTTGTTTACGTGATTCGTTTATCTTGAGGGATATGCCTATTGAATGAGGGCGGATGTTTTCAAAAGTACCTTCTTAGGAAGCAGCAGCTTTTGTTTTGGCTAATGACACCTTCAAAATTTCAGAACCAAGTTATTTCAAATGCCTGAGACACCAACAAATTCACCTTTCAATTATTGCACAGAATTCCGCACAACTAGGAGAGTTGTGCTTACTCAGAAAATGTTGAATTATTGGAATATTGCAAGAGTGCCCTTCCAGAGTGGTGTCTTTAAAACCTAGCACGTTTAGAATGCCTTAAATAATTTGTGTTGCTTGATCCACTAGTGGGCTCAATATATGCAGAATTCTCGCTGCTGGAGAGGAGTAAGCTGACATCACCAATGTCTCCTTCAAAGTAGGGCTTCCCGTACTCACTGCAAGCTTGCTGTCACTTTTTTAGGTCGAGCCTGGGCAGCGCATGCGCTGCTCTGCGGTATGCTGTATTGGAGTATGAAAGTGAAGCCCCGCCAACTCTCCGCCCATATTTGTCATTGGCTTGTCATTGCCCTTGAAATGCTGGCTTCTGATTTGTTAATAGGCTTGTTAATCCCTCCTTAGTACCGTCTTGTCTTCATTTGTAACATCCCATGGGGACTGGCCATTTACTTCTGTTGTTACACAGTCTATGTTATTTAGTCTGTGAGCACTATTTGCTTTAATATGTTTCTCCTACTGCAGGCACGACGTGCTTTCCTGCAACATTCAGCACGCCATGCACACCTTCACTTTCCAAGCGGACCGGGACAATTGCTCCCGCTTCTTTGAAATGGAATAGGTCTCGCATTTATAAGAGTTTGATCTATTGGCATTGTAAATGGCAATGCTTTTTTATTCATGTGTTATTTAGCAAAACAGATAAATAAAAGGCATTCTCGTTTACAATGCCCAAAGCTTAAACTTCCGCAAATGCGAGGCCTATTGCATTGCAAATGCTTCTTAATGTAGCACACAGTACCGAATGGGCTCAGTAGGATCAAAATGGGTTGAAGAGAAAGTTTCAGCATTTCTCCAAAGTGACGCTATATATTTGATGAGACAGAACCAGCATGTCTCGTCATATCACTTACATCTTAAGTAGCACAGTGCCATTCCTTCTCGATAAAGTGCTCTGCATTTAAAGGAACAGTATCAGCAGGGACGTTAAACATGTAATGAGATCGTATCAGCATTTCGTGTTGGAACTGCCTCATTACATAGTTTTAACGCAATCGCATCAGCATTTCTCAGAAAAACCCCATACTGTAAAAGGAATTACACCAAGGATGCCCAATAGAGATGTTCAACATTTAATGACACAGCGAGGGCAATTCTCAGTGGGGTTCTATTTTCTTAAAGGCACTCTGCTAGGATTTCCTATTAGTGTTTCCCTTTTTAATGAGACAGTACCAGCAGTTGTATCAGTAACACACAGTTGTATATTTATTGGTACAGACCCTCCAGTTCCCAACATGGTCGGTGTTTCTTTAATGAGACTCGATTACCACTTCCTAGTAATGCTGCGAAAGCTTGAAAGGATACACTTTTGGTGCTATTCAGCCGAGTTGCTATTCTTTTAAAGGAACAGTACAAGTACTTGTCAGCCTGAGTACTATAGTTGTAGGGCTCTTTTATGAGGCCTCCAGTAATATCAATGGAGCTGGTAAGTAGGGGTGTATCTTAGTTAGTAAGATGGGGGGTGGCGGGGTGAGCTTTATATTTCCTGATAATCATTCAGACATATAATGTTGAAATGCATTATATGACAAGCAAGGAGCATGAAAGGGGCTGAAGGGACAGTGGAAGGAGAGACGAATACGGATTGGTGGAGGTATTAAGTGATAGAAATCACAATATTTTGTAAAATAATCAAAAATTGTCAGTACTTTCAAAAGAGATGGGAGTGTGTGTGTCTGTGTGTTTCTGTCTGTGTGTGCATCCAAAAATCCCAGGTGAAATTCAACCGACAGCTCACCATACCCGACTGAAAGAACCTGTACCCAACTTCGCATCGGAAAAGACATTCATTTGAGGGGTGTAACACCCCAAACACTCCCCTTGAAGCTACGCCCCTGCTAGATAGGGAGGTTAGCAACCTCATTGGCATTATAGGACTTGCTGCAATACTGTCGGCCCGGTATTATTCACCGAGTCACTTTGCCCATTGAAATCTAGGTGACATTTTGAGAAAATTAGCAAAGAGCATGCTTGAATCAACATGAAACACCAATTTCAGCACTTTGTTCACTAACAACATGTAATCAGGAGTATCTGGGTGATGTTGGTAGCCTATTGACGGGTAGGGGAATAGTGGGTCGAATTTAGAACCACTTGTGAAATCCCTCTTAATGAGAAGGTGTGCAAGCAGGGATTATTTTAAAGGACAAAGTAAAGGGTTTTTTTGGGGTTGACTTCAGTTTTAATGAGACAGTAGCAGTACTTCTCAAAAGGCTTATTGTTATTTTAATTGGCCGATACCAACAATTTGCAAGATGGCCTACTTATTTTAAGTAGGACCACGCCAACTTTTAAGCATGTAACGGTGCAGTGGTGGCTATTTTCAGCAAGGATAATATATATTTTTATTTAAGGAGAATGAGCACATTCCTGCAAGGCAGATGTACTTTTCATCAAGAAATTATAATTTTCAGCAGGACACCAGTAGCAGCAGGGGTAAATATATATTTACTTAACAAACTTTAGATTAATTGCTCCACATAGGAATCTATGAAAGGTGGTATTTTAACCTATTGTGATTGAACATTTGAAAAGTACTTTAATCCAGCGCAAGTGCTTTGTAGTGTCCTTTTTGATAGTCCTTCAAATAATGCAGTCCTTTTTAGGTCCCGCCTAATAGACACAAGCTGTCTGGTTGTGAAAGATACTTTGTGGGCTTACCGAAAACGGACAATGGCCTTTTAGCCATCCCATTGCTTACCTTTGATGGATTTTATTTTCACTCTCATTTGCTTGCTTCTAATTTGAGGCCTTCTTGCCTTCTTCTGTTTGTCCCTTTTTGAGAGCGTGCCCTCTTAACTATCCTTTTGACTTTTATCATTCCGCAGCTGCAAGTGCCATGTTTTGCATTGCGTATTAAGAAGGAGTGGGAAACCCAATATACCATTGACGGCATGGGTAATTCAAGTATTTGCAGGTATGTCAGCCTACAAGGGATTTGATAAACCATATATTCAAATTGATTTCTGAATTTAATGTTGACAAACTCTATCAAGTAGTTTGTAATTCAGTTCCTTCGGATACAATTTTGACTGTTTACATAAGAGCAAATCTTCAAAGAAATTTTAAACATGGATATGTATTGAAAGCATAAATTTATATTAACCAAAAATTGCAACAAGAAGCTACAACGATTTGTTGGTACAAATACTTCATTGTTCCAAATGTGAACACCTTTTACAAATATTCATAGGGAAATGTGACCGACTAAACAGACAACATTGCCTTTAATCCAATAAAAAAAATAGGTGTGGTTGTCGACGTTTTGGTCTAATGTTGTGTATATATCCGCTAGACCATCTTCAGTACATTTGGTATAAAGATGACTGACCCTACAGAAATGATGGGAATAAAATTTAGGCTTTGTTCTGTTCTCCACAATCAAAGAGCGTGGTGGCTTAACGGCCTCCCACTTTTACCAACAATAGATGCAAACAGTTAGAGAGCGGTGACCATTAATGTGGTCATTGATCAGCCCTCTGGTCCAAAATATACGTGAGTCTGCATTTCGATGAGGCTCGATTCAGGAGACTTGCCACTAACTCAAAAGTAGTCCCTTGTAGGCATACTTACCTGTGAGAGAGCGCCATTTACAGTGAAATTTGTAGGGGTGCATCATATGTACAAGTAGTCAGCACCCGTATATATAGAGGACTTTAATCATGTTTAGATGCAATGTGGGATGGAGAACTAGAGAAACTGGTATTAGAAATCTGAAGAGCCAAGGTTATGAATTACATCCACACTTGCTGTATAACCTAGAAATGTCGTTAAAATGAAATCTTTCACTTATGAGAAGTGCGTTTAAACGAGCACTATTGTGCATTTAGATCTGCTTATTCAATTTAACTGTGCCTTTATATTTGAACAGCTAGCCTAAAGTAGAAAATGCATTTGCTGTTAAGGTTGGAGGCCTAGTGAAACAAGGGATTGCTAATGTAAAATGTTGGGCCTTTAAATCAAGCTGAGGCCTAGTTCATAGAATTGATGCAGGCCTGTTCGAAAGTTTTGCTTAGCATTTAGATGTGGAAATGTTTTATAAAAGATGCCTTTAGAAAACTTTGCAACATTTATAGAATGTGAGCCGAATTATATGTATTCCTTTGCAGGTGCACCATCAAGTAGACGGTAGAGTAGAAGGGCCCATTGTGTATGAAAGTTAGAAATGCTAGACTCAGACATGGAGGAGTAGACTAGGAATTTGAAGATACAACTTGAAGCGCCGGAGAGCCTGAGACCCAAGGACGTTTACCGGACAAGGATGGAAGAATGCCATAGTGGAAAACTCCTTGAAATCAACACCTTCGAGAGGGGCGTACCTGAAGGCGTGTCATTCATATTTTGGGGTTTCGTATTAGGGACAGCACCCCGAGGGTGGAGGCAGAGCAGATGGGCTGAGGAGCTAGGGAGAGCGGTTGGATGGTCAAGGAGCTTAGCTGTGAAGAAGGAGTCTCTAGTTAAGAGAGAATGTGGGCGAACTTCTTTGGGAAGTCACCACAGCTGACACCTTTTGATTAGTTTGGACTATTGTTGAGTAGGGATGTCACTCAGTATAGGGTAGGGACAGACTAACCTGAATTTATGTCTATTATCCTGATGAGTACCAGAACTCAGGTTATAGCGATTCTGTTCAGTCTGATGATTCTGGAATTTATCCTCGTATTATTCATCAGTCGCTTGAGACTTTTCCGTAGGATTATGTTTGTATTAGTGCCTGTTTATCTTTTGAACCTCTTGCTGAGGTGTTTGTACCTTCAGTTATTTTTGGTTATGTAATAAACCTTCAAACTTAGTTTTGGTCAGTGGTTCTTGGGGGAAGCTATTGGGATTTCAAAAGTTCGATTATTTCCATATGAAAAGATTGCCTAATTCACTCTATGACAGGTAAAAAGGTCTAGTCGACCTGTACCGGGATTTTGGAGAATGGTAAGCAGACTCTAGAGGTGAAATCCCGCCTTTCCAGTTGGTAGCAGAGTAGGATGGTTTATCTTCTGGAGTGAGGGTAATCTAGAAGTAGGTTGAGATTTCCCCGAGGCCCATAGAGAAACAATGAAGAGTGTCCAGAAAGCTGCGGACGGATGGCGTTCCATGGAAACTGACGAAGAGTGACAGTGCGGCAGAAAGCAGCAGGTCGGAGGAGAGTGAGTATGAAAAGGGTCATGCGTTGTTAGATTGCGGTTATGTTGTGTTGTATGTTGTATTGTCTTGCGGAGTTGAGTGCCTGTAGTGAGAAAGAGAACAGGTTGTGAGCGCGCGCAACCAGTGAAAATCTTAGGCTCAAGGGGAGTCTAAGTGGTCCGGGTGTATCGAACACCCATAGTAATTGTCGACCATTGTTAAGGGGGTCATGAGGTACCATTGATCGCCCGCAGGACCGAGATAGGGGGAACGAATGTGTGAGTGCGTGGGTAACGGACGCAGGCCGGAAGTTGCCGTGAGTTTGTAACCTATCAGTAGAGGCGATTGTCCGGTCGTTCGCGGACAGACATTTGCCGGTTTGGTGGCAATTACAATTAGACTGTGGACGTACAGTCAGGGAAGTGGTTGCTTGGTCGGAAGTAACCATTTTTCAGTGTATGATTGGGACGCATGCGAGACCGCGAGACGAACGGAGAGAGGAGGGGGACTGCTGCGAAACGGAGGCGAGTGACGTCAGAAAGAGCCGCGCTGGGATTGGTCGGCTAGCGTGGAGCCGCGCTGGGATAGGGCGGTTAGTGAGATGCCGCGCTGGGATTGGTAGATTGTCATCAGGAAATAAACGAGTGCTGTAAACAAGGAAATGTTGTGGAATTTCATCATGAAATGTTTTAAAGTGTTGCGGAAATGTTTCAAGGGCGAAAATAGGATAGAACCTCGGGTGGGGAGGAGGCTCCACCCGAGGATACTCCAGCTTATTATATGGCAACGAATGTTGGGTTACACACCATATTGTGGCTTAGTACCTGGTGACAGACGGAAACGAAGAATTGACATTTCCTAAATATGGAACGTTTAGACTAGAGGTGTTGTATCAGCTGAAAGCGATTATGGCTGCGTTGCGACCTTTGCCCACACCAACACAGTTTGCAACACTAAATGCATGGATCAGGGCAGCCCATGAACGGAACAGAGATAGGAGACAAGAAAGAGTGAAACAATCAGTTAGGGCGGTCCAAGATGCGAGATGGGATGCATTGGCCAAGAGATGGAGGGTACAGACCATAGAAGGGGATAGGTTGTACCGTTGCTGGAAAAGACGTGGGATGCACAGAGGAAAAGTACGGAGGATGAGGACAGTGAGACAGACGATAGCCTGATAGAGAGGCTGTTGTCAGAGAGACCACCTCCATACAATCCTGAGTTGGAGGGCACGCCAACATCAGCCAAGAACTGGGAAGTCTCTGACGGGGATGGTGGGGTCGAAAGGGTGAGTGATTTGAGTACCTCAGAGGACAAGTTCTGCCCAGTGAAAGGAGAAAAGGCACCTCCACCTTCACCCGTGACGAGAGTAGTGGGAAGATTTACAGTACAAAAGGTTCGTGGAAGAGGGTGTCCACTCACAGAAACTGCCAGATGCTCTTACGGTACCAGTTACCATAGGTCCCATAGTATCAGTGTACAATCCAGAACAGAAAGAATGCGAGAGTCCGCCACGAAGGGAGAGCGAGAGATGTGTCAGTGAGGACATGAGTAACGTGGCAGATGGGTGGAGGCAGTTGCCAAAGCCTGTAGAAAGAAGCACTCCTTTGGCAGCATCGGCAGACTCCTCGGAAGAGCAGGGGGGCTGGAGGGGACCAATGGATCTGAGGGGACCGAGGCCGAGGTCGATGAGAGAATTAAGGCCAGATTTGAGAACTTGGGAAACTATTGTGGACACTCAGAGCGATAGATCGAGGAATGTGTTTGGGGTTGGGAACCAGGAGAATAGGGTGGAGTCTCACTGTGTGCCTATTGAAAGCAGGCAGGAATGGGAACGCGAAGGAATGGGAAGTAGGGGGTCGTCCCACCACACCTCTGGAGATGGTAGACAGGAGTGGGGCTGAGAAGGTTGGGAACACAGACGGGTTCCCCCTAACACACCTGAAGAAAAAAGACGAGAGAGTCAGGACTGTGGCGGGAGGGACTCTAATGGGACCTCTAGCCAAGGTACATTGAGGGCTGTGATAAAAGCCAGAAGGATAGATGTGCTGAGACTAAAAACTGAAGTGGAAGAGATAGTGGAAGGTACATTGCCACTATAAAGGGTCGAACTCTACGAACCAGATGAGCTATTGTTTGTAGCTAAGGATGTTACACGGAGGGCCAGGACAGCTCATGAGAAACTCTCTGAATTAGCGAATAAGTATAATGTAGACTTGACGAAAACAAAAGCACTGCAGAGTGGCCACAGGTTACAGTATTCAGATCAAGATCTAGAAGAAAAGAGGGTGATCGGATTAAAAACTCACATTAGGGAACTGATTGTGGGAATCCGAACGTGGTCCCCGCTGGAGAAATGGGAGGAAAGGTGGTCAAAGAGAAAGAGCGTTAGACGGAGTGTTATTGAGACATCCCAGGGAGGAGGGTTGATGCATACAGAAGCGTACCCCTTGCGGGAGGTGGCTCATGGGGGATATGTACATGTACCCTGGAGTAGGAGAGATCTGGCCGCCTTTACGAATACATTTCCCAAGTTGTGTGAGAGTCCAGTGGAATGGTACAAGCAGGTAGAGAGGTTCGTTAAAATCTCAAAGGTGCTGTGGATTGATTTGAACACGCTGTTTGACATTGCGGTTCCAGGTGATTTGTGGATAGCCTGCAAGGTCAGTGTTGAATGGCCCACAGCGGAGCCAGAGCGAGATGCTGCCACAAATGGACCGTCACCCAGGGTGATGGCAAAGTATGAGCAAGCGATCACGTGGCTAAAAACTAAAGTACCTCCACAGGACATTGACTGGGTGAAAATAGATCGGACTAGGCAGGAACCAAAGGAGACAGTACATGAATATTATGAGCGGTTATTGCAGATTTTTAAACAGTACAGTGGGTTAGATGTGATGGACCCAAAGGGCATGGGACAGTTTGTGTCCAAGTTTGTTTTGGGACTGAGGCCTGATATCTGTCTAATGATACAGCAACATTTAATCTGTTGGCAAAACAAGCCTCTGGATGAGATCTTGAGGTATGCGAGGTATTGCAGTGACGAGATTGACTCGAAGACAAGGAAGCTAAAGGACAAACTGATGTTAGTACAGATGCAATCGGGAGGACAGGGTCAGTCAGGCAATGGCACCTTGGGAAGGAAACCAGGGGGACAGAAGAGGGACAACGAGGGAGGTCCGAGACCAAGGATAGATATAGCAACTCTGAAAAAGACGACCAAATGTCATCAATGTCATGAGGTCGGGCATTGGAGACGCGAGTGCCCCCATAACCCAGACAATCAGGTACAGGAGGAGGAGGAGGAGGAAGTTCAAGCCCCTCCGGTACGGAAGGTGACAGTGACCAAGTTCCAGACGACGAAAGGGGGGACCTCAGCCGCTAGGGCTCCGGTTCCCCAGCCACCGAAAATTTCAACAGGGAACAAGGTATACAAGCAGATGCCTTTCATAGTGGAAGGGGACGAGTGTTACCCCTTTGACCCAGTGACAGGACGGTACTTGGATGGGGAGGAGGGCTGTACTCTTGGAGCAGTACTGGAGGTAGATCAGAGAGGACCGTTTGTCGAGGCAGATGTAGATGGTCATCCCACCACCTTTTTGGTTGATACTGGCGCCTCTCGCTCCACGGTGCGGTCTGCGGTAGTCCCCAACTTACCCCTTTCAGGACAGACTATCCAAGTTGTAGGAGTTGTAAACAGGAGAATGACAAACCCCCTGACTGAGCCAGTCCCTGTGAAGATCGGAAGTTTCAGAGATAGACACCAGTTCGTAGTGTGTGATTCCAGTCCCGTGTGCCTGTTAGGAAGAGACCTTTTGTGTAAACTCAATTGCACCATCTATTGTACCCCAAAGGGAGTGGAGCTACAGACTTATGATGACGATGCTGACCTTAAAGTTGCAAATACGCATGTGTGCATTGAATTGTACCCTGCTTTGACGGTGGAGGAACTCCCGTGGGACCTGAGAGATTCGGTCTCACCGCAGGTGTGGGACTTCACAGGGGAGGAAATCGGATTGATTAAAGGAGTAGAGCCAGTCAGAATTCAAGTGAGGCCGAATGCTGAATTCCCAAGAACACCCCAGTACAAGTTGACCCCGGAAACAATTGTAGGGATAAAACCCGTGATTGAGTCCATGATTAGACAGGGAATCCTAAAGGAGGTTATGGGCAGTCCCTGTAACTCTCTGATAATGGGGTTGCAGAAGCCAAGTGGGAAGTTCAAGATTGTGCAGGATTTACGCACGGTTAACAACATAGTTGTTCCATGCTGCCCAGTGGTACCGAATCCATCAGTGATACTGTTTCAGATACCGTTCCAAGCTGAATGGTTTTCTGTGATTGATTTGTGTCAGGCTTTCTTTTCCATCCCATTGCACGAGGAGAGCCAATTTCTTTTTGCGTTCAAAATAGAGAGTCGCGTCTTAACGTGGTGTTGTATCCCTCAAGGGTATACAGAGAGTCCATCGATCTTTAATCAGTTGCTGAAAAGGAATCTTGAGAGTCTGGTACTGCCGCAGAACTCTGTTCTTGTGCAGTACATAGACGACCTCCTTGTTGCGTCAGACACAGAAGATGCTTGCAGGATTGACACCATTGCCTTGCTGAACCATTTGGGAGAGAATGGACACAAGGTGTCCCCTAACAAGTTACAGTACTGCCTGCAAGAAGTGCAGTATCTGGGTCACAGAATAGAGAAGGGAAAGAGAAAAGTGTCACCTGACCGGATTGAGACGATCATGAGAATGACTGTGCCCTCGACCCAAAGAGAGGTTAGGATGTTCCTAGGCATGGTTGGCTACTGCCGACAGTGGATTGGTAACTTTTCTCTGAAGGCGAGACCATTGCAAAAACTGACGCACAAGGACGTGAGTGATCCGGTACCATGGGACACAGATTGTATGATGGCCTTTCTCGAGCTGAGAGAGGACTTGTGTTGCGCTCCGGCTCTGGGAATGCCCGATTACACCAAATCATTTGCATTGTTCTGCTGTGAGAGAGAGGGGTGTGCATTGTCAGTCTTAGTGCAAGATCATGGAGGAGTCCGTAGACCAGTTGCATACTTCTCGGCTACTTTAGATCAAGTAGCCGCAGCGTTACCCGGATGTCTCAAATCCGTTGCTGCAACAGGTGTCAGCATTCAAAGGTGTGAAAGCATCGTGATGGGATATCCTCTGACAGTGCATGTACCTCATTCTGTGGAATTGTTGATGACCAGGACCAAGACGCAGCACTTGACCAACAACAGGCTCACACGCTACGAGCAGGTTATACTTGCTGCGGAGAATGTGACTCTCAGGAGGTGCTCTGTCTTGAATCCTGCGACCTTGTTGCCATTACCCAATGATATAGAAGATGATTGGGAAGACCATGATTGTCTTGATGTGACTGAACTATGTACCAAACCTAGACCGGATATTGTTGATGAGCCATTGACGGACCCTGATGAAATTTACTTTGTGGATGGCTCATGTGTAAGAGACAATACTGGTCAGTTGAGAGCAGCGTTTGCTGTCTGTCCTATTTCTGGAATAATTGAAGCAGCCTGCCTGGAAGGAGTACACTCCGCGCAGGTGGCTGAGATAATTGCGTTGACGCGTGCCTGTCTGGCGGCCAACGGAATTCGGATCACCATATTCACGGATAGCCAATATGGATTTGGGGTGGTTCATGACTTCGGTCAATTGTGGTCTCAAAGGGGCTACATGACATCATCGGGCTCCCCAATCAGGAATGGCGAATTTATCAGGTTATTGCTGGAGGCCTTGCAAGGTCCTGCAGAGATAGCCGTGGTAAAATGCACAGCCCATACCAAAGGTACAGATTTTGTGACAATGGGGAATCGTTATGCTGATGAAGTTGCACGATATTGTGCGGAGCAGGGATACTCCTTTACTGAACAAACTATTGAGGGACCAAGGGAAAGAACCGAACTAAGCATGATGCTTGAGGTGGCAGACACATGGGAAGAGTTGAGAGACATGCAGGGACAGGCGTCAGACTATGAAAGAAGGGTGTGGGAATCGGCAGGTTGTGTTAAGGGAGATTTGGACATGTGGGTTTCGGCTGACGGAAGAGCTGTGTTGCCGAATGAATTGGTGAGTGCAATGGCACGACAGATACATGGTCCTGTGCATCTGGGAAGGGACGCGATGATGCATGTGTTCAGACAAACGTGGTACAATCCGAAATTTAGACAGGCTGCGGAAGCAGTATGTCAGAGATGTGTAACCTGTCAACAGCTGAATGTTAGGAAAAGAACACCAGTTACATTGAGTCACATTGGGAGGTCCGGCGGACCTTTCTATAGAATGTAACTGGATTTCATTGAGATGTCGAGGTGCAATCGCCTTAGATACGTCTAAGTGATTGTGTGTGTGTTCTCTAGATGGGTCGAGGCATATCCCACTCGTAGGTGCGATACACTCACAGTAGCAAAACTATTGTTGAGGGAGCTAGTGCCACGATTCGGGGTTCCGACCTCCTTGGAATCGGACAGAGGAAAGCACTTTAATAGCGAAGTTGTGAAGATGCTCTGCTCTGCCCTGAACATTGACCAGAGACTGCATTGTAGCTACCGTCCAGAGGCTTCTGGCATAGTGGAGCAAATAAACTGAACTCTTAAAGCCCGAATGGCAAAAGTGTGCTCATCCACATCCCTGAAGTGGCCCGATGCATTGCCGTTGGTACTAATGAGTATGCGTAGTACCCCAGACAGGAGGACAGGGCTCTCACCTCACGAAGTGCTGATGGGGAGGGCTATGAGACTGCCATCTATTCCTACAACTGCTTTGCTGAATATCACAGATGACCTGATTCTTGATTACTGCAGGGGACTTTCTGATGTCATCCGTTCTGTGTCTCTTCAGGTGCAGGTTTCTGAAATCCCGGCTTCTAGTGACCTTTGTCACGACCTGTGCCCTGGTGACTGGGTCCTGGTGCGGAATCACGTCAGGAAGAGCTGCCTGGATGTGCGTTGGAGAGGACCTTTCCTAGTAATTCTAGTGACTACTACTGCTGTGAAGTGTGGCGGATTGCCAAACTGGATCCATGCTTCTCACACCCGACGAGTCCCAGCACCCTTGGAGGGAACAGCTCCTCTCGTAGATGAAAATAATAACGAAGAAGAGGATTCATCAGAGGGGACAAGTCAAGCTGTGGGGGTGCCGGTGGAAGTTGGGGACTCCCCTGATCAGGCAGGAAACAACCACGATGACAGTGACACTGAATCTGCCTCAGAAAGAGGAAGTGGTGGAGAAGGTGATCTGAGCACAGAGGAGGTTGACAGTGGAGACGAACAGGGTGTGCAAACGAGAAGCAGAAGAGCAAGAAGTGCAGAGGCTCATTGGCCCGAGAGACGGAGGCGAATGAATGTGAGATTGGCTTCCGAAAGAGATCTTGCCCCTGTGTCCGAAGAATCAGATCCGGAGGAGGGAGAACAAGAAGCAGAGCAAAGGGGTCCGAGAAGGTCAAGGAGGGTGAGAGTACCTTGCCGAAGATACGCCACTCCAGAGTGGACCTACCCTTTCACAAATGCCAGGTGTACTGAGGTCCGGGAGGGTGAGGTCAGTGGCGGTGACCAGTACGATCCCAAATGTTAAGCTGGAAGTGATACTGTTGGTACCTGGACTTGAAATTGAAGGCGTACTAACACTCACTATTCCTAATCCCCCTCTCCTAAGCAAGATACGTGATTTACTCCTGGATAGACTGATTTTTCCTACATTTGGTCCGGACGTACCATCTTATGACGCAGTTGTGCTCCGCATGGAACTTTTGGACTATGTGTTGCAAGCAATCGGAGCAAGCATAATCATAGATTATTAAGAACTTTGAAAGGACTATGAAAAGACTTTGTAAATAGCTGTTGAACTTAACCTAGAGCCGAGTGGAAGAAGAACAAATTTAGGGACTTTCCACAGAGGACGGAGAAGGGTTAGGGCTGTCTATTGTTGAAGCAAAAGAAGAACTGAAAACGGGGATTTCCGCCTCTCGAGGTGGTTCGAGAGACTCAAATAACAAAGAAAGAGATTTTGGGTACTTTCCGAGAACGAACTACTTTGTGCTGAGACCATGGCGCCTGGAAACCCGAATCGTAGAGCCAAGTGCATAATAGGCACTCTGTTAGGAGGAGTGATACTCCTTATAGCTATAGTAGTTTTAGTTTCCTATTTTGCACCACACGAACAGTTAGTGAAGACTGAGGGGACACCGACACCTACCACCCCTAGTCAGAAAGAAGACAGAGAGGGAAGAGAGAAAGCTTTGCTGGCTGCAGAAAGTCTTAGGCTACATACAGACCTGTCGAAGGGAAATTTTGGGCAGAATGCGTATGCAAAGTTGTTGTATGAATACATTGATGCGATGGATGCGAAGGACTGTTATGTGTGTATGCAATTGCCAGCTTCAGTAGATGAGGGTATTAGATACCATCACCTTCCCTTGACATATGGAATATCCTGTAGTTTGCTGATTAGTATACTTTATGGGCGAAATCATTTTGAATATTTCTTTTCGAATTATGATGCTGTGTTGCCAGAAGTCCCGAATTACAAGCATTTGAACAAGTGGGATTATTATAAGTCAGAGGACAGACTTGGATATTTTTTCATTCCCACACAAGAGCTAGACACCCCGTATGCACATCGACACAACTTGACCTGCTCATTATCTGAGACGGAGAAGAAGTTAATTGAACAAGTGGAAGATAGGTACACGAAGCAAAAACAGTTGCGAGATTCAGGGCAAGGCAAGGTAGATTGGACGGAGGAAGAGAAGCAGCATAAGTCAAGAGGGAGTTATGGTCCAATAGCTCTGGATGAAGTGCAGAAAGGGAAGTTGTGTCTTCACAGACCACAGACGTATTATGAGAATGTGTATGTGGGTCATACTACGTGTGAACACACCTTCACATTGGAATATTACACCAAAGATTTCCTGAAGAGCGTGGTGCAAGTGATTCCTACTGTATATTTTGTTTGCGGAAGGAATGCGTATGTGAGGTTGCCAGAGAAGTGGTATGGAACTTGCTATCTAGCAATTATCTTTCCCAAGATTTATCATACAGAAGATGTTGCACTCTTAGAGGGAGGGCCTCAAAGGAGGGTAAAGCAAGGGGAAAGTGCTGGAGCAATTGTGGGAGATGTGTTTGGAGCAGCGATACCTATGTTGGGTGTCATTTTGAATGCCATAAAGATACGGCGGTTGGGAACTGTAGTGGATGAATTGTCAATGAATACAGCTAAGTCATTAGTGCTGGTTGAGGGTGAGATGTTGTCGATCAGGACAATTGTTTTACAGAACCGTCTTGCCCTAGACGTCATTCTAGCGAAAGAGGGCGGGGTCTGTAAACGTTTGAAGGTCCAAGAATGTTGCACTTATATACCAGACAACTCTAAGGATCTGGAGAAATATATAAGCAACATTACTGCAATCGATTATGAAATTGAGGATTTGACACAAGAGAATGCGTGGGAGACGGTTGGCAAGGGATTTGGGAAAGTTGGAAACTGGTTTGCCAATTTGGGGAAGAGTTTCCTTGGGTTTGTACTGAAACTCCTTATCATAGCAGTGGCATGTGTGATTGGATTGTGGGGTTTGGTAAGATTGTACAAGTGGTACAAGTCCAATAGATTGACGAGATCAATGAGAGCGCAAGAGATGCGAATGGAGAGGCTGCAGGAGAGTCAATACCGCAGCTTGAGAGCGTTGGAAATGCTCAAGCGAGGGAAAATGGCCACAAGCTTGGTTTAGCTTGGTTCTTACCCTGAGGATGGTGTAGGGGTGGTGATGACACGGGTCTTCAAAGGGGGGTACTGAGAGAGCACCATTTACAGTGAAATTTGTAGGGGTGCATCATATGTACAAGTAGTCAGCACCCGTATATATAGAGGACTTTAATCATGTTTAGATGCAATGTGGGATGGAGAACTAGAGAAACTGGTATTAGAAATCTGAAGAGCCAAGGTTATGAATTACATCCACACTTGCTGTATAACCTAGAAATGTCGTTAAAATAAAATCTTTCACTTATGAGAAGTGCGTTTAAACGAGCACTATTGTGCATTTAGATCTGCTTATTGAATTTAACTGTGCCTTTATATTTGAACAGCTAGCTTAAAGTAGAAAATGCATTTGCTGTTAAGGTTGGAGGCCTAGTGAAACAAGGGATTGCTAATGTAAAATGTTGGGCCTTTAAATCAAGCTGAGGCCTAGTTCATAGAATTGATGCAGGCCTGTTCGAAAGTTTTGCTTAGCATTTAGATGTGGAAATGTTTTATAAAAGATGCCTTTAGAAAACTTTGCAACATTTATAGAATGTGAGCCGAATTATATGTATTCCTTTGCAGGTGCACCATCAAGTAGAGTAGAAGGGCCCATTGTGTATGAAAGTTAGAAATGCTAGACTCAGACATGGAGGAGTAGACTAGGAATTTGA
Organism: Lissotriton helveticus; assembly: GCF_964261635.1. NCBI lineage: Eukaryota > Metazoa > Chordata > Amphibia > Caudata > Salamandridae > Lissotriton > Lissotriton helveticus. Next base: position 1,280,326,857 of record NC_136069.1, read on the forward strand.
AGATACAACTTGAAGCGACGGAGAGCCTGAGACCCAAGGACGTTTAATGGACAAGGATGGAAGAATGCCATAGTGGAAAACTCCTTGAAATCAACACCTTCGAGAGGGGCGTACCTGAAGGCGTGTCATTCATATTTTGGGGTTTCGTATTAGGGACAGCACCCCGAGGGTGGAGGCAGAGCAGATGGGCTGAGGAGCTAGGGAGAGCGGTTGGATGGTCAAGGAGCTTAGCTGTGAAGAAGGAGTCTCTAGTTAAGAGAGAATGTGGGCGAACTTCTTTGGGAAGTCACCACAGCTGACACCTTTTGATTAGTTTGGACTATTGTTGAGTAGGGATGTCACTCAGTATAGTGTAGGGACAGACTAACCTGAATTTATGTCTATTATCCTGATGAGTACCAGAACTCAGGTTATAGCGATTCTGTTCAGTCTGATGATTCTGGAATTGATCCTCGTATTATTCATCAGTCGCTTGAGACTTTTCCGTAGGATTATGTTTGTATTAGTGCCTGTTTATCTTTTGAACCTCTTGCTGAGGTGTTTGTACCTTCAGTTATTTTTGGTTATGTAATAAACCTTCAAACTTAGTTTTGGTCAGTGGTTCTTGGGGGAAGCTATTGGGATTTCAAAAGTTCGATTATTTCCATATGAAAAGATTGCCTAATTCACTCTATGACAGGTAAAAAGGTCTAGTCGACCTGTGCCGGGATTCTGCAGAATGGTAAGCAGACTCTAGAGGTGAAATCCCGCCTTTCCACCGGCAAATGTTTTGCATTGCGGCAAGTGCTGTTGTCTGCGGCACCCACCGCAATGGAAAAAAATGCAAGCTTTGCATTTCCCTGCACCACGTGGAAGGCACCACGAGGTGCCTGCCACATAGTACAGGGAAATGTAGGGGGCACCATAGGTGCCCACCAAGTGCAAAAACGAACTGCCCCTGTTCAAGGGGGGCCTGCAACGGGCCCCTAAAGTCCATCCCTGCCAGCCTTTCCATGTTGCTCTCTCCCCTGTGTACAGTTTTTCCCCAACACGCATTATTTTAATTTTATTCCCCCTGGTCACTTGCCGTTGCTTCTAGCATCTACTCTCCCCATCTGCTCATCCATTGCCCAGTGGTAGTCCTTTAAAAAAAATTATATTATTTTTGGAGGGTGCTTCAGCAAATTGCTGCTGGATCTTCTGCCTTGCAAAAAATTGCTTTTTACGCTATTCCAATTTAATTTACTTATCCTTCTTAGATCGGTAAATAAAAAAATGCACACACACATGAAATGAGGCAGCAACCAGCAGCAGTCATGTCCTTGCACCTTTTATTTTTATTTTTATTTTTATTTTAGACAATGCTATATTGCATTTGCCGAAAAGCATTGGTAAAGCCAGTAGCTCCAAAAGGCAAGACCTTTACCAATGTTTATTTGGTTGACTAGATTTCATGCACAGGAAATCAAATGCTGTCACAGTCACTAGAAGTTATAAATCACACGTGTGTTTATAAATACATGCAGCTTTAACTTAATATGCAAGATTTTGAAACAGATGTTTGATTTAGAGATGTTTTTCACATAGTTTGTAAGCTAGCTTTTTCAACTTGCAATCTTACTTTTTATTTATAAATATTTTATGCTCCAACCTAACTGTCTAGCATTCCTGTAACGCTGTTGTTTATCACACTAACCTACTCATTAGCATATGGAATGCACAAGGACTGAATATGGATTACAGAACTGAGTGCAGGAAGAATGCTTTGGGAATACCATAGCAAACATAGTCATCAAAGATCATATTTTCCACCAGACCCAGTTGTGGAACTACCAGCACCAACACATTTGTTGAGTGACAGGATTTCCCCACTGCAGGTAAATTATCATACGTATCTAAGGCGTGATACCTCTTGACACTAGCAGTCTTTCTCATCACCAATACAATACTGCCCTAAAAATTCTAATCAGTATTCCTAACTCCAACCCCATTTCATCTGTCACCAGTTCCCTAGTGAAATTCACTGAAGTTGTGCACTGTTAGGTCTGAATAATTACAACAATCACATTGTGATACGTATTTTCACCCTGCCAGTGGTTAATTTGTAAAAACATGTGTCTGGGCTCTCGCCAGGAGGCAGCTTGCACCAGCCCATTTCTCCTGTTAGCACCACCTAAAACAGAACCAAGTACCAACCATGAAAGAGGGAAGAAGGTGTGGCTTAACGGCCAGAGCTGCTGACTACGGAGCTAGGGGACCTGGTCGAGTCTCGGCGTTGGCTCAACATCCTATTATTCTGGGCAAATCAGTTCATCTCCCCCTGTCTACCATTAATGAATGTAAAGGTCTCTTAAATGGTGCTCCTGAATAGCACCGGCATTGATGATTAAGTGCCGGTGATGAGCACCTGAAACCAACGGCTAAAATTAAGCACTGCACCCTGCCTGTTCAGTGAAGAGTCTGAGCCCACGAAGGTTTGCTCACATGTTTGGCTATCCAAGCAATTTCGGGCTCAATCTTTTTCTGAATAACGGGTACTGTATAATGTGTGTGGATCACTTCTAGAATAACAGGCGGGAGAGCTTCAGGCTTATGATGTTGGAAAGAAAAGGTGTCTTCCCTGTGAAAAACAATGTAGTATATGTGGCTAGTGTCAACGTAAGAATTTTTGGGGGCCTCGAAAACACATTGGGTCTTCCACTCTTAGAATTACTATGATTTTATTACCCATTTTCATTTAATTAAAGCCCTTACGAGACCAAGCATATTGAGTTATGCACTCTTTTTATCAGCAATGATGGCACTCAAAAGAAGCCAAAGCCCAAGTTGACTTGCTTACTCCAACCAAATGTCAACAAAATCAAATCTGAACAAGCTCTGATAAAGGATTTTTTTTCAGTAAAGGTGGTTTTGTGACAATGTATAGTTAGTGGACCAGTGTTCAATGTAAAAACAAGGGATATTCACATTGTCCATGAAATTGCAGCTTTAATTGGAGGATCTTTACAATCAGCAACAAATCCTTCTACATCGCTGTCATTCTCACTGCAACAGCAGAAAGCGGAGCTCTGCTTCTAATTCCTTTCCCCTTCCTTAACCCTTCTCTCCTTTTTAGGTCTCCGCTAGCGTAGGCTGCGCATGCGCAGTCTCGCTGGCGAGATCTTATGTCTCAGAGTAGGGAGGCTTGAACCCGCCCCTCTTCTCCATTGGCTGGCTGCCTAAACGACAGCCAGCCATTGGAGAAGAGGGTTCTGTGACGTCATTTTTGGTAGCTAAGCCCCGTCCGTTTCGGATTGATGGGCGTGTTTTTTTAGTTTCTTTCTCTCCTCGAAAACATGCTCCCCAGTCTGCAAAGGACGGGGCTTAGCTACTAAAAATGACGTTGCCTCCTCTCCCCCCACCCCTCTTCTCACCTTGTTGGCAGGACATCCCATTGAGTTGAATGTTTGTTTTCCAAAATTCTAGAGGCCGTGAGTTCGAATGGCGGCAAAGCAGACTCAGCCAATCGCCAATACCATCAATTGGGCAATAGTAACGTCTATTATTTACAACGCCTAGACATAGCAGAGTTACAGAATTTGCACTGCATGAAAACAAACTTTTATAATTAAATATCTGGGTCCTATTGACATTCTAGTCACAAGGACAGTCTGCTCCTGAAGCGGGATTACATCCTGGGTCAAAGTGCGCACCCTGGTGCTTGCGTCGCCTGGTGAAAATCGTGTTGAAAGTAAAAACAAAAAACCGCACACTTCTGAAGGGGATAAAAACAGCCCAATTTTTGCCATATCAGATGCATAATGTGCAATTGGAATTTGCCGAGTGTCAAGTATATCCAAGATTGAGCCCTAATTGCAATTGGTGCCTTCCATGATGTCACTGGCAGACAGAAAGCCACCAGAGAGCGGAATCGCCCCTATGTGCTCACCAGAGGTCTTAGAGCACCCTCTGTCAGGCGCTCTAGTGTCGCCTAGTCCCGAGTTTTGTAACAACATTAATTGTCCCCCCTCCAAAGTCCATAATTTATCAGCTGGACTATCTGAAAAAAAGTAAGACAACGGCGAGCGGGAATTCAAAGCTGAGACCAGCATTGCAGCAGGCGCTTTATCCCACCGAGATGCCTTCGTAGCTACATAAATAGAAGTGCTCTCTCGCTCATCTGGCTTTCGTCTAGCTGTGTATATAGCGAGGGGCATGTGCTCACCAGAGGTCTTAGTGCACCCGCTGTCAGGCGCTCTAGTGTTGCATAGTCCCGAGTTTTGTAACAACATTAATTGTCCCCCCCTCCAAAGGCAATAAATTAACAGCTGGATTATCTGTAAAAATGTTAGCCAAGAGCGGGAATTCAAGGCTGAGACCAGCATTGCAGCAGGCTCTTTATCCCACCGAGATGCCTTCGAAGCTACATAAATAGAAGTGCTCTCTCGCACGTCTGGCTTTCGTCTAGCTGTGTATACAGCGAGGGGCAGGTTGGCTAAATGTACAGAGTGTCTATTTTAGAACCGGAACAGACAGCCGACCAAGGACATGGCAACACCCTGTCATCAATCACAGCCCATCTCCTCCTCTCAAGTGGGTCAGACGACATCTCCCCGCCCCGCCCACACAGGTCAGCTCTGAGTGGGGCCGCATTATCCGCCCCTGTAAATCGCTGGAAATTGCACGTGCACTTTTAATGGCGCAATAGTGTACGTTTAACAGCCCCCTCCGCCGCCGCCCCTCTCGGGGTTAGGGATTTCTCCCTCACTGATGAGCAGACAGCAAAACGCTCACACTGCCTTGTTTTTCTTGCCTCTGTTCCCTGCTGCTGTTCGTTCCCTGCTTAGTAGGAACTAAACAGGGTCTTGGCTCCTGTCATCGTTTTTTTCTTGCCTCTGTTCCCTGGGGCGTTACTGGTCAGAGATGGGCGTGTGGCTGACCTAGACTGATGGATGTGTGTGTGTGTGTGTGTTTGTGTGTGTGTGGGGGGGGCTCTGTGTGTGTGGGGCTCTGTGTGTGTGGGGCTCTGTTTGTGTGTGTGGGGCTCTGTGTGTGTGTGTGTGGGGTTCTGTATGTGTGTGGCTCTGGGTGTCTGTGTGTGTGGCTCTGCGGCCTCCGTTCCCTGCTTTTGCTCGATTTTCTTGCCTCTGTTCCATGCTTGTGCTCGATTTTCTTGCCTCTGTTCCATGCTTCTGCTCGATTTTCTTGCCTCTGTTCCCTGCTTCTAATCATTTTTCTTGCCTCTGTTCCCTGCTTCTGATCGTTCTGATCATGTTTTTCTTGCCTCTGTTCCCTGCTTGTGCTCGATTTTCTTGCCTCTGTTCCCTGCTGCTGATCGAGTTTATCTTGCCTCTGTTCCCTGCTGCTGTTCGGTTTTTTTCTTGCCTCTGTTCCCTGCTGCTGTTCGGTTTTTTTCTTGCCTCTGTTCCCTGCTTCTGATCGTTCCCTGCTTGTCATTATTTTTTTCTTGCCTCTGTTCCCTGGGGCGTTACTGGGCAGAGATTGGCGTGTGGCTGACCAAGACTGAGGGATGTCTGTGTCTGTGTGTGGGGCTCTGTGTGTCTGTGTGTGGGGCTCTGTGTGTCTGTGTGTGGGGCTCTGTGTGCCTGTGTGTGTTGGGCTCTGTGTATGTGTGTGGCTCTGTGTGTCTGTGTGTGTTGGGCTCTGTGTGTCTGTGTGTGTTGGGCTCTGTGTGTCTTTGTGTGTTGGGCTCTGTGTGTGTGGGGGGATCTGTGTGTTTGTGTGTGGGGCTCTGTGTGTGTTTGTGTGGGGCTCTGTTTTGTGTGTGTGGGGCTCTGTGTGTGTGTGTGTGTGGTGGGGGATCGCTGTGTGTGTGTGGCTCGCTGTGTTTGTGTGTGGCTCCCTGTGTGTGTGTGTGTGGCTCTGTGTGTGTGTGTGGCTCTGTGTGAATGTATGTGTGTGTGTGTGTCTCTGTGTGTGTGTGTGTCTCTGTGTGTGTGTGGCTGTGTGTGTGTGTGTGTGTGGCTCGCTGTGTGTGTGTGTGTGTGTGTGTGGCTCTCTGTGTGTGTGTGGCTCTGTGTGTGTGTGTGTGTGTGGCTCTGTGTGTGTGTGTGAGGCTCTGTGTGTGTGTGTGTGGCTTTCTGTGTGTGTGGCTCTGTGTCCGCTAATACTCTCTACTACTCTCTAATGCTCACCTATTGCCATTGTAAATGACAATACCATTTATTTATGTTTTTTTTAAAAACAAAAAATGAAAAAATGCCATTTGCAATGCCAATAGCTCTAACTTTAACAAAGTCGAGGCCATTGCATTGTAAATGCTTGTTCTATATGCACACTCTCTCTCACTAGACAGTGACCTCTGTGTTGAGTAAGAGAAATGAGATAAGGAAGAAGACAGAAGAAATCATGTCATCATCACCATCAAAACAATATTATAAAATGTGATTAATTTAATATAAAAAATACCAGATGTCCCTCCAGGGTCTATGAGGTCCCCCGTAAGAGGCAAGCAAAAAATATCAAATACATTAATTACAAACAACTGTGTACTACAGACTACTGCATTCAGCATTAAGCACAAATAATATATTGGCAAAATGATGTCAGGAAAAACATAAAAAGGACATAAATTGCATGCCGTCCAATATCAATGCTCAAGGAAAATGGCTTTAAAAAATGAAATAATATAATTACTCATCAGAAACACACACTCTTTCTGCAAAATGGTGGTCATTCACCACATGGCTAGCAAGGAAGAAGTAATGGATAACAAAGACACATGGCAATCTGTGACATGCAACAAAGCAAACACGCACACACACACAAACACACAAATTGATACACAAAAAGTTGGTTACCACTCAGCCAGCAAAAAAAAGGCATGAAAAACAAAAGCAAAATGTCCACCTATGATTCACACATACACACATGCAAAATCGTGGTCACACACATCGCAGCAAGGAAGGAGGCATGGAAAACAAAGTGAACATAGCTGCTGAAACCTGGCTGGCGTGCATCCCTGCACTAACTAAAACTTGCAGGATTACTGGAAATTGATTGCATAAATATGCACCCAAAATGTGACTGGGCTCACCCGTGGGCTTTAGTACACAGCCAGTAATGTAGCAACGATATATAAAAGAAAATTCAGCCAAGATAAAAACTATAATACCAGCAAAGCAAAATGGATTCAGTGAGAAAATAATATAATATTTTACCAATGCTCCAAACACAAACACCAATTAGCCCAGCAAAATACTTCTGAAAGTTCAAAAAAAGCAATTAATCACTGTCTCACACAAACAAAAAGAGCATCACAAAATGGTGGACAAACACACGGGGAAAAACAAAGCTACATTAGCCTGTACTCCTTAACTACCCTGATCCTAGCCACCAAATGGCACATACATACACAAATTGCATTAATACATGGCCATCAACAAGCCCCTAAAATAATAAAAACTACCCATAGAACAAAAGCAATGAGTATGTGAAAAATACTTCAAAAACTCTCATGTGCACCACTCCACTCGACACCACTTCACTCTACTCTGAAACAATCTATTCTGTCACTGCACACTATGTCATTCTACTTACGCCACTTCTTTTGTTTTTCTCTTTTTTCTTTTTGATATGTTCATTTGAAGTCGTTATACTTTAAATGTGTAATTCATTTGCAAGAGGCCAACTATTGAATAATTTTGCATTTGAAAAAATCCCTTGTGGGCACCATTACCTTATATAAGTTCATATCAGCCAAGTCTCCAAGGGTATATTGGGTCACCCATTTTTGCTTAACAGTGTTCTACTCCAATCTGCACCACTATACTCCATGGCAGTGGTCTTTAAACTTTATTATGGCAAATCCCAAGGAACAAAAGGTTTGGGGGCAGCCCCCCCTCAATAAAACTTTGTAAGGTAAGACTGAGACCAGGGCAAGAAGCTTTACTAAACTGTTGGCACATTGGAAATGCCACTGGGCGAAAGCCCCATATTGGTTCTCTATCAAATAACCATCCAAACCTCCTCTGCAAAGCGCCATCCTGGCCCATCCTTACAACATCATATCCTGAACGCTCTGCAAATGTGCACCCTGACTCACTCTACATACCTCTCAAATAGACATCCTCTGCAAAGCTCTATCTACTTTCTCTGCAAAGCGCCACACAGATCTCCCCTACAAAAGAAGTACCCAGACCACATTCGACAAAGCACATTTCAGACATCCTTTACCAAACCTCACCAGACGCCATTCTGAAAGACATAAATTAGGCCAATCTTTTAACCTCATTCAGAACCAATTTTTAAAGCCCCATCCACCCTGCCAAAAACCTAATAAAAATAAACCCTCTCCTAATGCACTTCCAAAAGATTTCTTCAAAGTACCATTGTGGTGTCTTCTTTAAAGCCGCAACCTGCACCGTATTGCCCACTCCCATCTCGACTCCTATGCAAAACTACTGCAGGAACCTATAATGTCACAACTCTACAAATCTCTCACCGCACACCATTTCTGAAGTCTAGTTCAAACATTCTTTACAAAAGCTCCTACTCGCCCTTTCTGCAAAGCCCCATCCTAACAAACCCCAAGGCCCCATGAATCCCCCCTCTAGAGCCCCACCTATTTCAACTCGGCAAAGACCTATCAAGGCCTACCTACAAGTCTCCATCTTGAAATCCTCTCTGCCCCAGTCGCATAGCCTAATTCAGGCATCCTCTCTAAAGACGGAAATAACCTCTTTAAAAACCCATCCAGGTAACCTTAAAACCAGATTGTGTACCCTACTTGAAAGCCACATTACCTTTGAAATCCTATTCACTCTCTCTTCTAAAATGGCTGATCTAGGCTTTGTTCTTGAAATCTTAATCCATCATCCCTTCTGGAAAGCTCCATTCAGTTCCATTTAGAAAGCCCAATCTATCTCCAATCGTTTAAAAACTCCAATCCAATCATACAATCCAAATGTGTATGCCATCTTGAAATCCCACTAGCCTTCTCTTAAAATGTATATTCAATCCGCTCATTTCAAGCCATAGGCAGTGCCAAAACCCTGTTGTAACTTACCCCTACCTTCAATCATACCTCCCCGCTGCTCTAAAGCAGTGGAAAAGCTGCCTGAGCACTATATACAAACCACAGAAACAAATATTGTAAATAATCAAATTTGCATAAAGTAACACCAGGCACTGCTGAAGTTAAAATCCAGAAAGTGTTAATACAGAGTATTATTTAGTAAAAAGATATTACTACCACAGCAAACTGATGAGCTGGTGAAAGCGGGAAATTGAAAGTGGAAGCAAGTTTTTTTTGTTTTTTTTAATGAAGGACTAAGGCTTTGGACAGGCTGCCACAGAGACAAAGGCCATACTTCTGAAACCAATAATAAGCTTGATGACCTCATTTTTAATGGGATTAAGTTTAACCTGTTGCTATTCGGCCCTCATATAGAGCACATTGAGTTCTCTCCTTTTGTTTTTCTTTGTCATTGTTTCATTGGCCCTGGGGGGGGCAGAGATTCTGTAGGGCGCGTATTAGATGCTTTGGTGCTGGGGCCACCGACTCATCTCTAGTTGTGGTTGCCTTCGAGCTATGTCTGTTTGGATTTGTGTGATGGTGCTTTTTGTTATGTCAGGAGAATTGCTTCAGATTTCGTTCAACCTTGTGGCAGGAGTGTTTGGTGGTTCGTGTCTGCCGGTTGGTGTTTGGCATGTTGTTGTGATGTTATGTATGTGTGTTGGTGACAAGGTGCAGCAGCCTCAAACTGGTAGCTTGTCTTTGTGGTTTATATATATATGTTGAGTGGTTTCTTGTGTTGGCTCCCCCCATTCCCCATTCTGTTCAACTAATGTCTGTAATTGGCCATCCAGTCATTGACTGAGTCAAGATGGGAGCTAATCTCTTAGAGTTTTTAACTAGCTTGAGGTATGACTAATGTTTTTATTCCAAACGAACCTCAAAGTGTCCTCATAGAGTCACTGTTTCCCAGTTGGTATTTGCCAGGTTGTGTTTTGGATTCCTTATACAAGTCTTGAGGAAAAAAGATGGTTTATCCTTTTTGTGCATGAAGAGGTTTTGCTTTGCTTAAGTCTTTTGCTGAGCATGAAGCGATGAATAGTGCACTTATCTCCTGTTTTTAAACAGGAGCTTTAGGAGGGAGTCACTCTGTCTAGGTTACTCCTTGTGATGGACAAACAGATAACGAGGCAGACAAATCCACAATAATGTCAGACTGCAACCGCAATTAAAGGAAAACTAGCTATGGCAGTATAATCAATGCCTATAGGTAACTGCAGTGACAGGTACAGCTGAAGCATTGCTTCAACAGATGGAAGGGGTACCATGTTGTAGATACCAATATGGGAGAATGGATTTCCTTTCGACCATCTGAATGTTAACAAGCAGCTGTGGTGGGACTTATTTTATACTAGAATACTGAAATGTGATAGGAAGATCAAACAGTATAGGGGTGCATGTGTTGGTGATGGTTGTGGGATGTAACACTGTGATGTGATTTTGTGGTTCATGGTGATTTTTGCAAAGAAATTAAATGTACCATGTTACTGGGTGGACCTGCTTAGATGACCCCAAACCTCATTTTACTACTAAAATCTCCCTATTCCACTTCCTGAGATTCTTCCCTCCTCCATCTCTCCTTAAAACCTCATCTTACTACTTTGATCTCCCAATAAACACTTTCTAGACTCTTCCCTAGTCTATCCCTAGTATCCTTTTCAATCCAACTAACAGACTCAGATGTACACCACTCATATTAACTCAACTTTTACTATACCAATCCACCACTAATCCTTTTTGGTGTAGCGTGCTACTTCCCGAAAAGTGCTTTAATGCCTTTTAGAACATTGGAATGTTGGGAGCTCCATTGAAAACAATGGAGTGCTCTGGGCTTATAATGGCTGGTATAGGCCTGGAGCTCCAACATTCCAATGCTTCTTTGTTCATAGCTCTGGCTGTGAACAAAGGCTTCAGGGAACCTGAAAGGATTCTTTTTTGTTAGAACATTTTGCCCTCTAGTGGCAGAATGTCCTAATAGCCTTATAGCCCTTCATAGCTGGGCTATACCGGCTATTAAAGTCCCTCTCCCTTGTCAAAGGTCCTCGCCTTCGGCTCGTGGCCTTTAACGCTGGAGAGGGCCTTTAATAGTCGGTATAGCCCTCTACGGCTGGCTATAAGGCTATAGCATGAGGTAGTAAGCGATATATGAAAACAATTGCAATACAATATAATACATCCAAAGCCTAAAGGCAATATACTCCAACAATTAAAACACGCTATAGTATGAAGACAAATATGTACACGTTTCACAAAACATAAGGAAAATTAGAAATCAGTATTAACCAAAGGCCTCCACCAGCCACACATTATACCCTAATCTAAATTGGCCTCCCTGCACAACCCTCAGCAAATTCCAGGCCATCAGCAGTAACGATCAGAATGAAAAAAACAAAAAAGGGAACATAAATAGAGGTGCCTGCCAATACCAACATTTTGCAAAGAACTACACTGAACTTACCTGCTTTTCCCCAAAAAAGTTAAGATTCCACCATCCTACTGTGTATGATGCTGTAGAGATTGCAGACAAAGAAAAGTGATGCTTTCCCTTCAAAATCCTAATCCAAAATGATTGAGGGCTGACCAAAGTTCTAGGAGGATAAGAGGAAGTTAATATTAAATGTACAGTGGCCTTAGTCTCTATGTCACTTCCACTGTAAACAAACAAAAAATAATTTTAAAAGATTTCTTTCGCGCAAAAAAATGACCGGAATGGTTCGCTCGGATAAATAAGTTAAAACATAATCACTTTTCCGGTTAAAGAAAGCTACACATTTCCAGTTGCGGCTCTTCCCCTGCCAAAGTGGCTGGCGGACTGGAGGAGTAAGCTGGGTGGGGGTTCCAGGGACAAAATAAAAAATAAAATCAACTTACCTGATTGCCGCCACCTCTGCCGTCTGCTCCATCGCGTTCTTCCTGCTTCTGAGACAGCACTGCCACCAATCATGATCCTGTAGGGAAACAGCGTCAGGATTGGCCTGAGCGCTATGACTTTGCGCTCCCAGGGAGACCGGGAGCCTGTGCCTGTTTTCTCCAGCCTCAGCAATGCAGCTGGGATTGTAGAAAGCTTCACTGTGCATGAGATGTTTGGCCGGCCTGAAACGGCCGCCAAACGCCTCATGCGCATTGAAAGGACGAGGGACTCCCCCACCACAATGTCATCCCCCTGGTCCCGGCCCCAAGACTCGTCAGAGTCCTAGGGGCGTGTCTCGGAGGATTAAAATAAAACAAAAAATAATTTAAAAAAATTGGTTAGAAACTGTTTCATTATCGTTTTATTTGCGAGTGGTGGCAAGGGGGGGGCAGCGGGCGGAGCTCCACCGCCCTAATGGAGGGGCAGCCGGGGTTCAGGTTGATCTGTTTGTTTGTGACCACATCTCGATTGTGTTGTTCCCATGCTCCTGCAATAAGATTTCCCCCCAAAAGGAGATCTTGTGCACGCAAGAAAGCATGTTGCAGTATTCGCAGGCATTTTGCGTACTTTTTGCAATCTGATATTCACTAGATCACGGCAGAATATGCAGAACGTAACAAAAACGACTCCTGGACCCAGTTGCATGCTAATTACCAGTGAAAAGAGACAAGTGTCTGTTTGCAGTAAGCAATCGTGCCAACCAGGCGTCCAACTACTCGAAAAAAATTCAGGCTACCTCGATGACCCGTATTCACGTTTTCAATTAGTATTTTCCTTTATTAGCTTCAAAAATATTTTTATGTACAAGAGATGCACATTTCCTAATATTATAAGAAAAATGTCTAACCGCAAAAGCCTTTCTCATCAGACCAGATGTTTATTGTCCTTTTATAAATTTCATCCTGCAGTAAGTGCAGGTTCTGGGTGCACCACACATTATTGAATTTCCTTTGAGCGGCGCTAGTATCCTCACAAAAAAAAAATTACGCCTTCTGAAATCATTTCTCTAAACAGGCAGGTGGCGTCAAGGGATATATATTGTGGCGAAAACAGAAGAGCACTTTCAACCTCATTTTCCTAATAGGAGGAACTTCCTGACAGTGAAAAATTGGAGCAATAAAAACATGTGCGCGGTATCAGCCCGCTCTGAAGAGCACGCCAAGAGATTCCCGCTTTTTTCCTGTCGTGCTTTCGCTCAGATTACGATGGTGCGAGGGTGGATATATGTCAAACCACCTTTGGTAAACAGCAAGAAGACCAAAAATGACATTTAAACATAGGCCAGAATTTACAGTGCATCCTAGCAATAATATAGAAAGGTCAGCGTGCACAAAATGTGTAAGATTAAAAAAGCATACATTTATCAAAGCATTTGAAGAGGGTGCAACCACTGCTCATTACAAGAGCAAGCTATGCGAGCAGTCTATCGTCAAAGGGAGCCTTTGAACACAGCGTTACCAGCTCCATGTTTCTGCTGTGTAACGCAAGTGTGAAACTCCTCGCCTAGTCATTACAATTGTATTTCACTAGACGCAATGCGCGAGCGGGCAGCTCAAGGGCTGTATCCTGCCTCATAGGGCCTTCAGCGGGCGAAACTGTTTTCAGACTATTTAATAGGGTGACAATGCTCTTGTAACAATACCAGGGGCCTCATTTATGAAAAGTGATGCATCGCTGCGTGAAAACAGTCATGCGTCACTTTTCACTGTGCCCTCCTTGCACCACCAATGATGCGTCATATTTACAGTATAACGCATCATTGCGCAAGCAGTTACAAATATGTCAGTATTTCTGACGTATCTGTATGGCGCAAAAGTGGCGCATTGCTGGAGTGTGTCACAAAAGTGACGCAACTCCAGCAATGTATCCTTTCACATGGGGCAAGTCCCATGTGAAAGGGCCTGCGTCAGTCTTACGCCTGCTCTGAGGCAGGTGTAAGAAATTGACGCATTTGTGTCCTAGAAGTGGCGCAGTGAAATCACATAAATTTCACTGCGTCACTTCTACGACCCTTTCTTGCATCAATACGCCCCCTTGCATACATTATACCTGGCGCAGGTATAATGTGGTGCAGGGTTTTACAAAGTGACGCATCTACCTAGATGCGTCACTTTGTAAATATGGCGCAACAAGGCGCATTTTTTACGCCACTGGTGCGTCACAAAAAGTGACGCACCAGCGGCGTAAAATTGATGCATAGCCTCATAAATGAGGCTCCAGGAGAGTGAAAAGAAAATGGTTTGCAGTTATAAATAAAAATGAAGCACAACGTGCAACCACGCTTGCCTCTTCACCCACTTTCCAAATAAAATATGAAGGGCGCAAAGGGTCCTGCGTTGGCATTTTTTAAAATCAAACTATCATTTTTTCGTCCTATTGTAGTTTTATATTACCAAGAATCCATTTTTTTAAAAAATTGAGGAATACATGCAATGTGAGTTAAGTCCCTGATCATGTTTTTGCCTGAAATGTGAATTTTTCATTTTAAAATAAAAAGTTAAATATTTCTCTTAGACCCTAGGTTCAAAATGGTGGGATAAAGAGCAGATTTTAGGACAATCAGACAAGATACATTTGCATAGAATTAACCTAGCTAGGGTAATTAGCATAGTTTATGATACACTGAATATTGGATTCAACCCTCCAGAAGTAGGATAAATACCAACGTATTAGATTTTACAGGGTAGGGCTTGGACCGAAAATAGTCACGGTACCAAAATAACATTGGCCCCCATCAGTGAATCAGATAACTAAAAAAAGTGTCCCCCATTTGCAATTAGGGCACTTGCAATTTCGTGAAGACAAGTAAGTTCTTTGCAAGGTATGGGAGACTGCTTGTATATGATCTTGCTGCAGGCAGTGTTTGTGGTAACAGGAAAATCAACACTAAAAAAGGGTCACCAGGCCATAAAACAGCTCAACAAACCTCCAAAAACCCGGTCCACCAACAAGCCCACACACTGACCTATCAGATCAGCCCCTCCGACACTGCCTGATTGCGCTATAGGCCACCCCAACCCTGGTGGTTTATGTTCCTAAAGCATCACATAATTTGAATTGATAGGAATTCAAAACGTTTTAGAGGGTTCATTAGACCCAAGTACAAGAGTTAAAAATGTGTACAAAAACACATTGTGCTAATATTAACACCCGCACCCATCCGGCAGTTTGGGATGGACTAGTCTCATGAGGAACAGGATCAGTGCTCATTTGCGTAAAGCGGGTCTATATTAACCCTGGGCGCCCGATTCGGCTACGCCCACGGAGTAGGCGTAGTGTTGCCTTCTACGCATTTTGCGTAGACAGCGTAGCCGGCAACACTACGCCCACTCCGTGTGCGTAGCCGAGTCGGCCGCCACCCGCCTCCCTCCCGCCCTCCCCTAGGTACATTATTTGAGCAATTAGCCTTATTAAACCAATATTAAAGCACTTACCTTGTCCGGGGCTCGTCCGGGGCTCCCTCTTGAATAGCGTCCTTTTCCTGGATACCAATGCGCATGCGCGGGCGGCCGCGCATGCGCATTTTTCGGGAGAAATGCGCATGCGCGGCCGCCCGCGCATGCGCATTGGTATCCAGGAAAAGGACGCTATTCAAGAGGGAGCCCCGGACGAGCCCCGGACAAGGTAGGTGCTTTAATATTGTTTTAATAAGGCTAATTGCTTAAATAATGTATGCGGGGGAGAGCGGGAGGGAGGTGCGTAGTGGGGCTACGCGGAGTGCGGGAGTGGGCGTAGCTTCTCGCCCTCTCCGCGTAGCTCCGCGTAGCTCCGCGGAGCCCCACTACGCCCACTACGCCCACCCTTAGTCTATATCTGGAGTTGCATAGTCAGTCAAAATAAATGGACTGGAATGTGGCCCAGCGATTGTCAGTTACATATTAATGTATTAGCAAGTAATGTAGCCTAGCACCAGCAGTTGAGCTGTGACAATTTGAGTAGAATGTTAGGAGTTGGAATATTGTACTTGCAGTTGCTGTCTGGATCATGCCAGAGTTGGTCGTACATCTTAGCTGCGACTCAATTAAAGTATATTAAGAAAACTGGTTCAGTGTGATCTTTCATCAGTGACTTAGATCAATTCAAGCATTCTGTCCATCACCTTATTGTGTGTTGCAGCTGATGTCTTAAATGCAACAGGTATGCCCGGGCATAGGTCATGTGCTCACTGTGCCGAAGGACTCAAGTTGCACCCTACTGATATGGACCAAATAGTCGGAACCGGTCTGGGGTTACTTGTGTTCTCTTCTGAAGGAGGGGCTTACCCAGCTGTTTGGAGTAGACTGTTTCCATGATGATAGGGTCAGTAATGATGGAAGTAGCATAGTGGTGAAAAACAATGGAGTGGAATGCAGTCTGAGCACTCACCAGTGACAGATTAATTTAAGCATGCTGTCCATCACCTTGTGGCTTGTTGTGCTCAATTTAGCATAGGCACTTATCACCATATGGTTTGATCTGTTGGTAACTGGGCACGCTCTTTTTAAAATGGGATGTTAGCACACAGGGACCAGCTTTGAGATCTTGAGAAAAAAACATTCCATTGTGTTAGGCAAGTGTTGAGTTCATTGACTCGTGAATTCAAAACATGTTCTTCTCTCTAAATGGGCCAATTTCTGACATCAAGAAGATCATTTTGGAGGGAGACTTTCAGAAGTCTTTTTAAAATTGCCTTCCTGTGGAAGCCCCTAGGAAGTTGAGATTTCGTGCCCCCCCCCCACAAATTATCTCCTAATACCTAATGCACCAGATTTTTTTACAAACTGACACGTGCCTAAAGATGAGCTTTTAAGAGACAAACTGATGTCTCTGGTTTATGTGCTTTAAGTTGTTAATTGGCACATTACATTAATTCAGTATTTTCCCTATTAAGTCTTTTATGTAAAGTTTTCGTTTCTTTGAGTTGATTAATTTTTTTCTATCTTTTGGAAACAATATTTTTTTTAAAACGTGATTGTAATCAATATAATTTTGATCCGTTGTTGGTGGGCTCCTAAAAGGATTGGGGCTTTTTCCTATTTGGTAATCCCGAACTGCTTGATATTTAAGAAGGTTGAAATGATGCCTTACCAATCTGCCCTTGTATTAACCAATCCCACAAAATGCATATTTCCTTGTGACCTTCAACCATTTAATAGCCACTTGGGCACTAAAGAAATGTCATGATATCTGGGGTATTGAACCTAGCCAAGGGATAGATAATGCAAATGAAATATGGCGTTAGAAAGCCATAATTTCATTTATATTTATTAGAATCGTACATATGAATTTTGGACAAAGGAAAATTGTTGTCCATCTTCTACATGAAATGTTTTATATTTTTGTCTTTATACATGTAAATAAACCGATATTTAGATATTTTCGATGATTTTTCCTTTATTTCTAGTGCTATCGTCCTTTTCTACCTGATCAACTAAATAAAATATTTTTTATAAAAGAAAGTTTAAAGGACAGAAAATGAGTGCAAACAGATAAAGTGTGAATTTTAGGCTAAGGGGCTGATTGCGAGTTCGGTGGTCCATGGGGCTACCGAACCCATGGTGGCAGTCCACGAACTGCCAGACTGACGGTCCACCGGCCGTATATGGAGTTTGGTGGTTATACGGCCACTGGACCGCTGCGGCCGCTGGGTACCTGGATCCTGCGGCAGTGGCGAGCGGTCAGGCTGTGTAATATGCTGGCGGTGCCGCTGAGGCCGCCAGGCATATTACGAATTGTCTCACCGCCAGCCTTCTCATGGCGGTGAGCTGGCCATGGAAAAGCTGGTGGTGAGGCAGCTAAAGGACCCCCTTTTGCCTCTGGACCTGGGGGTACATGCAGGGGGGCACACTATGAGCCCTCCTGTAGATTTGCTCTCCAGTTCCTTCATGATGCATCATGCACCACATGGTGCATGCTTCACCAAGCAGGAAGGTGCTGTGGTGGTATCACGGGGCTGCCTGTCTGAGGCCCACCTATGGGCCTTTAGACACGCACCGCCGTGACACCGCCACTGCAATGCCCACCCACCAAGGATTACAATCATAATCCTGCGGGTGGTCCGAGTACGGCTTTGGTGGTCCTCCAGCAGGGCGGATGGAGTTCAAAAAATATTCTGGCTTTTAGCTATTTTTTTTATATATTGGCAAGAGTCGAGCTTTTCCCCCAACATTAACGTTTTACAGAAACCATGATTAAACAAGCTTTGACAAAGCCACAGGTCTGGCAGTCAACACCATTTGTGTTGACCTTAACAATGCTTAGTAGCTGTTAAAATAAGATTCTGTTTGAAAGAGCTTTGGTACGCAAGAATCCAATTGATTCACACCCGTGCCATCTGAGAGCAATGGCTCAACAACCCCTGGGTCACACTCTCGAAGTGACATCACACTACACATATGTCACGGAAGTTAGCAGAAAGCCAGCATCTTATTTTCAAGGTGCAAGTGCTCGAGGTTTTACAGGTATCAGATCAAGGCAGCCGCCACGGATGGGAGTTTGGAAACTCAGGATAAGGGCCTGTTCTTTCTTCGTATTTACATCATTGTCCGCCTAATTAACAAGGGCATCACAATATTATTACCCTGTTATTTTTCATGTTAAATATCAAAGTGGAACACAGAGTGGCTACTCCTCGGTTATGAAAACGTGTGCACATAAATCTGAGCACCTGCTATAGATCTGCTCACAGCTTGATTTGATGATTTCTGGGGATCCTGTAGGCTGTTAAAAGAATATGTGAAGAGACTGCATACAGTTAAGTGGAATCATGAAAATACATGTGTTTTCACTCATGCAATTGTTAGCCATTTTTGTGCAAAAGGACCCATTATTATTTTTTAAAATGTACTATAGCTGCAATAAATCCACGCTAAATGATATTAAGATCCCATAATATCAATCTCTGGGTCATTAGGTTCCCACTGTTTCGCTCTGAAGCCTGGCCTTATAATGGCTCAAATGCAGGGATCATGGCCAATAATGTGAAAAGGGCTACAGTTTGGCTTCACATAAATCCTAACACTTCTAACTGATTAATCACACCTAACCAGTGTTTTTCTTACAATCCGCTGCTAACCTCGATGCATTCTGGTATTCCTGGCAATACTGCCCCTCTCCTGAGTCTGATAAAATGCATAATATCTGGGCAAGTCTTTGCGCTTTCCTGTGTTAAAAAGAATAGAGCGATAGAAGACCTAAACATAGTTAGGTGTTTTCTTTCTTATTTTCCATGGAATCTTTGTGGGTTCATAAAGAAATCCCAAGGGATCTTTGGTTGTGCTTGGAGCATGCTTCAAACAGTGTTCACATCCCAGTACCCCTGTGCCTTTCTTCCTGATCTTCTAACTACTAACTGATCTGGTCTCATAGTCTTGGCACAGGAGTAAGCAACCCATGCATAGTGAGGTGCCCTTCCTCATAGTCAAATAAAATATCTTTATTGTGGATCAAGAAGTCAAACCTGGTACTTTAAATGAGCCATCAGCCTGCCTAAACATCACTAATTTGTTCAATTATCAGAAATCCAAATTTCCACGCCTTATGTCAAAACAGATTTTGGCAGATGAAGTGTTCTTTCACAAACGTGGAGGATGTCCCGTCGCTATAGCCTTTAGGCACCTACAGTATGGCGGTCGGGATACCCACCACATTTTGGCGGAATGTCCCAAAATCAAACTCTAAATAAAGCACAAAGGGGCATATTACCAAGCAATAGCGATGATTAACTCTATTGCTTGGTCAGCGAGAAAAATTTATCGCTGAGCTGCGATGATTTTTATCGCAGATAAACCTTGCTATTAGCAAGGTTTATCTCTGAGACGATAAAAATCGGCCGAAATGAATGAATATCCCTGTAAAGTCAGCGATATTCATGCATTACCGAGGGAATGCTCTTAGCCATGTTATCCACCTCCCATTGGATAACATGGCTAAGAACTGCTTAGGGCAGGTGTTAGCTTTTGGAGATATTCGCGCTTAGCGCGAATATCTTCAAAAGTTTGTCATAGGAGATAGCGATGTTAGCGACTGTTTCCAGTCGCTAACATCTTGGCACGCCCACTTTGCATGTCATTAGTGATACATTTCTCTGACATGCAAAGCGGGGCCCAAGATGGTCGCTATCTCCTGCTAGCTGTCGCTAACTGGTGTTAGCGACAGCTAGGTAATAGGGAGATAATTTTATCTCTGCTTTCTTGGCTTTTAAAGCCAAAAAAGCGGAGATAAATCCCTTGATAATATGCCCCAAAGTTCTAAAACACCACTCTCTGTTTCATATCTTATCCTATGCCTCATAGGTCAAAAATCTGCATTAGAAGCATAGTTTCTTATCTTTTCTTTTACGTTTCTTTGACTTAGGTAAACATTTCAAGATTCACCTCTTAGGCTGCGATTCACAGGACGTGCATTCATTGTTATTTTCCATCTTTGGTGTTTGAAGCATTTATTTACACTCACATGCAAACAACAAATCCCTACTTAGGGTCTGCAAATATAAGTTATCTACATCTATGTTATGTTTTAAAATGTACATCTTAGTAGTATTTAGCCCAGACCCCTGAAATAAATTCCTTGATGGCGCTAATGTAATATCATATTAACTGTCTTGTAAATCATGTCCTTGTGCCAGTCATAAAAGCATTGAATGCGTCCGATACGAGAATACCAGGGAAATTGCCATTGGTTAAGTTTAGTCGTTTTCCAGCTTCATAGATTTCCAGCGCCCATCCTGATTAGTCTGTACGAAATAATATTTGCAGCACTTTTCCTAAAAGACTGTGGGGTATATTATCAAGGGGGTTTATCTCCGCTTTTTTGGCTTTAAAAGCCAAGAAAGCGGAGATAAAATTATCTCCCTATTACCAAGCTGTCGCTAACACCAGTTAGTGACAGCTAATAGGAGATAGCGACCATCTTGGGCCCCGCTTTGCATGCCCGTGATATTTATCACTAATGACATGCAAAGTGGGCGTGCCAAGATGTTAGCGACTGGAAACAGTCGCTAACATCGCTATCTCCTATTACCAACTTTTGGAGATATTCGCGCTAAGCGCGAATATCTCCAAAAGCTAACACCTGCCCTGAGCAGTTCTTCACCATGTTATCCAATGGGAGGTGGATAACATGGCTAAGAGCATTTGCTCGATAATGCATGAATATCGCGGACTTTTCAGCGATATTCATGCATTGCGGCCGTTTTTTATCGCATTTGCGATAAACCTTGCTAATAGCAAGGTTTATCTGCGATAAAAATCGCCGATGTGCGGCGATAATTTTTGTCTCTAAACAAGTTAGAGACAAAAATTGTCGCTAGTTGTTGGTAATATGCCCCTTTACTATTTGTAAGTGCGTTCCATTGCTGGCTGTTTGATTGCTTGTTGTTTCCACAGTTTTCGACATGTGGTGCCTGCGGTCGGGTAATTTAAAAAGTTGCATGTTGTAATGTGTGAGGTCATAAACAGTGCATAACGGGTAAGTTTTAGTTAGCTCAGTAAAATGTAACGGAGGAATTTCAGAGGTTTTTGGATTTTAAACGTTAGTGTTTACCTTATTTCAATACCTCACTAAAACGTCACTTTAGCCATTGCTTTTTCAGTGAAAATAATATATGGCTATATAAAACAAAGGTTACAGTGATGCGATAGTTAGGTAAAAATGTCAGTTAAAACATACCATTTCAAATGAACAAACCCACTAAAATTCATCAAATATGCTGCGTAATGTGGCATATTTACTGATACTAATACATCATTATTTTGTCATTTTACAAATGATAATAATATCAGTGGCGGCTCCTCCAATAAGGCGGGGGAACTTCACCCCACTGGCCAGGTCAAAAAGAAAAATTAAAATGGTAATAACTCATTTTTATTATCATTTTATTTTTCCCCTTGCTCAGCTAGGTAGGGTGGGCTGCTCTGCTTGCAGGGCAGGGGAGGAGTGGTTTGCCCACTCCAAGTGCGCTTACGATTTGACCGACCATCTCGGGCTGGTCAAACAGGCATGTGCACTTTGTTTGTTCTCATGCAATCTGTATTACGGCCTACATGGAGGACATGCACAACCTCCCATTCTCTGGTTGAGCACCGATCCACAGCGCTCAGACAAATCACCACGCTCCATTGTGATTGGCTATCGGGAGGCTGGGAGCTGGGTGCTTCCTACTGCCTGCCCGGGAAGTGGGCAAAGAAGACCAAGAGGAGGAGACAGCGGCCGCCGCGGCAGCAGAAGACAGGTAAGTGTTTAATTTTCTTTTTTTCTTTCTCTCAAATGACACCCCCCCCCCCACGCCGTTGAATGCCAGCCACCACTGAATAATATTTGTGCAAAGATTTCACCTCATTAGTACTGGTTGAACAACCAAATTCATGAATAAGTAACTGAAAGTTAACCAGTTAACCTTTGAAAAGGGCATTCCACTGTGAACAAACACATCACGTTTTCAGTAACGGTTTATCCTTTTGATCCAGAAATACATTTTTATTTGTTAAAATATGCAGTTGAACAGCAGATGATGGCTTATTTGGCAAATGTGGAAAATCCATAATTATGCAACAGAAGCTGGAGCATCAGTATCGCATAAATCCATTGGCCCTGTCAATGATGTCATAGAACATGTCATGAGTGATATAATGTGTGAGGTAATTAGAAATGCATGGTGATTGCCCAAGTTATAGTTACTTTAGGGCACATGTTATAGTTACTTGAGACCAGCGGTGGTTTCGCCTATCTGTCCCCGCCTGCTGAGGGGACAGAAAAAAAGGAAAAAGGAAATGGCAATGAAATGACTTTATTTCCATTTTATTTTTCCTCTGCTAGCCTGAGTTGGTTGTGAGGGCAGGACCATTGGCGCTGACTAGCAGCAGGTGATGATGAGTGGTGCACAAGTTTAAAGTGTGCATGTCTTTTTGGCTGGCTGTCTTGCGAGGCGATGCTGACATTGGCATTTAAACCTCCCCAACCAGAGTGTCTTAGACAGTTGGGTGGAGAGCAAGCACAGGCCTCCATTGCCTTTAGTAGTGCTGAGACAGCCAACTCGATCCATTCTGGCACTTCTCTCATGCTAGTTAACATGGTTCAGGGAGTTGGCTCGGGCCAGTACTGGACGGCGAGAAGAACACCAGAACCAGAGCAAGGATGTGCAGCAAGGTAAGTGAATGTTTAATTTTACTCTATTTAATACAAACTGAATCACCAACATGTATTAGATTAACATTTTAAAGTTAAACATTCTAACTTTAATGTGTTAATGTAACACATGTCAGCAATTTAGTTAGTGTTTGCCAAGCTTATTTTTCCAAAGTTGGCAAGGCACCTTTTCTCGCCCAACTACTTTCAGTTAATGGCAGCCGCCACTGCTTGAGGCAGCTATAACTGGTGAATTTCAGTGGTTTGTTTGTACGAAATGGCATGTTTTGTTGACATTTTCGCCTAACTATAAATCACTATAACATTTTGGGTTTTTCAGTGAATTTCTGTGTTTTTTCAAATATAAGGTAAGATGTCCATTGCCATGTATGGCGTAAGGTCGGGCCACTCACGAGTACTAAGAAAAGCATAACAAAATATAAGAGTAGTGTAGGTATGCCTTGATCACCTAGGCCTTGTGGAGGTGGGAGGGGGTCCAGACACCACCCGCCTGTGGTTGATGTTATCTTTTTTTAACTCTTGCAGTGAATTTGCAGAGGATTCGCATATCTGCAGTCATTTTTCTTTTTTTTTTTTAAATAGCGTCTTTCCAAAATAAAACCCCGGGGTGGGACAGGACCTGGGGGACAGTGCATATGTTACGGGCAGGGGGGTGTATTGCCCTCTTCCCCAAGCCCCTACGAGGTCTTGGGGACCCCAACCCCTGAGGCTGTCAAAAATAAAGAAGACAGGCCTAAAAAGACTCAGGGACCCTCTCACCTGGGGCCGTAAAACAAATTAAGTGGCAGGGTGGCACGCCCCCCCCTATCTGAGCTTAAAAAGGGTCTGGGAGTCCCATCCCCTGTGCTGTGTTTTTAATGAAGGGGAGGGGCCTCCCCCATGAGCCAGAAGTGGTCCTGGGGACTCCATCCCCTGAGGTTGTAAACCAGTAGATGTCTCAGGTGCGGTGTCCCAGGGTCTCCAACCCCAGAACGCCGTCTATTTCCCTGCCTGAAAGCGCAGGCTGAAAAAGCACAAAGCTGCTCCCGCCCCATGGGAGAATAACATTTTCCCCTGCCTGTGCTCTCGGGCATGGATATAGAGTGAATTGCCTCCACCACATGGGAGCAAAAGAAAACTACTTCTGTGAGGTGTGAACAAAGCTGCATCACGATGACCCGCGATGTGAACCAGCGGGGAACCAGAGGGGCTGCGGGGGCCCTAGACCTTCCCGTGCAGCCCCAATGCAGTAGCAGCTATCGCTTTCCCCGGTGGGCAATGGGCCACACCTCTTAAAAATATATATATGACTGGATCCTGCCGGCACAGGGAGCCTGCAGGGCCACTTGGGCCCTGGGGCTCGCGTGCATTGGGCCCTGGGGCTCGCGTGCAGCCCCAAAGAACAATAGTGGTGTGGAGTGCCTCGGGTGGGCAACGGGGCACTGCTTGAAATCAAACAAAATACTGGCGCCTGCGCAGCCCTTCGTCTTTTGTAATCCTCCATGAACAAATCATCAGTTAATAATAGCAGTGCAGTTGTGGGTATGACAGGAATCCCCATTTGCGCTCCATCCAGATCTCATGGGGGGCATCTTTTTATTTGTGTGCAATGAAGACTCATTAGCCCCAGAGGCCGGACATCAGACCATTTCAAAGTGGTAGATGGGCACAACTTCAACAGTGTTTTTTCATGAAACCATTTCATGCATTCCACCATGTTGGAAGATGGTGGGAGAAAAAATGCAGTCTCTATGTGATGCCCACAGCCTTGAATATTAGTTTCATGATTTCCTGTTTGAACTGTCCACCCTGATCACTTTCTATGTACATCAGCACCCAGTACTGCAGTCATAATGCCTCACCTGCATGTTGGGTAGGCCACTCATCTCAGAACATGCAGCTCACTCGTATATTACATATACGAATCCTAAAAATCAATTTACAAACCCCAAAATGGTCCACAAGCTAAGTGGGGATGACAAATCGTACCACAGTTTCTTTTCCCACGTTGTTTTTCTGACAGACCAAACACAGTGCATCTATTACAGTGAACAGTAGTCTTGGGCACATTTTCAAAAACTATATATTTTTTAAATAGCTGTCTTTACAACTCTACCATCAATGGGTGGGCCCATGAAGCAACTTTACCATATGTCATAACAAACAATTTGGTAAAAATAAAACCTCTTCTTTCTGAATCTACCCACACCCCTTCATTATTTTCCTTGCCACCCTTTCACATCCATTGCTGCTTCTTCTACTAACCTGTACCCTCCTGAATGTTCCTGACCGCTTTTACTGTATAAGCAAACACATTCGGGACTGTCACTGCTGCAAATTGAGCAGTGCATTCAGCAGGTAACTGCATCTGTGAAATGATTTCCTATCAAGACATCTGATGCTCCCCCATGTACTGCACATTCCAAGACAGCTATTTGAGATGGTAATTGCATAGCTAGCCACAGATTAAGCACTTGGACACAATTGCCTATTTGAGTATTAGCTGATGTCATAACCGCCTCTGTGAACAAAGATGCGCATATTTATGCACTACACTAACCCATAAAGAGAATCAGTAAAAATTGTCACATTTACATTCTTTGCTCGACAAGATGCTCTTTTGTGGGAGCAATCAATTCTGCAACTGGTGCTGCCTGTACATTTGCTAAAGGAAAGGCTTCAGTTACTTTTTCAATGGCAAACATAGCATGTACAGCCCTCAGATTTCCTGAATTGTCTCTAAAGCATTGCCCATCTAAGAGCCACACATCAGCACAATGCTTTAAGAGTTCATGTTGATGTTACAACATGATTTTGTGCACAAGCTGTCATCCGTACACAACCTTTATCTTCATCAGCATCTTGCTGGGAAGGCAAAGGCAGGAATGCACTAACATTCAAAACTCCACACCTTTTTACTGATATGCTACTGACATGGTGGGAGTGGCAAGCAAGGTTATTTTTCATAACGTGTGAGTTGGACATCTGTCAAATGTTGTGTTTTATGTTGCATTAATAAAATTGCAACTTTATGGAGTTCATGTAATGTCACAGGATATCCTAACACAATACTACCAGAATGTTCCACAACCACTGCTACCTATTCTTCAATGGCTCTCAAGTATCCTGACAACTGCTTCTACAGGACCCAATGAAGCTGAAAAAAATCCAACTAGGTGTTGTTGACCACCATGGCATTGTGTCAGCACTGACAAAGAGTACTCCTGCATTCTCAAGAAAAAGTTTTCTTTCTGAACTGGCAAACCGAAGGCTGGGGATGAACACAAAGCAGGTTTAAGCTATAGGAAAGACTTTTGATAATCCTCTGACCAGGGCACTTGATATCTTTCCTTGTTAATAGCTGAAGGGGTTGGGCTATGAGGGAAACATTTGAAATCCACTACCTGCAGTACCCCACCATTCCAAAGATTCCCTCACCTCTTTCGGTGTACGGGTGCATCTGTAACCACCAGCCACCCTCTCCTGAGACACAGTTTGAGACTTAGCAAATAGTATACCTTTTGCTTGCCTCCCTCATAGGTGAAACATCCAACAAGCCATCAATGTACTGGACCAAAACACAGATCCATGAGCAAGATATAAAGATTAAAGGTTCTTGTAAAGGGCTTGGAAGTAAAATAGATTATGATTTGCTATACTCTAGTGGGAGTCTTTGCCACCAACACACCATATTTTGTAAGTAAATGCAAATAAATATTGACTGTTGTTATTTAATGGTATTGAGAAAAATGCAAAACAGCGATCTATGGCAGAGAATGATTCTGGCATGGTGGGGATCTGGGACATAATCACGGTAGGGTTTGGGACAATGGGCAAATTGAGGACTGCTATATTGTCAATTGCTCTCAAATCTTAGATCATTCTCCAAGGTACTCCATCAGCTTTGCACACTGGGGAAAGGGGGAGTTACATTGGCTTGATTCTATTGGTCTGGTAATATTCTGCCTTAAAAAGTCTTGTATCACGAGCTCAATTTCTGCCTTAACTGCTTGTGACAATTTGAATTGGGCAATCTCACAACCGCCCTCAACTTTATATATACCAGTTAGTCACTGTGTATCTTTCCAATTTCTCCACCCTTTACTGCCCAATGCCCAATCAGCATTGTATTGCAAAAATCTTCTGGTATTTCATTTAAATTGGGAGAGGTTTGGTTGGACACATGGGGGTCTACCCTCTGCCTGATTATGTTGGCGGGGGTACCGCGCGGACGGGAAGACTGTCCGCCACTTTCCATCCAGTCGATGAGTTGACCGGGTGAAAAAGGTTTGAATATGGTGGCGGTGTCTGTTAGACACCGCCATCCATATTATAATGCATGTGGGGAACAGCCTTTACGCCGCCATGGAAAGGCATGCGGACTTCGCAAATGGGGTCCCGTTTTGAGCCCCCAGGATGTTAGAGGGGTGGGGGGCACATGGGGGGTACCTATGCATTGGCACGGACAAAGTGGCAGGCACCGCACAGTGCTTGTCACCTTGTGCATGCCAATGCACGATGTGCATTCCCAGCATTGTGGCAGGTGGTACTGTGAGCACCGCCTGCCACAATGCTGGGAATAGAGGATGGCACCGCCACGGTGGCCGCAGCATCCTAATTGCCGTTGCGGGACCGCCGCACCACTGGTGGCTGGTCCCAGCACCCGCGGATGCACACCCCGAAGCATTGTATGAGCTGCGCCTGGGAGGTGGCGCTCCATAGGGCCATGATGCATTGGTTACTGCATAACTACAGAATTAGTATAAATACATATTAACACTACTTGCACACATGTAATACAGTGACCACAGTGTAATTAAAGGGGCAGAGGAAGCCCAAAATCAAAAAATATAAATCCTACCAGAGGTCGGATGACATAGCTCAATGAGCCGACGACCCTGGGATGAGTAGAAGCAGCTTCACGAAGAAAACGGGTCTTCATCTGAATGAAAGGAACCTCGAAAACAAGCGGTTTTGTTTGTTAACAATAGTTTGCCACTCCTATATGTATCTCTATTAAGAAACAAAAATGAGATCTTTGGCATTTCAGTTAATCGCATCAATGATAGATCGTATGAGACTGCGCTGTATTTTCATAACAATCGTTCTCAATCTAAATATAACGACACGGCGAGAACAAGTACATTTTGAACTTGTTTCGCTGATTCGAGTCGTATATTAACACAGATGAAACTAACACGCCTAGTTTTTAAATCATGGGTAATTCTTTCGGTTATAAGAGGAAAGTATAATGTTTTTCGTCAGTACTCTAAAACGATTTGTTATGAAGTGGTTCTTCTTTGATAACAATCACTTGCGACTCCCACATTTATTTTCATCTAGACACACAAAGGGCATTTGTCATTTTTCTAATGAGATAATGTCCTTTGTTTTTCATTGTACCAAAAACCATTGGCCTCATAAATTGAATATAAATATAAGAATAACTGACTTTTTCGCCAATGGCCATTAGATTTGGATTTCTAATTAAAGCTACATATAAAATCTTGATAATAACAACAAACTTCTCTGATAGCATGATCAGTATCAGTTTTAATTATATAACAATAAATGTTGGAAGGAGCTAACTAAGATAATTTATATCTAGATCTCAAGCTTTGATACTGCCCAACGCTAAGACAGAAGGAAGGTTGATCTACGATTAAATACAACGTCCAAGTCGAGCACGTTGGATAATTTGAAGGAGGTAATTCTCTAGACCGTCTTTGCTCGCTTCGAAGCGGTCGCTCCCCACCCACGCTCCCTGACCATCCAGAACTTGAAGCGCTACACTCCTCCTCGCAACTGCAGCCTGGTATCGTAGCGCTTGGTGTTAATTACACTGAGCTCGCATTGCCTGTAATAATTTTCATAGCGCCTGGCATTGTAGCGCTTTGCTGATAATTAATATTGTAGCGCCTGGCATTGTAGCGCCTGCATTATCATTTGTGCCTGATTGTGCCGATAGCTCCGGCCGGATCATAGCGCTATTGCGGCTGTGCCCCGCTTCGCTTTCTATTTGCCCTGTCGTTTTGTAGTCGTGACGATTGGCCAGTCTCCCCTCCCCGCTCCCGCCTCCCAGCTGAGCCTCCCACCCACTGAAACAATAGGCCCGTCTCATCTTACTAGCGCTGTGACCGTCTTTGCTCGCTTCGAAGCGGTCGCTCCCCACCCACGCTCCCTGACCATCCAGAACTTGAAGCGCTACACTCCTCCTCGCAGCTGCAGCCTGGTATCGTAGCGCTTGGTGTTAATTCCACTGAGCTCGCATTGCCTGTAGTAATTTTCATAGCGCCTGGCATTGTAGCGCTTTGCCGATAATTAATATTGTAGCGCCTGGCATTGTAGCGCCTGCATTATCATTTGTGCCTGATTGTGCCGATAGCTCCGGCCGGATCATAGCGCTATTGCGGCTGTGCCCCGCTTCGCTTTCTATTTGCCCTGCCATTTTGTAGTCGTGACGATTGGCCAGTCTCCCCTCCCCGCTCCCGCCTCCCAGCTGAGCCTCCCACGCTCCGCCCCATCCACTCTCCATTTATGACAGATGGACCTATGCGCAGCGTCCACGCGCAGCGGTCGGCCCCATGCGCGCCGAAGGTGCGCCAAAGGTAAGCCCGTCTGCGCCCGTCCGCGCCTGGACCGCGCCCAGCGCCAATCCCCCTGGTCCTCGCCGCCCCCAACCCACTAGAGTCACATATGATGCCGCAACCCTCCTCGCCCTCAACCCCGGACGCACACTACAATGCTGCGAAGCCATCCCAGGACGTACCCACGGCCCATTCGCCTGCTTCTCCTGCAAGTTCAACTGCTTCAGGACCCTCACCAAATCCACTTCCTCCACACACAGCACCGACTCTAACCGCCTGAAGTGCATCCTGCTTAACACCCGCTCGGTCCACAGACACGCAACTGAACTCTGGGACCTACTCGACACTGCGTCACCGGACATTGCCTTCCTTACAGAAACATGGATGAACACATCATCAGCACCCGATATCGCCATAGCCATACCGGACGCTTACAAGATTATCCGAAAAGACCGCACCAATCAAACAGGAGGAGGCATCGCCATCATCCATAGGAACAGCATCAAAATCACGACCAGCTCCGACGATAATCTTGCAACCGCCGAACATCTCCACTTTCAGATCCACACCGACCCTAGGACCACACTTAGAGGCACCCTCATTTACAGGCCTCCTGGTACCCGCACTCAATTCAGCGATGACATCACGGACTTCGTCAGCCCACATGCCCTCGCCTCCGAGAACTACATTCTATTAGGAGACCTCAACTACCACCTTGAAAACAAACACGACAGCAACACCTCCACCCTTCTGGACAACCTGGCCAATCTCGGACTCAAACAACTTGTTAACACCCCCACCCATGTAGCCGCACACACGCTCGACCCTATCTTCACCTCCAGCAAGCACATCTCCTTCGACCGCACCACAGCTCTCCACTGGACGGACCACAGCTGTGTTCACTTCAGCTACAAAACCACCCTGACCCACAACCTATTCCTCGGAGAAACTGGAACAAAATCACCTCCGACCAACTCCTCACATCCCTCAACCAAAACCCTCCCACCCTCTCACTGGACCCAAACCAAGCGGCCACCAATCTCAAGCAATGGATCACCCACAGCGCTGACAAATTAGCACCCCTGAAAAAGCACCAGATCAAATCAGCCAGCAAAAAGGCTCCCTGGTTCAATGATGACCTTAAAAAATCCAAGAAGCTATGCCGCACCCTGGAGAAAACATGGAGAAAAAACCCAACCACCGACAACATGGCCACCCTTAAGGCAGCCACCCGCAAACACCACCAAATGATTCGATCCGCCAAGAAATCAGCATTCAAGGATCGTCTCGACAACAACACTCACAACAGCAAGGAACTTTTCAACATCGTCAAAGAATTCACCAACCCCACCGCAGCATCTAACGACATCACTCCCTCCCAAGAGCTCTGCGATGCGTTATCCTCCTTCTTCTACAACAAAATTGCCGACATCCACAACAGCTTCGAGAATACTCCCAGCGATCAACCCTCCCCACCCCCCTCAGATCCTACTCCGCCAATTAACAACCTTAGCGCCTGGAACCCAATCACCACTGAAGACACCATCCGCCTAATGAACTCAATCCACTCTGGCTCGCCAACCGACCCATGCCCCCACCACATCTACAACAAAGCTGACTTCACCATCGCACCCCATCTCCGTGATGTCATCAACTGCTCGTTCAACTCTGCCACCTTCCCAGAAAGCTGGAAACACGCCAAACTCAGCGCCCTTTTGAAGAAACCCACAGCAGACCCCTCTGAACTTAAAAACTACCGACCCATATCCCTCCTCCCTTTCCCGGCCAAAGTCATTGAGAAAGCCGTCAACAGCCAGCTCGCCGCCTTCCTTGAATCCAACCACTCCCTCGATCCCTCTCAGTCCGGATTTCGAGCCAAACACAGCACCGAAACCGCCCTCATTGCAGCAACAGACGACATCCGAACACTACTGGATAACGGAGAAACAGCGGCCCTCATTCTACTCGACCTCTCCGCCGCTTTCGACACAGTCTGCCACAGCACCCTCATACAACGCCTCAGCAACATCGGCATACAAGGAAAAGCCTTGGACTGGATCACCTCGTTCCTAGCTGGGAGAACTCAGAGAGTCTGACTCCCCCCATTCAACTCAGAGGCCACTGAAGTCATCTGTGGAGTACCACAAGGATCATCACTCAGTCCCACCCTCTTCAACGTTTACATGAGCCCACTCGCACACATCGCGCGCCAACACAACCTCAACATCATCTCTTACGCCGACGACACCCAATTAATCCTTTGCCTCACCAAAGACCCCAACACCGCCATAACCAATCTTCACGAAGGCATGAAAGAAGTAGCCGAATGGATGAAACAGAGCCGCCTAAAACTCAACTCAGACAAAACGGAGGTGCTCATCCTAGGATCTTCCCCCTCTGCCTGGGACGACTCTTTGTGGCCTTCCGCTCTGGGCACAGCACCCACACCCACTGACCATGCACGTAACCTTGGCTTCATCCTAGACTCCTCTCTCTCGATGTCCAGACAAGTCAACGCAGTCTCATCCTCCTGCTTCAACGTACTTCGCATTCTCAAAAAGATCTTCCACTGGATCCCCCTCGAGACAAGAAAGACTGTCACCACGCACTGGCCACGAGTCGACTGGATTATGGTAACACACTATACGCCGGAATCACAGCGAAATTACAGAAAAAACTCCAACGCATCCAAAACGCATCAGCGAGACTCATATTGGACATCCCTCACCAAGATCACATCACCGGACACCTAAAAGACCTCCACTGGCTTCCCGTCAACAAAAGAATTACATTCCGTCTTCTCACCCACGCACACAAGGCCCTCTACAATCTAGGACCCAAATGCCTCAACACTCGACTGTCCTTCTACAAACCCACCCGCCAACTAAGATCGTCCAATCAAGCCCTCGCCGCAGTCCCACGCATCCGTAAATCCACCATGGGAGGAAGATCCTTCTCCTTCCTGGCGGCCAAGACCTGGAACTCACTCCCCACTCGCCTCCGCCTTACTCAAAACCACATCTCCTTCAGAAAAGAACTTAAAACCTGGCTATTCGACAAATAATTAACCCCTTCCCAAGCGCCTTGAGACCCTCTGGGTGAGTAGTGCGCTATATAAATGCCCGAACTTGAACTTGAACTTAGAAATCTCTTAGTGCACAAGCTCTAGAAAATAATAGATCAACACAGTGTATTGATTATATAAAATCACTTTTTGCTTTAAGATTGACTACAAAATCCCCAAACAGATTCGTTCAAATATTGGTGGATGTACACAAGGTCGCATTAGAACCACTCTGTAAAGTAAGCTACTGTATAATATACTATTGCACACAGGTCTTTGAATTACATGGGATTTGTAATAAGGATAAACACATTTTTTCCTGTTCCTGTAAAATCAGTTAAACAGATATATTATTAAATATATGATCTGAATAGCAAAGATTTTGCAATAATGAGAAATAGATTTTTTCTGTTTGTATAAAGATTGACTTTGTATGGAATTGGTTGCCTCAGAGATGGGAGGCATTTATTGACACATGGATATTTTTAGATTTGGTTAAGATTTTTATTGATTGTAATGTTCAAAAAAGCATGACATATATGTAATTTATAATAATTATTAGGAGTCAGTAGCGTTTGCACAGTTCTCTGTCCTGAAGATGGTCTAAAGGATTCATTCAACACAAGACCGGAACGTCGACTACATAGTCCTTTTCTCTGTTTATGATTAATTCACATCGGTGACTTTTCTATTGTGGCAGAATAGATGTCATCTAATAATTTGATTTAGGATTGGCCTTTTACACAAATGAAGTATAGGCTGATTTTACAAGCTCCATGTTCATTTGTCTAGCATGATGATCAACAATTCTTGTTGATATGTACCCTTTAATTTGAAATATTATATAAGGATAATCCTTATCAATGAACATTTTTCCGTGTGTTTCTTTCCATCTCATAAAGTTTGGTTCATCTCAATATTTGTCTAATCATTTGATTTGATTGTTCTGGTTATCTTGATTCTACTTTTGACCAATGAAAATTTATAACAGTTATTGATTTTATCAATAGGAGTCTGTAATGACCACAATACAGAACCATATACTGAAAGTTTTTTTGATCCAAACAAAGTCCCTTGCTAGCATCATTTACTTTATACTGTTTACATTTGCCAAAGCTCGCAAGGGTGGATTGGGTTTCCCACTTTCTTGGTTACTACTTGATTTATTTAAGGCACACACAAAAAATACTCCTGTGGCACTGCTAGTATGCACAAGCACCTTTAATCCCTACATCCTGTGAACTATGTTTACAAAGAAAGTACAACACAGTGCCAAAATTTACCTCCACTACCGGTAATACCAAGTACCTCTGGGGTATCACCTTTAACATCCAAACCAGACATACGATCCCATTTTGAGAAAATTAGAATGCACTGCGTGAAATGCAATCGTTTATTTTCTTACGGAGAGCAATCAGCAGACATAGGGGTCGATTATGATGGCACACACCCGAGGTGGAGGGACCGTCCACAGGGGTAGTGGCGTTCCCTCCGTTGGAATTAGGATGTGACCGCCACCCTGGCGGTCACATCCCGTATATTTAACATTGCGGCGGGTGCTGCTTGAAGCAGCACCCGCCGCAAAGTTAAAAATGCATGCGGTGCATTTGCATGCACAAAGCGGCAGGCACCCCACGGTGCCTGCCGCATTGTGCATGCAACTGCAGTGGGTACCATAGGTACCCTCCATGTGCACCCCCCACCCCCCTTCACCCTGGGGGCCCGGAACGGGCCCTCAATGCAAGGACCGTATGCCTTTTAGTGGCGGCATAGCCGCCACGGAAATGCATAGCCCCCAGCACATCCTAATATGGTTGGCGGTGTCTGATAGACACCGCCACCATATTAGAGCTTTTCCGCCACGGTCGCAAGGCGACCGCGGCGGATATGCAGCGGACGGTCTTCCCGTCTGCCATGGTCCCCCCGCCATTGTAATATGGTGGGGGGGAAATAGGTGGCGGATGGACAAGGATGGCGGACGGATCGCCACCGCCTGCATGGCTGTGGCGATCCGTCCGCCATCCTAACTGACCCCATAGTTTGCAGAGCAATTAATATCCATTGATGATAGTTTGTTTTTTAACCTCAAAATTCATGCAGACCAGTTTGCAACACTCAATATTTTGACTACAGACCGCTCGAACCACGAATCATCGCAGACTGTGCACACGCTGAGCGCCACACGTACCACTAACTCAGTACACCATAAATAATCGCCACGTGGACTTATTAAGGCAAAATAGAGTTGCCAAAAGACTTTCTTACCAGTTCGTTCTCCTTTAACTACGCATCATCGCAGGCTCTACATAAACAGCCCCAACCTCAGTGTACCATAACTCATGAACACTTTACGATAGATTCTTCTGTCTATTATTTTACATATAGTGCTCCTACCTTAGTACTACAAAAGGGGGTGGTGATGGACGGAGCATCTGAGCCAATCAAACACTCACACCCAGTCAAAACATCTGGGTTTAATCCATCACCGTTCTTTAGCCCACTCTGCCACCCCAGTTCAGACATGGCTATATGCAAATCAGTCTGACCCTGCGCCTCCTGGGAACAGTCCAGCCGAACTGCCAAGTCATGTCTTCCCTGGACCGGAAACAAGCTTCCGAGGACCGGTTTCTGGCATTCCAGCCGTCTTCAGCCCGGCTTGCTTGAATCCAGTGGCAAAGTGAGCAAGGGACTCACGTCTGAGCATACCCTGCCACACTTATGGCGGCCAAAGCAGTACAAAAGGGGGTGGTGATGAACGGAGCATCTGAGCCAATCAGACACTCACACCCAGTCAAAAGATCTGGGTTTAATCCATCACCGTTCTTTAGCCCACTCTGCCACCCCAGTTCAGACATGGCTATATGCAAATCAGTCTGACCCTGCGCCTCATGGGAACAGTCCAGCCCGAACTGCCAAGTCATGTCTTCCCTGGACCGGAAACAAGCTTCAGAGGACCGGTTGACCTTTGACAGTAAGTGAGGACTATTCCTCCTTTTTTTTTTGTGTGTATTTATACAGCGCAAAATCAACCCAAAACTATATCAGCAATTAACATGAGCACCGTATTTACAGTACATTTTCAGGCACGCGTAGATAACGTCATTACTCTACAATATCAGGAGAGGGACGCAATTCAAAGCATGACCACATAGGTATATATATTAGCTGCCCTGCATGTGCCAAAAACTGAAATTTAAACCTTTCACAGCCCTGTATTACTACAGCTACAACACTCCACTGAATGTACAACAAACATTCATAATCACAGAAATGCGTCATGTGCACCATCTTTTATGTCTGCAACTATAAATGAAAATAGAGTCAGTGATACCCCGTACACATTTATACCAAATAGGAGTTCCATGGTGACTCATAGTGACGTGGATGTCGCAGTACAGAAAGAGAAGAAATACAACAGCGGTAATACAACAATTAGGCAATAAGGTAAAAGATATGGGAGAGTAATATAACGGAAGGTACAACACAGTGATACCCCATACCTTTCATATTGGCCATGTTGTGGAAATTTACAGACATAATGATACATTTGCGTTTAAGACCCAGGTGACGTCTGCACTACAACACGGACACCCGATTCACTGGATTTTTCATATAACTCACAACAAAACCAAGCCCATACCTCTGGAATCATGGTTCAGATTCTCACGCAGCACTTGCATACGTCACCCCAGCCCACTCCACTTACGCTTCCAGGAAAAAACTAAAACGCAACATTGTACTGAGTTCTTAGTTCCAGGTCTAGTTGTCAGAACGGCACACACAAACTCCCTCATGGCTGGTATACACCCACACCACACCCATCTAGCACATGCGTCACTACACACGTGACCCTACCAATAAAAAAGACGGAGCGCACGTGCTCTACGCCATTTTAGAGTTGCTCCCATCGCAAGTGTTCTGATGGTCCGTCCTGGTGGTTCACATGCCTCATGTAGGCCCGAACCACCAAGTACAAGGGCCCACCACTACGTGCCTGGCCTCTTTGGTCACTGAGTTAGTGGTACCGCAAGGACTGAGTGGGTGAGGAACTTGCGATGATGATGGGAGCACAAGTATGTCGTTAGCCATACCAATATCAAGACTCTGCACCATATATCAGATTTCTTGGTGACAGAGCGGGACTGCATGATGTAGAAGGAGTCCTGTCCACGAAAAGGTGAGCAGTGAGGTCTGGGTGAGCATCGGAGGGAGTCGATGGGCTGCAGCAGACTGGATACAAAAAAGAGACACAGCGATTTAGACAAACGCAGTCCTATATACCGTATCTTATTCCATTAATATTTTTTTTCCAATAGCAGGAATGTTTTTATAGTCGGTCAAATGTACAGTATATAAACTGTACAAATTGTTGTTTTTAAATGCGAGAGGGAAGGTGTGTGAAAGGGCGATGTAATTCTACTCAACATTCAGATACAAATACAAATCATAACATCTTTCTTTTACTATCTTTTAGATGTAGACCTTCAAGGTGCGTTATGTCCCGGCACGTGGTAAAAAACACACCGGTGACAGAGAGGTGAGCTGCGAATATTCTTTGCAGTCACTCTCTCACTTCGATAAACAAATGACCCACAACTTACTTTTTAACTTACAGGTAGTGTTTCACAAATTGGCGTTTTCCCCCCCGAAACACCCCCAAAGCTCTTCGTTCGTGCATTCTGCGATGATGATGCGTGGCCATCGTAACAACGTCTGAAAAGGCTGCTTCGACACGTGGTGCACCCTCTTTGAATCACGCCAATGGCACAAGGTGAGCAAAGAAGATTGTTTCCGAAAAAACGACAAGTCATCTGTGAAAGGAGAGAGTGCGTAGTGAGAAGCAGCTTCACTGTGTAGGAATGTACAATTATCTCCGGGCAGTGAGAATAGATAGGTTACAACAGTCTGAGGGGCAGATCTACAAGCCCCTTGCGCCACTTTTGTGTCACTTTTAACATGAGAAAAGTGGCACAAGGAGTTTGACTTCCCAGGAAAAACACTCATCTCCGGTCTCTGCGAGTCAATGGGGTGCAACAGTCTAGGTACATAATATTGAGAACTCACCACTATGCAGTGGGAGTGCATGGGATATACTACTTTGGAAGAAAAACAGTGAACAGACACCTCCTTAAAGTGGAACTTGATGAAATACATTATCCTGAGTGCACAGATAAATAAAGCAAAAATATACGTGTGCAGTTGTATGTACTATGGTATTACTAACTCTATATACTATCTTTCAGATCACTAAACTGTAAGGTGCACTATGAACCAACACGTGCTTGGACACACAACGGAGGCAAAAGGTGAGCTACAAGTATTTTCTCCAGTATTAACTGCTCCATCTATAACTTTCTCTCTCGCACATTGTTTTAATGTCGTTTTTTTCTCTCTTTCTCTCTCTCACTCTCTCTCTCACATCGTTTTTCTTTCTCTTTTAAAGTTATTGACGCTGCTGTCCACTTTTCTGTGTACATCCAAAGCTGAGCTCAAGTTGTGAACTCTGTTGGTCACAGTGTTTACACAAGGTAAGCAGAGCGGCCTAGATATACAATGCCTACGATTAAATGCATTATAAATAAAAGAGCTTATTTACAAGCCCCTTGCACCACTTTTGCGTCACTTTCAACTTGGGAAAAGTAAAAACAAAAGAGTCTTGTAAATAAGCCCCAAAGAATATTGTCCTGCATAATGACTTGATTTCTCACCTAATTATGTCTCATCTCGGAATCATTTTAAAGATTTGTTGGTCCATAGTGTAAATCTGATGCAGTAGACACTTCCATACAGACACCTCTTGAACGCGGGCCTATAAGACAGGTAAAATGTATCAGGCACACTGCAGACATGCAAATAACCAAATATCGCCAAGTGTTACCTTAACTTGTAATGTTTGACCTCATTTAGTCACATCGATCTAATTTTGAATACTTATTTTCATTTTTGTTTTGTAGATTACCTACCCTACTTTTATTGGAGTCCATATCACATTTTGTCTAATTGTTTTTTTAAAGTTATGTTTCTAGTTATTTATTACATTGTTATCTTTAAGTTACGTTTCCAGTTATTTATTATTGTTTTAATAAAAGTTAATAGAAAAAAACTATATACGTCTTCTTTTTCTGACAACATTTCACTATTATTTAGTGTGATAATGATATAGTTAGAAAACATTTAAAAATAGAAATTATATTTATAATTTGAAGTATAATACTGAGGCTAACTCTTTACCAGATCTTTACTAGAGTCTATAGCTACCACTAACGGTTCCTATGGAAAAAATTTCAACCTCCAGCACAGTAACTGTTTTGATTAGCAACATAGTGTGGTGAACTTCTAACCTCTGTGCTCATTTAAGTGTTCCATGAACTGTTACTATGGTAACAGGCAGAAAGCCGTTTCGGGGTAGGGTTGAAAGGTACTGGCTGTACAGAAACCGTTATATTTACCCAGGATCCTCTACATTACAGAAAGGAAAGCGAAGTAAAACAGAACACGGTGTACCAGATTTACAACCCCCTTGCGCCACTTTCGCGTCACTTTTCCCATCTTAAAAGTGATGCAATAGTAACGCAATGAACTTGTAAATCTGCCCCTATGCACATTACGAGGAAAACAAGTATACAACTCATTCAATTCTTTATCGATCACAAATAGACAGTGTTGCTTCACGATTCACAATGAATTTCAATAAATACTTTGTGCCTATTTAAATGGAAGACGAGATTGTCGACATTACAAAACTTAGTGGCATATTTACAAAGACAGAGTTAAAATTGTCGTCACTTTAACGCCTGCAAACTACAACAAAAACGCCGAAAATGGACTTCAAGATCCTTTGTTATCTTACCGGAAGATTTTCTCAACATTGCTGTTTCTTATACAAGACTGAGAGCCACCCTCCGGGGCTATACAATAAATGTTTGTGGGATCTCCATGGTCCCCCCTGCAAAATTAGAAGTGTGGGGACCTCAACAACCCCCCTCAAGCCCTGGGAACCATCACCCCCTGGGATTTGTGTATTGTGGGAGGCAGACTGCTTGGCCCTCAGCCTGGAGCCCTCGAGGGCCCTGGGGACCGCCACGCCCCAGGGCCGGCTCCTGCAGTCGCCCGAGGTGCCAACATCTTTTAAAGGTACAGTGTATTCACAATGTGATAGACATAGAAAAAACATTTAAGGTTCATGTTTTTAAACGTCACTTTTTTTACGTTTTCCGTTTTAAAAAAAAGTGCAAAGTGTTATACAATACAGTGTATATTTGTACGTGTTTGCTGCTAATGTCAAGTGTGCAATGTAGAGCGATAATGGATATGGTTTGAACATATAGTATGGTGGGTAAATATGTGTCATTGTCAGGTTAGTCTTGCTATCATTATATGTAACAGGTAGATGATCCTGCGTGATGGATTTGTGTTAATGCTGCTTACTGGGTCTAGTGCCCGTGGGTGCCATGTTGTGAGTGTTATGTGCCTGTGTTTCTACTAAATTCAGTCAGTACTATATATATTACCTTACCAACCCATCCCTTGACTCTTGCCCACCCAAAACCTAAAAATGCCTTTACCACCCAAATGCCCAAACCCACCCTAAACTCTAAAAATTCCTTATCACTCAAAAACCCATCCCCACCCTAAACGCAAAAAAAATCCCTTTTCACCCTAAAACCCATACCCACCCTAAACCCTAAAAATGCCCTTGCCACCTAAAAAATCACACCTACCATAAACCTTAATTCACCCTTGCCACCCAAATATCTGTACCCAACGTAGACCCTAAAAAAGACCTTTCCCTAATCAATGTATATATATATATATATATATATATATATATATATATATATATACATATATATATAACACTTAATACTTACCTGAAATATACTTACATGTACATGTCAAGCTGTTACCACGCAGATGCCTTTACCATTCATGCCTTTACAACGAAATATATTGTAAAAGCATGCATGGTAAAGGCATATTTGCTGTAAAATCCTGCGGGGTAATTGTATGAGTGATAAAGATGCATGCTTGGTTAAGCCTGCATGGTAAAGGCATGCCGGGTTCAGTCGTGGTTGTGAAGACTGTTTCTCTCCCATGCCAGCAGTGGAACCTAGCCATTTCATATGATTTATCAAACGTCCCAGAATGGTTTATCTCCAGCCTGTCTAAAAGGTGCTTTACAAAAATCAGTGACAGGATCAAATCTGTGAAATTCCTTTATAATGAATTTGTAATCGATAACCAACCACAAACATGTCATTAAACCTGTGAATACATATGAAAGCTGTCTATAAACCTGTGAATATACTTGAATGTTATTTTTATATTACGATGTGACCAAACTCTTACACCAAGTTTTTATTTTTGCACAGAATTTTACAGAATATTAATATCACTGTATTCCTCATGTTAAGCTCTATACTGAAACACCAGCTTTGCTAACAAGGCATCACTACTAAAGTTTAGCAATGCAAATAGTATATTTTGATTAGGATTGAATCAATCAATCAGTATTTGTATTGCATGAATATCACCATGGGGGTATCCAGATTACATGATTGTGATGCAAGTAACACTATTGACATTAGTGGTGCTACTCTGACAATTGTCATATTGGATTGCCACTTTTATACAACTCAGAGAAAGAATAACAAGAAAATAATATAGTTTTAATAAATGTCCAGAATTAACATGCAGACTTTAATGAAAACAAAATACATTTAAAAGCAAAAATTGTAGTAGTCAACCATATTTACTCATATTAGGCCTCAAATTGCTGAAGCAACACTTTCTGACAAGCTGACTTGACTAGAAAGACTAAAGGCCCGATTACGAGTCTGACTGTCTGGGTTCCGTCAGCCTCGCGGAGGC
This sequence comes from Lissotriton helveticus, assembly GCF_964261635.1. Taxonomy (NCBI): domain Eukaryota; kingdom Metazoa; phylum Chordata; class Amphibia; order Caudata; family Salamandridae; genus Lissotriton; species Lissotriton helveticus. The sequence continues at coordinate 1,280,368,388 of NC_136069.1, forward strand.
TCGACTGTGGCGGTCTAGCCACTGCCACACCGGCAGGCCGACAACCCCATTATGAGTTGAGTGGTCGCACCACCTTTGAACCGCCACCACGCCCAGGGAACAGCCATTCCTTGGAGGTGGCACGGCAGTCAGAGGGGGCAATATGCTTGAGATGACTGCTGCAGTTCCGCCAAGCATATTAAATGTTTCTTCTCCGCCTGCGGTGTCATGGAGGATCCTCCTCCATGTACACCATGGTAGAGAGGAAACAAAGGGGGCCCTAAATGCCCCCCCGGTGCCTCCAAAGCATGAGGATGCATGCAGAAGGGGGCAGAACATGTGCCCTATGTGTACTTTTTGTGCCCCCCCTGTGAGCTTGCACACAAGTTCATGCACGGCACGGATTTCAAGTCCATGCCATTCATGAACCTTGATGTGTGGTCCCATTGCGGTGCGTTTTTCAATGCCTTCACCAATGCCTTTGAAAGAGGCACCATCGTGGAACCACCACGCCGCCCACCCAGCACACCACTTTAATGCCGTAGTCTGGGGGCGGGCGGGGGGCAAGTCTTGGTGGTGCGGTGGCGCTGCAATGGAATACGCCCACTCCCGCACCACTGAAACTCTTTATCTGCCCCTAAATGTGCATACATTGTTTATTTCTTGACCTTTACATGAACATATTTTTCATATAAATAATAGCTGCATAAATGTTTTCATATATTTTCGCAGAATGTTTCTACTTACACAAAGACCACTGTTAATAAATGATAAGAAATTCATTTATTAATGAGGTGATGAAGAGTTCATATATATAAATGCAGCACTCTTAAAGGGAATAAATGGTTGCTGTGCTAAATATTCTTCTTTTCGTTATATTTATGTTTCTACTTCTACATAGATCATTGTTTTTTTTATAAATCTTTTTATTAACAGTCATCGACAAGAAAGCAATTAGTACAGTTACGCAAAATCAGTGTATAAGCATGACAGTCAGAAACGAAGCATCCCGGCAGCATACACAGCAGGAGCTTATCAGGGAAGTGACAAAACACTTGACATAGTGCACTCCGTGAGAGCGGAGATGTCTTCACTCTATGGGTTATACGGTGTTCTTATACGGAACCACAGTTCAGGACAGGCGCAGACAGAATATCTCATACCCCTCAGGTTATTGTCAACACAAGCATGATACTTTAAAACACCAACATCTATTACAGCATGATCATTGAGAACCATTCAAGGTGGGAGTAGATCATCAAGGACAATATTTTGCGGGGGTTGCAGATGCCACCTCGATACGAGTTCCACCCTGACCATATACCGGACCATTTTCTGTGGCAGCCTCGGGCCGTGTCCACTGTATTTTCCCTGAACATACACCAGTCCATACTCGCTCCCCATGCTTCCAATGTGGGAGGTGCCACTGCTCCCCAGGCTTGGGTGATGTTTCTTTTGACGACCATGAAGCCCAGAGTGGCCCATTGTGTTTGATAAGTCCCTAAGTCTGTTGGTTCTCATATATTCAACAGGCACCTTCACGCCTCAGGGTGGATATGTAAAGTTTAATACTGTTCTCATAACCGCATGTATCCCTTGCCAGTACTTTTGAATGAGTGCACACTCCCATATAATGTGCATAAAAGTGCCGATTTGTCCACATCTTCTGCAACAGTCCACTGTTTCCACTCTCCCCATTTGCACAAGCTGTGGGCCAGTCATATATATCCTATGTAGGATTTTCAGCTGCACTAATCTTAACTGGGCTGGGATAGCCACCTCTCGCGGAGAGGATACTACCTCCTACCACTTCTTATCATCTATTTCTATGCCATCCGCTACCCATTTCTGTCACAAATGTGAGAGTGAGTCTTCCATATTATTTATCAGTTTGCTATAAATTAAGGAGATGGTCTTGTCCGGAACATGGCTGTCCAGTATTCTGTCCTCCAAGGGGGATGATTCAGGGAGGGAGGAGCCCTTTGGGAGGAGGAATATAGTGCATGGCTAAGCTGCCTGTAACAGAAGATCTCAGTGTCAGCCAGCTCATGGTGAGCCTGGAGAGCGGCAAACGGTTTCACCTCCCCCTGGCCCACATATCTTTTATTTGTGAAATACCGATCATGTCCCACTTATCAAATCCTTTTGACGCCCAAAGGTTGCGCAATTGTGCAGAGTCCCATAAGGGAGTGGCCAATGTCAGTTTACGTGTCCATCCCAGGGATTTATTAGCAGCATGCCATACACCAACTGAGTGACCAGTAGAGCCCGTCAGCCGAGATCTGCCACATGCTGAATAAAGCGATCTGTTATAGTTCCCTCCCGGGAGGAGTTACCTATCCATACGATAGCCTGGATCATCAGGGCCGCTGTACGTGGCAAGCTTTATGGCCGCCAGATGTGCCGCCCAATAGTAATTTTTAATGTCTGGAAGACTAATGCCACCATCATACCATTTTAGTGTGAGTTTACCCAGGGCTATATGTGGTGCACCATTCCACAGTAAGGCCCTTTGAAGGTGTTCGACCAGTTTATAGTAAGACCAGAATATCTAGCACATATCGCCAATATGTCCAACACGGCTAGTAGAGACTTTTTGGGGGAGGTTAGGTAAAGTAAGATATCATCTGATTGGAGCAAGTTAGGGTCTTCCCAGTCACGTGGCCAACGCATACCCCGAATAACTGGACCCAAGCTGCCAAAGGTTCCAGCGCTAGAGCAAACACAAGGGGGGAGAGCAGGCATCCCTGTCGGGTACCCAGGCTCAGAACAAACGTATCTGACATTTTGTTGTTAACCACAACTTGCGCCAGTGGTGCCGAATATAGGAGGCAAACCCACCGAATAAATTCCGGGCCGAACCCCATTTTCCAAAGGACAGCTATGAGATAGGGCCATACAATGGTGTCGAACGCCATTGTGGCATCCAGGGAGACAAGGATAGCTGATTCCTGGATCTTGTCCACTCTACCCAGGGCCCCGTGCACTCAGCGTAAGTTCAATGCGGTATTTCGGTGCGGTATGAAACCAGATTGATCTGGGTGTACCAGGTCAGTGATGATTTTATTTAGTCGATTGGCTAACACTTAAGAATTTTAGGTTCTGCATTAAGGAGGGAGACCGGGCCTATATGAGGCACATTCTGTTTTGGGCTTGCCTTCCTTATGTATAGTGACGATAGTGGCAATGCGTTGATGCATTGGCAATTCTCCCTTGTCTCGGCTCTCCTCAAACATGCCCTTGAGATAGGGGGATAATTTATCAGGGTTGCGTTTATCCAGTTCGATTGGTATACCATTGGGACCCAGGGCTTTACTGGAGTTTAGTGTATAATTGCCTGCACGATCTTATCCGTAGATAAAGGGCTTTCCAATAGTTGTCATTCTGCTGGGGAGAGGGAGGGGAGCGCTATATCTCTTAGCAAGTCAGCTGAGTCATCCGAGGTGTGAGGTGCCTCCTAGGTGTAAATAGCCTCAAAGTGCCTAGCAAAATGGTCTGCTATGCCTTAGGGGTCAGTGATGTGAGAATTATCAGTATTCTGCAGAACTGGGTCCAATCTATTCACCCACTCCCGTCTGTTAAGCCAGGCTACCAGTTTATCGGCCATGTCTCCCAGGTCGTACATCCTCCCAAGTTTCTCCCTCCCCAATGTTTTAGCCCTTTCTGTGACTAAGGCCCTATACTGCTCTTGCTTAAGACGCAACAAGTGGAGCGAGGTCGGTGTTGTTGTGGTTGACTCATCCTGCTCCAACTGGTAGATTGCCCTCTCTACATGAGACACCCTCTTCCACTGCTCCTCTCTCTGTTTGGGGGAGTCCACTGTACCCACATTTTCATCAAAGTAGGTGTCTATTGCCTTGGTGAGGTCTTTCCAGATTTTGGGCTTACGAAGATACCAGGGATTAATAGGGACAACTCTACCCACCCTGACCTGATCCAGAAGTAAGTGTACCCATACCGGTGAGTGGTCAGATATGCCTCGAGCTAGGTGTCTAATCTCATGAATGTAGGAGATGTGGGGGCTGGGGACCAAGACATAGTCCAATCTAGACAGGCTGCCATGAGCCCCGGAGTGGAAAGTGTGCTAAATCCCCTCAGGGTTGTAGGCGCACCAGCAGTCCACCAGACCCATGGCTTCAAGGAAGTCCGGCAACCACCTAGTGGAAGGTCCCAACTCCAGCGGGGGATGACGATCAAGCCTGCCAAAGCCCACAAAGATAAAATCACCTCCTATTAATAACAGTCCGTCCGGTAAGGAAAGGAGAGTAGTGAGCAGGTCCTGAAAAGTAGTGGTTTGGGGTCCTGAGGGGACATATACAGACACTAAGGTAACAGTGCGCCCCTCCCAGGAACCAGAAATACCCACATATCGTCCCCTGTCATCAGTCCAGGTGGAATCCACACTGAGGGGGAACCATTTCTCAGCATAATGCCCACACCTTTCGTACTTGTTGTGAACCCAGCATGCGCCACAAGTTTATATCCCAACCTGCACAGTGCTTAACATGAGCTACCCATCAAGTGTGCTTCCTGAAGAAGAACAACGTCAGGGGATTGTCTCTTAATATATTGGAGGACAATATTGCTCTTAACTTTGTCTCCCAGCCCTTTGACGTTCCAGCTCAAAATCTTGGTGCTCTTATCCCACTGTGTATGTATTGAATCTGGTAGTGGAATCCAAAGCCTTTGTCATGCCTATTGCATAGCATGTCGATGTATCAATCCTAACAAAAATCGAGCACCAATCCCCGTCCCAATAACCCCCTCCCTGCTTCCCTGCATCTTGAGATTACTGAACAGCAACAGTCTTCTTCCCCAACAACCCCCCACCTTGCTTCCCTGCCCACTAGACTCAAAACTGCCCATTCTAAACTGGCAGAGTGCCTGTCGCCCAACTGTTATACTAAATGAAGAAAACTGGGGCATGCCATTTCCCCGGTGTCCCCCCCCCACTCCTGCAGTCACAACATGTATCTCCGAGTGGAAACAAGCTGCTATTACATGGTCAGACGGACAGGCCACCTCACAATCGTCTCCAGACTGCTATATACCATATCAGTCGCCGGCGGGTCAGTTCTAGGTACCCATGTGTCCGGTGAAGTTTTTGGGTAACCAAAAGCACAGGACCCTCCCTCAGTGACACCAAAGCAGTTACCTTGGCTCTGTCGGTCTGAACTCACGACTTGCGAGACTCCAACCAGTTTGTCGCCACCTCCGGGTGATCAAAGAACAGGCTCTCCCATCTGCTTCCACTCGCAGTTTAGCCGGGAAAAGCATCGCATACTTGAGGCCCTTGTCTCTAAGGAGCTTCTTGATACCCCCAAAAATGATCTACACTGTTTCTGAACCATCTGGGTAAAATCAGGGAAAAAGGTGATATCAGCATTTTCAAATCGGAGTGGAGGTCCGGTTCTGGCCCGCTGGATTATGGTGTCACGGTCTCGATTGGGGATCCTGGCCAGGATCAGGCGTGGGGGGCCCCGGGCTTGGGATGCACTGCCGGTACCCTGTGGGCCCGTTCTATCACAAAGAAGTTCCCAAGTCCCTTAGGTTTGAGGTGGTGAAGGATGAGGTCTTCTACAAATAAATCTGCCGCTTCCCCCTCAGCTTTTTTGGGTACTCCTAAATGCTTACATTGTTGCGTCTAAGACGACCTTCATAATCATCCATTTTAGCTTCTGCAAACTTTCGAAAGGATTGGAGTTCGCTAACATCAGTCTGTGTCTTGGCGGAGTCCTCTATTAAGCTGTTGGTCTTGAGCTCTACTTGCGGCAATTTTTCACTATTCTTGTTGAGATCTGCCCTGATAAGGTTCACCTCAAGAGTCATGGTGTCCCTTTTGTGCTCAAGGGAGGTTTTTATTTCTGCGATCGCTGCCATAACATCTTTAAGAGTCGGATCTTTATCTGGGTTCCCTTGGTCCCCAGCGCTCTTATGTTTGGGTGATTTCTCCAGTGCAATTTTTCTGGTGAAGGCATGCTTGTCCAGTCTATAGGCCTGTGCCGATTTAAGGCCCCTTGATGATGCCATGCTCTGTACTTCGGTGGAGGACCCCTGCTACACCCCGGTGGATATGATCCCGCCAGGTCAGCCAAGGAGCACACCTCACCCTATGATGTCCCGACTGAAAAGTCTTTAAATACGACCAGGTCACAAGGGTGTCCCAGAGCAATGATAATGAGGGGGGCTGTGGGCGCCTCCGCTGTCTGAGAGGTACCCCCCCAGGAGTCCCGCCAAGAATTGTCAGGTGAAGGGGCATGTGTAATATGAGGCCAACAAGGAGCCAAGACAGCACCACCCCACTGGAGTGGTCAGTGCAGGACCGCACTCACCTCCAGACCTTGGTACACAGATCACCTGTCTCTATGAGTCATCAAGAGGTCCAGATCATCGCCTCCTGGCAACCGGTTTCAACCACAGGGCCCCTCGTTATAGGTCGCATGTAGAGGTCAGCGCCGCAAGTAGGCGTTGCCGGCAAGAGATATCAGGGCACCTCCACCATCGTAGTGCAGCCCAGGATTGGGCAGGGACCACTACAGCAGGATTCATCAGCGTCCCCAAAGCGAGTCCTCCAGGCACCACACTCTTCTTGTCCCACGCAGACTTTGCCACTCCAGAAGCTATCCGCCCAGTTAGGAATGCGACGTATGTGCACCCACCAAATCAGACTACAAAGGGTCGAGGAGTCGGAATGAGGCGTATCAACTCCCCCGTGCGTCAGCACGCATGCCGCACTGTTCCACACTCAAGCTCCCGGCTTTCTGGCCTGTTGGGCCTCGCACTACGAGCAGTGTTATTTCAGCCTCGGGGGAGCTCTGAGCTTCGCGATTGCAGCATCAGTGTTTGGGCACCTTCCGATCTTGGATTCCCTTACAGAGTTAGTGGATTATTGCGGCGGATATGCTGGAGTGGGCTGAGACTACCGGAACTCTAGCAAGTAGCGGCCATTCCACTTCGCCGCGTAGCCACTCCCGTACACAAAGATCATTGATAAACAAATGAACAAAGTTGATATATTGGAAGTTTAGAAATGTAGTTTCTATACGGGAAAGGCGACCTGAAGGGAGAATGAGCTATCCTGAACCTTAGAATTGATACAACTTCAAGCTGCCTACCCTCTCTGAGGAAGTTCGAGAGACTCTATAGTGTGAGCTCACAGTTGAGGAACTGGCCAAGGTGATTAACGACCTCCGGCCTGGTAAAGCCCTGGGACCCAATGGCCTTCCTATTGAACTATACAGGCTTAAACCTGATTGCCTGAGTCATCACCTTAAAATTATCTTTGAGGACAGTAAAGACCAAGGGATCCTACCGAAAGACCAGCGCATCGCTACATTGGTGGCCATCCCTAAAGAAGGGAAACCTAGGGAGATGTGCATCGTACACACCAATATCATTGTTAAACGCCGAGCCCAAAATCCTCGCGAAGGTGCTTGCAAACAGGATCAAGCCGATCATCACCACCCTGGCCCTTCTAGACCAAACGGGCTTTATGCTACACCGAAATACCGCGCTCAACTTACGACGCTCACATGGAGTGCTAGGGCGCTGCCACATGATCCAGGAAGACGCGGTTGTGGTCTCGTTGGATGCCACTATGGCATTTGATATGCTCGAATGGCCTTATATGATAGCTGTCCTCAAGAAACTGGGCTTTGGTCCTAATTTTATTGGGTGGGTGCGCCTCCTCTACACTGAGCCCTTGGCACAGGTGGTGGTAAACAATAACATTTTCGAGGTCTTTACTCTGGAGAGGGGGACGCGGCAAGGCTACCCCCTTTCACCCCTACTTTTTGCCCTCTCCCTGGAGCCCCTGGCAGCCTGGATACGACAAGATCTTTCTTGGCGGGGCTCTGATGGGCAGATGGGTGGGAGGACAGGATTTCGCTCTATGCGGACGACATCGTCTTATACCTCGCGTCCCCTTACAAGTCTCTCAGGGCTGCCTTAGATATCTTTACAAGTTTTGTAAGGAACTCAGGTTATAGAATTAACTGGGGGAAGTCACTCCTCTACGTCCTTCACAGAACCACCCCGGTAATTCCGCGCGATGTCCGATTACAATGGCCACGGAGGGGTTCATGTATCTGGGAATTTTCATCTTCAGAAATATGGCAACGCGGTATGAGAGGAACCTCCTACCGCCTTTGCAGAGGTTCAAAAGGGATGCCACCGTTTGGAAGAAGCTTCCTTAGACCCTACTGGGTAGGGAAGCGCTTTTCAAGATGATATCGCTGCCGTGCTTCTTATATGCCCTCCAAAACTATCATGATTTAGTCCCGAAAAAGTATTTTGCAGAACTTGAGGCCACCCAGAGAGACCTTTTGTGAGTCGGTGCGCCTCGGATATCGTTCCAGAAACTTACACTGGGATGGTTTGACGGGGGAATAGCGCTTCTGGACATTCGGAAATACTACTGGGCAGCACACCTATCGGCTATAAATCAGGGCATGTATTGTGGTGGAGATGATCCTGGTTATGGGATGGACAAGTGGCTTCTCCTTGGTGGGAACTTTGAGGCTGCACTCTATTCTAAACCCAGTAGGTATCACCTGATGGGGCCCACTAGGCACTCTGTCCAACTCTGGCATATTGTCAACCGTAAACTGGGATGGGCTGACAAGCTTACGTTGGCTACCCCGCTTTGGGTCTCCGAAAGCTTGGTACGTTGGGTCACACCAAAGGGTTTCGCAACTGGACCTAATAAAGATCTCTCACATAAAAGTCTTATGGGGTCCTAATGGGGTGGTTACATTCGCATCGCTTCAGCACACATACGATTTAGCGCACACGGAGCACTTTCGATATATACAGGTCAGGCACTCCCTCCAGGCAAACATCCCGCCCGGGACGACACTCCTGGAATCCTCCCCCCTTGAGGTCAGACTGTAGAAGACGGTGTGGGGAGGTGGGGTCGTTCCTTCATATATTGTGGGAGTGCCCTCTTATACAAACGTACTGGAAGAAGGTGCTCAACTGTATGCGTGTGGTCTGGGAGGTTGAGTTGCGGCTCGAAGGAAAGAGGTGCCTTTTAAATATCCGGGAACCTACGGATCTGTCGGCAAAAGGCAGAATATGGGTGACTCTGGGTGGAGCAATTGCTAAACGGAATATTGCACGCCTATGGGGAGCGGTAACACCTCCAATGCTCAGTGCATGGAAGAAGGACATGGACTGGTGCATGCTACAGGAAAAGACAGTCTATGTGGCCCGGGGCTGCCCCCGGAAGTGGGTGGCAGTTTGGTCAAATTGGAACGTATACCGTGGCAATTTGTATGAGCACCCCCTTGTCCCCTACCTTGATGAACCATTAACACTTTAATCGATTCATGTTTGGATAACATCTTGTATGCTATGACACCAGCAGAAATATGTTTTCACAACCATTCTGTATAAGCAACGCTGTAACAAATGCAATCACTGTGTGTACTAACCACCAAGTTTACTTTTGTAATAAAAATGAATGAATGAATGAAGGGAGTCTTCTACCGCGCAACTTAGCCCAAGGGCATCAAGGCGCCAAGCAGGTCATTCAATCTGTAATCCGCTGGTGTATGCTATTACAGGTATGCTTCAGAGAAGAGCAAGGTTTTTAATGCTTTGCGAAACAGAGCAAGTGAAGGTTGCCCTAAAAGTTCGGGGGGGGGGGGGAGCGAGTTCCATAGCCTGGGTAAAACCGAGGAAAAAGCTCGGCCTCCCCATCTCACTCTTACAAACCTAGGAACTTCAAGGAGATTTTTATTAGAAGAAAGAAGAGCTCGAATAGGGGCGTAGGAGTGAACAAATGACATGATCCCCTCTGGGCCAGTACCATGAAAAGCCCCATGGGCAAGACAAAGAATCTTAAAAGAGATCCTGGACTGAATGGGGAGCCAATGTAGGCTTCTCCTGGCTAATGAGGCCGAGGCGAGACTGGGGAGATCAAGGACCATCTTCGCCGCCGCATTCTGGACCATTTGCAAATGATGAATAAGGCTCTTATTTATGCCCACATAAAGGGCATTGCAGTAGTCCAGTCTTGAGGAAACTAATGCCACAGTGGCCTGTTTCCGAGCACAGGGGGAGAGATAGTGAGCAATCTTTCTAAGAACCCTAATGATGCCACAGCAGGTGGAAACAGTCCTGCTGACCTGATTGTCAAAGGAAAGCGTAGTGTCCATTAGCACCCCTAGGTTCTTAGCAAACTGGCGGGGAGGAGGGCAATCCCCAAGTGAGGGCGGCCACCAGTCATTTGACCAGATATCCTGATTGCCCCCAAAGATCAACACCTCCGTTTTCTCCCCGTTTAGCTTCAGGAAGTTCTGTATCATCCACTGAGACACAGCCTCCATACAATTCCTGAAATTCAGGGCAGAGTCCCTCACGGGCTGCGTGAGAGAAACCATTATTTGGGTGTCATCAGCATACAACAGCAACTCCAGCCCAAAAGATCTGACTACCCTGGCAAGTGGGGCCACATAGATGTTAAACAATGTAGGGCTTAATGAGGAACCCTGAGGGACCCCACAATGCACAGGCTCGGGGACAGAGAGAAACTGGCCCAACTTCACTTTCTGTTCCCTTTTGTTGAGAAAGGAAGCCAGAAGGCTCAGTGCATGGCCTCCGACCCCTATCTCCCTGAGACGAGCGACCAGAATGGATAGAGACAGGGTATCAAAGGCCGCCGTAAGGTCTAGCAGGACCAAGAGAGTAGTATGGCCCTTATCGACCTGGGAGCGTATGTTATTAACAACTACAGTAAGGGCGGTTTCAGTGCTATGAGATCTCCTAAAGCCATGCTGGGAGACATCCAGGAGGGCAGAATCATCAAGAAAAGTGCTAAGGTGCCGATTAAGGTGAGATTCCAGCATCTTTGCAGGGTCAGGAAGAAGTGAAATAGGGCGGAGGTTTTTCAGAACCCCTGGGTCCAAGGTGGACCTCTTTAAAAGAGGTTTAACAACCGCCATCTTCCATAAAGAGGGAAAGACTCCCTCCGTAATCACACGCTTCATGACATTCATGAGGGGGGGAATAACCCTTCCCGGCAGGCCTTCAGGACCTTGAGCGGGCAGGGGTCTAAAGGGGAGCCCGATTTGATGTTATCAAGAAGCTGAGTCATCAGCTCAGAAGTAAGAAGGGGAAAGGACAGGAGACTAGGAGAAGGTCTATCAGGCGGACTCCCCACTATAGGAGGAGCAGAAGTAATAGGAAGTCCCAGCCCAAGATTCAAAGATTGAAGGGTGTCATAAATATCCACGATCTTTGAATGGAAGAAGGCCGAGATACTATCACACAACTCCTGGGATTCCACTATGGGGTCAGCTGCCTGGGGGGAGGAGAGAGTGTCTATGATTTTAAAAAGGTCTCTAGGAGAGTTAAGAGAAGCAGTAATATTGGTAAAATGGGCCCTCTTTTCCTCCATGATAGCTAACTTATATTCTTTTAAGAGAAGTTTATGTTGTTCCTTCTCCAAGGGAACCAACCGAGCCCGCCAGAGCCTCTCCTGTTTACGACACCCTTGCCTCAGCAGCCGGAGTCTGTCCGAGAACCAGGGAGCCGAAGGGCTCTTTCTCGCAGAGTAGTGCTGTTTGGGGGGGGGCAAGATATCCAAAGCCCCAGAAATGGTACTTGCTAATTCAAGAGCAGCAGAGCTAGCATCCTGCATTTCAACGGACATCAGTTTATTCAAAAAGGGAGAGAGAGCCTTGTTGTTAATAGCTTTAAAGTTCCTTCTAAGTTCCCTCTTCCTAACATCCGGAAGAGAAAGAGCTGCATGCTGATATGACAAATCTAAAGGGACGGACAAATGGTCAGACCAGGCTAGCGGGATCGGAGGTCCCACCTTCAGCCTAGAATCGTTGGTGAAGACTCCATCAAGGGTGTTACCAGCCAGGTGGGTGGGGCCTACCACCAGCTCAGTCAAACCACAGGAATCCAGAGTTTCCAGAAGTGTAAGAGTATCTCTAGATCCCATATTTTCCAAATGGAAATTAAAGTCTCCCAAGAGAGTAATATTAGGCCTCTCAATAAATGGCTCTAACAGCTTGATCAAATCCTGGCTAAAAGCAGATCTAGGGCCCGGCTGCCTGTTAAACAAGAGGCGAGAAAAGGAGACGGAAGGAGTAGAGTTGATGGAAAAGTACATAGACTGAAAGGAGTCTGACGGAGTAGAAAGAAATTCAGAACGACATATAAGGGAATCCTTATATAGTATTCCTATTTCTCTTCCTCGGCGGCCAGTTCTATCCATCCTCGCCAGGGCATAACCCGAAGGAATTGCATCTACCAAGTCAGGTCCCGAGGCATCTGATGCACAGGTCTCTGTAATTAACACCCACATAGCTTTCAAAGTGAGACAAAGTCCCTGAAAGCAATATTGTTTTTTATTAGAGACCTTGCATTAATAAGAAGCCCTTCTTCAGTGAATATATTGGGGGAGGTCTTAGGTACACCAGTGGTCAACTGTGCCTTTCGGGGATTCGCCTTTCTAGAGCCCCTGAATTGACATCCACAGGCCAACCTCTCAGAAAAAGCCTCTGAGAGAGATATGACGACAGGGCTTATTTGAGGGTTTCAACGCGAGCAGAAACTGTCTGGTATAGCAGACACTTACTTGAGAGCAGGCGGTAGATAGGCCAGCCGCTCTGGCGCGAACTCATCGCAGACGGGTGCAGACGGGCTTGACTTTGGCGCGACTTCGGCGCGCGCCCGCTGCGCGCGTCCGCTGAGCGCGGAAGAGATCATGATGGTTAAATAGGGTGGCGCCTAAAGTAGGAACAAGCGCGTGACCCAAGGTCTCCAATGAACGAGAGAAGAACAATCTGTGCCGGCAAAAAGTGGCAAGTGCAACGAGCCTTACAGCAGGGTAAAGTGAAAAATACAGATATTTTTAAAAGTAGTAAGGGAATCAAATAAAAACACTCAAGTTAAAACGGAGCAAAGTAACATGCAGCCAACAATAGGTTACGAAATCACAGACCGAAAGAAAGAATTGATACAACCTAGTTGCAAACTCAACATTACTGTCTGTGGACTATTGTATTTCTGCAAGAAGATGAGGAGTGATCCTGTTCCCATGAGCTTCACAAGATGATTGGCTGGCTGAAGAAGGAAGAAGACCGCAAACTGCAACTTTAATAAAATGAGTATGTTATTATAGTGCATGTTCCTAGAGTAGGCTAATACCACTTTTTCAATTTTTCAATTTTTGTCCCCACTCCATGCTGCTCAGAGACTCTACTGGGTTTCTTGAAGCTCTCTTTATGGGAAGTTCTGATTTGAATTATTTTTGAGCTGACTTTAATTCATAAGCTTTATGCTTTCCTTTCACTCTCTTGAATTAGATCTCTTTATAGGTTCTGACTGCCACCTTCACCTGATTCTTAGAATAAGGATTATTTCCTTTATGGATCGCGCTTAATGCATTTAATATGATTTTCATTGACTAATATTGATTATTGATTTCTGTTCAAATTTGATGATTGAGATTAATACGAATTAACGTGTGGCCTTTTTAAAGATGAATTACTAAAAAGATCCGATCAATAAAACCCTTCAAATCATACCAAACTCTCATTATTGAGTGAAAATAGATCAGTGATTGTGACAATTATGTATGTAATGTACAGCTCTTGATCTTATCTAAAACAGCGTCAAACATCCATTGCCTCAGTGATAGTACAGGAATTAGCCATGATGATGGTTAACCAATATTTAAATTTAAATGGATTCAGCTTTCCAACATGATTATACTTACATAATCTACTTAGGTAGCCCCAAAAGTGTTTAGATGAATACTACACAATTAATACTATGCCATTTGTTAAAATGCTCAGGTTTACCATGTGTCTCTGGGAGGAAAGTACCAGTTCCTCTGACCAACACCATGCCTTACACCAGCAAGGATAGTCACAGATGTTGGTTTTATAGAGGACTCTGAGTTTTCTCTAGCCCAAGAAATCATACAGCGTTATGCATTTTTCTATCATCAACAAATGCCTGACTTGGTTACTGTTGATATTGTCTTAAACAGAAGCAATAATTAATGACCTATTTTCTAGTCAGGGTGACAACAGCAACAGAATGCATCTGGAGTTTTTGATAAAGTAATTCACATTGTTATATTCTTTTTATATGGGTTTTTAGCACATATTATCCATAATCTACTTTGTGTTTATATATTCCCAGGTCCCTTTACCAAATTACTTTGGGCTTTTTTATCTGTGTCTTCACCAGAAAAAACACTGTCAAAGCCAATTTCCATTTCAGAGACAAAGTCCAAAGGTAAAACATCCAAATGGGTGAAACCTGTTTTCTGTGTCTCACCCACGTTCCGTTGCAGTTAGCCTCAAAACACTACTAGGCCCCAGTCTGCCGTGACCAGTTGACCGCGGTTGGTACTTTACACTTATTGGAGCAATTTTCATTTAAAATTTAAAAAATCTAAACTATGGTTCCCTTTATTGGATTCTTGTTGCTTTGGTGTTATTTGAATTATTTAAATTTACTCTCTTTGAATAAATTGATTTAGGATTTTTCTTGTGTTATGTTTTCATTTTATTACTGTTTTGGTACTGCATAAATACTTTACAAATTGGCACAAAGTTAAGCCTGTCTGCTCGGTGTCAAAGCCACCAGGTAGTTGAGCTTAGGTATATGAAGTGCCTGTAGTGGTTCACCCTGAAAAGCATTGTGACTCTTATCTAAGGTAAGTCTGTGCCACCCTCAACTAATATTCCAATTTCTTAATTTCTTACACTACACATCTATGTGTTACTATATATGTATATTTTTGATTACATGAGTCTAGAAAGCTGTCTCTAGGCCAGACCTAAAAAGGTTTGAATTGATTTCTGTAGCAACCATCATCTTTCAGATGCTTTTGTCTGAGGTTGCTCCACTGTGCTGTAGGGATACTTGCTGACTCATTATAGACGTGGCTGCCATCTTGAAACAGTGTAATAGTAATAGAATAATGTAGAACACTATTTATAATCAGTCAGCCAGTGGTGCTAGAGCGCTGGGAATAAAATCAGACAAAAGCAGATAAAAATAGATGCTACAGAAAATTAAACAACCCTTTTTTGTGTAACATCCATTTTTTAGAGGCTTTTGTTAGTGTTTGCTCCCCACTGCAACTGGGTCGCCCGATGATTTCTGATGTAATTTTACAATTGAGGTGGAACGATACACGCAAACATCCCAAAACATGGTGAGAGGTATAATACAGCTGTGTGCTGATCCATGATGAGATTGACAATGCCCCAAGTCAGTGGCTGAAGGTCCCAGAGCAAAAAAATCGTTTTGCTAAAGTACGCCAACTCAAAGCCCTTTGCGTTAAGACAAGAACACAATATGTTTGCCATAAATGGCACAGGTGCTATGCATGTCAAACCTAAACATGACCAATGAACCATTTTCTTGCCAAGGCTTCTTAATCTTGATCGTGTGCTATGTTTAATGATAATTGTTTACTCAGGCTATTTTTTCTACATTTTTGGTACTGCTACATTGTGTCTCATGTTTTGGCTAAAATTGCTCTAGCAAATAAGAATAACTAAGCCATTGTTAATTAATGGTAACAAAAGATTTAATGGATTTATGTTTACTTCCTTTACCTAAATAATGAATAGTTGGAAATAAAACTCAAGACAATAAGCATATATGTGTCATTTTGTGCATTGACAGAAGTACATGATAAATCCTTACACGGAATTGTTTCATTACTTGGCATGTTGCATGTAAATGTGTAAAATGTATGGCAAATATGCAAAATTATGGCATTAAGTGTTGGCATGTATAGATCTGTTTGAACATATTTGTGCTTTACTGACCATCACAGAGTCCTGCATAACTCAAAATGCTCTTGCATGATTTGTGTGTAAATTTTGGAAATTGTGTTAAGGTCTTCAATATTCATTTAAAATGTTATCCCATTGTATCATTGTACTGTTTCATAATCCTATTTGATTGATTTGTATGCTTCCTAGAAGCTTAACCAAGGCATGTCTTTTCACTTTGGTGGATAGAGTTAAATACAAATATTTGGTCCTGGTGCATCGTGCTAACCATGTGCTCGGTCCTGACTATCTGCAGAGTCGGTTCTCTTTTTATGTTCCTTCGCGAGCTCTCCGATCCATGTCCCTACGCGTTTTGCCTGGATCACCTGTTTTAAGAATCAGAGGCTTGGGGCAGCTCCTTGGCTGTGAAGGCTGCAGTGGCCTGGAATGCACTTCCTTTTGTCCTGCTATCCATTCAGGTAGTATCTCTGCGCTTTATAAATATAGGTAACATAACATAACATAATAAATAATAAGCAATATAATACAATGCAGGCAAACACTCGGGCCCTCATTACACGTTGGCCAGGCTAGGGTGTGGTGTTTACCATACAAAGTAAATACCATACGCCCAGTGTGAGGTATCTACCATGTGTAGTAAATACATCATATTCCAACTTTTGAGTGGGGAAACAAGACAGAACATGTTGAAGGGGTTTATTAACATTCAACATTTTATGTTTGCCTTTTATCCGGGCCATTTCCTCAATACATTTTTGCAGGTTTGAGCTGCTGGAATTTATCAGTAGAAAAACTGCAAGGATGTGATAATTATCACACAACTCGTAATTCCAATTCCCCAGGTGGGATCATTATCACGTAACTCGCAATTCCGATCCCCGTGCAAATATTAGATTGCACGGTGATCGAAATTTAACCTTAAACATCGTGAGGGCCTAGGAGGGCAGATCTACTTATTTTTCAGGCAACGCAATGCTGCAGTAAAATTTGCTGTGCGGCCTTGTGCAAGGAGGAAAACAGAGTGCCGAAACATATTGAAATAACCACACTGATAGTGATTATTTAATGGTATTTTATTAGTAAGTATAGGCCCAGAGCTGAACTCCACAGTCTTCAGGCTGAACAATTCTCCTCCACCCTCGATCCACGTGGGACCCACGCCAAGGTTTTCTTATTTAAAAGAATCCATATGCCTCTTATGGCTACAGCAAAATACATGAGAATATAACACGTCTCCTAAGATTGGCTTGTTCACTCAACTATCCCCTGCACTGGTGCTCTAAATGGCTGCCTTGTGTGATGCACTGTGCTGCAGAGGTCAGTGTGTGCTGCCTAGCACAGGATCTGCCCTATGAAAATCCCTGTCTAGACAAACCTAGAAGGATTCCACCAACTGGACATGTCCTCTTTACGTGAGCACACATGCAATGCATGGGTTTTTGGAAGTGGAAGGGCGAGATTTTGATCGATACCTTATCACTATTGATCTAAACCCCGATCTGGTCGACTGAACCTTTGTTGCCTGTCATTGAAGGAAGAAAGTGCCTCTTTTACCAAGTTAGTTCACCCAATAAAGGACCCCGCTCCAAAAGATCACAAACAACTTCTAGCTTTCAAAAGTTTATTATAAGGATAGGATAAGCTGCAAATACAGGCATCTCAGAATGAGATTCACGAGATACACAGGTCCAACTACATACATGTGCTCTCTGAAAGCCCTCAGACGAGCAACGGAAATTACCAGCACAAGTTCTAAGAATAATAAAGCTATCAGCATTGACGCATATCTCTCCTTCATTTAAGTTGGAGGAAAACACACAGGTTAGGCTGTCCCTACCCTGCTCTAGATGGTATCCCTACTTAACCAAGTCTCAACCTAACAAAGGTGTCAGCAGTGAATGACCCCAAGGGAAGTCACTCACTCTAAGTCTCTTGGTGAAAGCCTATAGTTCTCCAGTCATGACCCCTCTCTGCCTACCCATCAGCTCTCTAAAGGGTCCTCAGGCATCTGTTCTAACTCCACCCAGGGGTGCTGTCCCTAATACAAAACAGTCAACAACATTTGAGACGCCCCTCATGAGACGCCCCTCACGTGGTGTAGCTTCTGGCTTTTTCCATGCTGCTTTGTATTGGGCCTCATACGTTGGAGTTGACCTTGCTTCTCAGACTCTTCTCCGGCCCGCTGATACCCCTTAAACATTCCAGAACCCTCCTCCATGTCTGGGCCGTCTACTGAACAGACCTCTATTCATATTATTTATAATCGGATCCTCCCTTTCTCTTGCAGACAGACATCTGCAGCCAAGAACCCAACTCTCATAGGCTTCCAAAAAGGTTCGCAACATTTCTCGGCCCAGACATGTACGTGTAAATCAATGTTAAAGCATTTCAGGCCTACAACATTTCTCATAATGATTATAGCATTCGACTTCTTCATTAATTAAAGCATGTTAATACTCTTATTCTATTATTCAGTAAACACATCTATAAATCATGGCCCATTAATGCAATGGCCAAAACATTATTTCAATCTATGTCGTGAAAAGAAACACCTTCCCCTTCCCTTCTAGCTCTGGCCCTGAGGCCTACCACATTCTGCGTTTAACCACATGCCATCTTACATTTTAACAGCTACACGACATGGATTCAGGAATAATCACATCTAATAAAATCATATAGTGTCACACATTTCTGTATTAGTTCCACTTCTACTTAAATCTCTACATTAGCTATACATTCAGAATATAATTGCAGATACTACTAGCACTCACGGCATTTCTCCTCATGATTTGTGCTTACTACAGGTAAGTGTGATGCACTCATACATTTAGGTCAGTTTGCGCTCTCTCAGTTCCCCCCTTTGATGACCTCTCGGGGTCATCACTAACATTTAAACTGCAGTTATTGCTAGCATAACTTGTCTCTGCGTTTCCAGAGCCCTCAGACTCCGGTACTGATTATCTTGTATGGCAGCCAATCTCTGCAGCTGCTCTCTTTGGGCCCTTTCTGACCTTCTTGCTCTGTACCATTTGAATACCCTCACCAATCCCCACAATATGATCCCACAGATCAATACTATGATGATAGGTTTTAGGATATACCACACAAAGCTTTTGCCTAAGGCGGAGATCCACCCTCCAACTTCACTCATTCCGTGGCCCACCTTTTCCCAGACATTTTCTCTACTCAAGTCTTCGATCTCCTTGTGAATATCAGTTATGTTCCTAATAACTTTCCCAAGGGGCTTCGAATTGTCTGGAATGTAAGTACAACATTCCTGGACCTTCAAAGCCTTACAGACTCCGCCCTCTTTTGCTAGTAGGACGTCTAACGCAAGACGATTCTGAAGAACCATAGCCCTTATCGATTGCATCTCTCCTTCTACCAGCATTAAGGACTGAGCAGTGCTGGCAGACAACCTGTCGACGACTGTTGCCAGTCGTCTAATTTTAACATCATTAAGGATTACTCCCAAAAGAGGGAACACAGCTCCAAAGACATCTCCAACCATTTCTGCATCTCCTATATCTCTCCTTCCCCTCGATGATGTCTTGCCCTCGATGATCTCTAAGTCTTGTGCATGATATATTTTGGGGAAGACAATTGCTAGGTAACATGATCCATACCAGTTGTCAGGTAGTCTCACGTAAGCATTTCTTCCACATACAAAATACACATTTGGAATCACTTGCATTCCCTTCAGGAAATCTTTAGTATAGTACTCTATATTGAAAGCATGTTCACAGTCGACTTCTCCCACGTATACATTTTCATAATACGTTTTGGCTCGGTGAAGACATAGCTTTCCTCTCTGCGCCTTATCTAAAGCTATTGGACCACTACTACCCTTTCTCTTGTGTGCCTTCTCTTCCTCGGTCCAATCTGTTTTCCATTGTCCTGATTTTTTCAAAATCTTTTGTCTCCTGTAACGATCATCCACCTGCCCTATGAACTTCTTCTCGACTTCTGACACTTTGCATGTCAGGTTATTTCTACGGGCATGTGAAGTATCTAAGGTAATCCAAGGAATGAAGAACTTGGCCAGTCTGTCTTCACTCTTCCAGTAGTCCCATTTGTTCATCTGCTTATAATTTGGGACTTCTGGCAACACTGAATCATAGTTGGAGAAATAGTATTCAAAACTATCTCTCTCATAAAATATACTAAGCAATAAGCTACATGTAATGCCATATGTCAGCGGGAGGTGATGATATCTAATGCCTTCATCTACAGACGCCGGCAACTGCATGCAGACGTAACAGTCCTTAACCTCCATGGCATCCACGTATTCATATAAGAGTTTAGCATAAGCATTTGACCTAAAGTCTCCTTGGGACTCATCTACGTGTAACCTGCGGGCTTCTGCAGCTAATAACGCCTTCTCTTGAGTGTTTTCCCTTTTCTCACCAGCAACAGTGGGTGTAAGCGTTTCTACAGATTTCACATCAGTTACCTTCGCCTCTTCCTCATGTCCCTTTACATAAGAAATTGTTACCACTAAAGCTATTAATATTATCACTCCTACTATTAGTGTACCTATTATACATTTAGCTCTGCGGTTCTGGGTGCCGGCTTCCATTTCGTCAGACAATATGTCTCTCTCTTATCTTGGCACAAAGTTCCTTTCTTCTCGTTCCTTTACAGTCTCTTTTTACTCCTTTTGTCTTTAGAATCCACACAACTGGAAGCTGACAACCTTCTTCGCAAAAGTCCTTTAACAGTTCAATAAAGACAACCCTAGCCCTTCTCCATCAACTCAAGGGAAGTTCCCTAATATTCTCTGCTTCCTGGGCGCTAGGTAATCTTCTTTGTTTCTGCTCGCTTTATTTACAAAGTCCTTTAAGCATCTACTATCAGGTTTGTACCTGCAGCTTCGATAGCAAAGTTCAGTATTTCCAAACGAAGATTGTGCTCTTCATGGGCTGTTATCGTTGTACCAAAGTCGGGGAATTGCAATTCTGAAAGAAACATGTGTTTTAACTTGCTGAGGCGGGGAGGTCTGGGGAGCATGAATGTTAGTGACCCTTCTTGTTCGACTCCGGGTACCAACAGTCGTATTTCCACGGTGACAATGGGCTCAGAACTGGACACCACCACCGCTCGAATCCTCCCTGTCTCCTGTTTCAAAGACATTTGTCGCCAGATATGTCCACTCAGGGGTGGAGTATCTTCGGCTAGGCACACGCACTCTTCTTGACCTTCTTCGGTCCCGTGCTTCCGCGCCCTGAGCACCTTCTTCCGGGTCTGAGTCTTCTGATATCGGAGGAAGGGTTATCTCTGGAGTTGACCTCAGGCTAGAGCTCCTTCTTTGCGGCCAATTAGCTTCTCCACGTGCCCTTCTACTCCTTCTCCTTCTTGTCTGTTCTCGCTCTCTGTCAGACCTGTCAGTGTCTGACTCGTACTCCCAGCTACTTTCTCCTTCTGTAGCGTCGTCTGTTTCGCTGTTGTACTGACCGTCCTCAGCTTGGTCAGACTCGTTCCCTGCTTCCGCTGGCACCTCTTCAGCTTGGCTAGCCCCCTCTATGGCTTCTCGGTCCTCTGCTGGACGTCTATCCGAGAGAGGAGCTGTTTCTTCCCGAGGTGCTGGAACCCTTCGCGTATGTGATGCGTGGATCCAATTGGGCAGGCCTCCCACCTTCACAGCCGTATTCGCAATCAAGATGATCTGGAAGGGCCCACGCCAACGAACATCCAAGCAGCTTCTTCTCACATGTTTTTTCACCAGGACCCAGTCCCCAGGATACAGGTCATGGCACGGGCCCTGGCACGATGGAACCTCGGCAGCCTGCACCTGAAGGGACACAGAATGAATGGCGTCAGACAGCCCCTTACAATAGTCCAGGATCATATCATCTGTGATATTTAACAGTGCAGTCGTTGGGACAGATGGCAGCCTCATTGCTCTCCCCATTAACACCTCATGTGGTGACAACCCCGTTCTTCTGTCCGGGGTACTACGAAGGCTCATGAGGACCAATGGCAGGGCGTCAGGCCAACTCAGGGTCGTTGAGGAGCACACTTTTGCAATTCGGGCTTTGATCGTGCCATTGATCTGCTCCACAATTCCTGAGGCTTCTGGTCGGTAACTGCAATGCAATTTCTGATCGATATTCAGAGCTGCACAAATCATCTTCACAAGCTCGCTATTGAAATGCGTTCCCCTATCTGATTCCATAGAGGCCGGCACCCCGAAGCGCGGAATGAGTTCCCTAAGCAGTAACTTAGCCACTGTGAGGGTGTCGCACCTACGTGTAGGGTATGCCTCAACCCATCTGGAGAACACACAGACAACCACCAGGACATAGCGGAGGCGGTTGCATCTCGGCATTTCAATGAAATCTATCTGCATTCGATTGAATGGACCTCCAGACCTTCCTATGTGACTCAGTGCAACTGGTGTTCTTTTCCCTACGTTCAGCTGCTGACAGGTCACACAACGCTGGCACACTGCTTCTGCTGCTATTCTAAACTTAGGATTGTACCAAGTCTGTCTAAACACTCTCAGCATAGCGTCTCTCCCTAGGTGTACGGGACCATGTATGTGTCTGGCCATTGGGCTCACCATCTCATTGGGCAACACTGCTCTGCCGTCTGCTGAGACCCAAAAATGGGACTCACCCACTACACATCCTGCCTTTTCCCATGTTTCTTTTTCAAAATCAGGAGCATTTTCTTGCATGTTTGCCAGTTCGTCCCAAGTATCAACAGTTTCCAATATCATGGCTAATTCAGTCCTTACATTTATTCCACCCACTTCCACCTCTGTGAAAGAGTACCCTTGTTCTGCGCAATACCGCGCGACTTCGTCGGCATATCTATTGCCTTTCGAGACGAAGTCCTCATTTCTGGTATGTGCGGTGCACTTTACAACTGCAATACCTGCTGGACATTGCAACGCCTCTAACAACAGGCGCACAAACTCTCCATTGCGAATGGGAGAGCCTGAAGAGGTCATGAACCCTCTTTGAGACCATAACTGCCCGTAATCATGAACCACCCCATAACCATATTGGCTGTCGGTGTATATGGTGACTCGAATTTGATTGCTTGCCAAGCAAGCACGTGTCAAGGCAATAATCTCGGCTACCTGAGCGGAGTGTACTCCTTCCAGGCACCCAGCTTCCACAACTCCAGTAATTGTACAAACAGCGTAAGCTGCTCTCAACTGCCCAACTTCGTCTCTTACACATGAGCCATCGACAAAGAAAATTTCATCTGGGTCAGTCAGTGGCTCATCTACGATGTCGGGTCTGGGTTTGGTGCATAGTTCAGTCACATCGAGGCAGTCATGGTCTGTACATTCATCATCATCCTCGATATCATTTGGGAGTGGCATCAAGGTGGCAGGGTTCAAAACAGAGCATCTCTTGAGGGTCACATTCTCTGCAGCAAGAATAACTTGCTCATAGCGCGTGAGCCTGCTGTTGGTCAGATGCTGTGTTTTGGTCCTGGTCATCAACAGTTCAACAGAATGGGGCACGCACACCTCTAACGGGTGCCCCATGACGATATTTTCACATCTCTCAATGCTGACACCCGTTGCAGCAACGGATTTGAGACATCCGGGCAACGCTGCGGCTACTGGGTCTAAAGTAGCCGAGAAATAAGCAACTGGTCTACGGGCATTCCCATGGATTTGGACTAACACAGACAACGCGCAACCTTCTCTCTCACAACAGTAAAGCAAAAATGGTTTATTGTAATCAGGCATTCCCAATGCCGGAGCACGACACAGGTCCTCTCGCAGCTGTAGAAATGCCATCAAACAGTCTTTGTCCCATGGTACCGGATCGCTCACCTCCTTATGCGTCAGTTTTTGCAAGGGCTTTGCTTTCAGTGAAAAGTTCGCGATCCACTGTCGGCAATAACCCACCATCCCTAGGAACATCCTGACCTCTCTCTGTGTCTTAGGCGCATTCATTTTCATGATCGCCTCTATCCTGTCTGGTGACACCTTTCGTTTGCCTTTCTCTATTCTGTGTCCCAAGTACTGCACTTCTGTCAGGCAGTACTGCAACTTTCCCGGGGACACCTTGTGCCCATTGGCAGCTAGGTGATTTAACAAAGCAATGGAGTCCTCCCTGCAAGCTTCTTCTGTTTCTGACGCCACGAGGAGGTCGTCTATGTACTGGACCAGAACTGACTTCTGGGGCAGCACTAGACTTTCAAGATTTTTCTTCAAAAGCTGGTTAAAGATCGATGGGCTCTCTGTATACCCCTGAGGAATACGACACCATGTTAGGACGCGACCTTCCAGCTTAAATGCGAAAAGAAAATGGCTTTCTTCGTCCAGAGGGATCGAAAAGAAAGCCTGACAAAGATCAATCACAGTGAACCACTCAGCTTGGAATGGAATCTGAAACAGTATCACTGATGGATTCGGTACCACTGGACAACACGAAACGACTATGTTATTAATCTTTCGAAGGTCCTGTACTATCCGGAATTTCCCATTTGGTTTCTGCAGACCCATAATCGGGGAGTTGCATGGACTACCCACGATTTCTTTCAGTATTCCCTGTTTAATCATGGACTCGATCACGGGTTTTATGCCTGCAATCGTTTCTGGAGTCAATTTATATTGGGGTGTTCTTGGGAACTCAGCATGCGGTTTCACTACAATTTTCACTGGGTCCACCCCTTTGACCAATCCAATCTCTTCCCCAGTGAAGTCCCATACTTCTGGTGCCACTGTCTCTCTCAAGTCCCAGGGGAGCTCATCTACTGTCAAAGTAGGGTACAGCTCCACGCATATTCTTGAGTTTGCAACTTTGAAGTCTGCGTCATCATCATTGGTCAATACCTCCACTCCCTGAGGTGTACAATATATTGTACAATTCAATTTACACAACAGGTCTCTGCCTAGCAGACACACAGGACTTGAATCGCAAACCACAAACTGGTGCTCATCGCTGTACTTCCCTATTTTCACCTGTACCGGTTCTGTCAATTGGCTGGTTATTCTCCTGTTTGCGACCCCCACCACTTGTATGGTCTCTCCAGACATGGGCAGGTCTGGAACTGCAGCTGATCTGATCGTGGACCTAGTGGCTCCTGTGTCCACCAGAAAGGTCGTGGGGCACCCTGCTACTTCTGCTTCGACATAGGGTCCCCTCTGGTCCACCTCCAAGGCTGCCCCGAGGGTGCAGTCTTCTCTTTCCACTCTCTGTCCGGTTAATGGGTCCACATAATAGCACTCTTCTCCTTCTACAAACAGGGGCATCTGTCTATAGGTCTTACCCATATTCCCTACTCGGGGAGGTTGCGGGAACTGGGCTCGGGGAGGGGCCCCCCCCCCTTTGAGCACCTTTCCCTGGTATGGCGTCACCCCTCTCGTAGGCGCTCTCTGGACCTCTTCCTCCTCTTCCTCTTGTTCTCCTATCTCTACATTGTAGGGACACTCGCGTTTCCAATGCCCCACCTCGTTACACTGGTGGCACCTAGTCGTTTTCTTCAAGGCAGCTATGTCTATTCTGGGTCTAAAGGTGGAACTCTCCTCATTGCCCTTGTTCTGACTGTACTGCTTCTTTCCTCCTGTACCTGTTCCTTGCTGCTGTTGCTGCTGTCCCCCCTTCCCTGCTGCCTGCATCTGTACCACCATCAATTTTTCTTTTAGTTTCTTAGCCTTGGAGTCTATCTCATCACAGCAGTACCTGGCATATCTCAGTATTTCGTCTAGGGGTCTATTTTGCCAACAAATCAAGTGTTGCTGAATCATTAAACTAATATCCGGTCTCAGTCCCAGGACGAACTTGGACACAAATTGCCCTATGTCTTTTGGATCCATTACATCCAAGCCGCTATACTGTTTAAACGCCTTCAGCAATCTCTCATAATATTCGTGAACTGTCTCTTTGGGTTCCTGTCTAGTTCGGTCTATTTTGACCCAATCTATGTCTTGCATTGGCACTTTCTCTTTCAGCCAAGTCATCACTCTCTCGAATTTTGCCATCACAATCTCGGACGGCCCATTAGTCTTAGCATCTCTCTCCGGCTCCGTTGTGGGCCACTCAGCGCTAACCTTGCATGCTGTCCACAGATCTCCTGGCACTACAATGTCAAACAGCGTGTTCAGATCTATCCATAGGACCTTTGAGATTTTTACAAATCTCTCAACTTGCTTGTACCACTCCACTGGGCTTTCCCGCAATTTGGGGAAGGAGGTGGTAAAAGCAGCTAAATCTCCCCTACTCCAAGGGACATGCACATAATTCCCATTTGCGACTTCACGCAAAGGGTATGCTTCTATTCCCTGCAGCCTTCCTGGTGTCGTACCAAGCGTGCTTCTCCTGACGGTCCCTTTCTTGGACCACCTCTCTTCCCACTTATCTAGTGCCCTCCATGTCCTTATTCCCGTGATCAGTTCCCTTATGTGCGTTTTCAGCCCAATCGTTCTCCTCTCATCTAGGTCTCGATCTGTATAATGTAGCCTGTGGTTACCCTGTAATGCTTTGGTTCTTGACAGGTCCACCATATATTTGCCTGCTAGTTCGACTAACTTCTCATGGATTGCTCTCGCTTTTCGAGTGATGTCCTTTGCCATATACAGTATTTCATCCTGCTCATACATTTCCATTCTTTCTAAAGGCAGGGTACCATCTATCATGTCATCCAGGTCTGACCTTAAGCTGGCGACATCGAGTCTCTTAGCTTTTATCTCAGCTCGCAATATGTCTTTCGAAGGGGGCTCACTGGTCTCCCTACCATCCCAACTCCGAGCTCTACGTTTGGGCTCGGGAGAGTTAATGAGTGCTCTCCCTTGCTCCCATCTCTCCAGGTCCCATGCTCGGCCATCCGATCTTGGAAGGTGATGGAACACGGGCCTGTTACCCCCACTCTTGCTCTGCCCACTCTCTCCTGCTTCTCTCCTTTCGCCGTACGCCTCTCTGTTATTTTCCCTCTGGTCGCTACTCTCCCTTTGCCTAGTATCGCTCAGTATCCGATACGATCCTTCCTGGTTCCCCATATTCCCTGGGCTGCGCTCATTTCCGTCATCACAGGGACTATGGTGCGACCTCTCACAACTCCCATTCAGTTCTCTGGTGCCGGGCACACAGTGTGGACACTTAAAGCTGTTTCTGTACTCTTGCGCTCTCCTCTCCCCTTCACTGAGTATTGGGCACGCCACCCCTCCACTCCCGGGGCCCCCGTTTTCCAGGTCTGTTCTATCCCCACTCCGGGCCCAATGGGTGACTCCCCTACTATCTCTCTCTCTCCAGTCCCACTCCGGGCTGCTCTCCCCAGCCCCGCAGTGAGTCCGAGCTCGGCTGTCCTGACTTTCCCTTTCAGCTTCTGCAGCTATGATGCTCTTATGAGCCTCCACTGCCTCATCCCACTTCTTCATGTACTCATTTAGCTCTTGAAAGGATTTTCGTCCAGATCCCCTCAGATCCACTGGCCATCTAGGGCCCCCAGGGTCCCCTCCTGGATCCCCTGCTGTGTGCATCGGGGTGCTCCACTCTCTGGGTATCGGCATCTGACTTGGGGAATTAATCGTATCGTTCCTCCTTGCCGTCTCTGCTCTTTCTCCGTCCTTCCGTACCCGTTCTTCCCCTCTTGCTCTCTCTGGGTCATATATCGATACTATAGGACCTATGGTAACAGGTACCTGTAGTGCAGCTGGTAATCCGTAGGATGTGGCGCACTCCGTTTCCGGCGCTCTTTGTACCACAAACCTCCCGACTACCTGTTGCACCTGACTAGGCTGGGACAGCTCTTTCTTTGCCTCAGGATCCCACTCTGAACTGGGAAGCGGTCCATGCTCTCCTGCATTGCCCCCCTTTTCTCTTTCACTATGCTCGACCTCTCCCCCTGCTCTATTATACGGGGGTGGCCTGTCTGTCAATAATCTGTTTATCAGGCTGTCCTCTGTTTCGCTCTCATCATCTTCTTCTAGGGGGCTTTTATTTCCAGGCACCTCTAACACTGGGTACAGTTTATTTACTTCCATGTTATGCACTCTCCATCTTTTAGCATCCGCATCCCACCTGGCATCCTGCACTGCCCTTACCGATCGTTTCACCCTTTCTTGTCGTCTGTTCATATTTTTTTCATGCGCTGCCCTAATCCATGCATCAAGGGCTTCAAACTGGGTCGGTCTAGGCAAGGGTCTCATTGAGGTCATGACTGATTTTAATCGATGTAACACCTCTAATCTGAACGTCCCGTACTTCGGGAACGTCAGTTCCTCATTTCCTTCCGTGATCTTACTCCACTCTGATATCCAAAGGATCGTATGCAGCCCAACATTCACTGCCATGTAACGAGCCGGCGTACCCTCCGGCGGGGCTTCTTCCCCTTCATCCGATCTCCGCTTCTCTTTTTTAAACGCCGCTCTCAGCCATTTAAAACACTTCATAATTATGCGCACAATATCCAGCCTCGCTACTCTGTTTACTTCCTGATGACAATCCACCAATCCTGTCGCGGCTTTGCTAACTTGGCCTATCGCAGCGCGGTCTTTCTCCGGTCGGCCAATCCCAGCTCGACACTTTCTGACGTCTTTGCTAGCTGGCCTATCACAACACGGTCTTTCTCCGGTCAGCCAATCACTGCGCGACACTTCCTGACGTCACTTTTCTCCGCTTCGCAGCAGCACCCCTCCTTTCTCAACTCGTCTCTCGGTCATGCATGCGTCCCATTCATACACCGAAAAATGACTACTTCCGACCAAGCGGTCACTTCCCTCGACTGTACGTCCACAGTCTATATGTAATTGTCAACACAACTGACGAAATGTCTATCGTCTCTCTGATAGGTTGCTTACACACACAGTAACCTCCGACCAGCGTCCGTTACTCACGCACTCACTCTTACGTTCCCCCTATCTCGGTCTTTCGGGTGATCAATGGTACCTCATGACCCCCTTCACACTATTTGACAATTACTCTGGGTGTCCGATACACCCGAACCACTTAAGCTCTCCTTGAACTTAAGATTTCCACCGGTTGCGCGCGCTCACAACCTGTTCCACAGTCACTCTACAGACATTCAACTCCGCCAGACATTACAACATAGATACAATACAAAAACACCGCAATCTAACACGCATGACCCTTTATACTCACTCTCGACCGATACTGCTGCTTTTTCTGTCTCACGTCATCCGGATCTTCTTCAGCGTGCGGTTCTTCCGATCATCGATTTCTAGGGGCCTTGGGGTAAGCTAACCTGGCCTAGGTCACCGTCCTCAAGAAGGCAACCATCCTCTATAGCTACCAACTGGAAGGGCGAGATTTTGATCGATACCTTATCACTATTGATCTAAACCCCGATCTGGTCGACTGAACCTTTGTTGCCTGTCATTGAAGGAAGAAAGTGCCTCTTTTACCAAGTTAGTTCACCCAATAAAGGACCCCGCTCCAAAAGATCACAAACAACTTCTAGCTTTCAAAAGTTTATTATAAGGATAGGATAAGCTGCAAATACAGGCATCTCAGAATGAGATTCACGAGATACACAGGTCCAACTACATACATGTGCTCTCTGAAAGCCCTCAGACGAGCAACGGAAATTACCAGCACAAGTTCTAAGAATAATAAAGCTATCAGCATTGACGCATATCTCTCCTTCATTTAAGTTGGAGGAAAACACACAGGTTAGGCTGTCCCTACCCTGCTCTAGATGGTATCCCTACTTAACCAAGTCTCAACCTAACAAAGGTGTCAGCAGTGAATGACCCCAAGGGAAGTCACTCACTCTAAGTCTCTTGGTGAAAACCTATAGTTCTCCAGTCATGACCCCTCTCTGCCTACCCATCAGCTCTCTAAAGGGTCCTCAGGCATCTGTTCTAACTCCACCCAGGGGTGCTGTCCCTAATACAAAACAGTCAACAACATTTGAGACGCCCCTCATGAGACGCCCCTCACGTGGTGTAGCTTCTGGCTTTTTCCATGCTGCTTTGTATTGGGCCTCATACGTTGGAGTTGACCTTGCTTCTCAGACTCTTCTCCGGCCCGCTGATACCCCTTAAACATTCCAGAACCCTCCTCCATGTCTGGGCCGTCTACTGAACAGACCTCTATTCATATTATTTATAATCGGATCCTCCCTTTCTCTTGCAGACAGACATCTGCAGCCAAGAACCCAACTCTCATAGGCTTCCAAAAAGGTTCGCAACATTTCTCGGCCCAGACATGTACGTGTAAATCAATGTTAAAGCATTTCAGGCCTACAACATTTCTCATAATGATTATAGCATTCGACTTCTTCATTAATTAAAGCATGTTAATACTCTTATTCTATTATTCAGTAAACACATCTATAAATCATGGCCCATTAATGCAATGGCCAAAAC
The DNA here is from genome assembly GCF_964261635.1 of Lissotriton helveticus. NCBI lineage: Eukaryota > Metazoa > Chordata > Amphibia > Caudata > Salamandridae > Lissotriton > Lissotriton helveticus. Next base: position 1,280,398,442 of record NC_136069.1, read on the forward strand.
ATTATTTCAATCTATGTCGTGAAAAGAAACACCTTCCCCTTCCCTTCTAGCTCTGGCCCTGAGGCCTACCACATTCTGCGTTTAACCACATGCCATCTTACATTTTAACAGCTACACGACATGGATTCAGGAATAATCACATCTAATAAAATCATATAGTGTCACACATTTCTGTATTAGTTCCACTTCTACTTAAATCTCTACATTAGCTATACATTCAGAATATAATTGCAGATACTACTAGCACTCACGGCATTTCTCCTCATGATTTGTGCTTACTACAGGTAAGTGTGATGCACTCATACATTTAGGTCAGTTTGCGCTCTCTCAGAAGAATGGAAACATGTCTCCTTGTTAGTGCCTTCTTTAAGGAGGCATACGTTTGTGATGCAAGGCTTGGTCTGGGTATCGTAATAAATTGGGTGTTGTGCTGATCCACCCAAGTGATGCCCCTTGATGCGGAGAGACAGAGAGCAGCAGAAAGGGTACATTGTGCTGAAAAGCCTCTTTCCAGCACAAAATATATTTTGCATGATTTGAATCACTTTACAGCTGTGCAAAGCTTTAGTATATCTTGGTTTGATATGCAAAATGCATTTTCAGCCTTATGATAGACTTCAAGTAGGAGTAAACTTACACCTGTGTAAGATACAGTGAGGCAGATTAACTATCATTCCACGCAATCCAACGCAGCAAGGCAACTTGCTGGGATGCGTGCGTGAAAGGGAGAGGGCAGAAGTGAACTATATCTACACTTCTGCTTTCTCCGAGTGCTGGCACCCCATCGCCATGCCATTGCAAGCATGAATCTGTTACAGGCAAAATTGCTTTTGTGCAAGAACGGATACCTTCCTCCACAAAACAATCCTAACAGGCAATTTCCTCTTTCTTTGTGTTATGCAGAATGAATCGCATATAGAAGAGGAACTGACAAAGTAGAAATAAAGATATTTCTCCTGGATATGCCTGCCTCGAGTAGGCACATCATTTCAAAGCAATCCCAGGTTTACTGCCTTTGGAAAATCTGGTATTCTGTCAAATTACATGGATGGATGCACTGAACATGCTCCAACTTTGGCAGGCTTACATCAATGAAATCTAACACAAGGCAAAGCAAGCCTTTACGTTTAGTTACATTTCTTTAGCCCATTGTGTGGCTTTGTAAATCCCATTTAAGGACTTGTGTTGCCTTGCGACAACTTGCGTAACACAAAGACAATGCAAGCATTTAGTAAATCTGTTCCAATGTATTTTCAAAAGTTAAAAACTGATAAAAATAATATGAGTTGAGTGCATAACATATGCACTCTCTTAAGTGTCAATTGTGGAAGTTCCCTGGGTGAGTCAGGGGAGTGGCTAGGGAGTATCCTGTCAAATCATATGGACACCAACACAGAGCTATCCTTTTTAAGTGCATTCCCCACCCTTCTGCAGAAAGTGTGTTAACGAGCACCAATTATTTCAATTATCTAGGTGGGAGTGTGGAAGAAAGAGAAGGCCAGTAGAAAATATGTAAATGTGAGGGAAGAGTGGATTTTCAAAGTTTTTTTTTAACATTTGTAAAAATTGCAAATCAAACTAGCATATTTTACGCCTGCTAATGCTGCAATCAAAATAGGGAACATCTTCAAAATCATCAAAGACTTCACCACACTCACAGCTATCACCGGAAACATCAACCCATCATGAGAGCAGTGCAATAACCTCTCAAACTTCTTATGCAGCAAAATTGAAACAATATACAGCACGATTCCCTCCCGCAACTGGATCCCCGGACCTCTACAGATGTTTCCCAGTGACAAATGAAGTCAACAGAATCACCACATGGAACACCATTAGCACAAAGGAAGTCACAACAGTCATGAAGACCATACACTCTTGGTCCCCGGTGACAAAGGAGCAATCCCTATCAGCGAGGCCCTCACCCCTAACCTCAATACCGACATCAGTACAGTCACCTTCAGGAGCTATGGAAACACGCAGCCGTCAATGCCCTCGTAAAGAAACTCTCGGCTAATATGGCCAAACTCAACAATTACTGCCTGATATCCCTCCTTCCCTACACAGCCAAAGTCCCAGAAAAAGTCTTCAACAAGCACCTCTCTAACTACATCACCAAACACCAGCTTCTTGACATTGAACTATCAGGATTCAGACCCAACCACAGCATGGAAACTACCCTTATTGCAGCAACAGATGACTTCCAGATGATCCTCCATGGAGTAGGCATCCAGGGACTCACCCTCAAAAAGATCTGCTCCTTCCTCACCGGAAGAACCCAGTCGACATGTCCCCCTACACCTCTGCAGCATGCGATCAAATTTGTGGAGTCCCACAGGGCATCTCACTCAGCACAATGCTCTTCTACATCTACATAGCCCCGCTGGAGGATGTCATGTGAGCTCAAAAAAATAAACAAACTCACGTATGCCTACACGTAAGAGATACTGTTCGTCTTGGAAAAAACACCCAGGAACAGGAGGAAGTACACTACATGCATAACAGAAGAAGCCACCTGGATGAAATCCAATTGCCTCAAATTGAACTTGAACATGACCGAGGTGGTAGACTTCGGTAAGGATGCTTTGCCATGGGACTCCACCTAGTGGCCCACAGACCTTAGACCCATGCCCTGCTCTCAAGCAAGAAACCTTGGAATCATCATAGACAACAAACTGGTCACAACCGCCTCAAAACAGTGGTTTCAGCCAGCTTCAACACACTAAAGATGCTGAAGAAAATCTTCAAGTCGCTACCAGACAACACCAGGAAAATGATCAACCAAGCCCTCGTTTTCAGTAGACTAGACAATGGAAACACCCTGTATGCAGGGATTGCCAACCAGCTCACATGAGGGCCATAAACACAGCAGCCAGACTAATCCTTAAATTCTCAAAGCAAGCTCACATCACACTACACATTAGGGAAATCTACTGGCCCCAAATGTACAAGAGTACACATTTTAAACTCCTCACCCACTTCTACAAAGTTCTCCACAACACTGGCCTTGCCTACCTGAACTGCCGCAGTGACATCCACCAACCTTCTAGACACCTCCGTTTGTGCCTGTCTCTCGCAACCACACACTCCACACATACATAAAAGCAGAGCTGGTACCTACTACTTCTCGTACCTGGGTCCTAAATCCTGGAATGACCTCCCACAACACATCAGAGCCTCCCTCTCTCTTCTAGACTTTCACAAGAAGCTGAAGACCTGTTTTTTTTCGAATAAGCCTAAGAGCTGACTTCACACACCTGGTGCAGAATGTCTGGATACCCTCACGAGTGATTAGCAGCTATAAAAACACAGATAACAGAACCTTTGTAGGTGATATTCTTTAGTGAAGTCAATGCACTTCGGAATGTACCCTATAAAAGCTGTAAATTATGCCCAGTTTGTAATGGAAAGCTAGTAGATATATTCTGTTGGTGACATTTTAAAACATGCACTGATGTAATTTAACAAGAGCCGCCTTGATCCTCTTGGATCTTTCGGCGGCCTTTGACACGATCAGCCATGATACACACTCCTGGGTCGACTTGCAGAGGCCGGCGTTCATCAAGCTGCAAGAAAATTGCTGATATCTTACCTGTACAATAGGACTTTCACAGTCGAGTTGGGAGAAGCAAAATCAAAACCTTTCAACTCCCCCTGTGGTGTTCCACAGGGATCTTCATTAAGCCCCATTCTTTTTAATTTGTATGTAGCGCCTTTACCAGGAATTATTAGGACTTGTGGATTCCTACCGGTCTCGTACGCAGACGACACCCAAATAGTCGTTTCAATCGCAAACAACACCACAGAGACAGCAGATACATTTAAAAATTGTATGATGCAAGTCAGCCAGTGTATGCAGAGAAACTGCTTAAAACTGAATGGTGACAAAAGTGAGGTCATGCTACTAGGAACAAATAGTGAAATCTGGTCTCCGGAATGGTGGCCTGTTAGTCTAGGCAACTACCCATCCCCAGTCAACAAAGTGAACAATCTGGGTATGATACTTGACAATAGGCTAATGTTTGACGCTCAGACTAACAAACTAATATCCACCATGTGGTATATCCTGAAAATCATTAGGAAGCTCCTGCCATTCATTTCCTTTGACTCCCGTAAAACGTTAGTCACGACGCTGGCCCTGTCAAGGTTAGACTACGGGAATGCTCTGTACGCCGGGATGCAAATCCAGCACTTAGCTAAACTACAACACCTGCAAAATGCAGCAGCAAGGCTGGTACTGGACATTCCCTGAACCTATTGCACATCATCTAGGTGTCCTACATTGGCTCCCTATGGTAAAAAGAATCACATTGAAATCTGTTTGTCTAGCATACAAAGCCCTTCATGGTTCTGGCTCTCAGTTCTTAAGAATGCATCTCAAACTTTACGAGCCATCCAGAAAGCTGCGATCCAGCCAGGCAAAATTGACTCAGATACACCGTTTCAAACAGGTTAGGTGGGGAGGAAGAAGCTTCCTGCTACATGCAGCTAAAGACTGAAAACTGCTCCCACTTACAATCAAAAACAGCACCTCCCTTCTTTCATTCAGGAAGCTGGTAAAAACCTGGCTATTCACATCTGGTTAGCCGGATTCTCACTGTGCCCTAGTCTTCCCGTATCTTCCGGTGCCACGACGCCCATAGGCATACGTGCGCTTTACAAAACCATAAATCAAATCAAATCAAATCATAATTGATTTTTTGTAATTAGGCACATAAAGACAAAACCAAGTTTTGGCGGCATTAACATCACACTCCATAGCATTACTTTGAGCTGAGATATAGTTTGCTTAATATATTTCAGAAAGTCTGCAGACTAGTAAAGTAAAATGTTTATATCACGTTTTAAACCAAAACACCCACTTTCTAGTTACCTTGAGAGCAGTTCAGGACGTTCCGTATTTAAAAAAAGTGCAATATGCATGTTCCTTTTTTAGATACTTTGTACATCTACCCAGCTGAGCATCCATCTTAACTTTCATCAAATTTTCCCCCAAAGAGCACTTCAGAGCATGTGTAACAGATAGCAGAGCATAAGAGTAGTCGTGTTTATCATCGCTGGAGGGCGCGCCCTGTCAGCCTCCCTCAGATGTATCGGTTTGTGCATGTGCTGATGAATACATGCATACAAGAAACGATGCATCACATACATTGGTTTATTATCACGTTCTGCTTCACAAATGTTGATAGTAAAGGCCTTAATTGCATTTTGGAGACTCATAATCCCAGTGTGTACGTTCTACAACATATTTTTCAGGACAGGGTGTCACATTTATTCAGGAACGCGAAATGCATTCTGCGGGGCTCTCCATCACCGCTGATGGCGGATATCTGTTTTAATAGAAAAGACATCAGCGATGCACCGGACCTCTGTGGCAGGTCATTATGAGCCTTTCAATCAGTCACCACGCTGCAAAGTGACAAGGGCTGCTGCATTTAAGACTTTTCCATGAAACTTCAAAGGGTTAGTTTACAGCAGTAAAAGGATGTTGTTTACTAGGAGTAGGAGGACATGACTACAGTCACGATACATTAACTGCGACTACTGGTGGTGTATCTGGTTCTCAATAGGTGGAGAGCTAGAAAATAGGGGATAACAGATGTGTAATCTCCATTAGAACATTGGAATGTCGAGAGCTCCATTGAAGACAATGAAGTGGCTCTGGGTTCATAATGGCTGATATCAGCCTTCTGCTCCAACATTCCAATGGTTGTCTCTGATTCTCCCTTTTACATTTAGAACATTCTATCCTTAGGGGGTGGAATGTTCTAATAGCCTTATAGCTGTCTACCTCGGGCTATACTTGTTATTAAAGGCCCTTATCCCCATTGTAGGTGCTCGCCTGCAGCTCGGGCCTATAACTTGGGTTCAGGGCCTTTAACAACTGCTATATCCCTCACCAGTGAGCTATTTAGCTGTATTCGTTTACTTTCCTCTTCTTGTCTGTATTTGCACTCCGGATTTTAAAACATGCTGTATATCACATATGCCCCAGAAACAAAACATGATTTGCTTCGAAAAACGATTGCAGTGTGATGCCTGAGGGTTATCATATCTAAAGACTGCCTAACTATCACAATCTATTGTAAATTCTGAAGTATGACTTCACAGATCTGCTATTTGGCTCCAATATTTGGCATGCTTATTTTATTCACCTAGAAAAGATGAAGGTGAGGTGTGATCCTGTGACATTAAGGGTTATTGATATTTACCTCTTTGAACTCTCACTACCAATGCCTACAACCAAGTAGAGGGTAGTTCCCCATCTAAACAAGAGAGAAAAGGCCAGATGTACATTTTACTGGTCACAAAACACTGATAAAAATGTGAGACCATTTTTTTTGTGCCAAGTAAAGAATTTTAAGTACCGACCTATGTACTAATTGGCCTGTTCCTAAAAATCCCAATCATAGTGAATTGCAATCAGACTTAAGTCATGAATATTAATGAGGTAGGTTGAAAATTGCAACTCACTACAGTTGGAGATCATCGCGGGGATGGAGGAATGCTGAGGTCAGCAGACCACCATGTCGGTTATTGCTTTTAAATAAAGCAAACTTTCTGTAGAGGAAATGGGCTGAATTAAAAAAAAAAATCTTTGTTTAAAAGTTGTCAGTGGCCCCTAGGATCACTGCCTACCCCTTAACAAACTTTTGTTATACATTCACAAAGGGAAAGATGATTCAAGGGGAACAAGGAAACTTTTCACAATATTTGATGTGAAATACCGATGCCTATAGTACTAAGGAATGCGTCTAACTGAGTAGGGGCAATATGCGGGTACCGAAAAAAGTGAATGGAATAGAAAAGTAGGGTCCATTGCTCAACCTTCCTGTTTTTCATCTTGCGCGAAGGAGACATTATTCAAACCCCATTTTGGGTCTTCCAAACACAATTTTGATTCCAACAGCGAAAAGGGACATTGTGCTAGATGTGCGAAGCATTTTTGAGGTAGCAAATGGTCCAATTTGCGGAATAGGGCTGTTTGCGATTGGTAGAAATGCTTTTTGGGATGTACAAAGCCCAAATTGGGATTTGGTAAATTGTGACAGAATCGCAATTTGGGTTTTGCGATACATTATTTGCAAGGAGCATGTTAGGGCATCCTTTCAAATACTGAATTGGAATGGTATGTATGAATGTTTTTGGAACCGAAATGCAGTCACAAAACATTAGCAATTTACAGCCAATTGAAAGTTGCAATAGCAAATAGGATGTGGTCACGAAGGGACCCCTTCATCTTCGGGAATGGTTGGTAAAATATTTTTTAAGAGCAGGCAGTGGTCCCATGGACCACTGCCTACTCTTAAAAAATGAAACTTCCAAGTTTCATTTTTTTCTTTTTGAAGGCATTCCGTTTTACTTTAAGGAAAATGGGCTGCATTAAAAAAAAATTGCTTTATTTAAAAGCAATCACAGATATGGTGGTCTACTGACCCGAGTAGGCCACCATCCCTGTGATGGCTTCGAATCCTACAGGGTCGCAAATTGTGACCTACCTCATTAATTTTCATGAGGTAGGTCTATTTGTCACCCACTACGAATCGCTAATGAAACTCAAAAGGGTTTCATACAGTTGGAATAGCGATTTAATTAGGAAATCACTATTCCTAACATTCAGACATCTACTCCATAACCTCATCAAAATATTTAGGGACATATTTACAAGCCCCTATCCCCACCACAACATCACTTTTCACTAAGTTGTGGTGGCGATAGGGGCTTTGTATTATTTACAAGGCAGCGTTAAGCCATTTCATGTAGCTTAACGCTGCCTTGTAAATAAGGCACCCTTTCACACTATATGTAGCGTGAAAGGGGAGCGCAATATGTGTTGGTGTGGACGTTTCACTGCAAAACCCATTGATTTTGACGCTGCCCCATATTTCCAAGGGTGGCATAAATATGGGGCAGCACCAACATTAAAACCAGGGATAATCTGCTCTGACCGTGGAGGAATGAGATGAAAATGTTTCATTTCTCTCTGGTTTTGCTGTTTCTATGTGTGCTGCATTGTGCAGTACACATGGAAACCACAAAACACCATTGATTGTTTATGTGCAAAAAGATTTACCTTCCTGCACATAAACAATCATAAAAAAATGATGTTTTGCAACTTCTATGTTGGTTGCATTAAGAAGCACACATAAAAGTTACAAGACACCATTCAAAGATTGTTTATGTGCAGGAAGGGACACCTTCCTGCACACACGCAATCTTCCCCACAATGCAGAACCCCTTGAACTGTGGTGCAAGGGTGCCTGCATTGGCGCTAGGCAGCTAAATTTAGCACCAGCGCAGGGGGAAACACAGTGCTGCACCATATTGTTGTAAATATGGTGCAGCTCTGCATTTCAGAAGTGGCAGATGACGGCATTATGCCAAGAGGGCTAACGCTGTGCTTAGCCACTTCTATTATAAATATGACCCTTAGTTTCATAACTAAGTGACTGTACCACCAGGGAGCAGCGGTACTCTCAGGAGCTTCCCATTGCTGAAGATTAAACCCACAGTTGAGGCATACCACACCAGGTAGGTGAGGGTTCTGCACCTGATGTGAGTACTTGAATGTATGATAATTCCATGAAAAATGTGGTTGTTCCTCTAAGTTTGTGTTTGCCAAGAGATAACAGTCCTTTAGATTATTTTACTTCCTCTTTATGTGTTATCTACCTGTGTGGTACTTCCCTGTATATTTGAGAGAATCCTCTGACAGTACTCCTGCTACTGTCAGCTGTCCTTTAGTTATTCTGTATGGTAGGGAAAGACTGTGGTGCTACTGTCCATGTTGTACCTTTATTGTGTGGTGAAGCTTTCTATAAAAAGTTGCACTGCACAAAATAGAGAACAACCCTAATTGCTAATGTGAATCTACTATTTCGTTCCCACAAAAATGTTTTAATGTTGAATCTCCGTGTAAAACAAGCATTTTTTTCAAATGTACTAGGTGACTTTGTAGCATTTTGAAACATGGCTGATAATTGGCTCCATTCCATGTGTTACACCTTTGGCCAAGCCGACAATTTAGCCAACAGCACTTTGCATGCTGGGTTTAGAGTCCATAATAACAGTGTTAATAGTAAACCTACTAGCCCCACAGTGCAACAAGCTGTTGGCTGAAACTCCAGGCATGGCTGATGGTATTTTGTCATAGTGCCACTTGACAGATTTGTGAAATGCAAAACAAAATGCATGTCCCAATTTAGAGTTTGATGGACAGGTTACTCCGTCATAAACCTGATGCATATACTGTCTATCTCATTACAAGTGCAAAATATCCTAAGGCATTTGTAATACGGAGGACGAAATATCCATTGTGTTTGGGACAGATTAACCCATCCGCCAAACTCAAAATCAAGCCCATAGTACCTGACCTTCTGCCTTTTTCTTGCTGACAATCAAGGAATAAACAGCCAAGAAGGTGAGAGTTCAGAGAGAGCCTTTCAAATGCAGATGTGAGCATCTCAGAGCTAATGGGCTAATATCAACACTCCTTGGAAAATAGATGGTGTGCTAAAAGCTGTGCTTAATTTTAACTTGTGGTTGCTGGTAGTGGCCACCAGTATTTATTTTTGCGGATCTGAACTTATTTTTCTGCATCTTTCTTCATCAGATATTTACAGAGAACAAGAGGGGGACAAACACACAAATTGGAGGGACAAAGGAAGAGAAAGATGGAAGAACTGGAGAATGCAGAAACCTGCAAGAGAGAGGGATAGATGGGCAGCAGTTTCTGGAAGTGGATTAAAGAGGTCTGAGGTATTTTAAGACTGCGAGTCTTGGTATATGATACACTAACATTTAATTGCACCTGACACAGCTTCTGATCAGTTCTTTGGGCACCAGCACTCTTTCATTCACAAGCTAAGCACTGAGTCTGAAAACCATTATCCATAACATGCAAACAACAGCAGGAACTGAATGTGAGCTTTTGATAAGACACCCTAGAAAGGAAAAACAATGTTCTGGCACCCATCTTCCGGAGCTCCCCCTCAGCGTAGAGGGTGGTGAGATCTGGTGGACTGTCTGCAACATATCTATGATGCTCCCTGCTGTGAACCAGTGCAGCACATCCTGTATGTGCTGCTCTACCACTGAGAAAATGTGTACTAGAACAACAGAAACATCAATACTTGAGTTTTCAAACTCTGATCTGTAATGGAAAGGTTGAAATAGCATGAACATCATCTACATTACCATGAAACCACCAGTGCTATCATCTTACTAGTTGGCCAATGGGTCTTATCTAAACTTCAGCAGATGAGGAACATCCGCTAAAATGTGACGTATGTCTCGTCTACGAAATATATATTGGATGGGGCCCCTATGCACTGTAAAATATAGTTATTGGAATAGAAATGTTTATGTTTCGGATTGTTGTATGTTAGTTAGCATTCCCTGCGCCGATTTAGGCCATTAGAAACTGATCCAGTTCAATTCCAAGAAATGCCCTCCTGTAAGTTTTGATTCTTCCTCTGTGTTCTGTGTTAGTAATAAGCGTGCAGTTCATATTAGCACATAGCTTTCCTGCTAAGTAGAGGCCTTCTTCCCCTGATCTGGTGGCAGGCTCCTGATGGAACGACCTTGTATTACGATTTTTTGTATAAGATAGGAGTGCTGAAACGTTTTTTTCTGGATTTTACTGTTTTGGCTGCATCTACTTGGAAAATTCCATTGTGGTCGTGTTTTAGCCCAGTTACAAAATGTACATAATGTATCTTTGTGCTTGTCCATTTCAGTCCTCTCTGCAGCATTTCTAGCGACTGCACAGACCGGGCTCCGCTCTGAGTGTATACTAATAAATAGTTATTGGTTTGTATTCTCTACTGTCTGACCGACTCTTCATTTGGTATGGAAGGCTGAGAGGTGGTCATTAGTGACCTGGGTGGTCCTAAACGGGTCACTTCCCTCAGTTGATGCCCGAATAGGGACTCCTTTGAGTGATTGATCCATCCCCTTCCCGCAGATGAGGGGGAGGTTGAGGCCATCTTCGGGTCAGACTGACTGTTCAGGGATCCCTGTACAAGGCATATTATTTGCTCACTGCTGCCGCTTGCATCCTGCTAGACGGTGCCTCACCCAGTGGTCATCCTGACTGGAGTCCTAAACGGCGAAACCCTTGGATCTGACGGTTGGTCTGAAGAGTCGACAGTGGAGAACTCGTTCGTGTGTGCCCCTTATATCATGTGAGTTTGTTTTGGTTCTTTGTGGATATGGTACCATTGTGGTTCAAGTTTGGTATGGTCTGAGGACTGTTTTGCTAAAAAATACTAGCAACTGCTTTGCCAGGTAAAAATAAAGAACTTGTTTTCCTTTAAATGCCTGGCTTCAGCAAAATTTGGAATTTGTGCTGTCATTGTTGTTCTGCAGATGGTCGATTGGAAGAAGCTCAGCCAGCGTCTCCAGGAGGCAGCACCAACTTTGATATGCATGTGGAGCATGGTCTTGTCCTATTATGTTTAGTACATTATGGCACACATATATGAGGGGCAATGCTGAGTTGCAGTGGCCGTTGTCGGGCACTTTTGATGACCAAAAAATTGGGTTTTTACAGGAACAGTAGTTTAAAAGACGAAGTAGGCAGTCGATGTTTGATTCTCTTTGAACTTGGCAGAAGGAGGCTAGACAGAGACGGTTAAGAATGGAGAGAGACGCTTGAAAGGGGAAAATGCAAACATTGAAAGCTGTAGCATATGATAAAGAAAAACAGGAGACAGGAGTTGAATGTGAAGATAGAAGGTTTCGGTTACACATTGATAAATCTTATTTGGCCAAAGAGGAAAATTATGCTTTTGCCGAGGAGCTGTTAGATACTCGACCCCCACCTCCTTATGCATTGCAGAGGATATACCCCACTGTTCCCTTACAGACTCAGCAGCCTGTTTTGTCTGCTTCGGCTGTTCCCGTGTCCAAGGCTGTTGTTTTGACGGCTTTGGCAGGAGCACCTCCTGCTCGTTCTTTATCCTCGCCATCTTTCACGACTGTGACCCCTAGTACATCTACTGTTCAAATACCTGTGTCTTCTGTTCTTTCCCCTCCAGTGCAAGAGTTAACAACGATTGTACTTGCTACCTCTGTTACATCTCTGTCTATGTTTTTTCATTCCCCGACACTTTTGGCCGGTGAGACGCTAGTAGGCGGGTGTGAGGATCGAGATTGGGTGAAATTTAGGGAGCGAATGGGTCCTTTGGTACATTCTGATGTAGGAGTAGATGAGAAGGATGTATTAGTAAGACAGGCTATGCAGTGGGTTGTTAATCAGGTTTATAGCGCTGAGGACATTGCAGGTTATGCACGACTTTGAGCCTTTTCTACAGTAGCAGGTTCTCCAACAAATGTCCACTGTACTTATCCATCTTTGGTGCACACACATTCAAATGGAGGCCCACAAGTGTTCTTTGATATCAAGGATCATTTCTATACAGCTGATTTGGCCCCTGGACTGGTGTTAGCCAGGTCTGGTGGCTCAGTGGACTAATGCATCCACTGCAGGGGCCTGTGTTTGACCTCATGGTCACAGGTTCAGATCCCGGCAGGTCCATTCAGCCTTTCATCCATTTGAGGTCAATTAAATGAGTACCATTTAGTTGGGTAACAATATACATCTGTTATTTCAGCACCAAGATGCCTCGTTGCTGGGGTGACCGTGCGCTTTACAAATACACCTGTTATGTTTCTTTATTTTTTCTTATAAAGGTTGATTATTTGATTAGTCCCACTAAAATGATTCAGTCTCAGTTCCCTATGTGTGAGGTCCACCCAATATATCATTCAGAAATACCTGAGTTAACAGATCAGTGCGGTAATGTCACCAGAGCTGCCATAGCAGCCTGTTTTCAGGAGCAATGGGTCTATACTCCGTGGAAAAGGAGTGAGGTTTTAGCCCTTAAGACTACGTTGCCCGACCCTAGGAAAAATCCAACAGCTTATTATAAGGAATTACCAGAGGCTGCTTCTTCTACTGTAATGACTCTTGGCGTCATTGAAATGTTTTTTGTCTTCTTTTCTGGTTGATATTTGGCAGCAGGTGCATACTCAAGATCATGTAGCAGAATTGGGATGTGATTAAAGGATGGGATCAGGAAAGGAAGCCAGGAGATAAGCCCCATGCTGAGATACTTGCTTTTCCGGTTGTATTATTACATACATGCACAGTATTATTCTGCCTAAGAAGGTACGTTGGGATAGGTTGACTGCTTGCAGACAGAAGAAGGATGAGAGTGTATCAGATTTCTTTACTCGGTTTGAATACACATTTTTGGAATATAGTGGGCAGGATATGTCCACCGAGAGAGGAGTTTGTTTGTTTGTTGATAGGTTTGTTACTAATCTTCTTCCTGAAATAATGACTCATTTGCAGGCGTCTGAGAGTACTATCTCTTCCCCCTCCAATAATTTGAATATGACTCAATACTATGAACATAGTGATAGTGATCAGGAGGAGAAAGATAAAAAAGATAGAAACATAAATATTTTAAGGCGAAGGTGTTGTTGCAGAAAGAGCTTAGGGTAAACAATAGGGGATTATGTGGTCTTTCTAGACAGCTTCCACGTACCAGCAGGCAGCCTTCAACGACAACTTTAGGGCCGAATCAGTGGGTGTACTGTAAGGAGGAAGGTCATTGGTGTAGCGAGTGCCCTGTGCTTTTACAGAAGGTTGTGGCTCCTAGAGGGCGAGTTTCTGGTGGCAGAGGCTGTGGCGCCGATAGAAATCAGAATGCCGCGGCTCCTGGGGGCTGTCTGATAATAATTATTTTGATGTCCCTAGGGACGGACAGTATTATCATGATGATTATGATACAGATGAGGTGACGGATGTTTTATAGCTAGGACAGCCAGGGACAGGGTGAGGGACCAGTTCAGATACCTGTAGATCAGCGTTGTCTTTATGTCACACCGAATTTGAAGACTCGACTAAAAAATCTTTGGTGGACACAGGTAAGACGAAGAGTTCTATTTCTCGACATATTGTCCCTGGTGCGGCTCTGTCTGTCCACAATAGAGTTTCAGTAGTAAGCCCCATTTTGCAACCCCTCGCATTGACTGTTGGTCCCTTCACTACGGAATCTCCGTTTTTGTTGACATCCAATTGTGGTGAAAATTTGATGGGTTTGGATTTGTTGAAGAAATTGCATGCTACTATTTACTGCTCTCCGGCAGGTGTCTTTCTTACAATGGGTCCAGATGTGAGTACTAAGTAGTGTTTGTCCCAGGATGCGCCGCTTCCAGCTGAATATGACAACGTGCCATCCACTCTGAGCATAGGGCTGTTGCATATACAGCCAGTTTCGATACGGGTTAAAGATCATGCTATTTTGCCTTGCATTCCTCAGTATAAGATACCTCAGGTGGGTGAACGGGCACGTCTTCAAATTATTCAGGATTTGATACAAAAGGGAGTAGTTGAAGAGACATCTGCTAAAATTTGTAACAGCCCTATTCTACCGACTCTTAAAAGGTCACCCTCAGGCTCCTCTGATGATCATGAGAATGTTTATCGTTTTGTGATTGATCTGCACGAGGTTAACAAAATTGTAGTTCTACAGTTTCCAGTGGTTCCTGATATCACCACGCTTATGACAATTATTCCTTCTACTGGAAAATTATGTTCTGTTATTGATTTGAAAAATGCATTCTTTAGTATTCCTGTTCATTCAGAGGTAGATATTTGTTTGGGTTTACACTGGCCGCTAGAAGCTTTAGATTCTGTTGTGCTCCTCAAGGCTATACAGAGAGTCCTAGTATTTATAGTCAGGCATTAAAAAGTCTGTTGGATTCCCTCTCGCTTCCCTCAGGTAATGTATTAGTGCAGTATGTAGATGACTTACTTATTGCTTCTGATACAGAACAAGATTGCAGGGATAGGGCAGTAAAATTGTTGCATTTGGCCCGCCATGGCCATAAAGTTTATTTTTCAAAATGTCAGTATTGTCGACAGGAGTTCACCTATTTAGGTCACCTACTGTCAAAGGAGGGTAGGAGGTTGACCCCTGAGTGTATTGGTACCATTGTTAAAATGCCTATTCCATAAACTCAAAAAGATGTGCGCACTTTTATAGGTATCACTTCCTACTATTGCCAGTGGATACCTCACTACTCATTACTAATCACACCTCTCGGCACCTCTCGGCACACCTAATTACAGCAAACAGTTTGTGCCCTATGTCCATGAGATGGCTGGTTGTGCACTCTCTGTCCTAACACAGCAACTTGGGAATAAAGAAAGGCCTTGTGCTTATTTTTCTGCAGTGGTTGACCCTGTCGCTATTGCCCTTCTGAGTTGCCTGAGAGTGGTTGTGGCTGTGGCCACTTCAATCAGACAGTTGGATGGACTCGTACTTGATACAGACCTCACAGTCATGGTACCCCATGCTGTGGGTACACTTTTGAATAAGGCGAAGATTGAATAAGACGAAGATACAGGACCTCACCAGTGCATGTCTTACTGGCTATGAATTGAAATTGTTTCCTAAGCATATTACGATTAAAAGATGTGCCACTCTGAATCCAGCCACGTTACTATCCCTCCCTTCTGAGAATAATGCAGTTGACAAACATGATTGTATCTTCCAGACGAAAGAAGAGATGAAAGGGCAGGTAGTCCTGACTGATGTTCCCATATCTGACCCACAAGGGGAACTATATATCGATGGCTCTTGTTTTAAATTGCCAGATGGCACCACGACTGCAGCTTATGCTATCACTATGTTGTGCACGGCAGTAGAGACATTACAAGTCCCTTAGCAGTCCGCTCAAGCTGCTGAGCTCCCTGCCCTTATTTGAGCTTGCAAATTGATTGAATGGCTGGTTGTCAACATTTATACTGACAGCCACTGTGCATTCAGGGTCGAACATATTTTTGGGTGACTCTGGGCTGAGTGAGGGTTCCTTACCTCTCATGGCATCAAGTATTAGCATGGGCACCTCATACTGAGGCTTTTGTCCGCTTTAACGCTCCCCAAGAAATTGGCCATAGTTACGTGTAGTGCCCACAGGAAGGTTACTTATGATGTGGGAGGGGAAATGTTTTTGCTGATCAGACAGCTAAGGAAACGGCCCGAACAAAGATTAAAAGATGTTTGTAGCAGGTCCAGCTAGGTGGGTTCCTGAGGTTTTCATGTTCGATGATACCCTTGAAAGTGTAACGGAGAAACAAAGTGAAGCCACGATAGAAGAATTAGCAGAATGGAAGGAAAGTACAGCACAGTTGACTGAAGAAGGATGTTGGATTGATAAATCAGGGAAGCAGAGATGGATGTTGCCGGATGCATATGTTCTTCCTGTGGTTACTATGGCAAATGGTCCAGGTCATATTAGTGCAAAAGGCATTTGTAAGTTGTTATCTCCTGTATGGCAGAATGACAACATCTCCAAGATAGCTGCCCACTAAATAAAGTATTGCATGGTCTGCATGATGCATAATCAAGGGAGAGGTACCCTTACACCACCTCGTAACTTTGCACCACTTAATTTTCCCTTTGAAGTCATTAAAATGGACTATATTGAGTTGGAGAGATGCAATCATCTTAGGTATGTTTTGGAGAAGGTATGTGCATTCAGGAAATGGTTTGAGGCTTATCCCACCAAGGATAACGCAGCCATTACGACTGCGAAGGTAGTCTTGAAGGAGTTCGTTCCTCATTTCGGCTTGCCCTTAATTATCTGAAGTGACTACGGAAGTAATTTTAATGCGAAAGTGATTCAATTGATTTGTGAGGGACTCCATGTAAAACAGGAATTTCATGCTGCTAATCATCCTCAGTCAGCAGGTTTGGTTGAGAAGTACAATGGTACTCTCAAACTAAAACTGGCAAAAATTCAAGAGACAACATGGTTGAAGGGGCCAGATGCTTTACCGTTAGCTCTTTTGTCAACAAGAACAACAGCACATTCTAGGACAGGATTGTCTCCATACGAGATCGTGTTCGGGCGCCCAGCAAATGTCTGGGGCATACTGCATCCTCGTAAGTTCTCTGATATTGGGTACCCTGTGTTGCTTGATTACCTTGGCCAGTTAACAGAAAGTTTAAGTTCTATTCACCAAACCGGTGCGGGACTCTTTACCTTCTACACCAGAGGGACCCGGCCACGATATTTAGCCTGTTGACTTTGTTCTGTTGCGTAACTTCCAGAAGAAGAAAAGTTTGGAGCCACGCTGGAAAGGTCCTGAACAGGTTTTGTTGGTGACTTTTACTGCTGTGAAGGTTGCTGGCCATAAGAACTGGGGCCATGCGACCCACTGTCGCAGGATTCCCTTGCTGCTGCCATACAACCAGTGGGTCAAAGACAGAATTGGTGACACGGAGTGCGAACAAGTGCCCAGGTTTGTTACTTTCAGCGATGCCCAGCTAACGTGGATGCAAATGGATAAAGAGAATGAGGATGCTTTAAACGAGGCTGTTCCTCCAGAAATGCAAGCTATCTAAGAGCCTTTGTTTACTGATCACACATTTCCTGGGGTTAGCTGGTACAATTAGCACCCTCGCCTGAGGGATACTGAATCTACGGAGAAAAGAGATTAGGAATGGACTGCCTAAGACAGGTTATACTGAGTTATTGTACCAATGGAATTAGCTGAAATTAGTGGAGAATTTTTGCTTACTTTATCTTAGTTGTTTGAGCATTAGTTAGGGAAGACCGAAGTATATGTTGAAGGTATACCATCTTGATCGACGTGGGATACATTAAAAGAGCTTCAGACAGAGCAAGCTCCGCCGCCGGTGCTCAACGTATTGATGAACAATTGGAGAACTCTGACGGACACTGGGAACTTGTGTATCTTTTGCATTTTTTCATTTTCATCATACATTATGTATCCCTTTGGTAGAAAGTTTGTTGAGAAAGAACAGCCAATGGTTCTGGTTGCTTAACATGATATGGTGTGGACCCGAAAAAGAACTACAGCATGTATTGTTCTGTTGGTTTTGCTGATAATAATATTGTGTGGGGTGTCATGGGTTTTGGAAAATTATCACAATATACCTTTAAGCAGCAAGGGTAGGGTTATCCCCCTGAAAAGAAACAAACGGACAGTCCAAGTAATGTATTTTTAGACACACACAGGAGATTATTCGGAGAAGGGACAGCTTGTTACCTTACTGAGTCTGTCACCAGTTTATGGACCGCATATCCATAGTCACTTGTCAATTATACTTATACTTGGCCACCCCAATTTACTGAAGTAAAGGGAGTATTTGGTTTTGGTTATCCGGTACCCTGTCTGTATTATAGAAAGCCACTGGGGGTGGGTTATCCAGGCTGTGATAACAAAACTTATTATGTGCCCCTCCACCCCGCTCCCTGTCGTTGCTCCCCCGGGGCACCACCCCGTTCCCTCCTGCATCACCGCTCTGCTCCCCTCCCCACTCGCCACCCTGCTCTCGCCTCCCAGCTGCTCCTCCCTCCCACTGGAAACATAGGGCTGTGTCCGCGAGGCGGGGAGCTGTGACCTAACCTGACCTGGTCAGAGCCGGTCGCTCCACCCTCCGCGTGGCCCATCCTTGGTGTGCCCGGTCTCCGCTTGCTGCCGCCGTCGCTGCCCGTTGTGCCTCTGTTGTGCCCCTGACCCTGACCCCTGTGATCTCGCCTGACCGTATTGTATCTGGTTTTGCCAGTTTTGCATGTTGTGCCTATAATTTTGTAATTTTGTATTTCTGACCGTATTTGTATCTGAACCTGTTGTGCCATTGTATTTTGTTGTGTTCTCTACCCACGGTTGTGCCCCTCCACCCCGCTCCCTGCCCCTGCTCCCCCGCCGCCCCACCCCCGTTCCCTCCTGCATCACCACTCTGCTCCCCTCCCCACTCGCCACCCCGCTCCCGCCTGCCAGCTGCTCCTCCCTCCCACTGGAACCATAGGGCTGTGTCCGCGAGGCGGGGAGCTGTGACCTGACCTGACCTGGTCAGAGCCGGACGCTCCACCCGCAGCGTGGCCCATCCTTGGTGTGCCCGGTCTCCGCTTGCTGCCGCTGCCGCTGCCCGTTGTGCCTCTGTTGTGCCCCTGACCCTGACCCCTGTGATCTCGCCTGACCGTATTGTATCTGGTTTTGCCCGTTTTGCATGTTGTGCCTATAATTTTGTAATTTTGTATTTCTGACCGTATTTGTATCTGCCCCTGTTGTGCCATTGTATTTTGTTGTGTTCTCTACCCACGGCTGTGCCCCTCCACCCCGCTCCCTGCCGCTGCTCCCCCACCCTGTTCCCTCCTGCATAACCGCTCTGCTCCCCTCCGCACTCGCCACCCCGCTACCGCCTCCTCGCCCCCCCCACTCTCCATTTATGGCAGAGTCCACATGTACACGCAGCGTTCACGCACAGCGGAAGCGCCGATTGTGCGCCGAAGGCGCGCCAAAGGCAAGCCCGTCTGCACCAGTCCGCGCCTGGCCCTCGCCCAGCGCCAGACCCCCTGGCCCCCGCAGATGCCATCCCACCCGCCGGACATATGATGCCGCCACCCTCAACGCACTCAACACTGGCCGGATCCCCGGCTGCCACCGAGCCACCCCAGAACGTACCCACGGACCCTTCACCTGCCAATCCTGCAAGTTCTCCTGCATCCGGACCTGCACCACACCTGCACCCGTCAAGCCGAGCACCAAGAGCAACCACCTGAAGTGCATCCTGCTCAACACCCGCTCCGTCCACAGACACGCCGTGGAACTATGAAACCTGCTCGACACCTCATCTCCAGACGTCGCCTTCCTCACGGAAACCGGGATGAACGCCTCCTCAGCGCCCGACATCGCCATCGCCATCCCGGACGGATACAAGATCATCCGGAGGGACCGCGTCAACCAGACAGGAGGAGGCATCGCCATCGTCCACAAGAACACCATCCGCATCACGACCAACGCCGACGACACCCTCGCAGCCGCCGAACATCTTCACTTCCAGATACACACCGACCCCAAGACCACACTAAGAGGCACCCTAACCTACAGACCCCCAGGACCTCGCACACAATTTAGCAAAGACATCGCAGACTTCATCAGCCCACACGCCCTCGCATCCTCCGACTACATCCTCCATGGGGACCTCAATTTCCACCTGGAGAACAACGACAACAACACCACCACCCTGCTGGACAATCTCGCCAACCTCGGACTCAAGCAACTGGTGAACACCCCCACCCACTACGCCGGACACACGCTCGACCCAATCTTCTCCTCCAGCAAGTACATCTCCTTCAGCCACTCCACCGGACTCCACTAGACAGACCACAGCTGCGTCCACTTCAGCTTCAGAAGGACCACGACTCACCACCACCCGCAACAGGCCCCCCGCAGGAGCTGGAACAAGATCACCACCAACCAGCTCGTCACATCACTGAGCCAGAACCCTCCCGCCAGATCAACGGACCCCAACCAAGCAGCCAACAACCTCACACATTGGATCACCAACTGCGCTGACGACCTCGCATCCCTGAAAAAACATTCCAGCAGGCCCAGAAGCAAGATATCCCCCTGGTTCAACGACAACCTCAAAAACTCTAAGAAGAACTACAGCACCCTCGAGAAAGCCTGGCAGCATTCAAGGATCGACTAGACAACAACGCACACAACAGCAAGGAACTCTTCAACATCGTCAAAGAGCTCTCCAACCCCAGCGCCGGAAACAACGACATCACTCCCTCACAAGACCTCTGCGACTCACTCGCCTCGTTCTTCCACAGCAAGATCGCAGACATACACAACAGCTTCGGCGAACAGACCACGCACCCAACCACGGAACCAACGCCCCCCACCACCACCCTCAGCACCTGGATCCCGGTCAGCACCGAAGACACCATCCGCACGATGAACACCATTCACTCCGGATCACCAACCGACCCATGCCCCCACCACGTCTTCAACAAGGCCGACTCCGTCATCGCACCCCAACTCCGGGACATCATCAACTGCTCCTTCACCACCGCCACCTTCCCGGAGAGCTGGAAGCATGCCGAACTCAGTGCCCTCCTGAAGAAACCATCAGCAGACCCCACCGACCTCAAGAACTACCGCCCCATCTCGCTCCTCCCATTTCCTTGCCAAAGTCATCGAGAAGACCATCAACAAACAGCTTGCCGCCTTCCTCGAGACGAATGGATCCATCGACCACTCACAGTCCGGCTTCCAAGCCAACCACAGCACCGAGACCGCCCTCATCACAGCCACTGACGACATCCAAACCCTGCTCGACAACGGGGAAACAGCGGCCCTCATCCTCCTGGACCTCTCCGCAGCATTCGACACTGTCTGCCACCGCACCCTAGTGCAGCGCCTCAGCAACATCGGAATCCAAGAGAAGGCACTGGAGTGGATCATCTCGTTCCTCGCCGGAAGAACCCAGAGACTCCGCCTCCCCCGTTCAGATCCGAGGCCACCGAAGTCATCTGCGGCGTACCACGAGGATCATCACTCAGCCCCACCCTCTTCAACGTCTACATGAGCCCCCTCGCAGCCATCGCACGCCAACACAACCTCAACATCATCTCCTACGCCGACGACACCCAGCGGATCCTCTCCCTCACAAACAACCCCGCCACTGCCAGAACCAACCTACACGAAGAGATGAAAAACGTAGCCGAGTGGATGAGGAACAGCCACCTGAAACTGAACTCAGACAAGACGGAAGTCCTCATCCTTGGATCATCACTCTCTGCCTGGGATGACTCCTGGTGGCCCCCTGCCCTGGACAGCGCACCCAAACCAACGGACCACGCATGCAACCTGGGCTTCATCCTGGACTCCTCCCTCTCGATGACCAGACAGGTCAACGCCGTCTCATCATCGTGTTTCAACATCCTACGCATGCTCCGAAAGATCTTCCGATGGATCCCCACCGAAACCAGGAAGACGGTCACCCAGGCACTCGTCACCAGCTGACTGGACTATGGAAACACCCTCTACACCGGAAACACAGCCAAACTGCAGAAAAGACTCCAACGCACCCAGAACGTCTCCGCACGACTCATCCTGGACATCCCCCGACACAGCCACATCTCCGGACACCTGAGAGACCTGCACTGGCTCCCCGTCAGCAAGAGAATCACGTTCCGTCTTCTCACCCACGCACACAAGGCCCTCCACGACTCAGGCCCCAGGTACCTCAACAAACGCCTGACCTTCTACACTCCCACCCGCCAGCTACGATCGACCAGCCACACCCTTGCCGCTGTTCCACGCATTCGAAGAGCCACCATAGGAGGAAGATCCTTCTCCTACCTGGCAGCCAAGACTTGGAACTCCCTCCCCATCCACCTCCGTCTCACCCAGGACCACCTCTCCTTCAGGAAGCAACTCAAGACCTGGCTGTTCGAGCAGTAGTGGACCCCTCTCCCCCAAGCGCCTTGAGACCCTCCGTGTGAGTAGCGCGCTATACAAATTTCCTGATTGATTGATTGATTGATTGACTTATTGTATATATGGAGAAGCAGAATGTCACATTGGTGGGTTGGCATTACAAAGATCTGATAGTCACCCGAGAGGCTGGTTATTATCCTGCTTGCTGCCCCATTCTGACTAGCACTGACACTTCTTTGTATATCAACTGTTCTGAAATAGTGCTGTTCAAAAATACAATGCCTTTGGTGAATCATAAAGATCCGAGTACTTTTCGAATGAACACTAAATATGCTACAGGAGAATATGAAGGACCGATTTATGCACACCCAGGGTTTTACTTTTTGTCTAACGGTACATATTCCAACGTCCATAACGGTACAGATGATGTAGCTCTTGGAATTGTATTGCCTTTGGGTGTACCCTGTAAATATACTAAGCCTAATGTATGTTGGGTTAAAAGAACTTTGATTAAAGAATTCTGGGGCATATTATCAAGGTAGGCGAAATGAAATTATCGCTGCTTTTGCGGCCTTTTTCGGCCACAGAGCGCCTAATAATTTCATCGCCCTATTAGCAAGCTATCGCTAACATCAGTTAGCGACAGCTTTTAGGTGATAGCGAGCGGTTTGGTGCCCGCTTTGCATGTCAGCGATATTTATCGCTAATGACATGCAAAGTGGGCGTAACCAACCAGTTAGCAACTATAAGCAGTCGCTAACGTCGCTATCGCCTACTAGCAAGGCAGGCGTAGCGATAAAAAAATTCATGCTAAGCGTGAATATTACTGAAAACTAAAGCCTGCTCAGTCCAGTTCTTAACCTGTATATCCAATTCGAGGTGGATATTCAGGTTAAGACCCTATTGGCGATGATGCGTGAATATCGCTGGTTTTCCAGTGATATTCACGCATTTCTCCGCTATCGCCGGATATTTTATCGCATTGGAGATAAACGTTGCTAATAGCACGTTATCTCTGCTATAAAATCCGGCGATGCTTGGCGATAAAACATTTTTTGCTAAGCTTCTTTAGCGATAAATATCGCTAGTTGTTGACAATATGCCCTTCTGTGAGGGAGTGACTGATATAGAGGTCAATAATTATAGCAATGAGACTACTTTTGGATGCATTCTTTCTTCCATATTTACATTTGGTGGTACTGCCATGGCCAGGGGTGAAAATGCCAGAGAATATTTTGGATGTAAGCTGCAAATTTTGTCTAATACCACAGTAGCAGCTTTGCGTGATATCACCACCCAATTGGGGAATATGTGAATATATTCGGAACAGACCAGGTATGCAGTGGACTTTATTCTAGCTAAGAGTGGTGGTGTATGAATGGTACTAGGTTATCAGTGTGTAGTCGGGATCAAGAATATGGAAAAGAATATCATCAAACATATATTAGACATTCTAGAAAATGTCAAGGAAATGGAAAATGGGAATTGGAGTTGGTCTCTGTTTGGCAGCTTGGGCAGGATTCTTGAAAACGTGAATTATCTTATTGTGGTATTGGTCCTTTGCTGTGCCCTTGTCCAGGGCCTTCCTTTCTGTTGTTCCGATTGCACCACTATTCTCACCCCTAAAAGGAAAATATAGATTCATTAAATTAATGCTGCCATTATAATCCAGAAGGAAATTGAGGATATGATGAACATCGATGAGGGGATTTTTGATAATTCTTCCCTCCTCACTGTTTCATTTCATGATGTTGACAATATGGAGTGCTCATAACTGTTATTAATGTGATTTTTACTATAATTTGCAGTTCTATATTCCTTGTTGCTGTTAGAAAAAGGGCGTGTATTGGAAAAGAAATGCTTATGTTACGTATTGCTCTGTGTAAATTAGCATTCGCTGTGCCATTTTCTTTGCAGGCGCCATTTTAGGCTGTTCCAGTTCAATTTCGAGAAATGCCCTCCTGTAAGTTTTGATTCTTCCTCTGTGTTCTCTTTTACTAATAAGCATGCCATTCATATTAGCACATAGCTTACCTGCTAGATAGAGGCCTTCTCCCCTTGTCTGGTGGCAGGCTCCTGAGGGAACGACCTTGCATTACAAAACTTTGTATAAGAAAGAAGCGCTGAAACTATTTTTTCTGCATGTTACGGTTTTAGATGTATCTGCTTTGAAAATTCCACTGTGGTTGTGTTTTAGCCCAGTTATGAAACTTAGATAATGTATCTTTATGCTTGTCGATTTCAGTTCTCTTTGCAGCACTCCTAGCGACTGGGCAGACCGGACTCCGCTTTGAGCGTATACCTATAAATAGTTATTGGTTTGTATTCTCTACTGTCTCACCAATTCTTCATTTGGTATGAAAGGCTGTGAGGTGGTCATTAGTGACCTGGGAGGCCCTAAACGGGTGACTTCCTTCATAGTGGACAGGCCAACGTACACTTTTTGGCCAAACACTATAGCCTTAAATTCCAAATATAAAACAAAACAATATTTAATATAACATAATAAAACATAACAGGTTACAGACAAGGGGTTTTGCTGGAAGGGATGCCCAAGAAAAGGGAAAATCTTTGATAGTGCCACTTGGCGACATGTACATACTACTCTAGTAATTATGACCGGCTCATACCGATATCATACAGACATGAGCTGTTCTTTAGGTACACTGGTTTAAATCTTGCTGTGTGTTCCACATTCAGGTGTTTCATGTTATTTTTATGTTATGTTTATGGTATTTTTATAACATAAAACTGACTGCAAGACTAAATAGAATTAATAGAAATTATGGGACTACATACATTTTTAGAGGTCAGTGATGTTTACATAGAAAGCTAAAGGTTTAAGATTAATTGTTTTGGAGTTTCAAGGTCATTTACGTAGGTAGTTCTTACAAATTTGTGTAATACATTTTTTAATATCATAAAGCTGAGTGTACCAAAAACCTGATGCATATAGACAGAACTAATCATTAGCAGATGGGGTATCTTTTAAACAGATTACTGCTAGATTATTCTACGCTGGAACGAATATCTTCCTTGATCCTACTCTTGACTAGATATGCATCGCTGTAATCCAGCTCAAGGGAGAAGAAAGTAGGACTGGACTGGTCGTACCGGGCATCAGGCGTTTCCCCTGGAGGCTTCACATTTGCACATCACCCCCCACCCCCTCCATCCCCCAAACTCCCCTTGTAGTAGTCAGGCTTGCTCACTATGCACTGTGTGGGGGCTAGTCCAACAAAATTGCCAGGGCTGCTCTAGGTTCCCAGTCCATTCCTGGAAGAGAGCATGGACCTTCAAGTGAATATAACTCCCACTCCTGTAAGGAGGGACATTACTACAGAATCATGATCAAAAATAGGGCATGTTTGTGTCTATTCCATATGTTCATGGGGTATTTGGACAGTGCACTTGGTATTATATATGTAGAACGGGCTGCAAATTGCCATCTGTAATATGAAGCTGTTATAGGTTTTGGAAAATCTAATGCACAATATGGGTTGAGAGTGTCTGTGTATATGTTTCATAATCTGACCACAGCCAGATATAGTACATGGAACATCATTGCATTGGTTGCAAAGCAATTTCAATGAAGAAACAAGCTCTCAATTAAGCAGTCTCAGTTTTATTTCGGAATGGTAGCATACAAAATGTTGTTCACATGCTTGAATATCGTTAGTTTATAAAATACAAATAGACACGGATTTGGTGACAAGGAGAGAATGGATTCACAAAAAGAGTAGGTAACGGGAATGGATTAAGTCACCACAATGCCAGGGGGTAGTGTTACTAAATGCATGCACCATTTGACCCCATGTGGCATCACATGGGTAACCTCGTGACTCACATTGAGACCCTCAACACACTCCTATCTCTGCTTAGGACCACAGTTAGCATAAAGATTGAACATTGCAGACTGCAAAACATGCCTTTTAGAGCCTTGTTTACTTTCTTTTCCTGACACTGCATTCATGACTCCTGAAAAATAGCCAGGACTGCACTAGTGGTATCAAAGATCAGGTCACTTGTAGTAGCACCAACTTGTACTATGTACTAAAGCAATAGTCTTTTTAAGATCAATGATCTTACAAGATCTCCGCCTCATGCGCATCCCAGGTTTTCCAAAGTCCAACAGGGAGGTAGATCCTTCACAGAATCGACCATAAAAATGTGGAACTCCCTGCCTACCATACTCCACATGGCTGAGTCTGAACACCATTTCAGGAAAGAATATAAAAAACCTGGCTCTTTGGTCAAAACTATATTTGACTGTCTGGTCCTGTACTTAGTCTCTGCTTTAAGCATTGAGATGCTTCTTATGAAGCAGCTGAGCACTTTACAAATCCCAGTGATTGACTGATTGATCAACACATGGTACAACTTCTTGGAATGGGATTGGTGGTCTTTGGCTGGGTCCCATCTAGTTTGCAAATTCAGTTTCCCATGAATGTTGAATCTGGCCAACTGATCATCTGTGACTTTCCTTCAGAAATGTTATATTCTGGTGGATCCACCCATAGGTATTCAAATATATTCTTCCATGAGATGTGTTTTACCACCTCTACGTTCAGTTACAAAATATCTATGTGGAGATTGGACCACAATATTTTTTTGTTTTTGACACTGAGAGTGAGAATAAATGGCTATGATACAGGGAGATGTATATTCCTCCCTTCTTCCTTGATTTGAAATTACAATGCATATGTAATGCAAGTGGTCTCAGCTGGCCTACTTCACGATTGTCTTCAAGCATGCCTGATTGAGTAGCATTGTAAATTGCCTGCAGCATTTTCCAACACCTTCTCTCTTCCAGGTCCAGTTTTTGATTGACAAACAGCAAACCTTTGTCCATGAGACTTTTCGAATGAAGTTGGTCGTTTATGCCCCGTAGTTGACCCCAAATCTTATTACCCCACACTGGGGTGACATTGCCTTCTTTTTAAGCTGTTGGGATTTGATTACTCCAGCCTATTGAAAAATAAATTGTCAGACAAGGTGTTTGAAATACTACTCCTTAAGGATAAAACGTTTTCTTCTTTGCGACATAGGTAGTAGAATCTTAGTACAAAATTAAGGTTTGCCATTTGTTTCTTATAATACTCACGTCCCTGCAAAATAATTCAGTTGTGAAGGTATGATGGAGAAGCTTTTGTGTAGTCAAGAGAAGGGCCTTGTCTGCACGGGAGCACTTTTCCAATGACTATGCGTGGTGCGTGCGCCGACATGTTTCGGAGATCAACTCCTTCTTCAGGACGGGGTGCACAAATCCCCACCTTACTCACGTTTCTCTATGTAAAAAATATGGTTTTATTTACACTTTTCTGTAAATAAAACCATGTTTTTTACATAGAGAAACGTGAGTAAGGTGAGGATTTGTGCACCCCGTCCCGAAGAAGGAGTTGATCTCCGAAATATGTCGACGCACCCAAGAGGTGATGTACATAACGTTACATAAACCCCTCAAATTTCACCTTTTTAACAGTATCAGCCTGGGGGCCCATTAACATTTTTTTTTAATTCACCCCATGAGCCAGGTACTTTTTTAATCACTCGCTTATAACCCCACCCCCCGCTCACATTCAACCCTCACACGCAGCACGCATATTCATTGGAAAAGTGCTCCCGCGGAGCCGTAGGTAGTAGCACGCCGCATCCCTTAGAGGGGTGCGAAGACCCCAATGATGAAGCATGATACCAAGGGTCCTTTTGGTGAGTGAGGTGTATTTTAAAAACACTCTGTGCTCCCCACCATTGTAGGGAACACTTGGCACTTTTTGGTGGATTCTTGTTGTTTTTACAGCTTCAGCATTTCTACTCCACTCTGTCTGAATGTGTGTGCTGGTAGAACCCTTGACCTTTAAGGGGCAATCTGGTGTAATTCCTGAAAAGATTCCCGGACCCATTTAAGAGACCAGAAACTGGCCCAGTGTGATGACGTATTGAGTAGTAGTACTACAAAAGCTAATTTTGTCATGAGATTAAAGAGTCTCACCAGCTGGCCATCAGGGGGGTTCACCACCAAATCTATTCCGTGGGTGATGGCAATGTGTAGACTGCACTTAGAATGGTCTAAAAAATGCCAGGCCTTAGATGAAGGAAGCAGTTCTGTGGCACACTAACGGGGATATTTACAATAAAATGTCAGAGTGGAGTGTTACTCCAAAATTGGTAACGCCGTGCTCTGATGTTTTTCAACAACATAGATGCACCGCATTCACAAAAATATGTTGCACCCCTGCATTTCCCCTAGCTCTGGCCCTAAAAGAGCTGTGTAGTGCTAGTGCAGGCATCCTTGTGCCATGTTGTAAGGGTGTCTGTGCTGCAGGGGTGATTGGTTATGTGCAGGAAGGGACACCTTCCTGCACATAAACAATCTTTAAAGGCGATTTGCTGCTTCTTTGGGCGCTGTAGAATGCAGCACACATAGAAAGAGCAAAATAGGAGGATATATTAATAATTTCTTCTCGTATCGCCATCCTAAGACCAAGTTTTACCTTAGTTTTTGCGCTGCCCCAGCCTAGTAAATATGGAGCTGTGCCAAAAAGCAAAAGGTGTTGCGGCGAAACGCCTGCTACAACACCCATTACACCCCCATTTCATGCTGAGTGAAGTGTGAAAATGGGCCTTATTTACAAGGCAGCATTAAGCCATGTTAAGTGACTTAACACCAGTTCATAAATAAATATATATATTTTATTTTTATTCGAAAATTGAAATGAGATCATTGCAAAACGACCTCACCTTCAGGAAAAAACTCAAAACCTGGCTGTTTCCCCAACTTCATTATTGGGCTCCACTCTCACTACAGCACTCACCATTGTGGGGAAGCCTCCTGGCAGCCATACGCTCTACAAATCATAAATAAATACAAGGAGAAGGGGCCACCAGAACGTCACGTGAAAATATGCCCCTAAGTTACAATAACTGTGTCCTCATACATCTCCAATTTTCTTTTAATGAACCCCATCCATATCAGACAACACCCATACACATAATCATCCAACACACTTGCTGTATTTGCTTATTACAGTAAGTATCATATTTGATTCCTGTGCATGCAGTATGCTGGAATCTGTTACTAAACCTGAGCAATAGATCATTTTTATAACCAGTGCATATTGTGGGATACTAATAAGACTGTATAACTACAGCTTTTTTATTTGTCTCAATATCACAATCATAGTATGAAAAGTGTAAGAAACCAAGCTAACTGGATTTTCGGTCTGCATTACAGCAGTAATCTATGATGTGAACTGGTAAATGGTCAAAATATCGATTCCAAAATATAGACAAACCAAAATATCGAGTCCAAAATATAGAATGTACAAAATATCGAATGGACAGAATATAGACATCAAAAATATCGTTTTGAAGGTAAGTAATGTAATATCAATTTTAAAAATATAGACAGTCAAAATATCGAAGTACATAATATAGTTTATTAAAAATATCGAATTTTTAATAATATCGAATTTTTTAAGTGTTTTTTATGTTAGTATATGTGTGAATAGTGTATATATTTTTGTAATTTATTTTAAGTAATTAATTTTATGTTATTTAATTATTGTGTAATTTAATTCTGTAGCGGGTTGTGGGTTTATAGGGGAATAGGGTGGGAAGTAATTTAATTATAATTAATTAAATATGTTAATTAATTAATTGGTATTTATTTTGATTCAATTGTTAATTAATTTTTAATTGGTAATTAATTAATTCTTAATTGGTAATTATTTTTTATTAATTTATTAATTGATAATTATGTGAATGAAATTAATTTATTTTCTATAGCGGGTTGTGGGTTTATAGGGGAATAGGGTGGGAAGTAATTTAATTATAATTAATTAAATATGTTAAATAATTAATTGGTATTTATTTTGATTCAATTGTTAATTAATTTTTAATTGGTAATTAATTAATTCTCAAATGATTATTTTTTATTAATTGATTAATTGATAATCATGTGAATCATTTTAATTTATTTTCTGTAGCGGGTTGTAGGTTTATAGGGGAATAGGGTGGGAAGGAATATAATTATAATTAATTAAATATATTAATTAATTTATTGGTATTTATTTAGAACAAATTGTTAATTAATTTTTAATTGATAATTAATTAATTCTTATTTGATAATTAATTTTTATTAATTGATTAATTGATAATTATGTGAATTTTATTAATTTATTTTTACTAGAGTGGGAATAGTAATATTTACCCCTATGCTATCCAACGCTTTCCCTACTGTTGCACTCTCTGGAGTAGGAATAGTAATTTTTACCCCTACGCTATCCAACGCTTTCCCTACTGTTGCACTCTCTGGAGTGGAAATAGTAATTTTTACCCCTACGCTATCCAACGCTTTCCCTACTGTTGCACTCTCTGGAGTGGGAATAGTCAATTTTACCCCTACGCTATCCAACGCTTTCCCTACTGTTGCACTCTCTGGAGTGGGAATAGTAATTTTTACCCCAACGCTATCCAACGCTTTCCCTACTGTTGCACTCTCTGGAGTGGGAATAGTAATTTTTACCCCTACGCTATCCAACGCTTTTTCTACTGTTGCATTCTCTGGAGTGGGAATAGTACATTTTACCGCTACGCTATCCAACGCTTTCCCTACTGTTGCACTCTCTGGAGTGGGAATAGTAATTTTTACCCCTACGCTATCCAACGCTTTCCCTACTGTTGCACTCTATGGAGTGGGAATAGTAATTTTTACCCCAACGCTATCCTACGCTTTCCCTACTGTTGCACTCTCTGGAGTGGGAATAGTAATTTTTACCCCTGCGCTATCCAACGCTTTCCCTACTGTATCACTCTCTGGAGTGGGAATAGTAATTTTCACCCCTGCGCTATCCAACGCTTTCCCTACTGTTGCACTCTCTGGAGTGGGAATAGTAATTTTTATCCCTACGCTATCCAACGCTTTCCCTACTGTATCACTCTCTGGAGTGGGAATAGTACTTTTTACCCCTACGCTATCCAACGTTTTCCCTACTGTTGCACTCTCTGGAGTGGGAATAGTATTTTTTACCCCTTCGCTATCCAACGCTTTCCCTACTGTTGCACTCTCTGGATTGGGAATAGTAATTTTTACTCCTAGGCTATCCAACGCTTTCCCTACTTTTGCACTCTCTGGAGTGGGAATAGTAATTTTTACCCCTACGCTATCCATTGCTTTCCCTACTGTTGCACTCTTTGGAGTGGGAATAGTAATTTTTACCCCTACGCTATCCAACGCTTTCCCTACTGTATCACTCTCTGGAGTGGGAATAGTAATTTTTACTCCTACGCTATCCAACGCTTTCCCTACTGTTGCACTCTCTGGAGTGGGAATAGTAATTTTTACCCCTATGCTATCCAACGCTTTCCCTACTGTTGCACTCTCTGGAGTGGGAATAGTAATTTTTACCCCTACGCTATCCAACGCTTTCCCTACTGTTGCACTCTTTGTAGAGGGAATAGTAATTTTTACCCCTACGCTATCCAACGCTTTCCCTACTGTTGCACTTCCAGCAGTGGGAATAGTAATTTTGACACCTCCGCTATCCTACGGTAATAATATTGTGTATTTCTTATTAATATTATGTTAAGATATATATATGTTTTAACTGATATGATTGTATTTTTTATTTTTATAAGTTAAATTAGTTATTTAATAATTTTAAGGTAATTTAAGTATTTTTAAGTATATTTTAGCTATTTATTTTTTATATTTTTTTAATTTTACATTAATTTTAAGAAATTCGATATTTTGGTACTTACCTGTTTGGAGATAGGAATTCGATATTTTGTCTGTCGATATTTTGGAATCTATATTTTGGGTAGTCTATATTTTGTCCCTTGATATTTAGTCAGTGATCCCTGTTCACCAAAAGTTTGGTTCATGGCATTATGTGAGCACTGACGCAGTATTTAGGTGCACAAAAATTACATTTGTGGTCAAACGTGGCAGTTGGTAATTTAACCCCCTCTGCGCTCATGACAAAGCCAGCTCGTCATGGGCGTTACCTGCGCTACGCGGATGACGAGCTGGCTTTGTCATAAACAGCGCGATTTTCAAATTTCAGCGCACAGTGGGAAAACCCTCTAGCGCGCATGCGGTTAATGTTAGAGATGGAAACATGGGTGTACCCAAAGAAGAGGAGGGGTATATTGTAGCCATTCAAAATTTAGTGAACATTACATTTTTAATTCAATTCAATTTCCGTCTTTATGAACATTCACAAAGAAGTAACAAAAGTATTCACCAGCCTCCTGATGGTCTTTGACAACTCATTTGCAAGCCTATACTTGGGAACACATTATGAGTGACCTCCTAAATCCGATGGGGCTAGTAACTGTAGTTACTGTTCCCATTGGAAATATATGCTTTTTTACATTCACATATAGATTTCAGCTGCAGAAAACAGTCACACTCTGTGCGGATTACCAGAGATCAAACTCCAAATTTCTGATTCCTCAGGTAATTTCTCATTTGTTAGTGGATCCTCAGGCTCCATCTCACAATGAGCCGGATACAGAGATGTTTTAAAGCATGGGCAAAGTGCACTCAGGCCTAGGGCTCCATCCTTTCAGGGGGGCACCGGACAAAGCCAACTATGTTCAGCAGAGAGTCTAGCCCTGATTACCTTGAATAATTGTTAAACAGATTGTTTTAAATACAGTCTTCCTTCCTTTAATTTGTTTTTAGTGTGGGTGAAGTGTGAGAGTGTATTACAGACATTTTGCAGAGAAATGTGTTTGTTTCAAGCAACCCAGGGGATACCGGACTACCAAGTGGATCTGGGAGTGGGGAAAATCCAGTCCATTTTGTAAGCCACTTATAATAAGGATCTTAGGGGCATATTTACAAGCGCCTATCACCACAGGAACGTCACTTTGTACGACGTTCCTGTGGCGATAGGGGCTTCGGCTTATTTACAAGGCAGATTTAAGCCACTTAGCGTGGCTTAACTCTGCCTTGTAAATAAGGCTATGCTTAGCGTGAAATATGAGGGCAATAGGCGTTGCTATGGATGTTCCCCTGCAACACCCATTGATTCTAACGCTGCCCCCTATTGACAAGGGAGGAGTAAATAGGAGGCAGAGCCAGAATTAAGACCAGGGAAAACGTGGTCTTACCCTGGGGTAGCGAGAAGAAATTTTTAATTTTTTCTAGTTT
Source organism: Lissotriton helveticus (assembly GCF_964261635.1). Classification (NCBI taxonomy): domain Eukaryota; kingdom Metazoa; phylum Chordata; class Amphibia; order Caudata; family Salamandridae; genus Lissotriton; species Lissotriton helveticus. The sequence continues at coordinate 1,280,431,885 of NC_136069.1, forward strand.
TTGCTGTTTTTCTGTGTGCTGAGTTTTGCATACGCATGAAAACAGCAAAAGCAAATGATTGTTTATGTACAGGAAGAGCACATAGACAATAATTTTACATTAATGCCGTTTTGTAACTTCTGTGTTTGCTGCATTAACGAGCATACATCGAACAAAACGGCATTTAAAGATGGTTTATGTGCAGGAAGGGGTACCTTCCTGCACACAAACAATATTCCAGTGCATGCAGACACCTATGCACTATGTTACAAGGGTGCCTGCATTAGCGCTAGGCTGCTAAGTGTAGCGCCAGGGCCGGGGGAAACGCAGGGCTGCACCATATTCTTGTAAATATGGTGCAGCCCTGTGTTTCTGAAGTGGCGGATGGAGGTGTTACACCAGGAAGGCTAATGCCTCACTCCGCCACTTCCCTTGTAAATATGCCCCTTAGGGGCCCATTATGATGTCGGGCGGATTGCCCCCGCCAGGCTGGCGGTAGCCACCGCCAGCCTGGCGGGGGCAATCCGCCCGACTTCTACACTCGTTTTCCCCCCTGCCATATTAGTATGGCGGGGGACCTCGGCGCACGGAAAGACCGTCCGCCGCTTTTCCGCCCCGGTCGCCTTGCGGCCGGGGCGGAAAAGGAATAATATGGTGGCGGTGTCTATCAGACACCGCCAGCCATATTATGATGGGCGTCTGTAGGTGATGCAGCCACGCAAAGGCATGCTGTCTTCACACTGGGGGCCCCCTGCGGACCCCCAGAGTGAAGGAGAGGTGGGGGTGCACACGGGGGGTACCTGTGGTACCCCCATTCATTTGCATTAACAAAGCGGCAGGCACCGCGCGGTTCCTGCCGCTTTGTTTATGCAAATGCATTTTTAGCATTGTGGCGGGCGGTGAAGAGAGCACCGCCTGCCACAATGCTAAAAATGCAGGATGTGCCCGCCACTGTGGCGGGCACATCCTAATACCCCCCACGGGACCCCCACCCTTATAGCGGGCGGACCCGAATTCCGACAGGTTGGCGGACGGACAAAGTCCGCCTGTCATCCTAATGAGCCCCTTAGTGTCCAAAAAGACCGCAGTTAAACAGACAAATTGGACGTACAAAACAGCAGGATTATACCCATTATTTCAAAAAGTGCTGCCTAATGAAATTTCCTCCAGGGAAAACCGTTTTGTAGGACAGAAAAAGACAAGTTAACATTCATTTTTGAATTAACACTATTTGTAAACCAAGAATTTTCAGCCGGTTAAAAATGTGAAGCTTAAAAGTTAGGTTCACTGTTGGCGAATTTTTGAAGATTTCCATGGGCACCCCAGAGAATTTCGTGAAACCCGTAGGGGTAATTTTGCCAATCATAAATTTTATATTTTTGTGAATCACCCCAAGCTGTCAGTTTACATGTTGCGCATTTACTTTTCGGCCCAATTGTACACAGTCCTGTCTCGCTGAACGGTTCACTTGAAGAGCAACATGTTTACTTGCCTCACATTCATTCATAATGCGTCACTTAATTCAATCTAAAATGTTATTTGTCAACTTTACTATATAGTCTACATGCAAATAATTTTATTTAATCTCAACATCTACAAAAAAGAAAACTTTAATTTCTTTTGGACACTGTGTCCTAAAATGGTCATATCTAATACATGCACACTGATATGTCAAAGAATTAATTTGAGAATTCAGAAATCTTTTGTCCCTTTCCTTAATCATGCTAAATGTCACATTTCTCTCTTTTCATAACAGAAGGTGCTCAGGATCTTTTATTCATGTATTATGAAATATAAAAAGCTTTATCTACACCATTTAAATAAAAAAAGAAAAAAAAGACCAGCTTAATTTTTAGATGAACTGTTGCAGATGCTTAAATCCATTAGAAAACCTTAAAGCCAACCACAGCTGTAACTGCAATGATAAGAACCAGAATTTAATTTCGAAGGAACATGAATTTTCTCACAAAGCATGAAGGTATAATTTAACGTACACATTTTATAAATGGCTCTACCAAATCAGTCCATCGGCCAAAGAGGGATATTAAATGGTGCTGGACAATTATGCAAATAGGAAAGTTCAATTCATGCTCTCCAGTGAACAAAGTCACAGCCTTCATGCTACAGATACATTTGCTGGAATGTGATATAAAAGACATGAATTCTTAGAGTAGTGAACAAAATTAGTTTGTGCACTCTCACATGACTCATTCCCATCTGCATAATCTCATCCAGCCACCGTGCAAAGCCTGGCAAGTGGCTACTCTCTGTGTCTGTGCACAGGTTGTTCTTGTTATATAGGTTTAGGACCTTATGTATGTTACACGATAAGAACAAATAACAACAGGTCATCACTATCTAGTTATAAGGATCGATTTAAATACAGGCAGTCGGACTGTCCTCCACCAAGCGATGAAGTACTTTACTTCATCACAGTGGTGAGCGTCCTGACAGCCAAATTTAGAAATGTCTGTCTGTCTGACAGACATTTCTAGCATTCACAGGAAGGCGGTTCCTGTGAATGCATTGTAACTTTGACGTATGGCTCCGTGAAACATGATGGAGACGAATGAGAAAGTGACAAGGTTTTCTTTAGTCTCAAAAACAAAATTGCAAAGTGGGATTTTGTTTTAGAAAATAAAAAAAAGCAATTTCCTTTTTTTAAAGTTTATAATGCCTCTTACTGCCAGAGTGTAACTAGCGGTGACGGGCAGTACAAAATGGTTGTGTGTCTGCATATCTAAATTGAGCAGGCAAACATATAGCCAGTACTTCGATAGCCCTCACTACATCCGGCCAATGGAGAAGTCACCAAGCTATGTTCCGCCCACTTTTAAATTTACTGGGTGTACCATTATGTTGTTGGGAGGGGTACGTCAACAGTAACAGCGATGGAGCACCCTTTCCGCCTCCACATAAATCAGGCCCATAGTTAGGCTAGTCTTTCCATAGGAAGAGTGTTTTTTGTTTCACTAATAACTTTGACAACAATTGATAAATTCACCCACCTCAGCTCCTTCATGAAAGGTTTCAAGGTGATCCATCAAGCAGAAGCTTACAAAAAAAAGGGGGGTGGGGGGTTGGGGGAGTGTCCCACGACATGATTTTCCCATAGGAAATTTTTGGAAGTGATACCCAAAAAACACCACATTTGGCATAAAGTGAAAACCTTACCAGAATGCATGATTTGTGTGATTTGGTGTGAATCTGTTGAGCAATTTTGATAACATTGCATTTAAAGAAGTGCTCGGCTGGGCTTGAAAGGGTTAAAAAAAATAGGGACTGTTCGGCCCACAGGAGTCATGCAGATAGAGCAATCTGATTAGCCAAATGAGTTGGTTTCCCATCAATCATCTCAGTCTCAAATGAAGGGTACTGATCAGCGGGACCAAATGACTTCATTAGCTGGTCACAACTTGAACAGAAAGTTTGCTACCACCATTACAGGGCTCGAGGACTTGGTTCCCATGTTCTGAAACTATTTCGAAGAAAACCCTGACCCCTGGAACTTCAGGGGGACTCCAGAGGACTCCCACTAGGAGTAAAAAAAATAGTATTGCATGAACTGGGTACTGCCACAGGATCCGACACGGCCCTCCCAGTATTCATGCAAGAGCTGCCACACAAATTGCACCCCATGGTACCACAGAACCTTGCAACCAATAAGTGAAGCTCACACACTCCCACAGTATCATGTAGGTGAAGCTTGTGTGGAAGAACCATGATAGTACCACAGTTTGCCCAAATAAAAAGTGCTTTGTGCGTGGCTTCCTGGCACCCTGGGTACTGCTTTTAGATTTAGATTGAGCAGTTGTACAATAACACAGGACAAAATTCTAGATGCTACATATTCTTTCAAACTTATCAGTATCCAATCATACAGTATCGCGGCATACCATTTCTGCAAGAGAACAAGTGCACAGAAAATTGAGCAATGATAAAAAACATTACAGTGGTGCAGCCACAAAGCTTACAGTTGATTATGGAGGGCGGGGGATAAGTACTCAAATGGGATAAACATACGATTAAAACTTTACAATAACCGCAGTAGCGCAATCACAGAGAGTGCATTTAGTCAGAAGAGAATGGGTGCTAAAACGGGATAAACATATGTTTAGATTTTACAATACACAATCACAATGATGCAATCACAGAGTCTGCATTTGGTTGGAAGGCAAGCAAATAAACCTTGACTTGCGAGGCGAGTGAATAAACCTTAGCTTGCAATGCTCTTGGTTTGTGGCTGCTGCTGCTATGCTGACCTTAAATTGGAGTACAAGCAACATTGTTCAAGTGCAAAAATGAACTACATGCAACTGGAATAGAGGGGATTGCTGCTGTATCAATGTCAGTCTTAGGCGCTCCTAGAATACAGAATTTATACTGCTTCAAGAGCTGTTTAATGTACAGTAGTTTTCAATAAGATGCCCTCTTAACCATTAATGTTACAATGCTAAGCTCTATTTCTCAGGCACAAGATGTATTATGCACTGCTATAACTGAAGGGCTCGCTACAGTGAGGGTTGTGGATTAAAGTGCTATGTATGATGCAAGGTAAAGTGCTTCATGCTGCTATATAAAGCTATTAGTACCCACCCAGTACCCTTTCTAGTTATAAGCAATACCTATCGGATGTATGACGTTTCAACGCATGCTTTTACAACGCATGCCATTACGACGCAGGTTTTACAACGCAAGTCGTTACAACGACTTGCGTTGGGGGGTGCTGGATAGTAAATAGTTTAATTTACTATTCCAACTCCAGTCCCCGTGGATAGTAGGGAAGGTGTTGGATAGTAATTAAACTATTCCCTATCCTAGAGCGCCCCCCAGCGCAATGCGTTGTAATAACTTGCGTTGTAAAAGTTGGGTCGTAATAGTAGTGCGTTGTAAAAGTTGTGTTGTAAAGGATGTTCCCCATACCTATCCGCTGCCTCAAGGAGGAAGCTGGAATCTCCATTCTCGCGTTCTAGGTCACAGGGAATCGGGGTTGCGTATTAAGGTGTAAATGTAAATCATAGCTGCCAAGGTTTCAGATTGCTATGTGTGACGTTTTCATAATTTCAGTGTAATTATGAGTGACATTTAAACAACTATGAGTGACACTTTCTCGCAAGCAAAATCAAGCAATGTATACGAAGGAAACATACAATTATCAGAAATGACACCCATTTGAGCAACTAGAAAGTCCTAAACCAATCTTATAACATTTCTGCAAAGCACCAGAAATTGAAGGGCACAACCTAGTGCCCTTGTAACCTGATCGGTCAGCGGCCAAAGACTCTCCGCATTGGGGAAGCCTCAGGAGAGTGAGACTGAGGCACACATAAGTTACAGTCAGCCAGGCTCATCTCAGGCCTGTTAATACTGGACAAACGCTCAATCAACAGTGGAGTCACTAAGACAGGTGGTAATTCAATTCAGTTGTAGGACTTTGGCCATTGCAGAAGAGCACTCGCCTTGTTGTCAGCTGTACATATATTATTATATCCAGGGCAGGCTTGTTTGTTTGCTGGACCCCCCAATGACCACCTACGCTGCGGATTCCCTCACTACCACCCCTTTCACAGTCCCCTCCATTCTCCATAACCACTCTCGCTCAGATGTATTTAACTAGGTTTATAGCGCCACTCATACGGGTGTAGGGTGTCAGAGCATTTTACATCACACACACATTACACACATTCACTCATTCAAAATGTGTAAATCAGTGTAAAGGAATGTTACTTAGGACAGAGAACTACAAAGTGTAGAAGTGACACGTCATCCATACTGAAAGACAGTATAGTTCACGAGTACTTGGTCTGGAGAAGCAACAAACTCAGAATTCAAAACGTTACACCGTGGTTGGGGGTTCTCTTTAATAATAACTTTGTTTTGTATCGAAATGACCCTTTTTTGCAACATAATGATGAAAGACTGGGGGGTGGAGGGTTGATGGCGACCTGATCCCTACATTCCAGTTTGCTTCCAGCTCTTTTATGACAGTTATTACCTCTATGTTCTAAACTGGGATTTTAACTTATACACTTCAAGTAAAAAAAAGCTCTCTCTAACTAAAGCACTGACCTATTTTCATTATATGCACTCACTCCCTGATCTGCATGGATTGCGTATTTTGCAGCAGGAACATTACCTGCTGTGCTACTTTATAATCAGTGAAAACTTTCACTAGAAAAAAAATGATCGCGCTCCAGGAAGAACATTAATCAGAGTTATTGTGATATATTAACTGTTGTATGAACATTTCATGAGAAAAGGAAGGCGACAACAGGTGCTTGTTAAACGTAAATACTTACAATTATGGTGAACACTACTTGTAGTTATCATTAAAATATTTGCTCCGAATGGATTGTAATCTTGTTCCATTGACAAAGAGCTGCCATCCACAGTTACCATCTAGAGCTCGAGCCGTGTAAACAAACACTCGGAGTAAAAGTCGCTTGCATAAATGGAAATTTAGATATGGCTCTGAAGGCTAGCCGAGGGAATCTTCCAGAGGCTAACAAACCGGGAAAGAGGTACAGAGTGCCCTGAGGTCAGGAAAAAGCCGAGACTAGGAAATTCAAAGTTTTATCGGAAGCAGGAGCTGAAAGGTTGAAGCCAGTACTGTCAGAATATGTGCGTTTCTACATAGAAAGTGTTCGCTCGGACGGTACCAGGTATGTTTAGAGTAGCAAAGATTACCCACCACTATCCAGGACATTTGGTAAATAATATTTCTTATCACTAAATAGAAAGGCAGGCAGAGTCTCTAAATTACGGGAACAGCAACATTTGGAACTTTAAATTAACGTTACTTCTGTTAACGCGGGATTACTGGTTACTAGTTACCTTACCAAATCCCAAACTATGTCGACTGAATCGTTGGTACCTGTCATTGAGTAAAAGGTAATCTAACAATAGGTCAATCAATTTAAGAACTTACACCACTCTAAATGACCACTGACCAAATTTTAAGTTTCAAAGATTTAATATAAAGTCAAAGATAACTGAAGATACAAACTTCTCAAAATGAGATTCAGACGATAAATTGGTATCACTATGAACATGAACTTTTTGAATAGTCTGAGTCTGAAAAACAGAATAATGAGTACAACCTCCAACAACATAAGCGTTGCCAAAATGGATACAAGTTGCAACCTCAAAGTCATTACAGAAAAGAAAAATTCAGGTTAGTCTGTCCCTACACTACACTAAGTGACATCCCTACTTAACAAGATCTTTACCCCTCTAGGTGTCAGCCGTGGTGACTTCCTAAGAAGATCACGCACTTCTCTTTGTCTCTTCTCTGATAATGGGTCTCTCCTGATCAGCCTATCTGCCTACCCATCCGCTTCCTTAGGCTCCCAAAAATCATCTGCTCTGCTCTCCTCCCGGGTCGCTTTCCCTAATACCAAATCACATTTCCAAAAGAAACGCCCCTTGGGACGCCCCTCACGTGGTACATCTTTGCGCGGTAAACTCCATGATGGTACTCTTCAAGACCCTCGTTATAGTTGACCTTGGTTCCCAGGCTTCTTCTCCAGTGCGCTGATACCCCCTGAAATTCCTGGAAACTCCTACAGGCCTGCGCCAAGCGCCACTGAACAAAGTCCCTTTCATTCGAGCTGATTAAGACCCTCGCACCTGCATACAGTTCGTCCTGCAGTGGGCCTCAAATTCCAGACTCCACCATATCTTTAGGTCGTAAAACACACTCAAAGCTCGGTGCTGGACACCTCTCGACTTCTTCCCTAACGAGCACATGGCAGTTCAAATGATATGACATTATCAGTTCAGGCCTACTTGATTTACATGAAGCAGCTCCCTGCACTCTTAAAACATTAACTTGATTTAAACAGCAACATTCTTAACTAGCATACGTTTCTAAAATAACACATCTATAAAGCATATATTTTAAACTTAATTCGATAATACATTTGTGAAAGAACCAGATTAACTCCATCTCACATTATTTTAGCAGCACGTTTAGATTTGCTGTGAATTGCCCTAAGGCCTACACAATATACTGGATTTTTAGAGTTCTATTCAACTCTAACATGATTCCTTTAACATGAGAACATGAGGTTTTCATATTCATTCCAACATTTCTACATTAATCTCACACAGTTATGATTATTGTTACTCTACTTAAACATTCTATACATTTCACTACTGAATATAAGACACTCTGTGTATTTCACTTCTAAATATAAAACACTCGTGTGCAAAAGCATGTTTAAACTAACTACGTGCTTGTAAATATGGTGCACTTATACATTTTTCAGACTTGTGCTCTCTCAATCCCCCCTTTGATGACCTTCAGGGGTCATCACCATCAAGACACCATCACAAAATGTAGAACCCTTCAAAGTGAAGTCGTGGCAGTGCCACCTCTTTTCATTGTCTCTAATGCCTTTAGACTCCTGTATTGGGTGTCCTGCATCGCTGTCAACTTTTCCTCCTGTTTCCTCATAGTTCTCTGTAACCTATTTGCTCTATACCACTGATACAAACGCACCAATCCCCACAAAGTGATTACACAAATCACAATTATGATGATGGGTTTCAGTATGTACCAAACGATACCTTTTCCTAAGTTGGCAAACCAACTTCCAACTTTACCCATTCCATGACCTACTTTTTCCCACACATTTATCTTTGTCAGATCCTCAATTTCGTAGTGTATGGCAGTGATGTTTCGTATATACTTCTCTAGAGGTTTTGAATTGTCTGGAATGTAAGTGCAGCACTCCTGGACCTTCAAAGCCTTACAGACTCCTCCCTCTTTAGCTAACAGAACATCTAAAGCAAGTCGGTTCTGAAGAACCATTGCCCTAATCGATTGCATCTCACCTTCTATCAGCATCAATGATCTAGCAGTACTGGCAGATAGCCTATCTACGACTGTAGCTAACCTCCTGATCTTAATGTCATTCAATATCAGTCCTAAGATAGGGAATGCAGCACCGAGTACATCTCCAACTACTTCTGCTGCACCCAGCCCTCTCTTCTACCTAGTTGGTATTTCTTTCTTTGTCGTTTCTAAATTCTCAACATGATATATTTTAGGGAAGACAACAGCCAGATAGCATGATCCATACCAATTATCTGGTAGTTTCACATAGGCATTTCTTCCACATACAAAATATACATTTGGAATTGCTTGCATCCCCTTCAAAAAATCCTTAGAGTAATACTCCAGTTGAAAGGCATGTTCACAATTGACTTGACCTACATAAAAATTCTCATAATAGGAGTAACTCCTGTGGATGCACAGTTTCCCCCGTTTCTCCTTATCTAAAGCAATTGGACCAATACTACCCTTTCTTTGATGTGCCCTTTCCTCCTTGGTCCAATCTGTTTCCCATTGTCCTGAGGCCTTCAGAATCTTCTGCCTCCTGTATCTAGTATCTACCTGCCCTATAAACTTTTTCTCAATTTCTGACACTTGACAAGTCAGATTGTTTCTTCGAGCATGTGAAGTATCTAATGTTTTCCATGGAATAAACCATTTGTGTAATCTGTCTTCGCTTTTGTAGTAGTCCCACTTGTTCAAATGCTTGAAATTCGGGACCTCTGGCAATGTCAAGTCGAAATTCGAGAAATAATACTCAAATCCTTCTCGTCCATAAAATATGCTCAACAACAAACTGCATGTGATTCCATATGTCAATGGAAGATGATGGTATCTGATACCCTCCTCCACAGAAGCTGGTAATTGCATACAAACGTAGCAATTCTTCACCTCCATGGCATCAACGTATTCATAAAGCAATTTAGCATAAGCATTTGACCTGTAATTTCCCTGTGACTCATCCGTGTGTAACCTTTTTATTTCTGCATCTAACAACGCTTTGTCTTTATCGTTGATGTTTCCCTTATCATTAACAATAGTGGTTCTCGGGGTGTTGACACTCCCTTGACCTCCTTGACTGCAGTTGCATCTCTCTCGTGTCCCACTATGTATGAAACAGTAACCACTAAAACTATCAGGGAAATCACCACTCCCAACAATGTGCCAACTATACATTTTGCCCTGCGGTTCGGGTTGCCAGCCTCCATGTTCTCAAACAGTGTAGTTCTTGACTTTCTTTCAGCATTCGCTTCTTCTTCTCTCTGTACAAAGTCTTTCTTTTACATATTGTCCCTCTTTGGAACACTTGGAAGCCGACAATTTACTCCGCCAAACATCTTAAAGTCCTGTAGAAAACAGACAACCCTAGCCCTTCTCCATCCGCTAAAAGGAAACCCCTACCAATTTTCTTCTTCCACTCGGCGCTAGGTTATCTTGCAGTAATTTTTCAAAGTCCTTTCAAAAAGTCTTTTTACAACAAAGTGTTAGTCCAAAACAATGAGCATTCCAAGAGCTTCCACTACTCGCTCAAGCATTTCTAACCGAAGGAGCGTTCCCTCCAACACTGGATATCGTGAACAGCAAACTGGAAATTCAACTGTTTCTAAAATCAATTTTCTTATTCCGCTTAGGAGAGGGGGATAGACGATGTTGAGTGTCAGCAACCTTTCAGTCTCCGCCCCCGGTAGCAGGAACAGAATTTGTACAGTGATGATTGGGTCAGTTCTGATCAGGTTCACTTCCCTGACCCTCCCGGTTCTGTGCCCCACCGACATCTGCAACGAGGTAGGTCCAATCAGGAGTAGAGTATCTTCTACTAGGCACTCGCACCCTCCTTGATCTTCTAGGGCCCTCCTCGATTCCCTCTTGGGTATCTTCCTCCTGATCCGAGTCTTCGGATATAGGAACAAGTGTTTCTTCCTGGGCCGACCTCAAACTTAGCCTCCTGTCTCTTCCCGGCCAAGTGGCAGCCTCACACCTTGTTCCCCTATATCTCGTCCTCACACTCGGTTCTTGATCACTTTGGTACTGATCTGTGTCTGTTTCGTATTCACTGCTGCTCTCTCCTTCAGTTGCGTCTTCTGTCTCACTGCCGTCCTGCCTTCGCTCTTCTTCTGAATCCGATGCGTTCCCAACTTCTTCCGACACCCCCTCAGCTGCTTCAATCCCTTCTTGCGACTCTTCTTCCACTTCCGGGCTTTCGTCTGGGATAGGAGCTGTTTCTTCTAGAGGTGCTGGAACTCTTCGAGTATGGGATGCATGGATCCAATTTGGCAGCCCCCCGCACTTCACCGCGGTGTTCGTTATCAGGATTACCTGAAAGGGCCCACGCCAGCGAACATCTAGGCAGTTCTTCCGGACGTGTTTTTTAACCAACACCCAGTCCCCTGGGTTCAGGTCATGACACAGGTTCCTCGATGCTGGAACTTCAGCCGCATGCACCTGAAGGGACACAGAATGGATGGCGTCAGACAGTCCTTTACAATAATCCAAGATCAGATCATCTGTAATATTCAATAGGGCAGCAGTTGGAACTGTGGGAAGTCTCATGGCCCTCCCCATCAGAATCTCGTGTGGAGAGAGACCTGTCCTCCTGTCAGGGGTGCTGCGCATGCTCATAAGCACTAAGGGAAGAGCATCTGGCCAACTCAAAGATGTGGATGCCACTACTTTAGCCAATCTATTCTTCAAAGTGCCGTTCACTTGTTCCACAATTCCTGAAGCTTCTGGTCGATAACTACAATGCAGCTTTTGATCGATATTCAGTGTGGAGCACAACATCTTCACTATTTCGCTGTTAAAATGTTTTCCTCTGTCCGATTCCAGAGAGGCAGGCACCCCGAAGCGCGGTATCAACTCCCTGAGCAACAATTTAGCCACTGTGAGTGTATCGCACCTACGTGTAGGGTACGCTTCAACCCATCTGGAAAATACGCATACAATCACCAACACATACCGAAGGCGATTTACTCTTGGCATTTCGATGAAATCTAGTTGCATTCTATTGAAAGGCCCCCCGACCTCCCAATGTGACTCAGTGTGACTGGTGTTCGTTTGCCTACATTCAGTTGTTGGCAGGTAACACATCGCTTACATACTGATTCTGCTGCTATTCTAAATTTAGGGCAATACCAAGTTTGCCTAAACACTCTCATCATAGCATCCCTTCCTAGATGTACTGGACCATGTATTTCTCTCGCCATGGGATTAGCTAATTCTTCAGGTAACACAGCCCTCCCATCTGCCGAAACCCAAAAATCCATTTCACTTCGCACGCAACCTGCTATTTCCCAAGCCTTTTTCTCTGTTTCAGGTGCGTTCTCCTGCATCATTCTTAAATCCTCCCAAGTGTCTACAGTTTCTAACATCATGCTTAATTCAGTCTTTTCTTCAGCACCATCTATTTCCACTTTTGAAAATGAATAATCTTGTTCCGCACAATAACGTGCGACTTCATCAGCGTATCTGTTGCCTTGTGACACAAAATCTGTATTTTTAGTATGTGCTACACACTTTACTATTGCGATGTCAACTGGACCTTGTAATGCTTCTAACAACAACCTCACAAATTCTCCGTTTCGAATGGGCGAACCAGAGGAGGTCATGTAACCCCTCTGAGACCACAACTGCCCGAAATCATGAACCACACCGAAACCATATTGGCTGTCAGTGTATATGGTGACTCTCTTTCCGTTTCCTGCTATGCAGGCACGAGTTAGGGCAATGATTTCTGCTACCTGTGCGGAATGTACTCCTTCCAGGCAAGCGGCTTCCACAACTCCAGTAATGGTACAAACAGCATAAGCTGCTCTCAACCGACCAGTATCGTCTCTTAAACATGAGCCATCAACAAAATAAATTTCATCGGGGTCAGACAACGGCTCATCCACAATATCTGGTCTGGGTTTCGTGCATAGTTCAGTCACATCAAGGCAATCGTGGTCTTCACATCCTTCGCCTTCTATTACAGTAGGTAATGGCATTAAAGTAGCAGGATTCAAGACAGAGCATCTCCTGAGGGTCACGTTCTCCGCGGCAAGAATAACATGCTCGTAGCGCGTGAGCCTACTATTGGTCAGATGCTGCGTCTTCGTCCTGGTCATTAGCAATTCAACTGAATGTGGTACATACACCACCACTGGATGTCCCATCACAATACTCTCGCTCCTTTCAATGCTGACACCCGTTGCAGCAACGGATTTGAGACATCCGGGCAACGCTGCGGCTACTGGATCTAATGTAGCCGAAAAATATGCAACTGGTCTACGGGCATTTCCGTGGGTCTGTGCCAAGACTGACAAAGCACATCCCTCTCTCTCACAGCAATAGAGTGAAAATGACTTCTCGTAATCGGGCATTCCCAGAGCCAGAGCACGACACAAATCGTCTCTCAGCTGCAAGAACGCCACCAAGCATTCTTCGTCCCATGGTACCGGATCACTCACCTCCTTGTGCGTCAGTTTCTGTAAGGGTTTTGCTTTCAGTGAAAAGTTAACTATCCACTGTCGGCAGTAACCCACCATTCCTAGGAACATTCTAACTTCTCTCTGTGTTGTAGGCGCATTCATCTTCATTATCGCCTCAATCCTCTCTGGTGACACCTTACGTTTTCCTTTCTCTAACCGGTGCCCTAAATACTGTACTTCCGTCAGACAGTACTGCAACTTGCTCGGAGATACCTTATGTCCATTTTCAGCTAAATGGTTCAGTAAGGCAATTGAATCTGCTTTACAGGCTTCCTCTGTCTCTGACGCAACAAGTAGGTCATCTATGTATTGGACCAGAACCGAGTTCTGGGGCAGTACTAGATTTTCGAGATTCTTTTTCAACAACTGATTGAAGATGGATGGGCTGTCTGTGAATCCTTGTGGGATTCGACACCATGTTAAAACGCGATCTTCCATTTTAAAAGCAAAAAGATACCTGCTCTCTTCATCCAATGGGATGGAAAAGAAAGCCTGGCAAAGATCTATCACTGTGAACCATTCTGCCTGACATGGTATTTGAAATAGTATTACTGAAGGATTCGGTACCACGGGACAACATGAAACAACTATGTTGTTAATCTTTCGTAAATCCTGCACTATCCTGAATTTTCCGCTAGGTTTCTGCAAACCCATAATCGGGGAGTTACAAGGACTACCCACGATTTCTTTCAGTATTCCCTGTTGTATCATTGACTCGATCACAGGTTTTATCCCCGCAATCGTTTCCTGGGACAATTTGTATTGAGGCGTTCTTGGAAACTCGGCATTTGGTTTTACCAGTATTTTTACCGGCTCTACCCCTTTAATCAATCCTATTTCTTCTCCTGTGAAATCCCATACCTCTGACGCCACTGCATCTCGTAAGTCTTGGGGAAGATCTTCAACTGTCAGAGTAGGATATAGTTCTACACAGGATTTTGAATTGGCCACCTTAAAGGTAGCATCATCGTCGGTAGTCTGTACCTCCACTCCTTGCGGGGTGCAGTATATGGTGCAGTTCAATTTGCACAACAAATCCCTTCCTAACAGACATACCGGACTCGAGTCACAAACCACAAACTGATGCTCGTTCATATGGTTTCCTATCTTCACAGACACTGGTTCTGTCAAGGGACTAGTCAGCCTTTTGTTCGCGACTCCTACCACCTGAATTGTTTCCCCTGACATCGGCAAGTCTGGAACCACCGCCGATCTCAGAGTTGATCGGGTAGCCCCAGTATCCACCAAGAACGTAGTGGGACACCCTGCCACCTCTGCCTCAACAAATGGCCCTCTTTGATCCACCTCTAGGACTGCCCCGAGGGTACAGTCCTCTTCACTGCTCACACGTTGTCCTGTCAATGGATCAATGTAATAACACTTTTCTTCCTCGATGAATAGAGGCATTTGTTTAAAGACCTTTCCCCCTGTCGCTACCTTCGGTGGCTGTGGGAACTGGGCCCGTGGAGCCGAAGTCCCCCCTTTGACCACCTTGCTACCTGGAACTGTCACCTTTTGAGTCGGGACTTCTTGGACCTGCTCTTCTACTTCTAGCTCTCCATTTTCAGGGTTAAAGGGACACTCGCGTCGCCAATGCCCCACCTGGTGACACTGATGGCACTTCGTCGTTTTCTTTAAAGTGGCAAAGTCTATCCTAGGTCTCTGCCCTTCTTCATTATCTTTGTTCTGACCATTTGGTTTTCGTCCCATCCCCTGCTTCTGCTGGCCACCCTTCCCAGCGGACTGCTTTTGCACCACCATCAATTTCTCCTTTAGATTCTTGGCTTTAGAATCTATCTCGTCACTACAGTATCTCGCATAACGTAAAATCTCATCTAGTGGTTTGTTCTGCCAACAGATTAAATGTTGCTGTATCATCAAACAAATATCAGGTCTCAACCCCAAGACAAACTTTGACACAAACTGCCCTATGTCTTTGGGATCCATTACATCTAGTCCACTGTATTGCTTGAATGTTTTCAATAATCTTTCATAAAACTCGTGAACTGTCTCCTTGGGTTCCTGCCTTGTTCGGTCTATTTTCACCCAATCTATATCCTGTGGTGGTACCTTATCTTTCAGCCATGCTATCACCCTTTCATATTTTCGCATGACAATCTCGGACGGTCCATTAGTCCGAGCATCCCTCACTGGTTCAGTATTTGGCCATTCAACACTAGTTTTGCACGGGGTCCACAAATCAGATGGGACCACGATGTCAAACAACGTGTTCAAATCGATCCACAATACTTTCGAGATCTTGACAAACCTTTCTACCTGCTTATACCACTCTACTGGATTGTCCCTTAACTTCGGAAATGAGTTGGTAAATGCAGCTAAGTCTCCTCTACTCCAGGGCACATGTACATAATTTCCGTTTGATATTTCTCGCAAAGGGAATGCCTCCATATGCATTACCCTTCCCTCGGGGGTCATCACATTTGCACTTCGTCTAACTGTGCCCTTTTTCGACCACCTTTCTTCCCATTTGTCCAATTCTCTCCACACTCTTATCCCTGATACCAGCTCTCTTATGTGTGTTTTTAATCCAGTAGTTCTCTTCTCATCTAGATCCTGGTCTGCGTACTGTAATCTGTGGTTACTCTGTAATGCCCTTGTCCTAGATAAATCCACGGCATACCTGTCTGCCAAATCAGTCAGTTTCTCATGAAACGCTCTAGCTTTCCTAGTAATATCCTTTGCCATGAACAATAACTCATCCTGTTCATACAATTCTATCCTTTCCAAAGGCAATGTTCCATCTATTATCTCATCAACATCTGATTTTAAACTAGTAACATCGAGCCTCTTTGCCTTAATTTCAGCTTTCAAGACACTCAATTTTGCTCCTCCATCCACATCTCTCCCATCCCAGCTCCGAGATCTACGTTTAGGTATAGGTGAGTTATAGGGAGTCCTCCCCTGTTCCCATCTCTCTAGGTCCCATGCCTTTCCATCTTCTCGAGGTGGGTGGTGGAACACTCCTTCATGCCTCATAGCCCCTCTCTCCACATCCTGGCTAGTTTCCCGGGATGCAGGGTAAGATGTTCCATTACTCCCTCTTTCTTCACTACTCCCCTGTGATTCCTGATTATTCGAGGCGTGGCGGGACCTATCGCTGTTCTCCTTTCTCCAATGTTGGACGTCTTCCCCGAGTGTATGATGAGGGCACCTAAATCTATTCTGAAAAGCTCATACCATCTCATCTCCCCCTTTCTCCCAGAGACGGGACATTTCCTCACACTCTACACTCCTATTATTTTGTTCCTGCTGTTCTCTCTGGTCTGCAGGACGTGTATCCCCTCTATTCTCTTGACTTTGGCCTTCCCGCCCCTGACTACTTTCGCTGGCCCCACAATGAGATACAGTCCCGTTACCTCTGGTTTCCCACTCTGGTTCTGTTCTTGTCCTGTTGCTCGGGGATATTGCGGACCCGTCCCACTCCCTCAAATCAGCTCTTAATTCTGAATAGGGCCTTGGCCGCGGTCCCCTTAGGTCCATCGGTCCTCTCTGACCTCCCTGTCCTGTGTTGGGACCCACAGATGTATCTAATGGGGTATTCCACGTTACCGAACCTGGCAATTGCTTCCATGCATTTGTCACGTTATTCCTCCTTTCCATCTCGATCCTTTCTCTATCCAATTGCCTCTGTTCTTCCTCTCTATCTCTCTCTGGGTTATAGATCGATACTATAGGTCCTATGGTAACAGGCACCTGAAGAGCATCTGGCAATCCAAAGGACTCAACCCTTTCGGTGGCTGGCGTTTTCTGCACCACAAACCTTCCCACTACACTCTGTACTGTGCTAGGTTGAGGTGTCTCCCCACCTTTGGTAGGTGTCCATTCCGATATAGGGAGTGGTGTATACCCCTCTATGGTATTCCCATCTTCCCTTGCGAGCCCTCTATCTTCTATCACCCCCACTCTCGGAGATGGTCTATCCATTAACAATCTGTTTATCAGATTGTCCTCCGACTCGCTTTCTTCGTCTTCTTCCATGACGTTTCCTCCTCCTCCTGCCACCTCCCTCATCGGATACATTTTTTCCACCTCAATAACCTGTACCCTCCACCGCTTTGCTTCCTCATCCCATTTAGAATCTCGCACTGCTCTTACCGATCGCGTCAGTCTTTGTTGACGCCTGTTCAAATTTCTGTCGTGTGCAGCCCTAATCCATGCATTAAGGGCCTCAAACTGTGTTGGTCTGGGCGAAGGTTTCAATGAGGACATGGTTGCTTTTAGCCGATGTAACACCTCTAACTTAAACGTCCCGTACCTCGGGAACTGCATTTCCTCATTCCCTTCCATAAGCTTATTCCAAGCCCCAATCCATAATATGGTATGCAGCCCCACATTCGTTGCCATATAATGAGCTGGTGTACCCTCCGGCGGAGCCTCTTCCCCGTAATAATGTTCACTTCGTTTACGTTTAAAAATCCCTTTCAAACACTTAAAACACTTCATGATTTCGCTCTTTCTCCGTGTTTGTTTAATTCCTGATGATATTCCACCAATCTCAGCCCCGTTCACACTAACTGGCCTATCCGTACGCGACTTTCCTCCGACGTCACTCTAGCCGCCCAACCAGAGCGCGGCTCTAGCTAACGTCACACCAACCGCTCAATCACAGCGCGGCTCTAGCCGACGTCACCCGTCCCCCTTCGCAGCAGTTCCCCTCCTTTCTCAGCTCGTCTCCTCGGTCATGCACGCGTCCCATTCATACTCTGAAAAATGATTACTTCCGTCCAAGCGATCACCTTTATTGACTGTACGCCCACAGTCTTTCTCTGTAGTTGTCACCTTAACTTGGCGAAATGTCTTTCCGTTTACTTCCAGACAATCGCCTTCTCCGATAGGTTACTCACACGCAGTAACTTTCGACCAGCGTCCGTTACTCATACACTCACTCTTACTCTCCCCCTATCTTGGATCCACGGCGGTCAATGGTACCTCGTGACCTCCGTACTATGGTCGACAACTACCCTGGATGTTCGATACACCCAAAACCACTTAAGCTCTGGCCTGAACTTAAGATTTCACCAGTTCACCCGTTTACCAGGTAACCAGCTTACCAGGTTGCGCGCGCTCACAACCTTCTCTCATTCACACTACAGGCATTCAACTCCGCAAGACATTACAATACAAATACAACACAAAACACCGCAATCTGTTCACGCATGACCCTTTTTATACTCACTCTCCTCCGATACTGCTGCTTTTCTCGCACCGTCTGCACCTTTCGGCACACGATTCTTCCGCTGCTCGTCTTTCGACGTCTCGGGGCCTTGGGGTAAACTAACCTCTCTAGATTACCTTCCTCAAGAAGATAACCATCCTCACTCTGCTACCAACTGTTAACGCGGGATTACTGGTTACTAGTTACCTTACCAAATCCCAAACTATGTCGACTGAATCGTTGGTACCTGTCATTGAGTAAAAGGTAATCTAACAATAGGTCAATCAATTTAAGAACTTACACCACTCTAAATGACCACTGACCAAATTTTAAGTTTCAAAGATTTAATATAAAGTCAAAGATAACTGAAGATACAAACTTCTCAAAATGAGATTCAGAAGATAAATTGGTATCACTATGAACATGAACTTTTTGAATAGTCTGAGTCTGAAAAACAGAATAATGAGTACAACCTCCAACAACATAAGCGTTGCCAAAATGGATACAAGTTGCAACCTCAAAGTCATTACAGAAAAGAAAAATTCAGGTTAGTCTGTCCCTACACTACACTAAGTGACATCCCTACTTAACAAGATCTTTACCCCTCTAGGTGTCAGCCGTGGTGACTTCCTAAGAAGATCACGCACTTCTCTTTGTCTCTTCTCTGATAATGGGTCTCTCCTGATCAGCCTATCTGCCTACCCATCCGCTTCCTTAGGCTCCCAAAAATCATCTGCTCTGCTCTCCTCCCGGGTCGCTTTCCCTAATACCAAATCACATTTCCAAAAGAAACGCCCCTTGGGACGCCCCTCACGTGGTACATCTTTGCGCGGTAAACTGCATGATGGTACTCTTCAAGACCCTCGTTATAGTTGACCTTGGTTCCCAGGCTTCTTCTCCAGTGCGCTGATACCCCCTGAAATTCCTGGAAACTCCTACAGGCCTGCGCCAAGCGCCACTGAACAAAGTCCCTTTCATTCGAGCTGATTAAGACCCTCGCACCTGCATACAGTTCGTCCTGCAGTGGGCCTCAAATTCCAGACTCCACCATATCTTTAGGTCGTAAAACACACTCAAAGCTCGGTGCTGGACACCTCTCGACTTCTTCCCTAACGAGCACATGGCAGTTCAAACGATATGACATTATCAGTTCAGGCCTACTTGATTTACATGAAGCAGGTCCCTGCACTCTTAAAACATTAACTTGATTTAAACAGCAACATTCTTAACTAGCATACGTTTCTAAAATAACACATCTATAAAGCATATATTTTAAACTTAATTCGATAATACATTTGTGAAAGAACCAGATTAACTCCATCTCACATTATTTTAGCAGCACGTTTAGATTTGCTGTGAATTGCCCTAAGGCCTACACAATATACTGGATTTTTAGAGTTCTATTCAACTCTAACATGATTCCTTTAACATGAGAACATGAGGTTTTCATATTCATTCCAACATTTCTACATTAATCTCACACAGTTATGATTATTGTTACTCTACTTAAACATTCTATACATTTCACTACTGAATATAAGACACTCTGTGTATTTCACTTCTAAATATAAAACACTCGTGTGCAAAAGCATGTTTAAACTAACTACGTGCTTGTAAATATGGTGCACTTATACATTTTTCAGACTTGTGCTCTCTCACTTCAATGAATTATGTTATGGGTCCAGGACTTGCCTTCCGCACACACTTTGCAGTGATTGCCGAGAGAGCAGCTGCATTCCATGACGGTCGCCCGGGCCTCCGCTTGTCTGATGCCTGAAAGCCCGAG
The DNA here is from genome assembly GCF_964261635.1 of Lissotriton helveticus. NCBI lineage: Eukaryota > Metazoa > Chordata > Amphibia > Caudata > Salamandridae > Lissotriton > Lissotriton helveticus. The sequence goes on from NC_136069.1 coordinate 1,280,452,131, forward strand.
CTCGCTTGGGCCGGCTCAGCGTCAGCTGAGAGCTGCAGTCAGGGGTCCCGGGCCGGTTTGCTTGGGCGGCGTCAAGACCACAGTGGCCTCCGCCGTGTCCTCGGGGTCGGATTCATGCTTCAAAACCACAGAAGTCCTCATTTTACAGCGAGCGGGCTCAGTGCAGAATTAACTCCCGCCCGGTATCACTACCCATGATTGGCTGCAGCAGCCGTGACGTAATGAAAGTGCGAAATGCGTGCGGCTGCGCGGTGATTATTTCAACAATCCAGCCTCTTAAGTGTGTCGAGCTGAGTGCGCTTCACCGGCTACTATTATTAGTAATTAAACAGGCCAGGGCTCGACCGCAGCATTTGACAGCTGGGGACCACAAGCCCTAATATGCGTGACTTCGCATTTCAGTGCGGGAAAGCGGACCACCACACTGAAATGCGTTAGAATCACACCTGAAGCGTGATACTTGGCAGGGCTGGTAAATGTAAATGTAGTTGAGCTTATATAGCGCACAGCTACCCGCAGTGGGTTTCCCGGCGCTTGCTTAGGGAACCCTTCCTGGTATTCCCCTGTGAGATAGCAGGGTATCCACAAGGTGAAAGTCAGGCATCCCGCCGCGAGGGGCCGTTGTGGAGATTAAGCAAGCTATTGCCCAGAGTCGCAGAGTGTGAACCCGTGAGTCAAGGAGGCACCGGGGCGAGAATTATCGAGTCCGTGGAATTTTTAGCCCAAGACCCCGCCGAGGCGGGGAATTGAACCCTGGTCCAGGACCGATCTCAGCTTCCGGGTCTGCTGCCTCTAACCCCTGAGCCACACTTCTCCTGGTGCTGTTTATAGTGCTTCATGCTACTGTGTAAAGTGCTGTAAGTGCCCATCCGATAACCCCTTATTATTTATATAAAGTGACTGTCAGCAGGCTGGGGGAGGGAAGGCTGGGAACTGAGACACTTTGTGTGAACCTGTGGTTTTGAGGCCTCGGAAAATGCAGCACAGAGAACGCCACACAGAGCCTGCAGCTGCAGACTGGGTGAGTCTTTCCCCTGGCCCTTTTTTCTGCTCATGTGCTCCTACTGCTACTCCTTTTCTTTTCAAATGCAAAATGGCAATCACCTTCCTGAGGGTTTGCAAATGCCTTCTTTGGAGACTCCGTAGCTAGTCCGCTTCAGGTTTTCATTCTCTTCTCTTTGTTTTTCCATTTCCATCATGGTTGTTCCTCCCTTTATATTTCCTGATGTTCCCAATCCATTATGTTTCCTGTAATGCGGTGTTTTCTGCCATTTCCTTTTCCTGCTCTTTAACTTTTTTAAAGGTCTCAGTGGGCGTGTCACAACAAAACAGTGTTGCTTAGCTTGTTTCATGCTCCCACCACTTGCTGATTTTGAATCCTCACTCCTGAAGAATTTCACTATCGGATTCTGGCTTCCTAGTTTTTGTCTATCCTATGAAGTCGGCATCCAGCAAGGAGGTTTTTCATGCCTTTGGTTTTTTCTACTGATAAAGTGTCAGTCTCTTCAGTGGTTACTTGACAATCACATATTCCAGTGTGTGGTCACATCGTGATTACAAAACAGTCTCCCATACATCGTAGAGCAGAAGACCTGGCCAGATTTAAGGTAAGCATTCATAACTGAACAGGTTGTGAGGCCAAAATAAATTCTGACTGTTTCTAGCATGGATCTTGGTGTAGGCCTGGTCACTGTGGAAGAGGAGTGGCGCTGCGGCCAGGGCGACTGACGCTGGACGCTGGGGATCACGGTTAGATCCCCGGCGGCAGGGGTCTGCCCAGCACCTTGCGACTCTGGGCTTCCCAACGGCCCCCAAGCGTCGGGATACCTAATGGGTGAGCCGTGCTGCGCTATACAAGTACTGTATTTACATTTACACTGTCCCTCAACCATAAACCTGGAGTAGGACCAGTTGAGAACTAATATTTCTACCCTTCATCAAGAGATCATTTCCAGGTCTTGCAACATTTCTGAGACCAATCCTTCAACTTCTAAGTGTTCTGGAGATCCTTCATGATTATGGGAGTTTTTGGACTGCCTGGTGATTTGAACAATTTTCCTCTGACCTATCCAAAGTGGGGTATCTGAATAGTTCTTTGACAGGTGCAGCTCTGGATTGGGAAACCTCCCTTAGCTGTCACAGAAGACACTTGTTTGAACAATTATGGCAATTTTGGGGAAAACTTCGAGAAGATATTTGAGATCCAGCTGTGAAGCTCACGCATAGTATGCCTTGTGCTGGATATTCCCAAATCATTTTCATGTACTGTCAATTTTGTGAGCCTGCTGTTGTAACCACCTTGCGGAATGCCCTCAGATGAACTTATTCTGGATATGGTTAAAAGAGGAGTTATAGGATGAGTTGGCAAGATTTACCAGCTCCTAATCGTTTGCTGAACTTTTTGATCAGGTTCTCCTGATTTAAAACAGACTTAAAAGAGAACAGAAAAGCTGCAAAAGAGTTTCGCCTTGATTCATTTTCCTGAGGTCCTAGGCAGGCTGAGTCAACTACCGAGCTCCCAAATCCTTAGCCTGATGAGCCTGATGTGGCCGATGAACCAATGCACCTTGGGTCCTCTAGAGGCCCATTATCTAATGCTGAAAGGGATCAATGACATAAGAGAGGCTTGTGTCTCCGTTGTGGAAGCTCAAATCACCTGCTGCAAAAAAATACTGTTCAACCTTCCAAGCTACAGAGAAAACACCAGATTTCATTCCTTGTAAAGAAGAAAGGGGAAAAAGATTGTACTCTACCTTCAGTTTTCTGCTCCTCCTTAAGCATGGGCGCAAAATCCGTTCCGCTCGCGGATTTTGCGAATTTTCGGTAAATTCGCTGTCCGCGAACTCCCGCGAATTTACCGCGAATTCGCAAATCCGCGAACGGCGGATTCCGGGGGCAAAAGTTCAAGCCTTGCTGGCCTGTTGTAACTATTTTACGATGTCGCCGGCAAGCTGCCAGCGCCATCCTAAAATAGTTACTAAGTTAGCTTCAACAGGAAGCTCTAATAGATAAAATAAAGCAGGTGCTCGAGCACCTGCTTTATTTTATCTATTAGAGCTTCCTGTTGAAGCTAATTTAGTAACTATTTTAGGATGGCGCTGGCAGCTTGCCGGCACCATCGTTAAATATTTATAACACACACATGGTCGCTGAAACTAGTTGAAGCTCAAATGCAGTGACTCATTCATCTGCCCAAAAAAAATTGTGTGCGTCGTCGAGGCAGGTGTGCCTTCTTCCCAAATTTACTGTCGAAAATCAGCTGTGATGCTGGACAGAGGCCTTTGCATCCTTGACTTTCAGGAGCGCAATCCCTTTGCTGTTCCTGTGACCAGGAGCTTCTGACTCTTCACCTACTGCTCTGATCGGCCTCAGCCCTTTTACCCACACAAGAGGCATGTGCACTCGCATGGAAGCCCCGCCCTCACACTCACGGTGTGCACCGTCTTCCCGCCATTGACCCACTATGATGGACAGCTCACCTAAGGGACCCCTGCGCCCTTCGGGGCGATTGCATAGTAACACACACATGGTCGCTGAAACTAGTTGAAGCTCAAATGCAGTGACTCATTCATCAGCCCAAAAAAAAATCGTGAGCGTCGTCGAGGCAGGTGTGCCTTCTTCCCAAATCTACCGTCGAAAATCAGCTGTGATGCTGGACAGAGGCCTTTGCATCCTTGACTTTCAGGAGCGCAATCCCTTTGCTGTTCCTGTGACCAGGAGCTTCTGTCTCTTCACCTACTACTCTGATCGGCCTCAGCTCTTTTACCCACACAAGATGCATGTGCACTCGCATGGAAGCCCCGCCCTCACACTCGCGGTGTGCACCGTCTTCCCGCCATTGACCCACTATGATGGACAGCTCACCTAAGGGACCCCTGCGCCCTTCGGGGCGATTGCATAGTAACACACACATGGTCGCTGGAACTAGTTGAAGCTCAAATGCAGTGACTCATTCATCAGCCCAAAAAACAATCGGACCTTTTACCCACACAAGAGGCATGTGCACTCGCATGGAAGCCCCGCCCCAAATCCGCGGATCCGCAAATCCGCAAAATCCGCCGATTTTGCGGATCCACGATCCGTAAATACGCAAATCCGCGAATCGTGGATCAGCAAAATCCGCCCATGCTTACTCCTCCTGTAGGTCCAGTTCATCCTCTGCTGTCCTGGCAGTTCAGGCTGGAATGTTCCTATTGGAGCAGGGTCAAAACTTATTTGTGTATGGCTAGGTCTAACTGAGGTGGCATAGTGGGCTGTAGAGCGTTGGGTTGGAATGCTACCCCAAACAATTGCCTGTGGTATGAAAAATTGCAAGTATTCCTCCCATCCATTCATCCCAAAAATGTTTTTAAAAAGAAAAGGGGCAGGGTAAGAATACCCAGACCTCCTAACTGTGATCTTGGGGGTCCCCCTGTGACCACGACAGGGCCAAAAAGCTACTTTCCCCCCCAATTTTTGGAGAAGGAATGAGATGGAGCCACAAATCCACTGCTAATTTAAAAAAAAGTACAAGTGTGGTCTCTCATGTTTGTTTACACTATGGCCCCTGGAAGGGCCAAGTCCTGGGTATGTGGGCTTTTTTAAGGAAAGGAGCAGGGCACACAGGCCCCACTCCTTGGGCTTAACTGTGCCTCGAGGTCCACCTTCTCTCGGGGGCTTTATTTTAATAACACAGGAGGGCCACTTAGACCCCAAGAGCCCGAGGAACCATCTCCTCTCTGGGGATAGAAATACATTGACTAGGGGGGCGTGGAGACCCCACTGGACCCCGGGAACCACTACCTCCCTGGAGCTAAGTTAAATATGAAGTGGGGGGCCACACAGACATCTGCATCCCGGGGACCACCACATGCCTGGGCCCACCTCTTGGGCCGTTCTCGGCCGCAGGGACCACAACCTGCCCAGGGCAGCCGATGCTAATACAAGGAAAGGGGACTGCCATGTCTAAGAGCACCGATCCCCGGAACATAACTATTTACTTTAGCTTGGCATGAGCTCACAGCTCCTGCGAATCTAAAGCAAACACTCCAGTTCCAGTGGGAGGGAGCTGTCGAAGTGCCGCCTCCCACTGGAAGCGGTGGTTTCATCTCTTTCCCTGCCCACACACATGTGGGAAGGGAAGGAGATGAAACAGATTGTGCGAAAAGGCAGCTTCCTTAGGAGCTCTCATAGGAGGCCGGGAAGCAGCTGGGACCGCGGGGACCTTGAGGCTCATTCCATGGTCCCAGGTCTGAAATGAGCAGAAAGAAGCAGAATAAAGGTGCAAGACAAGCAGAAAGAGGCAGAATAAAGGTCAGCAATGAACAGAAAGAGGAAAGACAAAGGTGAGAAATGAGCAGAATTAGGAAGAATAAAGGTGAGAATGGGCAGAATGAGGCAGAATAATGGGCAGAAACGAGCAGAAACAGGCAAAATAATGATCAGCAATGAGCAGAAAGAGGCAAAATAAAGGTGGGAAACACACAGAAGGAGGAAGAATAAAGGGCTGATGGGAGAAGAAAATGCAGGATAAAGGTGAGAATTGAGCAGAAACAGGCAAATTAAAGGTGAGAAACGAGCAGAAAGAAGCAAAATAAAGGTCGGGAACAAGCAGAAAAAGCAGAATAAAAATGAGAAACAAGCAGAAAGAGGCAGAATAAAGGTCAGCAGTTAGCAGAAAGAGAAAAGACAAAGGTAAGAAATGAGCAGAAAGAAGCAGAATAAAGGTGAGAACAGGCAGAAAGAGGCAGAATAAAGGTCAGCAATGAGCAGAAAGAGGCAGAATAAAGGTTAGCAAAGCTCGCATGCAGTTCGCTCCCCACGCCACCACACGGCCGCCAGCTGCCTCGTACCTGCTTCCTGCCTCCCGCCTGTTTTCCGGCCGTTTCCCGCTCCTTCCTGCCGCTGCGTCCCTGCGTCCCCGCCCCCCTGATCTCCATTGGCCACCCCACTCCCGCCTGCCAGCTGCTCCTCCCTCCCTATCCCCCTCTTGAGGAGGCCGCACAATGGGGTATGAGCGACCTCTGTCCCTGCTCACAGGCAGGTCGCTCCCCACGCCACCACACGGCTGCCAGCTGCCTCGTACCTGCTCCCTGACGCCCGCCTGTTTTCCTGCCGTTTCCTGCTCCTTCCCGCCGCTGCGTCCCTGCGGCCCCGCCCCCCTGCTCCCCATTGACCACCCCGCTCCTACCTCCCAGCTGCTCCTCCCTCCCTCTCCCCCTCCTACGGAGGCCGCGCAGTGGCGTAGGAGTGACCTCTGACCCTGCTACCAGGCAGGTCTCTCACCACGCCACCACATGGCCGCCAGCTGCCTCGTACCTGCTCCCTGCCGCCCGCCTGTTTTCCCGCCGTTTCCAGCTCCTTCCCACCGCTGCGTCCCTGCGGCCCCGCCCCCTGCTCCCCATTGGCTACCCCGCTCCCACCTCCCAGCTGCTCCTCCCTCCCTATCCCCCTCTTATGGAGGCCGCGCAGCGGACGCGCCGAAGGTGCGCCAAAGGCAAGCCCGTCTGCGCCTGTCCGCGCCTGGACCGCGCCCAGCGCCAGAACCCCTGGACCCCGCGAACGCCACAACACCATACTCCGCTACGACGCCAGCACCCTCTACACACTCAACACCGGCTGAAACCACACCTGCTTCCAAGCCACCCCAAAACGGACTCACAGACCTTTCTCCTGTCACACCTGCAGCTTCACCTGCGACAGAGCCACCAAACCTCCAAGGACTGGACCCAACCACCTCCGCTGCATACTCCTCAACACCCGCTCCGCACGCAAACACACCATCGAGCTCTGGGATCTGCTCGACACCTCCGTCCCAGATGTGGCCTTCCTGACCGAGACCTGGTGGAACGACTCCTCGGCGCCCGACATCGCCATAGCCATCCTGGACGGCTACAAGATCACCCACAGGGATCGCGCCAACAGAATCGGAGGAGGAATAGCTATCGTCCACAAGTCCACCCTCAAGGTCACCACCCACGCAGACGACACCCTCAACACCACCGAACACCTGCACTTCCGGATCCACACCGACACCAACAACACCCGCAGAGGAACACTCATCTACAGACCCCCGGACCCCGAGCTCAATTCAGCGACTGCATCGCCGACCTCGCCAGCACCCATGCATTTACCTCCACAGACTACATCCTCCTCGGGGACCTGAATTTCCACCTCGAGAACAACAACGATGCCAACTCCGCCACCCTGATTGACAACCTTGCCAACCTCGGCCTCAGACAACTCGTCACCGCACCCACCCACGCCACTGGCCACACGCTGGACCCCGTCTTCTCCACAGGCACCCACGTCACCTTCGACCACACCACCGAACTCCACTGAACCGACCACCGCTACATCCATTTCACCTTCAATAAACGTAACCACGCACCACCGCACCCAACAGCTACCTCACCGCTGTTGGAGCAAAGTCACCGAAGACCAGCTGATCACCACCCTCGCCCAAAACCCACCCACCGACACCACCAACCCAGACATCGCAGCCCGCAACCTCAGACAGTGGATCGACGACTGCACCAACACCCTCGCCCCACTCAAGAAACCCTCCAACAACCACGCCAGCAAGAGAGCCACCTGGTTCACCGACGAGCTGCAGACCTCCAAACGGGCATGCCAGAAGCTGGAGAAGATATGGCTCCATGAACGCACTCCGGACAACCACGCAGCACACAAGGATGCCACCTGCAGACATCACCACCTCATCAGATTAGCCAAAAGATCCTCCTTCAAAGACCATCTGGATAACAACGCACACGACAGCAAAGAGCTATTCAGCATCGTAAAGGAATTCTCCAACCCCAGCGCCAACGCCAGCGACATACCGCCCTCACAAGAACTATGCAACTCACTGGCCATCTTCTTCCACAGCAAGATCGCTGACATCCATGACAGCTTCAACATCATAACCGCCCCGACTATGCCAGACCCCACTTCCCCTGTGAACACCACCAGCGCCAACCACCTGACCTCCTGGTCCAACGTCAACGACGAAAAGACACGCAAGATCATGAACTCCATTCACTCAGGATCTCCATCAGACCCGTGCCCACACCACGTATTCAACAAAGCAGACGCTGCCATCGCACCCCAACTACAGAAGGTCATCAACATCTCCTTCGAAACAGCAACATTCCCGGAAAGCTGGAAACACGCCGAAATCAACGCCCTCCTCAAGAAGCCCAAGGAGGACCCCAAGAACCTCAAGAACTTCCGGCCCATCTACCTGCTTCCGTTCGCGGCGAAGGTCATTGAGAAAATCGACAACATGCAACTGGCCCGCCACCTGGAAGACAACAACATCTTGGACCCGTCCCAGTACGGGTTCAGACGAAACCACAGCACCGAGACAGCCCTCATCGCTGACACAGACGACATCAGGCGCCAATTAGACAACGGCGAAACATCAGCCCTCATCCTCCTGGACCTGTCAGCCGCCTTCGACACGGTCTGCCATCGCACTCTAAAGACACGCCTCCTAGAAGCCGGAATCCAAGAGAAGGCCCTTGACTGGACCACGTCCTTCCTCTCCGGCAGAACCCAGAACGTCCGCCTCCCACCCTTCCGATCCGTGGCCACCGACATCATCTGCGGCGTCCCCAGGGCTCATCCCTCAGCCGGACGCTGTTCAACGTCTACATGGCCCCCCTCGCACAAGTGGCCCGCCAACAAGAGCCTCAATATCATCTCCTACGCTGACGACACCCAGCTCATCCTCTCCCTTAGCAAGGACCCGCACACCATCAAAACCAACCTTCATGAGGGAATGAAGGCCGTCGCTGACTGGATGAGGAACAGCCGTCTGAAGCTGAACTCGGAAGACGGAGGTACTCATCCTCGGACCCAACCTCTCAGCCTGGGACGACTCCTGGTGGTCAACCACACTGGGAACAGCACCGACACCCACCGACCATGCACGCAACCTAGGTTTCATCCTCGACTCCTCCCTCTCCATGTCTAAACAGGTCAACGCCATCTCCTCCCTCTGCTACAACATCCTCTGCATGCTCCGCAGGATCTACAAGTGGATCCTGACCAAAACAAGAAGAACGGTGACACAGGCCCTCGTCAGCAGCAGACTGGACTACGGCAACGCACTCTACGCAGGAGTCCCAGCCAAATAGCTACGACGACTACAATGCATCCAAAACGCCTCCGCCCGACTGATCGTCAATGTCCCCCGCCGCAGCCACATCACCCCCCACCTAAGAGACCTACACTGGCTCCCCGTCGACAAGAGGATCACCTTCAAGCTCCTCACCCACGCACACAAAGCACTCCACAAGCCACAATGCCGGACTAGCCTACCTGAACAGCAGACTCAGCTTCTACACCCCCATCCACCAGTTTGGCTCCGCCAGCCTCGCCCTCGCCGCTGTTCACCGCATCCAACGAACAACCTCCGACGGCAGATCCTTCTCCTACCTCGCCGCCAAGACCTGGAACACCCTCCCTACCCACCTACGGCAGACCCAAGACCTACTTGCCTTCAGAAGACTCCTAAAGACCTGGCTCTTCGAGCAGTAGCGGCACCCCCTCCGCTCAGTGCCTTCAGACCCTCAAGGGTAAGTAGCGCACTTTACAAGTACTCTGATTGATTGATTGAAAGAAAAAAGAGGCAAAATAAAGGTCAGCAATGAGCATAAAGACAAACAATAAGGGTGAAAAACAAGCAGAAAAAAGCAGAATAAAGGACAGCAACGACGAGAAAGAGGCAAAATAATGGAGAGAAATTAGCAGAAAGTGACAAATTAATGATCAGCAATAAGCAGACAGAGGCAGGATAAAGGTGGGAAATAAGCAGAAAGTGGAAGAATAAAGGTCTGATGGGAGCAGAAAATGCAGGATAAAGGTGAGAAATGAGCAGAAAGAGGCAAAATAAAGGTGAGAAACAAGCCGAAAGAAGCAAAATAAAGGTCAGAATCGAGCAGAACGAGGCAACATAGAGATCGGAATCCAGCTCCAAAAGACAAAATAGTTGAGAAATTAACAGAAGGAGGTAAAATAAAGTGGTAAGCAATGAGCAGAAAGAGGCAAAATACAGGTGAGAAACCAGCAGAAAGAGGCAAAATAAAGGTCAGCATCGAGCAGAAAGAGGCAGAATAAAGGGGAGAAATGAACAGAAAGATGCAGAATAAAGGACAGAAATTAGAACAAAACAGCAAAATAAAGGTCAGGAGCGAGCAGAAAGAGGCAAAATAATGGGCAGAAAGAGGTGAAATAGAGGTCAAGAAATGAACAACAAGAGGCAAACTAGAGGTCAAAAGGAGCAGCAAGAGGCAGACTAAAGGTCAAGAGTGAGGAGAAAGAGGCAAAATAATGGGCAGAACGAGCAGAAAGAGGGAAAATGGAAGTCAGGAGAGAAGAGGTAGAAATATTAGCAGAAAATGAGCTGAGGAGGCACAAAACCAAAGGCAGCTGAGGGTAGCGGACTGCTGGCAAGCTGGACAGGCATTATCAAAAATGGGGTGACCCAAAATGGTACAAAAGGGGGTGGTGATGGACGGAGCATCTGAATCTATCAAACACTCACACCCAGTCAAAAGATCTGGATTTAATCCATCACCGTTCTTTAGCCCACTCTGCCAACCCAGTTCAGACATGGCTATATGCAAATCAGTCTGACCCTGTGCCTCATGGGAACAGTCCAGTCCGAACTGCCAAGCCATGTCTTCCCCGGACCGGAAACAAGCTTCCGAGGACCGGTTTCTGGCATTCCAGCCGTCTTCAGCCCGGCTTGCTTGAATCCAGTGGCAAAGTGAGCAAGGGACTCACGTCTGAGCATACCCTGCCACACTTATGGCGGCCAAAAGCGGTACAAAAGGGGGTGGTGATGGACGGAGCATCTGAATCAATCAAACACTCGCACCCAGTCAAAAGATCTGGGTTTTTATCCATCACCATTCTTTAGCCCACTCTGCCACCCCAGTTCAGACATGGCTATATGCAAATCAGTCTGACCCTGTGCCTCATGGGAACAGTCCAGCCCGAACTGCCAAGCCATGTCTTCCCTGGACCGGAAACAAGCTTCCGAGGACCGGTTTCTGGCATTCCAGCCGTCTTCAGCCCGGCTTGCTTGAATCCAGTGGCAAAGTGAGCAAGGGACTCACGTCTGAGCATACCCTGCCACACTTATGGCGGCCAAAAGCGGTACAAAAGGGGGTGGTGATGGACGGTCCTGGACATGGGTACAGTTCGGTATCAAAAACAATGGTCCTAGACCTGAATTTAAGATAGAATTAATCTAGCTTATAATCATGAGTTCCTTATTTTGAGCTTTCCCCTCATTTGCTCACAGTATTCAATGCAGAACATTTAAACTGAAAATGCAACAACCCAGATCGATCTGCTGGAGAATATACAACTTTTTTTACTCTCTCAAATTTCAATAAACATTTGGAAGTCAAAACAATTTCAGACACATTTGGTACATCAAGAGGATGCTCACAAGAACGTGCAAAAGGGGAGAAGTGCTCAAGAATTAAAGGAGTGGATGAAAAGAGCGAGAGTTGGTGACATTTTTAAAAACATGGAGAAACATATACTGATTCAATGATTCTCATATCTTGACCACATATCGTATTTTACACACAGTACTTTTGCATTAATGTTTGACAATCAGAACTCTTTAGATGCACCTTTTTACAGATTAGGGTTATATATGGTCCAAGAGGATGTATGGGGGCGTTGACGTTTCGACCCGACTTAACGCTTTAGGGGTCAGTGGGAGCCTCAGCCTGTGGGTCTTCTTCAGGACAGGGGGGCAACCTCAGTACCGGAGTAGTGTCAAACTCCTAGATATAAATGGTAATGTGTCAGGGTTGTGCATAGATAGGGGGCAATTTATTAACCAAACTGTGCGAATGTTGCACTGTCAGTGACTTACCCATGTGGAGATCAAGGTAGTCAGAATAATCAATATTTCAGGTAGGGCATCTTGGGTTCCTCCAAGACCTACGTGTACATCCGTGACTGTTTCTTAATCTTTGGCTGTTTCTTAATCTGTGTAAGGAGGGGCTTTTGATTAGACCCTGATAGCCAAAAATTACAGAAAATTACCTGGGTTATCTACTTAACACAGTGGGGGTGCATCACCACTTACCCCATTCAATACGTCCTTTCTAATCTTATCGTGTGCTTGATAAGTTCACTGGAATTTTCTAGTTTTCAAGGTTCCATTGGGGAGGGTGGCGGCCTCATCTAGAGTGAGAGGGGCTGCCGTGAGTATAATTATCAATACTAAAAGTATCATTAATGGCAATTCAGGGGCGCCGAAGGGCAAGCACTTACCCCAGAAAGAAGGGGGCTTCCTCTTCTTCAAAAGTGCCAGATACAAAAAGATACAATCAGACCAGTAATTCTGAGCACCCTGAATGCCTCTATCGCCACAGGAACAGTGCCGTTGGCATGGAAATGCGCTCAAGTCAGAGCTCTACTAAAAAAAACAACCTTGACCCCGCAATCATGGCTAACTACCGTCCGATATCCCTCCTGCCATGGATGGGCAAACTGCTAGAGAAGCATATCAATCTTAATTTGGTCAACCATCTGGAGTCCCACAAACTGCTCCACGACTCCCAAGCAGGCTTCCGCCCTAAGCTCGGAACGGAAGTTGCTCTCCTGGCAGTGACAGAGTCTGCACGGAAGTACATGGACCAAGGTGGCACCACAGCAATTATTTCGCTTGATTTGAGTGCCGCCTACGACATAGTGGATCACAACATCTTGCTCGCTCGCATCAGACACCTTGGAATCACCAGGCTAGCCTTCTCCCGGCTGCAATCTTTCTTGGAAGACCGGGTGTTCCAGGACTCGGAGGGTGCCACGCATTCCAAACCATGGCCCCTCAACTGTGGGGTCCCCCAAGGTTCGTCCCACCCTTTTTACCATATATATGGAGCCTCTAGCAGCGATAGTGCGCCCCTTCGGCATCGAAATTGTCACCTATGCAGACGACATCCAACTGGTGGTTGGTCTAAACCATTCCAAGGGCTGGTCGAGCACGCTGGGCAGCTGCCTAGAAGTAGTAGTCGATTGGATGGCGCTCTCCCACCTGAAATTAAATGGGGATAAGACGGAGCTGATGTTCCTGGGGAAGACCCCTCTCCTAGAGCAGTCTTTGACTGGCCGACCTGCATGGGCACTTCACCAGAACCCAAAGACCAGATCAAAAGCCTTGGAGTATGGCTAGACAGCACATTAGGCTTCAACCATCAAGCCACCAAGCTCTCGGCAACTTGCCTGATGAGGATGCTGAGGAAAATTCTGCTGCTACTCCCCTTTCAGGCCCGGAGGATCATGGTGCAGGCTATCATCTTGTCCCACCTCGACTATGGGAACGCCCTGTATTTAGGCGCTCCGGCAAGCTCCATTAAACAACTTCAGGTCACTCAGAACTCCGCAGCTCGCCTACTGCTTGGACTGCCTCATAGACACTCAGGGTCAGCTGCCCTGAAATCACTCCATTGGATGCCCATACAGGCCCGGATTCAATTTAAGGCGATGTGTATAGCCCACAAAGCCATGTGGCACACAGGCCCAGCTCTAATCTGCTCCCTAATTACCCCTTACCAACCACCAAGAAATCTACGCTCCAGTGCCACCTTCTTGGCAGTAACCAGGAAAATTAAATGAGCTAGAGGGGGGGGGGGCGTTCGTCCTCTTGGAATGCCGCCTCCTGTTGGAACTCCATGCCCCTCACCCTGCGTAGCGAACCAGATCTACTCAAGTTCCGCAAACGTTTGAAAACCTTCCTCTTCCAGTAACTTGCACAATCCGATGACTGCCCCATTCACCCGTCCTAAGTGTTACGAGGCATCAGGGTAGAAGTGCGCTTACAAAACTCCATCACATCACATCACATCACATATTTGTACTTAGTACTTCATATGTACTATACAAGTTATTGAAACTTGCCAATAAATATATACATTATTTCAAAATCGTATTGCCAACTTGTGAATATTGTAGTGTTGAATGTGAGCAAACAAATATCATCCCAATCAAATTATGTAAATGCCATCCTGATCATCACAGAGGTGACAGAAATCGGATCACCAGACATGCCAATCTAACCCCAGTGGGCAAAGTCCCAGAGGTTCCAATTGAGTCCCAGTGGGCATGTCTTTGATACCTCACATCTTAATGAAATGTATGCCGATTACAAGTCGGTAATACTGCAATGCTAATAAATTAAATGTTTCTTAATACAAAGTGAGTATTATTTTTCCACGTGACATCGGCACCTGCTCAGATACTAATGGGTCTTAACCCACAAATATAGGCCTGCGTTATATTCATTAGGCATCAGATAAAAAAAGAGTATAGAGAAGAATAAAAATAGAAGAAAACTCAATACATACAATAGCTTTGAAAGAAAAGAAAAGAAAGTTGAAAAATTATATTATCATACTGGCTGTCGATAATTCTTCAGCCTCCAGAAAAAGAAGGTTCCAAGAAATGTCCAGACCAAGGTTGCTCATGCTGTACTCTATAGCCACCCGGCCCGTAGGCTTCTGAAAGAAGGAATACTCTGTGTGCATATAAAAACAAAAGCAAAAAAACAAACCTATAAAATCACTATATATTATGTATATCCTGTACCACATCATTAGAGACAGCGATAGTTAAAAAAAAGGTTCTTACTGACCTAAAGGCAAGATGTTAACACAGCTATTTGCACTTTAGGATAACAGACTGATGGCACATAACCCAATATGAAAGGGATCATTCACCTACATTTGTATATATCTCCTCATCAGAGTCCAGACACATTGGTACCTTAGTGTCTAGTTCCAAGATGTACTTAAACTCAAGTTGATGCAAATGAACTGTTGTGCTACAGGGTATTGTTTATCTTTATTCGGTATGGCTTTCATGTGTTCCAGCACCCATTTCTCGACTGGAAACACAGTGCTCCGCACGTATAATTTGTAAGATGGGCACATCAGTAGATACACACATAAGTCAGACAGGCATGACAGATGTTTGTCCATCACCCTATATGTGCTGGCTATTAGGGAGAAGACTCTCTTCATGTTGGAACTATACTTATATGCCTAACAAGCAGTTACATGTACAAAATCCCTTCACTGTGGTCTGATTGGAATTGGGATTATCAGTCACCTCATTCCTACAGTTTACCACTGAAAGAGGTGCCCTTCTTAACCGCTTTGCCACGGCGGACATTCCACTGGGATGCGGCTGAATCTGACGCGTGTGCAGATCGGACGGCCCCCGGCTGTCCTCCGCACACGCCCACCATGACGTCGGACGGCCGTGGGCCATCCAAAGCATGAAAAAGGTTAAAAGTGATCCTAGGATTGTCTTCAACTACATCATCCAAAGTGTTTTATGTTTTAAGAATATACCAATGTTTACTCAAACTTTTACTCACTTCCTGAGCTTTGTTGTTATACGTTGTGATAAATCTCATAGTAGGTGTGTTCTCAGACAAAGGCCTAGCTTTAGGAGCCAACACCTCTTCTCTGCTGACACCATGTGCTTTCACCAAAGCACTACTGAGGTCAGATGCCTTATACCATCTTTTTTTTAAACATTCAGTCATCACCTTGCACTCATCTTGAAAAGTCATTTCTGAACTACAGTTCCTGTTAGCTCATACGAACTCCCCATATAGGATACTTTTTATGAGATTTCTTGGATGGCTACTCTGAGCATGTAAAAGAGTATTGCCCACAGTGCTTTTCCTATGCAATTTAGATGTTCATTTATTGCCATCAACTAGTATCTGAGTGTCCAAGACTTCCACATGCGTGCTACTGATGTGGGCCTCAAATTTTAAGTTGTATGTATCGCCATTCAGGATAGAAGTTAATCAGGATGCCTGATCATGTTTCCCTCTCCAGATGAGGAATAGGTAATCAATATAATGTTACCACATTACCTATGCGCACTCTAGTCATCAAGGGCTTCGGACACATGCTGCTCCCACTACCCCATCATGAGGTTCACATGACTGGGAGCACAGCAGGTGCCCAGCACATCCCTTCTGTTTGTTAGAGGAACAAGGTATTAAGCAGGAAGTAATTATTCTTGAGACAAAACTCAATTATTGAAATAAGCATTTCCATGTGATGCAAATAAATAATAGAATGGGCCCTCTGGAAATGCCTGCATGCCAGTACACCATCACTTTGCCTAATGCTGATTTACAGGCTGCCACTGACCATTTCATGAGTGATGTAATATGTGAGATCATAAGCATAAGCAGTGCTTTTCAGGGGCGTAAGTTATAGTTAGCTCCGGTAACTATAACTGCTGAATTTCTATGCTCTTATGCAAGTGAAATATGAGCCTAACTATAATGGCACTGTGACCTTTGTTTTTTCACTGAATTTCTAGTTTTTTTAATCCTATTTCCTAGCTATAATGTCCCTGTAACCTCTGTTTTTTCAGTGAATTTCTAAGGTTTTTTAATTCTATTTCCTAACTATAACATCCCTGTAACCTTTTTTTCAGTGAATTTCAACTTTTCTTTACTTTTTTGTTCTAATTGTAACATGGAACCTTTCAGAGTGGGTGTGTGAGTGGCTACGTGGGTCAGTGAATAGGTGTGTGAGTGGCTGTATAGGTTGGTGAGTGAGTGTGTGAGTGGCTATATGGGTCTGTGACTGGTTGTGTGAGTGATATGTGGCTGTGTGAGTAGCTATGCTGGTTTGTTAGTGGGTATATGAGTGGCTGTATGGGTCTGTGAGTGAGAGTAGATGTGTGGGTGTATGAGTGGGTTAATGAGTAACGGTATGGGTCTGTGAGTGGCTGTATGGATCTGAGAGTGGGTAGAGAAAGGGTAAGGCCTCTGATGAGCTCTTAGCAATCCCGCTGTGTGGGACTTACTAGTGGTAACAGGAGGGGTTCTTGGCCCATAAGAACCCTCAACATCCATGGGGCGTGATCCCCCAATGAGTATTGCACCAGCATGCACATTTGCAGAGTTCAGAACAAAGGGAGCGGAGCTTCTGATGAGCTCCCGGCAATCCCGCTATGTGGGACTTACTGGTAGTAACAGGAGGGATTCTTGGCCCCCATAAACCCTCATAAACCCTCAGCATCCAAGGAGATGTCATCCCCAATGAGTAATGCTCAAGAAGGCATGTTTGCAGAGTGGTGGAGAAAGGGGGCAGGGCTTCCGACAAGCTTGCAGCAATTCCGCTGTGTGGGACTTACTGGTGGGAACAAGAGGGGTTCTTGGCTCCCAAGGACCCTCAGCATCCAAGGGGAAATCATCCCCCAACGAGTAGTGTGCCAGGAGGCGCGTTTTGCAGAGTGGTACAAAACAGGGGATGGGGCCTCCGACAAGCTCTCTGTCATCATGCTGTGCGGTACCTACTGGTGGTAACAAGAGGGGATCTTGTCCCCCAAGGACCCTCAGCACCCAAGGGGACTTCATCCCCCAATGACCTGCAGGAAGGGAGCCGCACAGCACCCTCCGATATATTAATAAAGCCCTGGGGAGGTAGCGGTCCCTGGGGCTCAAAAGAGTCACAGAAGGTGGACCACGTCCTCCCGCTCACTATTATAAAGCATGGCCCGAGACCTGGCCCACCTGGAGGCTATAATAAAAACAAGCACGGCAGTCCACTCTAATTTATTTATTTTGTAAAATTGCCATAAATTTCCAGCAAAATTAAAAAGAAAAGGCTTATTCAAGAGTTTTTGAACTTACTTGTGAAATCTCACATACAAAGTCCTTAAAGTCAATGCTCAGCAGCCGCCAGAGGTATCGACGGACAGAGCGGGCCTCCATTCCTGAGCTGTCGCCAGGTGAGGTGAGGTCCATTCTTGGAAGACACGGGAGGTCGGCTGAAACATGTAGATCAGAACCAGTTACATCTAAGCAGTTCATTTGTTCAAACTGCCTTTTCACTGTTTTGAATTTGGATTAGTAGAAGATACCTATTAAAACTTTTTTGCTTCTACTACCAATTTTATGTTCACATTTCACATTTATGCACTGCGTCCATCACTCATATCCACAGAATAGTTCTTCACATCTGTAGTTTCCCATTTACCTTCTTTGTTTGAAAACATCCATGAGCTCCCTTTTCTTAGTGAGAAGGGTGTAGCCCCTGGTTACACCATTGAGTAACCAGGAAGGAGAACCCAGATGATGAAGCATGTCATTTCGGTGAGTGATGGGTTTCCGTCCTTTTTAAAGGATTTTCCTTTCTAAAGATGTGTATTTTTGCCTCTCAATAGGTAGTATCCTCTGAATACAGCACACTGGGTTCTCTACATCTAAATAGGTTGTTACACCTTCTATGTGCTCTAGTCCCATAGATAGTTTATTTGTTTTATAGGTACACTCTGGAGAGTATACCCATGCTAGGTCTTTAAATATTTCCATAGACCCTCTCTATAAGGTTTGTTTAAATTTGTCGTCATATCTGGCCAGCAGAGATCTGCTCATCAAAATGAACTCTTCAAGATCACAATGGGTCCTGATAATCTGCTGTTTCCTAATGGGTCTATCATACCACTAGTCTCCACATGGACCCTGTAATTATGCTCCTGGCTGGCAAGCACATCAAGAATGAAGATGTGACTCCTATCTCTACTTGATGATCTTATCTGGCAATGACCTTAACTTCCTAAAGGACTGCTGGCCAGGCAAAATTCAAATTATACCAACGCAATTCATGTAATTTCAAGAATTTTGCATTACTCTTATTAAGCGAAATTCCCAAAATGCCACAGTGCATAAATAATCCTGTTTTCACAGCAAAATTACAGAGGGTACAATAGCAACAACCAAAACACGAGCTGATGTTGTTCATGGCCCTTGTGTTTTTGTGCTCAAATATACCTCTAAATAACTAATTTGCATTTCTCATAATTAAGCATAAGTTCACATCATTCTCAGAACATTTGATAGAATTACACAAAAGTATATTACACAAATTTCACACTCCCCAATATTTAGTATGACATTACATTGCATTCAAATAAAATTAAAACTAAAAATTCTGAAACAAATCTATAAAAGTCGCTGGATTAGCACAGTTTTCTTTTCTTTTTTTTTTTTTTCAACGAACTTTATTGTCACCAAATCAATGTAACACAGCTTCAGGCCTACCGGCCGCATCAGTACTCGGGAGCAAAAATTAGACGTCATATAAATGTGACACAGCCATAAAACCGACAACCCAGGGGTCCGGTGGCGTTTCAGCATGCACATATGAACTGACTCGACAGATCTAACAAGCCTGCGACAGTTCCTATTTATGCAAAGAAGAGGACTCCCATACCCGCAATCTCGCCCCGTCATGATTGCATGCAATAGTGAAGTAGGGGAGCGCTCTAAAAGACGAAACGCCGACTCCGATTCAGGGACAATAAACAAAAAGAAAACTACCCAGTTCCCCCCACCCCCCCACCCCCACCATACCTGCCCTGACCCATCCTGTAAGTCTTGTAGCCTTCACCTGCCACTGCGAGCTCTGCCATAGCAGTCACATATCTGTACCGCCCATGTACGCCAACCAACACTAAGCGAATCCCCAGAAAATAGATTAGAGCAACCCGTCTGGACCAGGCTCCCCCGCCGCGGTCTCAGTCCCGGAAAAAGTACCAAGTTCTCTCTCTGTCGTGCTGAAGGCTCAGGAGATGCCTGTATACCACCTCCCGACTCACCCCGCTCTCCCGCTACACTTCTCGTGTTCAGGTGTGTTCTATATAGCCCCCAGAAATTCTTAGGCCTAGAAGTCGGAGGGAGCAGCTCGCTATAGTGTTCCGTTTGTGTGCAGCAGTAAATCATATCGTGTGCCCATCTCTTAGCAGTCGGGGAGGCCCTCTCATCCAGCAGGTCGCTACCACTCGCCTAGCCATCAACATACCCATGTCCGCTAGTCTTCGTATTGCCACCGGTAGAGGCTTTGAGTATCCCAATAAGGCCAACGCAGGGTCTGGGGCAATTTCCAGCTCCAGAATTTCGCTCATCTCCCTAAAAATCTCGCTCCAGTATTGCTGCACAGTCTGGCACAGCCACGCCAAATGGAGAAAATCCGCGACCAGAGCATGACATCTTTCGCATTCCGCAGTTTGTCTCAGACCATACCTGTGGAGCCGTTCCGGGGTATAATATACCCTCTGCAGGAACTTAAAATGAATAAGCCTGTGCCTCCCATTTAGCGAGATCTTTTTAGTGTTTCCACAGCAGTACTGCTACATGGCGTCGTCTATAGGAGTTTGAAGGTCACGTTGCCACTCGATCCTAGCTTTCATGAGGTCCTGTTCCCTATACATAATAGCCTTTTTGTATAATGTCGTAACCAGTTTGCGGGGCTTCGCAACCTTGATAGTATGCGTGAGCTCCGGTACCTCCGGCGGTTCCTCAAGCTCAGGGCCAAAAAAGACCCAACAGTGCTCCCCGCACTCTGTGGAAGTGGAACCTTGTCAGCAAGGAGACAGCGCCGTCACCTGCAGGTATCTGCTCCCAAGTCCTCATCCGGCCCTCCAGGAACAAGTCACCTAACTTAGCTATACCCAGCGAGCGTAGTGCCTTTGTCACTGCCTTGTCCTGTAATGGAGGGAGCCATAGTCCCCACTCCGGCAACATATCTGGGGAATAAAGTATTTCACAGTTCCGTGCCCTAGTTAGAAAGTGCCATGCGTGGTTCGTAGCAGTTAGGGAGTCCAGCACACCCGTCCTACGGTCAACCGGTAGACATACTGTAGCTGGAAGGGGAAGGGGGTCCGCGAATAGACGTTCCAGCCTAACATGTGGGATATTGGCCTCACCGTGTATCCAAGTATGGAGGTGCGAGGCCTGTGCCACCCTGTAATATAGCTCCAGGTCCGGCGCATTCAAGCCGCCCATCTCGTACGGCAGCGTCAATGTACTCCATTTCACTCGCGGCTGCATACCCCCCCAAGCCAGTTTGATCATAAGTTGCGTGAGTGCCTTAAAGAAGTGTCTGGACAGGACCACCGGAAGGGCACTGAACAGAAACAAAAATCTCGGTAATACCACCATTTTCATGATGGCGATGCGGCCCATAAGTGAAAGCGGCAGTTCGCACCACTTTCCCACATCATCCTCAAGTCTATCATAAGCAACACCGTTGTTTTCACATATTAGGATCTCAGGATCTGTGTGCAGTTGGATCCCCATATAGCGTACCGAGTCCTGGGACCATTACAGTGGATATTCCGCTTCAAAGCGTCGGGTAGCTGGAGTTAGGGGAAAGGCCACCGATTTCGACCAGTTGATCTTTAGGCCTGAGAGGGTGCCAAACCGCGCCACCTCTCGCAACACCGAGGACAGGTTATTCTCCGGGTCTCGGACATAGAGCAGGGTGTCATACAAATGCAGCGATGAGGGTTTTTTACATACCTCAGTAAAACTACGGCGCTCTGCCTAGTGTGTACGTCTCAAGGTATCTATAATTTGGTGGAAGTGTGGTGCGTTAAGAGCGAGCGGAGAAGCCCCTAACCGCTCAAAGGCGAAATTCAAAGAATCCCACTGAACTGAAACACAGCATTGCTCTTGCACACAACATACATAGGGTTTACAAATGGTAAGTGATTAGTTTAAACACAATAACAATATCATCAAAGGACAGAAGCAGAATCTTGACAGTATGTCTCAAGGTAGGTCGTTTAATGGTTCCACAATCAGCCGACACGTGTTTCGTCGTGTAAGTATAGTCCACAAAGACTCTTCAGGGCTGATAAACAGAACAAACGGTATGTGTATAGATTTCGTAGAAGTTTTACAGCACTTTACAAGTCAAGGATTGTGACTGTATGTGACTGTTCAAAAACCCCCCATGCAGTGCTGGTCCTCGTTTACAGATCAAGAGTGTAAGAGGGTATTGCATGTGACTCAAGTGAATGTTTTCAAGACAGAGCATTAAAGTTGTATTAACACGTTCACATGATAACATCTTGTACATCTAATAATTATTACGAGGTCATATAACACCACATCTCTAACAGTGGTAGGTGCTGTATCAACAACAAACATTAAAAGTAAAACGAATGCCCAGAGGCAAACAACGTCTCAGAGTAAGTACGTTTCAATTTGTGTCATTTGAACTGCATGCAAGTGAACCCGGTGCATGCAGATGAATCCAGAGTAGAAGTAAATGTAAAGATATATGACAAAAGAGGGGGTGACGGTAAAAATGAGAGGGAGCCTACCTTGTGGCCAGCCTGCACGTAAGCAGGTTTAGTGGAATAAACCTCAATTTGGGTATCAATCTGTTAAAAATTACAGGTAAGTATAAGAAGAGGGCAGAAAATTTGAGAAAAAATATTACGTCGTTAGAGAAGAAGGGGTCGAAAAAAATCCAACAGCTTACCAAGTATTCATTGGGAGTCAATGAGTTTTGCGGAAGGTATGGCAAGTGTGTATGCCTCGGTTAGTAGTAAACTCTTCAAGTTGAAAGAGGTACTTGTATGCTGTATAAAAAACAACCGGTATATGGTATAAGTACCCATAACGTGTTCATGTGAAATAAAAGGTACAGACAAAACCACCAGTATTAACAACGAAGAGAATATGGAAAACACACTGTACCTTAATACGTGTGTGTATTAGGCCGTAACCGGGAGGGGATCCACTAAAAATCTATTCTTCTCGTCTGCTGGGCAGTTGTATCCCACAGTCCTTGAGATTGCTCTAGTAAAATAAATTAGGGAAACGGTCATTATAGTTATCGTGTCAGCCTTTTAGAGCTGTTCCTGGTGTAAGTTGGAAGTTCGTAACTACAAACTTTTCTTTAGGTAGAAGAGGGGGGCCAAGGAAAGCGTTTTTACCTGATGCGCGGTATCCCTCCTCCAAAGTTTCCCGGTCGCCGTTTACCGATGAACGGACACGTGACCCGGAAACAGGAAGTGTATTTCAGTGTTTCCGAG
Source organism: Lissotriton helveticus (assembly GCF_964261635.1). Taxonomy (NCBI): domain Eukaryota; kingdom Metazoa; phylum Chordata; class Amphibia; order Caudata; family Salamandridae; genus Lissotriton; species Lissotriton helveticus. The sequence continues at coordinate 1,280,475,006 of NC_136069.1, forward strand.
CAAAATCACTAGAACGTAAAGGAAACTAAGGGTCCACCATGTTGGGTGATGTTATCATTAAGTTTATCGATAAATGTATCGTGACATCTGCAAGTTGAAGTAAGGATTTAGCGAAGAGAAGGCGGTGTTCTTTAGTTTATTTCCTTTTTTATTTATAAAAAGTTTTGAAGAAATATTGCGAGGATATATAACGGAAAGTAACCGTTCTCAAATGTTTTGAATTATGTTAATGAAAATTCAACTGAAGCGAATGCGTGTATTTCGCGGAAGTCAATTAATAGATAGTTTCCTGGGAGAAAACCATCTCATACGTCATGTATCGTAGTTACCAGAATACTTGACTCAATGAGTCTAAATCGCTGATTAGATCGTCATAGTAACGGACGAGAAATTCGCTCTTTTGTGGACTGGGGAATTCGACAACTTAGATAGAGAAACAAATTGTGTAGTTGGAATTCATACGTGCGATGAGTGGTCGTGGTTGGTGGTCACGTAATGCAATAACGACTCAATATTGTTCCATATACTGACTTCGTTTGGTGTAAAAACATCGTGACCTCATGCAATATAGCCATGCTCAGTGGTGTCTATAATGAGTTAGTTATATTCATTCACATTCTGTGACATGGGGCATGGTTTCTAGACCACCGTATTCCCATAATCGGAGTCTAGAGAGATATACATATAGTGCATCATTATCATATTTTCATATATAAAGCATTTACATTTTTAGATCGTTCAATGCACTCTATATTTAGATCACAAAAGTGCAGATGCCTTGTGGCCCCCTGAAAAATGTAGTTGCAAAATCAATCGCCCAAAAAGAATTGCATCTCTGGGTCGTAATTAAGCCCGTGTTCCACGGACTGTAAGTGCATGATCCACATGGCTTCCCTTCTTCTCAATGTTAGTTCTCGGTTGCCACCTCTAATATTCAGTGGGACTACATCAATGCCATAGAAGCGTACTTTGACATCATCCTCCATAGGTTGGCATTCTGCAACACGTAAGGCCACTGGATATTTTGGATCTCTTTTCTGAATTGCTCTCATATGTTCGGCCAGTCTATCCTTCAGAGCCCTGATGGTGCTGCCAACATAGAATTTGCCACAATGGCATTCAATAATGTAAACTACGTACTTAGTCAGGCAAGTGATGTTCTGTTTTATTTTGTACGTGGTTTGGTCAAAACCCTTGAAGGTTAGAGTTCCATGTTTGCTCCGTATACACATAGAGCAAAAGCCACATTTGTAAAAACCCAAACTCTTGCTAGTAAGCCAATTATGGGCTGTGGTGTTTCGAGGAACAGTGGGACTAAGTATGTTCTTAAGTGTGTGGCCCTTCCTGTATGTGATCATTGGTCTATTCGGTATCCATTCCTTAAGAACAGGATCCGATGTCAGGAGTTTCCAATGTCTGTTGAAACTCTTCCTAATCGTGTGATGTAAGGCATTATATTCAGTGATTAGTGTCACTGGTGGTTTGGAGGATGTTGGTTTGGTACGTGTCATAAGACAATCTGGTCTTCTGGTGCTTTTAACTCTGCTCTCAGCTTTTTTGATGGACTCTCTAGAGTAGCCCCTGCGTAGAAATCTGTTGTTCATGTTGGTGATGCATTGTTCAAATTCAGATTCCTCACTGCAATTGCATTCGCTTCAGTTTAATTTTCATTAACATAAGCCAAAACATTTGAGAACGGTTACTTTCCGTTATATATCCTCGCAATATTTCTTCGAAACTTTTTATAAATAAAAAAAGAAATAAACTAAAGAACACCGCCTTCTCTTCGCTAAACCCTTACTTCAACTTGCAGATGTCACGATAAATTTATCGATAAACTTAATGATAACATCACCCAACATGGTGGACCCTTAGTTTCCTTTACGTTCTAGTGATTTTGCTCGGAAACACTGAAATACACTTCCTGTTTCCGGGTCACGTGTCCGTTCATCGGTAAACGGCGACCGGGAAACTTTGGAGGAGGGATACCGCGCATCAGGTAAAAACGCTTTCCTTGGCCCCCCCTCTTCTACCTAAAGAAAAGTTTGTAGTTACGAACTTCCAACTTACACCAGGAACAGCTCTAAAAGGCTGACACGATAACTATAATGACCGTTTCCCTAATTTATTTTACTAGAGCAATCTCAAGGACTGTGGGATACAACTGCCCAGCAGACGAGAAGAATAGATTTTTAGTGGATCCCCTCCCGGTTACGGCCTAATACACACACGTATTAAGGTACAGTGTGTTTTCCATATTCTCTTCGTTGTTAATACTGGTGGTTTTGTCTGTACCTTTTATTTCACATGAACACGTTATGGGTACTTATACCATATACCGGTTGTTTTTTATACAGCATACAAGTACCTCTTTCAACTTGAAGAGTTTACTACTAACCGAGGCATGCACACTTGCCATACCTTCCGCAAAACTCATTGACTCCCAATGAATACTTGGTAAGCTGTTGGATTTTTTTCGACCCCTTCTTCTCTAACGACGTAATATTTTTTCTCAAATTTTCTGCCCTCTTCTTATACTTACCTGTAATTTTTAACAGATTGATACCCACATTGAGGTTTATTCCACTAAACCTGCTTACATGCAGGCTGGCCACAAGGTAGGCTCCCTCTCATTTTTACCGTCACCCCCTCTTTTGTCATATATCTTTACATTTACTTCTACTCTGGATTCATCTGCATGCACCGGGTTCACTTGCATGCAGTTCACATGACACAAATTGAAACGTACTTACTCTGCGACGTTGTTTGCCTCTGGGCATTCGTTTTACTTTTAATGTTTGTTGTTGATACAGCACCTACCACTGTTAGAGATGTGGTGTTATATGACCTCGTAATAATTATTAGATGTACAAGATGTTATCATGTGAACGTGTTAATACAACTTTAATGCTCTGTCTTGAAAACATTCACTTGAGTCACATGCAATACCCTCTTACACTCTTGATCTGTAAACGAGGACCAGCACTGCATGGGGGGTTTTTGAACAGTCACATACAGTCACAATCCTTGACTTGTAAAGTGCTGTAAATCTTCTACGAAATCTATACACATACCGTTTTTTCTGTTTATCAGCCCTGAAGAGTCGTTGTGGACTATACCTACACGACGAAACACGTGTCGGCTGATTGTGGAACCATTAAACGACCTACCTTGAGACATACTGTCAAGATTCTGCTTCTGTCCTTTGATGATATTGTTATTGTGTTTAAACTAATCACTTACCATTTGTAAACCCTATGTATGTTGTGTGCGAGAGCAATGCTGTGTTATAGAGCAGGGTGTCATCCGCATATGCAGAGACTATTATCCCATGAGCCTGGAAACTAATACCCTCGTGCCAATGGTATTCGCGCAGTGCGCAGGCCAATGGCTCCGCCACCAGCGCGTAGAGCAGTGGCGACAGAGGGCAGCCTTGTCTTGTGCCCCTGCCGATGGGAAAAGAGTCCGTTACCAGGCCTCCCACTCGCAGTCTCGCCGACGGTTCGTGGTACAAGGCGCCGATCATTTGGAGGAAGGGCTCGCCCAGCCCCATGCGCCTCAGGACTCCAACCATGAAGGACCACTCAACCGAATCAAAAGCCTTCTCCATATCAAGGAATACGGCTATGGCCTTCGCATCCTGCTTCACGAGTTGGATTACTCCAAGAACTGTCCTAACATTATACGTGAGGTTCCTACTGGGGATGAATCCCGCCTGTTCGGGGGCCACTAGCTCGGGCGCCAGGAGTGCAAGACGCGTAGCCAGCACCTTAGCATATAGCTTGGCATCCACGTTCATGAGCGATAGCGGTCTATACGAGCCGCATTCGTCTTGGGGCTTATTAGGCTTAAGTATAGTCACCAGTAGGGCCTCCCTCATCGACTGCGGCATACTGCCCTCCACACATATGTCGTCAAACAGAGCAGAAAGGTGTGGGATCAGTTTGTCTTGGAACGCTTTATAAAAGCTCACCGTAAGGCCATCCGAGCCCGGAGCGCTACCAGAGCGCATGCTCGCCAAGGCTTCCACTATCTCATCCTTGCCGATAGGCAGCATGAGAAATTCCCTCTGCGCATTTGAGAGCATAGGTAATGCAATATGTTCCAGGTAATCAGTAATGTCGTCGTCCATGCGCCCACCTTTGGCCGAATACAGATCCGCGTAAAAGGCTTTGAACCGGTCAGCTATCTGGGCATTCTCAGTGACCAACTCACCCTCAGCCGTCCTCAATTCTGTGATCTGTGTCTTCCCTCTAGTGCCCTTCAGAAATCTGGCTAGTAGGGAACTAGGTCGCTCCCCCTCTCCATATGTCCTGGCTTAGCGTATTTCCCCATGTGTTGTACCTCCCTGTCTAATTCCTCATGATATTCGGTAAGCAGGCTCGTGATTTCTCCAGGACCTCAGTGGATGGGTTGACGCATTGACTTTGCTCAAGGGCGGACAGCCGCCTCTCCAGTAGCGACAATGGACCTCTGATTGATTTGAGGGCACTGGAATGTTTGGACATAGCCATGCCCCTAATGTATACTTTAAATGTCTCCCACAGTGTTGGATAACTATCCACCGACCCCACGTTAGTGTAAAAAAAGACGTCTATGTCCTCCGCCAGTTCCCCCCTGAACTTCTCGTCTAACAGTGAATAGGGCGGGAAACGCCACGTGAACGGCGGTATAGGTTTGACAGGCGAGCGGAGCTCCATAAGTACTGGGGAATGGTCCGAGAGGGTGCGCGGCAGCACTATGCAAGACTTGACATTCCCCATTAATGCAGGTGTCGCCATCCAGTAATCAATTCAAGTGTGTATATTATGAAATGCGGAGTTGGGTGTGTACCCTCCCTTCTCAGCATGTCTGTAGCGCCATTCATCCTCAAGGTCCAGTGTGATTAGTTCCCTACTCAGCGTCTGTGCCGCGGCAGATGGCTTACGCGGGGGGCCTGCAGATCTATCTAGCATCGGATCAAGAACTAGGTTGAAGTCCCCTCCCCAGAGCATGCGCGAGGAAGCATATGGGCGAGCAGCAGACGCCAAAGCTCTATAGAAATCCGGGGAATCAAAGCTAGGACCATACACATTAACCACCACAAAATCACACCCTCCTGCGTCGCACTTATTAATTACATAAGTCCCCTCCGAGTCAGCTTTCAGAGGGTCTGAGTCAGCCTGGCTCTTGGGTTAACCCATGTCAAAACCCCCCTAGAGTGAGTAGTGAATCCGGCTGCAGTGTAATTTCCAGCGAAGCCCCTCGAGAGGTACATTCTACTATTTGCTGTCAAGTGCGTCTCCTGTAGGAGAGCCAAATCTATTCTGTGCCGCTGAAGGTAGCTCAGCACTCTTCTAAGTTTACGATGGTCATTTAGGCCTCCAACGTTCCATGTGAGGACTCATAGCGGAGGCGCCGAGTCTTGGCTGCCCAATGTGTCATTAACGGACATCCCAATAGAGGGGACAGCGTGTGCAAGGCAAGTCAAGGCGTACTTCAGGCAATGGCAGTGTGCGTAGTTTACATCTCAAACCCCCACCATCCCAACCTCATCTGTACTTCTGAACAAAACCCTCCCTCCCCCCTCCCACTACAGACCACCCCCAACCTGGCCTGGCCGATTCCCTTCCCGCCCCCCACCCCCTCCCTGCCCAATCCAAACCATGTGAAAAACAACCCTGTGGTGCGTTGCGCGCTGGGGCCAAGGTCGCCTGGCATCCTCTTGGCCCCAATGAACGGTGCGCTCTTTCCACCACAAACATCGCTGAAAAAGAGCCCTCACCCAAAAGTGTCACAAGGAGCTTCTCCACAAAAGCCTCCATGGGGCCTGTGGAAGTGGACTCCGGAAGACCAGTGATCCTGAGGTTACAGAGCCGGGAGCGGGCCTCCAAATCCTCAGTTTTATCCTGGAGCATTTGCATGAGTTTATCAAGCTTCTTGTGTCCCATATTCAGTTCCATTTGGGCCTCCTCTACGTCTGTGTGCCTACGTTCCGACATATCTAATCGTTCCGCATGCTTGTCTATTCGTTCCGCCATACGGTCCATCCTATAGGTCAGAGCATCAATCTTTGAGCCCAGAGACGAGATGCTCATTTGTATTCCCTTCTCCATGGACATCAAGAGGGATTTTATGTCCGAACCAGCCGAAGACTCCTCCTCCAGGGGGGTGGGCGAATGATCCACCGCTGCAGCTCCCTGGTGCTGCGATCGCCGTTACGAGAACGGGAGCTTGCTCTGAGTTTTGTCCCCTTTGACCATTTTCTCAGGGCTCATCAGCAGTAGGGCGCAGACAAAGGCGAATCGTCGTGTTCGCCTGCCGACCAGTAATAAGCCCCAGCGGGCTCAGGTTTGGAAGGGAACACCGTCGCTCAACTGAGAGATCGGCCTCAGCACTAAATCACGGCCTATCACGGCTGGGGACCCCCACTGTGTTCAGGTGGTCACCCACAGCGTTTGCCTTAAACTCCCAGCATAGGCCGGGTCTTCTTGTGCTCTGTTTTATTCCTCCAACATAGGCTCCGCTCCGTCTCTGTAGTGTGAAGAGAGGGGGGGGGTGGCACCACTCATCCGCCACTCGTGGTCGTAAGAAACACCAGGCCACTTAGAGCTCACCTCGTCAATAGGGTCTCAGTTGTCGCACCAACCGGGTCCGATCTCCCCCAGTCCGCAGCCAGGAAGGGTCCGCCCCCTACCTCAGCCTCCGTGCAGCGAGGTTTGTTGTAGCTTCCTCTCTCATGCGTACGTCTGGCGCAAGGCAATGGTCTCCACACAATATGCCCCCTCTCTGAAGCACTTCCGCCACAATGCCAGCCGTAGTCCCCCACCGCAGAGCACGTCCGGGGGGGGAGGAGCGGGGGAAACCACCGATGCTTCCCCCCAGTTACTAGCCTCCGGGCTCGGGCAACAAGGATAGCGAGGGATGTCCAGACAGGCGCCCCGTGGGTGCAGCAGCCTACCGAAGGACTCCACCAGTATCGTTTATGGGGGCATATGGGCCACCGCGACCAGGCTGCAGGGCCAGGGCTCACCTCCTTTGATCTCCCGTGTGGGGCTCTCAAGCGTCCCCCGTCATCCGCCAACTCGGGATCTCCTCAGTGACTTCCGCGGTGCCCAACTCCCGCCAGGGCCGGGTCTCCCAGGTTAGGCCCGCTGCACGTCGCGCGACGTCGTGCAGGCAGCTCGATCACTGTGGGTCGGGATGCAGGGCCCTCCCATCGCCGCTCCGCTCCCGGAGCTCCGGCACCAGGTCCTCGCTGCGATCGGAAACACCGCCGCAGACTCCCCGGTGGTTAGCGGGCCCTGGGGAAGGGGTTTGGTGAGCAAAATGACACGCTCGGGTGCAGGATATTGCAGGATAATTACTTCAGCAAGGCGGAGCCGCGGGATCAGGCGGCCATCTCGGATTCCGGCAAGCTCCGCCCCCCGGATTAGCACATTTTGTTTGCTGGCTTTCTGAACTCCAGGAAGAATTGCACTACTTAAATAACCAAACGCATTCATGCTGGTTATTGACAATTCTGAGGAATCCTCTTATCCTCACTCAGGATATCAGGGGCTTTTCAAATACTTTGGGCCTGACTCACAAAGGTAACTTACACTTTTGAGTAATTTACACTATTGAGTAGGTTTCCTACTTTTTGCTTTTTCACAACAATCAAGCGTTAGGTACTACTATAAAGAATAGGCCATTAAAACATGTTATAATTAATTGACAAATATGTACTTTGTTGACATATTTATTTAGATAGAAAATTATATGTATTTATAGTTTTATCTCTTTTAAATAATTTAAATTGAAATTTGAAACATTATTTCCCATGGGGTTTATTTTAATTCCATGCCTCCATTTTTTTCTATTTGAGGGTGTGGCAGGACCGGTAGTTGGCCATGTGTGGTGCTGGACTTACTACTGTTTTTAAGGACAAGCCTACGCAGCGCTCATGCGCTGCATAGGAAAGAGACCTCTTGAGATCGCTTCAGCTTTCCTTGCAAAAACGTGCAAGTGTTGCATTGCTTTCAATGCAACGCGTGTAAGTTTTGGCAATTTCCTTGAGGGAGCGCGCGCCGCCATATGGTGGTGCCATATGGTCGCACACTCCCTCAAGGGAAACGCTAACTGCTCTCGGCCGCAACCCCCCCCTTTTGCGAGAGGCGCGCCTGTGCTTTCACACGTGAGTAGTTTCAAACTAACCAGGTTTGAATGCTTTGGTGTCCCGGCCCGTAGTGTTCGCGAGCAGATCGATGTAAGATGGCGGCTGGAACCGGTGAGTTTTTGTTCGTCTCCGGTACCTCAGCATTGCCCACTGTGGTCGCATCATGGATTTTGGCATCCGCTACATCACCAAGTATTGTAGCAAACTGCGCTATCTCAATGCACAGGTTGCAAAGGAATTACAGACCATGAGTTGGAATATCTGGCCAAAACCTGCTCAAAACTCAATTTCTTAGACAATCGGAAATGGCCCTTGGTCTCAGATACTGGCCTGGAGTGCCTTGCCTTGAACTGTTTTAATTTAAAGCGCCTGAGCCTAAAGTCTTGTGAGAGCATTAAGGGCCAAGGACTGCAAATTGTGGCCGCCAACTGCTTCGACTTACAGATGCTGAATGTGCAGAACTGCGAGTTACCAGTAGATGCTCTGCGGTTTGTCAAAGGCCACTGCAAGCGCTGCATTATCGAACACAGCACCCTGCTTTTTTCTAAGAGTTTAGCTTGTTTTTTGTATAAAAATACCTTAAACAGTGACAAAATAATGACCAATGAAAGGAACACTCCCACCCACAGTACCCATACCTTCTCTATGGGGCAGAAGAGACATCTCGCATTATTTGCCTTCATCGCACCTGTGCCTCATGTCCAGGGCTGGGAGCCCGGGTCTGCTTAGAATGCAGCTCCGCTGGTCGAGACCACACATCTTCCTTAGGCCGCCTGTGTCTGGCTGCTAATGAGGCGAGAGTGCGCACAAAAGGCCGACGTATGCCAGGGAAGGACAGCAGACAGTGCAGCGGCCCAATTACCGTGACTAGCAAGCAGTACTTCAAACACTGCAATAAAATGAGGAGAGCTGCCGACCTTGGAACTGGGGAACCAGGTTCGAGTCTCGGCGCCCAGCTCAACATCCTGTGATTCTGGGCACAACACTTAATCTCCTGTGCTTAAAGATAATGTGTTTGGTGCTCATTCAAAGCGCTCCGATACCTTCAGGTTGAGTTCACGATAAAACTCTAAAACTGCAACAAAAATAAATACTATAATAACAAGAGAGCCCTACATTTCCTGGTCTGTAAGGGCACTAAATCGACATAATATTATTAAAAGAGACCTACATGTCCACAATGCTTGCCAAATAAAGTTGTCAAAGTCGTGACCTAAAAGTTCATGAGGAGGGACCTAGCGGGGGAAGAAAACGAAATATATGCTTCTTTATTGGTCAAAACGGATATGTAACTTTAATTTGTCGGCCTGTGAACGGACAACAACATCCTCTTGCATGGCTCCTTGGCGCTTACTGGTGTGTCACAGTTATAAAGCAGCAAATAGAAAGGAAGCAAATGTGAGTTACAGACCACAAAGGTAATGGTAAGCAATAGGTGGAATGCATTCCCAGGTGTGAAGAGGAATCCCAACTCCTGGTGCTTGGGGAGGGGCCTGTCCAGATCATGATGCAGCATGAGATGAACAATTAACAGACCCACGAGGGGTCAATTTCGGAATGGAGGGAGGCATTATCCCGCAGAGGTATGGTCTCATCTTCAGATAGAGGCAGATCCTGCTGGGTGATGAAGAGTGGATGCCAGAAGCGCAGTTCCTGGTAATGTGATGGATTCTGGGGCCCTGTGTTTGGGGATTAACACTGCTTCAAATGTGGGAATTGCTCAGCTGCTGATTTGAAGAGAATAACCACGAGCCTCCTGAGTTGGCACAAGCCTATCCCTGATGTCAGTAGAAACCTCTCTAAGGATTTAAGGTGAGAATCTCAGGTGCTGACTTGATCTTATGTGGATAGAGATGCCTACAGGATGGAGAAAACCCCAGCTTCAGAAGTGTCAGGTTTACGGGGCAGCTTGACTCCTAGTGCCATTCTGATTGAATGATAACTTCAGTTGCTTAACCAAAATCAGGGTTGCAAAAAAAATGAATTGCTCTGAGTTGTTTACTTTCAGATATGATAGAGATTTGTGGGGCTCTAATCAGAACATGATTTTATGGTGACTGAAAAGAATTAGATGGTAGAGATTACTCAGATTACTCAGATTTCAGCTAATATCTGGCTGATGTGATTTGTAGGCGGTTGTGGTGAAACTTAACTTGATAGATAGTTTTCTATAAAATAAGAGGTTTGATTTTCATTGTTGGGTTCCAAGTGACATCCTGGGCAATAAGCTAGATATTTCAGTCATCAGTTGGAAGCCGGATGTTGATCGCTCCCTGTGATTGGTAACTACACCATCCACATCGTTGTTGTGTATGGTCTTGCTCTCAAACACACCCCTCTTTTAAAGCTTTTCCAATAGATCAGCACTTCAGGGGTAAGAGTCGTAGGAAACACATACACAAAAACCACATCATCTTCTCAGTCTTCCCCTTCAAAATTATTAAGGGAGAAAATATTGAATGTTATGTAATGCTTCAGATGGCCACTTCTAAGAAATATAAATAGCGTGTATTACTGTTAATTGTTAATGATATTCAGTATAGCGACCTTGCTGAATTGGCATTGCCAGGATTCAAACTCAGGACCTCAAGATCACACAATTTTCATCAATGTATGTTTAATTTACTCAGCCATCTAGTTATCATTCCTTTACAATATGTAAAAAAAGAAAACAAATTTCACATTTAGCCACTCTTCCCAACCACCATCTGCAGGACTAACTGAAGGTAGACAGAGACCAATTTCAGATCAGTGCACGGGACCAACTGAATAAATGTGGGCAACATTACAATGATAGAATACTGTAAAAGACAGGGATTTACAAACCATGACTAGCAAAGTGTGACAATATGTGGTACAGAGAAAAGTGTGATATTAATGCCTCTTGCATGCCTTTAGCGTGTGCTGCAAGCGCTTCATTATGGGGTTAGGAGCCCCACTAATTAGCGGGGGCTCCTTATAGTTGAAAGTGATGTAATACCCTGGTGTCACCACTGATTCTCTGGGCCTTCCTTTGCCTCCCAAAATAGAGTACTGTACAGCCAGAGATTCTGAATGATCTACTACCTGCATAGAGAGAATTCTGCTGTCTTCCTTGGGTCTGCAGAGATTTGATAGACAGTGAATTTAATCTACAGTTCCAACACCTCCTTCAAGTGTTTAGACCGTTGGGAGGCAGCAAATGAGTGCTTACCCTATCATTGCCTTTAGAGCCAGGGTTTCAATTTCTCTGTCATGAATGACCAGGTTTTGCACATGATGTTCACAATATTCGCTTTCCATAAGAGCCATAATCAACAGGTGAAATTCACGCCATGGAGTAGAATAGTTTCAGAAGTTCGGATCTATTTTCACTTTTCCTGTACAGTTTGTTGTTGAAATACCTATTGTGGATAATCCCTCTACTTACAGTGGGGTTTGGGTCAGCCCATTTCTTATAATTTGTTGGCTTTTTATCAATCTCATTGGCATTTTTCTTATTCAGAAGCTTTGATTCCTCTTCTTGCTTTTGTGCCTTCATTGAAGCATACCTTCTTTGCCATCCTTTTGATTTGACTGACTGACCCCCTCTCTAGCACCTGTCCCAGGACCCATAATTGACTCTCCCATCCAGGACGGGAAGTGATGTCAGCATCAGAATACTTTGATGTGTCAGCGACTTGAAGAGAGCCCATACAATATTGCACATTTGATAACCCACCATAATAAGTTGCATGCCTCTCCGCTGCTCAAATGTCCAATCGTAACTATAAACAACCAGTGGTAAAGGACAGCGCTTCGTCTTCGGCGACAAATCGGCCAATGGCCGGAGAGTTAGTTACAATAGGCGCCTTACAAGATCATCTAGGAAGTAATTTAGGAACTCAGTGCTAGTAAGGTCCTCTGGCGATGCTTCTGGACAGAAGCGCTGAACCATCAGCAACAAGCATTGCAATAGGTCTTGCATTTATGCGAGTTTCAGCTATTGGCATTATAAATGACAATGCCTTTTATTTAAGTTTTAAAAACCAAAACATAAATAAAAGGCATTGTCATTTACAATGCCAATAGCTCAAACCTGTGTGAATGTGAGACCTATTCCATTGCAAATGCTTGTTTTTAGTAGTAACTTCCACTCAGATTGTATGTATAAGCTAAAAGTAGCAAACTTACTCAAAAGTGTAAATTACTCAAAAAGTGTAAGTCACCTTTGTGAATAGGGCCGATAATGTGCCTCACTGAGCTTAACATTCCACAGCACACCATACAAGGTAAAAGATTGATTTTTTACCACCATCGTGCAAGCCCTAGCAAAGCACATGACATGGTTTTGAAAATCTGACCTAGTATCTCCTAAGAAAATATGTGACGCCCAAGCTAAAACATGAGTGCATGCGCTGAAAATGCAAGTCTAGCAACTGATTATAAAAGTAGTGATTCATCTGCAAGTGTATAAAAGGTTTCCATACCTCCTAATTGTATACCTTATATGGATTTTTTAAACTAAATTCATGAAGGTACTGCTTTTTCGCAAAATCCCTGATGCAGCCATGGAAATAAAATTAGTTGATATCGAAGTACACAAATGACTGTAAACAATCATATTTTCCTTCAATGGAAAATTATCACATTTAAGAAAATTATAAATGTGCAAAAGTTCTGATATTTACTTTTTCTCTTTTCTCCACAAAGAAGCAATGATTTATCTGGAATGCCTTTAACCCACGGCAAACTCCACTTCTTTAACACCTAAACTCAACGTTGTCACTGAGGTCCATCTCCTTTAAAACCAATTTGAGTGATCTTGATCCTGTACACACGAGCCATAATTTACAGTGAAGATAACAGAATGGGCTGCAGGACGCTGTGCCACCATCAGGAGGATGCCTTTTGGACACTTGTCATCATTTCCTGGAAATGCAGGGACAAGAAGTGGGGTGAACAAAGGGTGTCCAGTCAGAGCCATGTTACATTAGAGATGGCATAGTGAGAGACAAGCTCCACCAGAAGTAGACCAAGCGTCGTCAAAGCCAATAGATTTTGCCTTTGGGATCTTTTGACTTTACCAATGGTTTTTAGCCATGTTGCACAGCATCCCAATGCTGTGCAGCATGCCTAAAAAAAAGTAAAAGCCTTTGATGTGACAATGTATATGCCGGCTTACAAAATGGCGCAGGCACTTCTTTTAATTTACTTACTGATCCCAGATGGATCATTAAATAAAACGAAAAAAACAATGCAAGGTGTTTTTAAAGTGGATGGGGCAGAAACAACACTGGAAACCTGGAGCAACATGGGGGTGAAAGCAACCCGGCGTGGCAGAAGCAGCACAGAGGGTGCATATGGGGGCAGGAGAAGAAAAGTGTGAAAGAGCAGCATCAAGCCTACAGATGAGAGCACACAATCAAGCAAGCAACAGGTGGAGTATGGGATGCAGAAGAACAGCAACAGGTGAGAGAGGAGGTTGAGTGTGGGAAGGCAACAATAGGGTTGGGGTAGGGGAAGGAAGCAACAGGCAAGAGAGAAAAATGGGCAGGAGATAAGCACCCCGGTGAGAAAGAAACAGGGGGAGTATTCAAGGGAGGGAGAAGCACACAGACAAGAAAAATGTAGTGTGTAACAAACAAGCAGTGAAAGAATAGAAACCAGCCAATCAAAAGTGATGGCAAAGAGGCAATGCTCATTGGAAGGGACATACTCAAGCTTGACAAGCTGGGACATGAATAAGAAGTAGGCCAACTAGAGTGACAGGAAAGCCAAATAATGCAAAGCAAATCGGGGAGGGGGGGTGGGGAGGGGAATACCCTCAGTATATCTTGCAAAACACAGGGGGTGCTTATTTACAAGCCCTTGCACCGCAGGTACATCACTTTTCTTGATGCACCGGCAGAGCAATAAACTACCCCATATTTACATGGCCAAGTAAAGTCACCCTGCAAGACTTCTCGTAGCTGTGTAAATATGTTTCCCTTTCGAGAATAACTCTGCTGAATGGGGTATTCCATGGATGTTGCTGTGGGTGTTCCCTCGCAACACCCATGGAATGTGGCGCATGCACAGATTTACAACATTTGGAAACCTGGAAATGCACCAGAATCCTCTGTCACCACAGGGAAGGCGTAAGCAGGCGCAACAAGGAGAAATACTTTCATTTCTCTTGAGTTTATCCTCTTTCTACGCGTGCTGAGGAAAATGCCTTTAATGATTGATTTTGTGCAGAAAGGTGTCCATTCCTGCACAAAAATCCCCTCGGCACAGGCAACCTTGCAAAATGACGCAAGGGTGTGTACGCTGGCACGCGGCTGCTGTTTGAGCACCGGCACAGGGTGGAAAGATCAGAATGTGCCGTATCTTTTACATACTGCGCATAGCAGCACAGGAGGAATGCTTGCTGCGCTGCCGTGCATCAAAATTTTGTAAATGAGGCCCGGTGAATGCACTGTCTAGTACGCAAAACCAAAAGACAAGTGCTAGAGAGTTCGATCAAATAAGATTGACTTAATTTAAGCATCAGTGTCATAACTTAGATTGAGAGTGAATTTCAGTGAGTGAAAGCTAAATAAGGAGGATCGCCTACACAATTTTCAAATATTGGGGTACTTCACTGTTTCGATACTTCCCTTGAACATTAACTCCTGTCTTTTAGGCATTAGGGGGCAGATTTACAAGCCCCTTGCGCCACTTTTGCATCACTTTTCCTGTGTTAAAAGTGATGCAAAAGTGGCGCAAGGGGCTTGTAAATCTGCCCCTTGATATATAGGAATAAAATGGGTATGAAAACCCATTGAGAAGGTTTGTAAATGCACATAAAATGTTTTGGTTGTTCATCATGTTACCTTTGATCACCTCTTGCCTCTCCCCTCGGGAAAGGCTTAGCTCAACACTAATATTTTGTCTGCGTTGGTAAGAGGGATTCTTGGGCAGAGAAATCCACAAGTCTTAATTCATTAAATGAGGATTTTCAACTACCCCCACGCATACCCCTCTTTGTACCTAGATTCATATTTTTTTTCAACGAGTACCAATGTGCCATATTCACACTGATGAATTGTTATGTATATTTCCACCTTTACATGCAGATTGAACTACCTTAACCCTGTACACAAGTAAGTCACATCAGTTTACAGCTCTTACATAACCATAAATGTAGGTATGTGTGCATATGTACACAGTCGCATAGGACCCTGTTGTAGCAGAATAAACAAGAGGCAGACATGCTAACCATTATAATATAAGCACTGTTTTAAATCATCACGAAATTCAATTTCCGCACTCATTACATATTAGTGCCCAAGTCCACAAGCCTTAATCCTTCCTCGGGGGACTTGAAGACTGGCTGTAATTTCGCAGGGTGACAGAGAAATACGTCAACCTATCCAATAAATGTCAATGTTTTAAAAACACACTTAGAAATATGTGTCTTTCAGTATGAGAAGGAACTACACAGTAGTGATTAAATGTGCATCAAAATATTGTGTGCAAGGAGCATCACTTGCGCATGCATGGGATAATTTATTTTAGACACAACAGTACATAAATAAAAGCGTTGCAGAGGCACACAGACATTTTCGACCATAGGCACATATTTTATTTTATTTTAAACTTCTCAACTGGAATAACATTCTTGTGTATTTTGACATCATGTCAAAACGCCATTTTTTTTTATACAACAGAATTCTGTATGAAATGCGTTTTTGAATAACATGCCCCGAACCAGACCAAATGAGGACAACTTTACAGTGCAACTCCACTTGCCATAACAAAATGGCGGAAGAGTGGCTCCCATAAGTAAATGAGCAACAGTGCATTGACTGAAAGTAATCTCCAGTACACATCATTCACTAAAGTCGGCTGAAGTTGGGGTTGGATTGTTTGTAAACATGACAAACAGCAAGGTGGAGGAGTACCATACCACCCCTCAACACACAACTACTTCTACACTGTGGACTATGGCATCAACTACTAGGCAAAGACAACAGGTCCTTCCTCAGAGTAATTAGACAACCTTAACAGGCTTGCTCAGACATGCACACACCTACCTTGTTGGATTCCAAACACCCTGGGCCACAACTCTGTGATGCAAATAGTGCTGCCACATATTGCATGGTGGTAATAGTGTGCTTGCAGAGACCTCTGTGAGCTGATTTACCAAGAAAGACATTGTGCCTCCAAAGCACACACTTGTATTAGCAGCGTGTCGATGCTGAATCAGGTAGTGCGAAAAGATAATCAAAATCAGCACACATCAGGAGGGCAGTGAGGACAGTCACAGCAGACTAGGTATTTAACAAGAATAATGGGGCATATTTCAGGGCCTGGTCGAACATGAATTCTTACTATGTTGACCACTGTGCCAAAGAACAATGCAGTGTACCTTAGAGAGAACACAAGCAGAACAGCTCATGAACAATATCACAGTCCAGCACAAGCAAAATGATATCAGGAAAGAGCTCACACAAATGAGCAACATCAAGCATAAGGCTATAATTTACAGAATTGTAGCGGTTAATTTGAATAGCAAAATAACACATTCCAAATTTCCTACACACCTTCCTCTTCATTTCATGGGTGACAGTGCTAGGCTATAGTTGAGAACTAGGTGGAATAGGGTCTTAATACACTTTACGTATTCCACCATTTGCAATTTGCGAATGATAAACTGGCCACAAAAAGAGTCGCTACGGCTTTCCTCTCCTTTTGCTTGTTTAGATCGTCCTATCAATGCTGTATATGAATACCTTCACCATGTTTGAAGGTACTGCTTCTGGCCATCAATGTGACAAAAACATATCTGTGAATGTAAGAACAACTGGCAAAGATAACTTATACTTTTGTCTGCACAGCCACAACATCAGTCTCATTGACAAATATTTGATGTATTTACCAACTGGATCTAGGTCTTCTTCAATGATGCTGAGTCCGTACACAAGAATACCTCCATTCTCACCAAAAAAGTGCCTCTGCATAGCGTTAGAGTCCATAAAATCCAACTGGGCAAGAATTCATACAATCTCAAACATAGGTAAATATTTAATTCAGTGGACTTCTATACATGGAGGAAGGTAATGGAAACAGAATTTCACCCAGTTGTTCAACCATCCATCAGTGCATTTCTGATGAAGGAGACACTGTATGAATGCTTTTGTTGTTCTGTGAATCATGACTGCTGGTTGCTGCTTATATTGGCAAAAAGACATGAGAAAGGATGAGATCCAACTAGCAGTAAAGGTCTCAATTATATTCTGCTGGAACAGGTTGCACCACTGTTAAAGGTAATATAAGATATTATGAAAAACTTAGAAGCATCTGATTCCAGTGCATGAGCAGGAACCAACATGGGGTCTCATATAATGGCCCAGGATGAGGCTCTCAATCAAAAGTGAGACATAAGCAAATGTAATATATTCTTGGTGTTGCCATGAGCCATCATCTCAGACACAATTGGGGCAGATTTACAAGCCCCTTTGACCACCACAACATCATTTTTAGGGATGTTGTGGTGACGATAGGGACTTTGCCTTATTTACAAGGCAGCATTAAGCCACTTAGCCTGGCTTAACGCTGCCTTGTAAATAAGGCACCCTTTCACGCTGTACTTAGCGTGGAAGGGAAGGGCAATGGGTGTTGCGGTGGGCGTTCCACCGCAACACACATTGATTTTGACGCTGCCCCTTATTTACAAGGGTGGCATAAATAGGAGGCAGTGCCAAAATTAAAACAGGGAAAACCTGGTCTTAAAGAGGTGAAACGAGGTGAAATGCTTTATTTTTCCTCGTTTTTCCTGTGTCCATCTGAGCACACATAGAAACAGCAAAAACACCAAAAATTATGTGTAGGAAGGACTCCCTTCCTACACATAAACAATCATTAAAAAAAATACATTTCGTAATTTCTGTGTGTGCTGCATTAAGCAGCACAAATAAAAATTACAAAAAGTAATTTAAAGATTGTATATGTGCAGGAAGGTCTCCTTTCCTGCACATAAACAACCTTCCCCTCAACACAGACACCCTTGTACTATGGTGCCTGCATTGGCGCTAGGCTGCTAGATTTATCACCAGCGCAGGGGGAAAAGCAGGACTGCATCATATTCTTGTAAATATGGTGCAGCCCTGCATTTTTAAAGTGACGGAGCATGTTATTAGCCTTGTTGGCTTAACAACCCGCTTTGCCACTTTGTTTTAAATATGCCCCAGTTGTGTCAAAACAAACACAATCAGATCATTTACATCTTATTAAGATCTCTTCTCATTGGCTACAGCCAATTTGGTCAAGGCATCAAAACCTTGTACTTTTCTTCACACAAGCTTTGAAGAGGGTTGCTTGATGGTGGAAAGTAAAATTTTGTATTTGACCACTTGAATATGGCTAATAGCACAGACTGTTAAGCATCCTGAAAAGTGTTGATAGGTGTGTTGTCTGTACTGTGCCTACTTGTTCCCATTTATATTAGTGGCTTAGCATAAGTATCTTAGTTCAATGTATCTACTTGCCAAGGACCTACTTGACATCCTCATACAGAGCTGGCACTGAAGTAACAGATATGATCAATTTTTAATCTTCCAGTGAGTTTGTTCTCTTATGATCCGATGCAAAAAGGCTGTGCTCACTGTAATAAAAAGATAAATAAATAAACTGACAAATGCCACAAAAGTAAAATGCAGAAACATTGAATGAACAAAACAGGACCAAGATGACCAGAATAAGATCAGATGAGCCCAGAGATATGAATTATTAGAACTTAAAAATCAAAGTATCACTGTTAATGAAGGGCCATGTGCGATCCAGGCATGGGGCCTTTTGAGAGAAACCACAATTAAGTAAGGATCAAGTCAGCCTTTTGAACATCATGGAAAAATGTCTTACCTCCTATTTGAATAAAATATGAAAGCCTAACTTCTTCAGTAGGACACATTCAATGGGGGATCAACACGTCTGAATATGATGAGTTTTGGGGTCCCCACTGAAGCTTTAAGTTTGATATAAAAACAAAGAGAGGAAAAAAAATAAATATAGCTGCCGTAGACACTTCACTGATGGTATCATGTGCTAATGTTTTCTAACTCTCAAGTGTTATCTTTCGACTAAAAAAAATGGAGACAAAAATCTTCCAGCGGGGTAGCAATAAGTGCTGTAATCATGTGGGACTGAACACGCCTGCATACCTTCTGTAGAAGGTCCTGCTGAAGGGTCTTTACTTGTGGTAAAAAGTCTAGAGAGGGACGAACCATCAAATCTTGCCTGTAAAGTTTGTCCCTTTCTCAGATAGTCTTGGCATCATTTCATTTTCCACAAGAGGTCGAAATTTAAGTTCCATCTTTTCTTGGATGCTGAGTTTCTTTTTCTAGGACACACCTCAAAGCTCTCATTCAACAGGGGACAGCTTGCAGGATGCCAGGGCAGGGACAGCAGTAAGAGGCAAGTTCAAATTCTCACTTCAACCAAATCCCAGCCACAGTCTAATCAACTGATCAGTGGGTTCTTCAGAATGAACTCCTTAGTTTCCTAGGCTCCATAGGAGACCGTCTACGTGGACGCTGCACATTTCTTTTAGTTCTGGGTTACAGCGTCAGTTGTCTCCACAGGCAGAGGCTTCACCCCAGGTAGCCAGGCATCAGGATGCCTTTTTTCTAATTGTCTCCAAGTTAAGTTGAGCTTTAAAGTCTTTGGATTAGGATCCTTTCTTATAGTACCTAATGACGGGGCATTAGAAGTCGACCTATCATTGAACAGTGTCCATACTCCACCTGCTTATTTTATACTTCTTGTCTTCCTGCCCTTTTACTTCGAAAATACCAGAAAACACTATTCTGAACAATGCAAAGATTTTTTCCTATGCCTCGCCCAGAGAACTGACAAAAATATGTCTATGAATACTAAAATAGTTTGCAAATGTAAAGGATTACTGCATCTTACAAAGTGAGACAGCACTTTGAATTTCAACTCTGTCAAGCCTTCTAATTCCATATTTAGCATGCCTCCCTTTCACATATTAGCACTTAGGCATTGTGGCATCCAAGGCACCACTTATGGGTTACTAGTTTAAGGTTTAAAATAGTCTCAAGACATGCTGTTAAAGTCATGTAGGAGGTCTTACAGCCACACTGCAGACAACATATCACATCTGACCTCTATACCACAGGTGGCTTTTGGGACATAATAATTAACCTTATTAAATTTCTAGGTATGTCAATTTGAGTTAGCCACTATTACCGTGGTGTAAGGGGAGCAGCATATGCACAGGGAGGTATTACACAGTCTCCCAGTTCTTAGAGTCACATATGCTAGTACATACAGTCAGCAAATTTGGGGTGATCAAAAAAGTTCACCTTTATTTTGTATATTTAGAAAGTCCCTCTCCAACTTAAATGTACTTTAAACATTTTCGAATCTACAAAATATTCAGAGTATGACTTGAAAGCTGTGCCAGACACTTTTGCCTGATCATACCTCAAGGAAAATTCTGAGAACTTGTTGTTTGTATGTGATGCTATCTGAAGAATGTCAGTTGTAATCAGGGTACAATTGCACACTGTCAAATAATAGTTCCTTTGTACAATAGTAAATTGTTCCTTCTTTTTAATCCCACAGAGAATATATTTTCTCTGTCCCTACATCTCCATAAAGTTTGGGGGTATTCCATTCCCTTCCAACCATGAAAAGGGTTTTAATCCAAACTTTGATAGGTTGCCCATTCCTAGGAAGTAAAGTTTGTGAATGTCTACATACTAATTTCTTTGTACGTTTAAGGTGTATCACACTTTTAACTGCCCATTCCCCACTGCGTATGTGGGATTTACTTCAGCATAATACACTTGAATCGAACATGGGAGTAAATGGATTTTCCAGTGTAAGGTAAGCTTTTGTGACCATCTTGTGCTTTTGAATCCAGGCATTTGTATTTGTAAAACAGTTTCATGAGCCCTCTGTGTCAATCCCAGAATATGTCAGTTCTATCATTTTAGCTTAGCACCATCTATATTCGAACACAACATTCCGCCACATTTACATTTTCCAGTAGGAGAAACGTTTTTGCCACTATCAGACTGCATTCCGCAACATAAAAAACAGACAAAAGACAACTTTCTCCATGCATGGCTGGAACAACGTGGCCATACTGAATGAGGATATTAAAATATCATGGTTATTTATTTGACATATTTCTTTTTTTTTTTTTTTAAATCTTTTTATTGCCAGATTTCCCCCAGGTTTTACATACATACAGGGCACGACAATAAATTTTACAGTACACATAGCTAGGCAGATTAAAGAAAGAAAATACAGTGTCTTTAAATTACATATATATCAAACAGTATTAATACATTCTAACCAAATCAATCCAAACCATACAGATAGTTTAATCAAACCTTCCATTCCACTCTCTCTTCTTTCCATCGAGTAATAGGGCCCCAGATCTGTCTACCAATTTTCCTACCCTTTTTTCCCTTTCTTGCGTAAATCTCTATCTCCAAATTATAAATTGAAAGTAACTTAGCCAGCCATTGATGGTATGTCGGTGTTTTAGGATCTAGCCATGCCGATGCAATACAGAGTCTTAGTACCGACATGGCTAAGAATAAAAAATATTCCCATCTGTCATTTACCCTGATATTACTCTGCTGCTGTCCATCCCCCTCTTCTTTTACCCCCAAAAGAATAGTTGGGGGAGTTAGAATCATATCTATTCCTAACCCTTGATTAATAAAGCCCTCAATGTCTTTTATAAGCGACTGCAAGTGTGGGCATGTTGCAAATATATGTATTAAGTCTGCTTCTGAGCCCCCACATCTGAAGCAATTAATTCCAGTTGTGCCGCCCCATTGGGCTATTTTAGCAGGCGTATGGTAGAGGTGATACAGTGTTTTGTAGTGTTGTGCCTGTAAAGGCGCTGAGCATAACAATGTGTAACCCATTTCTAAGGATATATAGAAACTTTCCTCGCTAATTTCCATACTATGTTTCCACTTAGTTGCCCATTTCTCTATCTCATCCTCTTTTGAGGTCAATAATTCTGCATAAAATCTCTTAATGGTGCAATCCTCCCCTGCTTGTATTACTTCCATAATTGCATTTTTTATTATTATTTTTTATTATTTTTATTAAACCCTGATGGACCACCTTTCTTATTATGTAGAAAACTCCTAATTTGTAAATACTTAAAAAATTGTCTTCTATCTAATGCAAACTTAATTTGTAGTTCAGAAAACTGGTAGGCTCCCTGCTGCCCCAAGATGTCTCCCACCTTTCTAAGCCCTTTTCTTTCCCATTCTGCCAGTATAGGCCCAGATACAATTTCCTCGGATAGATTTGGGTTTCCTTTCAGTCTCGTGTATGCATTATACCGTCCCAACCCAAATCTTTTAGTGAAAGCTTTCCAAACGGTATATGCAGCAGTGAGTGTCTTAAACCGTGTCCTTTTGTAATAGCTGGGTTCAGTATACTTTAACAGGACATTTTCTGCTTCTGGCCCTAGTAGCAAGCCATAAATTGCCTGTGATCCTAACCCATTCCCCCCTTCATCTTCTCCCCCGCCCACCAAACCAACCATATTTTGTAAAGCTGCTGCCCAGTAATAAAACCTTAAATCTGGCAGTGCCCACCCTCCCCTCTCTCTTGGTAATGTCATGAACCTGAGTGCTCTCCTGGTTTTTCCCTTTGCCCATATAAACCTATTAATCATATTTTCTATCTTCTTAAATAAGTTGTTCTCAAATAATAAAGGGATTGCTCTAAAAAAATAAAGAAACTTTGGTAACACCAGCATTTTTACCACGTTGGTCCGCCCCAAAATTGACAAATGCAGGTTGTCTATTCTATCTAGATCCTTCCGTACTTTGTTTATTAAAGGAGTTATGTTTGTTTCCACTAAGTTATCCAGCTCAGCCGATATAATCACTCCCAGATATGTGCCAGATTTAGTTACTCGACTATCTGTACAGGGGGTATGGAGATTTTTAATAATCTGGGTCTTAGCAGTGTTAAATTTGTAACCCGAGATTTCTCCAAACTTCAGAGCTTCAATTTCTACTTGAGCAATAGCCTCCGTTGGATCTGGTGTAATTACCGCAACATCATCAGCATACGCCAATATTTTACAATACCCAATCCGTGTAGGTAATGATTTTATTAAAACACTCATTTCTATTCTCCGGATTAATGGATCCATGTACATTGCAAATAACAATGGGGAGCAGGGACATCCCTGCCTTGTACCTCTCCTTATCCCAAATTGGGTAGTAACCCCCGCATTCACCCTCACTGAGGCCACGGGATTTACATATAGCGCCTGAACTGCTTTGATAAACCCTTGTTTGACTCCTGCTCTTTCCAGTGTATGCCACAGATAGTCCCAGGAGACCCGATCGAATGCCTTTTCTGCGTCTAATAACATAATTGCCATCGGGTCCCCTGACACTGCTGCAGCGTCAAACAATGTTATAACTTTACGCGTATGATGAGTGGTGCCCCTCCCAGGAATGAAACCATGTAGATTTTTGCTCACCACTCTGTCTATTATCTTAGCGTATCTTGTCGCCAATGCCTTAGAAAAGATTTTAGTATCCGTATTCATCAACGTAATAGGCCTATATGATCCAGGTTCTTCTGCTGGTTTCCCTTTTTTTAATATTATAACTATTTCAGCGCCTCCCCATGTTTTAGGTATTGAATTACCAACTTTTGCCTTCTGCATTGTCCTAAGCATGTCTATTTTTAGAACATCCCAAAATATCTTATAAAACTCTATTGGGATCAAGTCCGGACCTGCTGCTTTTCCAGATGGGAGGTTTGATATAGCATTTTTTATTTCTTCCTCCTGAAAAATCTCCTCTAGACTGTCTGCTTCCTCTCCCGTAAATCTAGTTGCCGGAATTTCCTGTAAATATTCTCTAAATTTCCTAGCATCACCCCTTATCGACTCCTCATATAACTCTTCGTAAAAAGATCTGAAAACTTCCCTTATTTTCTCAGTCTCTGTGTGTGTCCTACCAAAAGAGTCCTTAATCTCCCTTACAGTGCCTAGTGCTTCTTGTTGTCTTGTTCGAACTGCTAAAGTTCTTCCCACTGCCTCACTAAACTCATGGCATTTTTCTCTTTTAGTAATATAAAGTTTTGCAGCCCTTCCAGCAATATCTCCCTCAGCTTCACCTTTCACTTTTAGTAATTTCAAGTACGCATTTTCTAGAGGGGTTCCAGTCATGATGCATTCCTCTAATTTCTCCTCAGCTTTAAGTACTGCCTCAGCCATTTCCGTATTTTTCCTTTGTTCCTGTTTTCTCTTATACGAGCTGAAACTCAAAGTCTCCCCCCGTATCCCCTTAAATGCATCCCAAACCACCCCCACAGAGGAGCTATCTCTATTGTTCTCGAAGAATTCTTTAATCCATAACTTCATGTGCTCCACATATTTTTCTTCCAACAATAATGCTCTCTCAAAAGTCCATTGCCTTTGCTGTTTAGTATCTATTGATTTTCTCAATGTGAGGATTAGGGGATTGTGATCGCTTAGGATTCGGGGGAGTCTATCTATCCTAGATTCTGTTAATATTTCATTTGAGACAAAAAAATAATCCAATCTCACACATATTTTGTGTGGGGCGGAATAGTATGTATAACCCTTGTTCCCTAGCATTCTTTTCCCCCAGACATCAGATAAAGCATTATTGGCCATTAATTCTTGTAAGGCATGACACATTCGTTTTTTTCTACCACAGTATTTACCAAATGAGCCTAAGCCTAACCCATCAGCACCATTAATATTCAAATCTCCTGCCATTATAATTCTAGGAGCCCAAGTGGCTAATTCCACATCTAAGAATTGAAAAATCTCCGGATCATCCTCAGTTGACCCATATACACTTATCAACGTTGTCCACTCCCCATCAATCATACATTCAACCATTGCCCATCTCCCCCATTGATCATGTGCCTTTTTTCTCAAACGTACTTTTTTATCTCTGGATAGTATAGCAACCCCTCTTTTTTTAACATTTTGCTGTGAAGTTACCAGTACTTGAAAACCCAATTGTTTCAAAAAAAATCTTGTGAGTTCATAACATGTGTTTCCTGAATAAAAATAAAATCTACATTCATTTGCCTTAGTAACAATGATACCTTTAGCCTTTTTTGAGCCTCATTCAACCCACACACATTCCATGTCACATATCTAGTTCCCATGGGTGTTTCTTTATATTACTATTGTGTACCCAGCTATACTTATACTCATACTCATACTTTTTCGCATTATATCTTCTTTTCTCATGCTTATCAATTATATTTCTCCTTCTTTTCAACCTCATATCTCTTATCTTATCTCTTATTTTATCTCTTTTTCCTTCCACCCCTGTCCTTGCCTCCATCAATAATTCTGCCTTTTTCTGCCTTGTCGTGCCCTGACCCTCCCCCCCCCTAGTCCCCATCCCTCCCTCCCCCCCTTCCCCTCCCTACTGGCAAAGAGGTCAATATTGACCTCTGTCTGACAGCCGATCCCCCCCAGAGGACCTCTCCATTCCCACCCTCCCGAAGTGTCAATATCTTTTTATACAACCTGTATCGCTAGTACTGTTTAACCGTGCTGCTCACACCCTTAATACTTTATTCTCTTTCATTTCATTTCATTTTTTCTTTTTTTGTGTTACATACTCGGTTTGTCTTATGGCTAGCGCCCTCTCATTTTGTGCCTTCCCATCTCTTTGTGCTTTCACTTCTTTTAAATAATTCAAATACTCCTGTGCTACTACTTCCGAAAAGAAAACCCTGAATTGGCCATTGTAGCCAACTTTGAGTCGGCAAGGGAACATTAGGTATACTTCACATCCCAGATTCTGAAAGGGTGTTATTAGTTGCCTCATGCGCCACCTTCTCTCCACAGTGGTGTGGCAAAAATCTGGGCGGGTAAAAAATGTTATATCCTTATATGAGCGCTTAGTCATAGGTTTTGCCTTTTTAATTATTTCCTCTCTCAACAGGAAATTCCCCATGTACACTAGAATAGCCCTTGCTTTTGGATTTGTGGTTTTTTTCTGCGTTAGGGGAAACCTGTGTGCGCGCTGCACTTCCTTGTCCCAATCCCAATTATCAAGCTCTGGGAAAGCCCCCTTCAGCAATTCTACAACAAAGGTGCGTATGTCAGACCCTTCCTTCCCTTCATCAACACCCAACAGTCTTATATTATTGCGCCTCTGTCTGTTTTCAAAGTCTTCAAGTTTCCACAAGACATCAGATGATGTTTTTTCTTGTTCTTCTCTGTACTCCTGCAACTTTACCATTTCGTCCTCAACTTTGCCTGTCCTCTCCTCGACTTCCGCCAACCGATCAGCCATTTCTGTATACATTTTGTCAACCTTGCGGAGAGACCCTTGTATTTTTTTGTTCGCCTGTTTAGCCCTTTGACTCTTCTGGCGGGCTTCTCCCTGAATCTGTTTTAAGGTCGAGAACAAAAGCTCAAAGTTTGCTACATAACTATTTTCCTGTGTCTGTGGGCGTGTCCGTGTCTGGTTTTGCAATTTATTTGGTTGCTCAGAGCCACCGGCTGCGCCCTCCTGATACATCTGCAAAGTGGCTGCATAGTCCCAATCCAGTTTTTTCGCCACCCCAGATTGTATTACGCTCCCTCTTTTCTTTGTTCTTCTACAGGTCCTTCCCTTAGCTCCTTTATTTCTACTTAGCTTAGATTCCAGGTTTCGTTTCAGTATAGTGTTATGTTCTGGATTTGACTCAGTCTCTAATTCTGAGGTATCTGTCCACGAGATCTCTGAGTCACTTTCCGTAGATATTGATGTATCTTCCATATCAGTGGATAGGTCATGATTAGAAACCGACTCTTCAGGCTCTTCAGTCTCAACCTCTTCCTTATCATCATCATTTCCAGTGAAGAAACAGTCATCACTGGGTGAACCAGTAGCTGCTGGGAGGCAATCAGTATTTCTATCAGCATGTTCTTTATCTACCCCCCCCATTATTTCTTTGGGAGCCATCTAAAATGTCCTCTGAGATATTATTGGTGACATTGTTAACTTCATCTCTTTTACACGCTAGAGTGATTAAGGGGTTATCTTTTGGTGAAACTAAGCTGATCATAGGTACACTTCCCTTATTACTATCACTATCAGGCTGTAAAAGCAATTCAGGCACTTCAGAAGCATTCTTAGTTGGATAGGATCCCCCCTCTTGCTCCTTACCCAATTCATCTGTCGGGAGAAATACGGGCTCTGCGAAGGTCTCTCTCGTATCTGTTTTATCGTGTGCATCTATTTCACCCGTACCCCCACTGATACAGGTCTGAAGTTCTAAATTTAAGTTCGGTTGTACAATCTCATTTTCCAAACCTGAGCAGGCTCTTCCCGTATGACCTTCCTTGAGCATTGTTACCAACTCGCAATCCGCAGTTGGCTCCTTATTTTCATTCTGTGCACTGCAAATATCTACTGATGCATCGACCCGTTCTTCCGCCTGACTCCGGGCGGCTGCTTCTTCAGAGAGCTCTGGGCTCCTTCCTTCGATAGCGTCATCCACTGGCTTCATTACTGCCTCTGAATGGTCAGCCTCTACTATAACCCTCGCACCAGGGAGTCGCTCTGTAATCCCATCCAGTCCGTCACAGCCATTCAAACCACTGACCTCAGCTATGTCGGGTACGCCCTCGGTTCTCAGTCCCGGGAAGGATTGAAACAATGTCTGCTGTTGGAGGGAGGCTTCCTTTGATGTTTCGGAGCCAGCATCTATATTCCTAGTAAAGCCTTTTTTTATAGTCTCTTTCTTTTTCTTTTTTTCTGTATCTTTGTCCTGCTTTCTTTTTTCTGCAACCGATATTCTCGCTTCCTCGCGTGCTTTAGCAGCCTCCCTTCTTAGCTGGGCTCTATGTCGTGTCTTTGCTCTCAGCTTTACCGATGGGTTCTCAGTCTCGCTTGTTTGTGGGTCCTCTTCCTCCGACCTAACCATATCTTTAGCTGCTCTTGTTGATTTTGAGGCCATATGTTGCTTTCCAACTTGCCACGTACTCTGGAATCGTTGTAGTGCCTCTTCTATCGATGTACCTAATAATTGCCACAAGACCCGAGGTTCTTTCTCCAAGCTAACAAATGTTTGTAGTGTGGACCACTTTATGAAATTAGCCCAGCTCGCTAGGGCCTTAAGCATCCCGCAATATCGTGCCTTGAGTTTCCTTTTCTTGCTCCACAGGTCGCTTCCTTCTTTCCACAAAGCCTTTGTTACCCACAGATGTCGGGTAGTGCAGTTTAATTTTCTAACTTCATCCCGTTCTCAGAATTTCGGAGAGTGGATAGGAGCTGCTGCC
The DNA here is from genome assembly GCF_964261635.1 of Lissotriton helveticus. NCBI lineage: Eukaryota > Metazoa > Chordata > Amphibia > Caudata > Salamandridae > Lissotriton > Lissotriton helveticus. The sequence continues at coordinate 1,280,503,415 of NC_136069.1, forward strand.
TCCTACGGTCTGTCGGCGGCCATCTTGCCGCCACCAGTAACTCTGTTGTAGAAGAGATACCTTATTTGACATATTTCAATTCCATTTAAATTACAAATGTTGAAGAATGGAATTGAAATATTATTTGACATATTTCAATTCCATTCTTCAACATTTGTAATTTAATGAGACATGGGTAATTTAGTGAGTGACAGGGGACTCTAGTAATGGCAATTCCAAGCAAATATACCCTAAAAATGAGGAGCAAGATCCAGGCCCTTTTCCTTTCTCCATCTGCTCACTATCATCCTATGAAATTCTCTACATCAAAGTGTAACTTCTTAGATATTTAGCTTTCTGCTTTATATGTGTTCTTTAAATTCAATATTCACCCTTAAGAAAGGAATATTTTAAATGGTGATGGTGAACTGTCTAATTTATTTTGTCAAATTCCAATTGTTTGTAGTCTTTTAGCTAGAGAAGATAAATACGATGTTCTTAGTAGCAACATTTCCAACTGTCAATATTTTACAACAATACACGTGAGAGATATACTCATATGTTAGTGAGAAAATATTACCCAATGTAGTCAATCGCCTTTTATTTGGAGCAAGCTCATTTTAATGACAGGCTTATCAAATTGTGTCTAATGCACGGTTTCAAATTTCTATTAGAAGTAATCTTCAATTAATGTGAAATATTTTATTTTATTTTAGTTTGTTAGGGGAACCCTTTATGCTTTTACATTTTGCCTGGCCAGCACAAAGCAGCGCGGGTCTCCTCTCAATTTGTGACTGTCAATAGATAAGTGACCTTTGGGAACACACCTTCCCACATCTATTGAAAACAACACCTGCAGCTCTCACTGCAAAATACATTCCTCTAACCACACAAACCAAGGTTCTCTGAAAAAGAGTTAACTGACATGTTGAAAAAGATCATTTGGATAGAGCATCAGTTGTTTGTAGCATGGGTCCATGAAGGGAAATGTAGGCCAAAATAATGGATAAGGAAAATGCTGTTTCCAACACGAGAACCTCACATGATAACATGAAGGAATGACCTGCTGGGGAGAGGCTGTTCCCTTGTTTCCAGTGTACATGAAGATGGCCTCATAATTAATTGTGGCTCTCCCAGGCCCCTCAGCCCCATGCCCAGGGAGGAGAAGATGCCCATATGTTACCCTGAAGGCATCATGGGAATTCCAGGCGGAGTGGAGATGAATAACTCCCAACACAACCTACCACAAAGTAACTAAATTGTTTTGTAATTGCATTTATATAGCGCTTACTACCCTTGACGAGGCGTCAAAGCGCTTTTTCGGCAGGTAGCACGCTACTCCAGGACCCATAGAGGGTTAGGGTTGTATTAGTATAGGGAAACATGCAAGTACATATTAAGTGGTGGATAGGTTAGTCAGTTATTTGGATTTGGAATGATAGCGGAAGGATAGAGGAGGAAAAAAAGGTTTGTATTTATATAGCGCTTGCTACCCCTGATGGGGTGTTGAAACATGCTATTCCGGAAGCCCATAAAGGATTAGTGGGGAATTAATATGGTGAAATATGAACATAATTTCAGTGGTGGATATTAGTCAGTTATTTGGAGTGAGAAGGATAGCGGAGGGATAAAAAGGGGAAGAAAGGTTTGCATTCATATAGCACTTGTTACCCCTGATGGATGTTTAAGCGCTTTTCTGGCGAATAGCACGCAACTCCAGAACTCATAAAGGATTAGTGTTGAAAATTAGTATAGTAAAAGATGAAGTAAATTTGAGTAGTGGATATGTTATTCAGTATTTTGGATAGAGAAGGGTAGGTGGCGAGATAGTGAAGGGAAAGAGGTTTGTATTGATATAGCGCTTGCTACCCCTGATGGGGTTTTGCAGCACAAGCAGCACGCTACTCTGGAACCCATCAGGATTAGTGTTGAATTAGTGTGGTAAAACATGAAAGTAATTTTAGTGGTGGATATGTTAGACAGTTATTTGGATTGAGAAGGGTTGGGGAGGGGTAGAAAAGAAGGGAGAGTTTAGAAAGGTTTGTTTTGGGGGATCGGAATAGTAAAAGAGGTGTAAGATGATGCAAGGAGGGGTAGAGTAGGAGAGAGTCTAGAAAGGGTTATTTTGGGGATCATAGCAATGGTATGGGGTTTGGGGTTAAATGAGAGAGTAGATGTAGAGGATATATTGAGCGAAGTATAGGCTGAGAAATAAGGAAGTGCATTGGAAATGCTAAATTAGAAGAAAGTGATAAATATATAGATCCATAAGTACATTGAAAGTATATTGATGCATAATGGAGGTATGTATATTGGGCAGCATTTCTGGCCCTGGCCCTGATCAGTTTCTAACAGGCTCAAACAGGCAACTGCCCTTGTCCTCTCTGCCCTTAGCCTCAACGCCCGGGCTGAGACGCCCTAAGCCTGGCCTTTTATAGCCCTAGTAATCAGGTGACCCCGTCAGCCAATGGGAACCCTAGCGCTAACACTATCCAATCACAACACTCGCCCTAAAATCTAGAACCAATAGGAGACCAGGACCTTAGAGCCAATCTTAGCCCTAGTCCAAGCACCCAATAAGTTCCAAAACCCTAATCTCTACGTACAATAGAGGCCCTAGCCCTACCAGTAGTCCCACCCCAAGTCCAAGCAACCAATGGCACAGGAAGCTCTTGTCCCTACTTCCAATAGAAAGCTTAACCCTACTCTTAGTCCCACAACCAGTCCAGCAACCAGTCACACCAGAAGCCCTAATCGCTGCTTCCAATTAAAAGTCTAACCCTAGCCCTAGTCCCAACAACCAATAACACAGGAAACCCTAGTCCCTACTTCCAATAGAACTCCTAACCCTAACCCTAGTCCCAACCCTACATTGATTGAATCACAGACCTAGAAACCAATCAGAACACTCAAATACCCAACCAATTAGAACACTAACCCTAATCCAGTAGAAACATCAGATACAACCACCAATCAGTGTACACATGTACCAAACAATATCAGACCATATAAGGTCCCAGCGACTTCAGACAAGGTTTGTTGGCCAGGGAGTTGGAAGCTGCTTTTCCTGTTCAGAATCTCCTAGGAGACAGACAGGCTCAATCCACACTTTGGACTTCTGCAGGTAAAGGCCCCACTAACTTGAAATCTAACAATACTGTTAGAATAAAACTTTACTCCCTCTACTGGCCAAAAAACGAAGTGCACAGTCCCTATTAAACACAGTTTAAACAGCTCACAGAAGCACCCTCTGATGTAGAATATCCCTGTTGCTGTGGGAGGCAGGGGGGCTAGTTTCACTGGCTTGTGAACACAAAATGGTGGCTGGGGGTGCACTGTTTTAACATACAGGTCTTAGCATAGAGCATAGAGCAAAGGAGAAATTTGGAGGGAAAACTGAAAACCCTATCTGCACTCTCACACTTCTAATTCCTAATCTCTACACTAATTACAACCTATTCACACAAATATGGTAATTGATATATCTCACAACTCACTGCATTCTTTATGTCTTCATAGTCCTCCATATACTCAGTCTGGCAAAACATTCTCATTAATACAACTCACATGGGAGACACAATCAAACAAGTGTGGTGTTGCATTTTCACAAAAAAACACACGCCCCGTATGTCTGGTGAGCAACTGTTTCTGATTTACATAAAACATAATATGTTCTTGATCTGACACAATAAAAAAATAAATAGTTTATAGTAGTTGAAGTTTGAACAGATAAATCCATGTCAGCATACTATGAAGCTCAAGTTCTCCTTTTAGAAATCAAACAACAAGGCATTCTGGAATTGCATTTTTATTTTGTAAATAATTTTACAAACAACCATGATTAGAAATATATCTAAAAAATAAGGAATGGAAAAGTGGAGATTAAATGAAGTTTAGCCAAGAACCAGGACTGCTTTTTTATATTAAAGTTACAAACACACATAGACTCATGAACACAGAAGTGGAAATAGAGTGATGTGTGCATAAGTCTCTCAGAAGCAACGCAAAGTGCCTTGTACCTGCTGACCACAGCGGTTCAGCTGGCTAAGTCAACTAAGGCATAACATACCTCTGCTAACAACAGATGGTCAGTGGATGGGAGACACTTTCAGCTGATGTTCACAGATTGTTGGCCTGCAGGAATAATACTGTCATAGACAGATAGTATTTAAGATATGAGGAGTACAACTGCATTGCCAATGAGTTTGTACTAGGGGTGTGCGAAATTCTCATAGTTTGCTTTTGCATAATTACATGAAATTTCAGCAAGTTTACTTGAAATTATGATTGATTATGCACAAAGCAGATCTGCCATCTCGTGCTATAATTTAGGAAAAAATGAGTCTGCAAATCAAAGTTTGGGTACAACATTCCTACAAAAATTCACATCGACATAATGTGTAATACGTACCTAACAGCCAGGCTCTTCTTGGTGCAAGATCTGCCATCTTTTGAGATATAGACCTGTTGGGTAGCGCTAGTGAGCCATGGCTGGAACCTGGAAATCTAGCACAGTCTGATGATGCAGAGATCTGCTACACTAAACGCCTGCACATTGATGGAGAAAAAAGCCTCCACTTGCAGTACTCTTGCTCCCGGTCATGAGCTTTCACGACCACATGTGGGATCCTTCCCAAATCCTAGAACCCGATCTTGATATTGTTCAGTGTAGTATTATCTGTGTGAAACTGGACGTAATCATTTTTACATCTGAGCATTACATCTAGGAAGGGGTTGGGAACAGCTGAAAAAGTAGGCTGCAACATCCATTTAGAGATGCTGTGTACAGAAAGTCAGTAGAACATAAATGTAATACTACATAATCCTCACAATAGATGGGATGGCAGTCTAAATTCTGATATCCGGAAAAAGTTCACTTTGAAATAGTTGGCACTGTTTAGCCTGTACTTCCTTATTAGGTGCCTTTCCTGCATGGTTTCTAAGTCTGGGTGTGGTTTGCAGATTTGTTCTTTCCATTGATACAATCTTCCCTGGGGTGGTTGATAGACATATCTGCAACATGTGAGTGGAATGTTTCAATGTTCTGTTTTCACACACTTTTGATGGACATAATGTACCTATTTTACAACGTCAAATTACCAGCGTATATAATTATTAAATAATGGTAAAAATGAGCTCTCCTGAAAATTTAATTTCTCTCTCTGTTTGGTACCATCATTTCAACTCCCTTTATTTTGCCAACAGTCCAACTCCCTCCCTATCAGCCCTATTTGCATTAATGCAGGTTGTTAACAAGGACTTATTTACCTTGGAAGACATCCAAGTTTCCATTGAGTCAATTGTCCGAGCTAAAGTTCCAGGCCCTGATGGCATCACCTGCAAACTCTATCTACATGAGAGTGCCACCTGGTTGCTCTACAACCTGCCTCTTTCAAATACCATAGCAAGGGGCACTCCAATTCCTGAGTCATGGAAGGGTGCAGAGCTGATTCCCTATTTAAGAAGGGAGATAGGAACCAAGATTGAAATTATAGTCCTAGTAACCTTATTAATTTGATCCAGAAAGTGTTTTTTGAGACCTTTTGTCCAAGATAACAGAAGTGGGAAAGCGATTATGATATTCTAACACCCTACCAAGCCGGCTTAGACAGAAGACTGAAACAATCAACCAGGTGTTTAATTTTCTACTTTTATTCTGGAAAATGGTTGCCATTTGCAAGGAAAGTTTGAATGTTGTCTTTACAGACTTAAAGTCAGCATTTCGATATGGCCCCAATATGCAAGTTGTGGCATATATTGCACGAAATGGGAATGCCCAAGGAGATTCTATCATTAGTCATTCACCTCCATGAAGCATACTATGCTAGGGTGCATTGGGGAGCTCAAGCCCAGCTTACTAACCCAATCAATGTCAACCGGGGAGTCCGTCAAGGGTACTAACTCTCTTTTCCCTCTATTTGAATAATGTTGTCCAATTTGTGCCTGTCCATCCTGCAGATTCCCCACTGCCGGGGGGTGGAATTGTGACCTTTCTATCGGCAGACAACACCTTGTTAAAACCCCAGGGGCCCCCAGTTCAAGGATTTCTGCAATTTGCGGGCATTGAGATTAATACAACAAAGACCTAAAATATTGTGATAAATCCCAAAAAATCCTCTAAGGGAAGACATACCCTCGGCGGGGTCTTGAATGAGAGGGTAAACACTTTTGACTATTTGGGCATAAAATTATCTAATAGTATGTCTTGTAATTCTCACGGGAACCAGATGTCCTTGAAACATAGGCAAATCGTTGGTGCATTACTGAAGGAATATCGCACTTTGACCAGCACAGCTGCCCTACAGACCTATGATTACAAAGCTGTTAGCTGTGCCCTTAACGGGGTGGAATTGTGGGGGTTTGCAAAAATAGATGACCTATCTAGAACTGAACATATGTATTTGAGGAGCTTGTTGCTCTTACCAACGAGTACTCCATCCCATCAACTAAATTTGGATATGGGCAGAAACTCCCTGGATGTTAAGGCAAAGTTACGCTCCCTGTTATTTTGGAGGACAATCATGTACACACCAAAAATCCTTTCATATGCTAATGCATTAAGGGAAGTTAGCACATTGGACAAGCCCAACAAGACAGTGTGGATAGGTAATGTGAAGAAACTGCTGTCCGACATTGGGCTGTGAGAAACCTGGGACTCTTCTGGTTCTGACTCCTTTTCCGCCAATGATCTTGTGAAAACATGTAATTGGGAAAGGGTAGCACAAATCAAGATTTGCAATTCATCTTGTGGGTGACTTACAAGTGAGTTTTTGGATAATTAGCCAGTTACTGGAACATTATTTAGACATCATCCAGGTACCGATCGGTAGAAAGCTATACATCAAATTCAGGATTGGTAAACTTCCACTGAACACTTTACCAATAGTTAGCACCCTAACTCGCTGCCAACTCAGTTATGTTCCGAATTTAATGCTGCCAACAAATCGGTCACCTATGTAGTCTATGTAGTCTTTGCCTGTTCAGCTTATGTGCTTCCATGAGCTAAGTGGATCACACCAGTCTACAGTCAGTTAGGTACACACAACCATGAGTTTGCACTGCACATACTAAAATCGGACGCCATACCCTTATTTGCGGGCACAGTGGCAAAATGTTAAGGGTATATGTGGGGCATCAGGGATTAAACTGAAAAGTTTTAATGTATTATTTATGTTTTTATAGTTAACAATTGAACATACATGGATTTGATCTCCCAATAGTCAATTGCTTAATGTTTTTTCTATTATAGCTGGCATTTAAGAGTTAACTTGTAGATTTCAATCCAATCAATTGTGACAAAATAGTGACAAGATGATGTATTTTGAGTACTGTGTATGTTTTATCTGTTTATTTTTTAAAGTGTTTTACTCTATGGCCAGCGTTGATTTGAAATCTTTTGTGGCATGGATGCCAAAATAAAGTAACACATGATAATAGTATCTCCATTAGTTTCAATAATATATATTTTGAAAAGTATATATGAACATGTTGTTATTTGTACAATGTTCATACAATCTGCCATAAAAATACAAGCAATAACATTTTAACTAAATAAAGTAAAACATTAATTGTTAAAAATATCTCCTAATTTTGGGGGGTTTTGAGGTAGTGTATGTGTAGTCAAAATGCTAAATATAGATTCATACTTTCATTTATTTATAGAAAACTCCATCAATGTTGACATAGATTATGTGGAGGATGGTGTATATCTACTGTTTGTACTAATATTGATGGAAACTACACCACGGATGATGGATGCTTGCATCAATAGCGTACTACTAGTCCACCATGTTTTCAGGCATACCCTATGCTGACAACGGTGGTATTGGATGGCGTACAATATATGGTGAATGCCTGACTTATCCATCCCAGTCCCACACTGATAGAATCCGTTGTCCATCATGTAAGCGTACATTGATAGAAATTCCATCACATCGGCATACACATTTTTTCAAGGCCCTTATGTCACTTGTCTCCTAATCATCAAGTGGTGAGGACCTCCACAACAGTAGCTAATCACTTTCTTCTGCAAGGACGCACCATGGACGATGGAGCAGGTGACAGGGCCCCCAACTTTAATCATGAGGAGTTGGAAATCGTTGCTGATAGATCCCAGACCTGCTGTATGGTCCAGCAGAGAGTCAGATAAGCTCGATACATGAAATGAACTCAATTTTTTTATTCAGTTAGTTATTAATAAGATTGTGAGTGACTTCACACTGCGACCCTAATGCTTTAAAAGTCTCATCCACCATCTGAGATAATTTTCAGGGCCCAGTAGCAAGCTGTGATTTACGCACAAGCGACTACACAATTACGTATTATTTACTATTTTTTTGTCAAACATATACATTTGATGACTAAAGTAACCATATTTTATACAAGATCTAAGAAAGCAGAGCTTTTTGAGTTGTCTTTTAAAATTAAAAGGTAACCCCTGACCAAAAACACAGTTAGATAGTTTTCTTAGAAATAGCTATGACTGCAACATTATTTTTTATTTTTATTTTTTATTTTTGTTGAAAATCCATGAGAACACAAAACAAGGCACATACGATACAGCGAAAGAAAAGGAGAAGATGAAGATCATAGCAAACAATTTTGTTATAATACATTTAGCCGTATTAACCATAAAATCATAACAGTGAAAAATGTACCTATACATATACATATATACATATAAAGGAGACACACCTACTATGAAAGGGACTATTCGGGCCAAACAAAAAGAATTGACAACAGAATTTATGCATCCACGTAGGCCACCACTGGTCCCCAAATCTCACAACCTAATTTCATTTTTTTGTCTGCCTTTCACAGCCTACAGGCTGTACTCCATAGTAAATATTGACAAAAATCTGGCTCTCCATAGTTCAAAAGAAGGAGCATCCTTTTGTAACCACATTGAGGCGATACAGAGTCTAGGCACAGCTGTAGCTAGAAAAATCAAATATCGAGATTTACAGGCTAATTGATCGGTTGTCGATCCCCCCGCAACCCCCAGCAATACCTGAGCAGCAGATAGTTGTACAGGTCCCCCCAGAATCTCAGCTAAAAACTTTTCATTATGACCAAACAAAGTGCTTAAGTGCCCACACGTGTAAAAAACATGTACCACATCGGCAGCGTCACACCCACAGCGAAAGCACTTACCCTCATTAGGTCATCCCCACTTAGATATTTTGACTGCGGTGTAATATAGATCGAAAGCTGTCTTATAATGCTGGGCAGCGAGATTTGCTGACAAAAACAATCTCCCAGCTAGTTCGATCAAAGTTTCTAGCCGAGTAACAGAGCACCCCAGTCTAATGTCCCATTTATGATTTTGGGCCTCAAGATCATTCTCACAAGTATCTAGCAAAAGGGTATATAGTGTGCCAATCCGTGAGATTTTCCTCACTGCCTCAATGAGGGGATTAGCTTGAATTTCCCATCGGGCTTTAAGCAAATAATCACAAATTTGTAGATATTTAAAGAAGTTGGACCGGGACAGGTGAAATTGCTCCCTTAACATATCAAAAGACATTAGTCTCTCGTCAACAAATAAATCTCCAACTGAACAAACCCCTTTATCTTGCAATTATCCACCACCCGGTCACAAAATACCGCTGGCAGAAGAGTGGTTGCAGTTAGTGGGGTACACCAAGATACCCTTTCCATCTTATTCTTCTTTCAGCTGACCACAAGCAGAGTTGAGAACTTTAAATCTAGTTCGCTTATAGTAGCTCCTATCAAGGTTAATAAAAAGTCAATTTTTTGCATCACTTCCCAACAGCATTTGGTAGATAGAAGGGGATTCAGCCATGCAGGTCGGTCCTGCCCCAGTTAATAATATATTCATATGCTGCAGCGTGCAAGCATAATAATACAGCGTAAAATCTGGGATAGCCCAACCCCCTTGCAGCCGCGGCAGGATCATATACGGCATAGCTCTTCGTGCTTTACCCAGAGCCAATAAGAACCTGGCACATAGAGATTGTAATGAAGCGAGATTGACGCGGGAAATCTCCAAGGGCACAGACAGAAAGAAATATAGTATTTTCGGTAGGATTAGCATTTTGAGGATATTACATCTACCAACCATGGACAGATGTAAACACTCACATCGATCCAATTGTTCGCGTGCTGCCCCCAACAGTCTTGCCCAATTGACCTCGACCAATGCGCTTAAATATAACCGAATCGTGATCCCAAGATAAGCAGAACAAAAGACCACTGGAGCACCACCACCACAGCCAATCATTCGTCGACTGCCTCAACAGTGGCATGGGGAATGCAGCTGTCAGAGGTCGGTACAAAAAAGTTCACTGTTGTCGAAATTACAAGTCGGTTTTCAGCCGAGCCGACCATGGCAGGGAGACCGCCTGCTTCGTGTTAGCAAAATCTGAGAAATTGGGGTGCATACTCACCCATTTGCTTTTCTTCCCTTCAGTCTCAGAAGTTGATCCCTTCTTCCAAGGCCCAGCAGCATCATGATCCTGAACAAAACAACCCTGTTGGTGGCAAAATCCAGGTAAGTCCATTTTGCAGTATTTACCCATTGAGTGGAGTATGCACATATAGTCCAGACTCCAGCTATGGAAAATTACTGGTATTAGGTATTTTTTCGATGTGGTGTTTTGCATATGTGTACCTTTAACACTTGTGCAGTCAAAACATACACAGATGCATCGACACATATGAAAAAATATTCCTCGCCATCAGAAGCACTGCTGCTGGGTCAGAGGTGACATCGTAATATGGCAGACAGGAGACTGCTGCCGCCATGCTCTTCTTGGGACCGCCACCAAAGCGGTATAGCGGTAAGACCGCAAAACTCGTAATCAGGCCCTTTATGTTTTGTCATAAAATCTGTAGGGCATGGCACTATCAGAACCATTGGTAGTGACTGGGTAGAGGGAATATGTACTTGGGTACATTGTTGAACCATATGATAGTGGTGAAGGTAGGAAGTTGGTAAAGGGGGATGAAGGTTGCGTTTGGAATACTTGTGCTGTTTATGGTAAGCACTCCAATTTTATGATAATATTAGTTCACATTTATTTTTAAAGCATTAAAAAATATTGTTATTGAGTTTTAGTATTATGTTTGTGTGAACATGTAGATGTGATAAAAATGTCCAATAATTAACTGACTTCAGTGTGAGGGTAGTACAATTATATTACATGAGTATTCAGTATGTGAATGAAGTGTGAAGCATGTGTCCACACAGACAGACAGGGTAAATTGATGTTAAAAATGGTTTGTGTACATAAATGTAGTTGCTTTAAGTCTCTCCTTCTGTCTAACTTTTATCCGTCAAACTGCCATACTCTAAATCTGAGAGATCGCCCTCCAAGGCAGCAGAGATATAAGCTGACTGTTTTTGGTGGCCTGCCTGCTTCCGCCACACTTTAATCAGACCCAAACTCAGCTAATGATTAAGTCCTAAAATCCTCAATAGAGTTTAATGGGTTTAATGGGGTTTGAAGGTTTCAGTTCAGTTCATAAACTTTATTTCGATTTTAAAAATCACAAAAGTTGATACAAAATACACATAGCTGTGAAGATAAAATAGTCCAATTTAGCTATTAAAATGATTCTTCCAATTCAACTATTAAAATAGTTCATCTAATATTGTAAGTTCCACTCTAAAATGCAAAGTTATATGATTGCTATATTAAAAAAACTCTAAGAATGCCCTACTAGACTAACACTTGGAATACCAACTATCATTGTTTCATGTTACAAAACTACTTGCTTAACAAACAGTAACAATGATATAAAGTGCATAGTGCTGGTGCAAAACCTAAGCATCTACCTTAAGCTGTTTTCTTTCCAGCGAATTACCCACACCCATCCCAAAAACTTTGCAACGGCAATCACAATGGGCTCTTCCATAGATGTGGTTACAATCCTGAATGCCTCGTTGCGGGACCGGGTCCCCAGGTTCGAACATAGGGGTTTCAACCATCTTAGCCTGGGCTTACTGTAGGCTGGACAGGCAAATAATATGTGTATCTCTGATTCAATCGAATTCAGGCAATGTGGGCAATTACTGCTGATCGAGCTACACCATTTGTTGGTAAATGCGTTAGTAGGGAGTGAACGCACCCTAAACTCATGATACAGTTTCCTATCTTTAGGGGGGATTTATGACACTACAACGCACGCTTTTACCACGCATGCTGTTACAACGCAGTTTTTCAACGCATGCATAGCGCTTTGGGGTGCTGGATAGTGAATAGTTTAATTTACTATTCCAACTCCAGTCCCCATGGATAGTAGGGAAGGTGTTGGATAGTAAATTAAATCTATTCCCTATCCTAGAGCGCCCCCCCAGTGCAATGCGTTGTAATGGTTTTCATTGTAAAACCTGCGTTGTAACAGAACTGCGTTGTAAAAGTTTCGTTGTAAAGGATGTTTCCCCTTTAGGGGTGGTAATTAGATCCCAGTAGCCTTCATACTTTACTTCGTGCTTGAAATCAAGGAAGGCTCTAGACAAAGACGGTACAGTAAGGGTCGCAAATCGCCTCATAGTTATCAATTCCCAGTATGCTACCTTGAGCTCTGTTTTGGATGGAAAGACAGTGTCGGCTGGGGATGTCCATAGGCGGCTCAGCCCCATGTCACAGAGTGTAGTTCTAACACACCCTACCATGGAATGTTATTTGTGACATCCGCCTCTTTTACGTCTTTTAATGCGAGGGCATAGTGTGAAAGCTCGGGGGCCACCCATAGCCTTCTCCAGTATGCAACTGGCCTATTGTGAGCCGCGTCCCTAATGGAATGACAGCCCAGATCCAGGTAAAAGAGTAGTAACGGGGTGGACTGTGGGAGGCCAATTAAGGACCACAGGAACTTGTTTTGTGCTAGCACCAAGGATTCCAAGTTGGCATATCCCCATAGCTCGGCCCCATATAGGATCGAGGCGCCAATTTTGGTGTGATAGATTTGTAATACAGGAGCAATGGGTTTAGTATATGAAGATCTCTGCTCCTTGAGCAATGCACCCGACAATTGTGCGTGCTTAACTGTGAGCAATTCTATTTGGGGCTTCCAGCTCAATTTTTTATCAATGGTTACCCCAAATAGGAAAAAATCTCAATTTGTCCCAATGTACCTCCCTTCATTTCGACTCTACCCACAATCTTCTTATGTTTGTGCAGGACCATGTACTCTATTTTGTCCACATTAACAATTAGTTTGTGGTCCTTGCAAAACTCCTCAAATCTAGAAAGGGCACATTGAAGGCCCTTTCTTGTTTTGGAGAGGATGAGGGTATTGTCTGCAAACATAAGTAACGGGATCCTGTGCCCAGCTAGTGATGACGCATCAGTAGGGAAATTCTTAAACTAATTCACCACCCCATTGGAGTATAGAGAGAAGATTGTGGGTGCTAGAACTCACCGCTGTCTAACCGCCCTTCTCTAAAGGAAACCTTTGTGTGGTATTTCCCTGCGCATCCCATCTCACCTGTGCGTAGTTAACGGCATGTAACTTGACCAGAAGTGCCGGAATGTCCAACGGCATACCTAGCTTTAAAAAAGTGCACCACATCTCAGTTCGGGGAACGGGGTCAAAGGCCGACTTTATGTCGACGAAGGCTGCATGAATGGTACCTCCCCCTAGGAACACGGTACGCCAGTAAATAAGGATAAACCTGAACACCTGGTCGATGGTGCTAGTACATGACCAAAACCCCACGTGGAGGTGAGAAAGGATGTTGCATTCCTCCATCCAGGCCTGAATCCTACTTAGTACCAACCTTGCTGATACTTTTGGTATACAATTGATAAGGCTTATGGGCCAGTAGTTCTCTGGTAAACTGCGATCCCCTTTTTTTTAAATGAGAAGAACTTCTGCTCCTGCCAACTAGCTATGGCATTCACTAGGAGCTGAATGTATGATGCCCAGTTGGGTAAATCGTGAAGGAACAGATCAGCGGGAATGCAATCAGGCCCTGGTGCCCTGCCTCTTGGTACTAGCTGAAGTGCTTTTTCCACCTCTTTCTTACTAAAATGTAGGGTGAATGCTGGAGGTGGCATATCATGAAAATCATGCATAACGCCTGAAAATGCAAACTGAGTTTTAAAATGAGAGACCCACCGATCGGGCTCCACATGATTCTGAGGGACCTTATTAGGGGCCCCACTACCCCACCTCACCAAATGCCAAAAAGCATTCATATTTCTCCCTAAAGAAGCTTCGAGCAGTTCCACCCAGTGCTGTTCGTCCCAATCCCTTTTGGCACGATATTGCACTATCTTGTATTCTGCCCTGGCCTTACGTATTGCTACCCTATCCTTTGACCTAATTGCTGACGCTAGGGTTCTGTATGCCAGGCGACAGGAAGTGCCGTACCAGGCGGCTGCTTGGAAGACCGGTTGGGTCATAGGTTTTTTGGTTTTCGTAACAAAAAAACTTTTAAGCTGTATAAACAGTTCCTCATGGACCTGCATAACTTTGATGTTGAGCTCTTCCTGTGTTACACAAGACTGTGAGATACATAAAGCATTGGCTACCAAATTACTCATTTCTTTCGTATACTCTTCCTTTTTAAGCACGTTCACCCACTTAACACGTCTGGTATCGTTTGTCAGTTGGGCCTCCACGTAATCTATACGTGGCCCCGAACTGACTCCACATAATATGGACGTGGGTAATATGGAGAGCAAAAGAGGGTTGTGGTCACTCTCGGGTCTTTCGCAGACATCCATATCTACAAGGTTGGATCAGAACTCCTTATTTAATTTAAAAAAATCTATTTTACTACTACACAGTCCATTGCTAAAGGTATATGAGCCTAATTTGTCTGAGTTGGATCTTCCGTTTGCAGCCCTTACCCCTTGTTCCAAGCAAAACACTTTTAATTGGAGTGCTGCACACAACCATTTTTTTATTGCAGGAATTTCTAACGGGGGAATGGACCACTGAGCATCCTCCACTACGTCAAAGTTTATGCCATAACTGTCCAGATTTTTGAATGTACAATTACAATTAACAGCTATTCTGACGTTGTTATCACCTCTGTATTCTAATAAAAACATATCTAAAGAGGCTACAATGGGGGAAGCTTTCCCACCTAGCAGACCTCTTGAAAAAACATTAATAAGTAACATATCAGGGACATTTGCCTGGAATAATCTTAAAATAAGGATGTCCCTACAATTGATATGGAGCTCCTCTACCGTGTACTGATCACTTTGTCTAACCCAAGTGGTCAAACCCCCTTTGGGTCTGCCACATTGCCCTTTTTCCTCAACTTTCGCAAAGTTTAAACTGCCTTGGCGAAATACTAAGTCTGTTGCACAGGTCTCTTGGAAAAACAGTATTTCAGCCTGCTCGATGAACTTAGACCATTCTGCAGAGGCTGTTTTGTATGAAAGCACTGCGATGTTCCAGGAAACAAGTTTGGATCCTCCTACATCACTTTTGTTACAATTGGGGGTGGGGTCGCACACTACTCACACACCAGCGGGATCGCCCCTAAGAACTGTGGTAAGTGTAGTTCGTGTTCCGCGATACATCTTCTTTCGATTCTCTGCTATCTTCGCTATCTTCGCCATCCCTGGACACGTGTTTCGGGGTATTTACCCCTCCTCAGCAGGGATTAGGCCGTGTTCTAGGGTTGCCGGTGGCTGCCAAATATTGCCAGGTTTAGTACCACTCAGGCGCGCAGGTGCGGGGCCCCAGGCTCGTCAGCCAACTGCTCGAGGGAGCTTTAACATTAGAATTGGGGGTGGGGTCGCACACTACTCACACACCAGCGGGATCACCCCTAAGGACTGTGGTAGGTGTAGTTCGTGTTCCGCGATGCATCTTCTTTCGATTCTCTGCTATCTTCGCTATCTTCGCCATCCCTGGACACGTGTTTCGGGGTATTTACCCCTCATCAGCAGGGATTAGGCCGTGTTCTGGGGTTGCCGGTGGCTGCCAAATATTGCCAGGTTTAGTACCACTCAGGCGCGCAGGTGTGGGGTCCCAGGCTCGTCAGTCAACTGCTCGAGGGAGCTTTAACATTACAATTGGGGGTGGGGTCGCACACTACTCACACACCAGCGGGATCGCCCCTAAGCACTGTGGTAAGTGAAGTTTGTGTTCCGCGGTGCATCTTATTTCGATTCTCTGCTATCTTCGCTATCTTCGCCATCCCTGGACATGTGTTTTGGGGTATTTACCCCTCATCAGCAGGGATTAGGCCGTGTTCTGGGGTTGCCGGTGGCTGCCAAATATTGCCAGGTTTAGTACCACTCAGGCGCGCAGGTGCGGGGTCCCAGGCTCGTCAGCCAACTGCTCGAGGGAGCTTTAACATTACAATTGGGGGTGGGGTCGCACACTACTCACACACCAGCGGGATCACCCCTAAGGACTGTGGTAAGTGTAGTTTGTGTTCCGCGATGCATCTTCTTTCGATTCTCTGCTATCTTCGCTATCTTCGCCATCCCTGGACATGTGTTTCGGGGTATTTACCCCTCATCAGCAGGGATTAGCCCGTGTTCTGGGGTTGCCGGTGGCTGCCAAATATTGCCAGGTTTAGTACCACTCAGGCGCGCAGGTGCGGGGTCCCAGGCTCGTCAGCCAACTGCTCGAGGGAGCTTTAACATTACAATTGGGGGTGGGGTCGCACCCTGCTCACACACCAGCGGGATCGCCCCTAAGGACTGTGGTAAGTGTAGTTCGTGTTCCGCGATGCATTTTCTTTCGATTCTCTGCTATCTTCCCTGTCTTCGCCATCCCTGGACACGTGTTTCGGGGTATTTACCCCTCATCAGCAGGGATTAGGCCGTGTTCTGGAGTTGCCGGTGGCTGCCACATATTGCCAGGTTTAGTACCACTCAGGCGCGCAGGTGCGGGGTCCCAGGCTCGTCAGCCAACTGCTCGAGGGAGCTTTAAAATTACAATTGGGGATGGGGTCGCACACTACTCACACACCAGCGGGATCGCCCTTAAGGACTGTGGTAAGTGTAGTTCGTGTTCCGCGATGCATCTTCTTTCGATTCTCTGCTAGCTACTTAATAAGTAACATATCAGGGACATTTGCCTGGAATAATCTTAATATAAGGATGTCCCTACAATTGATATGGAGCTCCTCTACCGTGTACTGATCACTTTGTCTAACCCAAGTGGTCAAACCCCCTGTGGGTCTGCCACGTTGCCCTTTTTCCTCAACTTTCGCAAAGTTTAAATTGCCTTGGCGAAATACTAAGTCCATTGCACAGGTCTCTTGGAAAAACAGTATTTCAGCCTGCTCAATGAATTTAGACCATTCTGCAGAGGCTGTTTTGTATGAAAGCACTGCGATATTCCAGGAAAAAAGTTTGGATCCTCCTACATCACTTTTGTTATTACCATCACCTGGCTGATGGCATACATCAATTGTCATCCCAGGATCGAAAACCCCTGCACGCATTTGATTTTCAACAGTCCTCATGCCCTTGTCACTTCCCATGCCCATCCTGGACGAACCCGCGGACATTTCTAACTCTGACCCATCCAGCGGGGGTTGGAGAGGGCTTCCTAGCGTAATGGGGACTAAGGCCCCGCCACTCACTCCCGAGACAGACAATGGCTGTAGGGCCATACTACTCTTCAATGTAGGACATAGTCAGTCGATGTCCTCCAAAGTAGAGAGGAGCTTCAATCTGTTTAGCATTGGGACTACGTAGTCGTAAGGACCTTGTGCCTGGACTACATGCCTTGATCTGGCCCTATCTGATGGTTGCGGTGGAAGTGTACGATAAAAAAACCTAATGGAAAGATATGGATATTTTACCTAGTCAGATACCTAGACCCTGCCCTCTCTAGGATAGTTTGGACGAGCAGTGGGGACCCAAACCTCAACACCACACAATCACCACTAAAGGATTTCGGGGTTTTCCCTACTGCTTATCATTTTAAATTTGTGGAATAGGGAATTACCCAACCCAGTTCTAGAATTCAACAGGTGGAGGGCTTTGTTCTTTAACGATGCCCAGTGTTCAACACCACCTGGAGAAAGAACTGGCATGTTAGAAAGTATGATGTAATACGGTGTGGCTTCTGGCGGCAAGTTGAGACATTTACTGGTATCCTCATTATCACCCTGCAATGTCCCTAGATCGCGGTGCCCCTGGGGTTCACTGCTGTGGGCAGCGTTAGCTTGAATAGTAGGTGAACTACTTGGGTTTACATTACAGACTGGCACTATGAAATTAGCGCTACTGCCTGCCTCATTGGTTTATTTACTTGTACTGTGCGCCGCTGATGCCAATCTGGATTCAATGGAAGCACCATACTTTCCCTCTCTCAGGGTGGATGCTGGGGGAGAAAGGTGTTGCTCGATTTTGGACAATCGCCTATCAATTTCAGACAGTTTAGTTAATAGGGCATCTAGCATAGCTGCAATTTGTTTCTCCTAATTTATCTAAGATGGAATCTTCAAACTCGCTGGAGACCTGTCTAGTATTGTTCACATCCCTATCCCTGTCGCTTATAGGGCTAGAAGTGCCTGGTGCTAGGACAACTTTTGGACCTCCCTCGTTCCCTGGGCAGTTCCCTTTTGTTTTAGCCAACTTGCTAGCCTGATTGAGGTTTGCGGCAGGCCATGTGCATTCCGTTTTTTTGTTTGGGTCTCCCCGGCCCTTTTCTGCACAGTTCTCTGTTGTCGTGTGAGGATCTTAGCTGGAGGAGAGGGATCAGGGGATAAGTTACTAGCTGCCAAAAGTGAATCATTTGGTTGGGATGATTGTAGCTGAGTGCTCACCACTGGTGTGCAATCTACTGCTGGGTCAGGAATAAGTGGGAGACTGGATGATGGGACTCCGATGGAGGCTCTATGAGGATCTAATGTCAAGTCAAGTCAAGGCAAGAGATTTATATAGCGCTCTACATACCCATAGGGTCTCAAGGCGCTTGAGGAAGGATGGGGACTTACTTTTCGAATATCCAAGTTTTAAGTTGCTTTCTGAATGCTAGGTGGTTCTGAGTAAGGCGGAGGTGAGTGGGAAGAGAGTTCCAAGTTTTAGCTGCCAGGTAGGAGAAGGATCTACCTCCCATGGTGGTTTTGTTGATGCGAGGTACAGTGGCAAGGGCTTGGTTGGAGGATCGTAGCTGACGGGAGGGGGTGTAGAAGGACAGTCGTGAGTTGAGGCATACGGGTCCAAGTTCGTAAAGTGCTTTGTGTGCGTGGGTTAGGAGGCGGAAAGTAATCCTCTTATTTACGGGGAGCCAGTGGAGGTTTTTCAGGTGACCAGAGATGTGTTCTTTACGCGGGATGTCTAGTATGAGCCTGGCTGAAGCGTTCTGGATGCGTTGGAGTTTTTTCTGGAGTTTTGCGGTGGTACCGGCGTATAGGGTGTTTCCGTAGTCTAGGCGGCTCGTGACCAGTGCGTGGGTGACCGTTTTTCTAGTTTCGGTGGGGATCCAGCGAAATGTTTTTTTGAGCATGCGAAGAATGTTGAAGCAAGATGATGAAACGGCGTTGACTTGTCTGGTCATCGAGAGTGAGGAGTCCAGGATGACGCCCAGGTTCCGAGCGTGGTCAGTTGGGATGGGTGCTTTTCCTAGGGCAGCTGGCCACCAAGAGTCATCCCAGGCGGAGGGGGAGGTGCCTAAAATGAGGACTTCTGTTTTGTCTGAGTTCAGTTTCAGACGGCTGTGCTTCATCCACTCGGCTACTTCTTTCATTCCTTCATGTAGGTTGGTTTTGGCGGTGTTAGGGTCTTTGGTGAGTGAGAGGATCAGTTGAGTGTCGTCAGCGTAGGAGATGATGTTGAGATTGTGTTGGCGGGCGATGGCCGCGAGGGGGCTCATGTATACGTTGAAGAGGGTGGGACTGAGTGACGATCCTTGTGGCACGCCGCAGATGATTTCAGAGGCCACTGACTTGAATGGTGGGAGGCGGACTCTCTGGGTTCTTCCGGTGAGGAACGAGGTGATCCATTCCAGTGCTTTTCCTTGGATTCCGACGTTTCTGAGGCGCTGTAGAAGGGTGCTATGACAGACTGTGTCGAAGGCAGCGGAGAGGTCGAGGAGGATGAGGGCGACTGTGTCTCCGTTGTCCAGTAGAGTTCGAATGTCGTCTGTTGCTGCGATAAGTGCGGTCTCAGTGCTGTGTTTGGCTCGGAAGCCGGACTGTGAGGAGTCGAGGGATTTGTTGGTTTCGAGAAAGGCGGTGAGCTGGTTGTTGACAGCTTTCTCGATGACTTTGGCCGGGAATGGAAGAAGCGAGATGGGGCGGTAGTTTTTGAGTTCGGTGGGGTCAGCTGTGGGTTTTTTCAGAAGGGCGCTGAGTTCTGCGTGTTTCCAGCTTTCCGGGAAGGTGGCGGAGTTGAGGGAGCAGTTGATGACATCTCGGAGGTGTGGTGCTATGATGGAGTCTGCTTTGTTGAAGATGTGGTGAGGGCATGGGTCAGTTGGGGATCCTGAGTGGATGGAGTTCATCAGGCGGATGGTGTCCTCAGTGGATATTGGGTTCCAGTCGTTAAGGACGTTCAAGGGGGGTGAAGGTCCTGCAGGAGGTTGGGTGGGTTGGTCTTCGGGTCGGTTGTCGAAGCTGTTGTGGATGTCTGCGATTTTGTTGTGGAAGAAGGAAGCTAGGGAGTCGCAGAGGGCTTGGGAGGGGGTGATGTCGTTGGAGTTGGCTGATGGGTTGGTAAATTCTTTGACGATGTTGAATAATTCCTTGCTGTTGTGGGCGTTGTTGTCTAGTCGGTCTTTGAATGCGGCTTTCTTGGCAGACCGGATAAGTTGGTGGTGTGTGCGGGTGGCGTTTTTGAAGGCGTCTCTGGTGTTGGTGTTTGGGTCTTTTTTCCAGGCCTTCTCGAGGGAGCGACAGAGTTTCTTCGATTTCTTAAGATCATCGTTGAACCAGGAGGCGTTTTTGCTGCCTAGTTTTATTTGACGTTTTTTCAACGGTGCTAGGATGTCGGCGCTGTTGGATAGCCATTGGGTGAGGTTAATGGCTGCTTGGTCGGGGTTTGAGGAGTGGGCGGGGGGGTTTAGAAGAAGCGATGAGGAGATCTGGTCGATGGTGATTTTGTTCCAATTTCTTCGCAGGGTGGGTTGAGGATGGTTGTGGATTGTGGTCTTATTGTAGATAAAGTGAACGCAGCTGTGGTCCGTCCAATGAAGAGCTGTGGCGTGACTGAATGAGACATGTTTGCTGGAGGTGAAGATAGGGTCTAGTGTGTGACCTGCAATGTGGGTGGGGGTAGTGACAAGTTGTTTGAGTCCGAGGTTGGCGAGATTGTCCAGAAGGGTGGTGGCGCTGCTGTCATTGCTCTTTTCCATGTGAAAATTGAGGTCTCCCAATAGGATGTAGTCCTCGGAGGGGAGGGCGTGTGGGGTGATAAAGTCAATGATGTCGTCACTGAATTGTGCACGGGGTCCTGGGGGCCGGTAGAGGAGTTTGCCTCTGAGTGTGGTCTTGGGGTCGGTGTGGATCTGGAAGTGGAGGTGTTCGGCGCTGGCAAGGTAGACGTCTGAGCTGGTTGAGATGCGGATGGAGTTCTTATGGACGATAGCGATGCCTCCTCCTGTTTGCTTGATGCGGTCCTTACGGATGATCTTGTATCCTTCCGGGATGGCAATGGTGATGTCTGGGGCTGAAGAGGCATTCATCCATGTTTCTGTTAGGAAGGCGACTAATGAGAATCTCCTTTCGGTAAGCTCAATCTCATGGATGAGAACCGACTCCGCCAGTGTGAGAAATGCATCCAGGGTGCCCACAACCCCTGAGCCGCCTACCCCCTTGTGATTGGCCTTATTCATGCTCACTTAAGGGGAGTGGGAAGAAGCACTATAGTGTTACAGTTTTATACAAAAGCAAATGAAAGTATGAGTGAACAAAAAACAAAAAACTGATCAAAAGCCTGGGGTACAGGAAGTTCGTTGAAAGAGAGGTGGCCCAGCCCTGCCTCCTCCTGGCTCTGACGGGCACCGCACGGAATGCCGGTAGATGTAGTCCCTGGCGCTCAGGCGGCAATGGCTGTCCCGCTGTTAGAAGGCAGAGTCAGCGCTTGTGCCGGTCAGTGGCGAAAATCCTCAGGACACAACTGTGTAGGTACGCAGAAGGTTCACGTGTTGGGTTTGCTCAGTTTTGAGAAAATTATGATCAGTCGCGGTCAAGGGGAGTTTTTTCAGACCCCTGCAACTTGTGCCTGCTGTGGTTTACCCCATGGTATTCTAGGCCCTGCGATAGCCTGGGGCTTGAGTTTGTCAGCACGGCTGGGTCGGCCGGGGGAGCTGATGCCTTGGTTTGTTGGTTCAGAGGTCTAGACCAAGGTGACTTTTATGTACTTGATCTGCCCCAGAATGCTCCTCCAGCAACCCTGCTAGTCTGTGTTGCGCTCTTCCTGTCTTCTACTTAGTGCTTTCCTCTACCCTCTTTATGTGTCTCTGTGTCTTTGCGACAGGGAACTGCGAGTAGAGCTCTCCTCCTCTGTTGTTACTACTGGATTTGAGGAGAAAGAAATGAACTGTTCCCTTTTCATTGTTCCCTAATCATTGTAAGCATAAGAGGTCGCCCCTCGCCGGGTAGCAGATAATGGAAGGGCGGCCACAAAGCAGAATTCAAGGACCAGGGAGCTGATGGAGCTGATGGCACTGATGGAGCGGATGGAACTAGTGGGGCTGATTGAACGAGTAGGGCACGCAAGGCGCGCAGGGTGGTCAGAGGCTGCCCACCTCCCTTGTCCCAACAAGGGCGCCACCCTGTGGTTGACCTGTGCTTATATGTGCGGCTTTGCTTGCTAACGATCCAGAGCTATAAGGCAGGCTCATGTGTGCACCGCGATGCTCTGTGAATGCTCCCTAAGATTCCCTGCAGGGTAAGAGTGGGGCCGCGCTCATTTGCTTGTGACTCCCCCGCGTCGTCTTCCTCCGTGCCCCGTCTTCTGTACACTCCTGTGCACCACCTGCTAAAAGCTGTTGCCCCTGTGTGGGGGCGGCTGCAGTCCGAGTCAGAGTTGGAGCTTTGGGGCCCACCGCCCGTTACTGCAGCTCCTGTGTGGAACGGCAGAACAAGGTGCAAGGAGCGGCAAAATACGTGATTAGGGTAATTAGGCAGAGGTGGCAAACTACGGGGCTCGGTCGCGGCTGCACCCAATGGTGGTCGCGGCCTTCAGTTGGGCAGCTGTTAGGTCCCGGGACTACCCGCAGGACAAATGCTGAAAACACCAGCGGGGAACTTGGCGGGGGTGCCGGGACCAGAGCCTTAGGCAGTTTTGGCATCCTTCTGCTCTGCTCTGCTGCAGCTGCTGTGGTCGGGTCCGATCCAAACCGTGGTGTCTGGATTCTTCTGTGGCGTCTGGATCACCTCAAGATGAAGGTTTCATATATTGGTCGTAGTTAATCCCTTTCAGTTGCATACATTATATAATACTGTCATCTAAGACCTCTAGTATATGCTGTCACATATAACAAATTATAGGAGCTGAAAATTGCCCTCAATATTTCTCAGAGGTAGAGTTTGATTTGCAGACAGTACATTAAGTAAAGTAAAGTCCACATTTGTAAAGCGCACAATCACCCGTAAGGGTCTCTAGGCGCTGGAGGCCGTCGGGAAGATTAAGCGAGCTATTGCCCAGAGTCACACGGTGCTGGGCTAACCTGCCGCCGGAGCCGGGGATCGAACCGTGGTCCCCAGATTCCAGCGTCAGTCGCCCTGGCCGCGGCGCCACACCTCTCCATACAAGAAACAGTTAACAGGGTTTGCTCTTTCTGTTTCCAAGCTGTGAAGTCTAAAATAATTCACTAACTCTTAGAAATATAAGGTTAAAAGAATGTACTTTAGACAGTGCAAGTGCATAAAACTAAGTGCAAGCACAACAGCTCATGATACAGCCAATGCAGTGAGTCCTAGTGCTCTTGTTTTTAACTAAACTAAGGAAACCCTGGCAGATATATAAGCCTTGGCTCTCAAGCACTAAGATAAGGAGTATATAAGATCTATTTGTACTTGTGAAGGGCATGTTGATCAGCCAGTATTTTATATAAAATATTAAATATTGTGGCCACTTTTATAACGTAGGGCACCGCCCTGCTAGCCAGAAAGGCGTGGATGTCTGTGATCCCCAAACCTTGTCTTTATGGAAGAGGTGTGTCATGACTGCATCTTGATAGGGTTGTTCTGTTGGTTTCTGCATTAATAGTCTGTGACCTTCCAGTACCAGAGGCAGACAGTATTCAATTTTCTGTCCCTTGAGTGAGTCGATGAGGGAGGGGAAGTTTGAAATCAGAAATAAAAATAAACTGGCAATCGAGACCAAAAGAAAAATTGAACCATATGACCTGCTCGCTACATGTGTAATATAAACACTACCAAAGAGTATAGAAAAGGTCAATGTGATTAATTTATCTTCACTGTTGCCACTCAATTCACCTAACAGTTCAGCAATTGTATAAAGACTTTGCTACTGCTTCCAGGATCAACAAGTTGAATACTGAGCTTGTTCTTATGGGACTCAGGGGCAGGCTTTTGCGGCTTCAAACACAAACAGCTAGCTTTAACTATAGCCAGGACTTTCAGGAAATTCCCCAACACTTAAGATGCAAAGCCAGAGGCGACAATCCTATTCCTTAGCATGGACTTCTGTATGCAAGCACCATCTAGCTTTTCTACAGGTTTTAGACCGGTCACAAAAAGGAAATAAATCATATAACATTTTTTTTAAGTATTCCTAATATAGTGAGGGTCTTATACTATGGGTTACAGGGTCAAGTGTATAAGAAGGGTGTCAGATCTTTGTGTACAAAATATATACTCGCTGAAGACACAGAGCTCTGCAACTTCTTTCCTCAGGACACTGCACAGAGTGACGATTAGCAGATACAGCACAATAGGTTTCGAATTGTTTCATTACATTGCCCCTGGCTCATGTGTGAAATGGATTTGCCCACTTTCAACTCCCAGAGGTGTCTTGGTTTCTCAAATAAAAGCAGCAATCCTTCATTTATAATAAAACAAACGACTTTTTCATTACTTTTTCATCACCTGCGGCAGGAAGAACACATCACAAACAAGCAGCATGGCGGCAGATTCTTTTATACAACCCAAGAGTCGATTTTACTTAACTTGTCATAAACTTTATTTATCATCATGCAGCAAGACAACGGAAATCTAGGAAAATCATCATGCCTTTTGCTTGTCATCGCCACTCCCAACAACAATACACCATCTTTATTGTTTTCAGCAATATGACACAAATGTAAAATTAAACGTACACAAATAATAAATTTAAAGGAAGATATCATAAAAAGGCCGAAAAAGTGGGCAAGAAGGTGAATAAATATCACAGAAAATCAATTTCCGCATTCCAGAATAGAATGTTATTTTGGAATCGGAATTCTAAAAGACAACTCTGAGCATACCAACAGTCATACTAGTTGCGGTACTGTAAACAACCAGTAAACTCGGACTGGCCTGCACAGGAACTCTTCAGTCTTTTCAAGAAAGGTCCCACATCCCGTCCTGGCTTGTGACAAACTTACAAACTGTGTCATCTTTTTCCTATCAATTCATAAGCAAAGTGCGAGCGCTTTAGCGCAATGTAGAGCAAAGAATGCCAAGCGACGCGCTTCACGAGGCGCACCCTTAGGGCACGTCCCCTCCGGCCCCCGCCCCCAGTGGTAGCAGGGGGGGCGGCCAATGACAGTCGGCCGCCTCCCCCTCTCGCATGGTTGGATCCCTTCCGGGTCGCGGGTGACGCACATCCGGTCTGGGCGGGGGGCGGAGACCCCGGGCCTATGTAAGGTCAAGATCCCTTGACCGGGGTCTCTTCTCCCTTTGCCCCTGCTGGACTGTGTGGACCCGCTGCTGACTCGTGGACTCCAGGCTTAGTCTTCTTTTAACTTTTAGCCCGCGTCTCCCGTTGGATTGTCGAGGGAGAGCGGCAACGAGAGAGGAGCTTGGTCGGAGGACTTCGGCTATCGAGGGAGCGCAGCGGTCGTTGGATCCGGCGTCGGGCGCGGAGCAGAGAGAGAGGGGTGCCGTGCACGTGGCCAGGTAAGGAGTCGGGTGCCTCTGGGGACCTCGCGGGCAGCCGTGGTTCACGGGCGGGGGGGTGTGTGGAGGGTCGCTAACTTAGATTTACAGCTCCGCTCTCGGGGTTGCGGCTGCACGTGGGGTTCCACACGGGTGCGGGCTCCTGCCGGGCGGTGTGGACGGCAATCCGGGGGGCACAGGGAGCGCAGGCGTTGGGGCTCCAAGTGCGCAGGTCGCTCAGCGGCAGAAATTAGGAAGGGTGAGAGTCAGGGAGCGACTGCATAGACGACGCGGCCAGGTTAATAAAGCGAAATGGCCCCCAAGAAAGGAGGGCATAAAAGGAAGGGCACCGATCCGGAGCTGGCCCAGATTATGAAATTGTTGTTGCGCAAACTGAACAAAGACACCCCGGATAGCGGGTCAGGAAGCGAGGACGAGCTGCCTGAGCCTGTGGTTGAGAGGCCACGCAGGGAAGGGGTAGCGCCGAGAGCGGCATTCCCCCCGCTGTGGAAAAAGGGGGGAGCACCTAAAAGTACCGGGGCAGAGAAGGCCAGGAAGCGGGAAAAGACCCGAGTGGTGGAGGAGCAGGACGAGGGATCAGCAGGTCCCGTCCTCTGCCCCACCCCTTTGAGCCCTGAAGTAGTCGTGGTCCCCACCTCAGTAACAGGGGCACCACAGTCCATTGTCCCCCCAGATCCGGTGGGGGCGCTGTTAACTGAAATCAGGTCAACGCTGCAGACACTAGCCCCGGGTGGGAGCGCGCCGGTTCCGCCCCCGCCGCAGCCTATGGCCGCAGGGGCAGGAATCCAAGACCCCGTTGAAAGTCTTCTAGCATCAGTGGCTTCCCTGGTAGGGCAATTGTCGTCCGCTAGTAAAGGGGTAGATCCAGCGAGTGCAGGGGCGACAGCGCCATGGGCCCCGCAACAGGCGATAGATAAGGGGGCGCTGCAGACCATTCAGAAGCAGCTGGCGCAGGTAGCAGAATTGCGCAAGGCGACTCCAAGTGGAGCGAGTGGCCCCTTACCACAGGCAGCCAATCAGACGGCTGGATCGGTAGGAGGTAAGCTTGTTAACGGGGTTGGGGGGGCCAGCGAGGTTGGGGGATCCCTGGGAGGAATACAAGGGAACGTACTGTCCCAATCGGGAATGCTGGCCACTCATGTTTCCCCAGAAATGCGGGAAAAAATCTGGAAGGGCGCCTACATTGATATCTTCTCCCTGATCAGACCAAATAGGAGGGATATTGACCTCAGGGAGAGGGAAGGCAAGGAGGGGTCCTTTAAGGAGAGGAGGCCCCGGGTGGAAGAGACACTGACCAACTGGCTTTATGGGTTCCATGTTTTCGTTTCAGTTTTGTTGGAAAAGAGACAGGAGTTAGCTATCCCACTGGTATTCTATATGAATAAGATTGTTAAAGCGCACGCTACTCAAGGTAACTTGGTTTGGTTGAACTATGACAGGGATTTCCGCTGGGCCAAGGAGCAAAACCCAAGTATTGGATGGGACCAGGTAGAGGTGAATGCCTGGTTGGAAAGCACTAGCTGCAGGGAGCAGCCTGCCAGGCAGCCCTTTCGGACATCCCAGGGGGGCCCAGGGGAGAAAAGAGGAGTTTGTTGGACCTTTAATAGTAAAGCGTGCACCTACCCCCCCGGACAATGCAAGTTTAAACATGCCTGCTCCTTCTGCGGCCATCCCTCCCATCCTGAGTTCAAGTGCAACAAAAAAGCGAGAGAGCGGGGAGGCGGGGCAGCGACAAGGGATGTCAAACCCCCTCAGGCCTAAGCTGCCTTCCCCCGTAGACATTGTACGTTTGACTTATTGGCTCGACCGGTACCCCGATAGGGGGGCGGCCTTGGTTCTGTTTCAGGGGTTTTCAGTTGGTTTCCGGATTCCTGCGGTGGATGTCCCCCCCGTTAGTCGGTGCAACAACCTGTTGTCAGCCAGGATTCTCCCGTCAGTAGTGATCACTAAGGTAGAGAAAGAGTGTGCGCTGGGCCGGGTAGCTGGACCTTTCCCTTCCCCCCCCCTTGAAAATTATGTGTGTTCACCTCTGGGAGTAGTGCCAAAAAAGGAGCCTGGGCAGTTCAGGATGATCCACAACTTGTCAGCGCCTAGGGGCTCCTCAGTGAACGACTCTATTGACCCGGCACTGTGTACAGTGACATACTCCTCATTTGATTCCGCCATTCAGAAGGTCAGGGAGTTAGGGCGAGGTGCCTTGTTGGCTAAAACAGACATAGAATCGGCCTTCCGCCTGCTGCCGGTGCACCCGGACGATTACCACTTGCTAGGCTTTCAGGTTCAACACCAGTTTTACTATGACAAATGCATGCCCATGGGATGCGCGGTATCTTGTAAATATTTCGAGACCTTCAGCTCCATGCTGCAGTGGGTTTTTTCTTACAGGTCAGGGTGCACTGATGTGGTGCACTACTTGGATGATTTCATGGTGATGGGCCCAGCTGGGTCTGGTAAGTGCGCGCGGGCGCTAGAGGAATTGGTGAGCATGTTCCAGGAATTCGGGGTCCCCTTGGCCCCCAGCAAGACGGTGGGCCCGGAGACTTGTATGTCCTTCTTGGGAATAGAAATTGATACGGTAGCTGGGGAGTGCAGGCTACCCCGGGACAAGGTGGTGTCATTTTCCCGGGCAATTGAGGCAGCCTTAGCGGGCCCGAAGGTGTCACTACACCAGCTCCAAGTCCTGGTAGGGCAGCTGAATTTTGCACTTCGTATCATCCCTATGGGACGCCCCTTCTCCAGGTCCATCGCCCGCGCCATGGTGGGTCTTACCCAGAAGCACCACAGGGTGCGGTTACGGGCTAGTGTAAGGGAGGACTTGAGAGTTTGGCGTGGTTTCCTGGCGGATTTCAATGGCCGGGTGGTGTGGCCCGCCCCTCCGGTGACCAGCGCGGAGCTGGGCCTTTTCACAGACTCGGCAGGTAGCATTGGCTTTGGCGCCATCTTGGGTGCCGCCTGGTGCGGGGCGGTCTGGCCTCCCGCCTGGCACAAAAGTGGCCTGACAAGGAACATAGCCTTCCTGGAGCTCTTCCCCATTTGGGTGGCGGTAACTATCTGGGCTGATCACTTCAGGGATAGGGTGGTGACCTTCTGGTCTGACAACATGGCTGTAGTAGAAGTCATCAATAGGCAAGGAGCTACCTGCCCCCATGTGCTACGCTTGTTGAAATTGTTGGTCCTGGCGTGTTTAAAATTAAACTTAACCTTCAAGGCGGCACATATACCAGGTATTGATAACCATGCAGCTGATGCTTTGTCTCGTTCCAAGTTGCAGGATTTCCGGAGGTTCCACCCACAGGCAGAGGAGCGAATGACGGCATTCCCTACGTCACTGTGGACAATTGGAGCCCCGCTTTAGCGGGGCTGGTAGGTGCCTCCCTGAGCGATCGCACAAAACAGTCGTACCAACAGCAATTTAATGTATACTTGGGTTTCGCCAAACAGGCAGGCTTTCCAAATGTGTTTTCTACAGAAGCAGTACATGGTTTCCTTCAAAGGCTAAGGGATCAGGGGAGGGCGGTGGCCTACGCAAGGGCACATTTGTCGGCCATCGCCTTCTTTGCCAAGGTAGCAGGGGTACGGGACCCTGGGTCTTCCTTCCTCATCAGAAAAGCATTGACCGGGTGGGCCAGACTGGAGGGACCAAGGCGGGACTGTCGTAGGCCTCTGGATCTCCCTACCTTGTCGGAAATATTAAGGGTCCTACCTGCCGTGTGCGATTCTCCGTTCGAGGAGGTTTTACTGGGAGCAGCCTTCTGCTTAGCCTTCTATGGGGCTTTTCGCCTCAGCGAATTGGTAGGGTCCTCTAGATCTGACCAGGGGGGGGGCTTGCAGTTCCGGGACCTGACCCTTTCCCCGGGGGGGTTAGTAGTGCTTCTCAGGCGTTCGAAGACGGACCAAGGGGGGAAGGGTGCCCCCATTCATCTCCGGCCCGCCCCAGGGGTGGCAGCATGCCCGGTAGCCCGGATGCTGGCTTACCTACCTCTGCGTCCCCAGGGTGGGGGCTCGGCCCTGTTCATGCATGAGAATGGCCACTGTTTGTCACAGTTCCAATTTAAAGCGGTTTTCAGGCTTGCCCTGGGGGTACTGGGTCTGGGATCTGCGGGGTTCTCCTCTCATTCTTTCAGGATAGGCGCCGCTACCTTAGCGGCAGGGGCGGGCCTTCCCCCCAGCGCTGTCCAGGGGGTTGGGCGCTGGGCATCGGGATGCTACAAAAGATACGTGAGGCCGGAATTGTTATGACCAGCTTTAGTCATTCCTTGTTCATTGATGTCTAACGGTGTCCTCTTTCTCCTTCTGATTAGTATGCCCGAGTCGGTGGTCTGGGTCTTGGGGCACTCGTTCGTGCGCCGGGCGGCAGTACGGGTGCAGCAACGACGGGTGGTGAAGCCGGCAAGCTTGGGCGAGGTCGAATTCATTTGGCATGGCATCGGGGGGATGCGGATCCGACACTTAAGGCGGACGGTGGATGAACTCAGAGCACAGAGGGGGAACAAGCCCCCAACGTGGATTGTGATACATGTAGGGGGCAACGACATGGTGGACAGGGGACGCTTGGCGGTCAAGGAGGCCCTCCTGGCCGAATTTGCCTGGCTTGGACACGTGTTCCCGGCAGCCACAATTGTGTGGTCGGGCATGCTCTCACGCAGGACATGGGGACCAGGAGTCCGCGTCAGGTCTTTGAATGTTTCAGTAAGAAAGCTGAATGGCGAACTTGCGAGGTTGTGCTCAGCCAAGGGCCGCTTGCGCTACATTCAGCACCGGTTGATCTCAGGAGAAGCAATGTACCACCAGGATGGGGTACACCTGTCGGACTTAGGCACGGACACATTCATAAGCGAACTTTGGGCATTTATTGCGAACGCAGGTGGGGAGGGTGTCAGACCTGAGGGCCTTGGCCACCCTTGTGGCGGAGTACAGACCTGCGAGCAATAAACAGTGATTCAGGGGAGGCCGCCTGGCGGACTCCATAGGCCAGCTCTGAGGGGGGATATGGGGAGCTCTCCGCGGGGAGGAAGTCACCACCGGCTGGGGAGGCTAGGGCGACAGATTTCGAGCCTCCCGGGCGTCCCAGGGCAGCCGGGTGGTAGAGAGGTGGGCCCTGGTAAGGACGGACAAGGAACGGCGGGCCTACCACTCCAAGGGGCAGGTGCACGGCACCTGGCGTAGGATACCCCAGCGCGAGATGCGAACCAGATGGGGCTCCTCCCTTAGGGCTGGGGGGGAACAGAAAAAGTTCAGGTGTTGGAAAACGATTTATGAATATCAATATGCATTGTGTATGCTTGTCATGTTTATTCAAATGTGGAGAATTAAACATGGCCTTTTTTACCCCACTCCAATCTCTTGGTTATTAAAGTAAAGATGTGGGGTTCTGCATGTTGGTTCTGGTTGCGGGTGGCGGGGGCAGAGCTGGAGGGTACGGGTCCTATGCCAAGCGACGCGCTTCACGAGGCGCGCCCTTAGGGCACGTCCCCTCCGGCCCCCGCCCCCAGTGGTAGCAGGGGGGGCGGCCAATGACAGTCGGCCGCCTCCCCCTCTCGCATGGTTGGATCCCTTCCGGGTCGCGGGTGACGCACATCCGGTCTGGGCGGGGGGCGGAGACCCCGGGCCTATGTAAGGTCAAGATCCCTTGACCGGGGTCTCTTCTCCCTTTGCCCCTGCTGGACTGTGTGGACCCGCTGCTGACTCGTGGACTCCAGGCTTAGTCTTCTTTTAACTCCCACCCACCCGTCCCTGTTTTTAGTGGTGTAGGGGAATGTGGTTGCGGAGTACAGACCTGCGAGCAATAAACAGTGATTCAGGGGAGGCCGCCTGGCGGACTCCATAGGCCAGCTCTGAGGGGGGATATGGGGAGCTCTCCGCGGGGAGGAAGTCACCACCGGCTGGGGAGGCTAGGGCGACAGATTTCGAGCCTCCCGGGCGTCCCAGGGCAGCCGGGTGGTAGAGAGGTGGGCCCTGGTAAGGACGGACAAGGAACGGCGGGCCTACCACTCCAAGGGGCAGGTGCATGGCACCTGGCGTAGGATACCCCAGCGCGAGATGCGAACCAGATGGGGCTCCTCCCTTAGGGCTGGGGGGGAACAGAAAAAGTTCAGGTGTTGGAAAACGATTTATGAATATCAATATGCATTGTGTATGCTTGTCATGTTTATTCAAATGTGGAGAATTAAACATGGCCTTTTTTACCCCACTCCAATCACTTGGTTATTAAAGTAAAGATGTGGGGTTCTGCATGTTGGTTCTGGTTGCGGGTGGCGGGGGCAGAGCTGGAGGGTACGGGTCCTAAAACTTGAGAGGAGAAAAAGGCCATGGATTTTCCTCATTGTGCAAAACAGTAAAAAAATAAAATGCCATTTTAAAAGCACTCCCCCCACGTTGATACCTCCAAATCAAAGTTCAAAAGCGTTCTTCTCTTCATAATCCATGCATCCCCCAGATATTTTAATATAGTCATATAATTTAAGGACATATTAGGTCTGTACCAAGTGCATTTGTACACGGTGATACTGCGATCCTCGTAATTTATTTATATTTTTTTGCAGTTTTACATAGCGCGAACTCGATCGGAAGCTATCAGAGCGCTTTACACGAGCACCAGTTACATTACTTAAGAAGCATTCATATTTTGGAGGGCATAGTGAGATTAAGTGATATGCCCAGAATCACAGGCTGTTATGGGCACGCCGAGACTAGAACCTGGTTCCCCTGTTCCAAAGTCAGCTGCTCTGGTAATTACACCACAAACTCTCTAACATAAGAACCCTAATCAATCACTTATAATGCGGGGATTTGGCGTTGTGCAAAATAATAAGAGCGATATTGTATCTCGGCTCCCAAACACAGTCACAAAGCTTGCTGAGTGCTTGATTGCAATTACATTTTGACGTACACACTCTGCTAGGAAAAACACCCAATCTGAATTTAATATATATAGAGTGCGGCATGCCTGAGGTAAAATGTAATCGAGAAATCTCTCTGCCCCTACCAAGTGCTTTACACAGAGGTAATTTGGCAGTCAGCTGCGAAGTTTCGGCGACCGCAGAGAGTAGCTTCAGTTTACAGGACCAGTAAGAATATTTACATTTTGTTATAACATGAAGAGTAATTGATGTAGGGTCTGACCGTAGACCTTTATACCGCAGATCTGTTAGGGTCCTTTTAACATAAAGTACTTATGCATGACTGGAAAGGTTAGTGTGCTAAGATTCTTTAGTTATGGATCTTAAATAGATCCCCCCACATTGATTTCTGATCAGTCGAGCCAGTCATTATGGGGAGAAAGCGATGATGCATGTTATAGATCTGATGTCAATCTCCAAGAACAGGGAGAGGAGTGGTGTTCCAGTGCGTAGTTTTAGCAGAACCTTAAAAAAGTTATTCTCTATTATTTCGAGCTGTTTGAAATTGCAATTGCCCCAGAGTTCGACTCAAATCAAATCAAATCAAATAAATCACAACCTTAAAAGATAAAGTCACCATACAAATTCATTAAATACAATATCATACATAAATATCAATAAAATGACTGAATAAAATCAAATTTTAAAACAATATACAGTAAAAATATATCCATAAAATATGAATCGGGTCTCAATTGTCTTGACCACCAAGCTGCCTGAAGAAAAGAGGTTACCGCAGAGAGGGTGTACTCGTTTGGCAAAAGCTGAAGGTGCATAAGGGCCACACGGGCTTGCATGAAATTCAGGTCTTTCAGGAGGGGCTGCAGAAACTGATTACTGGGCTGAATAAAATAATTGCACAGAAGCACAAAATGCAGGGTATCCCTCGGAGACCGATGGTCGCAGCCACACTCATTTTTGATTGAGACCAGCCAGATGGGGTAGCTAAAAGGTGGAGGAGCTGGTTAAACCTTAACCATGCCACCAAGAACCTGTCACTTTCACTAGTAATTATAGAAAAGTAACTCTCCATTAACTGCACAGTTGTAAGTAATAGAAGCGCCCTCACTGCAGGCTTCGCGGGCTTAACACTTTCACAAAGAAAAAGGGCGTGTTTAAAGAGCAGACTCTTTACATGCTTAACCTCACAAGAACTCAGAGAGTCATGGTTGTAAAAGACATCTGCCCTGCCTAAACTAGTGAAAGGTGCTTTAACATAAGAAATCCAAGGGATTTTATGCAGATTGTCAAGTGACAGACAGTCAGTCAAAATCAAACAGTTTAACTGCGCACCCTCCCTGGACCATAACTTGACCCAACACAACAGGGGCTTCACGGCCACCAAGTCTGCAATGTATTTAGCACCCAACTCATCATGTACAGAGAAGGGCGGAGTGGTCTGGGGCACCCTCAGGATCCGCCTTAAAAACTTGTTTGGTGTAACTTCTATCTTATGTATGGAAGTGTACCCCCATACTTCGCTTCCATATAGGACCTTACAAAGACATTTAGAATGATAAAGCTTTAACCCCTTGGCTGCGGCGGTAATTCCGCCGCAGTGCTAAGGGGGAGGGGGGCCGCGCGGTGCCGCCAGGCTCATGACGGAACCATTCCGTCACAAGCCTCGGGCGCGCTGTGCTTGTGACGGAGTGGTTCAGTGACGGCCCCGCCCGCTCAATGGAACGCTCAGCGCAGGCTCGAAATCGCTGCTGCCCAGGCGTGGCGGCCGGGCCGTGATGGAACCACTCCGTCATTAGCACAGCCCGTCCGAGGCTGGTGACGGAGTGGTTCCGTCACCAGCACCCAACGGGTTAATAGCACGCCTGGCGACCAAGAGCCCAGTCTCTGGGCACAACCAGCTAAGGCATCTAATGACGTATTCATCTTGCACACCTTTCCCTCCACCAGGGGCTTCCAATTCAATTCAGTATCGAACAGCATGCCAGGTAAGAGAAAACCAGGACCATTGCAAGTATAAGGCTCCACGCTTTGAAGGTTTTGGACCTAATCAACCAAGGGCCAACTTTCAGAATGTAGGATTTTGTGAAGTTGACCGTCAGTTCCAATCTGTCCATAGAAGAAACAAACCTGTCTATTAAAACCTGTAAACCCACTGCTGTGCGGGCCATGAGGACCACATCGTCTGCGTACAATAAGAGTGGCAATAGTTTCGGACCAATTCTAGGGCTGTTGGACTGTACTGAAGAGACAATATATAAAGAGAAATAATCAAGGAAAGGACACTAGTGTGGGATAAAAGACCTCATTCAAATCATCATTCATAATTTTCACACATCTCACAGTCATACCTGTCACATTCATGATTGTTTGAATGTGACAGGTATGACTGTGAGATGTGTGAAAATTATGAATGTCAAGTCAAGTCAAAAATGTACTTTATTTGGTATTTCACAACCATAAAGCATATAGGTACAAAAACAATTTAGGATATCAAACACTTAAAAGTTCCTTTAGTTAAAAATATATTTTCTCGTTTTTTAATTTACAAATTAACCCAGACATTATCGGCGGTCTGTTTCTGCTTTTTGAAGCTGGGTCTCTACAGAGTTCATGAACTTTACCCCGCGGCATATTAAAATGTTTGAACCTGCTCCCATCCAGCTGGTCACGGCTTGCCTGCAGGTACGGATCTGTAGCATGTTAAAAATCGGTTTCAGTAAAATTTTCCTCTTTTCTTTAGAAGACTCACACGTACACAGGAGGTGGCACAAGGTCTCACTGTGATAGTCACATAATCTACATCTTTGTTCCTGATGTGTGACCTTCCATGACGGGATCAAGTCTTTTGAGAAATGGTCGCCCATTCTGAAGGCCATCAATTTTATTTTTAATGATAACCGGAAGTGAGCAGGGAGATAGGGCTGAGGTTTTAATCGTTTGTACAAGTTTAGAATAGTCCATGCATGTCGACGTTTGGCCAAAGTCTTTTTATCTTCTACCAAAGATAAGGCTTTTGCATTTAGCTTGCAAATCTTTTTAAAGGATGTTGTTTCCGGGGGATTGTTCCAGATCTCCACTATTTTGAGGGTGTCTAATGATGCTCGCAGATCGTTGCCCCATGAGTTGGGTTCCTGTTGGTCATATTGTTTTTTAATTTCTTGCCAACATAAGTTGTTTAAAGATCCTATTTCCGATAATCTCAATTTCCAGCACCATTTCACTAGGGCTGCTTTCCTTTGGTATATCTGATTTTGCAAACCAAATTCCACCCTTATTTGGGCAGGGGCTGCTCCTTTGTCTATGTGAAAAACTGCTTTGTATATTTTTGTCTGGAGTGCGTTTAGAATAGCTGCTTCTTTCCCATGCCATATTTCCAATCCATATGAGAGGGATGGTAGGACTTGGGCTGCCATTACTTTTAACAGGTGGTCATATGATGGACATTGCAATTTCTTTTGAAGAACTCTATAAGCAAAACTCAGTGATTGTGCTTTTGCGGCAATAATTTTTTTATGATCTGAGAGGGACATGTTTTTACTTATTTTAACCCCCAGATATTTGTAAGCAGTTGTTTCCTCGATGAGTTTGCCTTTAGTATGCCACTTGAAAGATTTTCCACTGGTGCCCGTCAATCTCACCACCTTTGTTTTTTTGATGTTTAATTCCAGGCCTTCTCTCTCAAAATAGTCTGTTAGCTCCGATATTGCTCTTTGTAGGCATGTTGGAGTTTGGCTTAGAACTACAATATCGTTTGCATATTGGAGGAACTGGATGTTTTCATTAGCCAATTTAGGCGGATGTCCGTTAACATTCTTGAGTTGATCTTTCAAATCGGCCAGATAAATTATGAATGATGATTTGAATGAGGTCTTTTATCCCACATTAGTGTCCTTTCCTTGATTATTTCTCTTTATATATTGTGTTGTCATTTGAACCCCAGTATTAATTCAAAAGTGTGTTCAAACAAAAAATTATTTAGCAAAATAAATTGCTATTAAGTAGCACACAGATACATTGAACTGTGGTCTTTTTATCTGTAATTCATTTTTTTGAAATAAATGATCAGTATTGGAATCTCTTTCTTGTTATACAGTATTTGGCTCAGCCTTACTGATTAGAGCCAGCCCTAATTGTTACCAGTACTGAAGAGACAGCATGTTCTAAACCATTAATGTACAAGGAGAACAGGAAGGGCTCGAGTAGGCACCCTTGACGAACACCCCTTACACAATTAAACTGATCTATAAGGTCCACCCTCTGTCTGGGTCAGCTCCCAAAGAGAGGAGACGGCCCAAAGCTTCTTTCAAGTTACCCTATCATAAGGGGACATAAGGTCCGGAAATGCTAAAAACAAAGCACCAGGCTAGGCCACAGTATAATTATTGAATATTAGATAGAAGTTTAAACACTGATCAGTTGTTGATTTACCCAGGGCCAGACTGGCCATAGCGGGCATCGGGCATTCCCCTGGGAGGCTGAAAGGGTGGGGCCGGTTTTGGAGCAGTTTGGGACGGTTTTCCTACTGAGGGCCTGTTTTGAAGTGATGCTGCAATATCGGCCCCCAGTAGCAAAAGGGTGGTTGTGGCTGGTCTGACAAAATTGCCAGGGCTGCTGTGGGTTCCCAGTCCGGCCCTGGATTTACACTGACGAAAACCATACTGGGCCTCTGTTAATATCTCATTTGTGTCTGCCCATAAAGACAGTCTATCTAGCAAGACCCTGCCAAGGACCTTAATGACCGCATCAATGAGAGAAATGGGACGATAACACTTGGGTTGACCTTTCTTAAAGACAGGTACTATAATGGCGGAAGACTAGGATGGCAGGATACTCTCCCTTATTGCAGCATTTAAAACCAGAGTCAAAACTGGACCCCAAACCTCAATGTTATAATAGAAACGGACCGAAGGAATACCATCGGTCCTGGAGCCTTATTGCAGGACAGGGCCTGGATTCCCTGGCAAACCTCTTCAAGGGCAAAAGTGGCGTTAGTTTTACGAAGTGTCTGATCTGTCTCTTCCTCTACTCCTTTGTTAAGTTGAAAGTTATACACACCCCTAAAATGTTCTACCCATTGTTGAGTAGTAATGTGATGGTCCGTCGGCATAAATGCCCGACGCTGGTGCTGGAAACCAGGGTTCGATCCTCAAGGTCGCATCCACATCCTGCGATTCTGGGCAAATCACTTAATCTCCCCGTGCCTGAATGTGTAATGTAAATACGGTGCTCATGTAAAGCGCTCCAATACCTTCGGGTCGAGTTCGAGCTATATAAAATATGCACAAAAAACAAAAGTGACTGCTTAAGAGCTAGCTTCAAGTGGCGAAGTCCCCCGGAGCATACACTGTCGAACCATTTTGGATTGTCTGTGCGATTCCTATCCATGGGGACTGTTACAATCCTGAGACTTTCTGTGCGAGTTTTGTGCAAGAACTTAAAGTCTCTCTCCAGACAGGTGATGATATCCTGTTGAAAGGCTGAAAAAAGTGAGTAAGTTAAGGCCTTGGAGTCTACCTGCGACCATCAATAATGTAGAAGATCAAAGAGGACCATTTCAGGGGGAGCAGAAACAAAGAAAAAATCAGCTACAGTGCCACAGCCCCTCCCTTTAAAAGTAGATGGGAATTACTGACCCGACCAATTTGTCAGCTGTTCAGAGTCTAAAAACCACATTATGGGTGTGTAAAAAGCTATTTAGTTCAGAACCTTCAGGAGTATGTTCCATGTGGAGACCCTTCAGAATTGTGCAACTTGATAACATGGGATTTGAAGGGTTAGAACACAAATGGCAATTAATGTCCCCTGCTAAGACTCCTGTTTAAACCCCCCCTCCAAATGTGAGTCAATAGCCCCACTTAAGACGGCAAGGATATACACCTTGCATCTCCCTTTTTGCATTATAGTAATTAATCAGGACAAAGGAGTTGAGTCTTCCAGCATTTTAAGACCCTGAAAAGCATGAGAGTCCCAGTTAAGAGCTTTAATTGAACCACAGAACTCTGAGGTGACAAAAATGATTAGACTTCCCCCTCTGGCCTGCCCCGAGGTTGAATCCATTGCGGGACGGTAAAAATTGTTATACCCCTCTAGAAAAATATTTTTCTTGATTTCCCACAATTCCTGTAAACATATGACATTAAAAGACTTAGCAAACAAAATCCACCTCTCATCTGAGAATTTTGCGGATAGGGCAGCGATATTCCATGACACGAGCAGTCCAGGGGCAAGATGCAGGATGTGCCTGAGGGTGAGAGGACCCTACTGAAGGCCAGCAAAACCCTGGGGAATACATCCTTGAGGGGAGAAGCCTGGAGCTAGGTTGTACCGTGGATGGATATATAGTGCAAGTAGAAATCAGGACGCCATGTGTTTCCGTAGCCTGGATGGGAGACTCTGGGGGAGAACTCTGGGAAGGAGTCTTAATAGCATAATCAGGGAGTCAGTCTTGGTCATTAAGATCCGCAAGAGGGGCAAACTGATTTGGGTATGCCAGTTAACAACCTGGAACACTATCAACACCCCCAGGACACATGGGCTGGGTCAAACTTGGAACAAAGGGAGAGGGTCTATTAAAGGGAACCCAGGGGCA
The DNA here is from genome assembly GCF_964261635.1 of Lissotriton helveticus. Lineage (NCBI taxonomy): Eukaryota > Metazoa > Chordata > Amphibia > Caudata > Salamandridae > Lissotriton > Lissotriton helveticus. Next base: position 1,280,542,809 of record NC_136069.1, read on the forward strand.
AGGGTCTGATACAATTTTTCAGAGAAAGGGACTCAGGTCCCAGTCAGAATGTTATGTACAAATTCCGGATATCTGACATTGACAATCATACAATCTCCTGCAGTTGATTTTTGTGAGGGTCCAATCCATGATACCGACCGTGATATTAGGATATTCTTGTTATCCAGAATGTTTAGCAAGCCCGTGGTATATCTTCTTAATCAGTTGACCAATAGACTCTTGGTTAGGGATGGGGAGTACTGGGACACCAGACAAAACCGCAGTATAGAGGCAACAAGCCGGAGGAAGGTTCATTACTGGTAACAAGGCACCATCAGGTTGCAGAGCGTGAAGCCCGCTAAGGCAGGGGCAGGCGTGGGGGTACTCATTATGCAAGGGGCAGGTTCGTAATTGGAAGAAGAGATACCTTGATGCTGAGCAACAACAATCATACCCTCTTGGCCTGATAGTGTGGCTGTATAAATATTAGACACACTGGGCCTTAAGTTAACACTGGGAATAGGGCCTATTTGGGAAGCAGAGGGCATCAGGGATGATGGTTCAGTGCCAACAGGAGTCAATGTTTTCTGAAAACTGCTTATAATTTCCCTAGTGTCTACTATCAATTTCTCTAGAAAAGGGGTCAACAGGGCTGTAAGAGAGTATTTTAGCTTCTGTAACAGAAATCCCCCGATGCCTCAGTGCAGTTATATACATTTTGCCCCAGTGTGCCCCTTGGTGCAAGAGCGGATTTAATGGGCCTTTTGGTTTTCAGTTTCTGCTTGGGACCGGAGAATGCATAACATCAGTGGTCGGTGAGGAAACCTGAGAAACCCAGCCATTAGGAGTGCCAAAAACAAGAATCACATCAGCAGAGGTAGATACAAGGCCATCTGAATTTAACAGGGGAACAACAGGTGCAGTATCCTCAATGAATGGGGCAGTCGCCTGCAAAACCTCCATGGTCGATGGAAGAGAGGGGCGGCCAAGCCCCAGGGATATGCGTCTTTCTGCCAAGTAAATTTCCTTTAATATGGCCCCCACCGCTTTGGCCCAAAAAAGCCGAATGGTCACATGACTGGAAGCCACGGATGATGTGGCTGTCACAGCTTTCCGTTTCCCCATTGTGCCAACAGTACCCATAGGAACAGCCGTTTCACACAGAAGACAACAGTAAAGGGAAAAATAGGGGCACTCAGCAACTGCGTAAACTGTCTCCACTCTGGGGATTGCACTGCTACTGCAAAGTTACATCAAGTCCTCCCCGTCAAGGGATCAAGAGAGAGGGCCCAGCCTCGTCCGGATGCAGATGGGCGCAGACGGGCCCGCTCTTGGCAAGGTCTTTGGCTGGGCATGCCGCTTGTTGCTCTCCGCACTGCGGGAGTCCCCCTGGACTTAAGAAGGTGATTGCAACCATATTGGAGGCTTCCTGGCACATGGAAGAATGGGGCCTGAAGGCCAACCCCCACCACCAGCAACAGACTTCACTTTCAGTACTGCAGGAGTCCCGTGGGTGTTAAGTAGGTGCTTCTGGGCCCTTGCAACCACATTGGCGGTTTCCTGTCGCAAGGAGGACTGGGGCCTGCAGTCCAGCCCCCACCACCGGCAACAGACTTCACTTCCCTCTTCAGAGTATGACTCCATAGATTGTGGATGCTACTGCTTTGTGCCTGCATATTTGCAGTATGACACTCAGACTGTCAATTTTATTTTTGAGATGAACTGTGGCATTAGGTGAACGTCTGAGGGTAGCTGATAATAATAATAATAATACAGAAGCTTGTAGAGCGCGAACAGCTACCTCTGGGGAGGTGTCCCGGCGCTAGCGAGTCCTACAGCAAGAGTGAATAGTCAGGAGAAAGATTAGGATTATTGCATAAAAAGCCAAGTTTTTAGGAGTTTCCTAAAGCTGGCTTCTGACGTGACGGATTGGATAGCAGTTGGCAGGGTATTCCAAAGTTTCGCCGTGCCGGCCGAAAAGGACCTGCCTCCAAGTCTAGCTTTCCTCACGCGCGGTACAGTAAGCTTGAGCAAGGAGTTTGAGCGCAGCTCTCGTTTTTGGTGGTAGCGAGGGAGTCGGAGTTTTAAATAATTGGGACACGTGCCTTTTAGCGCTCTGAAAGCCAGGGTCAGCACTTTGAACTTCATTCTGCTTGCCACTGGCAGCCAATGCAGCTCGTGCAGATGCGGAGAGATGTGCTGCCTGAAGGGGACACGTTTTATCAATCTCGCAGCCGCATTCTGCACGATCTGTAAGCGTTGCACCGCATATTTGGGTAGACCAAGATAGAGGCCATTAGAATAATCGAGTCGAGATGTGATTGTTGCATGAACAACCGTTTTTCGACATTCGACTGGTAGCAGGGACAGAAGTTTCCGCAAATTTTTGAGTTTATGCAGGCAGCCAGCGGTGAGCTGTTGTATATGCGGCAGGAAAGACAGGTTCTCATCCCATTTTACTCCAAGATTTTTTGCATGGGTTCCGGGAGATGGGGCAAGGCCCATTTCCGTTGGCCACCACAGATCTGGGAGGGGATGTTTGAGATTGCCGAAGAATAGCACCTCAGTTTTGCTCGCATTCATTTTGAGCTTGTTAGTGTTCATCCATTTGGCTACGTCTTGAAGACAGCCCCTGATTTTACTGAAGGCTGCCTCAGACGTGTCTGAATATGGGAAGACTAATTGAGTGTCGTCCGCATAGGATATTGCCTTGACCCCCCATTTGGCAATCAAGGTGAAAAGCGGGGCCAAATAGACATTGAACAACAGGGGGCTGATTGCCGACCCCTGTGGGACGCCACACCAAAGGTTTTTTGGTCCAGAAGAGAAGGGACCCAGGGCCACTTTCTGGGAGCGATTGGTGAGGTAGGAGAGTAGCCAGTTAAGTGCTTTGTCTCCAAGGCCAATGTTCTTAAGTCGGGTCAACAGTCTGCTGTGATCTACAGTATCGAAAGCAGCTGATAGATCCAGGAGCACCAGCATAGCTGATGCCCCTGAATCTAAGGACCACCTGATAGACTCGGCAACCTCAATGAGGGGCGTCTCAGTACTGAAGCCGGCCCTAAAACCCGATTGAGTTTCATGTAGGGCACCGCTTTCTTCAATAAAATTGTTTAACTGCCGTTGAATCAGTTTTTCAAGCATTTTGCCGGGGGCTGCAAGGAGAGAAATGGGTCGGAGATTGCTTAGGTCATCCGGTGCACCTTGAGGTTTTTTTTTCAGCGGAAGAAGCGTGGCCTGTTTCCAACAGTCCGGAAACGTGCCCGTGGCAATGGACGTGTTCCATATGTGTAAGAGGGGAACTGCGATTGCTTCAGACATTAATTTCCATAGTTTAGGTGGGCAAGGATCATCAGGAGCTCCAGATTTACATTTTTGTATTTCTTTTACTGCCTCAGAGAGGGTAATAGGCTGAAATTGGTTTAAGTGGGGAGTGGGAACCTCAGAAACTCCTAACTCATCCAATACTGTCGGCTGGGGATCTGTAAAAGTATCATACACTTTTAAAATTTTGGTGTAAAAAAAGTCTGATATAGATTCACAGAGTCTGATCGATGGGATAATATCCGTCTCGATAGCTCTGGGCTTAAAGAAAGATTGAACAATCTTAAAAACTTCTTTGCTCGATTGTTCCGCCTGCAGAATAGAGGCCTCAAAGAAGGTTTTTTTTGGCTTTTTTGATGGATAGATGTAGAGCATGAAGAGCTTTTTTATAGCGGGTTTTGGCTGAATCACAATAATTTGCTCGCCAGAGGCGCTCCAGTTTTTTGCATTTACTTTTTTCGGCCATGAGCTCAGGGGAGAACCATGGAGCCGAGGGTGATTCTCTGCGTGACATAGCAATACTGGCCGGCGCTGTAGAGTCCACTACTTTGCTTATCCACAAGTTCAGAGATGCAGCATCGGAGTTTACATCAGAGGTAAGGGGTATGGGGTTTGTTCGAAGTGCTGGGCACAGTATGTCCGCTGTTAGATTGTCCCATTTTCTCCGCACATAGGATCGTTTTCCTATGCTCTTAGATTGGGAGGGGATTGAGATGGCCATGGTGATTAAGTAGTGGTCCGTCCAAAGCAGTGGTAGCGGAGAGATGGCTGTTGTGTTCAATATGTTGGAAAAGAACAGATCCAACATATGCCCCGCCCGATGCGTGGGGCCAGCAATAACTTGAGTTTGATTGGCCGAATGCAGGGTAGAGATAAGATGAGTGGCCTGTGGACAGTTAGGGCTGTCGGCGTGCAGATTAAAATCGCCGGCTACAATAAAGTAGGAGTGGTCTAGCGAATTTAGGACTATATAGTCCATAAGCTCACACAAGGCTGATGTCGGACAGTCCGGGGGTCTGTAAATAACTAGGCCTGTAAGAGACAGTTGGGGGGTAATTTGGAGGCAGAAATGTAACCCCTCAATGCTTGTGAATGTGGTGGGAGTGGAGGACAACAAAGTATATTTCTCGTTGTAGATGAGAGCCACTCCACCACCTCTACGGCCTTCCTTTCTATTAGAAAAACTCATTTTAAAACCTGGCGGGATCGCTAGCGAAGTGGATGCCAGGTTGTCTTCATTGAGCCATGTCTCTGTGAGGCACAAGGCATCCCATTGTGAGTCCATTATAAGCAAGCATAAATCATCAGCATGCTTGGGGAGGGATCTGCAGTTAAGTAGACCGATCCTGAGCTGGATGGAGGAGGTGTTACAGGATAGTTTGTTAGCTATTTTGAGAAGTGAGGTTGTATGAGAAGGGACGATGCCTAGAGACTTTTGGCAGCGAGGGCAGTGGGGAGGGAGATCCAGAGTCGTCAGATTGAGCTCAGGCGAACGACAGGTAGTGGCAACATTCAGTGACCGGAGCTCCGCACCAGACCAGACTATCCTTTGTTTGTGTGCAAGGGCACAGGCAGCCTGGCTGGCGCTGGTCGCGATCCGGCCGCGGACGGGCGCAGACAGGCTTGCCTTAGGCGCGCCTTCGGCGCGCAAACGGCGCTCCCGCTGCGCTCGTCCGCTGCGCTCGTCCGCTGCGCTTCCTCCAGATACACATTATATAGTATGGGAAGGCGGGGGGCGTGGCCAGAGAGGGGGCGTGGCCTTGTTGCACGCCGTCAATGGCGGCGGCCAGAGGGCGTTTTGACTAAGTGAGGGAGGCACTGCTCGTGATCAGCAGGCTCCCAGGACAATGTAAGTAAGGTCTGCCGGTCGGATAGTCTTTATAAAACACAACACAGTAATTTATCAACACTCAAAAGGTTAACATTTTTAAAAGTAATCAGGAAGTGCAGCTCCCGGCTATCCGCCTCAGGAGTAGGAGTCTTTGCAAATGCGCTCGTATTCCGCGCTTTTAACTCAGCGGGGGCGTGGCCAGAGAGGGGGCGTGGCCTCGTTGCACGCCGTCAATGGCGGCGGCCAGAGGGCGTTTTGACTAAGTGAGGGAGGCACTGCTCGTGATCAGCAGGCTCCCAGGACAATGTAAGTAAGGTCTGCCGGTCGGATAGTCTTTATAAAACACAACACAGTAATGTATCAACACTCAAAAGGTTAAAATTTTTAAAAGTAATCAGGAAGTGCAGCTCCCGGCTATCCGCCTCAGGAGTAGGAGTCTTTGCAAATGCGCTCGTATTCCGCGCTTTTAACTCAGCGGGGGGCGTGGCCAGAGAGGGGGCGTGGCCTCGTTGCACGCCGTCAATGGCGGCGGCCAGAGGGCGTTTTGACTAAGTGAGGGAGGCACTGCTCGTGATCAGCAGGCTCCCAGGACAATGTAAGTAAGGTCTGCCGGTCGGATAGTCTTTATAAAACACAACACAGTAATTTACCAACACTCAAAAGGTTAAAATTTTTAAAAGTAATCAGGAAGTGCAGCTCCCGGCTATCCGCCTCAGGAGTAGGAGTCTTTGCAAATGCGCTCGTATTCCGCACTTTTAACTCAGCGGGGGGCGTGGCCAGAGAGTGGGCGTGGCCTCGTTGCACGCCGTCAATGGCCGCGGCCAGAGGACGTTTTGACTAAGTGAGGGAGGCACTGCTCGTGATCAGCAGGCTCCCAGGACAATGTAAGTAAGGTCTGCCGGTCGGATAGTCTTTATAAAACACAACACAGTAATTTATCAACACTCAAAAGGTTAAAATTTTTAAAAGTAATCAGGAAGTGCAGCTCCCGGCTATCCGCCTCAGGAGTAGGAGTCTTTGCAAATGCGCTCGTATTCCGCGCTTTTAACTCAGCGGGGGGCGTGGCCAGAGAGGGGGCGTGGCCTCGTTGCACGCCGTCAATGGCGGCGGCCAGAGGGCGTTTTGACTAAGTGAGGGAGGCACTGCTCGTGATCAGCAGGCTCCCAGGACAATGTAAGTAAGGTCTGCCGGTCGGATAGTCTTTATAAAACACAACACAGTAATTTATCAACACTCAAAAGGTTAAAATTTTTAAAAGTAATCAGGAAGTGCAGCTCCCGGCTATCCGCCTCAGGAGTAGGCTCAGGAGTAGGCTGGAGTAGGCTGATGCCGTGGCAATGCGGTTGCGGCAACTCATTTTGTGATTGAAGCATATACTCAAGTAATCGTACAACTATACACTCTCAAGGGTCTACCCACCATCGCTTGGCAGCCTATTGAAGGTAAGTGAAGGTGACAATGTCATAATCTTCGTTTTCACAGAGTTGATTTGGAGATCTTTATTACCACAACATCTCTCAAAATTGACTAGTGACCTGCACACTTCATTAACATCATAGTGTCATTAGTAATAACATCAATAGGTATTATTGTTGCACAGTCTCAGAGCAGCAATGTTATCCTTTTTCCAGGAAATTCACACATCATTCAGAAAAAGGCATCACAGCAGTAGGGCAAGCATGCATCCCTGAACACCTGAGGGGATAGGGAAAAAGACACAGCAGTATCCCGATGTTCCATATCGGATGCATGCGTTAGTCTTGACTTTCTGTTGACACATGCCTGCAGTCTGTTTAGCAGGGCACATCCAATTTTTATCCCCTCACCACCTAAAAGATGTAGGCTTCTAGTTGCTAGTTGACAGCTTGCTGGACTTTGTCTGCAGGTGTATTGTTACTGCAAACCACCAAGAAGGAGAGATGGTATTTGGGGCCAGCACTCCATTGACAACTTTTGTCCGGACCTTTCATCCACAACTTTAGATCAGATCGAAACATGTCTCCAGGCACAATGTCTGTTCCTGGTTCTTTTATTGGGCTTCTGGGCAGTTATTTTCGTTTCTATTCCGGGCAGTGCTTTAAATGGGAAGAAAATAGGGCAGGTACTCATTTAAATAGGGTGAGTGGGCGGGGATAGGGGCGGGGCTAAGAACAAGACATGCTGATACCTATTGAATTTAATAATAGTTGCAGCACATACCAAAACACATTTCAAATGCGTTTCTATAAATAAAACAAGTTAATTCATTACACAAAATGACAGCCAAACGCGGTTATGTTTTAACATTTACTTGTTGTATAATATTTGCAGCTTCCATACTGTTATTTGCTGTTGCTTGGCACAACACAATATATTCTCTAGCGTGCACACACACAGAAAAAATCAAGCAGACGGGCACACACAAATCATTCCACACATTTCCTTTAATATACCTCCCAACAGTGTATCGAATCTCTCCCTTTCTCTCGTTTTTTACTTCACACAAAAAAGCACTGGCAAACAGACAAACATAAGCCACTCACGCAAAAGAATTAAAGGATTAAAGCCATTTTAACCTTGTCACCTTCCTTTGCTTTCTTAATTGCGCTGTCACCTGGCTGCATCGATCCTGTGTTTGCAACACAGCAGGATGGTGAACACAGGACGTTATGCAAATGAGCCCCCGCTGAATAGTTCAGCGGGGGCTCAGCTCACCAGTCACGGCTACAGGAGTGCCTTGGCTGTCAGTCCAGTCACCAGCACAAGCAGCCAATGCGCCTACCATTTATCAGTACCGGTACTCTCCGCGGCAGTAGAGAAGTGCCAGTACTCAGAGTGCCAAAAATAAGAAGTGCCGGTACTCAGTACCGGTGAGTACTGGCCCATTTAAAGCACTGATTCCGGGATGAACAAAAAGTGGCTGTTCTATCAGCTTTTTGTCTCTATGTTCCCGGCCGTGTGTCAATTTGTCTCTCGTGGTTCCTCTTGGGGTTCTTAAATTGTTCCTATTCTGAAGATCTTTACCTATTGTCTTGCAATGTTGATACCAGCTTATAGTAGTTAACCATATGTTCTAATTAATCTGACATGCATGCTATGTATCTTAAGCTGTCAGTCATTTTGTATTGTTCACTGTTTGCTACATCGCTCAGAGAATCCATAATAGATTCCAAATGTAAAATTCAGTTGTATCTGGAGAAAAACAAACCTGTTGAAATCAGTTCTGGTGCACCATTTTTGTGAATTGTTTTCATGGCATTAGAACTAATGTCATGCTCTTGTTTATTTGCTCCTTCTCCGTAGGCTCTTCAATTTAAAGCTCGGAATCTTTTGCTTTTTTTTACTGCACGTGCCTTTCTCAGATCCTCCTAGGGTGCTAGTTGGTGTGCATGCTTCTTTTCCCTTAGTAGAGCTTTGTACTTCCTCCTTAGAGCGATGTAGTGCTCTTCATTGGACTATGTTACATGGCGCGCTCTTGATAGCACAAATTTTCTCTCTCTGCAAGACTTATCAAACCAGCTATAGCTCCTTTCGATTTTTTAGATCTAACTCATACTGGCCGCTGACCAAAATGTAGACAGTTCTTTCATTATGACATTATAAATGTATAAAATAATTTTGGGCTCCTTAGTTTCAGATTTTCAAATCACAGTAACTTGGTCACACTGGTTGTGCATCAACAGACTACCTTCTTTTGACAATCTTTCCGGAATCAATTTCATAGTTTCTCTAGTGCTAGAAGAGCAATTGCAGAAATATATGCAGTAGCAAAGGGAGCCTAAAGATAACTTTTACATGTGAGGATTAGTGGATCAGGAGCACTCTCCAAACATTGGACAACCTCATATCCATGGCTTGGCACCATGATTCCATGTTGCGTAGGACGGAACTTAGCAGGCTAGATCTTCCGTTGTACCTAAAAGTTGGCGCTGCTGGGCTGTCTGAGTTGGTGTGACCATTAAGAAAACTGAGGTGGCAGCTAGACAGAAAGTTGGCAAAAAACTACAGTTTTCGTGTTTTTTTCAGCCTGTTGCCTTACAATATATCTGGCACGGGCAGGCCCCAGCTTTCCTCTCCTTCAGTAATGTGATCTCCGAGATTCCCACTGGACAGGAAATACTGAAGCCATCACATACTACCAGGACATATTTGACAAGTGGATTAACGGTGGATTTAATCCCACATGTTACTTCATCAAGGGTTTTGAATTGGTCTGTATTTTTCGGGAACCACTTAGGAACTATATAAACCTCCAGAATGCCCACTATTTGATTTTTATCTGCCTCTTTGATCAATCATATTCGTTGTATACTTGGGGAGGATTTAGCAACAAGTATTTGGGCAACTCTGTAGTTTAGCAATATGGAGACCCCTATCTCAAGGCCCCCCATTGACCTTCCTTTGCGGGTTTAGTTGCTTCGACTGTGAATTCAAGCTAGTTGTCTGGTGCAGACTCAACAGCTCTTCTGTCTGTGACCCACGTCTCCTGGAAGCAGCAGATCTCATGGAGATTCACTGATGTTAGCCAGTCAGCATCATCATGCTTGGGGTGAAGGCCAGCAACATTCCATGAAATGACTGATATTTCACTGGTAGAGATTGCACTATTACTTGCAGAGGCATTGCCGTTTGGATATGCAGGGGACAGGTGCCAGAGGACTTAAAACAAAGAATTATAAGTTGAAGGAAGTAAAGCTATTTAAAACCCTACCTAACCAGGCCAATTGTTTATCCCCCTCGGGAAACATCCTTTACGATGCAACTTTTACCACGGAGTGCCTTTCACAACGCAGGTTTTTCAACACAAGTCATTACAACGAATTGCGCTGGGGGGGAGCTCTAGGATAGGTCATAGTTTAATTTACTATCCAACACCTTCCCTGCTAATAAACAGGGACTGGAGTTGGAATAGTAAATTAAACTATTCACTATCCAGCACCCCCCATTGAAAAACCTGCGTTGTAAAAGCATGCGTGGTAAAAGCATGCGTTATAACAACATACATACATCCCCCTCACAATAACCAGGAAAGACCAGGGATGACCTTGATTGCCGGTTGTATCACCACTGCTCTGCTATTTCTTTCTCTGGTTATAGTCATGTCCTTGGCCTCAGATGTGATTTACCAAGACAACTTGGTGTCCATTCTGGTCTAGCAGAGGTAATGGGTCTCCATGTATAATATTAATATCGGGCAGTCTATCTCGGGAGCATTTTCGCTCAGGGTGATGTTTCCAATCGTTTGTTTAAGGGATCACATCTATGTCCAGAATATGGAACTTGTCCACATTCTCCAGAATAAGTTAGAGGAAGGCTGTCCAATAGAATTCCACCTCATTTGTGTTCCCATTGCTCATTCTCTTGGGAATCATATCATAATATATGTGTGAGTTGGCACGTTCTATGTCTTGCAAGATGACTTGTTTTAATAATGGTATCGCATAGAAGAGGTCTAATAGGCAGGCCCTTCTGACTGGGGCAAATCGAGTCAAATCTAGGCGAATTAGGTAATAGAACTGAAATGTAGAATACCACAGGGTCAGTTGGTTCTGGACAGGGAGTGGTTATCATTTTCCCAGTATGTGTCTCCTTCCACACAGAGTAGGGCTTTCCTAGACTAAAAGACTTGGTCAGGGGGTTGAATAGCTCATTGCTGGAAGGCACCTCTATTAAGGTGATGCTTGCCAGTAGATGCTCATGCATGGGTAATAGGTTTTGTGCATCTGTGTCATCCTGGGCGTGATTATCCGCCAGCTGTTTAACTTTAATGATTGTTCTTAGCTACTTTTAAACCCTCCTGTATCTCCTATTTCTTTTAACTTTGGGTTTAAGCTTTTCTGCAGCCTCAGCTGCTAGTACAACTCGTGGGTCATTGTTAGAAGCACCTCTATCCCTGGGCATAACATAGGGTACATATCCTGGAAACCTTTGCCATTCTCTGGGGATCTTTAAATAATGTCCTCAGATAGTAAACTTGATCAACTAATACTGCGCCAGATTTGTAGCTTGTTCCCATTCTTTTTTTCCTCCGATTAGTGCTGTTTTTTCTTTATTTTTTCCATTAGATGCCACACTTTTGGATCTCTCCTTACAATGTGTACTGCTTGTTGGGCTCTTAGCCTTTGGAGGTGCTTCCTCACTTGGATTTTTGATATTTTCATTTGTATACTTTTAAAGATGCTCCCATTGATGGACCCTATAACCACAAATATTTCTGGGCACAGTGTGTTGGTCAAAGATGCATTAGTCATTTTCCTATTATTATCTTGGGCTTAACTGTCCCTCCCAGTACTGATCCCCATATCAACCTTTGCACCTCCAACATGAAGTAGACCCGCACTCTTCCAATATTTGCGTCATGGCTTGGTTGAGACTGCATGGGGTTATCAACCGGAGTTTAAAAACAGTCATTCTGAGGGAGCGGGTTATGAGCATGGCTCGTAAAAAGCCAAGTGAACAATAAGTACAAGCTGTCCACGGTTAGCAAGATTTTCAATGTAGGACTTGATAGTACTTTATTCTCAGTGTGATTAAGTGTGCCTGTGATACTCCAAAGGTGGATTTCAGAGGATAAAACTAGGGAAAATATTCTTGTGTGCTTCCAAGCAATTCTAAACGGAGCAGAGTAAAATTGAGCCCACCTTCGCTGTTTAGTGGCCTTTCACCGTCACACACCCCCACCAACTGTCTCCACCACTGCGGAGAAACAGGGGTTAGCATTCCAATCATCTGTGTCTGCAGTGGAGGTTGAGGAGAGGTACCAGCAGTAGAGTTTATGTTTAATAAATAAAGTGGCCACACAGTCCTCCAACAGAGCCTTTCCTCAGTTTCCTCAGCAATCCAATTGCCCTAGGCAGACCGACCCTGCCCAACTGAGCCCAAACTGGGCAAAAGGTGTATCTGGCAACTGCCCTTCAGCAGAGGAACACCCTGGTGGCCCACAACCAGCAGGGGTGTAGGGAGATAGGAAGTCCACTCCAGTGATAGAGTTTGGCCCCCTAGTCTTGCCGGTAGTCGCCAAATTTATGTAGTAAAGAAGCGGCACACACAGGGGTAGAAGAAAGTAGGTTTATTCCTCACGACAGCAGCTTGGACAACCACAAAGAAAAGTCGTCTGGTAGAGTCAACCATCACCTCCAGAATAACAAGAATCGGCCCCAAAATTCCACTCAACAAGCAGAACACTACAGGCTGGGAGCCAGGAAGCATCTCACGGAGCCACAAATGATCCAAGAGCCACACTGGCCCTTAGGCACTTGTACATTGGTCATGCTTGAGCAAGGACACTGTCGCGAGGCCCAGGCAGGCCAGGGGGCCAGTGCAGGGTAAAAACAAGTCTGCTCCGTTATATCCAACCACCTGGGTGTCTTTTGGCATTCGACATTTGACTGTATGCTACACAGCCCAGCGTGGAGTGTGCGCCCTGGGTGATTTGGAGTAGATGGGCTATACAGCATTACTCCTGTGTCAATGTCTATCCTCTTCTCACTGCACCGACAAAATCAATACAATAATAGTGACTCAAAGCAACAACCATGGCCTGATGTGTTGGCCACTGGATGTATGAGGCAGGGGAGGACCAAGTTATGCAGCAGGATTGACTATATTATGCGGCAAGAAAAGGCAAATTATGCGACGTAATGCCTCACATTTTGTGATGGTATTATTATATTAGTTTGTAATTTTTATACATGTTAACACTGTCTGGGCAATGGTTTAACCTCATTAGTACTGGTTAAACACCCAAAGACAGCAATAAGCAACCAAAAGGTCAACAGTCAACCTTTGCGAAGGGCCTTGAACTGCACAGCAACATGTCACCGTGTTTTAGTAACTTTCAATCCACATGAGCTAGAAACAAACTTTTTGCTAAATTCTGCAGATTATGCAGCAGATGATGAATTATGAAAATGAGGCAAATTCATAATTATGTGACAACCATGTGGGACAACCACAGAGTCAATCCTGATACCTTCTCTATAACATCAAGGGATTGCAGCTTTCACAGTTCTTCTTCTACTCAGGGCTGGACTAGGACTGGACTCTTCGGGCAGAGCACTAGTTGTTCCAAGGTGTGGTCAATCTGGAATCAAACAGACTTTGCTTTAAGGCACCGTAGTCCTTGGAAAAGGGAATGAAACTCTGCCATAACTCGGTTAATATTATTGTTGTCCATGTAGCGTGTGAAAGCGATTAGTTTCAGTTCTACTGCTGCCGCATAGCTGATTGGCATGCCAACATTTATTTTACCGATGAAGAGTTTTGTGGTTATTGTTGAAGATCCAGGGGCCTTGTCTATTATGAGTGTGCTGGCTAGCCAGATAGGTCCAGTGCGTCCTAATGCATAGATCCTCATTTTGGTGGGTAATAGTTTCACCATGGCTGAATTGTTTAAATATTCTCGTACTCATGACATTTACTGACACCCCTTTGTCTATGTGGGTATGAATGTAATGGCTATGTATTCATACCTTATAGGTGGACATTGGCAAATTCTTCTTGTAAATGTGGTCTGTGAAAGAGATCAGGAGTATTTATTTTTCATCATTCTCGTAGTTTGAGACTGTGGCAGATTGGGCCATTCAATGCAGTGCATCTTTTTTCTCCATTACTAGCACATATAGTGTCTGTCTTGGAGTTCCTGGTGTGCTATGTCCTCTGTGAACCCATTGGTGCACTTTGGTAAAGCGGTCTTGATTGCCACAATGATAGCATGATTTGCCATGGGGTAGGCTTTGGGCAGCGGGATGTAGTAGTCTCTGCTGTAACTGTAGTTCACTGACTGCCCCTCTGGTGTATCATGTCCCTCTGATAGCATTGATTGTTTCCATCTTGATGAGAGGTGTTATGATTAGATCTTTTTTATGTATGACCAGGCTAGAGTGGACTTCATTTGTTCAACTCAGCATGGAGGCCCTGCACCCATGGATTAGTTGAGCACACACCTCTTTGATCAGGTTGTCTTTGGTGCAGCAGCTGACCAAGTCATTAACTGGGCATAGAATCCATCAATAAATGTGTGTTCTTGATGCTTGGCATGGTTCAATCAACAAATTAGAAGATTTGTAGAGCACTTCTTGTTTCCCACAAGGGTATCCATGTGCTGGAAGGGTCCTGTTGATTAGCCGAATTGCTAGATCTTCAGGGACTTTTGGAACTCTTTAAGTGAGGAGAAGGTCCAGAGATGAAAGGGTAGCTCGTTCCATACCATCGCTGCTAGGTAGGAGAAGGAGTGTAGCAGATGCGTAGGGTGAGGGTTAGAGAAAGGGAAGTGGAGTGGAGATGCCTGGTAGGCTGATAGAAGTTCAGGTGGTGGTTCAAGTAGTCAGCTGCGCAGCTGTGTAATGCCTTGATTGTGTAGGTCAGGAGCTTGAACTGACATCTTTTGTGTACACGGAGTCAGTGGAGTTCCCAGAGGTAGGGAGTAATGTGGGCTAGTCTAGGGAGATCCAAGACAAGGCTGGCTGCTGTATTCTGTATGGTCTGTAGTTTTGGGAGGAGGAGAGCTGTTAACCCTGCATAGAGAGCATTGCCATAGTCCAGTCGGCCGGAGATGAAGGCCTGGGTGATGGTGCATCTTGAGCTTTGGGGTAGCCATTTGAATATCTTATGAAGCATCCAGAGGATGATGAAGCATGAGTAGAAAGAATTGACCTGAGTCATCATGGTTAGCTTGTTGTCTAGAACAATGCCTATGTTAATAGGATGGTCAGTGAGGGTAGTATTAGGACCAATTTCTGAGGGCCACCAGGATGCGTCCCATGGGGAGCTTTTGTTTCCATAGATCAGTACGTCTGTCTTATTAGTGTTGAGCTTCAGGCAGTTGTCCTTCATCTATTTGGCAACGTTTGTCATGCAGTTGTGGAAGTTGGTCTTGGTGGTGTCTACGAAGAGGAAGAGGATGAGTTATGTGTCATCAGCATAGGATATGATGTTGAGTCCGTGGGTTATGACGATGCTTTCTCAACTTGAATCTCTAATAGTCTGGGTTTAGTTCAGAATTAAAGTATGCTTTCAGAGCAATTAATGCCTTGTCCTAGTTTGGGAGGTTCTCTAATAGCTTGAATATCTACTTGCCTGTGTGGTGCAGTAGTATTGACTTCTTTACACAGCTGTTAATTTTCTAAGTTACTTTGAAATACTTCCTTGGTGTTGTAATTGCAGAGTCTGAAAGTTCGCTGGAGGCAGTAAGGGATTTCTTTTCACACCTAAAACATCTTAGGCTGTGGTCCTGCATGTGGCATTGTCCACTGCCTAGAGTGTCCTAGATCGCACCACCTTTTCAGCTGCCAGTTCTAGGCTTACTGCTTGGTTGTTGGTTTCTGACTGTTCATTGTCACTATGTGATTTAACGATGGTGTGTGTTGCAGTAGTTCCTGTGGTGATGCTTGGTGCGGTTCTAGCAGACCTTTCCTTGCTGTTTGTACAATGTTGGAGTGTAATGCATTGTGGCTGAATTCAAAGATTCTTCAGTAGGAGCACCTTCATTAGTCAGTCTTCACACCATTATTTATTATAGAGCTTGGTAATGCCTATTGGAGCCACTATGTTGTTAAATACCTATGCTTTGGTGGCTCATTGCATCCATGAGCTACAAGGGCAGGGGCTCTGATGCCCGATGCATGTTTGTGTCGCCTAAAGTTGGTGTTGGTCAGGAGGGTTCATACATCAGTCAGCACTAGGGTGCTCTGGGAGTTTGTTGGGGCATTTGCACGGGGATAGTGCTTGACTCACTGCGGCCCAACTGCTCTGCAGCTTTACTTTGTGCACTGCTGTGGTGTGTGGTCTATATAGGGTCTTACTTCACAACGCATTTCATGCCTGAGAAATGGCAGCTGCTTGGACCATGTGAACCAACAAGATTTTGTCCATAGCCGGTGGCTGGCCGATGCCGGGGTGACCATCCTTCGATGTAACAGCGGGTGTTTCAGCTCAGGTATCATGTTGCAGGTTTGCATATAGGGTGTCAGAATTTTGCCCACCTCGTCACCAGTGTAGTATTACTAGAGTGAGCCTAGATACAGTATGGCTTAAGTATGCAAAGGAACACAAACACACAAAGGACAAAACTATCATCTTGTGAATGTACCTCAAGCGTTCCAACAACCACGCAGGGACTCCGTATGCTTGCCAACGTTTCATGTCATTACATGGCATAATTCCATACTTGTGGGTATTTCCCTGGACACATTTTGAATGCTAAAAGCAGACAGAATGTATCTTCAGAAAACAGCCCTATCATTTCGGGACTTCATGGTGCTAGGAATTCTAGGTGTGGTATTACTGCATTGGGAGTTTGGAGGCACTCATAATGTGGGCCTATCTCTAAGCAGGTAGCCCCCCCCCATACCCATGGGTCTAACTTCCCACAAGCTGCTATATTTTATTGCAAGCAGAAATATTGTAAAGGTATTTATGTAGGGTCCCTTTTTTTTTTCTCCTTCAAGGCAGATGTGGAAGCATCACTTCTCAAGCCACTTTTGCTCCTAACAAGTAAATTGGCATGGCCAATAAAGATACTGCATCTCATTTGAAGGATTTTCCTAATTACGGCGGGGGTGGAAAGCCGTGCACTTACTCATTTTGGGAAACATGGGCTCCTACAATTTTGTTCAAAGCCGACAGCACATATCTTGGAAATAACATCAATGTCTTTGAATAAGCAGAAAAATAAGAGATATTTATTCGGAAGCCGCGTTGATATGCCCCTGGCGGTGCTCTTGTGATCCGTGTCCATGTAATTTGTTCTCCCTCGTGCTCCATCACACAGTCTTTCTTTTATTTGCCCATTTTTTTCTCCCTTTTTGAGCTGTTTAATAAAAATGCTTACGTCTTCCTGTCCCTGGACACTCAATTGAATTTGATGAAATATACCATTACACAACTAGCCAACACGTAGGAATTATTTGCATTCAGAAGCTTTCAGCCCTTGCCCGGACCTGGGGTGTACAGGATTGCTGTGCTGTACAGTACTCTAATTTATAGTTGGCTTTGATGTTGAATATGAGCAGCGCTTTGGCATACTTTTGAGATCTTTGCAAAATCTGTGGCCTGACAGGAGAGGGGATTAAACTGATGCAATCAAAGCACCACAGAAGTATTATGGTTGCAGGTCTAGGGTATACTTATATAGTTAAATATACATCAACACGCTAGATGTTCTACGGGCTCATAAAGCTGTTTTGCAAAGAACACCGTGTTTCGAATATTTATTTCATACTGAGTGCTTGCAGTTGTTTGAAGATACTGCTTCCGAACTTTTCGGTGCATCTTTGTAAATCTCAACAAGATTTAATAAAATGCACAATCAAAGGGCCCGATAATGAGTGCTCTTATAACACACATGGGCCATATTATCAAGATGGGTGGTAAAATTATCGCCACTTTTCCGGCAGGAAACTGACGTTAAAGTGGCGATAAAGGGCTTGATAATATGCTCTATAGAATTCCCATAGAAGCACAGGTTAGATGTCTAACCTGGGTTTCTATGGGAATTCTATAGAGCATATTATCAAGCCCTTTATCCTCACTTTAGCGGCAGTTTCCTGCCGATAAAGTGGCGATAATTTTATCGCCCCATCTTGATAATATGGCCCACGGTTAATACCATAATTTTCGGGTGAGGTACTTAGGGTATAGGAAATACCTTTTTTCCCCTAGAAAAAAGCAATTTACATGCGGAAATGGTGTATTTCCAACAAAACTCATAAACCTGAATTTGCCCATCATTTTTCTCCAGGTCAAACTGTGAAGAGTGCCTTGCTTGCTGCAAAACTCAGAAAGACATTATATGCAATAGTGAGACATACACGACATATCGAATTTGGGGCCAGATGTGCGAAGAATTTTACCGCTTGCAAACGGCCCAATGGCCCGTTTGCGACTGGTAAAATGCTTTTTGGCATGTACCAACCCTATTTTGCGAGTTGGTAACCAATTACTGACTTGCAAAATAGAGATTGCGAGTCACTATTAGGAAGGGGAGTGTTAAGGGTGCCCCTTCCTAAAAGCGAGTTGCACTGGTATGTTGGAATGATTTGCGACCGGGAATGCGGTTGCAAAACATTTGCAGTTACCACCAATTTCAAGTTGGTGGTAACCCATTCGCAATCGGGAAGATGTCCCCAAGAGACCCCTTCCCCTTTGTGAATGTGGGTGCCAACATTTTTTAAAGAGCAGGCAGTGGTCCCACATTTTTATTTTAGAAATGCATCCCGTTTTCCTTTACGGAAAATGGGCTGCATAACAAACAACAATTGCTTTATTTAAAAAGCAATCACAGGCATGGTGGTCTGCTGACCTCAGCAGGCCACCATCCCTGTGATTGTAGCCATTCACTATGGGTCACAAATTGCGGCCTGCCTCATGAATATTGATGAGGCAGGTCCATTTGTGACCCACTGCGAATCACTAACAGTGTCAAGCACACTGTTGTACATCGCAGTTTGCAATTTCCTAATAGCAAATAGCTAAAATTCGCAATTAGGAAATTGCAAACATGCGTTTTCGTACATCTGGCCCTCAGTCTCATACTCCTTATCAGGCCAAAGTTTCTAAATATGTAAATGAATCGGGGCCAATCATAGATTGAGGATAGGGAGATCTGTCAAAAATATCATGGAACAACAGAAACCATAGTAATGTCTGAATTATGAGTAGACTTTGAGGATCACTGCAGGGGGTCAAAATAAATTTCCATTTATGTTGGGGGCATGGGGCCTCCGAAAGTCTCCTTTTTGGGTTAGGTTATGTCTACTGCTCTTGTTTCAGAGTCCATCTGTTGTCTTGTAATTTGTTAAATATAGGTCTTAGCTTAGTCACAGGGGGGCGTGGCTTAGCGCGCGGACGGCAGCTCTGATGTGAGCGCTCCGTGCCGAACGGGAGACTCGTCCGTCTCTACCTAACGTAGCTGTACTCCGGGAGAAGAATCCTCAACCGGAGCATGGGGGACGTGTGCTAGCGCTGTTTTCGAGGCGTTTTGTGGCACTTTCCCCTCATTTCCAGCGAGCCTCAGAGCGGCCGCAGCTCCCTGATGGCCGCGACCGCCATTTTGTTTATACTTTGCGCGTCTGATGCGCTGTTCGTTCCCAAGCCTGCCGACTCTATGGGATGTCCTGCGCCTCCATACTTGCTCATGGTGAGCTAATTTTGTTTTTTCTTCTGCTCTAACTGCCCTTAATCTGCCTGCTTTGCTCTCACGAGCTTATTCACGAACAATGCAATTTTGACGGCCATTTTGTGCTCACGGAGCTTTCTCTTAACACAGCTCACCTACGGAAGAAATCTGTGTTTGCCCACTCTTTGGCCTAACCTACCTCTTCTGCACTTCCTTGATTTAGGAATTAATTCGCTTTTCAGTTTTTTTTGCGCCAATTGTGCATTTGCTTGAATGGGCATTCACCTCAGCCATTTTTCACCTACCTGATTGCTGTGCTTCTCCTACTGGACTTCATGCTCTCTAAAATATGTCACCTTTTTACCTTTCGCCATTATGGTCATCCTGCGCCTCGTTTTCTGACATATTGGCTTTTTGACCTAGGCATATGAACTTTCCTTTGTGACCTTCTGTGGCTCACGGGCGCTACTTATTGCATTTGAAGCACGCAATACCCAGGCTGCTGGATTTCCCTCTGCTTTTTATTCAGTGCTGGCTCCTATCATATGGAAAGAGATACAATTGGTCGTGTCTCTAAAACTCCACGGCGTATCTTCATTAAAAACTCGAAAGTCTTCTCTGCATTGGCGCGCTTGGAAGCTTCCCAGGCAATTGCTATCCAAATGTCGCAGACTAGTGCAGAACGTCCTGTTCAACCCTCAGGGAAAGTCACAACAAAACGCCCTAAAAAGGATTCTCCATCACCGACAGGCTCTACCTCAGCTGTATCTATGGAGCTACTGTTGGAGGAGATACGTGCTCTCCGACCTTTCATGGAGGAAAAATAATTCCAAGCTGCAGATCCTAACTGATAATTGGTCACAGATGGATACAAGAGTGACGACTGTGGAACGCACCATTTCTACCCTCCAGGAATCATCCTCCAAGGTGACGCACATGCAGTCGCAAATTTCCTCTCTCCAGAAGCAGGTTGAGGAGCTTGAAAATCGTAATCGACGCAACAACCTTCGAATCTACGGCTTGGTGGAGAATTGTGAGGGGAATGACCCTGTTGCTTTCTTCAAATCTTTTCTGCCTAAGCTTCTACAATTACCTGAAGGTACCGCGCTCAACATCCAGCGAGCGCATGGGCTTGGCCGCATATCTTCCTCTGCTTCTATTTCTCCAAGACCAAGAGGTGTCATCATGTATTTCCTGGAATACACTGATCTTCTTAAGGTCCTCTCAGCAGCCCGTGCTTCCCCTCGCCTCACATGGTCCGGATCTACCCTCTTCTTCGCGCAGGATTACGCCAGAGCTACAGTCAGCCGTCGCAAAGCTTTCCTGGATATGCGACCGGAGCTTCGCTCTATTGGTGCTAGATATGACCTTTTCCATCCTTGTCTTTTCAGAGTCACTTATAATAACAAAACGACGACCTACGAGGATCCTGTTCGTCTCCGGAGCTTTCTAAACTCATGCCAAACGCCGGATATGGACCTCTCCAGCTCCTCATCGGCTTTTCCTCCATGACTCTCACAACTTGCTGTGGTGCATTAATGCATTAGCACATCCAGTGCCGACTTTATCTTTGTTCGTGTTTGTTCTGTTGATATACCCCTGCCTTATGTAATCCTTCTTGCTTCTATTTGTTTCCTCATAGTTCCATAATTTGTCAATATGTTTTTACGCTCTTGTTTCACGTTTCGTTCTTCTTATGGCATTTCCTGTTGTCTCCTTTTCCTCATTTTCTTTCTCTTCTTCTCTCTTCTCCCCCACAGGTTTTACTGTTCACTGTGTGTCTCCCCTTCGGTTTGACGGTTCGTTTACATCGGTTGTCCTGCCTCCCCCAGTTGGCGCTTCCCCCTCAGTTTTTTCTTCTCGTCTCCTCTTCCTTTTGACCATCCTTCCCCAGTTCCGTCCTTCGTAAGTATGTTTTCCTTCCTCCCCTCGCTGTTTGATACTTCCTTCACATCTTTACTCTCGGTCTTTTTCCTGGTTCTCCTCTGTTCAAAGGTGTCTTTTTTCTCTTGTTGCAATCAATCTCTTTGTTTTTGCCTTTCTCATATCTATTTTTTTATCACTTCTACTCTTCTTCTTTATTTCCTTACTCAGCTGGTGTTCACCATCACTTTTTTCTTCTCTATTTCTACTCTCTATTCATACTCTTTCCTTCTCTTCTTTTCTTTCCTTCTCTCACCTGTTTTTCTGATTACTGCTTCTCGCTCCTTCTTGGCCTGGTTTTTCTTTCTCCTTATTCCCTCTTCTTTCTTCTTTTTTGCATTTCCGCTATTCCTTCTGCTGATTTTCCTGTACTCTCTCCTTATTAGCTCTAGATCTCATATTTTATTCTTTCTTTCTGTTTCTCTAACATTTTCCTATCTTTTTTACTTATTTTCTTTTCTGGACTCTTACTCTGCTTTTTTCTCTATTGATATTTTCTCTTCCTCTCTTCTCATATGTCGTTAAAAATGATTACTTGGAATGTTAAGGGCATCAATTCTCCCATCAAACGGCAGAGAATTTTATCGCATCTGTCTCGTTTAAATGTTGATGTTGCTTTTTTACAAGAAACCCATTTGTCTGCTGAAGAATCTGTTAAATTGAAGAGAGGTTGGGTGGGTGATGTTTATTATTCTCAGGGAGATGGTAAACGCAATGGAGTAGCTATTTTATGTCACAAAAATTTATCACATTCATTGCTTGCTCAGGAATCAGATGACATTGGTCGATGGGCATATGTTAAACTGTCTATTAGGAATGTTCCGATTTCACTTTTGAATATTTATGCCCCTACTGCTGGTGATCCTACTTTCTGGCATACTTTCTCTCATCATATCACCAGATTTATTGACGATAATTTTATTTTAGCGGGAGACTGTAATCAGCCTCTTGACCCCTTTTTGGACAGACACTCTAAGGCCCACTTTATTCCTAATAGATCCCATAAAATTTTCTCCCAGGCTATTTCTCAACATAAGCTCACTGATGCCTGGCGGCTATGCAATCCAGAGACACGGGAATTCACCTTTTACTCTCCCTGTCATCGTTCCCAATCCCGTATTGATTACATTTTTGTTACCCACAACATTGCCCAAACCCTCACTCATGCAGAGATTGGTCCGATTCTACTCTCGGATCATGCCCTCACTTCAGTTCAGCTTGACATTATTCCTAAATCGGCTCGACCCAAACGATGGCGCTTTAACAATACTCTTCTTTTGGACCCCAAGTTCACTGCTTCTTTCACTGCATTTTCAGACGAATTTTTTTCGCTTAATGACACCCCATCCATTCCCAAGCACACCATCTGGGATGCTTTTAAGGCTGCGGCAAGAGATTTTATAATTGGCTTTGTGGCAAAGAAGCGGAGAACTGCCCGTAGATTCACAACTGATCTCCTCCTTGATATTAAGAAACTGGAGCATTCTTATTTCACTTCACGTTCGCAAGACAGTTTAACAGCCCTGATTAATGCTAAAATGAAATTTAACAAGAAGTCTACGGAAGACGCGTCTTTATATTTACTGAAATCGAGTGCAAAGTTTTATGGAGGCAAAAATAAGGCTGGGAAAATTTTAGCTAATTATTTGAAAGTAAAGCATAACAAATTAAACATTGAATCAATTTATGACACGCACTCTGTTCTCAAACATAAAGATGCAGATATTCTCGCAGAATTTTCTGCCTTTTACAAAACTTTGTATACCTCCGAAACTCAGCCCTCCTCTCAGTCCTTAGATCGTTTTTTCTCCACCATACAGAAGCCACCTCACTTTCCCCTTGATCTCACTCACTTGGAGATCAGTATTTCCCAGCAGGAGTTACTCACAGCACTTCAGAATCTCCAAAAGGATAAGGCCCCTGGACCGGATGGCTTTACTGTTGAATTTTTCCTGCACTTTTCGAAACTCCTCCTTCCAAAATTGCACTCCCTTATTGATACTTTCCTTACTTTAGGTGCCTCCTCCGGTTCTTTTTCTAACGCACACATTTGTCTGATACCCAAGGAGGGGAAAGATATTCAATACTGTAAAAATT
Organism: Lissotriton helveticus; assembly: GCF_964261635.1. NCBI lineage: Eukaryota > Metazoa > Chordata > Amphibia > Caudata > Salamandridae > Lissotriton > Lissotriton helveticus. Next base: position 1,280,566,058 of record NC_136069.1, read on the forward strand.
ATAGACCAATCTCTTTGGTTAACATTGATTATAAAATATTTGCAAAGTCTCTTGCAGCGCGTCTTGACCTTCTTCTCCCGGATCTTTTGGGTGAGGAACAGTCAGGCTTCGTCAAGGGTCATTTTATCACTGATAACACCAGACTATTATTTAATGTTTTAACTCAGTCCCGCCACTCACCTCATTCTCTCGCAGCCATAGCCCTGGACGCTGAGAAGGCGTTTGATAGGGTTGAATGGCCTTATCTATTCCACACACTTCAATGGTTTGGCTTTGGTCCTAAATTTATTTCCTTGATTTCCTTACTCTATTCTAACCCGCGTGCAGCAGTATGTGCCAATGGTCAAGTCTCCTCCTTTTTTGATTTGAAAAGAGGTGTCCGTCAAGGTTGCCCCTTATCTCCTTTTCTATTTAATTTAGCCTTAGAACCCTTCCTATCCAAACTTCGTCAGAATCCTAATATTCAGGGCTTTCAATTTTCAGATTCCCAAGTTAAGTTGGCTGCTTATGCGGACGACATTCTTCTTTTTATTTCTAATCCCACTGATTCGATCCCCGCTTTCCTTGCTGAAGTGCATGATTACTCTCAAATATCGGGTTATAAACTTAATAATGATAAATGTGAGATCCTACCGTTGACGAAATTCACATTTAAACCTGACTTTGCCGCCTCACACTTTACGTGGAAATCCTCCCATATTAAATACCTTGGCCTACATATTACTCCTTCTATTTCAGATACTGTCTCCCTCTGTTTGGCTAAATGCACTCAAAAATTAGTAGATTTAACCTCCAAGTGGCATCCCCTTTATTTATCTTGGTGGGGACGTCTTGATACTATTAAAATGATGTTATCTCCCATAGTCCTCTATACCATTTCTAATATTCCAGTGTCCATTCCCTCCAATTTTTTTAAAAAGATCAACTCTATTTTGACATCCTTTCTTTGGAATAAGAAAAAATCCAGAATGTCCCTTGCTCGACTGATTCGTCCTAAAGCGGAAGGCGGAGTTAATTTCCCAGATTTTCCTGCTTACCATAATGTTATGTTATTTCTTTTTCTTCCTTCTGGTTGCAGGATCCCAGTGATCCCTGCCCTCTTTGGACTAAATTTGAACGCCTTCTTCTTTCTCCTTTCTCTTTCGCTGAGTATCTCTCCTTCTCACGCAAACCCTCCTCCATATATACCCCTATTCACAAATTCACTACTAAACTGCTTCTTTCTTCCTCTCACCCTCCCCCCTCAGCACTTGCTGACTTTCTCTCCTCTACTATTTGGCATAACACCACCCTCCTTATCCGTAATAAACCCTTCTTTTGGAAGGCGTGGCATCACAAAGGGTTGATATGGATCTCTCAACTCTTTTCTCAATCCTCTTTCTTGCCTTTTGCTACTCTCCGTTCCCTTTATGGTTTACCTGCCCACTTTTCCCGTAACTACCACCTACTTAGAGAGGCTGCTGTGACAGCTTACACTCGACTGTCTCAGCTACCCTCCACTCCTATTACTCCTAATCCCACCACCTTGTTTCATTCTTTTTTACGTACTACTCCTAAGGCTTCTTCCATTTATAAATATCTTCACACTACGGATTCTACTAGGCCTAAATCCAAAGTAGAGGAGCACTGGGAACGTGATCTCTCCACCTCCTGGCCAATCTCGTTATGGGATAAGATATGGAACAAGATCCGTAAATCATCGAGGGCGGCAACTTTGACACAGTCCTTGTTCTTTGTTTATAACAGACTTCTTTATACACCCTCTGACCTTCATAAACGCTTTCCAAATACCTCTCATATATGCTGGTCTTGCTCCTCCCCGCAGGCAACATTGTTTCACATGTTATTTTCATGTACATCTGTTCATGACTTTTGGTTACAGGTTTGGGCTCAAATTAATGTAATTTATCACACATGTATTCCTTTTTCTAATGTTAACATTTTCTTAGGAAGCCTTTCCCCCTGTTGGGACAATGTTGAACTGAATCCTCAAATTATTGATTTACTGTTGGCCGCTGCATTCCAGCAGATAACGGTAAATTGGAAAGATTTTACCAATATTTCCTTTAAGGCGTGGTGGTTTAACGTTTGCCACAACCATAGACTCGACACTGCCTTTGTTTTCCCGGCTCATATGGCTACAAAACGTATGGACTTATGGCTTCCTTTCACGCTTTACTTGGATACTTGTGCTGCTCGCATGTCTGATCTCCTGCCTTCACAACAAGAAGTCCTTAAACCTCCTTAAATGCTCAATGCATTCCATTTTTCTTTTCTTCATTGTATTAATTTTAAATTTCTTTCAGGTACTTTCATGCTTTTATGGTTACTGTTTACTATTCCTTTTCTTTTTTCTTTTTTAATATTATTGTCCAGACTTCCCATTTGTTATTACTTGCAATTTTATGCTTGCTTTATTTATCACAGTTATTAATGCTTTATACTTTTACTGTATCCTGTGTTGACACCTTGCTTTTTCCTTTTTAATATCAAATAAAAAAAAATTTAACTTAAAAAAAAGCTTAGTCACAGGAGGTACTATTCATATCCTTCTCTGATATACGTTTGTGAATTGTGCTTTTGAGGAGTCAACAACGACTAGAGTCATTAGGAAAAATTCTTCTAATAGAAAGAATGTCGACTGTTGTGAACGAGACACATGGCGCCTGATATTCTATCTCCAATTGCAAACCATGGATGTGAAATTTGGGCATTGATTGGTTTGGGAAGGTAATTAATTTTGGGATGCGACCAATGAACTTTTAGGTTGCACTGTCAATTACTGACTTGAAGGGGGTTGTAAAACAACATGCTTAATGAATAATAATTAAGGTTGCAATTTGAGAACACACATCCCCATAAAAGCTGTTTTCAACACAAAACAAGATTCCTCTTTGGGAGTACATCACACTCAACTTTCCCTGCGAATCAGTTACCACCCCAACTCTGGATCAGTAGTCGATCATTGTTTTACGACAGCAATTGTGGCCATTAATCATGGATACAGAGGGAGCTGCCTCTTTCATGTTAGTTCCTATTTGAGAATTGTAATGGATTGCGAAAGCCTTTTACATGTTAAAAAGAACTTTCTAACGTGTGAAAGGGCTTTTGTACTGACAACCCTTGTGTTTTTTGTGAGTTGCAGGCTTTGCGACTGCCAACCTCTTTTGCACATGAGGCGCAATCCTGGCATCTACACTTGCCCCTTTATAATGGGTGGATACCAGTATCTCCTTTTAACTCAGTTTCATTATTTCCACAATTTGGTGCTATATAATGACAGGCTACATAGAGAACCGAGCCCAAAATCAGGAATCAGTAGTCACACGTTTCATTGTTCTGTTTGACTCAAAATCATTGGCTAAGTCCATCCCCGATGCTATCAGGGCAAATGTTCCCAACATCTGTTCATAAGGGACTCACCAACTGTTTGCAATGCTGAATAGGATACAATTGTACATTTTGATCTCATGAAATAATTTAGCGGTATGGAAAGTGCAATATAAATACAAATACAATAAAATACAGTTCAATTACATAATGGGGGAGCATGCTTGAAAATTGTGGACATCGGTATGTATTTATATAGGCCATTTTATACCAGAGAGAGATCATGCTTCTTTGAAAGTAACTCTCCCAGAAGTGCTAATCAATACACCATCATCAATTCAAAGAACACAAGTGCCACGAATGACAATCAGTGGATCAGTGGGACTGGCATGACGGGAGGCCATGTCATTCACCTGGATGTGGTTACTGCTGATCGTGAGAAATTGTGGACCAGGTATTGCAGTCATGAATTGACAGTGGTTCTAACTTGAATGCCCGAAGGCATACAGAATCAAATTCCTGATATTGTCAACTATCGGTACACTGGGAGGTAAAGAATGCAAGATACATAAAGAAATGTGTCAAATGTAAATCAGGCATCATAATGCTGACTACACAAGAACGTAATGGATGAGCGGTCTGACTTGTTACCTTAATGCTGAAGTCTGATTACTTCAGTGTAGCTTTAACCCCTTGGCTGCTGGGGCTATTCCCCTGCTGTGCTGGGGGGCAGAGGGGGGGGCACGCACAGCGACCACGCCCGTTTAATGGAACGCTCAGCACAGCAGGGGAATTAGCCCAGCATGCAAGCGTTCCACGGGCCATGACGAGCTCAGCTCGTCATGAGCACCGGAGCACCATGGCTCATGACGAGCTGAGCTCGTCATGGGCATGGGAGGGGTTAAAAATATCACCCACTGTATAAGGGAAATGAGTGTCCATATTATATTTTCTCCTGCTGAGAGGGCACCAATTATTGCCCCTCTTGCAAAAATGTTGTTATTTTTCCACGCTAAACACATGCTTAATTACAACCCATTGTCCAAAGTTATATCATTCATAATGTATAATTTTAATGATTGAGGGATGGGGGTAGCAAGCAGTAAGTGGTAAGGGGGCCTCTATACAACACTGGCAGATGTCACATAAGCCCTGCTTGTTGTTCCCTTCCCTAATTTCAGGTGCAGGAAATGCTGCTTTTCAATGGCGGGGCCACTACTGGCACCATTGTCTGAAACACCTACTCAGCCACCATACCAAAACCTGGCATAGCATTGGAAAGCCCACCCTATTTAGATTGTTGTAGAGCTTACATTTAGCCTCCATTTTAGCTCTCATTTGTTTAACTTCGTATATTTTTTTAATGGTGGTTTGCACACGTTTTCCCCAATACGAGAATGTGCCACACACACATTTATTTCTTATAGACATTGTCGCCTTGTAGTCTGCACATTTAATTCCAGGTTCGCTCATTTTAGAACACAATGCCTTGTTTTATTTTTGCTTGTGGGAGACAACTTTTTCTCCCCAGACTAATTAAAGACGCTGTTCTGTATCTCTGTCACATAAAGATGGTGTTTTATTATTTAAAAGAATCCATTCTGAATTCGTTGAGAAGTGCTTCACTTCCTTCTGAAGTCATGCTGGACACTGCTATGAGCTGTGACTGAGATGTAGGCCTGCTAACCCAGACCTACATCGTGAGAAGGAAGATAGCCATGCAATAGAAGTGTGCAGGTCTGCGTACTTAGACAGATGCATTTGTTAATGCACCGAAATCAGCTTCCTGACACAGTGACAAGGTATGGGGTTAGATCATTCCAGCAGGGCTAGCAGATAAGTACTCCTGACATGCTCTCTTTAGCATAGAGATATTAGTGATAGATAGGAGTAAACGTAGTAAAATTATGAACAATTAACATGGCTGAACTGTTTGTGTTTTTCACCATTCTAAAAATGCTTATAACAATGAGGTGTCTCAACTTTCTAATAATCACAGTTCATGTTTTATTTACAAAGATTAGATTTTTTTTTTAAATATTTGAAAATGCATTTTTCGTATCTTTTCTTTATGACACCTTGGGTATGCAAACGAGACAAACAAAAAGGTTAGATCTTTTTCCACAAATTCCTTGGGAATACGAGAGATCATGTTCAAGGTTACCAGTAATATCTACAACTCTGAAAGGTTAGAGGTTTAAATGTGATAATGTGAGCAAGCCAAAAGCCAACATTTACTGATTATATAAGAAGACTCAGTCTCTATTTTGTGAGGTTTTGTTGACCTAATACACAATCGTATTAAATTCATAGGAACCGTATAACATGGCCTGCGTTCAAACATCAAATCAGCCTTTCTATTTCTTTTCAGAAGTCTTGATAGAAAACCCAGAGATCTCCTGTTGTGAAGCAACACTGCTTTTATATTTTCCCAAAAACAACTACATGTTATGTTATAGAAGTTTATCTACTACAAGGCAAAAGAAACTGCTGTCAGTTTGTCATACCACCGTAGAATGTCAAGCTGGCCAGTATTGTGTGTTTTCACTAAAAGTGCTCTCATGTTTGTGATGGAAGATCTTTTGATGAAAATTCCTTTTGCACCTGACGCAACCCTCAGATGTTCATGTTGGGCTGTGGCTGGTGGACAGGAGGCAATTTCTCTATTTCCTGGAGCTTTGGCGGCACATTTGCCAAATGGTAAAGAAACCCCAGGGTCCTGTGGGTTCAGCATATTCATCCCATCCAGCATGAAAAAATCAAATCCCACGGTGGATTGTATTCATCAAGCTTCTTGTGTTTTTATCAGAATGTAATTATTCATGCAATCATGTTATAACCAAAATATATCTGATAAAGACTGCCATCCATTGTTTCTTTAGAACTGGACCCAATCAGGCTGCTCTATAGACAACTCTTTTGTCTCTCCTTTTAAAATGGATTCACAAATGAATGTGTTCAAAAGGGATTTAGTTGCATTTTCTTCTAAGTTCTCAGTGATCCCCACAAATTCTGCATGGCAGTAACTAGACTGCATGTCAAGATCTTAATTGTTTAGTGTGACACTTTTCAATGTATTATTTATTTGTATACATGTGGATGTTGTGCTCGATTATCATTTTGATATTGGATAAATTAATAACTCACATACTATCATCCAGCGATGGACACCTGCTGCAAGAGTGCTTCAATACTTGCTGTTTTTTTATTTTGACTATTACAGCATTTAATGTTAAGGCTGCATTACAATTATTGGATCTAATTAAACTCAACATTTTCGTTACTCCAATAACTGTAAAGAAATCCTACAGGTTTATTAGGTCTCTGGTGAATGTTTCTTTAATTGAAGTAGAGAAAGACCCAACAGAGATATAGTGGATGGCACCAACAGAGGAAGTGTCTTTCTCCAGCAAAGACCAAGCGAAGACCTGAGCGTTAGAAGGTAGCACAATGCCATAAGTCACCAACATCGCCAAACCAGTGCACTAGAGGGGTACTGAGTGGATCACCTAGGAATCAAGCCAACACTTGTTGTAACCCACTGGCAGAGCTGTACACCCCCATTAAAACACCCCAACACAAAAAGAGGTGGGAGGAGGTAGAAGAAGGAACAAAATGGATATATAAAGTCACCCTCCTGCACCCCAACACACTGAGACAAAAGCAAGTCTAAGGAAGGGAGCCCAAGAAAGTATACACAGCCAGAGCACCCTAATGATCACACAACCAGACCTCCATGTCCAGCCTGAAGCCAAGTCACAAGGCCTAAGATGTGTGAGCATTAAACACTCAGAGACTAGCTGCACACAATCCTACAAACAGGTACACACAGCGCTAAGGCCACAGAGAGCAAAGAGGGAGACTGGCAAAAATTACACACATACTAAACCCAGACGCCACCCACTAAGACAGACAGGGTGAGACAAAATGGCCTGAACATCCTCTTTGTAGCCAACTCAAAGCAAAAACTTGCCAAGATGAACACAACTCAAGCCCGAAGTCCACCAGGCACCTCCAAAAGTACAAAAGTGTCACACCCCCAGAAAGTCCCAACACAAAGCAGAAGAGACAATCTATCTCCAGCTCACAAGCCATGAAAGTGGCACATGGCTAAAACCCACTAATGAAAACCAATGAATCCAGCAGATGAGGAAAATACCAAACCAGACAGGTCACATGATTCTCACCTGAACATTACCTAGAAAGCAATATTTTCTAGAAACATTGGTCCCAAATATATAATATAGCTAAACAACAGCGCATGGATTTATTCTATAAACAATGTTTTAATAAAGGAAATTAAATAAACAATTTTCAAGTACGTAAGTGACAGTGGGGTGCAAAAAATGTGCTCGAGGCTCAGGCAGTTTTTTGCACCCCACTTATGCACTTAATATTGTTTCTTTAATTTCCTATATTAAAACATTGCTTTTGGAATACATGTTTTATCCATGAGCTTAAATATTATATATCCGGGACTGCTGTTCTTTGAAAACATTGCTAAATTACCCAGATCCCTATAGATCCAGGGTCACCCTTGTGTTACGAAACACAGTATCTAGATAGCAAAACAAAACCATTGGCTGGAGAAGGAAGCGGCGAGAAAGAAGATATGGCTGGCAACAATAAGCCCCATATCTAAGATGAAGCAAAAATGGCTAACCCACTGGAGAACAAGAAAGCACAGGGAAACCAAACACTATAGGGAAGAGGTGCCAGCCTGGAGAAAAATATAAACCCCCATCCCAGATGTTGTATACTGAAAGAGCAAAAGACACAAGTTGATGGACGGAATGCAAAACAAATCAAAACATTACCCCCAGTCAAGAGATCTAGGTTAAATCCATCATTCTTTTGCTCACCATGCCACCCCAACTTAGACCTGGCCATATGCAAATCAGTCTTGACCCTGTGCCTCATGGCCAAGACAGGTCCTCCCTGGACCAGTAGCAAGCATCCTAGGACCTTTTTCAGGGTTTCAGAAAGAGGGCACAGGGCAGAAGAATTGGCCAAAAACACAAACCCTGAAAAATGGGTGAGTGGTGGGAATGGGCACGCATTAAGGTAACAAGACAGAACCATCCACTATTTGGGGAAGAGTGAGAGGTCAACACCAAGTAAAAACCATAAGGAAAACCCATGGTAGCAATGAGTGCTTAATTTGGGCTGGTGTTTTCTGCACCGTTAATTATGGGTGTGTACCACACAGTGGTGCTGTGTGTCTATTTTCTAGCAGAGTTAATCAATGGAGTATTTACCTATTTACCCTGCCTTTGAAAACAATTATAAACTAGCACTTCTAGGCCCATCCTACAGCTTGCGGAAACCTGTAAAAGTCCAAAATGTCACACTTGTTTGAGTGTCATCGTTACTAGTTCATACTGGCACTGGCATTCAGCAGTAGTGGCAGGTGCTCTGGTGGTGACAGCTGCAGTGGATGTCTGTAAAATACCTTTGGCCAGGACTCATCATTTTTTTTACAAATTAAGTACTGGTAACAACCTACAAGCACCAAGCCCAACAGTGTGCAAGCACTGATTCCAGCTGAAAGCCAATCTTTTCTCTGGTCCCCATCAGGACACATCGCCGAGCACTAGGCAAACCAAGTTACAGAAGAAAGCACAGTGATCAGCCCAACACCAAACACTACCAAGACAAAAAAGACATGGGAGAAAGGCTAAGCTAGATGGAGGCATCTCCACACAGGAGCACATCCAGGAAACCTCAAACCAGAGCTTATTGGTGCAAAGAGGCACAAAAGCAGATGTACTACAGACTCAGGGAAGGCCCAATCGTTGACCAACATATCGATTGCAGCAGCTAGTCCACCTCCTTCTCCCACACTAAACAAAGGAAGCTGGGACAGAAAAATTGTGGGGCTCGAAATCAGAGGTGATGCCCCACCCGGCATGAGTAAAAATCTAAAAGTGTGTATGAAAAGCAAGTAGTAGCCCCAATGCATTACCAAACATACAAGTAATGCAGAGAACAGTCCACAATAATCTGACATACCAAATTTAAATAGGGACAAAAAAGGACAAATGTCCAGCAGGGAAATTAAATGCCCTATCCCACAACCACCATAACATTGAAAAAAAGTACACAATGCAAGCAGGTTGAACCTGGCAGGACACAAGGAAAACAAAGCACACCTTCCACAGACCTGAAGAGCAGCAGGGAGCACAGGAGGTCCCTAAGTCCAACAAACACCATAGTCTCGACTCCAGTAGGGATCCAAGAAAGAGCAGGGTAAAAATTGTGAAGAGCATCACACAGACCACAATCAGCCATGCAGAGGGCCAAGGGCACAGAATACTACATGGGACAGGAGGACAACACACATCTCACAAGCCCCATTTCCATCAGAGAATAGAGGATGTTCGTCAGACAAGTGCATATTCCAGGATAAAAGGGAGGCCCTAAACTGTCCTTCATTGAAGGAGCTCCCCGCATCATATAATCATATATTAAGCCAGGACACCCTGCTCATATAGGAGCAAGGTTGGAGGCAAACAAATCACTCTTACCACACAGTCCGTTGGAGCACTGGAAAGAGACAGGGACACAAACAAGCTAAATAAGGAGACAGAAGACATGGAGAAAGTGCATACATTCGACAAGCCCAAGACCAATGGAGAACCTAGGGGAAGCACAAGGCAACTTCACAATACAGGAATATGGGGGAAGTAACTTGGCTCCACATTCCACAAATAGCAGGGAGCACACATGAAATGGGCTCAACTGAGCTCACCAGTCAAGGACATGCATATCAGTTGACAGAGGTCTGCATAATCTTCATTAGGAGCAAACGTAGCACCAGCTAAAATTCAGCAGGGAACCAGTGAAAGGCAGGCCAAAAACTGGAACAGCAGCAAACAGACCCAAACAAGTCCAGCAGCGATTTTGAATACTTGATTAACGTATATATTAGGATTCCTGCTAAATTGGAGATTGCTTCCTTAGATGCTACTCTTGGTCTTCCAGATGAAGTGAGTTTTACCCTGAGCTAATCTAAGTAGAACATACTAAGGAGACCATTTTAAATCATCGACAATAACCACCCTCAAATTCGGGCAGTGATTGCAAACCTTGGTGATGCGAAGGTCTTTAAGTCCATCAAATTGCTCCTCCTATTTGAGGTTCTGCACATGTTGTATGTGGGTGAATATTTACTCTCTTTTGTTCATATACTACACTTCAATCCAACTGGTATGCTCCCTGTCAATTACTCACTCTCATCACTGCGACATTCTGTTAGGGATACTTTAAATTTTATACTGATAAAGGCATCCAGCTTTTCTTTCAATAGCATGTTATGTGTGTATGCACAAATGACATGTTACTCTGTGTCAAACATCCACAGACAACATTGCCTCCTAAGAAGGAGGGTATCAGTAGATTTTGTGACTTAGCTGGGAGTAAGATAAACTGGAGTATATCCCTTTTACTCCTTCCACTGTGCCAGTTTCCACTGTATTCGCTTCAGCTAGTCCCCATAATATTAAACACTTGGAGAGGTTAGACTTAAGTAATCAGTTATGCTTATATAATGATAACGTTATGTCAACTCTTATTTCTTTGGAGTCCTTCACCCAGCTTCTTTATTATTGGTGAGTTGCACCCTCCTGTTTTTAAAATGGTCATAGTTGTTAAATTATTACATGGGTGCCAACATTTTCATTTCATTATACCTTCAATTTTTTTTGCGATTATACGCTCAATGGTCAGTAGATTGATATGGACATTACAGTCCCCTAGAGTGAGTTATGAGCTTATGATAGCACCTTATATCAAAGGGACAGAGTAGTCACAGAACTAGAGGGTTATTACATTAGTGCACAAGCTCAGAGGGATCACTGACAAAATATAGAATACACAAATATAGAATACCCAAAATATCAAAGTAAAAATATAGAAAGCAAAAATTTCGAAGTCCTATCTACAAACAGGTAAGTACAAAAATATCGAAAAAAATATGTAGTTAGTCAAAATATCGATTTTTTAAAAAAAATGTCTTAAAAGTAATTTAAAATTACTGAAATAATAACTATAATTAAATAAAACATACTTAAAAATACGTAAATAACTGTAAAATTATTAAATAATTAATTTAAGTTAAAAAATAAACATACAATATGACTTTTTAACACATATATATATGTTAGCATAATATTAATAAAAAATATACAATATTTTTACCGTAGGATAGCGGGAGGGAAAAATTTAATATTACCACTCAAGCAACTGCAACAGTAGGGTAAACGTTAGATAGCGTAAGGGTAAAAATTACTATTCCCACTCCAGTGAAGGCAACAGTGGGGAAAGGGTTGGATAGCGTAGGGGTAAAAATTACTATTCCCACTCCAGTGAGTGCTACAGTAGGGAAAGCGTTGGATAGCCGGAGGTGAAAAATTACTATCCCCACTCCAGAGAGTGCAACAGTAGGGAAAGCAATGGATAGCGGGAGGATAACAATTACTATTCCCACTCCAATGAATGCAACAGTAGGGAAAGCGTTGGATAGCGTAGGGGTAAAAATTACTATTCCCACTCCAGTGAGTGCAACAGTAGGGAAAGCGTTGGATAGCGTAGGGCTAAAAATTACTATTCCCACTCCAGTAAGTGCAACAGTAGGGAAAGCGTTGGATAGCGGGAGGGTAAAAATTACTATTCCCACTCCAGAGAGTGCAACAGTAGGGAAAGCGTTAGATAGCGGGAGGGTAAAAATTACTATTCCCACTCCAGAGAGTGCAACAGTAGGGAAACCGTTGGATAGCATAAGGGTAAAAATTACTATTCCCACTCAAGAGGGTGCAACAGTAGGGAAAGCGTTGGATACCGTAGGGGTAAAGATTACTATTCCCACTCCAGAGAGTGCAACAGTAGGGAAAGCGTTGGATAGCGTAGGGGTAAAAATTACTATTCCCACTCCAGAGAGTGAAACAGTAGGGAAAGCATTGGATAGCGTAGGGGTAAAAATTACTATTCCCACTCCAATGAGTGCAACAGTAGGGAAAGCGTTGGATAGCGTAGGGGTTAAAATTACTATTCCCACTCCAGAGAGTGCAACAGTAGGGAAAGCGTTGGAATGCGGGAGGGTAGAATGTACTATTACCACTCCAGTGAGTGCAACAGTAGGGAAAGTAAATATTTAATATGTTAATAAAAATAAATTAAATATCAATACAAATAAAAAATAAATTAAAATTAATTACCAATTTAATATAATAATTAATCTTTTAAAAATACAAATAAATGTTAATTATTAAAATCATTACCTATTAATACAAATTAATTACCAATTACAAATTAATTAATTACCAATTAAAAATTTATTAACAAATGATTCAAAATAAATACCAATAAATAAATTAAAATATTTAATTAATTACAATTAAATTACTTCCCACCCTATTCCCCTATAAACCCACAACCCGCTACGGAAAATAAATGTATACAATTAACATGATTATCAATTAATCAATTAATAAAAATTAATTACCAATTACAAATATTTAATTACTAATTAAAAATTAATTAACAATTAATTCAAAATAAATACCAATAAATAAATTAAAATATCTAATTAATTAAAATTAAATTACTTCCCACCCTATTCCTCTATAAACCCACAACCCACTCCAGAATTAAATTACGCAAAAATTAAATAACATAAAATTCATAACTTAAAATACATTTTAATAAAAATATATATTTTTCACACACATACTAAAATACAAAACACTTAAAAAATTCGATATTATTAAAAATTCGATATTATTCATACCTATATTTATAAAAATCGATATTAAATTACTTACCTTAAATTCGATATTTTTGTTGACTGTATTCTGTCCATTCGATAGTTTGTCCATTCTATATTTTTACTTCGATATTAATGTAATTCTATATTTTGTATTCAATATTTTGTGTAGTTACCACTCAGAGGACATAATGCTCACATCAGCATAGGGAACAAAGGCCACATATTGTGGTAAAGTGAATGTAGCTTACCCGCTTCTACTTGACACTCTACATTTTAATGGCTGCATGAAATTAAGCAAAGAGATTCAATCAATACAATCGACAATGTTGGTGGGGTATGGCCTGATAAAGCACATGGATGGAGTCACTCTATTTTCCACTTTCTTCTCAGGAGCTAAAATTAAAGGAAGAACAGTATCCTTTGCAACATATTTCTCAAAACGTCTGAGAGGCAAGGAGTGAAGATCCTAGAGGATCTTTTCATATAAGGTGCCTTTATCACATAGAATCAGCTGCTTCAAAACAGCTTTGTTTCTCAATTGGCAATATATTCTGCCTGCACAGTCCCCTTACAGGGAGGTGAGCTGGGTTCTCTAATGCAATAGAAGAGCACGGAAAAGTCACCTTGGTTCTAAAATCTAGATATCACTTTTCTCTCATTTGTATATCCTTTTGTTAGAAAGGGAATACATTCCAAGATGGTCCATTCCTCTGATGAAAGAAAAAGTCCATGAAAGATTGAAGTTTTTTTTTTAGATGTACATGAACATGGAATGTCATTGTATGTTACTGAAACCTCATTTAGAATATGGAAGGCTAGGAGCACAATCAAAAACTGTCAATTCCCCTACCTTGTTGCATCAGCTGCCAAAAAGCTGTGACGTGGTGGCCCGGTGATAGCCCCACCCTACTTAGGTCGGGGTAGGGTCGAACTGGGACAAAAAATCATCCAGGGCATCAAAATAAACAAGCATTGGAAATGCAATAGGTCTTGCATTAGAAACGTTTGAGCAATTGGCATTGTAAATGACACTTTTTTTATTCATGTGTTGGTTTTGAAAATAGCAAAAGTAATAGCTTTATCAGTTACAATGTCAATAGTTTTAACTTTCGCAAATGTGACACCTATAGCTTTTGTAATGCAATGTGTGTTGTATTTACGTGACTTAGATGTATTGATGTTGCAAATAACAATGGCTTTTAATTTTGTAAATAATTAATACTTAAATAAAATGTATTGTAATTTATAATGGCAATAGCTTAAACGTTTGTAAATAACTTTTGTGAAGAGAATGTTCAGTGTATTTTATTGTGACGAAAATCCAAGAACATTGCATTTGCACCTACACACACACACAGCCACACACACACACACACACATATAGATGTGGTGGTGGTGGATCTGGGGGAGGATGTGGTGGTGGTGGTGGTGGTGATGGTGGATGTGGTGGTGATGGTGGTGGATGTGAGGTAGGATGTGGTGGTGGATGTGGTGGTGGATGTGGTGGTGGTGGATGTGGTGGTGGTGGAGGTGGTGGATGTGGTGGTGGATGTGGTGGAGGTGGTGGATGTGGTGGTGGTGGATGTGGTGGTGGTGGATGTGGTGAGAGTGGTGGTGGATGTGGTGGTGGATGTGGTCGATGTGGTGGTGGAAGTGATGGTGGTGGGTGTGGTGGATGTGGTGGTGGATGCGGTGGTGGATGAGGTGGTGGATGTGGTGGTGGTGGTGGATGTGGTGGTGGATGTGATGGTGGTGGTGGTGGATGTGGTGGATGTGGTGGTGGTGGATGCAGTGGATGTGGTGGTGGATGTGGTGGTGGTGGGTGTGGTGGATGTGGTGGTGGATGCGGTGGTGGTGCATGTGGTGGATGTGGTGGTGGTGGATGTGGTGGTGGATGTGGCGGTGGATGTCATGGTGGATGTGGAGGTGATGGTGGATGTGGTGGATGTGGTGGTGGATTCGGTGGATGCGGTGGTGGTGGTGGATGCGATGGTGGTAGAAGTGGTGGTGGATGTGGTGGTGGATGTGGTGGTGGATGTGGTGGTGGATGTGGTGGATGTGGTGGTGGTGGATGCGGTGGATGTAGTGGTGGATGTGGTGGTGGTGGATGTGGTGGATGTGGTGGTGGTGGATGTGGCGGTGGATGTCATGGTGGATGTGGAGGTGATGGTGGATGTGGTGGTGGATGTGGTGGTGGATGTGGTGGTGATGGTGGATGTGGTGGTGGATGCGGTGGATGTGGTGGTGGTGGATGTGGTGGTGGATGTGGTGGTGGATGTGGTGGTGATGGTGGATGTGGTGGTGGATGTGGTGGTGGATGCGGTGGATGTGGTGGTGGTGGATGCGGTGGATGTGGTGATGGTGGATGCGGTGGTGGTGGTGGATGCGGTGGTGGTGGTGGATGGGGTGGTGGATGTGGTGGTGGATGTGGTGGTGGATGTGGTGGTGGATGTGGTGGTGATGGATCTGGGGGATATGGTGGTGGTGGTGGATGTGGTGATGGTGGTGGATGTGGTGGTGATGGTGGTGGATGTGGTGGTGGATGTGGTGGTGGATGTGGTGGTGGTGGATGTGGTGGTGGTGGAGGTGCTGGATGTGGTGGTGGATGTGGTGGAGGTGGTGGATGTGGTGGTGGTGGATGTGGTGGTGGTGGATGTGGTGAAAGTGGTGGTGGATGTGGTGGTGGATGTGGTCGATGTGGTGGTGGATGTGGTGGTGGAAGTGATGGTGGTGGGTGTGGTGGATGTGGTGGTGGTGGATGCGGTGGTGGATGAGGTGGTGGATGTGGTGGTGGTGGTGGAGGTGGTGGTGGTGGATGCGGTGGTGGTGGTGGATGTGGTGGTGGTGGATGCGGTGGATGTGGTGGTGGATGTGGTGGTGGTGGGTGTGGTGGATGTGGTGGTGGATGTGGTGGTGGATGCGGTGGTGGTGCATGTGGTGGATGAGGTGGTGGTGGATGTGGTGGTGGATGTGGCGGTGGATGTCATGGTGGATGTGGAGGTGATGGTGGATGTGGTGGATGCGGTGGTGGATGCGGTGGTGGTGGAAGTGGTGGTGGATGTGTTGGATGTGGTGGTGGATGTGGTGGTGGATGTGGTGGATGTGGTGGTGGATGTGGTGGATGTGGGGTGATTGCGGCTTGTAAGCTTATTTCGCTCACGTTATGCAGTTTCAAACATGATTGCCACTATTACTCCCAAATTCACTTGGCAGCAAACTGGTGAACTAATTAAAAGAAAGTCGTATTCAGCGGTATGGCCGGTACTTTATTCCAGCAAAGTGGCAAGCCAGTACACACCAATGAGCTAGTAAAGCTAAAAACACACCACATGGCACAATTGCTGGCTGAGCGAGCAGAAGTCAGCCAAACAGCTTTCCCGTAGCTAAGGAGAGCTGAGCTCTTTTTGTAGCAGCACGCATAAGAAAAGTCCCGTATTTTCACCAAAATTCTCTCTGATAATGATCAGCCGAATTCAGAAGGCTTCCTGCCCTCATATATTCCCAAGAGAGCAGTAATCGTATAAGGAAATGCTGTCATCACACCTAAAGCTACCGAGGGAGAAAGGAAGTGCAAAACTACACTATAGTGCTTAATGGTAAACAACAGTCGAAAGTGCCTCTGCGCTGACCCGCTGTCTTTCCTGTACACAGTGTTGTGGTGTTAGTCTTTCTGCAAGGGCTCTACTGTCGGGTTGGTAGAGCCATGACATGACCAATTGCATAACAGTGCTGAAGACTCACCTGAAAGAAACTACATTTATGGCCAATAAACAGATTGTGCAGGGGCAAAATAAAGTCACTCAGTCGGGGGGAGCTATTGACTGAAGTTGGCTGTTCCCACTGTCCCGTGCTATATGCTATTGGGCATAAATAGGAACACACCAATGGATGAGGAGAGCTTGCTGGAAGACATTATTTGTATATTATAGTTAAACAAACAACAACAAAAGGCCAGCCATTAAAACAAGGAGAAACACGAAAGACGGCCTGCGGCCGTCAAAGTGAAAGTACGGCCGGCGGAGGGCATTGCTGTGGGGAGGGGGAGGAGAAATGCGACACGGCGGGCAGGGGAGGGGTGGAGCAGGGAGAGCGGCATGAGGGTGTGAAGCAGCAGGGGCCTTTGAAGTGAAGCTAAGCTTCACTTCAAAGGTGTGGGAGGAGTGCTGCTGGTGATTGATTGGCGATTTGATGATGTGCACGCGCATTTTAGGTCAATGCGCTTGTGCATTGACCTAAAAGCGCAGGGGCACAGCATCAAATCGCCAGTCAATCGCCAGTCTAGGTAAAGCTTATTTAAGCCCCTATATATCTCGCTCCCGCTCAATGCGCATGCGCATTGAGATAGGACCCTCGACCTAAAAAGGCCCCCATTAGCGAATCAAATACCTAAAAAAGTGAGCCACATTTGCAAATCAGGCCAGTTTGAACTTTTAAAGACAGGCATGTGGGTATTTTGCAAGGAATGTGAGAATTGTGTTTACTGCAAGCAATATTTGGGGGGAAACCAACAGTGAAAACCGGCCCACTGTCCATAAAACAGGCCCACAGTCCATAAAACAGCCCCACAAACTGCTATAAAACCTACCCATAAGGCTGATCTGTCAGACCAGACCATGAGGCACTGCCTGATTGCCCTATAGTCCATGCCACCTTGGGTCAGGGCATCCACAACTGATGTATTCTTTCAAGGACCATCACACAGGATATGGTGATCCTGGAAGGAAAAATGTTTAAATGTCCCTGAAGTATATGGGGAAAACTCCCTGGCATTCAGGAACATATTTGCTTTGCTTTTCAGCAACAATCTCCACTTTGGGGATTGTGCCTAAAAAGCTGTCCTAACTAACGTGAATGTTCGCTCAGCATAGAGCAGTCCTGAAAGTATATCTGCCTTAGTGGCAGGCAGCTGTACTTTCATCACAGAAATCTACTCAAGACATGCAGGAAGCTTTAGATAGTTCTGGTGGGGCTCTGTCAGGAGTACAGTCAATGGCCTTTTTAAGGGAATCTTTTCTTTCTGTGAATACTGCTTTGGGTTCACTTTACAGTTATTGGTGGAGATTTCCCAAAAATACATGCAATGCAGCACAGCAACCAAAGAGGCTGACAGGGTATGACAGCGAGGGAGCAAGAGAGCAGCATATCTTCAGAGATATGGCTCTCCCCTCCCCTTTTCCTAGAGCCTGCACTGATTTCCGCTGCCTAGCGCTATGAGCACACGTTAGCGCCATAGCGCTAGGGTGAGTGTGTAAGTCTAGCATTCGTTTTGCACAGGAAGGGTAGCATTCCTGTACAAAATACCATGCCTAGACACGTTTCAAAGCTTTTCCCACTTTGCATGTGTGCTGCACAGTGCAGCACAAAGGGTTTTGCTTTAAAAGGCATGGGTGATTGCATGGGCACGCCCATGTACCATCCATGTAACACCACTTGGCGCTTAGTAATGCGAAGCAGTGCTTCGCTCTTCTTTGTGCTACTTTTAGGGTACTTTCCAGCACAAAACTCCAAAATAACATTTTGTGCTGGTTAGTGTCACTTTTGTGACGCTAACACAGCGCAAAATATTTGAAAATCTACCCCCTTCAGTTTTGCTCTTGGTACTGCCATTATGAAGATGCTAAAAACTGAAAGATGGGGAATCATTGAAACAAAACCATATTGTCTTTTGCTGGTCTTTTAGTGAAAAAGTGACTGTGTGAATTGCAAAATGGAGCTGTTTAATGACTGACATAGCACTTAATTTAAGGTGCCATGGGAAAGTCAGCAAATTCTATTAAGCATTTTTGATTTTTTTAGAAAGTTTTATATAGCGCAAACATGACGACCAAGGGTATAAGAGCGCTTTACAGTTTATACATCAAGAGGGATACAAGCAGTCAAAACAGAACAAGAAGAACGAAAATTCTGACTTGTAGAGCCAGGCATCCTCAGGAGCCCTGGCAGCTGGGCCTCAAATCTGCGACTGTGACCTCAATATCCAATGGAACAGCGTATCTAAGGCAGAACTTTCTTCTTCAGAAACACTTTGACTTCCTTTTTGAAGAGGACAGTGGAAGGATTCACTCTGACTTCGGGGGGTGGGGGGTGGGGGGTAGGTAGTTCCAAATCCTCGGTGCAATACCTGGAAAGGCTTGATTGTAGGTTTTTCTTTTCTTGAATTTTTGTGATGTGTGCAATAGGGTGCTGGCGCTTCTGGAGGCACTTGAACCAAATGAGAGCTCCAGCATGTGTTCTGGACGATTGGTAAGTGGAGTGGGAAGGTTTCTGAAGACATAGGGCCTGATTTAGCAAGTGGCAGACAGATTACTCCATTACCAACATGATGGATATCCCATCAACCTTATTAAAAGTGAATTATATTCGGGGCCATTGGAATTATGCAATTGTGTGGCCGCAGAAATTTTCGCATACTTTTAAATTAGCCACATTTGCCACATAATCTATCATCAGATGATTAATCTTCAGATTTTAACCCCCAAAAAATTATATCTTGCTCAAACAGTTAAAAAGTTACTAAAAACGCAGAGACCCATGTTGCTTTATGGTGGAAGGCTGTTTGAAATGATTCACTCGTTACTTATTGCTATATGTGGGTGTTAAATGAGGTGCAACCAATGCCCTGATAGTGATAACAAGTGTAAAAATGACCAAATAACAAAATAATACTATCAAGAAATGTGTCACATTACGCTGGATAATTTGCCTTTTCTTACCGCATAATTTACTCAACCCTGCAGCATAATTTGGTCCTCCTTGACTCACTATTTCAAGGTCCCTGATTATATTCTATGGCATTTGTAATACAGCAAACAATATCTGTCATGTTTGTGACAGAGTATCCATCCGCTAAACTAAATCAGGTCCTTAATGAATAGTTTGTTTGGATGGGTGCTTCTATTGAAAGTACCTTGTGTGAGTTGTGGAGGAGAATGAGTGAAGGACCAAATGTCTGATTGACTGTTCCATAGGCGGATGATATGTTGCCATTGACCGATACAAAAGGGGATGATGGAAGGAGCGTTTGAGCAAATCAGACACTCACCCCCAGTCAACTGATCTGGGTTTAATCCATCACCATTCTTTAACTCACTCCACCAACCCAGTTCAGACATAGCCATATGCAAATCAGTCTGACCCTGTGCATCATGGGAACAGTCCAGCCCGAACTGCCAAGCCATGTCTTTCCTGGACCGGAAACAAGCATCCTGGGACCGGTTTCGGGTTCATAACCCTCATCAGCCACGCTATCTTGAATCCAGCGGCAAAGTGAGCAAGAGATTCACGTCTGAGCATACCCTGCCAACTTAGGGCGAACAAAGCGATACAAAAGGGGATGATGGACGGAGCGTTTGAGCAAATCAAACACTCAGCCCTAGTCAACTGATCTGGGTTTAATCCATCACCATACTTTAGCTCACTCCGCCACCCCAGTTCCGACATGGCCACATGCAAATCAGTCTGGCCCTGTGCCTCATGGGAACAGTCCAGCCCGAACTGCCAAACCATGTCTTCCCTGGACCGGAAACAAGCATCCTGGGACCGGTTTCTGGTTCATAACCCTCATCAGCCAGGCTATCTTGAATCCTGTGGCAAAGTGTGCAAGGGACTCACGTCTGAGCATACCCTGCCAACTTAGGGCAAACAAAACGATACAAAAGAGGATGATGGACGGAGCGTTTGAGCAAATCAAACACTCACCCCTAGTCAACTGATCTGGGTTTAATCCATCACCATTCTTTAGCTCACTCCGCCACCCCAGTTTAGACATGGCCATATGCAAATCAGTCTGACCCTGTGCCTCATGAGAACAGTCCAGCCCGAACTGCCAAGCCATGTCTTCGCTGGACCGGAAACAAGCATCCTGGGACCGATTTCGGGGTCATAACCCTCATCAGCCAGGCTATCTTGAATCCAGTGGCAAAGTGAGCAAGGGACTCACGTATGATCATACCCTGCCAATTTAGAGCAAACAAAGCGATACAAACAGGGGATGATGGACGGAGCGTTTGAGCAAATCCAACACTCACCCCCAGTCAACTGATCTGGGTTTAATCCATCACGATTCTTTAGCTCACTCAGCCACCCCAGTTCAGACATGGCCATATGCAAATAAGTCTGACCCTGTGCCTCATGGGAACAGTCCAGCTCGAACTGCCAAGCCATGTCTTCCCTGGACCGGAAACAAGCATCCTGGGACCGGTTTCAGGTTCATAACCCTCATCGGCCAGGCTATCTTGAATCCAGTGGCAAAGTGTGCAAGGGACTCACGTCTGAGCATACCCTGCCAACTTAGGGCGAACAAAGCGATACAAAAGGGGATGATGGACGGAGCTTTTGAGTAAATCAAACACTCACACCCAGTCAACTGATCTGGGTTTAATCCATCACCATTCTTTAGCTCACTCCGCCTCCCCAGTTCAGACATGGCCATATGCAAATCAGTCTGATCCTGTACCTCATGGGAACATCCAGTCCGAACTGCTGAGCCATTTCTTCCCTGGACCGGAAACAAGCATCCTGGGACCGGTTTCGGGTTCATAACCGTCAGCAGCCAGGCTATCTTGAATCCAGTGGCAAAGTGAGCAAGGGACTCACGTCTGAGCATACCCTGGCAACTTAGGGCGAACAAAGCGATGCAAAAGGGGATGATGGACGGAGCGTTTCAGAAAATCACTCACCCCCAGTCAACTGATCTGGGTTTAATCCATTCTTTAGCTCACTCCGCCACCCTAGTTCAGACATGGCCATATGCACATCAGTCTGACCCTGTGCTCTCCACACCACTGGAGTCAAGTTATCCTGGCTGATGACGGCTGATAGCCAGAAACCGGTCCTAGGATGCTTGATTCCGGTCCAGGGAAGACATGGCTTGGCAGTTCGGGCTGGACTGTTCCCATGAGGCACATGGTCAAGGTTCATTTACATATGGTCAGGTCTGAACTGGGGTTTTGTCGAGTGCAAAAAAACGATGGATGTAGGCCCAGATCTCTGTACTTGATTGAATGTATGACATTGTTCTGCATTCTGTCCATCAACTGTTGTTTTTGCATTTGTCACCCCGAGTGGGACGGGTATGCTCAGACGTGAGTCCTGTGCTCTCCACACCACTGGAGTCAAGCTATCCTGGCTGATGATGGCTGATAGCCAGAAACCGGTCCTAGGATGCTTGATTTCGGTCCAGGGAAGACATGGCTTGGCAGTTCGGGCTGGACTGTTCCCATGAGGCACAGGGTCAAGGCTTATTTGCATATGACCACGTCTGAACTGGAGTGGTGTGGAGTGCAAAAAAAAATGGATTTAGGCCCAGATGTCTGTACTGGGGTGAATGTATGACATTGTTCTGCATTCTGTCCATCAACTGTTGTTTTTGCATTTGTCATCCCGAGTGGGATGGGTATGCTCAGACGTGAGTTCTGTGCTCTCCACACCACTGGAGTCAAGCTACCCTGGCTGATGACGGCTGATAGCCAGAAACCGGTCCTATGATGCTAGATTCCAGTCCAGGGAAGACATGGCTTGGCAGTTCGGGTTGGACTGTTCCCATGAGGCACAGGGTCAAGGCTGATTTGCATATGGCCATGTCTGAACTGGGGTGGTGCGGAGTGCAAAAAAACAACAGATTTAGGCCCAGATCTCTGTACTGGGGTGAATGTATGAAATTGTTCTGCATTCTGTCCATCAACTGTTGTTTTTGCATTTGTCACCCCGAGTGGGACGGGTATGCTCAGACGTGAGTCCCGTGCTCTCCACACCACTGGAGTCAAGCTATCCTGGCTGATGACGGCTGATAGCCAGAAACCGGTCCTAGGATGCTTGATTCCGGTCCATGGAAGACATGGCTGGGCAGTTCGGGCTGGACTGTTCCCATGAGTCACAGGGTCAAGGCTGATTTGCATATGGCCATGTCTGAACTGGGGTGGTGTGGAGTGCAAAAAAACGATGGATTGAGGCCCAGATCTCTGTACTGGGGTGAATGTATGACATTGTTCTACATTCTGTCCATCAACTGTTGTTTTTGCACGTTGCCATTGAGCGGCCATGGTCTTTATGTTTGTGGAAATAGTGAAATATAGATTACTGTGAATGTGGTGAGGTGGGTAGTAGTGAATAGGCACTGACATGGTTGGTATTGTATGCTAAAGACATGTTTGAGTGGTGGTGAGCATGAGTGGCAATCAGTGGTTGTGACAATGGGGGTAAAAATACATGTGGGTGAGCATTGGTGTGTTTGACTCTCGGTCAATGGTAATAATTGGTCTGGTGAGCACTGGTGTGTGGGTTTGCATCTCTGGGTGAAATGATGTGTACATGTATTAGAGTGGCTGTTAGTAAGTCTTGGTGTGGGTCTGTGACTGTGGGTGTTAAAAATGGTGATGCTGGTATGTTCTGGATAAATATACATCAGCAAGGAGTACAGAATAAGGGTATTAAGGGTTGTGCTTCCATATCAGTACCAATATGTGCTAGTGTGTTTTGGTAGAAATGTTTTAAATGACTAGCTGTCCCTAACAGGCGACTTGAGAAGAAACATTGAGTAGTACTAAGAAGGAGAATTTGATTTGTCTTGGTGGTGGTGTCGAGCAGGTGTTGTTTTGAAGGGGCTGCTGATTGTCTAGTGGATGATGATGTGGAAGACATGCTTAATTTTGTTAGACTGTAGTGTGAGGGATAGCATGTGTGGATGTGGATAGTGACAGAGTTTGATTGCAATAAGCACCTATCTTAATGGGTGGAGATACTCTTGGTGAACAGCGATGTGAGTTACTGTAAATTAATTGCCGAAGATACATGATGTTGCACAGTGGTTATGTGAGCAGCTACAGGTGAGTAGTGGCAGTTAATGTTGCGAGTGCTTATGTAAGCTGTAGTTAGTTGCTATGGTAAATAACCGACTGCGTGGGTTTTAAGTGACTTAAGTGATGTTGATTGATTGTAAATAGGTGTTGTTTCTGTGTTTGTTGAAATATTTATGAGTGGCAGGAGGTAAGTGACGATGTGGATAGTCAACTTTCCTGGAATGTTCTTTTGAAATGCAGTCACTGTAGGTGAGTTGCTCTTTTGAAAGACCAGCTCTGTTGCCAATTGTTGCTACTGTGGTAAATTTTGGTGTAGGTAATGATTAGGTCCATTACATGGTATCTACTGAAAATTATATCAAATTATACATAAAGTGCTGCTGGTGCCTCCCATCCAAAAATGGAAGCAAGGACACAATTTCTGTCCTGTTTGCTTTCTGTTATGATTAATTTTTTTAAGTATATGACCTGTACCACACCCCAACTCCAAGTCATGCCAGGTGGAGTTAAGAGCTGTCACTCTCACTGCGCAGGCATATTTCAGAGGAGGATGTGCTGGCACTTATTTTGAATGTACTGTGCTACTTGCCCCTCATATTAGGTGGAGACTCAGCAAAGACTACAGCTTAGCAGAGCACAAAATCCGCTGGGAGAGAATGTGATATTACTTATGCTGATTTACTAACAACATGCGCTCCCAGTAGCAGGTACAGCACTGCTGGGCAGCCGTCAGTGACTGGGAGTAGGACCTGCTCAAAATTATCTGCATTGAGGTAGCAGTAACATGCAGGGGATGAATAACATGTTTTATTGTCTGCATTTATTTACATACTTACATTTTGACACATAAGTGTGTGTGCATGCATGTGTGTGTTTTTGTTTGTGCGTGTTTACTCACCATCAGTGAGCTTGTGTCAGCTCACCGCTCATCTGTCTATAGCTGGCATTCAGCATGGAGTAAAGCATTAAACACTAATACTCTCTCCTCTCCACTTGGCCCTTGTTACACTTCTCCTCCTCCAAAATCCCTTCCACTGCTCCCACAACCTCCTCTCTACTCATATGCAACCACATTTCTCTTAATGCCTCCTGTAATAAAAACCCCTCCTCATTCTTCGTTTCCTTCGCTTCTATCCTCATCCAAGATATATCACTGTCTTCACTGTATAGAGCTCTGCCCCATATTTACTAATAGTTTGTGCTGGCGCTCACACAGTGCAAAGTGGTGCAAATAGCTGAGTTGATCAACCTGACTTCTGGGTAGGACCAGAACAAACACCTGTTGGATCTGATGCAAGGCAAGATCACCCCAAGTATTCTGACCTGGTTTTGTGTCAAACCATGATGCTATCTGAAATCAGACACAAACGAAAGGCGAGCGATATGTGCATGATATACCTATAACGTGTGATATATGCAATATTGCACATCTTACCATTGTGCAAGTATTTGTGCATCTGACCTTTTATTAAAGTGTGCACCTCAAGAACAAATCCCACACTAGCTAACATCAGCTTACCTTTGTGCCATGGATGATGGGTAAGTAAGCTTCACACAAAATAACCTTTTGCACGAGCATGTTTGATGACAACATCAATGCAAGACTCTTTGTAACTGAAACTGTCCACTGTTTTATTATATGTACAGCACAGTGCAGCATTTTATTATTTTACTGCTTTGTTACATGCAGTAAACATAGGCCACGGGTGCTTACATTTACGTTGACGCTATAGAAGTCGCACATGCAGTTTCAAAGTAGCTCACTTTGACCACAAAACTAGTCCAGTCTTGCCGTTTGGAAAACGCTCCTGGCATTTTTCCTAAATTACCAGGCAGGCCAGTTCATAGGTAACAACGAGTCACTTGAAAAGAGCTCTGAAATTCCTTATTCTTGGCCAGAAAATAGAAGCCAACTAGAATCACCATGGGAAGGAATTAATTCAGTTTCTATTCAGACAATTTTATCAGAGTAAAGCATTTTCAGCATTAACAAAGCGAACAAACACAACAAACACGACTGTAAACTGTAAAACACACCACAAGTCTTTTTGCTTATTAACAGTTTTCGCTTCATAATGAAAGAGTTAGACTGAAAGTGTGTCTGAAACACATCACAAACACCCAGATGTGTTAAATGAAATATTGAATTGAAAACATTCTTGGAGGTATAACATTTCGAAATGCAGAAAAGAAATTCACATTGTGTGCCAAAGACCTCCAGATTAATCTCGAGTTGAATCATCAAAGGCATGTCGATTCTGTTTCAAATCCCGTCTAGTGCTATACAGTAAATCAATTCACTTCCTTGCTTTAAAAAACAATCTTTGTGCATTCTTGCCTTCAGTGCAAGAAGTCACATTTTTCAGTTATTCAGACATACCGCACAAGTTCTTGGCACCAACTATGAATAGATCTGCTTCATGTAAATAGTTTGCATGTGTGCCAGACAAGGCTTACATATGAATGAGATGTCGAGGTTTACAAAAGCAACCTTTGGTGTAAATAAACAAGAAACCGCATGTGTGGTATTTTCTGGAAGCATAAGTGCTGATATCTGAGCTGGGGTCCTTTGCTTTGCATCTTTCATCGCATAAAAGCCCAATCAGTGTCTTGTGAACCGCGATGTTTTTTGTCTCTTAGCTGAAAGCCCAATAAAACTGAATTTAGTCTTGGGACGTTTTTATGGGTCTGGGTATCTTTGTATTTTCCCTTTGTCTACACCCAAAATCGTTAAGAGCTCTCCTTTCTCCAGCATCCCATTTAATTGATCTTTCTTTGATATAGTTAGGTTTATTTTTTAAGGAGATATCTTCTTTTTTACATTTCCATAACGTCAGCCAATTTCCTTCTTTTGCTGCTATAGCACGATTGCATTTTACTTCACTGCGTTACAATTTACCATCCTTGTATTTATCTTGTGCTAATCTGTTATTATCTACTCTCGCCATCTTTACTGAGAGGCACTTACACCAAATTTTCCGTGTAGAAATGTTCTCCATTACACTCACAGTCACCCAAGACTCACTTCTTTTTTTCGGTGCGGTTTGACAGCTTGCTCTCTGTCAGAGCTCATGTCAGCACATTATACAACACACTGCAACACACAGAGAGGGGCTTTCATTTAATCCCATTTAACCATTGGCTTGTTTAGGTGAGCCCCCTTCAGGCACTGGCTTGACTGGTGTCCAGACAAGGAAGAAGTGCATCATATTCTTTGCTGGCTCCATTCCAATCAGTTTCAGTCTCACCAGCTCCTGAAATATCCTTTTACAGAAGCTGTCACCTAGAACATAACCAATGCCTCCTCATTTGCTTCATACAACTGCAAAAGCAAATTTTATTTACAAAACAAAAAGGCTTTTTATTAACTATGTGCAGCATTTATGTTTTACTAGCACATATACTAAACGCGAACATTTGTAGTAAGTAAACATACTTTAATGTTAGATGCTTACAAGTGAAACAAATAAGTGTTGATTTAAGTTAGAGCAACTGTCGATCCATGTTAAAGAAAATAATGCATTAACATTCAAAGGCCTGTTTTTACATTGCATCTTTATTTTTCCACTAGATGTTTTTCTCTTTTGCTGCAGATATTGTAACTTTTCAGAGGACTTCTGTTAGTGAATAGGCCCTTATTTTGTATTAGACATCTGATAGTCAAGTTCTCACCAGGAGGAGAGGAGGCAATAGGAAGGATGAGTCAAGAGAAGAACAGACTGGACTGCAGAATGTGAAAGATGTTCCTATTCAAGGACTAACGTCTAAGGTAAACAACCTTTACAACGCAACTTTTACCACGCAGTGCCTTTACAACGCAACTTTTACAACGCAAACCATTACAACGCATTGCGCTGGGGGGGCGTCTTGGATAGGGAATAGGTTTAATGTACTATCCAACACCTTCCCTACTATCCACGGGGACTGGAGTTGGAATAGTAAATTAAACAATTCACTATCCAGCGCCTAAAAGCACTATGCGTTGTAATGGTATGCGTTGTAAAAACCGCGTTGTAAAAGCATGCGATGTAAAAGCATGCGTTGTAATGTCATACATCCACGTCTAAAGACTATTTGACGAGTGTGAGAAGATGGGGAGTCTACCTTTCCCCAGGAGTTTACTGAAACCCTATTGGGCAATGCAGGAAACGAAAAGACTGTTGCTGCCATTTAGAATAGTGTGTGTTTTTATTAGTGCTGCATCTGGATTCCTTCCCTGACAGGACTCATCTTTGAGTTTCTAGTACTTCCCTACATAAGAGGTTGCTTAGCCTATTTTCTTGATTGTCTGCTGATTTAGAGCTGAGTATACTCTCCAGTTTATTACGCAAAGGTTCAATGCTTATACAATGAATCTCTCATCAGAGCTCTTCGTTGAGTATCTGAACTGGCACCCTATTTTCACCTCACTGTAAAATATTTGGATTTTGGAGCTTCCTTTATGGAACACGTTTGTTGCATTATAACAATATTTACTATTGTGTTGGCTACTATTCTATTTTGCCTTAGATTGAAATATCAATTATTGGATTATGTTCATTTCTAATGCTGATACAAAGACGATAATTCTTCTGGAATAAAGTTGATTAAAATCTGAGACACTGAAAAATATAACTCTTTAACTCATACAAAACTATTTTTATTGACAGTTCTAAAGTCATTAACAATTGAAGGCATTTCTGGATTGAAGTAGACAATCACCTTTTACATTCAATGATTATACCCAAGATTATGCTTATAACTTTACCCATCACAACATACACAGCTACATAAATTCACCCAAGGAAAGATGCCTTCCTATGCCCATCGTTTTGTGGACACATACTAATAACATCAGAGGAGCCTCCTTCATAGAAGAAAGGTTGTGTACAAAGTCCATAAAAGAATAATGCTCCCCTAGGAATCATTCAATCAGTAATTAATGCTTGAAATAATAGTAGAATTGGCCAAGTATTCATATGTAAGTAATGTAATCAACACAATGTCACCAGTTATCAGTATTTTATATTACTGTGTCATAGCATGAGTCCAATAGACAGTCAGAACAAAGCAGGTGCTCCAAGTGACGGCACAATGTAAGTGCAACAAGTGAGTCAAGGAATATCCAACATATAATACACCAGATGAAATTTACAATATGTACAAAATTCCCCACCCGTAGGACAAAAACACTTTTTAGAAACACAACTATATAGATATTTATGGTTTGAACAATCCCAATAATCAATGATGTGGATGGAACCCAATAAGTCGGCGTTTTGAACCCTTAAACTGAATTGCATGAGGTCTTCATCAGAGCAGGAAATGATTGGTAGCAACCTGACCAAATTTAATCTGGCCCGCTGTTTTTAAGTCTGATGCCGGCAAAATTCAATGAGTCCTCAACATAGTAATTTGTAAGAGATATCCAGATTCCACTGTCCAGAATTCATGGAGGTTTTGGGTACAGCTCAGACTTTCTTTGGCATTATATACCCAAGTGATATAGCAAATTGCTGTATACTATTGACCTTGTTGTTATTAAAAATTGTATTTCTCATCTTTCATTTCTTGAGCCTCTTAACATGTAATTGACCCAAATTGACCCAAAAGATGGATGCTATAATCAATGCATCCAGTAAATCATTATATCACCTGATCTAATGCACCTTTGGGATCTCTTTGAAGACAACATGAAAATACTGTTATTATTGTTTCCTTTGACTTATTTACCTCCGATACCATCTACTTAATTCCATGACATAATCAATTAGATGAATATTGTCTTGTCTTGGTGTCTCAATTTCCACAACAGTGCCGCATAAGCACTTTTTGTATAGGGGTAATCCCTTATTATATGGATATGAAGTTTCCATTATGTGTAAATCATATGAGTTGGTTGTACCGAGCCATATTTAATCTTTAGTTCTTCCCCCCTTTTTTTGCTTTTGAAATATATAATGCGTAAAAATATAAAGTCACACTAGCGTTTCGCACTTTTACAAGGACTAATGAATACTGGAAAGGGCACTTGCCAAAAACATCGAAAGATTGCTTCCAATTGCGAATTCTTTTAAAAAAAGCACTAGCACTTTAATTATAGAATGGTAATTTGTGTTGAATTTTGAAAATGTTTTTAGAGGAATTAATATTCCCAATTAATGCATAGGGTCAAAATGGAAAAAATATAAGAAAAGAGAAATATTTTTCCCAAGAATACACAAATGAGAACCAATGCAATGAAATGGAAAGCTTGGTGATTACTGTAAAGTAACACGTTAAAATGTGGCCGCCACCTTTCAGACAATTGTGGTTTAATGGTTAACACGGTGTCCATTTTCTGTTTCTACTATCACTGAGGAGTGTATTTTAATGCAAAAGAAATGGTGGAAAAACATTGTGAACAAGGGAGCTTGAGTCCCGAAACGCGTCGATGTAGTTTGTCATCTTTTAATTAAATAAAAGGACTTTCAACCCTACTGTGGAGTGCCGGATGATTGTCTAATGCACATGGGATAATCCTATAATTAATTTATATATATATATATATATATATATATATATATATATATATATATATATATATATATATACATATATATATATATATATATATATATATATATATATATATATATATATATCAACAAAAGGATGCATATTAATATGCATGTACTGCATATATAGACCTAATAGGCAATAGTAGCTATTCATATTTACATTAAAGCAGATATGCTTTAGCAAATCATCTTTTAGCATATTCTTTAGGGAACTCAAGGGTTGGTATTGCTAAACAAGCTAGGAAGAGTGTTCCACATATGTGGTTCGTGGACTACAAAAGACACAATCCTTTAGATAAAAATTTGTATCTAGGCAATTGAGGAAATTTGAACGAGGCCGACTGCAAGTTTCTTCCTGGTCTGTGGGGCCAAATACTGTATTCAATGTATCCTGGATTATCTATCACAGTGAAGTCTCTGAAAGGCAAAGCAGTTGTCTTTGAAAAAAAATTAGTGGAGAATCTTTTGAGCAAATGGCCTGTGGTCTCAACATTTTGTACTGCTTTCAAATAATAAAGCAGAGTTGAAGAAATGCCTGTATCCAATGCTCAGCAATAATGGAGAAGCTGCTGACCACACAATAATTTTTCTATCATTGTAAGACAAAATGGCTAATACACGTGTTCTGGAAGCCACGTTTCTAACAAATTAGATATTTGCGCTCATTCTTACACCAGCAAAAGGCTTGTATTGTAAATGATATGTTTCCAAACAAAAATGGGAAAGCAGACTCTGGAACAACTTCTGGAATGCTTTCACAGAAAGCCAAAGAGAATAACTTTAATCCTAACAGCATTGATTGAGATCCATCAGCTCTTCATCCATTTCTCAATTTTTGCAAGATCTTCTGCCAGCCTATCCATATAGTCCACATTTCATGAATTATCAAGATAGATTTGAGGTTCCTACACATAGGACTGACACATTTAGTGCACTGTAGGTGCATGACAGGTGTATGGTCTGTATGTGTGTGCATGGGCCCAGCACTGCTCAAAAAGACATATATTTAAATCCACACACACATCCAGAACATGCTTGTTGTTTGCCTTGAGGGGACTCAGTTTTCCAGAACTCCATTGCCTCAAGGAGGAGCCAGGGGGACACCCACGCCGCAAGCTCTTAAGTGCTGTTTACCTCCTGCGGCGCGGGAAATCCAGAACCTGCTTGCTGTTTACCATGAGGGGACTCAGTGTCTCAGAATTCCATTGCCACAAGGAGGAGTCAGGTGGACGGCCGCGCCATGCGCTCTTAAGCTCTGTTTGCCTCCCACGGCATGGGAAATCTAGAACCTGCTTGGTGTTTGTTGTGAGGGGACTCAGTGTCCCAGAACTCCATTGCCACAAGGAGGAGCCAGGGGGAGGTCGGTGCTGCATGCTCTTAAGCGATGTTTGCCTCCTGCGGTGCAGGAAGCATGAGGGCCATGCCCGGCCCAAGCCTGGGCCAAGGGCGGGCCCATCGCGCCGGTTCTGAGCCCGGAGGAGGCTGGGCTAGGCCCCCCTCTTGGTTGTATGCCAAAAACAAGCAGAGAGTTGAGACTCCGGAACATTTAAGGATTTATCCAGACCAGACCCCATCACCTGGAACAAGGTAAACTGAAATGAAGTATAATGGTAGTCACGAGGTAGATCCAACTAGAGATTTATTAAGTTGTTACAGGATCAATTCATGTTGGTTACAGGATCAATTCAAGATGGGACAAAGTTAATCCAAGCTAGTACATGGCCCCACCAGGAGCTGATCTTCATAGCTCACCCACTCATTCCAACTGTCACTCCTCCAGTCCACCAGGCATACCAACATTCCACGCTGTCATCATGCACTCCAAGGTTCCATACACACAGAAACATGAAAACTAGCTAAGCTGCTGTAAATGTAGTCACAACATAAACCCATGGGGTATTATCACTGTGGACCTTGCTTAGCAAAGGGAGAAGGGGGTTAAAGAGGTCTGCAGCTCCCCCTTTCTCCGCAACTGGAGTGTTAGTATGTTTAGACTCTTTGCTTGCTGCACCAACCCTTTACTCTCCAGGTGAGAAACCAGATAAATTGCGACATATTTTATCTCATAGGCCCCTACTGTGTTGCTACGTTGCTACGCTGCCCTGCCATTCCAAAGATATGTCCCTCACCTAGTCAGGCCTTATGGGGAAACTCAAAACTGCCGCAAGAATTCACGCGGCCCCAGTAATATCAACTATGGACTGCATTCTGCAGAGAGCAGTGGGGGTCCTTGATAAGGAAATTGAGCTGGTGGCCCACGGCTCTCTCGTTCTCCGGTAAAGCATCTGTGCCCTTGCTCTTTTAGCCCGGCAAGTGACCAGGCCCCCTTCTTAAGTACCATGGAAATCGAAGAATCGGCAGAACCTCTTCCACCTCCCTCTGGTCAAGACCCAGGCCAATGCAGAAATATCAAAACCCAGGAGGTGGGGGGGTCCAGTAAGGCACATCTAGCTCCCGTATTTAAGTATGGTCGTGGGTGGTTGGTTACGAACCCAGTAGCGACAGTAACTCGATCGGATTCCCAAGAGGGGGTACTCAGCGGGGGGTCTGGATCAGGGGCCAAGAATTTATGCACTACGGTGGGGGCCAGGGCAAAACAACAAGGCAGACTACTCAAGCTCAACTTATTAGGAGTAGTATCTCCTTGAAAGACGAGCTGGCAGCAATGCTGGAAGCTTGTGTGGGCTCCCTCTTGGATGGACTGGACTCTAAACTGGGACCTATTAAGCAATGTCTTACCACAATTGAGAGGGAACTCTCTAATAGGTTCCAACATAACAAGATGGCTAGTAATATAGCCAATATCGACCAAATAGCCCAACCAGTCAGTGGTGGAAATATGGCCCAGGGTCAATCCACCCTGCAACCTACATCTG
The DNA here is from genome assembly GCF_964261635.1 of Lissotriton helveticus. Lineage (NCBI taxonomy): Eukaryota > Metazoa > Chordata > Amphibia > Caudata > Salamandridae > Lissotriton > Lissotriton helveticus. The sequence goes on from NC_136069.1 coordinate 1,280,599,365, forward strand.
GGAAGGTCTGTACAGTTCGTACTTCCCCACACAAGAGCATCAATACCCCTATTGTCCCCAGCCCCTGGCCCGCTCGCTTCCGCCTCCAAAGGAAAGTTCACAGGTGGTGTCTACAAGGATAATGAAAATCTGAGGCAGTAATACGACCATAAGGAGAGAGCCCGGTGGACGAGAGGCTTCCACCTCAGCATTCGGGGAGCTGGGTACTCAGTGCGTGGGCTTAAACACAATCCATTTACCTCCCGAAGCAACACCATATGTTGTGGTCCTAAGTAACGTACCTATGTTGAAGCCTAGCTCCACTGAAGACTTTTACCAGTTAAAAAATAAAGTTTTGTATTGGCTAAATAAAAACACACTCCTGGGATACAGAGTGGAAAGGAACATCATCATGGCCCGGAGGGTGGCCTAGATTGGAGGATCTAAAAAAAGCAGCAATGGGGGTTGTGTGATAATCAACTTTAACCGGCCACACTTGGTAGAGAGACTCCTTCACGCGGCCAGCTCACGCACTACCAATGGCCCTGTACCTTCCATTACGGTTCTTCCCTCGGGCTACCTCTATAGACCCCTGTCTCTAGCACCAACACAAAATTCATGTTACCTGAGGAGACCCTCCTGCACGGTAATTCATGAGTGGCATCAGACCCCGTCACCAATCCTAGTCTCCAATGCCTTCGCTCCCCTGGGGCTCCTTGATAACTGTGATTGACTGGGAGGGTCTGTGACTACGATCCCCTAGGTTCCTTCTTTACAATCAGACTCCAGGCAGCAGGCAGACCAAGGCAACCTAAGGCTTTACCCCAGGGATATAAATCATCTCTTGGAATATAGCCATCCTGACAAGCACGTTTCCAGTTTCAGAGTGGTGTAGTTTTGTTCAGACGATTGACATTATTTGTTTGCAGGAGACCTGGGCTTTTGACAACCCTTTTTTGTTGGAAGGGTATAAATCTTTCTTTGTGCCTGCAAACCCCTCTGGAATAGACAGAGCCAAGGGGGGAATTGAGGTCTATGTTTCGCTTAGGTTAGAAGGTGGCATTGTTGAGCTGAATACAGATAATCACTGCCTGCAGGCCTTGCTTTTTTCCAGAGGGTCCAGTAGATTATTGCTTTTAAATTTCTATATCGCTATCTCATCCCTGCATGAGGTATGCAACATTGTGCGATTGGGTATATTCCTGAATAGTTTTAATGCCTCTACTTATTGTTCTGGTTGGTGATTTCAATGTTCATCTCTGTGGGAATTCAACAATGCAGGGCATAGGGGGTTCTTCCTATCCTTGCCACTCTGTCACGCATTTTGAACATTGTGGGCAGAGGGACAATCTAAATACCCTAGTATGTGACTTTGACCTCCAATCAGCGATGCACAAACTGGACCCTGTCCAGAGGGACATCACTCCCACTTTTAAAGGGCATGGCAACAAATCGTTTATTGATTTTATCCTTGTCTCCACCCCTCGTTTTTATTTGATATTGGACTTTACAATTAAAGCAAGTATTCATAGTGACCACATCTCCCTATGTCTTAAAGCCAGAAGGCTTTCACTGGGGCTGAAGAAGGGGAGCTGGGAGAAGGTGCTCTACATGATGGGGATAGAAGGATTAAATGGACTCAGATTATTCCTGCTTTTTTTCATAAAACCTTTCTAGCCAAATGCCAGTGGGATGTTCAGGTTTGTCTGGCCGCACAGCAGCAGTCAGACGAGACAGTTGTCAAAGATTTTGAATCGATTTATCGTTTTATTGCTGATCTAATGATGATCCCCTTCTCCAAAAGCCAACGAGATAGGGCCCCAAGATGGTTCGACACAACATGCTCACGTGCGGCCAGGCGGCTAAAGGAAGCACTGCATGCCGTCCCCAGGGATAAAGGTCTAGTCAGAACTTGGAGAACACAGCATAAAGTAGCCCTTAAAAAACGTAAAGAAGCTCTGAAGGAGGAAGCCTAGGGGAAGAACAATCAGGAGCAGAATTAAGTTTTAGGATATCAACAATAGCCCAATCTGGGAAGTAGAGAAATCAAATGCTCTGGATGCACACATTACGGAGGATGACTGGGTCAGCCATTTTGAGGGTATGTTCGGGTCACCTCGAACGAGAGCTTACCTGGTGGGGGTGATAATGAAAAGTCTGTACTGACAGTTTCGGAGGGAGAAGTGAGGTGGGGAATGGCTGGTGTGACGTGCAACAAGGCCACTGGACTGGATGAAATTCCGCCCAACCTCTATATGTCCAATACAGAGTTCTGGACACCGACGCTTACCTCTGTCATCAACGCGGCTGTTAGGTCTGGCTCCCCGGTTTCATGGCCGGCCTCCACCATTGTCCCAGTTTTTAAAAAGGGGAACAGAGAGAACACACGTTGCTACAGGTCCATTTCCCTGTTGGACTCTGTTGTCAAAGTGGTCAGATAGATCCTGCTAGATAGGTTATCCAACTGGGCTCTACAGAACAACATCTTGCCAGATGCCCAATATGGGTTCCGCTCCGGCCGCTCAACAATAGAGCAATGCTTAAACCTTTTCCTGGTAACAAGCAAGTATACAGTTGCTCACTACAGTACCATCTTCCTGGCCTTCATGGACCTCTCTGCCACATGTGATTGAGTGAACAGATGCAGGTTGTGGCAGACCCTGCTTTCCCTGGGGCTGGACAGGGATATAGTCCTCTTCTCACAAGACCTCCACTGAGACAGAAGGGCGGCCTTGCGATACTCGGGTGACTTGAATGTCTCACGCTTGTTCCCTGTCAGGAGAGATGTCCAACAGGGTTGCATCTTGGCTCCCTTTCTATTGAATGTATATATTAACGACCTGGAGAGGACTCTCCTGGAGTCCAAGACAGACTTTTCTCAGGCAGGACGGTGTGGCTTTCCAGTTTTACTCTACGCAGATGCTGATGGCTAGGACTGAACGGGGTATACGAACGCTCCTAAACTCTTTTGTCTAGTTCATGGGGAGCAGGACCTCAAGGTCAACAACTCTAAGTCCTTTATCATGCAATTAGGGATCCTGTGGAAAAGTCAGCCCATATCGCACCCGATGCCCAGGCTGCTGGTGCAGGGCGACTCTTAGTTCCCATCTTGAATAATTACCAAATGAAGAGACGGGCGCTGAAGGCAGGAAAACAAGAACAGAGTTTATTTCTCATGAGGAGAGCATGTCATTTCGGACACTCTCATAGTGTCTTCAGGAGGTGCTCTAACAAGTTTCTCTGAGGCTTCGGCTTTTATACACAGGTTTGTGGCACACATGCATCCTTTATTACAATCAAGACATTGTGAAGTACGAAGATATTCCAACACGTGGCTACAGTAGGGGCCCTTATCCTCCATACAATAGGAGGGGGCTGTCACGCAGCTGAGTGTTCTGCTGATTCTTTTGGAATGTGTGCTCCTGATCGAATCTCAGGGGGTGGGGAAGTCATGATCAATAGTAGCTCTTTTCAAGAGAGGCGAGTGCATACAGTAGTGGGCAATAAACTGTATCCTCAGGCTAAGGGATGACCAGCGGTCCATGTAGACAATTAGGTTCAGAGGAAGAGGTCATCAAAGGAGGGGTATTCATGGAGGGAAAGGAGGTGTTGGTCAGGCGCGGGGTGCGATTCTCAGAGACAGAGTCATGCGGGAGGGGAGGGCTCATGACTTGTGCATGTGAGAGCGGGGGCGATCAGGGTGCATGGGGGAAGCTTGCAGGGTCAGGGAAGGGAGCTGGTGATCGAAAACAGAGCGACCACGGTACCTAAAATGGCTGTTGTATATATGGGTGTATGGGTCTATGCTGGCGGGATAACACAGTCTGTGGTCTGCAATGTCCATTCTGCTTACGACAAGAGGTACAGTGAACACAAATGAACGCCGCTTATGTACATACACATTGCTATTTTCAACAGTCGCCGCTTTTTAACGTAAGCTAGTTCTTTTGTGTTTATACTAACTGACGGGGTGTACGTATAGTCATGCGTGGCAAAATGAAATAACGTTCGTCAAATGCTAGTAAATTGCGTGTAACCATATGCAGTCGATAAAATTGGCGGAATGCGGTACATATGAGTTTACAGTCGTTGCGTTATTCATACAAATCTAGAGATCGGCATAACACTTTGTCGGGGTCAATCAAGGAATCAGGTTCTGACTTTTTCTCCGATGACATCAACATACAGTAAAAATTGCTATATGAGACTTTTGGACCTGAGTGATCGATGAAACATTTTTAAAAGCAATAAAAATAGTTGAGGGAGGAATTCAGTTCGATGTAAGCAACTAGTCAAGGGGTGGGTAGAAAGTTCAGGAAGGGGGGTTTAGCGAAAATGTCTTTTCAACGACAAGCCACCACTGGTAGACTCGGGTAGTCCGTTTTTCGTTGGCGCTTTTGAGCACCGGCGGTGGAGCTATAAGTCCAGCTCTGAATCATCCTTACGCGTTGCAGGGTGCGATCAGTCCTCTGCTGTTAGATCACAGTCCTGTTTCCTAACTGATCTTCTTAGGGGTGCCTTATGCTGGGCACCTGCGTGTCTTTCTTCTTCAGTGGCAAAACCTAATTCTATAGTCAAAGTTTGTGCAAGAAAAGGGTGAGTTTGTTGGATAATCAAGGGAAGAGAGGGCGGAGTGGGGCCAGATCTTTGAACACACCAAGGGACCAAGGGAGCAAAGGATAACGAGCAGGCAGGCCCATCAGTCGGACTCAAAAGGGGACGGGGACTTCAGGCACGAGTGGGGCAGCAAATCGAGGGCTTCAAGGTAGCCCTTTATTCCTTAATCTGCCGAGTTTGGGAGTGGTGCCTCGTCTCGCGTCTCGTTGCTCGGTGGCTCCACCCTTGGTCGCGGTCACACGTGCTCCATGATCTGTGGCCAGGCTGTGCGTCACGTCCAGCTCCTCTCCTCCGGCGATTGTATCTTTAGATGAGTACAAAAAAGCAAGTTTTAGAAAACTGGTAGGAGAAGATATTTATACATTTCAATTCCGTCCCCAATCCTATGTAGGTGGAGAAAAGTTAATCGGTCACAGTCAGAAGTCGTCACTTAAGGAGTCTGTAGGAGGGCATTACCATTGAATTCATAAAACCTGTTTGACGTTCATTCGTGAGTATGTGGAGACAAATTTGACCTTTATACACAGTGCATTACATCAAAACTCAAAATCGAGTCCTTATGTAGAGACTCGTCCTTCCCTTTAACCCAAGTATCGACAATCTTACATTTCCCTTCGGGGTCGGCTAACTCTTGTAAGCAGGGGCGTTATCCTCATGAAGAAGGGGGAGGGGGCAGATGTAAAACATGCTTTTCTTGGGGAGTGGCCGTTAATCAAGGTCATCAATTTCGCTTTCGAGGACGGCTGACATGAAGCTGGGGTTAATCGGGGGAAGCGTGGGCGCTTTGGACAGGGAGCTGGGGTCGATCGGGAGAAGTGGGGTATTCTGGGCATCCGCACTTAAGTGCAGAGGGGTGAAGTGGTCGGTGCATTGGGAATTGCATTTCTAGCGAACCGAGAAACAGAAGGCCATTGACGTTATAGTCCCCCCATAAAAGGCCAGATTAGGGGACGTTAGTCGTCTGACCCGTCCTTTCTTTCATGACCAACTCGGGTCCTATTGTTTTGCAGAAAGGAGAGGTAGTAATATGGCAAGTCACAGTCGTTTTAGTTCCTGTCAATTTTTCCAAACACCTTTGTGTTCGAGTAGACCCAATTAGGTGTTGTGCCGGGGGGGCACAACGTTATCATACAAGGAAAGAGGGAACAGGGGGGGGGCTTTAGAGAGTGAGAGAGAGAGAGAGAGAGAGAGAGAGAGAGAGAGAGAGAGATTGCACTCTAAATGGTCCATTCTGTACACGCATGACATGGAGCGAGAGAGAGAGAGGGAGAGAGAGAGAGAGAGAGAGAGAGAGAGAGAGACGTGTACAATAATGGGCCATTCAGCACACACACAACACAAAACAACAGGGATTAAGTACTACAGAAACACAGGCAGAGGGATGACGTAGATCCATGCATCACGTATACACAAACTTAGACGGGGAAGACAGTACATGTATTATGTACAAAAAATCCAAGACAAAACATAGAACAGTTACTGGCCAAAATTATCTTTTCCTGTATGCTGCGCATTCTCAGCATCCTAAGCTCTCTTTACTTTTTCTTTTCTTTTTATTGTCGGCTGCCTTTACTGGAGGTTGTGGTTGCACACACTTACGTCTCTGCCACTTGGTCATGAACTAACCTGGTCGGGCTAATGCTCACGGTGGTATTTTCGAGTCATTTTAGCGAATGTGTTTCCAAGCTGAGACAACAGTTGGTGTCAGTTGGAGAACAATGGGGCAGCTTGGAGTTACATGTCTATTAGGATGCGAAAAAGGAGGTAGTAGGTGTTTAAATATTGGCAATATTCCTAGTCCTCTCGGCGGAGGATACTTGTGTAAACCTTACCTCGGAATATTCCTTAAACTTTCCCTATTTAGTTAAACGTAGGAATGTGTTCATTATTGTACGTCATTTTTGGTTGCATTATTCGGGGTTTGTCGCGGTTAGGTACCATAATCAAACGCCTTTTTCCCGTCTCTTTGTCCGTTAGATCACCATTTCCATACATTAATCGACATTCCGATGTGACCTGCAGAGAGAGAGGGAAAAAGAAGGGGGCAGGGGCTACATTGATAGACACATTAACGTGCATAAACCCAGAAAGGCTTTTACTTACTGCATACTCGGCCTATCTCCACGGGATGCAGTCCCTGCCAACTGGGCGTTCAAGCCCAGGTGGACCGTTAGTGTGACTCCTCTTATACAGGTAGCATATAAAGTATAGGCTAAATACCAGGATCTTTAGCGGTTGCTTTTGGCTGTACAAAAAAGGAAAAAATACACAACTAAAACTTGGACCCTCCATATCTGCAATATCTCTATATATTATACCTTTTAACCCTTATCTAATCGAGCTGAGTAATTTCATCTGTATTTTAGTTATATCGGAAATAGTGGTCATTTATTTGAAACTTATTAATGTACGCGTGACAACTACATTAGCTTTTTCCAAAAAAATCTTTAATAAGAATGTCGGTGCACAAATACGGGCCTACAACCCCGTGGGCCGGCCACGGAGCAGGTTGGAACTGTAGATGCGGGGATACTTTATTAGTGGAAAACCTAATGGAGTCGGTGGTCGTTAATTTCATAGAAAGTGCGCCAAGTGCAATAAAAATCATATCGAATCTTTTAGTGCGAGCGAGTATCATAAGCATTGAAATTTCGAACTTTCAATAGTCATGATGCGCTAAAACTTACCAACAATTCATTGTCCGAAATGCTCAATCGGTACCCATCTCATGTCAATTCATTGTCTTTCATTTTCCGAACACATAATCAGTACCCATCTCATATCAATTCATTGTCCGAACTGACAGTATACATCCTATATCAATCCATTGTCCGAACATATAATCAGTACACATCCTATATCAATCTATATGGTTTTTAAAAAAAAAAAAACTTCATACATATCCCATGACACCAAGGCTGAGCAATCGGGGTACAATAAGGAGTTGAGAGTTTTATTTGCGTCGGCGCCATTTTGGGTGCAGTCAGGCAGATCCAGGCATAGTCTAAATCTCCACTAACTCGTGGTTGGCCTAGAGCTTCCTTTTGGCAGTCCAAAAAGTTCAGTTAAAGGGCAAAAGAAAGGATCGGTGGTCTGAACCATCAGTCAAAAGGGGGAGGGAGGCAGCACTTTTCCTACCGGGTCATACTGGGGTTTTCGCCGGAACTGTTCCGAACTGCAGTCTGCAGGATCTTAGTCATTCAAACTGAGGCTGGCGACAGCATGGGAGCGCCGACGTCCTGCGGCTACATCTCCATCGTTCCCTGGGCAATCATGGCAGTCATTCCCCATCGGGGGTATCTGCGGGAGTCGGGGACTCCCGCGGCTCCTCTAGAATCCTCAAGGTCGAGGAGAACTTTTATGATGGTGGAATCAGCAAGCAACCGGGCCATTCCTTCATGCTGGGCCCGCTCTTGCAAGTTTGACCGCCATTTTGAGAGTTCAGCAGCTACCGGCAATCGCGGGGTCAAATGAGCGGACGGGCTCCAACCTGCCGGGTGAGGCGTTGCAGCATTGCCACAGTGGACGAACCCTTTTGCTGGGTGCGAGGAGCGTTGGGGGTGCAGCTGGGGAACCTCCACCTGGGGAGGTGGGAGAGGCTCGTTCGCGCCGCCTCTCCCTCCCGGTGCACCCCACGGCGTCTCGCTTGACATTTTTTATGGCCGGACCAGGCGATGAGGACGAGGGGGGGGTCGGAGGCATGTGCAAGACATCCCCCCCCCCCCAGTGTTGTCGCAGCCATTATAGAAGAAGTGGCGCCTAGCACGTTTCGGGCCGGGCCTCCGGTTGATGGCGGCCGGACGCTCTTCGCTCTGGCCCCAGGAACGGGTCCCTTGGTTCATCCGGTGGGGCAGACCTTGGCGCGTGGTGCCACCTTCGGGCTATTTGCGCAGTGGCCTCTCCACCCCCAGGCCTCTTAGGGAAGCTGGTCCAGACTGTCTGAGAGAGGGGGGGTCGGGGGCATGGACATTCCCCCCCCTGCAACTCTCCAGGGTTGTCGTAGCCATTATCGCGGCCGGATCCCGTCGGCCCCAGCCTCTCCTCAGGCCCACCTCATGCGATGACCTCCGGCCGACGGCTGGCAGCAGGACCCGCCCTACATGTGTTGCTTCCGCCTGGGCGGAGCCGCAAACCTGTTGCACTTTGGGAGTTTCCAGAATGGGGCGGATGTCTGCTGACTTGTATCTTTTCCACGTTGCCGTTATTTGGGGCGTGGCAGGTGGTGGGACAGATATGTTTGGAGCAGTGAGGGGCGATGAAGCTTCGTTGCCTCGTGGCCGTCGCAATGTCAAGCTTGGCTTCTCTTATCATTTTCAGGTTTCTTATTACGGGCTTATTTCTAACGTTTCTTGTTTCTAGGACAATCATATGTTTCATTGTTAAGTATTGTTATCGTTTCCTTATTCGTTATTTAATAAAAATTCCATTAGTGGCCTACTGATTTCGTTTTCCTATTTCTTTCTTTTCTAGCTTGTTTTGTGTTAAAGTTTCTGTTAACAGGATATAGTGATCACTTCATTATTATTGCATCTGTCCTTTTCACTAGGGTGCTCTCTGGTCGGGCCAGATGACCTACCTCTAGTAAATGGTCCGGGTGGAACTGGTTTATCAATCAATGGGGAGTAGATAGGCATGACAGATTACAACGGGGGACAAAGGTCCGCATTACCTACCCTTCACTACTTGCAAAGACTAGACAGAGCATTTTCTCTATGTTATTTGCAAACAGAGAATACCTCCAAAAAGAACCGATTCCGAACAATCAATGTTCGGACAAACAATCAATCAATGAGGAATGAAATAGGCACGACGGATTACAATGGGGGCAAAAACCTGCGTTACCTACCCTTCACTATCTGCAAAGGGAGAGAGAATATTCCTATTCTTCCCCGTTTGTAGGCAGAGAAGATCCTTGAGAGAACCAACTTCGAGCAATTCAATGCTCGATCAAACAATCAATCAATGGGGAGAAAAAAATAGGTATGACGGATTACAATGGGGACAAAAGTCTGCATTACCTATCTTTCACTATCTGCAAAGGGAGACAGAATATTCCTATTCGTCCCCGTTTGTAGACAGGGAATATCTCAAAAAGCAATAATCGATAAAAACCGATTAACAAACAATCAATGGGGAGAAAAGATAGGCATGACGGATTACAATGGGGACAAAAGTCTGCATTACCTATCCTTCACTATCTGCAAAGGGAGACAGACGCTCCTATCTGTCGCTGTTTGCAGACAGAGAATGTCTCCAAGAGAACCAATACTTCAAGTAGCACCCAAGGCTAAATGAACCAATCAATGAACAATACCAGTATCTAAATACCGTTTCCAATATCAACAATCAATCAATCAATCAGATGGATAAAGCCATCCTACCAATCAGACGTAAAGACGTCCTACTTAACCTTACCCGGACCGGACCATGTGGACAGTTCTTCGCCTTCCTTTTTCCAGCGCCCGATCGTTCTCTTTTCTCCATGTTTTTACCGCAGCAGTCCTGTGGGATTCCAGTCAGGACAATAGGTCACTTGAGAGAGGTCCGTTCAGAATCGGTGAAGTTCATTCAATCGGCAGCCGGACGAGGGCCCTCTCAAGGCAATATTCCTATTCGTCCCCGTTTGTAGACAGGGAATATCTCAAAAAGCAATAATCGATAAAAACCGATTAACAAACAATCAATGGGGAGAAATGATAGGCATGACGGATTACAATGGGGACAAAAGTCTGCATTACCTATCCTTCACTATCTGCAAAGGGAGACAGACGCTCCTATCTGTCGCTGTTTGCAGACAGAGAATGTCTCCAAGAGAACCAATACTTCAAGTAGCACCCAAGGCTAAATGAACCAATCAATGAACAATACCAGTATCTAAATACCGTTTCCAATATCAACAATCAATCAATCAATCAGATGGATAAAGCCATCCTACCAATCAGACGTAAAGACGTCCTACTTAACCTTACCCGGACCGGACCATGTGGACAGTTCTTCGCCTTCCTTTTTCCAGCGCCCGATCGTTCTCTTTTCTCCATGTTTTTACCGCAGCAGTCCTGTGGGATTCCAGTCAGGACAATAGGTCACTTGAGAGAGGTCCGTTCAGAATCGGTGAAGTTCATTCAATCGGCAGCCGGACGAGGGCCCTCTCAAGGCAGGTATACTCCAATTATTTAGATGTTCACCCCATCGTCTGGACCTCTCTTACCGGACCTTATGTCGCTGATGGACCCCGCGTTGGGACGCCAATTGTGGAAAAGTCAGCCCATATCGCACCCGATGCCCAGGCTGCTGGTGCAGGGCGACTCTTAGTTCCCATCTTGAATAATTACCAAATGAAGAGACGGGCGCTGAAGGCAGGAAAACAAGAACAGAGTTTATTTCTCATGAGGAGAGCATGTCATTTCGGACACTCTCATAGTGTCTTCAGGAGGTGCTCTAACAAGTTTCTCTGAGGCTTCGTCTTTTATACACAGGTTTGTGGCACACATGCATCCTTTATTACAATCAAGACATTGTGAAGTACGAAGATATTCCAACACGTGGCTACAGTAGGGGCCCTTATCCTCCATACAATAGGAGGGGGCTGTCACGCAGCTGAGTGTTCTGCTGATTCTTTTGGAATGTGTGCTCCTGATCGAATCTCAGGGGGTGGGGAAGTCATGATCAATAGTAGCTCTTTTCAAGAGAGGCGAGTGCATACAGTAGTGGGCAATAAACTGTATCCTCAGGCTAAGGGATGACCAGCGGTCCATGTAGACAATTAGGTTCAGAGGAAGAGGTCCTCAAAGGAGGGGTATTCATGGAGGAAAAGGAGGTGTTGGTCAGGCACGGGGTGCGATTCTCAGAGACAGAGTCATGCGGGAGGGGAGGGCTCATGACTTGTGCATGTGAGAGCTGGGGCGATCAGGGTGCATGGGGGAAGCTTGCAGGGTCAGGGAAGGGAGCTGGTGATCGAAAACAGAGCGACCACGGTACCTAAAATGGCTGTTGTATATATGCGTGTATGGGTCTATGCTGGCGGGATAACACAGTCTGTGGTCTGCAATGTCCATTCTGCTTACGACAAGAGGTACAGTGAACACAAATGAACGCCGCTTATGTACATACACTTTGCTATTTTCAACAATCCGACCCAGTAGGCCTTATACTATTGTGGTAGGGTCCACCCCCATCCCAAGGTTGGGTGTCTTTTCATACCTGGGGATTTTGATAGATGATAAAATGAAATGGGGGCCCCAACAGATCCCTAAGAAAAATGACCTTACCAGAGAGTCCACAGCCATATTCAACTTTGCTTTGAGATTGGGAAAAAGACCAGTGGGAGCCTTACTAAAGCTTTACAGTGCATAGTGTCTTTCTAAGGCACTATTTTGCTTTGAAATTTGGGTGTACACTAATGCTGACAACCTTCAAATTGTGGAAAATAAGTTCTTTAGACAGCTTTTATCTGTTTCCCAGGGTACCCCCTCTTTCACTATAACATGAGGAGCTTGGTATAACATATATAACTGACCTGATAGCATATCGCTCTGTATCTCTTTGGCTAAAAATCTCTGCCGGTAGGGGCACAACATTAAATAAAGTCATTTAAAAAGACTGCCTGGCGGTCGATCATGCCTCACGTGTGCCGTGGCTCAAGTACATCGAAGAGATCTTAACGAGCATGGGGAGAGGAGAACCCTTTACCAACCCAGACCAGTCAACCAAGAGAGACTTAAACCTTATAAAGGTGGCCTTTTATGCACAGCAGGCCATGGCAAGGGAAGAAAAGTAGCTCATGATGCCCAGTGTACCCCTCTTTGTCATGATAAAAACCACCCAGATGGCAAAGCCGTACCTACTGGGGTTCTACACCCATACAATACATTTCTGTTGATGAGGTTTCGGTTTGACCTTTTTCATCTCCTCCTCACCCATCCCAGGGCTCAGAGTAAGGGCAAAAGTTTACCGTCCTGTGACTGGGATGGTCAACCTCCACAGGATATCATTCATTTTATGATTTTTTGCAGACACTCCTAGAAAGTTCTTCTGAACTCTGATTCTGAAAAAGGCTCATTTTAGGCAAGTGCGCCAAGCTTTTATTTTTATACAAATGCTGTCAGGTAACACTGTCTTTTATGTACTCAACTTTTTAAAATCAGCCATCAGACTTAGGTCTAGTTGTGATTAACCAGCCTGCTCCCTGTATCCCTTTTATGGCATCATGTATTCTGTATGGTCTCGCTCTTCTGTATGTCATATCTTTTGATCTGTGTTTTATTGAAACAACCTTGATTGATTTGTTTTATTGGTATAGTATGAGTAATATTGGAGACATTGAATCTTTGTATTTCCCCTGATACGTTATTTTTTATTACCGGTTCATCCCTGTGAGGATGGTTTTTTAATCAGTCATTATTATTATAATATTATTATTATTTTAACATGTGCTTTTATGGTTTTGATATCTGAAACCGAATAAAGATTATTTTGATTTGATTTGTCATAGATTGAAAGCTGCTGTGACAATAATAGAAGTGACTACAACACTTCGGATACATGTAACCCCAAGTTTAGGCCCCATTTACTACCAAAAATACACATCTTGCTTAGAAGCATAACCCAGACCTCCCCCTGTTTCTTGTTTTTGTTAACACCACTGGTGAAATGATAACTCTTTAAACACATGGATGCGGGTGACGGTTACAGAGTGGAGCGGGTGCTGTCCAGTTTTAAAAGTATATCTTAATTTTAAATTTCTAATCCTGCAGTTTAAACTATGAAGTGAAGATCACCACCTGAATTTATTATACCTATGTACAGGGGGAAGGCATCTGCAAGGTTCCTTCAAACCAGGTCACCAGAAAAGGGGGTGTTGGAGAGTGTGTGGCTTGAGGAAAGTGTCGGACTGTGCTTTTTTGCAGTTTTAGATAGCACACCAAAGGCATCAGGTGGCTTTACATGAGCAGTAGATTACATTACGCAAGGTCAGATTTTTTTAGACATAGGGAGACTAAGTGATTTTTCTAGAATCACACGATGTTGAGCAGACACCGGAACTTGATCCTAGTTGCCTAAATCTAAAGATTTCTCCACTGTACATATTACCTATATAGGTAACTTTGTATGCCTGAGATATTTGTGTAGTGCAAACTTAACCAAGACGCAGTGGATTGCTCTACAGGGTGAAAGTCAAAGGAAGATTCAATTTTAATGATTTAAGTGTGAGCTGGCTTACGAGAGTGGAGGCAGACTGTTGCTTTGTCATGATATAGTGTTTTTTTTAAAGAGGTATGTCTTCAGCTCTTTCATAAATTAGAGCAGGGTTGAGTCAGTCCTCTCAGAAACAGGGATGTGTTCCAGATCCTGGTTGCATAAATGGAGAAGGCTTTTTCCTTGTTTTTTTCTTTTTTGCACCTCTTAGTGTGCAGGCTTACATTGTCCTGGTTGCAAGTGTAATAAAAGTAACTTGATGTGTTAACATGTCAGTCTGATGGGTGGGGTTGCCTGTTGTGGTTTCTTTATCGAAAATACAATTATTTTTTAAGATGTTGTGGGCTGGCAAGGGGAGTCAAAGGACTTCCATTAGAGTTCCATCTGAAGACAATTCTGCTACTTAGCACAGCCCTTCAGTTTGTAACAACTAATATTAAACAAACCTTTACCAGCAGAGAAAGGAAGACTATCTAACTTTGGCCCTGATTCCGAGTTGCACAGTACTTACTGGTGTGTTAGTAAATCTGTATGCAAATTTACCATTACCATGTAGTAAATCAACACAAGCACTGTAAAATGCATGGATCAGAAATTACCATGCAAGACAGGAGTTACTGGTATAAACCATATAGAAGTCCCACTCGCTGTGGGGTGACAGGAGGGTTGCACAGAGTAGGGGAGAGAAAAGAAATGTAAGTCCTGATAGGTAGCACCAGAACAAAACGTGCGAGGAGACTTTGTTGCTGCTGCAGCCAAAACCTCAACCATATTTATTCCTGGCAGAATTACCGTCTTGTAAAATAGAGTCTGGAATTCCCACACCTGCAAAAATAAATGTGGGAACACCGCCTGACTTTAAATCAGTCAGAGTGGAATCCATACGGTAATTCTGCTCCACCCGACTCATAATTAGGAAGTATATTAATAAGCTCTTCTACTGTATCAAATAAAACCGATTCACCCAAGGTCGTCAAAGACATAGGGACAGTTCACAAATGAAAGGGCTGATCACCAAATATGACAACATTCTGATAAAGCAAGAGAAAGGCTCCCTTCCATAAAGATAGATTTGAGAAGAGTTAGCAAGCTGTTTGATGACGTGACCCACTCATACTACTTCAACATTCCCCAAATGAAATTATTAAATATATTAATATTGTCCTCTGAACACACATTGCACTTAATTTGCATTACATTAAAAAAAATCATTTCAATTCAGACGTGATTAATTTTCATTATATTTCGATGTCTTCCTCCTTTGCCAATAATGAGCTTCCCTGAGGCTTGCTGACATCCGAGTTGCCAACGTTTGTAAGAAAAGGTGTTGAAGCTTAAGGTGTTACTTTCTCTGTGGTAGATTGTCATTCGGGCAAGACATACATACCCAAATCCCTCAGAGCACTATGACAGCATTTTTTTTAATTAACCTGCATATTCTTTGTTGAAACATTGCTCTTATGAAGTTGTCTGAGGAAAAAATCAGACCAACAAACATAATTTTGAAAATGTGTTTGTCTCAATCTGACCAACATAATACTCAGTCAAACTATATAACTGTTAGTACATTATTGGGAACAGTAAGTAATATCTTTTTAAGTAAACCATGACCTCACTGTTCCTACACATAATAAGAGGCTTCCTACACATAGCAAGAGGTACGCATTTTTCATTTGGGAGTAATTTCTTCTACAAGTGTGAATACTCGTTAAAAAGTACAAAGGCTGCTTTAAATGGACTTTCTTTAGACATCCTATTTTAGAGTAAGCAGCAAGTCATATGGGCACTTCTATATTGTGTCATTTAAATTTTTCTTCTTATGACATTTCATCTGATGGGAAAATGTCCTTAGTAGGTTCTATAAACTCGCATGGCCCGAGTAGCAAGGATTTTTCTATGAGGAGCTGTGTCATACTACTATTGTAGATGCCAGGGCTTTAAGTGGAACGGGTCTCATCGGTGCTGAGCACCGGCAGTTTTTTAAAGGGGGCCTCGAAACGGGTCTCTATCGGGCTCTGTTTTGAGCCCGGACACAGGCGGTCGATATGTTTTCCGGGTTGCAGTGACAGCAGGAAAAAAGTCCCAGGACGCAAAACAGCCCATTAGAGACCCGTTTCGAGACTGCAGGCACATCGATGTGCGCTGCTCACACTGCCCACTTCTCACTAGTGGAGAAGTTACGGCAGGACGTCATGCCAGGCAGGCGCGCAACACCCATTGGGCTCATGGGGCTTCAGCCTCCCCCTTCGTGTGTGTCAGCCCGGGCTGACAAGTCTTCGCGGGCTGGCGAGCATCTTAATTGCAGCCGCACCCGAGTACTTAACAGGTCTTTAGAAGACCATTAATTGTACATGAGGCTTTTGTTGTGTGTTCACCCATTCTTACAGCCACTCTGTCTGTGGCTGGAAGAATTAGCCCCCCCCCGCAATATTTTTCAACCCCCTAAAATTTGGCTCTAGTTGCCCACCTGATGCCAGGTGAGCGTTGTGGGGGAAGGGAAATCCTTTAAAGAGTCATTTTCTTTCTGGGTTTCCCTTCTCTTTTTGAAACACAAGAGCAGCAACATTGTGGTAGGATCACCAGGGCTTTAAGTGGAAGCTTTTTCAATATTATATGTAACAAACCATAGTTGCAACTTATTTATCTTATGCAACTAATAAGAATTGACAAAGCCAATAGTCCTTACTTGTTGCAGGTATGATGTTACTTGTTGTATCACATATCTGGATGCAATGACAGAAACAGCAAAATACAAGTCGAGCGGCACACTATGCTAAACACAGATTTTTTTGCGCGTTTTAAAGCCACGCCCCCAATTACACAGGACATGCCCCTTTGAGAGACCCCCCAGTTTTTTCGTCCCACTTAAGCCCTGGTAGATGCTGAAAACGTCAGCAAACTCTGAACCCTCATCCCGTAACTCAACTTAGCCCTTCAGAGAGCCCACAGTCTCTTCCAACTAACTCAGCATGTCAACAGCATGCTGAATATGTCCCCAACAAGCTGAAGAAGGTGGGGAAGCTGCCATCAGGGAAGAACAGTACAGCTTTTTCAGGATGAAGCTTACACCTCAGCGATTATTTATTCAAAGACTTCAAACATGTCTACGTCAGAACTTGAAGCACCCGGGGCCGCCTGATGGCTGGCGTACTGCCCCTCAAGCTATGCCCTTTCTTTGAGGGGGCTTTTCTTTATTGCCGTATGAGGTGTTTAATGTTCAAACATATAACTCTGAATTTCACCGAGTTAATGCATGAACTTTAACCAAACGCTGAGCAGAGGCTGCCTCTCACTGATCCGGCTTGTTGTGTCTAAAGTTTATGCATTAACCCAGAGCAATTTGGAGAGGCAATTGAATCCATTCCCAACTGGATTTGATTTAAAACACAATCCAAAATGTGGAATAAATTGTTTGGCTTATCTATATTTGGAATAACATAAAAATGGTAAACGCACCTTCACTTGGAAAAGACACTCTGTCTTCAAGAGAATTCAATGCTTTCTCGAATAAAGAATACAAATAATGCTTGTGAAATAGTTTCTAAATCACCACTGTTAAAGGGTCAAACATTCTGCTGCCCCATGCCCAGAACCACTCAATGGAAGTCCATAGGGAATGGCAGACCTTACCATCATGTGGATTTCAAAGCGCTTCCTTCAACAACGTCAGAGTTGTATCATGTTTGCTTGCGAAGTGTGCCAGGCTGTAAAACAATCATCATGTACTAACAAAGCCAATGCATGGAGGGGAGTTAGTCCCTTGGCACAGGCTTTAATTCAACTTTCGAACCCGGGTGCAAATGGCCTACAGCCTCGTGTACTGTTTTGAATAGCCAACATAGCAGCTCCCCCGTACAGACTGTCAGCTATTCAGTAAGAATATTCATACTGATTGGGTTGGTGGTGTGAGAGTGGCCAAGAACCCAGGGCTGTACTGACACACAAGTGGGCAGCAGTTCGGGGGAAAGAGGAAATCGCATGTCATGGGAGTTTTTAAGCCATGCATACTCAAAAAGGCCTTTTCCTAATGAAATATCAGTTGAAAGGACCCTGTGTGACAATAAAGGTGCTGTAAATAAAATGTTATCCTGAGTATAAATTCAGGGGGCTTCATAGAAGCATATTCACGAAGGTACATGTGAATGTGTACATTTATTCAAATCCATCATCATAAGAAAGACATCACAGAAACTCTGGAATATCCCCAAAAACGAGAAAACTATTGGTCAACACCTATATACAGAGTTCCCCTCTGATACTTTATAGAAGAAGCAGTTCTAGTATTGATATGGTGCTCTCAAGGCAACTGGACCCAAAGTAAGCAAATGACTGGCAAAGGATTCAGATACAATATCACACGTGTTCAACGCATACAAGCATAGATTCAATGGGACACACAACACAAATCCTTATGACACTAAAGAAAGAAAGATTACAAAGTTCTCTACTTGCATACCTGAGTATATTGTTTACTTCGTAGTTTGCCGGTATGAGAAAGATACATTGGAATTACGATATCCTCTGTTAAGGAGTGAATATTGGAACACGTAAGTGATACCATTGACAGAGATACAAATTACCCAGTAGAAACATATTTTGACACATTTCCAAGGCATATTGGATCAAAGCACCCACATTTTGGGATTCACAAGACCCTTTGAAACCTGAGCGGAAGAGACAGAGAAGACGCTTTGAGAAAATTAAAATCAAGATATATTACAGAACATCACATTCACCAATACATCAATCTCATTGGTGAGGCATTGACTCACTTGAGTGAGAATGGCAGGCTCTGTAATTAAGACAAAGTTTAAAAATGTATAAGTGGTTTCCCACAACTATAACTACAGCAAATGCATATGTTTATTTGTTACCCACTGGGAAGAGGCGTGTATGATTTGCCATTAGATTCTTGAATGTTACATTTTGCATAGAAAATTAAAACTTTAGCATGTTATATGAAAATGTGTCTAAACCATTAACATGGTTAGCACCCTGAACTAACAATGCAAAACAAACCTACGTGAGTCAGACTGATCATGATTTTGTGGTTCCGGAGTAGCATGCTGCTCACCCTAAAAGTGCTTCGAGCCTTGTCAGGGGTAGTAAGAGCTATATAAATGCAATCACATTTACAATACATGGTGTATGTGTTGCCTGTTACAGAAGAATGGCTTACACTGCAATCAAAGTAGTCTCTTTGCAGTTTGCACATTTTAGCACACCTTCCCTTTAAATGCTTAGAAGCTGGCAAATGGCGCTCACCGTGAATAAGGATTGCATAAGCAGCCGAAACAACGAGTGCTTCTGCATCCTGCTTCACAAATAAAAGAAGCACAGCACCAGACTGCAAGGGCCTCATTTATGAGGCTGTGCGTCACTTTTACGCCACTGGTGCAACACTTTTTGTGACGCACCAGTGGCGTAAAAAATGCACCTTGTTGCGCCATATTTACAAAGTGACGTATCTAGGTAGATGCGTCACTTTGTAAACCCCTGCGCCACATTATACCTGCGCCAGGTATAATGTATGCATGGGGGCGTTTTGATGCAAGAAAGGGTCGTAGAAGTGACGCAGTGAAATCTATGAGATTTCACTGCACCACTTCTAGGACACAAATGCGTCAATTTCTTACGCCTGCCTCACAGCAGGCGTAAGACTGATGAAAGCCCTTTCACATGGGGCTTGCCCCATGTGAAAGGATACATTGCTGGAGTTGCGTCACTTTTGTGACACACTCCAGCAATGCGTCACTTTTGCGCCATACAGATACGTAGAAATACTGACGTATCTGTAACTCCTTGCGCAATGATGCGTCATTCTGTAAAAATGACGCATCATTGGTGTAGCAAGGAGGGCGCAGTGAAATGTGACGCATCACTGTTTTCACGCAGCGATGCGTCACTTTTCATAAATGAGGCCCCAAGTATCTGCGTTTTTTTCTGCAGAGTCAGCAGCATAGTGACTCTTCCGATGTAGTGATTTCATGTGATGGGGGAGGTAGTAAAGGCCATGCAGTGAATTTCAATGAAATGGGAGTGGAAGTAGCTACATACAAGTCTCATGGGTACACACATGGGTAGAACTTAATCCTCTTGGACTCTCACAGTTTTAAAAAAAATTGATAAAACAACAGTGAAGGCATCTGTGAGGTTCCTTCAATCAGGTCACCAGAAAAGTGGGGAGGGGGTCACTGTGTTTTTTTGCGTTTTATATAGCACACCCTTGGCCCATAGGCATCAGAGAGCTTTACACGATAACCAGATTACATTACACAAGGTCAGAATTGTTTAGACATAGGAAGATTAGTGATTTTCAGAGAATCGCAGGATGTTGAACAGACACCAAGACTCAAGCCTAATTGAACAATTCCAGAGTTTTCTCCAATGTACATATTATGCATATAGGTATCTATGTATGCATGAGGTATTTGTGTAGTGCAAACTTAACCAAGAGACAGTGGAGGGCTTCATAGGGCTTTATGGGTTGCTAGCACATTTTTCTTCACCATTTTGTTTATTGGTCTCTGAATGTGGCATACCCTTCTGTTATGTAGGGCCTGACCCAACAGTCATGGATTATCACGCCCTCTTAGTTGCAATTTCCATAAATGATAATGTTCAGATCTTGTGATTCCGGACTGATATCTTCCCAAACATTAAAGATTCTATACATATCCAAGACCTCCTGAGAGGCATTGCTGCCTTAAGGTTCTCCGAGTTCACCGAGGCATAAAAGTCTCACTACAGTTTCCTAGGACTGCACAGTAGAGTGGAAAGGTCTGATACATCTGTCTGGCCTTAACACAATGGCAGATCTATGTTTAGATCTAAGTATATGTTTGAACAAATTCCTAGAGATGTCTTGTAAAGGTGTACTGCACTGTCTATAAACACACCACTTGGGCCGAGTGCAGGTCTCCAGCATGCCTTCTGTTCTGGCTCTGGGGTCAGAGCTGTAAGCAATCACAGGTCCTTTCAGCAGTCAGGCTCCTAGATTTAAATCCATATCCTTAGAATGATACTGGTGGATCACAAATATCATTCAGCATTTCTCTATCTGTTGCTTTTGCAGTTCCATGGACCTTGCATTTTCAGAAGCTCCGAAGCCCTGTTTTGTGAAATACATTTGGAAAACTGTACATGTATAGATTCCCTTGTGTGGATGTTCAATGAGGGTGCATGGCTCCAATTTGCGGTTTTATAAGAAAACTCCCACCCCATACCTATAATTGAAAATGTTTTGCCTGCACTGACAGTTTACCCAGATACAGAAGTGCCTTTATATTATTTCAAAACAAACCTACTCCTCCGTCAGAGAATGTGTGTAGTGCTTATTCAGCACCAGTAGATATACACAAATGTATCAAGAAAGCCAAATGTAAAATTCTGAGGGGCAGATGCATCAATATTGCTTTTTGCGATTCCTTAATTGCGAAAAATAAGGAATCGCAATTAAGGAATTGCAAACTACAATGCATCAAGAAATCGCTTAAAAAATAGCGATTTCTTAAAATTCCTTAATTGCGAATCTCTAATTGAGAATCGCAATTAAGGAATACCTCCCCATTCATTCCTATGGGCCTAGAGGCCCATAGGAATGAATGGGAAGACATTCTCAATTTGCGATTCTCCATTAGAGAATCGCAAATTGAGAATGCAATTTTAAGGGTGCAGGGGTGTCCAAAGGACACCCTGTTGCACCCCTGAAATATGCCTATAAGTACATCATGCACACACACATGTCCCAAGGGCATGTGTGTGTGCAAAATGGAACCTTGAAAAATGCACTTTAGTGCATTTTTCAAAGTTTTCGCAAATTACCATGAAGGTCAACTTCATGGTAATTTGCTCCCCTTATTAGCGAAATCGCTATTTTTTTAAGTTTGATGCATTGCATTTAAGGAATCTCAAGTTGAGATTCCTTAAATGCATTAGCAATTTAAGAAATCGCAATTTTGCAATTTCTTAAATTGCGAAAAGTACAAAATTTATGATGCATCCAAAAAGTTGAAATTGCATTCGCAAACGGCCGAATTTTGCGATTCGCACCATTTGCGAATACAATTTACAATGATGCATGTGCCCCATAGGCCACTAAGTTAACTAAGATTGTAGCAGAGTTGAGAATATAATATGCAGGAGACATACAAGAACACAAATGCTCCCACTTACAGCTGCTGCTTCAAAAAGGCCACTCTTTTGTGTTATTCTTTAATATGTATTTTAAACCATCTATATTTTGACAAGTGCTTGAACTGTTCCTCAGCATGTTTGACTTAGAACAATTACTCAACATATTTCATCCTGAGGGTATTGACTTGCATGAGACATATTTGTGTTTCCCAAATCGTAAACCCCCCTCTACTGACAATCCACTACATCCATATTCAGTTACATAGCACATATTACATTGAAGCATACAAATACTTAGAATACCACCACTCAGAATACCAATCCTGGAAATGTGCAATGGTTAGGGCTCTCTTGAAGAAGGCAAGTCTGGATCAATCTAATCTATCCAACTATCACCCAATTTCTCTCCTACCCTGGTTGAGCAAATTATTGGAAAAACATATTAACAACATTTTGGTTAATCATTTAGAATCCAACAATTTGCTGGATATGTCACAAACAGGCTTTCGCCCTCAACATGGAATGGAAACTGCATTCTTGATAGTGACAGAAGAGGCAAGGAAGCTGGTGGATGAGGGAGGAGGGGCTGCCATCATCCTTTTCGACCTCAGTGCTGCGTTTGACACGGTCACTCATACCATCTTGACCCACCGACTCAAGAGTATCGGAGTGTCGGACGCTGCACTGGCATGGTTCTCGTCCTTCCCCAGCGACCGCTGCTTTCAGGTTTTCGAGGAGGATGTGGTGTCCTCTAGACTACCTCTGAGCAGTGGGGTGCCCCTGGGCTCTGCTCTGAGCATGACGCTGTTTAATATCTACATGAGGCCTCTGGCAGGGGTTGTCCATCCATTTGGTATTAAGATCGTCAGCTATGCAGACGACGCCCAGCTAGTGGTGTCTTTACATCACGCTGAGGGATCATCTAGCTCCCTGAGCCCTTGCCTAGAGGCAGTGGCTGGATGGATGGAGCTCTCCTACCTTTGAGTCAATGGAGATAAAACAGAGATCATGCTGTTGGGTAATTCATCACCCACTGCTTATCTCACCCTGTGGCCGCCATGCTTGGGTCCCACACCCCTCCTGAAGCCACAGATAAAGAGTCTTGGTATGTGACTCGACAGCTCCCTTAATTTTGCATACCAGGCAACCACACTTTCAGCAATCTGCTACGGATTGATGAGAATGCTTCGCAAAATTATCCCCCTCCTTCTCTTCCAGGTGAGAAGGATAATGGTTCAAGCACTTCTACTATCTCGCCTGGATTATTGGAATGCCTTATATCTTGAAGCTCCCCAAGCTACAATAAATAAACTGCAAGTGACCCAGAACTGTGCTGCACGGATGCTTCTTCAGATCCCACGATGGCAATCGGCAAGACTGGCATTGAGACAGCTACACTGGCTCCCGATCTCAGCCAGGATACAGTTTGAAGCTATGTGTCTGGCACATAAGGCCATATGGAAAACTGGTCCATCAATCATGCATTCACTAATAACTCCATATCTCCCACATAGAACTTTACGCTCTAGCTCTCTTTATCTGGCCACCGCCATGAAAATAAGGAAGGTGAGATGGGGCGGACGCTCTTTCTCATTCACTGCTGCAAATCTGTGGAATTCCCTTCCCCAGGCCGTGCAGGAAAACAACAATCTTTTGGTCTTCCGTAACCTTTTAAAAACCCATTTGTTTGGAATGCTTGTATAGCTCTGCGGTCTGATCTCACTCAGTTTTTCTTTTCTTCAGCGCTACGAGGCCTCCGAGTATATAGGCGCTATAGAAATACTCTTTCATTCATTCATTCATAAAGTTGCCACAAGAGTAAGTGTAATGGTTACAGTTAGCTGTTTGGCTAGGGGGATGGGCACAACAAGGTTTAGGCTTAAGGCCATATGGTAAATATTAGAGTTAGGGGTAGGCTAAACCTCTATTAGGGTTAGACCATTGGTCTAATTACGATGTCGGTCGGTAGGCCTCTGACCGCTCGTCGGAGGCTTACTGACCGACATGGTAGGTTTACAATCCGACCGCTAAATTATGTCGGCGATGTGCTCAAGCAGCTCGTCGGCCAGTCGGAAGCTGCTCACACTCATTTACTAACAGAAGTCTTTTCAAAACTGTTCATAAGTAATTAAATACAACATACACTCACCAGAGTCCTAAACTTAAAGCTGGAATTTTGGCTTCCATCCTAAATAAATCTTTCCCATCATAAATGTACACAGTCACTAAAAAAACATATTTGAATAAGATGTATCACGCAACAAGGAATACTAAATCATCAAGTTACTACAAAATAGCAGCCACTGACCTGAACTACACTTAAATCTATAAGGTATGCTTATGATGTACTAAGCAACTACGCAAACAATACTACATTGACTTTACATTATGTCAACAAAACACCTACATGTGCCCAAATACCAACACTTGCCATAACCTTGACCGTAACCATAACTATTATACTAACTCTCACACTAGCTCCTGTGTCACCTTGCCATTAACCACAAACCTTAACTTAAGACTAACCCTACTCTTCACTTTAAACCTAAGCTTATCCATAGCGCTCATGTCAAGCATACCCTTACCCCTAACTTTAACCCTTACCCAAGTCCATCACTAATGCATACATTTGTAGTTATCCTAGGTCTTGACATAAGTGGATCACTAAATTGTAATTAGACATTAACCCTAGAGTAAAATGTATATGCAAACAGACATCATAATCCCGATGGCAGAAACGCCGTCTTTAAGGGATAAAGACGGCGTTTCTGCCATCGGGATTATGATGTCTGTTTCTGACAGCTTTCCCATGTTGTCCTTTCTGGCATGGAAAAGCTGTCGGCGCGCGACTTTGGGGGCCTCCCTGGCCCTAAGGTTGAGACCATCGGGGGCACATTCAAGTCCCTGCACCATGTGGCAGGCACCGCATGGTGCTTGTCACATGGTGCAGTGATATGCAAAAACTTTAATTTTACAATGGGAGCTTTTGCTGTGGGAGGTTTCTGACAGCTGCACAAGCTTTTCAGGACCGGAGGTTGGTCGGTTCTGCATCTGCGGCATTGTCGGTCAGAGGGAACTCCGACCAACATCATAATGAGCTCCTTAGTATTTAAATTAGGTTAATGTTTATACTTAGGGTAAAGTATATGGTTTTATTAGTGTTAGACTAAGTATGAGGCTTGCATATACATTTTACTCTAGGGTTAATGTCTAATTACAATTTAGTGATCCACTTATGTCAAGACCTAGGATAACTACAAATGTATGCATTAGTGATGGACTTGGGTAAGGGTTAAAGTTAGGGGTAAGGGTATGCTTGACATGAGCGCTATGGATAAGCTTAGGTTTAAAGTGAAGAGTAGGGTTAGTCTTAAGTTAAGGTTTGTGGTTAATGGCAAGGTGACACAGGAGCTAGTGTGAGAGTTAGTATAATAGTTATGGTTACGGTCAAGGTTATGGCAAGTGTTGGTATTTGGGCACATGTAGGTGTTTTGTTGACATAATGTAAAGTCAATGTAGTATTGTTTGCGTAGTTGCTTAGTACATCATAAGCATACCTTATAGATTTAAGTGTAGTTCAGGTCAGTGGCTGCTATTTTGTAGTAACTTGATGATTTAGTATTCCTTGTTGCGTGATACATCTTATTCAAATATTTTTTTTAGTGACTGTGTACATTTATGATGGGAAAGATTTATTTAGGATGGAAGCCAAAATTCCAGCTTTAAGTTTAGGACTCTGGTGAGTGTATGTTGTATTTAATTACTTATGAACAGTTTTGAAAAGACTTCTGTTAGTAAATGAGTTTCTGGTTTGAAGAGGTATGCACCCTGTCCAAGCAGGAACCACAATCCTAGTCAGGGTAAGTGTAGTGCACACTAAACTTTGACCTGTGCTCACCCTCTAGTAGCTTGGCACAGAACAGACACGCTAAACTAAAGAGGCAATGTGTAAAGTATTTGTGCACACACACACAGTGACACAGGGAAAACACCACAAAAGTACTCCCCACCAGATTAGAAAAATAGCCAATATTTATCTGAGTAAAACAAGACCAAAATGATAATAATGCAATATACACAAGTCAAAATATGAATTTTGCAAGATTAAATGAAAATGCAGTGCTTAGAAATCTTTAGCTTCAACTGGGGTTATGGGGTTGTGCTTGACTGGGGAAAATCCAATAGTTCAGTACAACCACGATGGAACACAGGCCGAATACAGGAGTCATGCAGACAAGCTGACAGTATTGTGGTGTCTATGGTTTGTTGAGGAAAGCCTCCTTTCCTCTCCTCTTGTCTCTAATGCTTAGAATGTTTATAGAGTTCTAGTCTGGAGATTCTGTTTCTTGGCAGTAGCTGATTAACTCCTGCTTATGGCTGACGTGCTTTGTCTATGCTGTGAAGGATCTTCAATAAAGAACCTCTAACCTTCACCAGTCTCTTCCCTGCTTCTCATCGAGAACTGGATGTAACATATGGCGACGAGGATGGGATTTTTCCTTCACTTTCCCAGCATTCGTCGAAGCACTGAGAGGATTTATCATCTATTCAACTGCGCTTGAACTACAATTGACCTCATCATTCAAAGCGCACACCCGCCACATAAGGTCGTATGAAAAATTTAAAAAATTGGACTTTCTCTACCTTTTTGGCGCTAATTGAAAAACGCTGCGCGTTTCAACCATCTGAGCGAGCTACCGCTCGAGCGCACCAGAAATCCAACGTTCCCCTGCTCGAGCGATTCACGGCTCAAGCCTACATCCGAACGCAGCTCTGAGTGTTCCGTCCCTCGTCTTCTCCTCTCAGTCAGCTGTCGTCACAACGGAGTGACGCATTCCACGGTTGTCAATTCCTACGTCCTACGTGCCTCCATCTTGGTAAAGTTCATAAAGTACACGCACCAATCCAAGTGAAGTACGCAACCGACTTCTTTCAATTCTCAAAACAAGTCATCGTTTCTTCATTTCTTCACTTCTACTTTGTCGTTTCACCGCGTTTAACGGTATTTATACTGCACTACTCAGGAATCCTGACAAATTGAGCGTTTTCAGGTTTGGTCATATTTATTTTAAAAATTCGACATTGTACAGCACATCTATTAAAATCCACTCGATGATGTGCACATCTTACAAAATAACATTACAGGAAAATTATTAGAGACTCATTACTTTGTATTATTTACAGGAAAATTATTAGAGACTCATTACTTTGTATTAATTACAGGAAAATTATTAGAGACTCATTACTTTATATTATTTTCACAATTGTTTTATAATAATTTTAGTCTAAACAGTACCTAAAAATGGCACAAAGTATTGTCACTCCTCCGTATTTCCTTACTGAGCCTGGTGTACCTAAGACCAAATGGAAACAATGGTTTAAAGGTTTTGGAAGTTATATTATTGCTTTAGATGGTCAAAAATATGAACCAGACAGAAAATTAGCTTTGTTATACAACAGTCTTGGAGCTGAGGGTCAACGCATTTTTGACCATTTACCTGTTTCTCCCCAACCTCATGAAACTGATTGGGATGTTTTTCAAGAAGCAGTTTCCAGATTAGCTAAATATTTTATTGATGAGACCAGTGTAGTTGTTGAACGTCACAAATTTTATACCAGACACCAATTTGAATTTGAGTCAATCGACACTTTCTTGACTGAACTAAGAGTCTTGATCGCCACGTGCGAATTCGATGGCAATATTGATTCTTACCTCAGAGATCAAATAATTGTAAATTGTTATAACAAGAAAGTCCAAGAGAGATTGTTATGTTGCAGAGATCCATCTCTCAAGGAAACTCTTGAACTTGCTAGAGGAATTGAGAGATCAGTCTCCTCTCAAAGAGTTTTGAACAAAAATAAAAATGAGACTTTGATTGAAAATGTCAATGCTTTAAGCATTAAACCAAAATCTTTCCAATTTAAAAACAAAGACTCCAGGGAGCCTAGGAAAATTTTTGCGTGTTTCAGATGTGGTTCTGCTTCACATCTAGCCAATTCTAAAAGTTGTCCGGCTCTTAGTAAAACTTGTCTCAACTGTAAACGGATTGGCCACTTCACCAGAGTGTGTAACAGAAACCCTATAAAAGTCAATGCTATTGAAAATATTGAGGGTTCTGAACCTGAAAGTATTTGTACAGTTGTTCCCTCCAATAAGATTATACTATACATTGATGCTGAGTTAGATGATGGTGGTCCTATATGTGATGTCACCATTGGTGATAATGTCATTCAAGTAACAGTGGATTCTGGTTCTCCAATTACCTTTGTTACTGATATTTTATATAATTTATATTGGAAATCTTCACAACTGTTTCCTCCTGACATTCACACCATTTCGTTTGGTGGTCATTCTATTGACATGTTAGGATTTTTCAATGACACCATTAAATTTGAAAACAAGTGCATTTCAACTAAAATATATGTAGCTAAAAATGGATACAATATATTGGGTTGGAAAGATCAAGGCAAATTCGGCATGGTTCTCAGACCAGGCACTTCTTGTCCGATCTCTTTAGTAGATGTCAGTACTCCCACCAATCTTGCCTTACATCAACTTCTTGACAAGCATGGTGCTCTTTTCAAGGACAAGCTGGGTCTTGTTCATGACTTTGAGCATCGCATTATCCTCAAAAAAGATGCCATTCCTGTTATCCACAAAGTGAGGAATGTCCCTTTATCTGTTAGATCTCAACTTAAACTACATTTAGAACAGCTTTGTCTTGATAAAGTTATTGAACCAATAAATTCATCAGAATGGATTGCCCCCATTGTTATCGCGAAGAAAAAGGGTAGCAAAGACATAAGATTATGCATAGATTTGAGATCATTAAATAAAAACATATTAATTGATTGTTTTCCCCTTCCCAAGATTCAAGACATGTTAGCTCAACTTGGTGATTCTAAAGTTTTTTCATGTCTGGACTTAAGATCTGCCTATCACCAAGTTGAACTTTGTGAAGATTCCCGTGATTTGACTTCTTTTAATACCCCTTTTGGTCCCTACAGGTTCTTACGCATGCCTTTTGGACTTGCGTCCGCTGCCTCAGTCTTCCAGAAACTTATGTACAAAATGTTTGGTAACTGTAATAACGTATTAGCTTACCAAGATGACATTCTGATTTATTCTAAATGTGATGATGATCATCTAAAAAAGCTTTCTGAAATTTTAAACATTCTTGAAACCAATGGCTTCACTGTAAAAAAAGAAAAATGCAAGTTTATGGTTAACAGCATTGATTACCTTGGTCATCATATTTCCAGTAGTGGCATTTCTCCCAAACAAGATCTAATTAAAGCCATTGTTGATAGTCCAAGTCCGGAGAACAAAGACCAGCTTAGGTCTTTCCTCGGACTTTGTGAGTATTATTCGAGATTTGTGGATTGTTTTGCTTTACAAACAGAACCTTTAAGGAAGATACTCAAGAAAGGTGAAAAGTTCATGTGGGATGATTCTCTCAACAAAACTTTTGTACACTTAAAGAAACTCATTGTACAAGCTCCCTCTCTTCATTCTTTTAGAGATGACATTCAATCAGTGGTCACGGTGGATGCCAGCGGCATCGGTTTAGGAGCTGTTTTGTCTCAACTAATTGATGGCGTGGAACAAACTGTTGGTTTTGCTTCCAGGTCCCTTTCTCCTGCAGAACGCAGATATAGCACCATTGAGAGAGAAGCATTGGCTTGTCTATGGGCTACCAAGCACTTTGAAACTTATCTTTGGGGTCGTAGATTTGTTTTAGTAACGGACCATAAACCTTTGGTTTTCCTGTTGTCAAACAAAGATCACAATAATCTCAGTCCCCGCTTAGTTAGATTACTTGCAAGAATGTATGAATTTAATTTTTCTATTACACACATCCCTGGAGGTAAAAATACCTGTGCTGACTTCCTTTCAAGGTGTCCCCTTAGAGATTCTGAAGGTTTCTTTTCCCTTGGCGAGGATTCTGAATGTGTTGTGGGATTAGTTGATGGTTTGTTGTTTTCTGAGAATGTTATCAGTAAAAATGAGTGGCTAGATTGTGTCAAGTTGGACAAGATCCAAGACATGGTCAAGGAACATATATTCAAAGGCTGGCCCGATGAAAGGAATCTTGATCTTGGTTTGCGGCTGTTTTCGAAAGTCAAAGATGAACTTACCGTAGAAAGTGATTTCTTAATGAGAGGTTCCTTGCTGGTTCCACCTACCAAACTCAAAGTGAAGTTGTTGAATTTAGCTCATCTTGGTCATTTAGGGATCACTGGCACCAAGAAAAGATTAAGACAATACTATTGGTGGCCAAATTTAGATGTGGATGTAGAAAATTTTGTTGGTAGATGTTCTGCTTGTTCTGAAGCTGACAAATCTCTTAAACTAAGGAATACCCCTCTCAATCCTGTTCCTTATCCTCAAGGCCCCTGGGAGAAACTAGGCATTGACTTTATTGGTCCCATGTATAATTTGAAGCCTCAATTAAGATATGCCCTAGTTCTAGTGGATTATTTTTCCAAATGGGTTGAGTGCAAGTTCATGTCCGAGCCTTCCACAGTTGGTGTTATTGATTTTTTGGATGACCTTTTTCATAAGGAAGGGATTCCTAAATTTTTAGTTTCTGACAATGGGGTCCAATTCAAATCGCATGTTACTCAAAAATTTCTATCTAATCTTGACATCAAACATTTGACTGTTGCTCTATACAGCCCTCAAGGGAACGGTATGGTTGAAAGGGTTAACAAAATGTTAAAAGACACCATACAATTGGCTTGCATGCAGAATGTGGAAGTTACAAAAGCAGTCAAAGAAAGATTGTGGAGTTATCATAACACACCTCATTCCACTACTGGTGTCAACCCTTTTGTTTTGCTAAAGAACAGATTTGGATCTTCCAAACTTAGTCCCCTCTGGGTCCTTGACAAAACAAAAGTGGATAGTAAATTGCCCAATGTTGAACAAGTCCGTGATAAGGTTGTTTCAATGCAAAATAAAATGAAAATTAATTATGACGACAAATTCAAAACTAAAATTGTTCCTTTCAAGGTGGGTGACTCTGTAAAAGTCAAAAGACCTTTAAAGAACAGCAGTCAATCTTCTAAGTTTTATCCCGCATCTAAAGTCATCGGAGTTTCCAAGAATGCTGTATTGCTTTCAAATGGAAAGTGGTGGAGCAAAAGAAATATAGTGGTGGTCAATCCTCCCATATTCAAGAATGGCAAGAACTTGAAGGACAGTGATTTTTCAGTCTGCGGTTCTCCGGATTTACAACCCTCCACGTTTTCATCTCAGGGAGACTGTTCCACTTCTGAAGCTGAGACATTAGTACATTCTGAACCTCCTGATGTCACTGATGATGTGTGTGTTGGTGACAAAGAATCTGATTGCTCTGTCTCTGCATCAAAAGTCATGCCTGATTGTTCCGCCTCTGTTCCTAAAGTTATTTCAGCTCAAATGAATCTTCCACCTGTTCCCAGGCGGAGTACTCGCAACACCAGTGCTCCTGCTTATCTCAAAGACTTTTATCGTTAATTTTGTGTTATTTCTCTTTTGTTGTTTTGGGGAGGGGAGATGTGTGGTGTCTATGGTTTGTTGAGGAAAGCCTCCTTTCCTCTCCTCTTGTCTCTAATGCTTAGAATGTTTATAGAGTTCTAGTCTGGACATTCTGTTTCTTGGCAGTAGCTGATTAACTCCTGCTTATGGCTGACGTGCTTTGTCTATGCTGTGAAGGATCTTCAATAAAGAACCTCTAACCTTCACCAGTCTCTTCCCTGCTTCTCATCGAGAACTGGATGTAACAAGTATCTTGGATGCGTCGAAGCACAGGGACTATGTATTGAGCAAAGGAGGGATGTGTCACTGCCAAAACTGATGCATCGTTTCCGAAGTCGGGCAATGTCGTTAATGTGTCGATGTCAAAAAGAATGTGCATCAGGCGGATGCATCAGTGTCTAACTGTTGGGTTGCTTTGAACTCAGGGGCTGGTGTGTCACAGACATTGCCAATGGTAAACAGTTATAATATCGATTCCAAAATATAGAATGGACAAAATATCGAATGGACACAATATAGTGGTTAAAAATATCGAAGTTAAGGTAAGTAATTTCGATTTTCAAAATATAGAAGTCAAAATATAGAAGTATACAATATAGGCATTAAATATATCGATTTTTTAATAATATCAATTTTTTAAAGTGTTTTGTATGTTAGTATATGTGTGAAAAGTGTATATTAATTTTTGTAATGTATGTTTAATGTATTTTAAGTAATGAATTTTATGTTATTTAATTTTTGCGTAATTTAATTCTGTAGCGGGTTGTGGGTTTATAGGGGAATAGGGTGGGAAGTAATTTAATTATATTAAATTGAATATTAATGTTTAGCAATTATTATTAATTTTTAATTCAATTTTGCTTTTTAGTTCTGTAGCGGGTTGTGGGTTTATAGGGGAATAGGGTGGGAAGTAATTTAATTGTAATTAATTAAATATTTGTATTTATTTATTGGTATTCATTTTGAATGTATTGTTATTTTTTAATTGGTAATTAATTTTTATTAATTGGCAATTCATTTTTATTAATTGGTAATTATTTTGTATTAATTAAATATTTGATCATTATGATAATTGTATTAATGTATTTTCTGTAGTGGGATGTGGGTTTATAGGGGAATAGGGTGGGAAGTAATGTAATTGTAATTAATTACATATTAAAAATACTGTTTGTGTATTGATAATTAATTTACTGTTAATTTTTAATTGGTATTAATTTTTATTATTAATTAGTTTTTGTTATTGAAAATTAATTAGTTGTTAAATAATTATGAATAGGTTATTAATTTTTAATAACTAACATGTAGTTGTATTTCTAATTAATTATTACATAATATTAAATTGGTTATTAATTTCAATTAATGTTTTATTGGTATTGATATTTTATTTATGTTTAATAATATATTAAATCATTACTTTCCCTACTGTTAAACTCACTGGAGTGGGAATAGTAATTTTCACCCTCCCGCTATCCAACGCTTTCCCTACTGTTGCACTCTCTGGAGTGGGAATAGTATTTTTTACCCCTACGCTATCCAACGCTTTCCCTACTGTTGCACTCTCTGGAGTGGGAATAGTAATTTTTACCCCTACGCTATCCAAAGCTTCCCCTACTGTTGCACTATCTGGAGTGGGAATAGTAATTTTCACACTCCCGCTATCCAACGCTTTCCCTACTGTTGCACTCTCTGGAGTGGGAATAATATTTTTTACCCCTACGCTATCTAACGCTTTCCCTACTGTTGCACTCTCTGGAGTGGGAATAGTAATTTTTACCCCTACGCTATCCAATGCTTTCCCTACTGTTGTACTCTCTGGAGTGGAAATAGTAATTTTTACCCTTCCAATATCCAACGCTTTCCCAACTTTTGCACTCTCTGGAGTGGGAATAGTAATTTTTACTCCTACGCTATCCTACGCTTTCCCTACTGTTGCACTCACTGGAGTGGGAATAGTAATTTTTACCCTTACGCTATCCAAGGCTTTCCCTACTGTTGCACTCACTGGAGTGGGAATAGTATTTTTTACCCCTACGCTATCCAACGCTTTCCCTACTGTTGCACTCACTGGAGTGGGAATAGTATTTTTTACCCCTACGCTATCCAACGCTTTCCCTACTGTTGCACTCTCTGGAGTGGGATTAGTAATTTTTACCCCTACGTTATCCAACGCTTTCCCTACTGTTGCACTCTCTGGAGTGGGAATAGTATTTTTTACCCCTACGCTATCCAACGCTTTCCCTACTGTTGCACTCACTGGAATGGGAATAGTATTTTTTACCCCTACACTATCCAACACTTTCCCTACTGTTGCACTCACTGGAGTGGTAATATTAAATGTTACCCTCCTGCTATCCTACGGTAAAATATTGTACATTTTTTATTAATAACTTAAATTAATTATATCTTAATTTTAAGGTTATTTGAGTATTTTTAAGTATGTTTCAGTTAATTATATTTATTATTTCATTAATTTTACATTACTTTTAAGACATTTAGAAAAATTTGATATTTTGACTGACTATATTTTTTACAGACTATATTTTGGATTCGATATTTTTGTACTTACCTGTTTGTAGATAGGAATTCGATATTTTGGCATTCTATATTTTGGTGACTATATTTTGGTAAGTCTATATTTTGTCATTCTATATTATGTCAGTGATCCATTGCCAATACGGTGTCCGGGCAGCAGAGGTGATGCAGAGGCAAAGTTGGGGCAGCGTCGTAAGTCACATTATTTGTGTCACAGTCGGTGGGCAGTGTCAACGGATTCAGTGCAGGCTGCTGAGATACGTCAATATCGCCCCAGTTACAATCGACACATCGGTGTTGATGCGTTGGTTTCTTGGGTTGCAGCACCAAACACAAGACCCTGCTCTTTCTGCCCTGGCTCCAGACTCACTACAGGAGGGGTATACAACCCTTTGTGTGGGGACAAGCACAACTCTATTCAGGGGCAAGTGTCAGCTCCTCCCTCTCACTCTAGCTCATGAACTCCCTTCAGTCTTTTGAGTAGCACATCTCAGCTTCCTTTGTGTGTGACTGTCTAGCGGGTATGCACAAAGTCCAGCTGTCACCCAAACCAGGAGTGTATTCCAGAGACAGGCAGAAGGCACAGAATGGTTATAGTAAGAAAAAGCCAACTTTCTAAAAGTGGCATTTACAGACCTGAAATTTTAAAAACGACTTCATTAAAGACATGTTTTTAAATTGTGAATTCAGGGACATTTTCTTATATTTTCCCAATTGAAAGTTGTACTTACAAAATGCTACAAGGGAGCTCCAATGCTAACCTATGGGAAAGATAGACTTTGCAGTAGTGAAAAACAAATGTAATAGTTTCTCTCTACCAGGACATGTAAAACTTAAAAGTACATGTGCTACTTTTTAAACACACTGCACCTTGACCTTGGGGCTGCCTATCGCCTACCTTAGGATTGACTGATGCTTAATAAAAAAGACGATGATGTGCGCCTGACAAGTTGGTTATCTTGTCAGGTCGAAATGGCAGTTTAACACCTGCACCGCGGTGCTGGCATTCTAATGAATGGGCGGGGTTCAGACAACCCTTAGCTGTCCTCCGCACATGCGCACAGTCACGTGGGACGCCGGGGGCCTCCGCAGCATCGAAGGGGTTAAAACTGCACACACAGGTTCTGCAGACAGGCCTGACACATGTTTGAAGGCTACTCATGTGGGTGGCACATTCAGTGCTGAAGGCCCACTGGTAGCATTTGATTTGTAAGCCCTGGGCACATGTAGTGCACTGTACTAGGGCCTTATCAGTAAATCATGCTTATCATGGAGAAACCAAATGCCATTACATTTTAGACACAGAGCACATGCAGTTTAGCACTGGTCAGCAGTGGAAAAGTGCACAGAGACCTAAAGCCAGCAGAAATTAAGTTTAGCACATAGTCAAAAACAGGAGGTCAGAAGGCAAAAAGGCAGGGGAATGTACTCCAAAAGATGCCAGGTCTGACAATTTTCTTTGTGTTCTCAACAATCATAAATAACAAATTTATTTCATGTTGTCCCAGATCCTGTAACAAATTGTCTACAGGTTTTTGTAATAAGAGTTAAGAACAAAGACTGAATTTACAACTGGACGTAGCTTTTGCTCATATGCTACACAGGAGGGGCTAAGAGCTTTCCTGAACAGGACCCTAAGCAGTCCCAGTGCTTGCCACATAGAAGAGTGGACTACGTTATTGTCTTGGTTGGCTCCTACAATTTATGATTCCACCTGGGACTGCTTTGCATTAAGATGTCCAAAGAAATTTTGCAAAGCATTCAGTGTGTCTGCGTGCAAGTAGCACTAGAGTGTGTTGCTTACTCCAATCATTATCAACTAACGGACCTTCAGCAAGGCATGTGCTTGTTCCATGTACTCAGCTCAACTCAACTCAACTCTCCAACTCTCCCAGTCCGAGGAGGAGAAAAGGGGTGTTGTGGTTACCTATTACTTTTGAGTTTGATGAATTATGTAATTTCTGTTTATTTACTTGTATGAAGAAATGAAGTTACAGATTTGATTTCCTCATTTAATGTAGACTTACTGTTAATATTATAGTCAAAGAAGAATTAAGCAAAAGACATACAATTGATGGACAGAATGCAGAACAAATCAAAACATTTACCCCCAGTCAAGAGATCTGGGTTAAATACAGTATTCTTTTTCTCACCATGCCACCCCAGTTTAGACCTGGCCATATGCAAAGCAGTCTTTACCCTGTGCCTCATGGAAACAGTCCAGCCCGAACTGCAAAGCCAGGTCCTCCCTGAACCAGAAACAAGCATCCTGGGACCGGTTTCGGGGGTTTCACCCCTCATCAGCCAGGATAGCTTGAATCGAGTGGCACAGTAAGCCGGGACCCAAGTCTGGGCATACCCGGCGCACTTAGGGCGAGGAAGCAAAAGACACAATTGATGGACGGTTGGATCTCTGTACTGGGAGGAATGTATGACATTGTTCTGCATTCTGTCCCTCAATTGTTCTTTTTGCATTTGTCACCCTGAGTGGTACGGGTATGCCCAGACGTGGATCCCTTGCTCTACATTCCACTGGAGTCAAAGTATCCTGGCTGATGAGGGGTGAAACCCCGAAACCAGCCCTAGGATGCTTGTTTCCAGTCCATGGAGGACCTGGCCTAGCAGTTCGGGCTGGACTGTTCCCATGAGGCACAGGGTCAAGACTGATTTGCATATGGCTGGGTTCAAACTGGAAAGGCGGAAAAAAAACAATGGATTTAGGCCCAGATCTCTGTACTGGGTAAATGTATGACATTGTTCTGTATTCTTTCCGTCAAATGTTCTTTTTGCATTTATCACCCCGATTGGGACGGTTATGCCCAGACATGGGTCCTGTGCTCTCCATGCCACTGGAGTCAAGCTATCCTGGCTGATGAAGGGTGAAATCCTGAAACTGGTCCTAGGATGCTTGTTGCCAGTCCAGGGAGGACCTGGCCTGGCAGTTCGGGCTGGTCTGTTCCCATGAGGCACAGGGTCAAGACTGATTTGCATATGGCTGGATTCAAACTGGAATGGCATGGTGGGCAAAAAAACAATGGATTTAGACCAAGATTTCTGTACTGGGGTGAATGTATGACATTGTTCTGCATTCTGTCTATAAATTGTTCTTTTCGCATTTGTCACCCCGAGAGGGACCAGTATGCCCAGACGTGGGTCCGGTGCTCTCCATGCCACTGGAATCAAGCTATCCTGACTGATGAGGGGTGAAACCCTGAAACCAGTCCTAGGATGCCTGTTTCCAGTCCAGGGAGGACCTGGCCTGGCAGTTCGGGCTGGACTGTTCCCATGAGGCACAGGGTCAAGACTGATTTGCATATGGCTGGGTTCAAACTGGAATGGCATGGTGAGCAAAAAAACAATGGACTTAGGCCCAGATCTCTGTGCTGGGGTGAATGTATGACATTGTTCGGCATTCTGTCCATCAATTGTTCTTTTCGCATGTAAGAATTAAGGGCTTGATTATGAGTCTGGCAGTCCACAGACTGCCAGACTCATGGGGGCGGGTGGTGGCGGCTCCCTACCGCCCTATTACAATTAGGGCAGCCGGACTGCCATTGCCCCACCACAGCCACCAGAGAACCGCTGTTCCCATTGCGGTGTTGCGGCGGTCTGGAGGCAGCAATATTCTTGGCGGTACTGCTGCGGCCACACCAAGCATATTACAAGTTTCCTCTCTGCCACGGATTTCTTGGCAGTTCATTCCTCCATGAAAACCGTGGAGGAGAGAAAATAAAGGGGTGCCTCTGTGTTCTAGGGTGCATGCAGGGGGACACAACATGTGCCCCCTTGTGTGCATGCACCCCAGGTCCTGTATGGCATGGACTTTATAGTCCATGTCGTGCAGGGAACTGTTTTTGGCATTCCCATTGCGGTGCCAATTTTCAGGGCACCTCTGTGGGAACATTAAAGAAAGCCCACCAGACACGAGAATCACTCGTAATCTGGCAGGTGGCCTAGTACATTGGTGGGGCGGGCCCTGAGCCGCAGTTACAGACTCATAATCAGGCCCTAAGTATGCTTTACTTTTACTTTTATAGCATGATTGATTGTTGCTCTCATTTGCTGTGGAATGTCACTTAAACGCTCATTCCTGATGCCTTCCTTGTAGTGAATCAGCCACTTTAGTGGTCTGATGCTCTGTGATGACCCTCGATCACCACCATTGTGTACTGACTTTAGTGTGCTATGTTACCTTAGCCTTAATGTAGGATGGTCTTGCATATGCCTGTTTCTCTTCTGTTCTATACTCTTGCTGTTTTTCAGTAGAATAATCTTGCCAAAGAATAGAAGGTATGGGATATCGAGGTGCAGTGTTGTTGGTGATGGTGCACACATGTTCTCCATAGTGGATACTGAGGGATTAAGTGCATAGTGTTATTTGAGTTAGGTGAATTATGACTTTAACCTATTGGCTTTGACGTGGTCTAATATCATTCTGTTTTCCAAGTAGTAGAGGCCTATGCTTGAGCAACTCCATATTCTAAACGGCAGCCATCGTCTGAGTCTCTTAAGGTGAGAGGTTATATTTTAGATTCCATGTGTTGTTCCCCAGTAGTGAACCAGAGAGGACCGATTCTTATCAGAAGAATGTGCTCTCTCGATGCCGGAGTCATAGCAAAACGCTTGGCCAGCTGCTTGTTGTGCTCTCTTGGTACGAGGTGGCACAGGAATCCAATGAGAACTGTAGGCGGATTTAGCTAGAAACTTCGATGGAGAGCTGCCTTCTATATTAGAGAAAGGGGGTCCGAGAGAGGGTGAGATGCTGGACTGGTGGTTTTGGCGGTCTGATGATACATCACGATGCAGACGTGCAGTCATGTTTGTGGAACAGAGAGTCCCGACCCAACCAGAGAGGGAAAGAGAGACGGACCATTCTTCAGATGACAAGATGCCTAAGATTATGGTGAGGTGTTCCAGGTGTACTTATTGTATCTAACTATGTCTTTTATTTTCAGGCTCTATGTATATGTATGTGTTGATGATTGCTGCTAATGTTTGCTGTGATGTTTAGTTATTTCTTTCTTTTGTCATCCTATTATCATGTAATAAAGAACCCTTGAAGCATACATTTTGTCTTTATTCCTTGTGAAGGAAGGTCAGGCCCCTTTTTTACCAAGTACTTACAGAGGGATGGGCGATTCCCCTCTAATGGATAATTGTTGATACAGAAGGGGAATTGTCTCCTAGCAGGGATGTCTAAATTCTAATTATTCGATCCAATACATTGCTAGGAGGAGCATTCGCTGTGTACCCTCTCAGATGGGGAGGTGTTGTGATTTGCTGCGTACCCTCTCGGATGGGGAGGTGTTGTGACTTGTTGTTATTTGCGAGCTCCTCTGCAATGGTCTTACATGTTGTCAGTGTTTATTCCTTTCTTGGGTAAGTATTGTGAAATGTGGTGTCTTTCTGGATCCTGAGAAAGGATGTGGTAAGTAATGGCCTGGTGACTAACAGAAACACCAAAACATACAGAAAAGTGGGTCATTACACTTCTTGCATATGAGTCTATCTTTGATCAAACCTAGGTAAGCGCATTGTACTACTATTTCCTACAGATGAAAGTCGATTGTGTAAAAGACCCAGGCGAGCAACGCCCATTAGGCTGAAAGGGCTAAGACTCCTTGTCGTCTGCTCTAGCCCGTGCTGTGGAGTGCACAGGCAGTTCATGAACTATCATGGGTTGGAGCAGAGCAGAGGCTGAGAACTCAGACTCTGCCTCATCGAAAGTACTTCACAGGTCTTCAACAGACCATCTTCAGCAGACTATTTAATGCTCTATGGGTCTTTTTGTATTTTAATTGCTACTAGCCCCCCTGCTGCCCCCGCTCTTGTTATGGATTGTTGCTGCCAGAGTGGGAGAAAGGATTTCATTTACAATACATATGTTGCCATGTAGCACATAAATATATTGGGGCTCATTTAGGAGCCCCTGCGTCACTTTTGCACCACGGGTGTGTCACTTTTTGTGACGCACCAGTGGCGTTAAAAATGCGCAATGTTGCCATCTAGGTAGATGCGTCACTTTCTAAACCCCTGCTCTACATCATACCTGTGCCAGGTATAATGTGTGAAGGGTGGGCGTACCCCCGCAAGAAAGGGTCGTAGGAGTGGCGCAGCGAAATCTATGAGATTTTGCCGCGACACTTCTAGGACGCTAATGTGTCAAAACCTTACGCCTGCCTCATGGCAGGCGGAAGGGTGACGCAGACCCTTTCACATTGGGCTTGCCCCATGTGAATGGAACATTGCTGGAGTTGCGTCACTTTTGTTACACACTCCAGCAATGCGTCACTTTTGCGCCATACAGATGTCAGAAATACTGACGTATCTGTAACTCCTTGCGACATGATGCGTCATATAGTAAATATGACGCATCAATCATATTGCAAGACAGCAGAATATAGCGCAAGTGGCAACGGGTCTGGGACTCCTGCGAGCGGACCATGCAAAATTAAAAGACAGGGTGGAGAATGTGGAAAAGACAATACAGGAAGTGGCGCCGGCGCAGACCGCGCTAAAAGCGACTGTGGATAATGTGCTGGAGCGCATTGTAGTGCTGGAGGAATGGACCGAGGATGCCGAAAGTAGGAATAGAAGGACCAATAGACGCGTAGTGGGCCTGCCGGAAAAAGCGGAAGGGTCAGATATGGTGCGCTATCTAGAGAATTGGCTGAAAGTAGCGGTCGCTACTGAGGGTTTGTCAACTTACTACACCCTGGAAAGAGCGCATAGGGTTCCGGCGAAACCGCCAAAACAGGGACGACCCCCCCGTCTGGTGATAGCACGGTTGCTGC
The DNA here is from genome assembly GCF_964261635.1 of Lissotriton helveticus. NCBI lineage: Eukaryota > Metazoa > Chordata > Amphibia > Caudata > Salamandridae > Lissotriton > Lissotriton helveticus. Next base: position 1,280,640,141 of record NC_136069.1, read on the forward strand.
ACTTCAGGGACAGGGACTTGCTGCTCCAAAGGGCCCGTACTGATGGCCCCTTTTATGTAGGCAATAGCAAAGTGACCTTGTTCCCGGACTATACCTATGAGATCCAACGCCGAAGAGCGTCCTTCCTGTCGATCAAGAAGGAACTACGGGCGGAGGGTTTGCAGTACTCGTTGTTGTTCCCGGCTAAATTGAGGATAGTGCTAGATGGGAGGACTCATCTTTTTGAAACCCCTGAGGAAGCATGGGACTGGCTAGAGTCTTACTAAGCGGGGAAAGATGGTCCAAATCATTGCGCGGCCAGCGCAGAGGGAGGTCACCAACTTCGCAAGTCGCAGAGGATATGGCGCAGGCGGTGCGAAGTGCAGAAACTGACGATGTCACAAACGGAAATGGAAAGGCAGGAGGTCCTGAAAACAGTAACGAATATCTCCAGCGAATTGTTTCGGAACTCGCAGAAAGAAACGGATGCTGAGAAGGAAGTTGAGCACTCGGACTCACAATCATCAGGAGCTGCAAGTGTAAATGCACCGAAGGTCACCTCAGGAACGGCAAATGAGCTGTTGGATGAGTAGAACAAGATACTGATTGAGTGCCTTGGGGATGCAGGGAACGTGGGATGCGGGCAAGAAGGTGATGTAAACTTATTGATGACTCTATTCATCAACTGGCTCAGTGGACGTTAACACCAGAGACAGTACAGGCACACCGGGGCTAGGCGGAAGACTCAGTGGAAGGCTGGCATAAAGTCTGGAGGGGGAGGTGGGGAAAGAGACTGTCATTTTTCTGGAGGGGGGTTACAGCTGGGTTGGAATCGGAAAAGCAAAGGGCCACCGGTCGGATCTAAGCACCCTCCGTTGCCCTTAAGGCAGGCCATCAGTGGTGACTGGTGGGCTAAGTGACGACTTTGCCATCACAAAAGTTTGGATGGGGGCTAGCAATGTTGTTCTAGGTCCTGTTCTTGGGAGGGGGAGGGGTCCGGGGAGTTGGGATAAAGGATAAATGGGGGGATCACCGGTGTGTCAGGTATAAGGAGTGAGGTAATGCGGGCGATACTGAACTGCAATGGGGACAATACCTGATTTAAGATGTCTTACCTGGAACGTGAGGGGTTTGCACACGATGACGAGAAGGCATAAGATACATGCATATCTGGTTAGGAGGGGAGTACACATAGCGCTGCTCCAAGAAACACACCTGTCAAAAAAGGAGGGGGTAGCTCTGCAACGTAGATGGGGGGGGCAGGTATTCAGTACGGCATATTCAACGTTTGCTAGAGGAGTTCTGATATGGATAAGGGCGGGGGTGCCATTTCAGGTCACAAAACAGACTATTGACCCTGAGGGCAGATTTGTGGCTGTGGAGGGGAGATTGCGAGGGAAGGATCTGGCGCTGTGTAGTATTTACGCCCCCAACACAGACCAGGGGAACTTTTTTGACAACCTATCCAGCTCATTAGCGCATTATTTCGCAGGGCCAGTGATAATGGGGGGCAACTTTAATTCCATTGTAGATGTATCCTTTGATAGGTCACACCCACCCTTACTGGACTCCCCAGTGCGTAGAACTGCCAAGGGACGTTTGAATTGGCAGACTAAATGGGGTTTGATAGATGTATGGTGCACACAGCACCCACAGGACAAAGAATACTCCTACTTTTCAGCAGTGCATGAGCTACATGTTAGATTGGATGCAGTCTTGTGTTCACCACAGATAGCTCCCTCAGTAGCACACACAGAATATCTCACATGGACGTTATCGGATCATAACCCACTGTTATTTGATTTGCGTTGGATGACGATGCGGTCGGCTACACCGACGTGGAGGCTACGGCCGGACACGTTGGAGGATCCGGCCTTTCACAGCGCTTTAGGAGAGGGTATCACACATTATTTTTCTGAGAACGCGAACACAGCCACCACGAGGGCGATGGAGTGGGACACATTTAAGGTAGTGATACGAGGGATCTGCATCAGTAAACACATGGGGGTTAGGCAGATTTTGTTACAGGATGTAGGAAAGGCTGAGAGAAAGCTGAAGACAGCTGAGTTGGCTCGACCTGGTCATCCAGAGAGACAGGAGGAGCTGGTAGCAGCTAAGGAAGCAGTAGCAGAGGAGGTGGAAAGACTGAGAAGCTATGACTACAAGGCCTAAATTGCACGATCATACATTGAGGGAGATAAGGCAGGATCATTATTGGCGTGGATAGCTAACCGGGCAGCACGGGACTCTCCGATCTTGGCCTTAACGGATCGAGTAGGTGATACAGTCTTTACGCAGCGGGAAATTTTGGTCAGGTTCTAGCTTATTATGAAAAGCTATATGAAAGTAATCTGATAGCGACGGACTCAGAGATAGACACCTTTTTGGAGACGGCTCCCTTGCCGCAGATAGAAGTGGAGCAAGCGGGATGTTTGGGTCAAGCAATCACGTTAGAAGAGGTCCAATGTGCCATTAAGCACATGGCTCGTCATAAGACACCAGGTACGGATGGACTACTGATAGAATTTAATTTACAGTTTATTGACCTTTTGGCCCCCGTCTGCTGGAGGTTTATAACGAAGCGAGGGAACTGGGTCATCTCCCTAGTACTATGAGAGAAGCACTTATTACCCCGCTATTGAAACCGGGGAAGGATAGCACAGATATTGCGGCTTATAGACCATTGTCCATGCTAACTACAGATTATAAGGTTTTGAGCAGGATATTGGCGACCCGCTTGTTGCAGCACATGACGGATCTGGTCCATGATGACCAGGCAGGGTTTATACCGACCAGGAATGCAGCCAATAATATACGGAAGCTGATAAGGATTATGGTAGAGGTGGACCAAGAGGCTGTGAATTCAATGGTGCTGTCGGTCGATATAGAAAAAGCCTTTGACAGCTTAGAATGGAGATACCTGAATGCGACTTTGGGACGCTTTGGGTTAGGAGAAGACTTACTGTCCTGGACGAAGGTGTTATACAAGGATGCAAAGGCTAGCGTGAAAGTAGGTGGGCTCATATCACATCAATATGAAGTTGCGAGGGGCACGAGGCAGGGATGTTCGCTTTCCCCGTTGTTGTTTGCCCTGGCCGCGGAACCCCTGGTGAAGGACTGGACTATTTAAGGCCCAGCGGTGCCAGGGGACAACACCTGAAACCTTCGTGGGTTACCTGTTCTGGCGCACAAGTGACAGAGACACGGGAGACTTCCTTCGGCGTCAAAGTTCAGCGTTTATTACTGCAGGGATACAGAAATCGCAAGAAGTACAACAACGTGTAGGTTCTGAGAGTCTGCTTCAAATTGCAAATGTGGATCGCTCCTTTTATACACATTTTCGTCATTGCACGACACACGAACAAAAGGTTACAACTCAGTTCCCACAGTAAACTTAAAAAGGACTTCTTGAAACCCGGAACATAATTACAGTAACATTGCCGGTTCCCAACTGTAAAAGCACATCTTCTCACCATTAGGCACATTCCACTCTAGTTGTAAACGAACGAAAGAAAGAGATAGGAACAGCTGCAAGGAAGACAAACAACAATAAAGAAAAGAGTGTGAGGGTAATATCGGAAACATGATCACAGGATCAAAGGATTCGATCCTAGCACATGCACAGCTAAAACAATAGACCGGCACGGCAAGATTACCCTCAAGCGGAGCCATCTGCCTTTGCAGTGTCATCCCCCTCGTCATAAAAGATGCACAAAGGGAATATGCGTCTTCCGCAAGGCTTGGGAACTAAAGGGTCATGAGGCGGACAGTTGCCTGCTCACTGACTACGTGAGGGCAAGAAACAAAATGGATGCCGTATCTAAAATGGAACCCGAGGGTTCAGATGAAGAAACCCGTAAATAAGGCGAACCCTTCCAAGTAGTGTAGCGAAAACTCGTACACTTACTAAACTCGTCATTTACGGTTCTTAGATACCAAACTTGCCCATATTCGGTCATGCCCAAAACATGATAACGATTCTTACGGAACCTCAGACGCTCCTTTTGCCCTCATGTAGGCAAGCACTAGTCGAAATCAGAATCGATTTCAATATTCATCAGATCATTCAGGTGTTGCTGGAACATTATCCTATCCATCAATGCCTCCTTGCTACCAGATGGCCTTCTTATACACGTAGTAGCACAAAGGCCACATAAGGCAGGACCACACTGTACGCAAAGACAACACGTGAACAGAAACGTCACAACAATCCCTATAATCATCAGAATCTTCCAACCCCAAGTCGACATCAGGCCCCAAAACCATCCTAGAAGCGTCCAATCTCCCTCGTCCACGTGTATGGACTCCGAGATTTTATGCAACTTTGAGATGGCTTGATAGACAGTTGGAGCATTATCAGGTATAAAAATGCAGCAACTCGAATGGATGACCTTACACACACCACCTCTATCTGCTAGTATAACGTCTAGAACCATACGGTTCTGTAGCGTCATAAGTCTATCCGTTTGCAGCTCTGCTGTCAGGTTACCAAGGGCGCTTGCAGTGATATTAGCAGTCGATTCAACCACACGAGTCAGCTGTCTCAAGTTCCTACTATTAACCATAGGACCCCAAAACGGTAGGAAACCCTTAAAGAAGTCTCCTGCCTCTTGACCAGCAGTATCCTCTCTACTAATAACGCCTCTCACAACTCTAGTCTTGTGATAATCTGAGGCAACGGTGAAAGTCGGTGGTAGAAGATTCGCGATATAACAGGTGCCTGAGAAATCACGAGGCAACCATGTATAAGCACGATCATAACACACAAAATAAGTACCCTTGACAGTCAAAAAGACAGGGGAAGAGAGCATCGGTAAGACATACATCTCAGTACAAGCACTCTTCCCAAACTGAGCTCTCAGATTTTGACCAAGACCTTTCAGACAGAAGTGACCAAGGTGAGGTACGATCCAAATCGGAGACGAGCTCTTAAGCTGCCTGTCACCCACTGATATACTATACTCAGTCTCACTCTGATCCTTATATGCTCGCACCTCCTCCTCTGGGATAAGCGATGCATCAAAAATGTCTCTATCTAAATCAGCAATGGCTATCGCCAAAGACTTGTGATATGGGCCAGGACCAAGGTTTACTGAGCGTGGTTCCCGATGGGGGTAGGCATCTAGTGCACTGCGGAACATAGTTTGGAATGCTCGAGCTGACCCTTGGGAACTATAAGGAAGAACCAAATACGGAATTCCCTTGTCCATGGTATGTGGCATTAACCCACACACCCAACAGTTGGTAGTATTCATCACCAACTGATGCTGATGCAAGAGTTGAACAAAGGAATTGTTCATAAATTCCGCACGTCTGACTTGTTCATGTTGAGGCAGAAGATGAAAGGAATGTGGAGAAATAGTGGAGGCAGGATTCAAATAATGTGAAGGAGGAGTAGGCGAAATGGAAGGCAATAATAATTGAATCCCAAAATACGTTCCACCCACCAGCAACATAGAAACAGTTAGGAACAACATAAAAATCTGACACAAAAAACATTTTGTGCGAAACACCTTATGCAATTTAGATCTTTGCGCCAACATTTTCTCTCTTTTCAACAGCATAGTAAATTCCATCCTCTAAAAAAAATCGTCCGTGACGTTCTTGACGCACTTCGTTCTGAGTAGCGATTATCAATTCCCAGGAGTTCCCAGAAATCGACAAAAGAAATCGACCTAGTGTCAAAAACCTGCTAAACAGAAAGAAGTACCCGCACGGCCCTACGGCCAACCCAGATGGTAGGTTTTAAATGAATTGAACATTCAATTTAATATAAGTCTCTTAGCTGCACGAAAAGAAAAGGGTACACACAATATAAAATGTCCACAATATTCAAGGCAAATGTAAAGGGGTAATGCAAAATCGAAAAATAATAAAAGTATTTTTTATTAGTCTTTATTGCGTGGTCGAAGAAAATATCGACATCTCCCGGGTCGAGTCTGCTCTTCAAACAACGGTTCAAATGGCAAGGCAGTGTTCGATTGCTCAGACAATAATTCAGGACTTGAACTCTCCAATGGTGATGACGTAGACAAAGTTTCGGTTGATTCAACAGGGATATCTGATTGAACTACGCCGTTCTCTACAAGCTGAGCATCACTGAATGGTATATAGGACAAAGGGGTTTCCGTTTCAGTCGAGGCGACTCCTTTCTTTATCCACGTATCTGCTGGCAAAGGAAGCAGAACCTTCTTTGTGTGGCTCGCATGTACCCAATGTTTCCTGCCTACCAGCCGAACTGCAGTCCTCGTTGCCAATAACACCTGGTGGGGTCCCACGAACCTTGGCTCGAGATTGCGTTTTCGTCCAAAATTGCGGGTAACGACCCAATCACCAGGTTGTAGCCGATGACCAGGACCCTCTGTTTGTGCTGGTAGAGCCTCAAAGACCTGTTGATGAATCAAACTCAATTTAGCAGTCAGATCATAAAGATAGTCAATCAACTTTGGATATTCAAGTCTGTCAAACTCCTTAGGTCTCGGAACTCCCCAAATGTTCGCAGGACGGCCAAACACAATCTCATATGGGCTAAGCCCTACTCGAGAGTGTACAGTTGCTCTGGTCGATAAGAGAGCTAGGGGCAAAGCATCAGGCCACGATAAACCAGTCGTTGCCTGAATTTTGGCAAGTTTCAGTTTCAGAGTGCCATTGTATCCTTCCACCAAACCTGCTGACTGAGGATGATTAGCACTGTGGAACTTTTGATGGATCCCAAGGCCACTACATACACTCTTCATCACACTTCCCACAAACTCACTTCCGTTATCTGACCATACAATCCGGGGCATGCCGTACCTGGGGAAATATTCTTTGAGCAAAACCTTTGCCGTGGACAGGGCAGTATTATCCTTAAGGGGGTAAGCCTCAATCCATCTGGAGAACGCACACACTACAACCAAAACGTACTTCAAGTTATTGCATCTCTCCATATGGATGAAGTCCAACTGAATAATTTCGAAGGGACATGTAGGAGGAGCAAAGTGACCAGGTGGAGTGGGGGTGCCCTTACCAGGATTATACATCAAACATACCATGCAATTCTTTACCACTCTCTCTGCACACTTAGTAATCCCATCATTCTTCCATACAGGAGACAACAACTTACATATACCTTTCGCGCTAATGTGTGATGTGCCATGAGCCATAGTAACAACAGCAAGCACATATGCGTCCGGCAGCATCCATCTCTGTTTCTTTGACAAATCAACCCAACATCTATTCTCGTCTAACTTTCCCGTGCTTTCTTTCCACTGAGTCTTTTCCGTCTCAGTAGCCTCATTCTGTATCTCCTTCACACTCTCAACTGTGTCCTCACACATACCAGTCTCCGTCGGCCATCTTACTGAACTTGTAACATACATTCGGTTTGTCAAATCTCTGGCCGTCTCCATAGCAATCTCATCCGCAAACGTATTACCGCGGCCAACATCATCTGTCACTTTCCGATGCGCACTACATTTGATTATTGCCACCTGTTTAGGCAATGTAAGTGCTTCCAAAAGATCATTCACAAGCTGTCCATGCTGGATCTTCGTGCCATGTGACGTAAAGAACCCTCTTTCTCTCCACAATCGACCAAAACTATGCGCTACACCAAATGCATACTGACTATCGGTAAACACATTCACCCGCTTGCCTCTAGACAACACGCACGCTCTTGTTAATGCTGTTAATTCAGCCGCCTGGGCCGAATTCTGACTCAATCTCGCAGTTTCCACAACCGTACTCAACGTCACCACAGCATACGCAGTCGTCACTTCACCATTCGGCAACTTAAAGCATGAACCATCAACATACAAAGTACCATCGGGATCTACCAATGGAGTGTTTTTCAGGTCAATACGACCTTTCGTCTCTTCTTCAGTTCTTAAGTAGCAATCATGTGATGCTACATCACCTGATTCCATGCTGACCGGCAACAATGTTGCTGGGTTCAACACATTACAACGTTTTATTCGTATATGACTTGCCAAAAGTGTCAACTCATAACCCGACAATCTTGCACTTGTCAGGTGTTGAGTTTTTGTTCGATTCAAGAGAGTGTCAACTGCATGCAGAACCATCACCGTGAGCATATTATCCATGACCAGACCTGCGGACTGTCGAATAGACACCGCAGCTGCCGCTGTTGCTCTTAAGCAACTTGACAATGCTCTAGCTACTGGGTCTAAGGTCGAAGAGAAATATGCACATGGACGTTGTTTGTCGCCAAATTGTTGTGTCAGGACACTCAACGCACAACCATCCCTCTCGTGAACGTATAGTGTAAATGGCTTACTGTAATCAGGAGTGCCTAACACAGGAGCCGAACACAACGCATCACGTAATTCAGAAAAACCTTTCTGACACTCTTCAGTCCAAGGCAAAGGAGTCGGAACATCCTTGCACGTGAGAGATAGCAATGGTTTCGCCAATAATGAAAAATTCGGAATCCATTGTCTGCAGTATGATGTAATACCTAGAAAGGCACATACATCTCTCTGAGATTTTGGCACAGTCATTCGGGCAATCGCTGCGATTCTTTCTGGGGTCAACCTTCTCCCTTCTTTTGACAATAAGTGACCTAAGTAGGTTACTTCTTGACAACAATATTGCAGCTTAGAAGGTGACACCTTGTGATGTAAGTCACATAAATGCCGCAACAACGATACTGTAGCAGTTCTACAAATATCCTCGGTATCGGCTGCCACCAACAAGTCGTCAACGTATTGAATCAAAGCCGCACCCGTCGGTAACACAAACGCATCAAGTTGACTCTTAAGGGCTTGACTGTAAATCGATGGACTTTCACAGTAGCCTTGAGGTACGCGTTTAAACCTAAAACTTCGACCTCCTAATGAAAATCCGAATAGATCTCTGCTTTCCTCAGCGATCGGAATACTAAAGAAAGCGTTCTTTAGGTCGATCACCGTGAACCAGGAGGCAGAAGCTGGAATCAGGGTCAACAAGGCCGTGATATCAGGCACCACAGGAAACTGCGGAATCACGATTTTATTCACCTCTCTAAAATCAATTACAAAACGGTACACAGGAGGTTTAGATGGATCTGTTTGTTTCAAAATGGGTAACACAGGACTATTACACACATTTCCCCGAGTTTCTTCAATGACATCCTTTTTGATCAGATCATAAATGATCGCTAGCAGTGCTCGCTCACCATCAAGAGAAATACGATACTGAGGTATACGTGGTAACCGCACGTTTGTTTTCAAGTGAACCACATAAGGTGGGATGTCCAATAGGCCCACATCATTGGGACCCGTGGCCCATAAAGACGCAGGAAGGGAACTCAATTCCGGTGGGAACTTATCGACTGACAAGTACATAGGAGAAATTACTCTCTGACCCAATGTAAGCTCCACTCCCGCAGGAGAGCAGTACAAAGTCGCATATAACCGTTTCAACAAATCCAGGCCCAAAAGATTCTCACCACAACCAGAAGATAAAATCAATGGGGCCTCTAGCTCACGAGGAGCAATCGTAAGGGGCAAAGGGCTAGAGACAGGATTGCTAACAGGGGCGCCGGAGAATCCAATGGAAACATTTGTTAAGCCGGACAAAGGTGCGCCAGGGAGTCTCGAATGCATGATGGAACTTTTTGCTGCACCAGTGTCTAACAGAAAAGGCTCAACTACGCCAGATGTGGCAACTGCGACGTAAGGCCCTCTCTGATCCACCGGAACTGACACTACTCCCTCTCTTTGTCGGTGGCTGTCCTAGCAACGGTCGCCTGCAACAGTCTCATGTCCTACGTAATAATCGTCCACATGGTACTGTGTAGATCTAACAGACCCCGCATTTCGCTGGTCTAAACAATTATTCGCATCTGATGAAGCAAGAGAGCGCTCATTCTGGTTTTGAGGGGTACCTCGACCCCTACCTCGTGATGGCTGTTGGGGACCACCACGTCCCCCTCGAGCCGAAACATCATTATAGCGATCACGTAAAGCAGGACAATTGAATTTTATATGGCCCTCAGCCCTACAATATGCACACTGATTGTACCCAAGCATAGATCTAAATGAAGAGGAGTCAAAACGTGACTGCATCCGGGAAGACTGTGATTGTGGCCGATACTGCTGTTGTGAATCATTTTGATTCGAACGCGGAGGATACGCTTGCTGCAACAAAACCTTTGTTTTAAGCTCCTTCGTTTTCTTATCTGAACGATCACTTTCTTCTTTCTCCCTATTCTCATAATATTGAGCCGTAGCTAATATTTGAGCAGTGGTTGAACAGCCCATGCACTTTCTGAATTTTTCAATTTGTTGCTCAGTTCAGGCAACAAATTTAACACAAACTTATCAACAAATAACCGCTGACCTCCCTCAGTACTCATGTCCTGACCACTATGATCGACGAATGCTTCCTCAAATCTAGTAAAGAAATCCGAGACACTCTCGTCCTTCTTTTGCTTACATGCCGACAGTTTGTCCCAATTTACCCTCATCGCTGGCATAAGAGTTTTCATGAGCGTAATGATCTTCTGAGGTAAATCCACAATTAACTGTTCGGGCTTAGCCCCACCAATTTGTCGTCGATCAGCTGCTACTAGTGTGGCCCAGTCACCACCTAACTCAACCAAATGATTCTCCTGGCGGATTTTCGCCCAAATCGGTTGCTGTAAGACATTACCAAATAGCATGTCGATGTCAGCAAGGTTCATAATAGAGGCATCCACCAATTGTGATAACTCCTTATAATAACCTGCCGGATTTTTGCGCGGATCAGGCAAAGATTGCTTCACCTGCAAAACTTCCGATCGCTTCCATGGGAGGTGTATCCAAACCCTTTGGAAGTATGGCGGAACCACAGGATTAGCATTGGGATCACCTGGCATCCATACAGGCGGAACCTCTCTCATAGGATACTGACCAGAGGTTGCTTTCTGAGTATCGGAATCAGTACCAAACAACACTTGAGAAGGCACTACGGACCTAAAGGCCAACAATCGCTCTAATGCACGTCGTACATCTTCACCTACAATCATACCATTCATAAATTAACTCCGAAGGTCAGTTATGTCGGGCGGTACATTATCTAACTCATCATTATCCCACTCTTCTTTCAAGGAGTTGCACATTTCTTCAAACACGAATCTCTGCGTGGGCTCATTGAACTGGGAAAATGTATCAAAAACCACGCGCGAAGGGTATCTAGCAGGATACCTAATCCACCTACGCGCCATAGTTACTAGTGTCTCACTCTCCCTTCCACCAGGGATTTGACTTCGTCTCTGAGGAGTTTCAAAGACAGTGGATCGAGATACCGATCCGGAAAGCGGAGAATAGAGGATAGCAACAGAGTTAGGGATACGATTTCGAACAGAAGGGGAAGAGGAAAAGAGAACAGGAGCAACAACATTAGAAGCGACCGTAGAAATAGTGGGGGTAGCTAAAACAGTAGGAGTAGCAGAAACAATAGGCTGAGAAGGTACAGTCGGAGGAGCAGGAGGAAGAGGAGCAGGTACAGGGACAAGAACAGGACCAAAAACAGGCTGACCAGCAGCCGCCATAACAGGAGGAACTACAGGAGGAGCTACAGGAGGAACTACAGGAGCCGTAGCACCCGGTGCGTAAGGAGGTGGCGATTTCATCAAATACGCTAACAAAGGATCCTCCTTCGTGTCTTCTTCCTTTTTATCAGGACTAGATGGTAAGGCTGGATAACATTTATCCACCTTCATGTGGTGCAATCTAATAGAAGTTTCATTCTCTTTTTCTGCTTTATCTCGTTCACATTGTTCGGCACGTTGCATCATCGTAACGATACCTTCTCTTTTATTTTTCTTGAACTGTCTGATTTCCTTCTGCTTGGCCTCTTTACGCCATAACCGAAGGGAATCAAACATAGCTGGCCTAGCTTTCTTTTTAAACAATTTTATTTCGAGATTATCTAAAATCTCAGTTTCAAAACTGCCGTGTGGTGGCCAACTAAGGGCACCATCCTTCCTCGTGTAACGAAGCCAACAGTCATTATATACAATAGGGCCCACACCATGTCGACTATAGAGCTCATATATTGGAGTTCCAACTGGAGGTATCGGACACGAGTCCTCCAACCGGGAATCCTTATTGTAACATTTAAAGAAACCAAAGAACCCACTATGGCTAGGCATCGTGCACACTAACCTAGTATCAAACTTCAAGGGTTACCGAAGTACAAAATCTTCTAAAAAATATAAAACCCTCGGTTTTTGGCAATTGCAACTGTCAAATAACAACTAAGAACCAACAACTAAGAACCACAAATGCAATGGAACCATGCAAACAACTAAGTTTCAACAACAACCAAGGACACTGGGAGCGACCCACATATACTTAACTAAGAGCTCAATGGCGTCACCAGGAAGGCCCGTCTATCGTCTCGCCGTACGAAAGGACTACGCCAGGCGCCGAAAACAAGTCGACAGTCAGGGCATCGGTCCGTCGCAGTCGTCAGGAGGCGGGAAGCTTTGCAGGAAAAAAAATCTTCGGGCCACTTATTTCGACAACAAGATCGATGAAGCGGGGTGCACCTTCCCTCGGAGATTTCACACGAAGTTCCCCACAATCGTCAGGCTTTGGACCGGTACCGCTGATGTCGCCTCACGTTGGGCGCCAACTGAAGGACTGGACTATTTAAGGCCCAGTGGTGCCAGGGGACAACACCTGAAACCTTCGTGGGTTACCTGTTCTGGCGCACAAGTGACAGAGACACGGGAGACTTCCTTCAGCGTCAAAGTTCAGCGTTTATTACTGCAGGGATACAGAAATCGCAAGAAGTACAACAACGTGTAGGTTCTGAGAGTCTGCTTCAAATTGCAAATGTGGATCGCTCCTTTTATACACATTTTCGTCATTGCACGACACACGAACAAAAGGTTACAACTCAGTTCCCACAGTAAACTTAAAAAGGACTTCTTGAAACCCGGAACATAATTACAGTAACATTGCCGGTTCCCAACTGTAAAAGCACATCTTCTCACCATTAGGCACATTCCACTCTAGTTGTAAACGAACGAAAGAAAGAGATAGGAACAGCTGCAAGGAAGACAAACAACAATAGAGAAAAGAGTGTGAGGGTAATATCGGAAACATGATCACAGGATCAAAGGATTCGATCCTAGCACATGCACAGCTAAAACAATAGACCGGCACGGCAAGATTACCCTCAAGCGGAGCCATCTGCCTTTGCAGTGTCATCCCCCTCGTCATAAAAGATGCACAAAGGGAATATGCGTCTTCCGCAAGGCTTGGGAACTAAAGGGTCATGAGGCGGACAGTTGCCTGCTCGCTGACTACGTGAGGGCAAGAAACAAAATGGATGCCGTATCTAAAATGGAACCCGAGGGTTCAGATGAAGAAACCCGTAAATAAGGCGAACCCTTCCAAGTAGTGTAGCGAAAACTCGTACACTTACTAAACTCGTCATTTACGGTTCTTAGATACCAAACTTGCCCATATTCGATCATGCCCAAAACATGATAACGATTCTTACGGAACCTCACTGGCAGCAAGAGCAAGACAGGGTAGGCACTATGAGGGCCTTGTCTTCAGGGGCGACAGGCATTATATTTCATTATACGTGGATGATCTGCTGATGTTCTTAGGGGACGCTGATGGGGAGCTAGATGGAGCGGCGGCCATGTTGTCAGAGTTTGGTGATTTCTCAGGACTACATGTAAGTTGGACCAAGACATGTCTGTTCCCGGTGAAGCACGATGGGTGCCCTCCAGGGCGGGAAACTCTGGTGTGCTGGGAGCCGGCGTGTCTGGTATATTTGGGTGTGAATATATATCATGGAGCGGCGGACATCTTGGAAGGGAATATAGGACGGTGTGTAAGAGCCTTGAAGGGTAATATGACCCTTTGGTCTGCATTGCCATTGTCTGTGATGGGCCGCATTGCTTTACTGAAAATGGTAGCGTTGCCGCGATTGCTATATTATTTTAGGACACTGCCCGTTTGGATACCGAACTCAATGTTTAGACCATTGCGCTCTCTTATAATAGGCTTTTTATGGGGTGCGGGACGGAGAAGGGTGGCACTGAACACCTTGACGCGTCCGAAAGCAGAGGGGGGCTTAGCGGTCCCAGATTTTGAATTATATTATCTTGCGGCGCAGCTACAAGTGCTAACTCAGGAGGTCGCGAGGGAGTTTAGAGGCCCAGATATTAAAAGAGGAAAGGGAATACCATGACATGTGCTATCCTATATAATCCTACAGCAGAAATTAGATTTGGCCAATCTGACACAGGAGGAGAGAACGCTACGATTGTGCTGGAACCGTAGCCAGCGCAGGGCGGGAGTGTTGCATCCTTATGTGACTGAAATACCGTTGGGGATGCTTACTGCATTATCACACGGGAGTGACTGGACGCCATTGATGGAATGGGAGCATGCAGGGATACATATGGTCGGGGATTTGTATGAGGACGGGGAACTGCTGTCATATGGGGCCTTACAAGACAGGTACGACCTTCCCAGGGGAGGCTTCTTATTGCATGCGGCGGTGGCGCACGCCATACGATTACAGTGGCGAGAAGGAACGAAAGAACCCACACTGACGAAGGCGTGTCAATACGTGGTAATGGCGGCAGGAACGGTTAAGGCGGTCACGACGAACGTGCGATTCCAGTTAGTGCATTTCTTTATATTGCATAGAGCATACCTGATGCCTGGAAAGATTAAGAAGTATTTCAATGTGGAAAATGCGGCATGCCCCAGATGTAGGAGGGAAGGTGTGGAGGTAGAACACATGCTATGGGAGTGCCCACAGATAGGAGACTATTGGAAGGAAGTGGGAAACACACTGAACGAGGTAACAGAGAGGGGTTTAACATACGATATGGCAACTTGCGTATTACACTGGTTTCCCCACACACCCAAAACAAATCTGACTAGTAAATTTGTGGATCTGGGGCTGCTACTTGCTGAAAGGGAAATAACGAGGCGCTGGAAAGCAAAAGAGGGCCCCTGTAGCGGACGGTGGAAGGCAGAACTGCAGGTGTGGGCTAGCAGCGACAGTACGCACAGATTCGCACGAGCAAACCGTACAAAGAAAGAAAAGGACTTTGAAACAGCAAGGGCCTGGGAAATGATGGTGCAGGCACTAGCTGACACTCTCCAGGTAGAGGACTAAGGCAAGGTTACTAGTAATGGTATATACCAGCAGACATAAGTTAGGTTTAGCCACGCTGTAGAATGCTCGCAGGAAGTAGTTTAGAATGGATACTCATAGACTGACACACCGGGGGTGGAGGGGAGGGGGCTAGAAGTGGGGGTTTTGAGTAAGTTGAGCGGTAGTTTACAGTGTAATCCATTGATTGATGGTAGATACTAAGATGGATCTTGGGTGAGGAGGGGGAGGTAATTGAAGGAGGATGCAATGGTATTTTGTAACTGATTGCCCAGAAAATAATAAAAATTGTTTAAAAAAACAAAAATCAATCATATCGCAAGGAGGGTGCACTGAGAAGTGACGCATCGCTGCTTTCACACAGCAATGCATCACTTCTCATAAATGAGGCCCATAGTGCCCCCCAGCCATTGTCCTGGTTTGCCTCATAAGCTCCAAAAGAGATACTGAGTCCTCTACGTGGTATGTAATTCATCATTTAAAATCTGCCAGTCTCACACTTCAAAAAGTATATTTCATTAATTTGGAAGTGTTTCATTTAAGTACACTAAACGTAATTTCTGCATTGACTGACATTTATCAGGATTCACAGTTTCAAACGTAAACTTTAAACATTCATGTCTGAGCTGACGAGGCTATTAGCAGGGCCATGGGAATTATTAGACTCAAGCTTTTTTGAAATAATATTGGATTTGCTGCAAATGCCACATAATCTTTCATCTGCTGCATAATCTTTAGATTTTGACAACAACAAAAAAGTTTTTAGCTCAAACGGATCAAACTTTTCTAAAACTTGATGATATGTGTACCTGTTCTCTGGAAGGCCCTTTGCAAAGGTTGAATAGTCATATTTAAGTTGCTTAATGATGTATTTAGATGTTGTTATTATTAATAAGGTGAAATCATTCAGAGACAGTGTTACCATGCGTAAAAATAACAAAATAATGAGGTAGTACTATCATAATCTGCATAATTTGCCTTTTCTTGATGCATAATTAGTCAACACTTTTGCATAATTTGGTCCCCGTCTTTCCTATAATTCCAGTGGCGCTGGCTAGTAGTGAACCAAGAGGCAAATCAGTTGTCAGGTGAACCTTGCTTAGATTTTTAGAACATATAGAACAACATTAAAGTCTATTAAAACCTATAAAAGTGAAGTTTCTGTAGAGGGCTCAAGCTACATTTAAGTTTTTTTTTTTAAAGTACTCTTAAATGGGACGATAAAATATATGAAGGCATAGTGAAATAAGGTAATTGCCTAGGGTAAAACAGATTTTGTCTAGCATGTAAACAGTGTTTGAAACTAGGTTTGTTGGTTTTATGGTACACCATTTAGCCACTAGATGAAGGGGAAGTCGCTTTGTGTAATATAAGGGTGTGGGTGGCAGAATCCACAAGTCGTCCTGGCCCGAAGTTCCAAGAGGACTTTTTCTAGAGCCTGAGCTCAGCATCTGGATCTGACCTTCATTGACTCTGGCACCTCTAGAAAAATAACTTTGGGCATGTCCAAAGGGCTGACATTGTGTTGCAGGATCAGCTTCGACAACCATAGTTCAAATTACACCTGAATCCCCACTTGCCTACTGCCAAGGATAAGGTGACTTACTTAGAGTGTCTAGGAATGCATCATCCTCATTCACACAGCTCATACTAATCAATCAATCAATCCATCAGGGGTTTATATAGCCCGCTACTCACCCGTGAGGGTCTCAAGGCGCTTGGGGGGATGGAGGGAGGTGGCTCCGGATCAGTCGAAGAGCCAGGTCTTGAGGTCCTTCCTGAACGTGTGCAGGGTTGGGGAGCGTCTTATGTTCACCGGGAGCTCGTTCCAGGTCTTGGCTGTGATGTAGGAGAAGGCCCTTTCTACGGTTTTGTGTCTGTGGATGCGGGGGACCTCTGCCAGGGCGATGTTGGCGCAGCGGAGGTTTCTCTTGGGTGTGTGGAAGGAGACTCTCTAGTTGAGGTATTTGGGTCCGATGTTGTTCAGGGCTTTGTAGGCGTGGGTGAGAAGTTTTAAAGTGACTCTCTTCTCGACTGGGAGCCAGTGGAGGTCACGTAGGTGTTGGGTCATGTGTTCACGCTGCGGAGTTCCGAGGACGAGTCTGGCTGTGGCATTCTGGATGGTTTGGAGTCTGTGTAGAAGAGTTCTGTTGATTCCGTCACAGAGGGCGTTGCCATAGTCAAGTCTGCTGGTTATGAGTGCATGGGTGACGGTCCTTCGGCAGTCGGAGGGATCCATTTGAAGGTCTTATGGAGGATGCGAAGGCAGTTGAAGCTACACTCGCACAGGTTTACAGGTCATCCTCCTATCACAAGGGCTCACCTTTTACTCTCCCCATCCACTCACAAGAGCAAGCTGGTCACTGAGTTCTCACACTGGCACACCACTCACCCTGCACTCACACCTTTCATCCTGCACTTACGCAATCATTCCTTTCACCTTTCAGTCACACTGCTCACCCTACACTTACACCATCCACCATCACTCTGCACTTCCAGGCCACACCTGTAACACAGAACATATTAAACTCCCAATTGCTTGTAAACCTTCATCTGTCCTTCCCGCCATACTAGATGCTTATTCAGTTCCATCCCTAACTACCGGCACAGTACAAGAGGGGAGATTGTACTAAGACTGTGGGATGGTATGGGAAAGGAGATTGAGCTGGGGATGTGGGGGCTGGTGTGGGATCCGGCATCAGTCTTAATCAGTTGGGATCAGCCAAAAGGCAGTGGTGAAAGCAGGTGAAGG
This sequence comes from Lissotriton helveticus, assembly GCF_964261635.1. Taxonomy (NCBI): domain Eukaryota; kingdom Metazoa; phylum Chordata; class Amphibia; order Caudata; family Salamandridae; genus Lissotriton; species Lissotriton helveticus. The sequence goes on from NC_136069.1 coordinate 1,280,657,992, forward strand.
CAGCAGGACAGGGAGCAGCACAACAGGCTATGGATGAAGCACTGCAACTGTGGCTGTGATCTGGTGTGGGAGTTGAGTAGTACTGCAGGCTAAGGGTGTGGTGCAGGTGGGGGAAGAATTTACAACTCAATAGATACTTGCTGGCCTTGCACCGAGCCCCATTGACCTTCATAGCAGCCACTTTGACTTCTGTGGCGACGTCAGCCACATGAACAGCTCGGGGTTTTGGTGGCTACAATCACCATGAGCAAGGCACTTGATTTAAGCAGTGAGGCCAGCCATGATTGTCTCTATAGCAAGATACGCTACCTGCTCATGATTCTCTCTTGGAACTGCACTTCTGCAGGGACTGCACCCAACCTCTTAGAACTTGCAGATCGCTTTCTGCCGTCTTCTTTTTCCTGGTAGACCCTCCACACTAGAGTCTGGCAGTTTCTGGCACTACCTGGACATTCACACCTCCTACGGTTTGACAAATGTGTTCACTCTCTTAGCAGGCAGGCTGGCTTCCAGGTGCTTCAGACCAGGGGTATAGCTCTTCCAGCAAGTAAAGGCTCAGGTTGATGAACCCTCTCCTCTGGGAAGCTGGCTGTCACACAAACACAAGTTCAGGTTGTTGTACAGCAGTCGTCAAAGTATGCTATGGAATGCTCCCTTCCTTGGTGAAAGGATTGGAACTGGAGCTACACAGATGTAAGTAGCTCCCACTTTTATGCTGTCAAAGCAGATAAGGAATGTGAACTTTTTGACTGGAATCTCAAAGAAAGTTTGTGGCAGTTCTTCCATCAAGTGTCCTCTCTAGGCTGGTCTCCAGACTGAACCTTTGTGTAGAGTGATGCTCTTCAGAGCATGGTAGTGTCCAGCCTGGAGTACTCACAACGGAGGCCCAAAGAGGCATGACGTTGCTGCAACTGGCTTTTCACAAGGCACACTGAGCAGTGGTCAGGATGAAGACAAAAGGCTGGCTTCACCTAAAAGATCTCTCTCACCCTGAACAACAAAGATGAGTGTCCCTCTCCAAACACCAACAAATGACAGTACCATAGGAAAAGTAATCAGCAGCTCCACTCAGCAGGAGCTGCTTAAGTGAATTTTAAAGAAGCTGTGTCACCTCCCTCCATTTTCAAGAATGACAGCAATACTCTTCCACTGTCTGTGAAAACAATCTCACCGACATCTTGTGCACAGAAGCAGGCTAGGGGATTCCAAAATTGGACCAGCAGACCTCCATCACTCTGCCTCACTCAAGGACATACTGCGCATACTACACAAGCCACAAACACACACAATCCACTGGGATGTTAGTACTAGGTTCTAGATTACACATTGATGCAAAACTTTACACAAGTGGTTCCGGCTACAAAAACAGAAGGTCTGATCACGATTGTAGATTCACAAAACGGTATGCTGCCGCCCACGCTGTACATGCTAAACCCATGACAGGGGTGGTAGTCTACTGTCAGCCTAATGAGAGCACAATTTGTGCACCCCTCCAGGTTACACGACAGTTGCAAGAAGTCATGTGTGTTAGGGACAGGGGTAGGCCTCTGCACATGTTATATTAGTGTGAGCCTAAAGCAAAAAATCACAAACTGGGATATAAGTGAGTCACAGTCAAGCTCTCAGAACATAACAAAATAGCTGCACATCCCGCAGGGTACATTTTCAGTACAACAGCATGTTCAGGCACTATTATGTTTTCCTAATTCAGTGTGGCTTATTTTATTCTCTTTTCACTCAATATATGTTTACTTGACTCCTCTATATATGCTATTTTGTGGATACTAAACAAGTGCATATTTGTGTCTCAATATATAATCATTGATATAGCTGCTCCGCACCCTCTAAATTGTGAGTAGCTTGGATATTTAATTTTCTTTTCTTCAAAAGAAGGATAAATTGGTAGCAAGGACAGTTGACTGGAGCCTGTAAAGTTAATACTCCTTGTGACCTGATAGCTGCCTTGTTCAATCAAGACCTGTCCTATGTCCTGAAGAGCTTACCTAAAGGCCGTAGAGCTGAGAGTACCCACAGAACCTTAACATGACGCCGAAGATTTGAATAGAGAGAGCTGGTGAGGGGTCTTCAGACCTGATGAGAGGTCTCAAGGTCATAAATTACAGCTCATCTTGAAGACTTCATAGGAAAAATGGTCTGCCCGCTATAATACCTACGGTGGTAATACCTTAGCACATCCTGATTCTTTGGCAGTACAGCTGAAGGCCTCCTCGCCACTGGCCCTTGGTGTTTGGAGGCCAAACTTGCATTACAGCTGATCACCAATTTCACTTTTCTTGCATCCCTTCCCTCTGCTCAACCACAATTCCAGAAGCTCAATAGTTTACCAGATTACAAAACAGAAAATCATCTTAAGTCCCTCGTCTATAATCTCATCAAGCTTCATCAATGTTGTAAATGCCTAAGTGCCTGCAGAAGTGCCTGCAAAGCCATGTCAAGGACTAGCTCTGCAGCCAATCCAATCAGAACAGTCAAAAACTCATTTATTATAGGTATTTTTCAAAAGGAATTCTAAATGCCTTACATAAAACCCTCCCTAAAAAGCACAGACTTTGAGCCAAGAGATCCTTCTAACCTCTGTCCAATATCAGACTGTTTTTAGTCAAAAAGATAGAACAAGTGAAAGATCTGCCTCAAAACATTCAAAGAAAATCACCTGCTTTAAGATTACTAAAACAGATTCTAGCATCGCTGAGGCACAGATGCAGCAGTCATTTCCACATGGGATGATTTTAAACCAACAGTGGATTAAAACTACCGGCACACCTATTACTTGAACTCCCTCTTGCCTCTGATACTGTTTACCATCCCAAACTTCTAAAGAGACTTGACAACATCAGAGCACATAACTGAAGCTGATTGCATCTTTTCTGGCAGACAGATAATCTTCTCACTACTCCCTTCATGTCAGCTCCATTGAGTCACAAATAATGTACCAAACATCTTTATCCCCTCTTTAACATTTACCATAGCTCTATTTTGCACCCAATCGGTTCCTGCAATTTCAAGTGTTACTGTTAAGCAGATAATAAACAAATTGTACCTAAGTATGAAAACTCTGACCTTGACTCATACTCAATCGGACAATACCTAATAATAATCAAATAATAGATGATATCTAACCACAACAAAATAAACACGTCACAAATCAAAATATCCAAACACGGAAAATGGACTGCCCATCAACAATAAGGCCTCAGCAAGTTGGCCAGCCACCAACAACTGACCCTAAGTCAGGAATCTAGGGATAATTACATACTCCAGTCTGTCACTCATAATAAGATTGTGTTTGTCTAATACATTTAAACTTCAATTTGGCACTTCTTTCCCTCATATTGGCTGAAAAGATATCTCATATTGGCTGTAAAGATATCTACCCATACATTGCTTAAAATGCGTGTCCCGCCCCTCTGACGGAAGGGTTCCACCAACCCCCCTAGCCCCCCCACCCGAAAGTCAGGTCTAGCTGTAACCCTGAAAAGACCCAATATGTGCCCTCTTTTAAATCGACAGTCAACCAAACAACATTGCCAGTCTTCAGTGCAATTTATAACACATAAACATTCAGTCATGCAAATCTATAAGCTGAAAAAATGATAGGTGGGTGGGCTTCAGCGTGCCAGCTCTACCTGGGAACCATGGCGGGTGTTGGCAGTGTGAGTGACGTCACGTGCTGGCCTCAACTTGTGGCCACACTGGAAGCCAATTCATCCCGCTGACATCCGACTGCCCCAAAAGCCCAGGTGCGAGAACGATAAGCCACCAAGATTCATTTAATTAGTCAAAGTTTATGATTCCAAAATAAAAAAAACCAATAAGGTTATATCAGCAGTTACTGCTGTGAGATAATTTTAATTATATGAAAACAAATCGTGGACTTCATGAAGGCTGATAAAAACGGTTAGACTACAAAACTATCATTCTTTAAGTATGAAAAAGCCCACTCTGAAATAGAGCCATCTGTTCCTGTTCAGCTGAGAGAGATACAATCTCTTATCAAAGTAAACGTGTTGAAATGCTCAGACAAATAGGCTATCTGGCCGGGTGGACATTCCAGGGCGCTCTGAAATAATAGCAAACATGATCACTGCTTCATTCATGCGTCCAGCGGAAAAGTGAAACGATCCTCCCCTGGGGCTGAGCATTGATCGGTGACAGAGCGCCTTGTGCACTCTTCGGGCCATCCCTGCCCGACCTGCTCCACCGGCCGCCATGTCTCCACGAGCAGGCCTCAAACTACACCGAGCTCAGACAGACAGATACTGTGTGATCCCGTGACTCCAAAGCGAGGCAAGTTCCGGAAAAACAGGTTATAGAAAGTTAACCAGGCGAGTCTCATGAGCACACTCACAACAGCCGCCAAGTTTTCAGTCTGCTTAAGTGTGACATTTGCGTATTTTCAGCCAGATGTGGGACATTTCGGTGATTTGTGGGTGACAATTCAAGTAACACTTAATTGAGAGACATCAAAGCAAATGCAAAGAGATACTTTGCATAAATTACTGCTTTTTTGCTCAATGTAGAAATGCTCTGAGCACCAAAGCAATGCTTCTAAAGGGCTCACGCCAGAACACACAGACAGCTACGTTCAAAGTGGTCTCACTTGTATTGCAAACACTGGAGAGTGTATTCTGGGCGAGGCTGAAGAAATGAAGACAAACATTGTGTACCACAATAGTGGCAGGTCCCTTTTACTAGGGGTGAACACAATGTGTACGCAGTTCTCAAGGGTTTACTTGTGAGGCAGTGGCGGCTGGTGATATTTGAAAGTGGTAAGGCGTACACGTCGGGCTTGACTTTCACAAAGCGAGCTACACACACTAAGCTAATGGATAAACCTGTGGTCCATGGTGGGTCCCTCTCCCGAGAAAAAAATGAAAAATGATTGGCAAATGGTGCATTTTAAAGCAAATGAATTTAGTGATAAACCAAGGCTTATAAAGCATTGGGAACCTATAGCCTTCAAATATCTGATATCCTTCGGGATCAAGTTTGCGCTATATAAAACTTTATAAATAAATAAATAAATAAAATTAAACACACTAAAAACTGCCCCATATCTTACTGCAGTAATATGTTTTAACAGTTACTGTAATGTCTGAATTTTACACAGGGGCAGAACTAGACCTGAACTTCGGGGGGGGAGGGGGGGGAGGTCGCTAAGACTCCCAGCCAGGGCTGGCCCTAAAACTGGTAGACTGGTAGCGAATGGTGCAACAGTCTTTTTTGGTGCTCCCTCCCCCATTTCCTCCTTCACCGTGAATTTTCTCATTACCACTCACCAACAACGCACTCACTCTCTCTATAGCACCTTTCTGACAAACATTTACATTTTTATAGGGCTACCCGTATTTTACTCACACTCAGTTACAATCTCTTATCAAAGTAAACGTGTTGAAATGCTCAGACAAATAGGCTATCTGGCCGGGTGGACATTCCAGGGCGCTCTGAAATAATAGCAAACATGATCACTGCTTCATTCATGCGTCCAGCGGAAAAGTGAAACGATCCTCCCCTGGGGCTGAGCATTGATCGGTGACAGAGCGCCTTGTGCACTCTTCGGGCCATCCCTGCCCGACCTGCTCCACCGGCCGCCATGTCTCCACGAGCAGGCCTCAAACTACACCGAGCTCAGACAGACAGATACTGTGTGATCCCGTGACTCCAAAGCGAGGCAAGTTCCGGAAAAACAGGTTATAGAAAGTTAACCAGGCGAGTCTCATGAGCACACTCACAACAGCCGCCAAGTTTTCAGTCTGCTTAAGTGTGACATTTGCGTATTTTCAGCCAGATGTGGGACATTTCGGTGATTTGTGGGTGACAATTCAAGTAACACTTAATTGAGAGACATCAAAGCAAATGCAAAGAGATACTTTGCATAAATTACTGCTTTTTTGCTCAATGTAGAAATGCTCTGAGCACCAAAGCAATGCTTCTAAAGGGCTCACGCCAGAACACACAGACAGCTACGTTCAAAGTGGTCTCACTTGTATTGCAAACACTGGAGAGTGTATTCTGGGCGAGGCTGAAGAAATGAAGACAAACATTGTGTACCACAATAGTGGCAGGTCCCTTTTACTAGGGGTGAACACAATGTGTACGCAGTTCTCAAGGGTTTACTTGTGAGGCAGTGGCGGCTGGTGATATTTGAAAGTGGTAAGGCGTACACGTTGGGCTTGACTTTCACAAAGCGAGCTACACACACTAAGCTAATGGATAAACCTGTGGTCCATGGTGGGTCCCTCTCCCGAGAAAAAAATGAAAAATGATTGGCAAATGGTGCATTTTAAAGCAAATGAATTTAGTGATAAACCAAGGCTTATAAAGCATTGGGAACCTATAGCCTTCAAATATCTGATATCCTTCGGGATCAAGTTTGCGCTATATAAAACTTTATAAATAAATAAATAAATAAAATTAAACACACTAAAAACTGCCCCATATCTTACTGCAGTAATATGTTTTAACAGTTACTGTAATGTCTGAATTTTACACAGGGGCAGAACTAGACCTGAACTTCGGGGGGGGAGGGGGGGGAGGTCGCTAAGACTCCCAGCCAGGGCTGGCCCTAAAACTGGTAGACTGGTAGCGAATGGTGCAACAGTCTTTTTTGGTGCTCCCTCCCCCATTTCCTCCTTCACCGTGAATTTTCTCATTACCACTCACCAACAACGCACTCACTCTCTCTATAGCACCTTTCTGACAAACATTTACATTTTTATAGGGCTACCCGTATTTTACTCACACTCAGTTCTGTGATCTGCATGGTAGGCGTTCTTTGTAACAGGCACATTAACCTTCTGCGCTGTGTGGGTGACAGGAGTGCCCATGTGAGTGCATGGTGAGCGATTTGACAGTGTGAGAGGATTGACTGCAGGGTGAGTGAGGTGACCATATGAATTTGGGTGCAGACGTAAGTGCAGAGTGTGACAAATGAATGTATGGTTTGTGATGGGCTTGTTTGAGTGAGACTGCAGAGTGAGCAGTGAGGGGGACAGGAGAGTGAAGTGTCACATGAGTGCAGGTTGAGTAGTGTGCTTGTGTGACTTCAGGGTGAGGTATAGGGAGAACAATGCAAGTGCATTGGGAGTGCAGAATGATCACTGTGAGTGCAGAGTGAGCAGTGTGCTCATGTGACCACAGGGTTAGTGGAGGGAGAATGGTGTGAGTTCATGGCAAGTGGCATAAGCGCAGTTTGGTCACTGTTAGTGCAGGGTGAGCAGGTGAATGGTGTGAGTGCATGGTGATCAGTGTGAGTACATTGTGATCGCTGTGAGTGTAAAAGTGAAGGGAGAGAATGAGGAGTGAGTTGTCTGAATGCAAGGTGCATTCCCAGACATTTTAAATAATAGCATGTTATTGAGGGCTGGCGTAGTGTTTCAGATATAAGTTAAACTATTTCTATTGTGGCATTATTCAGGGTCCAGTTATCGAGGGTGGAGGAAATAAATATTGTGCTAATCCTTCAACAAACTTGTGATTAGGGTTGCCAGCTCATTATATTGATGTACCAGACAGTACAAAAATAAGCAGTCTCCTAAAACCTATTTTCAGCACTAATCTGTGAATACTTGGAACAGCAAATATGAATAGAAAGCATTTTTAATTGTGTTCTAGGACTGCCTGAATGATCCATGACTGATAATTAAAGGGAACACAGACATAAAAGTCACATTACAAATTGTTACATGCTATTTTATTTATAACCATATTTAGTGTCAAGACAAGGCCTCTGCAGGCTCTTCAAACAACAAATGGCTGCAATTTTATTTTTGGCAACCCTACTTTATATTTCTTTGCGTAAAATGCATTCTCACACAATGGCATTGAAAGTAAAATACATATGTAAGGAATAGGCAGAGTGGCAGCCCATGGGGAACGGAACCAGAAAAAAACTAAGCCTTGTTAACCAGTTTACAAAGGTATGTAAATATGCAAATGATCTTTGAAGACTTGTGAAAAACTCGGGCGTGCTGGAGATACGACTCCAGATACTGCCCAGCCGAGCCCACAACAGCTCGAGCTGCAGCAGCCCGGGCTAAGACACACAATGGTGAAGCCTTTTCAGCCCTGTGGGGGCTGCACGCCTGATTGTACAGGGTGACAACTTTAGCCCTTTAAAATGTATGCTTTCCCAGTGTCTTGCACTGCATGCAGCATTAACTTTGGCTCTAGCCAGGCTTCAGGAAGCAGCCACAGCTGCTGGCTGAAGCCAGTTGTATAGAAATATGTGCAGACAGATCTTTAAGTGGATGAAAAAAGTAAAAAAGTGGGGGTCCTCTATAAAGAAACATATCAAATACATTTTTGTGATTGCCATAGTGGGCCACCTGAACTGTATTTTGGTTTCTCTCTGAGATTGAATTGCATCCAGATAAATGACACAAAATCTGACATACACCTAAAACCTGTCAGCACGATTGGCTTTGTCAATGGTTGTTGTGAGGAGAATCCTACAAGGGAAGCGGAGCTCAGCAGTTATGATCTGTCCACATCTACTGCTACCAGTTAATGACCCACAGCCAGCAGAGAGTGCTGTAGAAAGGTGAGGATGAGTAGGACAGCAGTTTGGCATTTAACACTCCAAAGGGTGCTATATAGCTAAAGCCTCAGGCAGGTGTGCCAGTGGTGCAGCTATAGCTAATTTAGACAACGTTTTCTACACCTTTGGGGTCATACCTCTGCCACACAACGCTGCCTCCTTCCAGCTGTGCAGAAATTTGATCTCATGGCTTCAGCAGGATTCGCCCCAAACTTGTGGAAATTGCACGGCCGGTCCATCACATTGTCTACAAATGAGGGCTGAACTCTCAATGAGGGCCAGCTATCTATGCTCCTCCTCCTCCTCCACACCCTCTCCATGGTCAAGAGGAATTGGGATGTAAAGAGTGAACAATCTGTTCAAAGGCATAGAAGAATCCCTTAATAACACACAGGGGCTTATTAACATTGGCATTGCACCCTGGAGCATCAAGTTTTACGACTCTTCAGTGGCACAATGCCATACTCCAAATTTGCAAAGAGCTGCTAAACCACATTGCGTGGCTTAACGCCGCATTGTAAATATTGTACCCTTTCACGCAGTTTTCTGCATCAAAGGGGCATGCAATGGGTGTTGCTGTGGGTGTTCCACATCAACACCCATTATGTTTTTACGCTGACAAAGAAATACAAGGATGTGTAAATCTGAGGCAGTGCCAAAACTAATTCCATTGAAAAGCAGGGGTTAGAGTGGCGCAACGAGGAGGAATATTTTTATTTCTCCTAGTTTTTTTGATCTTTCTATATGTACTGCATTTTGCAGCACACTCCGAAGTAGCAGAAATTGCCTTTAATGATTGTTAATGTGCAGGAAGGTGTTCCTTCCTGCACATAAACAATAATCACTGCAATGCAGGCACCCTTGCACCATGACTCGAGGATGTCGGCATTGGCTACTTTTTTTGCTCCAGAGAAAGGGAAAACACAGCGGTGCACCGTATTCTTGTGAATACAACACATTCCTGCGTTTTTTTAAAAGGTGCAGCGAAGTCCTGCTAAATTGCTTGCAGCACCCTTCTGCGTCATTTCTTTGTAAATATGTCCACTATTTCCTAACGAAAGCTATGAGAAGGGTAAGTGTGCTTAAGGATGCTGGTGTGAATTGTGGTCACACACTCAGTCATCCCCACTGTTATTGTAACTGTAGGTCCCCTGCAAGGAGTACCGGACTGTCACACAAGGGGCTCAGAAGCTGGCCCTTTAAGGGACTGGCTTACAATCACTGTGTGGGTAAAGCTAGGGTGTGTACTGCTTCCCCACTACAAAGTCTATTACTGTGAGATCGTCTCACAATTTCCAAACGCAGTGAGGAATGTAATACTGTGGTGGGCATTCACCATTTAGTGAAATCTTAAAATGTGCTTTATTTCTAAGTGCTGGTCGGTCTATCCTGAAGGATGATGAGAGCATGAGGCGGTATATCACGATCACTCCGATGGAGAGACTTCGGTCCTAGAACTTGTCAATAGAATACTTCATGGCCACCACATAGTTTACTCATTCGATCTCTTTCTCTGAACATCTAGCCTCTATTCCCCAGCTCAGTCATGTTTTTAAAATAGCAGCTGCTTGAAACTTGGCTCCTCTCTTTACGAAAGCAATGCATACGCCTCAGGTTGGCGCTATACAGAGGGTGGCAGTGGTGAGGACAGGCATTTGTTTAGAATCAGGGCAGGGTACAGCGAATGAGCCCAACTTTTTCAGCAGGTGTGACTTTTAGTCAGTGTTTAGATTTTTCAAGGGTCCATCTTGTAAATACTTTTACGGATAATTACCTCTGATCTCTAGCCTTCAGGCAGGTAATGGAGGGCTTGAATGCCAGACACTCAGAGCTGCCGGTGTGTTCTCCTCTTTGCCTGCTCTTGGCCCAACTGTATGCTAGGGTCAGTCTCTGCTTCTTCATTCCTTGACAGTGCTTGGCAGACTGGGTGCCTCTGTGCTAGACCTGCTGCTGCTCAGTACATGTGGGGTGGTAAAAGGTCTTTCACCTCCTCGAGAAGAGTAGATGGTCAGCCCAGACCTCCAGGTCATATAACACAGAGAAATGGCTACTTCAGTTTAAGGTGGTGCACCAGGCCAAATTGACACATTTCTATTTGTATCATGGTGTTACCAGCACCTATATCATTGGCACCAGACAGTGATGAGGAGCCACTTTACACTGCAGGGACAGGGCTGAGCATTGTCACCGGGGACACAGAGGCTGTCGGCAGTCAGCTTATGATTAGCGTTGATTGCATGACAGTCTAAGAGACCAGGGGCCAGATGTAGGTGGCCAAATACCGGTCGGTAACGGCCGAAAATACCGATTTTCGTCCGTTTCCGACCGGTATTGAGCGTTCGGTATGTAGGTGATAGGAAATAGGCCGAATCTGTAAATTTACCGATTCGGTAAAATTACCGATCGGTAAAATACCGATTATGAAAATTTACCGATCGGTAATGTTACCGATCGGTAAATTTACCGATCGGTATAGTTACCGATCGGTAAACTTTCCGATCGGTAAACTTACCGATCGGTATAGTTACCGATCGGTAAATTTACCGATCGGTAACATTACCGATCGGTAAATTTTCATAATCGGTATTTTACCGATCGGTAATTTTACCGATCAAATCAGGTGGTAACCAGGTGCAGCCTATAAAAAAAGGACCCAAAATGCAATTCAGTTTGCACAATGGCGGCATTTTATGTAATAGCAAGCTATGGTTACGGGAGGAAGGAGAGAGGGAATGGCTGAGACAGGAGCAGGTCTAAAGGCAGAGGGTGAACCTGTTCATGCTCACAGAGGAAGAGATACTTCAAAGGTACAGATTGGCTCCAGACACCATCTTGGAGCTCATCAGGAACCTCAAACCACTGTTGGAGCACCCCACCCCAAGGGCACATGCAATCCCAACACATGTACAGGTGCTGTGCAGCCTCCACCTGCTGGCGTCAGGGAGCTACCAGAGCGTGGTTGCTGTTACGGGAGGGGTGACCCAGAGCAGCCTCTCAAGGTTTTTTCACAAATTCCTTGACGCCATGTTGCATAGGATGGAGCATTACATTTCTTTTCCATCCACCCATGCTGAACTTGTTCAAACAAAATCTGAGTTCTACCAGATGGCAAGATTTCCCCATATCATCGGATGCATTGATGGCACGCACATCCCCATTTGTCCCCCTGCTGCCACAGAATACATTTACCGCAATAGGAAGTCAAGCCACACCATCAACGTCCAGGTGATTTGCAATGCAAAGTACGTCATCACAGACCTTGTTGCAAAATTCCCAGGAAGTACCCACGACTCCTATATATTTCAGAACAGCGGCATCTATGCACGGCTGTCAGCAGGGGAATTTGGCGAAGGATACCTCCTAGGTAAGACAGAGTCAGCGACCCCTTCCACACCTATTGCAGTGAGAATGACAAGTATGCATGTGAGTAATGTATTCCAATTTCCCTTTTAGGAGACAGTGCATATGCCCTACGTTCATTTATCCTGACTCCCTACCTCAACCCCTCCACACCCAGCCAAAGGAGGTATAACCGGGCCCACAAAAGTACACGCAATGTGGTAGAACGGACCTTTGGCATTTGGAAGAGCAGATTTAGATGCCTTCACAAGAGTGGAGGCGCAAGGCAGTATACCCCCACCACCTGCTGCAAGATCATAGCTGCCTGTGCCATGTTGCACAACTTGGCTGTGAGGAAGGGTACAGAGGTCGAGTTGTCTGACTACGAGGATCATGACGACGACAATGCTGTGCCTGACAGACAACCTGCTGGAGTCACAACACCAAGTGATGGCAGGTACAGACGTGAGGAAATAACAAGCAACTATTTCTGAGTAAGTAATGAGACACAGACAGGTTGTGTATGGGACAAAAGTATTTATATGTAGCCACAAAGTTAAAGCACTTACGTGCAACAAATTAAATTTAAGAAAGGTGGGGACAACATGTCCTGGGTTACATCACCCGCTGGCAAAGTCATTTTCGCGCTCGCTTCCCAGAGCCACTGGGATGTTCCCCACTGTCTTCCTCCTGGCCTGCAGGCTCAGCTGGCCGCCTGCTGCTCCTACGGAGCTGCACCACAGCGCTTCCCAAGCTACTGCGGCTACTGCTGTCCTCTCCCTCAGGCACATCCAGGGCAGGATTGTGTGCTGTTTGAGAAATCATCATTGCCTCTAGGGCACTGGTGATTCTGGCCATGCCCCTGGTGACCTCGGACGTGTTCTGGGTGAGGCTTTCCTGCATGTTATTGCCTCTACGGCATAGCTGTGCTGTGGCAGTGGCGTGGCGATTCATGGCCCTATTGGTTGCTCGGGCGTCCCTGCGCCTTGTGTGCTCTATGTTGTCCAGTTTTGTGCACAGCTGCGTAATTGCAGAAGTAATTCCTGCAGCTAGGTCTGCATTTGATTTTACAATGTCCCTGTTGCTTTGTGCAATGTCACTGATGCCCTTCCCCATTTCTCCTATTGTTTGGTTTAGGGCACGGAATTGGCGGTGGCAGGCCTGTATATATTTGCCCTGCATGCGCTGGATGCGCACCATGATTCCCTCCAGCCCACGGAAGACAGTGCCATCTCCAGAGCCACCTGCACTGCTGGGCATGCGGCGACGTCTGCGCATGGTGTCAGATTCTGTGTTGGGCTGCAGTGCAGCATGAGGCATAGGTGCAGTGTCTTGAGCCTCAGCTTCTGCTGCCTCCATCATTGGCAGTGGGGCCACGAGTCGCCTCCTGGCTGGTGGGGTTGCAGGTGCAGCCTGTAACATTGATGGGGATGTCTCAGGAGAGAATTGCAATGCAGGGGATTGGGAAAGGTGTGGGGAGTGTGCAATCTCAGGGGTCCGGACTGTCTTCTCTTCCTGTGTGATGGCAGTTGTGTCCTCCTCATCCTGCGATGCATGGACATGGCTTGGCCCTGCCTCGTCACTCTCCTCCCTCGCTGCTGCAGTCCCTGTTGTCGGTGTGACTTGACTGGCTGATGGTGCCCCTAGGTGTAAATAAGCGTATGTCAACTAAGTGCTACTGTGTCACAGTGACTAAAATAAAATCTTTACACATTTTACTTTCATTAATCGCCATTACTTTCACTGCCTTGATGATGTCTGTTCAGTTATACATGGTCTAATATTAGCTGACTACATTTCCCATAATGCATTGCTCCTGTATAGTGCTAGCAGTACTGGACTGGGGTTGGCCTGTGCACAAAGGGTTAAGGGATGCTGCTTGGTATGGGGTGTTATGCTGCGCATGCGTCTTACCTTTTGCTTTGGCTCTGGCTGAGCTGTCCACTTCTCCCAGTCCCACGACACTGTCTGGCTCGATGGTTGACGCCACCAACTCCTCCAGGTCAGTCAGGGGGGGTGCTGGGTTCCTGCCTCCACCGGTGAGACCAGCCTGTTTGTGCAGCTCTGCCATATTTTTCTTTGTGAGGCTCCTGATGTCGTAGAACCTTTTCTTTAAATCTTCCGAGCTCCTGCTGGTGACTCCCACAGCATTCACCCTTTCAACAATGTGTAGCCAGAGCTTGCGTTTTGCAGACTCAGCTAGAGTGAGGGACTGCTTTCCAAATAGTTGTGTGTGGACTCTAACCACCTCCTCCACTAGTACCTGCAGCTCCATGTTGCTAAACTTTATTTTTCTCTTTCTGTCAGCCTTCTGGCTCTCTGTGCTGCTTGCCATTCTTTCAGTATTGCACTCAAAACAAATCTCTCCCTGCTGCTCTGTCTCTCTGCTCAGCTCTGCCTGCCTCCAGAACCTTCTAATGAGTTGCAGCTGCCTGGGCAGGCACTTCCTGGTAGGAAGGGGGAGGGTGGTTGCACCTGATTGGCTGTTGTGTTAAGTTTCACTTTTGTTTGCTGCACGTTTTTGTAAATACCGATCGATATTTACCGATCGGTATTTACCGATCGGTATTTCCAATGCATTCCTATGGGCCGAAAGGCCCATAGGAATGCATTGGAAATACCGATCGGTAAATGCCGATCGGTAAATACCGATCGGTAAATACCGATCGGTATTTTCCGATCGTCCGATACCGACTTTTACCGAATCGGTAAAAAATACAAATTTTTTATCTACATATCATTTACCGATTTTTAAAAACCGAATCGGTAAAATTCGGTATTTAAGAATCGGTAAAATGAAATTACCTACATCTGGCCCTTAGGGGCTTATTTCCAAGCCCATTGCACCGCCGGCGCGTCACATTTCTTGACGTACTGGTGGTGCAATGGGCTTGCCCATATTTACAAGGCCACGTAAAGTACACAACTGATGTTTGTTGTCAGTGCTCATCAAACAGCATTGATAACATAGAGCATGATTGGATACAAAAACACCTCTTTTGTTGAACCTCCGTATTCGGGGCACCCAGACTGTCAATTTAGACACCGGCCCTCCTTATAAACAGGTGAGTGACTGGTGATATGTACTGCAGCTATAAACTCCCAATACACGTCTCCTGATCAATACCACTCAATCTAAATACCACTCAATCTGAGTTGTATGAGAATTGTCACACAACTGATTTCGACAGGTTAAACCTGTTGCAATGTACCATGGAAAATGTCGGGGAAAAAAGGCGAAAATGCAGAATTCAGTGCATGCACAAATGCAGAATTCTGTGCCCGCACTGAGTACCAGACCCAGAAGTAATGGTATTTACTGGGTATTGGAAATACCTTACCGAATTCCTGCCGATTTGTAACAGGGGTGTGAGGCATATCAGAGTTATGAGTGTTGTAATAAAAATCACATCACCCTTATACATTTCAGCAGGTCAATCCTGTTGATATTTATTGGAGGAAAAAGTCCCTGGTAAACTGGTAAATACATGGACAGGCTGATTTTGGTTCAAAGAACACCAAATCCACGTTATTCTCTGTTTCATGGACAAGCACGTAATTCTTGAACAAACTCCAGCTTGAACAGGGATCTCAATTGAACCCCCATCTCGTAAGTAGGGCCTTAGGGGTAATGTGGCAGGTTTACACCCTTGAAAAATAACATATCTGTGCATGGTTGCTTCATCCATAGCCTCTCCCTTTAGCCTAAAGGATACACAGGCTATGGTAGTTGTAAAAACTTAGAATAATTGAATGAAGAGTAGAATCATAACAAATGATGCTAACATGAAAGCCTATTAAACCAAGACTTTTCAGGTTGTTACTCCAGGATGAGATCCTATAAAGAATGTATTTCCCTTAAACCTTCCCACTGCATCCAGGAGCGCAATGATGTGATGCATCTCTAGGTTGGATGTATTCCCTTTTAGTGTAAGCATTAATTTTGTGATGCTGTGCACTAGGAAGGAAAACACTTTAGCAAGCATTGCTCAGAAAAACAAGAATGCTTTATTTATCTACTTTTGATTATCCCATGTGAGCTTCATAATACTAATACAATTCCTAGCACTAGAGCAGTAAACTCAACTACTATAGACCTTCACTGAGTTGTGTATGTTACAATTAGGCTAACACTGAATATTGCACCCCTTGTAGTCCTTGACCACACTATGAAGCATTATTGTCAGCCACATCAGTTATCAGGGCAGTAGAGATTAGCGACTGGAAAATGGAATTCTCACCTGCAAATATAGAGGAGCCCTGACTTGGGGCGCAACTAACCCCTGGTATGCATCTCACCCCATGCCCTCCACCCCGAAGTTCTAACATTTGACTCTGTGTACTGATTAAAACATACTAGGAACCCTGGGTCGACAGATCTTTTATTACCTGCTGAGAAGTGTAAAGGGGAGTATCATTCATGACAACAATTTATCAAACCTAATAAATGTAACTCAGAAAAATCACAGATTCCAATTCAGGGGATTTATTACAACGCCAAAAACAACTTATTATACAAGCACCTCAAGACGAGGTGGTAAACATACATGGCAACGAAAACAAATCCATATCTACGCAGAAGTCTAATTCGATGAATCATGAAGAGGATAAAAAGTTCCAAGAAGAGTCCACAAGCCGGAATTGCTCCAATATCCAAGTCAAACTTAATCTGTGAAATAGATGACATTAAGCTTTCCCTACTCTATCTCTAAGGTGACATCCCTACTTAACATTCCCCAGACGAAGTCAGTAAAAGGTGTCAGCTTGTGAAGACTTCCTAAGAAGCACATTCACAGAGTAAATCAGGTAGCCAAAGCTACAGAGCTCATTCTAAGATGCTCTTTCCAGATCGATCTCCAAACCCCTTCTCCTAACTCAACCTGCGGGGCACTGTCCCTAATACTAAAATGCAAAGATGTAAAACACGCCCACAGATCAACTCATGCTAACGGACACCTCTCCTAGGTAGTTTTCCACCGTCTTCTACAGATGTGGTCGATGACCTTGGTTCCCAGGCCTCCTCAACGAGAAAGAACACTGGCTTCCAATTATCAATCTTCTGTTTAAAATGTTTCTCTTCCCCTCCATACCTAACTCCTAAAACAAAAGGCGTTAGGTCTAACTAACAAAGGAAGCTTCTTCCACCAGCAACTGAAACGTGAGAACAGAACATCCTTGCATACACATGAAATTCGCTGACTACCTCCAAATGTGAGAGATTACCAGGGAAATTACATTTCCAGGCCTACACAATTCGGCCAACATAAGAATAAACAAACAGGCCTTACATGAGAACAATGTGAACATTTCACTAAGGCCCTTAACATCAAATTAATCACGCATGTTAATAATGCTTCATCTGCAAGCAACTACATTTCATTACATATTAAGCATAACTCATTATTTCTTTGTGTAGTCTTCATCATGGTGCACGTTTAAATCTAATGCATTGCACTACACATGAGCTTTTCGTTAAGCAATTGCAATAGATACAAAAGGTTACAGTTTCGAATTCAAGCGCCATTAAATTTCTCTTCTGCAAGGCACAAAATACTTTTCTATTCACACACTTACACATTTTTGTTATAACAACACATTTCTACAAATCAAAGTTAATACAACACAAGAATGTGTGTGGATGTGGACTATCCATGATTATGATGTACCCCTACAATTTTAGAGCATCCTCGTGCTCCATCAGTTCCCCCCTCTGATGACAAGTGTCATCACACCAAATCACACTCCCTGGAGAAAGAACCGACCTAGACAGAACTTGTAGCCATACTTCCCTGTCTGAACCATCCCAGGCTTTTAATATTCTCATAATGACTGTCCTGCAGTCTTCCCATCCTTCTCTCTTGCTCTCTAAGTGACCTCTCAACTTGCTTTGCTTTCTGCCACTTGTAGGCTCTACTAATCCCCGCAATATAATCACACAAACCACCACTATGATAATAGGCTTCAAGATGTAACCAAGAACTCCCTTTACCAGGGAAGGAAACCAACTCCCTACTTTACTAAATCTTTTTCCCACCTTGCCCCAAACTCCTTCTGTAGCCAAATCATGTACCTCATGATGAATCTCAGTGATGTTACGTATATACTTTTTCAGATCTATGCTGTTGTCAGGTATATAAATGCTGCACTGTTGGACTTTCAACATTCTATAGACTCCACCCTCTTTTGCCAGTAAAACATCTAAAGCAAGACAGTTTTGTATCACCATATCTCTTATTGACACCATCTATCCATCTACAAGTAACAACGACTGAGCTGTGTTAACAGTGGTTGACAACTTTCTAATCTTGATATCATTCAACACCACTCCCAAACCTGGTATCAAAGCTCCAAAAATATCTCCTGCAATTTCTCCTGCACTTGCACCTCTCTTCCTTCTAGGGTGTAATCCCCCTTCCAAATGGTCCAAATCTACTACATGCAAAATGTTGGGAAACACTACTGCTATATAGCACGTACCATACCAATTGAATGGCAACCGTACATAAACATTTTTCCCACACACAAAATACACATTTGGCACCACTTGTACTGCATCTTGTAGAAACTTGTTTGCTGTAGCCTCAATTGTGAAAATATGATCACACATACTCTCTCCCACAAAGATCTCATCATAATAGGTTTGAACTTGTCTCACACTCAACTTTCCTCTCTGTTGGAAATCCAACGCAATTGAACCACTACTTCCTTTTGCTTCATGAGCTAACTCTTCCTTGGTCCACTCAATCTTTCCTTCCTTTTTGTAATGATTTCCTGTTAATTGGATAAGTCTGTCTTCTACCTGATCTATGAATTTCTTCTTTAAATCTGTCAATGAACATGTTAAATTGTGACGATGCGCATAATCTGTATCTAAAGTTACAGTGGGTATGAAATACTTTCCCACCTTGTCTTCCTGCTTATAATAAAAATACTTATTCAAATGCTTGTAAGCTGGAACGTCTGAAAACACTACATCATAGTTAGAAAAATAATATTCATAATGACCTTTGCCATAAAACATACTAAGCAATAGACTACTTGTAAAACCATATGTCAAAGGAAGATGGTGATAACGAATGCCCTCCTCCACCGACACAGGCAGTTGCATACACACATAACAATCTCTCACATCCATCAAATCCACATACTCACATAGCAGCTTTGCAAATGCATTAAGCATATAACCCCACCTAGATAAGTCCACATGCAACATACAACTAGTCTGATCTAGCAAAGCCTTTTCAGCTCCAACGATACCCTCTTTTGTGCTAGAAGTAGTAGGATGACCCATGACAATACTTTCACATCTCTCAATGCTGACACCGGTTGCTGCAACGGACTTAAGACATCCGGGCAACGCTGAAGCTACTGGATCTAAAGTAGCTGAAAAGTAGGCAACTGGACTACAAACTCCTCCATGATTTTGTGTTAGGACTGACAAAGCACAACCTGCTCGCTCGTAACAGAACAATGAAAAGGACTTGTTATAGTTGTTAAAAATAGCAATATGTATGTACATAAGCGGCGTTCATTTGTGTTCTCAGTGCCCCTTGGTGTAAACAGAACGAATATCGCTAAAACTCTGACTGTGTTGTCTCACTAGCATAGACCCATGCACACACGTACGCGACAGCCATTTTAGGTACCATGATCTCCCTGTCCACAATCACTCATCAAGCGCACTTCCCTGACCCTGCAAGCATCCCCCGTGCACCCTGACTGCCCCCGCTCTCTCATGCCCAAGTCATGAGCCCTCCCCTCCCGCATGACTCTGTCCCTAAAGAATCGCACCCCGCGCCTGACCAACACCTCCTTCCCGCCCTTGAATACCCCTCTTGTGATCAACCCTTCCACAGCACTCGATTGTCCACACTGACCCGCCCTTTCATGAATATCTCTCCTTTGATGACCTCTTCCTCTGAGCCTGAATGTTTGCACGGACCACTGGTCATCCCTTAGCCTGAGGATACAGTTTATTGCCCACTACTTTATGCACTCGTCTCTCTCGGAAGAAGCTACTATTGATCATGGCCACCCCACCCCCTGAGACTCGATCGGACACACACATTCCAATGGAATCAGCAGAACGCTCAGCTGCGTGACAGCCCCTCCTCTTGCATGGAGGATAAGGGCCCGTACTGTAGCCACGTGTTGAAATACCTTCATACTATACTATGTATTGATTGTAATATAGGATGCCTGTGCGTCACGAACCTGTGTATAAAAGGCGAAACCTCAGAGAACTTGTTAGAGCACCTCCCGAAGACACTATGCGAGTGTCCCAAAGGACAGGCTCTCCTCATGAGTAATAAACTCTGTTCTTGTTTTCCTACTTCCAGTGCCCGTCTCTTTATTTGGTAATTATTCAAGATGGAACGAAGAGTCGCCCTGCGCCAGCAGCCTGGGCATCCGGGGCGTTATGGGCTGACTTTTCCACATAGTCTGGCATCCTAGAGCTGGAGCACGACAAAGGTCCTCTCTCAACTCCAAGAACGCAACCAGACAGTCATGAACCCACAGTACTGGATCGCTCACATCCTTCTGTGTGAGCCTCTGTAAAGGCTTCCCCTTCAGGGAAAAGTTTTGGATCCACTGTCGGCAGTACCCAACCATTCCCAGAAACATCCTGACTTCCTTCTGAGTAGTAGGTACGGTCCTTTTCATTATCACCTCAATTCGATCTGGTGACACCTTCCTTTTGCCATTCTCAATTCGGTGACCAAATACTGAACTTCGGTCAAACAATACTGTAACTTATTTGGGGACACCTTGTGTCCATTCTCTGCTAGGTGGTTCAAAAAGGCAATAGTATCGCTCCTGCAAGCATCCTCCGTTTCGGACGCAATCGGGAGATCATCAATGTACTGCACGAGAACTGAATTCTGTGGCAGTACGAGTCTCTCAAGATTCTTCTTCAAAATCTGTTTCGCATAGGATCTGGAACAGTATCACTGATGGATTCGGTACCACAGGACAACATGGGACCACAATGGTATTGACCTTTCGCAGGTCTTGCACAATCCTATAATTCCCACTCGGTTTCTGCAATCCCATGATTGGTGAGTTACATGGACTTCCCATTATTTCCTTCAGGATCCCCTGTTCAATTATAGACTCAATTACAGGATTGATTCCTGCAATTGTTTCTGGTGACAGAGTGTACTGAGGTGTTCTCGTAAACTCAGCATCTGGTTTGACTTGAATTTTAACTGGCTCAACCCCCTTGGTCAGTCCTATTTCTTCTCCTGTGAAATTACATATGTCCAAAGAGACAGAGTCTCTCAGGTCGGGTGGGAGTTCCTCAACTGTTAAACACACCATGAGGCACAGGGTCAAGACTGATTTGCATATGGCCATGTCTGAACCTGGGGTGGCTTGGTGAGCAAAATAACGATAGATTAAACCCAGATCTGTGACTGGGGGTGAATGTTTTGCCATTGTGCAACATTCCGTCCATCATCTTGTGTGTTTTGGAGTTCCTCAACTGTTAACATAGGGAATACCTCTACACACAGACTCTGATTTACCACCTTAAATGCGGCATCATCATCATCAGTCTGTAGTTCCACCCCCTTGGGCGTGCAATAGATGGTGCAGTTCAATTTGCACAAAAGTTCACGACCCAACAGGCAGCCTGGACTTGAGTCACATACCACAAATTGGTGTCGATTGCGAAAAGTTCCTATCTTCACAGGTATTGCTTCAGTCAGTGGATTAGTAATTTTCTTATTCGCCACGCCTACAACATGAATCAACTGTCTCAAAAGGGGTAGGTTTTGAACTATTACAGATCTCACAGTAGAACGAGTAGCACCAGTATCAACCAAATAGGTGGTTGGATGACCGTCAACATCTACCTCTACATACGGTCCGCTCTGGTCTACTTACAAGACTGCTCCAAGTGTACAGTCTTCCTCCTCCCTCAGACACCATTGCTGCAATAGGTCTGAATAGAATTCATCAAAGGTCTCGATAAAGGGCATCTGTTGGTAAGTTCTATTTCCCTGTGGGATTCTTGGTGGCTGGGTAACTTGTACCTGCAGATCTGTAGTCCCCCCTTGTACAGATCTTGGTCTTGTCACGATGTTGACGACCTCAGGTGTCTGCACCACTTCCTCCCCTTGCATCTGATTATCTAGATTTGCCCTACACTCACGCTTCCAATGCCCGATCTTGTGACAATTATGACATGCAGTGGTCTTCTTTAGTGTGGCAACATCTACTCCTGTCTTAGGGTCTTCCCTGACCCGATACATTCTGGGTCCCTCCTTGATTGTTTCCCTGCCTTCTTCCTAGTGTTCCTCCACTTGACTGTGTCTGATATTCCATCTCTGCATTTTGCATTTGGACCAGCATCAGCTTATCCTTAAGCTTCTTCTGTTTTGAGTCCACTTTGTCACTATAGTATCTGGCATACCGTAGAACCTCATCCACTGATTTATTCTGCCAGCAAATTAAATGCTGTTGTATCATGAGGCTAACTTCTGGTCTCAGTCCTAAAACAAACTTGGTACTCTCACAATGGAAAGGCCTCTACTCTCACTGCCCCTCCTCCTGAAGGTGGTGTTTCTCCTATGCTCTTCCAAGCACTCTTCTTCCTTCTTCTTTGACCACCTTTCATCCCATTTGTCAAGCATACTCCATGCACATATCCCTACAATCAATTCACAAATGTGCGCTTTCAACCCTATGACTATTTTCTCTTCTAGTTCCTGATCACTGTAATTTAAACTGTGATTCCCTTGCAACATCTTCGTTTTGGACAGATCCACATCATACCTCTGTGCCTACTCTGTCAATTTCTCACGTGCTTTCCCCACCTTACGAGTTACATCCTTTGCCACAAACAGCAATTCATCTGGTTCATAAAGTTCAATCCTTTCTAAAGGCAAATTTCCACAGATTATTTCCTCTACTTCTGCCTTTAATCTCACCACATCCAACACTTTAGCCCTCATACTAGCTTTAGTTGTTCCTCTACTTGTCGCGCTACTGGACTGTCCACTCTCACTACTCTGATCTTCCCGCTGATCTCTTTCCATTATGTTCCGTGAGACAGATCGACTCCCCAAAACTCCCTGACCATTGTCACCTCCCATCAGCCTTCCACTTTGACCTCTCACTGGTTCCCACATCCTCAAGTCAGAGCATGAATGAGCTAAGGACCCTGTCCTCGCTGCTCTCTGCTCCACTTGTCCTCTAGAAGAATCTGCTGTTTCTGGCAAAGGTGTACTCGATTCTATGTGCCTCGAAGGGTGACCCCTTCCACTGGTTGATTTATTCCCTCCAGAATCGGTACTTTCTTCCATTACCAATCGTACCCGACTCCTATTTCCTGCTTGATGTGGATCGTACGCTGACACTATGGGACCAATGGTAACCAGCACTGTAAGAGCTTCCGGTAGCCTAACAATTGGATTGCCTCCACCCGTCTCTGCACTCCTCAGTGACTGTATGTTCCCATTCCCTCTGTTCTTGTTGAAATTCTCCCTTTTATTCCAACACTCGAGCTTGTCTGTGGTTCCCCAGTTTCCTCTGCAACAGCTCTCATTCCTTCTTCCGAATCTGGATTATAAGGAGGTGGACATTCCACCAGCAACCTTTCCAAAAGATTGTTATCTGTGTCACTATCATCTTCCTCTTCTCTTCTCTTCTGAGCAACTCCCACCTTTACTAACAGTGGAAACAATCTATCTCCCTCAATAGTGTTTACCTTCCATCTCTTCACTAATGCGTCCCATTGAGCATCTTGGAATGCCCTGATCGACTTCTTCACCCTTTCCTGACTTCGATCTCTTTTTCTTCCATGTGCTGCTCTTATCCATGCATCAAGATCTTCAAACTGAGTTGGTCTGGGTAAAGGATGTAATGCGCCATCACTGATCTCTAATGGTACAATACATCAAATCTAAGCAAACCATAACGTGGGAAATCCAAATTTTCCTCCTTTTTGGTAATCTTTTGCCAATTCTCAAGCCAAATTATAGTATGGAGCCCTACGTTGGTAGCCATGTAATGAGCAGGGGTATCCTCGGGCGGTGCTTCTTCCCCACTCAAGTTACCATTCCTCTATCTCCCCTACAAAGATCTTGCAATACCTTAAAACATTTCATGATGGAATCAACTCTTTTGCCCCCAATGTTGTTGTTTTATTTCCTGATGTCAATCCACCAATACCAGCATGTCTTTATACCAACCGACCTATCACAGCGCAGCACACTTTAACGCCACTCTTCCCCCTCTTTCCGCAGTTCCCCTCCTTTGCAATTCGTCTCTCACACTCACAGATCTCATTCACACAGCAAAGTAACTGTCTGTCCACCAAACGACCGGACAGTCGCTCGTAATTGTCTACCTCAATCTGACAATTGTCTGTCCGTGAAACGACGGGACAACTGCCCCTGACCATCAGCCCACGAATGGCCAGACGGTCACATAAATAAATGATAGGATCCAATCACTCAATTGTACACACACACAGTAACGCATGACCTGCGTTGGTCACTCAAGCACTCACTCTCTCATTCCCTGTCTCGGGTGGGTTTGTCGATGACATCTCACGACTCCCACAATAAATAGGTGACAATTACAGCTCTGGGTGTCTTCTACACCACAATGTATCCATCCTGGGATCTTAGGCTACTCGTCAAGCCTGACATCAAAATCTCAAGGACGGAGCGCGCTCACAGTCCGAAACTACAATCATTCAACTCTCATTCCAACTCCACAAGACATCACACAATCACATCATCACCACAATCTAACAACATCCCTATTCATACTCACTCCTCCGTGAACTGCTGTTTCCGCCACACCGTCACTCTCCGTCGGTCATCACCAAGTGCCGTCATCCTACTCTCTTGATCCTCTGGACAACCATCTCTTGGGCTCTATGGTATTTTAACCAACCTTTCCCTATCTATTCCCATTACTACAGAGGTAACCATCCTCTCGCTACCAACTGATTAAGTTGGGTCCCACCATCAAAACTTACTAGGACCCTAGGTCGACAGATCTTTTATTACCTGCTGAGAAGTGTAAAGGGGAGTATCATTCATGACAACAATTTATCAAACCCAATAACTGTAACTCGGAATAATCACAGATTCCAGATTTCATTTTACGGGATTTATTATAACACCAAAAACAACTGAATATACAAGCACCTCAAGACAAGGTGGTAAAAATACATGGGAACTAATACAAATCCATTTCTATGCAGAAGTCAAATCTGATGAATCATGAAGAGTATTAAAAGTTCCAAGAAGAGCACACAAGCCAGAATTGCTCCAATATTCAAGTCAGACTTCATCAGTGTCAGAAATAGATGACATTGAGCTATCCCTACTCTATCTCTAAGGTGACATCCCTACTTAACATTCCCCAGACAAAGTCAGTAAAAGGTGTCAGCTTGTGAAGACTTCCCAAGAAGCACATTCACAGAGTAAATTAGGTAGCCAAAGCTACAGAGCTCGTTCTAAGATGCTCTTTCCATATTGATCTCCAAACCCCTACTTCTAACTCAACCCACGGGGCACTGTCCCTAATACGAAAATGCAAAGATGTAAAACACACCCACAGATCACCTCATGCTAATGGACACCGTTCCTAGGTAGTTTTTTTTCACCGTCCTCTCCAGATGTAGTCCAATGACCTTGGTTCCCAGGCCTCCTCGAAGGGCAAGAACACCGGCTCCCAGTTATCGACCTTCTGTTCACAATGTTTTTCTTTGCTTCCATGCCTAACTCCTAAAACAAAAGGCGTTAGTCCTAACTAACAAAGGCGGTTTCTTCCACCTGCAACTGAAACGCGAGAACAGAACATCCTTGCATATACATGAAATTCGCTGACTACCTCCAAATGTGAGAGCTTACCAGGGAAATTCCATTTCCAGGCCTACACAATTCAGCCAGCATAAAAATAAATGAACACGCCTTACATGAGCACATTGTGAACATTTCACTTAGGCCCTTAACATCAAATTAATCACGCATGTTATTAATGCTGCATCTGCAATCAACTACATTTCATTACATATTAAGCATAACTCATTATTTCTTCATGCAGTCTTCATCATGGTGCACGTTTAAATCTAATGCATTGCACTACACATGAACTTGTCGTTAAGCAATTGCAATAGACATCAAAAGATCACAGTTTCAAAGCAAGCGCCATTTCATTTCTCTTCTGCATGGCACAAAATAATTTTCTATTCATACACTTGCACATTTTTGTCAATACAACGCATTTCTACTAATCAAAATTAATACAACACAAGAATATCTGTGGATGCAGACTATCCATGATTATAATGCACCTCTACAATTTTAGAGCACCATTGCGCTCCATCAATTACGAGACCCTCTCGACGTCACACCTCCTCCTGTGCAGCATTGCAATCAGGTCAAGGGCTTCTGATTGCCATATTGGAAAATGAAGATGCATTGCACTGATCAGCCCTCATTTGAAGGCCACCTAGAAGTTCATTCAGGCCCACCCTGTCTATTCTTTCCTAGTGAGACCCTGACTCTGTGTGCATGCAGGAATGAGGGTTGGCAACAGCAGACCAGTTATGTGAGTGGTGTGCACACCTCCTCCCAAGCTCTGGATGATACTCAAAAATAGGGATAGATGATCAAAATGCCCACATCAGCACCCTCGTCATTATTATAAGATGCTATGGCTGGGCTGCACCTCAAGGACTAGAGGGGGGTAGGATAAGGACTGGCCAGAGCATGCAATTCATTTTCTTAGTATAGAGTAATGACCCAAGGTCAGAGAGGCTGAGTCAGGTGCTTCACTTAGCAGTTTCCCTTCGTGGAGAGTAGAAAGCCTGATTTTTTTAACAACTGAACTGGCCAACCCTTTGCAGAAGGAAGCGTGCCCTTTGAGCTAGGGAAACAGTTGCTTGCTGCCAGGAGACTTCTGCCTTGCACCAAGTGACTGACCTTTGCAGCAAATACTCTGCCCAATCAATCAAGGAAACTGTCCTATGTTGCAAAGAGATTATGCCGCAGAGCAAGAGCCCCTTGCATCATTGCAATATTCAAGTGCAGCAGAGATACTACTGACTGACCCAAAGACTGTCACTTTGAGTCAAGTAAATGCTTCTTACAACAAGACGCAGACCTTTGCAGCAGGCATACTACCCTTTGCAGCCAGGAGAGTTCAGCTTCATGCATAAAGGCCCCCACATGTAGCCAATAAACTGCTGCTTGCAACAGAGACGGAACCCCTTGAGGTAGGGACAATGCATCTTGCTCCAGATAGAGATTCCTTGGAAGAAATCAGCCTGACCTATTGTATCTCGAATTCTGCCAATAACCAGAGAGATTACGTAGTGAAGCCTTAGAGATTGTTCTTTGCATGAGAAAGATTGTCACTTTCCATCTAGAGACAGTCTATTGTGGCCTGGGGAATAAGTCTATCAGCAGGTATGCTGGGCTTTGCAGCTATGAAACTGTCCCTTTTCACAGGCATGCCCTCCTTTCTAGCCACTAGGCTGCCTCTTGCAGCAGAGATAATGGTATTTGTGGCCCTAAGATGCCCGTTTACAGCCGCAATACTCTGCTTTGCTGGCAGGACACTCTCCCTTGACACAGGGATACTGTGCTTTACAGTCAGGAGATTTTGTTTTAATACACGGACCCTGATCCCTTTCACCAGGAAACTACCTCGCAGCATGGAGGAATATCTCTTCAACAACATTAATGCACCTTCCAGAAAAAGAATGTCCCGTGAGTAGGTCAACTACCTCCACTTGCAATGCAGAAAGAAGTTTGACAATTCCATTAGAGACACTTTCCGTCCAGGGGTGAGGATGACCTTTCAGGTAGGGGACTTCCACTTCCAGAAGGGAAACTCTTTTTTTCATCATGAAAAGCTTGATATTTTATCCTCCGTTTTCTTCTTCATATATATTGATCAAATACAAAACAATTGTATAGTTTATACTATTATATTTTTTGCTGGGTCTGTATAATATCACTAGCAGACCTTGTCCGGGAGCAATCAGGCTTCAGGGCCCCCACCCGCCCCGGCCCCCGCCCGTCCCGACATTGTCCGTGGGTCCCCCGGAGTAGCAGCCCGTCCCGACCTTGGCTTCAGGGCCCCCACCACCCCGACATTGTCCGTGGGTCCCCCGGAGCCTTACCTCATCCGCCGCACCTCCCCGCGCTCCTGAGTTCACCGGTCCGCCGCTCCTCGCCGCTCCTCCCCGCCTGTCCGCCGCTCCTCCCCGCCTGTCCGCCGCTCCTCCCCGCGCTCCTAGACGCCGCTCCTCCCCGCGCTCCTGGACGCCGCTCCTCCCCGCGCTCCTGATGTCAGCACGCACGTCGCGGCCGGCGCTACTTCCATGGAACTACCTTTTTTTTCTCGTAAATTTTTTAAATAACTTATATTTTTTTAATTTATATAGCCTATGTCCATCTGCACACCCTGACAATTACAACGATGTATCGGGTGTGTGGATTGGCGCTGTGGTTCCCGAGTTTACCCGCCTCAAAGGTTCAAAGTTCTTCCTTTATAATAGTAGTATAGATTACAGAGTCCTATGACCCCAAACCCTTCACACCGGAGCTCTCCCTGGAGCACTAAAAAGTACCTCAGCCCCCCAAGCCCTAAAAACGAACTTGCACCTCTGAGTCCTAAAAACTACCCCGACCCGACCCCCAGCCCTTAAAACTTCCCAAGCCCTGAAATGTACCCCGATCCCTGATAACCCTAAAAACAACGTGCCCCCCCACCCAGGACTAAAAATTAACCTGACCTCCTCACCCGAGCCCTACCCCAACCTCCAGAGCCCTAAGAAGTACCCCGACTTCCCCAAGCCCTAAAAACTACCCTGATCCCCGCCTTAGCCCTAAAAACTATCCCGACCCCCAGCCCTAAAAACTTCCCTGAACCCCTAGCCCTGAAAACAACGCCAACCGCCAGCCCTAAAAAATACCCCAAACCCTTTAAAACTACCTCCACATCCAAAATCCGGCCCCAACCCCACTTAACTCACCGCTTCCCTCCGATCGTTCCTTTTCCTGGGCCCACGCATTCTAGCATCTAGACAGTAGCGGCTCATGGAGGGAGTGCCGCCGGGTGGTGGTGCGGGGCGGGGGGTAGTAAACTCTGGCTCATGGCCGACTGGAGTAATGTAAATAAATAAATAAAACAAATTTCAATGCGCGCGCTAAAACACATTTGCCGTTTCAGCACGTGCAATGAAATTTGTTTTAATTATTTATTTATTTACATTACTCCGGTCGGCCTTCAGCCGGAGTTTACTACCCCCACCCTGCCCCTCCCCTGCCCGCGGAACTCTGTCCACGAGCCGCTACTGCATCTAGACCATGCATATGCCTTAACCACGTATATTTGTGGTTAAGGCATATGTGTGGTTAAGGCAAGCTTAGCTGTGCTTGCAGGGAAATGGCATGCGTGTCTTAGCCCACGTTGTAAAGGCCTTTTCCCCAGAAAGATATGACCTTCGGTGGAGGAGCAAACTTCACCAACAACATTTGTTATTTTCTCTAGACAGGGCGTAATAACGAGTTGGGGCTGAGTCCAGTCCTCATTTTCAGGTGTACAATTGCTGTATTTCATCCCTCATAATGGTAGATTTTCTAGCTACTGCTAGGTGGTGCTAGTTTCAGAATGGAATTCACAAAACAAATGTAATTTTAACCCTCCCTGTACATTTTGCATATTTTTTTACGCGCACTACTGCCAATTCCATCATGATTTTTGCTGAAATTTGGCTCCATATATTCTGCACTAGGGTGGAGTATAATTAAAGTCTATGAAACACTAGTCCAGTTGTCTCCTGTGTGATACTCATTGGTTAGTGTATGAAAGGGAACTTACCTACCTCCTCTTCGTCTCTCCCAGGACTGATTATTCATCCCAATACTGTCTCTTCTTTAGGTTAGATATCAGAGAGCGTTTATGGGACACACCTCCCTTTACTCCACTTAAAGGATGCCTTTCCTGCCTGGGGCTAAAAATATTCTATTGGGTCTGACCTGAAACATTTGGCATACCAGTGAATGGAATGGATATTTAGGAAACAGTCCACTTTTGGACGCAAAAAAGTACCTTATTCCCAGACTCTTAATGGCAGATGAATGATCTGGCTGAGACTGAGCACCAAGAGGGCAGAGATGTGTCCTACTGAAGCATTGGGCGCCATACCTTTGGAAGGGAGGATTCCTTGCACCTAATGCTCAGTTTTACTGCATACTGCAGGAGAGCTCCCAAGAAGAGGCGCTTAGGAGAGCAGTGAAGGGCTTGCCAAGAAAACCAGATGCTTATGGAGCCCATAGATGACTGACTGTTGCTAGCGGAATTAAGGGGGCACGTATGGCTAGGCAGACTTGAATCCGAGGAGAAATCTGAGAAGCCTAGTTCTCTAGTCAAAGTGAGGTCGCATAATTAGTTATTAGCGTTTAGGAGAGAATGGATATCTACGTCATTACAAGGTGGCTTAGTGCCTAGGAACTCGTATGGCGAGGTTTCACCCCCAGACAAAATATATCACCTTAAAACTATACTTTTTGATGAAACCTACATTTCTCCGGTGAAGACTATTTTTAGGTCGAGGACCGTAGGCTGCGCTTGTGCAGTTTGGTCCGAAGATTTAATGTTTCTTAGTAAGGGGCATTAACCCACCCCTCTTCTACATTGGTTGGCCTCGTAAATGCTGGCCAGCCATTGAAGGAGAGGGGCGTCACTTCCTTTAAGCCCCGTCTTTTCCAGATTCGGGGGCGTATTTTTTCGTTTCTTTCTCACTGTGACGTCATCATGAAAAAACACGCCCCCAGTCTGAAAAGGACGGGGCTTAAATGCAAATGGTGGGCGCTTCTCTTCACGATCCCTCCCCTGGTGTCCTCCTCCTGCCCCGTCTCTTCCCACCTCCTCTCTTTCCCTCTGGTGCCTCCCCCTTCCTTCCTCCCTCCCACTCCCCTCGTCGGAGCCTGCCGCAGTCCGGGATCTCCCTGATCGGCGCCTCGCGGGCGCTCCACAGACCCGGCGATGTCTTGGCACAGGTAGGGGGGTGCTTCGCCTTGGTGCTGCTGCTGTATCCGTATTATGTTTGATGTGCACCCGTGGCATGATGTCTCGCGCGCTTCGCCGCGGGCCCTCTTCACTCAGCCTCACGCCACACTGTGAGCTTTGCAGTTTTACTTTTCCGCCTGTAAAATATTGATCCGAGCGCGCAGAGTGTCGTTTGTCATCGTTGGCTGAGAAATGTGCCACTGGCGAAACTTCTGGGAGCAGCTGTTGTGCTGTCGTTAACACATATTGCAAAACCGCCTTCCATAAAGTAGCGGATTTGCATTTTTATTCCCGGATGTCACTATAATATTCAGTGGAAAGCGCCTGTGGCCGATTTGTGTTTTTCACTCCTTGTTTAGTTTCAGCGCGCGCTACTGGTATTTATTAATTCTAATATGTGTTAATCACTTACAGCTGTAAATACTGCTGTTTGTGCAGACGGACCTCGGTACATAGTCGTAGCTCCTTCAGATAAGCAGGAGCTGCTTGAGCTGAAATGGAGATTGGTCGATATAAAATATGAATGGATGTATCAGGCTACAGAGAAGTGCTACATAAGGAACAAATGTGATCCCTATGGGGAGGAATCTGCTGTTGTCAGTGGTTGAGGGGGCCAGTTTGATTTTGGACGGTGGGGGAGTAGTTAGGATTTATTGAAGTAATCCGCAGATTGTCAGGGAAATCTCAGCCCTGCCGAGTTTTGACTCTGTGGAGGCGCTGTAGCAGCCTGAGGTCCAACTTTGCAACTTTGTCCACAGTGGAAAGTTGCACTCTCTATTTATAAGATGAAATCACTTTTGGTAAAATGGGCTTTGCAGAGCTTTTGGTGCAAGCCGGGAACTGAAGATGGCATCACAGAATACCAGGCAGGCAACCCTGGTCAAAAGCTAGAGCAGTTTTTATTGTGTATAGAGTCTAAAGCTTGCATTGTAGTGGCATATGCCACTCCACTCCATTGGCAGACTGAGAACATTCGATGTATTCCCGCTGAACCATCCCGGTTTTTCTGTGCCTTTGTTCCCCTGGTTTTTCTGTGCCTCTGTTCCCCCGGTTTTTCTGTGCCTCTTTTCCCTGCTTGTCATCCCAGTTTTTCTGTGCCTCTGTTCCCTGCTTGTCATCCCGGTTTTTCTGTGCCTCTGTTCCCCCGGTTTTTCTGTGCCTCTGTTCCCTGCTTGTCATCCCAGTTTTTCTGTGCCTCTGTTCCCTGCTTGTCATCCCGGATTTTCTGTGCCTCTGTTCCCCCAGTTTTTCTGTGCCTCTGTGTGCGTGGCTCTGTCTGTGTGTGCGTGGCCCTGTCTGTGTGTGTGCGTGGCTCTGTCTGTGTATGTGTGTGGCTCTGTCTGTGTGTGTGCGTGGCTCTGTCTGTGTGTGTGCATGGCTCTGTCTCTGTGTGTGTGGCTCTGTCTCTGTGTATGTGTGCATGGCTCTGTCTGTGTGTGTGTGTGTGCGTGGCTCTGTCTGTGTGTGTGTGCGCGGCTCTGTCTGTGTGTGTGTGCGTGGCTCTGTCTCTGTGTGTGTGCTTGGCTCTGTCTGTGTGTGTGTGTGTGGCTCTGTCTGTGTGTGTGTGCGCGGCTCTTTCTGTGTGTGTGTGTGCGCGGCTCTGTCTGTGTGTGTGCGTGGCTCTGTCTGTGTGGGTGTATGTGTGGCTCTGTGTCTGCGAATACTCTCTACTACTCTCTAATGCTCACCTGTTTCCATCGTAAATGTAATGTAATGTAATGTAATACGTATATTATGCGCAGCTGTCACCCAAAAGGGTATCCTGGCACAATACCATTTATTTATGTTTAAAAAAAAAAAAGAAAAAAAATGTCATGAGCAATGCCAATAGCTCTACCTTTAATAATGCCGAGATCATTGCATTGTAAATGCTTGTTACTGTATGGTGACATGGCTTCAAAAATATATATGGTTTATCTTGTCATTTACGGGTTTTAATTTCATATTTTTTTGAAGCACAACCTATGCATAAAAGTTTAATTCATGCAAGTTTTCGAAAAAATACAGATACAGTTTTAAGCTCTTGATTAACCAGTGCCTACGTTACCTGGCTTTTCATTAAAAATGTGGGATGTGATTTTAATCCCATAACGCACCAATGAGCTCCCTTCCATATAACGGGACAAGATAATTAGGCTTTTTCTGTTTTTGAAAACGCACGCATGTGAAATGTGAGTCAGAGGTATTATTGAAGAATACTTTGTTGCTGTAATTGTCTCAAATTCATTGTCTAGGTCACATTTGTACACGGTGTGGACCATGTTAATCAATCCGAACACATTCACTTTGGAAGAACTAGCCAGAATGGAAATGTCGGTGTACTTCACTCAGTTCATTAAAAGTTACATTCCTTTGTAGTTTATTTCTCACAAAAGTTTCCATATGTAGAGGGTGGCTCTATGGAGAGGTGTGGCTCACTGGTTAGAGGCGGCAGACCTGTAAGCAGAGAACGGCCCGGGACCAGGGTTCAAATCCCGACGCGGCAGGGTCTTGCACCAGGGTCAACGGACTCGATAATTCTCGCCTCAGTGCCTACTCTAACCAGGGAACACACTCGGTAACTCTGGGCATTAAGCTTGCCTCATCTCTACAACGGCCCCCCACAGATGCCGGGGATGCCTGGTTTCACCCTGGAGATACCCAGAAAGGGACCATCTCACAGGGAAAACCAGGACGGGTTCCCCAGCGGTCTACAGCGCCAGGACACTCGGGTAGAGTAACAGTGCGCTTTACAAGTATCCCACATATGTACTCAACCGTCCATAGAAATGATTATGATTCCTCTTTCTTTCAGGCAAACAGTTACGAGATAGCAAAGAATGCCTGGGCTAAAGTAGGATGTCTTGCTCTATTTTTCCTTTGACATGTTGCCTCTGACTTAGCAGATAAGGGCGGTATTATTCACACCATGCAAAGGCAGGTGAAAATATCAAGTCCCAACAGTACCCAAGTGGATGGATCATTGACTTGAATTAAAGCTCAACATCAGAAATACAATAGTATATCAACAGGAGTGAAGCACATTTTGCCCCAAAAGAATGACACAGAGAAATAGATTTGCAAATCATGAAGGTTTATTAGCAAATTGCAGACTCAAATCGGTTGAATTAGTCTTAAATCAGTAATCATTTGCTTACAGCATAAGACGATTAATCCAAGCAAGTCAGAACAGCAAATATAATGTCAAGGTATTCAAGAATCATTGTAGACAAATCCACTGATGTAATGGAACCTAAGGGGGCCCCCGCAAGGTACATGGAGGAGCCCCCTTCCCTGGCTCACCACCTGTCACTTTTGCTGAGGGGGTCCCTCGAGTTCTGGGACCCCCCACACCACAGTGGCTGCATGGGCTAATGTTACATCACTGGGCAAATCATAAACAATCAGTTCCCCTGAAGGGAAACTCCCTAATACCAAGTTAAGGTTTTAGAAGTGATTTTGAGGGAACATAAGCAGTAGGTGCCAGCGAGATAAAGCCTCTAAGGCAGAACCAAATAAAGGTTCCAATTAAGGAAATGATAGAGGGGTTTGCTCGAGAGATTAACTCAATGAGCAGAAATAAAAGAAGCATGGGGTCTCAAGAGTGGCAATGAGATGTCCACCTTCAAAGATGGACCGGAACACGACTGCCAAACACAAAAATGCACTATAAAATCGTGAAATTCGACCAGAAAGATATTCCTATAGTTCCCTCAGAGATGGAACCATTCAGAACTAAACATTTTTGAGATTCTCGGTATCTACCCTCATCCCAAAAGTCATACAATGCAAGATTTTAGCTCCGCAACCGTTTAATGGATATTACACAAGGGATTCTTCTCCACCGGGTCGTCTCACACAGATGCTAAGATTTTCTGTTCAGCTCATTAAAATATACATTTTGTGGGCTTCACACACAATCTAACAATAATAGTACAGTTAGCAAGTACATTGTGGGAACTTCGTTTCTGGAACAATGGAAAAGATTATGCACAGCAAGAAGAAACACATTTCATTTAACAGCAGCCTTTTCAAATCAAGGCCTGCAGAGACTATGGCTAACTTATGGCTTGCACTCTCTTTTTACGGTTAACAATTCATGTGAAAATCACTCACTATGCTCAATCTAAATATAAAATGAGGTCTGGGCAGTTTGGCCAAAAGGGAACCTTGACAATTCCCTTGATGCTCATGGACCCATGCAAGTTCCTCTCAAAGAAGGAAATACAGCAGGTACCTTCACCCGCTTCATGACAGCTCACGTCTGAATGGAATGTCCCAAAATATAGCCAACCTCACATCAGGAGAGGGGATGCTGCAAGTTTCAAACTATAGTTTCATTGGACACCCAATAGCTTCCTATATCTGCCCTTTCCTCATGTGAATGGGTGGTAATGTACTAACACTTATTTAATGTCATTATTGTTTGATCCTGACTAAGTGGCAAATGTGGGATGCACATAGTTATAATTGTAATGCTTGAATTGCCTCTGTATATGCTTTTCTCTCACAGTACCACTCAGACCTTAACAGATCATAGTGGAAAAAACACCAAAAATATATCCATTGCTAGACAAATATGCCTAACCAAATACATTGTCTCCAATCCGCCTGATAAAGGTGCTACCATGAAGTTTCATGAGGCCACGTCCATCACATCAGGCAAGAAAATAGGTTTATTTTGTTCAACCTTAATGCTCACTCGCTTTCGTGCCATTAGCAACATCATTTTAATTTTCTTGAGGACCATTCCTGGATGCTTTGTTTATCACAGAAACCTGGCTTCATGTGGCTTCTATGCTAGACATGATTGCAGCCCTTCTACAACATTATTACATTGTGAGGAGGGATAGATTAGGCAGACCAGGAGGCAGTATAGCAATAGTATTTAAAGTAGAAATACAAATGTAAGACTCAAGACTTTCACATTCTGGCCGGTGAAGCCGCATCTTTTGCACTTGAACTCACTTCCAAATTCACTCTTTCTGGCACCTTGATTTATCGCCTGACAGGCAATGCAAGAAGTTGGGGAAAGCTTCTACCTGTTATCTTAGCCCCCCCTAATCCTCAGATCAACCAATTTTGTATTATGAGGAGACCTGAGTATTCACCTAGAAGACTCCCTGTGCAGCAGTGGCCAAAACGTAATTTAAGTTTTAGGAGCCTTAGCTCTTAAACTTATGAGTCATATTCCGTCTCACCAAGCAGGGCACTTGTTAGACCCAGTTTTTTCTAACATAAACAATCTGTGTTCCCTGCCTCTGGTGCCACTTCTGTTGTAGGATCACCTGGGAGCCCCTTTTTGCCTGCCTATTCATCCTGATGCTACCAGGGAGTGGAGCAAGCCCAAGATTAGAAGGTTTCAACAGCCACCTGAGAAGCTCGATTCACAATTAATTGGAGGAAGGTTAAGCTAGATCAACCTAGACTTAAAGAGTGGCTCCAAACCACTAAGATCATATTCTGCCTTTAAAAACTCATCGCCCCAAAACGCTTCACCCCCTGGCTCCTTGGTTCATTAGGGAACTACTGGCAGCCTGTAAGGGACTGGAGAAGGATTGGAGACTTTGCTATGATGATTCCTCCAAACTTAAATATAAAATGGGCTTGAAACAGTATCACAGCCTGTGTAGAATGGCTTGCGCCACTTTCTATTCTGACCACATCATTTCTGCACAAAATTGCCCCAAACACTCTTCAGAATAGCTAAAGAGCTGTATGACCCTAGCAGGATTGCCCCTGTATCACCATTATCTCAGGGGCAATGTGAGGAACTGGCACCCGTTTCCTTTGATCTCAGTGGATTTGATTACCGCAGATACCCCTCTTACTCGTCAGACACTGGATACTTGGTACGCTATGGTCCTGTTTGTGTTTCTGTCCCAGGCACCAGCCATACGATCTGGATCTCCTAAAGACCCCCTTACTCCTGCCCAACTCTGCCTCTTGGAGCCTGATGTAATTCTTCCTCTGGTAAAACTCCTCAACTGTTCACTACATGAGGGGTATATCTCTCAGTCGTGGAAGCATGACACACCCTTTGTCTTATGAAGAAACCTAATGTGACCCATGTATCTGGTCGAATTATAGACCCATTTCTATCCTCCCCATTCTGTCTAAGAGCATAGAAAAATATGTCTATAACCAACTCTCGGTTTTTGTGGAGTTACATAATGTTCTCCAAGCTGCCAGTTAGGCTTTAAAGCAGGGCGCAGTGCCAAGCCTGCCCTCTCTGGGGTCACATGCAGCTCCTAGATGATGATGAGATGGCAGTGCTGATTCTGCTGGATTTTAGAGATGCCTTTGACACTGTGTCTCATGAGACGCTCATACTGATATTGGAACAATTCTGACTTCAGAAACCGGCATTCGCCTGGCTGTCTTCTTTTTTAAAGGACTGAACCTTCTCAGTCTGCTCTGGCAGCTCCTCTTCCACGTGTCACGCACTGACGTCCAGGGTTCTGCAAGACTCAGCCCATAACCTGCCACTTTTCAACAACTGTGTTCGCCCTTTGGCCAATCGTGTGGAACATTGCAGTCTCACCTTAATCTCAGATGCAGATGATACTCAAATAATGTTTTCTTTATCATCTGCTCAATATCACAACTCTGTATCATTGAACTCCTGCCTGGCTCATGTACCTCATGGATGAACAGCAAATTGCTGAAACTAAACTGAGAGAAAACAGAGGTACTGATGCTTAGTACAAATCCATTCCTTTGGGGACCCCAGCACTGGCCAGACCCGTTGGGCTATATGCCAGCCTCTGCTCTTAAAGTCAATAATCTTGACTTTTTACTGGACAACCAATCAATCAATCAATCAAAGCATTTATATAGCGCACTACTCACCCAGAGGGTCTCAAGGCGCTAGGGGAGGGGGGTCCGCTACTGCTCGAACAGCCAGGTCTTGAGTTGCTTCCTGAAGGCGAGGTGGTCCTGGGTCAGGCGGAGGTGGGTCGGGAGGGAGTTCCATGTCTTGGCGGCGAGGTAGGAGAAGGACCGTCCCCCTGTGGTGGCTCTTCGGATGCGGGGGACGGCGGCGAGGGCGTGGCCGGTCGATCGGAGCTGGCGTTTGGGAGCGTAGAAGTTGAGGCGACTGTTGAGGTACCCTGGGCCTTGGTTGTGTAGGGCTTTGTGTGTGTGGGTGAGGAGACGGAAGGTGATTCTCTTGTTGACCGGGAGCCAGTGCAGGTCTCTCAGGTGTCCGGAGATGTGGCTGCGACGGGGGATGTCCAGGATGAGTCGTGCTGAGGCGTTCTGGATCCGCTGGAGTCTCTTCTGGAGTTTGGCGGTGGTTCCGGCGTAGAGGGAGTTGCCGTAGTCCAGGCGGCTGGTGACGAGGGCCTGGGTGACCGTCTTCCTGGTCTCGGTGGGGATCCACCGGAAGATCTTACGTAGCATGCGCAGGATGTTGAAGCACGACGAGGAGACGGCGTTGACTTGTCTGGTCATGGAGAGGGAGGAGTCCAGGATGAATCCCAGGTTGCGTGCGTGGTCTGTTGGTTTGGGTGCGCTGCCTAGGGCAGGGGGCCACCAGGAGTCGTCCCAGGCGGAGGGTGAGGATCCCAGGATGAGGACTTCCGTCTTGTCCGAGTTCAGTTTCAGGCGGCTGTTCTTCATCCATTCGGCTACCTCTTTCATCCCTTCGTGAAGGTTGGCTCTGGTGGTGGCGGGGTCGTTGGTGAGGGAGAGGATCAGCTGGGTGTCATCGGCGTAGGAGATGATGTTGAGGTTGTGCTGGCGTGCGATGGCTGCGAGGGGGCTCATGTAGACGTTGAAGAGGGTTGGGCTGAGCGAGGAGCCTTGGGGAACGCCGCAGATGACTTCGGTGGCTTCAGATCTGAACGGGGGGAGGCGGACTCTCTATGAAGCCTCAAGTTCCAAATGTATCTGCAGCCTGCTTTTGGACCCTGAAATGGTATGGAAATGTATCTGGACGCTTCCCATACCAGCTCAAAGAACTTTTATCCAGGCACTCATCTTGTCTCGCCTGGATTATGGGAACATCCTTTATTTGGGTGTTGATAAAGGCTCGACGTATGCAGGTGTGCAGGTTGATTTACAGATTGCCAACATATGCTGTCTCCTCCGTAAGGTTCATTGGCTTAAGGTGGAGCAACACATCCAATTCAAGGCTCTTTGCTATGTCTTCAAAGCAAGGGCAGAGGCCGCTCCTCACCATATCACTAACCTGATAAAGTTGCATCAGCCTACCCGCCATTTGTGATCCAGTAACCTCTCCCTGTGCACTCTTCCAAGGATCAAATGAACTCGCATGGGAGGTCAATCTTTTGTGTTCCTCGGTCCTAAACTGTGGAAAAACCTACCGTAACATCAGAGATTCTGCACTTTGCTGACTTCCTTTCGCAGACAACTAAAAACGTGGCTGTTCTGAATTAGTTGGGTTTGGATAATCCATACTTGTTGCTTAAGCGCCGGGAAACCCTCAGTGGGTAGCTGTTGAGATATATGAGCATTTTTACATAACATAACATATAGGTTAATGAGCACTCCTAGAGCCTACACAATGAAATCAAGCACATTTTATTTTGGCCATACCCAAACAATACACATTGTCTTCCTGGCACAGTTATATGTACAACATGACACAAAAGCCATATATTTTGTTAACTGCAGTTACCACAACAACACATGTGTATCAAGAGATATTCCTACCTTGGGATAGCACAACAAAACTCATCAGATACACCCACACCTCACCTTCACACACACAACATGGCATCATCGTAATATAGTTGAGCACATGCTGCATTTTCAACAGCAGATCCTATATTGTGTGACCCCACAGGTTCACCAGCAATCAATAAAACTCTGTAGACAGAAACAACATCTTACATTAAACACTGCTAGCTATTAGCCACAGTCAGATTTCCCTTTGATCGATGCTCAGAGAGCATAACTATGCCCCAGAGCACTGATCTCTGTGAGAAAAGGTACTGCTGGATAGGACAATGTAGTATTTGATTTGCAAAACAATGAGTGCTGGTGCCCGAAGCTCTCTGCAAATGC
Organism: Lissotriton helveticus; assembly: GCF_964261635.1. Lineage (NCBI taxonomy): Eukaryota > Metazoa > Chordata > Amphibia > Caudata > Salamandridae > Lissotriton > Lissotriton helveticus. The sequence continues at coordinate 1,280,697,950 of NC_136069.1, forward strand.
CCACAGCCAGGGCAAATAAACGTCAGTGCACTGAATACCAAAGCTGAGCAGTCTTAAATCTACCTCATGCCTCTTTATTTCACCACCAAACACACCCAACCCCTTAATCTCAATTTTGCATTGTCCTGCTTTCTCCCTGTGTTGGTGTTTCCATTTTTCTCTGCCTCATCTTTCTGCTTTGTGTGTTTTTCCCACTCGATCTCTTGATCAATATCTGATGAGGAAAAATAAGTGATAGTCCTGAAAAATGACAGCAACTGTCTCAAATTTAAGCACTGGGATGTTGTCACCTTTTCTTTTTAAGTTCAAAATGATTTTATTGAATTTGTTCAGAGAAAAGACACAGAAAGACAAAACAGAAAAATATATGCCATATCAGTAATAGTACAAGTAAAGAATCAAGAACAATTACAAACAATAGTCATAAAAAAGTGTAATACAATAAGCAATAATCAATCAAAGGAAAAACCAAAGTCAAGGGAGAGAAGAGAGGGGGGAGGGAAGGGAGTAGAACATTTCATAGCATAATAAAGTGAACAAAATTAGAGTTACCAGTAACATAGTAGAAATAAGTAGAGCAATACATAAGTAAAACAGTTAACAATAAATAACATGAGTCACAACATTAAATATGAATCAATAGGAGACCAAAAAGATTGATAATAAATAGAAAGAATTATGATGAACACCTTGTAACGACAATTGATCACCTCTTCTTGTAAAGATGATCCATGACCACCAAGTATGAACTGAAAGAGAAGAAGCATCCTTCCAACAAAAGGTAATTGATTTTAACGCAGCTGAAACCAAAAAATTAAATAACTTTGCCTCCGCATCTTCAAGCGGGTGAGTCAAAACAACTGATTTGCAAATTAATAATTTATAAGAGAGCAGATCATTAATAGGCAACATTTTCAATATTACATGCCAAACTCCGGACCAAAAGTTCATAATAACAGGACAATCAAATAACATGTGACGCAAAGATCCAGGACTCAATTTACAATGCCAACAGAGATCAGATGGTAATAAACGAGCACAAAATAAACGTAATGGAGTCCAGAGGGAGTTAAACAAAATATATGCATTAGTTTGATAAAGTGAAACTGGTAACCAACCAGAAACACTATTGGTCCAAATTAATGACCAAGAGTCAACAGAAAGAGAAATGGAAAGTTCAGCATTCCAGAAAGTGGAAATTACATCAATGTAGGTGCCCATAGAAGAGGTAAGTTTTTTTATAAAATACAGAAACTGCTTTAGTAGATGTAGAAACAGTATTAAGGTAAATTATAAAATCAGCTGAAAAAGTAGATGGAATACCATCTGGTAAGGAATCTAAAATAGAGTTACACAAAAATTGGTATTTAAGCAAATCAGACTTTGGCAAGCTGAAGTGCAATTGGAGTTGAACAAAGGGAATAAAAGCGCCATCAGAAAAAACATCTTTGAGGTAAAGAATGCCTTTGGCAATCCACGAGGACCAAAAAGTGACATTTCTATTTAATTTTATTAGAGCACTGTGCCATAGTGATAAATGTACCGTAGAAAGTAGGGGAGAGGCAAAATTAGAATCCAAATCATTAAAAATCAATCTGGATAATTTGATTATGGACGAGTAATGAACAACCTTAGAGGAATGAGACATGGTTAACAGGGAGGGTAATGGGAAAGGTTTTACAAGTGATTGTTCGATATAAAACCAGATAGGAGGCTTAATAAGAGGTGAGGTATTAAACCACAACGAACTTTGTTTTAAAATAAAGGCCTTATGGTACAAATAAAAATCAGGGAGGGCAAATCCTGCTTGACATTTAGGCAGTTTCAATTTTTTATAAGCAATACGAGGAGGTTTATTATTCCAAAGAAATTTGGACAACAGTTTATCAATATCTTTATAAAATTTAAGTGGAAATTGAATGGGAATCATAGCAAGAGAATAAAATATTTTTGGGGCAAGATTCATTTTGATAGATTCCATTCTCCCCCACCAGGAGAGATGAAGGGGGGACCATTTAGAAGTTTTCTGTTTGACATATTGATATATAAAATCATAATTCAATTTTAATGTATCATGTAAGGAGGATGAAAACAAAATGCCAAGGTACTTCAACTTGCTTTTTTGCCAAATAATATCAGGTGACGGTAACATATCGGGAGTACAAAGCACATTCAAAGGAAAAAATTCAGTTTTGCTAACATTCAATTTATACCCTGAGACAGTTGAATATTTCGTAATAATGTCAAGTAAAACTGGAACCGAAGTAATAGGATTACTGATAAACAATAACACATCATCAGCCTATGCTAAAGTTTTAACAGTAACATCTTTGATGGTAATACCCTGAATATCTTCACACCTACGTATGTAATTAAGAAAAGGCTCTATTCCTAATAAAAATAAAAGAGGGGAGAGTGGACATCCCTGTCGTGTACCTCTAAAAAGGGGAAATTGAGGAGAAATTTGACCATTAATAAACAATCGGGCAGTGGGAGCAAAATATAAAGCCGAAACCATACGAATAAAAGAGGGACCAAAAATTGAAAGACAATAAAGTTTTAAATAAAAACTGCCAATGAATTTTATCAAAGGCTTTTTCTGTGTCCAAAGCCATAACACCTGCAGGGACAAAAAGTGTGGACTCTGCTCAATGACATGTAATAATGTTCTAGTGTTATTAGTGGAATATCTATTTTTCATAAAACCAGATTGATCTGAATGAATAATAGAATGGAGGACAGGGGCTAATCTAGAGGCAAGGATTTTGGCATAAAGTTTACAATCTTGGTTTATTAAAGATATGGGACGGTAATTAGAGACCAGGGTGGGATCTTTATCAGGTTTAGGGAGGACAATAATTAAGGCTTCCAAAAAAGAGCCCGAAATGGTGCCTAAAGAACCAAAATGTGAAAAAAGTTGGAATAAATGAGGTAACAAATGAGGTTGGAATTCTTTATAAAATTCAGCAGGGATGCCATCAGGATGTGGGGATTTATTCTTTGGGAGCGATTTGATGGCATTCAGAATTTCATCTGCAGTAATAGGTGACTCTAACCCAAGTCTATCTGAAGGAGAAATGTGAGGAAAATGACATGTAGTTAAAAAAGAATCAATTAAGGAGGTATCACAAAAATCTGGTTTGCTATATAAGTTGGAATAAAAGTCTAAAAATTCCTGAACAATATCATTATGAGAGAGTGCAACTTTACCCTGAGGGCTCCGAATGGAAGTAATTTGGGTTTTATTTCTTTTAATACTTAAATAATTTGCGAGCAGTTTCCCAGACCTATTGGAATTAAAGCAAAATTTGGCATTGGATTTAGAGAGTTGTATACCGGCCCTAGTACTAAGGATAGTGTTAAATTCATATCTAAGCTTTTGTAATTTAATTTTATATTGAGGGTCGGTGGAAGTAATAAATAAACGTTCAAATTTTGCTATTTGTTTCTCTAGAAGTTTAATGTTGGAGTTAAATTGTTTATTCTCATGAGCCATAATTGAAATTGTAGCGCCTCTAATGTAAGCTTTAAACGCATCCCATCTATTTACTAGAGATGTAGAGTCTTCAGGATTGAACAAAAAGTAATCTTGAATCGCCTGTAATAATTTAGGTTTATGAGTATCATTAAGGACAATGCCAGCATTGATACGCCATCTATTTTGCTTAGCAAAAGTGGACGAGACATTCAAAACAAAAGAAATCAGGGCATGGTCTGAAATGTCAATAGTACCAATAACAGGATTAGTTGCAGATTGAATAAGAGAAGGGGAAAGTAAAAAATAATCAATTCTGGAATGGGAATTATGAGGGTTGGAGAAAAAAGAAAAATATTTATCAGTGGGAAAGTGTAGTCTCCAAACGTCAGCTAATTTGGTGGTATGAAGAAAAGCTTTAAAGGCATGGAAAACCTTGGATGGCCGAAATTGGGAGGTAGATAGCCTATCCAGCAATGGGTCAACAATAACATTAAAATCCCCTCCAACAATCAATGGAACTTTTCCTAACTTTAAAACTTCTGTAGTAATAGTAGCCCAAAATATGGGATCATCAGCTGTAGGGCCGTAAATATTAAACAAAAAGAAAATAGAGTCATGTTGTCACCTTTTCAATTGTACCTATCTCAAGTGGATCACACCCAGGATGGAATCACCAATTAGGAGTCCAGACATTAATCACTAGGTATACCATTAAGGAGCGAGGCCCAACTGGATATGGAAAAGTGCTCTCCTCCACCATGGGAAGAAGCCTTTCTGCCCTTGGGTGGCAGATACAGGGTGGATACTCCTTATCTACCCGCTGGGAGAAAAAGCCCACTTGACACAAGAGACTAAGAGGGTGGCACACTCAAGTATTGAGCTGTGCCCCACCCTAAATTCACCCTATCGGTTAGGGTGTTTATTCCAATCTGTCCTCTCACCGGGGGTTAGAAAGACCCCTAGACATATAAGATTTTGTTTAGGGGGAGCAGCACTCCTGGGGTAGATCAAGAGCTCCCCATAAAAAGACAAATTGTCTTTCTGGTCCCCACCCGTTTGAGCAAATTTGGGGAGTTTACCCATCTGCTCCCAAGAATGGCAAAAAGCCCATTTGACACGAGGGAAAAATGGAAAAGGGGGATGGGTCACCCAGGCATTGAGCTATGCCACCACCCCAGAAATGCACCATCAGTCTTTCCGACTCCTGGGGTGGGGGGCAGAAAGCACAATAGACGCCAAGGAAAAATGATTAAACAAAAGAAGAGGTCTGGGGTGAGCTGCCTCTCCAGGATAGTTACTACAGTTTCTCTACCCTCCTGAGGGATTTAACCATAATCTGCCTACTGTGTGGCAGTAATCCTACTACACATCAGGGATATCCATTTTTCAGTAAACAATATGGGGTCAGGATAGCCTGCCCATGTATCGCACCTAAACCCTACCCTGAGGTACCAACAGTCTTTATGATCCTCTTGGCGGGGGGTGCAGAAGGTACACTGCACACATTGATTTTCTTTGAAAAAAGTATGGGGGGCATTGTAGCACTGTGCCATAATCTCCACCTCTAAAACCCCAACAATATTTCTGCTCACCCAGGGGAAGATTGGAGGACTGGAAGAAAGTACGCCCTGATATCAGGCTTCATCCCCATGGGATGTAGATCATCCTTATGCCCATGGCAAGCAAGATGACATTTGGATTCTTTGGAGCCAAAGTTTGAAGTTTTCAGGATTTCTGATCAAGAAGACGTTGTGGGATCCACCCAAGTTACACCACAATGAGCTCTCCTGGTTTACTAGCTTTCAGAAATGTCTAGATGCGGTAGGTTTCCCTTGGCTGGTGACTGTGCTCGGGGCCAAATACCATAGCTACTCGAATCACCCAATTGTTCATTTATCATGGTGAAAAGTTGATGTCTCTGCATAGCAATTTGCGGCCATCTGTGTCCCAGGTAATAGGCGTCCCACAAAAGTGGAGTACTTTTTTTTTTTTTTAGAGAAGTGTAACTTCTCTACAGAATAGTATAACAATATAACATTTTTATTATACATTGCATTTTTGACTCATAACTCTAAGTTAGTGTGCAAGAAAGAAAATGTTTTGCAAAATGCTCTGTGTATCATGATACAGAAAAGGGGGTGGTGATGAACAGAGTGTCTGAATTAAGCAGACCACTCTTACCCAGTCCAAAGATCAGGGCTTGATCCATCACCGTTATTTATCTCACTGCCCCATCCCAGCTCAGAACCTGGCTATATGCAAATTAGTCTGTCCCTGGCCCAGTGCATCATGGGAACAGGGCAGACCAAACTACCAAGCCAATTCTTCACCAGAAAGGAGACAAGCTACCGGGGACCGGTTTCTGGCATTTCAGCCTCTTCGGCCCGGCTTGCTTGAATCCTGATGGAGCAGTGAGAAAGGGACTCATGTCTGAGTATACCCTGCCACACCTATAGTGGCCAAAAACGATACAGAAAAGGGGGTGGTGATGAACAGAGTGTCTGAATTAAGCAGACCACTCTTACCCAGTCCAAAGATCAGGGCTTGATCCATCACCGTTATTTATCTCACTGCCCCATCCCAGCTCAGAACCTGGCTATATGCAAATTAGTCTGTCCCTGGCCCAGTGCATCATGGGAACAGGGCAGACCAAACTACCAAGCCAATTCTTCACCAGAAAGGAGACAAGCTACCGGGGACCGGTTTCTGGCATTTCAGCCTCTTCGGCCCGGCTTGCTTGAATCCTGATGGAGCAGTGAGAAAGGGACTCATGTCTGAGTATACCCTGCCACACCTATAGTGGCCAAAAACGATACAGAAAAGGGGGTGGTGATGAACAGAGTGTCTGAATTAAGCAGACCACTCTTACCCAGTCCAAAGATCAGGGCTTGATCCATCACCGTTATTTATCTCACTGCCCCATCCCAGCTCAGAACCTGGCTATATGCAAATTAGTCTGTCCCTGGCCCAGTGCATCATGGGAACAGGGCAGACCAAACTACCAAGCCAATTCTTCACCAGAAAGGAGACAAGCTACCGGGGACCGGTTTCTGGCATTTCAGCCTCTTCGGCCCGGCTTGCTTGAATCCTGATGGAGCAGTGAGAAAGGGACTCATGTCTGAGTATACCCTGCCACACCTATAGTGGCCAAAAACGATACAGAAAAGGGGGTGGTGATGAACAGAGTGTCTGAATTAAGCAGACCACTCTTACCCAGTCCAAAGATCAGGGCTTGATCCATCACCGTTATTTATCTCACTGCCCCATCCCAGCTCAGAACCTGGCTATATGCAAATTAGTCTGTCCCTGGCCCAGTGCATCATGGGAACAGGGCAGACCAAACTACCAAGCCAATTCTTCACCAGAAAGGAGACAAGCTACCGGGGACCGGTTTCTGGCATTTCAGCCTCTTCGGCCCGGCTTGCTTGAATCCTGATGGAGCAGTGAGAAAGGGACTCATGTCTGAGTATACCCTGCCACACCTATAGTGGCCAAAAACGATACAGAAAAGGGGGTGGTGATGAACAGAGTGTCTGAATTAAGCAGACCACTCTTACCCAGTCCAAAGATCAGGGCTTGATCCATCACCGTTATTTATCTCACTGCCCCATCCCAGCTCAGAACCTGGCTATATGCAAATTAGTCTGTCCCTGGCCCAGTGCATCATGGGAACAGGGCAGACCAAACTACCAAGCCAATTCTTCACCAGAAAGGAGACAAGCTACCGGGGACCGGTTTCTGGCATTTCAGCCTCTTCGGCCCGGCTTGCTTGAATCCTGATGGAGCAGTGAGAAAGGGACTCATGTCTGAGTATACCCTGCCACACCTATAGTGGCCAAAAACGATACAGAAAAGGGGGTGGTGATGAACAGAGTGTCTGAATTAAGCAGACCACTCTTACCCAGTCCAAAGATCAGGGCTTGATCCATCACCGTTATTTATCTCACTGCCCCATCCCAGCTCAGAACCTGGCTATATGCAAATTAGTCTGTCCCTGGCCCAGTGCATCATGGGAACAGGGCAGACCAAACTACCAAGCCAATTCTTCACCAGAAAGGAGACAAGCTACCGGGGACCGGTTTCTGGCATTTCAGCCTCTTCGGCCCGGCTTGCTTGAATCCTGATGGAGCAGTGAGAAAGGGACTCATGTCTGAGTATACCCTGCCACACCTATAGTGGCCAAAAACGATACAGAAAAGGGGGTGGTGATGAACAGAGTGTCTGAATTAAGCAGACCACTCTTACCCAGTCCAAAGATCAGGGCTTGATCCATCACCGTTATTTATCTCACTGCCCCATCCCAGCTCAGAACCTGGCTATATGCAAATTAGTCTGTCCCTGGCCCAGTGCATCATGGGAACAGGGCAGACCAAACTACCAAGCCAATTCTTCACCAGAAAGGAGACAAGCTACCGGGGACCGGTTTCTGGCATTTCAGCCTCTTCGGCCCGGCTTGCTTGAATCCTGATGGAGCAGTGAGAAAGGGACTCATGTCTGAGTATACCCTGCCACACCTATAGTGGCCAAAAACGATACAGAAAAGGGGGTGGTGATGAACAGAGTGTCTGAATTAAGCAGACCACTCTTACCCAGTCCAAAGATCAGGGCTTGATCCATCACCGTTATTTATCTCACTGCCCCATCCCAGCTCAGAACCTGGCTATATGCAAATTAGTCTGTCCCTGGCCCAGTGCATCATGGGAACAGGGCAGACCAAACTACCAAGCCAATTCTTCACCAGAAAGGAGACAAGCTACCGGGGACCGGTTTCTGGCATTTCAGCCTCTTCGGCCCGGCTTGCTTGAATCCTGATGGAGCAGTGAGAAAGGGACTCATGTCTGAGTATACCCTGCCACACCTATAGTGGCCAAAAACGATACAGAAAAGGGGGTGGTGATGAACAGAGTGTCTGAATTAAGCAGACCACTCTTACCCAGTCCAAAGATCAGGGCTTGATCCATCACCGTTATTTATCTCACTGCCCCATCCCAGCTCAGAACCTGGCTATATGCAAATTAGTCTGTCCCTGGCCCAGTGCATCATGGGAACAGGGCAGACCAAACTACCAAGCCAATTCTTCACCAGAAAGGAGACAAGCTACCGGGGACCGGTTTCTGGCATTTCAGCCTCTTCGGCCCGGCTTGCTTGAATCCTGATGGAGCAGTGAGAAAGGGACTCATGTCTGAGTATACCCTGCCACACCTATAGTGGCCAAAAACGATACAGAAAAGGGGGTGGTGATGAACAGAGTGTCTGAATTAAGCAGACCACTCTTACCCAGTCCAAAGATCAGGGCTTGATCCATCACCGTTATTTATCTCACTGCCCCATCCCAGCTCAGAACCTGGCTATAGTCTGGTCTGCCCTGTTCCCATGATGCACTGGGCCAGGGTCAGACTAATTTGCATACAGCCGGGTTCTGAAACTGGGATGGTGCAATGAGCTAAAAAACGGTGTTGGATCTAGCCCTGATCTCTTGACTGGGTTAGAGTACTCTGCTTAATTCAGAGACTCTGTCCATCACCACCCCTTGTTGTAAATTATTTTGTCCACCCTAAGCGTGGAAGGGTATACTCAGATGTGAGTCCCTTGCTCATTGCACCATCAGGATTCAAGCAAGCCGGGCCGAAGACGCCTGAAATGGCAGAAACCGGTCCCCGGAAGCTTGTTTCCTTCCCAGTGTAAGAATTGGCTTTTGTAGTCTGGTCTGCCCTGTTCCCATGATGCACTGGGCCAGGGTCAGACTAATTTGCATACAGCCGGGTTCTGAAACTGGGATGGTGCAATGAGCTAAAAAACGGTGTTGGATCTAGCCCTGATCTCTTGACTGGGTTAGAGTACTCTGCTTAATTCAGAGACTCTGTCCATCACCACCCCTTGTTGTAAATTATTTTGTCCACCCTAAGCGTGGAAGGGTATACTCAGATGTGAGTCCCTTGCTCATTGCACCATCAGGATTCAAGCAAGCCGGGCCGAAGACGCCTGAAATGGCAGAAACCGGTCCCCGGAAGCTTGTTTCCTTCCCAGTGTAAGAATTGGCTTTTGTAGTCTGGTCTGCCCTGTTCCCATGATGCACTGGGCCAGGGTCAGACTAATTTGCATACAGCCGGGTTCTGAAACTGGGATGGTGCAATGAGCTAAAAAACGGTGTTGGATCTAGCCCTGATCTCTTGACTGGGTTAGAGTACTCTGCTTAATTCAGAGACTCTGTCCATCACCACCCCTTGTTGTAAACTGTGTATCATGATGGCATGGATAGGGCCAAATTTAGAGTTGTACAAAAAAAAACTATGCCTAAACAAATGGTATATTTCTTAACAGGTTTCTTTCCTACCCATTTTTTATTCTTAGTATTTACAACACAAATTAAAGCATAGTGGAACAAAATGAATAATCACTACAAGCTGGAGCTCAGATGTTGGGTCTGGGTAGCACGTGTTTCTGGACAACTAGCAAACACGATATATCCCTTCAAAAAGAGGGGCCTAACAGACGAAATGGTATATTACTTTTGTAAATTGGCTCTCAGGGAAAAAATTCCTGACAAAAAGATTGTCACCTATCTCTATTTTTTCTGACTTATTTTCATCTTAACAAATAGTTTATTTGGATAAATATTGTGTAATCTACACAACTGATGTCCTGCTGTATTTGGAATTTCGCGTACTTTTCAGAAATGTATAGCTTTCTGGCTTCAACCATGTGTTTCGTACCTGTTTCCACCACAAACTGCTAATAGCCAGAAACCATAAAAAATAGGTAAAAATGAACTACCACTTAGCTAAATACAAAAACTGTCCTAAAAATTGGGGGTTTACCATTCTGATTATTCCTGAAAGCTGGCCGATGGTGATCTTAGAGCAGCAATTGTTGATTCCATGATCCACATGAAAGCATTCAGTCATTTGGTGTACTTGTGAAAACATCAGCCTGTCCCAACATTTTTTGGATTAGTCCTGTGAATCCTGTAGAGGTCAGAAATCGACCTCAATGTAGTCATAATTCAGCTGGGATAAATTGTCAACGTTTGAAGGTTGCACTTGCTACTCAACCCTTTTAATAATAGATTTTCTTCCACGTCTGAACACAATACACGTTTATGAAAAAGGCAAAACATATTTTATGAACAAAGTCAGACGAGCGTGCTATTTATTCAGGTTTGTTTTCTGCCACCGTAAGAAATGTTTAACAAGGTTACTTTTGAAAGTGCTTTTTGGTAGGAAGCATAAATATATTGCATATGTGTTTGAGCTTATTTGGTCTTCAGCAGGAGTACTTATTTTTACCTTTTGCTTCCAAACTGTGGAAAAAGATCACTTGTCAAGTGGTTGATAAATAAGAGTCATGAGCACCTCAAATTTATTTAAGAGTGATTTCATTGATATATTAGATCCAGCAGTAGGGCATTGTTGAAAATGCTGGGAAAAAAGACGTGTGTATGAGTTATGATTGGACACCTTTTGAGATAAATGATGTCTCACCCCTCTTTGAAAAAATATTTGTGAATATAGCAAGGAGAAAAGGTGTGTGTGTGTAGCCTCTCATTTAAGGTCATAGTATGCATGTGTGTTTATTTAATGCCATATACGTTACTGATCTCCCATACGTGAAGGGCCTGTCTTTCTTCTTATTTTTGTAGGCATTTGAGTTGTGAATCTCATTCACTCTAACAGGGGATGTAGAACATTGACAAAGGTATTGCAAAATAGGCACAAGAACAGGAATAGGAAATACACTTGCCTCCAAGCTCTGATAGAGATCAAGCATCTAATTGGATTATACAGTAAAAGCTTGATTAACACATTTAACACCAATCAATCAATCAGCATTGTAGATCACGCGGGCCCCACTCCATGGGCTCTATAAGCCCCAGGGAACACCAAGCCCTCAGGTTAAAGAAAGATTGATAGGATAGGGGGCTGCACGGAACCCCCTAACCCTGGGGACCACAGCCTCCCTAGGGCTAAATAACAACTAATGGGGGAGCCCGCGGACCCCTTCGGGCCCTGGAGAGCACAACCTCCCCATGGCTGCTCGGTCCCCCTACTGGGCCATATACTTATGATCTAGGACCTAGCCTACCCAAGGGCTCTACCATAACGCGATCCCTCCGCAAATCCTCTCAATCTCATGCAGAGATCTGATTGGCTGCCAACCATTCAACCAGGAAGTGTTGACAGCTATCTTGGGACTCGACCTCAGCTGACTCCCAAAAAACATAATAATAAAGAAAAGGGGGCAGGGTATGAATGCCCTGACCCTCTAGCCCTGGTGCTGGTGTCCCCCATGGACCCTGCCCGGCAGAAAATCCCAAAATCATGAGGATTCGTTAATTTGCAGGAAATATTGAGAAGACCCAAGTATGGTCTCCCAAGCTTGTTTCTCTTGCAGCCCCAGAATGGGCCAGCTCCTAGGGCATTTGTTTTATTAACAAACAGGAAGGGGGCGCATGTGACCCCTCTCCCCTAGGACAGTTTGAGCACCGTGGACCACCACCTCCCCGGGATTTATTTATAATTTAGGAGGGGGTCCCATAGCCCTCTCCTCAGGCATTCAAAGGCCCCAGGGACCACCACATCCCCAGTGCTTATGAGTTATAAAAGAGGGGCATGCACACACCCCCTCCTATTTTCTAATAGCCTCACAGACCGCCACTGGTCCGGGGTACAAAAGTGCTGAAAAGAAGTGAGGGGGCTGTGCTCCCTCCTTCCGTCCCATATTTGGCCCCGGGGATCACCACCTCCCATGACCAAATGCAAAGGGGGGGCCACGCTGCACCCCTCCCAGGCCATATATGGCCCTGGGGACCACCACCTCCCCAGGGCAAGCCCATGGAAACTGAAGGGGTGGCCCCATTAATGGCTTTGGGGATCGCCAACCCCCAGGGCTGGCTCCTGCTAGCTCATGAGGTGTCCAACCTCAGAGTATAGCTGTTTGCTTTTGCTCTGCAGGAGCTGTGATAGCTCCTGCCATTCAAGAGCAAACACTAACTCTACTCTCAGCAAGTGGTATCTGTCAAACTGCTCCCACTTGCTGGGAGCGGTGTTTTCATCTGTTTCCCTATTCACTGTCATGCCAGCAGGGAAACAGATGAAATATTGGTCCCCACAGAGTTAGGTGCATATTTAGCAGCTCCTTATGTGTAGGAGTACTGCTTTCTTCTGCAGGAGGCGGGTAGCCGTCAGGGACCACGAGCGCATTGAGGCTCCCCACATGTCCCCATAAAAGCACACTGGGTAGATGTGGCCAGGCCCTGGGGGATGGGGCCCCTGGGGCTGCAATTGGACCGGGAATGTGGGTCTGGGAAGCCACCTCCTCCATTGAATTTCGGTTGGGCCCTATGGGCTGTTGTTCCCGGGGTCAAATTCGGCCCAGGGAGGGGGACACCTCCCCCATTGGATTTTGGTCAGGGCCCTAGGGATGGTGTTCTCAGGGCTGATATAGGCTGGGATGGGAGCTGCACAGCTCTCCTCCCTCATTAGGTTTTTGCTGGGCTGTTCTAGCCCTGATGCTCATTTCACAGAAATTAAACCTCTACGGAAAGCACTTACAGATAAAAACATAGCGGGTGCCTCCGTAGAAGCTCCGCTTCTGTAAAGGAGAAATTATCTTGACATTCTGGGCTTGACGAAGGCAAAGCAAGTGTGTTTTCTTGGCAACTCCACATTAAAAGGCGATCTGAAGTACTTTGTGGCGGTGTATGCATCGTTGATCTATTGGAGTGCCATCTCTAGTGACTGTGACAAGTGGGTTCTTTCTTGTCTTTATGTGATGAGAACAGGGTCCATGGTTCCCTCTTTAAGGGACTATGAGTATTCAAATGTGCTAAATCACCTGAAGCTCCACCCATTTGGCACCAGCCCATTCACCTTAGTAGTATACAATTGTCTTCCTACCTTTTGCCAGGATGATGGGCAGCTTATCTAAAGGCTTCGTAGAGTGATTCCTGCTGATTTGGAGACACGTTCTTGATGCTGAGGAATATGAGGACATCTGCACCAAACAAAGAAACACTTGCTTCATATAGTTAAGAAGAAGGACACTAGTTTGGCGGGGATTTACCTCTTTGCAGTCTCATTGTCTTCTCTATAGAAGGATTTATGTTATGACAGATTTCTGGATGAAGACACATTAGAAACTATCATATTGCCAAAACACACCCAAGGCCATTGGAGACATTTCCTCGTGGTCAATGACGCAGCAGTAGTATAGATTAGGCAATAGATATTTATCCAACGAGGTAGCACTCACTAATTAACCAGTAGATAGTACTCCAGTTAGGTAGGCATTTTGTGCAAAGCTGTGGACTCTTGTTGGATAAAGGGGCATGTGAGGTTCCATTCTGGCACAGTCACTTATACAGTTACTGACTCACTCATATAGACACACAGACACCCACTCATACACCTATTCTGCCACTCTCACATCTACTCACAGACCCAACCAGTCACACTCACTCACCAACCCACACAGCCACTCACACACCAACCCACACAGCCACTCACACACCAACTTAAGCATCCATAAAACCACTCACTAACCCATATAGCTACTCGCTCACCTACTCACATACCATACAGCCACTCATACACCCATTTATTGATCTATAGAGCCACTCACACATCCACTCTGAAAGGTTACAGGTTACAGTTAGCAAATAACATTTAAAAAAACTTAGAAATTCAGTAAAAAGTCCAAAGGTTACAGGGTTCATTATAGTTGGGAAATAACATTTAGAAAACCACAGAAAATCACTGAAATAACCATAGCTATACACACACGTTATAATTAGGATATAGAATGAAAAAAGCATTTGAAATTCACTGAAAAAAACACAAAGGTTACAGTGACATTCAGTTGGAAATAGAGTAAAAAATAAAGTAGAAATTGACTGGAAAAAAGTAAAGGTTACAGGGACGTTACAGTGACGTTACAGATAGGCTCAGATTTCACTCATACAAAACCAGTGAAAATCAGCAGTTGTAGTTACCTGAATTAACTATTACTTATGCCCCTCCAATGCACTGCTTACGACATCACATCTTACATCATTCTTGCAATGGCCAGTGACATCGCTAATTACATCACTGATTATATCTCAAATGATATCACTGAAGACATCATCCACAGAAACACTCAAACACCCACACACCCCCCCACACAACCTCTCATACACCCATTCAAGTACCAACAGACCACTCATATAACCATTCACTCAACCATAGAGCCACTCACACACCCACTTAGTCACCTCTGCAGGCGCTCACACAGCCACTCGCTCACCCATACAAATACTCACACAACCATTGACTCAACCATATAACAACTCAAACAGCCAGACACACACTCGTACAGCTACTCACACAACCACCTATTCAACCATACAGCCACTTACAAAGCTATGCACTCATGCATGCAACCTCTGAACACGGCCATACACCCGTGCATGCAAAAAATTAACACAGCCATACACTCACCCATGCAGACACTCACACAAACATCTCTCTCCAGTCTAGCCACATACACAGCAACTCACTTAACCAAACACCCATTCAAACAGTCAAACACTCACCCATGCAGTCAGTTGTATACCCACTCACTCACCCATCTAGCCAGTCACACACGCACTCAATCATACATCCACTCACACAGCCACTCAGTCACTGATTCAGCCACTCAGACACCCACTCACCCCCCATACAGCCACCCACACAGCCACTCATCAACCTATACAACCACTCATATGCCCACTCACTCACCAATACAGCCACTCTCACAGCCACTCACTCATCCATACATTTATGCACACACCCAAGTATTCACACATACAGATACTCACACACCCACTTATTCAACCATACAGCTACTCACACACCCACTTATTCACCAATACAGGCACTCACACACCCACTCACATACCCATTCCAGCCACTCACATACACACAGATGCAAACAGTCAGACACCCACTCACATAATATATGTTAGAAATAGTATCACTCATTAGTAGTGCACAAAGTATACTAATTTAACTTTTGTGGCACATTGGTATATATTTTTAACACTCATATTTTTTTTCAAAGCTCTCACAATCACTGGATGCGCCATCAGTGATGTCATTTGAGATGTCATCAGTGATGTCACTGACCTTGTCAAGAGTGATATAATATGTGAGGTCATAAGCAGTGCATTTGCGGGGACGTACATTATAGTTAGCACTGGTAACTATAACTGCTGAATTTCACTGGTTTTGTATCAGTGACATCTGAGCCTTATTGTAACGTTTCGGTTTTCAGTGAATTTTTAAGGTTTTTCTTATTCTATTTCCTAACTATAACGTCCCTGAAACAAACATTTGTTTTTTTTCAGTGAATATATAACATATATCTATACTGTTTGAAATAAATATGTGATTGTATTCATTGATAAGAAATGACACATTTTATTTAAACAAAAAATTAACAGAATGAATCTTGTTGTGTTCAAATACCAACATCTATATATGTATTTAAAGAGATCACAATTGGTAACGTTTAGCACATGAAAAGGTAATTTGAACCAATCAAAGTGTATGCAGGATGCTCATCAAAAAAATAAACCCTATCTTCTGCAATAGAAAGTATAACAAGAGGTAATTATACAATGGAGTTGGGGGGGGGGCTCTACCAGTACACCAACATGAAACTCTGGTCCATAGCAAAACTATAGGAGCTGGCAACACAAGAAAAGAATGTGTTGATGTGAGGTGCGCTAATTCATAATCCATCTAAAGATTAGGGGTTAACGAGCACTCTTCATGGAGGCAATGTTTGTCGATTTCGCATTGATATACATATATAAAATGTAGACTGGGCATATTTGCGTACCACCTGATTTCCTGCTTTTTCAGTCTTGGAGAACATTGGCTAAGGCTCCTTATTATAGTGGTCTTTTGTCCATTGTTTTGCATATTTTATTATCAAGAATCCACTTTTATTGTTTGCAGCTTTAAAGAATTGAAATTGTAAGTAGTACTTTAATATGGAAAAGGTGCTCACTTGTTTGATTCATGTCGGGGTTGGTCTCTTTCTCAAAGGAAGAGTTTTAAAGCTGTCACAGGGAACATGAGAGTAACTCATCCTGTGCTGCTTTATATTTGCATTGCCTCACTTGTAGATTTAATTTTGCTATTTTAAATGCAGGACTGCGAGTATCACCTTTTTTTGATAAACTTCTTTTGAGATTTAGTGGCTAATATATAATTTATTTGTTTCATAAAGCGCCAACAAAGCCCAGGGGCAATAAGAAACTTTCCAGTGTTACAGCATATGGGTCTGTGAGAGAATGCTTACAAATAAAGAACTTCAAACAAATAATTGTGTAAAGAAAATCAAACACATAGCCAAGTCACGCACAGGGAAGCAAAAGGTGATGACAATAGGGAAAGGAAGCACAAGGAGGAATAGATAAAGAAGCAATAGAGACTAGAATTACAATGAGACATCAGATATTAGTGGAAAAGAAATCGGCTTTGAGACCTTTTCAGAAGAGCAACTGTAATGCACCATCTCTCTCCTCCCTTATCTTGCGAAGGTCTCAGAGGCCCACGTCACTCGGTCTCTCAGTTCCTTCGTAGAATCCACTGGCGCCCTTTCCTCCCGACAGGCGGGCTTCCGACCGCTGCACTCTACTGAGAAGGTGGTGGTGTCAGTGATGGACCAACTTAGGGAGGGGATTGACACTGGCCGGCCACAGGCCCTAGTCCTGTTAGATCTGTCTGCCGCGTTTGACACGGTGGACCACGACATCTTGTTAACCCGTGTCCAAGCGGCGGGCATTGGGGGCACGGCCTTTGCCTGGCTCCGCTCCTTTTTGACCGACAGGGAACAGGCCGTCCAACTGGCTAACTTTACGGCCCCCCCTCGGAAGGTAACCTGTGGAGTACCACAAGGCTCGTCCATATCTCCTTTATTATTTAATTTATACATCTCACCCCTCATTATTTCTTTACAGCAGATGGAGGTCTCGGTGTTCAATTACGCCGATGACCTCCAACTCATTTTTGACCCTTCATCCTCCCCTTCCTCGTCCACTAATTTCCAAAAGGTTATGATTTTTATCCAAGGGTGGATGAACTGCAACCACCTCAAATTAAATCCGGACAAGACCGAGCTGGTCTTGACGGGGGGTGGTTGCAGCCCTTGGTCCCCTTCCTTCTGGCCCCCTTCTCTCGGCCCCCCCCCTCCCAGCTCTTAAAGTTAAAACTCTGGGCATTTTCATTAACCCACAGCTTACCCTTCACACTCAGATCAATTCTGTGGTGTCTGCTTGTTTCCTCTCCCTCCGGACCATCCGGAGGGTATCACGTTTCTTTTCTGTGGCTGCACTTAAGCTCATTCTCATGGCCATGGTGCTGTCGCGCCTTGACTATGGGAATGTTATTCTTAATGGTGCCCCGGCTTACCTCATCCACCGACTTCAACTTATTCAAAATCAGGCGGCTCGCCTGATTTTTGGCCTTTCAAGGTCCAATCATACGACTCCCTTGCTTCAGTCCCTCCACTGGCTCCCTGTGAGAGAGAGGGCGCTTTTCAAGCTGGGCTGTACTACCTATCAGGCCAGAGCTGGGACCGCCCCCACTTTCCTGTGTGAAGCTATCTCCCCGTATGTTCCGCCCAGAGAACTCCGCTCTACCCACCTGTCCCTTCTGTCAGTCCCTCGTTTTAGGAAACAGAAGGCTGGTGGGGCCAGATTTGCCGTGCTGGCCCCATCGTTTTGGAACTCACTCCCACTTTCCCTCAGAATGTCTCCCTCCTATCTGGAGTTCCGTAAGCAATTGAAGACTCTTCTGTTTTCCAGGTCTGTTGCAGCTTAGCTCGTTCCCCACTGACTCTCGGCTATCTAGCGCCATGGAACCGGTTTCGGTATAAGAGCGCTTTACAAATATTTTAAAATTCAAATACAGTAAAACTATTCTATGAGGGCTCATAAAGGCAGGATTTGAGGTAAATATCCGCAAACACATCACCCATAGTGTGAGAATGTGAGCTACAAGAACGCAACAGAGAGTACACGAGAAGACGTGGCTTGTTTTTAGATCCCATATGGCTTTGTAAAATATTTTCCTTATGAAACCACATGAGTGAAAATAGAAATGTAATGTATCAAGGTATCTGGCAATTTTATGAAATGTTTTGATATGTATCTTTTATGGTCAAATTGACCGAAATAAAGTAAAAGAAAGAAAATAGAAATAAAACCACATGTTTATAAGTACTACATGTGACCATCCCAAAGCTATTTTGTGAGATGCTTGGGCATTCTTACTGAACCATGGAAGAGCAATTTGAGGGTCCTTTTTCTCTGATCGCTTGTTTCCATCTTCTGGTGCATTTGTTTTGGTCTGCCAGTAATAAGGGCACCTGTAGCAATTTTGGCTGCGGCATCTGCCACATGAATGACACTCTGACATGCAGAAAATGTCTCAGTCTTTCATCCACTGATGTGCTATGTTAAACTGTACCCAACATGTCTAATATCAGGAGTGCTGAAGATAGATCTTCAGACACCACACTGTTGATGTTTGCTTGTATGCCAATGACCTATCCTCGACTTCTGTTTCATTCTTTGGGGAAAGATCTACAAGAAACCATGCATATCAAGTTTAGAAAGATAATTTAAGAGACTTTACAATTAAAAATGTACATGCCAAAACCTATTCATACAATAAATGAAAGGGATAACATCCTGTAATAACACAATAATTAAAAATAGTGTTGTTCGCATCATTGGTCATCATGTCAGGACTCAGACAAATGGAAACATCCACAGTGACATAAGTTTGGAAGAAACACAAAAAAAGGCGAAAAATTTAATTGAGGTCAGATCAAGCAGCTGACATTTTAAGCACTCTTACTTTGCACATCGCTGACTGAGCTTAAGAAAAAAGAAAGAAAATATACACTTCAGAAGGAAAAAATAGGGGCGTTTGAGATCGGATGAATATGCATTGAAACTACTCCTCACAGTAACCATGCTTGAATGATAAGGAGCACAAAAACGAATATCCCTACTTCTCCTAGCCAGTGGTTTTATGCTGTGTTATTTGTGCTCTTTGGTTTTCGGAATGAGCGAGTGAGTGAGTGAGTAAATTAATGAGTGAATAAATTATTGAGTGAATGAGTAAATAAGTTGTTTATTTAAAACAATAAATGTTTGGAGTGTTCACAAAGTATAAGGGGAAATGTTATAGTAGGGCTTTCTACTAGAAACATTAATGAATACAAATGTAATGAATAGAGGAGGAGCCTAGCTCGCGACCGAGATGGCCGCGCTTTAGCTCGGCTCCGTTCGACCGCCTGTGTTTTTCACATTTATCCTGCATTTATCCTGCCCCGGGAAGCCCTCCTTGCTGTGTGGTACTACTACGGCGCACTGCAGGCACTTACCGCTTGTTCCGGTTGTCCTGGCTGCTGTGGGTCCGGTGCGGTGCCCCCGACCATTCCCGGGACTCGAGAGCGGACTGGCCTGGTTCTTCGTCCCGGCTCCTGGGCCGGATGCAGCCTGCGGGCTTGCCCTTCGGGGCGCACTTGAGGTGATCTTAGGGCCGCTGTTCGTGTGAACCGGAGGTTCCTGGCTGAGAGACACCTGTGTGGCGGCGGCCTTGGATGGTGACGCTGCCCTTCATTATTGGGGTTCCTCGTGTGTTCAGCTTCCTCCCCCTTTGTTCTCCGGTCCGGCCATTTTGTTCTTTGCCGCCCGGACTCGGAGATCGGGACTGGCGACATTGGGGCGCCGGCAAATCCCCTTCTTCTGGTGGCCCCCCTTCCTGTCCGGGGTGTTCTTCTGCCTGTCGGCGGGACTTCATCTGCTTGATTGCCGCCCCGGCGGAGGTTGTTGGCCGCGCGGCCTGTTCGGGCTCTCAAGATGGCGACCAACCCCATTTGTTTGGGCCGGGCCCGGACGAGCACTGGGGGCCCGCCGCAAGGCCCGGGTGTCGGATACTGTGAAGGTTTTCCTGCACTTAAGGGGATCTTCAACATCCTGCTATCCTGGCGGCTCTCGGTGGCCGCGCCACTCCTGGCTCCGGAGACGGTTCCTCACTGCGGGCCTCCCGGGCCCCCACGACCGGATGAGGCATTGATATCGCGGGGTGTGGCTGGTACTCTCCTGGCGGACTCGGTCCCGGCTGCCGCCCCGGAGGTGCGTAACCTGATGGCGCCTTCTCCTCCTGTGCTGCCTCCTCTGCCCTTGGCCCGGGAGCTGGATTTTGTTTTGCCGGACTTTCATGATTCTCCTGGTCCCTCTCAATCACCACCGCCCGATGACGTCTCCTGTGCCGGCCCGGATGGGTCGGTGTTTATGGATATATCCTTGGAACTGTGCCTGCATCGTTTGCTACAATCTGTGATTTTCCTGGATCTTCCGTGCTATTCTTCCTGTGACTTTTTTGGACTGCCGTTGGACTCTCCTGCTGCCTGCCTTCTGTTCTTTCTGGCAGGGTCCTCGTTGGATCGGACCCTTATTGCTTTGGATAAAAAGGGTCAGGGCTGATGAAAACTAACTCTTATATGCGGTAGCTCATGAACGGCTTGGATGATCTCTGTGTCCTGATATGGTTCTGTGTACCTGGTTAGTGCTCCTGGACTTTGGCCTGATACTCTTTGGCTTCCCGAGGACTTGGACCTTTAACCCGGGCGGGTGGATGGGTGCGTTTACTCCTGTCTTTGGCCCTCCCCCGTGTGTATGTTTGTATGTCTTTACTCCCTTCTTTCCTTCCCTTCCTTTCCCCCCCCCTTTTTTTTTTTGTCTTTTAATTCCAACTTTTCTTGCTCCACTATATTTCGGGTTCTACTTAGGGCGACAGGCACGCTGCGGGGGGGGTAGGCCGTAGCCTTCTGCAGGGGTGCAGGGTGGGCTTAAGGGTGGGTGGGGGGGGTCTGTTTGTGTCGGGGGGTCTTTTTCCCCCCTTATTTTCCTCTTTTTTGTTCTATGGCTCTTGTGTATTCACTTTTTCGGGACTCTGTCACCTCGTATCTCCCCCGGGGGTTTTCTGTCCTTCTTCCGGTGTGTGGCTGATTGTGGTTCGCTGCCTATTCTGGTATCGTGTTTCTGTTACATCGCATGCCGGTTTTATTGTCCTGTTTTTCCCCCTGGGGGTGCATGATCTGGCGGGTGTTCCTTTTGTTGTCTTTTTCTCCCTCTTTCCCTTCCTCCTTTATGGAGGTTCCCTTTTTCCGTTGGGGTGCGTATTGCGTAGTCTTTGTGATGGGGCTTTTTGACCACGTCTTCTTTGTTCGGGTAGGGGCGGAGGTGAGTGAGCTCGATTGACTGTTGCCACTGTCGCTATTTGATGGTCTGATTCTGTTTCTGTCCTTTTCTAGATTTGATTATATGGTTTCATTTTCTTACGTTGTGTCTATAAAATGGCGGCTTGCCACGGTCCCTCCCTTGTACTCTCATATACGGCCCGTTATTTCCTTGGTCCCCTCCCCGTGCTAGAAAATTAACCTTTATTATCCTGCTCTTGCTGAACGCTCGATGGTTTTTATTGCTTCACCAGTGCTCCTGATGTTATATCCTGTGCAGAACTTCTTTTTGTACGCTGGTTATTTGACCATTCTGTTCTGGCCAGCCCGTGTGGTTGTGGGCCAGTATTTGTGAGCTTTCGTTGTTCAATAAAGGTTTTAAAAAAAAAAAAAAAAAAAAAAAACAAATGTAATGAATAAGAAAAGCTTTTACTCTATTTTCATCACATTTTTTAATTGTTTGATGTCCTGGTCTGTTGTACTTCAAAAATATATACCAAATTGGAAGAAGATTAAATAGAATGTGAATAATTTGAAATCCAATTACTTGGCAATTATTTATTTTTGCTTGGATTTCTTATATGGCACCATATATATTAAGTCTCAATGTGTCAATAGCATAATAACAAAGAAAGGAAAAGAAATCTGATTTTAAAGCATGCCTTAGTTATCAATTTATTACAATATGCTTTGACAGTACAGCAACTAAAGGGACTTTTTAATAAAAAGTTGGCATACAAGTACTGAAGAGGTAACTGAATTTATCTTAAAGATCGCATGAATGATAGATTGTAGTATGCATCGTCAGCATAATACATAATCCATTCATCACTTAGGTGAAATCGTGTCCCCAACCAGCTGCCTTTCCTGTGCTTTTAAAGTAAAAGTATAGCTTATCGTCGAAGTAGCTTTTTTTTTTAATTCACTGCTTCACATATTTACAGGCAGGGAAAGGCTGATATATGGAATGCAGTTTACAAATTATGTTTTCTAGGCAGATCCTTCTTTGCCAATCTACTTGGCATTGAAAAGCAGTTTGTAATTTATTGCTTTCCAAAAGGAGCACTTTCTACTTGCCATAAATGAAAACATTGTAATCATGATTCAACCTTGAGGTGTGTTGTGAACTTTTTCGTAAATGTTTAAATCATTCAGACTGATAAAAACTGCGTAAAGCAAAAAGCAAACTATTTTAATCTTTGAGCATCGTGAGAAATCGTAGCTCTTTTCTTTTCTTAAAAGTTTAAATCTATGAATCAAAACCCCATCAGAAAGATTGTGGGTCTTGGGAAAATAATCTTAGCATTCACAAAGAATTCATCTTCACCACACATGCAGCGCACTGAAATAACTACACAGCATTTACAATATTACAATTTTCCTCTGTTTTTTTATTTTTTTTATTCTAGTGAATCTAACCAGCAAAGTTTGCTCCAACTTCACCTTCAGCGTATTACATACAGTTTTGCACCAGGCACTACATGGAGCAGACTAATGTTGTTGTAGTTTTACTGATTTGACATAAAGATGGGTCACCCTATGACATGTGGCTAATCTTGAAACTAAATCACTTTAGTCCTTTTTAGTTTACAAAAACAGTGGGTTTCTTTTAAAAACAAATCTCTACATGTATACCTTATATTTGTATTTATGTATCACATGACTGTTTTTGACATGGTAAACTGGAAATGAATCTGATTTACAAGGATGAACATTGCAGTATAGTTTGGATTGCTATAAGATTTCAGCGCCCTTTATTGAGATAACACAGCATGCTTTAGCTACAGTACACATAGCAGAAGATTAAAAAAACTGACCATTTATCTAAATAAAATGGGTGTGACTTGATCCCTTTGATATTTATTCTGTACCATAATGCAGTTCACCAACTCCTAATGAAAGTAGATTTAGGCGTAGCAAGAAAATGTGGCACTAGGCTCCAAATTAATATCTTTCTGTACAATTGTTTTTTGTCTGGAAAGAAAACAAATGCATTGAAACTACTACTCTCACCAGGAATTGAGGGACAGAGCTTGACAGAGGGGCAGAAATGTCCGTTCTTCCCATTCTGAGTCAGTATGTTGCATTCGCAGCCGGCAAGAGTCGCTGGTGGGGGGGGGTGGGAAGGGCGCACGGGGAGGGCTGTTAATAAAAAAAATTAAACGTACCTTTGCCTCCGGTCCCGCGTCGCGTTTCCGCTCTCTGCCTTCATAGAGAAATGCAGAGTGTGCATGACTGGTTTGAGTGGCCCTGGGGCCGACCGAACAGTCAGCGCCCACAACAGTGGGCAAGCCACTCCTCCCCTGCCTGGAGCAGGAACGGCCACCCACCCCAACCAAGCCCTGCCTTCTGCTTTCTCGCACTGCAAGAAGCAGGAACATAAAATGGTATTTAGGTTGGGACTGGTTTGCATGTGGCTGGGTCCAAACTGAGGTGGCATTATCTGCAAAATAACAATGCACTGGGATGCAGCCTGTGAAATCTGCCAGTGTTTGGGATTGTTTCAGGCATTTCATCCATCACTTTTTGCATATTTTATTGTGTCACCCTAAGTAAAACGGGTATGCCCAGACGTGGGTTTCGAGCACATTCATCACTTTTTTGTGTAGTGCACAACATATGTCAGCACAGCGCACCTTTTTACTCATTTAATCCAGTTGCCACACCAAACTATTAATCATAATTCAAAATTCAGAGCTTCCTGGAACTTGGGACAACATAGAACGAAAATAAGCTAACTTCCAGACACCGGTCTGCCTGCAAAGAAACTAGACCCAAATGTAAATTTATGTTTTATTGTAAAAAAAAATACCATTTTACGTTTTTGCTTCTCACACTGCGAGAAAGCAGTGGGGCGACGTTCCTCCGCACACATGGAGGAGCCACTCCTGGTATATTGTCTTGAAGTGAATTCTAATGGGAATTGGGGTCTTTATTAGGATTTGCATAAGACAGAACATGTGCTGTCTCTTGGAAAACGTTTGAGTACCTTACAGTGGGCTTAGAGGCCACCTATTGCTTTTCATAGGTTGACTTCATGATCCCCCTCATTTTCTGGCTTTATATGTATTTGTACTGCTTCCTTAGCAAGTGCTACTTTTATCTTTTTATTTAAGCACTCTACAAGAGTGCATGTGTGTTTCAGCTGTCTCTCTTATGCACTTCTCCCCACTCCATATTGCTCCCTCATTTTCCTGCAATCCACCCTCCATTGTCTATGTGCTGACCCAACCCTTCCTACCCCCCTCCGTTGTCTGTGTGCTTCGCCAGCCCCTCCTGCCTTGCTTCCATTGTCTGTGTGCTTGTGTGTTTGTTTCTCCAGCATTCCCACCCACCAGCCATTGCCTGTGTACTTTCTCAGTAACTCCTGCCCACCATCCATTGTCCATCTGCTTGACCCAGCCCCTCTTTCACACGCTCTGTTGTCCATGTACTTGCCACAGAGGACGTAAAATACAGATTTGGGTGGGTGCAAGGAAAGGCTAGAGGAATGTGGAGCCCACAGCAAAAAATAATGAAACTATAAAAAGCTGTATGACGTGGTCAATTGTAATATGCTTTTTTGTATTAAAAAAGCATCAGCGCTGGCCACGTCTTAGCCGTTTTTTTTAACTTTGGTTTTAGCCATGCTGTACAGCAGCTACACTGCTATACTGCATGCTACAAATCATTGTCAAAGCCAATAGCTCTCATAGGCGAGACATACTGGCATTACCAGTGCTTGTCTTGGTTTTTTTGCTAAATTTTCTGGCTACAGAATATTCACCTCCCGATACAAATAAGTTTGCTTTGGGTTCTGGCTTTAGCATGCTCTACGCCAGCCCTGCAAACGAGATTACAGAAGTGTGCATGGCAACTAGACTGACCTGCCACTGAGGTAAGGCCCTTAAGGCAACATCTGGAAACATTCAAATAAACTTCCTACACTTTAACTTAAAGGAGAACTTTTAAGAGCTGCCCTAGAGGCTAAATCTTTGCAGGTTGACATCAGAGGTGCAATATTCATATGTATCAAAATTATTTGAAGAGAAGAGATGGGAGCTTGGACCGAAAATGGACATGTTCAATAATCTAGCAGCCACAGTTAGTATGAAAATCCTACCATTATTGAAGTTTATGCTGGAAAACAGGAGCTATAGCTTTCAGCATTTTAGAAAATCAGATAGTAAATTATATGTGCGATAAGACTAGCTAAATGTATCTTCATCTAATAAACAAATCGAATGAGTGCACTTACTAATCCCCCTGTAGTGCAGCTGCGGCCGGTAGTGGGAGTACCGGCCGGGCGGTGACGTGGGGAGGGGGAGGGGCAGGGTGGGGGTAGTAATGTATGGATTACGGACTTTAAAAGGTAGGTAAACATAAAAATAAATAAAATTAATTTCGTTGCACACACTGCATCACCAAATGCGACACAGTGTGTGCAACGAAATTCGTTTAATTTATTTTTGTTTACTTACCTTTTAAAGTCCGTAATCCATACATTACTACCCCCCACCCTGCCCCTCCCCCTCCCTACGTCACCGCCCGGCCGGTACTCCCACTACCAGCCGCGGCTGCTGTAGTGCTATACATTAGATTATTAATTGATATAAATTTTAACTAATTGGCTCATAATGGGGTCTCCTATTTGAACACCATTGGAGAGAAGAGGTTCTTCAAAAGGAGAAATTGGAGAGTTAGGATTAATAGAGGGTATCTTTTGGTGGAGAATAGGGAGCACTGCCATTGAAATTGACCAGACTCCTGTTACCAGTAGCTACTCACACTCTTGTGAACACTTTGAACCAATGTATTTCTCATCAAAGATTATGGAGAGGGAAATTTAATGCAAACGAAGTCGTCAAAAATCAGTTTTTATAATGAAACACATAAGTTGGAAACAATTTGATATTCTATTTTTACAAGAAATTAAGGAGTATGTTCACAAGGAAATGGTGCCCCAAATTTTGCAGTGCTGCACTGCATCATTTAAAAAACACAAAGATGTGCCGTATTCGCAAGAA
Source organism: Lissotriton helveticus (assembly GCF_964261635.1). Classification (NCBI taxonomy): domain Eukaryota; kingdom Metazoa; phylum Chordata; class Amphibia; order Caudata; family Salamandridae; genus Lissotriton; species Lissotriton helveticus. The sequence continues at coordinate 1,280,724,719 of NC_136069.1, forward strand.
TACGATGCATCCCTCTGTTTTCCCTTGCACTATAAATAGCTGTCTAGCACCAGCACAGACACCATTGCACCATAGTGCAACGATGCTTGTGTTGCGGGAATGATTGTTTACATGCAGGAAGGGACATCTTCCTGCGCATCAACAATCATTAAAGGCAATTTGCTCTTTCTGTGTGGGCTGCAGAATGCATAGAAAGAGCAAAAACGAGGAGAAATAAAAGTATTTCTCCTCGTTGCACCAAACTAACACATGCTTTTTCATGGCGTTAGTTCTTGGCGCTGCCTCAGATTTACACATACTAGTAAATCTGAAGCAGATGTAAAGCCCACATCATACCCATTGTATGCCCCTTTCACGCAGAAAACTGTGTGAAAGGGTACCATATTTACAAAGCATTAACAGCACTTTGCAAATATGGTGCATGCAAGGCATTGCGCCCCCGGAGCATCAGAAAAAGTGACGTTCCGTGGTGCACTCACCTTGTTAATATGCCACTTATTTCACTTAATCATATCAAATAAATGATTATGGGTAAGACAGGCTGATCATTTTACTTGCTCTGTGCTTATGATCGGATGGCAATTATGGCCCATACATGTTGGGTCATACTTATCCATCATAAACAAGTGGATCCCAAAGGAAGATCAGTGATAGCTCTAGCTGTGTTTCGAGCAATTCAAGACAAGCTAGAGAGTTATAAAACTCTACTGGTAAATGCAGCTGTTCCCATTGTATTTTATACCTTACAGATGACATCAATATACATACACACTAGAATGACCAAAATAAGGTCAGTTCTAATGAAAATTTTGTCTGATTTAGGCCTTGATGAAACATGGAAGGAAAGCACAAGCACTTTTTATTCAAATAAACACCAACACTTCACAAGGTTAGATTATTTCGTTGTCGCCCATAATTTAATCGGAATAGTAAATAAAGTACATCATTTCCCCATTCAGCTCACAGACCACGCTATAGTGGAAATGGAAGTAACTATATATGCGATGGAGAAGGAAATATCCCAGATGGACACTTGAAAGATCTTTACTGGAAAATAAAAGTGTTCAAATAAAGTTGTAATAAAACATAGAAGAAGTCTTTCAGTTCAACCTTGGGTCACCCAGACTATATAATGTAGAGCATATATATAACATTTATATGAGAGAAGTGATTATATCAGTATCAGTCAGACCAAACTAAAGATAGAAGAGATTGAGCAGCATCACAGAAAAACTAAAAGAATCATATTAGAACTAATAAAACTCAACAGGGATAATGCACAGAGAACGGTTAAAGAAATGCAACTGAATAGTGCCAAATTAAAGTTTCAGTCCACATTTGCAAAACAGTGAACATGGTAGACTAACGAATTAGGTGTAATACTGGCCTGAAAAACTACATCAGCAGAGACCAGAACACCTGGAAGCAGTCTAGAGAGAGGACAGTTCAGCACTCACAAACCTAGATTCAGAAAAAAGACACACTTACAGGTTTTACTTCTAGATTTTTTATGAAGAAGAAATATATCCTGAAACAGAAGTTAGCATATTTGAAACGACCAAAACTTGACAATGACAGCAAGAACTATTAGAAGAAAACACCTTGACGCAGTGGGCATCAGAGGCTGTAAACTTTAACAAGCATTTGCAATGCAATAGGTCTCGTTTTAACGCAAATTTAAGGTATAGGCCTTGTAAATGACAAAGCCTTTTATTTATGTTCTAAAAACCAGAACGCAAAAATAAAGGGCATTATCATTTACAATGCTAATAGTTCAGACTCGCGTAATTGCGAGACCTATTGCATTTCCAATGCTTGTTTTTCCTCTTCTCAGCTTTGCTCTGCTCACATTTTAAACATGCCCAGGCATCTCCCTCTTCCATGAAGGAACTTTTTGCGAACACATTTCTCTTTACATAACCTAAATGCCCTGCCAGCCTAACACAGCCTAACACAGCCTTCAACACTGTCACACGCTCTGACACAGTTCAGCTCCGGTTAGGGTTGCCACACATACATCATGCTAGTGCTGTAGGCGTATATTTTCTTTACGCTGTGACACCCTGCCTCGTTGTTGCTTGACCCATGTTAACTCCCTCCCCGTCCTGCTTGCTCTTCCCGTCACACCACAAAAACATTAACAAAGCCAATAGATTTCGAAACTTTCCAATGCTTGTTTAACTTTGTAAGTGCTGCAACAACAACAAGATGCGCGGCCGTCATTATTTAATGTTAAAATAATGTTAAAAAAAAGACAAAGATGTGTCGAAAACATGCTCGAGGGAGAGGTGGGGGGAGGAAGCGACAGGAGCTGAAAACGTGCTCGAGGGAGAGGTGGGGGGAGGAAGCGACAGGAGCTGGGGGAGAGGGTACACCGAGCAGGAGGAAGGGAAGGCTAAGAAAGCAAGCTGGAGCAGGAGGAAGGGAAGGCTAAGAAAGCAAGCTGGGTCAAGGAAGGGGGTGGTGACATTTAGCACCGGGATGCAGAATGTCCGCCACCGCCATTGTCCCCCTTTTTTTGGGGGGGGGGGAGGGGGGAGGGAGAGGCTGGGCAATCCGTGTTGAGTTTCACCCCTATCTCCTCTGCTAGACACAAACCTCGGAGGCGGGACTTGGGAACAAAATATTACCACATTGAATGTGGTCCTTGTACTGCATGAAGTTAGACGAGACTTATGCCCTTAAGAAACCACAAAGTGCTGTGGCTACTACGGGAAAGCGACATGTGCATGGCCAAACGCGACACAGCACAGCTCAATGCACTTCGGGAGAGCGGCCTAAGACGCGTCACCCGCCACCGATCTCTTGAAGATAGGCGTGTTCTCCTGGCCCGCCTGGAAGACAGCCCGGTTGCACCCGCCAGCTACACGTGAAAGGGGAAACCATGTGGGCGGGCTTTAGTCGAAAGAAGCGCCGTTCTGGTTCTCCTTGGTGTCGGCTTTGTGGATCTTGCAACAGCTTCGCCGAAGCTGCGCGCATGGAGGGGGTGTGACTACTTAAGTTTCGGTAACTTGCAATGGGCCGCTTGTCGTAACACCGGGCGGGGGTGAGGCTATTGGCTGCCTGCACAAACGTATCATCTACCACCTCTGGGTAAATGCCCCCCATGTGTGCTTGACTTGAACGATTGACCATATGAAGCAATTCGCATGCCGTAAAGCATCGCTGTTGTTACCCAACCCAATGTATCGATATTGGAAAGATGAAAGGTTAAGTGAGCCCTGTTGGGATTTGACCCTCTCACCATGAGATAGAACACGCTACACAGGGGCGGACACTCCTTTCCGAGCGAGCAATTAACAAACATGATTGGTGGCACTTCCACACAAAACTTTTTCAAACTCCGTTGCGTGTGGAGGGTATTACGGACGCTCACGCCGCCAAGGGCGAGGAGCACGCGGCCAGATCATAAGTAAAATAAGGCCACGTGGCGTAGCATTATATGTTCGCAACTATTCTCGGCTCCTTAACTGCACTGTTGCAGGACACGCTCAAGTTGACCAATGCTTGTTTAACTTTGTAAGTGCTGCATCAACAACAAGATGCACGGCCGCCATTATGTAATGTTAAAATAATGTTAAAAAAAGACAAAGATGTGTCGAAAACGTGCTCGAGGGAGAGGTGGGGGGAGGAAGCGACAGGAGCTGAAAACGTGCTCGAGGGAGAGGTGGGGGGAGGAAGCGACAGGAGCTGGGGGAGAGGATACACCGAGCAGGAGGAAGGGAAGGCTAAGAAAGCAAGCTGGAGCAGGAGGAAGGGAAGGCTAAGAAAGCAAGCTGGGTCAAGGAAGGGGGAGAAAAGGAGCGCTGGGACGTGGAATACATGTACGTAGAAAGGCTTTGTTTGCGGGGAGAGAGAGGGGAGGTGCTGGTGTGGGAGGGGGGAGGTGCTGGTGTAAGAGAGGGGAGGTGCTGGTGTGAGAGGGGGGAGGTGCTGGTGTAGGAGGAGGAGTGCTGCTAGGGCAAGGCTGTGTTTGCGGGGAGGTGCTGGTGTGGGAGGAGGGAGGTGCTGGTGTGGGAGGAGTGCTGCTAGGGCAAGGCTGTGTTTGGGGGAGAGAGAGGGGAGGTGCTGGTGTGGGAGGAGGGAGGTGCTGGTGTGGGAGGAGTGCTGCTAGGGCAAGGCTGTGTTTGCGGGGAGAGAGAGGGGAGGTGCTGGTGTGGGAGGAGTGCTGCTACGGCCTGGGGGAAGCTGGCTGGGGAGGGGGAGGAGAAATGCTAGTTTATGGCCCAAAAGCGCGTGCCTGTGGCCACATGAACTTCATGAAATCGCCAGCAAAAAGCTGGTGGTTTCATGAGGATTTTGAGCACTTGAATTCTCGATCCCTCAATGCGCTTTGGCGCATTGTAGGTCACGAGACCTAAAAAGGCAGGGAAAACAGCTGAACAGATGACACCATGCAGAATTCAGAAAGAGGCCCAATACTAGCAACACACTTTAATGAGAGTCGGCATGGCCAGACAATGCCACTGTCCTTGCAAATGCCGAACTATCACTCATTTTAAAATCCAGTGAAAATCCTTACTACTGCGATAATTGTCAACGTCTCTGTTAAAAACAGATCATAAAGTGCCTACTTAGTGACAAGACTACACCATCAAATAGTTGTTCATTCATAATAATAAGGGATTTATCTAAAGCAAACATCACAGAGACTTAATACAGTTTATGATAGCTACAATTGATGTAGCTGACGTTGAGAGTATATCTTTAGCTGTGCATACTATCGATGCAGCCAAACTTTTTGTGAACAGGTGTTATCTTTGGTATATAGCCACTTGAGCGGGTTTGTGTCCAAAATGTATTACAGCTATCCAGAGATGTTACTTGCAGCCGCGGCCCGTGGAGGGAGTTCGGTGGGGCAGAGAGGCGGGGCGGGGGAAGGGCAGTGTGGTGGGTACTAAACAGGGGAATATGGATAATTGGAGGTAAGTAAACAATTTAATTAATAAAACGAATTTTGTAGCATCCCCTGCATTGCAAAATGCGATGCAGGGCGCGCTACGAAATTCGTTTTATTTATTAAATTGTTTACTTACCTCCAATTATCCAAATTCCGGTTTTTAGCACTCCCGCCTCTCTGTCCCACCGAACTCCCTCCACGGCCCACGGCTGGTTAATTGAAACCAACAGTTAGAGTTCTATTCAAATCAGGTTACTTTTTCTTCGTAGTTCTTTATTCATTTTATGATCGAGGGTAATAGAGTGTGAAAGACAACCCCTTCCTGCACAAAAACAATCCTGCCTGCAATGCAGATACCCTTCTACCCCAGTGCAAGAGGCCTTTGTTGGTGCTAGGCAGCACATTGTGTGCAAGCACATGGAATGGAGCAGAATGCGCCTTATAATGTTAAATATTGTACATTCCTGCCCTTTCCCTTTCATGTTGTGCAGCAAGGTGGCTTGCTTCGTTGTGCTGAGTGAAAGCTTGATAAATGTGCCCCTAAAGTAAGAAGGACCTTTTCCTATTTGGGATACACTTTTGAGTGTACACTTGATTGGGGATATCTAACAAGCGTGTATTCAACAGTTCCAAAGATCAACACAGACTGTCTACAGATCTGCCTCAAAGTTTGGCCATAAATTTATATGAGATATACTAACATTTCTAAGAGTGAGGCTATTTCTGTGGGCTTGTATGAAGCAGGAGTTTGGGGATATGTAGATCTGGCCCCAACGCAGAGAGGATGGAGAACGAATTCTTATGCATTCCCCAATCCTTACCATTGTACGTTTGTCTTTCGGAATTGGGTTTAGTTATCTGGGTGACCTGTTTAAATACGCCCCTTTTCCCTTTTTATGTTTTTCAGCTTTTTAGTGGGACTTTCAATGCAGTGACCCACATTAAAATATATCCGTGAAGCGAGTCTGGGAGAGATTCTCAATGTGTCTCAAGGTGCAATTTTCTGCATGAGTGTTGTACTGCCTCAATGCATTCCAAAGCGCTCGCAAGGAAGTATTCCCCAACACGTTGTTTCTGTCGAGGGTATATAAATTGCTCAACGGGTTTGCCCAGCCCCCACCGGCCCATTACAGCGGGAGGGTAGATACTGAGCTGGGGCGACAAATCAGTGTTTCTAGCAACGAGGTAGAGTGATCAAGGCAGTGGTAGGAGGCCCCGCCCCCTTGGCACAAGCGACTGCACCTCCACCTCCTAGTGTGTTGGAAGGTGGGAGTGTGAGTCCTCTAGTGTCCTTAGGGACAAATGTGGCAGCATGCCCCAAAAAGAAGTTTCAATGTGTCCCGCACTGCGATATTACAGCATGATTTTCAGTGTGATGGTAGGAAGCCCACAGCTTGGAGCAAGCGACAGCACCTGTTGGAAGGTGGGGGAGTAAGTCCCCTAGTGTCCCTGGGGTCCAATGTGGCAGTATGCCCAAAAACAAACTTCAACATGTGCCACACTGCGGGTTTGCTGTGCGCTTTGTGCACGGTGGTAGGAGGCCCCACTCCCCTGGAACAAGCGATTGTGCCTCATAGTGCATTGGAAGGTGGGGGAGTGAGTCCCCTGTTGTCTTTGGGGTCCAATGTGGTAGTATGCCCCAAAAAGAAGTTTCAATGTGTCCTGTGCTGCAGGATTGCAGCCTTTTATCAGCGTCGTAGTAGGAGACCCCGCCCCCTTAGAGCAAGCAACTGCACCTCCTGGTGCGTTGGAAGGTGGGAGAGTGTATCCTCTAGCGTCCTCAAGGACAAATATGGCATTATGCCGCAAAAAGAAGTGTCAGTGTGTCCAGCGCTGTGGGATTGCAGAGTGCTTTTCAGTGAGGTGATAGGAGGCCTGTCTCCCTGGAGCAAGCCACTGCACCTGCACCACTGTCACATTGGAGGGTGGGGGAGTGAGTCCCCTAGTGTCCTCAATGTCGAATGTGGCACTATGTCCCATAAAGAAGTTTCAATGGGTCCTGCGCTGCAGGATTGCAATAAGCTTTTCAGCTCAGTGGTAGGAGGCTTGCACCAATGTAGCAAGCGACTGCACCAAGGCCTTCTGGCACTTTGGAAGGTGGGGTAGTGATCTCTTGTGTCCTCGGGGTCCAATGTGGCAGTATGCCCCAAAATTAAGTTTTAACACCCCTTGCTTTCATGCATCTCGATGAATAATATGAGGGCTGTTTTAGGAAACTGGTAAACCGTGGGAGGGAAGTACGACTCGCTCTTTTAAAGTGTTAGCGAAAATTGTTTTGTATGTTTTAAATTATTTATTGTAATATGTTTTTTATGTTGTTTATAGACCTATGGTCTAAATAAACGTATTTCTAAACTGAACTGCATCTCTATGTGGCTGAAACCGGAGATGAGTTTTTCAAGCCTAGAATTCAAGACTGCCTCCCATTAGACAACATGAAAGAAATTTCTTGGCTCTCGTGTGCTAAATAGATGATGAAGATAATACAGCCACTCTTTCCTTTAATAATTTGTACACATTATGTTAGCATTTTGTTTTGAAAAAAAAAGAGATTTTCAATCTGTGCTGTTTGTGCTGGCTTACACTTTATTTTATCAATCTGTTACTGTGTGTTCTGTCCGTGTTATGTGCTGTGCTATTGGCAGCAGTCCATTTAATTATTGAAATATTTGCATTTCAAAACTGCCCAAAGGAATAGCAGAAAGAAAAGACAAAGCAATTACATTAAAAATCACTTGTTGAGAAAAGCACTGAAAAGATTGCATCAGTGCATTGGCAATCCAGTGCAGACAATACTTTAAATGTAGATGGTACCTCAGGCGCGTGTCAAGGACCACCCACCACTAACTGACTTGTGTTGAAAGCAATCACTTCCACTTATCTACAACGTCCAAGGTAAGCATCAAAACGATGTAACTTTGTGCCAGAGACGACTAAAATGTTGCGCATTCCACTTCTGGGTACTTTTGCACTTATTCTGTGTTGTTGTTTTTTTGGTTTGTTTGTTTATACAGTAGTGTAGGGCAAATGCACAGGGACATTTGCTTCGACCAGTGAAAAAATTGCATTACGACAAATTGACAAGTGCAAAAACGAAAGTCGGCATTAATTGTAATTTTTGACCGTTCTAACAGGTGTAACATTGTCCACACCGGTACAAAATTATTATGCAATGGAGAATTGTAATTGATCTGAACCCTGATATTTAACAGCACAAGAGTGATTTTACCTTCTTTAGACAACATTAGCACATTTGCTCAATTAAGCAATTGACTGGCGTGCAAAACTGTAGGAATTTGCAATGGAAAGTGAGGCAGGTGTTTAAGAAGGACTGATATATTCGGTCACCATATAATTTCATGGGATGACAGCAGTTTTCACTGAAACTACTAAAAATATTCTGACATACATTTTGCCAGGTAAAACCTGGCAGAATTTATGCGTGGATTTTTTGCAGTTCAGACTAGGGGATTTACATTATCACCAGAACTAAGGTGTGGAACTTAGAGTGGGGAGATCCTACCATCCCCAGTAAATATCACCCCTGGTGGTATTCACTTGCCAAGGACTGCAGGATTGTAAACAAGCACTTATGCATTTCACAGGTGGGTGAGGGAGGGAGTCCCCTCGATTAATAGGCGAAAGCAGCTATAGTCCTAATGACCTTTAGAGGAAACCAAAGGCGAATGGGGAAAGGGCGATTTCTTCATTGTTTAGAAATCACAAGATTCTGCATAGCCCTATGTATTACTTGAAACCCTGTGACTCCACTTCCGTTTTTCTTTGCCATGCTGATGCAGCTGCCTTCCTCTATGGCTCACATATTTGTAACAGATCTTGGTGCATGAAGTTTAAAATCTGCATGGAACTCTGCATAGAACATACAAATATGTGACACCCTGGTGTCAAGAATGCCCTATATTGATGCTCATCTTTGTATATTTTTTTTAACATATTTTTTTACTTCTTGGGAATGTTGCACACCAAACCATTGCAATGTGAATTCGAGACAGTAGAGGTCTCGCTGTCTGTGTGGGCAGAAATTACTTCTCAGAAAATCATTTTCATACAAACCACAGTGCCTACATTCTGACTTCTAAGCACATAACCATACTATGTTGGACAGAGGCTTAGGTGTAAAGTTTTCTATTGGTAACTCGTTGTTCTCTCAAAGAAAATGGATTCTTAATTTGTTTCACATTGGCAAATGTGTCTTGCATAGGATCAGCAGTATTGTACTTGCTCATTGTGGTAGTATAGGTCATGGAGACCCACTTTAGTTTGATACCTGAAAAATAAAGCTTCATATTCACTACCTCTAGAGGTAATCCTCTAAGACTCAGGACTATGGGTTCTCCCATTTTTTAGGACAATATTTAGGTTATAACGTATCCCTTCATTGGGGTATGTGCTGCCCTCAATCGAACATACCATCACTGTCTGTCATACTCCTTAATGTTTCCTTCCTAACTCCTGCCCCAATCTATCAGAGTCAGATGTAAATCATCCAGCTTAATCAGCACAGCTTAATTTGGGATCCTGGTGCCTCGCCTGTAATCCTGTGATTATGGGTCCACCTCTCACCTCACAGCACTGCATTAAATTAAAAGGGTGGTTCAAAAAATGTGACCAACATTTGGGACCCTTGGACTTTGCTCATGATCTAAAATGATATAATAACATCTGAACAGTTGAGAAGGGTATGATCAGGTTGTTTCATACCCACGGTTTCCATATTTAAAAATGAGTTTGTGATACTGGTTGATAGGGACCATAAAAGGAAGAGACAGTTTTCTTTTATCTCATGCGCACAACACAGCAATCACAGTTAAAATTGTTTGGAGAAAGTAAAACTTTTCTTCTTCTTTGTACCTACTATAAAGAGGCATACATTTTTAGTGCAAAGCCCTGTCTACATATGTTAATAGATATGGCTTTGCCCCAAAAACCATGAGTGGTTGCATGAAAGCATCTCTATGCTACTATTCCCGGCAAAGGTCTAAGAGAAAATCATTAAAGACATGTCACCAAATACCTCAACGGCCACCAATTCCTGAACACCACTCAGTTTGGTTTCTGACCAAACCACAGCATGGACATGCCCTTGAAGCAATGAAACACAAACCAACCACCACAGCACCCATTGCCCTCCCCTTTCACACAAAGCATAGCGTGAAACTGTGCCTTATTTACAAGGCAGCGTTAAGCCAAGTTAAGTGGCTTACAGCCTGATTCATCAAGGGGCCGTTTTGCGAGCCCCTAATAGCGAATCATAGCGATTCGCTATTGAGGACTCGCAAAACGGTATTCATGTAGGAATTGCTAAATAAATAGCGATTCCTACACATTCCTTATTTGCGAGTAGCAAATTGCTACTCGCAAATAAGGAATAACTCCCCATTCATTCCTATGGGCCAAAAGGCCCATAGGAATGAATGGGGAGTATCCCTTATTTGCGAGTAGCAATTTGCTACTCGCAAATAAGATAGCGATTTTAAGGGTGCCAGGGGTGTCCAAAGGACACCCTGTAGCACCCCTTAAATGCACATTTGAACAGGTGTTGCGCACACACATGTCCAAAGGACATGTGTGTGTGTAACATGCAAAAGAAAAAAATGCACTAAAGTGCTTTTTACACTATTTTCGCAATTTACCACCAAGTCAGACTTGGTGGTAAATTGAGACCAAATATTGCGATTTCGCTATTTCTAATTGGTTGATGAATTGCATTTAAGGAATCTCTATTAGAGATTCCTTAAATCCAATTCCTCGCAAATATGCGAATTCTTAAATAGCGATTTTTGCATTTGGGATGATGAATCCCAAATGCAATAATTGCACTCGCAAAAGGCAAGATTCTGAGAATCTTGCCCTTTGCGAGTGCAATTTAGCTTGATGAATCAGGCTGCTAGTTCTGCCTTGTAAATAAGGCGAAGCCTGTATCGCCACAGGAACGTCAAAAAAAGTGACGTCCTTTGGCGATAGGGGCTTGTGCATATGCCCCTAAATGCAAGTTTGGGGAGCGTCTGCTCTTGAGCTTAGAGGAAGAGCACACGCTGGGCCCAGCAGGGAGTTTCCACAGAACACTGAGGCTTCTCACAGTGGCAAAAGTGCAGCTTGCTGCAATCCCCAGGATTACGGACAAAAGGTGTCTGCAAAAGTGGTCATCTCTGACAACGGATGCGAGGCTCGAATAATGGACGGTCCTGGAAATTTACAGACGGGTGGTCACCCTAGTTGGAAATGCTTGTTGCTACCTCTCTGCTACCAGAGATACCTGCCCTAATGAGAGCCACTTCTGTCAGAAAGGAATGGGCTGTGCCTGACTGCTGAGTGGCAACTGTTGTGGTGTTTACCAGCTGCTGCTCAGGAAATTCTGCCATGAGTGGTAGCAGGGTAGGCAAACCCACTAGGACACAGTATGGTCAGTTCCCCGAATCCTGGTGTCCTTCTCTTACTGGTAAACTCCGGCAAAGTAATGAAACTTTTTCCATACACACAGCTGTGATGTTTACTGATTTTGCTTGACTTCACTTGCAAGTGTAATACTTCTGACATGCTTAGGTCTGTACCAGGCAAAGCTCTCATGACTGTTCTTATGCAAACTTATGAAACCTGCCATTTCATTATCTAACCAAGGTTTACGTCTATCATAGACAAATGTCTAAAATTCCTCTTACCCTCAGTTACTTCACCTACCTTTGCCATGGCTTTCAGAAATTATTAACAGCTTTAATTCCTTTTAACTCTTTGGCTCTGCCTTTCTTCTGTTCAAACGCCCCTGACCCCCGAATCCAAACTATCAAAACCTGTTTGTAGTACCTCCCAAACTAGTATAAACAGAGGTTATGTGTCCCACTTCTCTCTTAAGTGCCTCACCTCCATCCTCTCTCTCTACTTTACTAAAACTTCCACCTTCCACCTTGTTTCTGCTCCTTCAATTCCTGTCTTACCCACTCCATACTATGTATCACATCTCTTGAAGATGTTTAAGTCCTTGAAGCCAAGAAGCATTGTGCTCTTCCAAACAACTTTGTTCCTGGAGAAGGCACTGCATTCCCTGCCACGTTGTGACCACTCAAGATAGTCTAAGTACCATCTTGGTTATACACAAAGCTCCAGCCCTGAGCTGCCTCCCTCACTGAGTGGAGGGCCAAAATACACATCAGAAAAAACACTTGTCCCTTTTGTGACCATTAATCTCCTAGTGACTGCCACTTTCAAAACCACCAACTTTCATAGAGCTTCTGCTTAGACCTCAAAGGGCATTAACTTCCTTGCCCCATTCCACCTGTTCCAAGCTGTTGCCTCGCCCCTTTAAAGCTCAGATCTCTTCCCATTCCACTTTTTTGCTCTTGATCGGCCTCTCCTGATACGCAGACGTATTTATAGATGAACCCAGATATTTTTCTTGCAGCGCTACCCTCATTCATCTCTCTCCTGCATTGCGAATGGGACGCCAAAATTGTGTCTAGCACTTGCAACTCAGCCCCTGTCTTTGGCAAGGAACCCCATGTCCCTACTCTACCCAATGATGGTGTCCTCACTCTGCCAACGGGACACACCAGTCTTCCTTCTTGCAAAACGTCTCTCTTTTCCAGATGTAGCAGGTCCAGAGCCTAGCAAGCAACCAATCAGGATAGGCTCGTTTCCAGATGTAGCAGGTTCAGAACCTAGCAAGCAACCAATCAGGATAGGCTAGAACAGCTCCACTTTGTAACAGATAGAAAATCCTTCCCATTTTAAGGCAGCACACAGAATGAAAACTATGGAAGGCATCCTAGACCACTGATATTACAAAGTGTTTACTTAGAACATAAAAAGTGTTGCTCAGGTGTGTTTTTTTTCTGTGCAGTTTTTAGGAAAATTAATGCATTGTGGGATTAAACTTGTTTTGCTAGTCTGAAAATTGCATTTTCGGATCTGAACAGGGGCGAAGAGTCAAATGGATAAGGATGGAGGAGCAATTCTAATATTGTCTGTGCAAAACCACTTAGCAGCACACATGAAGTAAGCTTTAATCTGCCCAGTGGTGTTTTGCTTTTTCTCCAATCCTCAATTACCAGTATATCTGTGAAGTTTATAAGTACTATTGCATTAGCACTGCAAGTGTAATTCAGTCTGCATCGACTGTTTCTAATCTCTAAAATAAAGTAATGCAATTTGAGTTTCATATTCCTCTCTGAAATGAGTAAAATCAATATCTGAAAGGATGGAGACAGATGAGTGCATCCACACAAGAATATGAAAGGGAGAATGCACAGGTCCATTAAGGAAGCTCATTTTAACAGGCTGGCAGTGCTGTTTCCTACGCAGACTAATGTTTGCAGTCACAGATCAGCAAACTCAGCTTAATCAGAGATTGAAATTCAACACACCGTAGAGTGGAATTGCCCAATTATAATAGAATTTGTATGAAAATGGGTGACATGCAGAGAGATATGAACTGGCATACAATTGTTTTGCTTTGATACTTCAAGTAATCTCAGATTTAAAAATGATTATATTATGCCTGCCATACACTTATTGACAGACATTCTGCCTTTGCAAGTTAAAGCTCTTTGAGCTAGCGGTACGAAACGATTTAGTGGTCGTAAAGCCTGCGATTCATTATTTGATACGCTTTTCTCCGTTTTTGTTGTTTTAACTGTTGCAGATTTTCTGAAAAACACGTCACAGAAGAATTGGCCCGCCTCAATTTCAGCGTCCTCACTGGTGCCACTGAATGAAGTTCAATGTTAATCCACTGCGCATATGACGTGGCTGCAATATCAGCACTGGGTGGAAAAGAAAACGGAATGTTATGTTAGCGAGCGAAAAGTTAAGATTATATTGAGTCCTAACATTCCATGTGTAGACATATCAAGAGACTCAAATGAGCATAAATGTTCCATTTTGTTCTTTTTTTCGAAGGGATGGGAACCTGGAGTTTGCACAAAGTGTTTATCTTTTTAGTTTACAGTACAAGAAGAGTGTCTGCCATCTTGCACATGTACATTTTAAAATAAAGGGCCGCTACACCGTCAAGAGACATTCAAGCATATTCATGCTATTTCAGATTTTCTTTGCAAATGCTATTCAGCATTGGATATAACCATTATTTTTCATTGCTGCTGATGCTTTTCAACATATGCACAAAGCATTGGCAAAGTCAGAAGGTTGTCTAACATCTCTCAAAGGCACGAACTATTGGCCTTGCCAGTGCTGTTTGATTTGTGTCTTCTTGCGAATTGTGGTACAAAAGGGGGTGGTGATGGACGGAGCATCTGAACCAATCAAACACTCACACCCAGTCAAAAGATCTGGGTTTGATCCATCACCGTTCTTTAGCCCACTCTGCCACCCAGTTCAGACATGGCTATATGCAAATTAGTCTGACCCTGTGCCTCATGGGAACAGTCCAGCCCGTCCATCACCACCCCCTTTTGTACCTTCTTGCGAATTGTGGCATGAAATCAAATACAGATGAAAATATGTTTTTTTTAAAAGAGTGGCTCCCTCCTACAGAAGGTGCCACTCACATGCTTTTCATAAGATGTTGTGAATGAGACTTCTAATAGCTTATGTGGGATGGCTGTGCATTATTCTATAACAGTGCACTGACAGTTGCACAACATGAAGGTCTCCTCGTTGAGTTTGCCACATATAAGAGAAAATAGCATGCAAAACGTCTGAGAGCCACAGAAATATCTGTTTCATTTCAAGGTAACTTTCCTGAAACTTGGCAGGCCAAGTAGCTATATCTCTAGAAAAACATTGGCACAGCCAATAGGTCTCACCTATGCTTTAGGTTATGTTGTACAGCAGTGTGGTGTAGAGTAGAATGGCGTAGAAGAGAATTGCATAGAGGAGAGTGGGTAGAGTGATTGAGTGGAGTGGCATAGAGAAGAGTGGAGTGGTGTAATGTAGAGTGGAGGGAGTGGTGTACGGTAAAGTGGCATAGAGTAGAGTGGAGTGGCATAGAGTAGAGAGGGGCACCATAGTGTGGTATAGAATGAAGTGACATATAATATATAATAGAGTGGCATACAGTCGAGTGCGATACAGAAGAGTGGCAAAGAGTAGAGTGGAATAGAATAGAGTAGTGTGGAGTGGTATAGAATGGGATGGAGTGACATAGAGTGATATAAAGTGGCATGGAGTAGAGTTGCGTAGAGCGCCTTGAAGTAGAGTAGACTAGGTTAGAATGGTGCTGAGTAGAATGGCACAGAGTGGCATGGAATGGCATAGATTAGAGTGTGTAGAGCGGAGTGGGATAGCATGGCATTGAGTGGAGTGGCATATGGTAGATTGGTGCAGAGTGGAGGAGCATAGAGTAAAGTAGTACGGAGTGGAGTTGAGTGCATAGCGTGATGCAGAGTGGCATGTAGTAGCATGGTATGGTGTAGAGTGGTGTGGAGAAGCATAGAGTGACAGAGTGAAATGGCGTAGAGTGGTGTAAAGTGAAGTGGAGTGGCGTACAGTGGAGTAGAGTGTAGTGGCGTAGTGTAGAGGGATGTAGAATACAGTAGAGTAGAGTGACATAGAATAGAGTGGCATAGAATAGAGTGGGGTAGAGAGGAGCAACTCAGAGGACAGTAGAGGGGAGTGGCGTAGAGTGGCCTAGAGTGTAGTAAAGTAGCATAGAATGGTGTGGAGTGGCGTAGAGTGGAATGGAGTGGTATAGAGTAGAGTGGCATAGAGTGGAGTGGTATGAAGTGGCACAGAGAAGAGTGGCATAGAGTAGAGAGGAGTGGAATAGAGTGCATTGGTGTAGATTGCTGTAGAGTGTCATTGCGTAGAGTAGAGAAGCAGAGTGGAGTAGCACAGAGTGAAGTACTGTAGAGTGGAGTGCCATAGAGTTGAGTGGGAGGCGTAGAGTGGCATTCAGAAGAGTGGCACAGAGTGGAGCGGGGTAGAGTACAGTGGTGTGGAGTAGAGTAGCATAGAGTGGAGTGGAGCGGAGTGGGGTGGGGAGGCATAGAGTGAAATGGTGTAGAATGGAGTGGAGCGGTGTCAGTCAGTCAAAAAACTTTATTCGGTTAATTAAAACCATAAAAGCAGTACATGATACAAAGATAATTTTTTATAAAAAAACAATTAAATCAGTAAAGAGAGTTGATTGCATTCCTACTTAAAAACAGAGGAAAGGGAACGTTAATAAAAAGGGATTTGGTAGATACAGGGAACACCTAAGGATAACAGTATATAAATTTCACCAGAGTATATACTAACAATCAGTTTTCATGAATTAATAGTGCGGCAGTTCTTACTCTTTTCTGTCTGGTGGTAGCTACTAAAAAACAGGCTACGCCATAAGCGACTGGCACTGAGTTCAACATCTGTAAATATAGTAATGCTGGCCGTACCTGAACGAAATTTAAAGGTTTTAAAATGGGCACAAGAATTTATTTTCGCAGGACCAAATAGTGCTCACACAGCATAACCAGATGCAAAGTGTCCTGTGTTGAGAAACAGTCACATGTACAAGGAGGAGAATTTTCTGGAGTACCCCAATCTGTATACGTACCAAGGATGTGATGGATCAAATTAAATCTGAACCTTATGAGCAGAAATCGATGGTAGGGCTTTGTGACATATTTTAAATAGGGTTCCATCTCTGTAGTAGTGGAAAGTTGAAAAAGTAGTCTGACTGTAGGTTTCCTGATTTCAGCCAATTCTCTTTCGCCTTCCAACAGGGATCGAAAATGTTGCTTCACCCACTTTGCATCCTCTTTTTTGAGATGTTGCGGAAGAGAGTACATTTCCGGACGCCCTAGGCTCGCACATGCCGCTCTAACATATGCTAGCCATGGGATAGTAAGAGCTTTATCTAGAGATATACAATCCTTAAGGATGGAGTGATTCAAACTGATTTCTTCATTGGTCCAGGTTTTAATCCAGCAAAGTACTGGGGACATTTTTAGAAGATCAGTAACGTACCCCATACCTAGTTCATTATGCGTTGAATGTGTGGGGGAAGATTTCGGGAGAGTCAACAAGGCCCGTAAAAAATTATTTTCGGCAATTTGTATGCCTGAGACTGGAACATAGCCCCAAATATCTGCCCCGTAGGAAGCAATTGCCACGCATTTGGCTCTATAAATCCTGGTCATTGCTTCCATAGGTTTCGAGCCCAATTTTTTCGAAAAGCTCAGAAGTGCTGTTGTTGACCTAATTACTCCATTTTCCTTGAGTTTCATTTGTGGCTTCCAGGTTCCTCTCTCGTCAAAGGTGACGCCCAGATAGCAAAAGGAGGGCACCCTTGAAATTGGTGAATTATTGGAGCTGAAAGATCTGATCTTCATGTTTTTCTTTCGCGAGCCAACAACCATAACATGGGACTTGACGGTATTAATTTTTAAATCAAGGGCTTCCATGAACTGGCCAAAGTGGTCCAAAAGTTTTTGGAGCCCTATGCCAGTCTGCGCTATGAGAACAGCGTCGTCCGCGTATAGGAGGACCGGAATAGGTAGGCCCCCCATGCGCGGAATATCCAGGGTGGCTGTGTGCAAAAATTTCCCCAAGGCGTTGATGTACAGTGTAAAGAGTAGAGGGGCCAAGATGCACCCTTGTCTGACCCCTCTCCCTGATCTAAACTTTGCTGTACACCTACCGTCCCTTGATGCCCTAACCGTTGCAAACAAATTAGAGTGGAGGTCATGTAAAAAACTAACCAAAGTAGTGTCCAATCCAGAGTTGTGTAAGATGGTCCATAATTTTTGACGATTAACCAAATCAAACGCTGAAGATAGGTCCATAAATCCCAAATAAAGAAGCCCCCCCTTCACCACAGTGTATTTACTAATAATTAAATGAAGGTTCAGGCATTGGTCAATTGTCCCTCTATGTGCCCTGAACCCGTACTGCAGGTCTGAAAGGATCCCGCTCTCCTCCAGCCAATCCTCCATTCTGTGCAAAATGACTCTGCCTAGGATTTTAACGGCAGAGTCCAGCAAGGAGATTGGTCTGTAGCAGGCCGGGTCCGCCCTATTTCCTTTCTTAAATATAGGCACAATTATGGAGGTAGACCAGGAGGATGGGAAGCCAGCTGTCGGGATAGCATTAAAAACGTTAGATAGAATTTTGGACCAGAATTGTGGGTACTGTATATAGAGGTCTGCTGGTACCCCATCAGGGCCCGGGGCCTTATGTTTGTTGGTCTCTCTAATCGCCCTTTCAACTTCCATGGTGTTAAAGTCCATGACCAGATTAGTATGGTCGTGGGTTTTGTCAATTAAGGCAGGGGCTGTAGACTCGTAGATTTTACCAAAATGGGCTAGCCATCTGTTATCTTCTATGACGCAGTCTAAATCCGTTTGCCCATTGTCGGAGAAAAAGGGCTGATTTACAATGGCCCAAAACTTTTTGCTGTCTCTCAGGACTTCCTTAGATAGTAGGCTATTCCATGCTTCCTCCTTAATTTGATTTTTACGTTTTTGGGTTATAGTTTTATAATCCTTTCTTAATTTAGCCACTAAGGACTTATCTCTAGGTTTTTGTTTGATGGCTTTCATCAGAGCACTGTGGGCCCTTGAACATTCCTTGTTGAACCATTTATGGGTCTTTATATTCCCTTGCCCAACCGACCTTCGTTCCAAGTTCTTACTAATCCTAGAGCAAATGTCTTCGAAGGCTATCAGGACCTTAGGGCCCTCTGCAGTTGAGTCCAAGCATATTGCCATGCTGTCCTCAGACTCTTGGGCAATTACATGAAAGAAATCCTCTGGGACGATCATCTCCCATTTCAGGCGCCTTCCCTGCTCTTTAGATTTCAGATCCTTTATGGCTGCCATACTTGACGGACTGTCAGTACGGAAGCAATCTAAATCCAAGGACAAGAGAACAGGATGGTGATCCGATGAAATATGGTCAACTACGCTGTACTCGTATACCTTTGCCAAGACCCCATTTGAAACAAATATATAATCTATAACTGTATTGGCGTCTCTTCCAACAAAAGTTGGGGCTCTCGGCTCACTAATGCCCTGGTCGAATTCAAAGAGATTTAAATTCGCTAGAAAGAACTCTAGGTACTCGCCCTCTGAAGTGTGTTCAAAATGGGGAATAGCTTCGGGTGATATCCCCCCGTATCTATCATTAAAACAGCCCCCCTCACAGGGGTGTATGTTAAAATCCCCCAGGATAACCAATTCCAAGGGGGAGGTGCAATTACTCCTATAGGCTGACAAAAAATTCGATAAAGAAATTAAATGTTCATTTACAATGACGGACTCCTTTGAGTTATAAAAGTTAATCAAGAGAACCGTCTTTGAATTGGGAAGAGTCCATTCTACCGCAAGAGCATTTGTTAAAGCGGTATCCACTTTTTTGAAAACCCCTACTAAATCCAAGGAACACAAGATGAGTAAACCGCCCTTTGCTCTTCCTCTTATGCCTGGAACTGCCGGGGTGGAAAAGCTGCAAAAACCATCCAGGGAAAAAGATTGTGTTGTGACCCACGTTTCTTGAAGCCCTATAATATGGTGTTGTTCAATAAAACTTTGCCATGTTGGGTCCAAGGCCTTTGCATTTAAACCTGCCACATTCCAAGTAAGGACTTTACAAAGTGCTGGGTCTGTGTTAAGGGCGGTCATTGTACCCGCACCCCGACTCTCTCTCGTCGTCAGGCTAGTTTCGGGTATGGGGGATAAAATAGCTGTTATGGGTGCCAATATGGAAACATCCTTACAGGGACTTGTTAGGTTTCGACAAACACCATATTCCCCTGGCGAACCCTGAGTATGTCAATCCACCCAGTCTGTATTTGAAAGGCACTCAAAGTGGTTTGCAATTGGAAAGTACAGGGGATTAGAAGGGCCATTTTGAGGTTGTTGGTAGAAAAAGGGATGGATGAGTTGAGGGCCATGCGGGGGACCACCTTGACGTGGTCTACCTCCCCTAGTCCCCACCAAATTCCACCCCCCATCCCAGCCCTCCTCCCTCACTGGGGGTTGAATATCCCAAGGGAAATTAGACCTTTGTCTTGGAATCCTATCGTGAGAGCCTTTAAACCAACTCCAGCGATTATCCACTTGATTGTGGGGAAGATAAAAATACGAGAGGGGTCTGGCAGTAACCCTACTCGCCTGATATCTTGGGGCCCTGTGGTTACAAATAAAATCTACTGCCTCTGGTTTTTCAAAAGTTACCACCACACAATCCCCCTGCAAATTTTTCTTATTTCGTCCTACCCAGGGAGCCCTCTCTATCATTAGGATATCTGCTGATATATTTGTTGGGAGAGGATAATTGTTCGCTAGCCAGTGGCAGACTTTATTTTTAAGTGCCTGGTATGATTCTTCTTCTGGCGACCGGAGTTCTGTAACTCCGGTAAGAACAACCACATAAGGTGCGGCATCTGGGGGAAGGTGAATATTTCTACGATTCCTAACCTTACCCTTATCCTCTATATCAAGTTTTGGCGCCTGGGATAAACTGACGCTGGGTATGGACTGGGGGATGGTATTGTTTTTAGATGAGATGGGATTACTATCTGTTTTTTTTATCTGCTCTACCACAGGGGGTTTAGTTATAAGTCCTACTTGGTTTGAGGCACTGCTGGGTTTCTTAGTCGTCGTATTGTTTGTCTCCGACGCTTTATTAGGAGCCATTGTAGGTTTAGGTAAATTAGTAGCCTGAGTAGACTTGTTATTTAGGTTAAAACTGGGGGCACTTATGTCCTTGTGTATATTTTTTAAAACCGTTTCCAGACAGCGTAGTCTTACCTCTATAGGTTCTAGTAAAGCTTTTAACATATTCCAAATTACTGTATTATTTAAAGTAGAACCCGGCTCCTCCAATGGGGATGTTATTAATGAGTTACCCGTAGGGCCGCTGAGTTCCAAAATTTCTTCCAGACTTTGGTCAATTACAGTATCATCTGGGAGACTCAGCAATAGGCCAGGTTTATTAGGTGGTGGGCCTTCTGTAGGGATAGATAGACTGTCTGAGGGTTTTTCAACAATGCACAGATTGGGTAGAGTAATGGCCTTCTTCCCTTTCACAGCTATTGAGGTGTTAGTTTTACATTTTTGTTTAGGGATTGCCCCTTCTATCCGTGCTCTTTCTGTTAAAATGTCTATAGGGTTACTAACATTTATTTCGCTTCTTTGCGTTCCACTCTCGGTCAATATGTGTAAGTTAGGTGAAGCCTCCAAATCCTGGGCGAGATTAGGGGCATCCAAGTCCGTGTTAGGTCCAGAATGATGTACTAGAACCTGTGCTTCTCGCCGGGAATCCATTTTCGGTGTCCGAGCCTCAGCAATATGGCCAAGGGAGGAACTCTCCTATCCATGAGAATTATCCCCTCGTCAATAAGTGCATGTGTGCGGGTAATAAAATCATCCAGTGTCCCAGTAAGTTTTTTAGCTCCTGCGGCGGCCATGCTTCTTGTCTCCCGGCAGGACATAACCCAGGAGTACCAAATGAAATGGCGAGGGGAAGCTCAGAACGCCTAGCCAAGATCTGTGGCCCAGCCCAGTCTCCTCGGGCCTCTGAGGGCCACAGAGGGCCCGCCCTTTGCCCGGGCTTAGCCCCGGGCGCTCCCGCGCGCTCCCGCGCAGCGTTGATCACGGCTTTATATATGTTGTTGTCAGGTGTTGGGTGGGCGGGGCGGTCAGGGAGAGCGGGCCAGGTGACTCGGCCTGAGGATTACCGGGACTCCTGGGAAAGCGAGTCCCGGATCCTACGCTCGCAGCCCTGTCTCACGCTCACGCACCCAGCAGCTACCTGTGTGTCCGGTGATGGCAGCAACGAAGCGGGACCCCCGGAGCGGGTTCCGCGAGTGGTATTGGGCCTTCCTTCCTCCTCAAACGGCAAACGGCAAAGTCAGGTGGTTTATGGCGCGGTGTAGATTAGAGTTGTGTAAAGTAGAGTGCATAGAGTGGAGGCAAGTAGAGTGGAGTGGCATAGATTAGAGTGGGCTAGACTGGAGTGGCGTAGAGTGAAGTGATGTACATTAGAGTGACATAGAGTAGAGTGCGTAGAGTGGAGAGGAGTGGCATAGAGTGGTGTAGAGGAGTGGAGTGGCTTAGAGTGGTGTAGATTAGAGAAGTGTAGAGTAGAGTGTTATAGAGTGGTGTGGAGTGGCATAGAGAAGTGTATAGTGGCGTGGAGTAGAATGTCATTGAGTATGGTGGAGTAAAGCGCAGTATTATTGAATGGTGTAGACTAGAGTGGCACAGAGTGGCATGGAATGGCCTATAGTAGAGTGAGTAGCATGGAGTGGCATAGAGTGGAGTGGTGTAGACTGGCATGGAGTAGAGTGGCATAAAGCAGAGAGCAGGGTGATATAGAGTGTGGTGGAGTGGCATTGAGTGGTGTATGGTAGCAAGGAGTAGAGTAGTGTGGAGTAGAGTGGAGTACCATAGAATGGCGTAGAGTAGATTGGAGTAGAGTGATGTGGAGTGGAGTGGCATAGAGTAGGGTGCATTAGAGTTGAGTGGCATACAGGAGAGGAGAGTGGAGTGGCATAAAGTAGAGTGGCATGGACTAGAGTGACGTAGAGTAGAGTAGAGTGGAGTGACTTTGAGTAAAGTGGTGTATAGTGGTGTAGAGTGGTGTAGAGTGGTAGAGTGGCAGAGAGTGGAGTATGGTGGCATCGAATGGTGTAGAGTGGCATAGAATGGAATGGAGTGGTATAGAGTGTTGTAGAGCGGAGTGGTATAGAGTTGCACAGAGTAGAGTGGTGTAGAGCACAGTGACATATAATAGATTGAAATCGCGTAGAATGGCTTGGCATAGAGTGCCATAGAGTGTCATTGTGTGGAGTGGAGTAATGAGGAGTAGCACAGAGTAGAGTGGTGTGGAGTTAAGTGGCATAGAGTGCAGTAGAGTGGTGTAGAGTGGAATAGAGTGGCACAGAGTGGCATGGAATAGCACAGAGTAGAGTGTGCAGAGTGGAGTAGAGAGGCATATATTGGCATAGAGAAGAGTAATAAGGAGTAGAGTGGAGCTGAGTGGTGCAGAGCAGAGTGCCATAGAGGGGAGTGGCATGAAGTGGAGCGGCATAGTGTAGAGCGGTGTGACGTGGCATAGCGTGGAGTGGTGTAGAATGAAGTGGAGTGACATAGAGTGATATAAAGTAGACTGCGCAGCGTAGCATATAGTGACAAAGAGTGACATAGAGTACAGTAGAGTGGCATACAGTGGAGGGGCATAGAGTGGCATAGAGTAGCATAGAGCAGATAGGCGGAGAGTAGAGTGGCAAAGAGTGTCATAGAGTAGAATGGCATAGACTGGTGTGGAGTGGCATATAATAGAGTGGAGTGGCATAGAGTGAAATGGCATAGAACATGTAGTGTCTTGCAATATTTTATGATGGAACCCTCCTAACCGCTCCGTAGAGCTGTAACATAGGTGTCAGAGCGCAGGCCATGAAAGCTTATTTTAAAATGTGGAGTTCCCAGTTACATGTAGCAGAAAAATACCTGTACTTCTAAGCTTCATGTGTGGGTGGTCATTGGTGGGCACATAGCCTAGGAAGATGACAAGATAGGGTATAAGTAACCCGAAGAACGTGCTCTCCCAGAGTTTGCCATGGTCCAAGCAAACTGCTCATGCGTAGAAGGGAATCAATGCTTCATGCATGTAGAGTCAAAGCACAACTCCAGCTGCTGTAAATCTAGTGAAGACAACGGAAGCATTGCAAAGAATTTACATATTGATGGTCGAGAACCTGCTGGTCACGCCATATATAAAGGTACGCGCTGCCACGCAAGATACATTTATACATTACACAGAGAATTAACACTGCGAACAGAAAAGCTGCAAGGTGGAGATCAACCAGGTGTTATATAATGTAAACTGACATTTAGACAAAAAAAAAGACATGACTTACCGAATGTTCTGAAGAGAATCATCATAGTACCACACTCAATGAAGTTGACTCAAGGAGAAGTGTTTGGGGCTGTGCTTACGGAGCCACCCATATGTGAAGCGATACATTCACAAAGTTGCAGAGTGGGGCTCAGAACAACTTCACTGGTCATCAGAAAATAAGGAGCCGAGAATACCTCTTGGAAAAGTGACATTTTCCAGATAACTGCGAAGAAAGTCACATTTCCAGCTCTCACTAAGGCTGAGTCAGAGACCAGCACATCGCAAGGTCCCACAAACATGTTGCAAACACCAAGTCACCGGGATCCACCCCAGACATCATTGATCTACAAATCTGCAGCACTTTTTAAACTACCACTACCTTTCGATACCGCCAAAAAGCTAAATATTGGTAAGAGATGGACTGGGTGGATAGAGACATTTGATGAAGCCATACAAACATTCTCTGAAAATTATATTGAAAATAAATGATTGCTTAATACCTTTCATCATCGACAGTGGTGCATCGATAAACATTATCAATCAAAGTGCAAAATCAACACAGATAAAAAAATTACAATCATTATAAAATAAATGGTTACAGTTGAGCATGAATACATCATTAAACTCCCTATAAAAGGTATAAAACAATAAAACGAGCAATAAGTACTTCAATTGATTAGCTGTTTATATCACAAAGAAACTGGGCAATATTTTTTTCCATTTCATAGAATTTAGCTTAGTTCTCCACATAGCCAACAAAAACAGTGAAAACTGCGAATACTACACAATGCATAGAATCACACTTCAGGATTCTCAGGGCCTCTGCACATGTCCTGTACCCAAAGTTATGACAAAATGGTCTGATATATACATTCCTAGGGCCTTGATATGCAGGACGAATGAAAAAAAGGTGCTCAGCTGTTTAACTTGCTAAAAGACAGAGGGCACATTGATAGAGAGAAGGCCTCGAATTAACCCCCCAAATAGCTGCAAAGAAAAGGAGGGGTAGAAACCCATACCTGAACTGCAGATAACGTTTCCTTGCAGCTACCTACTCAATATCATCTAGGAAGTGCTCCAGCCCATTACTGTCTTTCCATTTGGGGAAGCTCAGATTTAAAGTTCCAGCGTGTGGCTGGGCATGCAACAAATTTGTCAATAGGCATTCTTGATTTGGGCCTTCGATATTTCACTGCACTCCGTGGGGGAATCCCAAAGTTGCCCAAGCCCAATATTTGTGAGTGTCACCCTGACATTTAAACCATGGAATATCCTTTATAGCTGTACTACATAAGATCTCCTGCAAGTGTGACTGATAGGTAGCAAGCTCTGGAGCAGATCAGAACCTCTAATAATATAATAAGGACTTTAAGCCTACCAAATCAGTCAGGTTATTTTGCCCCTTATCTAGCCTTGAGGGAAGTAACAGGGTACTCATAGGAAGCCCCATCAACTCTGGCAAAAAGCGATTTTCAACAAGCCAGAGGGAAGTCACATCTCTGTGCCCCAAAGCTCTGCTCCATAGAGGGCTGGACTAAACTGCTTGATCATTGAAAACTTGTAGTGCTGGGGAAATGGGTGAAAGGGAGAACACTTTTGCAATTTTGTGATACCCCCCATTGTTTGCTCAAGTCTGAACCTGCTCCTAGTAATATGCGGATGCCAATTAATGTGCTCATTAAGGGTTATTCCCAGGTACTCGACTGTGCATATGTGCTCCAAATGGGACCCTCTAAGAACAGGGTTAGACTGTGTTGTGCTACTGGAATTAAGTACTATACATTTAGTTTTTGTTATGTATATATCTAGGCCTATAGTGGTACAAAATGTATTGAATCTGTCTAAAATCTTCTGTAGGCCCAGAGGGGACTTCAATATAAGCAACATATCATCTACAAACATCAGGGCTGGAGTCCTAATGTTTGGAAGGGACGGGCATCTGAACTGCCACAGTCTACAAAAGTTTCTAGGTCATTTATAAAAAAGGAAAAGAGGATAGGGGTTGTTGGACAGGCCACATGAAGGGCTCGCTCCCTCCCCGCAGGACAGGGCCCGGGCCACCGTCAGCACCATTGCCCGGCCCAGCCGCCATCTTGGACACGGCACCACGCGGCCGTGCGGCCTCAGCCCGACCCCAACCCTGGGCCTGGCCAGGCCCCGACATCCCGGCACCACCCTCCACCCAGGAGGTGAACGGCCCACTTGGCAGGTCAATGGGAGTACGAAGTGTCGATGGCTCTCCCCCGCCAGGTGCCGAGCACCCCCAGCCTCCTCGGGCGCTGGCTCCACCCCCCTGCTGGGTGTCTGGACTCCCTCATCCCAGACCTCCCGACCTCCAGGAGCGAGGGTCCGGACATCAAAGGGCGCCAGACCTATAACTGAGGCAGCCCCAGGACAGGAAGGCAGTTGTATCCTGGAGTCGAGAGACACCGCGACGAACTCATCCTTGACGGACTGCTGGCGCTGCCACAGCCCTGCCTTGTGAACTATTGTCCTGCCTGCTGGCGCTGCCGCGGCCCTCTGCAACCTTCATCCTCGTTGGGACCTGCTGGCGCTGCCGCGGCCCGTTGTAACCTTCATCCTCGTGGGACCTGCTGGCGCTGCCGCGGCCCGTTGCAACCTGCATTCTCGTGGGACCTGCTGGCGCTGCCGCGGCCCGTTGTAACCTTCATCCTCGTGGGACCTGCTGGCGCCTCCGCGGCCCGTTGCAACCTGCATTCTCGTGAGACCTGCTGGCGCTGCCGCGGCCCGTTGTAACCTTCATCCTCGTTGGGACCTGCTGGCGCTGCCGCGGCCCGTTGCCACCTACGACCTCTTCGGGACCTGCCGGCGCTGCCGCGGTCTGACCCCTCCGAACACCGAGCTCGAGGATTGTGAGCCATCACCGTTACACCCCCGTACCCGTGGGTACCCAGACTGTCCCGCTACCCCCTTCCCCTACTAGAGACTAGAATTGAGAGGATCATCGTGTCCTGATTGCCTTGTATCGTACCACTCTACTCCCAGAAGTGCCTATAAAAGGTGTTACCCTGAACTTTGTGTGGTGTCCATCTGTGGGGGGGAAGTTACCTGTCTGTGCGATCACTGTGCTCGGCCGACCCTCCAGGTCCCCGTCTAACATTGGTGGCTAGCGGCGCGATCCGAACCAACGCGTACCGTACAGACAGTAACTCACCCTACGACTAAAACCACAATGACGACCAAAGAGAGCGGATCGGCGGAGAAGTTCCAGATGGAAAAGCTGGAAGAATACAACCACCGAGAGCTCAAACAATTTTGCATGGACTTAGGCATTGCTACCACCGGGCTAAGCACAAAAGAAGACTTCAAAAACGCCCTAGAGGCCTGGACAGAGACAAATACCGCAACCCCCCGGGACCCCGCAGCCCCGGAAGTCAACACCACCCGGACGGAGGAACGGAGAACAGGCCCCTCCCATGAAGAGATCCAAGAGCGGGAAAAAAATAGATTACACGAGTTAGACTTGGCACGACTCAGATTAGACGGAGAATTGAAACTGGCGGAACAAAAAATAAACTTAGAACACTTACGGCTCAGAGAAGAGCGAGAGGAAAAACAGAGACAGAGAGACCTCGAAGAAAAAAGACTGGCATACGAGCACGAGTGCAAACTAGCGGAGATAGAAATACGCAAACTGAACAAAAACCTAGGGGTGCCCGAGCAACCGCACTCCCCGGGTCCTACCGAGCAGAAGGTCCACATCCCCAAGGATGTGGTCCGAGAATATCACCGGAACGACGACATACAGCAGTGGTTCAAGGCCTATGAGATTGCCATGACCGCCCACCGGGTCGCTCGAAGTGACTGGGGAGCCGGTCTATGGGGGAGATTCGTCAACGAGGGTCGTGATGCCCTGCTGCAGCTTCCGGACCATCAAATGACGTCCTATGACCACATGAAGGCCGCCCTCCTCAGTCGATATGGACTTACACCCGAAATGTACCGCCAGAGGTTCCGCAACTGCACCCGGATCCCAGGTACGACGTGGTTGGAATACGTGAACTATTTCAGCCGAGCCTTCGAGGGGTGGATCAAGGGTAACAACGTAACCACTTACGAACAACTCTTCAATCTCATTGTGTGGGAGCACCTCTCCAACAACTGCTTTGTCGAGCTCAGGCAGCACCTCCTCGACAGTAAATTGACTGAACCCCGGCAGCTCGCCACCGAGGCTGACCGGTGGGAGAGCACCCGAGTGGCCCGGAGTGGGCCGAATGAGCAGAACAGAACCAACCAAGGTCACCATCGTCCCCGAGGAGGAGGAGGAGGCCCGGGCCGGGGCAGAGACGCCGCCCCGGCCGCACCCACTAACGCCACCCCGGCCCCAGCAGGCCGGGGAAACCCCCCGATGCGCCCGGGGTTCCGAGCTAACGTGACGTGTCATCGATGCCAGCGAGTCGGCCACTATGCCAGTGACCCGACCTGCCCGAAGAACCAGGCCCCCGGGCCCCGCCAGATGGCGGCCCCCGCCCTGGGAGAAGAACAAGTCTCCGAAGACACGGAGACCTATGAGTCGGAGCAGTTCGAGTGGGAACCCGCCGCCATGACCCTGGCATGCCTAGGAGGAAGAGACATGGTCCCGCGGACTCCCCTGCCCGCCAACACTCGGAAGTACAGCCAATGGGTGAGCATCAATGGGCGCAAGGCCGAGGCCCTGCGTGACACCGGGGCCAGTGTGACGGGCGTCCGCTGTCACCTGGTGACCCCAGAACAAATCCTACCAAACGTACTTTGCCCCGTCCGATCGGCAGATAACTCGGAGAGCCTGTGTCGGATGGCCTGCGTCCCCTTCGAATGGGGAGGAGTGTCCGGCATGCTGAAAGTAACTGTCCGTGACGATGCCCCCGTAGACTGCCTCCTGGGGAACGATCTCGAGAGCTCCCCGTGGGCCGCTGTGGAAAGAAGAGAGCATCTGGGGATGTTGGGTCTCCCGGACTGGGCGTGCGTAACCACCCGGTCCATGGCCACCCGCACCATCCCTAGACCAGAAGAACCAGAATGGGCAGCACCTCCGCCCTCGATCACTCCAGAAGAAGACTTCCTCCAGACCGACCACCCGGACCCCACCCCAGAGGGGTCCACACAGCCCCCCGAGCTTCCCGACCTGGCTCAGTGGCGTCAGGAAGGGGGGCCCACCCAGGAACAATTCCGGCAGGAGCAAAAGACCTGCCCCTCCCTCGAGGGATTGCGACAGCAAGCGCTCGCCCAGAGCCAAGGAGACACCACCGGGGCCCACTGGGTTTATTGGGACAATGATCTCTTGTACAGCGAACAGAAAATCGCAGAACTGGGGGCCGGGCGAGTGCTGGTGGTGCCCCTCCACTTCAGAGACTTCCTGTTGAACCTAGCCCATGATGTCCCCCTGGCCGGGCACCTGGGCCAAGACAAGACCTACCACCACCTGGTGACTCACTTTTTTTGGCCCAAAATGAGAAATGACGTATCCAACCATTGCCGGTCCTGCCCGACCTGCCAGGCCAGTGGGAAGAGCGGCCGCAAACTCAAGGCACCCCTACAACCATTCCCCGTGGTGACCACCCCGTTCGAAAGGGTGGGAATAGACATTGTGGGGCCCCTGGACCCCCGAACAGCACAGGGACATCGCTTCATCCTGGTCCTGGTGGATCACGCTACCCGCTATCCTGAGGCGGTCCCCCTTCGTACGATAACAGCCCCAGTAGTGGGTCGAGCCTTGATGGGGATCTTCTCTCGAGTGGGCTTCCCCCGGGAAGTCGTCAGCGACAGGGGTACGAACTTTATCTCAAAATACATGAAGTCCCTCTGGCAACAGTGTGGGGTCACCTACCGATTCACGACCCCCTATCACCCTCAAGGGAACGGACTGGTTGAGCGGTTCAACCGCACGCTCAAAGGGATGATTGGGGGGTTGGAAGAGCCCCTCCGTCGCCAGTGGGATGTGCTACTACCGTGCCTTCTCTTTGCCTACCGAGAAGTCCCCCAGAAGTCCCTCGGCTTCAGCCCTTTTGAACTCTTGTATGGACACCCGGTGCGAGGCCCGCTCAGCCTAGTCAAAGAAGGCTGGGAAATGCCCCCTCTAAAGAACCCTCCAGATGTTTTCAAGTACCTCCTAACCCTCCGCAACCAGACCAGAAGGTTCAGAGAGATGGCAAAAGCAAACCTGGAGGCCAGTCAGGAGGACATGAAAAGGTGGTACGATCAAAATGCATCCTCCATCGAATTGGAACCCGGCCAACAAGTGTGGGTAATGTCTCCCACCGAACCATGCGCCCTGCAAGACAAATGGACGGGGCCCTTCAAAGTAATCGAGCGCAAGAGCCCTGTCACCTATCTCATCGATATGGAATCTTCCCGAAACCCTCTCCGGGTCCTCCACGCTAATAGACTGAAACCCCACTTTGTACGCTCCGAACTCAGTCTCCTGATGGCAACCGACAATGGAACCGAGGAGGACTCCGAACCCCTTCCTGACCTCCTACGGTCACGGGAGAAGGACGGCTCCGTGGACGGGGTCCGACTCTCGGAGGCCCTCACCCTGGAACAGCGCCAAGGCTGCCGAGTCCTCCTGCTCCAGTTCTCCACCCTGTTCTCCTTCACCCCAGGGGTCACCCCCTGGTGCTTACACGACGTGGACACTGGAGACAGTCCCCCTATCCGCCATCGGGCCTACCGCGTACCAGATCGGGTACAGGCCTGCATCCAAGAGGAGGTGGCCAAGATGCTCACACTCGGGATCATCGAGCCCTCAGACAGCCCCTGGGCCAGCCCAGTGGTACTGGTCCCCAAAGCGGCCGCCCCCGGCGCCACGCCGGAGCTCCGGTTCTGCGTCGACTACCGGGGCTTGAATGCGGTCACCAGAACAGACGCACACCCCATCCCCCGAGCAGATGAACTAATCGACCGCATGGGAGCTGCCCGCTACCTCAGCATCTTCGACCTGACAGCGGGCTACTGGCAGATCGGTCTCACACCCCGGGCCCAAGAACGATCGGCATTCTCTACCCCTGATGGCCACTATCACTTCAAGGTCATGCCATTCGGCATGAAGAATGCGCCAGCAACATTTCAGCGGCTAGTAAACCAGGTCCTGGCAGGACTCGAAGGATTCAGCGCCGCCTACCTGGACGATATCGCTGTGTACAGCCACCACTGGTCCGACCACCTCCACCACCTCCGAGAGGTGCTACAGGCCCTCCAACGAGCTGGCCTCACGATCAAGGCCAGCAAATGCCAAATTGGCCAGGGGTCCGTGACCTATCTCGGGCACCAGGTGGGAAGCGGTCTGGTGGCCCCTCTGCAACTCAAGATCGCTGCCATCCAGTCGTGGCAGTCCCCCATCACCCAGACCGAGGTCCGCGCCTTCTTGGGACTCACAGGCTACTACCGACGGTTCGTGAGGGACTATGGCAGCATCGTAGGGCCCCTCACGGAACTCACCTCCAAAAACCAACCAAAGAAGGTCAACTGGACCCCAGACTGTCAAGCGGCCTTCGAGAAGCTGAAGGCCGCCATGTGCTCCGCCCCGGTGCTCCAGGCCCCCGACTACAGTCGGGAATTTATCGTCCAAACAGATGCCTCCGACCATGGCGTTGGGGCAGTCCTTTCCCAGCTGAACCCCGAAGGACTTGACCAGCCAGTGGCTTTCATCAGCAGACGGCTCCTGGCCCGAGAACGACGCTGGAGCACCATCGAGAGGGAGGCCTTCGCCGTGGTGTGGGCCCTCAAAAAGCTCCGGCCTTATCTCTTCGGCACCCACTTCCGGGTCCAGACCGATCATCGACCCCTGCAATGGCTCATGCAGATGCGGGGGGAAAACCCGAAACTACTACGTTGGTCCATCTCCCTGCAGGGGATGGACTTCACTGTGGAACATCGACCCGGCCAAGACCACGCCAACGCGGATGGCCTGTCCCGCTTTTTCCGCCTCGACGAGGAAAGTCCCCAAGAAGATGGGTGACTCTCCCCGCCTTCAGCTGGGGGGGACGCATGTTGGACAGGCCACATGAAGGGCTCGCTCCCTCCCCGCAGGACAGGGCCCGGGCCACCGTCAGCACCATTGCCCGGCCCAGCCGCCATCTTGGACACGGCACCACGCGGCCGTGCGGCCTCAGCCCGACCCCAACCCTGGGCCTGGCCAGGCCCCGACATCCCGGCACCAACCTCCACCCAGGAGGTGAACGGCCCACTTGGCAGGTCAATGGGAGTACGAAGTGTCGATGGCTCTCCCCCGCCAGGTGCCGAGCACCCCCAGCCTCCTCGGGCGCTGGCTCCACCCCCCTGCTGGGTGTCTGGACTCCCTCATCCCAGACCTCCCGACCTCCAAGAGCGAGGGTCCGGACATCAAAGGGCGCCAGACCTATAACTGAGGCAGCCCCAGGACAGGAAGGCAGTTGTATCCTGGAGTCGAGAGACACCGCGACGAACTCATCCTTGACGGACTGCTGGCGCTGCCACAGCCCTGCCTTGTGAACTATTGTCCTGCCTGCTGGCGCTGCCGCGGCCCTCTGCAACCTTCATCCTCGTTGGGACCTGCTGGCGCTGCCGCGGCCCGTTGTAACCTTCATCCTCGTGGGACCTGCTGGCGCTGCCGCGGCCCGTTGCAACCTGCATTCTCGTGAGACCTGCTGGCGCTGCCGCGGCCCGTTGTAACCTTCATCCTCGTGGGACCTGCTGGCGCTGCCGCGGCCCGTTGCAACCTGCATTCTCGTGGGACCTGCTGGCGCTGCCGCGGCCCGTTGTAACCTTCATCCTCGTTGGGACCTGCTGGCGCTGCCGCGGCCCGTTGCCACCTACGACCTCTTCGGGACCTGCCGGCGCTGCCGCGGTCTGACCCCTCCGAACACCGAGCTCGAGGATTGTGAGCCATCACCGTTACACCCCCGTACCCGTGGGTACCCAGACTGTCCCGCTACCCCCTTCCCCTACTAGAGACTAGAATTGAGAGGATCATCGTGTCCTGATTGCCTTGTATCGTACCACTCTACTCCCAGAAGTGCCTATAAAAGGTGTTACCCTGAACTTTGTGTGGTGTCCATCTGTGGGGGGGAAGTTACCTGTCTGTGCGATCACTGTGCTCGGCCGACCCTCCAGGTCCCCGTCTAACAGGGGTTTCACCCCGCTTTCAGCAGGAGAAGGCTCAGTCAGTTCACCCATTGAACCATATCTCACTTAGGCAAAGTTATTATCATGTAGGCGCTTAATCATATTCAACAGATACTGTGGTATACCCAATTCATCCACGACCTGCCAAAGCTTGGGGTGGGGAACTAAACCAAAAGAAGATCTAAGATCTACAAATGCTAAATAAAGCCGCCCCCACCCCAATAGAGCAAATTTCCAATAAAAGAGCTCGAAGCGAAGCACCTGGTCCAGCATGCTGATGCTTTCTCTGAATCCAGGCTACAAGGGTATAAGAATATGTAACTTTGACATCCACTGCAATAGCCTATTCATAAGAACCCTTGCAAAGAATTTTTGGGTGCAATCAGTCAGGCTAATGGGACTGTAGTTAGCTGGAGTATCGCGGGCTCCCTTCTTAAAAATGGGCGTTATCTCAGTTTCAAGCCATATTGGGGGAATGGAGACTCGTCGCATTATGGCGCTGAAGACCAGGGTAAAGTAGGCCCACCCACACGTCAGGTTTGCCAAGGAAACAATCACCTGGAAGCCTGCCCAAACACGGAGCTTTCTGGGGAACAATTTTATTAATTGCCACAATATTATCTTTGTCTGAGACAACTAGGTATTCAGAGGAATTGTCTATAGTAGTGCATCGGGCCAAATCAATACTTGTTGCTAGAGTTTAATTACTACAGGGAGTAGGAGATTCAACAGCAGGTTGCAAACTAGAATCTTGGGGGGTGCAGGCTTACAAAATGTGCAACCCAGGTTTCCATAAGTATATGATTGTCAATCGGAGTATTACCCTCCACAGATCCAGTAGCAATTATGCGCCAAAAGGAGCTTTAGTTCCTCCTTCTTTAAGCAGCAAAGAAGTTGGTACACTTCATCTGTTCCCATTCTCTCTTGGCCTCACTTATGCAGCATATGTAGATTGATCGAGCCCCCCTTATCATAGAATTGTCCTACGCTTTTATGGCCACCTTCAGCGGGGCTATTCTTGCAAGTTTACACTGCTGGTTATACCAGGTGGGGGGTTTGAAGAGAAATAGAATGAATTGTCTCCATTGCCTCAACTTAGTATATACGTGGGCTGCATCAACCCCAATAAACTGTCAAGCTTCATTTGTAGTGGTACTAAAACACAGGAAAGCAAAGGTGCAAGCACCCATCCATGTGTTTCAAGGTACAGTGGCAAGTGCCTGTCTGCTCAATTTCAGTACCGCTGCTGATATGGGACGGATTTCTGTGAATTACGATATGAATGCTCACTCTGAAATCGTGAGAGTGAGGACGGTGCACCAGAAACGAAGTCAAAAGAGCTTCAAATTTATCCAAAAATGTCCTTTATTCTATACATTTTTAAAATTCAACTACAGCTAACGCGTTTCGTTCCATTGGAACTTCGTCATGGCTCTGTAACGACGGATAGGTAGAGTCATGCAGCAAATCCCCACATAGACAGAAAATATCGAGTGGCTTAAAATACCGGCCCACACTCCTCCATCTCAGTCTGGAGGTTTGCTCAGAAGGGACCTTTCACCCCAAACTAATAAGTGAAAATGACAGGACCAGTGTTGCGGCCTGTTGTCCTCCATACTGATCTGGAGGTTCGATCATAAAGGAATGGTCAGCCCCAAATAATACTTGGAAGTCAGTAGGTCAGTGTAGCGGCCTACCGTCCGGTAAGTGTGAGCCCCGTGGCGATAACCTGTTTCTAGTAGCCCAGTCGGGTTGAGGGTGGCATGGTGATGGGCAGCACGGGGGGAGGGTGGTCTCATGACAGGCAGTGGTTCGCGCAGGCTGCAAAAGCTTCAGCATCATAACTGCTGCCTCGCTAGTGCCCTGGGCGGTGCAGCCACGCCCACTAAGTCAAGTCTGGCAGGCAAAAAGACAAAGTTGCAGTCCTGCTATGCCATGAAGTCACGTTACTGCTGCCGGTAATGCAGCCGGATGTCAGGACGCGGAGAGCACACCACTCACTACGAAATAGTCAATGTCCTTCATTGTTTCATGGTTTAGGAAAGATTAAGAGTAGGAAGGTAAAGTTACACATTATTGACAATGTCTATCCTGTTCCAAGAAGCTGTTGAACAAGAACTTGAACTTATACTTAACCATGACATTATTAAGCGTTCATCTGGTTCGACGCCATGAGTATCTACTATAGTGGTAGTGCTCAAAAAGGACATTGAAGGAGCTGTAAGCATATGCGTTCATTTGCGCCAAGTAAACAAGGCAACTGAACGAGAATGACATCCAGGTCCACACATTGCTGGCATGATACCGCAACTAGATGGTGCAAAGGTTTTCTCTCAGTCAATCAATCAATCAGGATTTTGTAAAGCGCACTACTCACCCATGAGTGTTTCAAGGCGTGGGGGGGTGAAGTGCATCTCCGGTTCATTCTAAGAGCCAGTTCTTGAGGTTCTTCCTGAAGGTGTGCAAGGTCAGGGAGTGTCTTATGTTAACAGGGAGCTCGTTCCAGGATTTGGCTGTGACGGTGAAGAAGGCTCTTCTGCCATCACTGCTTCTGCGGATGCGGGAGGTCTCTGCGAGGTCAGGGGAGCGGAGGCTCCTTATGGGTGCGTGGAAACAGACTCTCCCATTGAGGTATTTGGGTCCAATGTTGTGGAGGGATTTCTAGGCGTGGGTGAGAAGCTTGAAGGTTTCTTTTTCTTCTCAAAGGGGGAGCCAGTCAAGGTCTCTTAGGTGTTGGGTCTTGTGTTCGTGTTGAGGGGTCCCGAGTACGAGTCTGGTTGCTGAGTTCTGGATTGTCTGGAACTTGTGTAGAAGAGTTCTGTTGATTCCGGAGTAGAGGGCATTGCCGTAGTACAGTCTGCTGGTGATGAGTGAGTGTGTGTCTGCCTTTCTGCAGTCAGGGGGTATCCACTTAAAGGTCTTGCAGAGGATTCGAATGCAGTTGAAGCTGGTGGAGGTGACGGAGTTGATCTGGCGGGTCATGGTGAAGGAGGAGTCAAGGATGATGGCGAGGTTCCATGCGTGGTCTGTGGGGGTGGGTGGACTCCTGAGGGTGGCAGGCCACCAGGTGTTGTCAAAGGCGGAGGTGGAGGGTCCGAGGATGAGGACCTCAGTCTTCTCCAAGTTGAGCTTCAGGCAGCTATTCTTCATCCAGTCTACGACGTCCTTCATTCCATCTTGGAAGCAGACTCTGGTGCCTTCGGGGTCTTTGTGAGGGAGAGGATGAGCTGGGTGTCGTCGGTGTATGATACTATGTTGAGCCCATGTTGTCTGACGATGGTGGCGAGGGGGACATGTAGATGTTGAAGAGCGTGGGGCTGAGCAATGATCCTTGGGGTACTCCGCAGTTGATCTGTGTGGGTTCTCTGATTCTCTGGTTTCTGCCCGAGAGAGAGGATTGGATCCAGTTGAGGGTGGTTCCTCGTATACCTGTGTCATAGAGTCTGGCTGCATGAGTGCGATGTGAGATGGTGTTGAAGGCTGCGGAGAGGTCTAGTAGGAGGAGGGCTGCAGTGTGGCCCTGGTCGAGTTCCAAACGGATCTCATCAGTGGCAGTGAGGAGGGCTGTCTCGGTGCTGTGGTTGCTGCTGAATCCAGACTGGGAGGGGTCTAGGATGGAGTTCTCTTCGATGAAGGCGGTCAGATGAGTGTTTACTAGTGTCTAGGTGACTTTGGCAGCGAAGGGGAGGAGAGAGATGGGTCGGTAGTTTTTCAGGTCCGACGGGTCAGCAGTGGGTTTCTTGAGGAGGGGTTTAACCTCCACCCATTTCCAGTCATCTGGGAAAATGCCGGATTTGAAGGAGGCGTTGATGGTCCGTCTTAGTTCGGGTGCGATGGTGGCGGCAGCTCTATGTTAGCTGTGCAGTGGGCAGGGGTCCGTGGGGGCTCCTAAGTGAGTGTTCTTCATGGTCTCGGTTGTGAGTTCAAGTTAGCAGGGTTACAGGTTGGAAAGATCGGCTCATTTTCGGCAGGAGGGAGGGGGAAGGTGTCAGGCGTCTGTTCGCTGAAGTTGTCATAGAGGGCCTTGATTTTCAGATGTAAGTAAGAGTTGAGCTTGTTGCAGAGTTCCTGGGAAGGCATAACGTCCGTGGCTTCGCTATGGGGTTTGGTGAACCGTTCTTTGGCGTTTGTAGTGGATTTTGTTCTTAATGAAGGACCACTTGGTGTCTCTTATTCACTGGTGGCAGTCCTTCAGGGCAATCCTGTGGTTGTTCAGGTCTTCTGTGGTTTTCCTGTTTCGCCAGGTTTTCACGAGGTGTCTGCAGGTGCGCCTGGCTTCTTGGAGTTTGGTGGTAAACCAGGCAGCCTTCAGGGGGCGTTGTTTGGTGGGGTGGCAAAGTGGCGCGAGCTTATCGATGCTGCTGGAGATCCAGCGGTGGGGTACTTTGGCTGTGGTGTTGGCATTGGTTGTGGTGCAGGGGGATCTAGGAG
This sequence comes from Lissotriton helveticus, assembly GCF_964261635.1. NCBI lineage: Eukaryota > Metazoa > Chordata > Amphibia > Caudata > Salamandridae > Lissotriton > Lissotriton helveticus. Next base: position 1,280,761,953 of record NC_136069.1, read on the forward strand.
GAGGGTGGTGTTGAGGAGTTCCTCCGTGATCTTGATCCAGTTCCTTCGGGATGGGCGAGGTGCGGGTTTGGGTGCGGTGGTGGTGTTGAAGGTGAAGTGTATGCAGTCGTGGTCAGTCCAGAGGGGCTGTGTGGTGTGGCTGAAGTGTATGTTTGTCCCTCCTGCAAAGATGGGGTCGAGGGTGTGTCCTGCTCAGTGGGTGGTCGTGGTGATGAGCTGCTTCAGTCCCAGGTTGGAGTGGTTGTCAAGGAGGGTGGTGGAGTCAGGGTCACTGTGGTTGTTGAGGTGGAAGTTCACGTCTCCGAGTAGGATGTAGTCCATCGATGTGATGGCATGGGGTGCGACGTGGTCAGCAATGGAGGTTGCGGACTGAGTGTGGGGTCCAGGGGGTCTGTAGGCAAGGGTGCTGCGCAGCGTTGTTTAGGGCTGGTCTGCATCTGGAAGTAAAGGTGTTCTGTGTTGAAGTGAGGGTCGCTCATGCAGGATGTGGAGAGCAGGAGGGGGGTCTTGTGTGCGATGGGGAGTCCTCCCCCTGGGCCATGGGGGCAGTCCTTTCTCTGGGCCTTGTACCCATAGGGGATGGCGGTGGCTGTGTTGGGCCAGAGGTGGCGTTGGTGCAGGTTTCCGTGAAGAAGGCAACATCGGGTAAGAGGTTGTCGAGCAGGTCCCAGATCTCTACGGTGTGTCTATTTAGGAAGCGCACGTTGAGGAGAATGCCTGTTAGGGCTTTGGTGGTGCGGGCGTCCATCGCGCCTTCGGTGGTCGTGGGGGCACTGTTGATGGTGAAGGATCGTCAACAGTGTCTGCAGGAGAACTGTCCATGGGTGGTGTTAGGAGTGGATCTTTTGCAGCCGGTGTGTCTTCTGGGGTTAAGTGCGTGGAGGGTAGCGGAGTTTTATCGGCGGGGTCCCGGAGATCCAGGTTTCCTGGTGCTGGCTGTGGTCGGGTTGCAGAACGGCACAGACGGACTTGCCTTAGGCATGCCTTTGGCGCGCCAGCGGCATTCTCGCTGCGCAACCATGCAGCGGCCGCCATTACGTAGGGGGAAGGGACGTGCAGCTGAGAGGTGGGAGCGAGGCAGTCAGGCGGAGGGGTCATGGGACAAAGGCGGCAGCGGGAATGGCGGGAAGTACGCAAGGATGAAATCACATGAGGGGGATAACTATTAACAGTAACAGTGCCACAGTGACGATGGTACAGCAACAACCAAACAAAACCACAGGGCTATGAATAAGGTCACACAAGGGGGGCTGAGCTGTACCAGATTCAGCCCAGAGTGTGCGAGGTGCAGAGCAGTCTCGAACTCGGCACGTGTGGGGCTTCCAGTGTCGGCATCAGAGCAGAGCACAGTGGAGCTACAGGGGAGAGTGCGGGCCTCGGACCTTTATTTAAATAAAGGTTATCATCATCTGGTGTTCGAAGAAGATTGCAGATATATTAAAATCTTTTCTACACATTTCGGTCTGTTTGATATAAAAGACTTAGTTTAGGTATGTCATCAGCTGCAGAACTTTTCCAAGATGTCATTTGATGTGTCATACAGGTTGTGAATGGCTGCAACCATAGCGATGACATATTGATTTTTAGAACTACATAGAAGGAGAATGATAAATCTTGCACCCAAATATGTCTCTTACTGACTGATGTAGGCCTGAGTTTGAATGTAGAAATGTGTGAGTTCCACAAGACAAAGTTAATATTATTTAGCTATATCTTTTCTGATGGGGGTATGACACCCGATCTTGCTAAAAAACAAGAGCTGTCAAATGTTGGTCCCCCACAAGATGATTCTATGGTACGTTCATTTCATGGCATGGCCAGCTAATGTTCGAGATATATACGAGACGTTGCTACCATAAGTGCTCCCTTACAAGAGTTAATAAATGTTTCATTCAAGTGGTCAAGAGAATGTGAGAGACGTTTCAAGAATATAAAACATGACTTATTTCAATCCAAAGTTTCATAGAGTTTCATAGAGAAGTTGTTGTTGATGCTAGGGATAGGCACTATCCTGGCACAGCACAGCAGATATCCCTGTGGTCGAAGGCATACTAGTGCATATGCCAGTGAAAGTTTGTCCCAAACAGATCAGGCTTACTCTCAACCCACGAAAGAAATGGTATGGGCTTGTGAACATTTCCAAGTATTCCTGTATGGAAAGCCTTTTATGCTGGTAACTGATCATCAAGCTTTATTGACTATCTTTGGCAATCCAAAAGCCAATATGCCTTCTTCCATTGAATGGTGAGACTCCAATTACAAGAGTATGATTACACAATTGTACATCACCCAGGGAAGGAACAAAATCCTACTGACTACTTTTCTAGAGTGCCTTTACAAGGTTACTGATGTCATTTGAGATGTCATCAGTGATGTCACTGACCATGTCATGAATGATGCAATATGTGACTTCATCAGCAGTGCATTGCGGGTGCGCAAGGTATAGGTAGCTCAACTAACTATAACGGCTGAATTTCTCTGGTTTTGTACGAGTGAAATGTCCAACTAACTATAATGTCCCTGAAACCTGTTGTTTTTTCAGTGACTTTCTAAAGTTGTTTATGCTAATTTCTAGCTATAATGTCCCTGAAACCTATGGTTTTTTCAGTGACTTTCAAAGGTTTTTTAAATGTTGATTTTCATCAATAACGTCCCTGAATTCAATGATTTTTTCGGTGAATTTCAAAGGTTTTTTAAATGCTAATTTCTAACTATAACGTTCCTGAAACCTGTTGTTTTTTCAGAGACTTTCTAATGTTTTTATGCTAATTTCTAACTGTAATGTCCCTGAAGCCTATGTTTTTTTTCAGTGACTTCCAAAGGATTTGTAAATGCTAATTCCTAACTATAATGTCCCTGAAACCTATGTTTTTTTCAGTGAATTTCAACGTTTTTTTAAATGCTTAATGCTAGTTTCTAACTATGCCTACAGAGGTAGGACATGCGCAGAAAGAGGAAATGAGGCGCAAAAAGAAGCAAGAGAAATGCTGAAAGTGGCAACAGAAGTCCAGAAAGACAAAGAAAGGTGCAGAAAGAAGCAAGAGATATACAGAAAGAACGAACAAAGGTACAGAAAGAGGCCTTGTTGAAAAGTCATCCTGTGCCCCCAACTTTTTGCTGACTGGTACTGGTGGTAACTGACTCTGACTAACCAGCGCGGAGCCAGTGCGATGCTGAAAGACACTTAGAATACAGTGAAAACACCTACGTACGCTAGGGAACACTATGGTTTGGGGTACCCCTGTGATTGGCTTGACCTCCCCTGTAAGGCCGTAGTACATAATTGGGCAGGGGGATTAAAACTACCTCTAAATCAGAGGTGCAGAAAGAGACAAAAGAAGTGCAGAAAGAAGAAACAGAGGTGCCAAAAGAGGCAAGAGAGGTGCAGAAAGAAGCAAGTGAAATGCAGAAAGAGGCATCAGAGATGCAGAAAGGCACAACAAAGGTGCAGAAACAAGCAAGAGAAGTGCAGAACAGAGGCAAGAGAATTGATGAAAGAAGCAACTGAGATGTAGAAAGAAGCAAGTGAGGTACGGAAAGAAGCAAGAGCAGTGCAGAAAGAACCAACAGAGGTGCAAGAGGGGTGTAGAAAGAAGTAGGAGAGGTGCACAAAGAGGCAAGAGAGGCACACAAAGAGGCAGGAGGGGTGCAGAAAGAAGGAAGAGAAGTGCAGAAAGGGGCAAGAGAATTTCTGAAAGAAGCAACAGAGGTGTAGAAAGAAGCAAGTGAGGTGCAGAAAGAGGCAATATAGGTGCAGAAAGAGGAAAGAGAGGAGCAGAAACAGGCAAGAGAAGTGCAGAAAGAGGCAAGAGAATTGCTGAAAGAAGCAACAAAGATGTAGGAAGAAGCAAGAGAAGTGCAGAAGGAGGCAAGTGAGGTGCAGAAAGAAGCAAGAGCAGCGCAGAAAGAACCAAAAGAGGTACAGAAAGAGACAAGAGGGTGCAGAAAGAGGCAACAACAGCACAGAAAGAACCAAGAGATGTACAGAATGAGGCAAGAGAGGTGCAGAAAGAGGCAAGAGATGTGCAGGAAATGGAAGAAGGGTGCATAGAGAATCAAGAGAAGTGCAGAAAGAGGCAAGTGAGGTGCAGAAGGAGGCAAGAGAACGACAAAAAGAGGGAAAAGAGTTGCAGAAACTGGCAAAGAGGTAGAAAGACAGAACAGGTGTGTATACAGAGGCAAGAGAGGTGGAGAAAGATGGAGGATGGGTACAGAAAGAGGCAAGAGGGATGCAGAAATTTGCAACAGAGGTGCAAAAAGAAGCAAGAGCAGTGCAGAAAGAATGAACAGAGGTGCAGAAAGAGGCAAGAGGGGTGCAGAAAGAGGCAAGAAAACTGCAGAAAAAAGCATATGAGTTGCAGAAAGAGGCAAGAGGGGTGCATAAAGAGGCAATAGAGGCCCAGAAAGAGGCAAGAGATCTGCAGAAAAAAGCAACAGAGGTGCTGAAAGAGGCAAATGAGGTACACAAAGCGGTAAGAGAAGTGCTGAAAGAGGCAAGTGAAGTACAGAAAGAGGCAAGTGAAGTGCAGAAAGAAGACAGTGAGGTGCAGATAGGAAGAACGGTGCAGAAAGAAGCAAGAGAAATGCAGAAAGAAGCAAGAGAAGCACAGAAAGATGAGAGGTTGGTGCACCATTAGTACCAGTTTAACACCCACATTTTGCAATAAGTTACACTGACCACTCCAGCTTTGAAAAGAGCCTTCCACCACGCTGTAACGTGATGCTGCATTTTTGGGAACATTTGGGCCTTTTGAGCTAGAAACAAGGCTTTTTTTGTTAAAATCTGAAGATTAGGCAGCAGATGATGGAATATTTGGCAAATGCGGAAATTGTTTAATTATGTGAAAATTGGTGCAGCCGAACAGTCACATAATTCCTGTTGCCCTGCTCATACCTCTGACTAGGTCCAGAAGTGCTCCTCAGTGGTTCCTTCATTTTTTGTGTCTCATTGAGTTTATAGTAGAGTTTTTTTTTTAATTTAAATTTGTTTTTATTGTTGCAGTAAAGTATCTCAGTATAGCATAAACAGTCCGCCGATGTGGCCTCAACATTCAGCCACGATCAGCTATGTGCGCAACATTTTCTTGCTACATAGAACTGGTACACATAAACATGACTTCGACGAGTCCGTGCATTATAATCACGTATAGGCCCCTGCAGGCGGAGCGGTAATAGGACGGTATCGCCACAGGGGCGATGAAGAAGATCAGATGGGCACTCTCATGCCACAACTGCACTGGATCTGGATTTGTACCGTGCACTTAACAGTGTAACCAGTGAACCGGGGGGTAACAGAACTGTGGGAGGGAAGCATGCAGGCGCTAGCAGGGTCTAAGTAGGGGGAGGACGGCAGCGGGTGTCGAGGCGGGGGGGGGGGGGAAGAAGCCCACGGATGGCCGGACATGCAAGAGGTTGCCCAGGACGTAGAGGGTTATCAGGGTCTGACTCTGGGGTGACTCACTTCAAGTGAAGGCTACTGGTCTCCTTGGGTGGGGGGAGGGGAAGGGTCAGGCGGGTCACCAGCCTGTGTGGACTGGCGGAAGCTGTGAAGGAGCATGGCCCATTCCATGGAGATGGGAAGTTTGCGCGCGCCCTTGGTTTCTTCCTCCCTTAAAGCGTCTTCCTCCGCTGCCGCCCATTTGCTAACCGCCCCCTTCCATTGTGCTATGGGGGGACCCTCTGGGGACCGCCAGCGCATGGTTATACATCTATTGGCTAGTAGGAGCGCTAAGGACACGAAGCGCCGCCGCACCGGTTCACGCTTAGAGATGTGGAGGATGCCTAATGCACTAGTCTCCCAGGTGGCTAGTGTAGTGAGGCCCGTTAGTTCCCGCAGTGTGTTGTGTACCCCTTGCCAGAAAGGTCGAAGATTGGGACAGTCCCAGAACATGTGACGGAAGTTCGCAGCTGGGATACAGCATCTGGGGCACAGGAAAGGCGTGGAGGGGTAGAACTTCTGTAATCGCGCTGGGGTGAGATATGCCCTGTGCAATATATAATATTGAATATTTTTGAAGCGGGCGTTCCTAGAGACGCGCTTAGGGGCCTCGAGAGCTTTAGTCCACTCCGAGTCGTGCAAAATACGGCCTATGTCCTCTTCCCAAGCAGCTCGTAGGGTCGCCAAGGGGGTGTATGAGAGTTCCCGGATGGATTTGTAGAGCCATGTGACCAGGTGGCGACCCACCCCCATATGTAGAATAGTATGTATTACTGGATGCGTGTCTGGCTCGCCATTTTGAAGATTGAAATGGGGTCGGTATCCGTCGAGTAATTGTCTATACCTGAGGAATTGGCCTGGGGAGAGCCCGTACTCCGCGATCAGGCGGTCCAGCGGTTTCAGTTGACCTTCCTCGAAGAGTGACTCCAGGTCCGTGATACCACAGCGGGACCAGTCGGCGAGTAGTGGGGCCGCAAAGTAGGACTCCTGCTTGGGGCCGCCTATTAGCGGCAGCAGCGGGGAGTATGGGGGCCTAGCGGTGGACAGCCGGTGTATCCGCAGCATACATCGGCGCGCGATCGTCACCTGAAGGGGGTAAGTGCGCCGCGGCTTGGTGCCCGGAAGGAGCAGACGGGTGAGTTCCGGGGTTGTAATTCTACCTGTAGGAGTAACCGTTTCCTGAGGGTAACGGTCCGCTGTCCAGTAGGACAGCCACTGGAGTTGTGCTGCGAGGAAATATGCCTCGAAGGATGGAGCTCCGAGTCCCCCCTGCGTTGTGGGGAGTTGAAGAGTTTTCAGGGCGACTCTGTGGCGGCCGGTTCCCCAGATGAGAGTTCCCAAGAGGGAATCAACGTCGCGAAAGAAGGACCTGGGAGGTATCACCGGCAGGTTTGTGAAATGGTAGAGGAGCCGGGGGAGCATCACCATTTTAGCAAGGGCTATCCGTCCAATCGGGGCCAGTGGTAATTTATTCCAGAAGGCGACCGCCGGCCGCAGACTCTCGAGTACCGCGCGGTGATTGCCCTCAAGGATGTCCGTCGGAGAATGATATAGGCGGACACCAAGGTATCGGGGAGCTTCCGCGGACCATGAAAGACTATGTGGTCCGAGGTCAATGTCTCGGGGGGGTAGGTCCGGGTGTAGGGGGTAAACCACGGACTTGTCCCAGTTGACTTGGAGACCCGAGGCAGTTGCAAAGTCCGCCAATGTGGCCCCTATGGGGGTCAGGTCCATTGCAATGTCCCGGACATATATGAGGAGATCATCCGCGTACATGGACACACAGTGGGTCCCATCTGCAAGCGGCACTCCCCAGTCCTCGCCATCCCGACGCAGTCGAACCGCCAGCGGCTCGACCGCTAGCGCGAACAAGAGGGGCGACAAGGGGCAACCTTGTCTTGTGCCTCGTCGGACTGCAAACGCCGGTGAGATACGTTTCCCGATACGAACTCGAGTAGTGAGGTCGGTGTATAGGAGGCGAGTATATGCCATGAGCGTCGGGCCGAGATTAAGGCGACGCAGGACCGAAAACAGGTAGGGCCAGGTGAGGGTGTCAAACGCCTTCTCCAGGTCCATAATGAGGCAGGCAGCGCGGGGAAATCTGTCGCGTACCTGATCTTGGATATGGAAGACTCGGCGAAGGTTCTGGGAGGTATTCCTCCCGGGGACGAAGCCGCATTGGTCGGGGTGGACCAACGGGCGTATGATCCGCGCATAACGTTCAGCTAGGATCTTCCCCAGTGTCTTACAATCAGCCGACAGGAGGGTGATAGGCCGGTATGACCCCATGTGAAGCGGATCTCTGTGGGGCTTAAGAAAGGTGACAATCACGGATTCCCGTAGCGACTGGGGTAGTTTCCCCAGGTGGAGTGACGCCCCGAACACCCGTGACAGACGGGGAACCACCAGGGGAGAGAATGTGGCGTAGTATTCTAGCGGGAAGCCGTCCAGTCCCGGTGCTTTATTTCGGGACATGGCACGCATCGCCTGGGTGATGTCAGAGGGAATTATCTTGGTGTCCAATGTGCGCTTGTCGGAATCCGATATTGTGGGCAGCGTGAGAGGGTCTAAAAACTGATCCGCGGTAGACAGGGTACAGCATGCCGGGGCTTCGTACACTCTTGCATAATGGCGTTGGAATGCCAGGAGAATCTCATCTTGTGATTGCACCAGTACACCCTCTGGGTTGAGAATGTCCGTGATCGGCTTGATTTCGGTGTCCTGCTTCGCCATCCAGGCCAGAAGCGCCCCGGTTTTGTCTCTGTCTTTGTGCACCCGAGAAGCGTAAGCCCTGAAATTATACTTACGGAGGTCAGCGCAGGCAGTTTGATATTCCGTCTTGGCCTCCGCCGTGAGTACGGCGTGTTCCTCCGAGTCATCAGGCCGCTTGGTGAGAGCAGCTAGAGCCTGTTCCGTCGTTAAGAGCGATCGCTCTAAGGTGCGGCGTACCCCTACTATCTGTTGGATGCATTCTCCTCTCGCCACCACTTTATACGCGTCCCACTCCACTAGTATCGAAGACGCTGTGTTCTCGTTGTGTATAAAGTAGTCGCGTATGCAGGTTTTATGCGCGTCCTGAAAGACCGGGTCCGCCAGGCAGTCCCTGGGGAGGCGCCAGGTGGGGACCGGTGGATGTGGGGGGCGCCAGGTAAGCCGTATTATGTGGGCATCATGATCCGAGAGGATCCGTCCCAGGTAATCTGTAGATGTAACCGTAGAGAGGATCGGAGCAGAGCAGAGGAAACGGTCCAGGCGGACCCGAAGGTTGTGTGGAATCGAGTGGAAGGAGTAGATGCGAGCCAGTGGGTGTAAGTGTCGCCATACATCCGTGAGCGCCCAGTGTGTGGTCCATGCCTTGAAGAGGGCCGCCTGCCGGGGGGCCGGGGAGTGCGTGGGGGGAGGATGTGAGCGGTCCAGCAGGGGGCCTAGTGTGCAGTTAAAGTCGCCTCCCAGCACCCATGGGACTGTGGTAAACTGGGCTAGGACGCCCGTAAGGTGATCCCAGAATCGGTCCTGATCTATATTAGGGGCGTATATGCTGCCCAGAAGCACCCCCTGCCCATCAAGAATCCCCTCCAGTAGCGCATATCTGCCCTCTCTATCAACTACTCGCCGGAGCGCCCGGAAGGGAGTACCAGGTCTCACCCAGATCAATGCGCCGCGTGCAAACGCTGAATATTGTGTGGCGCAGATGGTCCCTCGCCATTTGGCCTGTAGGCGAATGAGTTCAGTAGCGTTAATGTGCGTCTCTTGTAAGAACGTAATGTTGGCCGCCATGCGCCGTATGTAGGAGTATACAGAGTAGCGCTTGCTGGGCGTGTGTAGGCCCCGTACATTCAGTGTAAGGATACTAACGTCAGAGTGGGGGACAGCCATTTCTAGGGTGACGTGGTCGGGGGAGGGGCACCGCTACAGTTCCCGCGTGCCGCCCATGTGTGCGTGTCGTATGTGTTCCTGCGCGCAAAGCTTCCTTAAACGTGGGGGGGGGACTGGGGGAATTAACAACAACTAGAACCTTGGGTGGGCAACTGTCCCAATACTGAGGATACGTCACTGGGGGTGGCATATCCAAACTAGTGTCCCACTAGGGGAGAATACCAACAGAAATTTGCGGGGGTGGCAGCATGTGTCGCTGCTGGGCCTGTGCGCGGGTCGGGCTCTAGCAGGAGAAATGTGTATCGCTCGCTGGAGCTCGCATTTATCTAGTATAGTAGTCTGGGCTTCTAGAAGTCGCGCATTACAACAGGCAATCACGGAAAGGATATGTCAGTAGACAGTTCAGGTGTTCACGAAGAGGTGGTAGGCTGGCTGGCCAGGGCAGCGTCCAATGTGTGTGTCACCACGAGGGGGGAAGAGACTGGGCCACATCCCGACATAGTTCCATCACTGTCCCGGTCTTTCTCTGGAGTGAATAGGTGCGGCTGACCCTCCAGGTCCGAAGCCGGGGGCGACGAGTGCAGTCCGGTCGCCGCCCGTAGGGCGTCCCGCCGCTCCTGTATGATTTCTGCGAGGTCGGGTGAGCCCGCCTGGGAGGACGCCCGGCTCTTGGAGCGTCCAGATCGCCCACGGCTCGCGCCCCGTCTCCTGGGTCGTCCGGAGTCATTGTTGCGTGCCTTCTGGGGTCCGGGTTTAGGGATCAGTGGGCAATGGAATTCAGTCCAATCCTGCGCGTCCGCCGCCGTATCGAAGAAGAGGGCTTTCCCTTTGTGGATTACCTTGAGGCGGGCGGGGAACAGTAGGGAATATTGAAGATCGTTTGCGCGGAGGCGTCTTTTGACTTCCAGAAACGTGGATCGTCGCTGTTGGACCTCTCGGGCATAGTCCGGGAACACCATGACGTGCTGGTCTTCCACCCGCAGGGGGCCCGCCGTCCGGGCCGCGCGGAGCACCGCATCCCGGTCTCGGAAGTGTAGGAACTTGGCCAGCATGGGTCGGGGGGGAAGACCAGGTTTGGGCGCCCGGGCCGGGACCCTGTGGGCCCTCTCGATGGAGAAGAACGGCGATCGGTCGCAGTCCGGGGTGAACGATTTAGTCCAGGATTCCATGTATGTCAGGGGGTCCGAGTTTTCAATCCCCTCCGGCAGGCCCAGGACACGAATGTTACAGCGTCTCGAGCGCCCCTCCAAATCCACTGTTCGCTCCTCCAGGGTCGTCACGCGGCGCAGGATCTCCTGCATGTCTGCCTCTTGCGATTTCACCGCTGGTCGTAGTTCGGTCACAATCCGCTCACCCTCTTTCACCCTGTCTGCCAGTTTACGGTGTTCATCCCGAATTAGGCTGATGTCTGCAGTCAGGGTGCCCAATCGCTCCTCCATCGAGAGGCGAGACATTTCTATCGCTGCCAACACCTGGTCCAGCTTCGCTGATAGCGTAGGATCGGCTTGCGACGTGTTGGTTTGCGTCCATGCTCTCGTCTGTGGCATCTTCTCGGCGGCTGTTTCCGGGACCGCCGTCATCTGTGTGGCTCTCGGCTTCCCCATGGGTGCTGCTAGGAGGGAGAGGGGGGTTCCCCTTGGTCGTTGCGTGTCCCGGGGGAGATAGGTCGACGCCCCGCAGTGTTGCCGGGTGGCGGCAGTCGGGTGCTGGTCAGTTCCCTCGGTTCTTACCAGGTCCAAGGCGAGGCCTGCTCCTCCTCGGGGAGCCCCCACCAGGGGCGTCAGGGGAGGTTTGCGGTCGCCAGGGGCCGGCCACTTTGACCCCGTGAGGATTCCCTCTGTTCCGTGGGGTGAGGTCGTATGCTCTGGGCGCAGCAGGTCAACGTGGCTGGGTCAGGGGGCAGTTTAACATCTGCCGGTCTCTCCTGTCCCCTCAGGGTCTGGGGCGGCTTCCCCTCGTCCCAGAGCAACAAAGGCGTGCGGGTCTCCCTCGGCGTGCGGCCCAGCGTCAGTAGCAGCCGATGGGGCCAGAGGACAGGTGGTGAAGGTTCGAGGGGATCCCAGTGGTGAGGCTCGCGCGGCACAGATGGACTGGGATGTGTACCCCCTCGTCAGGTAGGGGCTCCTTGTCGCCCACAGTGATGCTGTGTGGGGGCGGCAGAGTCCGGACCCACCGTCCGGTACACAGAGTGGTCAATGCCCCGATGTCAAGTGGCAGGGCCCCTGGGGTCCTGGTGCGGCGGGAGGTCGTCCTCGGTGTGGCGGGCGGCCGCCGCTGATCTGAGGGTGCCGCCGCTCTCAAAGTGGGGACAAGGCAGCACACATCGAGCCCGGCGCCGGGGTCCCCTCAGGCGCCATGTTGGAGTCAGGCAGTGCGGTCCGGAGGGTCGCCTCCGGGTCCAGGGATGCTTCGGTCCTTCCGCCTGGGGGTTGGAGGGGCAGGCGTCCCCCGATGAGTCCCGGAAGGTGTGGGGGGCCGCTGGGGCACCGGAGCCAGAGTCCCCGGGTGGGGGGGGGGAGCAGGCACTCACCGCCCAGAGGAGTCGCGGTTGTCTGCAGGGTCCGACGCCGCGGAGCAGGTACAGTCAAGCCCTGGAGGCAGGCGGGGTCGACGTGGAGGTTGGGTCCGACTCCCGTCTAGGACCAGGCGCAGGCAATGTGGGGCCTCGGAGCTGCGGCCGCCATCTTGCTCTCGAGCGAGGAGCTCCGGCGGGGAGCCCAGTCGCGACTGCACCACACGGGGCCGGCCACGGTCCACAGCTCGGGTCTCCCTGGCGGTCGGTCGGCCGCACCGTTCAGGGCTTCCGTTCAGGTGATGCAGGCATACAGTTGCGCTGGTCTCAGCGGAGCGGAGCCGCGACCGCCATTTTGCAGCTCGGTGCGCGGCTCCGGCGGGAGGCGCCACTGGGGGATTCCGCACGGTAGCGCGGTCCGCACCGTATCAGGGGGGTGCCGCTGGATGTGGGGGCACCCCGGGTGCCGAATTTGGAAGTAGAGGCTCCCGGCGATCACTGGGACAGGGCTGGATGCTAGCCCGACCGCGGAGCCTCAGCAGAGCACAGCCGCCATCGTGGCTTGCTAAGCCACCGAGTTTATAGTAGAGTTAACGAGGAAAACTAAAACTGAGGTTGCCACTCCACAACACAGACTACAATACCACATAATTACTCTCCAAAACACATAATCTCACTCCACATAATTCCTATACACTAAATACCACCTACTTTCTATTCACATAATTTTACTGCACAACATACCACATAATTCCACTACAAACAACGTACATCCACTCTACACCAAAAAAAATTAGTAAAAATGTTTTACATTTACAAAACTCCCCGGCGAGATGCCAGCTTTTTAAAAATTTGCTTTTTGGAAGGGAGCTCTGTGGCCCCTCTTCTCTTACTATTTTTTGGCTGTGGGGACCCCAGCCCCCAGGGCCTTAGCCGTTTCTTGTACTTTTCTTTTTGGGCCTCTTTTGGCCTCGGGCACCCCATCCCCTGAGGCCTGCCTGCTTTCTTTATTATTACTATTGGAGGCGGCTGCGTGGCCCACCTAATGTGGCCAATTTTGGCCACGGGGACCCCATCCTCTGGGGCCTGGTCTTATTTTAAAAAAATGAATATTATTATTAGATTCGGGTGGGGGCTGTGTGGATCCCCTTCCCTGAGCCCCTTTTGCGCCTGCGGACCTCATCCCCCGGGGCATGCCTAAGGATTTATTTATTTATTTTTTGAAGGGAGGATCACCGTGCAGCCCCCTCCCGGGCCATTTTTGGCCCTGGGGACCCTAGGCCCCGGGGCATGGTCTCTAAACGGGGAACGCGGGGAGCTTCAATGCCCCCCCGGTCCCTGCCGGTCCCCTGCCTACTGGGGAAGCTTGCATTGCTTTTGGGCAAGGGGAGCTGCTGACATGCAGCTCCCCTTGCCCAAAAGCAATTCTGCTTTGCTTCTTGGAAGCAAGTGCAGGTTTCCTTCTCTCACTTCCAAGAAGCAAAGCAGTATTTGCTATGGCAGGGCAGGAGCTATGATCCCACCCTGCCATAGCAACCGGCAATGTCGCGGGATGGGTACCCGGGACATTGCAGGAGACGGCCCTGGGGGTGGCAGTCCCCAGGGCCCTGGAGGGCTCTAGGAGGGGGGCCGTGTGGCCCCCTCCCATCATTTGCACAGCCCTGGGTAGGTACATATGTAAATGAAGTGTGCCCCGAGGAGGTGGTGGTCCCCAAGGCCGTGGGGGGGCGCTAGCCCCACTTACATTTTTTATAAATCATCAGAGCCCTGAGGAGGTGGCAGTCCCCGGGGATGTGGGGGCTGTGTTTAATTATTAAAGCCTCAGGAGGTGGTAGCCCCTAGGGCTGCATGGGGGAGGCATAAGCCCCCCACACCTTTTTATTATAATAAAGCACCGGGGAGGTGGCGGTCCCTGGGGCTGTGGGGGGGCTGCGTGCCCCCGCATATAAACAGCATTGCCCTGGGGAGGTGGCAGTCCCCAGTGCTGCATGGGCCCCTGCACTATATTTTGTGATTGCCACCAGGACCTGGCCCACCTGGTTGCTTAATTAAACAACCACGTTTCAATTGTTTTTAATTTTGGGACGGATTCACGCACCCAGAGCAAATTCGGACGATTTTCTTTTTTGAAATGCTTGTTTTGGCCCTAGGGGTTCTTGTGGAACCCCCTGAGCAGGCCTAGGGGGTCAGGGTGTTTCTAGCCTCTCCCTTTTTCTTGTTTTTTATCTTCTTTCTACTGTTTTAACCGAGTCACAAGATGGGTGCCAACTCTCGTTTGGAGTGTTGGCAGCCAATCAGAATGAAGCTCATGCTCGGAAGGGTTCGCAAATCGTCCTCGGTGCTCGGATATCAATATATTTTTTTAATTTCTCATGAACTACTGAACGGATTTACACCATTTTAATGAAGGGCACTTTCTGAACCAAGGCCTACCTTTTTGTAAAAAATTGGTGTAATTCCATTCAGCAGTTCAGGATGTAGCCTGTTCAAAATTCCTATTGAAATTAACATGAGGAAAACGCGTTTAGTGAACCCCTTTTTTCTCTGCCCCCGCTTAACGAATCACCCGGAAACTTTCAAGACAGGAGCCGACCTGAGTGATCCATTAGTTTGGAACATTTTGCAAAGTTTCGTCAAACTGCGGCAAAGATATTGGCAAAAGGTAAAAAGCTTTTTGAATAGAAACATGATCCTAACTATTACTACTTATTGGCAACCGACAGTAGGTAATAAATGTGTATACACACACCGCTTCCGTTAAAGCCCCTGAAGAGAAGCAGATGGAGCTTCGAAACGCGTCGGGCAGATCCATTACGGAGCGGCGTCTACAAGCGGATCCCAGTCCTCACCTACACATAAATAAAGCTGCTGCTCGCGTGCTACTCACATGGTGGACAACCTTGGAGCGTGAATATATATATATATATATATATATATATATATATATATATATATATATATATATATATATATATATATATATATATATATATATATATCAAATTCAAAAGGTTGCCCCTGTGAAAGAATCCTCACGCAAATTTTCTTATTTCCTTTTTATTGGACTACATCTGCTGGTAAATTGCAGCGTGATTCCCACTTCTTTAGAAGGTTCTTCTGCACAAACTCCAGACGCGTTTCAAGAACTCCTGTTCTATTTTTCAATGGTTTTGTGCTGACTGCTAGAGTTCGTTCTTGCTCCTTTGCACTATATTAGTTCTAAGGTCCTGCCCTGTGGGCGTGGCTCCTGGCATCTTGGGGCCTGTAGTGCAAAGTGATTTTGGACTCTTGGTGAGTTGATTGAAATCTAGCAAATAGTTCAAAATAATTCCCAAGTGGGTTGAAGGGGTCACACATCTCAGCTTTTTACCTTGCTTTCCGACGAAGTCCCGGAATATTTGCATCCATTTCACGCTTATCCTTTTTGGAGCAGCGCTGGTCTGCCTTTCAGGTAGCGGGATCCTTTCGCGGCTGAGCAAGGCCGCTAAACATCAAATTCAAAAGGTCGCCCCTGTGAAAGAATCCTCATGCAAATTTTCTTATTTCCTTTTTATTGGACTACATCTGCTGGTAAATTGCAGCATGATTCCCACTTCTTTAGAAGGTTCTTCTGCACAAACTCCAGACGCGTTTCAAAAACTCCTGTTCTCTTTTTCAATGGTTGTGTGCTGACTGCTAGAGTTAGTTCTTGCTCCTTTGTACTATATTAGTTATATATATATATATACTCTTACTCAAATCTAGTGAAACCGGCAATAGTATAACACAGGGGTAACAACACACTACTAATATGTAATTGTGTGAAGAACAAAACCCACTTAGTAATGGCTGCCCGTGAGGATATGAAATGAATTGTCCATCATTCCTTTTCATTCAACAGGAAATGAATTGTATATAATGTGTTGGAAAGCACTGTGAATGTAAACACTGACGAAGGACTTTAGGTCTGAAACGTGTCTGTTTCTTTCTTGTCTGAAGCCGAATAAAGAACTGCTGTAACATAACCCCCGCGAGTGCGTTATCGTTTTCTGAAGAGAGGAACGATTGGAGCCGCTATATTTTACGCGTTGGTACCGACGCGCAACGACACCCGCCCGCGAGTGCCTCGGGAGTTTTGGTACACTCAGGAGCTGGAAATTACTGTGTACCGGGGCACCGCAAAGCACAGTCAGAGAGGAGACACGCAATACGGGTTGCGACGAGAGCGAACGATAAAACGTGAGTCTCCTTTACCTTCTATCAGCATTTGCAAAAACTGATTGACAGCTAAGCAGGGCGAGGGGGTTATGTCCACTAAAACGCGGTGAGGTTTCCCGCGTCGGCACAAAGCAACTGACAAGATGTGTGATGAAACGGACCGCCGTAAGGCGGCATTGGCCATTTTTAAGAAAAGAACACCTACTGTACGGGTCACACCTGATCAGGGGGGTGAAGGGACGAAGTCTCATAACACCCTCGTAACGTTACTTAACAAATTAGAGCGATGTAGTGAAAAAGAGATTAGAAAATGGTGGGAGGCCACCTCTCTACAGAACTACATGGATGTTGATAGAGTCCCTAGAGGGCTCAGAATATACACTGTCCCGGCTTATGAAAACCCGGATCCCATGTTACTGGAGCAATGGGCAGAGTTGACAGCAGCATCTTGTAAAGCAATGCTGGACCTCCTCGTAAAATTTGCCTAGAGTGACCGAACAAAAGCCCTTGAAGAAATTGCCTCCCTGGAGAGAGAACATTCGAAGGAAGAGGACCAAACTAAGGTACAACAACTGAGAGAGGATATGAAAAAGAGGCTGATGAAGTACGAGCTGAAAATAAGATCGAGGAAACAGGAGAAATTTGAGCGGGATGAGCGTGATTACGCTCAGGGAAGAATACTAACATTCTCCAAGAAATATGATGGCGTAAGAGCGGCCATGAAAAATAAAAACAAAAAACAGGTCACGGAGCCAGCAGTCGAAGCAGCAACCTCTGAATCGAGTGTCACAGATGAGGAACCTTCTGGAGATGAGGAATTAGGAACCACAAGTCAAATACGGAAGAACCCTTTTCACTTGGAGTTCAACCTCATCCAAAAGACGTGGCTGAGAGGGGGAAAGACCAAACCCCCAGAAGACGACGACAAACCCGGAGGGGCGGCTGGAAGAGGAAGAGGCAAGGTGGTGAATTACAATACCCGAAAGAAGGGCAACAGGTGGTAGATCCCAGTGAAAACCTGACTATCATTAATCTAACCAACCAGAATCTAACGGAGGTTGAGAAAAACACCTTGCAATTGGGCCTCACCTTTTGCCCGAGTGACCAACTGGAATTCACACAAACAAGGATTGACCTGTTTAAATTAGTTAGGAAAATGAAACTGCACAAATTTCATAAAACCAAACCCAGCGTTGTGGATTCTCGGAAATTGAAGAAAAGAACAACAATACAACTTGCTGATGTGTTAACTGTGAAAGACTTAGATTCAGTTCAAGTATTGGAAGAACTTAGGGAGGAACAAACCCAAACAATGGGGATTAAAACTAGTATTGAACAACAATCACCCCCAACAAACTTTCGAGTTCCTTCACAGTTTAACCCTCAAATGCCATACGACGCTATAGACACCTTCTCAGAGGCCGTAACACAGGATTTAGTAAAATTTAGAACGAATGCCAACAAAAGTAGGAACTGGAAAAGTAAAAATAACCTGACTAAGGAACAAGTGTCTGCCTTAGAAAACATTCAGAAGAATGAAAAGATCGTTTTAAAGCCCAGTGATAAAGGGGGGAACATTGTTCTGTTATCTAGAGACCAATACTGCCAAGAATCCCTCCGACAATTAGAAGACTTGGATAATTATCTTGTTACCAATGAAGAAGAATATGAGCGCAGCAGGAAATTATATCATGATCTGCTGACTAAATGGCGGAACAAATCCATGCTGGACATGAACGAATTCTTGTTTTTACGCAACCCTGAACCTATAACTCCTACTTTCTATTAATTGCCAAAGGTTCACAAAGACCTGGTAAATCCCCCGGGACGACCTATCGTGTCATCCAAGGGTGGATTGACGGAGAACCTATCGATTTATATTGATTCTTTTCTGGCAAAATTTGTAGTGGATTTAAAATCATATGTCAGAGACACGAAACATTTTATTGAAGAGATCGAACACATCACATGGGACAACTCCTTTTTGCTCATTTCTCTAGACATTACTAGTCTGTACACTTGCATACAGCACGATAAGGGGGTCGAGGCTGTTAAATATTTTCTTGATATGAGACCAGGCAAATATCGAGAGCATGGTACAATGTTGATTGAGATGCTAGAGTTCTGTTTACAAAATAACATTTTTTTGTTCCAAAGTACATTCTTTAAACAAACCTCAGGGACGGCGATGGGAACCTGCTTCGCCCCCAGCTACGCGAATCTTTTAGTGGGCTGGTGGGAGGAGCAGGTGGCCGTTGCCGGAGAAAACAGTAAATGGGCAGAGAATGTTGTGATGTGGCGTCGTTACATTGATGACTTGTTTGTGGTGTGGAGGGGCTCCTCCACAGAAGCCAATGATTTCATTGTAGACCTAAATAGAAATGATCTACATTTGAAATTTACTGCTGACATCAGCAGCAAAGAAGTACACTACTTGGATTTAAAAGTTTTTGTGAGTGAGGACAAATTACAGACTGCCCTTTATAGAAAACCAACGGCAGGGAACAGCATACTTCATGCTGAAAGTAGCCATCCACCCAGTCTAGTGAAAAGTATACCATATGGTGAACTACTGAGGCTTAAAAGGAACTGGTCTCGTGATATTGATTTCATGACAGCGGCAAAGGAGAGCGTGGAGAGGTTCCGCATGAGAGGATATGATCAAGACATGCTAGATCGAACCCTTAGAAAAGTGATAAGGATTCCTAGACAACAACTCCTTGTATGTAACCCAAAAAGAACAGAAGATTCTGAAAATGTGAACAAATTCAGGATGATCACAACATTCTCAGATGGGGCTAATGCCCTGAGAGATATGCTCTCTAAAAGTTGGCACATACTACGCACGGATCCAGTGATTGGATGTGATGTCCCTGATAGACCGCTTATCACCTTTCGAAAATCAAGATTCATAAAAGATATAGTAGTACATAGTCATCTCGTACCAACTAAAACAACCGGACAGGGCACGTTGAGGGACATGGCGGGGTTTTTCCCTTGTGGTAAATGCCGTGCATGTGAAAACAGTCGGAGGGTGCTTTCCTATTCAATTCCTGGCCTAGTCCAACCCAAAAAGATTAAGCACTTCATCACCTGTACAACATCCTATGTGGTGTATTGCCTTATATGTCCCTGTGGCCTTAAGTATATAGGGAGTACGATCAATGGTGTGAAGATGCGAGTGTTGAAACACCAACGGGCCATAATGAACAAGGATGTGTCTTATCCTGTGGCCAGGCATTTTGCCCAAGTGCACCATAGTAACCGAGAGTTACTCCAATACTTTGGATTGGACCATGTACCATCAAATCCCAGAGGGGGGACAGATTAATACGCCTACGCAGATTAGAATCACGTCATATAATTGACATGCAGACTAAACAGCCGGGTGGGCTTAACATTGGAGAGGAACTTGGTGTACACTTGGGAAGATAACTAGACCGTAGGTGGAGGCTATTTTGAATTGATGTCTGCAAGTAGGATTTTATGAAATAAGAACTATATTCCTTGCAGATATACTGTCCTGATAACTGACTCATACTTTTCTTTGTTGTACTTTATTCTTACCTCTTCTTTCTCTTTTTCCGTTTTCTCTATATTCTTTTGTTGTTCTCTCTTTTTATCCTCTTGTTACATGAATCTCCATTTATCTATATCAGTTTTTTCTACTTCTCTCTCATTTCATACCCATCCACATGACATAAAATCTAAGACTGTTGGGTTTATGACCATCCAATTATTGGATATAATCAGGTTTAAGTGTTGACACACTGAGATTGATTCAAATGTGGAATTGGGGTTGGTTATGAATTTATGAAAGCCGATTCACGGCTAAATCATGAGAGTATTATTTAGTATAGGTCATTGGAAGAATCATGAGAGTGGAACGTGTTAATTATGATGAATTATGTCATAAGGTGTTGGCTCTTTTAGAATGCGATCCTGCCTAGTTGCACTAGTCGGTGATGTGCCGATCCACGGCGAGATTACATCATATTTCACCGACTTAGGACCAATTCATGTGTTGACAAATAATGACAGGAATCATAAGACTCCCTGTGCAACCAGGCGATGATTGCATGGTCTAATATGGTGTTCGAATCTTTTGTAAATATATTGTAAATATCTGTAAATAGGGCAATAGATATGCCGGTGATATGCTGATACACAGCGAGATTAATCTTACTCAAATCTAGTGAAACCGGCAATAGTATAAATGTAAATGTAAATGTAGTATACTTGTAAGGGCGCACAGCTGCCCCAGCAACGGGGCGTCCCGGCGCTGTATAACTCTGGGGAACCCGTCCTGGCTTTCCCTGTAGGATGGTCCCTCGCTGGGAGTCCCCAAGGTGGAGCCAGGCATCCCCGGAATTGGTGGGGCCGTTGTGGAGATTAGGCAAGCTAATGCCCAGAGTTGCCGAGTGGAACCCCTGATTAGAGTAAGTACCGAAGCGAGAATTATCGAGTCCGCTGACCAAGGTCCACGACCCTGCCGCGTCGGGAATTGAACCCTGGTCCCAGGCTGACTTCTGCTCTCAGGCCTGCCGCCTCTAACCAGTGAGCCACACAGGGGTAACAACACACTGCTAATATGTAATTGTGTGAAAAACAAAACCCACTTAGTAATGGCTGCCCATGAGGATATGAAATGAATTGTCCATCATTCCTTTTCATTCAACAGGAAGTGAATTGTATATAATGTGTTGGAAAGCACTGTGAATGTAAACACTGACGAAGGACTTTAGGTCTGAAACGCGTCTGTTTCTTTCTTGTCTGAAGCCGAATAAAGAACTGCTGTAACATAACCCCCGCGAGTGCGTTATCGTTTTCTGAAGAGAGGAACGATTGGAGCCGCTATTGGAGCCGCTATATATATATATATATATATATTCGTTTCACAACAAAACTCCTTCCGGGTCCCTTGACCCATGAAAGGTGGCGTGGACGTCGGCGGAGTGAATCCGACAAAGATATGCTCAATAAACAAAGTCCATTAACCCACGCTCTCAGGAAGCAACACAGAGACACCAAAATGAAGCCAGTGCTGTTTAATCCACAACGCGTTTCGCCGACAAACGGCTTGATCACGTGATCACGTGATCAAGCCGTTTGTCGGCGAAACGCGTTGTGGATTAAACAGCACTGGCTTCATTTTGGTGTCTCCGTGTTGCTTCCTGAGAGCGTGGGTTAATGGACTTTGTTTATTGAGCATATATATATATATATATATATATATATATATATATATATATATATATATATATATATATATATATATATATATATATTACCTACTGGCGATTGCCAGTAGGCAGTTATAGTTAGGACCTCGTTTCTATTCAAATAGCGTTTTTTATTTTGCCAATATCTTTGGCGCTGTTTGACGAATCTTCGCGAAATTTTCAAAACTAATGGCCCGCTCTGGTCAGCTCCTGTCTTGAAAGTTTCCGGGTGATCTGTCATGCGGGGGCTAAGAACAAAAGGGGGGTCCAAACATGTTTTCCCCATCTTAATATTCATAGGAATTTTGAAACAGGTTACAGCCCGAACTGCTGAATAGAATTACACCAAATTTGGCAAAAAAGTAGCCCTTGGTTCAAAAAGAGACCTTTTTTTAAAGGGTGTAAATCTGTTCAGTACTTCCTAAGAAATTTTAAAAAGCAAAATATCGATATCTGAGCAGCGAGGAGGGTTCGCAAACCCACCCAGGTACGAGCTTCACTCTGATTGGCTGCCAACACTCCAAACCAGGAAGTGTTGGCAGCCATCTTGTGACTTGTAACCGAGTCACAAGAAAAAGGGTGAAACAAAGTGAACATTTTAAAAAAGGGGCAGGTAGAAACACCCTGACCCCCTAGGCCTGCTCAGGAGGTCCCACAAGGACCCCAGGCCAAAAAAAAGCATTTACAAAAATAAAGAAAATCAGCCGAATTTGCGCTGGGGTCATGAGTGATTTAATATGTGACATCATCAGCAGTGCATTGTGGGGGCGTGAGTTATAGTTAGCTGTACTAACTATGACGGCTGAATTTCTCTGGTTTTGTACGAGTGAAATGTCCAACTAACTATAACGTCCCTGAAACCTGTTTTTTTGTGACTTTCAAAGGTTTTTAAATGCTTATTTCTAATTATAATGTTCATTAAACCTATGGTTTTTCAGTAATTTAGAAAAAAATGTTGTGATATTTTGTAACTTTTATATCTTAAAAATTGTTTTTGGAATTTGTTGTGTTTATTAAAAGTATGTAATGTCTTCTTTTTTATTAAATACTAAAACATATATATTTTTTGGGAGAAAAAAAGTGGAGTTGCGTACCCATCATGTACCTATCTCGGTGGGTGCAAGGATTCAAACTGTCATATTGGTGAAGTTGTGAAGGATGCGCGTTTCAGCCAGCTCACTCAGCTTACGCTTACAGGGAAGGAACGACAACGCTACATGTCCCAGGTCTTCCCTGTAGTGATTTGCTGATCAAAGGTCTATTTGTCAGCATGCCACAGCCACTCACTCACGGCTGGTTTACACCCACACTACACCCATGCAGCACAGACATCACAGGACATGTGAACCTGCCAATAAAAAGGGCCGGACGCACGTGCTGGTGGCCATTTCCATGCTCTCCCATAACTTGAAGTACACAGGGCTGGTGGCAGCCGAGGCACTTTGCCCAACATGGGCCTCCCGCCATGTGGCGATGACTTGAGTTCCACTGAGTTAGTGCCAACAGAGCTGAGCTGGAGTGCAGCCTGCGATGATGCATAGGCCTCAATACAGCATCCTAGCAATCAAGACCCAATTTGAATTGTGAGCTCGGCTGGACCGCATGTACGCCACACAGAGATGACTCTTCAGCGTGGTGCATTGATATGTTCTCGGCCATTGCGATATCAAGACTCACAATCAAATATGCGGCCTTCTGGCTGCCAAGGACGTGGGCCCCAGCCTTGGAGCTCACTTCAGCACGTGGTGGGCCCTCTTGGACACAAGCCAGTGGCGGAAGGTGAGCTGAGAGGCTTGTTTGCGCAGCAGCGGGCAGTCACCTTTGGGCGGTGGGAGTGCATGGTGTGCAGCAGCCTGGGTGCGCAGGGGCGGGCAGACACCTATTGACACTGCCCTGATGCCATCACGGTGGTGATGCTTGTATATAATGTTGTGACATCAAGTGTCATCAGGAGATGGTCTGCTTCCCATTCTATTCCACTCAGTTGTCTCAAAAAAGTCACTTGTGTCTTTTATATATGAGGGAAGACTTTTGATGTGGTTCTGTAGGAACAAGTCCACGTAACGTGATGTTTTCTCCAGTAGACCACCACAGGCCGATATAATTGGCCTACCGGGGGGATTTGAAATGCATTTGTGGACTTTTGGGATGAAATACATTGTTGGAAGTTTCGGGTGGGAAGTTTCGGGTGGGTAGAGTAGAGTGGCATAAAGTGGAAACTAAAATGTAGTTTCCTGAACATATGAAAGCAGATTACGTTTACTTCTAAAGTAATTTTACTAAACTCTTTCAGGCTCATTGCCAATTGGAGCAACTAAAGGATTCTGGTGATTCCATGCAAAGTATGCACTCCTTGAATGGGAAAAAGGTGTGTTTTGCATATGTGGTTGAAATCCTTTCAGGGTTGCAAGCACCCTAGGAAACTCAATAACTTCTGTTTCTTGCAGCAAGATCTGACAGACTGACTCCTTTTTTGATCTCTAGGAAGAGCCCCAAGTAATTACTAAATTAGAGTGACAATGTATGTTCAAGTCCTTACAGACACTGTTTCCGGTCCTGAACTTTTGTGTGATCACCTAATGCATTCTGGGCATTGTAGTCTTTCTTTGCTTGTGTTTACTAATTTGAATAATACACCTGAAAACAATCATTTGTATGTGAAATTTCAGAACAGGAGAGCGTGTCTATAATGTATAATGACTTGTTCAAATCATTCCTGACCTGCCTTTGGAACTAAAAGGTTAAGACACAGCTTCCTGAAGTGGAAAAATAGGTACGTCTGGCATCCTCATACTCAATCTCTCTTCAGAGTGGCCGAGCTATTGAGAGGAAAATATACTACCTTGACATGTTCATTCAACATTCTCTCTAGCTGGGCATAGCGGAGGTCCCTGGTATATAGAAAGTGTCTGAGTGGACAAAAGAACTGTCGTCTCATCCATCTCAGATATGTGGGACCTCAAAACTCTACTCTTTCTGCATTGTTAATATACTTAGTGGTATGAAAAAGTAATGTAAATGCTATCAAGAATCAGTATTTCATCAACAATGTCAGAAATTCCAGATATTTCCATTTTACATGCCATTTTCCACCTAATCTGAGACTGTTCATTCCAGCCAGTAGTGTGACTTGATTTACCCAAAAGCAACATAGTGTAAAGGGTGTCTTCCACTGGTACAGAAATGTAACCAGAAAACTTCAGCACTGAGCTATTTAGAAGGCATGTCAGTCCGCCCTGTATGTATTTTCCTGACATTACTTTGCCCCTCATTTTACACTAAGGTATACATTATGGGACAGTTTTGCTGATGTTCCTGATGGTAAGCTCAAAACAACTTCTCAGGATTAACATCATATTTTTTACAGAGAAATGTCTACCTGTCCATCATTTTAATACATTTGTGTACACTTCTACAAGGCATTTGAGAAGGGAGAAGATGGAATGTACAGAAGGCTGGAATAAGCAGAGAACGGCCCGGGACCAGGGTTCAACTCCCGATGCGGCAGGGTCGTGGACCAGGGTCAGCGGACTCGACAATTCTTGCCTCGGTGCCTACTCTAACCAGGGATCACACTCGGCAACTCTGGGCATTAAGCTTGCCTCATCTCTACAACGGCCCCCCACAGATGCCGGGGATGCCTGGTTTCACCTTGGAGATACCCAGAAGGGACCATCTCACAGGGAAAGCCAGGACGGGTTCCCCAGCGGTCTCCAGCGCCGGGACGCATACGGGCAGCCGTGTGCTTTGCAAGTCTAACACATTTACATTTATATAAGTAAATATTTAGGTAAGGGGTCGTCTATATGCGTGATGGTAGAGGTAGGTTTCATCCTTGCGGGCACATTCTTCAGACTGCCTCAAGGGCTTTGAACCACAGGGCTGAGAGATAATGTGCTCTGGACAGCTAGCCTTAGGCATCTTATTAGGTGGCAAGAGGGCAGCAGCTTTGATAGGTAATCAAGTGCATGGGCATGAAGAGCTTTATGTACGAGCAAAATGGTTTTAATTTGGTGCTCACTATGAAAGGTAACCCGAGGTGCATAGAAAATGTAAGGGTGATATGTTCTATACATTTCAAACCAAGATTGAGTCTTTTGAACTTACACAATGTCTGGCTATGAGCCATCCTTAGATACCATGGCAATCCTTGATGAAGGGGAACACTAGTGCAAATGCCAGTTTAAGCTGTGACGTATCAGCAGCAAACATAGAAGCATCGAGAAGAATGTATGACGTTACTACAACACACAGTACCACGCAGTAGGTGACAACGCAGACGTTATATCGTCCGCGTTGTTACCACGCATGGCTTTACATCGCATGTCGTTTCTACGACTTGCACTAGATGGTGCGCTGGACTTAGGAATAGAATAAATTACTATTCCTACTCCAGTTGGAGCAACAGTAGCAAATGTGTTGGATTTAAAATCCAACACATTCCTTGGTGTTGCGTGCCATCTAGCACAAGTCGTAGAAATGACTTGCAACGTAATGCCATGCGTGGTAACAACGCGAAAGATGTAACGTCCACGTTGTTACTTATCCGTGTGGTATTGACAGCGTTATAAACGCTGTTTCCCCTTCGATAAGCCTGGAATTTTTCACTTTTGGTTAAAAAAACTGATAAAAGCCATTTCTTCATTCAAGATGATTCCAGGGTTGCAAGTGTAATGGATGTGGGAGAAGCCGATGATGGAAGTCCAATCGAACAGCGGTAGGTTAGGCAAGCTGGAATCCAGAAGAAACACCTAAGAACAAGTGGGATGATTTAAGTACGTCATATCCATTGTTGGACAAGGGAGACGTTGTCCATA
Source organism: Lissotriton helveticus (assembly GCF_964261635.1). Taxonomy (NCBI): domain Eukaryota; kingdom Metazoa; phylum Chordata; class Amphibia; order Caudata; family Salamandridae; genus Lissotriton; species Lissotriton helveticus. The sequence continues at coordinate 1,280,788,014 of NC_136069.1, forward strand.
GCATGTCATTGACTCTCTTCCCATACCCTAATGCTTAGCTAAGTTTCATAAGCGAATACATGCCACTCACAATGTAATGGCTATGAACATATGTGCATGAAAGAACTAGTGCCAATGCCGATCCTGGGCCAGAATCCAAACACACATTAGTGAACTACTATAGGAACAGACGTTTGTTCATGGTGTAACTGGTAGTGAGTGAACAGATTGGTGAATGAATGAATATGCGAATGGATGAATGAATGACTATGCTAGTGAAAGACAAACTTTTGTGGCGTATGCATATTCTACAAGCTATAATGCAACTATACAGCAGAAGGGTATTAAACTGGGAGTAAATGCTCTTGAGTAGCCATGCGCTATAGAAATGTGTCTTCATTCATTCATTCATTCATTAAATAGTTTCACACGAATTACACCGTTTTCACGAATGAGAAAGAGTAGTCCAGATGCAAGCTGCTTGACTTTAAAATTTACATTATTCCTTAGATATTATTACCTATGACGAGTAGACAAGCAGCTTCAATAGAAGGGAACACGAATGTACAATTATAACTTAGAGCTAGAGCCCTTCTTGCATTAAGTTATAGGTGGAGTAACCAGGCTTGTTTCAAATACTTGAAAGTCAAATGGCACATGAAAAATAAATCCGTTCTGTGCAGAATGATGAAATTGTGCACTTTTTTCCATTAACACTTTAGGCTACATCACATAGAGTGAGCACTGGAAGTGCTAATTTAAGACAGGTCTCTGCCACAGTATTAGAATGTGAGAAGCAGCGGTATTTCAACACTTTAGGCGAAGGTAAATGGTTGGCTCTCACTGGAGCTTCAAAGAAATATGCTGCTGTTGGTTGGAAATGTAGCAGCACTATTTACATCTCTATAGTAATTACAGAGCACCACAGATGGCAACACAATAAAAATAAGCAAAATACAAGGCAGCAAAACCATTCAAAAGACGACGGAACACAATAACCACAAAACAACACAATGCTATAATGCAATAATACAGCTGTACAAAAGGGGGTGGTGATGGACGGAGCATCTGAACCAATCAAACACTCACACCCAGTCAACAGATCTGGGTTTAATCCATCACCGTTCTTTAGCCCACTCTGCCACCCCAGTTCAGACATGGCCATATGCAAATCACTCTGACCCTGTGCCTCATGGAAACAGTCCAGCCCGAACTGCCAAGCCATGCCTTCCCTGGACTGGAAACAAGCTTCCTAGGACCGGTTTCTGGCATTACAGCCGTCTTCAGCCAGGCTTGCTTGAATCCAGTGGCAAAGTGAGCAAGGGACTCACGTCTGAGGATACCCTGCCAACTTATGGCGAACAAAGCGGTACAAAAGGGGGTGGTGATGGACAGAGCATTTGAACCTATCAAACACTCACACCAGTCAACAGATCTGGGTTTAATCCATCACCGTTCTTTAGCCCACTCTGCCACCCCAGTTCAGACATGGCCATATGCAAATCAGTCTGACCCTGTGCCTCATGGGACCAGTCCAGCCCGAAATGCCAAGCCATGCCATCCCTGGACCGGAAACAAGCTTCCTAGGACCAGTTTCTGGCATTACAGCCGTCTTCAGCCAGGCTTGCTTGAATCCAGTGGCAAAGTGAGCAAGGGACTCACGTCTGAGCATACCCTGCCAAATTATGGCGAACAAAGCGGTACAAAAGAGGGTGGTGATGGACGGAGCATCTGAACTAATCAAACACTCACACCTAGTCAACAGATCTGGGTTTAATCCATCACTGTTCTTTAGCCCACTCTGCCACCCCAGTTGAGACATGGCCATATGCAAATCAGTCTGACCCTGTGCCTCATGGGAACAGTCCAGCCCAAACTGCCAAGCCATGCCTTCCCTGGACCGGAAACAAGCTTCCTAGGACCGGTTTCTAGCATTACAGCCGTCTTCAGCCAGGCTTGCTTGAATCCAGTGGCAAAGTGAGGAAGGGACTCACGTCTGAGCATACCCTGCCAACTTATGGCGAAAAAAGCGGTACAAAAGGGGGTGGTGATGGACGGAGCATCTGAACCAATCAAACACTCACACCCAGTCAACAGATCTGGGTTTAATCCATCACCGTTCTTTAGCCCACTCTGCCACCCCAGTTCAGACATGGCCATATGCAAATCACTCTGACCCTGTGCCTCATGGAAACAGTCCAGCCCGAACTGCCAAGCCATGCCTTCCCTGGACTGGAAACAAGCTTCCTAGAACCGGTTTCTGGCATTACAGCCGTCTTCAGCCAGGCTTGCTTGAATCCAGTGGCAAAGTGAGCAAGGGACTCACGTCTGAGCATACCCTGCCAACTTATGGCGAACAAAGCGGTACAAAAGGGGGTAGTGATGGACAGAGCATCTGAACCTATCAAACACTCACACCCAGTCAACAGATCTGGGTTTAATCCATCACCGTTCTTTAGCCCACTCTGCCAACCCAGTTCAGACATGGCCATATGCAAATCAGTCTGACCCTGTGCCTCATGGGAACAGTCCAGCCCGAAATGCCAAGCCATGCCATCCCTGGACCGGAAACAAGCTTCCTAGGACCAGTTTCTGGCATTACAGCCGTCTTCAGCCAGGCTTGCTTGAATCCAGTGGCAAAGTGAGCAAGGGACTCACGTCTGAGCATACCCTGCCAAATTATGGCGAACAAAGCGGTACAAAAGGGGGTGGTGATGGACGGAGCATCTGAACCAATCAAACACTCACACCTAGTCAACAGATCTGGGTTTAATCCATCACTGTTCTTTAGCCCACTCTGCCACCCCAGTTGAGACATGGCCATATGTAAATCAGTCTGACCCTGTGCCTCATGGGAACAGTCCAGCCCAAACTGCCAAGCCATGCCTTCCCTGGACCGGAAACAAGCTTCCTAGGACCGGTTTCTAGCATTACAGCCATCTTCAGCCAGGCTTGCTTGAATCCAGTGGCAAAGTGAGCAAGGGACTCACGTCTGAGCATACCCTGCCAACTTATGGCGAAAAAAGCGGTACAAAAGGGGGTGGTGATGGACGGAGCACCTGAACCAATCAAACACTCACACCCAGTCAACAGATCTGGGTTTAATCCATCACCGTTCTTTAGCCCACTCTGCCCCCCCAGTTCAGACATGGCCATATGCAAATCAGTCTGACCCTGTGCCTCATGGGAACAGTCCAGCCAGAACTGTCAAGCCATGCCTTCCCTGGACCGGAAACAAGCTTCCTAGGACTGGTTTCTGGCATTACAGCCGTCTTCAGCCAGGCTTGCTTGAATCCAGTGGCAAAGTGAGCAAGGGACTCACGTCTGAGCATACCCTGCCAAATTATGGCGAACAAAGCGGTACAAAAGGGGGTGGTGATGGACGGAGCATCTGAACCAATCAAACACTCACACCTAGTCAACAGATCTGGGTTTAATCCATCACTGTTCTTTAGCCCACTCTGCCACCCCAGTTGAGACATGGCCATATGCAAATCAGTCTGACCCTGTGCCTCATGGGAACAGTCCAGCCCAAACTGCCAAGCCATGCCTTCCCTGGACCGGAAACAAGCTTCCTAGGACCGGTTTCTAGCATTACAGCCGTCTTCAGCCAGGCTTGCTTGAATCCAGTGGCAAAGTGAGCAAGGGACTCACGTCTGAGCATACCCTGCCAACTTATGGCGAAAAAAGCGGTACAAAAGGGGGTGGTGATGGACGGAGCATCTGAACCAATCAAACACTCACACCCAGTCAACAGATCTGGGTTTAATCCATCACCGTTCTTTAGCCCACTCTGCCACCCCAGTTCAGACATGGCCATATGAAAATCACTCTGACCCTGTGCCTCATGGAAACAGTCCAGCCCGAAATGCCAAGCCATGCCTTCCCTGGACTGGAAACAAGCTTCCTAGGACCGGTTTCTGGCATTACAGCCGTCTTCAGCCAGGCTTGCTTGAATCCAGTGGCAAAGTGAGCAAGGGACTCACGTCTGAGCATACCCTGCCAACTTATGGCGAACAAAGCGGTACAAAAGGGGGTGGTGATGGACAGAGCATCTGAACCTATCAAACACTCACACCCAGTCAACAGATCTGGGTTTAATCCATCACCGTTCTTTAGCCCACTCTGCCACCCCAGTTCAGACATGGCCATATGCAAATCAGTCTGACCCTGTGCCTCATGGGAACAGTCCAGCCCGAAATGCCAAGCCATGCCATCCCTGGACCGGAAACAAGCTTCCTAGGACCAGTTTCTGGCATTACAGCCGTCTTCAGCCAGGCTTGCTTGAATCCAGTGGCAAAGTGAGCAAGGGACTCACGTCTGAGCATACCCTGCCAAATTATGGCGAACAAAGCGGTACAAAAGGGGGTGGTGATGGACGGAGCATCTGAACCAATCAAACACTCACACCTAGTCAACAGATCTGGGTTTAATCCATCACTGTTCTTTAGCCCACTCTGCCACCCCAGTTGAGACATGGCCATATGCAAATCAGTCTGACCCTGTGCCTCATGGGAACAGTCCAGCCCAAACTGCCAAGCCATGCCTTCCCTGGACCGGAAACAAGCTTCCTAGGACCGGTTTCTAGCATTACAGCCGTCTTCAGCCAGGCTTGCTTGAATCCAGTGGCAAAGTGAGCAAGGGACTCACGTCTGAGCATACCCTGCCAACTTATGGCGAAAAAAGCGGTACAAAAGGGGGTGGTGATGGACGGAGCATCTGAACCAATCAAACACTCACACCCAGTCAACAGATCTGGGTTTAATCCATCACCGTTCTTTAGCCCACTCTGCCACCCCAGTTCAGACATGGCCATATGCAAATCACTCTGACCCTGTGCCTCATGGAAACAGTCCAGCCCGAACTGCCAAGCCATGCCTTCCCTGGACTGGAAACAAGCTTCCTAGGACCGGTTTCTGGCATTACAGCCGTCTTCAGCCAGGCTTGCTTGAATCCAGTGGCAAAGTGAGCAAGGGACTCACGTCTGAGCATACCCTGCCAACTTATGGCGAACAAAGCGGTACAAAAGGGGGTGGTGATGGACAGAGCATCTGAACCTATCAAACACTCACACCCAGTCAACAGATCTGGGTTTAATCCATCACCGTTCTTTAGCCCACTCTGCCACCCCAGTTCAGACATGGCCATATGCAAATCAGTCTGACCCTGTGCCTCATGGGAACAGTCCAGCCCGAAATGCCAAGCCATGCCATCCCTGGACCGGAAACAAGCTTCCTAGGACCAGTTTCTGGCATTACAGCCGTCTTCAGCCAGGCTTGCTTGAATCCAGTGGCAAAGTGAGCAAGGGACTCACGTCTGAGCATACCCTGCCAAATTATGGCGAACAAAGCGGTACAAAAGGGGGTGGTGATGGACGGAGCATCTGAACCCATCAAACACTCACACCTAGTCAACAGATCTGGGTTTAATCCATCACTGTTCTTTAGCCCACTCTGCCACCCCAGTTGAGACATGGCCATATGCAAATCAGTCTGACCCTGTGCCTCATGGGAACAGTCCAGCCCAAACTGCCAAGCCATGCCTTCCCTGGACCGGAAACAAGCTTCCTAGGACCGGTTTCTAGCATTACAGCCGTCTTCAGCCAGGCTTGCTTGAATCCAGTGGCAAAGTGAGCAAGGGACTCACGTCTGAGCATACCCTGCCAACTTATGGCGAAAAAAGCGGTACAAAAGGGGATGGTGATGGACGGAGCATCTGAACCAATCAAACACTCACACCCAGTCAACAGATCTGGGTTTAATCCATCACCGTTCTTTAGCCCACTCTGCCACCCCAGTTCAGACATGGCCATATGCAAATCAGTCTGACCCTGTGCCTCATGGGAACAGTCTAGCCAGAACTGCCAAGCCATGCCTTCCCTGGACCGGAAACAAGATTCCTAGGACTGGTTTCTGGCATTACAGCCGTCTTCAGCCAGGCTTGCTTGAATCCAGTGGCAAAGTGAGCAAGGGACTCACGTCTGAGCATACCCTGCCAACTTATGGCAAACAAAGCGGTACAAAAGGGGGTAGTGATGGACAGAGCATCTGAACCTATCAAACACTCACACCCAGTCAACAGATCTGGGTTTAATCCATCACCGTTCTTTAGCCCACTCTGCCAACCCAGTTCAGACATGGCCATATGCAAATCAGTCTGACCCTGTGCCTCATGGGAACAGTCCAGCCCGAAATGCCAAGCCATGCCATCCCTGGACCGGAAACAAGCTTCCTAGGACCAGTTTCTGGCATTACAGCCGTCTTCAGCCAGGCTTGCTTGAATCCAGTGGCAAAGTGAGCAAGGGACTCACGTCTGAGCATACCCTGCCAAATTATGGCGAACAAAGCGGTACAAAAGGGGGTGGTGATGGACGGAGCATCTGAACCAATCAAACACTCACACCTAGTCAACAGATCTGGGTTTAATCCATCACTGTTCTTTAGCCCACTCTGCCACCCCAGTTGAGACATGGCCATATGCAAATCAGTCTGACCCTGTGCCTCATGGGAACAGTCCAGCCCAAACTGCCAAGCCATGCCTTCCCTGGACCGGAAACAAGCTTCCTAGGACCGGTTTCTAGCATTACAGCCATCTTCAGCCAGGCTTGCTTGAATCCAGTGGCAAAGTGAGCAAGGGACTCACGTCTGAGCATACCCTGCCAACTTATGGCGAAAAAAGCGGTACAAAAGGGGGTGGTGATGGACGGAGCACCTGAACCAATCAAACACTCACACCCAGTCAACAGATCTGGGTTTAATCCATCACCGTTCTTTAGCCCACTCTGCCCCCCCAGTTCAGACATGGCCATATGCAAATCAGTCTGACCCTGTGCCTCATGGGAACAGTCCAGCCAGAACTGTCAAGCCATGCCTTCCCTGGACCGGAAACAAGCTTCCTAGGACTGGTTTCTGGCATTACAGCCGTCTTCAGCCAGGCTTGCTTGAATCCAGTGGCAAAGTGAGCAAGGGACTCACGTCTGAGCATACCCTGCCAAATTATGGCGAACAAAGCGGTACAAAAGGGGGTGGTGATGGACGGAGCATCTGAACCAATCAAACACTCACACCTAGTCAACAGATCTGGGTTTAATCCATCACTGTTCTTTAGCCCACTCTGCCACCCCAGTTGAGACATGGCCATATGCAAATCAGTCTGACCCTGTGCCTCATGGGAACAGTCCAGCCCAAACTGCCAAGCCATGCCTTCCCTGGACCGGAAACAAGCTTCCTAGGACCGGTTTCTAGCATTACAGCCGTCTTCAGCCAGGCTTGCTTGAATCCAGTGGCAAAGTGAGCAAGGGACTCACGTCTGAGCATACCCTGCCAACTTATGGCGAAAAAAGCGGTACAAAAGGGGGTGGTGATGGACGGAGCATCTGAACCAATCAAACACTCACACCCAGTCAACAGATCTGGGTTTAATCCATCACCGTTCTTTAGCCCACTCTGCCACCCCAGTTCAGACATGGCCATATGAAAATCACTCTGACCCTGTGCCTCATGGAAACAGTCCAGCCCGAACTGCCAAGCCATGCCTTCCCTGGACTGGAAACAAGCTTCCTAGGACCGGTTTCTGGCATTACAGCCGTCTTCAGCCAGGCTTGCTTGAATCCAGTGGCAAAGTGAGCAAGGGACTCACGTCTGAGCATACCCTGCCAACTTATGGCGAACAAAGCGGTACAAAAGGGGGTGGTGATGGACAGAGCATCTGAACCTATCAAACACTCACACCCAGTCAACAGATCTGGGTTTAATCCATCACCGTTCTTTAGCCCACTCTGCCACCCCAGTTCAGACATGGCCATATGCAAATCAGTCTGACCCTGTGCCTCATGGGAACAGTCCAGCCCGAAATGCCAAGCCATGCCATCCCTGGACCGGAAACAAGCTTCCTAGGACCAGTTTCTGGCATTACAGCCGTCTTCAGCCAGGCTTGCTTGAATCCAGTGGCAAAGTGAGCAAGGGACTCACGTCTGAGCATACCCTGCCAAATTATGGCGAACAAAGCGGTACAAAAGGGGGTGGTGATGGACGGAGCATCTGAACCAATCAAACACTCACACCTAGTCAACAGATCTGGGTTTAATCCATCACTGTTCTTTAGCCCACTCTGCCACCCCAGTTGAGACATGGCCATATGCAAATCAGTCTGACCCTGTGCCTCATGGGAACAGTCCAGCCCAAACTGCCAAGCCATGCCTTCCCTGGACCGGAAACAAGCTTCCTAGGACCGGTTTCTAGCATTACAGCCGTCTTCAGCCAGGCTTGCTTGAATCCAGTGGCAAAGTGAGCAAGGGACTCACGTCTGAGCATACCCTGCCAACTTATGGCGAAAAAAGCGGTACAAAAGGGGGTGGTGATGGACGGAGCATCTGAACCAATCAAACACTCACACCCAGTCAACAGATCTGGGTTTAATCCATCACCGTTCTTTAGCCCACTCTGCCACCCCAGTTCAGACATGGCCATATGCAAATCACTCTGACCCTGTGCCTCATGGAAACAGTCCAGCCCGAACTGCCAAGCCATGCCTTCCCTGGACTGGAAACAAGCTTCCTAGGACCGGTTTCAGGCATTACAGCCGTCTTCAGCCAGGCTTGCTTGAATCCAGTGGCAAAGTGAGCAAGGGACTCACGTCTGAGCATACCCTGCCAACTTATGGCGAACAAAGCGGTACAAAAGGGGGTGGTGATGGCCAGAGCATCTGAACCTATCAAACACTCACACCCAGTCAACAGATCTGGGTTTAATCCATCACCGTTCTTTAGCCCACTCTGCCACCCCAGTTCAGACATGGCCATATGCAAATCAGTCTGACCCTGTGCCTCATGGGAACAGTCCAGCCCGAAATGCCAAGCCATGCCATCCCTGGACCGGAAACAAGCTTCCTAGGACCAGTTTCTGGCATTACAGCCGTCTTCAGCCAGGCTTGCTTGAATCCAGTGGCAAAGTGAGCAAGGGACTCACGTCTGAGCATACCCTGCCAAATTATGGCGAACAAAGCGGTACAAAAGGGGGTGGTGATGGACGGAGCATCTGAACCCATCAAACACTCACACCTAGTCAACAGATCTGGGTTTAATCCATCACTGTTCTTTAGCCCACTCTGCCACCCCAGTTGAGACATGGCCATATGCAAATCAGTCTGACCCTGTGCCTCATGGGAACAGTCCAGCCCAAACTGCCAAGCCATGCCTTCCCTGGACCGGAAACAAGCTTCCTAGGACCGGTTTCTAGCATTACAGCCGTCTTCAGCCAGGCTTGCTTGAATCCAGTGGCAAAGTGAGCAAGGGACTCACGTCTGAGCATACCCTGCCAACTTATGGCGAAAAAAGCGGTACAAAAGGGGATGGTGATGGACGGAGCATCTGAACCAATCAAACACTCACACCCAGTCAACAGATCTGGGTTTAATCCATCACCGTTCTTTAGCCCACTCTGCCACCCCAGTTCAGACATGGCCATATGCAAATCAGTCTGACCCTGTGCCTCATGGGAACAGTCTAGCCAGAACTGCCAAGCCATGCCTTCCCTGGACCGGAAACAAGATTCCTAGGACTGGTTTCTGGCATTACAGCCGTCTTCAGCCAGGCTTGCTTGAATCCAGTGGCAAAGTGAGCAAGGGACTCACGTCTGAGCATACCCTGCCAACTCATGGCGAACAAAGCGGTACAAAAGGGGGTGGTGATGGACGGAGCACCTGAACCAATCAAACACTCACACACAGTCAACAGATCTGGGTTTAATCCATCACCGTTCTTTAGCCACTCTGCCACCCCAGTTCAGACATGGCCATATGCAAATCAGTCTGACCCTGTGCCTCATGGGAACAGTCCAGCCCGAACTGCCAAGCCATGCCTTCCCTGGACCGGAAAAAGCTTCCTACGACCGGTTTCTGGCATTACAGCCGTCTTCAGCCAGGTTTGCTTGAATCCAGTGGCAAAGTGAGCAAAGGACTCACGTCTGAGCATACCCTGCCAACTTATGGCGAACAAAGCAGTACAAAAGGGGGTGGTGATGGACGGATCATCTGAACCAATCAAACACTCACACCCAGTCAACAGATCTGGGTTTAATCCATCACCGTTCTTTAGCCCACTCTGCCACCCCAGTTCAGACATGGCCATATCCAAATCAGTCTGACCCTATTCCTCATGGGAACAGTCCAGCCCGAAATGCCAAGCCATGCCATCCCTGGACCGGAAACAAGCTTCCTAGGACCAGTTTCTGGCATTACAGCCGTCTTCAGCCAGGCTTGCTTGAATCCAGTGGCAAAGTGAGCAAGGGACTCACGTCTGAGCATACCCTGCCAACTTATGGCGAACAAAGCGGTACAAAAGTGGGTGGTGATGGACGGAGCATCTGAACCAATCAAACACTCACACCTAGTCAACAGATCTGGGTTTAATCCATCACTGTTCTTTAGCCCACTCTGCCACCCCAGTTGAGACATGGCCATATGCAAATCAGTCTGACCCTGTGCCTAATGGGAACAGTCCAGCCCAAACTGCCAAGCCATGCCTTGCCTGGACCGGAAACAAGCTTCCTAGGACCGGTTTCTAGCATTACAGCCGTCTTCAGCCAGGCTTGCTTGAATCCAGTGGCAAAGTGAGCAAGGGACTCACGTCTGAGCATACCCTGCCAACTTATGGCGAAAAAAGCGGTACAAAAGGGGGTGGTGATGGACGGAGCATCTGAACCAATCAAACACTCACACCCAGTCAACAGATCTGGGTTTAATCCATCACCGTTCTTTAGCCCACTCTGCCACCCCAGTTCAGACATGGCCATATGCAAATCAGTCTGACCCTGTGCCTCATGGGAACAGTCCAGCCAGAACTGCCAAGCCATGCCTTCCCTGGACCGGAAACAAGCTTCCTAGGACTGGTTTCTGGCATTACAGCCGTCTTCAGCCAGGCTTGCTTGAAACCAGTGGCAAAGTGAGCAAGGGACTCACGTCTGAGCATACCCTGCCAACTTATGGCGAACAAAGCGGTACAAAAGGGGGTGGTGATGGACGGAGCACCTGAACCAATCAAACACTCACACCCAGTCAACAGATCTGGGTTTAATCCATCACCGTTCTTTAGCCACTCTGCCACCCCAGTTCAGACATGGCCATATGCAAATCAGTCTGACCCTGTGCCTCATGGGAACAGTCCAGCCCGAACTGCCAAGCCATGCCTTCCCTGGACCGGAAAAAGCTTCCTATGACCGGTTTCTGGCATTACAGCCGTCTTCAGCCAGGTTTGCTTGAATCCAGTGGCAAAGTGAGCAAGGGACTCACGTCTGAGCATACCCTGCCAACTTATGGCGAACAAAGCGGTACAAAAGGGGGTGGTGATGGACAGAGCATCTGAACCTATCAAACACTCACACCCAGTCAACAGATCTGGGTTTAATCCATCACCGTTCTTTAGCCCACTCTGCCACCCCAGTTCAGACATGGCCATATGCAAATCAGTCTGACCCTGTGCCTCATGGGAACAGTCCAGCCCGAAATGCCAAGCCATGCCATCCCTGGACCGGAAACAAGCTTCCTAGGACCAGTTTCTGGCATTACAGCCGTCTTCAGCCAGGCTTGCTTGAATCCAGTGGCAAAGTGAGCAAGGGACTCCCGTCTGAGCATACCCTGCCAAATTATGGCGAACAAAGCGGTACAAAAGGGGGTGGTGATGGACGGAGCATCTGAACTAATCAAACACTCACACCAAATCAACAGATCTGGGTTTAATCCATCACTGTTCTTTAGCCCACTCTGCCACCCCAGTTGAGACATGGCCATATGCAAATCAGTCTGACCCTGTGCCTCATGGGAACAGTCCAGCCCAAACTGCCAAGCCATGCCTTCCCTGGACCGGAAACAAGCTTCCTAGGACCGGTTTCTAGCATTACAGCCGTCTTCAGCCAGGCTTGCTTGAATCCAGTGGCAAAGTGAGCAAGGGACTCACGTCTGAGCATACCCTGCCAACTTATGGCGAAAAAAGCGGTACAAAAGGGGGTGGTGATGGACGGAGCATCTGAACCAATCAAACACTCACACCCAGTCAACAGATCTGGGTTTAATCCATCACCGTTCTTTAGCCCACTCTGCCACCCCAGTTCCGACATGGCCATATGCAAATCAGTCTGACCCTGTGCCTCATGTGAACAGTCCAGCCAGAACTGCCAAGCCATGCCTTCCCTGGACCGGAAACAAGCTTCCTAGGACTGGTTTCTGGCATTACAGCCGTCTTCAGCCAGGCTTGCTTGAATCCAGTGGCAAAGTGAGCAAGGGACTCACGTCTGAGCATACCCTGCCAACTCATGGCGAACAAAGCGGTACAAAAGGGGGTGGTGATGGACGGAGCACCTGAACCAATCAAACACTCACACCCAGTCAACAGATCTGGGTTTAATCCATCACCGTTCTTTAGCCACTCTGCCACCCCAGTTCAGACATGGCCATATGCAAATCAGTCTGACCCTGTGCCTCATGGGAACAGTGCAGCCCGAAATGCCAAGCCATGCCATCCCTGGACCGGAAACAAGCTTCCTAGGACTGCCAAGCCATGCCTTCCCTGGACCGGAAAAAGCTTCCTATGACCGGTTTCTGGCATTACAGCCGTCTTCAGCCAGGTTTGCTTGAATCCAGTGGCAAAGTGAGCAAGGGACTCACGTCTGAGCATACCCTGCCAACTTATGGCGAACAAAGCAGTACAAAAGGGGGTGGTGATGGACGGATCATCTGAACCAATCAAACACTCACACCCAGTCAACAGATCTGGGTTTAATCCATCACCGTTCTTTAGCCCACTCTGCCACCCCAGTTCAGACATGGACATAAGCAAATCAGTCTGACCCTGTGCCTTATGGAAACAGTCCAGCCCGAACTGCCAAGCCATGCCTTCCCTGGACCGGAAACACGCTTCCTAGGACCGGTTTCTGGCATTACAGCCGTCTTCAGCCAGGCTTGCTTGAATCCACTGGCAAAGTGAGCAAGGGACTCACGTCTGAGCATACCCTGCCAACTTATGGCAAACAAAGCAGTAGGTAGTTCGGGCTGGACTGTTCCCATGAGGCACAGGGTCAAGACTGATTTGCATATGGCCATGTCTGAACTGGGGTGGCTTGGTGAGCAAAATAACAATGGATTAAACCCAGATCTGTGACTGGGGGTGAATGTTTTGCCATTGTGCAACATTCCGTCCATCATCTTGTGTGTTATAATGCAATAATACAGCACAAGAACACATCAGTATAAAAAAATAACACAGCATGTCACTACCAGAGTAAAATCCAACTCAAACAACAATGCTCAAGAATTCGTATCACAGATTACCTCCTCCACAAATCTGCTTTCATAATATTTTGGTAAAAGGTGTCTCCCAAACCATCACAAAGCTACAGCGAGACTGTTTTGTGATCGATCAGTAGAGTCTGATCATTATATTTATTTTCATCTTCATACCTTTCTCCTCTTGTATGCACTCCTATTGAATTGGGTGTGGCATATTTGGCATTCCATGCAACCAAGCATGTTAGAATACAAAAATAGAGTTTCCAAGTCAGGAAAAAACAAGTTTAAATATGAAGTCTTCAATTCTTTCTGACAGCACAGCAGTTCGATTTTTTTTTAGAATGCCATACTTGTGAAATATGTATGAGTCACATCTCCGTAAGAAAGAGACTGTTGTTGTGAGAAGTACACGGAGGGCAACCAGTATAAAGACGGATGCTTCCTCCTTCCACTGAAAACACAAGTTGAAACAGCTGCTTCTATTTGAAGCGAGAAATGGGAAACATTGCTCATGTATATAATCCTTATGTTGCTGAGTTGTCACTTGTAGGCTAAAAGCTAGATCCGACATCCACTGCCTGATAAGCTTTTGGCAGTGCTAAAAAAAGAGCTGAATCAGTCATGTTCCATTTAGTTCACGCTGTGTGCGCCCGCTGTGATCACAAGAGGCTCCTTTTAAGACTCGCTCATTGAACCCAGTGGATAAAGGGCCAGGCTTCTGTTCTCTCTGTGCATTGAGGGCATGTAAGGAGAACAGAGACTATACACTGCAATCTATTGTGCTCTGCCTGATTTATGTCACACTATCAACTCCAGAAACGTAAATCTACAGATGTATTATTATGATAATATTGACTCCGGGTTATTGTGAAGATAAGAAGAGTAGATCTCCATTTCATAACTAACCCATGAAGCATGAAAGGGGGGTTGGGGGGGGGGGGGGGGGGGGTGTTCCAGGCGGATCGTGGATCCAAACAGGCTCCATTGAAACATGCTTAACATCGCCATAGGAATGCATTTCGAGGCGCATGACCTCGTGTGCTTTAATTTCAGAGCAGCAGCCTGCAGAGGGTGTTGGATGCCACTTATTTTCGGTTCCAGATGGGCCTAACACAAATGACTCAATCATAGGACCACACCCTTCAGTACTTTTTTTGTTTGAGTCTCATGGTGGCTGGGAGCTAACTGGGCCCTAACATTTTGATGCCAATGGCATTTAGTAAAAAAGACACTCAACTTATCACTTCACAAGTGCTCAAAACTATGATGAGGAGCAAACAGCCGCGGTGGGTAGGGGAGTACCTGCCGGGCGGTGACGTGGGGGGGGGGGCAGGGCGGTGGTTAGTAATATATGGAATATGGAGGTTAACAGGTAAGTAAACATATAAATAAATAAAAAACAATTTTGTTGCGCGCACTGCATTGCATTTGGGGATGTAGTGCGCGCAACGAAATTTGTTTTATTTATTTATATGTTTACTTACCTGTTAACCTCCATATTCCATAGATTACTAACCTCCACCCTGCCCCTCCCCCTCCCAACGTCACCGCCCAGCAGGTTCTCCAGTAGCGGTCGGCAGTAGGAGTTACTGCAGGGCGGTGACGTGGGCAGGGGGAGGGGCAGGGTGGGGGGTAGTAATGTATGGATTACGGAGTTTTACAGGTAAGTAAACATTTAAATAAATAAAACGAATTTCATTGCGCGCACTGCATCACCGAAAGTGGCGGAGTACTTTCTACTGGCTAATCAGTAAGTGCTAGCTCGTTGGGTAAATGTATAGTGCTTTTCCTACACTGCAGCTGCGTAAAGGGCCAGAAAATTAGTCTCCAGTGACCATGTGTGCCTGTAATTTAACTTTGCCACGCGCTAAAAGGCTCCGAGACACTAGGAATCCTCTGACCTTTGGAGATTATGCATACACTATTAAAAGTCTCATTCCTATGGCCGCCTTCGGCCAGGACACCACCAAGGTGCATTCGGAAACAGAAGCTCCCAGAGGCCCTTGTCCGGAGCACTCCAGGCGCTGTACAGAATCCACACAGAGCCGAGAGCGCATTTCCTTTGCTCACAGGCCTGCCAGCCTGGGACAGGCACGGTGGGCGGGGGCACAGGGCACTTACTGGAGTCCAGAAGGCAGAGCGGCAAGGCGCTGGCCGCCAGGCTCCTCCAGACAGCGTGCAGCAGCCAGAGCCGGGGGCCTCTTCATGCGTGGGGCCTCTCTCTGGCCCTCGATGTACCTCTCTGTGCAGAGCGAGCCCCAAATTCCAGCACAGGCTCTTGCCTCCCTTCCGTCCCCAGCCCTCCCAGCCCTCTGTGTCTGGGTGACTCACAGCCGAGCACCGAACAGGGGAACAGGAAACGTTCATCTTCGAAAACAGCTGGCCCGCTGCTCCCTTGTCTCAGGCACTTTTTTACTCTTTTTTTTTCTTTCTTGCATAGAAAACCTCACCCCTTCCTGTCATCCCCGCAGAGCGGTGCATTTTTCAGATGCCTCCGGCTACGCTCTGCTCTTAGGTCCGCGGGCGCGTGCGAGCACGGCCTTTTCTACATTACAGCTCATTTTCAACGGTAGATATGGGGATAAAGGACACTTGCCCAGCCTCGACCTTTCTCACTAATTTTTAGGGCTTATCAACACGCTACTGAATTTGAGCTTCAACTCAGTTGCCTGCTTTATTTATATCTGTAAGTGCTTCCTGTTGAGGTTTAATTTTTGTGACAGGAGCATCGTGCCAGAATGAATCCTGGCCTGCACATTTGTCCACGAGGATGCCACCGTTTTGTGCAATACCTCTACTCAACTGGAGTACTTTCTACTGGCTAATCAGTAAGTGCTACCTCGTTGGGTAAATGTATAGTGCTTTTCCGACACTGCAGCTGCGTAAAGGGCCAGATGATTTGTCTGCAGTGACCAAGTGTGCCTGTAACTTTGCCAAACTTGTGAGCTTCTAAAAAAAATCTGCCCTATAGCGGATTTGCGTTTTTTTTTCGGCAAATTTGCAAGATTCGCAGACCACGAAATTGTCGAAAATCCGCAAATTTTGCGAGCGGAACAGATTTTTCGCCCATACTTATTTGCTGATCTGGCATTTCATTGTGAAAGTGGTGTTGTGGTTTTTTCGTGTGTTATTGCACGGGAACGCCTACTCTGATTCTTATTAGGGTTAGTTGGTGGTGTCCACCGTGGAGATACATTTTGGGCCAGTTATAGCGGGACTACAGGCGATGTCTGCAGTTTGCACCAGCTTGTGAATGGGGTGTTAAATCTGTCTCCACTTCTGATGCATTAAGGTGGGGATAAATTGGAGTTAAGTCCTTGTGAATATCCCCCTTAGCATTTTATACAGACTACCTAAAAGAAAAGAAAACAACTTCCAAACTAACAAGCTGCTACAAAATCTCACCTTGAAAACACACCAATATTATATATTAACGTAAACATGCATAAGAAATAAATTAGACGCTGCCAAACAGCACCCGAAAACAAATATAGCTCCCTAAACCTCGACAAACTAGCATAAAATACCAATTTAACTTACTCTAACTTTTTTCCTCTTTCAACAGAAAACAAACATCTGCTCCATGTTTAAATGAGCAGAAAGGAAAATCTGCAAAACCATGCAAAACATCTCATCAAAACACGCAGGTATATAAAATAAAAGTAACTGCATTTTTAAATATATTAATAACTAAGACGCAAAATATAACTATAATATATATTTATATGGTTTAACTACTTACAGATAAAATAACAGAAGGAGCCAAATTGATCTCTTCACAAAAAATAAAGCAATTATTGCGTCATACGTGTTACACCTACAGCCCATAAAGAGCATCGACGGAACTATAAATTGGAAACCTACAAAATATTATTTTAATGCATGCTATGGAAGGGCAACAATCAAAGAAAATTTAATTAATGTACAAGAGCGCAACTACCCCCGAAGTGTGGCAGAAATAGCAGTGAGCTAAATTTTACAAGACATAAGAATGGCAAGCACTAGTACTCAGGAACCCACAGCCAAAATCCTTAAAAAGATACTACCTAAAGTCCCTGAACACATTACTGGCCAACTACCATCCCTCCCCATTTTAAAATGTGGAATTACACACACACTAAAAAAAGCCACCAGCGACACCCCACCTGCTCTGAGAAGTTACCAGTACATAAACATACCAGACCATTTAACAATTACACATAAAATGGATCTTTCATTTTGCATGACAATAAAAATATTGAAAAATGAATGCTTATCTTCACCACTGCAAACAACTTAACATAACTTTCCAAATGCCAATCCTGCATAGGAGGACCTTTAAAATGTGTCCCAAACCATTCTCTCAGATATACACCATACAGGGTGAATATCAAAACATAAATATCCCTTTCCTTTATGCTGTACTCCCTGATAAACAAACCAGGGACATCTATGAACTTCTAAACTATATAAAACATTTATTTATTTATTTATTTCCTTATATAGCGCAGGAATTCGAGCGCCGAAGGGGTATCTTCGCGCGTATGTTCTTACCAAAGCTATCTACAGAGAGAAAGGATCATAAGGCAGTAAGTGGTATCTACGTGGTCAGGAACATGACTAACTACTACCCCCCCAGGAAAATAATCATAGACATTGAACAAGCTATAATTCAAATAATACTAAAACATATACCCACTACACAGCCATGCACAGCTGTTACTATCACTTTAATCAAAGTACATGGCAACACCTCCAAACATCTACACTAAGGGCCTTGATTATGAGTTTGGCAGTCCGACTGCTCGACCACTGTTGTGGCAGTCTGGAGAATGTCGCCAAGCCGACGGCATCCCGACTGCCATATTCCGATTACACCTCCAGGCTGGAGGTGTTGTGGTGGCATGATTTGGCTCATAGATAGCTTGAAGCATATGCCACTGCTATGGTAGCGCCACTTGCATGTAGAGTGCACTGTGTACCATGCATCATGTTGTGCATGGCACACAGTGGACGCAGAACAGTGCAACAAGAAGGGGGCACAACATGTGCTCCCTTGCACTTTGCCAAATAGGCAAAATCGCCCTTGGGCCCTGGCTGAGTCATCTTCCCTGCCTTTCTACCAACCTTTACATGACAGGGTCCCTGCCATGAAAAGTTCTGCGGAAAGGCTGGTCGTGATTGGGATGGCATGCCTCCCATCCCCGTCGCTTTCCCCACCACTGCAGCTGTGTGATCCAGTACCCTGGTGGTGGTGGTGGTCTTGTGGCAGTCCGACTGCCACTGTCATAATTGGGCAGTCAGACCACCGATTAAGCGGTGGTCGGACCACCACAAGTATGGCAGTCTTCGGACCGCCATACTCATAATCATTTTGTCCACCATAAGCGTGGAAGGGTATACTCAGATGTGAGTCCCTTGCTCATTGCACCATCAGGATTCAAGCAAGCCGGGCCGACGAGGCTGAAATGCCAGAAACCGGTCCCCGGTAGCTTGTTTCCTTCCCAGTATAAGAATTGGCTTGGTAGTTTGGTTTGCCCTGTTCCCATCATGCACTGGGACAGGAACAGACTAATTTGCATATAGCCAAGTTCTGAGCTGGGATGGTGCAGTGAGCTAAAAAACGGTGATGGATCAAGCCCTGATCTTTGGACTGGGTAAGAGTGGTCTGCTTAATTCAGGCACTCTGTTCATCACCACCCCCTTTTCTGAATCATTTTGTCCACCATAAGCGTGGAAGGGTATACTCAGATGTGAGTCCCTTGCTCATTGCACCATCAGGATTCAAGCAAGCCGGGCCGACGAGGCTGAAATGCCAGAAACCGGTCCCCGGTAGCTTGTTTCCTTCCCAGTATAAGAATTGGCTTGGTAGTTTGGTTTGCCCTGTTCCCATCATGCACTGGGACAGGAACAGACTAATTTGCATATAGCCAAGTTCTGAGCTGGGATGGTGCAGTGAGCTAAAAAACGGTGATGGATCAAGCCCTGATCTTTGGACTGGGTAAGAGTGGTCTGCTTAATTCAGGCACTCTGTTCATCACCACCCCCCTTTTCTGAATCATACTCATAATCAGGCACTAAGTGTAAGTCAAAACAATTATCACATTAGACTATGTTCCTGTCACAGAGGTAGTCAACTACTATAACTTACTAAGAGAAAGCCATTTCTACCAACAAAATGAAAAATGTAGGGCAGGACTTGTCCATCAATGAGCTAGCGGTCTCGCCCAACCTATTATGATACGACCGCCATGTAGGTGGTCATAAAATGTTTTCTTCCAGTGCAGCTTGTTCTGTGGCCCATGAAAAGGGCAACAGCACAAGCCGCAGTAGAAAAAAGCATTTTTTGAACATCCATGCACCGTGTGCTAGGCACTAGGTGGTGCCTGACACACAGTGCAAGGATGTGTGGAGGGCAATATATGTGGCCCCATGCCACTAAGCTGTAAGGTACAGTGTACGGGGCTCGGTTTAGGGCCTCAAAGTCCCACCATGAACAGGCAGTTAGAAAGGGACATCCTAATCCTTATGGCAGTGCCTGCTCATGCTCTGCCTCCACTATAGAGATTAGTGTTCGACCCATTGCAATCCTGTTGGAGGCAGGGGTCTTTCCCTCTGACATCATCGCTCCGACACCATTGCTCAGACACCAGTATTGTAATCTGGCAGTTTGATCGATGGCCTGAAAGTCTGATGGATAGCCACGCACTGCCTGTTGGTGGCAGTCCGACCGACATCCTAATGAGGTCCTTTGTCCTCAAACAGACTATTTCAAAGCTAAATGTTTTTTTCTGTTTGCTTTTTAGAGTTTTTTATATAGCGCAAACTAGACCCAAGACATCGGCTTTCAGAGCGCTTTACATAGCACCGGTTTCGTTACAGCAGGACACATTCATTTTTGTTAAGCACGGGGGGATAAAGGGGTTTGCCCAGAATCACAGGATGTTGAGCGTCGTTGCCGAGACTCAAACGCAGTGGAAGGATGGCAAAATGCCTTCCAATCCACACTGGGCAGAACTCAACCTACTTCATATAAATTTATCGAAGGATTTTAAAAGAACAAAGCTACCAAGAACTGGGAATAGAACAATCTGTACCGGAATTGGCCCTAAACTTAACAAACAACCTCCAAAACTGTGCAATATGTTACAAGTCAAGGTTTTCACAAACAACTTAGACTAGACTACTTAGAAATAATAGCCAAATCGATCCTTTAAAATAAATATTACCCTACCAAAAACCTCAAAAACTGCAACATACTCTACACAGCAAACCAAATCTATGTTTTTTAAATAATATTATAATTTTTTTTTGCATCAGTGAAAAGAATGATATAAAATAGAAACATTATTATTCACTGATATAATACAAATATTCATATTAATATATATAATATATATATATATATATATATATAAGTCAAAGGTTGTTGCCTGTTGTGGAATAAGCCGCTAGACAGGTGTAAGTTCGCCAAATATTTTATTGCAGGGAACAGCGGGGGCATTGCCTTTTCAGCACGGCAAAATGGTCCGGTCTTAGCCGACGCGTTTCGTGATCATTCACTTCTTCAAAGGCTCCGGCACAGCGTTTAACACAGGTAATTGACAGTCCTTCATTATATCCCTTCCCGCCCATGTGGGCGTGGCAGCAAAGCATCTTGGAAGTTGAAGTGTTTGTCGTATTTTGCCCATGTGGGCCCTCTGTTAGCTGCTGCTTTAAACAAAATTAAACACCTCAGTGGGTTGTGGTGAAAGGCATTGAGTCCCCACATGCACATCTCATTCCTGCAATAACAGCTCCTGTCTCCCTGGCGGTGGCGTCATTTTGGCGTCATCATGGAAATGCCGACCGGCATCAGGGCTCCTTCCGCGACCCAGGCAGGGCCGCAAAATACAAGTCAAAGGTTGTTGCCTGTTGTGGAATAAGCCGCTAGACAGGTGTAAGTTCGCCAAATATTTTATTGCAGGGAACAGCGGGGGCATTGCCTTTTCAGCACGGCAAAATGGTCCGGTCTTAGCCGACGCGTTTCGTGATCATTCACTTCTTCAAAGGCTCCGGCACAGCGTTTAACACAGGTAATTGACAGTCCTTCATTATATCCCTTCCCGCCCATGTGGGCGTGGCAGCAAAGCATCTTGGAAGTTGAAGTGTTTGTCGTATTTTGCCCATGTGGGCCCTCTGTTAGCTGCTGCTTTAAACAAAATTAAACACCTCAGTGGGTTGTGGTGAAAGGCATTGAGTCCCCACATGCACATCTCATTCCTGCAATAACAGCTCCTGTCTCCCTGGCGGTGGCGTCATTTTGGCGTCATCATGGAAATGCCGACCGGCATCAGGGCTCCTTCCGCGACCCAGGCAGGGCCGCAAAATACAAGTCAAAGGTTGTTGCCTGTTGTGGAATAAGCCGCTAGACAGGTGTAAGTTCGCCAAATATTTTATTGCAGGGAACAGCGGGGGCATTGCCTTTTCAGCACGGCAAAATGGTCCGGTCTTAGCCGACGCGTTTCGTGATCATTCACTTCTTCAAAGGCTCCGGCACAGCGTTTAACACAGGTAATTGACAGTCCTTCATTATATCCCTTCCCGCCCATGTGGGCGTGGCAGCAAAGCATCTTGGAAGTTGAAGTGTTTGTCGTATTTTGCCCATGTGGGCCCTCTGTTAGCTGCTGCTTTAAACAAAATTAAACACCTCAGTGGGTTGTGGTGAAAGGCATTGAGTCCCCACATGCACATCTCATTCCTGCAATAACAGCTCCTGTCTCCCTGGCGGTGGCGTCATTTTGGCGTCATCATGGAAATGCCGACCGGCATCAGGGCTCCTTCCGCGACCCAGGCAGGGCCGCAAAATACAAGTCAAAGGTTGTTGCCTGTTGTGGAATAAGCCGCTAGACAGGTGTAAGTTCGCCAAATATTTTATTGCAGGGAACAGCGGGGGCATTGCCTTTTCAGCACGGCAAAATGGTCCGGTCTTAGCCGACGCGTTTCGTGATCATTCACTTCTTCAAAGGCTCCGGCACAGCGTTTAACACAGGTAATTGACAGTCCTTCATTATATCCCTTCCCGCCCATGTGGGCGTGGCAGCAAAGCATCTTGGAAGTTGAAGTGTTTGTCGTATTTTGCCCATGTGGGCCCTCTGTTAGCTGCTGCTTTAAACAAAATTAAACACCTCAGTGGGTTGTGGTGAAAGGCATTGAGTCCCCACATGCACATCTCATTCCTGCAATAACAGCTCCTGTCTCCCTGGCGGTGGCGTCATTTTGGCGTCATCATGGAAATGCCGACCGGCATCAGGGCTCCTTCCGCGACCCAGGCAGGGCCGCAAAATACAAGTCAAAGGTTGTTGCCTCTTGTGGAATAAGCCGCTAGACAGGTGTAAGTTCGCCAAATATTTTATTGCAGGGAACAGCGGGGGCATTGCCTTTTCAGCACGGCAAAATGGTCCGGTCTTAGCCGACGCGTTTCGTGATCATTCACTTCTTCAAAGGCTCCGGCACAGCGTTTAACACAGGTAATTGACAGTCCTTCATTATATCCCTTCCCGCCCATGTGGGCGTGGCAGCAAAGCATCTTGGAAGTTGAAGTGTTTGTCGTATTTTGCCCATGTGGGCCCTCTGTTAGCTGCTGCTTTAAACAAAATTAAACACCTCAGTGGGTTGTGGTGAAAGGCATTGAGTCCCCACATGCACATCTCATTCCTGCAATAACAGCTCCTGTCTCCCTGGCGGTGGCGTCATTTTGGCGTCATCATGGAAATGCCGACCGGCATCAGGGCTCCTTCCGCGACCCAGGCAGGGCCGCAAAATACAAGTCAAAGGTTGTTGCCTGTTGTGGAATAAGCCGCTAGACAGGTGTAAGTTCGCCAAATATTTTATTGCAGGGAACAGCGGGGGCATTGCCTTTTCAGCACGGCAAAATGGTCCGGTCTTAGCCGACGCGTTTCGTGATCATTCACTTCTTCAAAGGCTCCGGCACAGCGTTTAACACAGGTAATTGACAGTCCTTCATTATATCCCTTCCCGCCCATGTGGGCGTGGCA
This sequence comes from Lissotriton helveticus, assembly GCF_964261635.1. Classification (NCBI taxonomy): domain Eukaryota; kingdom Metazoa; phylum Chordata; class Amphibia; order Caudata; family Salamandridae; genus Lissotriton; species Lissotriton helveticus. The sequence goes on from NC_136069.1 coordinate 1,280,811,287, forward strand.
GCAAAGCATCTTGGAAGTTGAAGTGTTTGTCGTATTTTGCCCATGTGGGCCCTCTGTTAGCTGCTGCTTTAAACAAAATTAAACACCTCAGTGGGTTGTGGTGAAAGGCATTGAGTCCCCACATGCACATCTCATTCCTGCAATAACAGCTCCTGTCTCCCTGGCGGTGGCGTCATTTTGGCGTCATCATGGAAATGCCGACCGGCATCAGGGCTCCTTCCGCGACCCAGGCAGTGTTTAATTTTGTTTAAAGCAGCAGCTAACAGAGGGCCCACATGGGCAAAATACGACAAACACTTCAACTTCCAAGATGCTTTGCTGCCACGCCCACATGGGCGGGAAGGGATATAATGAAGGACTGTCAATTACCTGTGTTAAACGCTGTGCCGGAGCCTTTGAAGAAGTGAATGATCACGAAACGCGTCGGCTAAGACCGGACCATTTTGCCGTGCTGAAAAGGCAATGCCCCCGCTGTTCCGTGCAATAAAATATTTGGCGAACTTACACCTGTCTAGCGGCTTATTCCACAACAGGCAACAACCTTTGACTTGTATTTTGCGGCCCTGCCTGGGTCGCGGGAGGAGCCCTGATGCCGGTTGGCATTTCCATGATGACGCCAAAATGACGCCACCGCCAGGGAGACAGGAGCTGTTATTGCAGGAATGAGATGTGCATGTGGGGACTCAATGCCTTTCACCACAACCCACTGAGGTGTTTAATTTTGTTTAAAGCAGCAGCTAACAGAGGGCCCACATGGGCAAAATACGACAAACACTTCAACTTCCAAGATGCTTTGCTGCCACGCCCACATGGGCGGGAAGGGATATAATGAAGGACTGTCAATTACCTGTGTTAAACGCTGTGCCGGAGCCTTTGAAGAAGTGAATGATCACGAAACGCGTCGGCTAAGACCGGACCATTTTGCCGTGCTGAAAAGGCAATGCCCCCGCTGTTCCCTGCAATAAAATATTTGGCGAACTTACACCTGTCTAGCGGCTTATTCCACAACAGGCAACAACCTTTGACTTGTATTTTGCGGCCCTGCCTGGGTCGCGGGAGGAGCCCTGATGCCGGTTGGCATTTCCATGATGACGCCAAAATGACGCCACCGCCAGGGAGACAGGAGCTGTTATTGCAGGAATGAGATGTGCATGTGGGGACTCAATGCCTTTCACCACAACCCACTGAGGTGTTTAATTTTGTTTAAAGCAGCAGCTAACAGAGGGCCCACATGGGCAAAATACGACAAACACTTCAACTTCCAAGATGCTTTGCTGCCACGCCCACATGGGTGGGAAGGGATATAATGAAGGACTGTCAATTACCTGTGTTAAACGCTGTGCCGGAGCCTTTGAAGAAGTGAATGATCACGAAACGCGTCGGCTAAGACCGGACCATTTTGCCGTGCTGAAAAGGCAATGCCCCCGCTGTTCCCTGCAATAAAATATTTGGCGAACTTACACCTGTCTAGCGGCTTATTCCACAACAGGCAACAACCTTTGACTTGTATTTTGCGGCCCTGCCTGGGTCGCGGGAGGAGCCCTGATGCCGGTTGGCATTTCCATGATGACGCCAAAATGACGCCACCGCCAGGGAGACAGGAGCTGTTATTGCAGGAATGAGATGTGCATGTGGGGACTCAATGCCTTTCACCACAACCCACTGAGGTGTTTAATTTTGTTTAAAGCAGCAGCTAACAGAGGGCCCACATGGGCAAAATACGACAAACACTTCAACTTCCAAGATGCTTTGCTGCCACGCCCACATGGGCGGGAAGGGATATAATGAAGGACTGTCAATTACCTGTGTTAAACGCTGTGCCGGAGCCTTTGAAGAAGTGAATGATCACGAAACGCGTCGGCTAAGACCGGACCATTTTGCCGTGCTGAAAAGGCAATGCCCCCGCTGTTCCCTGCAATAAAATATTTGGCGAACTTACACCTGTCTAGCGGCTTATTCCACAACAGGCAACAACCTTTGACTTGTATTTTGCGGCCCTGCCTGGGTCGCGGGAGGAGCCCTGATGCCGGTTGGCATTTCCATGATGACGCCAAAATGACGCCACCGCCAGGGAGACAGGAGCTGTTATTGCAGGAATGAGATGTGCATGTGGGGACTCAATGCCTTTCACCACAACCCACTGAGGTGTTTAATTTTGTTTAAAGCAGCAGCTAACAGAGGGCCCACATGGGCAAAATACGACAAACACTTCAACTTCCAAGATGCTTTGCTGCCACGCCCACATGGGCGGGAAGGGATATAATGAAGGACTGTCAATTACCTGTGTTAAACGCTGTGCCGGAGCCTTTGAAGAAGTGAATGATCACGAAACGCGTCGGCTAAGACCGGACCATTTTGCCGTGCTGAAAAGGCAATGCCCCCGCTGTTCCCTGCAATAAAATATTTGGCGAACTTACACCTGTCTAGCGGCTTATTCCACAACAGGCAACAACCTTTGACTTGTATTTTGCGGTCCTGCCTGGGTCGCGGGAGGAGCCCTGATGCCGGTTGGCATTTCCATGATGACGCCAAAATGACGCCACCGCCAGGGAGACAGGAGCTGTTATTGCAGGAATGAGATGTGCATGTGGGGACTCAATGCCTTTCACCACAACCCACTGAGGTGTTTAATTTTGTTTAAAGCAGCAGCTAACAGAGGGCCCACATGGGCAAAATACGACAAACACTTCAACTTCCAAGATGCTTTTCTGCCACGCCCACATGGGCGGGAAGGGATATAATGAAGGACTGTCAATTACCTGTGTTAAACGCTGTCCCGGAGCCTTTGAAGAAGTGAATGATCACGAAACGCGTCGGCTAAGACCGGACCATTTTGCCGTGCTGAAAAGGCAATGCCCCCGCTGTTCCCTGCAATAAAATATTTGGCGAACTTACACCTGTCTAGCGGCTTATTCCACAACAGGCAACAACCTTCGACTTGTATTTTGCGGCCCTGCCTGGGTCGCGGGAGGAGCCCTGATGCCGGTTGGCATTTCCATGATGACGCCAAAATGACGCCACCGCCAGGGAGACAGGAGCTGTTATTGCAGGAATGAGATGTGCATGTGGGGACTCAATGCCTTTCACCACAACCCACTGAGGTGTTTAATTTTGTTTAAAGCAGCAGCTAACAGAGGGCCCACATGGGCAAAATACGACAAACACTTCAACTTCCAAGATGCTTTGCTGCCACGCCCACATGGGCGGGAAGGGATATAATGAAGGACTGTCAATTACCTGTGTTAAACGCTGTGCCGGAGCCTTTGAAGAAGTGAATGATCACGAAACGCGTCGGCTAAGACCGGACCATTTTGCTGTGCTGAAAAGGCAATGCCCCCGCTGTTCCCTGCAATAAAATATTTGGCGAACTTACACCTGTCTAGCGGCTTATTCCACAACAGGCAACAACCTTTGACTTGTATTTTGCGGCCCTGCCTGGGTCGCGGGAGGAGCCCTGATGCCGGTTGGCATTTCCATGATGACGCCAAAATGACGCCACCGCCAGGGAGACAGGAGCTGTTATTGCAGGAATGAGATGTGCATGTGGGGACTCAATGCCTTTCACCACAACCCACTGAGGTGTTTAATTTTGTTTAAAGCAGCAGCTAACAGAGGGCCCACATGGGCAAAATACGACAAACACTTCAACTTCCAAGATGCTTTGCTGCCACGCCCACATGGGCGGGAAGGGATATAATGAAGGACTGTCAATTACCTGTGTTAAACGCTGTGCCGGAGCCTTTGAAGAAGTGAATGATCACGAAACGCGTCGGCTAAGACCGGACCATTTTGCCGTGCTGAAAAGGCAATGCCCCCGCTGTTCCCTGCAATAAAATATTTGGCGAACTTACACCTGTCTAGCGGCTTATTCCACAACAGGCAACAACCTTTGACTTGTATTTTGCGGCCCTGCCTGGGTCGCGGGAGGAGCCCTGATGCCGGTTGGCATTTCCATGATGACGCCAAAATGACGCCACCGCCAGGGAGACAGGAGCTGTTATTGCAGGAATGAGATGTGCATGTGGGGACTCAATGCCTTTCACCACAACCCACTGAGGTGTTTAATTTTGTTTAAAGCAGCAGCTAACAGAGGGCCCACATGGGCAAAATACGACAAACACTTCAACTTCCAAGATGCTTTGCTGCCACGCCCACATGGGCGGGAAGGGATATAATGAAGGACTGTCAATTACCTGTGTTAAACGCTGTGCCGGAGCCTTTGAAGAAGTGAATGATCACGAAACGCGTCGGCTAAGACCGGACCATTTTGCCGTGCTGAAAAGGCAATGCCCCCGCTGTTCCCTGCAATAAAATATTTGGCGAACTTACACCTGTCTAGCGGCTTATTCCACAACAGGCAACAACCTTTGACTTGTATTTTGCGGCCCTGCCTGGGTCGCGGGAGGAGCCCTGATGCCGGTTGGCATTTCCATGATGACGCCAAAATGACGCCACCGCCAGGGAGACAGGAGCTGTTATTGCAGGAATGAGATGTGCATGTGGGGACTCAATGCCTTTCACCACAACCCACTGAGGTGTTTAATTTTGTTTAAAGCAGCAGCTAACAGAGGGCCCACATGGGCAAAATACGACAAACACTTCAACTTCCAAGATGCTTTGCTGCCACGCCCACATGGGCGGGAAGGGATATAATGAAGGACTGTCAATTACCTGTGTTAAACGCTGTGCCGGAGCCTTTGAAGAAGTGAATGATCACGAAACGCGTCGGCTAAGACCGGACCATTTTGCCGTGCTGAAAAGGCAATGCCCCCGCTGTTCCCTGCAATAAAATATTTGGCGAACTTACACCTGTCTAGCGGCTTATTCCACAACAGGCAACAACCTTTGACTTGTATTTTGCGGCCCTGCCTGGGTCGCGGGAGGAGCCCTGATGCCGGTTGGCATTTCCATGATGACGCCAAAATGACGCCACCGCCAGGGAGACAGGAGCTGTTATTGCAGGAATGAGATGTGCATGTGGGGACTCAATGCCTTTCACCACAACCCACTGAGGTGTTTAATTTTGTTTAAAGCAGCAGCTAACAGAGGGCCCACATGGGCAAAATACGACAAACACTTCAACTTCCAAGATGCTTTGCTGCCACGCCCACATGGGCGGGAAGGGATATAATGAAGGACTGTCAATTACCTGTGTTAAACGCTGTGCCGGAGCCTTTGAAGAAGTGAATGATCACGAAACGCGTCGGCTAAGACCGGACCATTTTGCCGTGCTGAAAAGGCAATGCCCCCGCTGTTCCCTGCAATAAAATATTTGGCGAACTTACACCTGTCTAGCGGCTTATTCCACAACAGGCAACAACCTTTGACTTGTATTTTGCGGCCCTGCCTGGGTCGCGGGAGGAGCCCTGATGCCGGTTGGCATTTCCATGATGACGCCAAAATGACGCCACCGCCAGGGAGACAGGAGCTGTTATTGCAGGAATGAGATGTGCATGTGGGGACTCAATGCCTTTCACCACAACCCACTGAGGTGTTTAATTTTGTTTAAAGCAGCAGCTAACAGAGGGCCCACATGGGCAAAATACGACAAACACTTCAACTTCCAAGATGCTTTGCTGCCACGCCCACATGGGCGGGAAGGGATATAATGAAGGACTGTCAATTACCTGTGTTAAACGCTGTGCCGGAGCCTTTGAAGAAGTGAATGATCACGAAACGCGTCGGCTAAGACCGGACCATTTTGCCGTGCTGAAAAGGCAATGCCCCCGCTGTTCCCTGCAATAAAATATTTGGCGAACTTACACCTGTCTAGCGGCTTATTCCACAACAGGCAACAACCTTTGACTTGTATTTTGCGGCCCTGCCTGGGTCGCGGGAGGAGCCCTGATGCCGGTTGGCATTTCCATGATGACGCCAAAATGACGCCACCGCCAGGGAGACAGGAGCTGTTATTGCAGGAATGAGATGTGCATGTGGGGACTCAATGCCTTTCACCACAACCCACTGAGGTGTTTAATTTTGTTTAAAGCAGCAGCTAACAGAGGGCCCACATGGGCAAAATACGACAAACACTTCAACTTCCAAGATGCTTTGCTGCCACGCCCACATGGGCGGGAAGGGATATAATGAAGGACTGTCAATTACCTGTGTTAAACGCTGTGCCGGAGCCTTTGAAGAAGTGAATGATCACGAAACGCGTCGGCTAAGACCGGACCATTTTGCCGTGCTGAAAAGGCAATGCCCCCGCTGTTCCCTGCAATAAAATATTTGGCGAACTTACACCTGTCTAGCGGCTTATTCCACAACAGGCAACAACCTTTGACTTGTATTTTGCGGCCCTGCCTGGGTCGCGGGAGGAGCCCTGATGCCGGTTGGCATTTCCATGATGACGCCAAAATGACGCCACCGCCAGGGAGACAGGAGCTGTTATTGCAGGAATGAGATGTGCATGTGGGGACTCAATGCCTTTCACCACAACCCACTGAGGTGTTTAATTTTGTTTAAAGCAGCAGCTAACAGAGGGCCCACATGGGCAAAATACGACAAACACTTCAACTTCCAAGATGCTTTGCTGCCACGCCCACATGGGTGGGAAGGGATATAATGAAGGACTGTCAATTACCTGTGTTAAACGCTGTGCCGGAGCCTTTGAAGAAGTGAATGATCACGAAACGCGTCGGCTAAGACCGGACCATTTTGCCGTGCTGAAAAGGCAATGCCCCCGCTGTTCCCTGCAATAAAATATTTGGCGAACTTACACCTGTCTAGCGGCTTATTCCACAACAGGCAACAACCTTTGACTTGTATTTTGCGGCCCTGCCTGGGTCGCGGGAGGAGCCCTGATGCCGGTTGGCATTTCCATGATGACGCCAAAATGACGCCACCGCCAGGGAGACAGGAGCTGTTATTGCAGGAATGAGATGTGCATGTGGGGACTCAATGCCTTTCACCACAACCCACTGAGGTGTTTAATTTTGTTTAAAGCAGCAGCTAACAGAGGGCCCACATGGGCAAAATACGACAAACACTTCAACTTCCAAGATGCTTTGCTGCCACGCCCACATGGGCGGGAAGGGATATAATGAAGGACTGTCAATTACCTGTGTTAAACGCTGTGCCGGAGCCTTTGAAGAAGTGAATGATCACGAAACGCGTCGGCTAAGACCGGACCATTTTGCCGTGCTGAAAAGGCAATGCCCCCGCTGTTCCCTGCAATAAAATATTTGGCGAACTTACACCTGTCTAGCGGCTTATTCCACAACAGGCAACAACCTTTGACTTGTATTTTGCGGCCCTGCCTGGGTCGCGGGAGGAGCCCTGATGCCGGTTGGCATTTCCATGATGACGCCAAAATGACGCCACCGCCAGGGAGACTGGAGCTGTTATTGCAGGAATGAGATGTGCATGTGGGGACTCAATGCCTTTCACCACAACCCACTGAGGTGTTTAATTTTGTTTAAAGCAGCAGCTAACAGAGGGCCCACATGGGCAAAATACGACAAACACTTCAACTTCCAAGATGCTTTGCTGCCACGCCCACATGGGCGGGAAGGGATATAATGAAGGACTGTCAATTACCTGTGTTAAACGCTGTGCCGGAGCCTTTGAAGAAGTGAATGATCACGAAACGCGTCGGCTAAGACCGGACCATTTTGCCGTGCTGAAAAGGCAATGCCCCCGCTGTTCCCTGCAATAAAATATTTGGCGAACTTACACCTGTCTAGCGGCTTATTCCACAACAGGCAACAACCTTTGACTTGTATTTTGCGGCCCTGCCTGGGTCGCGGGAGGAGCCCTGATGCCGGTTGGCATTTCCATGATGACGCCAAAATGACGCCACCGCCAGGGAGACAGGAGCTGTTATTGCAGGAATGAGATGTGCATGTGGGGACTCAATGCCTTTCACCACAACCCACTGAGGTGTTTAATTTTGTTTAAAGCAGCAGCTAACAGAGGGCCCACATGGGCAAAATACGACAAACACTTCAACTTCCAAGATGCTTTGCTGCCACGCCCACATGGGCGGGAAGGGATATAATGAAGGACTGTCAATTACCTGTGTTAAACGCTGTGCCGGAGCCTTTGAAGAAGTGAATGATCACGAAACGCGTCGGCTAAGACCGGACCATTTTGCCGTGCTGAAAAGGCAATGCCCCCGCTGTTCCCTGCAATAAAATATTTGGCGAACTTACACCTGTCTAGCGGCTTATTCCACAACAGGCAACAACCTTTGACTTGTATTTTGCGGCCCTGCCTGGGTCGCGGGAGGAGCCCTGATGCCGGTTGGCATTTCCATGATGACGCCAAAATGACGCCACCGCCAGGGAGACAGGAGCTGTTATTGCAGGAATGAGATGTGCATGTGGGGACTCAATGCCTTTCACCACAACCCACTGAGGTGTTTAATTTTGTTTAAAGCAGCAGCTAACAGAGGGCCCACATGGGCAAAATACGACAAACACTTCAACTTCCAAGATGCTTTGCTGCCACGCCCACATGGGCGGGAAGGGATATAATGAAGGACTGTCAATTACCTGTGTTAAACGCTGTGCCGGAGCCTTTGAAGAAGTGAATGATCACGAAACGCGTCGGCTAAGACCGGACCATTTTGCCGTGCTGAAAAGGCAATGCCCCCGCTGTTCCCTGCAATAAAATATTTGGCGAACTTACACCTGTCTAGCGGCTTATTCCACAACAGGCAACAACCTTTGACTTGTATTTTGCGGCCCTGCCTGGGTCGCGGGAGGAGCCCTGATGCCGGTTGGCATTTCCATGATGACGCCAAAATGACGCCACCGCCAGGGAGACAGGAGCTGTTATTGCAGGAATGAGATGTGCATGTGGGGACTCAATGCCTTTCACCACAACCCACTGAGGTGTTTAATTTTGTTTAAAGCAGCAGCTAACAGAGGGCCCACATGGGCAAAATACGACAAACACTTCAACTTCCAAGATGCTTTGCTGCCACGCCCACATGGGCGGGAAGGGATATAATGAAGGACTGTCAATTACCTGTGTTAAACGCTGTGCCGGAGCCTTTGAAGAAGTGAATGATCACGAAACGCGTCGGCTAAGACCGGACCATTTTGCCGTGCTGAAAAGGCAATGCCCCCGCTGTTCCCTGCAATAAAATATTTGGCGAACTTACACCTGTCTAGCGGCTTATTCCACAACAGGCAACAACCTTTGACTTGTATTTTGCGGCCCTGCCTGGGTCGCGGGAGGAGCCCTGATGCCGGTTGGCATTTCCATGATGACGCCAAAATGACGCCACCGCCAGGGAGACAGGAGCTGTTATTGCAGGAATGAGATGTGCATGTGGGGACTCAATGCCTTTCACCACAACCCACTGAGGTGTTTAATTTTGTTTAAAGCAGCAGCTAACAGAGGGCCCACATGGGCAAAATACGACAAACACTTCAACTTCCAAGATGCTTTGCTGCCACGCCCACATGGGCGGGAAGGGATATAATGAAGGACTGTCAATTACCTGTGTTAAACGCTGTGCCGGAGCCTTTGAAGAAGTGAATGATCACGAAACGCGTCGGCTAAGACCGGACCATTTTGCCGTGCTGAAAAGGCAATGCCCCCGCTGTTCCCTGCAATAAAATATTTGGCGAACTTACACCTGTCTAGCGGCTTATTCCACAACAGGCAACAACCTTTGACTTATATATATATATATATAGACATACATATATATATATAGAATAGCGATATAATATAATAAATCAAAACAGATTTCCTTCATAAAAACATAAACTCCAACTTAACATTGAAATCGTTCGTAAACACAAACCTGCAAAATAAACATTAAACACCCACCCCCACAATACATTACAGTCCCAAATAAATACATACATAACACTTTGGGTCTGATTATGACTGGACTGCTGTGTCTGTGGTAGCGGTCTGAGCCCCGCCGCACTGGCAGTCCGACTGCTCAGTTAGAAATGCAGTGCTGGGACTGTCGCAACAGTCTGGGAATCATGGATCCCGTAGCAGTGGCGCAGTGGTCTGAAGCTGTAATATGCTGGCAGTGCGGCACCACCAAGCATGTTATGAGTTTCCTCACTGCCCTCCTTTTCATAGCGGTGAGCTCTCCATGAAAAGTGTTCTGGTGAGTGAACTCTGTGCATGGAGGTGCATGCAGGGGGGACATGTTGTGCCCCCTGTACTTTTGCCATATCTGTTCCTGCACAGAAAGAAATGCACAACATTGTGAATTTATTTCTGTGCAGGAATGGGCTGCGGAACTCTGCAAGTCTAAGGATCACCTATGTGCCTTAGATATGCACCACCGTGGGACCGCCGATGCAGGACTACCTGCACAGGATTAAGTTGTAATTCGGTGGGCAGTCTGACTACAGGTTTGGTATTCTTGCAGCGGGCGCTGGAGAGGCAACCCGCTGCATGACCGGCAAACTCATAATCAGGCCCTTAATCATCCCACTCCAATCTAAACCCACTCATGGAAGGCGTTGGACACTAAAGGGCTGATATTTACTATTCCCACTGTTTCCACACCAATCAAAACCAATTTGGGAAAGGTGTTGTACACTAGAGGGTTGACATACACTATTTCCATCCCAATCTAGACCAATTTGGGGGAAGGTGCTGAACAATGAACGGGTGACATTTACTATTACCACTCCAATTTAAACTAAATTGAGGAAGGTATTGGATACTAACACACAACATTTACTATTCCTAATCCAAACTAAACCAATGGAGGGAAGGTATTGGACAGCAAAGCATGCTATTTACTGTTCTACTGCAACCTAAACCAACTTAGGGAAGGGAAGGGGCTGAATTGCCTATTCCCACTCAATCTAAACAAACAAAGGGGTCGATTACGGTGTTGTAAGGAAAGCATTCCGACCAAATCAGTTCCAGAATGCTTTCTAAACGAATCGGATCGGGGAAGTCCAACCGAGCGATTTTGATGCATTCAAATGCTTCCGGATACGATGCAGTCTGACTCCCATTGACTTAAATGGGAGCCTGTATTCCGAACGAAAACACAGACTCCCATTGACAAAAGGGCTGGTTAGGGAAAACCTTGCACCCTGTGGCGGGCACCCCATGGTGCCTGCCAGACTGTGCATGCATAGGGGGGATCCAGGAGTACCCCTACGGGCCCGATTGGGAGGGCTTCGGGTGAAGGGGGCCTGCTATGGGCCCACAAAGTAAGATTCCAACAGCCGATTTGTTTCGGAACAACCGATTTGGAAAAGCTGTCCAAATCTGACATTGTAATCGCTTGGCTGGAAACGCACTCATTAGACCGCTACGATTCGGCTCCGTCCAACTCGGTTACTCCCAATGCCTTTCGAAAGCGAGTCGAACAATTCAAAGCTTCCCAACAATCGTAATCGCTCATTGAGAAATGTCTCCAAATCAGTCAGAAAGGCAGGTTGCGAATTAGAATTCGGAATAATCAAATGCTGCTCGGAGCCTTTCCAGACGACATCGAAATCGACCCATAGTGAAGGTGTAAAAAAAACTTACAAATACAAATTAATTAAATGAATTCAAAAAATATATATATATTTTTCTAAAATGTTGTATTATAGCACACAAATTTAAGCTACTATTATTTATATAAATATGTAATAAAAACTAAAATACTAAAATGTCTTTTTATTTAGTAATAACATTTCAAAAATTGTAATTCATATTTTCGACCATTAACATTTTTTCTAAAAGTCAACTACATTTTTTGAAGAAAAAAAACTTTTCCAAACAAAATAATTAAAACTTTTGACATTTTGTTTTTTCCCTTGCTAAATATTATTTTTAAATGTTTTAACACAATTACCTCAATACCACACAAACATTTAATAATTTCAATTTAAACACATAAATAAATACAAATATAAATGTATTTAAACATTTAAAAAATATTTTGAATATTTTTTAATATTTTATATTTTATTTTAAAAAACATGTAAATAAATCTAATTTCAAATTCCATTTACAAAATATATATAGTATAATAAAATACATTTTTAATTGAATTTTAAGAATTGCATATTTAAAAAATTATTAATTTTACATTAAAAATTATATTATACATTATTTAATAATCTCCCCACCCTTAGCCCCTATTAACTCAACATCCAGCAACTTAAACAAAAAATTAATTGTTTTAAAAAAAATTACAAATTAAATTGACAAATTATAACAATTTATTTAATAAAATTTATTCTAAAATTAAGACATAATAAAAAAGTATATAATCTTAGAGAAATACCTCTACATGCAAGCAGACGCAGTCGGTAGTAGGAGTTCCTGCAGTGCGGTGACGTGGGGAGGGGGAGGGGCAGGGTGGGGGGTAGTAATGTATGGATTACCGAGCTTAACAGGTAAGTAAACATATAAATAAATACAACGAATTTCGTTGCGCGCACTGCATCACCAAATGCGATGCGTTGCACGCAACAAAATTTGTTTTATTTATTTATATGTTTACTTACCTGTTAAACTCCGTAATCCATACATTACTACCCCCTATCCTGCCCCTCCCCCTCCCCACGTCACTGCCCTGCAGGAACTCCTACTACCGACCGCGGCTGCATGCAAGATAATATCAGTGCTACCACCGAGAAGTCAGCTACCAATTGAACACACTAAGAAAAATCAAACCCTTCTTGCCCCTGATGACTTTCAGTTACCAGTGGAATTTCTGGTCATCGTCAATTGTATTACGAGAGTGTTACTCTTGCAGACGTAAAACATCTAAAATGGCTCCCATTTCAATCAAGGATTTAGTTGAAGATAGGTTGCATGACACACAAGGACCTCCACCATAAGACTCCCACCTACTCAAACTATCTAGTGGTGGTCGTTCCTCAAGAAGGGCAAACTCCCTATTATTGAAACCACAGAAGTTCAACATAACAAACTTATAACCACTCCATCTCTGGACTAGCCCCAAGAAAATGGAATGCATTGCCTCATGAAACCAGGACAAACCCCTCGGCTACTTCCTTCAGAAAAGAAATAAAAAGGCTTCTGTTAAATAAATTCCTTCAAAAGTAGCCCTGAAGTCACTTAGCCTGACCACTTTCCTCTGTACAACTCTGAATCCTGAATCTACCAGGGCGATTGTTGCATTGTATCTGCATTGCTGCTTGCTCATTCCTTTTTCGTTTTGCTCTGTATGCATGTGTCTGATTGCTATTTGTACAGTGCTCAGATACCCTGATGAATCATGTTTGCCCTTTATAAAACTCCTTAAATAGTAAATAAACACTTTGGGGCAGATTTACAAGAAGGTGCTGAAGCGTGGCACAGCAAGCCCTTTGACTGCCCCACGCTGCAGCACTTTCAGAGCACAGGAATGCAACATAATTACAACAACGTGTTGCATTCCTGTGCTGCCCCCTGCGCTGGTACACAAACAGCTGCCATGCGCCGGCGCAGGCATCGTTGCACCATGTTGAAAGGATGACTGTGTCACGGGTAGATTGTTTTTGTGCAGGAAGGGGCACCTTCCTGCATAGAAACAATCACTACATTCATTTCCCTCTTTCAATGCGTGCTGCAGAGTGCAGCACACATTGAAAGGGGCAAAAACGAGGAGAATTGAAAACATTTCTCCTCGTTGTGCCTCGCTTTGCCACCCCTAGGGTGGAATAGCATATTGATGCATTTCCAGGTTTACGAATCCTCGTAAATCTGGAAAAGTGTCTGGTTCCATGGGTGTTGCATAAGAAGTTAAAGGAATGTTTACATTGGAGCATTAACATGCAATCGAGGCTGTGCGACTGGGAATTGGGTGTCAAATAGCCCCATATCGTTTCCTTGTTGCGTGGGAACACCCACAGCAACACCCACCCATCTTTCACGCAAAGTGCTGCGTATAAAGGGGCCGCATTTACAAGGACAAGAAAAGCCACGCAGGGTATCTTTTCCTGTCCTGTAAATATGGGGCAAAGAAATGTGCTGCCAGTGCGTCACAAAAAGTTACGTACTGGCAGCGCAAGGGGCTTTTAAATCTGCTCCATAGAATTTAGAAAACAATAGAATACATACTATTTTACATTAAAAAAAATTATATTATATCCAACGATATTTACTACATCGATATATTGTACATCACTATTAAAAGCAACACTAAAATCAATATTTTTACCTTCGATATTCCTGTACACAATATTTATGAGATCCTGATTTTCTTGACACGATATTTCTGCAGCACAATATTTTGTATCTGATATTTTGTCCAAGCACCCTTTGGACGTCCATTACTTACATTTTTGATTAGACTTCTTGTTTTCAATTTCTGGTGAGATATCTTCCTCTTCTGTTCATTTTCAGCATTTGTATATTGAAGGATAACATGGCTTTAATACCAATAATTATTTAAACTAATAATGACTAATTGGACCCTGGTCTCCACATGTTATATGCTTGGTATGTAATTTTTGTGTGATGCCTGCTATGGGATTTCCATGCAAATCCGTGTATCAATTTTCATCTTACTGTCTTGTGCGAAATTTTCATAACTTCCTTTGTTGAAATGATGTAAAATTCAAAACAAAACATGCAAAATTACAAGAAATGCTGATGCAGCATTTTGTGGTTTTTAGCGCAAAATGCATCCTTGCCATCATTTCTAGATGCAAGAACATATTTTGTGCAAAAGTTACAAAATTACTATGACATGAACAAAACCCACTCATGTTTTCTACGTTCGTGTTGTTTCTGTGCTGCTGCAATCGGATTTCTACCCCAATATAATCAAAATTAAGTGATGTTGTGTAATTTTAAGGCATTAATGAGCGTAATGCCAGAAATCATTTGAGATTACTTGGCATAAATAAACTTTTGTCTGAGCCTGCCTATGATCCCATCAAAGTAACATTCATTTCTCATTACAATTTTTACAATGTTGATAGTTTCCTAAACTCTGATGCAATTGTCATCTTTAATATCTTTTAGAGATTGGGCTTCACCCACTCATAGATTTTCTAAGGATGACCATGGTTTTACTTGGTCTTTATGGGTTGTTTTGTCTCATTTAATATGCTGATGTGGATAATGTCCACATTATTTCCAAAGGATGTTGGTGAATTAAATCTTAGACTATTATCTTCAACTGCATAAAATCTGCCTATTAAGTGGATCATCAGTGACTCATCAATAATGGGTCTACCTTATTTTCTGTAAAAGACAATACGATATATATATGTTTGATATCCTATATTTGATGCAAATAAAGGGTACTAGGAACTTTATATTCATATTTGTTTACCATGCATTTTTTTTAATCCCTTGCGTGCTTGTGACGGAACCGTTCCGTCACAAGCCTCGGGTGGGCTGTGCTGGTGACGGAACGGTTCCGTCACGGCCCGGCCGCAGCGCCTGCGCGGCGCGTATTCCGCGCCTGCGCTGAGTGTTCTATTGGGCGGGCGGGGCCGTGACGGAACAGTTCCGTCACAAGCACAGCTCACCCGAGGCTCGTGACGGAGCGGTTCCGTCACGAGCACGGGAGCGCCGCGTGGACCCCGCCTCCCCCTTAACACTGCGGCAGAATAGCCGCCGCAGCTAACGGGTTAAAGTATACACATTTCAATATACCAAAATTGCATGAACTACCCAGTCCATTGGCCACCAAATTTGCTGTGCCTGGTGACAATATATTATTTTGACAGTTTGACACATGAGGCATAGTTTAGATTGGCATTCATCTCTCGTATTACTAATTCACCATTCATATCCATTCAAGACTGAAATATTGGGGCTATATTTGTCCAGGGCTCCTCTCATTCTGATAGAGCTCTCGAAATTTTTCTGATCTCATTTTCCTTTTTTGTCAGTTTGTTTGCTTTCCAGCCTCTATTGATTTTCGCTGTTGCATCTTTCAAAAGAACAGTAACAGAACAGTTATTGCTTGCTAAATTCACATGTGTTTTCAACCTCACCTCCTATACTCACCCGTGCTACTTCCAGATGCTTAAAAAAGGACAGATATAGTGACAAGTAATATATTCACATAAAACATTTTATTGAAAAAAAAAGAAACATTTATGGTGTCTGAAATGAAATTATATTAATAATTTGATCAAATTGGGATGCAAGCTTGAAGGAGAGAACAATATAATTGCAACAGAATATAAATTAATGTCAGAACTGAAGGTGGGATGTTTTAAGTTAGCACAGTGATGGGCAGACACAACTGACATAACACGTTATGAAAATTATCATCATCAGTACAGTACTGAGTTCCTAACTTAAAGCTGGGCTCTTTGCTGAGCTTTTGCAGGGCCTAGTTTTTCAATGACGTAGTTATTAGTACGTTTTATTTTTACTATTTAACCATACCGCAAGGTCAGGCTCCAGTGAAATCATCTGTAACTGTGCATGGCTCACTACACCTTGCAGTATGTACTTCCTAAATCATTTCTGTCTAATGTCGAAGATGTGTCAAGCAGGTTCCAAAGTCCAGCTAACCACAGAGCACAGCTGGTAACAATACAACCGAGGACACAGATGTCATATTTTCCTTCTGGCCTCTCTACACCGTTGCAGCCAGATTCACCTAGGCTCTTTGTAAGTCATTTTTCTTCGCTTGCATGGAATTGAGACACGTTCAGCTTTCCTTCCTTCTGCAGGGCCCAATGAACCTCATTTGTGGAAATGTATTTCCTTTCTACCGGCCAAGCAATGCCTCCGTGGTAGGACTGCCGACTTTCCGACCGCCAGCCAGGCGGTTAAATCCAAATACAGTGGTCAGGCGTCCACATGCTCAACGGGCTATCTCCCAATCTCCACAATAACGTGCAGCAGTCCGACTGCCCGCCATCATAATGATGCCCTGTGTGGCTACAATTTGCAAAAGGTCAGCAGAGGCAACAGTAACAGCAATGTCCACGGTAATTTATATCACAAATGATTTATCTACCAGCTTCAGTGTTCAGGAAATAAGTATTTTAATTAAGACACTGACTGGAGGTCTATTTGCTTTGCTTCAAGCAACCTGTGGTCTATAGTTGTATAGGTTCCAACAGTTTCTAATAATGGAGTGCCTTTTTAAAAGGAAATGTTTGGCACATTTAGTTTTGATTCCTGATGTTTCATGATCCCGTCAGTCTTAGCTCGACTAGAGGTTTCAGTTAAAGTGTTCTCTTTGCCTTAAGCTCTTACTCATGACACTTTCAATACATGAAAATATTTGAAAGTGAGTACGCTGCTCTCTCCTTAGTGAGAATTCGACCCATGCGTGCTGTTACAATATGGAAACTGGTGACATCTAGCAGTAGTAGTAACTATGTTTATTTGATCATTTCTAATCATAAAACATCACACATAAAAACATCATATAGAATACATGTTCCATTACAATACAGCCGCGATCCGTGGAGGGAGTTACGGTGGGGCAGGGAGGCGGGGAGGGGGAGGGGTAGAGTGGAGGGACCTAAAAACTGTCATATGGATAATTGCAGGTAAGTACACAATTTTATTATTAAAACGAATTTCGTAGCGCGCACTGCAACGCAAAATGCGATACAATACAACAGCCGCGGCCGGCAGTGGGAGGAAATGCAGGGTGGTGACGTGGGGAGGGGGAGGGGCAGAGTGGGGGGTAGTAATGTATGGATTACGGAGTTTTACAGATAAGTAAACATTTAAATAAATAAAACGAATTTCGTTGTGCACACTGCATCGCATTTTGGGATGCAGTGTACTCTACTAAATTCGTTTTATTTATTTAAATGTGACATCTAGCAGTAGGAGTAACTATGTTTATTTGATCATTTTTAATCATAAAACATCACACAGAAAAACATCATATAGAATACATGTTCCATTACAATATGATACAATACAACAGCCGCGGCCGGCAGTGGGAGGAAATGCAGGGTGGTGACGTGGGGAGGGAGAGGGGCAGGGTGGGGGGTAGTAATGTATGGATTACGGAGTTTTACAGGTAAGTAAACATTTAAATAAATAAAACGAATTTCGTTGCGCACACTGCATCGCATTTTGGGATGCAGTGTACTCAACGAAATTCGTTTATTTATTTAAATGTTTACTTACATGTAAAACTCCGTAATCCATACATTACTACCCCCCACCCTGCCCCTCCCCCTCCCCACGTCACCGCCCTGCATTTCCTCCTACTGCCGGCCGTGGCTGCAATACAATTACATCATCCATATGAACAGATAAAATGTGATAAAAATACATTAAAATCATTTAAAACTATACTTGAATGCTTAACTATTCCTCACAAAGTGCAAGTACATAACAAAACCACTCATTGTAAAGAAGAATTTCAGTTGCTCAATAATGATTTCATGGCCAAATGAAACCTAATTATGGGCCACTAAAGTAATTTTATAAATTGTTGATAAATTTGCACCTTATACGCCTTGCTGCAATATGTATCTGGAAATGAAGAAAAACACCCACTCAGTAGTTTTAGATTGAAATATGCGCATTACCTCTATATATCGTACCAGGGATTATTGCTGACATACCGGTACCATCCATTCGGTCCTGGGTTTTACAAAGAGGGGGCAAAAGAACAAAACATTTTCTACAGTTTCAGTGCAAGACAAGTAAGCAGGGCATAGAGGTGATATACTACTTGCCTGCCACTTATTCCTGACCTCATTCACTGGGAGAATTCCATATCGGAGTTTCAGGAAAAGTTATTTAGCCAGAGGTGGTTCAACCTGATCCAGAAATTGTGCAAGCTCTGGAAAACAGTTCACATCCATCAATCGCCCTGTTTGGGTGCCATGTGTCATTGAAAGTAAGCATTCCTTCTAATAAAAGCCCAACATCTATCCTTCAGATGCAAAACCATCCCCTCGCTAAGGTTTTCAGGTTTATCCCATGCATCTTGCAAGCCCAGGTCATGAAACTAGGTTATAATGTGTTTAAACCAAGGTATTACCAATTGTTTGTCCATCTCTTTGATTTCATCCACGGCCTCTTCCACTGGGATCTGCGACTTGCCCAATCTTAGCTTTAACCAATATAACAAAGGTTTCAGGGCTGCAATATTTACAATGTTTTTCAGCTCTAGATCGAGTCGCATAGGGTTAAGTTGGGCACTTATGGGCAAGGCCAATATCAATCACATTAATCTGTTCTCTATTACCTCAAGTGCCCTGGTTTTGTCATTACCTCATAATTCAGCCCATTACAATGCTGTACCAAGTCCGTTGGCATGAAACATTTCATGGGCCAGGGATATAGTATGGAAATTAGACTTATTTATTTTCCTTCTATTGCATTCTCAACATGTTGTAAGAACATTCGGCTTTTGAGAATGTGGGGGACCACAATAAGTTACTTGACAATCTTATGCCAAAGTAATCAAATTCCTTGACCTGTTCCAAATTTGGAGATCTCAGTTGTACTTTGCCCCTGAAGGCCTTATGCAGTCAAAACACCAAAAATTTGGTTTTGGTATCATTAATGTACATGCTAAACCTGGAGCATGCCTCTAGGAATTTGTTTAGGATGCTGTGCAATCCCACAGGTGATTTCGAGAATAATAGAGTAACATTGGCAAATAAGAGGGCCAGGATTTGCTCATTCGTTGACCTTGGGCAATCCCCATTGCAGTTGTATAAGTATAAGTATAAGTCATTCATATAGAGTGTGAACAGGGTTGGAGCCAGCATACATCTCTGCCTCACCCCCTCATTATGGCTATGCGATCTGTTCGCTTTCCCTCCTTACCCCATCTTATTCAGGCATAATTCCTGCTATGTAAGCATAGGCAAGAACAAGAGATCTAGTGGCATCCCCATCTCCTTCAACGTGGACTATAGCTTCCCTCTGGGGATCATGTCAAAAGATGACTTTAGATCTACGAAAACCACATACAGGTGTCCTTTTTTTGATGACAGCTGTTTTCCATAATGTAAATGTAAATGTATGTATATTTGTAAAGCGCACTGTTACCCCATCTCGGGGCGTCCTGGCGCTGTATACCGCTGGGGAACCCGTCCTGGCTTTCCCTGTGAGAACGTCCCTCCTGGTCACCCCCAAGGTGAAGCCAGGCATCCCCTGCGCTGATAGGGCCGTTGTGGAGATTAAGCAAGCTATTGCCCAGAGTTGCAGGGTGGGACCCATGGTTAGCGTAGGTACCTAGGCGAGAATTATCGAGTCCGCGGACATTGACCCAAGACCCTGCCGGGTCGGGAATTGAACCCTGGTCCCGGACCGACCTCTGCTTCAGGGTCTGCCGCTTCTAACCAGTGAGCCACACTTCTACACTTCTCTTATAATATTAGTAGGAACCGAAATACTTGATCAGTGGTACTTGTAGAAGCGCCAAAATCTAGCTTGTACATTAGACAATATATGATTGTCCTCCATCCATGACTGAATTTTTCCCAACAGTTGTTTACAAAAGATTTTTAGGGCACTATCAATCAGGCTTATGGGCGGATAATTAGCAGGGTTGCACTTATCCTCTTTTTAAAAAAAAATGATTATTTCTGCTCCCCTCCAGGTCTCAGGTGTTTCTGCCCCTTTAGATATGGCATTCACTATCACATTTGATAGATGTCACCTCACAGCTAGTTCCAAACAATGCAATCCCCTGGTGTCCTGTCTAGGCCCCGAGCTTCAACTTTTCATTGATTTAATAGCTGCTAATGTTTCTGACCATAGTGAATGTAAATGTGGGGGCAACTTCCTCACTTTTATAGTGAGGCATCCCTACTTTCACTGCACTATCACCTTCAGCTATCTCCTCAATGGAGTACATGCTAGTAAAGTGTTGTTCCCAACAATGGGGTTCAATGTGGGAATCCTTCGCACTTACAGTAAAGGGTACCCCTTAGGCAAGCAAATGCCAGAAAAGTCTAACATTTTTCGTTTTGGCTGCACTGGCTAGTTCTTTCCAACAGGTTTCTTCCCATTTTTTCCTGGCTGTGGCCTATTCCCGTTTATACTTCTTCCTGCCAACCACTATAGTAGTTCTTCACCCACTTTTTATAGCCCTCGTCAGGTTTTGTTTAGGTAATTTACAGTTATTATCTACTACTCCGTGCCCTTTATTCTTCTCCTCTGCACCTCTACAGCCCTTAAAACGATGTAACTCTAAATAAAGGTGTGAACTAACCCTCCTGTCAGGAGACTATTTTAAGGCTATTTTATTTCCCCTGCCTCAGTATTGTTAAGTAGTCAGCACCACTCAAGCCTGTCTCTCAGGTGACTGGTCCCTTAGAGCTCCGATTTCGTCTCACATCTGACTTGGATATCTGACTTATTCCTTGCTTTTTTAACTTTGCATTCTGGTTTTTGTAAAAAAGAAAAATTACCCTACATTGTGATACTTATAATTTTGTTTTTTCTATTTAACTATGCAGGACGACGAATGGCTAAATGCACAGTAAAAACCAACACTGCATGTTCAAGCATAACACAGGAACATTTGCGAGCCGTGGTCCCATAAAATACCCTACAATTTGGACATGGCCTTTTACTTCTGAAATACAACTGGAGTCAATTGCACTTTTTGAACAGCAGGTTCAGTGACGCCCAAAAAGCCACACATCAACAACTGAATACAGTACAAAACGTTCTTAACTAGTCAACTGGATAATCCTCCAGGTAAGATAAGGAAGCTCAGCTGAGCAAATGCAAGAAAGAAATCTCCCTAAAAGGCCACGCATTAGAGCCAGTTAAAAAAGAAACAGAAAATAAAGAAATTATATACAGATTATAATTGCATTCTTCAGTAATCTTGGCTATGAAACAAAGGTGCCTTTATTTTCTCTCATAACTTAAAGAGGATTTTCATGTAGTGGTTTAAATAATGTTCCCCATTAATATTTTGTCACATTACTATTGCATACGAAGCTTGGTGATATTAAAAAAATATTCTGTCGCCTCTTCCTGTTGGGTTAAAAATGCTGACCTTAAAGTATGAAAAGCTATTGAAAAACAGATGTTTTCCAGAAAACGAAAGCATGAAAACACTAAAACAAGTATCAGCTAGATTCATCAAAGTGAAATCGGCTCGCAAAGGGCCAGATTCTGAGAATCTGGCCCTTTGCGAGCGCAATTTTTGCATTTGGGATTCATCATCCCAAATGCAAAAATCGCAATTATAGAATTCGCAAATTTGCGAGGAATTGCATTTAAGGAATCTCTATTTGAGATTCCTTAGATGCAATTCATGAAACATTTAAAAATTGCGAATTCGCAAATTTGGGCCGCTATTTACCGCGAAGTCAAACCTCGTGGTAAATTACACACACATGTCCCAACATGTATCATTCCTATGGGCCTTTAGGCCCATAGGAATGAATGGGGAGTTATTCCTTATTTGCGATTAGCAATTAGCTAATCGCAAATAAGGAAGCTGTAGGAATCGCAATAAATATTGCGATTCCTACATGAATCCCGTTTTGCGAGTCTGTAATAGCGATTCCTTATTATTCGCTATGACAGACTCTCAAAACATGCCGATGATGAATCTGGCTGTATATGAGAAGGGAACTGAGCAAAATCGGCCTCATCAGCCGCCTTGACTGACAAGGCAGAATTTCGCATAGGAGTAACCCTCCAAGGTGTGCCAATTGCTCGTTGTGTAATGGCAATTCAACTTGACCGGTTGAAACTGAAAACATGAGTACACGCTTAGAACAAAATATCAATAAACAAGAAGAACGTGCTCAGGGCAATCTTTGCCTTGCAGGATCTTTGCCAGGAACCAGTAAACATTTTAGCTGCAGTTGCATGTGAAACAGCACAAACATACAGTGCTAGTAGGAACTCTCTATCCTCTCTGGCAGGTACTAAAATGACCAGGAATGTCAGTGATGTCTAAATCTGCTGGTTACTGTGTGAAGCAAAATGTGGATTTTCCTAATAGGACAGTCAGGTGAGTAAAAAGAAGCTAAAAGCACAGAGGTCAGTATTTTGGTTCTTACCTTGTCATATATTTCAAATCGAAAATGCTCATAATCTAAACAAGAAAGCTAAGCAACTTGAAAGAGAACCAATACACAACCAATACACAACAGTAAGGGGCCTGTTTATGCGCTGGTTTGTGTTGCTCTTGCATCACGTAACTTGGTGCAAGAGCAACATAAACCTTAAGTCAGATTTATGAAGCAACGCGTGGCCCTGAGTGGCTCGATAAATCTGGAGTAAGCAGTGGCGGCGAGCCGAGGGAGTGCTGCGGGGCGGTGGGGCGGGGCAGGGGAGTGGCAGGGTGGGGGCTAGTGGAGCCCGACATATGACGAACAGGATTAAGGTAAGTAATTAAATAAATGAAACAATTTACCTTGCGCTAACTCGGCAATGCAGCCACTGGGAGTAAGACAACGCAGCGCAAATCGGTAAGTTGCCTTACTCTGCCCTAGGAAGGCTTTTCATGGGCATTGCGTGAGTGTTTCCACGCAACTTCCATCGTTTTTGATGCATTCCCAGATTTCCCAGAATTGGTAAAACTGGGAATGCACCAAAAAGATACGCTTTCCCAGGAGAGGCGTAATGATGAGAACTATCTTTATTTCTCCTCGTTACTTCCTCTTTCTATGGGTGCTGCATTCTGCAGCACACATAGATAGAGTGATATGCCTATAAGGATTGTTTGTTATGCAGAAAGGTGTCCCGTTCTGCACAGAAACAATCATGCATGCAACTCAGGCACCCATGCAACCTGCTGCAATTGTGCCTGTGTTGGCGCTAGTTTACCAAAGGGTGCCAACACAAAGGAAAAAGCAGGAATGCACTGTATTACCTTAAATATGGCATATTCCTGCCCTTTACCTGTCACACAGCAGCGCAACAAAGTGACTTGCTGTGCTGCACTGTGTGACTTTTTCATAAATAGACCCCTAAGTGTTAAACAGTCAAAACTTCCCATAAGATGCTTTTGTACCTGTTCTCCGAACGTGTTGCCCAGCTACTGGAAAACTCAAGCATTTGCACTTCACAAACATGCGGATGACACTCAACTGTACTTGAAGTTATCATCGATGAAGGACAACATCACTCTTCAAAGGAGCCTGAAGAAATTACATAATTGAAAGACAACCAGCTGTCTGAAATTAAATCCTCACAAAACAAAATTAATTCAAATCTCTTGCAAATCCCCAAAAAATATGGACTCAAATCTAGTCGCAGTATTAAAAGTGAATGGTTTTGCACAATCACCATTGATGACTCTGAAATAGCTAGGGTTCCTAATTGACATCTCACTTTAGTTGGTACCACACATCAACAGACTGGCACTATCTGTAAATCCCGATCGTCACCTATTAAAAACAAGCATTTGCAATGCAATAGGTCTCGCATTAGGGAATGTTAGTACTGCACATTAAATGACACACATATGACATACCTGCAAATAAGCAGTAATACTGCACATTAAATAAGACATGCCTGTAAAGAAGTACTAACACTGTACATTAGGGAAGTGCAGTGTTAAGTTGGACAATGGATGCATCCAGATTGGGAAGAATAATACATCTTGTTTGTGTGGTGCATATTTCCAATGAAGGTTGATAAGTTTGTTGATTGCAGTCGCACAGCTGGGTGTGCTTGGTGATCTGTTTGAGGGAGCATCTGCTTTGCCTGGTGTCATTGGAGAGCAATTTGATTGGTATACTGGACAATGTTAGTTTTATTGGTCCAGTAGACAATAAACCGTTGCATGACCACACGGTGTGATCCTGGGCACACTTTACAAATCCTACCTCCCATCAGCGGCTGAAGTGCAATTTGTAAAACCTGATAGCTGGGCACAATTACAGTGTCACTGCAGGCACACCCTGTGTGATCTTGGGCATTTATCACATCTCAAAGTACTCTTAAATGCTTGAGCTTGGGATAAACCGTAGAAAAATACTCTCATGCATTTGACCTACCCAGGTGTTTTCTGCTACGTGCTTGATAAGAAATCATGCAACACACCCATTGCAACTTCTGTGCCCCTTCCAAATAAACACTAGAAATCTGAGTTGTAATTAGTCTCTAGAATGAGTAGGATGCCCTCCAGCCTCCACTTGAAAGCAGGGGTGTAGAGGTTGAGGGGAGTGGGGGGGCGAGGGAGGCATGCAATACTTTAACGCAGGTAAAAGTGTACAAAGTCACACCATCTGCCCGCTAAAGAGCAGCTCGCAGTGGCCGGCTGGCACGGCCGATTAGGGGAGCAGTTGGTGCCGAGTCTGGTGGGGCAGGTCCCAGCTGTGCCCTGCCGGGCTGCAGGCATCTCAGTTATTAGGCAGCTGGTGGCGTGGGGACCGCTACTGTTCCGTCTGTAATGTGCCCGAGCCTCCCGGCAGGCGGTGCGGGGGGATCACAAGAGCGACCGCTCCCACCCTCAGAGGCTAATTAATTGGCAGAACAAGAGCGCATTAGGCGGATATAGGAGGGAGCCCCGCGCTGGCACCTTCTGTGTGTATGAGCTAAAGGCAGGTGGTTGTGTGTTTCAAATGCCTCTCAGACTACAGAACGCAGCGAATGCTGCGTCCAAATCTGAAATTAGGAGTGCTTGCATGCACATGCCTAGGTATGTCTATCTAAGTGTGTGTGCTTCATAGTAATAGTCTATGTGTCACTGCATCATAGACTGTGTGCTACTTTAAGCATGTAACAGTGTGAGCGTATGCACTACTGCGATTGTGGGTCACGCTGTTTGCGAGTGGGTTTGCACCTGACAGTTACTGACCTTGCAGTTGTGTGTGACTCACTCTGTGTCTGTGCCACTGTATGCGTGTGCGTTTAACCTTGAGTGCATGTGTATGTGGAGCGCGATGCACTGTGCGTGTGCGCGCATGTGTGTACAGTGAGTTACTGTATGTGGCCTACTGTGTGTGTGCGTGTGTGAGCCACTGTGTTTGTGCGCGTGTCCCATGCTGTGCTGTGTATCTATCTATATGTTTGTTAGTGTGTGCGCTGCTGTGAGGGTACCACTGTATAAGTAAGCGGGTGCTGGAGTGTATAGACAAACACACACGTGAATCCTCAGTTTGTGTGCAATGTACTTCACATGTCATTTACGGTCCTGTTTCGCTTTATTTTATTTTGATTGCACTTTAAAAAAATGCTTGTTTATATTAGACTGGGTATTACAAACAGGAATCTAGCCCTCAAAGGGAGGGCTGCATGCCAATGAATAACAAGCACCGGCAAGCTTATAACCCTACTCTGCGATGTTCTTGACTCCCATGCCACTGTTCACCATTTGAGTGGTGTCATGACCCCGCCTACCGAGCGGGGTAAGAAATGCTGTTCACACGCGTGGTTGTAGCTGTCTGGGCAGTTAAATATGTTGCATCTGTCACGTTACTTAAAAACATTGTGAGAGCCAAAGTAAAACTAGAGTGAATTATCGCATTGCATTTTGTGTACAGCCTTAATGCTGCTTCCGACAGAATGGCACCATGTCCTGGAAATACAATAACAGAGACCAGAGCATCTGTAAGTGTCCATGAATCGAGCACCACGCTGAGCCAGGGAAACACTCAAACAATAAAAATGTCCCGGACCAGAAAGTACCATAGAACAAGTCTGATGTTAAATAATAAGCACTCAATGCCAATGGGTAGAGTTTGCTTTGTTTAAAACTGCAAAAGCATACTGAGAAAGCCTGGGGCGCCCCCCCCCCAACCAGGGCAGAGAAGGAGTAGAAGCATTCTCTGGAACGATCATGTTGCCGGAGAAACAGGTGCCTCAATCGCGTGCTATCACCCGGGTAACCATAGCTCATCCCCGGCTGGCTGACACATTAGCCTATAGTCACGCACGTAAAAGGCACGCTGGTTCCTGAATGGTCGGTGATGTCTTGTGACTGACAGAGCTGGAACTTTGACCCGCTGCAGTGTAAACATCAGGCCGCATCAAATACCTCTCACAGAGGCAGGAAAGTGAAGATACTGGACACCGATTTAGAACATCAAGTTCGAGACCAAAAGTGTTAGGGATTTAAGAGATTTAAATTCAACAGAACGCGTGCAGGCTGATCAAGCATTAATGTTACGTGTACAAGCCGATTGGAAATCAATGTTTTAGATTAACGACATTGTGGTAAAACAAGCTTTCGGGGCATTGTGACAGATCGCAAAACGTTAACTTATCAGCAGTAAGAGAATTGCCCTCAGCGGGATTCCGAGAATTTTGAAACAAGCTGGCGCGGCAGCAGGAGGAGGTGCAGCAGCAGGGGGAGGAGGGGGGCCTGCACTTGTGGGAGGGATAATTGCTGCCTTATGGTGGCACGCCCTCCTGCAAGTAGATCGCCTCACGTGCATGCGTTGCCATTGGTGGCAATGGAACGCGTGCCCGTTTTTGGCTGAAAAGCCATGGCGATGGGAAAAGGTCTTTTTGCCTAAGCATCGCATGCGCGCTGCGTAAGTGAGACCTAATGACAAAGTATCTGCTTTCCAAAGAGCAGGTGGCAACAGCAGTTTAGATCCTCTCCAGGTCTGATGTTGCAAGGTCAGCCTGATGAATTCAACATTGAATTTCTGCCTTCTGTCAAAGCGATTCTAAATTGTACAGCTCATCTGATTGCAGAGAAAAATAATGTCAAAATCCTCTACCCAACTCTGAGGGATATATACTGGCTTCCTTTAAAAGCTTGGGTAAAATTTAAAGTCAGATAACTCACTTGGAAAGCAGTCGAGGCCAGTTTGACTCGCAGGTGGGGGATGGGGGGCGTCAACAGGAAGCAGCTGCCGGCAGCCTCCCTCCTCTTTCCAAAGCCAATCATAACGCTGCAATGGCAGCATTGTGATTGGCTGGGATGCTGACCCCACAGGCGTCTATGGGGAGGCCATTTTCTCTATGTAGGCTGCAGGCAGTCTACATTGAGAAAATGCAGTGTGCGTATGACTGGTTTGGTCGGCCTTGGGGCCGGCCAAACTGTCAGCGCCCATGACTGTGGGCAAGCCACTCCTCCCCTTCCTTCTGCTTCCTTGCAGTGCGAGAATCAGAAACATAAAATGGTATTTAAAATACCATTTTATGTTTCTGCTTCTTGCACTGCAAGAAAGCAGTGGGGCGATGCTCCTTTGCCCACATGGAGGAGCCGCCCCTGTTGGAAAGCTCTCCACACAGGTAGACTAAGTAATCTGGCAGATCGCCTGGCAATTTCTAGTGGCTCAAGAAAATTTATAAGCAAAAATGTACTTCAAATAGAAACACCAAATTTCGAACCACACAAGCCCAAATGCAAACCTTCTCAGGAGCACTTCAACAATTACTAACACAATGCTGACCCAACTGAGAATATCCAGTGACATTCCGTTATTCCAAAAATAGCTAAAATCTCACCTATCCAATATGTACCTAAGAGAAGGCAACTGGCCGAAAAGTCCATTCAAGCAGGAGAAATCAACTCACAAAAGACTCTGATTTAGAAACAGTAGGTCTCCTTCCAAGAGCAGATTTTTGTGACCCCGCTACCATCACACCTTAAGTAGACATGTTTTAATTTATTAGAGTAGGGTTTGTCTAACCACTTCTCCTCCCAGGAACTTCCCACCTCTCCTAGTCTAGATATTTTCTCACCATTTGCCCAGTACACTTGTTTCAAAGACTACAGAATTGCTGTTGTATACATATCCTAGCATATGTCCTCTTCGTTCAATGTAAAGTGCTCTAATACCTCTTGGTACAGATGCTCTAATTAGGACTTATAAATAAACACCAATAAAGCTACCAGCTATCACCAATAAATATTCCTTTTGTGCTTCTGGAAGCAGAGATCAAAACACTTTTGCTTTTTAATATCCTTTTATTTTGATTGGCATTCCTAAATCATGGAGCCAGATCATTATCCTGTCATGGCAACCACGTTTCTCAGTTTCTCGGCTGTGCTTCCTGTAGCATAAACTAAGGCCTTGTTATTGTGTAAGTCCCTGTTTTCTTGGGGATTACAAGTACAGAGATGTGGAGTTTAACGATCTCTGGCAATTACCAGGCTTGATCAAATCCTTATATTGCAGTGATGAATTTCGGCAGTAGAAACCTGTCAAATGTCAATATATGGAAAGGCCCAATACATACCATGTGATGTATTCCTATAGGTTCTGTATCGATCCCCCTATTCCTGACCCTATTCTGGTTAGCAAACTAACAAGTTAACTAGCAGTCATCCCATGAGGCAGAAAACCCCCATGATGCAGGAACCGTTATCTGATAAAGCCACACTACGGCACAGGAACGTGTTATCTGATTAGGTCATAACGCTTGCCATCTAATTAGACAAGCGATATTCCTCCAGCCCCTGATAAGGCATACGGAGTTCTCATAACAAATCAAACCTATGACAGACCTGGGAAAAACCCTGCGGCCATTGTTTTGATTTCACCGAGAACTTCAGCAAAAGAATGTGCTAACGACCTGGTCGTATGACATCCTTATTGACGTATCTATGTCCATCCTTACGTCAATCTCGGCACCTTAAAGGTATAAATATTACCGATATTGCCCTATGCAAACACACGCGGTGGTGACGAGGACGGAGCAGCCAGACTTGCCGAAGCCCAGAGCAGAGCAGACCCCGCTGGCGCAGCCCCGCCTTCTTGACGCGCTGAAATCGAGCAGCTGCCTATTTCTCCTGCCGAGAAATCCAGCTCCGGCATTTCCGGGTAGCCCTCGCAGGCAGCCTGGAATATCGAGACCCGAGACGAGAGATACCATCCCTCTTTCATCCTAACTTCCAGGTACAGAACTGAATAACCCCTCGCAGAGAATTCTTTAGTCAGTCACTTGGCAAAAACAAACTTAACTTAAACTGTAACTTTCTATTCCCGCCCACGTATTAGGCTTAGGTCAGGTACACGGGGTAGGCGTATTTAGAAACACCAGTTGAGTACGTTTAGTCAAATGTATATGTGTATGTAATATATTTTATTCATTTTAAACCTTCATATGGCTTAGAAACCATATCAATGTTTTTACAGTATTATTTTATACTTCTGCTTTTAATGTATGCACTTTACTTAACTATAAGTATTGCAATAATATCGATCCATTTCTCTTGTACGAGAAAAGAGACTGATCAATAAATAACATCTTTTATTGAACACGCCCGTCTCTTCCTTTTCTCTACACTCTGATGAGACTAAGAATGCACGTACTGACTGAGTAAAATAAATTGCCTTTTGTTCACACGACTCTCGAGATACACTCTTGATTAGGGGAGAGCAAAGTTGTCATGTTCTATGGTTGTCAGAAACTAAATCCCTTCTTGTCTAATCAGGGAAGTTAATTCCTTCCTGAACATTCGAGAAAGTTTCTAGTGAACTCTGAGCTAGCTGGCAAACCCAAAACTTTAAGTCTAATATCGACAGTAGTAGACCTAGTTAACGTCTGGTCTAGGCCTATACTATTGAAGGTATTATTCCAATGCGCAGAGCCTATTGGGATAATAGGAAATACACTACATGGCGCCCAACGCGTTTGGAAGGGCGATAAAACTAACGTAAGACATTTAGAGTAACTCAGTCGTGCTTTCTCACTCAGACCCCTTTCTCCCATAATACTCCAAAGATGTCTGGAGTGGGTAAAAGGTAATATCCGCCAAACCTCGCAGGAGGAAACTCCTATGTATGGTACTTGGTTTAATCAACGTTGAAGGATAAACCGTTCCAAAAGATTGTGCATCTAATCTTTGTTTCCATAAGAAACCTGATCTGCAAACAAAAGAAATAACCATCCTGTCAGTAAAATGGGAGACAGTGATGAAGAAAGAGAGGCAGTTAGATTAGCAGCTGACATAGCAGAAGCTGATACTGCACTACAAAATGCAGACCCGGAGATAATACTCATCCCGGTCATCAAAAGGAAATCTATAACCTTAAAACTTATAGAAAATGGACTGACACCTAGAGGTGGTACAGTCATATTCGTAATTGAGGCACACGAATATCGGCAGACAGAGGTATACTATTCATGGATACATTTTCCAGCAGCAAATGCTGTAACAAAGTACTTCCACTATTACAAAATAGAGGAACCTCCTGAAACGTACACTCCTTTCGAGGAGGTGGAAGTACCACTCAAATTTCAAGAGCACCTGCTCTTATTTGATGGCGCCCTAAAACATAATAATCACATCACCAGGCTCGGTCCTTTAGGTAGACCAGGAGCAACGTGGCCGGTCCTAGCCGGATACACACCACATCCAGACATCGATGGGATGTCTGCAGCAAACCTTTTAACACAGCTAAAACAACTAATAAAAATACATAGACAATTAGTCCAATATGTGATGCGGACTTCAACAATTCAGCCAGCGATTAAAATTCCACAGCTGACCCCTCACCAGGGGAACACAAATAAAATTACACCACAGAACATACAGTCCTGCCTAGGTAAAGTACCGGCTAAACGGGAACAAATACCATTCTGGTTGGCACAAAAAATCACCCAAATAGAGGCGGTGTTTCCTGACACCACCCCATTAGAAAAACACAGGATTCTGACTATCTGTCTTCCAATGGGAATCGCACCACACATTGAGGACTGTGACACTTGGGGTACAGTCTTTGCTTCCATTTACACAAAAACGCACGGTGTTCCATCCATTTCGGTAATACCAGATGTGCTAAAACAAATTCAAGATGAATATGGTCCAGAACCCGCTTTAACTCTTGGTATGAAATTACTAAAAGACTTCAAGCAGGTCTCGGCTATATTATTAGCCAACATAAAAGGTGAAGCAGCAAACGTGGCGATCCGCCAGAGGTTAAAGGAGACAGATATAGCAGACCAACCAGCTGAAATTGCCAGAATCATAGAAAAATCCTATGAGGAACTAGGTAGAGATAGTTTAGGTGGAATACCAGTAAAACCACAACTGATTGAAAGTCCTGAAAAAATATTTTTTAATAATAATTCAACATCACAGAAAAAGAGCTGGGATGGAAACAAACAATCCAATCCTAAAGAAAAGAAATTCCAGTCCAGAGGACGGTCTCCTAGGCGAAGAGAAAAATCTCCGAACCAAAGACACAGGTCACCCCAGAGTGACCCCTCTGGGAAAAGATATAACCTTAGAAATAGGGATAATATAAAAAAGCCTGATAGATATCAAGACATTGATACACGTCCCTCTCAATCTTTTCAGACTTCCTCGCAGAAATCGGAAAGAAGAGGACGATCAGAACAAAGAGAAGAGCACGCCAAGTCCAAAGACAAGGAACCTGCTCAGCTAAAAAAGAAATTACAATTTCCAAAAAAGAAGGTAGCCAGTATCAAGGTAGTTAACAATGCCGAGAATACTGAGGACACAACTGAAAAACGGAGAATGGGCTCAGACAATGCTAGACAGCGCAGCAGAAGTGAGCATAGCTCGCAAAGTCCTTATGAATCATCTGGAGACAGTGGACACGAATGAATATCTTCAAGTGGAAACTGCAGACACCAGAGTTAGCAAACCTCACAAAATATACGAAATAACATTACGTATAGAGGGGGATAAGACTAGAAAAATAAGGGGACTATTTTGGGATAATATCTCCAAGGGCTATGACATCCT
The DNA here is from genome assembly GCF_964261635.1 of Lissotriton helveticus. Classification (NCBI taxonomy): domain Eukaryota; kingdom Metazoa; phylum Chordata; class Amphibia; order Caudata; family Salamandridae; genus Lissotriton; species Lissotriton helveticus. The sequence continues at coordinate 1,280,843,727 of NC_136069.1, forward strand.
TCTAGCTGAAAAAGACTGGCCACCAGAGTTTGTCAGGGAGTGCCCTCATGGCGAAGAAATAATTATGCCTGCCTTCTCAAATCACATCCCAATTCATAAAAAATATACACTTGCTAGAAAGTGGGCAGTAGCTCTAGCTCCTGCTTTATATAAAAATCACGTAGGATGGGATGAGGACTCTCCTCCTCACAAAATCCAGTTAAAATAACAACCTACTGCACAAAGGCAGTACCCAATTAAGCAAGAAGCTAAAAAACAGGTAAAAGAAATTCTAGATCAGCTAGAATACCAGGGGGTGATTGAAACTTGCACCTCACAAATGAACAACCCTTTGTTTCCGGTCTCCAAACCAGACAATTCATATCGTCTAGTCTTGGATTACCGACACCTTAACTCATGTTGCAAAACTTTTGCAGTGCAAAATTCGCATAGTGCTGCACTAATGAATAACATAGTGCGCAAAAAATACAAAACAACATTAGACATCTCTAATGGATTCTTTTGTCAAAACATAGCACCAGAGAGCAGATATTTGTCTGCATTCTCAATAAATGGCACTCAAAAGCAATTCTGTCGATTAGCCCAGGGGTACAAGAACAGCCCGGGAGTATTCTCAGCGAGAGTAACAGAATTACTACAAATATATGACGACAAAGCATTATCGTATGTCGACGACATATACTTAACAGATGATGACTTGGAGACTCACTTGAAGAGAGTGAACACCATAATACTTGGGTTCGCAGCAGAGGGTTACAAATTCAACTTTAAAAAATCCAGAATTGCCCATCGGACAGTCCTGTTCCTAGGATATGAATTATCAAGTGAAGGCAAAAGCCTGGCAGACAATTTTCTAGAAAAATGTGCGGTACTCCAAGCACCTAGAACACTAAAAAATCTACAGTCAATTCTAGGCTTCCTAAATTTCGGAAGAACTTACATTGCAAATTACGCAGAAAAGGTCAAACCCCTTTATGATCTAATTAAACCTGATTTTAAAAGAACCAATTGGACTCAAATACATACAGAAATTTTGAGATCCTTACAAACAGATATGCTAATTAAAACAAAATTAGAAACACGTGATAACACACGCAATCTTGTGATCCGAGTCATCCCAGGGAGATGCGGATTCACATACCTGACCTCTAATGAGGGAGAAAAGGTACCAACTGCATTCAAATCACACTTGTACACAGAAGCTGAACAGAAATTCAGCATTAAAGAAAAAATTGTTCATGCAGTTTAAACCGCAATAGCTAGAGAAAAAGATCAAGCTGACGGTAGACATATCACAGTCAGAACAGCTGAATCAGCCTTTGAGGCATTAACAACACCGTGTAATTTACCAACAACAACATTGAATCCGGAATGGATACAATGGGTGAATTCAATCACGACGGACAAAGTGTACTACTACTTTGATCCAGAACTAGAGGAATTAAAAAATCTAGACTATGAAAAAACATTCCCTCTGCCAATCGACATTCTGCCCTTACGACACTACGCTTGTGTAATCTATACAGACGGACATGCTCAACCCTCCGTTTGGGGAGAACAAGCATACAACCCCACATGTGAGATTACAAAAGAAGTGTGGCGCGGAGGTAAACTAAGACCTCTATTAACAAAATCACACTCAGTAGAAACTAATTCAGAAGAACAGACTGAAATATTAGCATTGAAAATGGCGCAAGATAATGCGGATCCCGAATTCCCGACACTTATAGTGTCAGATTCATATTACTGCGTCAAATCATATAACAACGATTTGTAGACATGGATTCAAAACGGTTACAAAGATGACACAGATGCACCAATAAAGCAGAAAATGCTCTGGGAACAAATAGCTCTTTTACAGAAAGAACTACCAAAGACTCACGTGACACACTCACTGAGTCACCAGCGTGATGGCGTTCACGTTGCAGGGAATTCATTGGCTGAGAAAGCCACAGCGGTAGCAACTAAATCGGCTTCCGTAGATCGAAAAAAGCGTACAGCGAAGTATATTGACGGTGAAACGGTGCCGGCGGTGAAAACGTCATCAAAAGGCGACTGCTCAGCGCTACCGATCAACTATCCACTCAATTATACATACATAATCGATGCAAACTCCGTCCCTTTTTCTCGAATCCCTGGAGTGGGGGATAGAGTGATTCCAAACATGGACAGGAGAAACTTGTTAATCGCAGACGCACATATGGGCGAGGGTCTCAGACACCTCAATCTAAAAGATTCTCTGGAAGAATTACAATCAAGGTACTGGTGGCCAGGCATGAGCCTGCATCATACCATGTTTGTGAAAAACTGCCCAAACTGCAACAGAAATCGCAGTGGGGAGAGAAACAGTGTAATACCTCGTCGTTTCACTCCAGAAATAATCAAGAGTAAAAAGCAAGGCTTGCGATTAACATATACAGGCTAGTTTCCACTTATAATGTAGATCACCAGCACTCGGCTGACGTCTGGACTGTTATACAAAGATTTGCAAGTCTAAATGGCATATACGCTAAGAGCATGCTACGTTTGATCATTGTTTTCACTCTAGCCTTCCAGCCTGATGGGAAACATGACCAAATGAGCATAGCACAGCGGGAATCTTCTCACTTCCATCCTGAGGGATACGGGATGGTGTAAAGAAAAAACCAAGGCATAAAGCAATCTATAACGGAAAGGATATTAGGTTCGGGAGCTGGGTGGGTCAAACATCTAATAAGTGTCCAACGTAGTCTAAATAACTTGCCAAGAAATTCTCTGAAGGGATTCAGTCCGTACGAATTATTATTTGGAACTAGGATATTGATCTCTGATCTTGACAGTCAAACTTCAGTGGTGAAGGAAAAAAGCTTTGATATCAAAGACCGTTTGGCTATTTTGCAGGACTTAAATGAAACAAGAAAAGACCTGAGCAACATAAAGTTGAAACAACAGCCAACAACCACTGAAGAACCACCACCTGTCCCAGCAAGACCTGTCTGGATTCCAAAAGTCGGGGATCTAGTCAGAGAAAAGATCGCGGTAAAGAAGGAATTTGGGCCTTCTTACAGAAAAGCAGTCCCTGTCTTGTCTGTCAACGGGACAAGATCAGTTGTACTACCGCCACTTGCTGGTAAAAAGGAGAACCGAGTTGTATCCATCGACCTGGTAAAACCACAATCATGTGGCCGATAACAAATAGTAGGCCAAGTGGACTCCCAATAAGTAGCAGAACACCAAGGTTTGCTACCAGTACAGAGGTCCTAACTAAGAGGCTCATCACATTCGAAGCACGTACAGAAGAACAACAAGGACTATGCAACAATGCAATGGAACTTAGACCTCTGAAAACCCAAATAAAAACATTTAGCAGAGACACACCAATCTACAATGAAGTACCAAGTGAAAATGCAAGAAACATTAATCCTGAAGCAATTGGAACTATTGACAGAACTGCATCCGGCTACTTCATAAACTTCGATGATTCCTCTGAAGGCTTCACTGAATCAAAGGCACAGCCATCATCAAAAACCTTTAAAGATAAAGCTAAAGAACTTTTGAAACAACTGAAAGAAACAGATCTAATTTCTCCATGGATCGAATTTTGGGTGGGTTTTGGTGCATTTATCCTCATACTTTGGCTCATCATGATACTAACATTGGGACGCTTCATTGAGGGAAAATATGCTAAAATGGACACAGCAAGTCAGAAAATCAACTTGATCCTCAAACCACACACATCTTCACACGTCGAGAAAAGAGAACTTTCTTCAGCCAACTTCACAGCCAATCCTATACCGGGTGGGGTAGCATGGGACAACACAGACTACGAAATTTATGGTCCGGTTGAAATCCTGAAATATCCACACCAAATTAAGATCTCTTTGAGTGACTTTGTAAAACCGAGCTCATTTGCTGATGATTGGGACTTCGAAAGCATTAATAATATGATGTCTGACTTAGTAATGTCTGCTAAATTTACCAAACATGATTATTTGCAGGGTTCTACAAATTATGATAGTATGTACTGTTATAACCACTATGGTAACCATTTTTTACATAGATCTGCACAACCTAGAAATGTTTTAAATTATAATCAATGGGAACATTGTGCAACCCCTCCAAAAGGAAGCTCAAGAACCGTTTACGACAAATATTCATACTTTTCAGGTTTTAACATAAGTAATGCTGAAACATTTTATTTCAAATTGTCAAATAAGACAGGGATGAAGACCATGATAACCAACACAAAATTGATATATTCAGATTCCTTCTTTGAACAAATGAATACTTTTGGTTTTGATTATTGGGACAAAAATGTTGAATTGAAAAGTGTTTGGGGCACAAAAGAATGGCAAGTACAGGGTATAGAATCTTTGTTTAGAGCCTGCATGATCCCAGAACAAATTATATTTTTAAATGACACTGTTCAACAAACCACCTGTCTTGGCCTAGCCAAAATCAAAGACTTAAATAAACCGTCTATTCCAAAACCAACAATGAACAGCAATAGTTCTACAGAAGAAGAGATAGACGTAAATTATGTATTAAACAAAAACAGAACACATCCAGATTGGAAACAGTGGTTGATCTGGCCCACAGATACTAATAACTGTCAAGACAGATTCCTGAACAAAACACAGGGGTTCAAAATGACCAGGCCAGACCCTAGATATCCTCAAAGACATCACCCAGGGATAATAACCACCTACAGTGTGGGCAAATTATGCCTTCAATGGCTGCAAACTTCCACACTGGCAGAAATTAAGCAACACCTAACTTTACTTACTGATGGTGCTGACTTGCGTGATTTCACTATGGGACCACGCAAACAGCGTCAAAAGCGTTTCATAGCAGCCTCTGTATATGCAGCATACAATGAGGCCTGGAAGGTTACTCAAATTGAAACAGCAGAGAGAATACGGGAAATTGACCGTATTAATTTGGAAAAATCACTTTCTGTAGTGGACAATGGGTTAATGACTCTGTCCTCCAGAATTTTTTCTTTGGACAGCATTGTGTCTTCAGCAATCGACATATTATCGCAAGACTTACTGTTATTACAACACGGTCAGTCTGAATTGCGTTCTATTGTACAGCTTGGCTGGACGTTACAAAATCTGCGTTCAGGCTATGTGCCTTGGCGTTTAATCAACACAACGTCACTATTCTATATCTTTAACCTTACTGATAGACAAATCAGTATGGCCCAAAAGGAAGCTGATTATACAATCCTGAGCATTGAGAAACTTGAGAGATTACCAGTGACAATGTCAGAACGACCTGTCAGTGAATGGATAATACATGGGATAATAAATATTCCAATATCAACCTTCAGGTTTCAATACTGCCAAAAATATATACAGGCTGGCATGTACGAAAAATTGGGAAAAGGGTACATAAAAACAACATGGAACCTGCCCTATTCACATGCATGTGTCAGTAATAAAGGACAGAAAGTGTTTCTTAGTGGCAATAATTGTGCAATGTCACTAAGCGGTACACTTCTGTGTAACGGAATTAGTTTGCATGGAGCCTGTGAAGGGAACTCAAATAACCTTTCATGTCACCAGCAAGGCGCACCTGCAACAGAGATTGAACCATTCTTTCAAAGACTCTATAATGGGAGTTACATTCTAATTGTAGATCGCAGATGTTGTAGTCTTATGCCCGGGACTCCTTATCTCGTAACTACGACTGCGAAGGTCAAGTGCTGTGGACACTCATTGTTCCCCAGCTCCTTTCCAGACGGGGAGGCACGGGCATGGCCCAACTTGAAAATTACTTCTATTCGAATAGATACTTTAAGCAGAATGAAAACAGTGCTTCTTCAGACGCCGACAAGGCTCACGTCATCAAAAGAAACGTATGATCTCCAAGTCGCAAGGACGACTGCAGAGATACATTCATTGTTATCGACTAATTCCCCCATACATTTCGCAGAAATCCTGAATGAAATCTTAAATATTTCTGATACCAGCGGTGTCTCAAAAGTATTTAAGACAGTATTTTCGATGGCATTAACACCATTCAAAGCCATACTGGGTATTTTTCCAGATTTTGTCCATTCGATTTTTGGCGGACTTCCCCTCATTTTAGGACTGATTGCAGGAATCCTATTCCTAGTCCTTATATTTCGTTATGGCAAACCATGTCACAGACAAAACACCTGCGACAAGGGAAGAAACAATCCTAGCCATTGGATACCGGGACCGGATATCAAGAATCCTGGGACTATCCCGGCTTAGAGACCTGAACATGACTTGGTTTCTATCATTTTGACCTATGTGGCAACGATGTGTTTTACCTGTATTAAGGTGCCTGCTATGCGGAGAAGACTGCGTGTTAGACACCTGTCTGACGCTACAATCGGATGCGCCAATGGATGCAGAAACATTGTTGAGTCCAATCAAGGCTCACGCTTTGTGCTGCCCTCAAAGGCTACCAATCCTGATGACAGCATTCGTGGAAGCTTCACCACTACGATTAAGGGGTAGTGAAGTACAGGATGAAAGCAGCATCGATCAGGTACGACCTTCTGTCAGCAATCCAAATCAGAATGTCAATGGAGACAATCATGCGCACGAATGCATGGTTACACCTATTTCCGAGTTAGTGGAACTCTCCCAGGAAGCTGTTTTCGAAAGCCTAAATGATATGATGTTCTCACCAGAACAGAAATAGAGACTTTTGAACAAACTCGTACACGGCGTTCCCTGAATTTGGCCTTCAACTTTAATAATAAAGTCACATGAACAATTTTCGCTCCAGTTCACGGACAGCAATTTTTTCAGCAGCCGCAAAATATTTTTGCATATTTTTCGGGACACTATCTTCTGCTTAAAGTAAGAACTATTCTTAGAGAACTAAGATTTCTTAATTTAGATAGCTTATAGACATTAGCTGCCCGCTGGCGTGTTCTTAGTTATTATTATTCTGTGATGAAATGGTCTCGAACCTTTTTTCTGTATTAAGAGCCATTTCATGTGTAAATTTTCATATACCAAATAGCAATAATGTATACAAATGCGTGCTTACTTTAGCATTATTCTACAGCTTGAGTGCATACTAAAGATATAACTGCATTTTTTTCGTATATTTGATAATTTCAAAATGCATTTATGTATTTTGGGGTGGTAAGGTATACACAATACTCTACAGTATGTTGTACTATGCATAGATTAGTAAATATGACCATAGTTAGCGTGGAGTGGGTGTGATGTATTCCTATAGGTTCTGTATCGATCCCCCTATTCCTGACCCTATTCTGGTTAGCAAACTAACAAGTTAACTAGCAGTCATCCCATGAGGCAGAAAACCCCCATGATGCAGGAACCGTTATCTGATAAAGCCACACTACGGCACAGGAACGTGTTATCTGATTAGGTCATAACGCTTGCCATCTAATTAGACAAGCGATATTCCTCCAGCCCCTGATAAGGCATACGGAGTTCTCATAACAAATCAAACCTATGACAGACCTGGGAAAAACCCTGCGGCCATTGTTTTGATTTCACCGAGAACTTCAGCAAAAGAATGTGCTAACGACCTGGTCGTATGACATCCTTATTGACGTATCTATGTCCATCCTTACGTCAATCTCGGCACCTTAAAGGTATAAATATTACCGATATTGCCCTATGCAAACACACGCGGTGGTGACGAGGACGGAGCAGCCAGACTTGCCGAAGCCCAGAGCAGAGCAGACCCCGCTGGCGCAGCCCCGCCTTCTTGACGCGCTGAAATCGAGCAGCTGCCTATTTCTCCTGCCGAGAAATCCAGCTCCGGCATTTCCGGGTAGCCCTCGCAGGCAGCCTGGAATATCGAGACCCGAGACGAGAGATACCATCCCTCTTTCATCCTAACTTCCAGGTACAGAACTGAATAACCCCTCGCAGAGAATTCTTTAGTCAGTCACTTGGCAAAAACAAACTTAACTTAAACTGTAACTTTCTATTCCCGCCCACGTATTAGGCTTAGGTCAGGTACACGGGGTAGGCGTATTTAGAAACACCAGTTGAGTACGTTTAGTCAAATGTATATGTGTATGTAATATATTTTATTCATTTTAAACCTTCATATGGCTTAGAAACCATATCAATGTTTTTACAGTATTATTTTATACTTCTGCTTTTAATGTATGCACTTTACTTAACTATAAGTATTGCAATAATATCGATCCATTTCTCTTGTACGAGAAAAGAGACTGATCAATAAATAACATCTTTTATTGAACACGCCCGTCTCTTCCTTTTCTCTACACTCTGATGAGACTAAGAATGCACGTACTGACTGAGTAAAATAAATTGCCTTTTGTTCACACGACTCTCGAGATACACTCTTGATTAGGGGAGAGCAAAGTTGTCATGTTCTGTGGTTGTCAGAAACTAAATCCCTTCTTGTCTAATCAGGGAAGTTAATTCCTTCCTGAACATTCGAGAAAGTTTCTAGTGAACTCTGAGCTAGCTGGCAAACCCAAAACTTTAAGTCTAATATCGACAGTAGTAGACCTAGTTAACGTCTGGTCTAGGCCTATACTATTGAAGGTATTATTCCAATGCGCAGAGCCTATTGGGATAATAGGAACTACACTACAACCAGAGATTACAACAAACAGGGGGTAACCCTATTTCCCAATCCTGGGGTAAATAAACAATATTGAAGCTACAATGGTTCAAGAAAAATAAACAACAAGAAAAATAAGTTTACAATCAACAATACAAGTAAACTAATCAAATGAAGAGCATCAAAGCAAAACATTATAAAGACAAACAAAAACTTAAAAAGGGGATACCCAACACAGAAAATTATTACAAAACTATATTCTTTACTACAATAACAAAACATGAATTTACTTGTATTGTTGATTGTAAACTTATTTTTCTTGTTAAATATTTTTCTCGAACCATTGTAGCTTCAATATTATCAAAACATACCAGAACATGCAGATTTTGATATGGGTGTGTTAAAAGCATCATCATGGGAATTTTATTCCCAATTCTTAGGGGAAAAAGTGCAATAGGTGCTGTTAGTCACACCAATACATTCCTTTTACCAGGGCAGTGGATCAGTTAAGATCAATAATGCTCCCGGGCACTTGTAATCAGGGTTTAACTCAGAAATTTTCCCAGTTAATGTATGTGCTGAAAACACTAATGTCAGGAAGAACAATGAAGAGAACTAGCTCTTCATCTGCAGTGAATTGGCTATTTCTCTGCAGTGAATTGGCTCATGAAATGACTCCAGGCCTGCCTTCCAGGAGAAGGCTCTCTATCTCCATTGTACAATTTGTTGGGCCTGTTCCTATTCCATTTTGTCTTGCGCTCCATAGGAACAGTTCTCTTTGGTATGCACTGATGTTTCATGGTATAAACGGTATGCCATGTGCACACTTCTCTGATTGTGCACACGCTTGCAGCAACATGCAGACAAAGCACCAGGAGAATTATGACTTCCACTTCCAGGGGGTTCTTTATTTCAGAAAGTCTTCGGTTTTCAAAAGTAAAAGGGTAACCTCTAGCAGTGTTTTACTAGTGTCTCAACTTTCTTCAATGTCAGTTGGTTGACCAACAACTCCCACAATAGTTTTACAAATTCATGCCTGTGAGCGTTATGTCCAGTAACCTGAAAGAATACTGCAGAATCTAGATGTGTGTGTGTGGTTATTGTGGTGGGCTGAACTGGGTAGCTGCAGACAGGAATTTCACCCGTTTGCCCGCCTTCAATGGATGTCGTTCTCAACCATAATAAATCAGACCCAAGGATTTTGCCAATATTAGAGCCGAAAATCGTTCCACCATAAAGGATAACAACATTCCCTTGTCCCCTAAATATGGTGTGAAACACAATGGGCATTGGCCAATTTTTGGCAGACGTCCCAATTCTTCTCAGCTCTAAATGGCCTTTCATTCCTCCCAATATTGGACTGTATAGTATTCTCCACTGTCCAAGAAATGTGTGGGTGGCTGCTGTCTGACAGGCAGCAAACTGTGGATTGCAGAAGTGAGCTGACCGTGGTGATATCAAGAAATTCTAGACATTACATGCACAGAGCAGTTTTATGCTGTGCAAACTTACTGGGAGATGCAGAAGTACAGAACCCTGGGAAACCTACCTTTGCACAATTCTGATTTCTTCACTCTCTTACGTACGTCACATTTGACTAACTTCATTTTGTGGTTTTATCTGACAGCAGGCTATCATGCTCCCCAGTTGCAAAACCATGCGCCGCATGTTTGTTAATACTTTAAATTAATACCAAGTTAAATCTTTAATCCCGAAGCACCATCACACAGGACTAGTCATAGAAAAACAGGTTTCTTTGTTTACCTATGCTGCAAACTGAAACGTAACCGCAGCCCACAAAATGTGTCGTTCTCCTATCGCAGTGGAAAAATAACAAGTTGTATTTATATTTGATTAGAGACAATATGTTTGAGATTTTCATGTATTTGCACTGAAAAGCCCAGGCATTGGGCACACTTACGAGGAAATCACTCCCTGAGCAGCCGCTGGTAAACATAGCTCTGTATGCATTGACATAGAACACCGTCTGCCATTGGTAGGATATTACAGTGATTTAGGTCGTCCAGGGATAATTTGCAAACGGTTCTCAGCCTTCAACCTCAGACTGCAGCCTGGTCGGTTTTTGAGGTTGTGCGGCCGTTAAAATAAATGGGAGGTTGTCTCTGCAGTGTAAGGTGAATCTGTCAACTTTAATGAGTTGTGAGTTTGAAGGGTGAGATCAGTGGGTACTAAAAGGTAGCTTACATGACATCTCTGCCCCCAGGCCAACTAGAAGTGTAAGCAACGATGAATGACTAGAGATTATGCTCCCTGTAGAGCAATCAATAGTGGCAGATAGGCACCATGCAACTTTGTTGGAGCTGAGCTGTCAGATGTGATGTACAATATGTGGAGCAGGCCACTAGGCTATACCTCACATAATATCATGTTAAATTTTTGTTGCTGTGACGCACAGTCCCTAAGACATCTTAGGGGTCTGGTGGCTTAGTGGACTAATGCATCCACTGCAGGGGCATGTGTTCAACCTCACGGTCACAGGTTCAGATCCTGGCGGGTCTACTCAGCCTTTCATCCATCTGAAGTCAATAAAATGAGTACCACTGAGTTGGGTAACAATAAACATCTGTTATTCAGTGCCTTGAGACCCACGGGTGATAAGTGCGCTTTACAAATACACGTGTTATGTTACACCAACAATGAGACCCTCTCAATTGGGTACTGAAAACACTGGAGTACAACATTTTGACTACATCCTTTTATGTTTGGCTAGGCCACATATCTATGCTTACATTTGGCCTCATGTACTTGAGTAATGCAATAATACTAATGAGATATGGTGCACCAAAGATATAGAAGGTGCATGTATTGTGTGTTATGACATATATGTGTAGGCATATTAACGTTTTTCCTCTTGAGAGACATCTGAATTGCTGATCCTAATCTTCTATAGGTTTAGATTGTAAGGTGGTACACTAAAATGCATTTAATGCAGTGCATTCACCAGGAATTAGTGAGAATAAATCATATGTGTTTAATGCTTTCCTTATAAATTGTGACCAGTTGTTGTTTTTGTTTAATAAAAATGTATTGGTATGTTGTGGTACATCTTAGAGTACAGTATAAATAAACTGCTTTCTTTATTAAAAAATTCATTTATTGGATTATATGAAGGTTGTAGAACTAATATGCATTTAAAGAAAATATTTAGGCTAGCATGATTGCGGCCTTAAATTTGCAGTCGAGACCTTTAATACTATTGTGGAAAGTTGTTTTTCTGCATGTTTCTCTCTTCTGCAGGTGCAGACCAAAGGCATTCCCTAGTTAGTGAAAAACACATTGTATTTCAGAGATAGTGAGGTGAGGAAGAAATGGCAAGGTCAAATGATTTTAATGAAGAACAAAGGGAGTGTTACCAGTTGGTACTATCAGACACAGGGAGTAATCCAAGATCACCTTGGAACCGGAGACTGGAATATGGGATATTGTAAGACACGTGGGTCTCCCTTAAGTTATTTTATACTTTTATACTATGTTTTTGAGAAAGATTGATATATATCAGTCTGGGTTTGAGTTTGTAACAAACCTTTTAAATTCAAGTTACTGGTTCAGACTTTTATTGTGTGGTCCTCATGATCATACTGTACTTTAAGATCTAAATTGTTGTTAACGCCTTTTCCTCTCAGGTTACTAAAACCGTCTATTGAGCAGAATCGAATTGAAAGGACCGGAATAGTGCATTTTCAACACTTATATACATGCACGTAAGGTGGCGAGTCGAAGAACACACATCAGTAGAGATTCATGGGTTTAAAGAGAGGGCAATGTAAATTTTGTGCAGCTGGTACTTTGATCACTAAGGGTGTGTGTTGATCAACAGAAGGGACATAATGACTACCTCTAACACACCTATCAGACAATGTAGAAATTGTGCTAGTCGAGTGTGAAATGTAAAGCCGCTGAATGGGCTTTAAAGTTTTCACAGGAATGCCTTCTATTCAGAATTGAAAAATGCAAACCGTTATTAACCTAACTAAAAATCTTTATCTAGTTTCCTGTGCAAACCAGTGTCGTAGCAATAGCCCTCGCAGTGTGGGGGCCTCGTGTTCCAAGGGGCCCCCTACAGCTCGGTGTAGGGGCTGTGGGCCCCTGGCCTGTGATCTCCTGACTTCATCTGCAGCATGGGCAGCAACCTCCATGGACTCTGCAGGCCCCACCCCTCAAGTTTCATTGTGCCACTGGTGCAAACCATAATCTTATGGAAGGTATCATGCCACACATGCAAATATTTCTATTGATCTGTGCCCAAGTGCATTCAAGATAAAATCAAACTATTGGATGTCACTTACAAACTCTGCCTGCCAGGAGCAACATGAGTATCACTCCCAAAGACAGATTCAAGAACTGGGGCGACCAATACTTTGTTGTGACTGCACACCACCTCTCAAAAACTCATAGACATCAGAAAGTATCCCTTCACTGTATTCTTCAGAAGCAAAATAAAAACACAACAAACCTCTTCTATCTAACTAACTTATGGATCTCATAAAAGATCTTGAAGATACAAACTCGATAACCATTGATCTCACCCATGAAATGCTTGATCATGATAATGACAACACCTCCATTCAGTAGGAAAAATGGAATAACCTTTCATAAATATCTCTGTCATCAATATCTATGTCATTACACAGTCAGGAGGGATTGGAGCACCATAGCACTTTTAGTTATCTGATAGCACGCTCTGCCATCGGAGAGCTATAGATAGAAGTGTGTGATTGTAACATGGTGTAACTAAACTAGTGCTCATTCGTTTTGTCTCCCCACCGAGGCATGACGCTGAAGTGAAAGTGATGTAAAATGTGATGTTAAAGCAGTATAGTTAGTGTAGGTATTTAGAGAGTGTACAAGCACAGTATCCTATGTAGGATGTATTTTTGTATGGTTGTAAATATCAATGAAAATTCAAAACCTTGTTGCTTCAAACGGGCAGCTGTGCATTTGTAAGTAGTTAAAATATATTTGAAAGTAGACTTGATTATGCAAGCATCTTGGTAGCTTCATCTTTTGAGATGTCTATATCTTACTGTTTAAACCACTTTGAGTATTAAGCTGCTACTCTTGGTGGTCCATGTTTCCACTGACTTTAAACTCTGAAACCCACTCAGAAGAGGAGCAGCCCATAAGAATGGGCATCAGACAACCAGCCATATTCTTTCGGTGTAGACGTTTACTCAGGAGCAGCAAATGAGCAGGCAATGGAATGGGCAGTGTGCATCAAACTAAGCTACATCGTGCCTGGAGCTGCAATGGGGCACCCCTTAAAGTTTGTCCTATACAACTAGATGTAGAGTAAGATCTAAGGGTCTACTCAGGCGTGACAAATTAGCAACACATTAGGAACTATACATCAAGCCACGGTATGTGCTGTAGTTGGTGGGACTGGGTGGTGGTGGTATGTTGACTACGCTTATGGAATTATTTATTTAGATTAAGAATAAAAGGGTCAAGAGGAGGCGTCCAAGCGAAGGTATATGGGAAGATTAGGGCAAGAGATGTGGCCCAAGGCTCATTCCAGGCCCCAACTTTCCCAAACAGGAAAACATCCTTGACCATGAAATTCTTTATGTGGAAGCACAGCATGGAGGCCCTTTAAGGTTGGTAAAGTAGGTGGTGTGAAATTCAATCAGTAGATGTGTTGAAGGGTAACAGAAGGAGCAGCAAAGTTGCATAACTCAGGGACCAGTTGGATTGTTATAGTTACTGTGACAATACAAGGAGGCTGGATGGGCCGAGCAACTAGAAGCCAGGCAGAGGCAGAACCTGAAACAGAGAGAAATTCAGAGCAAATACATAATTAGAAGCATTCACCTGGTCGAGCGTTTTTCTACTAAACAATGCTTTTTCAATTCATTTACTTTGAAAGGATATTCGAAGCAGTTTCGTGGGCATCTACATTAAATGAAAAATGCAAAATAAAATAGTTAAAAAATTATGTGCAGCATCAACGTACAATTTATATTGAACTAAATATACATTTAGAAATGTGCAAAAATAGTAAGCAGTTATTAGTGCCACGCCTCAAAATGTTTAAAAGCTACTTTGCTTGATAAGCGACTCATTTGAAAGATGCTGAAACCAGCATAAAATGTTCAAACGTTGACCTTTCCATGACCATGCTTTTTTAATGAAAAGCTTCACATAACTCTGCAAAATGTTTCTGATTAATAATTACATTTTGAAATGCTTTCTAAAGAAACATTATCGATAAATGAAATAATGAAGATTAATCGCACAAGAATGCAATGTTTGGATAGAAATGTTTACCTTTTTAACATATTTTCTTTTCCTTCATAATAAACTAGAAGATGTGGTGCTAAGTAATTTCTCATTGCCACAGATGTTTCTATTTTACATAGCTTCTTTGTATTAGCTAACATACAATTTGTTTTATTGGAAGGTCAGAAATGTAAGGTTCCTGGGAAAGAAGGTCTGAATTGAAAGCACTCATATTTAGTCTTAATTAAAAACGTTGTTTCACACTTCATGATAACTGTCTGTAGTTCATTGTTTTGGAGGTGGGAAAGCAAGAGAAGAGCCTGTTCTCAGAAGAATTATAAGAGCTGATTGGACGATAGGATAAAAAGATGCAACATGGACTTAAACAATTTTTTTTACTATTTATAATAGTGTATATTCCTAGAGCAGGATAAAAAACTTTACCCACAAGCTTTTCCAGATTATTTTTTCCCTTTATGCTTTACCTATACGCCATACCTGTTCCGAGGCTAGATGCTGAAGGCTTCATGCTGAATACAGAAAGCTGATTAGCAAGTTTTTTGAACTTTTTGCTGATTGCGGTTTGCTACTGCTCCTGCAAGATCATTTTTATAGGCTTCAGACTCTACTGAGTTTCATGAACCTTTGTTCATAGGAAGTTCTGCTGACACTGACTGATTGAATTTGAGTGTTATGCTCTATCTCACTGAAACCTGAACTCGTTATGGGTTCTGACTTACACCGTTTTGCCCTACTCTTAGAATAGGTATTCTTTCCTTCATGGAACGTGCTTGCTGCTTCATTGTATGAAAATGATTTTGATCTAACCATACTCTTATTATCAGTTCTGCTATTTGACTGAGATATTGAACTAATCAAATACAAAAAAAGAGATTTTACTAACAATTACTGAATATGAAACCCTTGAAACTAATTCAAACTCTCATTGTTGACTAACTTAGTATTAAGTTTCGTGATTATGCTTTATGTGATAAATAGCTCCTGATTCTCATAAACGGTGGCCAAGATCTGTCGCATATGTTCTGAGGGGCGAAGGAAGCAAAAAGAAGAACCTCTATCAGGAAAAAGGAGAAAGGGTCAGCTGTGTGAGACAATAAACCATAATATTTAAATTTATTTCTCTACATCACTCTCAACAGATTTTTATCTGGGGAAAAAAATCTGTCCAGCAACTGGTTATTATTTTCGTGACAAACGTGCACCCTGCACTTGACTTTATAGTGCAGATTATGCCTATTGTGAGGTCGGCTGTGTCACAAATAAGACATAGTTGATCCAGGCAGCAGAGGCCCCTACTGTCTGCGGTGGGAGGGCAGCAAAAGGCGAGTCAATATCACATTACTTTGATGCCCAATTTGTTAGCAGTGTCGCTGTGAAGCCAGAGGATGGTAGAGTGGTCACAGCAACTATGGGCCAGGCAGAGGCAACACCTAAAACAAAGAAAAACACGATGAGTAATCACACTTTCCTTTAAATTTGTATTTCAGTTAGTTAACTCTGCTGCAGATGTAAGAATCAGGCCCTTGTGCAGCCAACTCACAATAATAGCACATACAATTTGATAATGACTCTCAACAGATTTTAATAGGGAGAACATGCTCTCAGTAAGTGGCTACGGTTTAGCACCAGATGCGCCTCCTGTGTCTTCTCGCTCAGTAGTGCCATTTAGAGGGTCTGCTGGGTCTATCTCTTTCACCAATTCCCCATTGAGACTAATTGCAACCTTACTCAAATAACACCCTGGACAGCACTTTTCTTGCTGCCCTCGCTACTGCTGGTGAACAAGAAAAAATAGAAGGCAGCAGCCTCTTTTCACAGGTCAGTCCTTCGCTGGCTACATTAAGGCAGCAACTTGCCTCTGAACACACATCTCTGCACCTTCCCCAGTTCACCTTAATCACCCACAGCAAAGCTTCTTCAGGCTGGTTCTATGTTGTTTGTTTGGGAGGGGAGGATGGGCTGATGTGTGAAGGCAGGGAGTGAAAGGTAGATGGGAGGGCAATTTAGGGGGCTGATAGGTTGCTAAAAAACATCGACTGCAGCACATTAAGAATGATTAAAAACACTTGAGAATGAATCAATGGAGCCAAGGTAGGGAGCGTTGTTGTTTGCAGCACCTTTATGCACGCGTTAAATCAACATGGGCAGAAGGAAGAGTCCATGATCCATTCAGCTTCCTTAATCTTATTATCATAAAATCAATGGGGGAAGGGATCACTTGTCCCGAGTAACCAGGGTTTATTTGCTATTCGTTTCGGATACCGATAAAAAACCCTCAATCACGTACCAAGGCAAAAAGGAATAACCCTTTATTTAGGGGTTAGTCTAGGCTTATTGTTCTGGCTTTGAAAAGGTCTGTAAGTACCTTGTCCGTATTTGTATAAAACTTCATCGGGCGTTCAGAGAAGGCGGTACCTGCTCTTGCGCAGGGGGTGCACGACTTGTGCTTGCTCTGCCTCTCAGAAACGGATCCGGGTGCTGATAGGCAGAGCAAGCACAAGTCGTGCACCCCCAGCTCTGGACACCCAATGAAGTTTTATACAAATATGGACAAGGTACTTACAGACCTTATCAAAGTCAGGACAATAAACCTAGACTAACCCCAAAATAAAGGGTTATTCCTTTTTGCACTATAGATTCTAGGTCCTTAAGAAAGCCTACTTGACCCCCTCTGGGCAGATCGAGGCTGGAACATGTCGACCTTTTTATGGACATTATACAGTGCGGAAGCCAACTAACTCCCCTTTCTACGCACGCCTATATATTTTTAACCAAGCCTGATTTCCAGACCCAATTAAATATTGTTCTGTCTGGTCATTCAAGCTTTTTATCAAGAACTTTTTCACTCATATTTTCATCACTAATCACTACTGTAAAAACCAGTGGTTCGCCTCCGGATGGAGGAAGCATACGATCAAACACGATGATGATGCTGTCACGTTGCTAAAAAGAGAGGCGGAGAACCAAGATATACCGCCATTCGCACCTTTATACAGACAGTTCTTTTCGACCCTCTGATAATTGGCGCACAGGGACCGGGCCAAGTTCGCCCATGTCAAAAGCAGGCCCTGATTATGACCCTAGTACCACCCAGTCCCATCAGTCTCGTCACTGGGACAGAAAATGGGTATTGGCAACATAAAAGTTGTCCCTTAAGTCAGAGCTGGACTGGCCTATAGGGCAATCTGGTAATGCCAGAAGGGCTGTCGGAGAGGTCAGTGTGTGGCAGGGCTGGACTGGGATCCAAACCAGCCTTGGCAATTTTGTCGGACTGGCCCCCACCACGGGGTGGGTGCAAGTGTGAAGCACTGCTGCTTAACAAAACTGCCCCCCGCACTGCTGCTTTTGTTGCAGGGGGCCGATATTGCAACATTGCTACAAAATCGCCCCCCAGTAACAAAACCAGACTCCATGCTCCAAAACCGGCCTCCATCCTTCCAGCCTCCCCGGCAAACACCTGATGTCCCCTACAGCCAGTCCAGCGCTGCTGTGTGGGCCGATTGTTTGGCTGTTTGTGGGCCTGTTTCATAATGAAATGGGAAAAAACATAAAAGTAATAGAGGGTTCAAGGGATTTTATAGCCCTAACACGGACTAAATCCCCAAATACATGAGATCAAAAAACAATTAAAAAAGTCTGGGGTCTAATCTACCAGTAGCCTCTATAGGAGGAAGATCACTGGACACCAATGTTATCACGAGTCACTACACAAAAGTGTATCAAGCTAAAGAGTAAGAAGACCATTGAGAGCGGTTGAATTCCCATCACTCACTACTGTGATCATTCTCATCATTTGGGTATCCATTCTACCTTCCACTAACCCCCTTGATCATAGGGGGAAATCAGGTGGATAGTATCCTCAAATTGGGTCGTATAGATAGAGAAAACGCACTGGTATCCACCAGAGAGACACGATAAAAATTAAGGTGAAAGTGATTAACGCAGTGCAATTATGTAAGTGAAATGATAAAAAAGAGAGAAAAAATGTTATTACTGTATTTCTTGTAGACCTTACTTAAAAATAGTGCAAACAAAGCAGTTTCAATAATAGCTGCTTCTAGGGTTGGTCGACATATTTCAGCCACTTAGGACAAATAGTCCAAGGCTTTCTTCAGGACCTAACTGTTGGTATACTTGTTACTGCAAAAACACAAAATAGTGTGAAAAATTAAACTGTATAAATGAGTGAATGGGTTGGAATTAATACAACCTTTGTGAATACAAATCCTCCATTCAGACGAAATGTAGAGGATTCCTATAAAGAAAAATACAATTAGTGGTACTCATTTGTGATATAAAGGTGTACAGGATCTTTACAACTAGTGATGCCATGAGGTATATATTAATTATTAGCCTCCCAGCAGCTTTCCACTTATAGTATACTTCAAAAGACTCTATATAAAAAGCTTTTGCTCATCCGTCTGATACGAGGACTAGACCTCACCTCACCTCACCTGGTAACAACTCAGGTCAATAAGGCCCGCTCTAATAAACAGAAAGAGGACGGAAGAAAAAACAGCCCAAGCAGACATCTTGAAAAGCATACCTCTTCCTTACAGTATCCCTCTTATCTGTCGATTAAAATAGCTATGTACTGTCATCTGATCAGACAAGGCCAACAACTACTAAAACATTTGGTGTGGATCCCCATAGCTTAAAAACATGGCATAAAGGCACGTAATGTAAATGCCTGATTAGTGTTGTCTATTGATATTATCTGGTCTGGCTCTGATGTTTGTGCCAGCAAAAACAGGAAAAGTAACCTTTACGCTGTAAAGGAACATGAATGGTGCTGACAGAATATGATGTCAGCTAAATGGCATGAAAGCAAGGTATAAGAATGGTATAAGAATGTTTAATACATGTTTGAATGTATTATCTTATTTGGCTTTGATGTTTATGTCAGCGAAAACAAGAAAAGTAGCCCTTTGCTCTGTGAGGGAACCTGAGTGGTACTAACAAAATCTAACAAAATCTAGTGTCATCTACCTAATTCACGTATCCACTAGCACTACCCTTGCGGTACCTTTAAAAATAGAGATAAACCATGTGGGTATACCGCATTATCAAACGAGAGGACTATATAACCATTTGCCCTGACCTGTCCGTCGTTCCTCGAACTCCGACCGAGCTGAGGATGGAGGTGACGTCCAGGGGGATCGGTTCCGCTTTCATAATCCTCATTTGTCACAGCTGAAAACTATTCACAGACTAGTTGTCGCTCTCAACCCGGAAACAAAAGAAACTGAAAAAAGGCATTAGCATTCTTCTGAAATTTTGTTTGTCACGGAAAAGTGGTTTGTCAAGGAAAAACCGCAGGATGTTGCTCTCTTGTAGGTTCACATAGAGCAAATCGCGCGCATCGGGTAAAAACTACAAAATGAAGTCATCGGCTTTGGGAAATGTAGTCCTCTAGTAATTTCCGAGCAAAAGGTTGTATAGATAGCCTCTCTTGCTCTAATGTGAAGTCACAGACCTTTGCAGAGCCGTTAACTAAATCAAGATTCACCTTCTTAAATTATCTTGTCATGTATATCCCTATTACCTCGAATGACTAAGTGTGGTTTACTTCTGATTTCAATGACTACAAAATGACACCATCAACTCAGGGAATTGTAGTCCTAGGGCAGGGGTCTTCAAACTGTGGGGCGCGACCCCCAGGGGGGCCGTGGAGCGATGCAAAGGGGGTCGCGCCTTCACAGTGTCACTTCTGCCCTGGCCTCCAGGGCTTCAGCCCCACTCCTCCCCCATCCTGTGTCTCAGCCCAGGCTGCTGCAGTGCAGCTCGCGCTGCTGGGGCCTCGGCTGGGCAGTGTCTGGAGTCTTATCTCCGGCCCGACTTTTTCACAGGTCTTTAAAGACCATTAGCATATTTACATGCCTTTGTCAACTGATTACCAAAGCTTAATTTTTTTATGGTTCCAATGCCCACTGGGCCCCCACTCTGCCTATTCCTTACATTTGTATGTTTACACTTATTGCTGTAGTGTGAGAATGCATTTAATGAAAAGAAATATAAAGTTGGGTTGCCAAAAGAAACATGCCTACTATGTGTTGTTTAAGATCCTGCAGAGACCTGCTCTTGACACTAAATTGAGTTATAAATAAAAAAGTATGTATTAATTAGTTATGTGACTTTTCTGTCTTTATTCTCTTTAATTATTAGTCATGGATCATTGAGGCATCCCTAGAACACAATTAAAAGTGCTTTCTATTTATATTTGCTGTTCTAAGTATTCACAGATAAGTGCAAAAAATACAGCTGTAGGTGATTGCTTATTTCTGGGCCATCAAAATAATGAGCTGGTAACCCTAATCATTAGACTGGAAGTTTGTTGCAGGATCAGCACATTATTTATGTCCTCCACCCTCGAACCCTGATTAATGCCATTATAGCAATAGTTTAACTTATATCTGAAACCATACGCTTCAAGTTTCTGGGAATGCACCCTGCTTTCAGACTACTCACTTCTCATTCTCACCTTCACTTTCACGTTCACCCTGCACTCCCAGCGATCACAGTGCACTCACACTGATCACCATGCACTCATGGCGATCACCATGCACTCATAGTGATCACAATGCACTCACACTGATCACAATGCAGTCACACTGATCACAATGCATTCACACTGATCACCATGCACTCACAGCAATCACCCTGCACTCACACTGATCACCATGCACTCACACAGATCACAATGCACTCACACTGATCACAATGCACTCACACTGATCACCTTGCCCTCACAGCAATCACAATGCACTCACACTGATCACCATGCACTCACAACATTTACCCGCTCACCCTGCTCTCACAGTGATCACTCTGCACTAAAAATTTGTTTGCATTTTTCACTCTGTACCTCACCCTGCAGTCACACGGGCACACTTCTCACCCTGCACTCATGTGACACTCCACTCACCTGTCTCCCCCTTACTGCTCAATCTGTAGCTCACTCAAACAAGGCCATCACTAACCATGCACTAATTTGTCCCACTCTGCACTTACAGCCGAACCCAAATTCATATGGTCACCTCACTCACCCTGCAGTCACTCCTTTTACCCTACTCTAACACTGTTGCATTGCTCACCGTGCAGTCACATGGGCACTCTTGTCACCCACACAGTGCAGAAGGTTAAAGTGCCTGGTACAAAGAAGATGTACCATGCACATCACAGAACTGAGTGTGAGTAAACTATGAGTAGCGCTATAAAAAATGAAATGTTTGTCAGACAGGTGCTATAGAGAGATGAGGTGTATTGTTGGTGAGTGGTAGTGAGGGAATTCATGGAGAAGGTGGAAAGACTGATTCACCGTGTGCGACCATTGTTTGGACAAGCCCTGGCTGCGAGTGTTAACCCCCCCCGAAGTTCGGGTCTAGTGGATCCCCTGCTTCTGCCTATTTTTTACATTTGTATTGCGCTACTGTTACCAAAAGGTGTCCTGGTACTAATAACCACCTGCCTGCAATGTGAGAGAGGGATCCGGGGTTGGGAGAGGAGAGAAGAGAAGGATGGAGGAAGGGGGTGAGAGGAAAGGGGCATGGATAGACTGCTTAACTCTGCACAAGACCGCCACGGTTTGATGCACCCTTGCTGCTCCCTGCCATGGCCAGGGAGCTTCTAATGTGGCAGGGCATATTCCTGCGGATTGGGAGGCCCTTCACAGAGGTTGACTAGACATCTTTCTGATGTTAATTGCTGTATTTTGCTTATAAACTGGTACTGATGGGGTGAAATCTTTCCTCAGTATTACTGTGTTTAAAAAATTCTAAATAATAAAGCAATGCTACCCCAAAATACGCAGCATCACAGAACATTATTTGCATTTTCTACTCACACAATTTAGTCAAGCCTGTCGCATAATTTGGTCCTCACCTTCCTCATAACCTAGAGGTTTAGAAATTTTTGTCAGGAGGGGGTCCTTACATTAGAAAATGTTGACAGGGGGGTCTCGGCAACCAAAAGTTTGAAGACCTCTGTCCTAGGGTGTCGCATCAAGCTGTCATTTTCTTCTATTTTCAATAACTACAGTCTACGGAAGGACTCCATCATCTTAGGGAATTGTAGTCGCGTCATGCTGTTACCATTTGGTACACAAAAAGTGTCTCACATCACTTCAGATGGAAAGAGAAAAATAAGAAAAATAAGTAAAAATAAAAATAAAAGTAAACATTGTCGTCTTAGTCTTAGTTAATTCTTGTGACTTTTTCTCTTATACATCCATCTATATTGAGTACAAGTTGGCATCTGTGTTTATGGGAATTGTGGTTTTATAGTATTTATCTAGTAGTCAACATCATGAGTTCTCTAAAGACTTGGGGTCATGCTGTGTCGAAAAGTCATTAAGGAGAAGGAGGAGGTAGGGGTAAGGAGATGATGTTAAATCAAGATCATGACCCCAAGTCTTTAGAGAACTCATGATGTTGACTACTAGATAAATACTATAAAACCACAATTAGTAAAGCATAAAGGGAAAAAAGCATCTGGAAAAGCTTGTGGGTAAAGAGTTTTGACCTGCTCTAGGAACACACACCAATATAAATAGTCAAAAAAATGTTACAGTCCATGTTGCATCTTTTTATGCTCCCGTCCAATCATACTTTACAAACCATCTATACAAGTCTTTACAAGTTCAAAACTGCCCCAGTTTACAAACTGCCACTTTTCTTAGCTATCTAGTTCTCTACTGGGGGAATCTTTTAGTTTGGTGCTCAGGCCTATTTTCTGTCCCAGTCCGCCCCTTCCAATAAATAGTGAGTCAGATAGCTAAAAAAGAGGCCGGCATTCTGCAAATTGGTGCAGTCTTTGAATTTGTAAATACATTCTGTATAGGTGCTTCACAAGGTATGGCAACCTTCGAGGATTTGTATTTGCTGCAGGCAATGCATATGGTAATAGCAAGGAAATCAACAGACGAAACGTGCCTACCATAAAACAGGAACAAAAATAGCCAAAAAACCAGCCACACAACGGCCTGTCAGACCAGCCGTTCTGGTTCTGCTTGATTGCACAATATGCCTGCTCAACCAACTTTGAGTGCCATCAAAATCAGCCCTCTCAGAAACACCTAAAAGTCATTGAGATATGAAACAAAGAACGTTTATGCTTGGCTTACTGATTTACCATGTTTAGGTCTGGCCTAGGCAGCGCAGCCGCTGCTCTGCAAGGCATGCTATATCTAGAATAGGGGTTTCAAGCACCTCTCATCTTTTCCATTTGCTCCTGTTCCTGCCCTTCATAAATGCCTACTTTTCTTTGTTCAGTATGTTTAATTAGTCCTGCCTTATGGTCTTCCGGATCCTCCCAGGAGACTGCCCCTATTACATGTGAGCTTACTCCTTTTTTATTTTAGGTTCCTTTGAGCGCATTCTTTTATTTAGTGTTTGCTCAGCTCGTGTATCAGCATGGTCCACTCAAGTTTTTCACAGCATTTCATTTTTTTTTCAAATGTGGGCTTTTGTTCATGTATTTCCATCTGCCCAATCCTGTATGCATGATAATGTGCTGTATGGCTACATACATTTTTTCCTTTGACACATAGCACCTGCTTTTGAGGCACTCGCGGTGCACGTTTCACAAGCGCTGTGCTTTAACTACTTGCTTTTCTTTTAAATATCGCACACACACCTTGTTCACAAGACCAGCATATTTACTTCCTTTTTTTAAGTTGAGCACTTTATTCAGAACCTTTCTGAGTGTCCTCGTACCCAGAGCGATGGGCACATTCCTAGCAGCGGCTCAGTGGCTGCTGCTTCTGCCTGATAAAGCCAAGGTTCAACTCTTCTGAAGTGGGTGGGGCTGCTATGCAACCGTATTCCACAACACCAGACCACAGAGTGAACACCAAAGCAAGCAGGTATGAGGCTATAGAAAAGCACGGGGTGTGTGCTCCATGGCCCTCTTGCTTTTGCAGCTGCCTAATGACTCCTCAACCTAGAACTTCCTCTCTCCTGGCAGACTCAACCATTCTCCTCCACTCACCCTCCTAATCCTTCTAATGTGTGGCACCCAAGCAGTTCCATCAAGCAAGTCACCCAGCTGTTTATACAGGAAACCCCTGCATTTAAGCCATGCCCTCTATCAGTGCCCGGTAGAGTGCCAACAGTGAACATATTACCAGACACTTTTGCCCACCCATTCAAATTCTCACAAGTGGCCTGGCACAGTCTGCGTCCTGCCTGTTACTCACCTACCGAAGCAAAGGAGTTCAACATAATCAGATTTGCAGAATTGAATCAGCGGAATCTTGCCAAAGAACAGAACAGTTACTTTTTCAAACAATTGTATATCACAATGCCCTATGATGACTAGGATGTATGTATTCAATTAATTTAGGTCAAAGCTCACCTCATTTTTGACTGTGAAGAGTAAAGTGCATGTGGTTATGCAAAAGGTGAGGGACTTTATAATATACATCTTAAAAGTTAAAAACGTACAGTATAGACACAAAGTGTCTTGTTGAGTAAGAAAGTTCAATATGTGTGTTTAGTGTGCAGTACTGATAGCAGGAAGTCGTCTCTCGTCGTCTCTCTTGTGCCTCGTCTCACATATAAAGTACTCATGAACAATGCTTCAGACGTGTGTATGTCGCACGGCATGATCTGCAGACTGCTCTGGTATTTGATTCTTGTTCCCTTTTGTTTTTTAGGTCAAGCCTAGGCAGCGCATGTGCTGTTCTGCATGGCATGCTCTGTCTGAAATATGTACCTGTATATGTTTTTTTTTTTTTGTTTAAATCTTTTCATTAGGGTTTTACATTTTATATTCCCGCGTGGGACATTAGACAGATCACAGGTCAATCATCACATATGTAATTGGTATACATTGATTACTATTAGAGTTCAATACTAGCATTTAGGTTCCATTTCTTCGAGTATGGTGGTCGTGCATCATCTCACCGGATGTACCTGTATATGTTTGCATTGATGATTTCACAATCATAATTTATATAGCGCAAACTTGTGTTAAGCACAAGTACACTGCACAAACGAATATTGGCTATTTTTCTAAACTGGTGTTTGCACAAATTCTGCACACTTAGGGGACGATTCTGATCCGGTAAAATTATCGTCCGTACGATTCGCATCCGGAGCTGTCTCCGTACGACTCGTACACATGCCGTACGACCCGACGAGTACGATCCGGACCAGGGTATCAGGACGCGAGTCGTACGGACCACATCAGGGAAGGGCGATTCGTACGGAAAAGCGCACAATCACATACACACCGTACGGCTCGTACCCCCCATGATCGCAGGGATACGCGCCGTACCCCTGCGATCATGGGGGGTACACGCCGTACACCCAGCATACATGGGGTACGGTGCGTACCCCATGTACGCTGGGTGAACGGCGCATACACCCCATGATCGCAGGGGTACGGCGTGTACCCCTGCGATCATGGGGGGTACGCACCGTACCCAGGGGGGGGCGTTCCATACCTGTTTCGTCGCGAACTCTGCTTTTATGGCTGTTTTTGGCTCCCGTAAAAAAAGGATCGCACGGTGCGTACCCGACACGTATCGTACTTGCTGGGTCGTAAAAACCAGCCGCGAGCCGTACAGATGTCGCGTACAGTGGGTTCCGATGGAGACTCGTACGGGGATTCGAGTCGTACGGTCTTCTGTACGATTCGTACGGAGTCCGGCTCCTGGTACGAATCGTACTTCATCGCACGTACGCGGGACGTTGCAGGGTACGATTCATACGGGAAAAATGCTCCGAATGGCTATTCAGAGCGGTTTCTCACGAATCGGAATCGACCCCTTGGCGTCTGTAGTTTAGCCTGACTGCTCTGGCACCTGAGAGTAAATACACAATACTCACAAAGGTTAGCTGCCAAAGGAGGCAGGTGAACATGTTAGTTATTTACTTTTACATAATATGTACAATACCAACTGAGTTGTTTATAACAATTTCAGTGTGATTTGTTTTATCGATCCATGAAGGATGAAAGGCTCAGCCCAGTGACAAGGTCGCACAGGCCTCTAACAGCTTGAATGACTACTATGCTTAAATCCATTGTCAGATGAGGGGAATGCACAGTGAACTGCCATTTGGTGGGCACTGCTGGTACTGTGAATATATTTTATATCACTTTTACAGTAGAAAACAGGTATTGGCAAAGTTAATATGTCTTGCCTTTGGGACCTACCGGTTTAGCCAATGCCTTTTGGCAATGTACAACACTGGCGAAAAACGTTCATTGCCGATAAAATGTAGCATGGCCAAAAGAGAAAAAAAAATGGCACAATAACGCAGAGGCAAGTAGCACATTATTTTGTAGGTGTACAGAGGCATGGTGATGAAAACAAAAATTAAAATGAAATGCGATAATAGCACTTTTTTTAAAAACAAATACAGAGCAATTTGCTACCTGCGTATCTCAATTTAAGGCTACAAAACCTTATGTTTTTTAAAGGGGAGGGGTTCATGTGCCCCCTTTCCTGAGCCTTATTAGGTCCTGGGGAGCCCATCCCAAGGACCGTTTTTATGAAAGGGGAGGGGAGCAGCGTGGCCTCCCTCCTTGAGCCTGATTAGGCCCTGGAGACCCCATCCCTGGGTTGTTTTTTTTTTATTAAAGGAAAGGGGGGCACGTGGCATCCCTCCCACACCCCTATCAGTCTCTGGGGACCCCACCCCCAGAGTCGTTTTTTAAATTAAAGTGGAGGGGGACACATGGGCCCCTTCCCCAAACCTTATTAGGCTCTGAGGACCCCGCCCCCTATACTACTATATAAATTAAAGGCGAGGCGGGGCTACTTGGGCCCCTTCCCAGAACTTTTGCAGGCCATGTGTACCCCAACCCCCAGGGCAGTTTTTTTATTACAGGGGAGGGGGCCATGTGGTCCCCCTCCCAAAGCTTTATTAGGCCTTGAGAGCCTTTTATGAAAGCAGAGGGGGCTGCATGGCCCCCCAACCCAAACCTTCATAGGCCCTGGGGACCCCATCCGCCATGGCCACAACTACAATTAAAGGAGAGAGTGGGCCATGTGGCCCCCCTCCCAGAGCCTGCTTAGACACTAAGGACCCCCTCCCCCCCAAGGGCCTTTTTTAAATTAAAAGGGAGGAGTACCACACAGTCACCCTCCCGAGCCTTGTTGGGGACCGGGGACCCCATCCACCAGGGCCTTGTTTTTCATTAAAAGGGAGGGAGGCTAAGTGCCCCCCCTCCCCTCGTCTTCTTAGGCCCTGGGACTGTAGCTGAAAGGGCTGTTTATTTTAAATAAAGGGGAGAGGGCCACATGGCCTCCCTCACCAAGCCTTCTTAGGCCCTTGGGACCCCGTTACCCAGCACATTTGTTTTAAATAAAAGTGGTGGGGGGGCTGTGCGGCCTTCGTCACTGAGCTTTCTTAGGCCTTGGGGACCCAATCCCACAGTGCCCTTTTTTTAATTAAAGGGGAGGGGATCACATGGCCCCTTCCATGAGCCTTGTTTCAGCCTGGGGGCATGCAGCCTCACTCCCCAAGCCGTTTCTGACCCGGTGACCCCCATCACCCAGCACACAATGAAAAGTGGTTGCCCTGGTGCCCACCCAGGGCACCCACCATATACTCTTTGGGGGCAGTAGGGGAGCCCCAAGACCCTACAGACCCAGGCAGGTCTCCTCATGCAGCAGCAGCTAGTATTGCTCCTGCCAGTAGGGATACTCATGCTACGAATGCTGCTCCCTCTGGGTGGAAGCAATATTTTGATCTGTTTACAGATCAAAAGTCAGTTCCTAGATGGTGGGACCATTTTTAAAGCTCCTGTCGGCTGGGAGCAGACTTTGAGCTTGCCCTTGCGCGGCAAGAGATTCAGGGCCAAACACAGGTGTCCAAGCCTGTGCTGGTGCAGACAGGGAAGACACTATGTCCCAAAGGTGGAATCCCATCACTGGGTAGTCTCTACAATATGGCCGAATGCATATGCGTAGTCTGTTCAGCCCTTCTTTACTGTTTCTGATATAATGTTGATTGTGATTGGTTGAACATAATTTAAATACAACTGCATGTAATACTGCCACTATTGTGAGCAAGGCTTCTGCCAAAATGTGTAGATGATAGCCTCAGACATTAAAACATAGTTGCCTATTTTGCTACTGCTGGTGTGCCAGCCTCCTGCTAACTTTCCCAGAAGTGGAATGTCACTGACCATGTCATGAGTGATGTAGTATGTGAGACCATAAGCAGAGAACTATGGGGCATAAGTTATAGTTAGCTCAGGTAACTATAGCTGTCGAATTTCACTGGTTTTGTATGAGTGAAATCTGAGCCTAACTATAAAGGCCCTACAACTAATAGTTTTATTAGTGAAATTCTAAGGTTTTTTAATGTTATTTCCTAACTATAACTTCCCTGCACCCTTTGGGTTTTTTTGTGAATTTTGAAGTTTTTTTTAAAATTGTATTCCATATCTGTAACCTGTAACCTTTGAGAGTAGGTGATCCCCAAGGCCATGTATGGTCTGGGAGGGGGGCTGCACAGTTCCCCTCCCAGTTTTTATTATATATTTTGGCCCCAGGGAGGTGGTGGTCCATGGGGCCTGGGGGTCGCATGGCCGCCGTATTGTTTTTAATTTAGCACCAGAAAGGTGGTAGTCCCGGGGCTTGTACCTGCCCCAGGAGGGGGGTCCATACCGCCCCCTTCAACTTAAAAAAAATGAATGAGTGAGGCCCCACCCCCTTTGTCCAGCACTCTACAAACATGCCGCCTGGTGAAATACTGGATGGGGAATGAAGTCCCCTTGGATGTTGAGGATCGTTGGGGGCCAAGAAATCCCTACTGTTACCACCAGTAAATCCCAAACAGTGGGATTGCTGAGAGCTCGTTGGTGGCCATGCCCCCTATCTCCACCACTCTGCAAACGTGCCTCCTGGTGCACTACTGGTTGGGGGAAGAAGTGCACTTGGGTGCTGAGGGTCCTTGGAGGACAAGAACTCTCCTGTTACAACCAGTAGGTCCCACACAGCAGGATAGCTGGGATTTTGTAGGAGGCACTGCCCACTTTGTCCAGCACTCTGCAAGCACAACTCCTGGTGCAGTACTGGTTTGGGAATGAAGTCCCCTTGGATGTTGAGGATCGTTGGGGGCCAAGAACTCCCAATGTTACCACCAGTAAGTCTCACACAGTGGGATTGCTGAGAGCTAGTCAGAGGCCCCAGCCCCTTTCTCCACCACTCTGCAAATGCGCCTCCAGGCTAATTAAAATCATGTAGGCGGGGGCCCTCCAGTTAGCACCACTAAGTCCCACACAGCGGGATTGTAGAGAGCTGGGCGGAGGCCTTGTCCCCATTCTCCATCACTCTGAAAACACGGCTCCTGGTGCACTTCTGGTTGGGGGATAAAGTCCCCTTTAATGCTAAGGCACCTTGGGAGCCAAAAACCCGTCCTGTTACAATTAGTATATGCCTGGGGCATAAAAGGTCCGCATGTGTCCCCCTCCATATTTTAAACTCACATTCCTCAGGCACCTGGCCCAAGGGGGCCTAAATAATAGACAAGCACCAGAGTCCATGCTGTTTTTCTTTTATTTTTTGTGGGAGCTGCAGATCCAGCTTGATGTTTTGTGAAATATTTTTTACTAAATGCTTTGTGGCCTGTGGGGTCCTGTGAGACCCCACCAAGCAGCCTAGGGGTCAGGGTATTCCTATACTGCCCCCATTTAAAAAAAAAAAAATTGGGGGGACTCGGATCAAGTCAACCGAGTACAGCAGTACTCAGTTAAACGCGGACAGTGACGTCCCGGGATCTCCTAATTTGCGAATCACGGAACTGTCAAGTCATATATGAACACTGGATACACGTTCGATTAACTGGACATCGCTAGCAACAGATACCCATTTGTGGGTTGGCAATATCACCATAATATAAGGCATTTTTACTAAGAAGACATAGCCTTGATAAAGTCGCGGGACAATTTCCCTTGTATAGCAATGAAACACATGTTGGCTGTCTGAAGATCGAAAGAATAAAAAGGGTAGAACTTGAACAAATTGATTGTATTTAAATTATGCTCACATTCTGCATTTTTAATAACCATTGATACATGATTTTCGTGTGCTGAGGATTTTCTGTTTTTGTTCAGTTGGCTCAGGTCAGCAAATTTTGGGAAGATTTGTGGTTCTCCTCACCTTACAGCACAGAGACCAGAATAGGATACATATATTGATACCAGTGTTATTCTCCTCAGTGGCGCCAATTTCCTAATAAACAATACCACTGTCTATTTAAGCCAAACAACTCAGATGTTCATGGTCATTAGCAGAGCTGGGTAGGATGCCTCAGCTGAGCCAGCCTCTCATCACCCGCCGAGGTTTCAAGAGTCTCTTCTGCTCCTCCTGAGGGAAAACGGAGGGGAAATAAAAACAATGATTAAAATCATCACTCCCAAGGAATTACATTAAAAACATTCTTCATCTATATTTAAATCAATCGATGCTTTGGTATCTAACTCTATGATACAGTGTGATACAGTGGGCCCGATTCACAGAATTAACTTAAGACAAAATCCTAAACGTACTACTTTTTGTATTCACCGAATGCACTTACTACTTTTGGTATTCACAAAATGCACTTACTACTTTTGGTATTCACAGAATAGATTTTACGACTACTAACTTTAAGTCTGCACTCGGGCCGGAGATTCTGGCCCGGAGGCATAGCTTCTGGCCTCGAGGCAGAGCTTCCGGCTTGGAGGCGGAGCTTCCGGCTTGGAGGCAGAGCTTCCGGCCCGGAGGTGGGGATTCCGGCCGGTGGTGGACATTTAGCCATGGCCGAAATCTCCACCTCCGGGCCGGAAGCTCTGCCTCAAAGCCGCAAGCTCCGCTTCCAGCCTGGAAGCTCCGCCTCCGGGCCAGAATCTCCGGCCCGAGTGCGGACGTAAAGTTAGTAGTCGTAAATCCACTCTGTGAATACCAAAAGTAGTAAGTGCATTCTGTGAATACCAAAAGTAGTAAGTGCATTCTGTGAATACCAAAAGTAGTAAGTTTAGGATTTTGTCTTAAGTTAATTCTGTGAATCGGGCCCAGTATGAGCAAGACCATTGACTCAATGTCAGGAAAATTGCTCTCCCTCCCTCGCAGCTCCACTATTAAGTGAGGCATTCCCCCGAGCCCCTGCACTCTCGAGTGTTGGTGTTCAAGACCCTCCTCCATCCGCAGGTTATATCTGCACTTCATCCCTGGTTGGCCAGTGAACCTCTGTCTCCTTTCTCTCGTTCTGCTTTTTCTCTCCTTTTTTACTTGTTTTTTCCCTCATTTCTATCTCCACCTTCACTCTCCTTCTGTGTCTTTCCTCCGTTTTCACTCGTTTTCCCCTCATTTCAAGATCCCCCTTCACTCTCCTTCTGTGTCTTTCCTCCGTTTTCATTCATTTTCCCCTCATTTCAAGCTCCCCCTTCACTCTCCTTCTGTGTCTTTCCTCCATTTTCACTTGTTTTTTACCCTTGTCTCAATCTCCCCCTTCACTCTCCTTCTGTGTCCTCTGTATCTTTCCTCCACTCTTCTTGCACTTTTGCTGCCTTATTTGCACTTTTCCCTCTCTTTTTTCCTTTTTCCTTTTGCCTTTTTTTGCCGTTTTTTCCCTGCCGCTGCTGCCCACGCGGCCCCTGCCCAAAGCACGAACTGCTCGATCGGCCCAATCCAGCTCCCCTCCCTGCCTCCCAGCTGTCCAGCCCTCCCCGATCCCTACTTAATGGTGGCCACTGTGCGGCCGCCCAGCCGGAACACTGCCTGCGCACCGATGGTGCAAGCCATTATTTTGTCCCGTTTGGACTACGGGAACTCCCTATACTTAGGGGCTCCCACCTCTACAATAAGGAAGTTGCAGGTGACACAAAACGCTGCAGCCCGCCT
The DNA here is from genome assembly GCF_964261635.1 of Lissotriton helveticus. NCBI lineage: Eukaryota > Metazoa > Chordata > Amphibia > Caudata > Salamandridae > Lissotriton > Lissotriton helveticus. The sequence goes on from NC_136069.1 coordinate 1,280,876,365, forward strand.
CTTGCTAGGCCTTAACAAACGACAATCAGGTACCATGGCCCTGAGGAAACTGCACTGGCTCCCCATTGAGGCCAGAGTGTTGTTTAAATCCCTGTGTATCATGCACAAAGCCATGTGGAAGACTGCCCCCACTATGATCTGCTACTTAGCGGAACCCTACCTTCCTCACAGATCTCTGCGATCCAGCACTGCTTTCCTAGCTACTGTCAATAAGATCAAACGCACTAGATGGGGTGGACGTTCCTTTTCCTGGAATGCTGTAAAGAAATGGAATTCCTTGCCCACTATCCTTCGCAGTGAACCTAGCCTTTTAAAATTTCGGAAGGATCTGAAAACTTACCTGTTCATCTAATCTTTCCTCCTCTCTCATTAGTATGACGGTACATAGCGCTACGAGGCCTCCGGGTTGTTTGCGCTTTATAAAACCCGATTAATAATAATAATAATAATAGTGGCGCGCCAAAGGCAAGCCCATCTGCATCCGTCAGTGACCTGACCTTGACCTGAGCCAGGAACCCTGGATCTCTGCACCGCCAACACTACAACCCAGCACCACTCCATGCTCTCAACCCAGGCCGCAACAACAACTGCAAGCTAGCATCACCAGCCGACACCCACGGACTCTTCAGCTGTCACCGCTGCCGGCACACCTGCAGCACCGCCAAGACCACAGACCCAGTACAACTCGCCCGCAAGAACACAACTGAACCGAAGACGCTGCAATGCATCCTCCTCAAAGTCTGATCCTTCCACAAACATGCCACCAAAATCTGGGACCTCCTCAACAGCACCACCCTGGACGTAACATTATTTACCGAAACCTGGACCAACACCACCTCGGGCCGTATATCATCATTGCCATTCCTTAAGGATACAAGATCTCCAGGAAGGACCTCCCCACCTGCCTGGGAGGAGGAATCGCCATCGTCCACAAATCCACCCTCTGCCTGAGCACACTCTCCGATGAGCCCAGGGACCTGATGGAACACCTTCACTTCAAGATACTGGCCAGCCCTCCCTCCACCCTCCGAGGAACCCTCATTTACTGACCCCCTGGACCCGGTGGACTTTTCACCAACTCCATCAGAAACATCATCTCCCCACATGCCATTGCATCCACCAACTACACCCTACTGGGAGACCTCAACTTCCGCTTCGACAACCATCTGGAGCCCAGCACCACATCCCTCCTGGACAACCCCCACAACATTGGACTCCGCCAGATCGTGACCAAACCCACACACTCAGCAGGACACACCCTCGACCCCCTCTTCACAACAGGAAACTCCATCACCTTCAGCCAAACCACCGAACTTCCATGGACTGACCATCGATGCATCCACTTCACCTTCAGAACATCCACCATCCACAGACATCAGCACCTGCTCCCACGAAGAACCTGGTCCAGAATCACCGACGACCAGCTAACCTCATCACTCAGCAACTCCACCCCAACCATCGCAGAAAACAACAACACCAACACCATAGTCTGAACCCTGCACAGGTGGATCTCCCACAGCACCAACACCATAGCCCCCTCAAGAAAACAACAACACCTACGCCAAGAAAACTAGGTGATTTACCACTGACGTTCGAGAGTCCAGACGCACTTGCCGCTGCCTGGAGGAACACCATATCCACAGAAGCCCTGAACAACTTCAGAGCCGCCACCAACTCCCACCACCAACTTATCAGAAAAACAAGGAAAAAAGCGATTGAAGACAGAATCTCCACTCATGCACACAACAGCAAACAATTCTTCAAAATCATCAAGGAGTTCGCCCAACCCACCAGCGAGTCAACCGACATTCCTCCCTCACAAGAAATCTGCGACAAACTCAGCACATTTTTTCACCACAAAATCAAGAGCATTTACGACAACTTCGACGAAGACAACCAACACACTGAACCCTCTCCAACCACCCCCGACACCCTGAAGCCAGTGATCAACAACTGGACAGCCCTCACCACCGAGGACACACTGAAGACGATGAAATCAATCCACTCCGGGGCCACGATGGACCCCTGCCCCCACCACATTTTCAACAGAGCTGCCAACACCATCACACCCATGATCTGCCACACCATCAACCACTCCTTGGCAACCGCCTCATTCCCCGACGACTGGAAACACACCGAGATCAACCCCCTCCTGTAGAAACCCTCGGCGGACCCCACCAGCCTCAAAAGCTACAGACCCATCTCCCTGCTCCCGTTCCCAGTGAAAGTCATTGAGAAAGCCATCAACAGCCTACTTGCCACATTCATCGAAGAGCACAACATCCTTGACTCATCCCAATCCGGCTTAAAAAAAAAACCACAGTATAGAAACCGCCCTCCTTGCCGCAACAGACGACATCCACACCCTACTGGATTAAGTAGAAACAGCAGCCCTCATCCTCCTCTACCTCTCAGCGGCGTTCGCCACAGTCTCTCACCGCACCCTAATACGCAGACTTCATGATGCAGGGATCCAAGACAGGGCCCTCGACTGGATTCGCTCCTTCCTCTCTGGCAGAACGCAGCGGGTCAGACTCCCCCTTTTCCTCTCGGACCCTACAACTATCACCTGCGGAGTCCCCCAGGGGTCCTCCCACAGCCCTACGCTCTTCAACGTCTACATAGCTCCGCTCACCCCCATTGTCAGAACCTACGGACTCAACATTGTGTCATACGCAGACGACACCCAACTCATCCTCTCCCTATCCAACGAACCCAACACCGCCAGACACAACTTTCAAGAAGGCATGTACCCGTCGCCAAATCGATGAAAAACTGCTGCCTACAACTAAACACCAACAAAATGGAAGTACTCATCATGGGCCTAAACCCCAACTCCTGAAAGGACACCTGGTGGCCCCCCGCCCTTGGAAGCCCACCCACGGACCACGCACGCAACCTGGGAATCATCCTGGACTCGGAGCTCAAAATGGATCGCCAGATCAACTCCGTCTGGTCCTCCTGCTTCCACATCCTCCGCCTCCCACGTAAGACCTTCAAATGGATCCCCCTTGAACACAGAAAGACTGGCACTCACACCCTGGTCACCAGCAGACTCAACTACAGCAACGCACTCTATGCCGAAATAAACAAAAACCTCACCCACACACTACAGAACATTCAAAACGCTGCCGCAAGACTGGTCCTCAACCTGCCAAGACACTGCCACATCTCGCAGCACCTGTGCACACTCCACTGGCTCCCCATCAAAGCTAGAGTCACCTTCAAGATGCTCACCGATGCTCACAAGGCCCTCCATGACACCGGACCAGCATACCTGAACAGCCGACTCAAATTCCATGCACCCCAAAGGACCCTATGATCAGCCCAACTTTCCTACGCCGTGGTCCCCCGCACCAGAAAGACCAGATCAGGAGGCCGCTTCTTCTCCTTCCTCGCAGCCAGAGCCTGGAACGACCTGCTCCATCTCAGACAGACATCACTCCCCATCTCCGCAAGAAATCTCAAAACCTGGCTCTTCGACAGACCCCCTCCTTGATGGACTGGAGCCTGCGACCCCCCCACCCCCAGCGCCTTGAGACACTTGACAGGTGAGTAGTTGCGCTTAACAAACACCTGATTAATTGATTGATTGCTTGATAGATTCACTCCTCCGTAGTTGTAACTCCCTGTAACCTCCCCTATTGTTGATTTCCACTTTTTCAACACCATAGTATTTTAGAAGTTTCAGTTGCTGGAGTGCATTTGTTCAAAATGTCTAGTTACCTGGTAATATGGATCCTTATTGCTAATGGCTCGTTTGTTTTCGAATATGCATATTGGTAATGGGCGTATCATGCTCCCCACGTATTTGAAACCACAAGGGCATTCCAATATGTATACAACTACACTAGTAACACAAGTAATGAATTGTGAAATCCATCTCTCTTGATTATGTCCTCTGGTGAATTCCTTACGGATGCTTGAGTTGGAACAGGCTTTGCACCTCCCACAGACATGTAAACCCTTATGGTCTTTCATACCTAAATCTCCCTGTGTAGTCACCGTGCTTAGATTCCCGTGCATAATCAGACCTTTTAAGGACTTGCTCTTCCAGTAGGTAACTTGAGGTCTGTCATTGATCAAGTTGCCAATTACAGCATCACGTTTCAGCATCTCCAATTTCTAATCAGGATCCTACCTACAGATGTACTCTCTCTGCTATAAGTAGAGATCAGACATATGGTGTTCTCATTTTCAGGTTTGGATTTATTAGGCCAAACAGGTTTCCTCTCTAGACTTTAATTTAACTCTAGTAGGCAGCTCTCTTTAAAACCCATTCAGGCTATCCACGTTCCCAAAATCTGTTTAACATGCATGTCATTTCAATCTGAAAATCCTCTCACAGCTACAGTTGTATTTAGCTCCTATTAGTTCACTGCACGGAATACTCCATTTCAGTTGTTCAAGGTGGCTGCTTAAAGCATGGAGTAAGGTGTTCTCTCCTGTGGGTTTCCCGAACAATTTAGAAATAAGTCTGTCTGCCTCCTCCCCAAACTCTATGTCCAAGAAGACAATCCTAGAATCACTGATGTTACACGTAACATCAGTTATTCACATTAAGTCTCACAACAAAGTCAAGTGCTTGTTCCTTAGTTCCTTGCCAGACCAAAAAGAGGTCACCTATGAATATTACCCACCTTACAATCCTCACCATGTCTGCTTCAAACTAAGGGGCGGTGGACACCTGCTCCTTCAAGCAGCCCATCAACAAGATAGCTTAGATGGGGGTGAGACAAGTGTCCATCACAGTCCCAGTTCTGTTTAGTTCTCCATTAAACAAAAACATATTATTGAATTCCATCATCTTTAGCAACATGAGAGTGTGGGTGTATAATTATATGGGTACAGCCCTGAGAAAGTGTTCTGTAAGTTTAATCCCATCAACATGTCTAATACACGTGTATAGGAATTTGATAATGATAGTCATTAGGAGGAAATTATCCTGCCAATATATCCCTTTTTTAGAAAAACCTTTGTATTTTCGATAAGTGAGGAAAGATCATTCACAAAAGGCTTCAGGAAGAAATCTTTATGCTATGAAATATTCTCCAACAGTCTCTCTCTGGATAACACCAGGTAACACCTGGTAGCTTCTCTAGGGATTTGTGTATTTTAGGAAACAGGTAAAGAAGCAGGACGTTCTTAAGATATTGGTATTCCTCTAGCAACCCCTTTTCAGTCCACATGTTCAACAGATTCCATAATTGTGCTAATATGTTCCTTTACTCTGCATGACTGATACTTTCATAACGCTCAGGCTCAGTTAGCTGTCTATGGGCTTCTGTGAGATACATTTCCATAGGCAAGACAACCACATTGCCTCCTTTATCAGCTGAGCATATGACTATTTCCTTATCCCTAGATAAGGCTTCAACAGCCTTATGTTGTGACCAGCTAATATTGCACTTTGATCTTTTGGTTCTCAGATGTTTTAAATCAGAAATAATACACCCATGAAAAGCACCTATCATGTCATATGCAGAAAATGGGGGTATATCTGGATTTAGGATTAAATTCAATACTCACATATCTAATCCCCTTAGTATTTGTTCAACAGTTTTACCATTTTAAGCCTCTACCCCTTGTTGCAGCTCATGTCCAGTCATGAGAAAGTCCACATCTCCCACCACTAGATCAGTTTCTAACTAATTTTCTTGTTTGCTTTGTGGTTTTGGTTTCCTCCCCATTTTCAAGGCTTTCTTAAGTTTCAGTTTTCTAATCAACTTAAAGACATCAATTCTAGTCTTTAGAAAATTAAAGCACTACGTGGACAAGAGGAAAGACCAAGGCAAAGTACTTTAAGTTCAGCTGGTGTTCATGATCGTCTGGAGAGGTTGATTACCGTGTTGCCTAACCCCGTCATTGGTCTGCTGTTGATCCTCTCCTCTAGATTCCCATGGAGGTGTTTTCTGCTGTTCTGCACCTCTGGTGCCCCTTTTTTTTGCTTCTGCCTCTGCCAACTCTTCCCTTGATGTTTGCCCTCTTCCCGTAAAGGATGGTTGATTTATTATTCTCCCCCTCCTTAGAAGGTGAAGTTATTGTAAAAAAAGCATAGTGGTGGATTGTTGCTTTCACTTTCAGAGTTACTCCTTCCTCCAGTCCCTGATGTATCAGTCTCCATTGTTACATTTTTGTTTGGTACTTTTTAATTCAACTCTTTCACAATTCCAGGGGTGGCTCTTATTAAAGGTTAGTATTCTTCCTGATTCATAGTCCTGCACATCTCTGGCAAATCTTCTCTGTTTTTCCACTTTTATGTCTGCTTCCACTTTTTTCTAGTCATGTTTGTGTTTAGCAATTAGTTCTTGTTCTTTTTGGCATATGAGCCACATATTGATGCTTTCAATTTCTCTCAGGGCCTTCTCTTGATCCTTCCATCCATACTTAACTTAGATATTCAGTGTGGTTACTGAGCAAGCAGTCAGGTAACTGATCCATTCGTCAACCATCTGTGGCTCCAGATTTACATTTGTGGGAGTTCTCAAATTGGCTGGAATCATGTTTGTATCCAGATAGTTCTGCAAAGAAGTTGCTTCCCACCACTTATTTAATTTAACTTTAGATAGTTTTTCTAAATGAGTAATTTGCATCTGCAAAGTGGGTCCTGCATCCCCCACCTTTGGAGTAACACCTGTTCTTCTTGTGTTCACTGGCAGAAACAAAGCTTTGGCAGCGAGTGCCCTTTGTGAGTACCTTGCAGACGCCATCCTAGAATGATTGTCAAAGCCCTTAGTGCGTGTTTCCTGTGGTAAGGAAAAGTCTACTTTTGATTTAAATCATATGGTCCGCTCCTGAACACACCCGACAACCCATCGAATGGCAGCATATGCTAGCATCAAGGTTTCTTTGTTGAGGCACAAAACCATAAGGAGTTCTTCAGTGAGCACACCGTAGAACAGCGATAGGGAACTGATTCACCCTAAGCTATGCTAATTTGCATATGGGCTGGTAAGAGGAGGAGGTGGTCCAGACAGAACATCATCCAGGACTGGTTGGAATATATGATAAATTGGAGCAGGTAAATAGCTCACCTCTTTTTGGTGTGGAAGGGCACGAAGGAAAGTGCTAAACTATTTCCGAGCAAGATTGCATTTCACAAGCACCAACAGTAGTACAAAGGTTAATTTCTTGGACCTCACAGTATATGTTAAAACCAAGAAATTGGAAGCTAAGCTTTTCAGAAAACCTACTTATGGGAGCAGTGTGCTTCATGCATCCATTTTCCACCCTCGCAATTCGATCAACAGTATTCCTTACGAGGAAAGCCTATGTGGCAGGCAAAATTGTAGTGAGTCCACCAAAATGAGAGGTACCCTTATAACCAAAAGGGACATGGTCAGTTATAATCAAAGCAAAAGAGGGCCCCTTTCGTGTTATATATTCTAATGATATATTCAACAGGATGAAGTTTACACTCTCATACCCACACTCCACTCACTCCAGTATCAACAACTGAACTGTATTAATTTTAAAAATGTCTCATTTATTGTAGTACAGAAAATGTATTCATTAAAATCATTATAATATCTTAAAACAACACATGCATTGCTTTATGTTTGTCACAAATAGAACATCTTCAGATAAAGATCTGATATATATAGCATCACAATTAAAAACACAATTCATAAATTTCCATACATAATGTCACCATAAAACACAAGAATATCACATTCAGAATGCACAGTTAACTACATAATTTCACCATAATAGTACATAGAGAAATCACGATAAAGATCTAGGGTTGTCGACGCAGAGTTTGCGACCACTTTGTCAGCCCCTGGGGCACTTTGGTATTACAGAAGGGGCCGCGGATGCATGTGCGTCCCCTTCTGTAATACCGATAGAGCTGGTAACATAAAGCACCAGCTCTATTATCAGAGGGCCTTCCCTCCTTTGCATGGAGGCATGGCCCCATACAAATGAGGGAATCCCTTGCCTCTGCACCTGCACCAAATTATAGACATGGGCGCAGAAGCTAAGAAGCTGTCAGGAGGTGTACTGACATTGCATCACCTAATAGGTGGTGCACCATCAATGCGTCCCCTGATGGCAGCCCTCTCGTGGGGGTAAAGGGGGTCCCATGGACCCTCCAGACATCCCCTTGCAGGTGGGTGCAGTCAGTCACTGCATCTGCGGGAAGAGGTCTCTAATCCCCCTAAAAAGTGCTGGCGGGTTGCAGCCTGCACTGTGAAAAACAGAGCGGCTTTAATGCAGCCTCTCCATTTTTCACATGAATGCTCTGCCCACAGGGCAGTGAGAATTTGCAGCTGCCTAAGGGGCAGCAAATTCACTTAATGCAGCGCATTTTCCTTGTTTGCCCCGGGTGCATCTTATAAAAGGTGCGCCTGGAGCAAACAAGGAAAATGCGCCATATGTATGATATGGCCACAGGATGTTTTTTTTTCCTTTGTAGATCTGCGGCAATGCCGTTTCACTCACCAGTATAACCTGGATGTAGGCATGAAAATGTACTCTATACAGATAAAAATGAAAGGATGGATGGATGGGAGGGTGGATGGATGGATGGATTTTCAATTTACAGTACTTGTATAGCACAGACCTATCCTATCTACTGGGGCAATGATGCACGGCACATAGAACATGAACAATACCTGCAATAAAGTACCCTGATGAAGTCTACTGGAAAAGAAAGAGGGTGGGCAAACAGAGTTAGAGTTTGAGGTATAATTTTAACATTTTCCAGAAAAGAGAGTAACTTGGGGTTCAGTGTTAGTTTCTCTGGTAACAGCTACAAATTTTAACATTTTCCAGGAAGACAGTAAATTGAGGTACAGCAATAGTTTCTCTGGTAGAAAGCTCCAAATTATTGGTACAATAAGAGAGATTGGGGCATGGATGGATAGATGAATAGATGGAAGGATGGATGGGTGGATGGATGTATGGATGGATGTATGGATGGACGAATGGAATTAATGGATTAGTGGATGGATGGGTGGAGTGGATGGATGGATGGATGGATGGATGGAATTGATGGATGGGTGGATGGCTGGATGGAAGGGATGTGTGGATGGATGGATAGATGGAAGCGCTGGTGGGTGGGTTGTGGTGTTTGAGACGGGGTTGAGATAGACAGAAAGAGAAATGGACCGAAGCATGAAAGGGGGATGTGTGCTTTGATTCTCAAACAAAACATTTGATGACTGGCTACAGAAGAGATGTGAAGCCTGAGTGGGGTTATAAGGCATGAGCGCAATTTCCAGCTGTCGTTATACGAACTGCAATTTATTAGTTTACCCAGACAATAGTTTTTGTCTTTCAATTATTACTCAGTTTACAAAAAGGATATTCAAAAAACAGACCTAAGACCACTATCAACCTCAAGTCTTAGCCATATACAATTTTGAAAAACAGTTTGTGCATATATACAGTGAAAAAAACAGATAATTGACATTTTAACAAAAAGTGACTTTTTACCATAAGTACATATCACCATGAATACATTTACAACATGGACAAATTGACCATACACATTTGTGAACGATATAAAACTTTTTGCAAACAAACGATCACAAATAAAGGGAGAAAAAGAGAAAAAAATATTTTTCAGACGAAATCAACTCCCAAAACCTGAGCCAGATATAATCAGTTAAATTTCAGGAACATTGCCCGTTTTTGCATCATTATCATTGACCAACTGGCCAGTGAATAAAGGAAGGGGGGTGCCGACGCGTTTCGAATCCTGATTAGTAACTTGCAGAATTCTCGTCAGGGCAGTATGATTCTAGTCCGGGTTGGAGCAAGTACACGGAGCGGAGCTTTGTTATTCACGATTTGCGAAGCTACATAATTTGGCAAATACGTCTTAAGAATCAGAACCCTTACCACCGTCTTTGCGGACCGTTGTGCAAAGATGAAATGAGCATACAACCGTAATAGTTGAAAGATACCGGCACAATTTGCCAAAGGGGTCACGAACATTGCAGCGCAAACCCCACGGCATAGACGACATTCTCATTTAAACAGGAGCGACTTTGGGCAGGATTAACACAAGTTCCCATGGACTAGAATCATACTGCCCTGACGAGAATTCTGCAAGTTACTAATCAGGATTTCGAAACGCGTCGGCACCCCCCTTCCTTTATTCACTGGCCAGTTGGTCAATGATAATGATGCAAAAACGGGCAATGTTCCTGAAATTTAACTGATTATATCTGGCTCAGGTTTTGGGAGTTGATTTCGTCTGAAAAATATTTTTTTCTCTTTTTCTCCCTTTATTTGTGATCGTTTGTTTGCAAAAAGTTTTATATCGTTCACAAATGTGTATGGTCAATTTGTCCATGTTGTAAATGTATTCATGGTGAAATGTACTTATGGTAAAAAGTCACTTTTTGTTAAAATGTCAATTATCTGTTTTTTTCACTGTATATATGCACAAACTGTTTTTCAAAATTGTATATGGCTAAGACTTGAGGTTGATAGTGGTCTTAGGTCTGTTTTTTGAATATCCTTTTTGTAAACTGAGTAATAATTGAAAGACAAAAACTATTGTCTGGGTAAACTAATAAATTGTGGTTTACTCGTACATGAATCAGTGTGTACCTTCATTAGTTCGGAGGCATAGGCAAACATTTCTATTTATAATTGTGTGGCCCTGCCTACCCTCCATCCCATTGGGCCCAGCCACCCTTGTTTTTTCTGGTTATACGAACTGCAGCACTGCACACTTAATAAGCACACCTTGATATGATTTGGTGAGTAAAATATGACAGCACCTTAAAACAGGTACAATGTGTTTTCACTAATGATGATAGGGAAGAATTACAAGAAGATTGAAAGCAGAAGAGTATAAAAAAGTGCAGACATACAGTTGGAAGCTAACACATATATAAATAATTGTTTTTTCTAAGCCAACGCTGAATGCGAGCTGGAACACTTTCTACTCTGCCCACAATGGTTGCCCTCAGTCCATATAGCTCTGCACTGGGTCTGTTTCTGTTTACATTTCTGACACACAAGGGGCCTCGTGTTGACCACATGTACTCTTTCAGCTCAGTTATTTTATCTGCCTCCCCTAATTATAATGATTTTGATTGATGAGTTTATGTCACCACAGAGCCCAGGGCCTTAAAACAAAGGATTACCTTGGTGTCCTCTTTCTCAATGATGTCAACATTTGGCAGTCCTTTCATATTTTAAATCACCACGGGAATGTTAAAAAAACAAAAACTATCTTAACCAGGCGTGACTCATCAAAGGGCTCATTCAGTGGACTTCTGCAGGGGCTGCCTTATTACCCTGCAGGCTGGAAGCATTCTTTGGTACTGATGATGTAGTACCGCAGCTTCTTTCAACATGTATGCATAAGGCATCAATCATGGTACAGGTGTGAGCAAAGTTGTGATTTTTAATTCTCAAAACCTTTGCAAAATCCTCATAAAAACTTCAACAAATATTAGGAGGCTGTGAAATTTTTCGCAGTTAGACTTTCGCGTAAAAAAGCTAGGTTTTTCCCCACAAAAATCATATTTTTCACTTTCCAGAATATAATAAGCATTGCAGAAGACATTTTTGGATTCCCCGTAAACATGTTCATTTTGTACTTGAATGAAGTGATGTGGCGCGCCTTTCCCTCTCCAGTGGCAGTCACCCACCCTGTGTTCAAGGTGGAAGGAAAATCTAGCAAGTGCAAAGCACATCCACTTACAATGTAAGACGAATGAAGAAAAAACACAAACAGTTTCAGTGCAACGTTAGGACTCACAAGAAAATGTTACACCATGCCATGGAAATAATAGGAAGATTAAGCCATAAACTTGAAAGTATAGAGACATGCCAACAATCTTGAATTTTGCAAAACTTCCTTGCGCAATAAAAGTTATCTACAGCTACACAATAAAATGGGACGATAACATGCCAAATGGCTCCCATACGTGATTTTTAACCAAGACCACTCTGCGCGCTTTGAAATGTAGGATTTACATGTAAAGGAAAGCAAATAAACTCCAAGTCCCAGGATGCAAATTGCTGCTGGCTGAAAACAAGACGAGCTCGTAGTGGCCACTGGTAAATTATGAGAAATCCTGCTTTTTCGTACTAGTGCAATGCTCCGCATGTACATGGAATTCAACAGTCAATAATTAGTTTCACTACCGGTAGTGATCAATTATTCACTTGGATGTCTGCAGTTAAAGCACTTTCAGCCTGTGTATTGGTATTTGTGTAGGTTAATTCTTAAGCCACAGTCTTTGCCATACCTAAATCTTTTTTAATGTCCTGCCATCCCAATAAATAAAAATATGAGTGCACTTTCTTATTGTTACACGTTAAATTAGAAACGTTTGCTTGGTTGAATTATTATATGTATTTCAAAATTGAGAGGTGTAGCGTTGCAATGAAAATGTGTGTTTGCAGAACTTATAAACTGACGTTTGGAGAAAAATGGATTTCCGAATTATATTTAAAACTTATATTTGAGTGATAAATCATGCAATATTACTATTAGTAACTTTGCGATTGGGGGCATTGTAACTATTACTGTACAGAACTACCCATGTAGAGGAATTCCAAATCGAAAAAATCTTTTTATACTAGTACTGGCAACTCTGCATGATGCACTAAGGTGATGATTGCTGGCAATCTGGCCTGCGGTGGCCACTAAAGTAATCTTATTTTATGTGGTCACTATCACAACACTAATAATATTAGTAGCTCGTGATCACTTTCATGGAACATAAGTAGCTCTAGTTATAGAAAAGGTTGGAGACACACCCTAATCATATGTGTATTCGCTTGAATGTGTGATATGCTGTGAATGATAATATTTGATAGAATTTAATTATTAAAACACACCGATAAAGCATTTAACAGCTCATTGTCTGATATGGCTTGATGTGCAACACAAAGGTTCACAAAGGTCAAAGGTCAAGGTTCACGCCCCTGCATTTCCTCTTGCTAATAGTTGTGTCACATCATGCTGCGTTTAGTATTCATCAACCATTCCTCTTGGCGCTTCTGATAATTAGATTTAAAAAAATCTTTGTATTGGAAGCAGCCAATCTAAACTCAGTGATTGTTACTGCGCGGTCAGCAATCGACAGTTAATTAATCTCCACCTGTGGAGCACGAATCCCCCAAGCAATAAAGCACTTACCTGCAAATCCGCTGCAGTTTGTCAATGTGGAAAATGACGACAATTCAATTACAATATGGCGGACTTGTTTCTATGCGCGCGATTCGTTTTTACCTCGGTACTGGGTTTTGAAACGTTATAGTACCCAGGTCTCAACCTGCCCAATGCGGGATTACAGCTTAGTCTCTGCTTCTATTATTCATCGTGTGTGGATTATGCGGTTGTACAGTCGTCCCAGTAGCCGAAAGTTCCTCAGGCTCTTTCTGTGATACCCACTGCTTTTGTTTTTGTTTAGGCCTTTATTTCCGCCAGATAAACGCCGAGAAACCCTCTTATGGAGCTGCCAGACAGAGTATCGTGTCATTGTTTTTCAGATGACCTGCAAGCTTTCCCGGCAGGGCCCATTCATCCCTTTGATTTACTGAGAAGAACACTTTAAATCCACCCAGGTGGAACCAAAAAATATTAAAAATTGTTAGTTTCTTTTTATGAAGCCTGATTTCGAAACTTGTAAAAATAGACCTGTGGAATCGGATATTTTCTGTTTCTTTTGAGAAACCTAACCCCCAGTCACACGACAGCAATACAATTAAATTGACATCAGATCCAACCCCCACACCTCCCCCCCCCCCCCACACACACTTTAAACCTCGCTTATATGAAGCACTACCCGGCAACCACATTCTTCACAACTTTGTTAAACTTATCCCTGATTAATGTACTACTGCTTCCTTGTTAATTTATGCAAACTAACACCAGATTTTAATGAATGTATTGTACCTAGATCACTGTAGGATGCTTTTGATGATAAATTATACTCTAGTTAAATACCATACTAAGTCGTCAAGATATCTGTGCACCTCCAAAAACGACTAGATCAAGAAGAAATGTGGGCAGGCTTTTGATTTATAAGTTCTTTGTAACCTACAGATATATATATATATATTATTTTTTTTGACAAGGACAACCATGCAGCTACATACATAGATCAACACATATACACTCCTTCTAATAGTTTACAATGCTTATAATGTAGTTCTTTCGAATATTTCTCGAAGGTTCCAGAACATTATGTGTGGTTATAGTTCAAAGGATGCGTGTTGATTGATAACATAAGAGTTCATGGTTCTTGATACATTGCTTATGCTATGAATAAGTACGTTTAAAAGGTCAATTGAATCAGCTGTTTGTTTAAAAAGTTTTGGTTTCCTAGATATCTGGGGCAATATTTTCAATAGCTCCTGGGAGAAAGAGAAGTGAGGCACTGCGGGTAGAACCAGCGATGTTCATACGTGTGGAGGGCTTCATGTGCATGGCAAACTGAACTGTGTATTAAGCGGCTACCAGTCAGGTTTAAGCCCAATCAGTGGGTGCTCAAATGACCCCTATCGACATCAGCAAGAAGATCATAATAGCATACATCTGAGTCAGTCATGTTCGTTCGGGGTTGACTTTTTCAGCTATCGCCATGATAGGTTCAGGGATTGGATCATGGTAATATGATGTATCTTTGCCTTCATATAAATCTTCTGATATCCCTCCAGGTGCTACAAAATCCAGCAGCCCACCTAGTGTTTTGCACCCACAAATTTGCCCAGCTATTCCAGTTCCTCTGCAACTCCACTGGCTTCCCTTATTGACCTGTGTTTCCATTATATCATTTTCGTATGTAAAAGAGCATATATGTGAGGCATGGGGGCATTATAAATAATAAAGTGAAGACATTCACTCATAGCGAAACATTGTTTTCAACCATTTTACCTTTTTGGGAATACTCACCCCAGAAGACAATAGCTGAGTGGGTGTGCCTTTTCAGGTTTGGCACATTCTCTTTGAAACAGCCAGGCTGTCATACACCACCTCCCAATTGTGTACGTTCCTTCTAGAAAACAGGCACAAGCCTGGGTTTTATTTTGCATTAGGGCCCAATTCATAATTTGTCACACAGAGTGAAGGCTGTCTGGATGGCATAAGACTTTTCGTCCTCCACTGTGCCTTTATTCTGCCTGCCAAATTGAGAGTTCAATACTATCTAGCAGTGAACTCTATGGATTTATATGAACCGCTCCCATGGTAGTTTATACAATGCCTTTGAAAAGTTTGGTGTGTGTCCAATCATTGATGACTGATGCTTACACCAAGCGTTTAAAAGTTTAACACTTTTCCGAAACAAACTGTGAAAGCAGGAGTTTGTTTTAGAAAAATGTAAAAGTATTGACTCCCACATCTTGGGTGCCTCCCAATACAGACAGCAAAACAAATAAAGCCATGCAATCTCCCACTCTAAATTGGGTGGACAGTGGAGAGTGGGATCTGTTTATAGTTACCCCCACTTTTTGCTGATGTTTCACTGTTTTTCGACTTTAGTCCGGCTGGGGCCCTGCTATCCAGGACCAAGCCGAGCTGCTTCCTCTCTAAAATGATTTCATGTACTTTAAAGTACACCACAGTTTGGATTCTGGGGTGCCCTTATAAGTCCCTGGTATATGGTATCCTATATACCCAGGGCATCGGTACCCCAGAGGACTCTCAGGGGCTGCAGCATGTATTATGCCACCCCTGAGAGTCCATTCAAAATGACACAACAGGTCTGCTACAGCAACCTGTGTAAGGTGGTGTATGCACCTCTTAATCAGATATAGGTTCCCTATATCTACCTTATATCACTGCACATGTATACCTATTAGTCACCCCTATGGCAGGCCTTATTAATTCTGAAGGTAGGGTGCTGGGTTTTGTGTGAGAGGGTGCCCATGCATGAGCAGGGCCCCTATGCAACCTTCAGAATCTATCCTCTGGGGTTGTTCTGTGATGCAGCCATACCATATACTCTTAAGTGCATTATAACCTCACGGTAAATGCTAACTTTGAATTACTGCATGGAAACATGTCGTGTTTGGTGTCAAACACCTTCGAATCATACCTCCCCACCAGTCCTGGCAGGGGAGTTGTGATTCCACCCTCCTAGAGGGAGAAATATGACTACACCGGTACACCCGGTACCAGCTTAACAGAACTCTGGCATCACAAGATGGATGCTGCCAGCCACAGACACGCGTCTGCCCTCCTGCTGCTCGACGAAAGTCCAGCAGGGGAGGCTGGACAATAGGATTCCTGTCACAGGGAAGTGCAACCACCTCCCAGACAGGCTTTAGTGTATTGGGGCTGGGTGGGTGCACTCCACGAGCGCTCTGATGTCTGCACTGGGGTACATTTGGTGTCCCTGTGCATAGTCCAGTTCAAACCAGTTGCAGGGGCACTCAGCCCATGCTCTGGCGCAAAACTGAAGAAAGGACATAGGTGTAACCACCTCTCTGTACTGACCCTCCCATAGGTGGTCCCTAGAGTTTGTCCCACCCCTTCCTTGGGTATAAAGTAGGAACCCCTGACTACAGCACTTTAGATTTACCTGGACGAAACTCTGCTACAGAATCCCAGAACTTCAACTATCTACGCTTCATTGGATGACCGAAGAATCTCCCTTGGAGTAAAGGAGATACTCCCCTGCAAGTCAGGATCCAATGACGCATCTGTCCGGTTGGCAACTACGCAGCTCCTGAAGGACTCCGAAGACTTTGAAACACAGAAGGTGGGTTTCCAAGCTTCCCCGAGGCCGATCCGTGCTCTCAGCAAACATGAGATCCAAAGCCCTCGTGGAGACCGTGCAACCCGAACAGCTGGACACCGTGCACATTTGCAGCAGCATATGCTTCTTGGGGGAGTCAAGCTTCACTTCATCGCACCTGGAACTACTGACATTGGTGGGGATTGGTCTACTGTGTCCCTGGTCACCCTGAAGTGACCCAGACTCTGTCCCCTCTGCTTTCAGGTTCTTCACATCTCCGATCCAGGCTTGGATCACACCGGACACTTTTCCTTTCCACAACAGCAGCACTTGGCAGCAACTAGCTATTGAAAACAGTGATGATTCCCGACACCATTTGGCACCTATGCACCCGGCTACCCTGGGTGAGGTAACACGAGTACTCCGGTGCTCACATGGGTGCTGGCCTTAGAAGCTTCTAAGTCTAAAAGGGTTTGCTCCAAGTCCTCTCCGAAGTGTCCCTAATCTTTAAAATTCCACCGCGACTTTCCCATAGGATTGTATGGAGCTCGCAGCTGTGTTCTCACACTGCACATGTCCCTTGTGGGTACCCTGTGTCACTACCTTGGGTGGTTCCTTGAGGTGTCAGTGATTCTACGTGCTCTAGGCACTGTGTCTAGTCAAGTCGTGGTTCTTATACCACTTTCTTAATATATGGTTTGGTCTCCCCCTGGGGCCCATTTATATTGTGCTATTTACTTACGTTCTAGTGTATTGATAATGTGTATCTTGCTCTCTAATCTCATAAAGAGGTTAGTAGAGAGTGTTTAGTAATAAATACATATATTTTATATATACCTTGTGCGGTTCTCCTTTCATTTGGTCATTCAAGAGGTTATAATCTTGTAAACCAAGCTGCTTCACACTCGTTCAAGACTTAGCCTGAAGGCTGCTCTCCATAGCTACCACTAAGATAGCTTTCAATAAAGGTTGTCTTAAACCTAATCATCAATAAGAGGTGTTTGGACTGGTGCAAGGTGCCCACTATAACTAGTGGACAGCATATGCCAGGCCAACTTCTCACACAGGTGGATTGCTTAACTCCGACAGTCCATACTCAGTTGGGTCCCAAAGGAGTATGTAAAGGACAGAGCTGGAATAGGTTCTGTCGTCGCCAAACTGTTGACTCACCAAGCCCTAAATCAGGAGGGCACACTAAGACTTAGTCGGAATGAGTTCTCTGTCACCTCTAACTCAATCCCTTAATTTGGTATCCCGTGTTAGAAAATTGTCTTGCATTCAGCACGTTCAACACTAAGGGCCTTATTAAGAGTCTTGGTGGTTCTGTGGCGGGCGCACGCCACTGCTTCGCTCCAGAGCCGCCAAAACACATTGCTGCCTGCCAGATTACAAGTCATTTTGTGGTCTGGCAGGTGGACGGGTGGCGTGGCAATCTTGTGGCGGTGCTGTGAATGAACAGTAGCGCTGCTGGACCGCCAGTGCACATTTCTGCATGGTGAGGAATGCACCCTGTCATGAAATCCTTCCTGTGCAGGAACTGGGGGTGCAAAACTACAGGGGGATACAACATGTGCCCTATTGTGGATGAAGAGTACACTGGAGATCAGGTAAGTGAGGAAGGCAGGGTTTATTTAGGATAGGAGATAAGTACAGAGCCTCCTGCCTCAGCAACCGCCAGGTCGGAATCAAGGGAATCTGGAATCGACTGCATGCAATGCATGATTCCAGATTCCACATTCCATGGTCAGAGGCAGGAGAAACATAGAGAATACAACATATCCTCTCTTCTTAATGAACAAAGTATAAACCATATAATTACAAACCAAAGATATGAAAGAAGCACGTAAACTTTACGCTTGGAACAGAATATTTTTTTAGAGTGTAAGCACACTGAGAAAGTGCGAACATAACTAAGCAATAAAATTACTAATGACAATAAAGAATGGCAATGAGTGCATTATACAAACAAAATAAAACTTGTAATACATGAATACACATTACCCAATCCTAATCTATAGTGTAAAATATAGGAAGCAGGAAAGAAAGGTAAGAGTAGGAATTAATACAACACAAAGTTATCATACTTCCTGGGAGTACTACGCTGTCTTGAGGAACGAGGATCTACTTGTGCAGGCAGACTGACTCGCTCGTTAATTCGCTCAGATCCACTAGGAATGAATTTGGGATTGACTGTGACTCCAGGACCATTGGAATAGGAAGCACTCTCAGAATCAGACGAGGCATTCTTGGCAACACCACCACTCCCTTTCGCAAACAGAGCAATCCTTCTAAAGTTCCAATTCTGGCCATTCTCAAGTACAACATGCCACTTGTGCACCTCTTTGACTTTGAAAGGATCTGAAAACTTGTTCGCTCCAGACTCCTTTCTACCTAACTTAATTTTGACATAATCGCCAACATCGACTTTACCAACCTTCCCTTTGAAGCAATATCTGTCATGCATGGAATTAACATTAGAGGAGCACTCAAACCCTTGAGACTTAAGTTCCAACAACCACTGAGGAATCATCTTAGTCTTGGGAATTCTACCTCGCATGGTCACAAAGGGAACCTTATTAGTCACACTATGAACTGTGGTATTGTAAGACCAAACAGCTTCCTCCACAGCACTACGAACATTTCGTTGACCTTGCAAAGCCAGTTGAATAACACCCTTAATAAGTCTGTTCATGCGCTCCACAATGCCGTTCCCCTGTGGATTATATAAGGACGTATGCATGTGTCTAATACCATGGTTGGAAAGAAAAATTTGCATGGAGGAGGATGTCAATTGTGTACCGTTGTCTGTCAACAATACGCACGGAAAACTTTCTTTCATAAAAACCGACCTAAGATACCCAATCACACTCTCCGTGGTTATATTCTTCATGAATTCAACACTTAACCATCAAGAACACGCATCCACTAGGACTGTCGCAAACCGACAATCAGCAGGCAAGTAGTCCATAGGACCAATAAAGTCCAAACAAACCTTGCTCCAAGGTAAATCTTCGCAGCTGGAGATAGACCCTAAGGGACGTGAATGTACCTTTAATCTTTTTTCACTCTCCTTGCACATCATACAGTTCTCCACCCAACGCCTTACATCATCATCTAGACCTGGCCACCAAAAGTTGGTCTTGAGGCGTTTACTAGTCATGCTCTGACCAAGGTGACCTTCATGGGCCAGAGTAAACAACCTCTTCTTCAGTGGATTAGGAGGTACAAATCTTTCACCTCGCAAAACAAAATCATCAGAGCTACCTACACTAAGCTCCTCCTGTACCTGTATGAAACTACGTAAAGAAGATTTAATGTCACCCTCACGCTTCCACCCCAACCGGATGGCACTAATCAATTCTGCAAAATCAGAATCGGCTAAAACAGCTCGATGCCACTCTTCTCTAGATATAGAATTAAAACCATTTGAGCAAACGTCACTGAAATCATCAACCAAGCACACAGTCTCATCATCAAAATCATAGCACTCCCCACAACCAACAGGGAGACGGGACAAGCAATCCGCTTGAACGTTCTTCCAACCAGAGATGTGCTGCAGCGAAAAATCATACTCCTGTAACTTTGCAGCAAACCTCATGAGCCGAGGAGAACCTTTACTCGCACCCCCAGGTGAAAGTATTTTGAGGAGGGGCTTGTGATCTGTTCTCAGTGAAAAGTGTGAGCCTCATACATAAGTACGAAAGTGCGACACACCCCAAACAGCAGCTAACGCTTCACGTTCTATGACCGCATAATTGCGTTCTGAAACCGTTAAGGTGCGTGAAGCGAAAGCTACTGTTTTCTCTGTGTCACCCTTCCTCTGAGAAAGAACAGCACCAATGCCATAAGCACTTGCATCGACAGTCACAAACGTATCTCTACCTGGTTCATATGTGGAGAGAATACCTGCATTGACGATCTCTAACTTGATCGTTTCAAAGGAATCAGATTGCAGAGGACCCCAGTCAAATTGAACACCTTTCTTGAGAAGTAATCTCAACGCTTCAGTCTTGTGAGAAAAATTGTGGACAAACTTAGAATAATATTCCACTAGCCCCAGAAACGATTTCAATTGCTCTTTGTTCGAGGGAAGGGGAGCACACCTGATGGCTTTCAACAAATCTTCCTTGGGTTTGACACCTGCATGTGATATAGTGTAACCTAGGTAATCTATTTCTGTTAACATGAACTGGCATTTATCTTTTCTAAGGGTGAGGCCCGCATCAGAAAAGATATGTAACACCTTGGCTAGGTTATCGTTGTGTTCAGATTCATTAATCCCTGTCACTAAAACATCATCTTGAAAATAATGAACTTGCTTCAGGCTCCCAAACAAAGAATGCATCATGCGTTGAAATACGCTGGCTGCGGAGGCCAACCCAAAGGGCAATCTTTTAAATTGGAATACTCCCTCAACAGTGACAAAAGCAGTAAGTTCCCTGGACTTAGGATGAAGAACTACTTGGTGATATGCTGAACGGAGGTCTAGTTTACTAAAAAATTTCGCCTTGTCCATTAACAGTACCATTTCGGAAATATTAGGGAGCGGGAATTTATCCACTACTATGTTCTGATTGAGGGACCTAAGGTCCACACAAAAACGCAGTTTTCCATCCTTTTTCTTAGTAACAACAACAGGCGAAAGCCATTCTGAGACTTCTACGGGCTCTATAATATCCTGTTTTTGCATGTCATCCAACATGTCCTTCACTTCCTTGCGAATGGCAATGGGTATTCTCCTGAGAGTGTGTCTTACAGGAGAGGCATCTTTTTTTTAGTTTAATAACATGCATGTAACCACCCAACTTGCCCAAATCTGTGCGAAAAACATCCGCAAATTTATCCAAAATAAAGTCAATACTATGACATTCATCAATAACTAAAACACTTTCAGTTGAACGCGGGTCTAAAATAATGTGTAAATCGTACTGTTGTATCCAGCCTAAAATTGCCGGACCGTCATCTGAAATGTACACTTTACCATAAGAACATCTGCCTTTAAATTCGAATGAAGCATCCATAACGCCCTTAATGTTGATAATTTGTCCACTATACCCTTTAGGAATTATGTCACTCAAATGAAGTGTCATATCGGGCCAGTGTTTTTTGAATAAAGACATGGGAAATATGGAATGCATGGATCCTGGATCAACAAGTAGCGTTATGGTAGCGCCATTTACAATAAAATTGGCTTTCGGCCTCTGGAGACCAACACAAAGACACGTTCCCATATCATCACAACCTTCAATGCATAAAGACATTTCATTGGGAACATATTCATCATCTACAAAGGCAACCTTATTCACAGAAGGCGACCTGCAGGCCTTGCTAATATGGCCCTTCCTTCCACATTTCATGCAGGTTTTGTCTCTGGCAAAACACCCTGCAAAATCGGCTGCGTGAGCCATGCTGCCGCAGCGAAAACAACCCATAAATTTGCTTCTCCCAACTGAACCAGTATTTCTGTTTCTCTGTCTAAAATTGGATAATTTGGGTTTAGCATCAGTTGAAACAAAGTTCCTAGGCTTAACATCTGCGGAAGTGAGATTCTTATCTATTTTGTTCACGACACATATAGAATCATCCTTGTTCACATCCAAGCTGTGCATTTCTTCCATGCATTTGTCGGCTTCTTCCACTACTTTTGCAATGGCTATGGCCTCAGTTAAGCTTGGGTTCTTTGCAGCCCAAAGTTTTTGCTGCATCCTTTTGTTCTTGCATTGGACGATTAATTGGTCTCTGATCATCTGATCAGTCATGGGTCCAAAATCACACTTAAGTGAAAGTTCCCTAAGCCGTGTAACCATTTGATCAATGGATTCTTTATCTTTTTGAGGCATAGTGTAAAACTTGTGTCTCTGCATGACAATGTTCACCTTCTTTCCGAAGTATTTCCCAAGTCTCATTTTCGCTTCCATATAAGGATTATCGACTAGCTTACCATCTGCACCACGTAATTCAGGTAAAAACTTAAATGCATGTTGACCACCCTTGCCTAATGAATTTATTAATATTGCTTTTTTCCGCGACAAGGGAAATCTAAGGCCATCAATGGCTTCTAGATAATTCTCAAAAACACCAATCCATTCTTCCCATTCTAAGATCGGTGTATCTCCTTCGGCCAAAAATGGAGGAGGAGGTGCAATGGTGGAATTCGCTGTCGTGGCCATAGTAGTAAGAAATTATAGATCAATGCGGAATTAGGCTGAGGCAGGAGAAAAAATTTTGTGTATGTTCAATCAGAAGAAAGACGGAGAAATTTAATATGTAACCGCTGAATATGATGAACCAGATCCTTGTAAGAGTGCAAGATATAATTATAAGTTTGGAAAATAGTGAAACAAATAGAAAAAAATATATATATATATATATTTTTTTTTTTTTGTTTATTTCTCTAAATTGTATTCCTTATTCCCAGTTTTCGTAAAATTGGTCAATATTTTGCCACTTCTGAGAATAGGGCGTATCTTGCACCGCTTCCGATACAGGTTGGAGCGGTTAAATCAGGGCTTTGCGACGTGGTTGGCAAAAGTCATCATTTCGTGGTTGGCAAATTTGATAAAATGGCCGCCGTGCGTGCTGTTTGCACGTGAAGACGTGATGACGTCGTGCGCGCGTGATGACGTTGTGCGCGCACAACAAAGATATCCGAGCGCGAGCAAAGATGTGCGCGATGCTTGTGTCGCTTGGCAACCAGGACTCGGGGCAGGCCGCAAATGACCGTTGGCGGGCAAAATAATAATTTGTTTCTCCAAGAGGGAAAAACAAGAGTAGACTCACGGCACCATCGCCATCACCAGGAAGTTCATAGATGAGCGCCGGGCAAGTTCAAGGAAGAGCGCCGAGTCGCAGAGGCAGCTCCAGGAATATCAGCCGTGGAGAAGACGCGATGGCAGAGGGAAGGTCGCAGCCCACAGGGTTCGCAGGATCGTCGCCAAAATATTGTGGATGAAGAGTACACTGGAGATCAGGTAAGTGAGGAAGGCAGGGTTTATTTAGGATAGGAGATAAGTACAGAGCCTCCTGCCTCAGCAACCGCCAGGTCGGAATCAAGGGAATCTGGAATCGACTGCATGCAATGCATGATTCCAGATTCCACATTCCATGGTCAGAGGCAGGAGAAACATAGAGAATACAACATGCCCCATGCATGCAAACCGTACACAGAGGCACAAAGGGGGCCCATCTCACCACCAAGACCACCATGAAAAGGGTGGCAGTGAGGCAACTCAAAATATGTTCGGCGGTTCCACTGAGGCGGTAGCAGCGGTGGTCCGACCGCCACACTTATAATACGACGGGTGGTCACGCAGTGTGGTGGTGATCGGACAGCTACCACGACTACATGTAATAAGGCAATAATAAACCTTTAGGGTTAAGTGAGCACTTAACAAATGCTGATGCTCGTCATTAAAAACATTGCATTGATCCTGATGAAGCAATAAATTAACCACAATACATTGTGCACAACAAATCTTTATACACCCAGTGTTTCTTTACCAGATAATTTGCCCTCTCTGCAGCCACAAAGAAATGGAACTCCAAACACTTACCCTTAAACTCCACATACAGTCCCTAATCTGCTGAACCTGTTTTACCCTTAAACTCCATATACAGACCCTAATCTGCTGAACCTGTGGGGTCACTCAATTCTCGTATCTCTTACAATCTTAAACATTTCTTTCTAATTTTCATTTTCAGGAGCCTTCAGTGAGTACATGTTAGACACACAAAAAAGTGTGAAAGCATGACAAATAAATACATTATTACTGCCGCCAATCTCCTAACCTACATACTTAAGAAACCTTGAATGTAAAGTTGAGTGAATAAAATTCGCTTTTTAAAAATGAGAAAAGCAAATCAGCTTAAAGTTGTATTGCTTTCAGAAAACTGATTAGATTGAGCAAGATTCTGTTCACATTGCAAAACTGATGTCTGCACTTTGTTCTTATACTTTCCATTACTCAAAGTGGGAACACCATAAATATAGAGGCCCTATGTAAGGGTTGCACATGTATGTTTTTGGCAGTATCATAAAATTCAGCAATATTAAGTCTACAGAGAATAAGAATAAATACAGGTAGGTACAAAGTATCAATTCATACATTCATTACGGGACTATGTAGTTTCAGTGAATCACTGCCTCAACTCTTACATCCCCTCATACATTATTAAATCTTTTAAAAGGGTTTTAGTGGTCTTTTGCTCTTCAAAGTTATATATATCAAGAACTTCCTGAGCCCTGGATGGACATTGGTCTTCAAGTTGAATGTAGTATGTGACTGTGCTATCAATATAACTAAAAAAGCAAATAGAGTGTCTGTGTTGTTACCAAATCGCAACACAATAAGGGCCGGATCATATTTAATGATACCACTTGAAGCAGTTGATAGTTAAACAACCACGTTTTCCCAATATGTTGTTATTACTGAACTTGTAGCAAACATGCATATCCTATCTGCTACTTACGCCTTACATCTGCACATAACCTTTACAGTATGCCACTAACTTAGCTTAATGGGAGATATAAAAGTAAAAGAGATTTCGATAATGTTGCAGGCAGTATTTAGCCCTAGTGAAAGTCTTCAGGCTCAAGTTAATGCACTGTTTGATATTTTCTTTTGTGGTTTCTCATAGCAAACACTGAGACCATGTCTTTGCTAATGAAATTATCTGATCCAAGATATAATAGTAGTCAGTCAATATTTGTGAGCCTTGATCCAACAAAGTCATGCATATGTTCACACAACAATCAGGCACCAGAACCTCACTTTTTAGACTGACCAAACTAACAAAAGAACAATCTTTCAACTCTGTCTTTATTGAAGCAATGCTGAATGCGCAAATTAAAGTACTCTTATCTCAATTTTCAAACGCCAAACATCATACCAAGCATATGAAATATGAGTCTTAAAGTGGACATCCATATAGCCTCACAACATTTATTACTTCCAGTTACCTAAAATGTATGAATACACTATCCTCTAGGATTCTTAGGGGAAACTGCATATAATTAAAATATTTTGCCTATATACAATCAAAAGGTGGAATGCAGGTCAACTAAAGACACCAGTCCATGCAGTGATACTCAAGAAATCCATATTTAAAGGTTGCCTCAAGAGTTTCGCAAAAAGGTAGAGATCCAGTGCATAATTTTATTATAAAATTAAGGGCCAGAGTCAAAGCACAAAAGCTTTATTAAGAGAGAGTCAGCCACCACAATAGACAAGGCAGCCTAAATTTACTTCAGGTCTCACCTTTGCCTTAGATGGTAACACGCCTCCTCCCTGCCTGCAAGTGGTTCTGTTTTGGGGGAAGCCAAGAAATGGGGTATTTTCCAATACTCAAATAACAGCAGGGTTGATTGAAGAAATTGAGTTACTGGTTGAGGGGGGTGAAACCCTACTCAAGCAGGAACCACAATACTTGTCAGGGTGAGGTCCCAAGCAACCCTAAATTTACCTGTACTTGACCCTCTGTAGCTTGGCACAGCTTGGCACAGAGGAGTCAGGCTTAAATTAGAGGAAATGTGTAAAGTATCTATGCAACACTTCATACAGTAACAAATTGAAACCAAGTACAAAAAAGATCCCACACCAGATTAGAAACTAGAGTAAATACATGTTTTTTTAAAATAACACCAACAATCCAATTAGTAGTACCAGAGGTAAGTTTATTTGAAAGATTTAAGTGAAAATAGGTCCAAAAAAGGTCAAAGCGCCAAGTGTGGTTACCTAGTCATGACAGACAGAGACAAAGTCACAAGTTCAGTCCACTCATAATCTCGAGCGTGAGTTCGCTATAGGGATCCAGTTAGGCCCGATGAACAAGAGCAGAGACAATGTGAGTTCCAGGTTGGAGATGCATCATGCAGTGTCAGTCCCAAGGAGCTGTGAGGCTGTGATGAGAGGTCCTGCGTCTTCGTAGAGGAGGCTGTGGGTGAGAGAAGCTTGGGATGCAGAGTCCTGTGTTGAGGATGCATCGCGCACCAACTGGTTCTGAAGAGACTGTGGGATATGCGATGCAGAGTCCTGGTTCATCAATAAGAGGCTTGGCATACGGGGAAGTGTCATGCAGTGGCAGGTCCAAGGAGGCTGCAGTCTATGAGGGTGATGAGGAGTCCTTGAACTGGAAGAATCCTCACAACAGATGCGATGTGTCCGTTCTGCTCGGGGTTGCGCCATGCAGCAGAGGTGATGCAGCGGGTATGCTGGGTCCACAGATGGACAGGCAGAGCACCCTCAGGCCATTTCCAAGGGTCCAGGACGGGCGTGGCACCACTTGGTAGGGTAGACTCACAGTTATGGAGTCCAGGTGCTGGTTATAAGAGACTAGCCTTTAGAGTCACTCTGGTGGTCCTGGGTGTAAGTTGCAGGTCCAGCCCTTCTCACCCAAGCAAAAGGTCAGCAAGCAGCAGCTCATCACAGCAGGCAGAAGTCTCTAGCAGCAGTCCAGGAGAGTGGCAGTCCTTTCATAAGTAGAGCAGTCTTTCCTGGCAGAGTCTTCTGAAGGTCAAGAAGTGTACTGAAGAGTTGGTATCCGAGGTCCAATATTTATACCTGGTGTATCCCATGATGGGGGAGAAGCATCTGCAGGTTTCCGTTTGAAGTGCCCAGGTTTCCTTTCTTCCCCGCAATGGCTCCAGACTAACTACAGGGGGTATGCAATCCTTTGAGTGAAGGAAGGACACAGCATATTCAGGGGTAAGTGGGGCTGTGCCTAGCTCCGCCCTCCCATCCTACCAGTGATGACCATCCAGGCACACCTAAGCTCTCTATTGTGTTTGGCTGTCTAGGAGGGACACACATAGACCAACTGCAAACTACACCCAGTCCTGTGACCCAGAGACAGGCTGCAGACACTAAATGGCTAAAGGAGGGAAATGACAACTTTCTAAAAGTGGCATTTTTAAAGTTGTAATCAAAAATCCGACTTTGCCACAAAAGAGGATTTTTCATTTATTTCAAAAGACACCAATCATGAACTGTTTACCTATTCCCAATTGGAAGTCACGGCTTATTAAATGTAATACGGTAACTCCAATGTTAAACAATGGGAGAGGTAGCCTAGCAACAGTGAAAAACAAATGTAAGAGCTTTTCACTATCAGGACATTTAAAACTTAAAAGTACATGTCTTATTTTTTCAATACAGTGCACACTGCCCAGTGGGCTGTTTGTGGCCTACCCTAGGGTCAACTTATATGTAGTAAGAATAAAGTTTTGGGCATGGCAAAAAGGTTAATTTCATCAGGTTGAAATGGCATATTAAAACTGCCCACACAGGGAGCAATGGCAGGCCTGAGTAATGTTTAAAGACTACTTAAGTGGGTGGCACAAATTAGTGCTGCAGGTCGACTTGTAGCATTTAATTTACAGTCCCTGGGCACATGTAATGCTATTTTACTGGGAACTTGTAAGTGTATTAAATCTACCAATTGAATGCAAACCAATTCTACCATATTTAGAGGACAGAGTACAAGTACTTAACACCGGTTAGCAGTGGTAAAGTGCACAGACTCTTAAGGCCAACAAAAACAAGATCAGAAAAATGTGGGTCGGTAAGGCAAAATGTTTGGAGGAAGAACACCCTAAGACTGACATGTCTAACAGTTGAGAAGTGGTGGTTAGGCTTGGGGTTCATTGACAGACCTGCGTATATGTTTTAATACTGGCATGGAAGATGGCTGGAATTCTGGTGAAGTCATGTTCCTCACTCTTTAAAGGTGCACATCCAATAGATCTCCTCAGGCCCAAAAGGAAATAATATGTGGAATACCCTTTTCAGAGAAAACGAGAACGAGCAGGTAACTTTCACTGCTCTCTCCAATGAGTTATATGCTATCAGATAGGCAGGGCTAGGAGTCAGATAAAACCTACCATAAGATCTCTTATCTTCACAAGGTATCATTGAAGAAGTCTCACCATTGTTCCCAGAAACAGACAAGACAAAGAATAGTTGGTATATTTACAGTGATTGGTTAATTATTATGCATAATTTGTTTACAATTCATATGTATCAGAATAATGATTATTGTACAATTCTCAGCAGTTATAACTAAGATTTGTGCAAATTCTAAAAATTGATCAAACATATTCCATCCCAAATCTATTAATCTGAAACCTACCTAATTTGCACATGCATGCTAGAAATTATATAGTTATTGAACTAACGTATTTTGTGCCAAGTCATTTTAGTATCACTGCATAACTTATCCTGTTTCTGGGACAACAGTCGGAGATTAATCTCTTAGCATATCCCCTTCAGCAATCGGTCTGTGTGGTCCCTTATTCTAGCCTCCTTTTATACCTTTGTCTCCAATGATTCCCGATGGAGATGGAAGGAGGCCCTGCTGTGCAGCTCTTATGTTACTGCTTTGGAACATTGATAATGTCTCTTTTGCAGAAGCACACAGAAAGCAAGCACATGTAACTATTTCTGCTGCCTTCATACTGTAATCACTACACATAGTTCTGAAGCATTCATAGAGCGGAAAGTTACCAGTTAATTTTCAAAGCTTAAGACTGTCAGACGCATCCTGTAAGGAATCGTTGTGTCCATGTTGTCATTCAATTAGGCCTAGCATGTATGTAACATGTATATATTACCAGGAAAGCCCTCCCTCACATGACAGTTAGTTGCGAGGCACCTTGCAAAGTAAAGCATAATCCTGATACTGGAATAGAGCGAGGCTGGTTGCTTCTCAAGAATGGCAAACACTGGCAGTCTACAGCAGTGCATTTCCTAATATTGAGATAGCAGTGGCTTAGTATTTTGCAGTAGCGGTCGGCAGTAGGAGTTACTGCAGGGCGGTGACGTGGGCAGGGTGGGGAGTAGTAATGTATGGATTATGGAGTTTTACAGGTAAGTAAACATTTAAATAAATACAACGAAATTCGTTGCGCGCACTGCATCACATTTGGTGATACAGTGCGCACAACAAAATTCGTTTTATTTATTTAAATGTATACTTACCTGTTAAACTCCGTAATCCATACATTACTACCCCCCACCCTGCCCCTTCCCCTGCCCACGTCACCGCCCTGCAGTAACTCCTACTGCCGACCGCTACTGGTATTTTGGCATGGTGTTCGGGAGTTACATCCATTGACAGGGCCATGCATGATTTTTACTATTGAGATAGCAAGAAGAGAGGCATTAGCAAAGTTGTGCATGATTTATGATACAGGGAGCTGGTGTGTAGGAGGAATGTTCACTGGCAAAACTGTGTTTGAGTACTGATCCTCCAACTGCAGGGCCCATGGCTGAGATGTTGTTCAAGACTGATGTGCAAAGCCAGAGCTGTAGATTATTCTAGGTGTAGGAACAACAGGTAGTTAACCCTCCTTGTCAGATGTGAGGTGAACTGAGAGAGCAGCGATGGGCCATGTCACAGCCTCATTCTTGCCCTATCTCACTTATCTCTGAGTAAACATTTGCCACCAAACAAGGATAGTAGTGGTTTGATCTTCATTTTACTATTAAACATCCCATACAAGACACCACAAATATAATGATGTCCCCACAATTCATGCCGTCAATAGCCCCACTGCTAACAAAGCCAAATGCACACCCTTAAGCTCTGGAAAACTACAAACCCATTTCCAACCTTCCTTTCTTTAGCAAGATCCTAAAAAATGAGGTGATGAGACAGCTCTAAGACCATGCAGAACTGAATCATAGTATTCATGACCATCACACTTGGTTTTGACAAAAAGGGCACTAAAAAACTGTAGTAAATATAAGGGAAGAGGACAAATGAAAACTTTCATATTCCTCATCCTACCAGCAGCTACGAGACTGTTGACTATATTACTATAAGTAATGGACAGTTACAAAAATTGGACTAGAATAGCAGTCCCTAAATTATCGCCATTCACTCTTTCCTGTCCAATTGAAGTAAAAAAGTCAGTTTTGGAACAGCTGAATCATCCACTGGTCTGATATCCTGCAGTGACCGAAAGGATCATCCTTTCAGATCTCATGCAATATTTTTTATGCTCTATGGCATACCTTTAGGAACAGTACAAAGTACATTTCTAAATGTATGAAGATGATCCACAAATTTAATTCCAGTTAGAGAACTACTAAAATATCACTGTCAATATCACATATCACATACTAGGCTATCATCCTCCACTGGACGAAGGAGAGTTTCCTACGTAAAAATAGATCCTAGACATCATTGTAATCAGTGAAAGGAAAGAGCAGTATCACCATTTGAACGGTCCTCAGAAATTTCAGATCCATTCATTTACCATTCCGAAAATAGGAACCTGGGGATACCTTATGTCCTTCACTTCACAAATACAGATAGCAGTCTAAGAGATAAACTTACAACCCTTCCTACTTCCATTACTCCAACTGATCACCGGGTGGGACAGCAGAGGGCCCATTTAATCACTTACATTGACTACTATGAAATTGTCTACACTGGTTTCTCAATCTAATTTATACGTGGACTGAGGTAGCAACGTATCTACACCACCCGGATTTGCTAACGTAACAAAACACAAAACGTAAAACTTTGGAACATTTTGTGATGAGGAGTCCCACATAGACATGCTATTCCCTGATCTCTCCAAATGTGCAGAAACAGTCTTCTGGATATCAAGTGAGGTCAGCTAGCTCAGGCGACTAGTAAACCAGTTAGCCGGGCTGTGTTTTGCATGAGCCATTGGGACTACCAGAGATGTCTTGAATCCTGTCTGCCTGCATGACAGCTCCTGAATCTAACCCTCATGTGTTTCAGGGCAGCAAATGAGCACGCTCTGGCACCCATCCCTTAATCTGTCACATGTACAGCATCTGCAGAAGCTAGAGCAGACCTCATCACAAGTGGGCACCATCCCAGTCTTTTGTTTTCCTCTTCCTATCTCAAACGAGAGGCACATTTGTAGTAGGCAGATCTTAGGTTAGGGCCACTAGAAGGATTAGCTGCATAATCATGATTTTACCAGACTTGCTACATACTCCATAATCTGCACCTAGGTTTGTGTTTCTAGCTCAAACGAATCAAAGGATACTAAAATGAGTGCCTCTCATAGTGTTGCCCAGTTACATATCCTTCACAAAGTTCAGCTGGTCAACTTTCAGTTGCTGATGACTGTTTTGAGGGGTAAAACTGGTAATAATAAGGTAGAGTGTTTGCTCATATATTATTACTGTTTTTAAATGACAGAATACCACAATAATAGTGCCAAAGAACGTGGGGCAATATGCCACATAATTTGCCTTTTTAATGCTTGGTCAGTCTCAACATAATGTTCCAATTTGGTGGAGGCGCTCTCTCCCTAGTTCTGCACCCATTGCCTTTTTTGCAAACTACCATTTGGGTGTGTACTGTTTGCACCTCTTAATGGGTAACCACTCCTTAATGGACCAAGTGAGACTTTGCCTGGCTTTACTATTCTTCCATTTCGAAACTAGCAGTGGACTATTCAGTAGAGTATCCTGCTAGATGAACTCTACAGACTGACATTGCATTATGCTAACTTAATCTCTGGCCAGACAGTCATTAATTTTGGCAAATCCAGTGTACAGTACAAGAACTTAACAACCACATTTTGATACAAAGGCTTGAGAGCACCATAGCCATATCAAGCCATAGGGGCAAAACACACGTTGGATGAATTACTCCATTGTTTTTTATGAGATGAAATTACAAGCAGAACAAAAGAATAAGAATGAGGATTTTACAAAACTTTGAATACTGTGTTTTTGGGTGAATTTTGGGTACGCTGCACCCCTGTTCTTTTGTATATTAATGTGTAGTAATGTGTAAACTATAATCAAGAATGTGACAGGTCGGTTGTCTGACTTGATTGGGTTTGTCAACTGAAATGATTAATAGTGACACTACCTAAGGCCTGCACAACTCTCTAAACCCACGCATGCAGACTTCATGTGGTCCGAGTGGGTAAGAATGTCTGACCACTATGTTATAACCTACTATGCTTGTGATGCATTCTGTGCACACCTCCATTGTGCTGCACTCTGCTCAGCCAGTGTGTGATTTCATGGAATGTTGGTGTGTGACTGGAGGTTGGTTGGCAGTTAGATAGGGTAAGCTGAGCAGAGAAGATGCTGCTCCTGGTGGGGTACTTTACTATGTAACCTCTTCAATAATCCTACAACCGGTTAACTTACGTGAACTGGCTACCTGACTCCTACTTACGAAGAGAGAACCTTTCAATTACAACACACCACTATAGGTGTTACATCAATGTTGTGATGGTATGCCGACAGTGGCAATGTTGGCTGTGCAGGACATCGGCATGGGGCAGGGCAGGAGCTTGTGTGCCTGCAGCTTGCCTCTCCTATTAGCTCCTAGCATAACATATTGAATGGCCTGTCCCAATAAGTCTGGAGCCTGACTCAAAGTTTAAGTAGTGCAGGTAGGTCAGATAAAGAAAATGTCTGCATAAGCTTCTCCAGCTCAATATCCCACTACTTTCCAGCAGGACCAACACAGCTCAAATCCAGCCATGGTGAGACAGTTGTTTTAGTTTACTCACCGCCTCACATAGCAAAATGCCATGGTTCTCATCATGTGTCCTTAATCTGTCCATGACCAAGTGCAAGCATATATTCGTATTTCCTTTGCAACTCAAATACGTTTCTAAATACAACATATTTAAATCACGCTAATAAAACAAACTCATATAAAATGCATTTTGGTATACCATTTAAATCTTCTGTAATAGAAAAATAATAAAAACGGAAACCGAAAACATGTCATTCAATATCAGTTGCACATATTTTTCCTTAATTTTATCTGTCACGTTATCCAAATCTGGATTATTGGCAAGAAAAGAATGTATCCCTACAATACAGTAGCCTTACCCAACAGCTTCAGTCCTTCAAAAGGATATTATAAGATATCACTTTAGAAATCACGTTCTCTGAATAATGGCCTGCTTCTTTCCCTTTTGGTTTTTTAAAGTTAATTTCCTAAATCTGTGGCCCTGTCAAAAACTCACCATTTGACTACCTGGGGTATAAGAGTGGGCTTTGATGTATACACTGAGTTCATTTTTGACAACGTTTGGCTATTCTTGTCCTAGCAATGGCCTTTCCGTGATAAATTATGGGCATTATTAACATTTTGACTATCATTGATACAATAGTAGCCACCCATGGCATATTGTGGCCATTCTGGGTCACATTTGAGCTAACCCTGTGTAACAGTGACCTATCCTTGATGAATAATGGGCAACCTAGGTCACATTACATTCTAATAATTAAGCCTCGCATAATATTGACCCCCTCCTTGACATATAGTAGGCGTTCTTGGCAACATTCTGGCTGTCTCTGACTTACTAGTGGCCCTTCTTTGACACATGGTAAGGATTAACATCATTGTGAATAGCTGTAGCATAATAGCAGCTTAATATACTGAGTGCATTCCTATCTAGCCACGGCTAATGGTCATACATGCCTCTGTGACTATTCTTGGCAACATCCTGGCAGTCCCACCAAAATACTGACATCCTCATTCAAACGTAGGGGCATTTTTGACAAAATGCTGGCTATCTCTGATGTAACATTAGCCTATCTTTAATCACTTGTGTGCATAATTTGTGATATTCAGGTTATCCGTCGCATAATATTGGCTCATATCTGTCACTAAGGGCATTATTGTTAACCCTTTGTTTATCCCAGAAATAATGGTGGCCCGCCCTTGACATATAGTGGTCATTCATTGAGATATTTTTCTCATCCTTACCATACTAGTGAATATTTTGGACAAATTACAGGCATCAACTTGAAAACTCCTAGCATTAGATACCCTTTCTTGACAAATTGCGGGCATTCTTGTAATAATCTGTGGCAAATTGCCGGCACTTACACAATGGCATTCATCCTTAACTTATTGTGGCTATTCTTGAATAAATCTGGCTATCACTGGCACAATCATAGTAAAAAGTCCTTGCCTGGTGACAGCCATCCTGGGTATTTAATAATTAGGACAAAAAGGCACGAAAGGCAGATTTTTTCCATGAGTAGGAATAGTACGTGGGTGTTTGTTGAAAATGAAATGCTGGTATCTGTGGACGGGACATATTCACTGAAATGCAAATCTGGCACTTTATGAGCAAACACAATTTTCTTCAATAAAACGTCAGGCTTAAGTTTTAGGAACTCAGCCAATTTATCTAAAGCACAACCTCTATTTTTTGCTGTGAAATCCCCGCATTTTGAGTAACTGGCAAGCTGAAGCTCTGTCAAAAGGATTGCATTTGAGAAATATAGTTAAAGATGATATTTGTGGTATATTTCATGCTGAATCCACAACGCTCATTGCTAATTTTGGTTCTTTAGCGCTTGGGGCATACGTTGCTAATGATGTTTTACTACTTGTTAAGAGCCATTTCAAACCATGTTGATAGAGCTCTATGCAATGTTGCTACTGCTGTTTGTGGTCTGAGCATGTAACATTGGTCTAACATGTCTGCTGGCTTAGCCAATAGGCTCATTGTATATGGGCAGCAGCATTGCTTTATTGGTGTGTAGGCTAGATCTAGCACTCCAGTCTCTTGTCCACCTGGAGTGAGACTTTTCATCCCTGTCAATTTTGAGTATTTTTCAGACATATGTGACTGGAAATATAATTGGAAGGGGCAGGGTGAAAAACTAAGTAAAGAAAGTTTCTATGGGCATTTTGAAATATAAGGATGTGTGAAACTGACTATTTTTTTCATGGAGGTTTGTGAAATTTTAAGGAAATGCCATGAAATAATGTGAATGGTGTGAAATACCATAATCTAGTGAAACTTCATGCGAGAGCAGAGCACACCCAACATAAAAAAGGCAAGGCGACACACCTAAGACAACTGGTTTGAGCACAAAGTGTTTCTCAGCAAGACATTTTGGCCTAAATAGGTCTCATGCCAGAAGAAAAAGGACCTGAAATTGTGTAAAGAGATTTTGTTTATTTTGCATGTATAAATAAAATGTCACAGCCGCCTAAAAATGATAGTCGATGTTAAATTGCATTGTCAAATTTCTTAACTGCCTCTAAGTACGCTCCTTAACCAGTTTTTATGGAAATTATCCCGAAACCCCCACTAGTTTTAACACCATTGTGTCAAGGAAATCTTAGAAGAGTGTGAGACTCTAAAACCTGGGTAGGCTAAGGCTTGATGGGCAGAACCCAAAAAATCATCAGGATGCTTCCTTCCTGGACCTAAATGGACACATAGACCTTAATACAATGTAGGCACTGTTAGTCACTGCTTTTCAATATATTTCTGGGGGTGGGGAAGGTCTTTAATCTCTTTAGAGTTGGTCAAACTCTGTTTCTTAGCTTGGTCCTATTCTTCTAGGCAGTTATTCAAACCTACAATTTGTAAAGCTCATCAGCCACCAGTGGCCAGACAGAGTCCCACAATATTAGAAAAAGACGACCACCTCACTACTGAGACATGCTGTCGTTCAACCGATGCTCTAGCCACTATCTTAGTGTAAGTTGTTTTCGTGTACATTATTCGGGTGAATATTGCACACAGTAAAAATATAGAAATGTGGTTATGACAAGCAATGCTATGGAAAAAGAAACAAACTAGAGACAGAATGTTTTAAACTCAAGCTGAGGCTTGACTGACCTTTTCAACGTGCCTCTGAATATAGACTAAATATACTTGGTCGCTTTTAGAAATCTGTCCCCTGCGATTTAGTCAGCATGCCCACTGTATACATTTTTCATTTATTTGCAGCATTTTAAAACTGTTCTGCCTCCCAGCACCACTTTGGTCGATTTTTTTCATTAGATTATTTTTATCCTGGCACACAGCAAGGACAAACACGACTCTCCCCAACACACGCACGCAGCCCTCCCCACCCGCCCACCTTTGCTGATCATCCTGCTTTTAAAACGAACTTGTAATACTTGTAAGCTTTAAAATCCGGTTCGTTTCCTCACTGCGACGAAGGCTGAAAGCCCACATCAGTCTATCTGTCTTGTACTGCTGCGAAAAAGCTCTGATGAGGAAACTAACATTCGCTACAGATAAGACACCTAGACTGAAACCATCACCGCGGTGTTTATTTGCTGCTGACGAGTCATGTGTGTCTCGTCTGCGTTTATAGTCTGAGGGTGAGTCATATTTGTTTCCATTCTCAAACATTCTCCTCACAGTTTCGGTTCCGCTTTGAGCAGCCCGTCCTCAAAGGAGTCTCGCTGAGAATAAAGTGTACCTGCCGAGCGAGGGCTTTGCTGAACCTGCCCACAGCTACGCAAACCTGGAAGTGCGCTTCAGTCGGGTCTGTCCTGTGCCGAGAAACACTCTGAGGGAAGCAGCTGGCATCCACATAATAATGTAATGTATTAGCTTTGATGAAAAGAGAATCCTCTTTTGGCTTTTACAAAGTGCAGGTGTTAGGATCTGTGTCGAGAAGCTAATGCCATGAGCGCATTGCACATAGTACCATTCTGTTCTTTTACCGTTTCTCCAAGCATTGGGGTGGCTTTAGCTTTTTAAGATGCACATCTGAACAATGCACCTCATCAGTACACCTCGCATTTGTGTGCACCCTTGCCTCTCTTGTTTGACACACCCCTGCCTGTTTGGCACATTCCTTGCTTATCACCTTGAATTTCAGCTCACGTGCTATAACAATGCTGATGGCACACGAATACTACTTAAACTGGAAAGCCCCAAAGACATTGGAAACTCGCAAATCTTCAGTTGCTTCCGAGCCTTAGATCAGTGGATGACAAGGAGCCATCACACGTTAAATGCTTCCAAAACATAAATACTCACATGTGGCGAATGGAAAAATTATGACCCACTAGTTGCTTGGCCTGATGATCTGGGGACACCTTCTAAAGTATTTCAAGAAGTAAGAAACCTTGGAATTACCGTAGGCTCCAAGCTGTCAATGAATGCCCAAGTGGACAAATTAGCAAGATCAAGTTTCATTACTGTGAAAATTCTGTGACGCATCTTCCCCCACCTGGTAATTCCACACAAAGTCCAGGTTACTATTTCTTTTGAACTGTCTAAACTTGAGCAGCCAATCACCACAGATCATCTTTATCAACCATGAAAAGACTACAACTGATTCAGAACTCTGCTGCCAGACTACTCTTTTTTTTTTTTTGCAGAGTTTTATATAGCGCGAACTAGAACCAAACCGAATCAGTTATCAGAGCGCTTTACATAGCACCAGTTAAGTTACATGAGGACACACTTTCATTTTAGGCACGGGGAGATTAAGTGATTTGCCCAGAATCACAGGGGGTTTTTGGCGTCGTTACCGAGACTCGAACCAAGTTCCCCAGGTCCGAGGTCGAGCGCCTTAGCCGTTAGGCCAAC
The DNA here is from genome assembly GCF_964261635.1 of Lissotriton helveticus. Classification (NCBI taxonomy): domain Eukaryota; kingdom Metazoa; phylum Chordata; class Amphibia; order Caudata; family Salamandridae; genus Lissotriton; species Lissotriton helveticus. The sequence continues at coordinate 1,280,914,342 of NC_136069.1, forward strand.
CCCTCTCCCCTACTCTTACATGTAAAGCCACAAGTGCACAGCTCCCCTACCTTGATGGCCCATCATTGGTTACCGTTTGCCAGAAGACCCACATTCAAGCTGCTCTATATCACCCACAAAGTAATACATGGAATAGGACCACTTTTCATCAGGAATAAAATCACAAAATGCATTCAAAACAAGCATCTGCAATGCAATAGGTCCTTCATTTACCCGAGATTGAGCTATTGGCATTGGAAATGACAATGCTTTATTATGTTATGGTTTTAAAACATAACGAAAAGGCATTTTCATTTGCAATGCCAATAGCTTAAACTCTTGCAAATGTGAAACCAATTGGATTCCAAATTCTTGAAGGCATCGCTGAGTTACCCCTTCTGTCTCTCATGGCTCCTGAAGAGCTCCCAGTTTGCTACAAGTTAAATAAACATGCCAGTGGTCACAATTACGCACCAGAGGCTCTTCTGCTCTCCTGCAGTAGGAGAAACTCATTAAAGAAATTAGCGCTTACAGACTAAAGAAGATGTACAGTGTAACAACCGAAGTAAAAGGGCCAGTCCTCATGGGAGTTTACAAATGAAGACAAGGCAGTACTAAGGAGGGAGTAACCATCCTAATAAGGAATAAGAAGCCAATCACAAATATGGGCGGAGAGTGGGCGGGGATTCTATTCCATAATCCAACACACCATGGTTCAATCAATCAATCAATCAATCATATCATATGTAAAGCGCACTACTCACCCGTGAGGGTCTCAAGGCCCTGGGGTGGGGAATGCTGCTACTGCTCGAAAAGCCAGGTCTTGAGGAGTTTTCTGAAGGTCAGCAGGTCTTGGGTCTGCCGTAGGTGGATGGGGAGGGTGTTCCAGGTCTTGGCGGCGAGGTAGGAGAACGATCTGCCACCTGAGGTCGCTCTTCAGAAGCGGGGGACTGTAGCGAGGGTGAGGTCGGCGGAGCGGAGCTGGCGGGTGGGGGTGTAGAAGCTGAGTCGTCTGTTGAGGTACGTTGGTCCGGTGTTGTGGAGTGCCTTGTGTGCGTAGGTGAGGAGCTTGAAGGTTATCCTCTTGTTGACCAGGAGCCAGTGCAGGCCTCTCAGGTGGGGTGTGATGTGGCTGCGGCGAGGGATGTTGAGGATCAGGCGTGCAGAGGCGTTCTGGATGCGCTGTAGCCGTCTCAGGAGTTTGGCCGAGGCTCCTGCGTAGAGGGCGTTTCCATAGTCCAACCTGCTGCTGACAAGGGCCTGGGTGACTGTTCTTCTCGTTTCAGTGGGGATCCACTTGTAGATCCTACGGAGCATGCGGAGGGTAATGAAGCAGGAGGAGGAGACGGCGTTGACCTGTTTAGTCATGGAGAGAGTGGAGTCGAGGATGACCCCTAGGTTCGTGCGTGGTCGGTGGGTGTTGGAGCGGTTCCCAGTGCGGTCGGCCACCAGGAGTTTAACCAGGCCGAAGGGTTGGATCCGAGGATGAGGACCTCCGTCTTGTCCGAGTTCAGCTTCAGTCGGCTGTTCCTCATCCATTCAGCAACGTCCTTCATTCCTTCGTGAAGGTTGGTTTTGGTGGTGTGGGGGTCCTTGTTGAGGGAGAGTATCAGCTGGGTGTCATCGGCATAGGAGAGGATGTTGAGGTCGTGCCGACGGGCGACGTGGGCGAGCGGTGCCATGTAGATGTTAAACAGGGTTGGGCTGAGGGATGAGCCCTGGGGTACGCCGCAGATGATCTCGGTGGCTTCGGAGCGGAAGGGGGGAAGGTGGACGCTCTGTGTTCTGCTGGAGAGGAAGGAGGTGGTCCAGTCCAGGGCCTTCTCTTGGATCCCAGCGTTGTGGAGGTGTGTTCGTAGTGTGTGGTGACAGACCGTGTCGAAGGCGGCTGACAGGTCCAGGAGGATGAGGGCTGCCGTTTCTCCGTTGTCCAGCAGGGACTTGATGTCATCAGTGGCGGCCATGAGGGCAGTCTCGGTGCTGTGGTTGCTGCAGAACCCGGACTGGGAAGGGTCCAAGATGTTGTTCTCCTCGAGGTAGCGGGTCAGTTGTTCGTTGACGGTCTTCTCGATGACCTTTGCCGGGAACGGGAGCAGGGAGATGGGCCGGAAGTTCTTGGGGTCCGCCTAGGGTTTCTTGAGTAAGGCATTGATCTCAGAGTGCTTCCAGCTCTCCTGAAAGTTGCTGTCTCGAAGGAGGTGTTGATGACTTTCCGGAGATGGGGTGCGATGGATGTGCTGGCTTTGTTGAAGATGTGGTGTGGGCATGGATCTGACAGAGATCCGGAGTGGATGGTGCTCATGATCTTGACCTGGCTGGGTATGCTCAGACGTGAGTCCCAGGCTCTCCACACCACTGGAGTCAAGCTATCCAGGCTGATGAAGGCTGATAACCAGAAACCGGTCCTTGGATGCTTGATTCTGGTCTGGGAAAGACATGGCTTGGTAGTTCGGACTGGACTGTTATCATGAGGCACAGGGTCAGAGCTGATTTGCATATAGCCTGTGTCTAACCCAAGGTGGTGTGGAGTGCAAAAAAACGATGGATTTAGGCCCAGATCCTTGTACTGGGGTGAATGTATGAGATTGTTCTACATTCTGTCCATCAACTGTGTTTTTTGCAATTTTCACCCCGAGTGGGCTGGGTATGCTCAGACGTGAGTCCCAGGCTCTCCACACCACTGGAGTCAAGCTATCCAGGCTGATGAAGGTTGATAGCCAGAAACCGGTCCTTGGATGCTTGATTCCGGTCTGGGAAAGACATGGCTTGGTAGTTCGGACTGGACTGTTCCCATGAGGCACAGGGTCAGAGCTGATTTGCATATAGCCTGTGTCTAACCCAGGGTGGTGTGGAGTGCAAAAAAACGATGGATTTAGGCCCAGATCCTTGTACTGGGGTGAATATATGACATTGTTCTACATTCTGTCTATCAACTGTGTTTTTTGCAATTTTCACCCTGAGTAGGCTGGGTATGCTCAGACGTGAGTCCCAGGCTCTCCCCACCACTGGAGTCAAGCTATCCAGGCTGATGAAGGCTGATAGCCAGAAACCGGTCCTTGGATGCTTGATTCCGGTCTGGGAAAGACATGGCTTGGTAGTTCGGACTGGACTGTTCCCATGAGGCACAGGGTCAGAGCTGATTTGCATATAGCCTGTGTCTAACCCAGGGTGGTGTGGAGTGCAAAAAAACGATGGATTTAGGCCCAGATCCTTGTACTGGGGTGAATGTATGACATTGTTCTACATTCTGTCCATCAACTGTGTTTTTTGCATGATCTTGATGGTGTCATTGTCGTTGATGTTGGTCCAGTAGAGCAGGCGGTTGGTGCGGATGCTGGTCGTGGGGGCGGAGGTCTCAGTGGTTGTCGGGGCGGTCGTGGCGTTGAAACCGTCGTGGATGTCTGTTATCTTACGGTTGAAGAAGGTGGCCAGCGAGTCGCACAGGTCTTGCGAGGGTGGGACGTCGTTGGTGTTGGAGCTGGGGTTGGAGAGTTCCTTCATGATGTTGAAGAGCTCTTTGCTGTTGTGCGCGTTGTTGTCTAGGCGGTCTTTGAAGGAGGCCCTTTTGGCAGATCTGATGAGGTGATGGTGTCTGAGGGTGGCATTCTTGTGGGCGGCGTGGCTGTCCGGTGTTCGTTCACGGAGCCAGATCTTCTCCAGCTTTCGGCAGGTTTGCTTGGAGGCCCGGAGGTCCTCAGTGAACCAGCTGGCTTTCATGTTGGTATGATTGTTGGAGGGTTTCTTGATCGGGGCGAGGGTGTTGGCGCAGTCGTTGATCCACTGTCTGAGGTTGCGGGCATCGGTGTCGGGGTCGGTATGGTAGGCGGGTGGGCTCTGGGCGAGGTTGGTGGTTAGCTGGTCTTCGGTGACTTTGCTCCAGCAGCGGTGAGGCATCTGTTGGATGCGGTGGTGCGTGTAGGGTTTCTTGAAGGTGAAGTGGATGCAGCGGTGGTCGGTCCAGTGGAGTTCGGTGGTATGGTTGAAGGAAACGTGGGGGTTTGTGGAGAAGATGGGGTCAAGCGTGTGACCAGCAGAGTGGGTGGGTGTTGTGACGAGTTGTCTGAGTCCGAGGTTGGCTAGGTTGTCGATCAGGGTGGTGGAGTTGGTGTTGTCATTGTTCTCGAGGTGGAAGTTCAGGTCCCCGAGGAGGATGTAGTCCATGGAGGCGAGGGCGTGTGTGCTGACGAAGTCGGCGATGGAGTCGCTGAACTGTGGTCGGGGTCCGGGCGGTCTGTAGATGAGGGTTCCTCTGAAGGTGGTGTTGGTGTTCGGCGGTGCTGAGAGTGTCGTCGGTGTTGGTCGAGACTCTGAGAGTGTTCCTGTGGACGATGGCAATTCCTCCTCCCGCTCTGTTGGTGCGGTCCTTGCGGGTGATCTTGTAGCCTTCCGGGATGGCTATGGCTATGTCGGGTGCCGAGGCGGGGTTCAGCCAGGTCTCCGTCAGGAAGGCGACGTCTGGGGAGGTTGAGTCTAGTAGGTCCCAGAGTTCAACGGCATGTTTTCGGGCGGAGCGGGTGTTGAGAAGGATGCATCTGAGGTGGTTGGGTTCTTTCCTGGTCGGCAGCATGGTTGGGCGGATGCTTGTGAAGCTGCAGTTCCGGCAGGTGAAAGCTCCGTGGGTGCGCTTCGGGCGGCCAGGAAGCAGGTGTTTGATCATCCGGTCTTGAGTGCGTGGAGGGTTCTGGCATCGTAGCGGTGTCGGGCGTCGTGGCGTTCGTGGTGTCCAGGGGTCCTGGTGCTGGGCATGGTCCAGGCACGGACAGGCACAGACGAGCTTGCCTTAGGTGCGCCAGTGGCACACCCGCTGAGCGCGGCCGCGTAGCGGCTTCCATATGAGGGGATGTGGGAGGGAGGAGCAGCTGGTAGGTGAGAGCGGGGTGGCGAATGGGATTGCAGGTGGGCAGGGCCGCAGGGACGCAGCGGCGGGAAAAAATGGGCGGGGGTCACGGGAGAACTGGGCACAGGAGGGAAAAATAAGTTTAGGCAAGAAAACAAGTATAGGCACAGAGGAATAAAAACAAGTATGGGCAAGAAAGCAAGTTAGACACAGGGGAATAAAAACAAGTCTGGGCAAGAAAGCAAGTACAGGCACAGGGGAATAAAAAGAAGTCTGGGCAAGAAAGCAAGTACAGGCACAGGGGAATAAAAAGAAGTCTGGGCAAGAAAGCAAGTACAGGCACAGGGGAATAAAAACAAGTCTGGGCAAGAAAGCAAGTACAGGCACTGGGGAATAAAAACAAGTCTGGGCAAGAAAGCAAGTTAGGCACAGGGGAAAAATACAAGATTAGGCAAAAACAATGCAGGCAGAGCCGTGCAGCAGCGTGGGGAGCGACCTGCCTGCAAGCAGGGTGATAGGTCACTCCTTTTACCGCTGCGCGGCTTCCATATGAGGGGATGTGGGAGGGAGGAGCAGCTGGGAGGCGGGAGCGGGGCGGCGAATGGGATTGCAGGTGGGCGGGGCCGCAGGGACGCAGCGGCGGGAAAAACGGGCAGGGGCCGCGGGAGAACTGGGCACAGGAAGGAAAAACAAGTTTAGGCAAGAAAACAAGTACAGGCACAGAGGAATAAAAACAAGTCTGGGCAAGAAAGCAAGTTAGGCACAGGGGAATAAAAACAAGTCTGGGCAAGAAAGCAAGTACAGGCACCGGGGAATAAAAACAAGTCTGGGCAAGAAAGCAAGTTAGGCACAGGGGAAAAATACAAGATTAGGCAAAATCAATGCAGGCAGAGCTGTGCAGCACCGTGGGGAGTGATCTGCCTGCGAGCAGGGTCATAGGTCGCTCACACAGCATGGCTCACACCATACGCTGCCCAGGCTCGACCTTAAATGAGCCTCCACTCCAAATTGGCAAGTCGCCTTAAAATCCCACCAAGCAAGAAAAAAAACTTAGGTGGCACATCCTTCACTGTTCAAGCAGCCAAACTATGGAACTCATTACTCCCAAACATAAGATACATGAATAGCTACCTTATCTTCAGACGTTTACTCAAGAGTTGGCCTTTCCCTACATAACAATCATACTCAAATACAAATGTACTGCATATCCCAGTGTATTTAAACATTTATTTTGATTATATGTATTTATATAGATATGTGTATTTTTTGGTATAAATATGTATAATAATTATGTTTTTAAATATATATATATATATATATTCTTTAGGTCTGCTTAACAAATGTACAAATTACTTATGGTTAAAATATATATATTATTCTCTGCTTATGAAGTATATAGGTTACTGCATAGTTTTCATATAAGTTATTTGATTAGATGCTTATGGTCCTCTGTTTATTCATCTTTCACAATATGTAAACATTATCATAACTATCTATCTGCAATTGCTTCACTATTGAAATATTGAAAATATATATTTTTTTAAAGTTAAAAAATACACAAATGAATTAGCTTAAATTTTAGAAACACTTGAAAGTCTGGCTAATTAAATACAACTTAAATGTTGATCCATTACCTTCCTTATACATGTATACCCTCTAAGTACTTATGTATCTATATGTTTATTACTTTACTCCTAATGTAAAATAAAGAAAATAAAAAAAACTTGAGTCTCTCCCTTGATGCACTATCCTGTTTCATTCTATACCTCTCACAATATATACTCCACCCCCACTCTCTGACTTATCCCAAACCTTATTCTAATACTATGATATAAAAAACAACCCTTTCTAGACTCTTCTCTTCTCTAGCCCTCCATGGATCACCACAAACCTCATTTTACTACTATGATGTGGTGCCTGCAGTTGCAGGGGAGTGACTCCTTCACTCCAAGGGAGATATCTTCAGTTTTCCTGGATGCTCCACAGGTCCTGCATGGAGCATGTATAGTGGACAGGCACAGGCGATGCTTTAGACGGAGAGGGAGATGAAGTCGACCCAAATGAAGTCTAGCGAAGTCCAGAGTGTCCAGACGGTCAAAGTTCAGTGGCTTCTTGTTCAGAATCTTATCCACATCGAATCTAGGATCTTACAGCCAGGTAAGCTCTTTTGTACCCATGGGAGACCATGTCCTTTGTCCAGTTTCGCACCAGAGCAGGAGCCAACGGCTCCTAGGACTGGTTTGATCTGGACTGTGCAAAGGGACACCAAATGTGTACCCCTCATGCAGACTTTCAGTCGCTGGCAAGCGCACCCACCCAGGCCTAATACACTATATCCTCTCTGGGAGATGGTCACACCTCCCTGTGACAGGATGCCTATTGTTATGCCTTTCCCTGCTCGAGCTTGACTCAGCAGGAGGGCCGAAATATGTCTCTGGCCAGCAGCAACACTTTTGGGTATTCCAGGACTAGAAGGCTGATACCGGGAACACCAGGGACCTCACAAAGCTCGTTTCTGAGGGGTGGAATCATTCCTCCCACATCGCTTACCGCTGTGGGGGTATGATTCCACAATGTTTGACACCAAACACAATAGGGTTACTTTCAGCCGTTTTAGAGTTGGTCATCACGCCGTCGCATAATGCCACTCTCTATGTTGTAAATGGTTGCAGCACTAACAACCGTGGAGAATGGACTCCGTAGGCTGCAGGGGTGTCCTGCTCATGCAGTGGCACCAAGCACCCTGCCTTCAGGATTGTCAAGGCCTGCTATAGGGGTGACTTATAGGTTTTAAGTGTAGTGACCCCTAGATATAGTAAATCTATATCTAAAGTAAGTGGTGCATGCACCATCTTACACAGGCTGCAATGGCAGGCCTGTAGTTCCATTTTGCATGACTTCTCATGGGTGACATAATACATGCTTCAGCCCATGGGAGGCCTCTGGGCTACCTATGCCCTGGGTACATGGGTACCATTTACTAGGGACTGGCAAGGGTATCCAATTTGGAGTGTACCTAAGTACATGACATAACAGTTTAGGGAGAAAACAGATAGACTCGGGTCCGGATTAGCAGTATCCCAGTCAGACTAGTCAAAAACAGTATAACATGAATCAAAAAGTGGGGGTAACCATAAGAAGCAGATACTACTTTCCTACAGTAAGGAATTGTCTGGTGCTAGATTAAAGAGGCATGAGGTGGAATCGAGATTATATAGCATTGGTATTCAGCACGTAGACCTTCAATAGTGTTGACTATGTACTTCTGTGCTAAACCTTTGACCATGTCATTTATTCTTTTACAAATTAAGCACTGTATTTGACCCATTGTCCACTAAGGCAAGCAAATTGGACGAGGTGAGTTTGTAAGCAAAGCAAAGGGGTCAAAGCTGTAAAGTCATAACTTTGAGAGTAGTCAGTAACTTTTGGCAGACATTTTCCCACCCTAAATGATCCTGTCACAGCGAGGATCATTTTGTTTTTAGGATGGGAATGGAGCACCCCCGAACATGCTGGGGGTATGGGGATGGGGTTTCTCTAAAGGGAATATATTTTCTCATGGAGAAGCAGAAGTTTAAAAGTTTGCATGAACTAACTTTTTGAGGCATTGGTTTGGCCTACAGAAATGTACAAAGGTACATTTCTTTGTGCATTAATGGCTACATTTGAGAACTCATTGAGTTGTAGATTTCCAGGAGCACACTTTGAGTTCTTTCTGAATTCCACGAAAGTCCTACATTTAGTCCAAACATAGACAGAGGCATATGGGTGTCAATTTCCAATATTACCTAGGAATCCCTTTAAATTATGTCGCTTAATTAATATTCTCTGTCCCATTCCATGATAGCCACACTTCAGTGGTTATTACCAACTACATGAAAACATTTCCCACATAGGCTTAAAACATAGACAGTACTTATCCAGCAACACACCATACATAGTGTACCATACAATAAATGCAGAAGAGCACTTCAGCATCCCACACGTTTAGTAAGACATAAATGGACCGCATTTTCAGTCCTGGAAACAGATGAGAGGTGCTTCATGCAATTCAAAGTAAGGTCTCTTGAACTGTTTGATTTTGCGGCTCCTTTTGAAGAACTTGTGGACAGATGGTATCCTCGGGTCCATTGTGCAGGAGTTCGAGAGGTATGTTCTAACTCGCAAAATGCACTGTACCCAAGGCCAGACAGTCTGGGCATTTACCAGGCGGGCAGAGTAGCGTCTTGCTTAGCCTGGGCACTCACCACTGACTATGTCACACCCGGAGCTTAGTATGTGGAATCATAAGTATACAGCAATAGTTGCTTTATTCTACATTGTTTGAGAGATGTGAGTCTTAGCTATAGTAAATGTTTTTTGACACAGAGGAAAGTGCACAGGTAGAGCAACAGTTAAATACCTTTATTATCACATCCCAACATTTGTGAACTGTTTTAATATTTTTTTGCTTTGCATTGAATGAAAGATTCACAAGTGTAAAATGCATAACAAAATGATTAGTGAAGGTGCTTGGTATATATTTTTCATGGAAATTGTTGGATGGTGGAAGAGTGTACACACCAAAGCCGGACATGGTGAATACGTCCACGGTAACCGTGAATTTATTTGCAAGTCGGTTACAAACAGGAGGCTCCTCCAAGCTGCCTTCACTCCTCCCGTTTTCTGTCTCTCTGTTCTCAACCATCTCCTTCACTGTATTCTCCACACAAGCTTCATATTCCAGTATTTTTTAGTGTTGGATGGTTTAAGGGTGCTCACAATCTAAATCGGACAGTGTAAAATGCTTCCAAATGAACTGTTAGTATATTCCTACATTGGCTACAAACAGGAGCCTCTTTCAATCGGCCTCCACTCTGCCTATTGCCTGTCCCAGCTGTCTCTTCACTGTATTCACACGAGCTCCACATTGCAGAGTGTATGGAAGCTCGCGCTGAGAATACCACATATTTCCCTTATATATATTTTTTTCTCCTGCAAATACTACAGAAATACCTATCAATCAGAGAAGCGGTCTCCTGTGCAGTTGAAATGAAATTGAGATTTATGCAGCGCACGACTACCCAAGGGCGCTAAAGATTCAGAGAGGAGAGAGAGAGAAGAGATGCCTAAGAAATAGTCTAAGAACTATTCACCATGTAGAAACTATTTATCAAACAGCCAGGTTTTTAGCGCCTTCCAGAAAGCTAGCAGATTAGGTTTTTTCTTTAACTCTAATGGCTGTGTTTTCTAGAGTATTGCCGTGATGGCAATGATGCTCCTGCCTCCCCAGGTTGCTCTTCTGACTTTAGGGACAATAAGGTTAGCCAAGGAAGCGGACTGCAAGGATCTTTTTGAGGTGTGCCATTGGAAGTACTACTTCTGGGACTCTGAGCTGTCACCTTGCAGTGCCTTAAAAGCAATGCATAGAGACTTAAACTTGATCTGATTCTTTACGGACTGAGAAATGGGGATGTATGACGTTACAACGCATACTTTTACCACGCATACCATTACAACACGGTTTTTAACACGCATACCATTACAACGCATAGCGCTTTGGGGTGCTGGATAGTGAATAGTTTAATTTACTATTCCAACTCCAGTCCCCGTGAACACTAGGGAAGGTTATTGGATAGTAAATTAACCTATTCCCTATCCTAGAGCGCCCCCCAGCGCAATGCGTTGTAATGGTATGCGTTGTAATGACCGCGTTGTAATGGTAGTGCGTGGTAAAAATGTTGTTGTAAAGGTTGCATACCGAGAAATGGATGCTCTTTGGTGGAAGTGTTTGATCTTTGAAGTGCAATACAAAACACACACACTATAATGGAAATGCTGAGAGAAGACTTTTGTATGAATGATGTGCGTTTGTCTTATCTTACATTGCCTTGTCTAAATCACGAGTCATAATATAGAATGTGTATAGTCAAAAGGTAGATAGATGCATGTTGCAAAGAACTGGCAAAAGTTCTTCTTTCCAATGCATGTTCTGTATTCTGGCTGTAGTTCACAGTTGTGAGCTGATGGCAGATATTGGTGACATTATCCAAAATTAGACCAACCCACCACAAACAACAGTAAAACATAATGTCTAGTCAAGCATTCCAGAGCTTTACTGCAGTGACAAGTATGATACAGAATAAGGACTGATGTGAAAAATGTAGACAATAAATGCTTGTCAAGGAAAAAGGTAGAAGGAAAGGAGCATCGCCACAACCATCAGTGGCTATTCTCATAATCTAGAACCTACACCTGTAAATTGGCTCAGTCGATGGTTTGCAGGCATGAATACAAAAGTTTTTTCTAGCAACAAGATATATCCAGGCATTGACAAAGTAGACAGCTGGCACAAATTAAATATATCACATTAAACACAAGTAAAGAATACTAACAGATAATCATGGTATCGTAAAATTTAATGATAATGATAAAAATTGATGATCACATTCAATTAAACACTCAAAATGATAAAAGATACAAAGGATAATAAAAAAGAGAATGCAATATTCGATTGTTATATTCTCTATAGGGTAGTGAGGAGAAATGAGTAATAATGATTTCCCCAGCTGATTATAAAAGTTGATGTCTGTCTGCCAACGCGTTTCGACACCAGAGTGTCTTCGTCAGGACAATATCAGCATATATCTACAATTCAAAAAATCAAAATTACAATAAATATTTACTTGTGTATATACAGATATAATTTCATTTCTTTTTTTCTTTTTTTCCTTACATATAGCCAGTTATATCTTACAACAAGGACAAAATCAACCACAGTGATAAAGAACACATAGAAACATGGAAAAGATGAAAAAACAGAGAGAACTCGAAAATCAAAAATATATACAACTTTTCAGTATCTCTACCGTTCAAATTTCAGCCATTCCCTCATTGATCTCTTAAAAAAGGGGCACATAATAGGGTCCCATAACTATACAAATCCCTAGAGGTTTTACTGGTGACTAATGATAGTGAGATGGAGAATGTAGCATATTAGACAATCTATAAAGCAGCCTTGAGAATAATAGAGCGCAGAGATCATTGGTGCCAATTCTTTCCCTGCCGACCGTTTTACTAACTGACATAAAGGGATGGATAGATAAAATCTATGTGGTCACGTTCTTACCAGGGACACCTATAGATGGAGGTATTTACATGCTCCTATGAATCACTTTTCTAACTATTCTAAAGAGATGGATAAGAAAAGTCTCGATTGTTATATTCTTGCCAGGAAACGCCTATTTATGAAGGTACCTATATATCCCATATATGCGCTAGATCTATATGTATAAAACGTACCACTAAGAAATAGTTCTGTGTTCCTTCGTATATTCATTCTTTAAAATTCGTTGAATAAAAAACACACTGGAACAGCATATCGTATTCTGTTCTCCTGTTACTCCGCTACCTGCAGAGAAATTATAAAGTTTGTAGGATAACTTTAAGGTTTAGGTTCCTATTTTTATCCATATAGACGCTTTCAGGTGTTACCTTTTGATTTATCATCTAATTGACTTCCGTCGTGGTAAGAGAACTTCTTGTTCTAAATCAAATATTCCTATGTTTTAAAAGAAAAAGAGAGAAGGGAAAGGGGTGATATTTTTAGATACTAAATTGTTGTTACTCAGTTATTCAGTTATAGCGAGCGCGTGTCCACATGAGACCTCCATTTTCTCAGGCTTTCTACGCTTACCTTAATTAAAAGCAGGATCGTTTATGATGATATTCGAGAGATTTCTTGGTTTGATGGCCCGAATTATTTTCTATAAGATTGGCAAAAAACAAAGAAACAAACACGAAAAAAGAATGTTCCCACCGTAGAATTATGCACCTGCAACACCCGCAACGTAGTTTACTTAATAGTGTGTCCTTGTAATTTAGGATACGTAGGTGAGACCTCCCGGGCAATCAAAACCCGCTTGACCGAACACAGATCTGCTATCAAAACTAAGAAGCATCTGGCACCTCTAGTGAATCACTACATCGAATATAAACATTCACAGACTGAAATGAAATGGTGTATTCTGGAGAGAATACACTTATCTGATAATAATGGAGGTGAGAAAGTGAGGAAGAAAAAAGAGGTGTACTGGATCTTCACCCTGGGCACGTTTGACCGGGGGCTGAATCTGGAATTGCCCTGGGAAAATGCCATTACCTAAATAAATTAATGAGGAATATAATCAGAGGTGGCTTTCCTGTTCGTGATAAATAATATCAGTTCGGGAAGTCCTACAGTAATCTATTATACCTGCGTGACTATTCAGGCCCTGTTGATAATCTCTGTCTCTGTTTTTGCTAAACCCCCCCCTTTTTTTAAAAACTTTCTTTGACTATCATGACTCGAGTTCATGCGTGAACCTAATAAGTGCCCTTAAAGTCTCAACTTGCACTTGCACTTTAAATGAGGGTGGAGCCAGGATAGTCCACCTATGAGAAACCCCTATAAAAGAACCTATCAAGTGGAACCTTACAATTCCTTACTTGTCCCTTCGGATTTATTCGCCGCCATTATACACGCCGTGGTACTTCACTCACTAAATAGGCGTTTCCTGGCAAGAATATAACAATAGAGACTTTTCTTATCCATCTCTTTAGAATAGTTAGAAAAGTGATTCATAGGAGCATGTAAATACCTCCATCTATAGGTGTCCCTGGTAAGAACGTGACAACATAGATTTTATCTATCCATCCCTTTATGTCAGTTAGTAAAACGGTCGGCAGGGAAAGAATTGGCACCAATGATCTCTGCGCTCTATTATTCTCAAGGCTGCTTTATAGATTGTCTAATATGCTACATTCTCCATCTCACTATCATTAGTCACCAGTAAAACCTCTAGGGATTTGTATAGTTATGGGACCCTATTATGTGCCCCTTTTTTAAGAGATCAATGAGGGAATGGTTGAAATTTGAACGGTAGAGATACTGAAAAGTTGTATATATTTTTGATTTTCGAGTTCTCTCTGTTTTTTCATCTTTTCCATGTTTCTATGTGTTCTTTATCACTGTGGTTGATTTTGTCCTTGTTGTAAGACATAACTGGCTATATGTAAGGAAAAAAAGAAAAAAAGAAATGAAATTATATCTGTATATACACAAGTAAATATTTATTGTAATTTTGATTTTTTGAATTGTAGCTATATGCTGATATTGTCCTGACGAAGACACTCTGGTGTCGAAACGCGTTGGCAGACAGACATCAACTTTTATGATCAGCTGGGGAAATCATTATTACTCATTTCTCCTCACTACCCTATAGAGAATATAACAATCGAATATTGCATTCTCTTTTTTATTATCCTTTGTATCTTTTATCATTTTGAGTGTTTAATTGAATGTGATCATCAATTTTTATCATTATCATTAAATTTTACGATACCATGATTATCTGTTAGTATTCTTTACTTGTGTTTCATGTGATATATTTAATTTGTGCCAGCTGTCTACTTTGTCAATGCCTGGATATATCTTGTTGCTAGAAATTGCTTTGCCCTGATCCAGGATTCTGATCTTAACCAGGGGGTCCCTGTTTTAATGCCATAATGAATACAAAAGTAGCAGCTAAATATCAGTGTTTGTAGCTGATAGTCAAATAAAGTATACTATACTTCTGATTTATGTGTTACTTCCCACTTTTGTAAACATACTGTGATGGAAAAAGTACTTGAGGAAGAGGCATCAGCTTCAGGAAAGGAAAATGAGAGAAACAAGTAGTTCAACAAACCAATCCAGGTTATGGGTGACTATAATTATAGACTGTCGATTCGATTCATAAACTTTATTCGATTCAAAATAATAGAATCACAAAAGTATACAGACCTTTATTTTAAAGCATATTGACACCAATGGGTCAGAATAATTCATTCTACAGTTTATACATAAGAATCTAAAATAAAAGTAAAAAATTTCCAAAATGAACTTATACAAATATTACATATCATTTATCAATTAATCACACCCTATACCAAAGAACATTATTATACCATATAACCAATTGCGCAACATATGACATTGATTTTTAGTGCATTTTAGCAATTCCGTTTCCTAAATTGTAATGACAGTCGTATGAAGCTTAACATGGCGCAGCATACTCCAGGTGATGATAACGATAACAAATAGTCATAGCCCTCTTTATAGTTGCATGGTCGCCGACCTTTTAGGATAGGCTTAATAAATCTGCTTCTTGGTTCCTTATAAAGAGAACAAAAAAGGACAAGATGAATAGTATTTTGACTGGTTTTGTTATCACAGGGACAAGGGGGCAGCCTCTCACACCAACCCCCTTGTTTTGGAAAGTCAAAAAGAAAGTGGAGTGTGTTTAATCTAAACCTTGTCAGATAAAAGCGCCATTGCACATGAGTAGTAAATGTTAAATAAAATTGGACTTTCAATTTACCCAAACAATTTATAGGCTGATCTGAATGTAACATACTTAAGCTGTTACGATAACTTGTTTTAATTAAAGATTTTATATCCCCCTGCATATTTTCGGGATTGTCATACAAATGGCCCAAACCAATTCTATGCAGAGTGTCACTAACATATGAAAGCCATGGGATCTTCATCGCATGTTCAAGATTTTTACAGTCCTGGAGGATATCTTTTGAGGGCTGAAGGTCTTCTGATAACCATACTTTACCCCATAATAGTAGAGGGGAAACGCGGATGATGTCAGTCACGTATTCCATTCCCATCTCAGTGTGGCAGAAACTATTAGATGAACCTGGTGGGATTGATAATAAGCGTTTTAAAAATTTATTTTCCATGACCTGGATCATGGCTGGGCTTTCTATCCCCCAAACCCCTGCCCCATAAGTGGCCACAGATAAGCATTTTGCTCTGTACAGGGTTTTTAAGTGAGGAACTGGTTTTTGTCCTAATTTACTACAAAAGCGAAATAAACCCTCTATAGATCGGCTAGTACTTTGTACACGCGCCTTCATCAAGGGAACCCAGCTCAGTTTGTTGTTAAATAAATTACCCAAGTAATTAAAATTGTCATCTTTGTCAATGGTAGAATTAATTACCATGAACTTACGGGTTTTTGTCCCTTTGGGGCCACAGACCATTGCAAAAGATTTTGCAAAGTTTACCTTTAGGTCCAGGTCCAGCATAAAGTTGTTAAATGCATCCAAGCAGGTCTGCATACTATTAGCTGTAAGAGTCATTAATACCGTATCGTCGGCATAAGATAACATAGGTATCTTCTTACCGTTTACTTTTGGGAAATCCGAGCAATGTTCCAACAAAAACTTTTCCAGGCCATTAGTATAAACTAGGAACAAAAAAGGCGCTAAAATACAGCCTTGTCGCACACCCTCGGTTGAGGGGATAGATTTAGTTTCCCCCCCCCCCCGGCCCAAATCTTATGGACACAGTTGTAGCAGCGTGTAATCTGCGGAACAGGGTAACCAAGGGTTCTTCAAAGCCCATGTCCTCCATCATCTGCCATAGTTTGTTTCTGCAAACAGTGTCAAAGGCACTGGATAAGTCCATGAAGGCCAGGTGGATAGAAGAACCCCTGGCCTTCATGTACTTACCCATAATTAGTGCCAAATTTAAACACTGTTCGGTCGTTCCCTTTCCTCTCCTAAACCCATATTGGGAATTTACAATTAGGCCCACGGAGTCTGCCCAAGTCTCCAATCTGGCCAAAATGATCCTCCCCAGTAGCTTACATGATGCGTCAATTAAAGATATAGGGCGATAGCAACGTGGGTCGCACCTATCACCCTTCTTGAAGATCGGCACCACCACCACTGCCTCCTTCCAGGATAGGGGAATGCGACCAACAATAGCTGCTTTAAATACATTCAGTAGCAATGGGGCCCATACAACAGTATTATATTTAAAAAAGTCCAACAGCACTGCATCTGGGCCAGGGGCTTTTAGTGGGACACCTTTCCTCAAAGCCTCTTCCACTTCCAGGAGTGTAAGCGAAGAACTAAGCTGGGAAGCTGTGATCGGGAAGTCCACATCCTTTATTTCATCCTGCAGACCTATAAGGGGTACAGACTTAGGATTAAATAATTTCCCATAATGGGCTTCCCATGTCTCGCCCGTTATCTGCATCACCATATTATCCTTGCCATCACTAGAAAGGAAAGGACGATTTATCACTGCCCAGTCGATGGTTTGCAGGCATGAATACAAAAGTAGCAGCTAAATATCAGTGTTTGTAGCTGATAGTCAAATAAAGTATACTATACTTCTGATTTATGTGTTACTTCCCACTTTTGGAAACATACTGTGATGGAAAAAGTACTTGAGGAAGAGGCATCAGCTTCAGGAAAGGAAAATGAGAGAAACAAGTAGTTCAACAAACCAATCCAGGTTATGGGTGACTATAATTATAGACTGTCAAGTAAGACAATGAAACGAGATTTTTTGTACTTACCTGTATATGATGAAGTAACAGTGAGCATAGCAGCAACAGACAAAAGATGAATATGAAAGTCACTTGTAAGAATATTACTTAAATCTGACAAAAACTGCTATTTTATTTAATTTGAGTCTTTTCTACAGATACGAGGTCAATGTTTCTAGTTTTTAATTAGCACACTTTTTGTTTGTGTTCCTCCTAAGATTATCACAAACGATACTAGGAAATGGCTGACCTTGGAACTTTAAGAGGTGTTTCAGTAACTTCACGAATTGTCGCACACAATACTAAGTCCAGAGTTTGTCCTCCTGCATGAGTGAGACCACTCACACCATGTTCTAGATTACAGTCAGGCTTATTGGCCAGCAGCGATCAAGCAAGAGCATTAGTAGGGGTTCTCCGATAAACTACTAAAGTGACCTTTGATAAGTAGTTCATGGTAAAGAACTTTATTAAGAAGAATAAAGTAACCTAACCATTAAAAACAGTCAGGGTATCAAAGGGTTATTGATAAGCCTCGATACAGCCAATCAGATGGGCATTAGAAGTGAACAGTAATGATTCAGCCCCCAGGTATTTCATGCAAGCTCCTGCCCTAATTACAATTAAATTGTGATAAAGGATGGGAAGCCTCTCCGCCCTTTCCTGGAAGTGTAATCCTGTTGAAGAAATTTAAACTTTTGTTGGCATTAAGTCCTCCATGAAAAGGATTTATCATCACCTAGTCAAGGATTTGAAGCAATGTTTCCAGCATAAGATTATTATCCATAATTCTATTACTGACTTCAGATCTTACATTACAGATACTAAAATGTTTGACTAAATTTAAATTACTAGTAAGTATTCAACCCAACTATTCTCTCTTGGCACTTAGATTTATGAAGTTATTTCCTTCAAAAATGTATTGCTCACATTTCTTAATTACCATTATGATTCCTTCAATTTCTAGTTCTACTATTTTTACCGTCTACTGATTAGGTTTAATTCTTAAAATTTCGGGTCAATTTTAATAAGCACTTTGCCCTACATTCCTATTGGGCAGGTTATCCAGATTCAGCCACATAGGGAAATCAAAACCTCAATTTTAATTACAAGTAGTATAAAAATGTCTTGCTTTATACTGAACAAATTTTGCCAGAACAAACATAGGGAAACACTGCAAAAATTTGAATGTTCAGTTTGAAGTGGTGACGATATGTGTTAGTGCCACGTTATCCCCCATTCTCAAGTGCGGAACTCAAAATGTTGCTGTAATACTGGACTCAATATAATAATGCTAATTATCAGGTGCGATAGTACCTCTCAAAATTATGACAACTCATAGTGAACTTGTACAGGGGCCTACATATCTAATCATAGCAGTGTTTCCATATTCTTATGGGAACAATGCCTAATGTGTCCACCTTTGTCATCATCTATCATTCATACATGTGATTAAAATGCACTCAAACTAATGTTGAAAATCCAAACAGTAAATTCCAGAAAACTTCATGTGTTCATTTATTTATTAATTTATGTAGTTATTGACAGACAGGCACCCTAATATCTCCACTGAGTCACCCTGCCTGGACACAACATCTTCACGTCAAGCTGCATCATATACAAAGCTAGGAATGCTGGTACTATACAGCATATGGATTAAAAATCAGTCCTTCTAGTCCTCTTTGGAAAAACCCTCAGCAACAGTACCAGCATACGAACTACCAGGAAATGCAAACAAGATGACTGTGATTCTCCTGCTACACCCCCAGATTATGGAATGCCAATCAAGGAGAAATCCACCAAACAATGGCCACCTCAGCTTCACTAAACAACTTATGACACTGCTCTTTAGAGTATAATTCCATGAAGGCTTACTACCTATATCTTCAAGTGCATGAGAGGAGCCTGAGGTGGGAGTGGGAGTGGGAGGTTGGACTCGCGACCAAAGGTGGAAAATCCATCGTAGTGTTAGGCTCCAGAGCCTGGAACAAACTTCCTCCAGCGCTTCGTCAAATTCCACCAGAAGCTCTTTTTAGGAAAGCCTTAAAGACCTGGGTTTTTACGCTTACTGACACTGCCTGTAAGGCTTTGGTGTAAGGGTTATCTGCATAAGATTTGTTCCAGCTTACCCACCTTTTTCTATTCTGAGGTGGCTCACAGCGCCAAGATGCTCCTTGGAGTGACAGAATGCGCTATACAAAAGCCATTTTACATTTACATTTACAGGGAGGTGCTCACACTTCTTCCCATTCCATGTTTTTTCTTCCTCTTCTTTTGTTTGAAATATCTCCTACCATGTGCAGCTCTCTGTTGCTGTATGGATACACTTATGCTGCTTAAATTTAAAACATGCATAGTACATTAGTGATGTTTTTTGGGTCACACACCATGCAGGATACCGACGGGTGTTTCAGACTAGTAAAGAAGTCACGTAATTTGTACCTCTGCATGTAGCTATGGTTGCTCTAGCCCATAATCTAGCTGTGTTCCTATGAAGGTAATGCTTGTTTAATCTTTTAGATAGAAAGCATCAGACTGTAACAGGAGCATGAAGGGAGGTATGGTTTCTTCTCCAGAAACATACTCCTCAGCAGTATCGGCAAGTATTGCGACCTATGGACTACTTCACTGGTTGACCTGACAAAAAGCCCATGTGGAGTAGGATGGCTCAGTCTGTACCTGACATTCTAACAAAAACTATTTTACATTCTGTCGCTAATATTTTTTCTTTTTCCACTAGAAGTGCAGACATACATGTCCCATTATGCAAACTGATAGCTAAGTAGAGAACTTATGTTGAAGGTTTTGTGCAGAATATGGGACCAGGTAGCAGCTGTACACCGAGATTGAGCTGTATAGTGGCAGAACTCTTCGAAGCAGCGCTAAAGGTTTTAACGTTTATTAGAACATTGGAATGTTGAGCACTCAATTGAAGACAATGGAGTACTCCGGGCTTCTAATGGCTGGTAGAAGCCAGAGAACAACTTTCCAACCTTTTTTTCATTTCACAGCTATTGCTGTAAATGAGGGGATTTAACACCGCTCGGGCTCTGAGACGCCTTTGTTTTTACAAATTAGATCATTTGGGTCTTTAATACTGACTGGAGTGGACCTATAATGGCCATTAGAGCCCACTAGGTCAGGCTCTAAGTGATGACCTAATGATTCTTCAGTTCAGTTCAGTTCAGTTAGCTTTATTCGATTTTTGTTTAAAACCATAAAAGCGTCAACAATACATAAATAAACACCATAAAGTTACATAAAACATCATAACATTTCATTACAAAATTAATAAAACAAAATTAAATAGGTATATCGAATCAGCTGATCAATATGCAGAAATTTCATTTTCCGCAGTTACGTCCTACCCTGGCTGTAATTTCCTCTTAGTGATGGGGTTTTAATTATACAATTTTTAAACAAAAATTGAAAACCGTTAAGGACTAAAAGATTAAATGGCTATTGGTGTAACTAAATATATCGGGGGCTCGGGTAAAAATCGTACAAATCCCAAATTTGAATGGTGCCATGTCTCTCCTTAGGGGGGCGAAATCGTAAATAAGGGACGATATTACTGTTCTTAAATTCGACTAGCACCAGGTCCCCAGCGATGTCCTTGGGCAGCGAGCCCAACCACCCCACCCTCCTGACACCCAAAATGCCACCATCCAGCTCGGGCGGCAGAGGTCTATTTTTCCGCAACCAGACGATGGCCTTATCTAGCAGGTCCTGCCGTGACTCGTGTGTTCCCTTGCTGATGGCAGGAACCCCAGAGAGGACAGACACGTATGGGGCGGCCTGTGGAGGCAAGTGGATACATGGCATTCTTGCCAGGGCTGGACGAACCACTGTATGAGTTAGGGACGGGGGTGGCCTATCGGAGTTGGTATACAGGGGGGCTGTAATTGAGGTTCGCCATTTTTACAGATATTTGACTTGTACTTTTCAGGGACGGTGGGAGGGTTTGGGCAGGCGGATACATCCATTTTGTTATTTGGAAGAGGATACTTTTTGATTGCTTCCTCGATGCTAATCAGCCTATCCCCCAACTCGTTGATTTTTAGGACCAAAGGTGCAATGACAGTTAACAAAAGTTGCTCAATTTGAGTCAATAAAGTCATTTGGGGAGGCAAGACAGGGTCATCTTGTTTGGCTGCGGCTGTGTCCTGCGTTGATGTTATTAATTTGAAGGGAGATAATGTTGCGCCGTTGCACAGATTTTGTATATTTGCATTGTTCGCAGTGACAATGTCGATGTCGTGCTTCCCTCTAATGATGTGATCCAGGGGTGAGGCATTTACTTGTTTTTGGTCTTTTAATACAGGTGATGTTGAGTCCCATGGGAAGTCATTAGAGATAACACAGTTAGTGCCCACTGTAGGGGAGGTTATAACATCTGGTGCGTACTTTGTGCCACACAGGGCGTTGAGCTCCTCCCAGATGGACAGTGTCTATGTTAATGATTAAAACGCCAGTATAGTCAATATAAGCAATTAAGCATCACAATACCTCCTCCCGTGGTAGAGTCAAGTGGGGTGGCTCGTCCCGTCCTCCTCGGGTCCTCTGAGGGCCCGCGGAGCGGAGCGCTGCTTTAAAGGCGCCTCCTGGCGCTATCCCGGTGTCAGAAGGCAGCGCCGCCGCTAAGGCTGCCGGGAGATGTAGTCCCGGGGCGGCGGCGCTGTAAACAACAAAAGCGTGACTCCTGGCGGTGGCGGCTGCAGTGGGGGGGCCTCCTCTCCTCCCCCCTCCGACTTGGCAAATGTCCCTTAATAATGAGAGATGGAATTTGACTCTGCACTTCTGGGTGCTATTTTGATTGGATTACAATACGATTTCAGCCTTTAGATCAGAAGGTCTCAGCCAAATAGTTTTCATGCGTATCTAATACGGCCATGTATTATCTGTAGCTCTTTCATTCAGAGCACTGTGAGTTTATATATCGATATGGTCCTAGTGCAGGAAAGGGATAACTCCCCTGAGAAGATACCCTATCCTTTTCTCTCTAAGCACTAGATTTAAAGGATGGACAGTGAGTGGGTTAAATCAACGAAGTGTTTAAACATCTAAATGGAAAGGTATTCAGGCAGACACAATGTGGAACGAATTGAGTAATAGGGTTGAGATCAGGTTCCACCCATGTATATTCACAATTTTATAGCCTGTTATATTCAGGAAACCTAGTCCACGTATAATCGCTATGTCAACTGGAAAAGAAACACATCACTCAGCCGACACCCTGTTGGTGGAAAAGCACACGTTCATGTTTAGAGTTCGGCGTTATAGCACGGCTTGAAAAGGCGCCGTGAAGAAAATGTGTGCATATATTTGTAAAACGTCCAGAGTTAATTCGCGTGTTTGCCTTTTGAACTGAATCTCCCCCAGCCCTCAAACAAAGCGCATTATTCACAGCATCGATATGGCTTACACTTCAAGGACATATTTTGTGTCGCAGTCACACCCTCACTTCATCCACAAAGGGTGTGGTGACATAATTGGAAGAAAAGAAAAAGGTAAACATTGCCTAGTTCATGCCTGGCATGTATAACTGCAAAACATAATCCATTGAAGCGTCGTCCCTTCACCTCCCTCGGAGAGCCGAGCTCTGTTTACCACCTCACCACAAATGAAAGCAAAACAAAGACAATCAAGGAAGAAGAAGTGAAGGGCAACAGGGAGCAGACTCTCCCACACTCGGAATTCACATGCAGCTATAATTTTAATAGAGGCAGACCTGGCACACACAGGCAGACCATGTCTCGCTGAGCTCAGTGCAGTCTCCTTGGTAGACTTACAAACTCCTCAATGCCAGTTATGAGGCCACAAATCTATACCACGTGTAGAAAAGCAGCAAACGTCACTGGAAACCACTGTACATTTGTTGTTGCATTAAACAGCACTGAACTAATGACGTTCTACCATTAATGCTACTGAAAATGTGAATGACATTATAGACTGCTTTCTTTGTGTACGTGGAAAAGAGCTTACTCTCCCAGTTTGTCATTCAATTCAAATTTAGCATGAAGGGGTCTATTTACTAAGATTTGACACCATGTCTGCGTCACAAAAGTGATGCAAAATGATGCAAAATCTTTTTCACCTATTTACTTTCCTGTTTTACGCTTGAAAATCACTTGAAAGTAATGCAAAGAAGCAATGTGTGTCGCTTTGCTTAATTTGTGCCGGTGCTTTCCGGTGCTTAGCACGGCACTTAAATATCAGGGCCGGGTCTATGAATCTCTGCTGCGCGCACACCCACATTGATGATTTATTTTGTTACTTACTGTAAAAATAAATATATACCTTTCTATATTGTGTACTCTGTCTCTGTGCAGCCACAGGCCCGCTCCGCAGCGTGTTTTCATGTAAGTATCCCGCCGCCAGGCCACCGAGTCTCATAGTGTCATCACCGTCATGGCGTTAAAATGGTTTAGTGTTGCGAGTGCAGTGACTTCACTTGCAAGTTGCGAGTCAGTGCTGCCGCGATTCACACACACTTCTTAATTACATAGGTGAGGCAGCCCTACTGCTGTTCCTGACTAGGCCACGTCCATGAAGAGAGAATATCAAATATATTGAATAATAAATATATAAAATAAAATATAATGAGTGTAAAGTAAGTTTCGTTTCATGATCATGGCGGCCGCAGAGTTGTTGACAGTTTCTGTTTGCCAATGGGTGGGCGGGCCGCGGAAGTTGGAGGGGGTTCTGATGGGGTAGGGGTTGTTTCACTTTGGGTCTGGCTGCCACCAGTTGCCACGCCCCAGCATAACCGCGCTGCGCTGTTACAGCGGCAGGCGGCAGCTCCCCATGCCACGAGTCATCCTCCTCATCCACATTAAGTTAGCCAGGCCGGCGGCCCCGGCCCGACCCGACTGACGACGAAGCCGAAGGGCAGAGCTGGGCTGTGCAACTGTGTCTGGTGACGGTCTGGTGCCTTGTGGAGTGGCACTGCAGTCCTTACTGTGTCTACAGTCTACTACAGGACGGGCTGGCACTGCGGCCTGGTAGCAAGCAGGCAGCACGCAGCAAAGTACAACTGAGCAGTACAGTGTGCAGCTAGCTAGCAGTGTGTGTGTCCTGGCCTGCCGACCGGCACCACCACGAATAACGGTAAGAAGCTACAAATTATTAAGTTAATCAAAGCACTTAAAGTTAAGTTAAGCTAACCCGGTCGGTCAGCCAGCTCCCACACTTTGTTTTATTCCGGTGGACGAGTAGAGTGGTGTGGCTCACTGTTTAGAGGCGGCAGACCCGGAAGCAGAAGTCGGCCTGGGACCAGGGTTCGATTCCCGACGCGGCAGGGTCGTGGACCAGGGTCAGCAGACTCGATAATTCTCGCCTCGGTGCCTACTCTAACCAGGGGTGGCACTCGGCAACTCTGGGCATTAGCTTGCCTAATCTCCACAACAGCCCCCTCAACGCCGGGGATGCCTGGCTCCACCTTGGGGATTCCCAGCAGGGACCATCCCACAGGGAAAGCCAGGACGGGTTTCCCAGCGGTATACAGCGCCAGGACGCCGGCTGGCAACAGTGCGCTTTACAAGTATACACATTACATCACATTACATTACGAGGGAAGGGGAGGTGAGGTGGGACTGTGTGAATATAAGTTTCATTTCATGTTAAGGGCAGGGCAGGCATTCTGTTCATACGCTCCAAGCACTGCTGCAGTAATTGAATTCATTTATTTATTGTAATTTGTAAACTTTTACTAACTAAGCGAACTGAAGCCAGCTGAGCTAACTAGGGATGCATTGCCAATGCTATGCCATCACCGTCCGGACCGGTCCGGTCCAACCGTTAAAACCAATAAACCAGCAATAAATCAGACAGATGGACGATAGCCAGGCACGATGCTCCGCTCGGTGTTATTTATCCAAAGACACTGGCAGTCTGAGCCAGGGACAGAAGAGTTAGAGGCTAAGCAATACTACAGTGCCCACATGATTTCAGATAGCTGAAGAGTCATGACGTTCTGGGGGGGGGGGGGGGGCATCCTGTTGCGTTACGCCACCGGTGTATGCACCAACTAATGGCTATGCCTTAAAGCCGCACTGACTGAGTCTAAGAGATATAAGGCATGTATCAAAACTGTAGTACACACTCTGCAATAAAACTGTCCCCCAGGAAATGTATTTTTAGTAAACCTCCACAGCAGGGCAGGCCCTGTATGATATCTATCAGAAATGCACAGTCGGACTCCGAACCTTTTCCCGCGCAACCACAGACGCAGCTGCTTCCTTCAACATACACAGTGGCTCTCCACTCCGCTCGGGACTGACTGCAGTTGAGGACGAGTGTGGGGCTCTGATATTATGGAGAAGCTTTGTGGTGGGGCCGAAGGGAGGATGGGTGTAAGAGGTGCAAGGGGTGGATACCTGGCAGAGTAACAGCGTGGGCTGCAGTTAAGTCCTATTTATTCTGAGCATTCAAGGCCAGGGGATAAAACCGGTAGTGCGCGTGATCAAATTTAAAATGTTTGCGTTCCAAACGAACTTTGCATCTCTATGTCACACTCCACATGAGCCCTTTCCCACGCCTTGTGATCTCCACAGAGCTGATGAAAACTCTCAGCTTACGAAAAACGTGTGTACCTATTTTCTTTTACAATTTTTTTTCTAAATCACAAACTCGACTCTGAAGGTACTAGAGGGCTTTATACAAGTGCCAAATACATTGACAAGGGCTCATTCATTTTTGGCAGACACTGGGAGAATAAGTGATTTAACCAGAATCACAGGATGTTGAGCCCCGGCAGAAACTCAAACCCGGTACACCACGCACAAAGTCAGCAGCTCTGGCCATTAGGCCTTATCCTGTCCCTAAACCTATCTCTCACACTTCTTCACCAAATGCACTTATTAGCTCCCAAAACACGATAACAACAACTCCATGGTCATCATGCACAACATTGAAACACCTCCCACATATGATAAGAACAAAGACAACACCCTTCCAATCACACACCCAACAAGCATGCATGCCAACAGACCCAATTCAGGCAGGAGATTCACGATTTGTTAAGCTCAAAATGCCTATTTCAGCTGTCCTCTGCCTAAAATTGCCTTTGCCTCTATGTAAGTCAATGGGAAAATAATTTCCTCAGATTTTTTTTTAATTATCTCCCACTTTGCTTCTTTAAAATGCTGACATGTATGTACAAGGTGTAGCGTGCAACTCATATAGTCAAGTGCTTCGGCGCCCCAGATAGGGTTAGAAAGTCCTAAATAAATGTTACAATACAGTACTCTTTTTCTGGCACACCTTATATCCTGTGCTCTTTCTCAGCTGAAAAAAATCCCTTTCGACACACAGTGCCCCATCATATCCTAACATACATTGTACCAAACATTGTACCACACCCCACAGCCTTTCTTCCCCTTGTACACACTCCCACACTGCGTGCCAAATTCCCTTTATTACCTACACACATAACTTCCCACATCCCTTTTCCCAATTGTATCATCATGGGCACCTTCCCATTCCCCATTCTTATCCCAATATACAGTACAGACCTTCTCACACTCAATATAACCCATCCTTTCACACACTTTCGCTTACAAAAACAAACTTACATCTTCCCAACACCCCACCCCCCACCACACTGTTATCCTTATCCACAGATCTTACCATCCCCATGGCCTTCTAACATTCTTAGAACGAGCATGCACATCACATTTCTTCCCACACCACCCTCTCGCATATACACCTCAAACAACACATGGCCCTTTCTTACCTTAACACACAGACCATCTCATATCCCATACCGCTTTTCATACACACACACACTTTCACACAAACAACCACCCATGACCTACAGTTCTCATACACTCTTTACAAGAAGACGCACACACTTTCCCATATTTCTGGATCATTCTTACAGTGAAATACAGGCACCTTCTCACAACCGGAAACAACACCTTACCTTTAATTACAAATAAAATACATATACCTTATGCACCATATGAGCTATCACACCCTCACACAGACCTTCTATCTATCCCATGCCTCTTCTTATCCTTACACGAACACATAGCCACAACATGATCACCATATACTTACAGGGAAAAGACATCCATACACAGCCCCACACCCCCATGTCGCACTCTTAACCACAGGCGCACACACACACAGACACCATATACTGTCAAAAGAACATACTCACACATTCACACACCACTATATTTAACTCTTAGCCATAGGTGCATGTGAGCACCATTCTACACTCCTTCAAGATCATATATTCTTACAGGAACATGCACACACATTCTCACACCACCCCTCACTCTTGCCCTTAAATACGGACATATTTGCACAATCTGCTGCCCCACCTTACCTCTATACACACATCCACCCTCCACACGCCCTTATACACAGATCTTTTCCTACCCATGTCTCTTTGTATCCATATTTACACACACACAACGCACACACCATGAACCTCATATACTTACAGAAAAAAACACACACACGTTCCTACACTGCAGTGTCTCTCTCTTACCCACAGGCACGCGCACACACTCGATCTTTGACACACACCATCCACGCCTCACACCAGACATTGGCATAGCTTGTACCCCTTCTTATAGGTGTACCCAAACTTTCATATAGACATACCTTCCCACCCTCCGTCATTATAATATAACCTCAGAATAACACGTACATCTCTTCCTGCACTGCTACACCTCACGCTCATCTTGAAATACACACACCTTCCCACAACCTGGTGCCACCCTGAATCTTTACGCACACACTCTTTCTTTGTTGAGTTCATGCAGAACGCAGCAGCACCTTGGGGTCACTGTCAGGTCATGCCACAAGCCCGGGCACAAGAGCGCGGAGGACATTCCGTGGCCTGGCCCTTGATGATGCATGAGGTCTGACATAGACTCTGTTAAAAATGGCATGCCCTACCTCCTACCCCCAGTATTGTCCTTTCCCCAAATCAGCACACAGAGCACTGAAATTGTCCCTTTTCAATGCATTAGTGGTTTTAGCTAATTTATTCCAAACGTGTGCTTTAAATGCACATTTGCTTTAATCTTTTTCAAAATGGTTCACGGGGAACCTCCTATCAAAACCTTACTATGATGAAGGCTCCCTTTCTGAAATTCAGATCAGTTATTATATTTGACTTTTAGCAGTGCCACTTGAAGATGTGGGTGGAGCTACTAAAGTGGGTGGAGCCAGTGGGTGGGGCTTGGAAAAGTGGGCATGGCCTCCGGCAAACATTTGAGCACCTGCACTTCGTATTTTACAAATTAAGCACTGTAATAGTACCATGAGGGCGTACCGTGGGTGGTGCATGGGCATTTCCATGCAACCACCCAAGGTTTCTGTTGGTAAGACCTATTTAGTTACAAAAGTAGACAAGGTTTAGTGTAAAAAAAATAGCGCCCATTTCAGATAGGTGCTACGAAGGAGAAATGCTTCTGACTTTGCATGTGTGTTGCACTGTACAGCACACTTATAAAGTGGGAACATATTTCAAGTTAGTCTAAGCATAGTATTTTGTACTGGAAGTTTACCCTTCTAGTGCAAAACATATGCTAGACTCAAATAGACATCCTTGCACTATGGTGCAAATGCTGTGTCCGTGGGGCACAGCCGCATATTTCTGTGCCTGTGTTAGGGAGAGGGATGGAGAGTGCCATATACCTGTAAATATGTTGCTCTCCTGATCTCTTCTCACGCAATGCAGCATTTGCGGCTGCTGCTCTACGCTGCATGACAACCCGGCAAATCTGGCCCAAAGTTGCATTAAACGTGATCTGATCAGTTCTACATTTTTGAAAATCAGATAAAGTATTCAATTTATAGTGGATATTCAAACTGCAGACATGTCAAGCATAATTTAACTTCAACATTATAAGATCTATTTCTTAAAAAAAGGTAAAAGTGAGTGTAGAGATTTACGTCTCCATCTAAACGTACCTTTAAGCTTATACAATTCAAAAACTTCCACTGAAAAGATGCACCAGATACAGGTTTCCAGATGCAATACCGGGAATGTCATATGTCAAATCCCATAGGTTCCTGTCCCTACTAAATACCTCTGCTGTACAAATTCACATCTTCTTTAATTCTTCGCAGAGAAAGCCCATCAAATCTAAGGTTGATCCATTCTCCTTCCCATCCTGGAAGGAAAGTAGAATAACTTTCCAACCATTTCCAAGGTGAGAAGTGTTCAAACTGAAGCTGTGAATGCCCACAAACATATGTGTTTGTAAACTTTCACAAACATTCAAAGCAAATCACGCCTGGAATGTCACTTCTGCACATTCCTTGACTTCTCCTCACACGAACCATGTAAATCCACAAACCTAAGTGCAACATTTCAATTTTAGGAATTTGTTCAATGCATAAAAGAGTTATTTTTAGCTCTACATTTACGTTTAGGACCATAAGTACCATTGTGTCTATTGCCTTGTGTTTTAAGAGATGTTAAGCGTGTTTTTCACCAGCATGTACACTCTTGGTGAAGTTCAGTATCTTAGACAGCTCAGTAAAAAATTATCCCACTAATTGACGAACAAATATGGTGATCTCTTGCTTTGTCACTCCAGCCTCTGTGAATTTCTTACTCTCGAGTCCTCAATACCAGTCAAGGCGATGGGAATTACCTCATGGAATTCAGCTCTGACTAATTCCAAACGGGGCGGTTTATTTTCCAGCTGCCATGGAACCCCAAGATATGAGAGCAGCCAAAACTGGCTTTTTAGTCAAAAATATATTCTACATTTTAGGTCCAAACTTGTAATATGACCTGGAAAATTTCAAGTCCTAGAATGCACAGTGCTACTCTGCAAATGCTCACTTACAGGTGGCAAAGACTAGAGGCTCCCTCTGCCAGAACATACAGAGTCACGATCATGAGAAAGGCTGACTGTATCTCGGAAAAAAATATTTTCTGCCTTTGCCATTAAAACGTCAGTTTCATTGTACCAAGAGATTGGTGAGTGACACTACCTAATTGTTCCAAGTCACTTTTCTTACATACTTAGTTGAGTTGACACCGTCCTGCCTCACCAGACAACCAATCATATCCAACCCAACAGGAAAATAAGAAGGCCACCCCCTTCCACTCGTCCTGTTCTTTACTGCTTTGCCAGCAAGATGCTCCATGTAAAAGACAGCGGGCACACCAAATTTCTTCAACTAAATTGCTTCATGAAGAGCTAGGGCTTTGCGATGCAAACCCAAAGCCCTTTTGTTTCTCCCAGGAGGTAGTACCACACTGGGAACCAGTAACGCTGTGCTTGTGGCAATCCACTTGGCTTTAATGCCACATTGTCCAGCCGGTCCTAAAGGTTGGGGCTCAGTTTCCAGATGCTGAAAGAGTACGGCAGATGTGGTATCCAGCTTGTTTGGCAAGCTGGCAGCAGAGAGAAAAGTAAGTGACCCAAAAAGGGGGGCCAAGCTTTCTTTGATTTTATATATGCAGAGAGGTTTCTTTTTCCTCTGTGTTATTCGATCTTTCACAGGTGAATATTATTGGGTCAGATGGGGAGATTGCCCCTGCTTGATTGGTCCTTGCTCCGAGAGGGTTCTTCTTTTAAGGAGTCGTGATCTTCTGAGGCCATGGTGTTATGCACTAAGAAGGGCAAGAATTGGTTCATTTATTTTCTTCCCCCTATGAGGAAGGAACAATTCCTGCAAAAAGAATTAGGAGCTGCTTCTCTTCATCCAGCGGATGAGCCTGCCCCGATGTTAGTTCAGGAGGTCTAAGAGAAATTGGATGCAGCGATAGCTAAAGTTCTCATGGCTTGAGAGAAAAGGCACAAGAAAACTAAAAGCCATTCTTGGATGTCACCCCAGGTATCTTCCTCATCTGATGAGGAAGTTCACTCTAGTACTTCTGGTACTAGGAGAGAGGAGGCTCCAGGAATTCTTGGACATATCAGACACAATTTGGTGTTCAAGTGTTTCCATGACAAGATAGTGAAGATACTTTTTTCCTCAATATTCAAGACCCCTTTTTCTATCTATACTTCTGCATTCAAAAATTAAAGACATATGGCCTGATTATGACTTTGGTGGTGTGGGAGCAGGCTGCCATGCCAGCGACCAGCTCCCACACCGCCAAAGCCGAACTGACACCACCCACCAGATATCTAGTTTCGTCGTGTCTGGTGGGCTGTGTTTTGGCGGTCCCACGGAAGTGCCCATTAAAAAGGCACAGCAATAGGAGCACCATAGGCTGTTCCTGCCTGGCATGGATTGTGCAGTTCATGCCGTGCAGGAGAAGGGGTGAATGCACGCAGGAGGGCACAACATGTGCCCCCCCCCATTTCAGGCACCCTATGGCTCTGAGGAAACAGGGGGCCTTGTAGGGCCCCCTTTGTTTCCTCACCGCCACAGTTTTCATGGCGGCCTAACCGCATTGGATACTGTAGCGGGGAGGAAATACCTAATATGCTCAGCAGTGCTGCATCAGCACCACCAGCATATTAGGGTCTCTCACCACCGTGCCACAGCCATGGGATCCATGATCCCTGGCAGTTGCAGTGGTCCTGTTCCGGTCCCACCGCTGTAATCATAATACGGCGGGTAGAGTACCAGTCTGTGGCTCCAGGGACCGCCACCACTTTTCTACAAAAGCTAAATATACTCCAGAAGTCAAATGAGACATGGCTTCACAATCTCAAAATAGATGCTATTTTAGTAAACCTAATTGCAAGAACATCTTCAAATACAAAGGATTTTGTTGCTCTGAGAGATTGGTGAGTGACATTTATGACAAAAGCAGCACCAGATTCGAAGACAAATAACTCAATAAATATCTTAGTCGATAATTGTTCACTTCTAGAAGAAAATTGCACCTGTTATGCCCTTTATGGTTACAAAATGTTAACAATTATCAACCAGGCCAAGGTTTTGTTGAAAAATGCTGTAACAGGAGATACTCAAGAGATTATGCTATACATGGTAATGGGAAATGCACACAAATCCTGGATATAGATTAATTAGTTTGCCTCTTCGTGGTTCGCCTATGTGTGTGCACCACCGGCAAGTATGTTGCGAAATTGTCTGCACCATGAGCAACTCTCCCCCCAAAAAACCAAAAAAAGCAGTTGTAAAGTTACTACGCGTCTACTGAAAAATGTTTTAGGTTCTCCAGAGTGCAAATTAATTATAAGAAGAATTCAGGACCAATTAATCTTTATGACAAGCTCTATGGAATAATGACTAAGAGAACTGCTACAGAGTAAAGCATGCAGATAAAAAGTTTACTGTGAGCGTCGCCATGAATTATGACTGAAGTTAATAACACTAGTGAATAAAAGCAATCAACCTAATAGACTTACTTCACACTTATAGATAATCACTTAGCAGGTTAATTATTATGTGTCTCACACAGCCATGAGATGATTGACTGAAAGGAAGCAATACTACTATTTGTGGAAACGACTTGGCATGCACCCATGCAGTCTTCACCTTTGTTGTGAAAGGAATTCATATCCCCTCTCAAAATCATGTGCATGCCTTATTTAATAAATGCCTTCTTCGAATGCCATGCAAGCCAATAAAGAATGCTATTTTGTGTTTTAAACATTTTGAAATAGATCAGTTTGTCGAGAAGACTCACTAGTTTGACCCACACATATAGCAGCACAACACATCTCTTTCCTAATGATTAGACAAGCATTGGCCAAGCCAGTTGGTCTTGCCTTTGGGATCTCTTGCTTCGTCAGTGGTCTTCCTGAGCAGCATATCTAAAGAATTAAAACAAAGTGATGCAACCAGGTGCATTTCTTTGTAGGCCTGTGCATCACACTGGCACAATTACAAAATGAGACAGACGCTTTTTTTTCTTTTAGTTACCAATCTGTGTTGGAAAGCACCCACACTCTCGTGGAGGGCTTAAACAAAAAGAGCAAGCATTGGCATAGACAATAGGTCTCACCTATGGCTTTGCCAATATTTTTTTAGCTATGTTGTACACTGCTATTGTGTAACTACTATTCAGTATGGCTAAAAGTTATTGGTGTAATGTGGTGTGAAGTGCTCTAGAGTGGGGTAGAGTGTAGTGTAATGGAGATTCATGGCAGAGAGTGGTGTAGAGTAGATTTGAGTGGTATGGTGTGTTATGTTGGGGCGTGTACTGTTGTGGAGTGTAATATAGGGCGTACAGTGTCGTATAGAGAAAGGGTGCTGAGTTGAGTGTAGTAAATTGTTTGAGTGTAGTACAGTGTTAGAGTGTTGTGGAATGCCATAGAGTGTTGTAGAGTGGTGTAGACCAGAGGTGAGTGGCATAAAGGGTGTTGTGTAGATTGGAATAGAGTGTTGTAGAGTGGCCTAGAGTGGAGTAGATTGTGAGAGTGGAGTGGCATAGAGAATGAATGAGCGCATGCATCAGTGTCTATGTATAGGTGTCCATGTGAGAGACTACAGTGTGTGAGACTGAGTGGGAAAGATAATGGTGTAGGGTGGGTGTGGTGTGCATGTGTGTGTGGGGGGTGGTGTGGCGTGAGAGAGAGAATATGATGTGAGAGGCAATGTTTGTAAATGATAGTGAAAATGATTTATGGCGTATTAAACAAATCTAAATTAACAATGCAACTAGTAAATCATCAGAACTACATGTGTGTTGATCACCGAGCGGCCCCACTAACATCTCACATTCTATGCAATCAAGTTCTCGCGACAGTATATTATTTTGACACGTTTTATATTGGAGCACAAACTGCTTGCTACTGTTTACAGCCACAGTCCTAGCCATCCTTACAGCCACAGTCCTAGCCTTCCTTACAGCCACAGACCTAGCCATCCTTACAGCCACAGTCCTAGCCATCCTTACAGCCACAGTCCTAGCCATCCTTACAGCCACAGTCCTAGCCTTCCTTACAGCCACAGTCCTAGCCTTCTCTACATGCCGGAGGCTCAGAGAGCGCGGCACAGACAGGAAGCTGCAGCCAGGGTTAAGTGCATGGCTGCACATTAGAAACCGATGTTAGGGGTGGGCAGTAGTCTACTGGTATGAGAGTAAAAAGGGACTCGCATAGAGGGAGCAGGTGTCAGAGAGGGCGGGCAGTGCCCAGCTGGCATATGGGAACAGAGTACAGGAGATATACAGAAGCACAGTGGCACAGAATGGGTGGCAGAGACTTCCAACAGTGGCAAAGAGG
Organism: Lissotriton helveticus; assembly: GCF_964261635.1. Taxonomy (NCBI): domain Eukaryota; kingdom Metazoa; phylum Chordata; class Amphibia; order Caudata; family Salamandridae; genus Lissotriton; species Lissotriton helveticus. The sequence continues at coordinate 1,280,948,634 of NC_136069.1, forward strand.
CAGGCTGGTGCGCCGGACCCCATGTATACTGGTCTGGATGAAATGGTATGATGGGATTGCAGGAGACAATTGTCAGGAGCAGGCAGGTGCATGGTGGCAAAGTGGGACAAGGATCAGGGAGGAGCATGGTGACAAAGGAGACAGGTGACATATGATAAGTGGCACACTGAGAACATGAGGCTGGGCAGTGTTGCGAAAGCAAAGAGGGAACAGCAGGCAGAGAGAAAGGGCAGTGCCAAGGTGGCACACAGGAAAGATTGATTAAATAAGGTTTAGTAGACAATGAAGGTAAATGAAGAAGAAAGAATGCAGGCCATGCTGGCATAGGAGTGTATAGGAGGTATAGTGGATGGCCAGTGCCATGGTGGCACAGAGAAATGGAGATCAATGTGGCAGAGGCATCAAGGAGAAGCATGTTGCACAGGACACACGAGTCAGGGGCAGACATCTGCATGGGCCACAGATTAGAATGGACTGACAGGTGCATGGCTTCACCACAGGAAGTAGGCTTGGGCAAGAAGAAGTACGGTGGCAAGAAGAAAGAAAGGGCATAGAGGAATGATCGGAAAAGGTATATGATGATAAAGACAGAGCTGTACATACCAAGGTGGCACTGTCAAAGAAATATGGCAAAGACTTACCACGTGTTTAGTGCCAGTTGGCGCCTTGTCAAGAGATCTGTCCAATTTCATCCTATCCAGCATGCAAAGAAGAGCACAACTAAATATGTTGTGCCAATGGTTTTTTAACCTCCCCCAACACATATGTTGAATGAAATGCATCAATTATTTGGAATTCACTTTCATTCAGAGCTTATACAGGCCAGGCAGGGTAGGCTGGAATACCGTACCAGAGGGTAGAGAGGGTGGACAGGCTTACCCAGACTTGGGTAGAAGGGGTGTAGAGATGGCAGACACAATTGTGGTGACTGGAATCGAGATCAAAAAGGGCAAATAGCAGCAAAGGGACACAAGTAAAAGGGGCAGAGACAGTGGGCCGTATCATTTTAACATGGGCCTGGTGGCACACAGCCAGTAGGTGTAGAGAGACTATGATACCAGTGATGGCAGAAAAGACCACGTGACACTGGTGCTGGGGATAGAGTGAGTGCAGTGTGTGGGAATAGGGGATAAAGAAGGTGGATAGTTTCATGTTAACTCTGGTACTGGAGGCACAGGAACAACAGGTTTATGGAGACACTGGTACCTGAGATGCAGAGAGGGCAAGGAATAGCAAGGCTACACAGGAGTAGAGGCAGAGAGGGCAGACAGGGGCAAGGGGACAGGCACAACATCAGAGAGTGAAGACATGAGCTTATTGGCTTTGGCACTGGTGGCACATGGCAGACAGATGCATTGAGATATTTGCACTAGAGGGGCAAAGGTAGCAGACAGGAGCATGTGACACTGGTAATGAGTGCAGTGTACAGGAACAGTGGGTAGAAAGGGTGGACAGCAGCATATCGGCAAGAAAGATGCAAATGGGAGAAAGGATTGACAAGGAGATTGGTGACACAGAGAAAGTGCAAAGGGCATACAGGAATATGGTGATGCTGAGGTAACGGGGTCAGTCAGGGACAAGGAGTCTGATGGAGGAAGCCAGGGTGGAGAAACAGAAATATTTAACCTATTCCTTACGGACATTTGTGCAAGTGCCCGCATGTCTATGGGTGCTTTCCACCAGAGCAATTCCTTTGGGGTGCCATAAACTGCAACTGCTCTAAACCACACTTTTTAAGAAATTGCATCATTTAATTAGAAACAAACATTTGTCGCATCTTAATAAGATGGCAATCACAATTGATGAAGTTCAACTCTCTTTATTCTAGACTTTCAAGAAACCTCCTGCCTACCATTCCCTGAGTGTTATCCATCTGTGTCCACTGTGCCAGAACTTGCTCTCTAGGCAAAGGTAAACAGCTCTCCTTGAACATATAACATTGTTAAGTAAACACTTACAAACAACTACATGACAATCATAAGATACTCACCACGAGACACAGGACACACATTCAAGAAATCACAGGACCTAAAAGGGAGGGCGAAAGAGGGGGAAGTTCGCAAGGGGTAGATAGATGGCGGCTGTTGGGGGGTAGGTAGTGTGGGAAGAAGATGATGGTGAAGTACTTTGTGGTGGCCAACAGTATTGAATCCCCCTCCGGTCCCAGTCCAGACGGCTCGCAACCTGGGCTTCCAATTTGACAATGCCCTGTCTTGCAAATCCCAGATCAATAAGGTTTCATCAGCCTGTTTTGGCAAACTACGTATGATCAGGAAGATCTTTCCTTACCTCCCTTTGGATTCCCGTAAGACCATTGTCCATGCCCTGATCACGTCGCATTTGGACTATGCCAACAGTCTTTATGCCGGCGCACCCCTTTACCTTATGGAACGTCTACAAATTGTACAAAACGCTGCTGCGAGACTGATCGGAAATATTCCTTTCCGCCACTCGGTATCATCCTACCGGAAAAAACTCCACTGGCTTCCCATCTCCTGCCGCATCCAGTTTAAAGCTCTGATCCTGGCATTCCGTGCTCTCAACGGTTCAGGCCCGGTTTATCTGAAAAAGAGACTCAAGCTCTCTCAATCTGTCAGAACGTTGAGATCAAACAGCCTTCGCCTCTTGGTGGTGCCCAGATTTCGCCGTGCCAGGAGTGGGGGCAGAGCGTTCGGAGTAATTACAGCTAAACTCTGGAACAGCCTCCCATTGGATCTGAGGTTCATTGAGTCGGAACCATTGTTCCGACGCAAACTCAAAACTTGGTTGTTTACCACCCTTTAAGCTGCATTCCTCTCCTAGCATGTAATCAGTTAGTGCCGGGACACCCCCTTTTTGGGGGTAGCTGTGTGCTTTATAAGCTTCTTAAATAAATAAATAAAATAAAATAAAGGGCCCAGGGTGATGCGTAAAGTTACAGGGGCACAGTAGAACGGAGCCTTAGTGAGGCCCTGTGGCTGTGGGACGAGAACAGGCAAGTATGAGGAGCTGAAGAGGGAAGCTGGCAAAATCTGCAACAGCTCTGTGGTGTCGGCTTGAAGAAAGGTACAGGTGCAAGACAACCTTCCTTATGTTGGCCAATTCATGGAGCATGCATCAGAAATCGAGGCGATTGCAGAGATTTGTGATGGAGAGACAAAAAGAGGATTTAGTGATAACAAAGTGTTGCACTACGTTGAAGGCGTGGAGTAGGACCGGGGTGAGTTGGACATGGTGGAGGGGGAAGTGAGGGAGCAGGAAGGTGACAACAGACAGGGTAAAGAAATTCGACTGCCTAGGTCAGCATGATGGGCTGATGATGTTCTGGAGAGAAGGGGTATGAGGGTCTATCTAACAGATGGGGAAACTGGTGTCTTTTAGAGCCCTGGGAGAAATACTAACAGTGTACTCCTGCGCCTGCTTTGATTGTAATTACAGTATATGCCTGATCACACCCTCTCAATGTCAGTACTTTGATGAGCCCATCCCTAGTACTGGCAGTATGTGTCAGCTCCAGCTCCAGATGCTGCAAGGATCAGATTGATCCCATTTTCTGCACTCCAATGCATGGCAGTTAAGTGACCTCATAGGTGAGCACGGCCTGCTTCGTCAGACCACTTTATGATGCATAAAGCCCTGCTACTTGGGGCTGCCTCTGACCATCCTCTCTTGCACACTCCAGTGGTAACGTCCCTTGCCTACCTCCAGGACTGGTGGTCATAGTGCCAGGCAAAGCAAACACTCTTCAGAACCTAAGTTCCCTCTAAACACAGGACTCTATCTCTTTTCTAACCCAGGTGTGAGTGGCTGTATGGGTCTGTGAATGTGTGTGTACGTGTCTGAGTGGGTGTGTGAGTGGGTGTCTGAGTCGGTGTGTGAGAGGGTGCGTAGGTATCTGAGTGGGTGTGTGTGTGAGTGGGTGTCTAAGTTGTCTGAGTGGGTCTGTGAGTTGGTGTGTGAGTATCTGAGTCATCTATGAGTGGGTGTCTGCATGTCTGAGTGGGGATGTGAGTGGGTGTGTGAGTGTCTGAATGGGTACGTGAGTGGGTGTGTGAGTCTATGTTTGTGTGTGTGTAAGTGGTTGTCTGAGTCTCTGAATGGGTGCATTAGAGTCTGAGTGGGTCTGTGAGTGTGAGTGTGCCTAAAAGTCTGAGTGGCTCTGTCACTGAGTGCGTGAGTCTGCGAATGGGTTTGTGAGTATCTGAATGGGTATGTGAGTGGGTGTGTGAGTCTTTAAGTGGCGGTGTGAGTCTCTGGGTGGGTTCAACGTACTTCACAAGCCTGCTTTATATTATAAATAATGAGCTTCCTGATAGGTTATCAGAGGAGGTACTTCAGCTTACAGAGAGGGTCCCTGCATGCAGAGACTTCACCATGCAGAGGTCTGGCATCCCCGTGAGCGGGGGTCCTGTGCTTGACCAAGACAGGTTCCTACATTCTCTCTCACCAGATAATGAGGTTGGCTTGTCCCTAGGGAGGTCTTATTGAGTTCACACCAATAAACACTCCACGTGCACTTAGAGTAGGTTTTTGCATAGTAGTAGTACACCAGATTACTGCCTTGTTTATATGCCTGCATACATATACTGTTTTAGCCCCATGGTAGAATTGTATCTACTGTTTACGATGTTGGTGCTTGTAATCACCTTCATCTGCTTCTATCTACTGATTATCGCAGCACATGTATTCTATACCAGAATATCATTGATTCAATAAATATATTGAAAACATCCCACTGTGTATTCTGTATATTTCTGCGAGCACAAGTAAGCTCGAGTGACTGAGCGAAAGGTTCTGATCTGTTTCCATGATCCCTCAGGGTTGTCATGTTCAGTAGTTGACACAAACCATTCACTCCTTGATAAGCTTAAGGAGGCTTACAGTAGCAGTGTGAGCTGGCTGGTCCATAGGCCAACGTATCCTGAGAGGGTGTCCAGAATCAGTCTAGGTACCAAGTCACTAGTTATGTTGTTCAACAAACACACAGATCCTATGGATTGGTAGAAACTACACAACCCTTCCTGCACAAAAACAATTCTTTGAGGCTTCTTCCTCTTTCTTTCATTCTTCAGCACACAAAGAAAGAAGAACAAATAAAGGGAACTCCACCCATTGAATGCCTCCCTGGGGCAGAGTGATTTGTGCTGCATTGTTTTACTCTAGATCTTTCAAGCCATTCAAGCCACGCAGGTCCATGCAAGGTGGTCTTGCATGTCTTGATAAATCTGACTTAGTAGGTGCGTCGCCCTTGCGCCCCATTAAGTGGCACAAGGGACACACAACACGTTGATAAATCACCCCTAGCTTTTCCTTTATTACAAATAAGAATGTTACAATAACACATCTTTGGCCCTGCTTACCAAGATTCATATATAAACATTTCCTCATATCTTTACCATACCACTTTGTGAAAATTCACTACGTTTAGCCCTCAAGTACCTGCTTTAATTTTCGTTAAATTTACTCAATTTGTTCACAAACATCTGGGTGTAAAGTTCTGAAAAGATAAGCATTTTGCCCAAAAATTGCTCGTTTTTTAAAAATTTTAATAAAATCACTAATTTAGTTGACAAATATAAATTTAACTTTGTCACCAAGTAATGTCCTTTAGTTTTGTGCCCAACATATACTACCATATATTCCCAAATTAGCCTTGTATTTTGAGTTTGTGTATTAAATGTCTGCATCTGCACCATAATGCCAGAGACAGCTAACATAATGCCAGGGATGTCGTTGCACCTGTTTTCAACACATTATGTCCCTGCTGGCCATTATGAAGAGGATATCTAGCATTGTAGCTGATAGGGTCACCATAGTGCCATTAATTGACACAATATGCCCTCAATTGCCATTATTATGCCAGAGGAGTTCTTCTTCAAGCCCAGGATTGCCACAATATCAGTGATGTCAATCAATCTTGGTTTGCTTGTGTTCTGGTTCAGACAGGACTAGGACTGATTTGCATATGTCTGGGTCTAATCTGAGGTTGGACGGTGGGCAAACAACAGACTGAGATGCAGCCCAAGTAATTAGCAGCAGCTAAGGCATCAGTCAGCCTCACAAGCCCTAACCCAAACTAACTGGCTCCAATGAGGAAGCGCATTGACTTTAAAGCACTCTGCATTGCGTTTGAGGCACTCCATGACTCCAGCACTGATTACAATAAATGATGTTTCTCTTGGTACCCTCCTCCCAGGGCATGTTCATCCACCGCAAATAACGTAGTATTGCCTAAGTTTAGAAAATCCAACTATGGCGTCAGAAGCTTCACCGTCTACACAGCCAAACTTTGGAACCCTCTCCCTCCCAATCTGAAGAAAAATATAGGTCTCTTCCACGTTAGGAAAGAACTTAAAACATGGCTTTTCAGTCAATAGGCATCATGAATCTGTAATGAGTTTAGACCCTTTATTATTACTTTCTTTCTGTTTTGACAATACCTGGACGCATCCAGACATTAGTGCGCTTTATACATATTATTTACATTTCAAAGAATGATTCAAGCATTCCAACTATCACATATGTTTACTTCAGCCCAGTGCTCTTAGTGCCATGGGGGGTTGACAAGACATGGATCCTGTTCTCACTCTGCTACTGGAACTAAGCTGCACCAACTGAAGAGCCCTGATTAGGGTGAAACCAATCTTGGGTTGCTTGAGTTCTGGTTCAGAGAGAATTTTCGTTGGCTGTTCTGGCTAGACTGATCCTATTGGAGCAGGACCAAGGCTGATTTGCATATGGCTGGGTCTAATCTGAAGTGGCATGGTGGGGAAAAAAAACATAGATTGGGATGCAGCCCGAGCAACTACTATTGGGTACAATGAATTTAAGCACGCCACCCATCATTTTTTTGTTTACTTCAGAGCACCACCTGCATTCAATGGATGCACTAAAACATGGGTCCTATGCTCACTGTGTCGCTGGAACCAAGCTGCATCTGACTAAAGATCCCCGATTAGGGCAAACTGGTCTTGAGTTGCTTCTGTTTCAGTTCAGATGAAGCCTTGCTTGGCAGTTCAGGCTGAACTTTTCCTATTGGAGCAGGACCAAGCCTGAAATGCATATGTCTGGGTCTAATCTGGGGTGGCATGGTGGGCAAACTATGATGGACTGATATTCACCCAGAGCAATTACCGGTAGCTAAGATTAATTCAAGCATTCAAACGTTTTGTTTACTTCAGTGCAATGTCATTGATGACCATAATATTTCAGACATTACCTCCTTAATGCAATTATAGGCACTGTCTTTCCACTGATTCTCAACATCATGACAGCCACGACTATCATTATGCCTGGGATGGCATCATTATGTCAGGCATGGTCACCAAAGTATCAAGGTAAGCCATCTTATTTCAGGACAACTTATGGCAGGCAGCTAAGGAAGGGCCTGCACATTTATTTTCACATGAACACACTCACTCAAAATCCCTTTCAGACATGCACACAGTCTAGCACACATACACTCTTAAAACTAGTGTCACATACATAGACATGTTCAGGCCCCTATCTGCATGCATGCATGCATGTGCACACACAACCACAGAGACCCATAAAAAATCCAGTCAAGACAAGCAGTCAAGGAGGTGAGGTGGGGTTAGATATTCAGAATACAGTGCATACTACACTACTTTTTATAAAAGTAAAGTACTTTAATACACACAAGAGAATTATACTACACATAAAACTAGGATAAAAAGTGAAAACTAGATGCGTCTGTACAACCCTCAGGGCCAGAGTTTTGACCCCAAACACTATAAAAACACTGTTTACCTGAAGACACACAATTAGCACTGCATCTTACAGACCATGTTGCACAGGGTTGCTCTCATTCACTAGAGCCTTGAAGCCAATCTTTGGATTGAAAGGATATAGTTTAAGCATTTGATGTGAGGTTAAAGGTTCTTGATCAGTCCGTAACCCCCTCCCAAAGCAACAGAAGTACCCCTCCATCCTGAGTGGGGACACTGCTCTAGTGGCATCAGGGATCTGATCACAGGTGCCTGACGTCTTGGCACAGTTTACTGGAGTCCCACTAGTCCAGAAGCCCCTGGCTAGCTGTAGGAGGGTAGTGCTGGACAGAGTGCCAGTTCACTATGAAACCCCCAGATATCACAAAAATAAAGGTGGGGGCCTGTTTCACTGGCCTCTATTCCCCAGCTGCTGCTTGTACAGGCTCTAAAAGAGCAGGGTAGGAGTTTAGGGCAAGCAATCTCATCTTCAATGACTGAGATCAAGCTTTCCCTTCTCTGGCTCCATTGATGTTCTACACGCTTCCTTTCATTCTTGCGTAGTTGTCTGCAAATTCCTTGTTCAAACCTCCAGTTCATCAAGCCTTACAGAAATAGCTGGTCTTGGCACATTCCTTTGCACCAGAATCCATCTGCCAAAGAGAAAACTTTCCCAAATTCCAGACGCAGTGAGCAAGTGTCTGATATTGCCTTCACACGGCGGGTTGCGGCTGGCTTCCTTTGGACGGACCTGGTGTGGTCGCCTCTTCATTCATAGACCAGTCTTGAACAATAGCTGACCACTAACGCCAGACTTTTATCACCTCTGATTGATAGGCTGATCCCATCAGAGACACCTACTTTTGAATCCTGATTACACCTCCAATCACAAACCATTCATGGCGTGTTCAATGCCTGATCAAAGCATGCACAGGATGACCTACTGCCTTGTCTTGTACCAGCCCGGGCTATTGCCTTAAGAGGAATTTTAATGAACTCCAGACCGGGAGGCACTGATCAGGGGATGGTCCTTATAGCAGAGTTAGTACAGATAACCCCAAATAAGAGCTGAGTATCTACCCTAGCCCACCAGGCCTCTCCAAGGAATTGGGAGGGGCACCGGGGAGCCGGGATGTCCAGCATAACATCTCCCATTACACAAAATTGCTTGTCTCTCCATTCTTCCTCAGTACACACAATCGCTCTCAAACACACGTCAGGTAGACAAAGGCAACAGGACCCCAGGCAAGGAATAGACTGCACAGACTTGATCAAGAGGGTGGCTAGTGATGCACCCCGCCTGTCTATAGATCTAGGGTCTCAATCCATGTAAACAGGGAAACCCACAGTAGGTAAGTATGATTGTATGAAAGACCACAGGATGTTCCCTTCCCTTCTCATTGAGCTTGGCAAAAACTGCCCCAACTCCCTTGTCTAAAGCATTGGCTGCACAATGACGGCCTGACTGTAATCAGGGGCCTTCAACATAGGTGCATTGTTGAGTGTGGCCTTCAATTCATCAAATGCCTTCTGACACTCTTCAGTCCAGATCAACTTCCTGGGCTGCTTCTTAGCGGTCAGGGCTGTCAATGGAGCAACCCTTGTCCCATAGTTTGCAACAATGTTCCGATAGTAACCAGTAAGTCCCAAAAGGCCCTTACCTGGGTCTGTGTAGTGGTAATCTCCCAGTCCAGCACCGCCTGAACTTTAGGTTCCAGGGGTCGAGCCTTCCCATTATCCATCGGATGTCCAAGATAAACAACAGGGGATTGCAAAACCTGACACATAGTTGCATTGATGGTTAGTTTGGCCCTGTATCCTCACCAATACCTGCTTCAAGTGGCCCATGAGCTCCTCACAGGAGGAGCTGAACACAGCAATGACATCCAGGTACGCCACACAGAACGCTTCCAGGCCTGACAATACATGGTTGACTAGGTGCTGGAAAGTGGTGGGAGCATTCTTCAATCCAAAAGGCATTACTTTAAATTGGTAGAGGCCCTCTGGGGTTAAAAATGCTGTTCCCAGGGACTATGGGAGTGTTCAACTACCCTCAGGCCCAGCATCTTGGCCACTTCAGTCTTGATACACTCTTGAACTCGGTCTGACATCCTGTTTGTCTTGATCTTAACAGGCAGGGTGTCCCCTGTGTCTCTGTCATGCACACAGGCGTCAGCCCAGGGGTAAGTGAAAAGAGACTGAAAAATCTCCCCAGCAGCTCTTTACACTCCACCTGCTGTTCAGGTGTGAGTTCAGAGGCAAGCTTAACTCCCTCAACTGAACCATCCCTTCTCATCACCTTGCAATAAGTAAGGGGGTGGGTCACTCTCCTCAGCCACCTCTTCAGCCATTACAAGTAAGGAAACCATGTCATCTCTGGGAAGACATGCCACCCTCTCTAAGGGTAGCCTCACCACAGGTAGGGACACCAAGGGTCCCTTCATCTGGCCACCAGACATGCTGCTGGCCTGACAGACCAGACAGGTTCTGCAAAACTTCTCCACATCCTGGCCAAGTTCTGGCCAGTAAATCAGAGGTGCTAACCTGTCCTTTGTCTTTTTGATGCCCAAGTGACCGGCTAGGGGTACTTCATGGACCTAGCTGCAGCAGGAAATGTTTCACTTGCCTCTATTCCCCAGCTACCTCATATACAGGCTCCCACAGCGCAGGGGAGGAGTTTAGGGAAAGCGCTCTCACCTTTAAGTACTGGGATTGAGCTTCCCCTTCTCTGTCTTCCTTGATGTGCTAAAATAACAACTGTTGGACAGAATGAAAAACAATCTCACACATTCACCCCAGTACAGAGATCTGGGCCCAAATCCATAATTTTTTGGCTCCCCATGCCATTCCAGTTCAAACTCAGCCATAAGCATTTAAGTCTTGATCCTTCTCCCTACGGGAACAGTCCAGCCCGAACTGCCTGGCCAGGTCCTCCTTGGACTAGAAACAAGCACCCTAGGACCCGTTTCGGGATTTTACCCCTCATCAGCCAGGTTAGCTTGACTCCAGTAGCACGGAGAGCATGGTACCCGCGTCTGGGCATACCCGTCCCACTCACGTGACAAATGCAAAAAGAACAATTGATGGACAGAATGCAGAACAATGTCATACATTCACCCCAGTACAGAGATATGGGCCCAAATCCATAATTCTTTTGCTCCCGGTCCAAGGAAGACTTGGCTTAGCAGTTCGGGCTGGACTGTTCCCATGAGGTACAGGGTCAAGATTGATTTGCATATGGCAGGGTCTGAACTGGTGGTTGCTTTGTTCGCCCTAAGTTGGAAGGGTATGCCCAGACATGGGTTCCTTGCTCATTTTGCCACTGGATTCAAGCAGCTAGCCTCTCCTTCTCAGCAGAATCCATCAGCAACAGAGAAAACTTCCCCAAATTCCAGACTCAGTGAACAAGCGTCTTATCTTGCCTTCACACCGCAGACCGCGGCTAGCTTTCTTTGAAGGGACCTGGTGTGGTCGCCTCCTCAGTCAAAGACCAGTTTTGAACAACAGCTGACCACTAAGGTCAGACTTTTATCACCTCTGATTGGTAGGCTGAGCCAATCAGAGGGTCTGCTACTTTTGAATCTTGATTACACCTCCAATCACAAACCATTCATGGCATGTTCAATGCCTGACCAAAGTTTGCACAGATGACCTACTGTCTTGTCTTGTACCAACCCGGGCTATTCCCTAATGAGGAATTTTAATTAACTCCAGACCGGGAGGCACTGGCCAGAGGCGGAGGGTCCTTTGAGCAGCTTTAGTGGAGCTAAACCCAGATAAGAGCTGAGTGTCTACCCTAGCCCACCAGGCCTCTCCGAGGAATTGGGAGAGGCACAGGGGAGCTAGGATATCCCGCAAAACAGCTCTCATTCCACACAATGGCTCAACTCTCCATTCTTCCCTGGTACACCCACTGGCTCTCAAACACACATTAGGTAGGCAAAGGCAACAGGACCCCAGGCAAGGGATAGACTGCACAGACTTGATCAGGAGGGTGGCCAGTGACTCACTCCTCCTGACTATAGATTTATTGCTGCCACCACTGTCAGTCTACCACAGCCTGGGTAGAGAGGACAGTAGCCACTCTCTGAAAAATAGTAATGCACTATGCATGCCCCCTCGACCTCAGAGACAAGCTCTAGAGCCTCAATCCATGTAAACAGGGAGACCCTCAGTGGACATGTATTATTGTCATGCTCACTGAGGTAGGGATGTAGAAACAATACAGTAGCTTTTGATTGACTGGCCTGGAGATTAGCATAAGGCAGGGGAAGCACTCTCTCCAAAGACATGCAGAAACCTTCCGTCCCAACACATCTCATCCCTGAGCCTTCCTAACTGCTACGTACCTTGCTGGTACAGTATCAGCTCCTTCCTCGTGACACGTAGTTGCCTGCTCGTCCAGCACTGGTGCTGTGGATGGGGGTCAGGGAATGTACTTCCATGCATAACCATCTTGGGGTGTGCCTGATGGCTCCACTGGACTGAGTTCTCTACACCATGGAACTAACAGCAGGCCCACCACCACCATGGCCCAAAATAGATTTCTGAGCGACTATAACATTAGACAAGAATGCAACAAATGCAGACAGAAGTAACAGACATCCTTAGGTTCTTTTCTGAACCACCAAGGTTTTTATCTCCACTCGCATTGAATGGAAGCTGCTGTTGGTCATTGGATGGAAGCTGCTGTCGGTCAAATTTCAGTGACCCATTGAGGGGGATAGGAGGGCTCCACAGGTTTAAGACCACACGTGCACTTGCAAATTCATGGAGTGAGAAAGACCGAACATATAACAATGTTGTCGTACCTGCATGGAAAGACATGTTTTGGTGTAAAGAGCAGCCATATGCGTTACCCTTACAAGTTTTGCCTTTCATCTGAGAAAGCATCGGCATCCTGGACACGCGAATTATCAGATCAGGTTGCAGATTTCTCCTACTCCACCCGTCCTACTGATCCTGTTAGCCAGAACTGACTGGCACATGAACAGTGCGCTCAGGAAACATAGGTGGAATCAGTGTATAATTGATTTACCGGGGCAGTGGGAGACAGCACATAGCAAAACGTTGATGGATAAAAGACGGCACACCTCATTATGCAATCGTGCCACACACTTAGGTCGATGGGCTGGGGTGCCAATAAGCTGTCACTAAAGAAAAACATCCATGCCTTGGTATTTTACGGAAAGTAGAGTGCTTTCATCCACCCACTAAGCCAAGGAAGACAATGGCCACATTAATCATGAAGGTGTGTCCTTCTATCCCTGACTCTGACAGACGCAACCCAGAAGAGACACTTTAAGGAGGGAAAACAGAACTACCATATACTTGCAGAAAAACATATATTAGACTTGCTTTTATAAACCAGTACAGAAAAACGTGTTGCTGTATATTTGACTTCAAATATAGTTGCATCACTAGCTCAAACATTGCGGGGCAATACTAATTAAATAGGCCATTAGCCACACACATAGAAAGCATAAGGTCCTCCTGGCCATTCACATCTCTGAAACATCAGTTATAAAATAGAGACTGTGGGTGGCGTGGGTAATGGTGATAGTGAAATGGGGCTATTGTGAAGGGAGGGTGTTTTTTCAAAGTGCATGATTGTGAAAGTGCATGAACAGTGTGAAAGAGATCTGAGCTTTATTTAATGGAGACCTGAAGTATGGGGATACATAGTAGAGAAAGGAAGCATTGAGGAAAAGGTGGGCAATGCTACCCTTAGAGGATAAGGGGCAGATTTACAAGAAGGTGCCACGGCGTGGCATCGCAAGTCATTTGGCTGTGCTGCACTGAGTCACTTTCAAAGCACAGGGATGCAAAATTTTTACAACAATATGTCGCATCTCTGTGCTTCCCCCTGTGCTGGCGCACAAACAGCTGCCATGTGCCGGCTCAGGCACCCTTGCACCATGGTGCAAGAATGCCTGCGCCATGGGGAGATTGTTTTCCTGCACAAAAACAATCACTACCAGCATTTTCCTTTTTAAATGTGTGCTGTAGAATGCAGCACGCATTGAAAGAGGAAAAAAACTAGGAGAAATTAAAGCATTTCTCTTCATTGCGCCTCGCATCACCAGTGCATACTGACGCATTTCCAGGTTTATGAATCCTCGTAAATCTGGAAATGTGTCTGGTTCCATGGGTGTTGCGTGGGAACTCTCACAGCAACACCCATGGAACGCCCCTTTAAAGCAAAGTGCTGCGTGTGAAGGAAACGTATTTACAAGGACAGGAAAAGCCACCCTGTAAATATGGGGCAGAGAAATGCGCTGCCAGTGCGCCACAAAAGTAACGTAATGGCAGCGCGAGGGGCTTGTAAATCTGCACAGAAGTCTTTGGGGATGAAAGGACGGGAGGAAATAACAGACAGACAGCATCTGTTTTACTGCCTCACCAATGCCGGCCCTGTCACATTGGGCAATCGTGACTTCGGGAGGAAGGCGAAATTAACGCGAACTACAAGAGGAACCGTGAGGTTCCTTAAGAAATGAAGCCTTAACAGGGGAACCTGCAATCCTGGGTTCGATTTTGCTGGTAATTCCTATTTTCAGCAGTCACAGTCGGATGTATGACGTTACAACGCATACTTTTACAACGCCTACCTTTACAACGCGGTTTTTACCACACATACCATTACAACGCATAGCGCTTTGGGGTGCTGGATAGTGAATAGTTTAATTTACTATTCCAACTCCAGTCCCCGTGGATAGTAGGGAAGGTTATTGGATAGTAAATTAACCTATTCCCTATCCTAGAGCGCCCCCCAGAGCAATGCGTTGTAATAGTTTGCGTTGTAAAAGTTGCGTTATAATGGTAGTTCGTTGTAAAAGTTTCGTTGTAAAGGTTACATACCGTCACAGTCCAGGGGTGAAACAAAATATAGTCTGGTGAGTTACTGAAGACATTGTAATTCAGATAGCCAGGTAACTCTTTATACCACTGCCAGAATTATCAGAGACTTGTGAATGTGGCCCTTGGCGTAGTTAGAAATCTGAATATTTGTTATTTGCTCATTTGTAATAAACAACAAAAGTGGATTATGGTATTGTGTTTCATGCAAAATAGCTTGAGCAGTCTCAACCACATGTACCCCTCAATCAGCAGCGTTCATTTAGAGTTATAATAAAGTGCACCAAAAAATTAAATGTAGATGTGCCCCTAGTAGACTAGGATGGCATATTTATCCAGCTCCCTTATTCCTGTATTATGCAAAATCCCTGTCCGTATACTCGGAATAAATTAAATCCAAAACAAATTAAAGCAAGAGGATCTTAACACTTTTACCTACAGCTCCACAAAAATGATCACTATAGGGCTATAGAAAGGCCTTAAAACATATTCATGCGCAACCTTGAGGAGTGAGGCAGGTTTTATATGAGCAGCATTTAAAGAGGCATTGTAAAGCACAATGTTATGTCACAGTTGTATATAGAAGAATCCGAAACTGCTCCTCTAAAATATAATACAAAAAAATGCCTATCTAAAGGGAAGGGTCAGCAAGAACGCCTCTATGTGCATTTTAGGATTTTCGACTCATGCCTCTTTCTTCCACGCCATATACTCCATCTCCTTGACTGACTTATACTGGCACCTTCTTAGCCTTGCTTTCTCCTTTGTGACTGTTTCCCTATCTTTTTCTATATGGTCCTTTTTCCCTTTTCTGCCTTTATGTCTCTTGCTCTGGGTCAAAGTCTGATTATAGAAAATCAGTCCCTGTCTCCAGCCACCGGAACACATTAAGTAGTGGACAAGAACCTTCATTCAGCACGTCGGAAGTGGATAAAATCATGTACAATGTACAGTAAGTAGATCCCAACACATTTAGCATGGGTTTCAAATTTTAAGTAAAGCGGTAATATCACGATGAGCAGCGACACCGACCTTACCAAAATGAGAAGCATCGTTTTAATGTAAATTAATGCAGCTATAGTTGCACATTCAATTTTGGTATTGTTTGGGTATTAGAATGCTGGGTTCTTTTGTAAACACAATTACAAATATGTATGTGAGCAGTAGAAAACATTCTGAATAATAGATAGAATACGATCTGTTGGGCACCATCTCAGGCATTTTAATAAAATATGATGCCATGCATACTTTCCCCAAACTATTGTATTAAATATCACAATCTTTCTTCATGTTTAATTAAAAGCAAGCAAGTCTTACAAATTTGAAACCTAAGTAGAAAATAGTTGGACATAGATACTAACAAAGGGTTTAACTTTGGAATTTTAAACTCTTTGCGTTCCTCTGATAAACAATTTCTCTCCTGTACTTGCGCGCCGGCAAGGCCTCAGAGATATTATTAGCCATACCAGCTTACAGGGCCCACACGGTGGGCATGCCGACACCGAATGCAATATTCATGGTGGGGCAGTGGGGAGGGTGGGATTGAATTCCTGTGTCCTTGAAACACATTAAACAGCAAGACCAATTTTTATGATTTTGTAAGCATAACTGTCTGCATTCTGAAAACTCAATATCAAAGAACAGAGAGGGCTTCACTTCACAGAAACTAAAGTTACAGTCTTAAAAAGTGCGATTAATTTGAAACCATTCATAAATGTGCAGGAGATCTTTGCCCTACTCATGTAAGCAGAGTAGTAAAACCTGAAGCACCTCTGCAGCCAGGGACTATTCCAGTAGTTTCATGAGCTTAAAATAATTTCTTGGCAACGCAAACTGGAGGAAAATAAGCCATGTGTGTATATACGTGGTACTTATTTTGCACAAACCAAGCCGAAAGACAATTTTGCGTTGGGAAGGGTCAAAGCAAATATATTTAATATTTATTTTAATAGAGTACGATGTTTACCCAAGAGCGTCTTGGCGCGAGCTTGTGCAAAACAGATATATACTGTACCATATGGAAACCCACATCTTCCTAGAAAGATGAAAATAACCAAGGGGCAGATTATGATGTCGGTGGATCCAACACTGACGGCGGACCCACCTACACCATGCGGTCTGCCCTTCGGAGCATCGGAAATGCTCATAATCCCTCAATGATAGTGGCTCCATCGTTCGGATTATGGTGTGAGCCTTTCTAACTAGGAAAGGCTGTCGGACAATGACTTTGGGGGCCCCTAGCAGGGACCCCTTCCCTCAAAGCCCTCCACTATGGGGCCTGGAGGGCACCTATGATGCCCCGCTAAACATCCCTGCATCGTGTGGCAGGCACACTGAGGTACCTGCCACACGGTACAGGGATGGTACCATGAGGTTCCTGCCACATGGTACAGGGATGTTTACAAACATTCATTTTGCTATGGCAGCTTGTGCTGCAGGCCTTTTCCACCCACCGCACAAGCTGCCATAGCAAAATGGATGCATACTAATTGTGAGGTCGAACCACCGACCTATGGTCAGGCAGTTCCTTGCATCCGCATGACATCGTAATCAGGGCCCATGTCTTCAAATGTTTCCTAAAGGTATTGAAGAAAGAACAAACGGCAGACCAAGGTCAAGCACATCCAGTCCATATGTACTACCAATTCGAAAGGTGGTGCAATCTCTTCCCGCACCCGCCGTCCAGGGTTGTCAAATGAAAGCCAAATTCAAAAGGAAAGTTGGAAGGTGCACTTGTTTTGAAGTCAATGAGGCAGTGTAAAAAGTTATTCCATAATTAAATCCTTTTATTCAATAGATCTCTTAAAACTGGCACGCATCCAACGCGTTTCGTTCCCGATTCTTTGCCAGAGGGAACTTCGTCAGGGCTCCTATGTTACAAAAATCCAAACACATAGGGCAGAGGTTAGGCCTTAATGTGTGATGTATACTATGAACTCTCTCAAAATCACAAATATTAATCAAATGCTCTATGTAGCATTGCGATACATCTCCCTCGCTGTTTGATACACAAGATTTCTCACTATTCCAGTTATAGCGAACGTGAGGAATTCCTGTATATTGAATGGCATCAAAGGTAAATCTTTATTCATCCATCAGCAGTAAAGTGGCAAATTGTTGTAAAAACTTAAGGACAGGAGGATGTACATGGTGTGGCTTGATAACTGGCAGCAAAGCCTAAAGGTAATTAAGTCCTGCTGAGCTGTGAGGTGCGCAAGTAGCTGGTTCCAAAGTTTGCAAGTGGAGTATATCATGCTTCTACCACCCCATGAGGCAAAGTCTAGGTACTCTAAAAAATTTAGAAGTTGCTGACCTAAGACATCTTCCCAGAATATATCAGACAAATTTACTCTTTAAGTAGGCTGGACCTGTATTATGGAGGGTGTGTGTGCTGTATGTTATGTTATGTTATGTTTCTTTTGTATAGCGCGCGGCGACTCAAAAAGAGTATCCCGGCGCTTTCACAGCGAGACCTACTGGAGAGTAACACAACACAACGATAAAAACAGAGAGGAGATAAAATAAAAGGAGAAAAGAAAAGCCTATAAAGTAAACAACCAAGTCTTAAGACCTTTTCTAAAAGCCAACAGGCTCGAAGCGCCCCGAAGTGTCAGCGGCAAGGCGTTCCACAGCTGGGGGGCACGCAACCCAAAGGAGCGACCCCCGATGCGGGCTCTTTGGACGCGCGGCACCACAGCCAAAAACTGTGACTCCGATCTGAGCGACCGGGCCGGATGGTAAAAGGACAGTCTCCTTTGGAGGTACTTTGCGCCTCCAGAGTGCAGGGCCTTATAGGCCAAAATCAAGGTCTTAAAAATAATACGCTTGCGGATAAGCAGCCAGTGTAGGGCCTTCAAGAGGCCCGCCACCCTTGCTCGCCTATTTAAGCCATAAATGGCTCTTGCCGCAGCGTTCTGCGTCACCTGGAGACGCTGTAGCAGATACTCCGGCAGGCCCAGGTAGAGGACGTTGGCGTAGTCCAACCTGGACCCGATCAGAGCCTGCACAGTCAGTTTCCGGTGTTCTTCCGACAACAGGGGTAGGAACTTTCTTAGTACCTTCAGGAGACCGAAACAGGTGCCCGTCACTCCCAGAATCTGGGCTCTCATCGACAAGCCCTTGTCCATCTTCACCCCCAGATTCTTAGCAACTAGGGATGAGGAGGAAGGTGGAAACATGTCGGTCGGCCACCAGTCGTGCTAGTCAGGATCCGATGCACACCCAAAGAAGAGCACCTCGGACTTCTCGGGATTGCACTTGAGGCCACTCAAATGAAACCATCTGAAGACAGCCCCAAGGCAATCCCGGATGCTCTCCCCATTAAAATCTCCTCCCCTCTCACAGGAGAAGAGGAGCTGAGTGTCGTCTGCATAGGACACGATCCGGGCTCCGAAAGACTCCGCCAGTGCCGCCAAAGGGGTCATGAAGATGTTAAAGAGGGTCGGGCTCAAAATAGAGCCCTGAGGGACCCCAACACCCAGTGGCGGCATCACAGCAGAGTCCGGCGGGGTCCAGACCGTTTGTCGGCGGTCGGCTAGAAATGATGAGAACCAGCTGAGCACCGTCCCCCTGAGACCTATCTCGGAGAGTCTCGAGAGAAGGCCATTATGGGGGACGGTGTCAAACGCCGCCGACAAGTCCAACATGACCAGCATGGCCCTGCCTCCGGAGTCCAGAACTCCTTTGATGTCTTCAGACACTTCCAGGAGTGCTGTCTCAGTACTGAGATTGGGGCGAAAGCCTGATTGGGAGGCATGCAAAAGCTCATGCACTTCCAAAAAATTGGAGAGCACCATTTGGAAGTGCTTCTCCAAAATTTTCATCAGGGCAGGCAGAAGAGAGATTGGTCTATAGTTGACCAATGCCTCCGAATCGAGACCGGGCTTTTTCAACAGGGGGATCACCATAGCCTGTTTCCAGGCTAATGGGACCAAGCCCTGACTCAGTGATAAATTAAGAAGGGGATTGACCAGGGGATTTAAAACTTCCGCCATCTTAGACAGAAACTTTGCCGGACAGGGGTCCATAGGTGAACCGGACTTGAGCGCGCCCATAAGTCCTAACGACTCAGCGGCTGAAAGAGGAGGGAAGACTGCCAATGACGGGCCAGATGTAGCAGCCAGGTGGAGGTCCTCCTTATACAAGTTACACCCGCAGGCACCACCAAATGGAAAGAATCCTGGATGAGCTTTATCTTGTCAGTAAAAAACTTGGCAAGGCCCGCGGCCCAGGATTTTAAAGGCATATCGTGAGCGACATTCGAGCGGGGAGCTGTAAATTCCTTCACAATGGAAAAGATTTCCTTGCAGGAGTTAGAGGCAGCCTCTATTCTCCCAGCAAGGTAAACCCTTTTCCCAAGACGAATGTCCCGTTGATAAGCCTTAACCGCAGACTTATAAAGCAGTTTTGCCTCAGGATCATATTGGGCACGCCAAGCTCTTTCCGCCGCCCTGCAAGACTGCCGGGCAGTCGCCAGTGACGCCGTGAACCACGGAGCCGACACCCGTTTCAAAGTAGAACGGGGGGCCATCACTGGGGCAAGATCATTAAGTCTGTCCAATAACCAGCCCTGCAGCGCTTCCAAGTCCTTCTCGAGATCCCCTGTAAGGGGGCACGGGTGATCAAGGGCTGCCTGCGCGAGCATTGCTGGGGTCACAGAATGATAAGCCCGGTGGGCGCGTCGCTGTTGCAGAGACCCCGTGTTAACAGGTCTCATGGAACCTCTGACCAAAAATTTGGCCAGCCGATGATCAGACCACAGCACCGGGATTATCTCCCTAACCTCAAGGGGAGTGGTAGAAAAAACCTGATCCAGGGTATGCCCCTTCACATGGGTGGGTCCCAAGAGAAACGGAGTTAGGCCCAAGGGGGCAGTAGCCTCCAGGAGTTTGATGGTATCCGAGTCTGATGGGTCGTCCATGTGGAGGTTAAAGTCTCCAGCGACAATGCACTGAACTGCTTTCAGAGCCAGCCCAGATAGGACAGACTCAAAGTCTTCAAAAAAGGTGCCCAAAGGACCAGGTGGTCTATACACCAACAGACCCTTGAAGGAATGGTGGGGTGTCAGGGCGATGGAAAAAGCGAGGGACTCAGAGCCCCGGATGTCCTCAATCGGCAGAATGGAACAAGCCACATTCTCCTGTACCACCAAATCCACTCCTCCGCCCCTGCCCTTGAGTCTGTCCTGCCTATAGATGTTATAGCCAGGAGGAATAGCCGCTGCCACATCAGGATTAGAGAAGTCCCCCAGCCAGGTCTCAGTTAACATGAGACACAGGGGCTTTTCCAGATCTAAAAGATCATAGATATCCTGCGCATGTCTGGCAAGAGATCTGGTGTTAAGCAGCATGCAGAGATGGCCGGCATGCTCGATCAGTTTATTGGGGGAAAGGAACACGGTACAGCTCGGATGCCAACCGCATCCAGGGCAACAGCACTTACCCCTAAACCGACCGGGAAAAACAGTACGGCAATCCCCTTGAGGGGGGGGAGAGGGCGAAGTGAGTGCAGCTCACATGATGTATAACGGAGCCAGGGAGACCCTACGACGGAGTCAGACAATGGTAGAGCCCGGCCCGCCGCCCCACCCGCCTCCGGGACGCCTCCGGGCGCAGACGGGCTGGACTCTGGCGTGACTCCGGCGGCGACCCGGCGCAACCGCTGCGCGTGACCGCTGCGCGTAAGCATGGCTCCCTAATAAGCAGTCCGTCGCCTGCGCCACTAGACCGCACCGCCCGCGCCCCTCACCCAATATGGCCGCCACTGAAGCCCAGGGCTCCTACAGCCAGCCCACAGGAGACCGGGACCCGCAAAACGCGGTGAGTCAAACTATTATGGTGCAAGTGAGGGCGCTAATATTTAAAAGCAAGGGATACCAAAATTAAACAACAAAATAAATGTTAAAACAGGAATTTTAAAACACGCTGCTAAATCGCGCGTCAGGTGAGCACAGCGCCTGGAAGCGCTCTGGTAGGTCTCGCGCCCGCTCGCAGATCAGCGTGACCAAGAATGGCAAGGGCGAGCCTCCTGGGTTGCCTCCCTAATAAGCAGTCCGTCGCCTGCGCCACTAGACCGCACCGCCCGCGCCCCTCACCCAATATGGCCGCCACTGAAGCCCAGGGCTCCTACAGCCAGCCCACAGGAGACCGGGACCCGCAAAACGCGGTGAGTCAAACTATTATGGTGCAAGTGAGGGCGCTAATATTTAAAAGCTGTACAGAGTGCATTAAAGACAACTCTCTTATTTATTGCAAGCCAGTGGAGCTCTTCCAGGACCTTGCTAACTGAATCATATACAGTGAATGAGTGATTGGAGAGGAAGCTGCATTCTGAGAATTTAATGCAGTGTTCTATAATTTGATATCTGTTAACTTATTTCCTAAATTGAAGCAGGTTTGGGAAATCATGGTGGATACTGGGATGTCACTCCACATCTGGATGTGCCGATGGATATATTCTGTTGCCTTTATTTCTTTTTTGGGTCTTCTTCATCTCCAGTCTAAAGTTGTCCTGGCTTCAGTTGGACCAAGAGCTACCAGAGCTGGGGATCTTGACAGCCAAATAGGTGGGGGTGCCTGTTGTGATGCCTTGGTAGATGATGAAGTTAGTTTTGAAGATAGCGTTGACCTGCAAGTTGAGCCAGCGGTATTCCATCATGGTTTGGGTGATATGGTAATATTTTCTCAGCCCTGTGATGATGTTTTGGGGCTTGAAGGGTGCCCTTGAGGAGGGTTAAATGTGGCATCTGGGGGGCCTTTGAGAAGGGCATTATGACAATTCAGATGTGAGACTACAGGCTCTTCAAAAGCAGTTCTAAATTCACTTTCTGGGCAGAACAGTTTCAATTTCTTTAGTAGAGAGACGTTGTGCCAAGATGTCTTGGTTTCCATTGCAGTGTGTTCCTTGAGGGCTACGTCAGTGTCCAGGTGAATCCAAGTGACTTGGCTTTGCACGAAAGTTATAGCTCAAATCTTGAGCCAGATTTGGAGCGGGGAAGTCGGCAATTAAATATTTTCAATATCAGCTAAATTGGTAATGACAGGGTTCTAAAATTTTAATCAATCCAAGTTTTTGTTGTTTTAAATCTTAAATATGGATGCCAATTCCCACAAAATTTCATAGCCCTTATTTAAAATAGAGGCACAATGACTTATTTTTTTAGGTTGACGCCTACCAGATAGAGCAGCTGTCTGGTTTGCTAAAGACATCTTGGGGACTCTAGGGAAGCTTTCCTGGGAATGCATTTCGCCCATTGCTTACCATTCACTTTGTTGTTTGTAACTCACATTTGCTTGCTTTCTATTTGCTGGCTTTATTTTTTTAGGCTGACTAGCACAACTTTGTCTATCCCATGGAGCATCACCTGATTACCACCACTTCTTGTATTCTTCCACAAGTGTTTGTAAACAGGCCTTGAAATCTTGAAATCTTGTTCTTATCTTGTCACATTTGCTGTGCATCCAAAGATAGAGGTCAATGTCAGGCTCTGTTTTCAGAGAGAGCTTTGTGTTTACTTTTCTTTCTCTGACTCTCCACTCTACACTACTCCACTCTAAGCCACTGCACTCTACTGTATGCCGCTGCACTTTACGCTACTCTGCTCTACTCAGCACCACTCTACTCTATGCCACTGCACTCTACACCAGTTTACTCTAAACCACTACACTCTACACCACTACACTCTATACTAATGCACTCTACACCACTCTCCTTAAAACCAATACACTCTACGCCACTGCACTCTGTGCCAATCCGTTCTGCACCACTGCGTTCTAAGCCACAGTACTCTACTCTGCAACACTCTTCTCTACGCTACAACTTTCTAACCTCTGTACTTTCCACCACTCTATACCATTGCACTTTACATCACTGCACTCAATGCAACTCAACACTACTCTGCACCGCTCTACTCTACATCAAATGCAAAAACAACAGTTGATGGACAGAATGCAGAACAATGTCATACATTCACCCCAGTACAGATATCTGAGCCTAAACCCATCGCTTTCTTGCTCACCATTCCATTCCATTTTGAACCCAGCCATGTGCAAATCAGTCTTGACCCTGTGCCCTATGGGAACACTCCAGCCCGAACTGCCAAGCCAGGTCCTCCCTGGACTGGAAACAAGCATCCTAGGACTGGTTTCGGGCTTTCAGCCCTCATCAGCCAGGATAGCTTGATTCCAGTGGCATGGAGAGCACGGGACTCACTCTGAGCATACCCGTCCCACTCGGGGTGACAAATGCAAAAACAACAGTTGATGGACACAATGCAGAACAATGTCATACATTCACCCCAGTACAGAGATCTGGCCTAAATCCATTGTTTCTTTGCTCACCATGCCATTCCAGTTTGAACTCAGCCATATGCAAATCTGTCTTGACCCTGTGCCCCATGGGAACAGTCCAGCCCGAAGTGCCAAGCCAGGTCCTCCTTGGACTGGCACTTAAGGGTTCAGTGATGGATATCATTTAGGCATGGTGAGGACATTTAGGGGGCAAAAATGGATCATGTGTATTGGTTTTTAGGGTGTCAGTGATGAATGGTGTTTACAGGTAAGGGGTCAATAAATTAAAAGTGCCCAAAGTAATTGTACAACCGTCAAAAGTAGTGTCTGACAGTCTACTCCTCTCTACATAATTCCCTCTATACTGCTTTACTACATTCTACGCCATTCCACTCTGACGGGCCCCTCAGTCGCCCCTCTGGTTGAAGTTATATGAGCACAACTTCTACCCACAATAACCTATGGGAGCAAGGTACAGAGGGGAACGTATTTGAAGCTCTTGGTGCTGTGGTCTCAAAAGTGTACAGAATAGTCTTTGGTCTACCAACACGAGTCTCTCCAGCACAAATTAGTCTCGAGATTGGCATGCAAAAACAGACCATTGCAAGGAAAGGCGCGATAGTCATTTTCTGGGACAGAGTAAGGAAATCCAAACCAGGTACTCTAAATTGGCACTTGTGGACAGAGCTACAACAGAAACAATCATCTCCAGCAGCAAAATATTTAGCAACTAGTGTGTCAATCCTGGGCCTTACCGAACTTTGGGCAACTCCCACAAGTCACTGCCTCCTTATAATATGCCATTACAACGCATGCTTTTACATCGCATGCTTTTACAACGCGGTTTTTACAACGCATACCATTACAACGCATAGTGCTTTTAGGCGCTGCATAGTGAATTGTTTAATTTACTATTCCAACTCCAGTCCCCGTGGATAGTAGGGAAGGTGTTGGATAGTGCATTAAACCTATTCCCTATCCTAGAGCGCCCCCCAGCGCAATGTGTTGTAATGGTTTGCGTTGTAAAAGTTGCATCGTAAAGGCACTGCGTGGTAACATTTGCGTTGTAAAGGTTGTTCACCGTTCCGGAGTAGTGTGCTACTTGCCGTAAAAGCGCTTCAACGCCTCGTCAAGGGTAGTAGTCGCTTTATAAATGCAATTACAATACTATTACAATATAATATGTGGTATAAGGTTTAGCAAGGTTAGGCATCATCTTTTGCAGAACTTATGGATGCCATTTTGGAAGCACCGTGGTGTTCCCTAATCAGGACACATCTCCTTTCATCCATTAGAACTAGATGATTAATTAACTCTGACTGGTTAGCTCAGATCCCCCTGTCCAATTTTATTATTTATTATATTAAAGAGCTATATATCTTGATTGGAAGAGCACAATCCTCCCAATCCTGCTAGGGATATTTTTAGAATATTGTTTCTAAATTCATGTGCCAAATGAATTTTCCATATATTTCACTCCAGCTGTGGATGCTTGGTTGTCAATTGCCTAGTTTGAGAATCTGCTGTATGGAGCTTCATCAATGGCCATCTATATAGCTTTGATGCAGTGTCATGCACTGTACGATTGTGGTATGTTTGAACATCATTATTCGCGATGGCTTTGAGATGTAGGAGCAAAAGGATGTGCTTATGAGGTGACAGCCTTCATCAACTGTATGGCTCTTGTGCTGTTTTGTGTGTATGGAGATGCCCGTAGAACTCTCTGGTGTGTTTTGTTGTGGCAGAGTGAATGAAAGAGATATCTAAACAGGAGTCAGTATTGTCAGTAATGTGTATTACTACATTTAATTGAAGTTTACAGGGGCAATATAGGTTGGTAAAGGACATGCTTTATATCTACATATATATTTACATGTATTTATACTAGACTCTAAGGTTGCACAAGGCACCTGAACCTTAAAAGAGAGTAAGGACTTGGGTAAATCACTTGCTGTTAAGGGGAAAAAAGGATAAGCAAGGAGAGATGGTGGGTTTGTACGTCGGTTTAATCAAGATGTCATGTTTACAGGTGCCATATTAGTCAATAATGGACATTCTTTTACATTTTACTCACGTCGCATCTTTACCTAAAAAAGAATTTTAATGGCAGGATAAACTGCATTGTTTAAAACAAAAATCCTTTACAGATGTTAGAGTAAATGGTTTTTAGTTGCAATGTTGTATTCAAGCAATTGTATATGTACGGTTTTTAATTGGTATGCAATGGTTTTAACTAACTATGCAAATAAACTTAACTTGACTTGACTTAACTACTCGTGGTAATGTGCTGTAAGGAGTTCAGCGAGAGTCGAATTTTTGGCATATCTGATCAGGGGTAGATGAATGTGTTCCTTTGGGTGATTGTGTCATGTTGATCAATGTTAGGTGTTGTTGGGGTTTCATGATAACTACTGAAAAGACATGCCTGGGCTACTTCAGATATGTTTGATATATTGTGCCTGAAGTGTTTTATTGGGTGTTGGAATATCCTGTGGGATGAAAAAGCCTACAATTATAGACACAAAGATCATTTGGTTCAGAAAAAACATTGAATATGATGGCATGTTACCTGCATTTCACATAAAGGAAAGCCAGATAAGGCCAGATAAGATAAGTCCTTGACCTTGAACTTCCATGGTATTCTTGCCCATGGTTGTACCAAGCCTCCTCCAGCAATGTCACCGAATACTCCCCCACTTCTTCTGGTGGATGCGCCTAATTGGAGTTCTTAAATCGAAAAAGGAAAGGTGATGAATCAGTTCAAGGTTTGGTGAACCAGCAAGAGGGAAAATTGAAGAAAGCGGGTAGAAGAAAAGCAAGGAAGGAGGCGTAGGAGAAAACGTCAGGGACATCATGCTAATAAACGAGAGAAACTGAGGGTGCAGAAACAGCCCTGCTTCAAGAAGTGAAAAGCTGACCCAGTTGTGATGCAAGGGCCATAACTCAGTAAACCACAATGAAGGATCCACCCGGAGCCCATGACAGCACTATTGCGAAGGGAAATGACAAAGAGTGACTTAAGCTGATGAGAATTATAGTAAAAAAACAGCCCAACCCAAGTGCATGACTCACTTTAAATACAACATAAGTGCAGCAGCAGCAACACTGGCAAAGGCGAGGTCGTCACAAATGAAGGGCAGATGGGGTGCTTTGCCTCAGACCTCACCCATGCTAGGGCCACCCTCTCCGGTTACAACATGATCTCAAATTAAAGGCCTCGCCTGTTCCTTCTTAAAGCAGCTGAGGCGTCAATGCCACTAGGTGGCGCCAAATACTGTGTTTTCACGTTCAGTAGGGCACTTGTCGCCTAATGACGACATTTTTAATCACAAATAAACCTGAGAGAGGGACCGCAAAATAGGTGGCCCCAGGCACCACTGGCCCCAGGCTTCTGGAATGCCTGGTCAAAAGGCTCTCTAAATTTCACATGAGTGCAGTACCAATAAGTTTTCTGTAGCAGCTTTATGAAACAAACACTTTAACAATGCTGTTACTGACTGCCTTCCTCTAAATCGCACAAATAAAGTCAAGCTAATATTTAAAAGAACAGACAGGCAAAGACAACGCTTATAAATTCAGATCGCAATTCAAATGTACCAAATAATTCCTACAAGTCATGCAAGAAACATTAGCTTTGCCCTTTGCCACATGCACACGTAAGCATCACGAATAACTCTTCATTAGAACAAGCATTGGCAAAGCCAATAGGTCTTGCTTTGGGACATATTGACTCTGCCAATGATTCAACCTATGTGGCACAGCAACCCTAATGCTGTACAGTTTGGCTAAAGAAGTAAAAAACAGAAAGCTTTGATTATTGCGCGGTACGAGCGTGCCTGAAAAATGACACAGCCGCTTTTGATTAAACAATGGAGGTGGATTAATAACTAAAAAGAGAAAAGAGCGTACAAGCTTTACTTTTTTTTTATGTGGGTGGGAGGGGGAACAGCGGATGGGGGAGGAAGAAAGGGTCTGGAAACAAGACGGGTGGGGGCAGAAGCAACATGGGGGACAAAAGGTGGAATCAAAATGGGAGCGTGGGTGGAGGGCGTGTTTTTAATGCAGGTGAGTGGAGCAACACAAAGGCACTGGTAAAGAGCGGAAGCAACCTGGGGGAAAGGGGCAGAAATAACCTGGGCACTGGTGGAGGTGGCCACAAAATGGGAGAGCGAGTGGGGAGTGCAACACAGGTGACACAGGTGGGGGATCGAACCGGCTAAAGGCAGCAGTGAGTAGCTGGCTGGAAAAAAGCAGATGGGTGAGAAAGCAACACAGGGTGGGGGAGATGCTCATGGGTGATAGAGGCTCACAGCGCATTACGGAGTATGGTGGAGTGGGACGAAAAGCACATGATGGAGACAGGGGTAAAAAAACATGCACCCTTGTAAAGTGTTTAAACAAAAAACAAAAAAAGTAGCGTTTATACTCCATTAAAGGGACAAACACAAGAAGAGGAAGGAAAGCCCACACAGGTAATGAATAAGAAGTAAGCATCGAGAGGGACAATTAATCCAACCAATGGTATGCAATAGGTCGTTGTTTTGAAAACTTTAAATAAAAACATCCTCCTGGAACCCCTATAACAATAAAACCCTGCCCTCCCATCACTGCCCATTGTGTGCACTAAATGTCTTTATTATACCCATAGGCACCAAGACTCCAATCACTGATCATTTATCACTCTCCTAGAGTCTTACCCTCTGCCCCTAAAGTACACACAAGCCTGGAGCAGTGATCATCCTCAACTTCTAGGACCCACCCAGGGTCTTTGAAGCTATTCTAGAGGCTTTGACTGGCAACCTACATTCACCACCCCCAGTGACCACACAGGTTCCTGTCATCGTCCCAATGGCAGAGGGATGGGAACAATTGGGTTCACCGTGCCTTGAAGGCAGGATGCAAAACATCTGCTTACCATCATTATTCTACTATTATTATCATACAGACATCCCTTTGCACTTATTGCAAGTACCTTATCTCCCACAGAGAGTAGAAACGAAGTAACACCCTAAACTGACTCCTGGAAAAGTGATGAAGGAGCAGGGCAGAGTGAACCGTTGTCCCCATATACATAGCTGGCGGAGACTAAAAGCAAACCGTGGTCAGCTTCTCTCCATTTCGACCTATACAGTTGCATCTTACTAAATAGAGAACACAAAGATGGGAGAACCACAGTTCTCCATAGACCTACCTCAAAGTGGGGAAGGAGACAAAGCAAGGAAAGGGACCAATGCCATGACCAGGGCAATGGCACTGAATGAAATAGCCAAAGTTGCAGAAGTACAACAAAAGTAAAGTCAGGGAAGATAGGCACAAAAGGCATCAGCTCTTTTTAAATTCATTTTGCCGAGTGTCTCCTGTCATGCATGCACACGCACACAAACACACACACAAACTTGCAATACACCCACAAACACACACACACACACACACGAACCTTCAACACACCTACAAACACACACACACAAGCACACACGCACACAAACACACACAGACACAAGAACCTCAAACACACACACAAGACACAGGTTAGAGAAGAGCTGGCCTAAGATTGAGCAAATTGAGCACTACCAAACCAACGCCATGCCGCTGTCCTTGCTGAAATAATAGAAGCAGAGTAAGTCTCCTTTCACAATATTGTCTCTTTTTTTACCTTGAAATATCATTCACTGCTACTAATGAAAGTGAAAGCTGTAATGGGAAGAAATTCTAGGAAGGGTTTTAGTTACAAGTAGGCTAGGGCTTGCCTGGCTGGTGCTCATCTGCCTTTGAGAGCCTATCAGGAGTTTAAGGTGTGATCCCATCTTCAAATTGTATCTTCCTTTGAGCTAGCAAGAGTAGGTGGAATCTGTGCCTTTTAAAATGTATGTAGTCTGTGCTCAGGTTGCCAGCCTAGATTGCTCTTCCACGTCCTTCCTCCTTCTTGGGTTGTATTTGCTCAGCATTAGGCAGTATAAAATGAATATATTAAATAAAATGGCTCACAGCTACTGCTTTTGTAAAACATTCCGACTCTTGCCCTTCTGGTATTCTTTTACTTAACCTCTGGCTGACATGTCTGTCACTGTATGGATTACTAGGACGTCTCTGATTACCCCTTTGTTGGGATACAGACTCACAGCATGCCACTGCTCCTGTGCCTAAGTAGGTTAGCCCTTGTTAAAATTATAATTTGCTTGTCTGTCTCTCACATACACTTACCCATCACACCACCAGGAGCTGCATCCCATAACATGATAACTGCCTCTTAGTGGTCTTTACACACTCCATGACAACATGTCCCCGTACAGGTTCAAAACAAAAACAACACCCTTCCTGCCACACAGCCTGCATGGTGGAGGTTGGTGTGAGAAGTTGGCCTGGCATATGCTGTCCACTATTCTAGTGGGCACCTTGCTCCAGTCCCAACGACCCTTATTGATGGTAGGTTTAAAGACAACCTATGTAGAAAGCTATCCTAGGGGTAGCTGTGGAGTGCCCCCTTCAGGCTAAGTCTTGAAGGAATGTAAAGCCGTTTGTTTTACCAGTCTATAATCTCATGAATGTCCAAATGAAATGAGAACCACACCAGGTATATATATAAAATATATGTAATTATTC
Organism: Lissotriton helveticus; assembly: GCF_964261635.1. Taxonomy (NCBI): domain Eukaryota; kingdom Metazoa; phylum Chordata; class Amphibia; order Caudata; family Salamandridae; genus Lissotriton; species Lissotriton helveticus. The sequence continues at coordinate 1,280,979,085 of NC_136069.1, forward strand.
TAAACACATCCCTCTAGTCTCTTAATGAGGCTAGAGGCAAAAGTACATAAAGTAAACTTATTTAGCACACAGTAAATTAGCACAATACATGATTAGCCCTAGGGGCGTCACAAACCACATACTAAGAAAGTGGTATAAAAACCACGACTGACATAGATACAAGGCCTAGAGCCTTTAGAATCTCGGGGCCACCAGGAACCACCCAAGGTAGTGACACAGGGGACCCACAGGGGACGCACGCAGTGTCTAAACACAGCAGCGAATCACTATTAACTTCTACGGGGAAAGCAGCGGTTGGAAAATTACACTTTGAAGAGGAGTTGGAGCAAACTCATTTAGAACTAGGCAGTTCTAGACTCAATACCCACAGGAGCATCAGAGTACTCGAGTTACCTCACCCAGGGAAGCCGGGTGCATATTTGTCTTTTGATGTCAGGTTTTGTCGTTGTTTTCAATGGAGATCTGCTGCAAAGTGTGCTGGTGCCCAAGTCGAAAGTGTCCGGGTGGATCCAAGATCTGAACAACCTGAAAGCAGAGGGGACAGAGTCTAGGTCACTAGCCAGTGACCAGGAAGGCGATGAGAAGATGCCAACCAATGTCAGGTGATTTCAGGTGAAAAAGGTGAAGCTTGACTCTTCAGCCACGAATAACAGGAGGCGTCGACGATGACCAGGAGCTGGATTCCAGCTGTCCCACAGAGGATGTCGAGTGTTGCGGTGTCGGTTTACAGATTGGACCCAACAAGCCTTGGCAACAACAACCCATGCAGAAAGCAAAGATTGGCTTTGGTGCAGACCAGCGAGGTCTGAGGGACTCACCCTTTGGAGGGAAGTCAGGGCACTTCAGGAGCAACCAGGAGTGTCCAAGAAACATAGGAGTTACCTTTGTGGGGTCCCACCAGTCGATGGACCAGGGATCGCGAAGGAGCCTCAAGTGGAAATGCTTGAAGCGGGCCCACGGTACATTTATGGAGTGTAGGCCCACAATCATCAGTGCAAATGGTGCTCGGGGTTTGGACTACAAGTAGCCGAATGCACAACTTCGGGAAAGCCCGGGAAGCTGATGCACTAGCAAATGTACATGGTGTCCAGGAGTTCCGGTCCCATGTCTCTCGTGAGGGCTGCAGGTCTCAGCTTTCCTGTGATCTCGTGTCGGCCTCTGAGATGTCTGGAAGTCCATGTCCTAAGTTGTAAATCCTTCGCAATCCGGTGGGAGACTTGGAAATGCAGACCAGCAAGATGCTTCTTTGGTGCCTGTTTGAACAGGAGAGGCACTCCTTGACTCCAAGGGAGATTCTTCCGTCTTCTAGTCAAAATAAAATGTCGAAGGTCCAGGATATTTGTTGCAGAGTTTCGTCCAGGGTAATTTGAAGTCCTAAGGATTGGGTTCCTATACTTATACTAAGTTTAGGGATTGGACTTACTCTAGGGTCCCACCTATGGGAGGACCCAGGGTGGAGGTGGTTACATCCCTTTCTCTTTGTCCAGTTTTACACCAGAGCAGGGGCTGAGTGCCCCTGCAACCGGTTTGAATTGGCGTATGCACAGGGACACCAAAGTGTGCCCCCAGCACTGTCTGAAAAGCATTCTATGAATGCACCAACCCAGCCCCAATACACTAAAGCCTGTCTGGGAGGTGGTTATACCTCCATGTGACAGAAAACCTATTGTCCAGGCCTCCCCTGCCGGAGTTTCGTCCAGCAGTAGGAGGTCAGACTTGTGTCTGTGGCTGCAGCATCCATTTTGTGATGCTGGGGCTCTTTTAAACTATTACCGGTTAGGTAAGTGTGTACATGTCTTCTCCCTCTAGAACGGTGGAATTCTACCCCCCTGCCAGAACTGGCAGGGCGGGGTAGGATTCCAAAGTGTTTGACATCAAACACGACATGTTTCCATGCAGTCATTCCAAAGTTAGCATTAACCGCAAGGTTATAATGCACTAAAGAGTATATGGTCTGGCTGCATCACAAAACAGCTACAGAGAAGTGATTTCAAAAGCTGCAGAGGGTTCCTGCTCATGCATGGGCACTCTCTCACACAAAACCAAGCACTCTGCCTTCAGGATTGTTAAGGCCTGCCATAGGAGTGATTTATAGGTTTATATGTGTAAGTGATATAAGTTATATAGGTAACCTATATCTCAGCAAGGGGTGCATGCACCACCTTACCCAGGCTGCAGTAGCAGACCAGTGGTGCCATTTTGGAAGGCTTCCCAGGGGTGGCATAATACATGCTTCAGCCCCTGGTAGGCCTCTGGGGTACCTATCCCTTAGTACCTAAGGCACCATATACTAGGGACTCACTAGGGTAACCCAGTAACCAATCTGGAGTGTACCTAATGTACATGCAATCAATTTAGAGAGGAAGCAGCTAGGCTAGGGTCCTGGTTAGCAGGGCCCCAGCCAGACTAAAGTAAAAAAACAGTGAAACACCAGCAAAAAGTGGGGGTAACCATAGTAAGCAGATCATCCTCTCCTACAGTTGGTCTCCGTTTGGGTAAGCACTTCAGCTTCCCACATAGAAGCAGTAAGCTATTTAAGTGCTACCATACAATGCAATACAATACAATTCACATAGGGATGGCAGAAAGCACTAAGTGCTCAACCCAGCCTTAAGAAGAGCATGGCCACTAATAGGCTCCTTCCCTCCACTGAAGCTGAAGAGCACAGGACGAAGCAAAAAGCAGCCACCGTTAAACGGATTTAGTTTACCACTGCTGTAGGCAGATGTTAAGCTCCCAATAAGACTCCTCCCCCTGTTGTCTCTTAAAGCCTGATGGAGGCAAGAAGACTAATGACGGACCGGCTGCAAACCCTCTGGCAGGAATACTGGTGACAAAACAATAGAGAGTAAAGCAGCAAGGTAAGCATGGCAAGTACCATACAGAGAGGGCAAGGAGAGCAAATACAATCATATTCTATATCTTCTAATAGGCAACACAGAGCGGGCAAAACTTTGGGGGTGGACCGTCTATGTTGGAAGAAACCCGCTTTAAGGAACTATGGGCCTGATTTAGATCTCGGTGGGCAAGTTATTCCATCACAACAGTAACGGATATCCCGTCCGCTGAAATATTATTATCATAGGTTATATTAGGATTTAAATGTTGGCAGAAGGGATATCTGTCACCATTGTGGTGTAGTAACCAATTAGCTGAGATCTAAACCAGGCCCTATGTGCTGGGACCTGTACAGGTCTGCATGTCCCTGTTGAAAGTCCATCATGTCCAGCAGACATGTGACTCTGAATCTGATGTGCCCTGGGAAAGTTAAGGGAGCACTGTTTTATGAGAGGTGCTGGAAAGGCCAGAGTAGATATATGTGCTTCTGACTGGCTTTTATCTATTTGTCACAAGGGCTGAGCACTCAGACAAGACTATGAATAAATGTATGCCTAAGAAACACTGTCTCTACTTTAATTTCATTCATGCCTAACTAGTTCTTCTCATCTCATTTCAAAATCATTTCGATATCTTCCAAGGGCCTTCTAAAAGATGTCTGACAGGGCAGAGAAAACAGGAGAATATTGAGTGGGCAACCTCTTTAGATGGTATAGCATAGCTATTTATTGACATAATGTGTATTCAGCAGAAGCAGTCGAATCCGTCATTCATCTTATGGCTTTGGTGGGTGTCAGTGAAAAGTAGAAAAATCCCAATGGGTATGTTACTCATCCGTCATTTGCGTCTCCTCAATAAATTTGAGAATTTCATTCATTCCATTCACTCACCAAGGATGTACTACAACAAATTGCTCAATGTATTACAGGGACCAATAGATTCAATAATTAGACATTTTATTTAGTTTACAAAATTCATTAAAATAATAAGGCATAAAAAGCCGAAAATCAGCTAGACAGATTAAAAAACAATCTCAACATGTTAATGATCACAAAAAAAATACAGAGATAAGAATTGAACAAACATAAAGAGAGTATTTCACCAGACCTAAACATTTAGTGTTGGAGAGCTACACGTCCCCTATTGAACTATATATTTGCTACATTACTTGATCACATTTGTATATTTTTGTCGTCCAAGTAGTGTAGAATCAGGGGATTGTGTACTAGTTGATGTGCGTCGACGCGTTTCGATGGGCTCACAATTTTATTCCATCTTTATCAAGACCAAAGGATAACTCTCATATAAGCAGGATACAGTTGCAAATTACATATGCACCTTACAAATTGCAGGATTTAAATATTGTGTTGACACCACGACTTCTATAGCCCAATTCAGTCTGGCTATCGGTTTGGAGTAATATTCTGACGGCTTGTTTAGAGGGACGCTCTGTAGACTGTAAATACATATGGACTCCACTGCTACTTCTCTTCTTACCACAGGTTTTTCTTTTTGACAGTTCACCCTGTAAATATGGGTACGAAGGGCCTCCTTCTGTAGAGGTGCCATCAGTGTCCTCCTTTTATATTTTGGGGGATCTTCCGGGACTGGTTGGTTCACGGATTGTTGTTTTTTTAAAATCAGTGTCTATATCGAGACATCTCATTCCTGCGTGCCATCCTATTTCTTTTCACGGTGGGTGTCTCCTTTTGAAGAGGAATTACTTAGGAATAAGGTCTTCCTGTCACAAGTATCATTAACTCACTTTTTTTCATATAAGCTGCTGGGCAAACAATATACCAGGCACCTAATATTCAATTTCTCATATGCACCCAATCTAATTGCAGCTTGGGTATTTTCACTTTTTCAGGACAAACTACCTAGTGTATATGAATGTGATAACAGATATGACTACTTCTGAAATACCAATTCAGAAGTAACGTATATGTATTTACTTATGAGATATGGGTTCTCTCCAAAGCAGATGGGGGTAAGCAAAACTTTCTAAACTACATATTATTCAGTTTAAATTGTGGGAAAATATCACGTTCAATATTTCTACAGGTGACCAAGCTGGCATGGTCATGCTGGCCTGAACCTTAGCTGCTGCATTTGAATGGGTATTCTCCAGTGTCCTACACAGGCACAGGCAGATTATTAGACAGTACCCAAAACATTTAGAGTTTCACTGGAGAAAGAAAAGAATAACATTTTATTAGAAAATGTCTATAATTATCTCTGAACCGGTCTCAGGGAACAATAGAGATAAAAAATGTAAGGGTTCAAAATGAAACATTCCAAGGGGGAATATGCTATGCATCTGGAATTTCTTATCAGAATCAATTACCGCAGCACATACTGTTAAATGGGTTCTTTAAAAATATAGGCATAAGCTAATCCTTCATTAAATGCATACAGGGCATAGGGGTATAGACATGTTGAGGCCCATTCACAAACTACTTGTAGTATGCACAGCACAACTATCGTAGTACTTCTAACATACTACAAAATGCCATTCACAAACCTACATGCGGAACTCTCAACTTATTTATTTATTTATATAATGCCTGAACCGACCCCCGAAGGGGTACCTCTGCACTTCGGACAGGCAACAAGAGAAGCTAAGATGCAAGAAAAGAATTAGAAACAAAAAAGAATGGTCTTAAGGGGCTTTCTGAATTGGAGGTGGTCGGGGCATTTCCTCAAATGCAAGGGGAGCTGATTCCAATAAAGAGGGCCTAGGTGGATCGAGGAACTTCCCGCTGAGTTTGGCTTTCCTAACTCGGGGGACGACAAGTAGGGATTTGGATCCAGAGCGAAGGGACCTAGAGGGCATGAATTGCGTAAATTTCTCTGTAAGGTAGGCGTGGCCAAGATTGTACATGGCCTTATGAACCCTACAACAAACTTTAAACTTAACCCGCTCGCGTACAGTGACGCTGACGAAGAAGAGGGCGGGAGGCAGTCCTGGGGGAGCATTAAGGACTAGTCGCAGTGTTCTGGACCACCTGCAATCTACAGAGCAAGAACTCATTGGCCGAGACCAAGAGGCCATTGCAGTAGTCCAGATGGCTCAGTATGAGTGCCTGCGTCAGAGTCTTTCAAGTTGAGTCAGGAAGCAAGGGAAAGACTTGGCGTAGTAAACCCAGCGCGTGAAAGCAGGATTCCACTGTCTGAGCAGCGTCCTCCTTCAAAGTGAGAGCCCGGTCCAGGCGAATGCCTAAGTTCTTAACAAGGGACTTAGGGACAGGGGGAACGCGGAGGTTCACCAGCCACCATTCAGGAGTCCACGATAATGGAGCATCTCCAAAGAGCAAAATGTTGGTCTTCCCAACATTAAATTGGAGGAAATTGCATCTCATCCAATTTGAGATAGCCCTAATACCACAAGAGAAGGCTGACTGCACAGATGGAGTGAATTTGTCAAAAGGAAATAGCAGCTGCGTATCGTCGGTGTAAGAAATTGGAGTGAAACCACAGGTCCTAAGGAGGTTAGCCAAGGAAGCAACATAGATATTAAACAAGGTGGGGCTCAGACAGGAGGCCTGAGGTACTCCCTTGGTCAGTTCCATAGATGCAGAACGATAAGGGCCAAGAGTGACATTCTGGGAATGAGAGGATAAAAAACTTGTCATCTACTGGGGGGCAGAGTCTCTAAGTCCAATCTCCTCCAGTATTCTGAGCAGTATCTGATGCAACACTGTGTGGAACACCCCAGAAAGATCCAACAGCAGCAGAATCGTAGATTGGCCCCTATCTAAGGTCATCCTGATGTTATCTGTGACCGCTAGCAGGGCTGATTCTGTGCTGCTTTGGGCCTGAAGTCTGACTGGGAATTATCTAAGCTACCAGTGAGGTTGACATGGTTGGGCAGATGTTTGTTAATGTGTTTCTCTAATAATTTGCTCAGGAGAGGTAGTAAAGAGATGGGACTGAGATTGGAATGATCCGTCAGAGGAGCCTTAGTGTTCTTCCATATAGGCATAACCTGAGCTGCTTTCCATTCCAGAGGAACATGACCCTCTCTCAAAGAGAGATTGAGTAGAAGCTCTATGGAAGGAGACAGTTGACTAGACAAGGAGGCTACAACTTTGGCCGGGATAGTATCTAAGGGGGAGCCAGATTTTACGGTACAAATCTACTTTTGGTTTGGAGATCTGTGCCCCAAATGGGGAGGTCTCCACACGCATATGTCTACATTTCAGTAGTAAATATGAGAGGGACGGGGGAGTGGCTATAAAATGGGGAATACTTTTTACCAAAGGGGAGGTGTTTAGGGGGAGGTAGGAGGGCTTATGGGAGCACTATGAAAGTGTTTACTGAGGGACATGCACCCACTTATATTAAAGCAAGTCCATTGTTATTCACAAACTCCATTTCTATATTTACTATAGCCAAAAAGGACCGAAGACGGTTGTAACTGCACTGCAACTCAGAGCTGGACTAAATCCAGCACCACCCATGGCTACTCACAGGTACTTCAGCATCCTCCCTTAGAAGATAATGGAGGTGGGGACAAAACATAAATTCCCATAGTAAATTACATTACAATAAATCAATGTATTCAACATTTTTACACATATATATATATATATATATATATATATATATTTATTTTACTGTAACAAAATGTAGTTCAACTTATAAATAAATATAATTTGATTAAAATATTTTAATAACCTATTTTCAATTTAAAAAAGTAACTTTAAATAATAAATTATTTTAAATTAATTCTATACATAACTTTTAGTAACTTTTACTATATAATAAATATTATCAATATTGTATTTTAAGTGGGTAAATATTTGTTTTAACTTTAATAATAATCTTACTTTAAGGTAGTATGCTTAAATTAAATATGTATGCACATGTATATATATGTATATACAAATGTATAGTTAATAGAGCAGTAGTATTTATGAGTACTAGTATATATTTAAAATCCATATATAAGAATATTTTACATTAACAGTCAACTTACAATATTTTAAATATTGTTTGCACTTTAATTAACTCTTCAAAATGTCCCTATATGTTACCATAGGAAGATCTCTGTCTCCATTGTAGAGTCTCCACCAAGAATGCGGAACGTCAAATAATATCATAAAGTCACTAGCAGTAGTAACTTTACTGACCAATATTATGTTTTTACTGACTCTACGCTCTGATCAGGGAATGTGGACATGCAAGTTTATATTTTTAGGTAACAGTACACTTATGAATAGTGAATACCCAAAATTAGTCAAGTTACTCAAAAGTATAAAGGTAAACTTACATTTGTAGATTTACTCACATGTAATATTCCTGTTTGTATTATTGGAAGGCGGAATTTGGGCACTGGTTTACAAATGAATGAGCCAGGTTGGGTGAGCATTTTCGTAAAAATGCATTGATATTAGTAAATACTTTGTGAAATATTGGCTTATGTACCACAAGGCAGTCTATCTGAGCTAATAAAACAGGATACGTATATTTATCTTGGATGAAGGAACAGCAGTACAATGTTTATTATGGGTTACAAAGAAGACGTAAGAAAAATAATGGCGAGGATATTGTAAAAGAAATGTATAAACAAGGGAAACATTATATAATATATCACAGAAACTATGCATATTGGCTTATGTGCGGAATCAGGTAAAAGTTTTTTTCAATGTGTGCAGTTTAGTTTAGAAAAAAATAACCATTAGGAAGCAGTGGAGGAGTTCACAGGCATCTAATATGAACACCAAGCCAAATTAGCTATGCTGAAGTGCCGTAGTAGAACAAGCTAGATATATTTTTAAGGAACAGTGAATAGAATAGATCTTGAGCCTGTTATTTTGGTGATGGACTTTAATGCAGACCAACTATTGGTTAGACTTTAATGTAGAACACTTACTTACTGCAATATGGTGAGGAATAAAAGATGCTGGGAGATTTTAAAAACATACATTTGATTATGATGCACCACCCTTTACATTTAGTAAGACTATTGCTTAATTTCTGTTGCAAGTGAGTGAATACAATAACACCCACTGAATAGCCCCAGTCTCACCTCCCCACATATTTGAATCACATAGTTATTCATTACCATATTGCATCCTCTCAACCAGTGACCTACATAAAAACACACGTGGGCAGATTTATCAATCAATCAGTAGATTTGAAGAGCGCTTCTTGTCACCTGTCATTCTTTCACTCAGCACAATGCAGCAAGCCCCCTTGCTGCACTGGTAAAAGGGAAAGGGCAGAAATGTACCGTATTTACCATCATACGGCACATTCCTATCCTTTCCTAGAGCTGGTGCTCATTTGGCTGCCTAATGCCAGTGCAGGCACCTTTGCATCATGTTGCAAGCGTGCTTGATTTGTAGGCAAGATTGTTTTTGTGCAGGAAGGAACACCTTCCAGCACAAAATAATTCTGAGAGGCATTTTCCTCTTTCTATGTGTGGTGCAGAATACAGCACTTGTAGAAAGAGGGAAAAAAACAAGGAGAAATAAAGATATTTCTTCTTGTTACACCTCACCTGATTTTCATGCATTCCCAGATCTATCACTAATATTAAATCTGGGGATGCACCAAAATCCAGGGGTGGATGTGTGGGAACACTCACGCTGCACTTTGGAATGCCTCCATGCCACAGAGTAACGCAATGCAGTGACAAGCGCTGCCTTGAGTTACTCTGCATTTATCAAGCCATACATGGCCATAAAAGGTGACCTGGCATGGCTTGATAAAATCTGACTTAGGTTTTGCGTCACCTTTTTACTCTGTGCATTGCACAAGGGTGACGCAAAACCTTGATAAATGTAGCCAATTGTGTGCTAGAACAGCTTATCATCCTGATGATGTTTGTAAAGCCACCTCAAAACGTAAGCTTCTGTAAGCAAACGGTTCGGCTCGCACTGATGAAATCAGTATACCGTACCACACAACAGTCAGTGTAAAAGAAACCTTTTCAATTGTGATTGACAGTGGGAGGACCAGTCCCCTTTGACAAGCCTAGGGGCAGAATAAGACGTTAAGAGGTCTGACACGAATGAAAAATAAATAATTGCACATTTATGCCATTGTCTTTGGATAGGATGTATTGTAGCATAAAGTGAAAGTTCCTTGAGGATATTGTATAATTTTGCCCCTGCTATGTGGGTTGGTAAGAATGAAGATTTCTACAACATTTCATGCAAGTATCGGTTGGAATGTATGAATGGCTATGGGAAACAATTCTCTTTTCTATTACATAAAGGATACATCTAGTGGCACACCAACATTTCTGTTTGACTGTCATGGCAGAAACATAAAGTTGTCTATGACAAGTGTGAGTAAATCATTTAGCCTTGCACTTTAGCACACATCACAATAGATACTGGTATTTGTACGGATGCAATGTATATTGGAAAAATATTAAAATTACAAGTGCAAAGTAGGGTTAGCTAAATGGACGTACATGACTAAGCATCTCACACTTAACAGAGAACATCTTGTGATCGCTCCATGGCAAAGTGGCTGCCCAGAAAAAGATACAGTGACTACATTTTCCAAGATTTATAGACAGTCAGGGCAGAAAACAGTTTAAAGTTCCATGCATTTTTCCATTTTTCTTTCCATTCCTTAGGCTATGACTTGTCCCTATCTATCTCCTCTCTTATGTTGCACTTTGTGAGTAACAGAATATTTGACGTTCTTTTTTTTGTTGAATACTACATTCAGCAGAGAGGGTTTGGTTGTTAGTATAATCGGCACTGCTTTATTCAACAACCTTTCTCCATATAAAGTTCAGCCATTATAATAAAGAATACCATCACCTAAAACATCCCAGACCTAAAGTCTTTGACAATGCCTTTCTCAAAGGCCTCCTTTCATATCTAATAACACAAGACTGGTTTGAGGCGTTTCATCAGTACACAAGCCAAACTCCCTGTAGGGTCATCTCGCATTGGATGTATATTGCATGTGAGGCATGTGAAAAGTTGAAAATAACAGCGAGAGGGCATTAATTTAAAATGGTACAAAACATGAATAAGTAGGGAGACAATTTTACAGAAGCATGTTAATTGCCAGAGGCTGTATATCTTCTGGTTCTTCTCAGCGGCATTTCAACCTGTATTACATAAGGTTCTCATCAGGACAGAAATTGCACAAAATAAATGTGTATGCTGTCAAAAAATAAAGAAAGAAGAAATAAGAATAGGGCATGAAATGATTGGTACTTGATCAGTAAGGCCAAACAATTGGCGAAAACAGCTACCTGGACGCAGTCCTTGTAGGATGGGCAATGTAAGTGCACATGTAAGTTGGTGCCCTTTAAGTGGGAACTTACTGCTCCAATCCCCAATTATGTCCCCTATCCAAACTAGTGTTCTACCACCAGCCTTGTTATATGTCTCCTGTTTACAGGTTACCAGACTGTGTCCATGTAGCTATTGTTCACCAATTGATTGGCCTTACTGAGCAAGTACCAATCATTTTGGGCCCCATTCTTATTTCCTCTTTCTTTGTTATTTTCACAGCATATAAATGAATTTTGTGCAATCTCTGTCTTGATGATGACCTTATGTAATACAGGTCGAAATGCTGCCGACACGAACCAGCTGATTTATAGCCTCCGGCACTCAACATGCTTCTGTAAAATTGTCTCCTCCAGTATTCATGTTTCTTTTGTTCCATTTCAAATTAATGCCCTCTCGCTGTTGTGGTCACCTTTCCACATGCTTCACATGTGCCGTTCACATTTTTTCTCACAAGCGCTATGTATGTATACCGATTGCACATTCACAAACTAACATTATTGTTGTCCCAAAGTTATTCTTGTTTCTACTGTGAATACACACGGCGATAAACAATCCTTGGCGTTTCTCTTTTTTCTATGTAATTACTTTACTCTATGCAAATAATTACTTAATTGTTACCTGTTGAGTAGTTGTATGTTTCTATACTCACCCAGGTCTCAACTGGTTTAAAGGGTTGTATCCTTTTGTTGTTAATTGTTCCAATCTTGTTGGCAGTTCTAATTTTGGCAAACAATTTCCTATCACTGAGATGGAGAAATGTGAAATGACCAGTGAGCAATCCCATCATACTACCCACGGATATGTTCATGCTGTTTTAAACTTCTTTTTGAAGTAACAATGAAAGCCATTCTGTGAGATTATTACTCCTTCCATACACAAATATAACATTCATAATTGTCTTCTCTGTGGCACAACCCATAGATTTCCACCCAGGAATGTTCAATTGACTGGAATAACAGCCTCTGCATTCGTTATTACATCCTGCCCTGAAAAATTCTTTCCTGCAATTATTATCAATGGTCCATACACTGTTCCCTAAACTGAAGGTTATTCCAATGCCATCCATCACATGAAATATGTCAGCTACGAGTAGCAATTATTTATTACTTGATCATAATTACAATAGTACTTGACCATAATTACAATACAATATAATTGAATAACTTTCAAATGGCAACATGTAATAAGGATCAGTTTTGCTATTTCCTCTTCTTCAGCAATTTAACAACCTTGCACTTATGGATACTACTCATAAAGGGAAAAGGCACAAAAAGAATTGTTGATTCTGACCATTGATATAGTAGGATTTGTACGCTTGGGAAATGAGTGGTCATGTGAAATAAAAACACAGTCTTTCTTCTTTTTTTTAGAACTGTTTGGGTCCATTTAACTTGCAAGTATGCTATGTAAGAGGAAGCATACCAGCGGCCATATTTTTTCATTAAAGTAAGTTATGAATTAACAAACAGCCACAGTTCCTAGCAGGATAGATAGGCCTCAGTTGCAGATATAAAGCAAGAATAATCATAAAATAAACTGTGTTTTTAATGCGAAGTCCAATTAAAAATCTTACTGATTCGAATTCATTACAGTGGTAATTACTGAGAACTGAGCAGGAGAAGCCTGAAAGTGCCCTGAGTTTTAGCGCATTTAAATATTACTTGTGAATACTAAATAATTAACCTCTCTCTAGCGTTGCACACCTTTCTCCAAAATCTGCTGTTTAGTTATTTGTTGCAGCAAACAGTGTGATCATTTTAAGAGAGGGGAAGCAATGAGCTACCTTTCTGCTTCATGTGTCTGTCCCTGGCTCTGTCTACTATAAGGTCACTTTTGACACTTTATTGGATAGTTGACAGAGGTGTTGAACTGTCTCAGTGAGAACAGTGAACGCTGCTTGAAAAGGCCATCCTTTTTACCACAATGGAGTTTGTTTAGCTCTTTTAACAGTCTACTTAATGCGAATTCCTAAGAATTGCAATTCCTTTTAGCGTTTTCAAATATGCATTTTGTTTGGAGATTAGGAAAATCCCTCTCCATAAAATTAATTGACTACATTATTTTTATTACCAAAGTGCAAGGAAGCAAACTGAGCGAAAATGATCGTTTCAAGTTTTCACCAGATCATGTTACCGCTGTAAGTTTGTGCAGCATGAGGATTTTGTCATATTTATTCTGGCAAAGTAGTCAAACGTGTATGTTTTGAGTTAGTTATATGGGTTTCCATTGTGTGCTGCATTTCTCAGAATATTTTTTACAGTCTGTGCTACATCAAAATTGTATTGCATTTCAGCTGTTTCAATGAGCAAGATGTTGCCTCCCCTGGGTGTGGTCAATATTGTAGCTTTGTCCACTCAGTGGTAATACAGCCAGGAGTTAGGCTGTGTGTAAAAGGTATGCGGGAAAAAGAGTCAGAAAGCAAGATTGAATATACAAAGGCACTGGGAGATCATTAAAGAATGGCTTTCAAAATGGAAGGGCAAAATAAGTCAAACCACATTACGTTTTATGGGCACTAGTTAAAGAGAGATAAAAACTATCATCTGGCTAAGGCGGAACATAATAAAATCACGTTGAGAGACTCAATTGACACAGGATTAAGACTGAACAAAAACAGGTTTGTGTACGCCATCGGGTATTTTACTTTCAATTACCCCTCACTTGCCGCTTGAGCAGCCATGACACGCGCTGAACTGGAGAAGCCTTCACTGACAGTGACAGTGTTGCAGGCCACAGAATGTGGCAGCAGTTAGAAACTGTTCATCAAAAGTGGTAGAATGCACACCAATGTACTTCAATCAAAGCTTTATGATGCTCAAAAGCAATTTTTAGGCATGCAACCCTGGAGAGTGCTCTGCCCGTGCACGTAAGGAGTCTCGTCAGGCCCCCAAACCCAGGATGCACAGCTGACAAATGTGAATTGACAATCATATACATTCAAAACCTTATCTTCCTTTTTTAATCGATTTTAGTCCATTAGTGATGCACTTTAATCCATGCATTTTCATGCTTTATCTTTGAACAACAAGTTCAACAAGATGAGTATTCAGGCTTTCCAGTAAAACATGACAATTCACCGTTGCTCATAATTCCGCCTAGATGATATAAACCCAATGCATTTCAGGCAAGCTGCCCTTCCTCAGGTGTACCTACAATACAAAAGATCACATAAGCACCAATAATAACCAGTGCGAGATCAGACATACACTTATTACGTGACATAAAACCAAAAAAATGTTATATACCCTCCACAAAATGCATTAATTGAGTAAATCACAACCACTCATGCAGAAGTGAAAATAAACCAAAATAATTTGTGCAACATAAACGGAACAAACATAAAATACATTGTGAAATTATATGCAAATAACAAACACCCGTGTTTGCACCGTATACCAAAAAGACCCTGCTAAAAACCCTCATTACAATCATGGCGAGAACACGCGTGAAAACACGACTGCATCTCCCTGACTTTGTTGATGGTCCCAGATATACGCTTATGTAATGATTACTATTATTTCTCTTTTTCTGTCCACTGTTTTTCTAAGAATAAGTTACTGATGCTGATATCACTGTCACGATTGACATTGTTCCAATCACCTATTATTTTTCTTTTACTAAAATAGCTTCTACGGTTGTCAATAAAATTATCTTTAACCCACCTAGAGTAATAGCAGCGTATGGGAACTTGTATTTCTAGGGAGACAGTGCAATTAGAAATGCTTACCAAATGCACAATAAATATTGTATTTAGGTAGCATGTATGTGCATGTGCATTTGTGTATGTAGATGTGTGTGTCTATCATAAATCCTCCCATCAGGGCATACACGCTTAAACGTTGGAGTCACTTTTCCTCAAGTATCAATTTTACAATATTCATCCCTTTGGAGGACCTCTGTTGAACAATGTTTGATCACCTGTAAAAACTGGCTTTGGCAAGACCAATAGGTCTCTCGTTTGGGTACTGGAGGCTTTGCCAATGCTTTTTTAGTAAAGCCTTTCTTTTTGTTGATGCTGAGACGGTCATTGTTGCCAGATCGCCTCTTTCTGTAGGCCCTACATTATGCATGTGCTTACCTACAGAATGACAGGGGAGCAATTGTATTTGATTTTTTATTGATCGATCTAAGATGGTGGGTGCCACATAGATTGATCAATTTAAAAAAGAGACAATGTAACTGCTTGTAAGTGCTTTTGTGGAGGGCGAGCAGAAGTTTTCTGCCAGGCCTTCCACATAAAAAAATATATTTAAAAAATATATTTTAAAAAACTGTGAATTTTTGGGGCAATGGAGGAGTGTGTGGGAGACTAGAGGGAGAAATCCGAAAACAGCAACACAGAAGGGAGACACGCATGAGGAACACAGCAACTTGAAGCATGGTAGGGCATGTGGAGAGAGAAGTAAATGGGAGAGAGAGAGAGAGCAGCCGCGAGAGATAAAGGGCAAAATCAGAGCTTGGAGTGTTCAGTTCATAAACTTTTATTCGATTATAAAATTGCATAATCATAAAAAGTACAGTTATAAAAATTCAAGAGTTAATACATTGAGACACATATAATAGTTAAGAACCGATTTCATGACGAGTTTTTGTTACTAGTTTTAAAAAGATCGCTATCATTTTTGCTTCATGCGGATTTTTCGGTGACTGGAGATAAGCGAGAGCTGGGTATGTACATCTGAGTCCACTTAGGCGGAGAAGGGGAAGGATCCATTTTTTCCTAACTGCTCTGTAATACTTGCAGAACAAAACAACGTGGACCGTTGATTGGTTGGAAACCCCGTCACAAGGACAACATGACAGGCTCCTGGACCAGTTGTTCGGTTCTGGGAATGAGACCATTCGGAAGAAAAGGTCGAACCGTAGTCTTGTCAGTAGGAACTTTTCGTAGTTCGAGAGAAAAAATGACAGGTAGGGCTGCGGTAACTTCTCTGGCTGTAAGGAGCAGATTTTTTCGTTTTGTATTTTAACAATCTCCGCCTGATGGCGAAGTTCTCTAAAGTGGCCCATACATAGTTCTTTCAGATGTTTTTTTGAAATGTCCTCTATTGATGGTGGTTCGAGAAAGTATTGCTCCCGATCAAGGTCTTGAAAGAATTTGTGGATGTAATTGAGCCAGGGTATTTTCCTCCAGTGGGCTAGACCAAGGCATTCGGTGATGATGGAACGCGTTATGTGGCTTTCAGGATTACACCATATGCGGTGCCAGAGTATAAGAGGCTGGCATCGTATGGTGTCTGTCACATATTCCATCCCTAGCTCCCGATGCGATGCAAAGGTAGGGGAGCTTTGGGGGAGGGCTAGAACGTATTTAATAAAAGCGTTCTCCGTTACCTGGAGTTGATCGATGTTTCCGTAGCCCCAGATGCCTGCTCCGTAAGTGGCCACGCTATGGCATTTTGCGTAGTATATTGTTAGCAATTCCGATGGAGCTGGTTTGCCAAGTTTTCTGGAGAAGGCACTTAGTGCTGATACTGCTCGGCGGAAATTGAGATTTCTAGTTTCGATAGCCTTGCGCCAGGTCATTGTGTCATCCACAAGTATACCCAAATAAGGGTATACCGATGTTTTTTCCAGTCGATTATTATTGATATACATGGATTTTGAGACTCCGTGTTTTGGTCCGATGGTCATTGTGAATGTTTTTTTAATGTTGACTTTCAGACCCAGTGAATCCATGAATGCCACATATTTGTTCAGCTGCCGCTGAAGTTGATTAGCTGTCCGGGCCAGGATGACCGAGTCGTCGGCATACAGGAGGATGGGTATTGGGCGGCGTGCTATCTGTGGAAGGTCCTGGCTCCCTTCCAGCAATGCTTGTTCGATCCCGTTTGTGTATAGGTTGAACAGGAAGGGAGCCAGTACGCACCCTTGCCTTACTCCTCGTGTTATTTTAAAGGGGCGTGATAGTTCTCCTGCGATGCCATAACGAACTCGACCTTCCGCGTTGGTGTAGAGTTCCCTGAGGAAGGCTAGTATGGATGGATCCACTCCGAGGTTTATCATGATCTCCCACAGCTTGGCATGCTGAACGCAGTCGAAGGCCGTGCTCAGGTCTACATAGACCAGATAGATTTTGCCTCCTTTCGCGCTGGTATATTTTCCGGCCAGGAGGGTCAGGTTTAGTGCCTGTTCCACCGTCCCGAGCCCCTTCTGGAAGCCATATTGCAGGTCTGTGATGATACTGTTCTCCTGGGCCCAAGATTGTAATCGGTCCAGGAGTAGTCGACCTGCAATCTTGCCTGTGGAATCCAGAAGGGAGATCGGCCGGTAGCACGCGGGATCGTTACGGTCCCCTTTCTTGAATATTGGCAGGAGGGTGGAAGTAGACCATGATGGGAGAAGTCCAGTCTCCATGAATGCTGTCATTACCCGGGTAATTATTAGTGACCAGTAATCGCTATTGTATAAGAACAAGTCCATAGGTACCCCGTCTGGGCCGGGAGCCTTGCCAGTTTTTGACGCAGTAATGGCCTTTCTAACCTCATTAACAGTGAAGCGTAGATTAATAGGATGGAAATTATTCTCTACTTGTGGTTGATCTTCTGTTTGAGAGAGGTCGGTTTGCGAGCCAAAATTTTTTATAAAATGATGGACCCAGTCATTCTCAGTTATTGCCACATCTAAATGGTGTGGGTCTGTGGTATTATCTAGAAGGGGTGATCTGATGGTCTGCCAGAATGCAGTGCTGTCTTTTTTTAGTGCACTCTCGTGAAGTTGACACCATAGGTCTTGCTTTATCTGGCGCTTTCGAGTTTTCCGGGCAGTGTTATACTTTTTCCTCAGAAGTGAAATTTTTTGGGCGTCTCTGGGTTTCTGTTGGAGAGCTTCTTTGAGGGACATGAGGGCCTTTCTGCAGTCAGAGTCAAACCATCTCTTTGTTGGAGGTTTTGCTTTGTTTGCAGTGTGTTTAAATAGCTCTTCCCTTATTGCTCCTTGGATATTGTGAAAGGAGTTAACAATTAGTTCTGGAGAGGCCTCTGCAGACAGACAGTCCCTTACCCATGGTTGCGTTTTTGCAAGTATCCTTTGTGAAGTAACTTCAGGGTCTATTTTTGACCATTTAATGGCATACCCATTCTTCTTCTTTAATACTAGTGATTGCTGATCAAGAGGGCTGGCTTTTGTTGTGGAGGGACCCGTTTTTTCCATAAGGAGATCCACGCTCAGGGGGTAGTGGTCGCTAATCGGGCTGGACCCTACTTTATAATTTTTTAGTAATCCTTTACAGGTATTCGAGGCTAGGATAAAGTCAATTGTTGACATACAGCAGCGCCCATGAAAAGTAGGTAGAAATTTCTGGACCGGGTCAACTAGTTCGTTGGCGAAGTCTAGGTCCAAGGTGAAGAGAATTTCGTTGAGCTTGTTTCCACTCGGAGTATGTGCAAAGTGTGGGATGGGATCTCCGAGTTCGGTCAGTAGACCGCAGATTCCACTTTCATGATTTGGACATGTTGTTTGATTGAAATCGCCTCCCCAAATATAGTTTATTGTCGTATTTAAGTTCGCGTTTTGTAATGAAGATATGTGTGCTACCATTTCATCTAGGTACGTGCAACATTCCAGGGAGCCTGTATTGTTATAATAATTTATGATTATGAGTAAATTTCTTGACGCTGACGTCTGATGAGTGAGTTGAATGATTTGATAAGTGGGTGTTTCCTTTGTTAGTTTTGCTGTTAGTGGTAAGGTGTTGGAGAGATAGATCAGGAGCCCGCCTTTTGGTCTTCCCATTGTACTTGGCGTTGCTTTTGTAAAAAATGTCTTATAGCCCGGTAGATGGAGGGGGGATGTACGCCAGGTCTCTTGTAGGCACAAGATTTGATGGCTCCTTGCTATGCTCAGCCATAGGGGGCATGATATTTTTTCCGTTAGTCCTGCAACGTTCCAGTAGGCTATGCCTATGCTCATGACCTCTTTATTTTCCGTGATAGCAGATACTGTCATCACGTTGGTGTGGGTTCCAATAGTTGTGTCGGACTCGATAATTGATCTTTGGCTGGTATATGCTTCTACTGGGTGGGAACGGATCGGGAGATTGTTTAAATGAGTCAATGATGACTTTGGCGTGTAGGGCGGCTCTGGTGATGGTGTAGGATACTTGTCGGAAACAGAATGGTGTACGGAATCTGCATTGTGGTGGTTAGGTTTGTCCATGAATGGTCAGTCGACCATTTCAAGGCACTCAAATCGGTTTTGGGTCGGAAAGCCCTGCCATCCTTCATATGCTTGGTAGGGTCTGTCCTGCCAATAAGGTGTTTGGCGTTCAACATATCTACCTCTTGGTCCCCCCCTGTCTGAGTAGTCGCGTGGGTACTCCCTCTGATTCCATGGTGTTTGACACCAAGGATCCTGATTTCGTAGATCTTTAAAATAATCTTTAGGATAGTGGTGCCATTCCCAAGGTGGAAAGTTGGGATGTTGTTTTACTGGGGGGTAAAAAAAGGAAAGGTGGCGGGCGTCTATTCCCCCTTTTTTATCGAGTTGGGGCCATGCACAAATATGGTCTACAGTTGCGGGATCTCTACATGTTACGATGATACAATCACCGCGTATTGTTTTCTTTGTTTTGCCTATCCAGGCTACCCTACGGGCTGTAGTGATCCCTCCTGAGAGATGGGATTCAAGGGGTCTATTTATGCTAAGCCACTGCATGGCCTTGTTTTTAATTGACCATGCAGTTTCTGAGATGTCATCTGTTAACTCCGGTACTCCTGTTAAAACTATTGTAAAGGGAGTAGCTTCCGGGGGCAAGTGAGCGGGGCGTCTGGCTGCCGGACGTTTTTTCGGCGTGGTTTTAGGTGCGGGTGTGTTCTTGGATGTATTCTTGGGTGTTTTTTGAGAGAGCGATAAGTTCGATGACTGAGAGTCAGACTTTTCTGTGGTGGTTCTACTGGAATCTGGTTTGGCTGATGGACCTGGAGTGCCTGTCATGGCCTTGCCTGTGGTTAGTGTTTGCTGTACTTTGGAATGAGGTGGTTTCTCCTGCTGGGGAAGGGATGAGTTTACAGTGGGTTTGGGTATGGTAGACGGTTGTTTTAGAGTCTTTTGTACTGAAAGTGTTGTGTTGGAATGATTGACTCCTTTCTGTGCATGTGATTGGTTTTGTTTTATTGGTGGATGCGAAGTGTTACGTTGACCCCTCACATCGATCCGGGTATTCGTATCTAAGAGGGTAGCTGAAATTATTGTTAGTTGTGCTTCAAGATTTCTAATACTTAATTGGATAGGCTTTAAATACTGATATAGTAAGTCCTTAGTTGTGGTGAGAACTTGTGAGGTGATTCTGCAGGTCTTACATTGCTCCGGCATGTTATCATTAGAAATTGCCTTGTGGGGAAGAATTGAGTCAGAGATATGTAATATACTGTTAGAGGTTACGGAGTTTGGATAGATTGTTTTAGGTTCCTGGCAGGAAGAACTATGTGTTCCTTCATTGATTAGTGATCGGATTTTCGGTGTTGCCCCTTCTCTCCCGCCTTGCTGGGATGAGTTATTTATAGAATGGATGTCTCCTTCGATTTGGCAACCGGCTAGGTCGGGAGTTGCTTCCAGGTCATCCATTGTTATTGAGGGATCCGACTCAGAGTGCGTGACCGACAGGTCGACTACTGATGGAACAGTGTTTAGGTCTGAAGCAGAAAGAGACACAGGAAGAGAGCTGTTTTGAGTGTTTAAATTGATTGGGGAGGCGACGTTTGCTATAGCGCCTAGTGATGAGCGCTTTGCATTAGCGCTTATGAGATCCATTGAAACTCTCTTCTCCATTAAAGCTATGCTTTGGTTTATCGTGTCATTTACCCGCGATATAAATAGGTCGATAGGGCCTGTTACCTGTGCTACCTCCTGAGCGTGTTTAGATTTGGGTTTGGAGGTACTTCGTGTTTTGGCCGGCATGATTGTTTGTTGCTGGGACGATGATAAAAGGGAATAAGCCCGGTCCGGTCCCTATCGGGCACTAACGGGCAACAACGGGCCCGCCCTTGGCCCGGGCTTCGCCCCGGGCTGCGTCCCGCGCGCGTCCCGCTGCGCGCGTTACCTGGTAAGTTTATAGGATGTGAGGGATTGTGGAGGTGTGGCACTGGGAGGGGGCGCGGCTCTCACGGGAAGAGGACCAGCTAGAGATGGTGCATGCTGGTCCTCGCAGTCCCGGGGCCGGCGCCTCTCCCTCCTCTGCGGCCACACGGAGTCTTCCGGCGTCCCCGCCGCTCCAGCAACTGCAGGTGAAGGTCAGTTGGCTACTCCTGTAGCTTTAGGCAGAAATTGGGCTCCAGACGAGGGACAGCAGCAACAAAGTTAGTAGCGAGTGGCACCCGCGGAGCGGGTGCCGCGAGATGTTAAGGGCTTGGCTTGGAGGTGTGGCACTGGGAGGGGGCGCGGCTCTCACGAGAAGAGGACCAGCTAGAGATGGTGCATGCTGGTCCTCGCAGTCCCGGGGCCGGCGCCTCTCCCTCCTCTGCGGCCACACGGAGTCTTCCGGCGTCCCCGCCGCTCCAGCAACTGCAGGTGAAGGTCAGTTGGCTACTCCTGTAGCTTTAGGCAGAAATTGGGCTCCAGACGAGGGACAGCAGCAACAAAGTTAGTAGCGAGTAGAGCTTGGAGTGTATTTTAGGGGGGTGAGAGAAACACATCAGGGAGGGAGCTAGAAAACACGTGCACTCTGATGGTGGGATTAACTCAAACGAAAAAAGTAGTTCCCTAAATGGGGTCAGTGGGAGGACACAAAACGTCCAGTCCAGAGGGTAAAGAGGCTATGATTCAAGGGAGGGACAATCAAAAGATGGACAAGGAAATGCATTAAATAAGAAGCAGGGAAATGAGAGTTAGAGAAATAATGGGAAATCCTTGAACTCATGGTTCTTGAGGCGGACTTAGTGTTCTTTCTTATACTCCTCCACTGCGATCTCTCAGCCTCGATAAGATTTGGTGAGGCTGGTGGGTGTACTTCTGCATTTAAAGTCAATTGTGAAGTACGCCGAGGTTGTGTACTCACCCCTATCCTTTTCTTGCTTTACATTAAGAAGGCATTGGCTGTTGCAGGGGCAGATGTACCGCTTGTCGAGAATAAAGCCATGCCTGCTTATTATATGCGGATGACACAGTGCTTCTTGCTAGAAGGGGGGATGACATAAAGACATTGCTCAGGACTTTTGTGGAATTCATGAAGGGCCTTGATCTGGAAACAAACTACTCTAAAACATTTGTCATTGTGTGCGGCCCTAGAAATACTAAAACCTGTACACTATTGATTGGATGGGAAACATTAAATAGGGTGACCTCTTTTTTTGGTCTTGGACTGCAATTTGATGATGCTTGCACTTGGTCTGCATGCTTTAGAAGCAGATTGGCATGATTCTCTTGTGTTGTTGGCACCATTTTCTCTCTTGCTACCTATACTGGTAGAAAGCCAGTGGTGCCCTTATTAGAAATCTACAAAAGGAAGTGCCTCCCGACTTTGACGTATGGCTTAGGGGTATGGGGCTACAGAGATGTTGCTAACATCCAAGTAGAGGAAAATAGATTTTGTCATCGCTTGTTGGGGGTTTCTCCCTTAACCCCCCATTCCTACTTACATCAAGAATTAGGGCTTGAGTATGTTCAGGACCTCATTAGTGCCACTCCTGTTGCTCTGTGGTGATCCATTTGGTCAAATAAGGAAGCAGAGCTCAACCAGGGAGTTGTTATAGATTGTCTTTCTTGTGACCATGGATTGAACATCCCATGGCTAAAGTATATAAGAGATACCACCTCGACTCTAAGCTGTGCATACTTATTGGAGAACCCAGACACCATCAATAAGAAAGATAAAAGCTGGGCTCAGGATTGCCTCTGTAGGCACAGACAGGCCACTAGGTAGGCTGTGGAAGTGACCCCGTTTGTAAGAGACTACTGTCTGGTCCAGACGACAGTCGGGATCACCCCATACGGATTATTTGTGCTGAATGTGTATGAACGCAACTTATTGACTCAATTTAGGCTAGGGACGATACGTTGGTTATTTTGTTTTCCCTTAGGGCAATGCTCCCCGGATGATATTTGTCTTTGCCCGTGCGATGAGCAATCAAGTTTGACCTTATTGTACTTTGTTTTCTTTTGTAATTATTATCTCCCTTGCACTACGATATTTTTATTGCCCCTGCTGCGCCTGCACACATTTACTAAGTGTAAAGCCACCCTGCTCTTCCTACAGCAACTAAACGATCAAGATACCTGTTATTTTGTTGGCTGTTTCTTGAGGAGTATCCTACTTGTGAAAAAGGCAATATTATTTTAAATAATGTTTGCCCATTTCCATCTACACTTTATGTCTCGGCATTTATGATCTTTTGCTCCAATTTTATTACGTATTATATTGGTTTATATTTCAAGATTGGCATTTTAATTATGGTCTTATGCTTCATACGCATTCCTTTTTATTGATGTAATTTAAATATTTGTCTGTTTTTTATATTAATTGGATATGGTTTATATTATGCTTGTCTTTCATGATCATCTGTGAAATTATCGAAAAAAGATTACTTGATTCCTGAGAGTGACAATAAAGCTAACCAATGGAGAGCAGTGGGTGGGCAGTAATGTTCTGTACATTCTTGTTGATTTTCACTTGTGGAAAAGTATACATACTTGGATACGTTTTCCGCATGAAAAGATCTGTATTGTATAAGGGGAGGAAAAGGGGTGAAAATTAGTGTTACCAAGGTGGAATGGGGGAGCAGTGCATGAAGAAATCCCCCAAAGTAGAAATTAGTGGATGTCGACAAAAATTTAGCTTGATATTTGGTATACTGGAACCACATGAAGAACAGCTTCTGCAAATGACAGAATTCAGTGTTTGTTTCTAATGGTGGAATAGGGAAGTGGCATCCTCACAGTTAAATGCAGGTATAATGTGATAATTGCTACTACAGAAAAAAATACCCAGTGTACAAAGAAAGTTACAAGTGCAAATGACATTCAACTTCACTTATTCATGTATATTGTGTACCAGGTGAGCAACCAGCACTTGTAGTTCACTTCAGTTTATTTAAAATTGATAGTGATTACAAACAAGACATCAATAGATTTACATATTGACACGCAGAAACAGTTAAACAATCAAAAGTAATCAAACTATAAATTTAAAAAATATATAACATTCTACAACAATCAGATGGTTAGGTGAGTTTTCATAAGAGAAGAGTCTCCAGGTTAATAACATAGGGCAGACTGTAAGAACATATCTAATTCCTGAATCTCTTTCTAACAAAGAGTGCAAATATATTCCTCAGGCCTCCAATCCTCCAATTTCCCTAATTTATTCTCAAATGGGAGCACCCAGTTCTTAGATTAAAAAATGTCTGGTGGTTTGGCCTGAATGGCCAACAAGGCTGATGTCTTGCTTTGAGCTATCTACAACCCGAGGTGCATGCTGTTGTTCATCCTTGCTACTGGCATTGAACTTGGAGCCGAAAAGGGAGCAGGATTGTTGGTGTTAGCTTCTGCACCTTTGTCAGTGGATTTACATCACAGGCTGTGCACACAGTAATCTCCATTCTGCCAGCTGGCAGCCGAACCTGTAAATGGCAGCAGACACTAAGTGGAGAGGGTTGTGAGGCGTTGCAATTATTCTGCATAAAAACCTGCCTATAGCATCTCCCAAATGTAATCTGATACACAGGGAACATTGATCACGAATGAGGGGGTGAATGCAGAGCAAGTCTATAATCTGATTAGTGCCTATCTGCTTCCACATTTGGCAGGTTCTACTATATAGAACATTAAATTCCATGTGCTCAAACTCGCACATTGGATTAGGATCATAATGGGGGACTTCAACGCGGTGACATTTCCCTGGCTGAACTCTACAGTGTATACCAACAAAAAGAGAGATAGGGAGAGTTATGGAACACTCTTATTCCCCGGTTAAGTCTGTCAAACAAGAAAAGAGTGTCCTATGGTATTAATAAGACCACACAAAGGAGCAACGGAGACTGGCCTCACTTAGGTCAGTTAGGAAAGCCCACACTCACCACCTAGTGGTGACATGCTTCATCATTGAGCCCCACTAAAGAGGCAGAGTGCCTCTTAAGTGTGCTTCCACGCCAGATATACTGCGGAGCAGGTTTTGTGAGTTTAGGCGTGCAGTGAAAATAAATTATATGGTGGTGAGGGAATTAAAAATGTCTTAAGTGTGTCCAAAAAATATTTATTGTTTGACCACTGGGACATATATTTAAAAGTAAGTGTAGGAAAGTAGTCCATAATTAATTGTGTAGTTATTTCCAAAAATTTATTCTTTATCAGTCAACATGTTTCTGCCTTCAAAACGGTGTTAATTACCAGGCATTCGCCAGGACTAAAGAAGTGTACTAAACCCTGGCGGTGTGAGCACGCTAAGGCCCACCCTTACCTCGGGACGTGAATAATGAAAAGAGTGAAAAAAAAGTGCAAGGAAGTGGATTCTCTTCTGGATTACTCCTGGTTTAGGAGGCTTACCAAGTTAGGTTTCTGCACTTATATGGTGTGTTCAAGGTACACCATGGGTCACGGGAGGGGGGTGGTAGCGTAATTGGCACACCGCCCTCGACGCTAGGCACCCTCTGTATACCTCTGGGCACCCTCAAACCGATCGTCGTGGTCCGGTTTGAGGGTGCCTGAGGTATACAGAGGGTGCCTGGCGTCGAGGGCGGTGTGCCAATTACGCTACCACCCCCCTCCCGTGACCCATGTTGTATCTTGAACACACCATATAAGTGCAGAAACCTAACTTGGTAAGCCTCCTAAACCAGGAGTAATCCGGAAGAGAATCCTCTTCCTTTTTTCACTTTTTTTCACTCTTTTCACTATTCACGTCCCTAAGTAAGGGTGGGCCTTAGCGTGCTCACACCGCCAGGGTTTAGTACACTTCTTTAGTCCTGACGAATGCCTGATAATTAACACCGTTTTGAAGGCAGAAACATGTTGACTGATAAATAATTAATTTTTGGAAATAACCACACAATTAATTGTGGACTACTTTCCTACACTTACTTTTAAATATATGTCCCAGTGGTCAAACAATAAATATTTTTGGGACACACTTAAGACATTTTTAATTCCCTCACCACCATATAATTTATTTTCACTGCATGACTAAACTCACAAAACCTGCTCCGCAGTATATCTGGCGTTAAAGCACACTAAAGAGGCACTCGGCCTCTTTAGTGGGGCCCAATGATGAAGCATGTCACCACTAGGTGGTGAGTGAGGGCTTTCCTAACTGACCTAAGTGAGGCCAGTTTCCGTTGCTCCTTTGTGTGGTCTTATTAATACCATAGGACACTCTTTTCTTGTTTGACTGAACTGTACAGTGACCAAGGAGACCACCGTAGGGAAGGAATTGAGGTTGTCTAACTGGATATCAAGCCTCGACCTCTAAGACACAAGGCGTGTCTGGAACATGACAAAACCATAATATACCCACATGTCGGCGACTCATAAAATTAGGTATCACATTGATCTTTTCTACCTGCCTGCTCTGTGCTTACTTCCTACAATAGGCGCAAATATCTTGGCTCGGATGTCACCCTTCATGATTCAATTGGGGATGCCACTCGATTTGGCAGCTTGGTGCCTTGTTGACGGGAAGGTTAGCCAATTTCTATCTCAGGAACTGTGAGCATACTGGTAAATCATAGAAGGGTCCGTGGACTGTCCAGGTTTCCTTTGAGTGGAAGGGAAAGCCTGCATGCATGTGTTTGCCAGGGCCTACCTTAAAGTGCAGAAAAGGGAGAAACAATAGTAGATTGTTTCGTTGAAGGCCCGCATTGTCATGCTCGAGCTTGAGGCTAGGTTGGGTTACCACAAGCACTATCAGCTAGCGATTAACAGAGTGGACCTGAGACAATTGTGCCTTAGCGAGGTGCGTCAATTCTGGATTGCAGGTCACAAGTCCTAAATAAAGAAGTGGGGGGGCTAACCAAGTTAGGCAGCATGCAAGTGACGTCATAGCGCATAACATCACACCGCAACATCACGGTGTTGCCTCACAGGAAGTGGCACAACAACCCATGGCCTCACAGAAAGTGACATCACAAGGAGTGGCATCAGATCTTAACACCTCACAAATATGTTTCACAGGTCTAGCATCAGTACATTTAAGTGCATTACGGTATTTAACAAATGAGAGTTTACACCAGGGTTGTGCCAAAAAAGTGATGCATCCACCACACACAAAATGTGGGCCTCAACTTACACTTTTATTGTGTAAAAACTCTGCCACAAAGAAATTGACAACAAGGAGAAATGTGGCAGTAAATATTTTCTGTTTAATTGGTTGCAAAGTACGCATTTTGAAATACCTTATGGGGTTAAGGAACCAGCAGCACAGATCTTTGTGTTCCTAGTAAATCCAAAGGAACAATAATAATGGTAAGGTAATTTTGGAGGGTAACCAGCCGCGGGCCGTGGAGGGAGTTACGGTGGGGCAGGGAGGCGGGGAGGGGGAGGTGCAGGGTGGAGGGACCTAAAAACCGGCATATGGATAATTGCAGGTAAGTACACAATTTAATTAATAAAACGAAATTCGTAGCGCACACAGGATCGCATTTTGCGATGCAGTGCGCGCTACGAAATTCGTTTTAATAATTAAATTGTGTACTTACCTGCAATTATCCATATGCCGGTTTTTATGTCCCTCCACCCTGTCCCTGTCCCTCCCCATCTCCCTGCCCCACCGTAACTCCCTCCACGGCCCGCGCTGAGGGTAACGCATTTGCTGGAGAGATCTGTGTTTTCTTTAGTCCCAGTTTTGAATCAAAGTAGCATTGTGGGTTAATGTGTCTTCTGCAAAGTACATCATCTAACATGCAGATGACAGATGACAGATTTTTATTTTCTGTAGCTAGGTAAGTGGATTACTGTTTTTAACACAGAGATCATTTTGTTCCTTGCAGTTCATAAATTGTAATCCTTCCAATATAGCACAGCGAGCTATAAAGGACATGTGACTCCTACGAGTTGTAAGTCTCACAGTCTTATGCAGCACATCCTGTACATTAATTTACAAATTGTTACAATTTACTGTCAATGTATAATGTACGTATGTGATATAAAATGCTCTGACACCCTGCATTGAGATGATTATTGCCTTTAAAAAAATAAAATGATGGTGTTTAAAAAATTTATTTGTGTAAACACTAGGACAGACCAGCACATTCTTACAGTGCATGCATAGCTGTTATATACAGGGATTAAACAAAGTGAAAAGCATGTCTCTCTTAAGTATTTGTGAAGAGGTAACAATCTGTATGCCTTTGTTTCCCTTCCCTTGCATCTAGGTGTGAAGCTTAGATTGCTCCCAACTAGGATAGCGGGCCCAAAGGAGGCCTGATGGCTGCTTAAATTCGGCTTGTGTTATGGGCCCAGCAGGAGTCTAAAATACGATAGCTCCCTCACTGCATGCAAGTTGCTGCTCTGAAAGAAAGCAGGCAAGGTGCTGGTGTGCTGCTGAATGTGTCCCTGTGCTTACACTGGGACAAGTTCAGCATATTTCAGTGTGGCTCACTTCTTGCAGGGTGGACGGCGTCCACCCTGTGAAAATGGTGGGTGGATGCCGTGTATCTGAGTGTACCCCGACTAGTGCCCTGCTGGATTGCCTCCAGCAGATGTGTATACGAGTGGGGCAACACATTTAGAAAAGTACTTGACTTGCTGGTGACACACAATAACACTACTAAGGTGACCCCAGGGATTATCAACTCTGCTAGGAAGCGGGTCAGAGATTCTGAGATGGTTGGTCCCAATTTTGAAGACTATAATCAATCTTTCTATGGGAAAGGGAAAAGACAATTGAGGGAATCATCCACACCCTTGATTGGGGACCTCCCCCTACCAGCTCTTTCCATGTTTGATAAAAAGGAGCTTGGTTGACCTTTTGGACTGGCGGAGTTGGTGAAGCCCTTAAACTCGGACAAGATGCTCGGACCAGATACATTCCCAATCAAATAATAACATAAAAAAAAAAATGTCTGCTGCTAACCCTACTCTCCATGTATACCGAGGAGCAATCGAAAGGCCACTTCCCAGATGGCCTTCATCTAGCAATGATTGTAGTTCTACATAAATTGGGGCACCCTCCTGAGAATTGCTCCTTACTTAAGCTTTATGCAAAGTGTTGGCCAACACACTACGTAAGGTACATACTTCATTGCAGCACGAGGCATTGTATACATATCTGTGCCTTATCACTACCATCTAGTTGGTCCTTAAGAAATTGATTCTTACTGACTTCGAAAAGCCTTTTGTACCCCTTGATTGGGACTGCCTCATGGGGTACTTGCACTCCTGGGGTTACGGCTGCGGTTTACCTTAATATATCTGTGTCTTACACATATTACAGGGCACAAGTGACAGTGAACAGGGTCCTCTGCCCCATCTTCCCCATTCAGGGAGGCATCAGGCAGGGATGCACATTATCACCCCTGCTATTTGCTCTGGCAAATGGAACCTATGGCAACATGGATAAGATGCGACGCACAGGTATGGGCTTTTCAGTCGGGGGAAGGTATGGAGGATCGCGTTGCCTTGTACTTGGATGATGTGCTGTTATTCCATTTGTACCCAGATGTCACAGCAGTGCGGCTCTTTCTAATCTTGGACCTGTATGGCGGACTTCCGCTTTACAATTAAACAGTACAATTATCTTTTGGCTCCCCCAGGCAGGTGCAGTGAGGCAGTAGATTAGATTTGTGCCAGCAGATTCGGTTTCCATTATGTTGGCACTCATATAACCTTGATACCCTTATTGCTTGAACCATTAATATTTCACCCCCTGGATACAAAATGCAAGCAGACCTTGATAAATGAGCCAAGTTCCTGCTCAATATTCTGGGATGAACAGAACACTTTAAGATGAAGGTCATGCCTAGGTCCCTATACGTTGTCCAGAATTTCCCATTTGTGCTTGCAAGGCATTGGTTGGCTTACTTAAAGGCCAGGATACATTCAGTTCACCTGGTCAACAAATCACTTCACCTTGCCTTTCGTAAATGTGTGCAGTCCACTTTTGAAAGGGGCATGGCTGTTGTGGATATGCAAAAGTATTATTAGGCCTCACAGACAGTGGTCCTGAATGATTGGTTTAGCAGGGGTTTGGCAGACCCGGCTTTCCCAGATTGAGATCTCCTTCATGGGATATCACCCAATGATGGTTACAATGTATGAGGCAACCATTCCTCACTCCCTTCTGGATCTCTCCAGATATGTATTCCTGGTTTTGGGGTCAACATTGCACTAGTCAGAATAGGACTGAAGACTCATCTTTGAGACTCTCTTTGGAGAAGACGCTGCCTGGGACAATTGGCCTGGATGGAGGGCATTGGCATTTCAATACTGGAGGTGTGTTTTGGGGGTCACTCATGGGGTCATTCATAGGTCAGACTTCTAAATTCACCACTCTCAATTTGACATATTTGTACAGGTCCGACATGCCCTAATGTCTCAAGGCAAGCCCCTTGACAATGATGCAGAGTATTACCCCTTGGATGCCAAAATCCTTTTAGGGCCCATAGGGAAAGGGGGCATGTCCTGCATTTATAAACCCCTAGTTATTAACTGGCCAGATCTCTTTGTGCTGCTGAAATCCAGGTGGGAAGTGTGGGTAAACCCCCTAGATGACTGCGACTGGAGGGATGCCAAGATGGCACTACGGGTGCTGGTGATCTCTTCGAGAATCCGAATCATCTAAATAAATACCTACACACCATCTTCATGCCAGTATGCCTGCATGCTTCGGATGCTCCGAGACAAAGACCAACTTTTTTCAAGTAGTTTGGAAGTGTCCTGTGACAACACCCATCCACACCGCCAGCCACACGCTTGACCCCATCTTCTCCACAAGCCCTCACGTCTCCTTCAATCACAAAACCGAACCCCACTGGACCGACCATCACTGCAGCCACTTCACCTTCAGGAAGCCCACCATGCACAACCTCACCCAACAGATGCCTCGGCTCGAGCAAAGTCACCGAAGACCAGCTCACCACCACCCTCGCCCAGAGCCCACCTGCCGACCCCACCGACACCGCCTCCCGCAACCTCAGACAGTGGATCGACAACTGCGCCAACACCCTCGACCCGCTCAAGACACCCTCCAACAGCCACACCAGCAAGAAAGCCACTTGGTTCACCGAAGACCTCCAGGCCTCCAAACGAACAAGCCAAAAACTGGAGAAGAACTGGCTCCGCGATCGAATGCCGGACAGCTACGCCGCCCACAAGAACGCCACCCACAGACACCATCACCACATCAGATCCACCAAAAGGGCCTCCTTCAAAGACCGCCCAGATAACAACGCACACAACAGCAAAGAGCTCTCCAACCCCAGCTCCAACACCAACGACATCCCACCTTCGCAAGACCTGTGCGACTCGCTGGCCACCTTCTTCCATCGCAAGATCGCCGACATCCACGACAGCTTCATTGCCACGACAGCCCTGACAACCACTGAGACCTCCACCCCCACGACCACCACCTGCTCCAACCACCCGCTCTCCTGGACCAGCATCAACGACAAGGACACCAGCAAGATCATGAACACCATCCTCTCCGGATCACCGTTAGACCCATGCCCCCACCACATCTTCAACAAAGCCAGCACAGCCATCGCACCCCATCTCCGGAAAGCAGTCAACATCTCCTTCGAGACAGCAGCCTTCCCGGAAAGCTGGAAGCACGCCGAGATCAACGCCTTACTCAAGAAACTCAAGACAGACCCCAAAGACCTCAAGAACTTCTGGCCCATCTCCCTGCTCCCGTTCCTGGCGAAGGTCATCGAGAAAACGATTAACAAACGTTAGAAAATGCTTATCAAATGTGCAGTCTAAAGGAAGGTATTTTAACAATCACAAAATGTTGACCTAACATTAGGCAATGTATTACCTCGCACATCTTTGTAAATGCAAGATTCAGGTAATAAAGTTTAAAGTCCTAATATACGAAGTACTTAAATCTCCAGAATGTTTTAGGAAATCAAAATATGTATGTGCACGATATTTTGGAAGTAAATAAATATTCATGCCCAAAACTGTGTTAGTCGATCATGTGTGGAATTAAATCATAGAATGCTATTTTTGTTGTTGTTGCTGTATTATAATAAAGAGAGATGTGGAGATGCTAGTTAGGTTCAACAAATGTGTCTGCAAGGAAGTTTGTCCCCCTTCCTTCATTCGTTTCCTTTCAGTGCATGTGTCACACAAAAGGCTTGCCCAGTAGTCCTCCTGCAAAGTTTGGATGGCTTTCGATATGATGTGCACCACTCAGTTTGAGTTAGTCACCTATGATGATACGCTCTCTCTGTCTCTCGAACAGCTCTTTCCACACTTTGCTTATGCCTCGAAGAGATATATTCAAACTTCTCTTAAGTAGGGTGCAGGGTTTTGTATGAACTTTCGATGTTCCTGTTCAAAAACTGTTACCTAACCTGACACCACATCTGCCCCTGCCCGGGATAAAGTGAACTCCAGGCGCCTGGTTTTCACTACATAAAACCTAAAAACAAAAGTAGATACAAGTATACCAAGAACCACAGCACCTTCAGAACCTTGCAGCCAGCGTGTTAACTAGAAGCCAGGTTCAACATCACATCTGTATAGACTTGCCGACACTTAATTGGTTCCAGTTTGAGAAATACACCATTTTCAAGGTCCTTTACATGATGTATTATTCAGACCCCAAAACAGGGGGCAGGAGATTGGAAGTGTGATCAACTCTCCTTTGTTTATGGTAGTTTAGTGTATTTGACCTTCTGTGTCAGGGAATCCAAGGGTAACTTTACAAACTGCTGTCCTGTTTTTTTTGTAATATGTCACATAACTTTAAAGGCTTTCAACTTTAATGTTTTCCAACGCACGTTGTTACCCTCCACTACCTAATTTTGTATAGGCAACAGTTGATAGCACCTATAGGCTATTCCCTATGCTGCGGGTGCTATATAGATGGTGATATAAAGAATCTCTGTTTCTTTTATGCTGATGAATGCAGAATCAAAGTGTTGCAAAATGTGTAACTTTGGCTGTCTTCGCTATCTTCTTTGTGACTTGCCACGCTTTAGCTGCAGGATGCCTTCTATAAGTTCTCTTCTCCTGACAGACCGGCCTGCCCTCAGAATTGTTTCTACTGCTCAAAGAAGACTTTGTAAGACTACCTCCAAGAACAAAAATATTGTTCGATACTCTGTGGATTAAGGGGATTAGGAAGTATCGGAAAACTTTCAACAGGAAAGGCTCCCACACGGGACCTGTCCTTTGAAAATCTGCATTTATCACAACGCATCTGGTATCAATTCTTTCTCCCAAGGCAAGCAGATGGTACCTCAAACTGTGGTGGTCTCAACTAGGGCTGGAAGCCATGGACCATGGAAAGGAACTCCATCTGGACAAAAACACTTCTTTATGTGATTATTTTGTTTTGAGGACTTTGGCACTGCACATATCTAGTATCTCAATGATAGTCTTAAATGCCTGTTCATTTTAAATGTGATTAATGCAACCCCACCCCCTTTATTAATTTCATTTAAAATCATCAGTTCAAAGGGACCACATCATGGCAACTATTTTTGTAAAATATCTTGCTGTACAGATATAAAATACTCTGACCAGAATTATTAACAGTGGTGAAAATAAACACATAACAAACCGCATTAGATTTTGTATTAGGTGTTCTTTGTTACAAGTTAAATAATTTTTATTTTATGTCTGATTTTGGCCTTTAACTTCCTGCACTGTGAAGGTGGAAGCTAGACACTATATCAAGAATTTCTGGCTCCAGCTCCAATAAATCTCAGGCAGACATCATTCAAATTACATGACATTGTATTCATACATTTTATAAAACTACGTGAAAAACATTGCAAATGTGATGAAATTTGAAAAAGAAGCAAAAGAACATTAATTTGAAAATCATCAATATTTGGTTTTACACAAAATATTTATTAACATTTTAACCAATTAACTTTTTTCAGCAAAATAACTCAAACATCAGTTTTGTGGTGTCTATATCAGAAAAAAATAACTTACACTGACATTTGACTGAAAATTTCCCCCAGACATACTTTTTGGGAGAATTCCCCTACACAATTAGATAATTAGACAGCCAAGATGAAGATTATGGATTAAGCGTGGGACACAGTGTCAAACTTTACCTACCCTATTTTATAAAGTTTGGTTTAAACTGCGACAAAGTCTACGAGTTAGCAAAGTTTTGAGGAATAGGAGCAGGAATGAAAAAAAGCAGCTGGGTGTATCCACACGGGGGATCCAGGCAGCCGCGGCCGGTAGTGGGAGTACAGGCCGGGCGGTGATGTGGGGAGGGGGAGGGGCAGGGTGGGGGCTAGTAATGTATGGAATCCGGACCTTAACAGGTAAGTAAACATAAAAATAAATAAAACGAATTTCGTTGCGCGCACTGCATCACCAAATGCGATGCAGTGCTCGCAACAACATTTTTTTATTTATTTTTATGTTTACTTACCTGTTAAGGTCCGGATTCCATATATTACTAGCCCCCACCCTGCACCTCCCCCTCCCCACGTCACCGCTCGGCCGGATCCAGGGATACTTGGAAGAAGTGGCCAACCCCCAGGAAGGTTCCTGTTAACGCCCACGGAGCAGAGTTTACCGCCCAGATTTACTCCCAAACTGTTTATGTGACAGAAAGGCGACAATCAACAATCCATTTTATGTGATTTTAAAAATGTTATAAAGACATTAGATTGGGTACACTGCATCCTCTCTTTCTGACCCAGGGCCTCATTTATTACCTAGAGGCCTTTAACTTTTTAATAAGTTTGGCAAGTACTAAAATGTGTTGTGTAGTTTTAGCTTACATAAAAAAGGCCGTCTGAAGACGTAAATCACTGTCACACCTAGATTGCCTATGCTATGAAGATAGTCATACTGAATGTGGCAACGACAAATGATTGCCCTATGTTTTGTTTTCCTGATAGCTCTTTATGAGATTCCTTTATGTATGGGGGTGTTTTTATATTCACATGTGTAGAATCCTGAATACTCTGTTATGGCCAGTCTAACTTATTGTGTTTTTAATAGGAGGGGACTTTTACTATATATATAAGGATGTTCATGATTATGCTGCTACTATTTTTAAATCTTGTACGGTGCTATATGTTTACTTGACCCAAATGTATGTGAATCTATTTGGTGATTTTTAACTGTTTTATTGTGCTTTTATGGATTAGAATACAATCCGTATAAAAGCAGCTAGACATATCTTTTTGCCCAACGAAAAAGAATCATCACTAACTTGTTGAATTGGGCAAATATTGCACAAAAAATATTTAAAGGTAAAGGTGCCTTGATAATGTACTACAGTTAGGATGTATGAGTAGCTTGACTGCCAGGATTTGCATACACTGCATCAAAAACAAACGAGCATTGGCACAGCCAATAGATCTCCCATATTAGAGCTATTAGCTGTAGTAATGTTTTGTGGTCATGTTGTTCCGCAGTGTGGAGACTTTGCAGTGTGGCTATAATAATTTTAAAAAGTGCTATAAGGTGTTAAGGCTAATTCTCTTTTTTTAAGTGTTTTGCACTGGATGCATCATAGTCCTATTTTTATTATTAATATTATTTTCATTCATGCTGCACAGCAGCCAGCTGCTGTACAGTATGTCTACAAATCATTGCTAAAGTTGGCAATGCCCATCTGATCAGCATGAACAAAAGGCAATCGCAGAGCCTATAGTCTCAAAGAAAAGACCTATTGGTTTGATCAGTGCTTGTTAGACCTTGCAGAACACCCCTGTGATTCTGATGAAATTAGTTAATCTCCCAATGTGTGAAAAAGAAAAACAATGACATTTGGCAAAAAAAATCCTATCACGTAAAAAAAGCAAATGCGTCCATGTTCAGGTCTTAGTGAAAATACATTTGGAAGCAGATAACATCTGTTGTCACAATAAACAACCATTTCAAATGAAAAAAGGCTTCTTTGTAATGCCTTTTGGCAGAGTAAAATATAGCTATAAATGGCAAGGATGACAGGGGAAAAGGAAATATAAAAGTAGTACCTCAATTGCAGCACGATCAGCGGAAGGGCAGCAATCAACCTGAAGCAATCAGTACTTGGTCCATGCTCAATCTGAAAGAAGAGGAAGTTAAGCCAGCAGGTGAATTAGAAGGCAACAAATAAGAGTGACAATGAAAAGAACAAATGTTACGCAATGGGCGGACTGTAGGCCCCTTGTTGTATACAATATCTCGTGTTACAATTTGAATTATTTCATGTTATTGAAAGTTATAAGTAGGGCATTATTTTTTCCAATATATATTTAATTGTTCACCCACCCATCGTCACCAGCAGAATCGACTATGGCAATTCACTCTATGATGAAATCACCCAGAAACTCCTCAAGAAACTGCAGAACATCCAGAACGCTTCCGCCAGACTCATCCTCAACATCCCTTGCCGCAACCACACCATCTGCCACCTAAGAGACCTCCACTGGCTCCCAGTCAACAAAAGAATCACCTTCAAGCCCCTCACACATGCCTACAAAGCAATACATGATGCGAGGCCTGCGTACCTCAACCCCCGCCGCGCATTCCATGTACCCACCAGAGACCTCCGCTACGGCCAACTGGCTACCATTCCACGTATCCGCTGGACCACAGGGAGTAAGATCCTTCTCCTGCCTCACAGCAAATACCTGGAACACCCTGTCTCTCCACCTCAGGCAATCACCGTCACTTTCTCAATTCAGAAAGGACCGCAAGATCTGTGATTGATTCATTGATTGAATTGTTAAACACTCTGCTGATGGTCTCTGCTCAGAATTACACATATTAGTCCTCAGTGCGAAGCCCTAATTGAGACAGGACAGGTATGTCCAGTCTTGGGTCCCTTACTCACTTTGCCACTGGAACCAAGCTATACCTCACTGATGAGACCTAAGTAGGTCGAAACTGGTCTGGGGTTGCGTGTGTTCTGATTCAGACGGGGCCTGACCTGGCAGTTTGGGCTGGACTGTTCCTATTGGAGAAGGGCCAAGATAGACTGGAATGCAGCCCTGAGTAATTACCAGTGGCTGATATTAATTCAAGTACTCCACCCATCACTTTTTTGCATTCTTCAAAAATAGATAGACAGACAGCACCAACATGTGGACTGCAATGATAAAAAAGTGCTAGGGTGGAGAGCCGGAAAACACCAGTCAAATTGAGCACTTGTTCATAGCTTATAACTAGTATCCCTATCTACATGACCACACATTATTGCACAAGTGAAGAGTACACTGCCACCAATAATATCATTACAGTACTTTGATATTCATTTGACTCATATGCCTACAGTGCTCTTGGATGTGAGGTGCCTCTTTTTTTTAGCACCACACAACTTTTACAGCACAAAGCATTTACTCCCTAGTTTATCAGTGGTGAGTTTTCTCCCTACTGAGTTTGAAATTTGAGACTGCTGAGGGAATAGGGGCTTTTTGGTTTATTGATTAGCAGATAAGGATGACCCTGGCCAGGTCTTTTTTCCCTCGCCCCTCCCTCTGCTATTTGACTTTATGGAAACATTGAATAAATGTTGGTAGTCCTATGTACTGTCCACTGGTATAGTGATGAACAGGCATCGTTCTGGTCATTATGATGACCACCAATGTGGAATTACGCAAGTGAAATCTGACTAAAGGTACCACAAAGCTATGCACAAAAGGTGCCACAAATGCTTTGCCTCACAGGATGCTATTTAGATAGTGGCAACGTTTGTTTGATTCCGAAGTCCACCTAAAACTCAGTGGCTCCTCATTGTCACCAAAGGTTTTGACAAGAGATCAGGACATTTTCCAGGATACAGCATTATGAGGTATGTTTCACCACACAATGTCATTGATGTAGTTGTGAGTCATGTAGTACGTTATGCTATTATTCCTATTCGACTTTGAGGATGTTTCATGGGAATATATCTATAATAATATCATACAATTAGTTTCCTTGCATTATATAACTACTCTAATCCCTCTGGTGAGCAACTATTATCATATGGAAACTAATGGCCCCGAATGCAAAGATATTGCACCACAATAACATAACTTGCCAATATGAATTTGAAAAGAACTTGCTATTACATTATGGGGTATATTTACAAAAAAGTGGCGAAGAGTGTTGTTAAGCCAAGAAGGCTGACAACATGCTTCGCCAATTTAGAAACGCAGGGCTGCACCATATTTACTAGAAAATGGTGCAGTCCTGCGTTTCCCCCTGCACTGGCTCTAACTTTAGCTGCCTAGCGTCAACGTAGGCACCCTTGCACCATAGTCCAAGGCTGCCTGTGATGGTGGGAAGATTGTTTATGTGCAGGAAGGTCCCCTTTCCTGCACATAAACAATCTTTAAATGCCGTTTTGTAACGTTTTGTAACTTCTATGTGTGCTGCTTAATGCATTTTTTTAAAATGATTGTTTATGTAGAGGAAGGGCATTTCTGCACATAAACAAACATAGGCAATTTGCTGTTTCTATGTGTGCTGCACAAGGCAAAAACGAGGAAAAATAAAGCATTTCTCCTGTTTTCGCCTCTTTAAGACCATGTATCCTTGGTTTTAAGTTTGGCGCTACCTCCTATTTACGCTGCCTTATACATAGGAGACAGCATCAAAATCAATGAGTGTTGCAGTGGGATGCCCACAGCAACACCCCTTGCCGGTGAACAACCTTTACAACGCAACTTTTACCACGCAGTGCCTTTACGACGCAACTTTTACAACGCAAACCATTACAACGCATTGCGCTGGGGGCGCTCTAGGATAGGGAATAGGTTTAATTTACTATCCAACACCTTCCCTACTATCCACGGGGACTGGAGTTGGAATAGTAAACAAATTCACTGTCCAGCGCCCAAAAGCACTATGCGTTGTAAAGGCATGCGTTGTAAAAACAGCGTTGTAAAGGCATGCAATGTAAAAGCATGCATTGTAATGTCATACATCCCCCATTGCCCTCCCCTTTCACACTAAATACAGTGTGAAAGGGTGCCTCATTACAAGGCAAAGTTAAGCCACATTAAGTGGCTTAACGCTGTCTTGTAAATATGGTGAGACCCCTTTCGCCATCATAACATCACTAAAAGTGACATTGTGGTGGCGATAGGGGCTTGTAAATATGCCCTCCCCTTTCACACTAAATACAGCATGAAAGGGTGTCTTATTTACAAGGCAGCGATAAGCCGCATTAAGTGGCTTAACGCTGTCTTGTAAATAAGGCGAGGCCCCTATCGCCATTACAATGTCACTAAAAGTGACGTTGTGGTGGCGATAGGGGCTTGTAAATATGCCCCCAAGAGCCAAACTGCAACTATAAAATAAATGGGCCATTGTTGACACTGAACCCTGAATGGCACACCAAGGAGAGGTTGGTTGGTTGGTTGCCATGGTGTTGTCTTGCCACCCTTTCACCATTTTCAGAGTCATGATTCCGCCCAATGTCAACAATGTTAGTTCCTTTTGGCTTCCTTTTGATAAACGTAAAATCGGCATTCTGCCTTCTCTGTTTGCTCTGCTTGAACTTAGCAAATGTACTTAAGTGGATGTTGGTGCACTCACACAATAGAAGCTGTAACTCTTTCAGGTGAACCACTTAGCCATTACTGTGAAGAAATATGTCCATTGCAAATGGACATAAGTCAGATCGACGCAGAACAGTGTACTTTGTTGTTTGTTCTGCACAGCTAAGATGCTTATGCTATAAAAAGGGACACACGGAGAACTGATGTTTGTTTAGCTTGGGTTTGTTTTTGCCTGTGCTTCTCAGCTTTCTACATAAAGAGCTCACATTTTCTATTTTCTTTTGAAAGATCTCTGCAGGGGTGGGATTTGTGCCTGGAGACAGTCTAATCCCCTTGTTTGAAAAAGTCAGTGAAGGAATTGGAGAGTAAAAGTGAGCATTTTGTTTAATCGACTGTAGTTGCCCTCATTGCTTCATGTAACAGCAGCATATCATATTTATTGATGAGGGTGGAATGACATACAACAATCGCACATCTGCCCATAAAGGCCTAAGAAAGAATCTCAAAATCCAGCTGTGGCAAAAAACAATA
Source organism: Lissotriton helveticus (assembly GCF_964261635.1). Lineage (NCBI taxonomy): Eukaryota > Metazoa > Chordata > Amphibia > Caudata > Salamandridae > Lissotriton > Lissotriton helveticus. The sequence goes on from NC_136069.1 coordinate 1,281,019,271, forward strand.
GATATATGACAATATGAGCAAAAACGGAATCATGCCCTGCACACAGGCTAAAATGAAATGTGTCTCAAACTTCGTCAAATAAGAAAAATTCCTCACAGCGATATTATATATCTAGTCGGTGATACATAACTACAATAAAATTTAATTTTTTTATTAATGCCTGCTTCACTTTAACAAACCTTGTTTTTTCTCATTTATAGAGGTTAATGAATTATGGCACTTTCAAGAAAAGGTCTGAAAACTTTCCAATTAATATGTTCTCCATGATGTCCTACCTGTATATTATTTGTGTGGTTTTCTATGAAAATGTTCCTTTTACTCGCTAAAGGATTTTGAACTGAGTCGGGATGCCATATAAAATCAGCGTATCAAAAACTCACATGCATTGATTCAGAATAGGCATTGATTTGTTTCAAATATTTTCCACATTTTTATTGCCTCTGCGCTGTTCATGGCATTCGGGATAAGCTTATGTCTTCTGAAATAAGTTGTTCCGATTGACAGAACTGAGTAAACCCATTTTGAATGAATATATACACAACCTTTTCTCGAGTTCTACTGCGGATTCTCATTTGCTGGGTTCATTACCTGAACCAGTTCCCCTCTCTGACAGACGGATTCATACAGAACTACACAACTAAGGAACAATATGTCAGTTTTTGCCACCTCAGATCAGGTTCAACAAATTTCTAATCGATGCGTGAAAATCAAGGACTCTTAAACATACATCTACAATATGCGTAGATTTCAGATTTTGTGGAGAACCACAAACATGGCCAGTAGTATGCATGGAAATATGTGACTTGTGAAGGTTTCTATGCCTACACTGCTCTGCTAAATGTATCCCTGTAAACAATTTGCAAAGCTACTATCAGAATCCATTTGAAGCACCACAGGACACACAAGGGTTATTGGGACCTAACCATGGTGATCTTTTACCACTGAAGACCTGGCCCAGTCTTAACATGAGACTGCAAACTTGGTCAAATAGAAACTTGCCCCCAGATGCATCAAAGTTATGTTTTGCGAGTCCTTAATAGCGAATTTTAAGGATTCGCTATTAAAGACTCGCAAAACGGGATGCATGTAGGAATCGCAATATTATTTGCGATTTCTTCTGATTCCTTATTTGCGATTCGCTAATTGCTAATCGCAAATAAGGAATGGCTTTCCCATTAATTCCTATGGGAATGAATGGGGAGTCATTCCTTATTTGCGATTAGCAATTAGCGAATCGCAAATGTGCCGCAATTTCAAGGGTGCCACGGTGTCCAAAGGACACCCTGTTGCCAGCCGCGGGCCGTGGAGGGAGTTATGGTGGGGCAGGGAGGCGGGGAGGGGGAGGGGCAGGGTGGAGAGGGCTAAAAACTGGCACCTGGATAATTACAGGTAAGTAAACAATTTAAATAATAAAACGAATTTCGAAGCGCGCACTGCATCGCAAAATGTGATGCAGTGCGCGCTACGAAATTCGTTTTATTAATCAAATTGTTTACTTACCTGTAATTATCCAGGTGCCAGTTTTTAGCCCTCTCCACCCTGCCCCTCCCCCTCCCCGCCTCCCTGCCCCACCGTAACTCCCTCCACGGCCCGCGGCTGCCTGTTGCACCCCTGAAATGGTAATGTTCACTGGTGTTGCGCACACACATGTCCCAAGGACATATGTGTGTGTAACATACAACTTAGAAAAATGCACTAAAGTGCATATTTCTATGTTTTTGCTATTTACCACGTAGTATGACTTCGCGGTAAATAGCGGCCCCAGGTTGCGAATTCGCAATCTTGGAATGGTACATGCATTGCATTTAAAGAATCGCAAATTGCGATTCCTTAAATGCAATCGCAATTTGAGAACTCGCAATTATTTGCGAATTTTTAAATTTCGATTGCCTGAACCCTTGATGCATCTCAAATGCCATTTTTGCGGGCGCAAACGGCCGAATTTTGCGATTCGCACCGTTTGCGCTCGCAAAAATGCTTGATGCATCTACCTTCATGTCAAGTACAAACCTACTGTGGATGACTTTCAGGATAATGATGTTGAGGAGTCTAAGGTGTCTCACGTAGGTTGTTTATGGGGTTGAGACTTGGAACTAAACAATCACACAGTAGAACAACAAGTATCCAGTCTGTTTCTAGTCCATTTAGAAAACGCAAGTACTTTATTTATACCAAAATGTAATATAATGCATTACAACAAAGTAGCCCTTCTGGGATGAATACTACATGAATCTATAGGGTTCACTACAAAACTAAAATTAATGTTCTTACTACTGGTGTAAGCTCACTATGGCTAAAGTGGAGCAGCTGCCCTGTAGTCTCTGATGCACCGGTCAGTCCATACTATTTTATATTTAGTTCTGGTAGACAGGTTTCAAGTGGTACCCAAAGTCCCACCAAGTGGTTCAGTTTAGTCGGTTCACAGTCAATGTTTTCCAGGCATGTGCGTTACTTGATTGTTGGTGTGAAATTGCATCATCCAAACGCAGCCATGCAGTTTCTCGTCTGTACAGGGTGAGTCTTCCACTTGCAGTTACCAGGGCTTTTCTCAGTGGCCCACCTCTGTCTATCTGTGCCATCCGCTGATGGGTATGGTGGAGGCAGAGTCCGGACAGGTCTCTTGGCTTCCTCTGTGGTGGCCTCCAGTTTATGCTGGTAGGCTCCAGGCACATTCCCTTGGGCAAACTGCATCTTTTGGGCCACTCTGATCTCAGACTTGGTGGAGTAGCTTCTCATCCTCAGTGAGACAGCCTCTTTGAGACAAGGCATTTTCATTCACCCCTCTCAGCAGGCAGATCTCCAAGATCTCAGCTTGACCCACAGCTTCTCCAGCAAGAGATGTAGTTCCAGGCAATGAGCCTTCACCTCTGGGAGACTGGCAATCAGCCATAAGATCCTTTGATGTCAGCAGCTCTTTGAATACTGATCGTTGGACAGTGAAACAGCTTGGAACTAGAACCAAATTAGAAAGTTGTGGGTGCCACTTTTAAGGCCGGCGAGGTCGACCACTATCCACAGCTCAGGAACCAGTTAGGCAATTCTTTGTGTATGCTAATGATTCTCACAGCAGGTAGTGATGATGCTGGCACCCAATAAGAATACCCATATCAAGCCCTTTGCTAAATAGGTCACATTGACATTTTAAGGGTAGCCCTGTGTCAAGCCCTCTTCACTGTCTGGGGCTAAACAGTCATGCTCAGGAGTGCTTGCAAAATACTTCCACTGTCTGGGGATGCTTTATCAACACCTCCATCTTGTGCCAATGCGAAAACCAAGGGCAATCCAAAATGGATCCCACTAGTACATGTCATACTTACACTCATAATCAAAATATGTTGCAGCTAGCAGGCACTGTACGGCTATACACAAAATATGCACTTGGCACACACAAAGGATGTCAGCGCAGGTATAGGCAGGTCATATGAGCAGAACTTTAAATGAGTGGGCAGGTAGGTATTATGCTCAGTTTTGGGAACAGAAAAAAACTCTGTCTCACGCTAAGGATTCAAGAAACATTTGCTGCCTCCAATGCTTACTGTACATGTCCAGGCACACATACAATAGTCTTCTGTCACCAAACTCAGAGCCAAGCTGTTGGTCTTATTGTCGACTTCGGACCTAGACATCCCTGCCACGTAGGATTTTGTATGTGGTCAACCAAAAGAAAGTTGGGATACCAGATTCACTCTAGTTGGGTAATTTAGGGCAGATTTTATATCTATCGATCAGGCATGCAACATTCCTATTCTTGCAGCCACCTATCTGCTAGATTAAGTTTAGTAGTTTTTTTTCTCAATTACTACAGCTATTTTTTTCCTTTTCTTTCCCTCAGGGAAAGTATATTTTTCTGTGGTGAAACCCTGTTCCTTTTATCCCCATTTAATTTGTGGGCCACCACTGTGGAAACAAACTTTACCTCAGCCTGTTCATGTCTACTTTATGGTGGAATCCCATTTTTTTCAAATGTCATTCTATAAATATTTGAGAATACTTACTAACATTCGAGTCTGTGAGTATTCCATGCATTTTTCTTTGCCACCTCCATTATAATTCCACTTGCATCGTTATCAGAAAACTGTACTGTAAAAAAATCTGCTGTAACGCCATATTTTTCAGTGCTAAATTTCATCTGTGTACGCAAATTCCTTCGGGTCCGGATTTTGTGAGTAAAGATCTTTAGATCTGCCACCTCAGATTTCAAACAGGCTTGATGTAGAGGCTTCACACGTCGCTTCTAGATTGTGGTAATAATGTAAAATAGTTTTGCAATGCTAGTCATCCACAAGACTAAAGAAATAACTGTGATATCACCAAAGAAATGATGTTTTGAAGTGAGCAATTAACTGTTCCGAAATGGAAATACATCACTTGTGTGCTCACTTTATACAGACTTTTCTTTTCATTTTCCATAAATCATTCGTGTATTCCATAAGCTTCCCCTTCAGTTTTTGAGAATATGTTCGTCTCCCAAATACCATGCATCGTTTTCAGTAAATCCACATTTTATGCTCACAAACATCAACTTGTTCCATTCCTAATATTACTGTTTTTCCAAATAACAGTGCTTTATTTTAGTGTACATGAAACTTATTTGATCCAAAATATCAATTATCTAAAAAACAACCTATTTTGTTCTCAAGTATCATCGTTTTGTTTACTGAATATAGGTTTATTTAATCATTGAATCCTGTTCTTTCAGTTTGCAAAATACAAATATGATGGAGCATGTCAACAGATCCCCTCGCACACATTAACTGGCATGGTATGCTCAAGTCCTGCCAAGTACCATGCATCAGGGGTTACACTTACGCATTTGTGTGCAGACATCTGCATCACCACACTAAAATATTTAGTGATACATAATTAAAGCTTCCAGTGATTTTGTACAATCATGAGGTGCTGCATACCTAAACTGCAATGAAGGCAGTGGCGAGCACGCTCGACTGGTATTGATGCTGACAGGCAATTTTAGGAAGTGAGCTGGGCCTGGGAGTCGCTAGTCTATAGTCACAAAACTTTGGATGAGTTGATACTTTAAAACATCCCCTTCCCTGGCACATTGATGTTCCTTTAAAAGAAAACAATTCTGTGAGCCAACATCAGGTCTGGCCTCCCTGGGCCATGTGGATCCTGAGGCCTAACGTCTTTAAACAACAAGCACCCCAAACCCACATTTATGAAGATTCTGCACCTAATTAATTCAAACAGGCAGGGGCAGCCGTGGCCGGTAGTGGGAGCACCGGCCGGGCGGTGACGTGGGGAGGGGGAGGGGCAGGGTGGTGGGTAGTAATGTATGGATTATGGACTTTAAAAGGTAAGTAAACATAAAAATAAATTAACCCTTTCTATGCTGATGACGGAACCGCTCCGTCATCAGCTGCGGTGGCGCTATGCTGATGACGGAGCGGTTCCGTCATGGCCCGGCCGCCGCACCTGCGCGGCGCGGATTCCGCGCCTGCGCTGGGCGTTCTATTGAGCGGGCGGGGCCATGACGGAACCGCTCCTTCATCAGCACAGCGCAACCGCGGCTGGTGACGGAGCGGTTCCTTCACCAGCCGCGAGCACCACCCCCTTAGCGCTGCAGCGGAATAGCCACCGCAGCGATGCGGTTAAACGAATTTCGTTGCACACACTGCATCACCAAATGCGCTGCAGTGTGTGCAACTAAATTCGTTTTATTTATTTTTATGTTTACTTACCTTTTAAAGTCCGTAATCCATACATTACTACCCCCCACCCTGCCCCTCCCCCTCCCCACGCCACCGCCCGGCCGGTACTCCCACTACCGGCCGCGGCTGGGCAGGGGTGTACCACAATGGACATGAAAGACTTTGTCGATGGGCATAATATCCTACATCCCCAACAGTCAGGTTTCCGTCCCAGACATTCGACCGAAACTGCCCTCATTGAACTTACAGACTCCATCAAGTTCCTACAGGATGTGGGAAGGAAAGCTGTCCTCATCCTGTTAGACCTCACGGCAGCGTTCGACACCATCTCCCACAACATCCTGATTAATAGGATGAGATATATTGGTGTGACTGATACAGCTTTGGCATGGATAAAATCTTTCCTGACTAATAGGTCTCAAACTGTATCCCTGGGTCCTTACCTATCCAGCGAAAAAACTATTTCATCTGGCGTCCCTCAGGGGTCCATTTTGAGTCCATTACTCTTCAACATCTATATGGCCCCCCTAATAGCTGTGATAGAATCCCATGGGATCCTAGTCACGTCATACGCTGACGACACACAACTTGTCGTCTCGATTGACAAAAAAGATATAGATGCAGAACAGAAGTTTCAGACATGCCTGAAGGAGGTTTTTCAGTGGATGAGTAATAACCACTTGAAATGCAACAGTAGTAAAACAGAAATCCTCCCGCTAGGTAAGGATCATCTATTCTGTCCCAAGGATTGGTGGCCAAAGGACTGACCGGCCCCGCCTAGTTCAGTGGACTCTGCACGAAATCTGGGAGTCCAATTTGACTCGGCTCTATCCTTTGATGAGCACGTCAGGATTACAGCAGGATGCTGCTTTGGCCTAATCAAGTCACTCAAGAAGTTTTTTGACTTCCTGCCCATTGCGTCCAGAAAATCAGTCGTGGTAGCGTTAATACTATCACGGCTAGATTATTGCAATGGTCTGATGGCTGGAGTGAAAAGGTCCACATTGAGAAAATTGCAGAGCGTACAACACGCTGCGGCAAGATTAGTGCTCAAACTGCCAAGAAAATCCTCTGCTTCTGCGTCACTACAAACCCTACATTGGCTGCCCCTTCACAAGAGGATTCTATATAAGCTCTTATTGACTGCTTTCAGAGCTTTAAACAACATAGGTCCTAAGTACCTCGTTAAGCGTTTTGTTCGCTATGATCCATCACGTTGCTTGAGGTCCTCGGGAGGCAACCTAACCAGGATCCCGAGGTACAAATACAAAACCAAGGGAGGCAAATCATTTACGGTCCTAGCATCAAGGGCATGGAACAGCATGCCTATTGATCTTAGACTGACTGACAAGGAGAGCATTTTCAGGAAACATCTTAAAACATGGATCTACCAGCTATCCGACAGCTTTGTAATGGCGGCAATCTAGAAGCTCTACCCACTAATATACACATGCACAGCGCCAGGATGCCCCTTCCGGAGCGACAGGTTGCGCTTTATAAATACCCACATACAAATACAAATGCCTGGCCCAACCAAACTGTAGCTTGTTTGTTTACTCTGCTGCCCAGCTTGCTCAAACAGGCTGTGATGGGAACCCTTGGGCAGCTTGGCTGCCAGAAGTTGAAAGATTCTATTGTCTTTTCCATGGTCTCCAGATTCTGTCCATTGTTGCCTCTTGCCCTGGCCACTATGGGCAGCCTCCCTGCAGTCCCGAAACTCTGGGGAGCAGAGATAAGTGCAGCTTCATTCTAATACAGGCTGGGATGAAAAGTGATCTGCGTAACAGTGTATACATGACATGGGAATACACAATGAAGATGTTCCTCCATTTGCATGAGCAAAGGCCCCTGCAATGGGCTCTATTTTGATCTGCCTAGGGAACACTTAAGGCCCAGTTTTAAGGCAGATTGGTAACAGGGATGTGCTCTTCATTGCTCGCTTGACTCAGAAACATAACACCCTGAACTCAAGAACTTCCTTCATCAGACCCTATATAAAAAAGCAGAACGAACCCCGATCCCTCAGACCCAACTAACAATAGACCATCCTCTAAAGTCTCCAACTGAGAAAACAGTATTGATAGAGTTGCTGTTTCCCAGATGCTCAACCTCATTGAAAGGAGCAATCTACTCTCACACCATCAAATTGGTCTCCACCGAGGGAGAGACTTGAATCTGCCTTAATGTCTGTTATTATCTGAAGTAGACAGTTGATAGAGATGTAGTGCTGCTTCTCCTACTGCTTATCAGCAGTCTATGATGCTGTCCACCATCAGGCTGCTTTTCTGACTGGAAAAACTCAGCACACCAACACAACCACCTGCCCAAAGAAGTAGAGACCCTACCATTGACATCAGAGCAAGTAGGAAATATTGAAGTAACTCCAACCTGTTCCTATCCCTCTAGTGAATCATCACAAGCAGTGCCCTCTACACAATGGAAACAATCTGAATCATCTTCTCACAGCTAAGACGCCAGCAGAAACCGCAAGGCGTTATTAACGTTATCATGCTCATTCATGCGCATGTATACTATGGAAATGTCCCCTGTCTAAGAGTACCACTCTTCCTACTTCCTACAAAGCATCCATCTTCATCCATGGAAAAGAATCACACAAGTGTTTCAAATTCTGCATTGGTTACCAACAGACAGATGCTCTGCTTTCAAGAAATCTACATTGTTTGCATGGCCATTCAAGGCAAAGGCCCATTGCCCTTCAAGGTTCCATTCCAAAAACACTCACATAACACACAGTTCTAAATTCTCATCTGTCCATCTCCTCCAACAACAAAAAAGAGCATTTACAGAACAATCGTATTACTCTCAGCAAAGGTTTGGAACTCCTTACCAGCAGAGATAAGAAGCAGACAAGACAATCTGAAGTTCAAAAAGGAAGTAAAGTCCTGGCGGGAAACATCCTTTACAACGCAACTTTTACCACGCAGTGCCATTACGACGCAACTTTTACAACGCAAACCATTACAACGCATTGCGCTTGGGGGCACTCTAGGATAGGGAATGTGTTTAATGTACTATCCAACACCTTCCCTACTATCCACGGGGACTGGAGTTGGAATAGTAAATTAAACAATTCACTATCCAGCGCCTAAAAGCATTATGCGTTGTAATGGTATGCGTTGTAAAAACAGCGTTGTAAAAGCATGCGATGTAAAAGCATGCGTTGTAATGTCATACATCCAGTCCTGGCTATTTCCTAACTACAGAAACAAATCTACCCTGAGAGCTAGGCTTCACAAAATTTAACAAACTCTGAGGTTAGTCCCAAGAAACACAAGAAAGATACAAGAAGGACTCAAAAAGAACATTAACCCTGGACAGCTGTGAATAACTTACTCGTACTCAGGGCCACTTAATTATGTGATTCTATAGACACTATGATTTCCGCATAAAATTATGTACTAGCTGCATTTGCCACATTGCATAATCCATCTTCTGTTTCATATTCTTCAGATTTTAACAATAACATTGTTTCTATCTCAAATGTATCAAAAGTTACTAAAAAGGCAGCAAGGTGTGTTCACGTGGAATGCAAAGTTGTTTGCAAATATTGACTAGTCTAGTTTAACCCCTTCCATGCGTCGGACGGCCGGCGGCCGTCCGACGTCACGGTGGGCGTGTGCGGAGGACGGCCGGGGGCCGTCCGAACCACGCCCATGCCGTAAATCACCCGCACCGCGGCGGAATTTTCGCCGCGGTGAAGGGGTTAACAGCCTGATTCATGTAGGTAAATTGCACTCGCAAAGGGCCAGATTCTCAGAATCTGGCCCTTTGCGAGTGCAATTTTTGCATTTGGTATTCATGATACCAAATGCAAAAATCGCTATGTAAGAATTCGCATATTTGCGTGGAATGGCATTTAAGGAATCTCTAATAGAGATTCCTCAAATGCTATTCATGACACAAAACAAAATAGCGATTTTGGACTTTTGGGGCCGCTATTTACCGAGAGGTCAGACCTGTCGGTAAATAGCAAAAACTCAGAAAAATGCTTTTAAAAGCATTTTTCTAAGTTGCATGTTGCACACACACATGTCCTTTGGACATGTGTGCGCGCAACACCTGTTCAAATGTGCATTTTAGGGGTGCTACAGGGCGTCCTTTGGACACCCCTGGCACCCTTAAAATCGCTATCTCATTTGCGAGTAGCAAATTGCTACTCGCAAATGAGGGATACTCCCCATTCATTCCTATGGGCCTCTTGGCCCATAGGAATGAATGGGGAGTATTTGCGAGTAGCAAATTGCTACTCGCAAATAAAGAACATGTAGGAATCGCTATTTAAGTAGCAATTCCTACATGAATGCCGTTTTGCGTGTCCTCAATAGCGAATCGCTATGATTCGCTATTAGGGACACGCAAAACGGCATGTACATGAATCAGGCTGTAAGTTGCTTATTACTGTGTTTGGATGTTAATCGAACGTTAAGAAATAGTGTTAATATGTGTACAGATGACAAAATAATAAAATAATATTATAAAATATGAGCTGCATTATGCAGTATAATATTATATGCTTGCAAACTGTAATGAGTAAATGCCACAAAAAGGTGCCTCTGAAAACTTGTAGCCTCTCTTCATGGCCTCAAAACTAATTCTAGATATTTGTAAAAGTGAAATGTACAAAACAGATTTAAAAAAACTGCTGTTTGTCAATCTTAGGTGGACACCTTAGAGTATTAGCTACAGTCTCTTTAGTTTATTTACAATAGCTGCTGAATAAAGGGCACGCTGGGGTCTGCCTTTTTGTTTACTGGACGATGCTATAGTTTATGCTGGCTGCTTGTACCCCAGTACATGCTATAAGTTGCTCCTGTGCTATGTAGGTCAATCGGTACCTATAGACTGTTATACTGTTCCTACAAATTAAGTAAGACTGTGCGTTAATACAACATAAATGTCTGAATATGGGGACTGAGACCATTGGTACCATAAGGGTATGTTGTTTCGATTCATGTCTAGCTCATAGGGCCCCATCCAGACCCCTAACCATGACAGAGGACTAGATGGTGTCTGCAACCTCAGAATATGACCACTCTGATTCCGCAAGGAATTTGTGGAAACAAATCTACCCTCTTGTTCATTACTTATGCATACCCAAAGAGTGACACAAGAAATTTACTAATTGGCTTTTAAAACATTTATTGAAACAATTGTATTCTTCTGTAAAAAAATATGAGCTGCAATTATTAGCAGGATGAAACAAAGCATTGTTAGCAGCATTACAAGAATGGTAAAAAAAAGATTAACAATTCAGCCATTGTGACAATATTGCTGATTGTATGATTATGCATATGGAAATATATGAATATTTCTACCCTCATCCTACCTAAACTATAGAAAGCATAGTGAGAGTACCCTCTGCCAGGTTTGGATAGATTGAGATAATGATCTAGTCCTAGGGCTAATTGTTGGTATAGGGGAAATGTGAGCTCTTGATTGAGGACCTTCTAATTCCACAGGTGCATATGATGATCTACACATGGTATTTAGCTCCTCCAGTAATGAAAATGCTTGGGTCGTATCGGGAGTCTGCGGAGACAAACAAACACTCGGAGAACTATCCATAACTGGCGAGCTCTCAATCCTCACTAATTCACGGGCAATAGGGAGAACAGAGCTCTTAATGTAATAGTCCATTGTTCCCCTAAGTGAATTACTCTGAATGTCAGGATTTCTAATGGCCCCCTTGCAGTTCATAGCGAACCAGCTTTTTTAATGTGGACACTAAAGCAATATCACCTCCCCCAGGAGTAGTTCATCAAATCCGCTACTGTAACAGCTTGGAGAGATCTGTAAGGAAGATGAAGAAGTCAATATGCAAAAGGAAGTTTATACCTTAGGTCCTTTCCCCTCTGTTTAGAAATCCATTCCAAGGGGGGTTGGCCAGGCCCGGCCTCCTCAGGCCTCTGATGGCCTTAGATGGTCCCGCCCTTGTCCCGGGCTTCTCCCGGCGCCGACGCGCGCACGATCCCGCGACTCGGGGAGTAGGCGTGCTTTATTGCGCCTCCTGGCGCGGGTCAGAGCGGCTTGCTGCCGCTATGGACGCTGGGGATTGTATTTCCCTGTGGCGATCACGGCCGCCGTTTTTGCTGGGCTCTCCGGCCAGGCCCCACTTTCCCAAACAAACAGGCAGGGCTCCGGGCTCTCACAGATGTGACCCCCGCTCCACTGGGGGTAGGCGTGCTTTATTGCGCCTTCTGGCGCGGGTCAGAGCGGCTTCCTGCCGCTATGGACGCTGGGGATTGTAGTTCCCTGTGGCGATCACGGCCGCCGTTTTTGCTGGGCTCTCCGGCCAGCCCCCACTTTCCCAAACAAACAGGCAGGGCTCCGGGCTCTCACAGATGTGACCCCCGCTCCACCGGGGGTAGGCGTGCTTTATTGCGCCTCCTGGCGCGGGTCAGAGCGGCTTCCTGCCGCTATGGACGCTGGGGATTGTAGTTCCCTGTGGCGATCACGGCCGCCGTTTTTGCTGGGCTCTCCGGCCAGCCCCCACTTTCCCAAACAAACAGGCAGGGCTCCGGGCTCTCACAGATGTGACTCTTGTGTTGGTATTCTTCTTTTATTTTCAGTCGTGTTGTTCGTATGCACAGAAATAGAATCAGCCAACGCGTTTCGCCCAGAGAATGGGCTTCTTCAGGGCACGAGATAGCTGAGAACGCAGGTAATTCATCAAGGTTTGCCCATCTAATACGTAGTGGAGAGACAGTCAGATCGATTGAGGAGCCACAAAATACTATAGTGGATTTAGCACCGCTCCCCGTTCATCAGTCAGTAGCGCCTTACATTGAAGAGGAGGGAGCGCTCCATCAGTCATATAATTCGTTGTAAATCTTCATCAAGGGAAATGTTCTTCACCTAGTCATCATAAGAAATTCTTGAAAGTTCACTGCTAAAAACGCTTGCCTCGAACCAATGGTCCCAGTCATTACAAGTGTCTTCACACAAGGGTAGGGGGCACCTGTTCATCAAGGATGACCTACTGCCTTTCAAACCTTCTCCGGTCTTCTCAGTATCCCGCTGACCTATATCAAGAGCATACCTATATGTCACTCTGGAGGACTTTCTTAAGAATTTCCACTATACTTGTTCTTCCCCTGTCCAGGGACATGCAAAGATCACTAATCTTCAATGGCTTTACACACTCCATCCCAGTAGGTCCCACCATTCCTCACTTCAGTGTTTACAAAAAAGTATTTGCCATGACTGCTGTATCCAGGTCCTGCTGTAGACAACTCTGCTTTTCTCTGTCACTTTTAGTGGATATAATAGAGATCTGGATTAATGTAAAGTGTAGGTGCTCTTGCTATCACTTTTCTTCCTACCTATTAAATGCTGCAATCTAAGACAGAAGCAAAAGGAACAAATGATGGCCGGAATGCTGAACAATGAAAACATTCACCCCCAGTCACAAAGATCTGAGTTTAATCCATTGTTCTTTTGCTCACCACACCACCCCAGTTTGGACCCAGCCATCTGCAAATCAGTCTTGGTCCTGTGCCTCATGGGAACAGTCCAGCCTGAACTGCCAAGCCAGGTCCACCCTGGACCGGAAACCAGCATCCTGGGACCGGTTTCGGGGCATCACCCCTCATCAGTCAGCTAGCTTCAATCCAGTGGTGCAATATAAGACAGAATAAAAGTACTATCATGGTTATTCACACGTGACAACAAAGCATAAAATGCTCCCAACATAGGATCATTGCTATCCAGCATCAACCCCACCAGTAACTCCCCGATGGGTTACCTAGTTCCTAGACAGCTACGGCGATTTGGCACCATACTTGAAGTATGAAATGCTATACAAATGAAACTATATTACAAAACAATTCAATATAATACTTGCCAGTCAAGGCTTCACTGATTAGGGTAGACCTATATAGGGAGGGGATTAGCCCCAACTGAATGGGATAGGAACTGTCCTCACATTAAGCTGTAGACTGTCCTGGTATGCAATTTAGTTTGGGTTCGAATTTTACTGTACAAAGGATGAAAGTGAATTTGTTCCTTTGCAGTTTGTTTCTTTTTGAAAATGAGTTGATGTGGAATTGACCTGGCCTGAAATGTAGGAGTGTCCTCATGCGTAAACATCTGGTCTGCCAGAGAGGACGGAAATTATGCAGCAATCTTTTGTGGGCGATCCCAAATAAAAATAGTGAGTTGGTACAGGGAAGCCTAAGCTTGGGTATACGGCTAGGAAGTTTAGACTGCTCTCTGAATCTACATAGGCACATTCTTATCAATGTATAATGTAATGGCATACCAGATTATTAACCATGTGTACACCATGTCCAGACCATTGGCTAGATGTGTTTATTCATGCTTCAGAAGTAAATCATGTACAGCTTTGCTGCAGCTCAACTGGGCTATAGAAAGAGCACCCCTATTCCCAACAAACAACAACGTGCACTTAATTATGTGATTCTATAGACACTGTGATTTCCGCATAAAATTATGTACTAGCTGCATTTGCCACATTGCATAATCCATCTTCTGTTTCATATTCTTCAGATTTTAACAATAACATTGTTTCTATCTCAAATTTATCAAAAGTTACTAAAAAGGCAGCAAGGTGTGTTCACGTGGAATGCAAAGTTGTTTGCAAATATTGACTAGTCTAGTTTAACCCCTTCCATGCGTCGGACGGCCGGCGGCCGTCCGACGTCACGGTGGGCGTGTGCGGAGGACGGCCGGGGGCCGTCCGAACCACGCCCATGCCGTAAATCACCCGCACCGCGGCGGAATTTTCGCCGCGGTGAAGGGGTTAACAGCCTGATTCATGTAGGTAAATTGCACTCGCAAAGGGCCAGATTCTCAGAATCTGGCCCTTTGCGAGTGTAATTTTTGCATTTGGTATTCATGATACCAAATGCAAAAATCGCTATGTAAGAATTCGCATATTTGCGTGGAATGGCATTTAAGGAATCTCTAATAGAGATTCCTCAAATGCTATTCATGACACAAAACAAAATAGCGATTATGGACTTTTGGGGCCGCTATTTACCGAGAGGTCAGACCTGTCGGTAAATAGCAAAAACTCAGAAAAATGCTTTTAAAAGCATTTTTCTAAGTTGCATGTTGCACACACACATGTCCTTTGGACATGTGTGCGCGCAACACCTGTTCAAATGTGCATTTTAGGGGTGCTACAGGGCGTCCTTTGGACACCCCTGGCACCCTTAAAATCGCTATCTCATTTGCGAGTAGCAAATTGCTACTCGCAAATGAGGGATACTCCCCATTCATTCCTATGGGCCTCTTGGCCCATAGGAATGAATGGGGAGTATTTGCGAGTAGCAAATTGCTACTCGCAAATAAAGAACATGTAGGAATCGCTATTTAAGTAGCAATTCCTACATGAATGCCGTTTTGCGTGTCCTCAATAGCGAATCGCTATGATTCGCTATTAGGGACACGCAAAACGGCATGTACATGAATCAGGCTGTAAGTTGCTTATTACTGTGTTTGGATGTTAATCGAACGTTAAGAAATAGTGTTAATATGTGTACAGATGACAAAATAATAAAATAATATTATAAAATATGAGCTGCATTATGCAGTATAATATTATATGCTTGCAAACTGTAATGAGTAAATGCCACAAAAAGGTGCCTCTGAAAACTTGTAGCCTCTCTTCATGGCCTCAAAACTAATTCTAGATATTTGTAAAAGTGAAATGTACAAAACAGATTTAAAAAACTGCTGTTTGTCAATCTTAGGTGGACACCTTAGAGTATTAGCTACAGTCTCTTTAGTTTATTTACAATAGCTGCTGAATAAAGGGCACGCTGGGGTCTGCCTTATTGTTTACTGGACGATGCTATAGTTTATTCTGGCTGCTTGTACCCCAGTACATGCTATAAGTTGCTCCTGTGCTATGTAGGTCAATCGGTACCTATAGACTGTTATACTGTTCCTACAAATTAAGTAAGACTGTGCGTTAGAACAACATAAATGTCTGAATATGGGGACTGAGACCATTGGTACCATAAGGGTATGTTGTTTCGATTCATGTCTAGCTCATAGGGCCCCATCCAGACCCCTAACCATGACAGAGGACTAGATGGTGTCTGCAACCTCAGAATATGACCACTCTGATTCCGCAAGGAATTTGTGGAAACAAATCTACCCTCTTGTTCATTACTTATGCATACCCAAAGAGTGACACAAGAAATTTACTAATTGGCTTTTAAAACATTTATTGAAACAATTGTATTCTTCTGTAAAAAAATATGAGCTGCAATTATTAGCAGGATGAAACAAAGCATTGTTAGCAGCATTACAAGAATGGTAAAAAAAAGATTAACAATTCAGCCGTTGTGACAATATTGCTGATTGTATGATTATGCATATGGAAATATATGAATATTTCTACCCTCATCCTACCTAAACTATAGAAAGCATAGTGAGAGTACCCTCTGCCAGATTTCTGGGGATGACCAAACCCCCATACCTGCGTGAGATGTATCAGGCAGCCAGTCTGGTGTACAGTAGGTTGCCGTCGGCAGAATAGGGCCTGGAATCAGCAGAACTGCATTTCAGTCACAGCGTCCAGGATAATCCATGGAAGGTCTCCTCTCCCGCATAAAGCTCCAAGATGGTTTTTATAATAAAAAACGCTGTTGCAATTACACTATTTCAGAGGTGCAGTGCTGATATGTTTGTTTGTCTTCGAAGCCGATGTCCGTTGAAGCCTCTGCGAAGGATGTTCCTTCTACATCGCCGCCAAGTCATGGAACAACTTCCCCCTCCATCTCAGCACCTCCCCATCACTGGAAGACTTCAGGAAGAGGCTCAAAACTATGCTCTTCGACCATCATGGCCATCCAACCAAGGTCTACAGATCCACAGCGCCTGGAGACTCCCCGGGATGACAAGTTGCACTTTGCAAGACAACTCAGAGCTGCATCGAGCTGGACAACTAAAAACAAGAGTATCATGCTCAATGTTCCTAGCCGTGGATGAAGTATATTAGGCACTTGATAATGAGCCTACCAGGAAATGTACTGCCTGCAGAACCATTTCTAAGTATGCTATCATGTACGTGCAAAGCATGTGGAAAGTTACCATTTGAAATAGATGACAAGTTTAAACGTGTAGCTAAAATGGCGATTTTGAGCTCAGGCCCTGTTGAACCCCACAACACCTACTTCTTGGCCGGAGGGATTCTTTCTCATAAAACTAAACTTAAACATTTAGTCTATAAAATTAAACCTAATAACATATGTATCAAATTATTATAAAATGCACTTTAATAATAAAAGCATTTTTTTTAAATGTCAATACAAAAATTAGCAATTTAATAAAATGAATAATAACAATTTGAACTAAAACATGTTGCCAAATTAAAAGCTGAAGGCTCCTGAAATGTTTACATGTTCAGAGACTCAATGGGATCCTGCACGGTTCCTGCTGCAGACGATGTTCAACGGTAGCCTGGGCTGCGAGTTCCAAAGAACAAACATGGTTGTATCTAGCCCAATCAGCAGCTGCCGATGGTGTGCTAGCTAGCAGTGTACCCGCAGAGGGGGGGCTGAGGTTGTTTTTATAATAAAAATCGTTTCAATTGCACTATGTCAGGGTACAGTGCTGATGTGTTTGTTTGTCTTAGCAACTCAGAGCTGTCTCCAATTGACAATTTAAAACAACAGTATTGTGCTCCATGTTCCTAGCCTTGTTTGGAGTGTACTAGGTACTTGATAATGAGCTTACCAGGAAATGCACTGCCAGCAGAATCCTTGGTAAGTATGCTATCAGCATACTGAGCATACGAGAGGCATGGAATAGTAAGATGGAAAGGGCGGTATTCAAAAGAGTGTGTCATAGCGCTGCAAAAAATCTGTCCTTTGTCGAAGATAAAAAATTACTGGTAAAAAGCAAACACTCTTGGACAGTCATAAATTCTTATGTTAAACCAAAACAGCAAGCTTATTTAGCGACACATTTTCGACTGGTTTTGAAAAATAGTTTTATGTTGTACCGGTTTGGAGAATTTGAAACCAAGGGTTTGCGATAAACATGAAAAGAAAAATTGCCAAATCCCAATTGCTGTTTATGTGGATATTATAATTAATTTTTATGCCACTTGATGTGCGTCTGCCCCATTGTGAAAGAAGCAAGAAAGAGACTTTTAAAAACAATTTTAATAGAACTTAACATTCATACCTGTAGACAAACTGTAACTAGTTGGTTGGGGGAACATCAACCATCGTAATCTGTCGAGGGGCTAAGTTTCTTACTTTGATTGACAAACTCTTACGAGTAGCGGACAATACAAAATTAACCAGGCCATAAATGAGTTGGAAATCCTGCATGAATTGTAAAACAGTTTTTATAATTGATTCTTATATGAAATATTCAGTTTTAAATATTTGTAGCTGTTTTAAACAAATCTTTAATATTATGCTTTATGGTTGTGATAACCAAAAAAAGTTTTTCTTGCTGAAAAAAACAAACAAAAGAAAAGTATGCTATCATATACTTGCAAAACATGTGGAAAGTTATTGTTTGAAAAAGATGTCAAGTTCAAATGGGGATAGAAAATTCTGGGATAGAAATCAGTTAAACTCCAAGTGGATATAGGGCCATCTCCTAGCTGAGGCTGTCGAGATTGAAGGTATGAGACGCCATGCCTGTTCCTGAATTTAACAAGTACCAGATCACCCGCAATATATTTCGGGAGAGGTCCTAACCAGCCCACCCTTCTGACGCTAAGTATAGTACCATCAATGTTGGGTGGGAGGGATCTATTTTTGGTTAGACAAAATACTACCTTATTTCTTAGCTCTTGGTTGTGTTCGTATTTCCCCAGTGGGAGTTCTGGTACACCTGAGATGACGCACACGAAAGGAGCGGCCTCAGGTGGCAAATTTAGGTGTTTGGTTTTGTTTGGCGCATTGTCGGAATTGACCTCTGTTCCCTTGTGGGGTGGCATTTCTTTGTTTGGCCCTTTTCTAGACTGGGAGCTCTGTGAAGATGTGACTGCCTTCGAGATGTTTGAGTTTTTACTATATGGGGTTACTGGTTGTTTGTGAATGGTCTTGCTTTGTGTGGTGGGGTAGGGTATTTCTGTGGGGTCTGGGCATGGTGGACGAGAGGTACACGGTGGATGATAGGGTACTGCCTTGGTTCTTAAAAGTAGTGAATTTGCCTTGATTGCTTCCTCGACCCCTGAAAGTCTATCCCCTAAGCTGGTCATTTTGTCAATTAACGGAGCAATTATGGACTTTATCAAGTTTTCAAACGAGGCCAATAGGTGGCGTTGGTAGATACTTTAGATTTTACAGTGCTAGGAATATTAGGGAGTGGGGATTTTGTGGGTAATGTTGGTTGTTTGGTCTCCCTCCCCGAATTTCAAACCCCATCCTTCTTCCTTTTAGTGGAGGAGACCTGGATGGAGGGGACCTGAGTAGCAGCAGCGGAGTGTGAATTTTCCTTTCGGCGTGTTACATGTGGGGTAGCCTGTGAGGTTTGGATAGATTGAGATAATGATCTAGTCCTAGGGCTAATTGTTGGTATAGGGGAAATGTGAGCTCTTGATTGAGGACCTTCTAATTCCACAGGTGCATATGATGATCTACACATGGTATTTAGCTCCTCCAGTAATGAAAATGCTTGGGTCGTATCGGGAGTCTGCGGAGACAAACAAACACTCGGAGAACTATCCATAACTGGCGAGCTCTCAATCCTCACTAATTCACGGGCAATAGGGAGAACAGAGCTGTTTATGTAATAGTCCATTGTTCCCCTAAGTGAATTACTCTGAATGTCAGGATTTCTAATGGCCCCCTTGCAGTTCATAGCGAACCAGCTTTTTTAATGTGGACACTAAAGCAATATCACCTCCCCCAGGAGTAGTTCATCAAATCCGCTACTGTAACAGCTTGGAGAGATCTGTAAGGAAGATGAAGAAGTCAATATGCAAAAGGAAGTTTATACCTTAGGTCCTTTCCCCTCTGTTTAGAAATCCATTCCAAGGGGGGTTGGCCAGGCCCGGCCTCCTCAGGCCTCTGATGGCCTTAGATGGTCCCGCCCTTGTCCCGGGCTTCTCCCGGCGCCGACGCGCGCACGATCCCACGACTCGGGGAGTAGGCGTGCTTTATTGCGCCTCCTGGCGCGGGTCAGAGCGGCTTGCTGCCGCTATGGACGCTGGGGATTGTAGTTCCCTGTGGCGATCACGGCCGCCGTTTTTGCTGGGCTCTCCGGCCAGGCCCCACTTTCCCAAACAAACAGGCAGGGCTCCGGGCTCTCACAGATGTGACCCCCGCTCCACTGGGGGTAGGCGTGCTTTATTGCGCCTTCTGGCGCGGGTCAGAGCGGCTTCCTGCCGCTATGGACGCTGGGGATTGTAGTTCCCTGTGGCGATCACGGCCGCCGTTTTTGCTGGGCTCTCCGGCCAGCCCCCACTTTCCCAAACAAACAGGCAGGGCTCCGGGCTCTCACAGATGTGACCCCCGCTCCACCGGGGGTAGGCGTGCTTTATTGCGCCTCCTGGCGCGGGTCAGAGCGGCTTCCTGCCGCTATGGACGCTGGGGATTGTAGTTCCCTGTGGCGATCACGGCCGCCGTTTTTGCTGGGCTCTCCGGCCAGCCCCCACTTTCCCAAACAAACAGGCAGGGCTCCGGGCTCTCACAGATGTGACTCTTGTGTTGGTATTCTTCTTTTATTTTCAGTTGTGTTGTTCGTATGCACAGAAATAGAATCAGCCAACGCGTTTCGCCCAGAGAATGGGCTTCTTCAGGGCACGAGATAGCTGAGAACGCAGGTAATTCATCAAGGTTTGCCCATCTAATATGTAGTGGAGAGACAGTCAGATCAATTGAGGAGCCACAAAATACTATAGTGGATTTAGCACCGCTCCCCGTTCATCAGTCAGTAGCGCCTTACATTGAAGAGGAGGGAGCGCTCCATCAGTCATATAATTCGTTGTAAATCTTCATCAAGGGAAATGTTCTTCACCTAGTCATCATAAGAAATTCTTGAAAGTTCACTGCTAAAAACGCTTGCCTCGAACCAATGGTCCCAGTCATTACAAGTGTCTTCACACAAGGGTAGGGGGCACCTGTTCATCAAGGATGACCTACTGCCTTTCAAACCTTCTCCGGTCTTCTCAGTATCCCGCTGACCTATATCAAGAGCATACCTATATGTCACTCTGGAGGACTTTCTTAAGAATTTCCACTATACTTGTTCTTCCCCTGTCCAGGGACATGCAAAGATCACTAATCTTCAATGGCTTTACACACTCCATCCCAGTAGGTCCCACCATTCCTCACTTCAGTGTTTACAAAAAAGTATTTGCCATGACTGCTGTATCCAGGTCCTGCTGTAGACAACTCTGCTTTTCTCTGTCACTTTTAGTGGATATAATAGAGATCTGGATTAATGTAAAGTGTAGGTGCTCTTGCTATCACTTTTCTTCCTACCTATTAAATGCTGCAATCTAAGACAGAAGCAAAAGGAACAAATGATGGCCGGAATGCTGAACAATGAAAACATTCACCCCCAGTCACAAAGATCTGAGTTTAATCCATTGTTCTTTTGCTCACCACACCACCCCAGTTTGGACCCAGCCATCTGCAAATCAGTCTTGGTCCTGTGCCTCATGGGAACAGTCCAGCCTGAACTGCCAAGCCAGGTCCACCCTGGACCGGAAACCAGCATCCTGGGACCGGTTTCGGGGCATCACCCCTCATCAGTCAGCTAGCTTCAATCCAGTGGTGCAATATAAGACAGAATAAAAGTACTATCATGGTTATTCACACGTGACAACAAAGCATAAAATGCTCCCAACATAGGATCATTGCTATCCAGCATCAACCCCACCAGTAACTCCCCGATGGGTTACCTAGTTCCTAGACAGCTACGGCGATTTGGCACCATACTTGAAGTATGAAATGCTATACAAATGAAACTATATTACAAAACAATTCAATATAATACTTGCCAGTCAAGGCTTCACTGATTAGGGTAGACCTATATAGGGAGGGGATTAGCCCCAACTGAATGGGATAGGAACTGTCCTCACATTAAGCTGTAGACTGTCCTGGTATGCAATTTAGTTTGGGTTCGAATTTTACTGTACAAAGGATGAAAGTGAATTTGTTCCTTTGCAGTTTGTTTCTTTTTGAAAATGAGTTGATGTGGAATTGACCTGGCCTGAAATGTAGGAGTGTCCTCATGCGTAAACATCTGGTCTGCCAGAGAGGACGGAAATTATGCAGCAATCTTTTGTGGGCGATCCCAAATAAAAATAGTGAGTTGGTACAGGGAAGCCTAAGCTTGGGTATACGGCTAGGAAGTTTAGACTGCTCTCTGAATCTACATAGGCACATTCTTATCAATGTATAATGTAATGGCATACCAGATTATTAACCATGTGTACACCATGTCCAGACCATTGGCTAGATGTGTTTATTCATGCTTCAGAAGTAAATCATGTACAGCTTTGCTGCAGCTCAACTGGGCTATAGAAAGAGCACCGCTATTCCCAACAAACAACAACGTGCTCATGACATCTATAGCTACAGTTTGACTGTCTACTTTTTTCGAGGAGTAAACTATCCCATGAGAAAGCATCCCTTTTGGAAATCATGTTGGGAGCCTTGGGTAAAGCTGCCAGTTCTTCTTTTGGGCCAATGCTTGCTCCCCCATACCTTGTCAAATGAGAAACTTTTTTTTAAAGATGCACCTGTCCCTTTAATGGACAGAGGCTCCTTTTTAAAAATAGCAAATGCAGGGGTGGACTTCTAGTGTCCCTTGCAGGCCTCCGTCGCTGACTTCACAAGCAATCACAGGGTATCACAATTTGTGAAGTTCCTAAATAATATTCATTGGGCAGGTAATATTGTAATCCCCTGTGAATGGACAACTAGTGATCGCACCTACGTTGCAAATTTGCATTCCCATTCGCAAACCAGTCAGTATCCAATGGTAAGCTGGCCTCAAAGTCTCTCTCAGTGACCAACGGGGAAGAGCTTCCTTGTCAAAAGGTTTGCGATTTACCAAACTGTTCTGGCCCACCAGTTTTGACAGGGAGAAACCTTAATTGGTTATGTGTGGTGTGCTGCTCGTGGGCCCTGGTGAGCATCAACATCTTGGACTGCTGCAATTGCTATGAAGAAATTTAAATCTGGGATTTGTAATTCAATGTGCTGCTATCGTTCCCTCTAAGAAGTCACAAAAGTGTCATTTTTTATTTGCTATTTTTCCATAGTTTGCGTTCACCAACTTTCGTTAGTACAATTATCCTGATTCATTTTATGAGTTGCTTGGGTTTGCTCGGTTCATCGTCATTCTCGTTCATGGATAATATTTTGGTGCTATGTATCAGCTATGAAATTGCATACAGTGTTTCCTGAAAGCACCATCCATGAGGGAGAAAACCAGCAACAGAAGAAGGACTATTTGAGGTTCTGGTATATTGACTGTGACCTTCATGTCCCAGAATACTTGGCTGAGAGCAGGAGAATGTCTTGAAATATCTCGCTCGCCAGATTGGACTCAGTGAACTTTGTATGCACTCTCAGGAAAATATGTCCTGCTCAGCTCTGAATCCACAGGTATCCCCACAGGCAGCAGGCGGCCTTATTTCATAATAGTTTTCATTATGTCGTTTTCCACCTCTCGCAGCAATTCTGTGACCTACAAGTAATTCGTCTTATTTATTAGCATCTAGCTTGCTAAACATCTGTGTTTTCAAATGACGTAATACCAAGTCGCTTTCAAAATACTAGTTGAATTACTTATTATTATTATTATGTTTCTCATTATTAACAATAAAAACACGAATAAAACAATATTTAGTTGTAGTAGTAGAATTCACAACAATAATAGGAAGAATTGTTGTTATTATTATTGCTAATAATACTATTACTGCTAATAATATTATTGATCATACGATTATTATTATTGTTATTGTTATTATTAGTATTATGCATATTATGGTGTATACAGTGATAATAATATTTGTATTGTTACTATTTGATTTCATAATAGTAGTAGGTATCTATGTTGTTTTTAGAATGTGACTATTCTAATTTTTATTATCATTATTTTTGCTCACGTTATCAAGGAAAACAGCATTATAAAGCTGTAATTTACATGAATGACTTTTCCAAACATAGATGAATCGTGACCTTTTTACTCTACAATATGAGAAATTAAAAATAATAATACCGATTTTCACCTCCTGCTCAACACTTCGCACTGAACCACTGAAATATTTTAGCCAATCAGAATGTAGAAACTGATCAAAAAAGGATTGTTGTCAAATACAGTGAGTCTCACATAGGTAGCAGCAGTCAGAATACTTAAAGGGACAGGACAAGAATTGACACATTGAACATGTACATTGATACAAGTATAATCGGGAAGAGATTGGATGGAAAATATTCAGAATTCTGAGAAATATGATGATGTAAGAGCATTATTAATACTAGGAGGGTGTCAAATGGGTAAGCTAAGTTCTATCCCGACTGTGGTCGCCCAGTACCCACCTGTAGTCATAGCCATAGTAATAGTACATTTTATTGTACAGTTTATTCAAACCTTAACGAACAGGCATGATAGTTACAAATGGACCGTGGGATAGTAATACATCCTCTGCAAAACCAAGCAAAGGATCTCACAAATGGCTGAGGAAACAACATAATAAGATCCATAGGGAATCTACCACAGTAAGACAAGGGTTGCTATACCCTATGTTCATAAAAAATAAACACAATAAATCCACATGCCTCTCTGACTCAATAGCACTTGTGACTTCCTTGAATATCCCGGCGCTAGAAATTGCCCCGTCGGACCACTCTGGCCCCCAGGTTCCTCCTGAAGCAGTAGCATGCTCAGATGCTATCCGGCATCCAGTGGAATCAATTTTTGCAACAAAGTAACAAAAGCCCCGCCAGCCAACACACAGCCAGTGTGAGATTTAGACTATGCTCATAGAACATTCACGACCTTATGCAAAAATTGAAAGATGATGAAGTTGCAACATTCTGAAGCAACTTAAATCTCCTCATATTTCATGAAACTTGGGCTCAAACCACAGTCTCTCTGTCCGGCTATGTCAAGTACCAGAAACCAGCCACCAAAATCAATAGACATGGTCGGCCAACGACTGGCCTAACAGTTCATATTTCTACTGCATCACACGGCGGAGGAGATTCCCCGGAACGAACTACCGGTTCAAGCAGTTTACTTCAGACATCCCACAACAAGGAAAAGTATTCGCTCCAGATTATCTACGTCTACATGAATCCCATCAAGCCCAGGAAGAAGGCAAAAACTCAGGAACTTAGTGTCTGTCTTAACAGAGATGAAGCTAAAATTCCCGCTGGAAAATGTTTTCTTATCTGGCTATTTCAATACCAACTTTTTGGGGGGATCGATAAGTCATGAGGATAATATCCTGGACATTGTGACTAATATCCCAGCACAAAATCGGACCAAATTTTCAGAGTTCTTCCTGACAGAGTGAGATCCCTTAGGTCTCAGGCTCCCCAAAGTGCGCTTCAGCAGTGACACACCACCCGGCTGGACACGATCCTCTGGACAGCTCACTTTCTAAATTAATTTTAGCTCTTCCATTAGGCCTTGGATGTTCTTCACAGATCAGATCAGATCCTGCAGAACTTTCAAATCAATCTTCCTTCCCCATAAATCAATGCGATCTGCCTTCTAAACTTAAACTGAGAGGACCTCAGAAGGCCTTGAAAGGTGAAGTTAAAAGCAACATGTGAATCCTTGTTCAGTGGCTAACCTCTCCAACTTAAAAATGTAATCTAAATAACTCAAGGTCCCTTTTCAGGAAAAAAATCTGGCTTGCCAAAAGAAACAAGGATTTCTGGGCCCGATTGCTGTTTGTAAGCAAGAAAAATAACATAAAAGAATTTTGGTCGCTAGACAATCAAGCGACAACCGGAAGCAAAAGGAACACCAATGCGAATACCTCAGAGCCTGCTTGGGTCTCATTCCTGACATCACACTACAGATGTCGACTGTACAGCCACACAATCGTTTTATTGATCATTAAGTGGTCTGTCTGCTGCTCTGGATGAAGCAAAAAACGTGCAACCAACACGCTCAATGATGGATCACTAGTCAACTAGTGGAACACTGCGCCCTGAAGCTGACAGGGCATTGGAAAGATGAACCAGGTTAGTGGCACCAAGGTTGGGAGAGTGGAATATGCAAGCTCACCTCCTGGCATGGTGCCGCTTAGAACCCCATGATGCCAGGTGTTGAATCTGTGGCCACTAAATGGAAACCCTATATGTTATGTATCTGTCCTTCCTTGTTGCAGCAAAGAAAAACACTCCTCCACAGTGACTTTGCTAGCCAAGGAGTTCACACCTGCCGGTAGGCAGGATTAGTCAGTCTGAACCCAGCCAGCACCATATTACATTTCAAGACTGTTAAGTTCCTCCGGACGGCTGCGGCTAAACTGGGCAATGCCAACTCTATTTGTGCTGCAAAAACTTATGTTAACTATGCTTTGTATCTGTCATTGTACACTGCACCTTTTTCTTTAGCACGTCACAAACAAAATTTCTAATACCCCATGTAACCAGATATTGTCTGTTTTTTCTTACAACGGGCTGGGTTGTGTTGTAAAAATGCCCTGATCTACATGTCACTGTTCAAAAACCTCATTTTGCATATGCCACTTTTTACTGTACTGTGTGCCTTAAAATGGCTTGGTTCTGGTTTATTCCATTATTGCTCTTTGCATACTGCTCTCCTGAGTGGGATAAAGACTGTCCCATTCTATGTGTCACCATTCAAAAATGCTCCTTTGCATCTGGCACTATTCATTTATTTATTTATTTATTTATTTAAATTCTTATATCGCGCAGGAATCAATCCCGTAAGGGTATCTCCGCGCTTTGCTCATCAGGGCATTAGCGTTACATTAGCAAATATGGTGAGGGTAGTTATTACGGTTGGAATGCTTCTCGGAAGAGTAGAGTTTTTAGGGACTTTCTAAAGGACAGATGGTTAGTAGTCAGTCTCAGATCAGTGGGAAGTTTGTTCCATAGAGCGGGGCCGATTGAAGAGAATGCTCGGTCTCTCTGTCTGGATTTTTTTGTAACTGGTGGTTTCAAGAGGGCTTGATTGCAGGAGCGAAGTGACCGACAGGGTTGATACAGCTCTAGTGATTGGGAAAGATATTTGGGACTATCTCCATATAAGCTTTTATGTACCGTGCAACAAATTTTAAAACTGATTCGCTGCCGTATGGGAAGCCAATGCAGTTCTTCCAGCAGGGGCTTGGATGGAGTCCTAGGTGGTGCACTCATGACCAGTCTAGCCGCCGTATTCTGGACTACCTGCAAACGTCCCACTGCATCCGCATTAGCAAGTGTCAGCAGGGCGTTGCAGTAGTCCAGGCGGCTAGTAACCAAGGCCTGTACGAGAGTCTTCCTATGGGTATCAGGAAGGTATGGGAAGACTCGTCTTAGAAGGTCAATGGTGTGAAAGCACAATCCTGCAATATGGTTAGTGTGCTCCTTGAGGGTTAGTTTTTGGTCAATTTTTACCCCTAAATTCTTGACATGTGGCTTTGATGTTGGAACTGGACCCAGGTCCAGCGGCCACCAATCGGGAGACCACAGAAGATTCGCTTTGCCGAAGAGCATGATCTCTGTTTTTGCCACGTTGCATTGGAGGCAGTTTGCTGCCATCCAATGTGACACTGCCCTCATACCCTCAGCAAAGTTTTCCTTCACTTTGGGGCCAAGGGAGCTGAAAGGGTAGAGGAGCTGAGTGTCATCAGCGTAGGAGACTGGTGTGAACCCGTATTTTCGTACAATCTCAGCGAGGGGGGCCACATAAACATTAAACAATGTGGGGCTGAGACAAGAGCCCTGTGGCACCCCTTTTGTGAGCACCCTCGAGATGGAACTGTAGGGGCCAAGGCTGATTGATTGCGATCTTCCGGAGAGGAAACTCTCCAGCCAGGATAGTGCTAAGCCTCCTATCCCCATTCCCTGCAAGCGGCTGAGAAGGATGTTGTGGGACACGGTATCAAAGGCCGCAGACAGGTCCAACAGCACTAGAATCATGGAGCCCCCTCTATCCTGTGACATTTTGATCTTGTCAGTCACCGAGAGGAGGGCTGATTCAGTGCTGTGGTTGGGCCTGAACCCAGATTGTGATTGGTCCAGGCCCCCTGTCGCCTCGATAAAGCTGGAAATGATGGTGTTAGCGTGTTTCTCAGCCAGTTTGCTAATGAAAGGGAGGAGGGAGATAGGGCGAAGGTTGGAGAGCTCTGACCAGGGTAGAGTAGTGTTTTTACGAATGGGGTTCACAACCGCTTCTTTCCAATGTTGTGGGAGTTTTCCTTCGGCAAAGGAGAAGTTTATTAGTTTATGAATGGATGGGCCTAAGGATTCTGTCAAGGAAGGAATCACTTTAGCAGGGAGCAAGTCGTTAGGGGAACCGGTCTTCATGTTAGTAATGAGCATATTCAGTTGCTGTAAGGTTATTTCTGGAATGACATGTAAAGTATTCCCAGGGGTCGTCATAAGGGGGGTTTCAGAGACTACATTCTTTGGGGGACCTGCAACTTGCATGATTTTCTTATATATCCCCTCAATTTTGTCTTCAAAGAACTGGGAGATATTATTGCAGAGGTCTTGGGAGAAAATGTCTGGGGTCTCACACATTGCTGGATTGGTGAAGGCCTTTATGACCCTAAATAGCTCTCGAGTGGAGTTGCCTGCCTCAGTGATTTGAGAGGTGAGGCTGATTTTCCTCGCCTTTTTGATGTTTTTATAATAGGAGTTCATAGCTACCAGATATTGTTCCTTATCTTCCTCCTTACGTGTCCGTCTCCAACACTTCTCTAGTTTCCTACATCTTTGTTTTTCTATTTTGAGGGCCTCAGTGTACCATATTTCCCTTTTAGCCATGATTGGCTGTTTAACAGTTTTCTGAGGGGCTAGAGTATTAATGGCTGATGTCAGAGAGGAGTTAAATTTGGAAAGAGATGTTTCTATGTCATCCGAGCTCAAAAGCACTGGTTCTTTCCAGATTTGAATAAATCTGGCAGGAGTGACTTTGTGCCATGGTCTGCGTTTAATGGACTGAGTGGTAGGGTAAGTAGTGGGTTCAAGGGGGTGCAGGAAAGAGAAATCTAACATTTTATGGTCAGACCAATGGATGTACTTAGGAGGATGACAATAGACTTTAGGAAGGGAAGTGAAAATTAAATCCAAGGTGTGTCCACCAATGTGGGTGGGACCATTATTATGGAGGTGGAGGCCTAGTAAAGCGAGATCAGTTACAAGTGCTATTGTATCAGAGCGATCTGTAATGTCAATATGGAAATTAAAGTCACCAAGTAAGATAAAATTTTCATTGGCTTTAATGTATGGAGCTAGAAGCTCAGTTAGGGCTAAAGAGAACCCAGCATTGGGTCCAGGTGGACGGTATACTAGTGCGCCTTTCCAGTATACTGTGGGGCTAATTTTGAGGTGGAAGATAATTACTTCCATAGTAGGTAGCAGTACTTGTTCTAGAATTCTGATGTTCAAAGTATCTTTGTAAATAATAGCGATGCCGCCTCCTACCTTTTCAATTCGGTCCTGGCGAAGAATTTTGTATCCCATGGGTAACCCTAAGGTGATGGTGGGGATAGTATGGGGTTTGAGCCAGGTTTCGGTAATAAAGCAAATCTCAGGATTAGTGCTGTGTAGGGTATCCCAAAGTTGTACATGGTGTTTGGGGAGGGACCTTACATTTAACAAAAAACTTTTCCACCCTTTAGCAATAGAAAGATTATCACAAGGTAACCCGATTACAATATGGGTATGGGTAGCTTGAAAACCACAAAAAATACAAGAAAAAGGTCCTTCAGGGCATGTGGGTAATCTGTTGGTACATGTATAATTGTCCTGGGGCTCTAAGGAAAGAAGATCCTGTGCTGTGTACCTTATAAGAGGAGCAGGTAGTGGCATGGCCATTATACCCAAAAAGAGGCAGAGTGGAGGGCCTCTGGCCCCGTCCTGTCGCGGACGGGCGCAGACGGGCTACTCTTTGGCTACTCTTCGGCTCCACTGCGCGCGAACGCTGCGCGCTCATGGAGAGGCGAGGGCTAAGTAGCCCCGCGAGACCCAGCTGCTAGAGCGCTAACCGCCAAGCAGTTGGAAACAGGAAGTGGTGTCCTCCCCCTTGCAATCAGAGGGTAAGACGAATCAGAGATCTACAATGCGTCTCCTATGGCAGCGTTACACCCAAACGATGGAAGTGTGGTAAAGTGAGTGTGAGCAATGCGAAATAGCAAATTTTAAAAAGATTAAAATTCCGTATTATATCACAGAGTTAAAAGCAATGAGCAATCACATTCACAATATCGAAAGGAGCGCGAGCTCTGTGCTAGAGCCTGTGGCGAGCAGCGGGTCAAAGGTACTGCCACTACCCCTTACCGCATCGCGATGAAGTCAGGCTCAGCCTAAGTAGCCCCGCGAGACCCAGCTGCTAGAGCGCTAACCGCCAAGCAGTTGGAAACAGGAAGTGGTGTCCTCCCCCTTGCAATCAGAGGGTAAGACGAATCAGAGATCTACAATGCGTCTCCTATGGCAGCGTTACACCCAAACGATGGAAGTGTGGTAAAGTGAGTGTGAGCAATGCGAAATAGCAAATTTTAAAA
Source organism: Lissotriton helveticus (assembly GCF_964261635.1). NCBI lineage: Eukaryota > Metazoa > Chordata > Amphibia > Caudata > Salamandridae > Lissotriton > Lissotriton helveticus. The sequence goes on from NC_136069.1 coordinate 1,281,049,610, forward strand.
AGATTAAAATTCCGTATTATATCACAGAGTTAAAAGCAATGAGCAATCACATTCACAATATCGAAAGGAGCGCGAGCTCTGTGCTAGAGCCTGTGGCGAGCAGCGGGTCAAAGGTACTGCCACTACCCCTTACCGCATCGCGATGAAGTCAGGCTCAGCCTAAGTAGCCCCGCGAGACCCAGCTGCTAGAGCGCTAACCGCCAAGCAGTTGGAAACAGGAAGTGGTGTCCTCCCCCTTGCAATCAGAGGGTAAGACGAATCAGAGATCTACAATGCGTCTCCTATGGCAGCGTTACACCCAAACGATGGAAGTGTGGTAAAGTGAGTGTGAGCAATGCGAATTAGCAAATTTTAAAAAGATTAAAATTCCGTATTATATCACAGAGTTAAAAGCAATGAGCAATCACATTCACAATATCGAAAGGAGCGCGAGCTCTGTGCTAGAGCCTGTGGCGAGCAGCGGGTCAAAGGTACTGCCACTACCCCTTACCGCATCGCGATGAAGTCAGGCTCAGCCTAAGTAGCCCCGCGAGACCCAGCTGCTAGAGCGCTAACCGCCAAGCAGTTGGAAACAGGAAGTGGTGTCCTCCCCCTTGCAATCAGAGGGTAAGACGAATCAGAGATCTACAATGCGTCTCCTATGGCAGCGTTACACCCAAACGATGGAAGTGTGGTAAAGTGAGTGTGAGCAATGCGAATTAGCAAATTTTAAAAAGATTAAAATTCCGTATTATATCACAGAGTTAAAAGCAATGAGCAATCACATTCACAATATCGAAAGGAGCGCGAGCTCTGTGCTAGAGCCTGTGGCTAGCAGCGGGTCAAAGGTACTGCCACTACCCCTTACCATATATTCCAAGTCAGGGCCGAGACATACGTGTTGCTTTGCCTCCTGTTGGCCGTTCGTTGGGCTGGGCAAAGCTATTTCTTCGGAGGCAGGACAAAAATCAAACAGGAGCTAGGCACTGGATCTTCCATGTCAGGGTCGGGGTCAAATAGGTAGGGAGACTCTACGTGGGTTATTGAGCTTGGTAGGGCCCAGCCCTGGTTGCTTACTGGTATGGCTGCTCTGGCTGGCATTTTCCTCTCATCAATGGGCTGGGAGGGTGGAGTAGTGGGCATCTGAGCCCGAACTCGAACCTGAACCTAAGCTTGAGCTTGAAACTGAGGTGCGCCTAATGACAAACTATGTGATATGGCAGTTGTTGCCCCTAGAGCTGTAACTTCTGCAATGTCAATGTCTGCCCCCAATGCTGTATTTGTTGTTCTCCAATAGGAGTCGGTGATCAGGTTCCCGGGAGCGGTTGAGAGGTCAGCCTCCCATCTGGCTGAAGGAGTAGAAGGGCTGGGGCCTGAAGGTGAATCCGGGTCAGAATCACTCGGACGCTTCTGTTGCTTGATATCTATGGAATCTGTAGTGTAAGTGCTGATCCTCCTGGGCCTCAAGCTTGTCTTGCCCACCACATCACCCAGACACCGAAGCAGATGATCATCACAGTTGCTGCAGTAGCCGGCTGATGGCCAGGAGAGTTAAGACGGAGTTTACTGTTGGTTATAAACCTGTTTTAATTGGCCAAAACCTCTTTGATTTGTATCAGGTTCCTGTAGGCCAATGAGCAGACAGACACTCTTTCAACAGATGTGGCGTAACAGGCTGGCTAGGTGCTCGCCCTGCCTCTTCCACATGCTGCGCTTTACAGCCGCAACCTGGTCCTTGCTTGGCAGGGGTGCTCCTGTGGGGTTGCAGGAGAGGGAAGGACTGCTGCAGTGATGTCAGTGGTTGGGAAGGTTAAGATGCTGTTCTTTGCGGAGCATGCTCAGCGCAGCAGGTAGTGAGGTGGAGAGGTAAGAGGGAGCAAGACTCGGGTGCTTAGTAGGCTGCAAGCCGCCCCAAGTCCTGGCTCGGCTGCCTCTGCTGGTCTCATGTTAGCCCCCCTGGCGGGGCTCCCCCTACTGGAGGACACACACTGTCAGACCAGCCTGACGCTAACCTCTGACCTCTGATCCCCCCTGGAGCCACTTTTCACCGCTGCTCCTCACGGTCCTCATGCTAGGGCAGAAAAGTCAAGCCCCTATCAGTCGGGGAGCCTGGAAGAGCATATGGGCAGTGGCATGACAGGCACCAGGGAGGCAATTGAAAATGAAGCTAGCCTTTCCACTTGTGGTGGCTATTGATGTCGTTGGAGCCGTGGCTGCCCGTGTCGTTACGCTGCGAATTTCTGACCACACGTCCAGAGTTTCTGCTTCTGTTCAGAGAGAGAGAGGCACTCAGCAACACCATCTGTAGGACATTGTGTTAGTAATTGAAGAATAAATAATTCTTGGAGAAGCCACACATATAGAGATAATTTACAGAGATAATTTACAAATGGTCAGAGGAACAAGATCTGGTCTGAATAGTTTTGGAATGGAATATTCCTATGGTGTATGCTGGAACATATGTATAAAAAACTTATAGCGAGTGTCGATCAGAGAAATAACAGTGTCCGCGTATTCTGGTACAACTATTCTTTGTGAGTATTTGTAAGTTACCTGCAACTGAATCTAAAGTAATCATGTGGAAGAAACCATTAGAATCAGCATCTCTATTGACCATAAAATGCAGAACAAAAACATTATGTGAAGGACATACAACAGTTTGCACAATGTTCATAGTCATCGTGCCATTGTTGTTATAAGATGAAAACTGCTATGTTGTGAAAAGAAGAATGCACACAAAGCTTACCCTAATGGAACCAGGAACGGAGAGTGAGGTGACTGACATCAATGTAGGAGTAAGAGCAGCCATTTTTATGAGACTGCACAACAGCATGAGATGGGTGTGAACTTTGGCTCCAATTCACCAAAATGCAGGGATTAACAGAAGAGACATCTTTCACCCATTGGCCTTTAGATAATATCACAGTCTTGGTTTCTTCTCCCACCTTTAGTCCTTCAATTGCCTGTTATTTGACACTGATGTGCTGCTATTGAGCTAGGAGCGGAAACAGTAAACAAGGATCCTAGATCCCTAATTTAGGTCTTAACTACCAGACAGAGCAAGCTACCTGGTTGAAAAATACTCTATTGTAAACAAACTGTGGGCTTACATCCCGCCGATTGTTTATCATTGGTTGGATTTACTGTCACTCTCATTTGCTTGCTTCTTATTTGTTGGCTGCCTTCCTCTTTGTCAGGACCTCCCTTGGAGCATAGATGCTTTACAGTCCTTTTGATTGGCTGATTTGTGTCTTCCACAATCAGGGTACTACTTTTTCTATTTCATACAGTACTCAGGGAGAGTGCCTGTGAATTCTACTTCTTTCCCTTGTGCACTGCTTAACCCTTTCAAACTCCCCACCCTTCCCGTCTTCTTTCTAAAACCACAATACTATAGATAGTATTGTTGGGGTATGGCTCAAGGGCTAACTTTAAGAGCTGTTTTTGTTTTATCTCCTACATTCCATATTAAGCATGAAAGTATAACCTTTGGGCTGCAAAAACTTTAATGGTCCAAGGGAAGTGCCATCTACTGCACTTACTTAGTTGGTGTCTGATGCAGAAGATGTACATAACATGGCACTTCTCCTAAAGGCCCATAAATCTGCTCCATGGGCTGCTGCAGAGTACCAAATGACTGAATCTTGTGGAAAGTAAATTAGGCCTTTGAAGCATTTCTTATTCTTTTTAAAATCTGTTCAGTGTTGTCTTAGTGAAACATATTTGAAAAATAAACCATGACATTTATAAAGATTAAAAACATTGAATTCAATGTACAGCTTTCAGATGCATTAAAATATGGGTTTGCTTTTCCTCCAGCATTTTAAAATGCTTTACTTTTGGGTTTTTTTAAACAATATTTTACAGATAAACATTGGCAACAGCTCAACACTTGCATTATGAAGATGAGGCCTATTGGCTTTTCCAATGCGTGTACTTTCTGCTCCTGTTACTTCTCTCCATTCCCCAGAGGCTAAGGGAAGACAAATGCAAGCACGCACTAGCAGCCACCACTACTCTTCGTAGGCCCCATTCGACGTCCATTGTCAGTAAAGGCAGCAGACATGTCGAGATAGCACTCTTGGGCTCTGAAAGCATGAGGAATCTCTCTGCAGTGGTCAATGTTTTCTTATGTGTTAAGACATTGCAAGACACAATTAAACGTTTTCATGTCCTTAATGTTTGTGAAACTCCTGGTGCAATGCATGTCACTGTTAAGGTGCCCTGTGGGCATATCATAGTTGAATGATGATATTCTATAGACTGATCAGTGTGTTCTACTAAAGAAACATCTGTGTACAGACTCTCAGGAGAAGGAGTAGCCGGTGGGATCCAAAACAAACAACATTGCACAGGCGTTCAAGCTGTGGGAGGGTAGAGGGGAAGAAGAGTACACAAGGAGACATTGTGCCTGCACAGCAGTCCACAGAACTGAGCTTAATGGAGACTGAATCTCAAACAGCATGTTTGCAAAAGGAAATAAATACTACAAACACTAATACGCCGTGCACGCAATCCTATACTACAGACCTATTGGCTCTCGCAGTATTTTCATCCCCAGATAGCTGCTGTGCATTCGTACATAAGGCGGACATCTTAGCTAGGTTCTCAGCAGGCGGTATACAGCTGTTGCTGCTGCAGGTAAGGGCGGGGGGCCAGGTGAGGGGGGATTTCGAGAAAACGACCAAATGGGAAATGGTAATTATTTATTTAATTTTCCCTCGTGGTCGTCTCTCGAAATCCCCCCTCACCTGGCCTCACCGTTGTTACCTGCAGCGGCCGCAGCTGATGGTAGCCCAGTGATAGCAGGCTACTTGTAATCCCATTTTGGTAGAAAACTGGGGTGTTTGGCTGAAACAGGATTGCCGGGTCACTCAGAAAGAACCCGGGCCTTAGACTTCAGATAGAAACATGAGTAAGAGAGGCTTCTTGTGTACTTTTCTCAGTTTCTCCCACAACAAAGACCTCTCCTCTGAATCAAAGGCTAAGGAGAAGTCTGGGAAGGTTATAAACAAAGACATCTTCTGTTTTCTATGTAGTTACTGGCCATATCTGTGTACAATAATTATACTCAACCCAGGCAAAAACTGGCTCTAAGGCTAGCAAGGCATTGGCTTGACAGCGCCACACTGGTTGTACAGACTTTGTCTGAGGCCGATTAGCTGAATCATATTTAGAAAATGTGTTGGGCACAGCATGCTTTTTCAAATAAAATAATTTGGAAAAGCTACAATTTGAAAAGCTACAAACATTATACTACATATAATACCTTTGTTCGCTTGCGTAAAAAAATACAAAAAATCCTAACGAACATCACATGCTGCCATCTTCCATTTGAGATCTAAATTATGTTTGAGATAATACCATGCAGGTATAAGATTATTAAAATAATGTTGTTAGTAAGCCTCCCTGTGGCATGGACTATTAATAAAATGAGCGACCAGGTCCTTGTAGACGACAAATGTTTATTAATTAATTTAGCGGCCTTTGATAATTTTCACTTATGAATTTAATTGTCCTGAACAATCTCATTCTGATGGACAGGCCATGACCTAAAAATGAAACTGGTCTTGTGCTGTCTTTGCATCTGCAGTGGCAAGTAACTGGAGCTAGCCAGGGTTGGCAGCCATTAATGCTGCAGGCATGGGAATTGGCCCCTTCTGTAAATCCATTGATTTTCTTTCTCAGTTTTATCGAACACGTCAACCTACTGGCCTTGAGTGCATCAGATACAGCAGCACATCATTAATTAAAGCAGTTAATAAAATGAACGAATACATCCCTCAGCAAACGCCTAAACTGGAGTGTGGCCAATACATAAGGGACAGACAAAAAGAGAGCAGAAATATACAGAAGCTTCGAAAAAACACCCAATGCTAGTCAACAGACACGGGCATTATTGGTGGGAATCTGTTGACAGATTTTTGATGTGAACACAGTCTGTATTGCAGCAGGTTTTTTCATGAGCATCATTCCAGTGTAGATCAAAAAAGGCACATTCCATTCCACGGAACAGGTTCTTACCTAGAACTTTGAGTGAAACTATTGCTTTGGGGACAAACGAAGGTTACCACACAGAGAAAGGTTCTTTCCCGTGGAACTCTCTTTCAGCTATGAGCTTTTTGACTCAGAATTACTCCTGAGAAGGCTAACATTTAAGTCCTTCTTCTGGGGTCAGGGCCAAACTGCTTTTTGCAATCTACACCATCAACTCACGAACACAATGAGAAGTTGTGCAATCAGTCCCTGCGAGAAAACAAAGTTTAGAGTAAACATTTATTTAAGATCTGAAAGCAAACTATTCGTGATCAGTTGAAGGCTGTATCACCCACCAGTGGCAAGAGCTGTATTTTGCTTAGTTGATTCACTACTACACCATGGCATGCCGCAAAAAATGGCTGAGGTAGAGCTGACATATCCTCACCTTTGTAAAACCTAACATATAGTGTAAAGGGATAATATGCTTTTCGCCCTTTTCTTTGCGCTCTTACCCATGCTATAGATACCTACCTTGGTAGATCTGAATCCCAGCCCCCAAAGTGTTAGTCAAACCCCAAGATGAAGCACAATTATCTACTTACCTAAATGATGATAATATCTATAAGAGGTGTGAGGGTTGTATTGACAAAACGAGGCATGAGATCAAAATGCAAAGCATCAGCAAATATAGAAACAGTTCTACATTTTAAAATAATCCAGAGATGCACGCTAGAGATTTTTGTAACGTGAAAGTTGAGGGTTGCTGCCCAATTGCTTCTAATATTGTTTTTATATTATTGGTTATATACCCAATTTGTTCTGTTTGAAAGTGGACATTTTGAATGTCAGATTCACAAACAAGCATTGGAAAGTCAATAGGCATGGCCTTGGCAAGCTGGGGAAATGTTTTTATGTATTATTATTATTATTATTATTATTATTATTATTATTATTATTATTATTATTATTTTTTTTGAAAGCCTGTACCATAAAAATAGAAAGGAAATATACTGTCACATGAACGTTGCTGGCATATCTTTGCATCACATATTTGAAATTTCAAATAAATATTCACTCATGTGAATTCTACTTTTAGTTATGTTTTTCTTAAATAATAAGCCATTCATTTTAATAATTGAATGTGAAGGATACAAGCATAAACCACCACTTAATCAAGCACTCAAGTGGCAGGCAGTTGCAATGCTACAACGCCACTTTATAACTACAAATTTGAAAATAATTTAAAAATTACAATTAAAATTAACTAGAGGGAAAATATCTGTTTTTTAAAGGTATTATAAAAAGTACCTACAATTAAAAACACATTTTGAACAAGCTTTCTCACTGAAGATAAATAAATTGTTTTTAGGGGGAAGTGAAAAATGTGCACAGGATTTGTGCAGGCAGTACTCAAAATGAAGGAAACCAATGGGCAAAGTAGGCTGATCCTTTGCCCTGTGCTGTATACTGTGGTGAGTGGAAGCAAAATGTGACTGTCAATTAAGCAGACCAATGGATGAAGCTCACTGACTGCTGAGATAGCTTTACCTGTGTCAAAGGCCAGACCTAAAAAGACCACTACACAGACAATACGTGCTAACAAGCAGAAGACAAAGTAGTCAATGAATATTCTCCTAACCTTTAAAGCAAATGAATATCTCATCAAAAATGAAAGAAAGGAATTCAAAGTATTGTTAAAACGAACATGGAATGTCACGTTACATTTGTGTAGCACACAACCTGCCTGATACTGCAACATGACTGGTCATCTGGGGTGATTTACCAAATGGTTTCAAGGTTTACAAATTGGACCAAAGTCTGATTCTGCGAAGACATGCAGTAAATAGTGTGATTTGTATGTTCCTAGGTAAGGTAAATGTTGCTACTTCCGGGTTGTGGAGAATATTTTTGGTGTATGATGGGTGAAATTAGAAGGCTGTACTAAACTACTGGTTGAATATCTGGTAGTTCTTCCTACTAGACAAGTGACCTTACTGTTAGGTGGTGAGTTACTCTTTAATTGGTTAATAGACGTTTACAATATGTAAAAGCACAGAACTTCGACATTTTGTTTTTATTTCTGTTTCTCTTATGTGTAGGCCTGGTAGTCAGATGACTAGGTCCTGAAGAAAACCTTGCGGTCACACAGGGTCAAAAATTCAACGAACTCTCCCTCTTGATTGTTATGTGTAAATTTAACTTTAAGGGATTCCACACTGAAATATGCTAATGTTGTTATGAATTTTACCAATCAATGCATACCACCATTAAGAATAGTACAGTGTCTTTTATCTATGGTCTTTGTATATATAATCTACATTGGAGCAATGCCTCATCTGCACAACAATCACTTATTTTGTTGATTGTGACTCTTGATTGTAGTCAAAACATTACAAGATGCAAACTATGTCTTACCTGTGTTTTTTCTTCTTTGTAATGTATGTTGGTCTGATTAATAAATCACAGTAACTCTAGGTTCCTTCTAAGACACATGAGAAGATGAATGAGACCCACTGAACAATTGTTATAATAATAGACTCATAAAGTGAACACACAGTAACAAATGTGAAAACAAAGCGCAAAAGTGTGCATGTACAAATTACCAGGTGATCACAAAAGGCTACAATAATACAAAAAACGGTGAGCTATTTCAATTTCAAGTGGAATATTGGATATAGTAGCCAATGAAGAAGTGCCCACTTGTGTTGAGGAAGTTTCAACCATATATATCAGTGGCTGGTCATCATCATGTATAGAATCATTTGAGGCAATGGAGAGTAGCACATAAAATTGTAAGTAAGAGGGCACACTGAGGATTGGGATATTCATTAATATCATAGTATAACGCAATTTAGTTACAACCGCGTATTAGTGGCTGTATAGGAATGAACATAATGTTACATGTTGTAATGCAAAGCTCTCTGGGTCTTCACCTGAGAAGAATCAACACAGCAGATCTTCAGCACAGTTTTACGATCAGTCTGGTCAGCACAATCATCGCCTTAGAAAGAGGAATGAGAGTGATAACTGATGTTGTATTATTGCAGTTGCATTTATATAGTGCTTCATACCTCTGATGAGGCATTGAAATTAATTTATGGACATATACCAAACTACTCTGTGTTGTTTATAGCATCAATCCATGGCCAGACTGCCCATTGTACCACACTGGCATTTTCCCGTAAGGGGGCAGTCTAGCTAAGTGCTTGCAAAGCAGGGTAGACTACCTGGACCCAACCATAACCCCATGGGTCTCTCTACTCGTAGCCTCCTTTAGGTTTGAACAATTTTGCCACCTGAATTTAACACTGTTTTGCAATGAACAGAACACAACAGGTCGGACATGATAACTATCGCGACAATAAGATCATACACTGACGTGTTCAGAATTTATCAGGTGTGATAATTTTTCCCTAGTCTGAGTTTTGCTCGGATAATGGAGTTTAATTTGTGGATTTCAGTGGTTACTGCATCAAAATTAACGTTCCAGTATTTACTGAGAATTCTCCCCCCCCCAGTAAATATTGGCAGAGTTGACCTACTGAATATTACCTGAGGAAAATTGTGGGACTGCAGGGTTCTTCGTTACAAATTCATAAATCTGTTATCTGTGGTTCGGTGGAATGAAATGGTGCCAGTGTTTTCTCTGTATATGCTTCAGTGTGAAATTGAGAAATAAACGTTTCCTCCTAATATTTTTTAAAAAAACATCTTTTTTGTTCCAATAATTTCCTGGCATAATAGGCCAAAGCCATCTTAACAATGCTCCTGTAAACCAGTATACAATTTGCTCTGTGCTACAAAATTATACAGTCTGGGATAAGCAACCAATTCTCACTAAACAACAGATTCACTGGCGTAAATTCAGAATCTGGAATTATTATTATTTTTTTTACGAAGAGTTCGAGGTCTTAGCATCAGTTTGAAAATACTGCTTTTTTAACAGTATTCAAGAGCGGCAGATACCAAACATTCTTATGGTAATAAGGTTTACAAAGCCCTTCTAGAAACAAAAGGGCCTTTAATAGAATGAAAAACGTGTTATTAAGCGGGATTCTTACTCTCCTCTTCCTCATGCCAACATAGATCATATGCATACATACATATGCATTTCCGTGCTGAAACATGCAATCTACATTCAAAGAGACCGGAGGTTACAATATTGAACCAGCAACTTCTGACGAGTAAATGTAGGGAGAAGCGCAAGCATTAATTTAGTCCACTGATACGGTGTCTAATTGCATGTTCTTGATATTTTTGGCATTCGAACTCTGAGAAAAAAAAAAATACTCACTCTGAGGCAGAGAAAGAGATCATTTTAATGGCCAAGTCAGCAGTAACCATAATATGCAAATTAGGATTCAACACAACAGGGGTTAGGCGACAGAAGAAAACACCCAAGAGGCTTCTTTTGTCTGGCCAGGCACATTCCTCCATGTGGTTTTAAGAAAGGGGCAGGAAGCATGGTTCTTGGCCTCTGTCTGCCCTTTGATGCCTGGGAAGACCGCGGGGTGGGAACGCGGGCAGAGGCTCAACCTGTTTTGTGCCAAGTATCCCATGTGCCCCTGAATCATTCTACACAACAAGCTTCAGCTGAACATATTGTGGCCTGTTGAGCAAATGAAATAAAACACAATCAATGTGTCTCTTTACTAAATGTAATGTCTAAAACGAGTCTGTATGAGTAGCTGAAAAAGGACATAAGAGAACCTTGATCTACAGGGACACTAATGGACGTCAGCGCCCACTACCTAGGAGTCAAACCAGCAGTGTTTGCAGTCTGAATAACTGAGGCATCAAAAAGGGAAGGAAAATAAACATGCAAAAGAAATTTAGATTTAGGAAGTTGGGAAAGTCAAAGAAATTGAAGATAAACTAAGGAAATAGAAACTCCTGACAGAAGATGTGACACGAAGATGAGCTCTTCTATGCATACATTACCAACATAAATGCCCTTGGAAATACTCTGAGGTCATGCCACCTGTCAATCGATCATATTTGCAGGCCCACTGCAAAGCCCACTTCTAAGTGTAGCAACTGGTCATGTGTTATATTGTAGTGCATTTATATAGTCCTTTATGCTCCTGATGAGGATTCAAAGCTCTATTACAAATAGGTAGCACATTACTCAGTGGGAGTGATATGGATGGAAGCCTGTGTGTTACATGGTTAGTTTCTTGATGTTTTGCGTGAGGAACAGAGACATGGGAGTATATTTACATGGGTATTTCGCCCCCAAAGCGTCACTTTTTCAGATGTCCTGGTGGCGAAATACCCTGCTCCATATTTCCATGGTGGCGCTAAGCCACTTTGCATGTTTTAATGCCACCGTGTAAATATGGCCCTCCGTGCTGCAGTTTTCTGCTGCAAAGGGGCGTGCAATGGGTGTTGCTGTGGGCATTCCCATGCAACACCCACTGCTTTTTGACACTGACCCAGATTTCCAAGGAGCTGTATATCTGAGGCAGCGCCAAAAACTAATGCCTTTGTAAAGGAGGAGTTAGAGTGGTGCTACAAGGAGAAATACTTTTATTTCTCCTTTTTAGGTCTCGCGTCAGCAAAAGACCTTATGTCGCCGGCTTGCGGGAATGTTGGACAGGGGATGTGCACGCGCTTTCCCTCGGCGGATTTCATCTCGTGGGCGCGCACGTGCACATCTCCTGTTCAACATTCAGCAGCCTCTCGCCTCTCTCATTTGCGCGCGCACACACAGCCACACTCACGCATGCGCACACACATTCCCACGCGCACACACTCACCCCCCCTGGCACTCGCAGGGCTTACATACACACACAAACGTGCACACACACACCCTCCCAACCCCACTCACCGGGCACACGCAGGGCTTCCATCACTGGGGGCATGTCATCCGGCATCATGGCAGGAGGGAGCGGCTACGTGTCCAACCCCGGTCGCCGATACCAGCCCGCGAGGCTCTGACGTAGCACGGTGGGTAGGGACTTCTGGCGCGCGCAGCATTAATTATGGAGGAGGCGGCTTCCGAAGCGCGCCTTCGGATTGGGTCACGCGCATGAGCTTCTCTGTAGACAGCCGCTGGTAAGTTCCGTTTTCACTACCAGATTTGTCCTGTCTCTTGTTTTATTTCTCTTCTCTGTTTCTCTACCATTCCATGCCTCTCTCCGTTCCACTTTCCGACGTACTCTCTCTGTTCTGCACTGGTACCTGTCCACCCCTCACTAGTTCTGCGCTACTTTGTTCTTTCGGGGTAGCGGCCCCGCCCCTCAGCTAATTGAGATGAGGCAAGCCGGCTTTTAAATATGAGAAGCAGTTCTGTGTTGGGAAGTCCAGTGAATGCAACAGTTCGCATGGTTCGAAGCCGGTTCATGGCTTTGAAAGGTAAGTTACGAGAGCCTCAGTTACTGTTAGATGACAAGAACAGTTAGAAGGAGATGTAAGGAAGGATGTGTGCCATACCACTACCATACACCTTCCTTACGTATATTCTAATTATAACAGCAACTAGTATCAGATCTTACGGTGACACCACCACACCCGCCCCTAATCCCTTTAATTTGAGCTCGGGGGTCCGGTCCTGTTTAAGATTCCGTCTCAAACTCGATATGCAGATTCATGGGCGATGGTTTCGCCCAACGAACGATGTCGGTTTTTGAGACGCTTCTCTTTTTATGAGAAAATCTGCTTGGACATTGATCAGTTCTACTTTTATTTTTTTAATGCATAACATATAACTTCAACCAGTGAATACTATTTGGTATGTTCTTTCATTCTCTTCAAGTCTTCTTAAAATGTCATCTTTAGCGAATTTGCAACTTGTATGTATGTGTGTGTGTGTGTTTATGTGTAACTTTGACCATTTGTATTTGTAGTAGGTAGACTTATGTACTTACTACCATTTGTATGCGGTTTTAGAGTTTATCTGTTTGTATCATTTATGTTATTCATGTACTCTGATAAAGTCCTTATGTAATGTAACTGGTTCTATCAGACATCTTCGGGTAAAGTTTGCGTTAAATAAAAACGCATACATTAATCACCTGTTGTCGAAATGTGAACTTTACTCGAGGATTTTGAGTGGAATGAAAAAATTGAAGGGGGGGTCTCTAAAAGGGTTACTTACATTTAAGTGTGGGGTGGGGCACTCTTTACGGAGATGTATTGGCTAGGTTAAAATAGCGCATGTCTCTTCCCCCCCTCACCCTCACACTCACCCCGTCACCCTCACACCCCCTCACCCTCACACACGCTCACTCACCCTCACACACCCTCACTCGCCCTTACAGCCTCACACCCCTCACCCTCACAACCCTCTCACCCTCACACCCTCACAACCCTCTCACCCTCATACCCTCACCCTCACACACCACATCACTCAGGAACACCACCGCATCACTCAGGGGCACCACCACATCACTCAGGGACACCACCACATCACTCAGAGACACCACTCAGGGACACCACCGCATCACTCAGGGACACCACCACATCACTCAGAGACACGACTCAGGAGTACCACCATGTCACTCAGGGACACCACCACGTCACTCAGGGATACCACCACGTCACTCAGGGACACCACCACATCACTCAGGGACACCACCACGTCACTCAGGGACACCACCACATCACTCGGGGACACCACCACATCACCCGGGGACACCACCACATCACTCGGGGACACTACCAATCATCACTCTGGAACACCACCACATCACTCGGGGACACCACCACATCACTTGGGGACACCACAACATCAGCTAACCATTCACAAACAATGTTCATATACCAATTGCAAATTTAAAAAAAATTAGTGCAAATCATTGTCATTTACAATGCCAGTAACTCAAACTTTAATGCTGCGAGACCTATTGCATTGTAAATGCTTGTTTTTAGCTCTTCCTATGTGTGCTGCATTCTGCAGCACACTTAGAAGGAGCAAAACACTATTAATTATTGTTTTTGTGCAGGAAGGTGTCCCTTCCTGCACAAACACCATTGTGCCTGCGCTGACACTGGGCAGCTTTTTAGGTCTCGGCACAGCAGTGCTCCCGCAGCCGACAATTAATGTCTCTGGGGGCTTGAACCCGCCCCTCTTCTCCATTGGCTGGCTTCCTAAAACGAGGCCAGCCATTGGAGGAGAGGGGCGTCACTCGGTTCAAGCCCCTTCTTTTCCAGATTCGGGGCGTGTTTTTTCTCTTCTTTCTTGTTTTCGTTCTCTCCTCTTCCCATTGGCTGGAATGTTACCTTCCAGCCAATGGGAAGAGGAGAGCACGAAAACCACACCCCCGAATCTGAAAAAGACGCTGGTTTCTCCGAGGCATTCCTGCCTCGCCTCGAAGAAACATGGTTGTGTCTCTGCTCACCCTGCTGGAGACAAGCTTGCACAAAGACGCTGAAGCATTGTGCCTTGAGGGCTTTGAGGTGGAGGGTGAGACAGCCAACTCTGTACAGCCCTCTCCCAACGGTCTTAATTACACCCCCCACCCGCAAGCGTATACATTAAGCCTCTGTGCTGTTCGCACTGTCGGCCCGTCTGTTAACTGGCAGTTTGCGGCCCACTAGATCGATCTCTCGCTGGGGTAGCTTTATAGCTCAGTGGAGCAATACTAAAGGGAAGGGGTGGCTAAATCCCTTCACTTTCACCCCCTCTGCCCAAACCTGCCGCCGAGCTGCACACTTACTAGTCTTCGGAACTCAGGCCTTGCAATGCTCAGCTTTCGGCCCCTGCGTGTCGTCACTGCCCCTCGGCTCCAGGCAGCATCGACTGGCAGAGGCAGGACTCGGTCTCTCTTCCGGGCTCCAGTCTCGATGGATGTCTCATCACTGTTGTGGATCCTTTTTCGCCTTCAATTTCTTTCCCCGCTCCGGGCCCAGCAAAGGTGCTCGTGCCTCGGGGCAGAGTTGCATCAACCACCGAAGCTTGCGTTTACTCTTCTCCGCGTCGGTGATTACTGCATTTTGTGTCGGAGGGCCGCCTCACCTCTCCGGGCGCATTCCAAGCCTGCACCACTCCTCACCGGAGCTCAGGCCATCACACCGAAGCTCCATCATTCGTCGGCGAAGCGGGTGCTGGGGTCTCAACAGCTGCTGTAGGCCGTGCTCAACTGCGTCTGCAGCTGCCTCGTGTTCCGTCTCATCCGGGGACCACCACAGGGGTCTCAGACACGTTTTTCCAGCTCAGATCATCGACTTTGATCAGGATAATGTGCTGATTTGTAAGGTTTAATGCTGCGGACGGTCGGAGCTTTATTGAGCTGTGGTCATCTCGGTTGACTGTTGGTCACGCCCCGATGACAGGAAGACTGTTGTTAGTTTCGGTGGCAACAAAGGGAGGTGCTGATATAGTGGCAGCAGCATTGGTTGTGGGCACCACTTATAGAGGGGGATCACTATTATGGGCTTGCCATGGTGGGTCATGTTTGCTAATTGAGAAGGGAAGGCCGTAGGTAGCATAGTGATGATCAGGGTGGGCCATGAATTGAAGTGGTGGGTGTGGTACCAAAATATTGAGTATCAACTATTGACCTGGACATATATTGATTGACTCCTCAATATCGACTGGCACTTTATTAGAAAGGTATATAGATGTGGATTTAAAATAGTAAATCTGCACTGCCGTGTGGATGGCTACCTCTGTAGCTATTATTCGGAGTCAATATATATGCAGGTGGATATTTCTGTACTGCTACTGTGGTGGTGTGCTGATGGCAAGAGCAGTGTTGGCCGTTGTAGTAGGGGACCCATGCAGTGGTGTTACGTGGGGGAGGGGTGGGGGCAGCTGCAATGGTAATGAATGGAGGAGGTTTTGGAAGAAGATGTTGTGTGTGTGCACGGCTCTGTCTGTGTGTGTGCGTGGCTCTGTCTGTGTGTGTGTCTGCGTGGCTATGTGTGTGTGGGTGGCTTTGTGTGTGTGGCTCTGTGTATGGGTGCAAATGCAATAGGTCTCGCATTTGCGAGCGATTAAGCTATTGGAATTGTAAATGACAATGTCATTTATTTATATGTTTTAAAAACAAAAACATGAATAAAAATAATGTCATGAACAATGCCAATAGCTCAAACTTTAAAAATGCCGAGACCATTACATTGTAAATGCTTGTTTAGTGTTGGCACGAGGGAAAACACAGGTGTGTGTTGTATTCTTGTAAATACAGCGCATCCCTGTGTTTTTTAAATGGTGCAGTGCAGCTAAATTGATTGCAGTGCCGCACTGTGCCAATTAGTTGTAAATATGCCCCATGGTCTTATGCTTTGTTACTGTTCCTAAGCGTTCATTTCAAGCTGAAGCAGATGATGAGAAAGTACACATAAATATTAAATGATACTGTATTGGTGGAAAGTGAGTGGATGTATTCTGTGTGGCCTGTACAGATATTTTGTTGGTCTCATGCATGCAGGTCACAGGTTGTGGAAGCCATGTTGCAGGAAGCATGTAGCTGTGTCTATGCACAGGTGTAGGAGAAAAGTATGAGGGAATGCACAGTCATGCATGCATGCAGATATCTTATGTATCTACCAGCCGCGGGCCGTGGAGGGTGTTACGGTGGGGCAGGGAGGCGGGGAGGGGGAGGGGCAGGGTGGAGAGGGCTAAAAACCGGCACATGGATAATTACAGGTAAGTAAACAATTTAATTAATAAAACGAATTTCGTAGCGCGCACTGCATCGCATTTTGCGATGCAGTGCGCGCTAGGAAATTCGTTTTATTATTTAAATTGTTTACTTACCTGTAATTATCCATGTGCCGGTTTTTAGCCCTCTCCACCCTGCCCCTCCCTCTCCCCGCCTCCCTGCCCCACCGTAACTCCCTCCACGGCCCGCGGCTGGTATCTACTATTTAGAGATTTAAATCACATTTATATCGTCACAGGAAACGTCCAGAGGAAGTAGGGAACGAACTATACGTTTGGGTGTTGTGCAACCAGCCATGGTACTTGCTCTGAGGTGTTTACCCTGGAGTAACAGTGAACTAACCATTGGAACTGGCATTGTACACCAAGGTAGAGTACATGCTTTGATGACTTAACTATGGAGCAAAAAGAAAGACCGTTGCACTACCAGCCACAGCATATACTTTGAGGAGTTCATTTAGGAGCATCAGGTGCTGTCGCTAGAAATGGGCACAATATATGCTCTAAAGGGTCCAATTAAGAATGAGAGAGAAGGAGCCTATATGACTAATCTTCTTAAGTGCCTCAGAAGTGTCTCCAGATTTTATAGGGAACAACCCAAGGGAATAGGCACTATATGAAAAGTCATGGAAATATATAATCAGACAATTCATTTGTAGATATAAGCAATTTATTATCATCCTGAAATTGTAAAGACAATATACCCATGTTAAATTCACGACCAACGTATACCAGCAATGTCACTATGCCCAAATTGAGCCAGGTATCCTCATACATTTTGATGTGTTTTTACATAATACCCTTAACTCCATCAGTATGGACTTAACAAAATCTTTAGTTACCCAACATCATAAAGTCAAAACGTAAACAAAAATTTTGCTTAGCTTTATGACTACCACAGAAGCGGGGTACTCTTCTCATGATGAGACTCAAAAAGATATTCATCGAATGGAGACAAAGAACAAAGCTGCAGAAACTACAGTGCACCATTTAAAATGCTTTTGTCCTCAACACAAATAGAATTTGAAAATTCTGGTTCTAGGGATAAACATCAGTGGCGGCGGCTCCATTAGGGTAGAGGAGCGCCGCCCCCTGCCATCACCAGCAAAGAAAACGATAATAAAACAAGTTTTAAACCCGTTTTATTATTGTTTTATTTTAATCCCCTGGACCCGCCCCAGGACTCTGACGAGTCTTGGTAGCGTGTCCAGGGGATGGCAATGCTGGTAGGGAACTGGTGGGCATTCCCTTCACTGTGCATGAGGGTTTGGCCGGCCGTCTCAGGCAGGCCAAACCCTCATGTGCGGTGAAGCTCTCTCCAGCCCCAGCTGCGTTACTGGGGCTGGAGAGAGCAGGCCCAGGAGAGAGCGGGCACAGCTCCCAGTCTGCCTGGGAGTCCAAGTTGCCAGTGCTCAGACCAATTCTGATGCTGTTTTCATGTAGCAACATGATTGGCTGCAGTGCAGTCTGGGAGCCTGTGCCCAGCAGAGGAATCCTAGAGGAGCACGATGCGGCAGTTGAAGGCAGCGTTCAGGTAAGTTTGTATTTATTTCTTTATTTTTGTCACCCTCTCCCCTATCCACCTCCCTCCTCCAGCCTAGCCTGTCCTGCCTATTTGGTAGGGGACAGGCCGCTACTGAGAAACATGATGCATCTGTTCTTTCTTCTATTTTCATGCTATGTGTAAACCAAACTATGCATGCTATAATATTGACTTCAAGTCAGCAAAGTAAGTGCCCCAAATGAGCCGGTTGATTCTTCAGGTTTATCTGTTTTACAATCCAAGTTAATTCTAAAGAATTAAATTCCACATAAAAACAAGGAAAACAAACAAGAGAGCAAAAACAAAAAAAGTAGATTAATTTAGAAAGCTCAAAGACGAATGGTTTCAGCTCTTCCGGTGGTGACTACTGGGCTCCTGGTACTCCTGAAGATGATCTTGACTACCAAGAAATGATTGCAAAGTTTGATGATAAAAAGCAGACCAATAATAAAGAAAAAGAGACACTGAAACATCAAATAAGGATAGAGAGCCTCCCATTGTCAGTCAGTGCTATTATTTCTAATCAAACTGTATTTTATCCTGCAAGCCAGGGCAAATTGTTAGCTAAAACGGACACACACTATCAGCTATACAAGGAAAACACTTGAATCACCTCACAAGATTTTTTATTTTTTTTGCAGAGTTTTATATAGCGCGAACTAGACCCGAACCGAATCAGGTATCAGAGTGCTTTACATAGCACAAGTTACGTTTTATTTATTTATTTATTTTTACATGAGGACACACACTTTCATTTTTAGGCACGGGGAGATTTAGTGATGTGCCCAGGATCACAGCAGTTTTTTTTGTTGGCATCGTTACCAAGACTCGAACCCAGATCCCCAGGTCCGAGGTCGAGCGCCCTAGCCTTTACGCTAACTCCTCTCCCCTTGTAAAAGAGTTTCAAACTATTTGGGGCCCATTCACAAACTGTATTTTTTAGTATGTTTAGTAGTCCTACAATAGTATTGCTAAAGTACTACAAAATATTATTTACAAACCTACAAGTGTAGATCTCCACCTCTGCTAACTTTTGTAAGAGAAGGTACTTACACATCTAAGATTATTGGTTGGAGTAAATTAGAGTGACCGGGTAGAGTTGTGGGAAAAAAGGCTGTTCTCCTTTTTTATAGTCAGAACCTGCTTTTTAATTAAACAAGGCCATACTAACAAATGGGAAGGTTTTAGGGAGTAGTAAGGAGGGATTAAGGAAGAACTAGGGACGGGTTTAGGAAGGGATATGCACCCCCCATGAATGAGAAAATGAATTCTGATTCCCAAACTGCACTTTCAAAGTGCAGTTTGTGAATAGACAAAAAAGACCAAAAACAGTAGTAAATTACTCCTGCTAGTACTGCAACACCCTTCCATTGAAAATAACAGAGGTAGAGACATAAAATAAAAACACCATAGGAAATATCGTTGAATAAAATAAAATTATTTAAAATAGTCTGTATATAAATAAATATAATCTACTGTTAAAATATATAAAGAATATCTTTTAGTTATAAAGTATTTTAACAATGTATAAATTAACGTAATAGTATTTTTTATTAAAATATATTTACATTATTAATTCATACATAATAAATAATGATTTTCCTTACGTTATTGTGGGACTTATTATTTAATTTCAGGTTCAGAAAAATAGTTTTCATTAAATTCTTCAATTAATTTAAGTTACAGTTAAATGAAGTAACTATTTCTCACACCGTGAAGCAACTATGACTCATACCCTCTCCATGCACTGCTTGTAACCATGACATCTTACATCACTCATGACATGTTCAATGACAGGATTGATAACGCCACTGATGAGATCTGAAATGAAATCAAGTACAACAACACTGCCATGTGGAGTACCGCAAGGCTCATCCCTAAGTCCGACACTTTTCAACATTTATGTGTCGGACTTAGCTAGGGTTAACAAGATCTACCGGATGAGTCTTACCACTTACGCTGACGATACGCACGCCCCTCCCCCCTCGCCACGCCCCCTGATCCTCCTCCCCATGTGTCCCTACTTTATGGTTACTCAATCCCGGCTGCGCAGCGGACGAGCGCAGCGGGCGCGACGAAGGCGCGCCGAAGTTGCGCCTAAGTTAAGCCAGTCTGCGCCCGTCCGCGACGGGCCGGGACCAGGGGCCACGCACTCTGCCCCCTCTTTGGTGTCTTTGGTGTATACCTCAGTTCAACTCATGGCTCTTACTGCTGTCTCCCCACCTTCACCCTCACTTCTGCGACATCTTGACACATTTGGTATTCTTGGTTCTTCCCCTTCTCACCCGACCCCGGTCTCTCCCAGTCCCACTCCTTCCTTTGTCGACCCCTGTTTTGTCTCCTGTCCCCCCCTCGCCCCTGTCCCTACTGTAGCTTCCGCTTATCTGCTTAATACCCGCTCTGCTGTCAAACATCAGACGGCACTCTTCAACCTTTTGACCACTGATTCCCCTGATTTCCTTTTCCTGACTGAAACTTGGTTCACCGCCGATTCCCTCCCCGACCTTCTAGCCATTCTCCCCGATACCCATTATGCCCTCCGAGCTGATCGTCCGGACGGTAAGGTGGGGGGAGGTGTGGCGATGATCATTCGGTCGACCCTCAAATTTCAACTTCTTAATCACCCCCCCATACCCAACGTGGACTACCTGGTGGCCCGCTCTCTCAACCTTTCTGCCCCCCTCACTGTTGTCCTTGTGTACCGTCCCCCTCAATCCATGCCTTCCTTTGTAGCCTCCCTTCAGGACCTGTTGGCCACTCTTGTGGTCAACAATTCCTCCGTCCTTCTGCTCGGCGACTTTAATTATTGGCCGGACGACCCTAGGGAAGACCTTCCCTCGAAAGATTTCTCTGACACTCTCCAAAGTTTAAACCTCTCATCTTATGTCTCAGTCCCCACTCACGCCCAGGGCCACATCCTGGACCAAATCTGGTCCTCACGTCCTATTGTTTCACCTCCTCTCATATCCCCATGCGTCTGGTCGGATCATTTTATTATTTCTTTCTCTATCCACCTGGGAGCGGTCGACAAGCCCCCCCTTCCGAAAAACATTCTAGCCCACAATTGGAACCGGACCGACCTCGACTCCCTCTCGCTCACGTTGGCTTCCTCTGCTCCTTACCTCACTAATCTTCCTCTCGAATCCCAGGTTAACGCCATTGGCACATGGCTTTCCTCCTCGTGCGATCTAGTCGCCCCGCTCAGAAAGATCAAGGCGGTCCGCCCTTATGACGCGCACAAATGGTTCTCTCCAGACCTTAAAACACTCAAACTCGACCTCAGGCGGTCGGAACGCCATTGGAGACGGAACTACTGTCCCTTTCTGCGCGCCAAATATAAATTACTCCTCATTGAATATAAGAAAGCGATCTTAGTGGCTAAAACCGCATACTTCACTGAGAGAGTAGCTCTCTCGGCCAACAAATCCCGTGAAATCTTTTCTTTGGTTCACAACCTTGCCACCTCTGATCGCTCCACTCCTAGCTTGGCCCCCTCACAGTCCCTCTGTTCCTCACTTAATGACTTCTTCATCGACAAGATCGTGAAGATTAAGGCCAACATCCCTACTGTGCTTCAACCCCGTCCCACTTGTCCCTCCACTTGTCCCTTCCCCCCTCCCTCTTCCTCTTTCGCTCTTTTCCCCCCCATCTCCACCAATCTATTTCTAAAACTTCTGGTCAAGGTCAAATCTGGCTCTCCCGCGGATTGCGCGCCGGCACGCATTCTTAAAACTCTTTTCACCAACTGTCCTGCCCCCCCTCTTGCTCTTCTTAATTCCTCTTTGGCTCTTGGTTCTGTCCCCTCTTCCTTTAAATCTGCTATAGTCCTCCCTATTTTAAAAAAAAACGGTCTGGATCCCTCTCTTCGTTCTAATTTCCGACCCATTTCTCTTCTTCCCTATCTCGGCAAGATCCTTGAAGCCCATGTCACCTCCTGCCTCTCCACTTACATAGAGGAGAACGGCCTCCTCGCATCCCATCAGGCGGGATTCCGCCCGGGCCACTCTACGGAGATGGTGGTCCTCGCAGTCCTGGACGAGCTCAAGGGGAAGGCCGACTCTAACCTCCCCCAAGCCCTGGTCCTTCTCGATCTGTCTGCTGCGTTTGACACGGTTGACCATTCCATCCTTCTTGACCGTGTCAGCGCAGCGGGCATTCGGGGCACGGCCTTTGCCTGGCTTGCGTCCTTCCTTCGGGATAGGTCCCAGGCAGTTCATCTCCCCGTTTTCTCTGCCCCTCCCCGCCCAGTCACTTGTGGTGTTCCCCAAGGTTCCTCTCTCTCCCCCCTTCTTTTCAATCTCTATATCCATCCCCTCATCACTTCCCTCCTTGAGCTGGGGGTCTCTGTGTACAATTACGCAGATGACCTCCAGCTCGTTTTCGATCTTTCTTCTACCCCTGATTCTCTCCCCAAGTTTTGTTCCACCTTAGTTTTTATCTCTGACTGGATGAGCGCAAACCACTTGAAGCTCAATCCAGACAAGACGGAACTTGTCCTCACTGGTGGTCCCTCGAACCCTTGGTCTCCTGCACATTGGCCCCTTTCTTTTGGTCCCCCCCCTGTGCCCGCTCCCTCTGTTCACACCCTTGGTATTAAAGTCAGTCATGACTTATCCATGCACAGTCAGATCAGCTCCGTCGTGTCTTCCTGTTTTCTGTACCTTCGTTTAATTCGGAAAATCTCATGGTTCTTTTCCCCCGATGCACTCAAAACCATAGTCAATACCCTTGTTACCTCCCGCCTTGACTATCGGAATGGCCTGTACGTGGGCATACCTGCCTACGAATCCGTTGTCTACAGGCCATTCAAAACCAAGCTGCCCGCCTTATCCTTTCCCTTCCTAAATCTTCTCATATCACCCCGGCTCTCAAGTCCCTTCATTGGCTTCCTGTCCGTCTCAGATCCTTCTTCAAATTGGCCTGTCTTGCTTTTCGGGCTCATTCCCGCTCTGCTCCCCTGTTCATCACTTCTCTCGTTTCCTCTCATGCCCCTAGTCGCACTCTTCGTTCCTCCTCTCTTTCTTTTCTTCATATCCCTCGCTTCCGTAAATTTCAGAACGGGGGGCACCCGGTTTTCAGTCCAGGCCCCCCAGTTCTGGAACAGTCTGCCTCTCTCCATCCGCTCCATCCCCATCTACACTCATTTCCGCAAAGCCCTCAAAACCTTCCTTTTTTCTCAGGCATTCCCTTCCTAGTCTCCCTGGGTCTCCTTTGTTGAGTTCTGATCAGGTCCCCAGCGCCAGGAAGCCGCTTGGCCGCAGTGCGCTTTATTAAACATTTTATTCATTCATTATTCATTCATTCATTCATTCATTCAGTCATCAATAAAGATGGAGAAGAGGTTGCAGCTCGGTTTCAGGAAGGCATGTTGGCAATTAAGGAGTGGATGGCCTGTAACTGTTTACGGTTGAACTCAGAGAAAACTGAGGTGATCATTTTTGGTAAACTTTTTCTTATTTGGTCATCAATATGGTGGCCTCCTTTACTCGGATTATTACATCTCCTATGCAGAAAGTCTGAAATCTAGGAGTCATCTTCGATGATAAATTAAATTTCGTCGATCATGCCATTCAAACAGCGTCCACAGCATTTTTTAAACTCAAACTCCTAAGAAAAATAAGTCCATTTCTTTCAGAAAATGGAGGGAAATCGGTGGTGAGCTCACTGGTACTGTCAGCCTTGGATTACTGTAATGGTTTATTTTTGAATGCTCAAGATCGGGTGGTTGCCAAGCTCCAACTGGTCCAGAATGCTGTAGCAAGACTGCTGTCTGGGACCCCCAAGTATAAACCGATTAAACAGGCAATTAGGAGCTATCATTGGCTGACGGTTAAGAACAGGATTAAATTTAAAACATTGTGTCTCACCTTTAAAGCCATCCAGCAGCATGGGCCGTAGTTTCTTAAACAGAGGCTCTTGCTATATCGCCCCAATAGACAATTAAGGTCAATGAATTCCTTTCATTTGCTTGTACCAAGAACGAGGACAGTCACTTGGGGAGACAGATGTTTCACCATGGCTGCAGCCAGACTCTGGAATACTCTTCCACTGGTGATAAAATCCACCCCTACGTTGTTACAATTTAGAAAACTGGTAAAGACTTGGGGCCCGATGTAGGTAGCCCTTTACCGATCGGAATCGGCCGAAAATACCGATTTTAGGCCGTTTCCGATCGATAAAGGGCTATCGAGATGTAGGGGCACATTTTCGGTAATTTTACCGATTCGTTATCATTTCCGAATCGGTAAAGTTACCTAATCGGTAATATTTACCGATTCTGTAATGATAACGATTCGGTAGAACTACCGAAAATGCAATGTAGGTAGCCAATGTTCCATCAGCACATGGCCTACAGAATCGGTATTTTACCATGGAATACAAATCCATGGTAAAAAACCGATTCCTGTGTACATGCACATCTGTGCATGTACACATGTGCCATGTGACAGACAGACGTGCCCTTAGGGCATGTCTGTGTGCCACATTGCACACATGCCCGTTTTGGGGGTGCTAGAGGGTGTCAAAGTGACACCCCCTGCACCCTTGTGAATTCTTAAATTACCGATTCGGTAAATACCGAATCGGTAATGCCTAATCATTCCTATGGGCTTCAAAGCCCATAGGAATGAATGGGCATTACCGATTCGGTATTTACCGAATCGGTAATTTAAGAATTGTTAAGGATTTGGTAACGAATCCAGATGTTGGGACCTACATCCCATTTACCGATTTTGGAATACCGAATCGGTAGGATTCGGTATTTCAAAATCGGTAAATGGGATTTACCTACATCGGGCCCTTGGTTGTTTGACCAATAAGTTTTACCTCCCCCTTACTATATTCCATGATTAAAACTGAAATTGAGCATATTGAGGTACCTATGAGTCTCTAGCGCCAAGACGCCCAAGGGCATATGAAGCGCTTTATAAATTTTAAAAATAAATAAATAAATAAACACTGTGTTGTGCTATTAGGATTAGTGAAGGAAGTCGATGGGAGTTGCCGCAAGAAGGGTGATTGAGAGAGATATGTTTGAAAGTGGGGTGAGTTGATGAGAGGATATCAGAGGGGTGAATAGGGCTGAGGGACAAAGGTTGTAAATTTGCCTAGGAATTAAGAGAGAGAAGTGGAGAGCAAAGATTTTAAGGTTACCCTCAGCAGTCTGGACCAGAATGTTGCCATTTTTGTGTATGGACATAGAGACTTAACCTCGGAAAAGGTGAGACAGGTGATCTTTAAGCCATATCATATTTTGACCCATTGGCCACAGATAGGTTATTCAGAAAGTGATACTTAAACCCTGTGGCACAATGTGTATAGAAGATTAGGCCCATATTTTGGCAACCTTTTTGTTTACAGTAGTAGAGTTCTGATATGAGAGTTTCCGGGAGTTCTGTGCTTATGGTTTTTGGAGGCAATTTTAGATTGGGTGGGTAGATGATTCTGACGGATTAGTGGCCAATTTTCTTTTGCTGGGGGAGGGATCTTTTGAGTATTCGAGGAGGCAGTTTATACGACGTTACTAGGCAGGACCTTTACAGGTGTGATCAGCATAGTGGAGGGTGTGAGGGATCAGTTTCAGTATACGTACATAGTTGAGTATTGGTACAAGAAGTGAAAAAGCATCAGCAAAAGGTGAAGTATAACTCTATAAGCCTGAATCACGTCTGTGTTGAGAAAATCACGCAAAGGGCTTAGGTATATATATACAACAGAGGGCATGTCTTGGCATGGTTCTGTGAGGCATATGATGCAGTGTAGTTACTAAAAGGCATGTAGTCTAGGAGAAATGGTGCAGCCCATTGGCCTGCAATGGGAAAGTATTTTAGGGACGTAGCCCTTTGCACCAGGTAGGGACATTTTCAAGAGCGAAGTGTGGGGATGAAGTTGATGGATGTTGCCTAGGTGTCATTTAAGGAAGCCAGTAGCTTATGGGGAGTGTGGAGATGGTGTCCTGAGTGTCTTTCATGTCCTGTTGAGAACAGGTTGATTGTAGGAGTCCGGCCTCCAAGGCAGTGAAAGAATGTAACTAAGACTGCAGCAGCAATCGGTAAGAACCAGGAGATGCAGAGTGTGAGTAGTGGGGAGTACTCACCAGACTAAGTTGGATTTGAGTATGTTGGCATTCGAGGAGGGGGTCGAGTAAGGTGTGATTCCAGCACTTTGCTCCAGTGGGGGCTGAAATTCATTGATTTAGCCAGAAGAATTCTTGGTAGCATAAGCTCTGCAGGAGGCCTATCTTTACTTTCCTGTTTGTGACAACATATTATGTCAAAAACAGTGAGGATAAATATATTGTATAGGTAAGTTTCTATAGGTAAGTGAAGTTTTAGTATATATATTTTCAATGTACCTTGATGTGGAGTTAATAATAGTAAATCTTTCCTTACCTATTTGGTCTTACCTTCTCAAAATTTTTATCCTCAATATATTTGACACAATATTCTGTCCACATGATATTTTTATTTCCAATATAATGTCAGTAATACATTGCCGTCAGTTAGAATCCACTTTGGCGACCAACTACAGTGGAAGTCAGTCATGGGGACAAGCAACGTCCTCAGAAACAGTTATCTCAGGAGGGGAAGCAGTCCTCGGTCAGTTCCAGGCACTTTTATCTATTGCAGTGGTTTCCTATGGAAGTGATCCTGATGCAAAGGATGCAGGATGCTGAAGATGCTCAGGGCTGCGATGGGTGCAATGCGGTCAATGGGGCTCTTCCTGCAGATACTCCTTGGTCCACGAAGGGGGTGAGGCAATTCTGGTCAAAGGGTCGATGTCCCTCGAAGTCCTCTCAATGCTGGTCACAGGTAAATCTTTCCCTGGGTGATAAAGTGGCTTCTGGGCACCAAGCTGCACTCTGACAACTATCCTGGGCTCAACTAACTCAAGTGCAACTTTGAGTATCAGGTCCTGGTCTCTGGGGCTGCATGGTGGTGAATGGTGGCAGCTTGAATTTTCTGCGCTACTGACTTGCCCCAGTAAGCTACTCAACTATGAACACGAGGTCAGCCAAGTGACCTGTGGAGTCTCTTTGCTTTGGCTGGGCTCCGCGGATGACTTCTCTAAGAGCAGGACACACCAGACACAGTCCCTCTTCTTTGCCCCCAGGTTCAGCAGGTGCAGACCACGCTGGTGCAGCCTTCCTTTGCCAGGTCCCTGATACAGCAGGGCAGTCGTTCTTCAGTCCTTCTTCCAGTACAGTTGAGATCTGAGTTCTAGGTGCCAGGGGTGCACTTTTTATACTCCGGGTAGGATGTGGCTTGTAGCCAATGGGCGATCAGGTTTCCTCCTTCCTGATGACCACTTCCTACGAAGTATGGCAACTGGCTATCCCAGGAAGTAGCATTATGCCCACTCGCATGATGGCAGATCCCCTCTGTCTGGATCCAAAGCTCCCTATCCCAACCCAGAGGTGTGGCTACCAAGGGGACTACTCACCCCTGGAAAAACAGTTTGGCAACAGGTTATCCTTTCTCCTTCCAGGTGCCAGCTAGTCTGCCTAAGCAATGCAGCTACCCCTCACCCAAGTGTTCCCCATTTGCTCTTCAAAGGCAGCTTGAGTTCTGAAGCTTGTCTTTTGGGCCAACACCAGCGTGTCAAGGACATTCGCAAATGCCAACCTCATGTCACTAGAAGCGTCACCTGTTCCAGTGTTTGGGAAACTCTAGTGCATAAATAGCTACAAAATGACATCATTGATGCCCATACTGCTTCTGCAAATCTCCTCAATTAATCACACACATATAAAACAAGTGTCGAATGCTGACACCTTACGATTGACTGATAACATAAGTGAAAGCGCTTCAGGCACCTTATGTAGATGACCATGGAAAAGGCATATGAGCGCATGACTGGTAACATAAGTGAAACCACTTGAAGCGTTCTTGTGAATGACCGTAGAAAAGACAGAATGCCTTGTGATGTGATAGAACATGCTTATGAACATTGGGGCTGTATTTCCCAGCAGCCTTCAGCAGACTCCACATGAGATTTGAAATCTTGGCAGCCACCTTGAAACAAGGGCATGAAGACCACGGCCAGCAGCTGTGCCCTTGCTTGGTATTCTGGCTTCTGACAAAGATGGTCTTCTTCTCCTGTTCTCCGCAGCGAAAGCAGATGCCTGGATGCTGATACCTACTGCAGGGGTGTTTTTTGTTGTGAGTTTTCTTAAGGTTTCAAAAGGGAAGGAAAAATACATAGCAGTACAGTGCAGTATGAGTAGTATGGATAAGAAATTACATAGTTACACATCCAAGTTACATGTTATGTTATGTTATGTTATGTTATTTAATATTTATTAAGCGCGCATACGCCCAGAGGCTTCTTGGCGCTGGAAAGAGATAAAAAACATAACAAGGGTGGGTCGAACGAAAGTCTCTATTTCAGATATGCCTGTGTGAATAAGTGCGTTTTAAATGCCTTTCTGAAGGCAAGAAGATCCTTGCACTGTCTAAGAGCTGACGGCAAAGAATTCCACAGAGTTGCAGCTAAAAAATGAAAGCTGCTGCCTCCCTGTCGTTTCTTCTTAAAGCGAGGTACCTCAAGTAGGTCTTTGTGGGCTGATCTCAAGCTGCGTGAAGGAACGTATCTGCCAATCAGCTGTTTGATAAAGAAAGGGCCCTTACCTTGCAAAGCCTTAAAAATAATGCAGCCGGCTTTAAATTCGGCTCTTTGAACCACAGGAAGCCAATGCAAGGTCTCTAAACCAGATTTGATCGAGACCCATTTGGGAACGTTACAGATCAGTCTGGCGGCTTGGTTCTGTAGGTACTGCAGTCTTCTAAGTTGGCCTATGGGTAAGCCTAGATAGAGACTGTTGGAAAAATCAATGTGGGAGAGGATTAGGGCCATGACCACCTGGATTAGGGCAGTGTGGGTGAGGAAGTGTGCGATTTTCCTGATCTTTCTCAGTTGAAAAAAACCAGAAGAGACCACAGTACCAATCTGAGATTTTAAGGTGAGGTCCTCATTAATGGTTACCCCCAAGCTCTTTACTGTTTGTGATTTCTTAGGGGGGAGGCCCATGTCCATGGGCCAGAAATGAGGACTCCAACCGATTTCGCTCTTGCCGGGCAAAATCAGCTCGGTTTTCCCCGGGTTTAATTTAAGATGATTTAAAGACATCCAGTTCTGGATTAGGGTCATGGTTGCTTGAAAATCCTCTACAGCATTTGGGGAATTGAGTGTAAAGACTAACTGCAAGTCGTCTGCATAATTATATACAGTGACTTTGTGTTTACTTAAAGCAAAAAGGAAGGGCCGCATATACAAATTAAATAATAAGGGGGACAAGGAAGAGCCTTGAGGGACCCCACAGAAGGAATTGATTTTAGGAGCTGAGAAAGATCCTAGGCAAACAGACTGGGTGCGTTCAAATAAGAACGATTTCAACCAAGCCAAGGCAGAGTCTCTGAGGCCTGCCTGTTCGACACGGTTGACCAGAATGGAGTAGTCAACCGTGTCGAATGCCGCAGACAGGTCAAGGAGCACCAGGGCTTGGTGAAAATTTTTGTCAGCATTGGACCTCAAGGTGTTCTGGACAGCCAATATAACTGCCTCAGTAGAATGGCCAGGCCGAAATCCTGCTTGGTTAGGTTGCAAATAGCCCGATTCCTCCACAAAGTTTGAGAGGCAGTTGGTAACATGGGCCTCCAACATTTTGGACAAAAAGGGCAGCAGGGATATGGGCCGATAATTCGTAAGGTCCGATGGATCAATACCAGGTTTCTTCATAAGGGGTATCAGTAAGGCCTGCTTAAAGCTACTAGGGACCGTCCCTAAAGTAAGCGAGTTGTTAAGCAGGGACATCATGCTGTTGGGAAAGGCACGACCGATTTCCTTCATAATTTGAGGGGGACAGACATCCATAGGGGAGCCAGATTTGACTCTGGCTAGTAACTCTGAGAAGACTTTCAAATCAATAAGGGGAAAAGAATGTAAGGTTAGGGGGTTAAAAAAGATATCGTCCACAGGGGCACACATTGGAAGTGTGGAGATGTGCTGTTTGATCAATAAAATCTTTTCGTTAAAGAAATCATTCAGGGAGTTGCATAGTGCTTGTGTAGGAACAACCGGAGGAGAGGTTCTATCATCGTTGCAAAGGTCGTTCACTATCCTGAAGATTTCTTTCGACTTATTAGTGGAATTTAAAATTTTGGATGAAAAATAGGCGGTCTTATGGTTGTGTAGTATTTTTTGGTATGCCTTTCTCGCTAGGCAGTAAGTAGCCCTAGCTAGAGGGCAATACTGGGAGCGCCAAGCCCTTTCCTGTTGCCTCACTTCCAGTTTTAATTTTTTGAGCTCAGGAGTGAACCATTTATGTGCATCCACACTCCTAGAGCTACAGAGGCGTGTGGGTGGAGCGTAGATATTGATCGCAGAAATAAGCCATTCTTTGAATCTAAGGTCAGCCTCCTCCACATTAGTACTCTCTAAGGGAAGGGAAGTATTTAGGAAGTTTAAGAACGCGGACATATCCATGGAAGTCCATTTCCTAATAGTCCTACAAGTTTGTAGCTTAAATTGGATATTCTTGTCTAACTGGAAAGAAAAACTTATACTGTGGTGATCAGACCAGCTGCAAGGTTTTATGTCTATTAAGGAAATTGGTAGGTTCAAAGACCAAATTTGGTCGAGGCTGTGACCTTTCTGATGAGTCTCAGTGTGAATAAATTGTGTCAAGTTAAGATCATCAAGGAGTTCTTTCATCTCTGCAGCTTGGGGGTCTAACTCTGTGTTGTCAAACCAGAGATTTAAGTCCCCAACCAAAAGAAGTTTAGAATGGTTGGTGACCAAAGGGGCCAGTGACTCAGCTAGGGTAGAAGGAAATGTGGCCATAGATTGAGGTGGACGGTACAGTAGCACCAGTACAAGTATTCCATTGGGGGTATCCAATTTAGCAACTAAGTTTTCTGTGTTGGGCAGAGGCAGAGATGACAGTTGTCTAAGTTGGTGTTTTTTATTAACAATAATGGCTACTCCTCCCCCAGCTTTCCCTCCTGGACGAATTACAGACAGAATATAATATTCTGCTGGTAAGGCAGCTAAAATGTCCGGCAGAGAATCCAGGGTGAGCCAGGTTTCGGTCAATAGCAACATATCAGGTTGTATGTCCGTTAATAGCAGAAAAATGTCCGTTTGATGTTTAATAATGGAGCGGGTGTTTAAGTATATGCACCTAAATGTACAGGTAGTGCTAGGTGTGCATATGCATATGTAGATAAGTACAACAATAGTTACAAAAGTTTGTACGACATAGGGTCAGGCAAAATATCTGCTTATTGTCTCTTTGACCTCTGATATGCTTCAATAACCCCAGGTTTATCCTTACTGCCTCCGGCTCCCCCGGGTACAGACCTCAGCTGTGTAGGGGTGTCGTTGATGTCCCATATTGTCTGCGGGTAGGATTGGATTGGCTTCCAGATATCTAAGGGTCTAGCTGCAGGTGGCTGTAGCTGTGCATATGTGTCACCGGTGGTGTTGAAATATGCCATACTACAGAGCCTAGCATGCAGTGTGGGGGCAACTTGCTACCCCAGTTAATGGCCACTTCACGCTTAGCAATGAGGAGAGCAATTGCGACAAATCGGTGCTTGGATTTGGGAAGATCCTGCTTGCACCCTAGCAGTGCCATCAGGGGTGTGGGTGTAACCTCTATTTCGATCATGTGAAAAATCTCCCCAAAGACCGACCTCCAGTAGCCAATCTTGGTACAAGTCCATGTAAAATGTGCAATATCGGCCTCTGGGGAGCGGCACCTCAGGCATTCATGTGGATGTGAGGCGTCCATCCGATGCATTTTGCTGGGTGTTATCTACACTCTACACAAAAACGTAAAGTGCAATAACTTCTGTCGGTGGTTAGGGGAGACCCGGCATATTTGAGTACAGCACTGACCCCACTGCGCATTTGTAAGTGGGTGACCCAAGCCGCACTCCCAGGCCGCACACTCTCCCGTATCCCAGCAGGGAAACATTGCCATTGCAGCCTTATACATCTGAGCCATAAGATGACTTCCGTTCCCATCCTTAATAACCCCTATCAGTATTGGGAATTCAGGGGGTTCCAAAGGGTAACTGTATATGTTCACACGCAGTGCCCTCTGGAGCCTCTGCAACACAAAGTGATCCATTACAGTGGCCTCTCTGAAGCGAGAGTCCTCTGTGCATGAGACAATATGATCGCTGGGGAACAGGTCGCCAAATGTTACCAACTGAAATGTAGCCCATGTGCGATTCACCAAGGCCTCCTGTGGGATGGGAACCCAGCCATTGCCGCCAGTGGCAGTGCAGATGAATATAATATACTGGATTTAGTTACCCGTAGTAATTTATGCCATGCCCAGCTGGTTGCTGATAGTGTCTGGATATCTTGCGTGTCTCACGGAAACCCTACCGGCAGCAGGGTGCCGATCGGCGCCGGAAGCACCAGATCAGCCTCCGGTCTGTAATATGGGATCCCGGCGTCCACATGATACCAGTGCCGAGCAAAACTCGCCTGGGCTACCAAATAATAAATCTGAAAGTTTGTACCCCAAACCCATACCTACCTGCATGTTGACCGCATGGCTTCTCTGATATAGCCCAACATTTGGCTTTCCGTATCATCAAGATGAAGAGGTTTTAGCATATTGCTGTTGACCGCAGCTTCACCTGCAGCATCGGCCTCACCACGCAAACTTGGAAAGACAAGCTAAGTGGCCGGAAGCATGAACACACATGGCAAAAGACAATGGGGCAGATTGACAAGTCCCTTGCGCCACTTTTGCGTCATTTTTAACATGGGAAAAGTGACGCAAAAGTGGCGCAAGGGGCTTTTAAATCTGCCCCTATGAATCAGCCAGCAAACATCAATCCTTGCACTATGAGGGATTGGGAGAGCAAGATATCCCTCAATTAGAAATTGCAGCATGCTTACTCACTAACACGCTTGATCCCAGAGAGCATAAGAGATAGGGAGAATGATTTATCTCCTGAACATAAAATCTAGGCAAACTTGGTAAACTTACCTGATTATCCACAGAACTGTGAGCTCATAGACTCATTTGGAATTATACTTGAAAATCACACTCTAGCAGCAGTGGGTCAATGAGAGTATCATCGTCCAAGATTGAGTCCTTCAAGAGGAGTGTTGATACCGCTCCTTTTTTTCTTTCAATCAGGTTATATAGCCCTATTATTTATGTGAGT
This sequence comes from Lissotriton helveticus, assembly GCF_964261635.1. Classification (NCBI taxonomy): domain Eukaryota; kingdom Metazoa; phylum Chordata; class Amphibia; order Caudata; family Salamandridae; genus Lissotriton; species Lissotriton helveticus. The sequence goes on from NC_136069.1 coordinate 1,281,082,911, forward strand.
GTATTTGGATAAGAACATTGTGAGTGTGAGCATCCATATGTGAATACATTGAATGTGAGTATGCATGTGTGAATGAGAATGTGACTGGATAAGTCATGTTAATATGCTCTGCACTAGTCCTTCTCTATACAGACAACAGGTGACACTGCCAAACTAACTCAATTCATAGCACCGGTCCTGAGATGACTTCAGGTGACACATCTCTGGAGCCAGGGCCGTCGCTAGTCATGGGCAGTGTGGGCAGCTGCCCAGGGCCTTGCACTCAGCCCACCAGCATGGGGCCCCCGCACTGGTGGTGCGTCCTGGTGTTTCCCTGGCGAAGGTATCGTCTTGCAATTAGGGTCCATGGGAGGGGCCCCCCTCCCCAGGCCTCTCAGGGATGGTGTCTGGAGGCATAGGGGAGGGAAACGCTTCCTCTTGTCCCAATTGCAAGGAGACCAATTCACAGACACTACGGAGGCCCATTGTCCTGCATTCTTGCGCCCCCACAGTTTTAACTTTTAGGCCACAAGCAATTCTTACACTTATCGGACTGAAGGTCTGATAAGTGTAAGGAGAATTGCTTGTGGGCTAAAAGTTAAAACTGTGGGGGCGCAAAAATGCTGGACAATGGACGTCTCGCAGTGTCTGTGAATGGTCTCCTTGCAAGGGGACACTTATCTAAATTAGAGGGTCCTCACACATTCCCTTTTAGCCGAGGGCCTCACAAATCCTAGAACCGGCCCTGTCTGGAGCGTAAGTCGATCGCAGTGAACCAGTGGTCTTTATTATTTTATCCACACCCCCATTCCCTAAGGGGCTCTCCCTGGTGACCAGTACCCCTGGTAGATCACTAGGGGGATTGGATGGAATGTCATCACATTTCGCCCCGCTGGTCCAGGACACCAGGTTAATGCATGTTTATGTGTGTGCAGGTTTCCAACACAGTGTGGCTTCCTGCAAGAGAGTGGTATCCCCTCTCTCCAGTGCAGGCCCAATTGTCTCCTTTGTTGGGAGTCATTAGCACCCCGACTGGGAGGACAGAAAGCTGCGTCGGGTCAACTTCCTTGTGTAACCATTAAGGGCATAGGAGGTTGAAGGCAACAAAGAGCCAACTTTGTAAAAGTTGCACACTGTCATTTGTTACATTAATTTTGACTTTAGAATCAAGGCAAGCTTAATGTAATGAGTTTTTTGATACCTTTGAATATTCACTTTGGTTACACCGTTCAGGACTTAGCACAGCTGAATGGTTTGTATGTAACTCTGTACTTGCCAGTGGTGCAACCAAATTCTTCCACAGTAAAAACTTCAGTTTCACGTTTTTACTATCAGAATATGACAAATGCATGTTCTGTTCGTGAAATATATCGCACCCTGTCCTAGGGCTCTGTACACCTGCCATAGGGGTGACCTACACGTAATGTAGAGGGAGGTTTGGCTTTGCCATTGCTTTAAATGTTTAAAACTGCTCTCTCAGTCTGCAATGGCTGACTGGGAGACTCATTTTACCTATGTTACACCCAGGGTGGCACAACCAGTGCTGAAATCCTTGGAGTGGCCCTATTACTTTCATACCCTGGGTACCATATACAAGGGATTTACAGTTAAGTTAGCCTATGCCAATTGGGTTATAGCCAATGTAAGATATACGTTTTGGGGTCAGGGCACTGGCACAGAGGTCTGAATAGCAGGCCTCAGTGTACTCTCAAAGTCGAAAAATAAGCAGCATAGATTTTTAAAAAAAAACCTGGTGGTGACCATACAAAAAGAAGCATTTCCTTACACTATCAAACAGAAATTGCTGTGACGCTTGTTCCTAAAACACGTCCACAGTTGTTTGTAAAATAGTTTCTGGAAACAAGCCATGAAAAGGCAGAAAGTCTCCACGCTCTCACGTCAAGTCACCTGTGAGCCGCAATGGCATTTACAATATCAGTGTAACAAGGAGTCACGTCAGAGCAAGGTCCGACATGCTGAGACATGTCGACAGGTGAAGCATACTGTAACTCTAAATGTGCAAAGCTAAGAGTACTAGGGACCAGGTTACAAAGGTTGTACCAGTGTAATGCGATTTTTCACTGGTTAAGGTGCAGCTCTGCTCCCTCATTTGCATGTACTGAGCAGTTCATAGATTAAATCTTCACTGAACGACTCGTACAGAATAATGTCCTTTGCAATGGTCAGTAAGTGCAGATCTTGTTTTTGCTCTGGTGATTCGAGTCAAATGAGCGCACCAAACGGTAAGTAGTGTCGACACAATGAGTTTCTTGATCTTTGTTTTTAAGATCCATTACTTCATGTGCCCAGCCGAAGTTATGAAAATTAAAGACAAAGATCAAGAAAATCATTGTGTCAACAATACTCACAGAAATGCTGTGTAATTTTTCACGTGCTTAGGATATTGTTTATATTTATAGGATCCTTGGATCTTAATTTTTAAGGGGTTAGGGTGATTCCCCCTCCCTTGAGCACCGCACCTACATTGACTCCAAACCCTTACTACTACGTTTATTTGGAGCGCCACATTTTCGCCTCGTGTTTATTCACCCCACTTATTTTAAGGGCACCGGACGGCACCAGTGCTAAGCTGCCTTATGTCCATGTTTTTTTAATGCAATTAAGCCCCTGTCAGAGAAACGGAGGTTCTGAAATACTCGCACATACAACTCGTGGAACAGGGGTCTTTAAAAATATGTGTTTGAAAAAGACAGTGGAGATGTCTAGAATAAGGAATCCATGGCACAGACTGCTCGGGGGCTGATCCATGCTTACAAGATAAGACAGGCCTCTGCATTTCTTTGATCCGTTACAGATGAGTCCTAATGACAGTTTCTGCCCCCTGCTTGGAAACACAGGAATCCCCTTTGTTGCATTATGCAGAACATCATTACTGACAAAGTACAAACTGGAAGCGCGCCGTTTGCATAGCCTGCAAGCACACTCCAACCCGATGGGAGATATGCGCGTGCACCGCCCTTGCCACTGTTTACATATTGTGGCATTGATGGCTCTGATGTCTGCTCTCTTCAAATAAAACACAGATCTCACGCCCTTTTGCCCGAATGCACCGCGGGCCGAAGGAGACGGCTGGGCCCTGTGGTAAACTCCCTTGCAAACTATGCATTCCGCGATATGGCCTCTTATCAGCTGGGGGCCTAGTCCCCTCCTCGACCTGGGGGGAGAGCTGCCCGGGTCATACACATGCGAGATAGGAGGACAATTACAGCTCACGACCTCTGATACAGTCTGTGCTCTTGTGTTGGGAGACAGGGCCTGCTCTCGATAACCCGTCGAGATAAGCGAGCCACCTCACCTGGGAGCGGTTCCCGCCATAAATCGCCGTCCCATCTGGGCATGCCAAGCTGACTGCAGGCCCGTTTAAAAATAGCCCAGGACAGTGCAGATAAAAAACAGAACGGGGTATTTTGAGAGATGTGGAAAGAAAACGATCTGCTCAGGAGAATTGTTTCAAACATCGTGTTCCAGCCCTGCGTCCTTATCTGCTCTGCCAGCAGCGTATCTAATAACGAAGTCTGGAGGCAGCGGGGCGCTCGGAGACGAGGACGCGCGAGACACTTCCGAAAGTTCTGTGGGGTTGTGAGACTGTTAGGTATCTGATCCTTGTGAAAAATCGAGCTTTACTACTATATTTTTCAGTTTTATCACTGTGTCCCATGAATAACACATTGGAAAAAACACGTGTGCCGTGATATATTCATACCTATATATATTAATGTATATATTAATAGACCGCAATAGTTTGTGCTATAAAAAGTCGATTTTTTAACGAGTCTTCAAAATCACGCGTCGGCGTCCAGAATTTTTTTACCTCAAACTCAGACCTTTACAGATAGCGTGACCCATACTTTCCAAGGAAGAACATTGAGGGGGTTATTTGCAAATCCCTTGCACCGCCAATGTGTCACTTTTTGACTCTCCAGCACCCCAGAGTGCAGACCCATATCTACAAAGCAATTTTTTTTTTGTAGAGTTTTATATAGCGCGAACTAGACCCGAACCGAATCAGGTATCAGAGCGCTTTACATAGCACAAGTTACGTTTTTTACATGAGGACACACTTTCATTTTTAGGCACGGGGAGATTAAGTGATTTGCCCAGAATCACAGGAGGTTTTGGCGTCGTTACCGAGACTCGAACCCAGATCCCCAGGTCCGAGGTCGAGTCCTTAGCCGTTAGGCCAGCTATGGTGTAAAGCAGTGCAGCACAAGTCGCTGCATTGCCTTACACTGCATCACTGAGGCGTTCTATGAGTTTTTCAGGGGGCGTTCCCACACAACTTCCATGGTTTTTGACACATTCCCAGATTTACAAGGATCTGTAAACCTGTGAATGCCTCAAAACGGTACGCCTCCCAAGGGCACGCGTAACGAGGAGAAATATGTTTCTTTCTCCTAATTCTTTCCTCTTTCTATGTGTACTGCATTCTGCATAACCGTTGTAAATGAGGCCCTCAAGGTGCCACCAGGAGCTATATACTAAGGGCCTCATTTATGAGGCCGTGCGTCACTTTTACGCTGCTGGTGCGTCACTTTTTGTGACGCACCAGCAGCGTAAAAAATGTGCCTTGTTGCACCAAATTTTACAAAGTGACGCACCTAGGTAGAAACGCCACTTTGTAAACCCCTGCGCTACATTATACCTGCGCCAGGTATAATTTATGCAGGAGGGCGTTCTGACGCAAGAAAGGGTCATAGAAGTGACGCAGTGAAATCTATACGATTTCACTGCGCCACTTCTAGGACGCAAATGTGTCAATTTCTTACGCCTGCCTCACAGCAGGCGTAAGACTGACGCAGGCCCTTTCACATGGGGCTTGCCCCATGTGAAAGGACACATTGCTGGAGTTGCGTCACTTTTGTGACACACTCCAGCAATGCGTCACTTTTGCGCCACGCAGATACGTCAGAAATACTGACGTATCTGTAACTCTTTGCGCAATGATGCGTCATATTGTAAATATGACGCATCATTGGTGTCGCAAGGAGGGCGCAATGAAAAGTGCAGCAGCGCTTTTTTGACGCGGCGATGCATCACTTTTCATAAATGAGGCCCTAAGGGTCCAATTTACAATGATTTGGTGTAGGGCAGTTCCCCAAATGTTTTTGCTGCGCTGCCCTACACGAAATCGAAAGGGCAGGAATGCATCATATTTACAAGATACAGTGCATTCCTGTCCTTTCAGCTAGCGCTGGCACACAATATGATGCCTACCGCCAACTCAGGCCACCTTGCACCATGTTGCAAGGGTGTATGCAGGATTGTTTTAGGACAGGAAGGGACACCTTCCTGCACAAAAATAATGAATGGAGGGGTTTCCTCTTTCTGTGTGTGTGGCAAAATTCAGCACACATAGAAAGAGGCAAAAATGAGGAGAAATAAACCTCTTTCTCCTCATTACGCCTGCCCTCGTGAGGCCACATTCCCAGGTGTACAGATCATTATAAATCTGGGAATGCGTCAAAAACCATGGCTGTTTACGTGGGAACACCCACATCTACGCCCATGGAAGGCCTTCCTGACGTGGGCCTCCCTGAAGTGGCTGTGCATGGCCTCGTAAATATGGGCCTGCCATCTGTGCAGCCAGAGCATCTTAAAAAGTGATGCACCGGCGGCTCAAGGGGCTTGTAAATAAGTGTTAAAATAAAGGCACAATTACAATACTATCATCTGATTACCAAGCGAAAAACAAGTGCAGATATAAAATCTTCAACTCCTCTAGATCTTCTCTACTTTGCTTTGCTGTTTTTGTCAGACAGGTAACTGACTTTAGTTTTTCTTTATGTGATGCTATCTATCTATCTATCGCCCTCACTCTATCTATGCATTTTTTAATACAACAACCATTCCGATTTTGAGAGGAGTAAACATCTCAATGCCCATTAGATTCCCCATGTTAGACTAATGTTCTGATTTGTTACCTTTTCCTCAAATTGTAAAGCTCTCTGAAATCCTTCGGGATCAAGTTTGTGCTGTATAAAACTTTATAAATAAATGCATGCTTAATTTAATTTATTGGGTGGTCTGGGGATATGAGGGGATTTTAATCAAGGTGCTAATCATGGTTTGGGGGTGTGTTAGGGATTATTTCTCTCTATATTTAGCCATTTGGTGAGTGGTTTTACCCCTTGACGTGCCTTTGTTTGAGCTGTCATCCCACACAGTTGTGGCTGAGAGCCTTGTGGACCCTGCAGATTATTTGTGTTCTGCTGGTGTCATATGCTTATTCGCTTTTGGCCTTTCGGAAGGCAGGCAATTTGGAAGATACTTCATGATTGCTAATTAGATTTTACAATGAGGACCTTCCCCAGCCTTTATGGGCACATTCGAGGTGGTCCTCGGCTGAATTGTGCTAGCTCTAGATGCAAGCACGTGTATGATCTAATGGGAGCTGAGGCAGATGTTGCTGCAGGGCACATACATCAGACCACGAGTGCTATGTATTTGTCATTGGCTACTTCAGATGTGGTGGAGTACCCTCTCCACCAAACTGATGGTATGCCCACTCTAGAGTTGGGCAAACAGCCATGACCACGCTGGCAGAGCCCCCACTGGTTGTACTGGCAGAAACATTATACCGATGACCCCAAGGACATAGAGCCAGCGGTCTAAATACCTAAGACCAGCCACCCCTTTTAGGGTGAAAGTTTTCACATTCTTTTTTCTTGTTTAGGATCATCAAGAAAAGTCTGGTGGCCTGTACAGGAAAAAACTAAAAATGCCCCACACCCTTTGAGAAAAACCTTAGTTTTAGTTTTTTCAAAAAGAAAATCCAGCTTGGGAAGTTTGTTTTTGAAAAACAAACACGTTTGCTGAGGAGCTTCATGAAACACAGCACCCACTCAGCAAATTTCCAATGTTCAGAGAAACTGGGGCGATGACTTTTTTGAAGGCACATAGATCTGCAGACAGTCATCTTCCATGGTGGCAGAGTTTATAATCTTTGCCACACTGGCAGGACACGTGCCAGTCTTTAAATGACCCCCTCCATCTTAATTTGCTTGTGATGTAGGGGTAGAAGTATGTAGAAGTATGTATGCACGTATTGGTGGTATTTGTGTAGTGGAAGCCTATCTAAAGAGCAACAAAACACTAAACAATGGTGTGGTTTTATCTTTGTCTCAAAAACAGTATGCAGTTCCTTTAAAAAGATGAAAAGGGAGGGAAAGATTAGCAGGTCAGTCAATGTCCAAGTAAACGGACACGGGGTCTGTTATTTTTGGAACTGAAGTCCTCACACACCCAAGTGGGTGCCATGCTTCATCATAGGGCTATGCTCCTTGTTAGGCCAGTGCTGCAACTCCTTACGAGCACCCGTGAAGCGGCTCTTTATCGGAAATCTTTTAGACCCAAATGTCGTATGTGAAGTGAGGTGTAGGGCCTAGCAGTGAATGCAATGATCTCTGATAGCTACAAATTGAGGTCTACATGTTTCTTGCTATGTTAGTCTGGAGAGATCAAGTGGCAATTCCTCAGGACCAGGAGTCTAATTCATGCAATGGATGGAATACAATTCTGGTCTAGATATTACAACAACAGGAAACCTAATTGTGGTGTGCCTTGATGTAAGGCAATGTAAAAGGACCGACCCAATTAGAGTGGCTCGTGTTGCCTCCTCGAATGAGGACAGAGTAAACACTTAATTAAGCAAGTTAGGTCATCACACCAGTGCCGGACAACCTACCCATACTCTGCTGATTCGGGAGCCATGATATGATTCACAGACTTTAACAAGCTCTCAGTCTAATACAGGGTCCTGTTACTTAGTGAGGTTGAGATGGGCTATAAGTTACTTTCAGAATAACAGGTAGGTAGGAGTTTAAAGGAACTTTTTTCAGGAGTACCAGGACAAACAGGCATTACTGGGCTCAAACTGTGACATGCAGGTATTACTGGGCTCAGATTGTGACAATCAGTGCCTTTTTTCACTAGTGATTCAGAAAAGGGGGTGGTGATGAACAGAGTGCCTGAATTAAGCAGACCACTCTTACCCAGTCCAAAGATCAGGGCTTGATCCATTACCGTTTTTTAGCTCACTGCACCATCCCAGCTCAGAACTTGGCTATATGCAAATTAGTCTGTTCCTGTCCCAGTGCATGATGGGAACAGGGCAAACCAAACTACCAAGCCAATTCTTATACTGGGAAGGAAACAAGCTTCCGGGGACCGGTTTCTGCCATTTCAGGCGTCGTCGGCCCGGCTTGCTTGAATCCTGACGGTGCAATGAGCAAGGGACTCACATCTGAGTATACCCCTTTTCTGAATCGTTTTTTCACTAGTGACATGAAGATTAACCATAACGTTTTGCTTAAAACTAAGCACAAAGTACATCCTTTGCATGTTTAAACCCCAGAGTAGCGAGGTCGATCAGTTCCAAGGGCTGAAGACTGCAACCTCAACAATCAATTAATTTCTGTCTGGTCAGTACAGTTTGTGGAAAAAAGAAAATTCTTTATTGCTACCTTACTTACCAGTGCTTAGAAGCAAAAGTAAATTGCCTGCTGAGAGAGGGAAGAAGCCTGCCAACCACGCAAGAGGTGTGACTGTCCTAATAGCACCAGTAGCAGCTGACCCCCAGTGGTGTGGGGATCACCTAAAGATCAAATAACATGGAGAGCGATCTGAGTGCCCTGAGGAGCATGGGCACATTCTCTCTATGTTAATTGGTTCTGAGTGAGAATAGTGGACAGTGGTTGTTGCTGCTGTATTAAAGAATAGTGACTGAGGTGGACTGTTCCACTGCAATTATGAACTGTGACTTAGGTGTACTGTACTACTGCAACAATTAACTGTGCCCATGGTGGACTGTGATGCCACAGCTACAAATGGTGCCTGAGGGGGGTTGCTCCGCCACCAAGAGACTGTGCCCAACATGACTGTGCCCCCGGTATCAAGAACAGTGCCAGGGGTAACATCCTGCTGCAGTTAAAGATTAAGCTTTGACTGCCCTCATGCTGCTGTGACCATTGACCCTTAGAAGCCCAACCTCTATACCCCACAAGAGACTCTGAAGTGGGTCCACCATCCACCTCAACCTCGACTGGAGCAACCAACCATCTGTGAGGATGTGGGATGGCAGCCTCCTCTAGTGTCTACTGTGGTCCTCCACTGTAATACAGATCATACATTCAGCCAGTGCATCTCCTCCCAGATGCAGCAGCCAGGAGAGACATTTGCTGGAGATTTTCACTGCCCTCCAAGAAAATGACTCTGTTGACAGTGCTGTGGTTAGAACTTATAGAGCTGTTTTGCTTCAGCCTGGAGGCTGATCTTAGATGATGTTACAGACATTCGCCAACAAAAGTGTTAACTTGTCAAACACAAAACGGCGAAAACTCTACCCAGACTGCCAATTTTAATTAAAAAAAACATTGGCAACACACAAGTTTCAACTCACCATACGTTAATGATGAAATCATACACAAGTATTGAAACTTTAGCCCATCAATGGCATACATTTTTTGAGGCATCCATTATCTATCCAGACTCATTATTCAAAGGTCCTTAGCCGATTTTATCTTGAGGGTCGTCAGTCTACATATGAACTTTTTTGTCCTGAAGATGGCCTACTAGATGTTTTAGAAGACAATACCGAAACGTCGACATACCTAACCCAATTTGCTAAGAATTGTTTTATAGGAATTAATCACTGTATGTTTATTGATCATTTCTATTTGTGAATAGGTGAACGAAATGGGTTATTCACAAAAGTGATTATGAAATAAGTCTATTTAAAAGAAAATCAATCTCAGTCATATTTATTCATGTGAATGTTGTTTTGTACCCTTTTCCTAATTTATTTAACTACATATATTTGTATGAAAAAAGTATACACCCATTGTTGTTCTTTTTGTCGTTGTTATTTTTGATATATTCTTTTGTGATTTCTTCAACTGATTTCAATAATTCATATATCTGAGGCCACTAATCTGGGTTTTCATGATTTGTTTTTGATAAATTAAGCTGGATTGTTTTTAAATGAAATCCCTTGAAGCAACTGTTACCTGATACAAATTAAACTAAGGCATAATCGGCACCTGAGCCTTGATATATGCCCAAGAGGTACTCTAAGGCCCAAGGCAGACCTTGCTTTGAATTACCAAACTGGGCGCACTCAGAACAAGCATTTGCCATGCAATATGTCTCACATTAGTGAAAGTTTCAGCTATTGGTGTTACAAACGATAATGTTTGGTAGATTAATACTTTTGTTTAAACATTTCTCAGCAGTAGCATATGTAAGAAAATAAATTCAACGAAGCAAGGAAAGGGTGCAGTACCACAGGCTGTTGCTAGGTGTCCCTGTGGAATGCAAAGGGGCCTCTGTTAGCCACATAAGGTACTGCACCCTTTCCTTGCTTTGTGGAGTTTCTTTTATTACCTATGCTACTGCTGGGATATATAAAAAAAAATCCATAAAACATTTTGATTTGCAACTAGCAAGATCTCTAACTGTCACTAATGCGAGACCTATTGCAGTGCAAATGCATGTTTTTCCCTTCCAGTGAGCACAGCTTCCAGGGAGGAAAGGGAGATAAATGGAGGAGAGTAGCTGGTTCCTGTGGAAGATAAAAGGAGGGAATGTGCAGGGAGTGAACAGGGGTTGCCGGGATGGAGGGAGATGATACGGAGGCACTGGGGTGCTAACTGGAGCCGGGCTAGGGAGCAGCACAGAGCACTGGAGGTTAATCACTTAGAGTGAGAGCAGGAGGGCCGGTGAGGTGCTAGGGGGCTGGTCTAGTTATTAGGGGCAGACAGGGCACCGGTCAATTGCTGGATTGATCAAGGCGCACTGTTGAATTTTCGAGTAAAGGCTGGTTGGGATAATTAAGTTAAGGGTTTGATCTGAGGTAGATTAAGAAATGATTTGACTGTTGGGGCTGGTTGGGCTCATGGGTTATATTAGAAACAGGGATGCTTGGTTGGCGAGATTTGTGAACAATTTGGGGGCATATCATCAAGGAGAGGCAATAAAATTATCGCCACTTTAGCGTCCGTTTTCGGGCAAAAAGCAGCGATAATTTTATCGCCTTATCAGCAAAGACACACTTTCGCGTGTTTTGCTGCCTCTGCGCCCGTTACATCAACGCCCAGCTCTGCATCGCTAATGAGATGCAAAGTGGGGTAACACAGAAATTACCTGGAAAATTTCGCTAAGCGACATTACTCCTATTATCAATCTGCATGCTAACCTGTGCTGCTATGATAAGAGGAGCGCTAACTGCACTTATAGCAGGTTTCTTTACGCCTGCTTTTCTTTTGACTAAACCATGTTAGCCTATGGGTGGTGGAATATAGGGCTGAGATCACCCAGCCCTATCAACAAGGTATCGCCTGTCACTGTGCGTTTATCGCTGGATTTCCAGCGATAATCGCACCTTCTTGCAACTATCGCTGGTTTATATATCGCATCCGAGATAGGCATTGCTGATAGCATGCTTTCTCTGCGATATAAACCAGCGATAGCCGGTGATAATTATCCCGCGCTAAGAGCGCTTAGCGATAATTATCGCCAGCTGTTGCTGATGTGCCCCTTGGTTCCATAGAGAGTGTTGTTTCAATATTGGGCTAAATGCTGTTTATGACTTCCTTAAAATGGTGACATGGGGGTAATATTTATTTTTTGGAACAGCAGCTGGGGAAGAGTGCTTGGGAATTGGGTTCATGGATGGACAGTCAGCTGACCCTTGGTCTGGTGGGCAAAAAGGACTGTTTTTCGAAGAATTTGCAAAGTGACATTAACTGGACCATGCAGAGGAGTGGAATGGGTATGGGATGAAGGTCAAGGCGCTGCTTGGGGTGAATCTGCAGCAGCGGTTAGGCGATATACACAGGAGTGTTTATATAAAGGGCTTGGTGTGCATTGCATACATTATGAAGATGGGCAGAGACTGACGCTGGCTAACAGAACAGGGGTCTCTTCTAGGCTAAGGGAGCACTGTCCACATTTTGGGGTACATTAGTGATTATGGTTAAAAAAAAGACCACATAATCGCTTTTGTTTACATTGCACATCACGTAGGCAGTTTAAAGTAACACCAAACACAAGGCATATTTTGGGAGGTGCTTGAGGAGAGAGAGGGGCTCCGAAGTTGCTCAAGAATAGGGGGGGCTCAAGAATGGAGGCTATTTAGTCCCAGGGCACGGAGTATGTACTCAACACACAGCCTGTCTCCAACAGGCAGCTGTGTCAGCGGAAGAGTAGCCCATCCCTTGATGCTGTGGTGGTCCCCATGGGAGTTGCCGGAGCAGCTCCTGCTGCCTCCAAAGGCGCCGGGGCTGAGCTGTCTGCACCTCTGGCTGGAGGCGTCGAGGCGCGCCTTCCTCACCACCCAGCACTAGAAGGAGTACATGCATATCTGGTGCTCGAAGCGGGGGAAGCTGCAGACCCACAATGCAGCACTGCACAGGCTCATGGATGTGGCTGAAGAGCTCCTCCACACGCTTGAACTCTCAGCTCTCGGCTAGGCTCTAAGCCATGCCCCTGACCACGCAGTCCAGCACCGACTCAGGCAGCTGCGGGGGCCAGGTGGGCAGTGACGAAGAAGAGCCGGCTGGGGGCCCGCGGTGCAGAGTTGGGTATGGCGGCGAACAGAGGTGCTTTACTGGGGTGTGAACGGGAAAGCAACGATCAGGGAAATGATGGCCTAGAAAACACAAACTTGACTCCACGTGGCAACAGTTGTGCTGATTATAATGAAAATGCAAGCACAGCGTTTATTAAGTGGGCGCTGTACTGATACACAAGCCTGTGGCATACCCAAAAGAAAAATAGTCGACGAAGGAACGTAAATTAAAAAAAAGTGTAAGACACATGCAGCAGGGGCAGTCCACAGGAGGGATCTAAAACAACAAAAGGCTGGAGTATTTAGACATGCTAACCAAACAGAAGCCTGCATTTATAAAAGGCACAAATGGGAGCAAATGAAAAAAATAGGAGGGGCTTCAAACCACAGTGTACATTGCAGCATGCCTCTCAGAGCAGCGCATGTGCTGCCCAGGCTCGACAAAGGACAAATAGAAAGAAAGAAATATATGGTGCTCCCAAATTCCCACATCTTTTACGGCCAAAACCGGCATTGTAGCCACGTATTCTTAATCACAATGAAGCCAACAGAATTGTGCTCCAGTCCCACAGGTCATTCATAAACCTGTTCTCACTCATGCATGTGAACCCCATCAATTTAAACACCCCTTGCAGTTTAACAACAAGTGACCAGGAAAGCTAATCCTGAATAAACATAAAAGAAATGCGTAAACAACTACAGCACAACCTACTGTGCTCACATGCAACTATGTGAAATTTTAAAACATGTTGATGCCTATCACATATTCTGATTAATTAAACAGCTTCTATAAAACAATATTGAACAAATTAAACGCCATAAATATTACTTGTAAACAATGAACTGTTGTGTACACGTAATATGAAAGTATAATAAATAAAGGCCCCCAAAAACAATTCTCAACGTGCATGTACACATTGAAATGTCAACCTTAACATAAGAAAAAAATCCGTGCTCTGTAAAGAAATGTCCACAAATTTGACAATGTGAAAGTAGCTCACACTGCTGAACTTAACGAGGCTCGATGTACCCAAATAGTCTCCCAGGTGGCATTTTTTGTTATTCATTTAAACTTCAATGACGGGTGCAGAAATCAGAGGGACAGAAATATACAATTTCAAATAGGTTGCAGGACTTGATTACAGGTCCAGCCATAGGGCGGTGCGACCAGTGCAGACACACTGGGAGCTGACCTGTGGAGCGGCCGCTGACTTCAGGGGAAGCACTGTGTTTAGCAATAACTCATGATTGGAGAGATGAGGGGTACCTTTGCCCGGTGGTAGTGAGAGAATCCGAGAAGGCAGTCATGGGGTTTAAAAAATTAATTGTCGCACCGGGTGCCACCAGCACTAAAGCTTGAGTATGTAAACTGATTATTGATCTGGCATGGTCAAAGACCAATCACTTGGGGAAGGAGTTACCATTGAATTACAGGCTGCCTCCTCACTGCTGGATTCCCCTTACTTACACATGTGGTCATACTTAGCCTTACACCATGGCAGAGGGATGCCTGCATTGTTCACACTTTAAAAGGGTGACTGATCAGCCTATTACCAATTTTCCGCTGTGATGGTTGCTGCACGAAAAGCATCTAGCATTTGCCCAGACAACTACACATCTCACTCCTTCAGGATAGGGGCAGCCACCTTGGCAAAGAAAGCAGGAGTTACACAGGAAGAGGTCACAACCATAGGGTGCTGGTCTTCTCCTTGTTTTTAGAGCTCTGTCCACCTGAGCGACTGTAGTGAAAGAAATAATGTCCCTTTGTGTCTTATGCTTCTTCCTCTTTTCATTTTCTAATCGTAGTAGCAATGTCGGCCCTAGTGTTGTGCGTCATTGATTTATTCCTTTGTCCAGTGGGGGGCTTACAGATTGCAACTGCTCCGTCGATCTAAGCCGGCGTCCTCGAGGGATGTCTTCTTCAGATGGTGGGGTGTTGGAGGATTGAGGGAGTCACAACGTCGCAAGTTTGTTGAACCTACAAAAGGTTGTGAAGGGCTGCAGACTCTGGACCTGACCATAGTACTGCCGCTAATAATCTGCTAAAAATGGGTTGGAAGAAATTGAGAGAATGAGTTTTGAATGAGTTCTCTTGGCTGGACGATATTTCCCTGGAAACTTCTTGGTATAGTCACACATGATCATTTGGAGAGTATGGGGCTCAGACATTAAAGCGAGAGACGTTCATGTATTGTAAGGGAGCGGTTTGCCTGAGATACACTCCTCAAAAGTTGTTGGTGTCAATGATGTTTACCAGGCTGGGAGCAGGAGATGGAAAATAAATCATTTAATCAGGGTGTGAGTGTCTCGTGGCTTTCTGGTGAACTGCAGAGAACAGGGGGGGTTGGGTGTGTGACAGTTCCTGGGCAGAAATGCAGGCTGCAAGATGTTTTTTGTCGTGTCAGTTAGAATTTCCTCAGGCATCAGCAGAAATGACCAGGTGGGTCGTGTGGAAGTGTTTGACACGAGATGGCAATGAAAAAGCAATGGAGTCCCGGTACGAATGATGCCGATCAGAAGAACACTTTTCCTCAGACCCTTCTTTTGCCAATGAGTGGCAAATACTTTAAGAAATGTCAATGTTCATAATGCCATCGGTTTCTTGTTGGAGCATCATCATCATATTGGTGTTGTGAATGTTAGAGGATGGAGGCTTTATGGTCTGGACACACATTGTACAGAGCACTGGCAGACACTGAAAGCACAAACAGCAGGAGACTAGGACAGTTACTCCCAAGGCAAGGAAGATGAGGATCTTCCACCCCCACTGGGAAAGGAGGCCCCAGATCCAGCCTATGAGGGACCAGTTACCTTCATCCAGATGAATTTTGGAAGAAAGGTGATGCAGATGTTGGATGGCATCGTACACTGTAGGTGCATTGTCTGAGATGTACACGCAGCAGCTGGAGTCAATCAATTTACACACACCACCATGATCAGCAAGGATCATGTCTAGGACCATTCTGTTCTGAAGCGTTATGAGGCAGTCCGCCTGTAGCTCTGCAGTGATGTTGGAGAGGGGCACCAGCTGTTACTGTGATGGTGGCTTCAAGGACCCTGGTCAGTTCTCATACAGCCCGACTGTTGGCAATGGGGCCCCAGAAAGGAAGAAAACCTTTAAAGAAGTCCCCGGTTTCCTGGCCTGCGGTTGTCACGATGGTCTTGCTCCTCAGGATCAGAAGGGGAGTGTCTATCTTGAAGTCACTTCCATTATAAATCGCTCACTCCACTCTGCTAGGGTTCCTATCCAATGGAAACAGGCTAAACTTCTCCCGCTTTTAAAAAAGACAACTGCTGATCCCCTGCTGCCTTCTAACTATCAAAAAACACAGTTGATGGACAGAATGTAGAACAATGTCATACATTCACCCCAGTACAAGGATCTGGGCCTAAATCCATCGTTTTTTGCACTCCACACCACCCTGGGTTAGACACTGGCTATATACAAATCAGCTCTGACCCTGTGCCTCATGGGAACAGTCCAGTCCGAACTACCAAGCCATGTCTTTCCCAGACCGGAATCAAGCATCCAAGGACCGGTTTCTGGCTATCAGCCTTCATCAGCCTGGATAGCTTGACTCCAGTGGTGTGGAGAGCCTGGGACTCACGTCTGAGCATCCCCAGCCCACTCGGGGTGAAATTGCAAAAAACACAGTTGATGGACAGAATGTAGAAGAATGTCATACATTCACCCCAGTACAAGGATCTGGGCCTAAATCCATCGTTTTTTTGCACTCCACACCACCCTGGGTTAGACACTGGCTATATGCAAATCAGCTCTGACCCTGTGCCTCATGGGAACAGTCCAGTCCGAACTACCAAGCCATGTCTTTCCCAGACCGGAATCAAGCATCCAAGGACCGGTTTCTGGCTATCAGCCTTCATCAGCCTCGATAGCTTGACTCCAGTGGTGTGGAGAGCCTGGGACTCACGTCTGAGCATCCCCAGCCCACTCGGGGTGAAATTGCAAAAAACACAGTTGATGGACAGAATGTAGAACAATGTCATACATTCACCCCAGTACAAGGATCTGGGCCTAAATCCATCGTTTTTTTGCACTCCACACCACCCTGGGTTGTAACTATCGGCCCATCTCTTTATTGCCGGCACTGGCCAAAGTTTGTGAAAAGGTGGTTTTTCGTCAACTAGAGGCTTTTGTTGAAACATCTGTGGCGCTCCATCCAGCCCAGTCTGGTTTTAGAGCATCTTTTAGCACGGAGACGGCATTGGTTGATGTGTTGTGGAAGCCACCAGGGAGTGCCTAGACGGGGGCGGCAGAGCGGCTATGATTTTATTGGACCTCTCTGCCGCCTTCGATACGGTACCTCACCAGCTTCTCCTGGATCGGCTCTCTGCCATCGGCATCTCTGGGGCAGTCTGGGCTTGGCTGAGTTCCTTTCTGGAGGAGCGCATCCAACAGGTCTGGGTGCCTCCTTTCTCCTCCTCCGTCAGGAAGCTTTCAACGGGAGTCCCACAGGGCTCTACCTTGAGCCCGCTACTCTTCAATATCTATATGACCACTTTGATTTACCTGGCTGAGGGGCTCGGTGCCAAAATTATGGCATACGCCGACGATACGCAGCTTTTATTTACATGGAAGGGTTCCGAATTGGACACCCGGGATGCGCAGAGGTGCTTATCTGCTGTGTTTACCTGGCTGGCCAAGGCGCATTTTAAGTGTAATGAAGAAAAATCTGAGATACTGCTGTACGGCAACTTTCCTCCACAGTTTAGTGAGGCCCTGTGGCCTCTGGACTTCCCATGCCCTCGGTCGGTTGGCAGCCCGGCCTAGAACTTGGGGATATGGTTTGGGGAAGACCTCCGGTTCGCCGAGCATATCAAAAAACTGACTGGTATCTGCTTTGGCAATCTTAAGATCTTTAGGAAGTTCTTACCTCTGCTACCACAGCAGGCTAAGGAAATGGTGGCTCTGGCACTTATCCTCTCCAGGCTAGACTACGCCAATGCCCTATTTATCGGCATCCCTGGCTACCTCATGAATAAACTCCAACTAATTCAAAATGCGGTGGCCAGACTCCTATTCAACATGGCCAAACGTTCCAGTGCGAGGCTCCTGCTACGTGACCTTTATTCGTTACCTGTGGCTCAGCGGGTCCAATTTAAGATCTTGGTCATGGCGCATAAAGCCTTGCATGACTCTGGACCCTTGTATATTAGGAAGCGCGTGGCCTTTTACAAGCCTTGCCGCTCGCTCCGCTCCTCCTCTCGCCGCCTACTGGCCATTCTGCGATTTCGCCGTTCCAGGATGGGTGGCCAATCATGGTCAGTAAAAGTGGCCATTCTATGGAACAAACTTCCTGGCCTGTTGCAACATACACAGGACCTTCGTATCTTCAAGAAACTTCTCAAAACTCATCTTTTCAACCCTCCTAGTTAATTTCATTGGTGCCCTCTCTGCTCACGTCCATTCGCGCCAGGATACTCCTGAGTAGTAGTGCGCGTTACAAATCATATATAACATGAAGCTCATAGGGGTCCACCTCTTGATATCTCCAATCTCTGACTAATGTAACATATACAGAGGATGGAGCTATCAAGCGAGGAAAAAAGGGTTGGGAAGGGAACAGCAGGGGATACCTGAAATGACAGAAGCAAAGCGTTAGCAAAAATTGTAATCCTAGGTACTCTCATGTAGGTCTCGCTACCGAATCATCTATACCGTGAACAGATGTGTTACTCGGGATCCCCTTCCTCTCTCTCTACAGCAAGATGCGTCTCTCGCTTCAAGGATAGCATGAACCTGAAATTCAAAGCAAACCATTACTTCTGTCACTAACCATGTAACTTCTTCAAGTATGCATTTCTCTGACTGCCTACGTACCCTTCTTCAGTCACCCAGAAACAGAAAATACATCCAGCATCCAGACCCCTTGGACTCCCCCGAATGAAGGTTCAAAGAGGAAAACAGGCTGCAACAAAGGAACCAATAAGTTTCTTCCTCTTCACATCCAAAGTCTAGAGCACAGAGCAGTGTTCCATGAAGGGAAAGTAGTCAGGATAGAACAAAGAAACAACTAACAAAGTCGCGGGCGGGCTGCTCTCTTATTCCCAGAGTAACAACCAGCAACCTTACCAGGTACAAAGAAGATGGAAGACTTCCACTGACCGGGTATTCTCCCAAACTCTCTTGGGTCGAGTGTGAGCGGTCGGCATAGAATCCCCCTGAGATCCAGACTCGCAGCCGCAAGCCGATAGCTTCCTGCACAGCTCAGCCGAGTTGATCGCTCAGCTTTTCCTCTCGTCTGCATTGAGATGCGTAATCCATTTCCCGAAGTTCTGCCGCAGCCGCAGGCAGAATACAAAACCACCACAGAACAAAAGGCGTTTCACGCTCGTCCGAGCGTGCCGCCAACCTCGAATCTTCGCGCCTCCCTAATGGGCGCCAATCCACAAAGGGTACTAGCAACATGAACCGTGGGGACAAATCGTACGCTCCCACAGGTGCTAAGGTATCAGCCAGAATCACGTACATCGCGCCCTGCGAGTCACATGACTAAATCCTCCTGGTTCATCCCAGAAGGCATTCTGGGATATGTAGTTCCGTCTATTGTAATCATTGTTCGGTAGGCACAAACTGTCAGATCCTGACAGTACGCCCTCCGCAGTGCCTCCTAGCACCCGTTTTACCCGGATTTTGGGAGTAAAACAGCCTCACCGCCCGAGGGGCATGAACACTGGAACAGGGCACCCACGAGTCGTCCTCCGACTGATAACCCTTCCATGAAATCAGGAACCAGAGACGTCCCTGACGGTATCTAGAATCCAGGATCCGCCGCACCTCAAACTCCAGTTCAACAGAAAATTGGTTCTGTTGGGTATGAACAACACTTATTTTCAACGTTATTATTTAATTTTGTAAACGAATACCCCCTCTGCAAGAAAAGAGAAATGAGGTTTCTTACAATCGAATGAAAGAATGACCTACAAGTGACTCTGTATTCTCTTTATATTAAATGCATCATAACCTTACAAAAATAATTTTATCTGTACACAAGACTGTCAATTTCTTCTATGTAGTGCAACAAAAAGTGAAAACAATGAATAGTGATCATGGCGCAACAAACAATAATACAAAAGACTATATACACAATCAATGCATTCAATTAGACAATCTATACAAATATACAACAGTTACAAAGATCTTGTTTTGCAAAGGCCATCCACTGATGTAAACTTCTTGAACCCTTTTGATTTCTTTTATTTCATTGGAGTTCTAGAGTTAAGGGGCCTGTAGGAACTCAAACTCCAGCTGGCCATCTCTCAACACCGGAGGAACTGCCTTGCGATGGGCGCAGGCAGCGGGCTTCAGCAGGCTGCAATGGAACACCGGATGGATCCTCAAAGAAGCGGGCAACTTTAGCTTATAGGCTACTGGATTGATGACACGGAGAATGGAATACGGTCCTATATATCGAGGGTGGAATATGATACGGTAGCGGAAACGTAGGTTCCGGGTGGATAACCACACCTTGTCGCCAACCTGATACTGAGGACCCTCTTGTCGATGCACGTCAGCCCATTTCTTGTATGCGGTCTTCGCTTTTTCCAGAGAACACTGGATCCGGCGGTGCGTTTTCAGCAGCGCCTTTACATGGGCTGTCACAATAGGTTGGTTTTGCACGTCCTTAGGGATCACCAACAGCAGAGTTTTTGCATGGTATGCGGTATTAGCCCGAAACGGGTCTCTCCAATAGAGCTTTGCCAGGCATTGTTATACGACAGCTCAGCCAACCACAACAGTGATACCCACGATTGTTCTGCTTCGTCCGCATAACATCTTAGGTACTTTTTTAGGGTCTGGTTCAGACGTTCGGTTTGGCCATCCGTCTGGGGATGGAAGCTTGTAGACAAGGTGCTCTCCACCTGAAGCGCCTTGCACCACATTCGCCAGAAGCGAGCAACAAACTGAGGTCCCCTGTCCGAAACGATGATTCCCGGAATACCATGTAAGCGTACCACATGCGTTAGAAGCAGCTGAGCGGTTTGGCTCGCCGTCGGCAGGTTCTTGCATGGGATAAAGTGGCCCATTTTCATCAGACTGTCTATGACCACTAAGATTGCACTGGTCAGGACGCAAGCCCACAATAAAATCCATGCTGATTGATTGCCAGGGCTGCGATGGTGTGGGCAACGGCATGAGTTTTCCTTTGCTCTTGGTCTGAACCCCCTTAGCACGAGCACAGATCTCACATCAGCTCACCCACTGTTCAACGTCCTTTGCCATTCCCTCCCACCAGAACTGACGTTGTATGAGATGTAATGTCTTTTTACCAACTGGATGTCCTGCTAACACAGAGTCATGGCACCAGTTGAAAGCCTTCAACCGCAAGATCTGGGTAGGTAGGTATAGTTTGTTGTCATGCATCGGGATACCATGCTTGAGGGTGTGAAGGGCATTCTGGTCTGACCAGACCTGCCACTGGGCCTGGGAGTGATGACCGGCGATTTGCTCTAAGAAATTGTCTATAGTGACTGCACATACGACTCTATTGGACTTAATGATGGCTCTTTGTAATTCCGTTGTCATGCTGTCTGGATAACGTATCTGCCTTTCTATTGTCTACCCCTGGATGGAAAGTAATAACAAAATCAAATTCTGCAAAAAACAAAGTCCATCGGATCTGACGTTGTGAGAGGTGCCGAGCCGTCTTCATGAATTGCAAGTTCCTATGGTCGGAGTAGACCGTTATAGTATGCCATGCCCCCCACAAATAGTCCCTCTACTCCTGGAAGGCCTTTTTGATGGCCAGAAGTTCCTTCTGCCGCCACCGTATAGTTCCCTTTGGCGGAATTCAGTTTTTTCGACAGAAAAGCCACCGGATGAAGTTGTCCGGTCTGCTTGTCTCTTTGGGACAATACCGCCCCTGTGGCCACCTCTGAAGCGTCTGCCTCCACTATAAAGGGCAGATCGGGGCGCGGGTGTCTTAAGATGGGGGTGGAACAGAAGGCCCTCTTTAGTTGATTGAAAGCCTCCATAGCCTCCGGTGTCCACTCAAAAGGAACACCCTTACGTAACAACCTCGTAACCGGAGAAACCAACTGGGAGAAATGTGATATGAATCTCCGGTAATAGTTTGAGAAACCCAGGAAACATTGGACCTCTTTCACACTCTTGGGAGCCGGCCAGTTCTGCACTGCCTAGACCTTCCTTTCTGCCATGTGAAACCCCCGGGGATTCAGCACAACCCCCAAGAACTCAACCTCCGTGATACCAAACTCGCACTTGCTTAGTTTGCAGTACAGACTATTGGCCAGTAGCTGTTTGAGGACCAGGATGACATGACTCACGTGTTGGGCCACGGAGACCGAATAGACCAGAATGTCATTGATGTAAACTATGACAAACTGGTCCATATAGTCTTTTAACACGTCGTTGAGGAAATACTGGAAAGCCGCCGGGGCGTTGCACAACCCGAACGGCATAACCAAGTATTCAAACAACTCGTATCGGGTCTTGAACGCCGTCTTCCACTCGTCCCCTGCACGGATTCGTACTAAGTGGTAAGCCCCTCT
This sequence comes from Lissotriton helveticus, assembly GCF_964261635.1. Lineage (NCBI taxonomy): Eukaryota > Metazoa > Chordata > Amphibia > Caudata > Salamandridae > Lissotriton > Lissotriton helveticus. Next base: position 1,281,105,010 of record NC_136069.1, read on the forward strand.
GAGGTCCAATCGGGTGTAGATGTTGGCCTCTCATACTTGATCCGGCAAAACGGGGATGAGTGGTAACGGGTATCGATTCCTCACTGTGTTTTTGTTCAATATGCAGTAATCGATGCAAGTTCTCAACTCGCCATTAGCTTTTGCTGTAAAAAAAAGAGGGAAGGCTGCAGGGGAGCGGGAAGGCCTGATAAACCCTATGGCTCTGAAATGGTCCAAGTATTCCTGTAGATGTTTGGTCTCAGGTTCTGATAAAGCGTATACTCTACAGGATAGAATATTCGCATCCTCCACCAGGTCTATGCAACAATCATATTCTCGGTGTGGGGGTAAAGTCTCAGCCTTCACCACACTGAATACTTCCCGATATTCTCTGTATTCTGGGTGCAATACCACGTCTTTTTCGGCTGCGGTGGCTACCTGATAGATCTGAGCTAAGGCGAGTGTGTGTGTGGCTCTGGTCTTGTCACGCACTCGGATAAACATGTTGTGCAAAGAAAACTTATGGTTTTCAGCCGCCAATCTATGGTGCGGTTGTGTTGCCATAACCATGGCATCCCTAATATCACCTCGTATTGTGGTGCCTTGATTATGTTCAGAGTGATGGTCTCTACATGATCCTGAGGATCCCCCCTAAGAACCAGCTCCACCCGTTCAGTGTGTTCCGAAATAGGGACAAATTTAAGGGGTGTGCCATCCACTGCCAACACTGTTTCGGGTTCGGCTTTGGACACTCTCACTAACCCCAGCCGATGCACTAACCCACAATCGATGAAGTTCCCTGTAGCCCCCAAATCAGTCATAGTCCACACGTTGTACTGTTTTTGCTCCGTCCGGAGAACCTTGGCCAGTACAATGTGTGACTCAGTGCTCTTTATATCGGTGACCGCTAGGGACGGTATTTTCCATTCCTGGTCTTCTAACCACTTGCTTGTTACAGACAAGGCATGGGGTTCACCTTGACTATTCTTCCCCCCTGATGTGTTTGCTACTTGCTTGCTAGAATAAAAGGTGTTCTTTTTCTTAGGTTTCAGGGTGCAGTCCCTTACGTAATGTCCCTTCTTTCCACAATACATACAGAGCCCCAGGGCTCTGCGGTTTTCTCTCTCAGATCTGGATAGGGGTGCCCTAATAGCTCCGACATCCATGGGTTCAGACCCTACTTCCCTAGAGGACTGGGAAGCTCGATGTTAGGCTTCGAAACCCATTGTGGCTTTTTCACTTCTCTTACCATCCCCTCCCCGTTCTGCGATTCTGTGATCTAACCTTAGTGTAAGATTGATTAAGTCAGTGCAGGTGGTGGGCTGTGGATCAATTTGGGCCAATACATCCTTCATCTCATCTTTGAGTCCTTGATAATAGAGTGCCATCCTCTTTTCTTCTGGCCATGCTGTCTCGACCACCAACCGATTAAAAGTAGTCATATAGGAGACCAGGTCTTTTTTACTTCTCGCCTAAAGGCCTCCCAATCAGATAGAAGGGGATCATCATTCCTGACTAGAGGCACTGCCCAATTGGCAGCATCCCCGGTTAAATAAGAAATGGCAAATGCCACTCTGGATAAATTGGTGGGGAATGGGGCAGGTCTACAGGAAAAATGCAAGGTTATTTGCGTTAGGAAAGTCTGTATCTTAAATGGATCACCGGAAAACCGTTCCGGACTTGCCAATAGAATGGGGGGAGGTACGATCACTTGTATCTGCTGGGCCCCCACTGAGGCGTCAAATGGGTTCCTGGTTTGTCTGTCTAACCTTTCTTTCAGAGCAGCCGTCTCTGCTCGAGAAGGGGCTAGCTCCTGTTGTACCAGGACTAAGGCCTGTAGTACATCATCCAAGGTAGCTATCTTCGAGGTAGATTCTGATCAGGAGGAGAATATATTCGTGGGTACGTGATTCTGTCACGATGGTCTTGCTCCTCAGGATCAGAATGAAGCTCATAGGGGTCCACTTCTTGACATCACCAATCTCTGACTAATGTAACATATACAGAGGATGGAGCTATCAAGCGAGGGAAAAAAGGGTTGGGAAGGGAACAGCAGGGGATACCTGAAATGACAGAAGCAAAGCGTTAGCAAAAATTGTAATCCTAGCTACTCTCATGTAGGTCTCGCTACCGAATCATCCATACCATGAACAGATGTGTTACTCGGGAACCCCTTCCTCTCTCTCTACAGCAAGATGCGTTTCTCGCTTCAAGGATAGCATGAACCTGAAATTCAAAGCATACCATTACTTCTGTCATTAACCATGTAACTTCTTCAAGTATGCATTTCTCTCACTGCCTACGTACCCTTCTTCAATCACCCAGAAACAGAAAATACAGCCAGCATTCAGACCCCTTGGACTCCCCCGAATGAAGATTCAAAGAGGAAACCAGGCTGCAACAAAGGAACCAATAAGTTTCTTCCTCTTCACATCCAAAGTCTAGAGCACAGATCAGTGTTCCATGAAGGGAAAGTAGTCAGGATAGAACAAAGAAACAACTAACAAAGTCGCGGACGGGCTGCTCTCTTATTACCAGAGTAACATCCAGCAGCCTTACCAGGTACAAAGAAGATGGAAGACTTCCACTGACTGGGTATTCTCCCAAACTCTCTTGGGTCGAGTGTGAGCGGTCGGCATAGAATCCCCCTGAGATCCAGACTCGCAGCCACAAGCCGATAGCTTCCTGCACAGCTCAGCCGAGTCGACCGCTCAGCTTTTCCTCGCATCTGCACTGAAACGCGTAATCCGTTTCCCAAAGTTCTGTCGCAGCCGCAGGCAGAATACAAAACCACCACAGAACAAAAGGCGTTTCACGCTCGTCCGAGCAGAACGCCAACCTCGAATCTTAGCGCCTCCCTAATGGGCGCCAATCCACAAAGGGTACTAGCAACCTGGATCGCGGGGACAAATCGTCCCCTCCCACAGGCGCTAAGGTATCAGCCAGAATCATGTACATCGCGCCCTGCGAGTCACGTGACTAAATACTACTGGTTCATCCCAGAAGGCCTTCTAGGATATGTAGTTCCGTCTATTGCAATCATTGTTCGGTAGGCGCAATCTGTCAGATCCTGACAGCGGTATCCTTGGCTGATATGACGCCCCTACGTGAGCTGCGCAGAGCGCCCTTCATTGACAGGCGGAATCTGGAAAATGTTCGTCGATTAGTTGAGTTGAATACTACCATCTCAACGAGTTCATCTGGTGATAGTAGCATTGTGGATGAGCTGGCCGGACAAAAAGGAGCATTGACTTGGCCAGACCTGTTATGCCAAAAGTCATCCCGAAATGTTCCAAGGGCAGAATTGGCAGTGCCATTGACAGTGCAGGCCTCCTGTATCAACATCCACCATGCAAGACAAGACCCAGAGATGGAAAAGGGGTAGGGAAAGAATGGGACATGGTGCATCATGGAATGCGGCATCAGTCCACAAACCCAGCAGTTGGAAGTGTTCATGATCAGCTGGTGATGATGCAACATTTGGATGAAGGTGTTGTTGAAGAATTCTGTACGGCAGGGTAACTCGTGGGCTGGTAACGTGTAATATTGGTGTTCTGCAGGAGTCGGGGTAGGAGTTGGTGAGGTAACAGGATGGTAGATTAGTAACAGCCAACCAAGGACAGACAGGATGAGGGAGACAAAACAGCGTCACCACGGTGACCATGAAGCATTTACTATGTCGGAGGCTGACATCTTGTTTCTGGATTCTGGTGCTTTGGACGGCAGCCATTGTCTTAAGCCAGGGACCTCTAGTGGCTGTCTGTGATTGGTGGTTGCTACACTGGGCGCAGGTGTCAAGGGCCCAATGGCTTACATTAGTCTGACACACCAGCACTACTCTCAGCCGGGGAAGATCACAGCCTTACAGCCTATAGGTACTTGGCGAAGTCAAGGGCAAGCCTTCCCTCGGGGGCGCAAGTTGTATCGGTCGGAAGTAGGGACAGTATGGTCGGGAAACAATTGTTCTTGGTGTTGAGCAGAGTTAAGGGAGGGTTCCACCATTCCTTTCAGTATGCTGTCACTCTCTGCTTCCGTAGATGTAGAATGCAGTCTGGTATCGCTGAATGGGACAAACGTCGGGACTGTTTCTGTTTCTGAGTCTCCTAGTCCTTCCCTCACCCACTGATCATAAGGAAGGGGCAGAGGCACATGCCTGCAGTGTGATGAATGCACCCAATTCTTCCGACCTTCTACTTTCACGGCGGTGCGGGTGGCTAGTAACACCTGACTGGGTTGTGTCCAGCGCGGCTCAAGGCTCTTAGTCCGTTGAAAATTCCGGATCAGGACCCAGTCACCAGGTTGGATAACATGTCCTGGGCCCTCGCTTTTGTCAGGTATGGGCTCATGCACCTGGTGATAAAGAGTACAAAAGGTATTAGTCAGACTGAACAGATAATCAGTTAATACAGGGTATTCGACATCAGACAATTTCTTAGGCCGGGGGACACTCCATACATTGGCAGGTCTCCCGAACACAATCTCATGGGGAGATAGCCCTATCCTGGTGTGGGCCGTTGTTCTTGTGGACAGTAGGGCTAAGGGCAGAGCATCAACCCAAGTGACACCTCTCTCGGCTACTATTTTGGCCATTTTAGTTTTTAGGATGCCATTGTACACCTCCACTAGACCTGCTGACTAGTGGTGGTTAGCTGCATGGAACTTTTGTTTTATACCCAATGCTTTACAGACATATTCAATAATTTGGGCTGTAAAGTGTGTCCCATTGTCACTCCAGACCAAGCGGGGCAAACCGAATCGTGGGAGGTACTCCTTTAATAGTACTTTGGCGGTCGTGATAGCGGTGCAGTCTTTGACGGGGTAGGCCCGCACCCATCGACTGAAGGTACAGACAATTACCATGACATATTTCAAATTGTTACATCTGTCCATCTGGATGTAATCCATTTGGAGGACTTCAAAAGGGAAGGTATGAGGAGAGAATCCTCCCTTAGGAGTGACTGTGCCTTTGCCTGGGTTATACATTAGGCAAATCATGCATGTTTTAACCAGTTTGTCAGCCTATGCTGGTATCTTAGAGTTGCACCATGTAGGTTCCAACAGTTTACATATCCCTTTTGCACTGATGTGAGCAGGACCATGGGCCATCGTAACTACTGGTAGCAAGTGACTGTCAGGTAACATCCATTGTCTTTCCATAGTCGTACGGACCCAGCAACCATCAATTCCCTCCTTTGCTAATTGCTCCTTCCACACCCTTAGTTCCTCAGGAGTAGTATGGGACTGAATATCAATCACACTCTTTACTGTGTTTTCAACCATGCCCTCGTCTGCCACCCACCTAGCGGGACCTCCTACATACATTCCTTCCCTTTTTCTAAGAGCTGTTTGTCTGCCCGTCTGGTAAGCCAGGGCTTTGCCTTTCCCAACATCATCTGTCACTTTCTTATGGGCCTTACATTTTATGATGGCCACCTTTCTGGGGAGTGTCAGGGAGTCTAACAGTCGGTGAATTAGGGAGCCATGTTGAATTTTGGTTCCATGGGAAGTAAGGAAATTCCTTTCTTTCCATAACCTCCCGAAGTTGTGGGCCACCCCGAAGGAATATTGGCTGTCAGTATAAATATTTACTGTCATCCCTTTGCTTAACTCACAAGCTCTAGTGAGGCCCAATAATTCTGCTGCTTGAGCAGAGCTCTGCGGAATCTGAGCTGTTTCTACTACTCGCCCTAATGTCGTGAGGGCATAGGCAGCTGAGGTGCTACCATCTACCCTGAGACATGATCCGTCTACAAACAGTGTACCTTCTGGTTCTGCTATCGGGGTATCCTGTAAGTCAACCCGTCCCTTCGTCTCTTCCTCTGTCCTTAATATGCAGTCATGTGGGTCTAAGCGTGCATCCTGAGTATCCAGTGGGAGTAATGTGGCGGGGTTTAGTACAGTGCATCTTTTGTTGTTAATGTGTCTGGCAAAGAGTGTCAGTTCATATCCTGTGAGTCGTGCGCTAGTGAGGTACTTTGACTTGGTAATATTAAGGAGGGTATCTACAGAATGGGGGACCATCAGAGTCAGGGGGATTTCATGACGATCCCCACACTCTGACGGACCATGAGTGCGGCCGCAGCGGTCGCCCGTAGGCATCCTGGGAGAGCCCTTGCAACAGGATCTAAGGTGGCTGAAAAATAGGCACATGGCCGATGGTGACCTCTGAACATCTTGGTCAAGACAGCGCATGCACAGCCGTCTGTTTCATGTACAAAAAGAAAAAAATTGTTTGTTATAATCAGGAGTACAGAGGACTGGAGCAGTACACAGAGCCTTTTTTAAATCTTGGAAGGCCTGTGCATGCTCTCTAGTTCATGGAAAGTAACTGTCTGATTAGTATTTTTGTGGTGAGGGCAAGAAGAGATTTGACCATGTATAGGAATGCTGAAAAAGGCATTCTTCAGGTCTATGACAGAGAAGTGTGTTGCATCAGAAGGGACCATCGTTAAGAGGGCTGTAATGTCGGGGACAACAGGATACTGGGAGATTGTTATTTTGTTAAGGGCTCTAAGGTCAATCATAAATCTGTATATTTTAGGGGAGAGAGAATCTCCATTGGTCTTTTTAACAACGGGAATAATGGGACTGTTACAGATATTGCCACGTGTTTCCTCCACTACGTCCTTGTCCATTAATTCAGATATTATTGTTAAAAGGGCCATTTCTCCTTCCACGGGCAGTCGATACTGCCGGAGGCGGGGTAGAAGTGCACCTGGCTGGATGCGTACCACATGAGGGGTTATGTTGAGACACCCTACATCAGTGTCTGATAAGGCCTAGAGGGAGGAAGGTAAAGACTGCAACTCTGGTGAGAGGGGACCTGTTAGATACATATAGGAAGCTGCGGGGGGGGAAATTGTTAGGGAAACACCTTGGGGACTACATGATATGGTCGCATACACAGCTTTCAGTAAATCCATGCCTAACAAGTTTTAATTGCAACCTGTAGTAAGGACCAAGGGAGCGTCAACAAGTGCAGGGCCAATATCGAGAGGAAGGGGTTCAGAGACAGGGCTGGTCACAGGTGTTCCTGCAAAACCCACGGAGACATTCATATTGCCAGAAAGGGGTGCCTCCGGGACTGACAGACGTGCAATAGAAGACCTGGTGGCCCCAGTATCCAAAAGAAAATTCTGATTGTTCCCCACAACTGACATTTGAACATACGGGCCCCTTTGTTCCACTGGAATTTGCACTCTGGTAATACCCCTCTCCTGGCTGTCCTATGCTTGGTAGGACCCTGTCTTATCAACTTCATCATAATCATCATTGTAATAAGTGCGTGTTGCTTCGTACCCATCAAACCTATTGGCCGGGCGCTGCCGGATGGGAGCGTCATCCCTGGGCCTGCGTTCTTTATCCTGTGGATGGGGTGGGTCATGGTCCCTAGTTGGCCTCCCCTCCCTGGGACCGCGAGGCCGAGTCTTCCCTGATCGGATGTTTTCAGCTAACACAGGACACTCATCTATCCAATGGCCGTACCCCTTACAATAAGCACACTGATCTGTTTGGAGGGCTCCTGTACATTGAGGGCTGGAGGGTGTAGACTGGCCAGCCCTCAGAGGGCATTGGGGTTGAGGTCTGAAATTCCCACGGGCATCAGGACCTCAGGGAGGGTAAGCCTGCTGTAGAAGTGCCTTAGTCTTAAGATCCCTAACCTTCTTACTTTCCTTGTCTCTATCTTCAATTTCCCTATTTTCGTGATATTGTGCCATAGCCAAGATACCAGTCATAGTTTGGGCAGACCACGTACTTTCAACTTTCTTAGCCTGGCGGAAATCTCAGGCAGCAAGTTGCTGACAAACTTATCGACAAACACTGGGCCAGAACCTGGGGTATGGGGAATCAAATCACTATGTTCCTTGTATTCTGTCTCAAAACGGATGGAGAAGTCAGCCACATTCTCATCTTTTCGCTGCCTACAGGCATTTATTTTATCCCAGTTAATGACAGTTTCCCGCAAAAGTGTTTTTATAAACGTCATTATTTTACCGGGCAAAGTCAGGATGGCAGCTTCTGGTTTAGTCCCCCCTACCCTTGCTTCTTTCATAGCCTCTAGGTCAGCCCATTTACCTCCCAACGCCACTTCATGGTCAGTATGTCGAATTTTGTCCCAAATTTCAGTGGGGACAACTGTACCAAAAAATAAATCTATATCCTCAAGAACGAGAGTACCTGCAGATATAATCTGACCTAATTCTCTGTAAAAGGCAGGTTCTGGTAATTGTCTTTTTAACTGCATTACTTCTGACCTTTTCCAAGGAACATGAACCCAAAGCCTGCGCCAGTGTGCCTCAACAGCCCCTCAACCGTTATTTTGGGCATCGGTAAGTGCGTGAACAAAGACAGGGGCCGCCTCTCTCATTGGCATAGCTGTCTCTAGAAGGGTGTTGGGAAAAGCGGTCATATCACGGTAAGCCATTAAAGCAGACATAGTGCCAAACATCCCCTCTCCCTGAACATCGCCTCTTTTTATTTGCGACCTAAGGTCCATTAATCCGGTTGGTATCTGCATAAGCGCATTCTCAAATCTTTGCATGACCAGGGTACACATGTATTCAGCCCAGGTGGTCTGCTCCATAATCGTCCACTGGGAAAAGGTGGAGCATATTTCTTTAAAGGCATAAATATTCCCGTTATTTATCCAGCATTCACACTGTTGCTTCTGTAGGTCATTTTCTCGAAGGGACGAAAAGCTGACTGCAGAGCGCAAGGAGGCCAGTCGGGGGGAAGTCAACAATTTATATAAATCCTGCTTAACTGTAGACCACTGGGAAGTAGGAAAAGGGCGTGTAGGGGTAAAGCCGCAGGGGTTGAGCGGATGTAGACTTGTTGTCATTCCCGCAGCGAGGACAGGATTAGCGGACGTGGTCTGTGTCATAGGAAAAATCGGGAGGGTTGGTGTGACAGGGAGAATAGTAAGAGGGGCAGTGGGAGCAGGAGTGGGCTGTGGCGGCGGGACATGCGGGGTGTGAGGCGTCAGGGCCGGGTACATTGGGGCATATGCTGGAGGGCTTTCTAGCATGGTATCAAGCAAAGAATCACCTTCTTCTCCCCCTTCCATATGGCCCTTTCCTTTCTACTCACGAGCTGGATAACCTTTTTGTACCCGTGCCCCATCGGCTATTTCTACTGACTTTGTCATTTGATTTTGTAAATTTTCCCTGGCATGGTCGGCCATTGACATATGTTCCTGTTTCCTTTCTTGTGCCTTCTGCTTTCTAGCTCTCTGCTCTATCACTTTCCTCCAAAATTGGACAGATTCAAACATAGACGGGCCTGTTTTTCTTTTCTTTAAATGTTGCTCTAAGTTTGCGAGAACTTGGGAATTTAAGGAGCCATAAAGTGGCCACTGTAATTCCGCATTACTTTGTTTTGTGTATTTTACCCAGAATGAGGAAAACGTTATGGCAGAAGGGCCATGTTTAACATACATCGTATGGCCTGGGGTCCCTTCTGGAGGAAGCGAACAAGCCGCCTCCAGCTGGGAGTCCTGTGTACATATACAACAACATAATCTTTTGAACTTACTACTGACTGGCATGCTTAAAAACAGATAACAGACACCAGCGGGTTTTAAAACTCACCTCGCTTGCTTGGCTTTTGCAAAAATCAATAACAGCAGAATCATACAGAACAGTACCAGCGGGTTTTTAAAATTCACCTTGCTTGCTTGGCTTTGGCAAAAGTCAATAACAACTTGGCTTTTGCGAAAGTCAATAACAGAATCATACAGACTTGGTGGGTGATCAGTCCACCCTTACCTTACAGGGGTAGTTCTCTTCTGCAGACGTAGGGCTGTGTCCTGCTCCAGAAATTATTTCCTAGGGGACTCCAGCGATAACGCGGTCAAGTGGCCCAGACCGGTTGGGGACAAACAGCGGGCGAGTTGTTCGGCTTACCGGATTGCATGAATCCCTCGGGTAGGGTACCTCCATCATAGTGTCTCCGTGCACCCCCTCACATCCAGCGGGCCTGACCTTCGTGCTTGTGGAGTCCCTGTTCAGGCGTCATTTGAAGAACTGGTTAAACCCACTTACTGGGTCTCGGCGGCGGAGGAACCGCCCAAGTCTTCCATACCTTCCATACTTAGTAAAAGGAGACACAGGAGTCTTTGTCTGCAGGAGGAACCCAGATTTATTCAATAGCCCGGGCTATGGAACAGAGTCCCAAGCTAGTCAGAGACAAGACAGAGGAGGCCGCTGCTTAACTCTGCAGCTTACAAGCCTTTTATACTTTTGCATCCCAGTCTTTTGGCAGTTAGTTCATTGTTTAATCAGGGCAGTGTTTGCAGTTGATAACCAGATCCAGACAATGTTTGTAGATGGTGACCTGGTCAAGGCTTGGTACACAAATCATTGTTCACTCAGCTTTGATCAAGGCTCAGTCTTTCAGGTCATTGTTCAATTGCCTTGATCAAAGCCTGGTCTTTCAAGTTATTGTTTAATCACCCTGATCAAGAGCCAGCAGTCAGACCATTGTCCAGATAACCTGATCACGGTGTCAAGGATGTTTACCAGGCTGGGAGCAGGAGATGGAAAATAAATCATTTACTCAGGGTGTGAGTGTCTCGTGGTTTTCTGGTGAACTGCAGAGAACAGGAGGAGTTGGGTGTGTGACAGTTCCTGGGCAGAAATGCAGGCTGCAAGATGGTTTTTGTCGTGTCAGTTAGAATTTCCTCAGGCATCAGCAGCAATGACCAGGTGGGCCGTGTGGAAGTGTTTGACACGAGATGGCAATGAAAAAGCAATGTAGTCCCAGTACAAATGATGCAGATCAGAAGAACGCTTTTCCTCAATGAGAATGCCCTAAGATTTGTAAAGTTTGATTGATGATAATGCTTGAATACGAAAATCATTTTGTTGTTATGTTATGCATTGATAAACATGACCTGTGTGTTCCCAAATTCGAGAAAATTTCTAATCATGAAGCTGATTTGTTGAGTTGAAGTGGGGCAGATCCATAATTGAGAGCCTCCTGGGCCTATGAATTTGATCCTAGAGTTACGTGAGAGCCAATGGTGTTCATGCAAACTTTGAGGTGTGGCTTCTGTCTTCCTATTGAAGCCCAACCTTGTCTTCTGCAGTTGTACATAGGGCTGTGCAAATTCATGTATTTTTTCCCACATAATTTTAAGCCGTATGTAGTTTGTTGATTTCCACTAGACCTTTTTGATATGCAGACACACTTTCCATACAAAAGAGATACTAGCAGCAGACTGGTCTGAGAAGAAAATCTTAGCAAGCCATTTTATGCATGAACTCGTCTTCAGAAGGCAATACGTATATTAAATCGCTTATCGCTGAATTTTAAAAGATAGTGTTTCCCATAACACTACATTCTAAAATGTTGTATATTTTGTCAGCGTCATTTAAATGTTAGCAAAGGCTATATACAACGTTACGTAGGGCAAGTAGAAATGGGACACATAAGTGGCTGGTGGGGGGGCTCACTTTCCGAGGTAATCCAGTTAAATAGCACCCGCTAGTGGCCCATGGGTTTTACTTCTCCATTCCAGTGGCTGTTGTTCAGAAACCTCAAATGATCCAGAGTGACATTCGGTTCTCAATGGAAAATCTGCAGCCTTTACCATCACCCAGTGTACGTTTTCTTCTGCCAGGAGGGTTGGTCACCGTTGTGCCTTCCTCTCCCCATGGTGTTCTCCTTAAAAAAAAACTCAGGGCAGATTTACAAGCCCCATGTGCCCCCTGGGGCTGCCATTGCGTCACTTTTTTGATGCAGCGGCGGTGCAATCACTATCGACCCTCTTTTCTGACATCAAACATTCATCTACGTAACACCTCTTGGAAGTAGGGTGACCAACGGTCTGTAAATTTCTAGGACTGTCTGTAATTTGGACCTCACGTCCGTTGTCCGTGAGGATCCCTTTCACGGACACCTTTTGTCTGTAATTTTGGCCATCACAGGGAGCAGCACTGGTACCCTGTGTGAGAAGCCTTAGCCCCTTGATGTTGGCACCTCGCACTCCTCCTCGAGCACAAGAGCAGCCCCACCCCGCTCATTGTCATTCTGTATGCAGGCTAATTGCCACATACAGAATGTCAATGGGGCAGTCTGGGGTGTGACAGCATGTGGTGGCTTCCTCCTTCCTCAGTGTACAGCAGGGCATTCTGTTGGATAAAAGGTAAAACGCCCATGCTGCAATGCTAGAAAACAGTTTACATAAAGAAGCCTGTGAAACAAGTTAAAAAGAGCAGGTTATGTTCTTTCACTATCTCATCATTTTAGAACTGATGTATTTTCAATATTATATTCAACAAAGCCATGGCTACACTGCTTTTTCATTTTAAGCAAATAACAACTATTGACAAAGCCAATAGTCCTGGCTTGTTTTTGGTGTAATGCTACTTGCTGAATTATATATCTGGATGCAATGACAGAAACAACATAATACCAGTCGCGCGAAACACTATGCAAAGCACAGATTTTTAACCTAGGTGTTTTAAACCATGCCCTTAATTACATCGAACACCCCCTCTGAAGAGACCCCCCTGTTTTTTACGCCACTTAAAGCCTTGGAAACAACACCTTGTCACAGTCATCTCACATCCTGGCACTGTGCATTATGCATGACTCATGACTTCTAGTTTTCAGATTTCCTATGTGCAGGGGCATAGTGAACCCTCACCCACCCCTTGCTTTAGGAACGACAGCAAGGTGAAGTTCTTGATAGGCCTCTTCTGTCTGCAACTCTGCAGACAAAGGCTCAGCTCATAATGTGAAAAGGTGGGTGAGTAAATAAGTGAAGGAATGTGTGAATGGCTGGATGGATTAGTGAAAGGATGAATGGATAAATGAAAGGGTGAATGGATAGATAATGAAAGAAAGGATGGATGGATGAGTGAATGAGTGGAAGTATGGATGAGAGAAAAGGTAAGTAGATGGATGTATGGGTGGAAGGGTAGATGGATGGGTAAAAGGGTGGATAGGTGTGTGAAAGGATGGATGAGTGAAAGGGTAGATGATGGGCGAGTGAATGGGTGAATGGATGAGTGAAAGGATGGATGGATTGATGAATTGATAAGTGAAAGGGTGGACGGATGGATAAGTTAAAGGGTGGATGTAAGGATTGATGAGTGAGTGAAAGGGTGTAGATGGACAAAAGGATGGATAGATGAGTGAAGAAGTGAAAGGCTGGATGGATGAGAGAACGGAGGGATGAGTAAAAGGGTCAATGAATGGATTCATGAATGGATGAGTAGATGGGTGGGTGGAAGGATGGATGGATAAGTGAAAGGGGGATGGAGAGAGAAAGGGAGGATGAATGACTAAAAGGGTGAATGGGTGGAAGAATAAGTGACTGGGTGGATGGATGATTAAGTGAGAGGATGGCTGTATGGGTGAAAGGGTAAATGGCTGGATAGATGAGTGAATAGATGGATGGGTAGAAGAGTGGATGGATTACTGTATCGATGGATGGGGTGAAAGGGTGAGTGAATGAATAATGGATGGATGAGTGAAAGGGTGGATGGAGGGATGGATGAGTGAAATGATGGATGGAAGGATACATGGTGGATAGGTTTGCAAATGGTTGAATATGTTTGGATATAGATGGGCACATAGATGGAAGGACAGAATGAATGGTGAAAGACTGAATGATCTATAAAGAATGATTACACCTTGTAGCACCCATTATCTTAAGTACCATTTCCTATACATTGACTTTCACGTTTATATGAGTCATTGTCTCTACATAATGTGTGTGTGATGTAACACACTCTGACACCCAACCCTTCATACTTGGGATGAGTAACACTATAAAAGAAATTAAATACACATGAGAGACGGTCTATGTGAAGATGAGGGGCACCATTGGAGGATGGTAGCAAGGTTGGACTGCCGAACCAGGCATCAGGTGTTTCCCTGGGAGGCTGGAAAGGGGGGTGAGCGGTTTTGTTACTTGGGGCTGGCACTGCCAAGTTCCTTGTATATCCAGTAGTTTTCAATCAACAATAAAAGCGTCCTCACTTATATTCAGGTGTGGTTCACCATCCTCTGGTGACTAATGTACCTGCTGGAGTGAGATGCCAGTTTTGAATCATCTAAGGTAGCAAGCAGCGGCCATACTGAAAAACCGTGAAGTGCACGATTGTCTCAACCTATTATAAACTTATTTTGACTTGTACTTAAGTGGTTGTCTATTTACTTACTTATATACTATTACGTGATCTCCTCTGACGAGTCTGTAAAACGTACCTTTTGTCCCGAAGTTTTGTCCTGAATTTGTCCTTTTGTCCTGAATTTTTACACTCGCCGTCCTGAATTTGCACCCATGCCAGTTGGTCACCCTACTAGGAAGTCCAAACTCAAGACCTTCGTGCTATGCAAGGGTGAGCGTACAGAGAGGACGAACGGGTGCGCGCTGTCTTTGACTGATAATCCTATCATGGCTGCTCTTCTGGCACACGGTGCATGCGCAGATGCCTTCAGCAAAGGCGGTGCTTGAGGGTTGGCGTCTTTTCAATCCAGACGGCATCATCACACAAGGAGAGGGCGCTCTGCTATCAGTACATAACATGCACTGCTCTGACACACACACACTGAGGACACGACCATGTAGTCAACAAATAGTGAATGCAGACACAAATACAAACAAATACTGTGCACAAAAGAAACTCATCCAGTAGCAATACTGCATATATTCCAAACATATACTATACACATGAGTCACACATATACTGCCTGCATTCCTACTGTACTGATCACTACACACGGGAAGCACGTATGCAGTACTCATAGCACACGCAGCACATTGTACATTAAACACAGGTACTGTGTGAAAGCCAACAGAAATGGAGGAGTAGCCAGAAAGCTAAATTACCCTCCACTTTGAACCACGTTTGGCATAACCCTGAGTGAGGAACAAGCGAATTGTGCAAGCCCACATTTATCTAGGGAATTTCGAGGGATGGGCTTCAAGTTTTCTAGGCAATTCTCCAGGAATTGCATAGAATTTAAAGCCTGCTTACTGAAGCTCACCATCCACAGGGTTTTTTGTGAGTTCCTTTCAAGAAAGTAGCGATGGCCAGGGCATTAAGTGGATGAAAAAACTGGGGGATCTCTCAAAGGGGCGTGGTCAATGTAATTAATGGCCGCTCAGTAGGGAGCTCGAGGAAAGAGTTCCTGGGTTTGGGATAACCAAAATGGTTTAAATCCCCAGTTAACCCTACCTTCCTCCCACGACCAGCGTTATAATCAAGGTAATAAAGGGATCAATAAGCTACTCACCACGGCTAGAATCGTTGCTGCTCAACGCGATTTCTGCTCCCCAGACCCACCACTCCGGGGGTCTGTGACGATTGTTGGATCTGCTGAGTCGCTGCTGGCCCCTCTGCATCACTCCGCATCACCCCGCCCGGACTGCAACGCTCCAGCCACCTCTCTAACTCGACTTCCGAAACCAGCACAGGACGCTGTGACAGGGGCCTGTCCTCAGGAGCCTCTACCTCGCTCTGACTTTCGACGCTCGGCTCTCCCGGGGTCTGCGCAGCCTGCCCCCAGCGAGTCGTGTACAGGTGGAGCCTTGCCGGGCAGAGGTATTGAGGCTGGCGCACTGGAGTGGGAACATCGGGACTCCGGTCCTCATAGAAATCTCAGCACCGAGACTCGCAGCGATTTCCCCGGTTTCGAAGAAGGTGAGTGTCGGCTCCTCTGCCTATCCCTCCTACCGACGGACGGCGATTACCCACGGACGCCACGGACGCCGATCCTCCATAGCCCTTCCTGACAAATTGGAAGCTCCGCCGAGCTGGCTGCACCCAAAACCCGGTCCCTCAGACCCCCTGCTGCCGAGATCGGGCGAAGGCGCCGGACCAAATTGCAGATATGTTTACCCTGACCCCCGCTGATTCCCTATGACCGGTGGTGGTTTCCGGGTTTTGGGGATTTTGCAGTTTTTGTCTACTGGGTTTCTTGGCTGAATCTCTGGATGGATTGAGAAAGAGTCTCCCCCCCCCCATTTGGTGGCAATCCAGTCCTTAATTTTGGGGCGCCTTCTACAACCTGCCCAAGATGGCGAATTCATCCCCCATCAAGGACTAGCAACAAGAAGCCTCTAAACAATGCTAATATTGGCGGCCATCTTGTAACGGACTTTGCCCTATACTTTTTCTGTCAGCTCTTGGCCACAGCGCATCTCTCATCATTCCTCTCTAATCTGCGCAGTCCATCAACACATCTTTCTAACCAACTGAGACTCTTGGCCACAGTACAATTCTCATCATTCCTCTTTAATCTGCGCAGTCCATCAACACAACTCTCTAACCAACTAAGGTCTACTTGTTCTCTGTATGTCGATCCAACTGACTTCTGACCTATATTCTATTCCTCCTTTCAACTTTACCTCATTCGTGATTGACCTTTGACCTTTACCTTCAATCTGAAACGTAATTTAGAGATCTCTATTCTCCACTCCACTACCTCACCCTTTCTGCCATGTTATGCCATGTTATGACTTATTTTTCACTTGGCTAACATCTCTCGATGCGCTATCTATGCAGCCAACACTTCATCTCGCATTCCTCTCCGATCCGCTTCTCTCCCTTTACTCACTCTGTACTCTCTTCCCTCTCACTCTTAATGTTAAATATTTATTAACTTTTTTTCCCATTGCAGCGTTTACCATAAGCTGACTCACATCTTTTCCATTACCCTGTTACTTTCATCCTCCTCACCTTTTACGTTAATCCTTTGTATGTGCATTATAATGTGCCTCATCTTTATCTTGCATTCTGTATTCCATTGCTTACTTTGTGTCTGTACGGTCCATGTGATTTGATGCGCTCCATCCTGCCATATATATGGTACCATACTGTTTATTTTGTATCAGCATACTCCCACCTACCTGACGTCCCTAGGCTTAGCTCACCATCTTCTAGTATCGTTCTTAGCCTGTCTCGGCCACTCGTTACACCACTCCCCCTTACCAACTCCGCACTTTGCAGTCTGGTTGTCCTTTTCTGCATTGGCTAAACATAACACAACAGCTTATTAAGTCTCTTTCTTGTTCCAGATGGTTGCGTTAATCCTTTGTATGTGCATTGTATTGTGCCCCATCATCGATTTTGGAAAAGGGGGTGGTGATGGACAGAGTTTCTGAATGATGCAGAATACTCTTACCAAGTCAAGAGATCATGATTTTAATCCATCACCGTTTTTTAGCTCAATGCACCATCCCAGCTCAGAACCTGGCTATATGCAAATTAGTCTGTTCCTGTCCCAGTGCATGATGGGAACAGGGCAAACCAAACTACCAAGCCAATTCTTATACTGGTAAGGAAACAAGCTTCCGGGGACCGGTTTCTGGCATCACAGCCTTCTTCGGCCCGGCTTGCTTGAATCCTGATGGTGCAATGAGCAAGGGACTCACGTCTGAGCATGCCCCATCATCATCATGTATTCTGTATTCTATTGTTTATTTTGTGTCAGTAGGCTCCTTGTGATATGATGTGCTCCATCTTTGCCATGTATGCTGTATTTTACTGTTTATTTTGCATTAGCATACTCCCACCTACCTGATGTCCCTCTGCTTGGTTCACCCTCATCTAGTTTTGTTTTAACCTGTTTGGGCCTCTAGTAACGCCACTCCCCCTTACCAGATCTGCGTTTTGCAGTCTGGTTGTCCTTTTCTGCATGCTGCCCTTGTTTGGTTTCACCCACACTTCTCACCGTTGGAGTCTGCTTCGGATAAACATAACACAACTCCTGATTTAGTCTCTTTCTAAGTGTGGTCTAATCGGTCTTTGCTCCTCCCATCTCTCCTTATTCTCCCAATCATGCCTCCCCTCATGTGTCCCCCCTTTATCGCATCCTCACCCATCTTGAAACTGGGCCCTAACTCTTGGTCTATCCTCTACCCTCCCCATCTCTCCAAACATGGGAAAAAAAACTTTAAACACAAACTTCTCTGTCTCCACCCAGAAACCTTATTTGCGGACCACCATAATAGCCTCAACTCCTCCATTACCACTAACTACCTCTTCTTCTCCAAACGCCCATCTAAATGGAAAAGCCTATTTCTTCGACACCTCCCTATCACTACCTCCCGCAAGATCCCATACGGTCTGAAACTCTGCACCACTCCCTCTACCGTCTTTCTGGGTTAAGTAGATATTTCCATCTTCAAATCTCGAAACACTCTCATCCAAGCCTCTGAAAACCACCTACACATATTTGAACATCATTTTAATGCTCTATCCCAACTCCTTTCACAGTCCTTGAACCCTCCTCTCTCACCCCCTCAACCCCTTGACTCATCACCTCTCTTCTCTTCCCCTGCCCCCCTGTCTCTTCTCTCTGACTCACCCCAATTCCTGGTTCCATCACTATCCATCGTGTCTCCTACCCCCCTATCTCTTCTCCCGGACTTTCCGTCCACCCCACCCATCCTTGAGGCCGATGCCCAACCTCCACTGACTACTCCAGCCCCCAACTCCGCCACTATCTCCAACATCCGATCCCCCCCTGCCCCCCTTTCCCCCTCACGAAATCACTCACTCTTCCAAACAACACTACTGCCCCCACCCAACCCCAACTGGCCTCTATCTCTACCTACAGTACTGACTCCCCACTCACCCTTCCCCCCTAACTCATCACACTGTTACCCCCTCCTCTTCCTCCAATCCGGATGATGATTCCCAATCACTACCTCCCTCCCTCGCTCTCAATGGTATATCCTGCTACGACACCCGTGTTTCCCAGTCTCCTAGTGTACCTGCCCCCTCTCATCCTCCTCCTCCATTGACTCTCCCACCCCCTCATGATTCTTCTAAATTGTCTAAATCCCCTGTCAACCACACGCTCACCCTTGCTTCCCCTTATACCCCGAACTCTTTATACTCTGTTGCTCGCTCCTCTCCTTTTGATCACCCCTTGAACTATCCCCCCTATTCCCCACCTCATACAACCACTTATCGACGCACCCAACCTTCCCCTCTTACCCCCTTATATCCCCTCTTACCAATAATGCATTTTCTTTTACTCCCCTCTCTCCCCCTGACTCCCACCTCACCTCATCCTCTGATGCACTTTTTCCTCCCCACCTCGCTTAACGTCCCCCCATACCCCCTCATTAATACCCATGTCTCCCCCTCCGATACCTCCCTCACACACTCCCTCTTTCTCTCATACAACCCATAATATACCAGGTACGCCAACCCCTACTGTCTCCCCACCCCTTCTCTCTATCCGTCTGCCTAAAAGGAATGCCCCACCCTCGCCCACCTCCTGTGCCCCCCTTCCCCCCAAAGAAGCTCCTCTCCCACATCACAATTCACGTCTCCCCCCCAGGCTATCCCCTCCTTCCTCCCCTCAATCTCCGTCCCCTAGATTACTCTAACTCCTCTAACTTCCTAAACAATATTGAGCCACTTCAATCATCACTTCTTACACAATCACTCCTTAATGTTGAACTTCTCCTTTCGTCCCTTGTCTTAGAACTCGCCCCCCTCAGAACTGATGTCTCACTCCCCACCAAAGCCCACTCCTTTGACCATACCCACACACCGATCCCCTCGCAATACTCTATCCCCGTATCGACACACACCAACACCTCTCCTCTCAATTCCCCTACAAACTGCCCCCCTGGCGTTGTTACCAACACTCCACCTTGCGCTGCTACCAACACCAACACTCCACCCTGCCCACCCCTCCCTCATAACCTCTCTACCCCATCCAAACCCACTGAACCTACCAAAATCGTCCCTCCTTGCAATGCCAACACGTCCCACTATCCACAACATGACACCTTCATGACAACCTTAGAAGATAACTCTCATATAAGCTCTTCTGTCTCTCCATCATCATCCTTTATCTCTACTCCCCCTAACCATCAGTACACTATCCCAGTTCTCCTAGGTACAAGCAGGCTCCCCCTTCATCCGGCTTCACCTAGACCTCCCCAACAACTCAGACCTGTCACCCCAGTCCCCCCACCCAATTGCCCAACCCCACTCAACTCTTGTGCATGTTGATAAACTGCCAATCTGCCTCCTGCCATGCAACTGAGATTGCGGAAACCATTCTCAGTGAAAACATAGACATAGAATTCCTTACTGAAACCTGGCTTAACCCCCATTCCACTCCTTTCCTCGACTTGCTGATCCCCCCCTGGTTATTCCATCATTAAAAAAGATAGAAGCGAACAAATAGAAGGTGTCATTGCCCTAATCTATAAAGATGATGTTAATCTCTCGCTAGTCCATATGCAAGACCCTTCCACATTTGAGTACCTCTGCGCTGATATCAATATTCCTGGCTCCCCCGCCGTTAGGCTTCACACTATCTACCACCCCCCTGGAAACTGTATCTCCTTCACTGAAGAGATGTCTGATCTTATTATTCAAGCATCGCTCTCCCACTCCAAGAATCTCTTTCTTGGGGACTACAACATCCACGGGAATAAAAACGACGACCCCGCTGTCTCCTTATTTAAAGACATCATGGACATTACTGACCTGACTCAACTCTGCCAATCCCCGACTCACACCAAAGGTGCCACCCTTGATGCTATTTTGACTAGCAAGGATCTGGCCTCCCTCTCAAAGATCCTTCCAGTAGACTGGTCCGCTCACCACCTTATCCTCTACTCATTGAATAGCTCCATTATTCACCCCTCCCCTATCGGCAGTTTACCTGTGAAACCTACTCGTAAACTTCACCTTATTCCACCGGGCGAATTGGAATCCACTATTAAAACTTGTTTACTTCTCGCCCCTCTCTCCCACAGCACCAATGACCTAACCGAACATTACAATAATTCTATTCTTGAAGCCCTGGACCAAATTGCCCCAATCAAACTCAAACAACAAAAAAACATCCCGCCCAAATCCTGGTTCAATTCTGACCTTAATAAGGAAAGACGGCCCTCAGGCAATCAGAACGTGCCTGGAGGTATCATCCACCTCTGACAATCTGGTTCTCCTTAGAAATGCCAGAGCCCGAAACAAAAAACACATCTTCAATGAAAAAGCCTCCTATCTCCGGTCGCAGCTGGACCAGGCCAGAAACCGCCCCAGAGAACTCTTTAACATTGTTAAAAAACAAACTTCCTCTGGCCCGCCCAAAATACTAGCCACTGTGGAAAGATGTGAAGAAATGGCCTGCTTCTTTTCTAATAAAGTCAACACGATCGAACTTTCCTTCACCTCCACCCCTCTCTCACTCCAAACTCCCTTCAATCTACACCCCTCCTAACATTCCTAATACAAGTTCGTCCTCCTCTCCCCCTTTTCAGGATCCCTTTCAGCCCCTCACTATTCTCCCCCACCCTGCCTCCACTCCCACGCGCTACCATGCTAAAAACAATGCCTCCTGGAGCGAATTCTCCCCTGTTTCCGAATCCGCTATCATCAATATCATCTCTAAACTCAAACCATCCTCTCACACTAAAGATCCTCTTCCCGCTCACCTGGTCCAAGAACTCAAACACATCATTGCCCCGTTATGGACCAATATCATCAACTCCTCTCTTTCCACTGGCTGTGTTTCCGCCTCCCTTCAGCTAGGTCAAATCTCCCCCATTCTCAAAAACACCTCTGCGGACTCCAATGACCTTAACAACCTACGCCCCATCTCAAACCTTCCGGTTTGAGATGGGGCAATCTCGGTCCGATTATAGAAGTAGCCCATAACTTGGCCTCGGTCCTGTTTGACCGCCAGAATCCAACGTTTTCAGAACACGGCTGCCCGGTCGCTGACCCACACTAAGCGTCAAGATCACATTACACCAAGCCTGTGATTCCTGCTTTGGTTGCCAGTCACCTAGAAGGTGAGATTTATGTCTTTCGGTGTAGTACATAATGCTTTTCTTTATCTCACGCTTCCCCCCTCCCCCAATGTGTTAATGACATTTTTCTTTTTTTTTAAGTTCAAATCTTTTTTATTAAGAAAAGCAAGTTTATACAAAAACAAGAAAGCAGAGAACAAAGGCAAAGAAATACACTGAGGTACAGTCATGGAGATAATGCAACCTAATATACACATCGTGGGAGAGAAATGCCAAAATCATATAAACAGAGGGTTCCCAATCGGTGAACAATGAACAACGTATACATGCACGTGAAAACTTGGTAATAGAGAATGGTTGCAATATGTGAGGATTAACCAACAAATGTTCCACGCCCCAAGAACATGCTCTCAAATGTTCAAGGAATTCCCGGATGTAAAGAGTGAAAGCGCAACTTCCCTGTCCAGGCCCCACCTCCATAGAAGAGAACTGCATCCCTCTTTAAAAAGGCTACAACATTTTGTGGGGGGAGGGTGGGAGGGTGTTCGTTTATGCTTTTTTTTTTTTACCTTATTAGGATTTTAAAAAGTTGTATTCTTATTACGCAAACTAGAGAGATGTTCTCTCGGAATGTATGCTCTTGTTTTGATTCAACTTTGCAAAAATAATAAACAAACATAAAAAGGCTACAAACAGAAGTCCCATCAATACCCGAGGCACCACCCTGATCCAATATCCTAGTGTTCTTTCTGCCGCTTGCGATGCTGAAACTAAAAGGCTGGTTTTGCTACTCATGTTGCACCTTAAAAGTAACAGAGTGCTACACCAATGCTATTGGAACCAGAACATCGCTTCAAATTAGAAAGGTGTTATCTTGAATTGTTTATGTAATACATTTGCAAGCATTCCCCTTCATTAACCCCGTGCATGGGTTACTGTGCTATAATAATGACTAGACTGCAACAAGCCACAAGGCCTTAGGCCCATTCCTGAAAGGTCAAGGTTAATCATTTGTTGTGCGCAAGACTCAGTGGCATCACGTTCCATTTGGGTATTCTAAAAATGGCCGCAGGAAACTAGAAGTGCAGGATTACTGGTTTCCTTTTGTTTTCCACCCCCATCTGTGTTCGGCAAACCTTTTAGACAGTGTTTGCTCTGTTGCGTTTTCTGAGGCAGGTCCGACATCATGCGCATGGAAGAACACACGCCACCTCGCCCCAATACTGACTAGAGACAACCCGGCACGGGAGAAAAGCTTATTTAGTCATAACATATTTCCTCTCAGGCATGGGGATGCCTCTAGCCTGGTTAAAGGAGCCTGCTTGGAGCACTGAAAAATGGAAATTCACGTTTTCTGACAAACCAGAGAGAAAAGAGCAGTGCTTCCAAAATAGCGGGTTGCACCAGAGGCGGCAAGCCCAAAACTTGGAGTAACCTATGGTTAAACCTCTATTTTAGGATTAAACAACAAACACTACGTGGTGCAGTGGGGCCCCATGCATCACATCCAACAAGACTGTGAAGTAAAAGACAGGCATAGCTAACCAAAATGAAAAACAATGAAATATAAATCTAGATTTCTGCCTACGCTGCCTTGTCGTTATTTTAACAATCTGTGCAGGTGTCTACAAAGTTATTTTCTGAGATTTTTTAACTTGAAAGCGATCCCGGCTCCACGCAATGAAGCATGTTTCCGTGAGCGCAGCACAGTAAATGGAAAGCCATAATGGCGTGCAGATTTCAAAGCCAGGATATTTACCACTTTACAGTGGGCCGACTCTATTCACAGTGCGCCAATGTGACCTTTGTTCAATTCCTATTCATATTTTACTGGGGCTGTTACAGAGATAACCGGCTCATTTATCAAAATGTAATTTCCATAGTAACATATAGCCTCGAGATATTCTGTTGTTTTAAACACAAATTCAACAATTCATTCAAACTGCCTAATGCAAGGCCCAATCTCCATGGCGACGGGGCAGCGCACGGTTAGATCATTGCTTATGTTAGCAAGGTTTTGTTGTGTCTTTTTTTGAAGCCCTGGCGAGATAGTGCCGTGCAGGGCGCACTACACGGCTCAGCCTTTGCTGCTACAACTGCCGACTGTTTACACCTGCAAAGTGTAGGCTTTTGTAAATAAGGCTATAAAAGACGGGCACCATCAGCTACACTTTTCAAAAATAATTCAAAGTAATGTGCACTTACCTTTCACGTTCCTCTGCTCCCTGGCAACAAAAAACATGGCGTCAGGTTTCCCCAGTTTCTGGGACCTCTTTAAACTAGTGGTGCGCGCGCACCACCGAGGAGCCTTTTGTCTGTGCCGCTCGCTGATGCGCGTCCTAGACAAAGACAGGAACAGGTGGAGCAAAGACGGGAAATGCACCCGCCTTTTCCCAATCGCGTGCCGTTTAAAAAGAAAAGCATGCGAAAGCCAATGCCAGACGGGGAAAGCAAAACCACACGCACAAGCATGTGGGTTGCTCTCTGAAGCCTGTACAAGAGGTCTCGTGCTGCGCGAACAGTGCTACGCACTGCAACGCTAGGCGCGAGACCTACAAAGGGATGAAGTGCGGGCAGAATACCAGGTCCTGTAGCCAAAGCACCACTGTTTTAATTGTGCCTGTGGCCTGTTCTGTTGTGTATTATGTTTTAAGTGTGTAGATTAAAGTATTATTCTTTACTAAAGCAAAGCATTGGATTAGAAATTCAGTTATTGCGCTGCTGGATGACTGTTGTATTCTGAGCTTAAGCACTACCACATTACCTCCCTGAGAAGCCTGTGACTGCTCACAATCATAACTAACCATCATAACTGATTACTAGGGCTATATAAGGCCAGGGCTTAGGGCGTCTCAGCCCGGGCATTGAGGCTTGAGAGGACAAGGGCAAGTGCCTGTTTGAGCCCGTTCGAGACTGGTCAGGACTAGGGCCAGAAATGCTGCCCATTTTCTCATTCACCAGTACCCACCCTACACCACCCACAACACTCGCAGCACATGCACTCTACTCATTTACTACAAACTAACCCTATAAAAATTTCTATGTCTCAGCACCCACTATAAAACCCACAAACCTCACCTATACACCCTTCTATCCCAGCTACCATACGTTTGCACCATCACTTACAAACAGTACACAACTCTATCCTATTCCACTAACCAATCCACTATGACTAACACAACCCAAATCTACACCATACTCAACTACATCCCATCCAGACACACCCTCCCTGCTCTAATTATTCCCAACCAGACTCCTTATTGTCACTAACAAACCTATACTCATCCTTCCATCATTTCTCCAACCAACAACCCCCTCTTCATTTTACCACAATAACACAACCACACAACACTTACACTCCACTGCACCACACTTATTACCTCCTACAGCAAACAAGTCTAAGACAAACACTCTTAACTCTACTTCATTCCCTCTTACATACAACATATACTCTACTCACAAACACATCACTACCCCTTTACCTTACAACTTCCACTCACAAACAATACTATACTAACTAATACATCTCATAAGACAATACACCAATAATAATAATAATAATAATCCACATTTATAAAGCGCAAACAATCGACCGTAAGGGTCTCCAGGTGCTGAGGGCCATCGGGAAGATTAAGCAATGCTAGTCACATGGTGCTGGGCTAATCTGCCGCCGGCGA
Organism: Lissotriton helveticus; assembly: GCF_964261635.1. Taxonomy (NCBI): domain Eukaryota; kingdom Metazoa; phylum Chordata; class Amphibia; order Caudata; family Salamandridae; genus Lissotriton; species Lissotriton helveticus. Next base: position 1,281,130,414 of record NC_136069.1, read on the forward strand.
TCGAGCCGTGATCCCCAGATTCCAGAGTCAGTAGCCCTGGCTGCGGCGCCACACCTCTCCCTCCACCAGCACCTCCTTTCACTACTCCTCAAAAACAAACCATAGCACGCACACCAGCACAACAAAATCTCACAAGCACAACACCACATAATACTTACCATTACAAACTAGAAACATAGACCCACCTTTCAGACTACACTGTAGTGTGTCTATCTAGGTACCTATATTGATACTCCTATTATTGACCCTTGTCCGGTTATTTATTCACTAATGTCCATACACCGGCACAGAAACCCGTTTTCAGATTAGGTCATAGCGCATGCTGTCACATTAAGCAAGCTCTATCCCTCCAGCCCCCTAGAAAGCACACCGAGTTCTCAAAACAAATCAAACCTCCAGCAGACCTGGGAAATCCCCCGCAGCTATTGTTTTGATTTCGCTCAAGAACTCCTGCAAAGAATGTAAGAACGACCAGTCCTTATGACATTCTTGCTGACGTCTTATGTCCATCCTTACGTCAAACACGGCACCTTTCAGGTATAAATATACCAACGCTGCCCTAAGCTAAGACACGGTGGTGACGAGCTTGGAGCAGCGCTACTTGCCGGAGAGCCCAGCTGATGCAGAAAAGCCCACGGACGCTGCCCCTCCCTTTTGACGCGCTGAGAGAGACGCTGCCTTTTCTCCTGCCGAGAAATCCAGCCTCCGGCGTTCCCAGCCGCCCTTGCGGGTAACTGGGATATTGAGTCCTGAGACAGAGATACCAACCCTCCAGCCTTCTAAATCCCAGGTACTGAACTGACTAACCCCTTACAGAGAATTCTTGAGTCAGATCCTTGGCAAAACTATCTTAACTTAAACTGCTACTTATTTACTCCCGCCCAAGTATTAGGCTTAGGTCAGGTACACCGGGGTAGGCGTAGTTAGAAGCACCAGTTGAGAATGATTAGTCAATGTATATATGTATGTATATCTTTTATCCATTTTAAGTATCATATGGCTAAGAAACCATATAAATGCTTTTACAGTATTATTTTATAATCCTGTTTTTACTGTATGCACTTTACTTAACTATAAGTATTGCAATAATAGCGATTAATTTCTCTTGTATGAGAAAAGAGACTGATCAATAAATAACATCTTTTTATTGAAACACGCCCATCTCTTATTTCTCTACAAACTGGTGAAACTAAGAATGCACGTACTGACTGAGTAAAATAGTTGTCTTTTGTTTTCACACGACTCTGGAGATATACTCTTGATTAGGGGAGAGCAAAGTTGCCATGTTCTATGGTTGTCAGAAACTAAATCCCTTCTTGTCTATCCAGGGAGGTTAAACTCCTCCTTGCCTATTCGAGAACGTTTCTAGTGAACTCTGAGCTAGCTGGCACACATAACTTTAAGTCTAATATCGTCAGTAGAAGACCTAGTTAACCGCAGTCCTACGTCTATACTATTGAAGATATTATTCCAATGCGCAGAGCCTATTGGGAAAATAGGAACTACACTACATGGCGCCCAACGGTTTGGATAGGCGATAAATCTAACGCAAGACATTAGAGTAACTAGAAAACCAAAGTTCCAAATTATGGAAAACCAAAGTTCCAAATTATGTGAAGGTTTAAAGGTACTCCTCTATGTTCCCCAGACAAGAGAGACCAAGGGGCAGAAACGGAACAGAGTAATAAAAACAAGAGGAAGACACCTGAAACTCCAAACACATAAAGCTTCGCAATATGAGGAAAAAAAAAAAAAAAGACATTAGAGTAACTCAGTCGTGCTTTTTCACACAGACCCCTTTTTTTCCCATAAAACTCCAAAGACGTCTGGAGTGGGTGAAAGGTTAAATCCGCCAAACTTAGTAGGAGGAGACTCCTATGTATGGTTTTTGGTTTATTCAACGTTGAAGGATACAGTGTTCCAAAATATTGTGCATCTAATCTTTGTTTCCGTGGAAACCTGATCTGCAACAAAACCCTTCTTGACAGTAAAATGTCAGAAACTGAAGAAGAAAGGGAGACAGCTAGAGTAGCAGCTCAACTCCTAGCGGAAGACACAAGTCTCGTACAGCAAGACCCGGATGCAATACTCTTCCTGGTCAGCATAAGAAAAACTATAACCTTAAAACTTATAGAAAATGGACTGACACCAAGAGGTGGTACAGTCATATTCATAATTGAGGCACACGAATATCGGCAGACAGAGGTATTCTATTCATGGATAAATTTTCCAGCACCAAATGCTGTAACAAAGGAGTTCCATTATTACAAGATAGAGGAACCTCCGGATGAGTACACCCCTTTCGAGGAGGTGGAAATACCACTCAAATACCAAGAGCACCTGCTCTGGTTTAAAGGCGCCCTAAAACATAATGATCACATCACCAGGCTCGGTCCACTAGGTAGACCAGGAGCAACGTGGCCGGTTCTAGCCAGCTACACACCACATCCAGACATTGAAAAAATGTCAATACCAGAAGTTTTAACACAGTTAAAACAACTGATTAAAATACACAGACAACTAGTCCAATATGTAATGCGGACTTCAACAGTCCAACCAGCTATTAAAATTCCACAGCTGACCCCTCATCAGGGGAGCACAAATAAAATCACACCACAGAACATACAGTCCTGTCTAGGTAAAGTACCCATTAAAAGGGAACAAATTCCATTCTGGTTAGCACAGAAAATAACTCAAATAGAGGCGGTATTTCCAGATACCACCCCTGTGGAGAAACACAGAATTCTGACTATCTGTCTCCCAATGGGGATCGCACCACATGTGGAGGACTGTGACACTTGGGGTACAGTCTTTGCTTCCATTTACACAAAAACACATGGTGTTCCGTCCATGGCGGTAATACCAGAGGTGCTAAAACAGATTCAAAATGAATACGGTCCAGAACCTGCTTTAACTCTGGGTATGAAATTACTGAAAGACTTCAAGCAGGATTCGGCAATATTACTAGCAAACATAAAAGGGGAAGCAGCAAATGTGGCGATCCGCCAAAGATTGAAGGAAACAGATATAGCAGACCAACCATCTGAACTTGCCAGAATCATAGAAAAATCCTATGAAGAACTAGGAAGAGATAGTTTGGGTGGGAAACCAGTGAAACCCCAACTAATAGAAAATCCTGAAAAGGTATTTATTAAAAATAATCTAAACACTTCAAAAAAGAACTGGGATGGAAATAAACAATCCACTCCCAAAGAAAAAAGATTCCAGTCCAGAGGAAGGTCTCCTCGGCGGAGAGAAAGATCTCCGGACCAAGGACACAAGTCTCCCCAGAGGGAGCCCTCTGAGAAAAAATACAACCTTAGAAATAGGGATAATTTGAAGAAAACTGATAGCTATCAAGATATTGATACCCGTCCCTCTCGATCTTTTCAGACTTCCTCGCAGAAATCGGAAAGAAGAGGACGGTCAGAACACAGGGAAGAGCACGTCAAGTCCAAAGACAAAGAACCTGCTCATCAAAGTAAAAAGTTACAATTTCCAAAGAAGAAGGTAGCCAGCATTAAAATAATCAAACATGCCGAGGATCCTGAGGACTCAGCTGAAAAACGGAGAGTGGGCTCAGACAATGCTAGACAGCGCAGCAGAAGTGAGCATAGCTCGCAAGATCCTGATGAATCATCTGGAGACAGTGGACACGAATGAGTACATTCAGGTAGAAACTGCAGATACCAGAGTTAGCAAACCTCATAAAATATATGAAATAACCTTACGTATAGAGGGAGATAAGACTAGGAAAATAAGGGGTCTATTTTGGGATAATCTCTCCAAGGGCTATGACATCCTTCTAGCTGAAAAAGACTGGCCACCAGAGTTTGTCAGGGAGTGCCCTCATGGCGAAGAAATGATTATGCCTGCCTTCTCAAATCATATTCCAATTAAAAAAAAAAATACACTTGCAAGAAAGTGGGCAGTAGCCAGGCTCCTGCACTATATAAAAATCTTGTGGGATGGGATGAGGACTCTCCTCCTCACAAAATCCAGTTAAAATCACAACCGACTGCACAGAGGCAGTACCCAATTAAGCAAGAAGCTAAAAAACAGGTCAGGGAGATCTTAGATCAACTTGAATACCAGGGGGTGATTGAAACATGCACCTCACAAATGAACAATCCTTTGTTTCCTGTCTCCAAACCAGATGATTCATATCGTCTAGTTTTGGACTACAGACACCTTAACTCATGCTGCAAAACGTTTGCAGTACAAAACTCACACAGTGCCGCACTAATGAATAGCATAGTGCGCAAAAAACACAAAACAACATTAGACATCTCTAATGGATTCTTTTGTCAAAATATAGCACCAGAAAGCAGATATTTGACCGCTTTCTCAATAAATGGCTCGCAGAAAATTTCTGTCGTTTGCCCCAAGGGTTCAAGAACAGCCCAGGATTATTCTCAGCGAGAGTAACAGAGTTACTACAAACATATGATGATGAGGCATTATCTTATGTCGATGACATCTATTTAACAGACGATGACTTGGATACTCACTTGAAAAGAGTGAACACCATAATACTTGGGTTTGCAGCAGAGGGTTACAAATTCAACTTCAAGAAGTCAAGAATTGCCCATCTGACTGTCCTATTCTTAGGATATGAATTATCAAGTGAAGGCAAAAGCCTGCCTGACAATTTCCTAGAGAAATGTGCTGTAATCCAAGCACCTAGAACACTGAAAAACTTGCAATCAATTCTAGGTTTCCTGAATTTCGGAAGAACTTACATTATAAACTATGCAGAGAGGGTTAAACCTCTCTATGATCTAATAAAACCAGATTTTTAAAGAATCAATTGGACTCAAAAACACACAGAAATTTTGAGATATTTACAAACAGACATGTTAGTTAAAACAAAACTGCAAACACGCGATAACACACGCAACCTTGTGATTCGAGTCATCCTAGGAAGATGCGGATTCACATACCTAACCTCTAATGAGGGAGAAACGGTACCAATAGCATACAAATCACATTTATACACAGAAGCTGAAAAAACATTCAGCATTAAGGAAAACATTGTTCAAGCGGTTCAAACAGCTGTAGCAAGAGAAAGATACCAAGCTGACGGCAGACAGATTACAGTCAGAACAGCAGAATCAGCCTTTGAGGCATTAACAACCCCATGTAATTTACCTACTATGGCACTAAATCCAAAATGGATACAATGGGAAGATTCTCTTGCTACAGACAGAGTGAAATACTATTTTGATCCAGAAATGACAAAATTAAAAAATCTAGAATATGAAAGAGAATATCCTCTGCCAATCGACATTCTGCCCATACGACAGTACGCCTGTGTGATACATACAAACGGTCATGCTCAGCCCTCAGTTTGGGGAGAACAAGCTTATAACGCCACATGCGAGATTACAAAAGACGTGTGGCGCGGAGGTAAATTAAAACCTCTGTTTTCAAAAACACACTCAGTGGAAAATAATTCAGAACAACAAACTGAAATAATAGCGTTAAAAATGGCGCTAGATAATGCGGATCGCGAATTCCCGACACTAATAGTGTGCGATTCGTATTACTGCGTCAAATCATACAATAACGATTTACAGAAATGGATTAAAAACGGTTACAAAGATGACACAGGTGCAACAATAAAGCAAAAATCGCTTTGGGAACAAATAGTTCTTTTAAAGAAAGAACTACCAAAGACTAACATAAATACACTCAATAAGTCATCAGCGTGATGGCGTTCACGTTGCAGGGAATTCATTGGCTGAGACAGCCACAGCGGAAACAACTAAATCGGCTTCCGTAGCTACAAAAAAGCGTTCAGTAAAATACATTGACGGGGAAACAATGCTGGCGGTAAAAACGTCATCAAAAGGCGACTGCTCAGCGCTACCCCTCCTGTATCCACTCAATTATACATACATAATCGATGCAAACTCCGTTCCTTTTGCTCGAATCCCTGGAGTGGGGGATAGAGTGATTCCAAACATGGACAGGAGAGGCTTGTTAATAGCAGACGCACATATGGGTGAGGGTCTTAGACACCTTACACTAAAGGATTCTCTAGAAGAATTACAATCAACATACTGGTGGCCAGGAATGAGCCTGCAACATCACATATTTGCAAAAAACTGTCCAAACTACAACAGAGACCGCAGTGGTGACCGAGACGGTGTATTGCCATGGCGTTTCACCCAATAAGGATTAGGCTATCGACATAAAATACCCAGTATGAATAATGCGTCATATTAACATGTAGAGACTATTTTCACTTAAAATGTAGACCCCAGCTCTCGGCTGACGTCTGAACTGTTATAAAAAGATTTGCGAGTCTATAATGGCATATACGCAATTGGCATGCTACATTCTGACCAGGGTCCTGCTTTTAGCTCTCGAGCTTATAAGGCGGACATGGCCGGCATGGGCATAGCATTGCGGTACTCTTGTCACCTCCTTCCTGAGGGAAACGGGATGGTGTAAAGAAAAAACCAGGGCATAGAGCAATCTATAACAGCAAAGGTATTAGGTTCGGGAGCTGGGTGGGTCAAACATTTAATAAGTATCCAACGTAGTCTTAATAATCTGCCAAGAAATTCTCTGAGAGGTCTCAGTCGGTACGAACTATTGTTTGGGACTAGAATGTTAATCCAGGACCTTGATAGTCAAACTTCAGTGGTTAAAGAAAAATGCTTTGATATCAAAGATCGTTTGGCTATTTTACAGGACTTAAACGAAACAAGAAAAGACCTGAGCAACATAAAATTGAAACAGCAGCCAATAACCACTGAAGAGAAACCACCTGTCCCAGCAAGGCCTGTCTGGATTCCAAAAATCGGGGATCTGGTCAGAGAGAAGATTGCGGTGAAGAAGGAATTTGGGCCTTCTTACAGAAAAAGCAGTTCCTGTCTTGTCTGTCAACGGGACAAGATCAGTAGTACTACCGCCCCTTGCTGGTAAAAAGGAGAACCGAGTTGTATCCATCAACCTGGTTAAACCACAATCATGTGGCCGATAACAAGTAGTAGGCCAAGTGGACTCCCAAGAAGTAGCAGAACACCAAAGTTTGCTACAAACACAGAGGTTCAAACTGAAAGACTAATCACAATTGATAAACCTACAGTGAAACAACAAGGACTATGCAACATAGCCATGGAACTTAAACCTCTTGAAACCCAAATTAAAATCTTAAATCAAGAAACACCAGTCTACAATGATGTAACCACAGACTATGCTAATGAAACAAAGAAAATTCCAAAAACGAAAAGGAATCCAGAAGCAATTGAAACAATTGACAGAACAGCATCAGGCTACTTCATCAACTTCGATGATTTTTCTGAAGATCGGAGTGAACCTGAGGAACAGCGGACAACAAAAACTTTTAAAGATAAAGCAAAGGAACTCTTTCATCAACTAAAAGAAACCTATCTGATTTCTCCATGGATTGAACTTTGGGTGGCACTAGGAGTATTCATCCTCATACTTTGGCTCATCATGGTACTATGCTTGGGACATTTCATTGAGGGAAAATATGCTACAATGGACACAGCAAGTCAGAACATCAACTTGGTCCTGAAACCACACAAGTCTTAACACATCGAGAAAAGAGAACTTTCTTCAGTAAACTTCACAGCCAATCCTATACCCGGTGGGGTAGCATGGGACAAAACTGATTACGAAATCTATGGTCCGGTTGAGCTCCTGAAGTATCCTCATCAATTCAAGATTTCATTAAGTGACTTTGTAAAACCAAGCACGTTTGCTGATGATTGGGACTTTGAGAGTATTAATGATATGATGTCTGATCTAGTAATGTCAGCTAAATTTACAGAACATGATTATTTGCAAGGTTCATCTAATTACGATCAAATGTTTTGTTACAACCATTATGGTAACCATTATCTGCATAAATCTACTCAACCTAGAAATGTTTTGAAATTTAACCAATGGGAACATTGTGCGACTCCACCAAAAGGCAGTTCAAAGACATTTTTTGATAAATATTCATACTTTTCGGGGTTCAACACAAGTAATGCAGAATCATTTTATTTCAAATTGTTAAATAAGACAGGAGTGAAAACCATGCTTACAAACACAAAATTGATATATTCAGACTCATTCTTTGAAAAAATGAATACATTCGGTTTTGATTTCTGGAACAATAACATTGAAACGAAAACGATCTGGGGCACAAAAGATTGGCAAGTGCAAGGTATAGAATCATTATTTAGAGCCTGCATGATCCCAGAACAAATTATATTTTTGAATGATACAATTCAACAGACATCCTGTCTTCCGGTGCCTACTCGACTCACGGGGTCACACTCTGCAACTCTGGGCAATAGCTTGCTTAATCTCCACTACGGCCCCTCGCGGCGGGATGCCTGGCTTTCACCTTGTGGATACCCTGCCGGGGTATCTCACAGGGGAATACCAGGACGGGTTCCCTAAGCAAGCGCCTTGATGCCTTCGGGTGATACGTGCGCTATATAAGTCGCAATACATTTGGTCTAGCCAAAATTAAAGACTTAAATAAACCGTCTATTCCAAAACCAACACCTAACAGTAATAGCACTACGGAGGTTGAGATAGACGTATCCCATATTTTAAACCAAAACAAAAGACATGCTGATTGGAAACAATGGTTGATCTGGCCCACAGACACAAATAACTGTCAAGACAGATTCCTGAACAAAATACAGGGGTTCACATTGACCAGGCCAGACCCAAGATACTCCCAGAGACAACATCCAGGGATTGTAACCACTTACAGTGTGGGGAAACTCTGCCTTCAATGACTACATACATCCACACTGTCAGAAATTAAGCAACACTTAATTTTACTTAAAGAAGGTGCTGACTTGCGTGATTTCATCATGGGACCACACAAACAGCGTCTAAAACGTTTCATAGCGGCCTCTATATATGCAGCTTACAACGAAGCTTGGAAAGTAACTCAAATTGAGACAGCAGAAAAAATACGGGAAATTGACTGTGTTAATTTGGAAAAATCACTTTCTGTTGTGGACAATGGGTTAATGACTCTGTCTTCCAGAATATATTCACTGGACAGTATTGTATCTTCTGCAATCGATATAATAGAACAAGACTTACTGATGTTGCAACACGGTCAGTCTCAATTACGTTCTATTGTACAGCTTGGCTGGACGTTACAAAATCTGCGTTCAGGCTATGTGCCTTGGCGTCTAATCAACACAACGTCACTATTTAATATCTTTAACCTTACTGATAAACAAATCAGTTTGGCACAAAAGGGTGCTGACTATACAATTCTGAGCATTGAAAAACTTGAGAGATTACCATTGACAATGTCAGAACGACCTGTCATTGAATGGATAATACATGGGATAATAAATATACCGATAACAACTTTCCAGTTTCAATACTGCCAAAAATATATACAGGCAGGCCAGTATGAAAGGTTGGGTAAAGGATACATTAAGTCCACATGGAACTTGCCCTATACACACACATGTGTCAGTAATAACGGACAGAGTGTATTTCTTAGTGGTAATAATTGTGAGAAATCACTAAGTGGCATACTTCTGTGTCAGGGTATTAGTTTGCATGGGGCCTGTGAAGGGACTTCAAATAACCTTTCATGTCACCAGTTAGGCACACCTGCAACACAAATAGAACCATTCTTTAGAAGACTTTCGAACGGGAGTTACATTCTAATTGTAGATCACAGATGTTGTGGCTTGCTGCCAGGAAAACCTTATCTTGTAAGCGTGACTTTCAGGGTCATGTGCTGTGAAAGAGTATTGTTCCCGAATGATGCTCCAGACAGGGAGGGAAGGTTATGGCCCAGTTTAAAAATCTCTTCTATTCGAATTGATACTTTAAGCAGAATGAAGACTGTGCTAGTACAGACGCCAACCCAGTTGACGTCATCAAAAGAAACGTACGATCTCCAAGTTGCAAGGACAACGGCAGAGATTCATTCAATGTTATCAACAAATTGCCCCCTACACTTCGCAGAAATGCTGAACGAAATCTTAAATATTTCTGATACAAGTGGTATCGCAAGTGTATTTAAGACAGTTTTTTCGGGAGCTTTAACCCCATTCAAAGCGATCCTGGGTATTTTTCCAAATTTCGTCCATTCCATCTTTGGCGGACTTCCACTCCTGTTGGGACTCGTAGCAGGCGTTTTATTCTTGCTACTCTTGCTTCGTTATGGCAAACCATGTCACAGACAAAACTCCAGCAACAATGGAAGAAACGATCCTAGCTATTCGCTACCGGGACCGCATAACTAAAGTCCTTGGCTTAGCCCGGCTACGAGATCTAAATATGACCTGGTTTCTTTCATTCAGACCCATCTGGCAGAATTGTGTTACGCCTGTATTAAGGTGCATGCTATGCGGCGAAGAAAAGGCTCATGCATTGTGCTGTCCCCAGCGGCTACCTATCCCGATGACGGCATTCGTGGAGACTTCACCACTACGATTGAAGGGTAGTGAAGTACAAGATGAAAGCAGCACCGACCAGGTACGACCTTCTGTAAGCAGTTCTGATCGAACCATCCTTGAAAGCAATCATGCGCATGACTGCAAGGTAGCGACATTTTCCAACCTAGTCGAACTTTCTCCAGAAGCTGTAGACTGTTTTTTCGAGAATCTGTCTGATATGATGTTTTCACCGGAACAGAGAGAATGATTTTAAACAAACTTGCACACGGCGTTCCCTGAACTCTGAATTTGGCCTTCAGTCTTTTGAAAACAAAGTGACTGTGAACTATTTTTTCTCTTCCCCCTGAATAGCGAAAACTTTTTTTTCCAATTCCAAAATATTTACCTTTTTGGCACTTATCTTCTGCTTAAAGTAAAACTATTCTTAGAGAACAGAGCTTCTATTCTTAGGAATTCTAGAGACATTACAATACCTCAACCTCTAGTTTATATGCAATTAATTGTGTTTATATGTGATGAGATGGTCTCGCAACTTTTTTCTGTATCAAGAGCCATTTCATGTGTAATTTCGCAACTCATTCATGCTGATATACAATGTGCAACTCATTTTTGAATGATTATACTGCTTGAATGCATACAGTACCTATACTCATTTCGTGCATTTTGCATACGCCATTTTTCAAAACCAACAAAGTTATTTTTTGGGGTGGTTCGGTATACACATGCACTGTTAGTTATGTTTACTATTGCTTAGTTTAGTAAATATGTACATAAAATTGTGGAGTGGGTGTAGTGTGTTTATCTAGGTACCTATATTGATACTCCTATTTCTGACCCTTGTCCGGTTATTTATTCACTAATGTCCATACACCGGCACAGAAACCCGTTTTCAGATTAGGTCATAGCGCATGCTGTCACATTAAGCAAGCTCTATCCCTCCAGCCCCCTAGAAAGCACACCGAGTTCTCAAAACAAATCAAACCTCCAGCAGACCTGGGAAATCCCCCGCAGCTATTGTTTTGATTTCGCTCAAGAACTCCTGCAAAGAATGTAAGAACGACCAGTCCTTATGACATTCTTGCTGCGTCTTAAGTCCATCCTTACGTCAAACACGGCACCTTTCAGGTATAAATATACCGACGCTGCCCTAAGCTAAGACACGGTGGTGACGAGCTTGGAGGAGCGCTACTTGCCGGAGAGCCCAGCTGATGCAGAAAAGCCCACGGACGCTGCCCCTCCCTTTTGACGCGCTGAGAGAGACGCTTCCTTTTCTCCTGCCGAGAAATCCAGCCTCCGGCGTTCCCAGCCGCCCTCGCGGGTAACTGGGATATCGAGTCCTGAGACAGAGATACCAACCCTCCAGCCTTCTAAATCCCAGGTACTGAACTGACTAACCCCTTACAGAGAATTCTTGAGTCAGATCCTTGGCAAAACTATCTTAACTTAAACTGCTACTTATTTACTCCCGCCCAAGTATTAGGCTTAGGTCAGGTACACCGGGGTAGGCGTAGTTAGAAGCACCAGTTGAGAACGATTAGTCAATGTATATATGTATGTATATCTTTTATCCATTTTAAGTATCATATGGCTAAGAAACCATATAAATGCTTTTACAGTATTATTTTATAATCCTGTTTTTACTGTATGCACTTTACTTAACTATAAGTATTGCAATAATAGCGATTCATTTCTCTTGTATGAGAAAAGAGACTGATCAATAAATAACATCTTTTTATTGAAACACGCCCATCTCTTATTTCTCTACCAACTGGTGAAACTAAGAATGCACGTACTAACTGAGTAAAATAGTTGTCTTTTGTTTTCACACGACTCTGGAGATATACTCTTGATTAGGGGAGAGCAAAGTTGTCATGTTCTATGGTTGTCAGAAACTAAATCCCTTCTTGTCTATCCAGGGAGGTTAAACTCCTCCTTGCCTATTCGAGAAAGTTTCTAGCGCCAAGATGCTCCCTTCGGAGCGAACGTCTGCGCTTTACAAATACCCCTCCAATATCCAATATCCAACTCTGAGCTAGCTGGCACACATAACTTTAAGTCTAATATCGTCAGTAGAAGACCTAGTTAACCGCAGTCCTACGTCTATACTATTGAAGATATTATTCCAATGCGCAGAGCCTATTGGGAAAATAGGAACTACACTACAACACAAATTAACAAACTCCAGTGTCGAGTTTTCTCTTTTCCACCACACCTAACACATCCACTGGACAATTTAGAACCTTACAACATGACCCACATGCTGCACCACTAACCCTAACTCATACACCCTCCGCTCTAAACACACACAAACAAAATAAGCAACGTGCCACACCTCACAACTTTGATTCACCATGCCATGTCTATTGCGCAATAAGGTCACACCAAAAAAAGAACACAACACAATAACTCACTCTCAAATGCCGTCTCCACCACCTACACATATAGACCTATAAAAATGCATTCTTAGCCTCCTGGACAAGGAACACGATACAGAAAAGCTACATATTGCTATCTTCATATATCTAATACCAACACTAAATACACACCTGCTGCAAGTCCCCAAAATACTGCTCACTCCTCTACAAAACAAGGTCACGCTATCGCCAAAGCACATTCTCTAAACTGTCTACTAATCAATGCTCGATCTCTCTCTAAAAACAAACATCACATCTACGACCTCACTGATGCAAAACCAGACATACTATTCATAACTGAATCATGGTTGGGAGATGATATTACTCCAGACCTGCATGAACCCGTTCCTCTAGTCTATCAAACGATCACCTCAAAATCGTATAAGCAAAAAAAGGAGGTGGCCTAGCTGCTGTGTTCGGGCAATCATTACATATCACTAAATTGAAATTCTATCTGCCCGCCGCGTGAGTTGGATTGGTCCTTTACGCAAAGACTTTAATGGGGACTGTATTGTTCTAAATTTTAGGCACCCTGGCACTGCTAAATACATACTTAACCACAATAGCACCAACACAGGACCTTCTACTGTTGTCACCCTCTTGACTTTGCGTTATTTTTACAGGCCCCCACCTATGCAACCCTTTTCAGCCCCACATTCCTTCCAACCTTTTCCAGCGCAGTTGCCTTTCCCACTATTTAATAGATTTTCCGCACTGGCAGATACATGGAGTTTGGATTGACCATTAGATACTCCATCTTACACCTTAGCTAATGATCACACCAATAATGAGTCCCTTGTTGGCAACTTACCCATTTGTCCCAGTGCAACATTGTTGAATTCCTCAGACAGGTGTAGGATGTCATTTGACCCCACAAAAGGCGTATCTGGCCAAACCTCTATTATGGACTCTGATGAATTCTCCATTTTGAGTTGGAACATTGCAGACCTTAACGCGAAAATGAATATAAAGTCTTGGACTGATTGGGTAACAAGCTTTGATGTCCTAATGCTGCAGGAAACCTGGTGCACAAGATCTTTACTCCTTGAGGGTTACAGCTGCCATAATTTGATTGTTCCATCTCCTCCCATTGGCCGCCCCAGTGGGGGTTTATCAATTTGGGTCAAAATTACAGCTGGTGTCAAAACTGAACTACTGCCAACTACTAACAAAAAATGTATGGCATTGAAATATACAGGACGGTTAAAGTTATGTTTTGTTAATTTTTATAATAATGATTTTATAACCCATCCTAACATTAATTTTTTGGATTTGTTTACATTTATTGACGAAGTAGTGGATGGCCAAAAATATGGAAGCTTTGATGGCATTTGCCTGGGAGGCGATTTCAATGCACACATTCACTATAGTTCCCTGCCTTGTAGGAGAGGTGAAGAACTATTAGACCTGTTAGCAACACGTGACTTAGTTGATGCTATGGAGAAATTGGATATGGATGTGAACTATGTACCGGCCCCTACGTACATCGGCCGTGGGAGTTCTACCACTATTGATTATGTTTTCATTTCATCCCTCCTTGAGGATCTTCTTTTGAAATCTGAGGTTATCACGTCTCCGTATAGCGACCACTATCCAATTTTAATTTGCCTCAAATCAACTAAAACACCAATGAACAGAATAGAAATCGGGGCAAAAAACTTAATGGCATCAACAGACAGGCTAAGGGTGGCTTGGAGGGGGATAGACAACCAAGGAGTTTTGGCCAGAGTCATTAAAAAACATCCTACTCTAGTCTCAGTATGTCTATCAACCACCAGCCCGGGGCTTGGCATTGTTAACTCTTTTTGTGAGCTATGCAAGGTAATAAAAGGGGAAATCTCCAAACCAGCCCCAGCCCACACCAATAGCAATCCCAGGTGGTTTGACACCTCTTGTTCCAAGGCCAACCGGGAACTCAGGGCTGCCCTTACTGCAGCACCACGAGATCTGTCTCTGGTAAGGACCTTGAGACTCAGATACAAACTTTGTCTAAAAACTAGATCAGACGAACTATTAAAAGATCACTGGGATTCCCTTGTTCGCACTGCAGCCCTACGAGATGTTGGAGGGTTTTGGAGGGCTGTCAAGAATCTTAGGTCACTGGGTTCTAACATCTGCCCCATTAATTGCAATATAACAGGGGATGCGTGGGTTGACCATTTTTCGAAGATCTACGACGCCTCTGCGACTGGCAACCCAATTACAACTATCCCAGTTATAAAGCCTTTAAATATTTTGTTGTCTGAGGTTGAGGATGCTATCATTGAAAGTGCTGGTAACAAAGCTCCTGGCCCAGATGGTTTATCCATCAATCAAATTAAATCTGAACCTGACTTTTGGGCACCTTTGTTATGCAATGTCTTCAATAATTTATCCACTACTGCTGTTCCGGAAACATGGTCCTGCAGTACCATCGTACCCATATTCAAAAAAGGCAACAGACTTGATCCTGGCTGTTATCGCCCAATATCATTAATTGACAATACTCTAAAGGTCTTAGGCAGGGTCCTTTTTAATAGAATTAGTACTTGGGCGGAAGAAAATACCATCTTACATCCCTGCCAGCTAGGGTTCAGGAGTAAAGTGGGTACGGTGGAACAGTGCCTGAACCTAAACTTAATTATGGCCAAATATACGATCGTCAAAAAATCACCCATATATTTTGGTTTTATGGATTTAAGTACTGCGTTTGATTTTGCTAATCGTTCTCGTTTATGGTCAGTTTTGTTAAATTATGGTTTAGATTAATCTTTAGTTTATTTTCTGGCACACCTTCATAGTGATTTGAAAGCTCGTGTTCGTATAAATAATTATGGTGAAGTCTCTAATGATATTTTAATTGGTAGGGGGGTCAGACAAGGCTGTGTTCTGGCCCCCCTACTTTTTATCTTGTATATAAATGATCTGAGTGTTTGTTTGAGCAAATTAACCAATGATGTTCCGCAAGTCAACAGTAACTCTGTCCCCGCTTTACTTTATGCGGACGATGCGGTCCTTATGGGCCGCACACCTAACGCTTTGCGAATTTTAATTTCTGGTTTTGTTAAATTTATGGCAGACCTGGGCCTTTGCACTAACTTCAAAAAGTCATTTATAATGTCTTGTGGCCCTAAAAGTTACAAAATAAGCCACATTCAATCAGGGGATGATATTCTAAAATGCACTTGCACTTTCCCTTATCTTGGTCTGTTATTTTCCATCACTGGCTCTTGGCAACCCCATGTCGCCTTGGGAAGGAATAAAATGAGTAAGGCCATAAACTCTTTAACCTCCCTTCGCCAACCCAGACAAGCAGACGTGATTGTGTCACTCTTACAAATTTATATAACACAATGTATACCTGTGGGCACCTACAGTGCCGAGATATGGGGTTACTCCAATAGCACACAATTACAGACCGAAGAAAATAGATTTTGTCGGAAGATTTTAGGGGGGTTATAAGTGCACCAACTTACATTTGCCATAGGGAATTAAACCTTCCTTATATTGAAGATTTTATAAGATCAAGACCGGCATTGTTTTGGATAAAAATTTGGTGTAATTCCGCTGCCTCCCTGTCACAAGACATTATTAGGGATTGCCTAAAATGCGAGAAGGCTAACTGTATACCCTGGTTTAGGGCTGTAGAAAATAGTTTATCAAGTGTAGGCCTGGGTCATCTTTTTACATCTCCACAATTGATTGACCATACGCATAAGAATTTAACAAAAAGGGCTCTCTATGAATGTTATCGCAAGGAGAGGCTAAGGTGCAACTTGACAAAATCTACCACAATTAGATACACGTCCTTTATGGAGTTAAGTGAGAAACCATATGCCCTGCCTCAGAGTTATCTACGCTTAAAATTAGGCAGATGGAATAGGAGTTTGCTATTTCGATTCAGGGACGGTAGCATTATAAACTTACTTTGTTTTCCGTTAGGTTTCAATAAATGTGTGGGAAACTTAAAATGTCCCTGTAATCTTGGTGGCACACAAAGTTTGCTCCATTTCACTTTCTTTTGTGGTTTTTACAGAATGCACACTTTGCACTTTTTAATGCCGTACTGTAGGAAAAACGCTTTGACCGATTTTAATCTAGCTTTTAAAGATTTTTTAATGTTAAAGACGGATGAGGCCATCTTCAGAATAAGCAGCTTTCTTAAAGCAGCCATACGATCACGTGCTTCTCTGCTAATTGATTGAAATATTTGCACTATGCACATTTTTTGCACATTTGCTTATTGCACAATGTATACTTTGCACTAAGAATTGTACTTTTGCACATGATAAAATTGTATACTGTTATGAGTTTATAATAAGTGGGACGAAATCTGTATTTTATACTATTGTCGGATTGTTGTACTTTTATGGATGTTTTACAATCCGAATAAAGATCATTTGACTTTGACTTGACATATCACTAAAGTTCATGACGTCTCCATAAAAATTGTGAGGCCCTTTTCATCAGATGCAATCCTACACCGTCTTCATCCTGTAACTTCCTGCTCTTTTACAGACGTCCACCTAGCAATGCAACATTCCCAGACACACTTCTAGACATGGTTTCAAACCTGGTAACACTACACTCCAACCTATGCGTTCTGTGTGACCTCAACATTTGGTTTGACAAACCCTATATGCCCCATTCCAAAACAATCACCCCTGGCCTAGATGCCCGGAACCTGCATCAGATCATCCACAAACCCACACAAATCGCTGGACACATCCTAGATGTCATTTTTGCTAATGCAGAACTAGTTACCTTTCAAACGATGACTCCAGTCACATGGTCAGACCAACATTTACTTGCCTTCCAACATAAAACATTACCAAGACACCCACCTAAAACCACCATACTTGCATCCACCTATCGTCCGTGCAACAAACTCAATTTGGAGCACTTAGAAACACAACTAACATCCAGTATATAGATCTAGAAACAATAAATTCTGTTCAAAAACTGTATGAGTGGCTACAGGAAGCTTTTGATATCCTGATACCACTAAAAACCACACAACAGAACAAAAGAAAACAAGCACCTTGGAGAAATACAGAGATAAAAGAAATTAAACAACACATTAGAAAGCTGCAAAGTGCCTGGCTCAAAACAAACACCAATCAAGCACACTTCACCAACTGAAAATTAACAGATTATACAAGTCCCTCTACGCCAGAACCACAGCCAAGCTACAGAAAAGACTCCAGCGCATCCAGAACGCCTCCGCCCGACTCATCCTGGATGTCCCCCGACGCAGCCACCTGAGGAACCTGCACTGGCTCCCCGTCGACAAGAGGATCACGTTCCGGCTCCTCACCCACGCACACAAGTCTCTCCACGACCTGGGCCCCAAGTACCTCAACGACCGCCTGACCATCCACACGCCCACCCGCCAGCTACGGTCCACCAGCCTCGCCCTCGCAGCCGTACCACGCATCCGAAGAGCCACCGCCGGAGGAAGATCCTTCTCTTACCTGGCTGCCAAGACATGGAACTCCCTCCCCATCCACCTTCGGCTGACCCAGGACCATCTCGCCTTCTGGAAACAACTCAAGACCTGGCTGTTCAAGCAGTAGCACACCCCCCCCGCCCCCCAAGCGCCGTGAGACCCTCCCGGGTAAGTAGTGCGCTATATAAATGGTATGATTGATTGAGCTATCAAAAAAGCAAAGAAAATAAAATATACTTACTTAGACAGAATTCAAAAATGCTAAATTTGCAAACAAATTCTCAATGAATTTCATAACCCAAATTGCCTAAAAGGAGCTCATTCTGTTACTCAAGATTTCACAGACAAACTGGAAAATCATTACACAGACAGAGCACACACATTGGACTCATACTTAAAACAAAGACAAAGCATCAGCACTAACCCTTTTACAAAACAACAATACAAGAATACTCTAACCCAGTCTCTCCATTCCTTTCGACACATTTTGCATGATTAATTTAAGGATCTGGTCAGAGCAATTAGGCCTGTCGGCAGCCCTTCTGACCCGTGTCCACCGCAAACCTTTAAGACAATTCTTCTAACAACCTCTGATGTCACTCCAGTAAGAAGAATCATCAACAACTCTTTAACTACCAGAATATTTCCAGAAGAACTCAAAAATTCCTACATTCCTACATACACCCATTACTGAAAAAAACAAACTTGGACCTGCTGAACCCTCACAAATACTGACAGATTACAAATGGACCTTTCATGGTCAAACTGATAGAAAGAGCAGCATTTGCCCATATGTCACAATTAATTGAAGATAATGCCATACTTTCAGACTTCCAAACGGGATTCCGTCGAGGAAGAGGCACAGAATCTGCCCTCTTTGCCATCTTGACTGCAACGGGGTTGCTGCGCTACTTCTCTTAGACCTCTTGGCTGCCTTTGACACCGTTGACCATGACACTCTGGTACAAAGGCTCTAAAAAGCCAGCATAGAGGGGACTGCTCCAGAATGGATTACATCCTACCTTCGCAACAGAACTTATGTCATCCATACCCCACCCTTCTCGTCCACACCTTACTTCACGAAAGCAGGGGTCCCTCAAGGCTCTTTTATCCCCCCTTGATGTTCAACATCTGCATGAAGTCATTACCGGCACTAATCAATCAATTTCACCTTATGTGCTATAACTATGCGGATGACACACAAATACTTCTTCCAATGGAATGGCCCAAAGACATTGGAAACTCCCCAATTTTCCTTTGTCTAAGTGCCGTGGATCAATGGATGGCGTGCAGCCATCTCAAATTGAATGCTTCGAAAACCGACATACTTACGTGTGCCAATTGGTAACATTATGACCCGCTCGACACGTGACCTGATGATCTGGGAAAACCACCTAAAGTATCGAAGGAAGTAAGGAACCTTGGAATGACCATGGACTCCAAACTAGCAAGATCAAGCTTTGTTTCTATAAAAACTATGCGACAAGTCTTCTCCCATTTAAAATTTCCACACAACATCCAGGCTACCAACTCCCCTGTTCTGTCCAAACTCGATTACACCAATCGCCTCTACCACGGATCACCTGTAACAACCATGAAAAGACCACAACGGATTTAGAACTCGACTGCCAGACTGACTTTACATATAAAACCACAAGACCACATCTCCCCTGCCTTGAAAGCCCTGCATTGGTTACCGGTTGCTAGAATATCCACGTTCAAGCTGCTTTGTATCAGCCACGAAGCGATAAATGGAACAGGACCGCTCTTCATCAGGAATAAAATCACCAAACACATTCAACAAAGGAACCTCCATTCTAGAGTGGCACTTCGCCTCAAACACCCAAGATAAAAGAAAAAAAACCCATGGGTGGCACATCATTCTCTGTTCAAGCAGCCAATCTTTGGAACTCTTTGCCCCTCAACATAAGATCCAGGGATAACCACCTTATCTTCAGAAAACGACTCAAGAATTGGCTCTTCCCCACATAACCACCATATGCAAACAGAAATATACAGCATTGTATAGAAGCATTTATTTGTACTATGCATATGAACCTATATATGTGTATTGCTTTGTATAGACATGTAAAATAATTATGTTAAAAAAAATATATATATAGTTGGAAACAGAATGGGACTTTGAAAGATATAGGCATGAGCCATAATTGACTATGGTTCACAAACAATGATTGCGAATTGCACAGCCATAGGTTTTATTATTACAACCATTTCCATGTTTTTATCAACATATTAGACATATGTAACATGAATTTAATATGTAGTCCATCACGTATATAATGTGAATTTGGAACGTTTTTTATGGCTAAGGTTTTCAGGAATTCTAATTATTTATTTATAATGTAAATGTATTACCTTTGAACTCATATGAAATAGCTCTGTTCTACTATTTATGCATTATGCAGGAATATTAGGTTTCATGCCGCAACCCATTGAGGGCTAGGACTCAAAATGTTTGGAAAACAGACTCATTAGTGCAGTTGAATAAGGGTGCCAGTGTGTTTTGTATGTCGTTTAGCACGTGGTGTCAGCACTTTAACACAGCAATGTATTTAAAAACGACGAACAACGTTTCTTACTTGACTTGTGAGCAAGGGTACCAGGTACCCGAAACGTGTCAGTTTCGAGGTTCTTTGAATAAAAAAACATCTGGCCTCACATCGCTGGGTTCGTGTCTCTGTTCGTCAGGTGGATGGAAGTGCAGAGCTTTTAGACAATTTCATAAAATTACGGAAGTCGGTTGCTTCCATGTACGAACCCACTCCCCGTGAAGCAGGCTGTCGCTTTCAACCAAAACTTTGCAGAGTCCGTGAGAGGAGCATTTGCGGCGGCCACCTATTGCAATCAGAAATCGACTCACCAGCCTGAAGGAAGGAACTCTACGATGGGGTCGGGTGATCAGTTGCAGAGAGCTTTCCAAGGCGGTGAGTGTAACTGAGGAGATTACGCATAGGTGGGGAGGAGAAGGAGGCATGGCTGCAGTTACTTCAATAAGCAACAGACAGCACCAATAATAACTTTTCAAGATCATAACTCGAAATGTCAGCAGAAACTGTTCGCGAACGTGAAGCAGCGGCAGAGGCACTTTTCAGTAGCTCATTTAAGATGAGTACAAAAGCAAGTACACCCACCAATAGTAATACAACTAAAGAGGGGGATGTTAAAGCCCTATTGAGAAAGCTTGAAAAATTTATGAAATCTGAAATTACTAAATGGTGGGAACAGAAATCTTTGTCCAAATATGTAGAGGCAGGAAGAGTGCCAGGCGGCTTGAGGATTTTATTGGCTCCGAGCTATGAAAGCCCCAACCCAAGCATGCTAAGGGAATGGGGAGAAAGTAATTTACTGGCAACTATGAATTTTGTCAAAGTCTTGGTTAAATACGCGGATATAGATCTGGAAGATCTGGAAGCTCTGATGTTGGAAATTGAGCAAATCAATGAAAGCCTAAATAAGCTGGAACCTAACGACTTAATTTCTAAAACAAGAGCAGAAATAAAAGATATTTTGAGTAAACAGGAAGACAAGATCAAGGCTCGTAAAGCTTACAAATTCAGAAGGGTTAAAGCCGATTACGAGCAAGGCCATATTTTTACATTTGCCCGTAAATTTGAAACAGCAAAAAAATTCAAGTTTAACAGCAAAGGGAACAAAGTATAAGAACAAAGTGCAAGATATAATTCCACCACTGAAACCAGCAAATTGCCAAGCACTTCAGAGGTGGACTCACTGGCTAGTGAGGTCTCATCAGACGGAGGAAGTGTGGGAAGCCTTGGAGATCAGGGACATGACAGAGTGTTAGATCTGGGAGAGGAGGTAGATTTTTTAGCATCAGACCGCCGCCCGACCCTAAGACCGAGGCAACCGAAAAAGAAAGAAGAAGGAGAAAAAATACAAGAAGAAGGGCGAGGCGCACAAGGTGGAAACGTAAAAGCGCCGAAAAAAAACGTACTGGCGCAGAAAGTGAACATGGAAGAAAATACCATTGTCAACCTGTCCACAATCACTCTCACAGAGGCGGACAAACAGCTATTAGCTTTACGGCTATCATTCTGCCCCATTAGTGTTTTTAATTACACTCGCACCAGAGTTAACATTTTTTGCTTCATCCGCAAGTTAAAATTGAAAAAGTTATATTCCATCAAGGAAGGGTTGAAATGATCGCAAACCAATGAAAATACCAGCAATGCCAGTGCGGAACTCCAAGCTAAAGGTGTTTCCGCACTTCTGACTCTGTACAATCTGAATGAAGAGACTCCCATTGATGCCTCCAACAGCACAGATATTTTGCCAACTCAGGAAAGACTGGCCATGGCTCAGATTAAACAACGTGGATCGGGCATGAGTCCATTCAAGCCAAAGTCACACTTTATTCCGATGATGCCGAAGGATGCCATCGACATCTTTCATGAAGTTGTCACTGAGGAGATCAAAAAATTGCATCACCACATCAAACACAGAAGACGCCAAAAAGGTAATCAGGAATTGCAGTACTCTAAGTTTATGAAAAAACTTAGTGACAATCATTAAATAGTAATTACAAAACCGGACAAAGGAGTCAATATTGTCATCTGGCCTCAAAAAGAATATCAAGTTGAAGCACAAAGGCATCTTGAGGACCAGTCCTGCCATGAAAAAGCAGAAATGAAAAAATATAACACAGCTAAAAATAACTTAAAAGGCAAGCTGTCAAAATGGAAGAGAGATGGATGCATATCATCGGAGGAATACAATTTCCTACATGTAGAATATCCAATATTGCCCAGGTTATACTTAACTCCTAATGCCCATAAAAAAAACACCCTAGTCCCTGGGAGACCGATCATCGCAGCCATTGGAAGTGTAGGGGAACATGTAACGCAGTAGGTGGACTATTTTTTGCAGGACATACTACCTACTTTCATAAAGGACACCGGGGATCTATTGGACAAATTGACGGATATACAATGGGCGGAGGATTTGCTGTTTATTACGCTAGACATCGAATCCCTGTATACCAGCATAGAACATGAAACAGGCATGAATGCCTTGGAACACTTTCTGGATACAAGACCTCTGGATTTTTATATCCATAACAAGATGCTTTTAGATTTAACATCATGGTGTCTTTTTAATAACTACTTTTTGTTTGATAACGAAGTGTATCTGCAAAATAGGGGTGTGGCGATGGGGGCCTGTTTCTCACCCAGCTTTGCATGTTTGCATGGTGGCTGGTGGGAGGAACAGGTCATGAGGTGCACATTCCATTCGGATTACTGTAACCATGTATTACAATGGTGGCGTTACATTGAAGATGTTTTTATAATTTGGAGTGGAGATGAGAAGAGTGCAATTGATTTCATCAATAGAATTTACATCAATACTGCCAATTTGAGATTTACTTCACAGATCAGCAAGCAACAGGTGGAATTCCTAGATGTTAAAATATGCATAAAAAATGGGAACATAGCAACAACTCTCCATAGGAAGACCACAGCTGGTAACACACTCTCCATGCCAGCAGTGCGTATCCCAAGCACACAATAAAAAGTATTCCGCTTGGTGATTTAATACGCCTTAAGCGGATGTGTAGCACAGATGAGGATTTCACTATATTTAAGCACAAGGCCCTACAAAGATTTAGAGCAAGGGGATCTAGTGAGTACATACTAACTGAGGCAGTCAATAAAATTGATATGAAATCGAGAGATACACTCTTATCCAAAGTGAACCACACAGAAAATCTTGAAAGCACTAAGAGTGGGCCACGATTAATTACTGCCTTCAGCAAACAGGATAGGAGAATCAGGTCTATTATGAAGCGTAATTGGCCTATTATTATGACAGAGTCTTGTCTCCTATTCTACCTTCTCAACCCACGATCGCATACAGAAAGGGCCCTTCCATGACAACACAGATTGTAAAGACTTACCCTGAACTAGCGGCTGCCAAAAAGTGGTTACAGCCAAGGGAAGTGTTCACTAAGTGCTCCTCTTGCAGAGCATGTAGGTTCGGGGTCAATACTACCTCCTACTCAACTCCTTTTAGTCTAGATAAAGTTTTGATTAGGGGTAGTTTTAATTGCAAAACTGAGTTTGCAGTTTATGTTCTGACGTGCACCTGTGGCCTTAGATATGTGGGTAACACCAAGCTACACGTGCACGTCAGAATATTGCAGCATCTGCGGGCCATTGTAAACAATGATTCTACATACTCGGTGGCCCGGCATTTCAAACTAATGCATAATAATGATCTCAGTTGTTTGCAATATTTTGTTGTGGCAGCTATTCCCAAACCCCGAAGGGGAGGTGACAGGGAGAAGATGTTGAGAAAGTTAGGATCCAAAATGATTTTAGAGCTGGACAGTAAAACACCCAATGGCCTGAACAATACGGAGGACCTGTATGACTTTCTGTAAAGTTTTCTATTTAGTTTTGGACTTATGTATGAATTAGTATTGTTGTTTATGACCTCTTAAATTATGACTGATTTGAATGCCGCAGGTTTTTAAGGTTTTAGCCCTTTTTTTATTAACTTTGTTAAGTAGGGTTAATACCAAATTACCCAGTGGTTTTAGTTGTTGTATTTTTAATAAACATTATTTTTCATTAGCACTAGCACTTTATGAGGGTCTATTTGGATCTTTTAGCACTTTATAGAAATCATTGCACTTTCTTTTGCGAGTTTGCACATCTCGGCCTTAGAGTGGTAATGGGTGTTTCCCTGAATTTAAGCAGGAAGTTGGAAACAGAATGGGACTTTGAAAGATATAGGCATGAGCCATAATTTACAATGGTTTACAAAGAAGTATTTCGAATTGCACAGCCATAGGTTTTATTAATACAACCATTTTCATGTTTTATCAATATATTAGACATATGTAACATGAATTTAACATGTAGTCCATCACGTATATAATGTGAATTTGGAACGTTTTGTATGACTAAGGTTTTCAGGAATTCTAATTATTTATTTATAATGTACATTTATTACGTTTGAATTCATATGCAATTGCTCTGTTCTACTATTTACGCATTCATGCAGGAATATTAGGTTTCATGCCTGAAATGAGGATCCATTGAGGGCTAGGACTCGAAATGTTTGGTAAACAGACTCGTTAGTGCAGTTGAATAAGGGTGCCAGAGTGTTTTCTATGTCGTTTAGCACGTGGTGTCAGCACTTTACCACAGCAATGTATTTAAAAATGGCGAACAACGCTTCTTACTTGACCTGTGAGCCAGGGTACCAGGTACCCGAAACGTGTCAGTTTCGAGGTTCTTTGAATAAAAAACATCTGGCCTCACATCGCTGGGTTTGTGTCTCTGTTCGCCAGGTGGATGGAAGTGCTGAGCTTTTAAACAATTGCATACATATATACATATATATATTCATTACTTCTGCTTACAAATGTACATATCACTGCTAGTTACATTATTCTATGTTTTCAACATGTATATCAGTGACTGCATAAATAACTACATCTTTTATCATAACTATTTATCTTCACTATTGATTTACAATATATATATTTCATTGTGAAATTTTGTGTTAGGTACATTGCCTATTTGTGATGATCATGATTACTGTGTATATCTTCTTCCTCTTTGATGTCTCAGGAAATGTAACTGTGTCCATATAGTAATTTTGGACTCATTAAGTGAATTCTGATATTGTGGTAATCCAATTTGAAAGGGTTATTGTCTGAAGTATTTTCGTCATTTCTAGAGTGTACTGGGCATCGTGAGTCATTGTAAAAGATATTGTTTTTCATCATGCAGTATCATCACAAAGTCTAAACCGTTTGTATATATTTTAGGAATAGCGCTATGGGACCTTGCATGATTTTGCTTTTTCAAAGCCCAGCACGATTGACCCTACTGTAAAATAGGTACGTTATCTTTTACCTCTACCAGTTCACATGCAGGGATTTTCTTTTATGCCTTTATAATTACCGTGGTATCGTGTCCATATATGAGTTTTGGGCACCAGCACGCAGTCTTAAAAATGTATGAAATACTTGATATTTGTAGTATTTTTGTCGTGTTTATGATTTAAAAGACAGCATATCGCAATGTGCTATATATTAATTTTTACTAGGTCCAAAATTGCCCGTGGTGAATTATCTAACAGCAAAATAGCACTGTGCATGTTTGTTCAGCATTTTTGGAAGCAAAATACGAACCATGTTCTGTATAACCCATAGTATGTTTTCACTGTTTATCGACTTGTCATTGTATTTCTATGGTTGACGGAGCACTTTCCTCAACTTGACAAAAGCATCGCCGAAATGCGTTGGTCTGTGTGCACATTAAATTTGTGTACATTCCTCTAGTGTGCCGCTTGGCCCTTGCGTGGATTTCCTGCATTGCCCTTGGTTTGAAATTTTGACGGTTGCTGCCACCGCCTCGTGCACCGGCATTGCCTAGCAGGGATTGGCTTAGAGCGGCGCTTGGCTAAGAACATGTATATATAAAAGACCGCCTGGTCGAAACGCGTCGCCAATAAACTAACTTCAAACACGGACCCTGGAGTGCGAGTCTTCTGTGTTTCCTGAAGCTTTACTGTGTGGGGAACCCTTTCTAACATATATATATATATATATATATATATATATATATATATATATATATTTAAAACCAAAGTTTTCCGGAGCGCCGCAGCTTGCCACAGCTTCCCCCAGGAACACAGATGCACGGACCAAAGATTTTGCGGTGATTCAGATATTTATTCGCTTGCCTGGCTTCACATATATATATATTTCTGACACCAAATGCCATATATCCCGTCAAACACTTTTCAGGGTGGGTGCTCTTTTCGTGAGAGTGGCATCTCATGCACAATATTCACCACCAAATATCCAACAAAGGACAAAAGAGCACTCCTCTGGTTTCAGACACCATTTATTACATCCAACAGACTTGTTTCAGCAATTAGTGCCTTTCTTAATGTTGGTTCAATAAAAGTTTAGTCAATTTCATATCCATTTCCAATGCTTTGCTTTTATTGGATGATTCATTTGAGACTTTTGACGAAGACTGCAGTTTTGCATGAAGCAGACGCTCTCACGGGCACCATCTCAGTGTCTTTTAACCACGATATTCCAACACTGCACTCCCATGCACAATCGTCATTGATTGTTATATAAATATATGGAAGTGGTGTTGGTGAATATGAGTCGAACTCCCGAACCGCTGCCGATGAGTCTTTCCAGCCGACAAAAGAGTCGCAAGTTATTCAAACTTGTGGTAGCCAGTTAATTATCTGACACCTACTGGGAAAACATCATACAAAATCCGGCGGCTGTGGCGAGGGACATACGGCCTTTGGAGTGGCAATGTTAAAAATTGGACATGGCTTTAACGGAACATCAGAGCCACCGAATTGACCCGGTATCATCCAATGGCAGAAGTGGACACAGTATAACTGTCCAATCATACACTGTGTACCATGGACAAGCTTCACAGCATTGAGAAGGCGATGAACGCCGAAACACGTCTGCTGTTAACAAATAAAGCCTAAATGATCCTGCACGTGCTCGAAAGTGTGTTCAAGTTGCTGTGCAGCAAGAGTGAGATCCCACCCTCACCGTATGGAGACAGCACTCGCCCTGTGTTCGGAGTTTGAGGTGGGAGTGGTGTTGGTGAATATGAGTCGAACTCCCAAACCGCCACCGATGAGTCTTTCTGGCCGACAAAAGAGTCCAAGTTATTCAAACTTGTGGTAGCCAGTTAATTATCTGAAACCTACTAGGAAAACATCACACGAAATCTGGTGGCTGTGGCGAGAGACATACAGCCTTTGGATTGGCGATATAAAAAATTGGACATGGGTTTAACGGAACATCAGAGCCACCCAATTGGCCCGGTATCATCCAGTGGCAGAAGTGGACACAGTATAACTGTCCAATCATACACTGTGTACCATGGACAAGCTTCACAGCATTGAGAAGGCGATGAACGCCGAAACGTGTCTGCTGTTAACAAATAAAGCCTAAATGATCCTGCGAGTGCTCCAAAGTGTGTTCAAGTCGCTGTACAGCAAGAGTGAGGTCCCACCCTCACCGTATGGAGACAGCACCCGCCCTGTGTTCGGAGTTTGAGGTGGGAGTGGTGTTGGTGAATATGAGTCGAACTCCCGAACCGCTGCCGATGAGTCTTTCCAGCCGACAAAAAAGTCGCAAGTTATTCAAACTTGTGGTAGCCAGTTAATTATCTGACACCTACTGGGAAAACTTCATACGAAATCCGGTGGCTGTGGCGAGGGACAAACGACCTTTGGAGTGGCAATATAAAAAATTGGACATGGCTTTAACGGAACATCAGAACCACCCAATTGGCCCGGTATCATCCAATGGCACAAGTGGACACAGTATAACTGTCCAATCATACACTGTGTACCATGGACAAGCTTCACAGCATTGAGAAGGTGATGAACGCTGAAACGTGTCTGCTATTAACAAATAAAGCCTAAATGATCCTGCGAGTGCTCCAAAGTGTGTTCAGGTTGCTGTGCAGCAAAGAGTGAGGTCCCACCCTCACCGTATGGAGACAGCACCCACCCTGTGTTCGGAGTTTGAGGTGGGAGTGGTGTTGGTGAATATATATATACATATATATATATATTAAGATTGATTTCTTCATTAAAAGGCACTGGAGGGACACAGCGGGGTTCACAGGGGAGTTTCTTTATTCAAGCAGGTGGCATGACACGTTTCGGCGAGTGTGCCTTTATCAAATGACGTTAAACAACAGAGGAGCCATTTCCAAAGTCTTTTATAGTGTTATTTCACTCCTGCGTTAATCGCCGTGGTCCAGCCAAGCCCGGTTTGATTGGGAGAGACTGAAAGTTCCCAGGAAGCCCCATTTCTGCTCGCTGGGTAAGTATCTCCCCTCTGTATTTCTTCTCATAGTGAGGGTTGGGAGATAAAAAAAGATGGAGCGTTTTAAAAGTTCCTTTAGGTGTGACCACAATACTACTGCTAAATCATTGAAATCCTCCTTTGTCGCCAACATCCAAGCCGTATATCCCAAAGTATGAAGGCACTGACGCTATGATACACTGATTAAGCCTTCCCATGGATCATATATATATAAAATAATTTTAAGTACAACAGCACTTTAAAGCCAGAGTTTCTTTAATGCATATTTAATCTACATATACTACCTTCCTTTATGAATCTATATACCTTCCATGTACTTATGGATCTATATACTTATTACTTTTCTTCTAATTCATCATATCCAATGCACTACCCAATTTTTCACCCTATACCACTCTCAATATATCCTCTACCTCAACTCTCTGACTCCCTTCAAACTCTTTCTACTACTCTTTCTAATGAACTACCCTATTTCGCACCTCATATCTCTACCAATATATCCTCTACCTCCACTCTCTCATTCATCCCAAACCCCATACCCCTCCTACGACCCCCAAAATAACCCTTTCTAGACTCTTCCCTACGCTACCCTTCCTTGCATCATCTCATACCTCTTTTACTATTCTGATCCCCCAAAACAAGCTCTTCTAAACCCTTACCTCTGACTCTTCCCCCTCCACCTCCTTTTTACTCATCCCAAGCCTCTTCCTACTGCTATGAGCTCCAAAACAAAAGGAAAGCACTTCAACCCATCATCAGGGGTAGCAAGCTCTATATAAATGAAAACTTTTTTCCCTCTTCTATCCCTCTGCTATCCTTCTCAATCCAAATAATTCACTAACATATCCATCACTCAATTTACTTTCATATTTCACCATACTAATTCACCACTAATCCTTAAGGGTTCCGGAGTAGCGTGCTACTCGCTGAAAAGCGCTTCAACACCCCATCAGTGGTAGCAATCACTATATAAATGCAAACCATTTTCCCTCTTCTATGCCTCCACTGTTAAAATCTAGACTGTGACATAAACATTATCGGCGCCATCTTGTCCCTTTCCAGACTCGTACGTGTGCATAAGCAGCAGCCATTTTGAATGCCATGGCCTCTCTGCCCACTGCTGATAGCCAGCACGTCTCTCCCCCTCACTCTCCGGCCTCGCAAGCATCCCCCGCGCTCTGACAGCCCCCGATCTCTCCTGCCTGGGCCATAATCGCACCTCCAGCGCGACCCTGCCTCAAAGCCACATCCCGTGCTGAACCCCCATACTCCTTTCATCTCATTTCCTTTTGATAACCTCTTCCTCCTTGTCCGATTGTCCGAACCGTTCCCAGGCCACCACCTAGCCTTGCAGCTGCAGTTTATTGCCCTTACAGTAGGAACTCACCCCACATCAAAGGAGCGGGGATTAATCAATGTCTTCACACCCCTAGATCCGATTGATTGCCTGCATTCCTGTTCCCAGCGGAATGTCCAGCTGCGCGATAGCCATCACATGCTGAGATCGGGATGGGAACTCCTACTGTAGATGTGTGTGGGAACGGGCCTGAACCGGGGATTCCGAGGATGTCTTTCTGTACTTCAAAGAAATGTTACGGATGTAATGTATGCAATAAAGCCATAAAACTGTGTATAAGAGGCCAGGCCTCAGAGATGCAGATAGAGCACCTCGAAAGGATACCTTGTTGTCTGATCTGATGTGTTCTGCTCCGTCGGAAATAAACCCCTGTTTCCTGCCTTCCAGTCTCCAGCGCCTGCCTTCTTATTTGATAATCGTGAGTTGGGTGAGAAGCGGCTGACGCCGGGCAAACCTTGCAAAGGGGAAATCGACCTGATCTGCCTGAACCCTTTTGTTTTACAATTGGCGTCCCAAACGTGGGGCCCATCAGCGACACGTGGATCCAGTGGGAGAGGTCCTGACGACGGAGTGAACGACTGCAACGATCGGGAAGTGCACCTGCCCGATAGACCCTCGTCTGGCAGCCGATCATCCAAACTTCACTGGTCTCGAACAGACCTCTCTCGAGTGATCTACGGTCCTGACTGGGAACCATCAGGAGTGCCACGACAGAAGATAGAGGACGATCGGGCGCTGGAATCGGAAGACAGGAAACTGTCCATACGGTCCGGGTAAGGTCGTGTAAACACGACAAACTGTGAAATATTTGATTGATTGATTGGAAAATACTAGTATTACTCTCCGAATTGTTGGTTCTCTTGGAGATTCTCTGTCTGCAAACGGAGAGGAATAGAAAGTATTCCCTCTTCCTTTGCAGGTAGTGAAGGGTAGGTAACGCAGGTTTTTGCCCCCGTTGTAATCCGTCGTGCCTATCTTTCTCCCCCACTGATTGATTGTTTGCCCGAACATTGTTTGTTCGAGGATTGCTTTCTCGAGAATTCTCTATCTACAAACGGGGAAGGTTAAACGTATCCTGTCCTCCTTTGCAGATAGTGAAGAATAGGTAACGCAGGCTTTTGCCCCCGTTGTAACCCGTCGTGCCTATTTCTTTCTCGCCACTGATTGTTTGATTGAACGGACATTGGTTGTTCGATATTGGTTCTTTGGAGGTATTCTCTGCTCACAAATAACGTGGAATAGAGATATTCTGTCTAGTCTTTGTAAGCAGTGAAAGGATAGGTAGTGCAGACTTTTGTCCCCATTGTAACCCGTCATGCCTATCTTCTCCCCATTGTTCAGTAGTCGGTTCAGCCCGGACCGCTTATTAAAGGTGGATCATCCGGCTCCTCTGGAGGGCACCCCTACTAAGGATATGTTTTTAAAGTATGGACTAGTCGCCGTAGCTTATAGTAGGTTATGGCATAAATATACTAAAAAGGATCAGGAAAGTCAGTGGCCACTGATAGGATCCTTCGATGACGCAAAAATAAGCATGCTGGAAACAGCCCTTTGTAACAATAAAACAACGCCCACTATGCTTGATAGTTTCGGCATGTGGCGCAAAGAAACAGAGCAACGAAAGAAAAGAGAAGAAGCGAGAATAGGAAAAGAGTTACGAAAGGCAGCTCACCTGACCGCTAAGAAACTAGAAGAAGAAATAAAAGAAAGAGAGAAAGGCAGACAAAAGCAGGAATCTGAGTCGGCAGATCAATGCCCTGTTAGGACCCCCTCTACGCTCTACCCTGAGCTGCCCTCCAAACAACGGGCGAACGATGAGTTACTGCTAGGTCCTCCGATCATCTACATGCCCCCCCCATATGCCCCCTCCCAACCTCTAGTACAGCACCCGCCAGCTCCGAGTGCAAATGAGAATAACCTTGGAGCTAGCACCCCAGCCCTCACGGCCTCCGCACCGGCCGCATTAGCCACGACTGCAGATGAACTCGAGACTAGCAAGCAGCCACCAGCCAGACTGAATAGATTGAGCAAAGATGAGCGGGAGGGAATTGACAAGATAGTAAAGACACTGGTAGAACGGAAGGAGAGCGAAGAATACACGATAGATATGCACAATTCACATGCCGGTAGCCACAGACGGTTTTTCATTTTACGGTTTAGCTACCCCACCCTGAATGCATATGAGGATAGGTATCAGAATCAGGGTCCTGCTAAACTGACAGCTTTATATAGAAAAGTCAATGTTGGGGACGAGGCTGAGCGCGACGTGACGGACCTCTTCATGCAAACGCTTGAGGTCTTCCGCCACCTCATGGAACAGAAACCAGAAGTTAAGATTACAGTCCCTGAAACGACTGGGTCCTCATCAGAAGTAGCCAACACAATGATGCCTATCAGAGAAGCCGCCCCCTACTGGGTTCCCCCGCGAGGTCAGGGAACAAACGACGATATCAACCATGCAGATGCAAAGGGGAGGGTTGTGTACAACTGGGTTTATCAACCATGGGATCGGCAAGATATTTTGACTTTTAGGCAAACCCTGCCCGATTTAAGAAAGAACCCGACAGCATTTTATACCGAACTAGGTACAGCCTTGGGTTCAACAATAATGACTCTAGCGGACATTGACTTGTTTTTCGGGTTATGTCTGCCGGCTGACGTGTGGAAGCAAATCCGGAAAACCGACCACACAGATCTGTTCGGACATACCTGGAATCAACTCAGTGAACTAGATAGACAGC
This sequence comes from Lissotriton helveticus, assembly GCF_964261635.1. Classification (NCBI taxonomy): domain Eukaryota; kingdom Metazoa; phylum Chordata; class Amphibia; order Caudata; family Salamandridae; genus Lissotriton; species Lissotriton helveticus. The sequence goes on from NC_136069.1 coordinate 1,281,163,645, forward strand.
GAGAGCCCGGAAAGAAACCTGTAAAAGACGTACTGGAACTCCCGGACAAAATAGTTCAGAAGCTGAAGACATTGATCCCAGAGAAGAAGGTAGACTGGTCGGTAGTCACAGCTTGCCGTCAGAAACCCCAGAAAGACGTATCAGAATACTTCTCCCGGTTTGAGACGGTGTTCTCCGACTACAGTGGCCAAGACATGACCACTGCAACCGGACAACACCTATTCGTGCAAAACTACGTGAAGGGTCTATCACAAGAGGTCTCCCAGAAATTACAGACGAGCGAGAGTAGCTGGGGGGCCTCCAAACCTGCAGCTATCCTTCAGATGGCTCAGTACTACGAACACCAAAAGAACGAGAACGATAGGGCGACTGAGAAAAAGAAAAAGGACTTGAAAGAACGAGTGATGATTGCTCAATTGCAAGGAGTGATGACAGGAAGGGAACAGTATAGAGGAAACTACCAGTCAAATGCCCCTAGGAATCCACCCCCTAGAGACCGCACACCCGGCGCTCCACGAACAGACCTCGATGAGAACCAGTGTGCGTTTTGCAAAGGATTTGCCCATTTGAAGTCTCAATGTCCGGTCCTTCTGGAAATGATTAAAAATAAAGAGACGAGGGACATGACGAATGGCCCCAGGTCTAAAGGACAGGGACGAGGGCACACCCACGACACCAACAATGACAGACCTGGCAAACCGAACACGTTTGACCGTCCCCGGCAGAATCAGTGCCAACAGTCTGACTGCGACAATGCCCGCGACTTTGCATAGGACTGCCAAGGGCAAGGAAGGGATCCAGTCGAGCTCTATGTTGACCAGCAAGGTCCTTATGTCACCGCTAAGGTCCTAGGTACGAAATCTCCGTTCCTGGTAGACACTGGCGCGACACGTAGTGCGTTATCTAAACGACTGATTCCAAGGGCACCCTTGTCTGGCTCACACATAACATCAATAGGCTTTGATGGAACGCCCTCCACTAACCCCTTATCCGCACCGGTCTCCTTCGACTTGGACAGTAACCCCACAGACACGACGTTTCTGCTTTCCTCCAACACCCCCGATGCCATTATGGGACTTGACTTACTGAAGCATTTCCGAGCTACTATCAGGTGTTCACAGGACGGAGTTCGAGTCATTCTGTACGATAACCCGACTCTGCTCAGACCTCATCCCGCACGACACATGTTCTCCATCTCTGACGCTGACGCATCCTTACTTGACTCTCTACCTCTGTATCTGTGGGCTAAAACTGACGCTGATGTAGGACGAATGATGATCGACCCCGTGCGCATAACTGTTCGCCAAGATGCGATACTCCCAAAACTCCCACAGTATCGGATATCGCCCGAAGGTGAGAAGGCATTGGTAATGATAATCCAGTCCCTGGTAGAGGCAGGAGTGGTAGAAGAAGTAGTCAGCAATATTTGCAACAGCCCTATCCTACCCATTGTGAAGAAGCAGGGCGAGGGACATGAGAAAGCGTACCGCTTCATCATCGACCTTCGAGAGGTCAACAAGGTAGTCGTACCTCAGTACCCCGTGGTCTCAGATATCGCCACCATTTTGACCCTGATTCCCTCCACAGCCACCACCTTCACTGTAATAGACCTCAAGAACGCTTTCTTCTCCATCCCCATCCACCCAGATAGCCGCTACCTTTTCGGCTTCACATTAAAATCGCGCTCATATAGATTTTGTAGAGCTCCCCAAGGTTACACAGAAAGTCCCAGTATCTATAGCCAGGCCCTCAAGAGGCAGCTGGACGCCGTTCGGCTACTGGAGGGAGTGGTGTTGGTACAGTACGTCGATGACATCCTTTTGGCAGCCGACACCACTCCACTTGCAGTCACAGCCACCATCCAACTCTTGCACTTCCTTGCGGAAAATGGCCACAAGGTCTCCAAGAAGAAGTTGCAATTCTGCCAAACCCAGGTCACCTACCTAGGCCACCTCTTGTCCAAAGACGGGAGAAAGCTTACACCCGATCGAATCCAGGCCATTCTAGACACCCCCGTCCCAAAGACCCAGAAACAAGTCCGCTCCCTGGTAGGCCTCACCTCCTTCTGCCGGCAGTGGTTGCCAAATTTCAGCCTCGTTGTAAAGCCACTACTTTCCCTACTAGCCAAAGATGTCCCCTTCCCACTCCCTTGGACCCCCGAATGCCAATCCTCCTTCAAAGAACTTCGAGACGCCCTTTGTTCTGCACCAGTCCTAGGAACCCCCGATTACACCAAACCCTTCTCTCTCTACACCCACGAAAGGGAGGGGCGCGCTTTGTCTGTCCTGACTCAAACTATCGGCCCCAAGCAACGACCATGTGCCTATTTCTCTGCCACCCTTGACCCCGTAGCGAGAGCCTTGCCTGCCTGCCTTCGAGCCGTAGCCGCCGCTGCTGTCTCTATCCGACAAAGTGAGGGGATCGTACTCTCGAATTCCCTCACGGTATTGTTGCCCCATGCTGTTGACACCCTCCTAAATCAGACTAAGACGCAACACCTGACTAGCGCACGACTGACCGGATACGAACTGACTCTACTTGCACCCCACATCACGCTGAAAAGATGCACCACACTGAACCCAGCCACCTTGTTGCCTCTGCCCGAAAACGACCCAAATGTTCCCCCTATACATGACTGTGTGACCCTCACAGACGAACAGACTAGGAGTAGAGTTGACCTCCGAGACACCGCCTTCACAGACCCTCACGGAGAGCTATGGGTAGACGGTTCTTGCATAAAACTCCCCGACGGCACCACCTCAGCTGCCTATGCAGTTACCACAGCCCGAACTGTAGTTGAAACCGCCCGCATCACGCAACGATCCGCACAAGCGGCAGAACTGATTGCCCTCCCACGAGCATGTATTATAGCAACAGGGACTACGACAAACATTTACACAGACAGCCAGTACACCTTCGGAGTGGTTCATCATTTTGGACTCTTGTGGAGAGAAAGGGGATTCTTGACGTCCCACGGCACGCCCATCCTACACGGAGATCTAGTATCCGCCCTGATTGAAGCAGTTCTCCTCCCCAAACGTCTAGCTGTAATCAAATGCCAGGCACACAGGAAGGTGACAGACTTAGTCGGGCAGGGAAACGCACTGGCCGACATCACCGCCCGAACCACAGCTGAGAATAGGACGACGACACACATGTATGTGACCAGGTCACAAGCAGAAAAATGGACTGACGCTAGGGAAACGATTAGGGACATCCAGACGGCCAGCTCACCACACGAATTGACTGAATGGACACGGGTGGGAATGAAAGACGATGAAGGCTGCTGGCGGACAAAGGACACTAACAAATGGTTGCTACCCAATTCATACCTGATCCCCATACTGACTATGGCTCACTCCCCTGCACACATAGGTTCTGCCCCCATGATCGAACTCATCTCCAAGGTCTGGCACAACGACAAAATCCCCGACTCAGCCAGACGCCTGGTCCAGCAATGCCTTATCTGCCTGCAACATAACCCCGGGAAAGGAACTGTGGTACCCCGGGGAGGGTTTGGGGTCCCCGACCATCCTTTTGAGGTCCTCCAAATGGACTACATCCAACTAGAAAGATGCCAAAGCCTGAAGTATGTATTAGTCATTGTGTGTGCTTTCAGCAAATGGGTAGAAGCCTATCCAACCCGTGATAACACTGCCATGACCACTGCCAAGGTACTGCTGAAAGAGTTTTTCCCTCGCTACGGTCTTTGTCGAATTCTATGGAGCGACAACGGCCCCCACTTCATAGCCGAAGTTATCCAACTAATCTTGAAAGGGTTGGGTGTAAATAGGCTGTCCTGTTTTCAGTTTCTATTTTTGGTAAATTCTGGTGGGGTTTTTTCAGTGTTTTCAATATCTCAAAAAACAGTTGTTATCAGTGGTTACACATTTTCACGCCACTAAAAACAACAGAAAAAGTGTTTTTACGGTGTTTATGGAACGTTTTGCTTTTATCATTGCTTGCTTTCTGCACTGAAAGAACATGGTATATAGACAGTGTACGTATAGTGTATATGAGGTCCAAAGAGATTTTAGCAAATTAATCTTATTGTAGTACACCATACAATACTTCTTCAGTGAGTCTTTGGTCATGTGCGCTCGCGCTTTCCTTCCCATGTAAACTTCTGTGAAAAGGCCCTCTCAGCATTCATAGCCCCTTGGGCTGAGAACCGTCAGCTATGGGGCACAGTTGGGATGACTCTTTCTTTGATGCCACATAAAGCGCGAAATGATAAATATTTGCATTTTAGTTCCTGGGCATAAGAAAAAAGTGCACCAGAATGGACTAAAAAGTCAATAAAAGGCCATAAAACTGAAAAAAGTAAAAGGAAGTATAAACAATATTTTAGTCGCATTCCTAAAGAACAAAACTCAAGCAGAATATTGTTAGCCAGTCTTTCTTACTGCTAGCTTGTATAACAAAGTTACATTTTATTGACCCCTTCAGTAAGAACAAAATGACTCTTTCACTTTCTTTTTCCTTTCTTTGAATGGCATTTACTTTGTCGTTGTGCAGGTGTTTTTTCAGTGTTTATATGTTTTCACCGGTGAGGGCTATTTTTCTTTCAGTGGGGTTTTATCAGTTATTATAGGTTTAAACCTAAAACCCCACAGCCTAGGTGTAAAACAGAGGTTTCATGCAGTTTTTCACCCCCAATCTGCGGGCTTAGTTGAGCGACACAACGCCACACTGAAACTAAAGCTGTCGAAGATAGTGGCCACCACAGGACTTAAATGGCCAGATGCCCTCCCACTGGCATTGCTATCGATGTGCTCCACTCCCAATAAACACCATTTGACCCCCTACGAGGTTGTATTTGGGCGACCGATGAACCTCTGGACTGCCCCTAAACCGACCTCCATTCACGACGTCCCGGACGTCCTACTGTCTGATTACTTGTGCAAATTGACTAAAACGTTGTCTGTCATTCATCAGCAGGTGCAGCAGGCCATCCCCGATGCTTCCAGGGGTCCGGGTCACGATATCCAACCAGGGGATTATGTACTGATCTGAAATTTCCAACGGACGAAGAGTCTGGAACCCCGGTGGACGGGCCCCTGGCAAGTACTGATCACCACCCGGACGGCTCTTCGAGTGGAGGGGAAGCGATACTGGCTGCACGCACACCACTGTAAAAAGGTCTCCTCGACCCTGACCACGATAGAAAACGTCAACACCCAAGAAGAACTGCTGAACAAAGACCGGCCATCACTGAACTGTTATCCTGATACCGAGGCACTTGAACTTGCAAAAATCTCTGATCCCACTGTGCCATCCTGGGAAGGGTATTTCCTGCGTCGAAAGGAGGGAGCTTCGGCTAAGTAGACCACAGACTGAGTTGAATCTCAGAACGGTAACCTAAACACAACCAAGGGTTTTTCCGGAGAGAAGCTAAACGAAGTCTGCGGTTCTGCCCACTACCGAGCACCTCGAAGATGATGGAAGCGCCAGAGAAGAAGATGATGGAAGCAACCGGAAATACCCACTACAGGAACCCAAAGACTGACAGTATGCACAAATCAAAGACAATTACCCTTTTTATTGTCCTTCTCTTTTGCCTCCTCCTCATGACTTCCTTCTGGATCGAGAAGAGAGCGCACCCGCTCGCCAGATATTGCTGACCACTGCACAACCAACCACTATGAAGGAGCATCACCTGATCTCCCTTTCGCCTCAGCCCCGAGAAAGGCGTAAGGAGTTCTGGAACAATTCCTTCGTGCAACTGTTGCACCAACACAACCTTGCCGCCAACGCCACCAACTGCTGGATCTGCGGGTTGCTCCCGCATGCCACTGGACACTCCATCCCTTTCATCCCTTCCCCTTTCTCAGTTCACGGCTCCTGCCTTGCCTGGTTGATCCTCTTGCAAGAGAGCTACAAGGACAACGCCACTTCAGGTCAAACAGTGTCACACTTCTACCATGGGTTCTGGCTGAACAAAACCGGAAGAACATCTGCTCCCTTTTGCCCTTTGACCTCTGGTCCCTCCTTCCAGATGGACATCCCTGCCAAGGAACGAGTCGAAATGCAGGTGTTCCATAATCCAGCCAGACCCACCTTCTCCTACCTACGGAAACGAACTGCTGCCACCCTGACTGTGGCTCTGTCTGTTATCAATGTCACGGGCCTCGTATGCCTCGAAGGCTTGGGAACACAACAGGTGGGTCACAGTTCCTGCCACATCACCAGAACACTGGACGCAATTGATCCCCCCTCCTTCGTTGCTTCTCCGAATATGTACTTTGTTTGTGGCGCCAAAGCTTACACTTGGCTTCCAAAAAGTTGGGGGGGTACTTGCTACATCGCCTTCGTTCTCCCTCCAACATACGTGGCCCCAGCAAACCATCACCGGCAGAAGCGCGCAAAGGACGTTGAACAAGCCGACTCCACCGGAGCACAGTTCCTGGATGCAATGAAGGGACTTGTTCCTCTATGGGGCCCAATGGCAAACAGCCGCGCCATCCGACACCTGACCCAGGCAGTAGAAACGACCATGAACATCATGGCTGGCATCCTCACTAACAATACGGCCGAGCTTCAGGCAGTCCGCCTGGTGGCTCTTCAGAACCGCCTTGTTCTAGATGTGGTTCTAGCTGACCGTGGAGGAGCATGCCGCATCATCGGATCCAGCTGTTGCACCTACGTGCCAGATAACTCACCCTCAGTCTACAAAGCAATCGAGCACCTCCACAGACTTTCCTCAGAGGTTCACCAGGAGCAAGAAGCCTGGTCGCTTGGGAGCTGGTTTTGGGGTACTTTGAAGGACTGGGGATGGAGGTTGTTTACGTTTATATTGATACCGGTCGTAGTACTGTGCGGGTGTTGCTTAGGCATTCAATGCTTGCCACCGTTGTGTTCACTCATTGCTAGCTGCATGTGTCCTAAGACTCCGAATTTCGAAGCTGAACGTATGAAAGCTTTGTATGATCTCGAAATACGTAATATAATGGGGATTGACGTAAATTGACAAGCTGGCTAGATATGTTGAAAAGGGAGGACTGTTAAAATCTAGACAGTGACATAAACATTATCGGCGCCATCTTGTCCCTTTCCAGACTCGTACGTGCGCATAAGCAGCAGACATTTTGAATGCCATGGCCTCTCTGCCCACTGCTGATACCCAGCGCGTCTCTCCCCCTCACTCTTCGGCCTCGCAAGCATCCCCCGCGCTCTGACAGCCCCCGATCTCTCCTGCCTGGGCCATAATCGCACCTCCAGCGCGACCCTGCCTCAAAGCCACATCCCGTGCTGAACCCCCATACTCCTTTCATCTCATTTCCTTTTGATAACCTCTTCCTCCTTGTCCGATTGTCCGAACCGTTCCCAGGCCACCACCTAGCCTTGCAGCTGCAGTTTATTGCCCTTACAGTAGGAACTCACCCCACATCAAAGGAGCGGGGATTAATCAATGTCTTCACACCCCTAGATCCGATTGATTGCCTGCATTCCTGTTCCCAGCGGAATGTCCAGCTGCGCGATAGCCATCACATGCTGAGATCGGGGTGGGAACTCCTACTGTAGATGTGTGTGGGAACGGGCCTGAACCGGGGATTCCGAGGATGTCTTTCTGTACTTCAAAGAAATGTTACGGATGTAATGTATGCAATAAAGCCATAAAACTGTGTATAAGAGGCCAGGCCTCAGAGATGCAGATAGAGCACCTCGAAAGGATACCTTGTTGTCTGATCTGATGTGTTCTGCTCCGTCGGAAATAAACCCCTGTTTCCTGCCTTCCAGTCTCCAGCGCCTGCCTTCTTATTTGATAATCGTGAGTTGGGTGAGAAGCGGCTGACGCCGGGCAAACCTTGCAAAGGGGAAATCGACCTGATCTGCCTGAACCCTTTTGTTTTACACCACTATCCTTCTCAATCCAAATAATTGACTAACATATTCATCACTCAATTTACTTTCATATTTCACGATACTAATTCACCATTAATACTTTATGGGTTTCACAGTAGCGTGCTACCCACTGAAAAAGCACGTTGGTTCCTCATCAGGGGCAGTAAGCGCTATATAAATGTAATTACAATTACAATACATACAGTTAGGTAGGCAAGTGCTGAAGGGGTTGTACTTAGCCCTGTTTTTTAGAGCCTCAGTAGGAGAGACACTTGAACATCAAAGACAAACACCTCCAGGTTCCATGGCTCAGAACCAGTAACCCCTGCTGCCCAGGGCCACCATAGCGAAATCTGTCAGAGACAGTTTATTGTGGTATTGTGCATTGCATCCTGGCCCTGCCGGGGGAGTTTCAATGGGGTTCAAAGGGATAAACACTTTTGGGTCAGTATTGTCCTGGACTAGCATTTCAGTCCCAAAACAGAGTCACATGTTTCCCCTCAATTGAATGCTGGGAGTTGCAATGTCTCAGTACTTTTTTGTCATATATGAGATTTCATTAATTTCTGGTCTGAAGTTGCCTTGCTTGCTCAGCATTTCTGTTGCTTTACTCCTGGTTACAGTGCATAATGCTTGGACCTCTGAGCAAGATCAGCATGGTCATTATTCATGACCCTATTGAACTCAATGGTGGTGCACAGTAGATGTACAATTCAACAGGCAGGCATTATCAGCATCAGCAACATCAATGGAGCGTACATACTGGAGTAATGGTGATCGCAATTGGGTTAGCCTTGCTCCAGGAATTCTTCCTCAAGACCAAGCACATGCCACCCTCCTCAAATAAGCTAGGAGCCCTTCCTGGTTCAAAAGATGAGCATTTCAATTTCTTCCTTGGCACACCTTTGATCGGTGCAGCCACTGACTGTGGTGTTCACCATCAAGAGCGTCACACTTCTAAGCAATCAACTATAGGTAGTGGGGGGTCACCCAATGAAAACATTGGAGTTATCCAGGAAAGCCAACACTCATAGAGCAGCTTCCACAGGTCAGTTTATGTTGTAGTTGCCTCAGTTCCCCGGGTCGTACTCCAATGTCGAGAGCAATGCAGGTTTACCTTTGGTTTTAGTGACCCTCACTGTCCATTACATCCTAAGCTCTCTTCATTGCCTTTTTGCAACAGCAGATCCAAGGGGCCTCTCGCACAGACAGACAGTTATCTTTGCAGCATGGACGTTTTTCCAGATCCTGGTTGTATAGATAGAAAATTCAAATTTCTGACATTTTCCTTCTTGAATTTCTTCAAACTTTGTTCGGCAATGCCCTGGCAATGCCCTGGCTCCCTGTTTGGTGCAAACAGTGTAAGCTGGCTACCATCTCTACCAGGTATGCAGGGTGTTGCTTCTTATGACCTTTAAGGTGAAAGTAATTATGACTAGTAAAGAATGCTACTTAGTGTGCATTGTAAAGTACCAGATATTTTATGAAGCACACTTAACAAGAAAACTTTTCCATGATCATGCACCATCTTTTGTACCTATAAAAATCATGTAAATTGGAGGATAATGTTTTTTGTTCAAACAATTTGAGTTCTTATACATACTTTTAGAAGCTTTCGAATTAAATTGAATCAGAATGATGGTATTTGGACAATGGATTAAAAAACAGATAATATTTGAGTATACTTTTTTATTTCTTATAGATGGCAGTTGCCTGGCTGTATTGATGGAAGTAAAATTAATAATACTGTTAATGCCTTGGAAATACATTTTTCTTACACACATCTTTTAACAAATCTGCAGGTTTATCTATAAAACAGCCTTAAAAAACAATGTAAATACTGATACAGTCTAGTTGCCTACAGGACCACAAACTCCTTCATCTTCAATCTATTAAGAGGTATTTTGGCCGAGTTGGCATGTGTTCGGCAAAAAAAAAAAAGAAAAGCCTAAAACAGTAAAGGTTGTAAAGAAATCCCCGGAAAAGCATGGCACACAAAGACATAACAGTGCTACGGTATGGAGCAAAATTAGCTTAGAGGGTAGTCCTCTTCACAAATGGGTGCAAGTGAAGGGGGAAGTCAAGGCATTGATATTGCGGCTCTCTGGAGCAGGACTCACAGATAATACAGGAAAATGTAACAGACCTTCTACCAGCCAGGAACCGGTAATACCCGCTGCCGAGGCAGCCAGCTCTGGACCCCTGAATCTATCACATATAGCTGTAGCCACAAAAGAGGCAGGTGAGAAACACAACGTTAAAATTATACAAGACAGTAGCGAACCAGCTCTTTCTTTAATTCTACAGGCTCTACACGATCAAAGACTGGGAGCACAAGCACACTACGCACAAGCTAGAGCAGATAACCCCAGTATCCAGCAAGCAGTCAGCGAAGTAACTATGAAGATAGGAACAATAACGAGTGATATAACGGAACTACAACAAAAGGTCGCTGAGATCGAAGAAGTAACTACTTCAGTATCCAGCTCATTGCACACACACGAGACTAAGATTACAGCCTTGCAGTCTAAGATCGAAGACATGGATAACCGGCAACGTCGTAATAATATAAGATTATTTGAGGTCCCGGAGGGAAAAGAGGGCTCTGACCCTCGGGCATTTGTAGTCCAACTATTTCAAAAAGTTTTTTCTCGACCTGGCGGACTGGGACTGGGATGGCCAGCTACAGTGGGTGCATATACTACCAACTGGCATGCATAAGCTGGGGTCCCAATACCCACGACCTCTGCTGATTTTGTTTGGCAATTTCTTACTTCGGCAAGCTGTGTCTCTGCAGGCTCGCCCTAGTTCGCCTGTAAGTGTTGACTCCTTATCAATCTTTGTGAGATCTGACCTATGCAGAGCGACTATGGATATGCGCTGGAAATTAAGGCAACTGATAGATCCGCTGAAGGCCGAAGGTGTGCTAGACTTGTTACAAGCGCCTGCACGTTTAAAAGTCATTAAAGGGGGACAATCTAATTTTTTTTTCACAGAAGAGAAAACTAGGCAGGCACTACGCAAATGTCAAGCAGAGGCAGGCACAAAGAGTTAAGGGATTGGACCTTGGAACTTAAAAGATCTTAAAATATACAAGTTAATTTTCTTACTAATTTCTTATGGTTTGAATTATTAGTTTTTCTCCATTCTTGCCTCTGTTCCGTCTTCCTTTAGCATTTTGACACACAAGGTTTTGGAGGTGTGGGGGTGGCAGAGTGGGTTTGCTGTGTCCCCGTAGCTGCCTAATCAATCGGTAGCATATAAAGGGGTAGATTCCTTTAGCATGATACAGGATGGAAGAGGAGTTTAAGGGGGATGGAGGAGGAGGTGGGTGGGATGCAGGGGAGCGGGTTAAAGAAAATGTCAGCAGGGGCATCCAGAAACACTGGGAAAAGAAGATATTAGATGGGAGGAGGGAAGCCAGTACTTTAAATAGAGGAAATGGATATAAAAGGGGGAAATGAGGAGGTTTATGTTGTATACAAGTCTTGGAGAAATAGATACTAACTATTATGTTCCAGATTAGATGTATGGCCTGGAATGTATCAGGTCTTAATAATGGAACTAAAAGACAACTTCCGTGGGACAGGTTGAAAATGTATAGGCCTCAGATTGTATTACCCACAGAAACACACTTAGTGTACAAAGATCATGGCCTCTGTAAGCATTTGGGGTATCAGACAACTGTTTGTACAACACAGAATACTTCAATAAGGGGCACAGCTATTTTAGTGGATAAGAAACTTGAGCATAGAACCATTAGGACTTTAGCTGTTCAACGGGGAGATGGTCAATAGCACAACTAAAGATAAAAAAAGAAAATATACTATTTGCACTATATATGGCCCTAATGTTGATGACTCTACTACGTTCGACTTTTTAAATATTAAACTGTTAGAAGGGCACGGGAATACTCGATTATGGAAGAATTTAATTGTGTCATGGACTATTCCAGTGACTCAACGAACAGAGCAGCCACGTCAAGAATGAGGACAGTCAGGTCTGCAATATTAGAAATAGGGCGAATACATGGTTTGAGGGATATATGGCGGCAACTCTATCCAACTATTCCTAGCTATACTTATTATTCCTCCCAACATAAGCAGTATTCCATAATTGCCCCGGCATGGGTGTCTGAGAAAATTATGGATTCTGCAGACATGGAAGTGTGTCCCAGGGTTACTTCTGATCATAATCCTATCATATTGGCTTTTCAAGTTGAAGCAGCTCATAAGATAGCTAGGTCTTTTTCATTTCCACGTTACTTACTCACAGATAGTATATACTTGGCTAGTACCCATAAACAATTAGAAGATTTCTTGCTAGATAATACAGGAACAGCTTCTCCCCTAGTTGTATGGGATTCCATGAAGACATTTATAAGAGGGATGACCCAGCAATATGTTTGGCAGCAGAATAAGGAGATGGAAGCTCTAAGTAGAACAGCTATTCAAACTTTATTTATCGCTGAGAAACAACATGCAGATGCGGTTCAACAGAGGGCTGCCAACCTAGATCGATTATACATTTCCTTGGTAAATGCAAGGATAGGTATGAGCCAACATTTTAAAAAAGTGGCTGCGAATTATAATAAGCACAGGTTTCTACAATACGAATATGGGGAACAGATCGAGAAGGTACTTGCTCACCAGGTGGCAGAAAGTAAGGCTAAAACTCGAATAAAGGCGGTAAAGGGACAAATGGAACTCTACACACATTGTCGCAGGAAATTGTGAATCAATTTTCTAGGTTTTATCAAAAACTATATGCAAAATCCACAATACCAGAGGAGGGTGGCATACAGCAGTTGCTCCGATGTAGTTGTCTACCAACTCTGAGTGAGGAAGATATGGCTCTATTGGAGAAAGAAATCTTGCAAGAAGAAATTGTTGAATCTGTTTTTTCTCTTCCCTCAGGGAAAGCAGCAGTGGAGGATTCTATTCTGGCTGAGTTCTATAAATCTTTTAAAAACCTCATATCTGTGCCTATGATCGCGGTCATACCACATATTGGCTCTTATGGCAGGATACCACATTCCTGGAACATGACAAATATAGTCTTTTCTAAAGAAAGATAAATATCCAGAGGAGTGCGGTTCTTATCGACTGATCTCACTCATTAATGCAGATGCAAAGGTTTTTTCTCAAATTCTGGCTCCTCCTTTGGCCCCAATAATGCCCAGAGTAGTATCCAAGTAGTAACATGGATTTATACAAGGCAGGAATACTACTGCACATGCTAATGCTGCCATTGGGGCATTCGACCTGGCCAAGAATTCAGCCGAAAGTTTAGACATGGTTCTCTTAGACGCCGAAAAGGCTTTTGGCAGGGTGGTCTGGAGTTATCTGTGGGCCACTCTTATCACCTTTAGGATTAAAGGGAAATTTAGCTTATGGGTAAGGGCTTTGTACAAGAAACCCCAGGCAAAGCTGCTTTATCTAGACTTACAATCAACAATTTTCCCTATATTAAGGGCCTCCCCTGTTGTTTGCTTTGTATATTGAGCCATATATCGGGGCATTACAGGCTAATATACAAATTTCACCATTGACTTCTGGAGATAATCAACTAAAGGTAACCGCTTATGCGGACAATATCGCGTTTTTTACTACTGAGCCAGAAACGGCTATTAGCTAACCCTGGGCGTAGTAGGCGTAGTGGGGCTACGCGAAGCTACGCGAAACTACGCGAAGTGGACCAGAAACTACGTCCACCTACGCACTTCGCGTAGCCCCACTACGCTCCACCCGCTTCCCTCCCGCACTCGCTAAATACTACCCGCCTCCCTCCCGCCCTCCCTAAATACTTAAATAATGTTTTTAAAAAGAATAAACACCACTTACCTTGTCGGCTGCATCTCCGGGGCTCTCTCTGGTAACCGCGCCGCCATGTTGGATACTAATGCGCATGCGCGGCCGCCCGCGTCCACCCTAAACAGCTATTTTCTTTTTTCTGATTTCCTGGCACTTTTCTTTGTTCTACTTTTTTTGGCCCACATCGCCTAAATCAGGATATACTTACCGGTCATGTCTCTGCAGGTCTCGTAAAAGTTCTTTTTTCCCCTTTCTGGTCTGCCTTGCTGCAGCATCAGACTTGCCGCTGTTGACAGGAATGCAGCAGCGTCCTGGGAGCATTGTTTTCTATTAAACAACATTGGCTGGGGGGTTATTTTAGATGATTCATTAGGCTGGTATTAAAATCTACATCTGGTTGGTCGCTTGAGCATGAAGTACAGACGTATAAAGTTTTTATGGTAGACATTTCCAGATTGTTCATTAGATTTCACATTTAGAGCATTTCATTTTCAATTTAGTGGCTAGGCTTGGCAGTAGTGTTGACAAAGCAACAAAGTTATTTAATGCTGACAGCCATATATTTCCATGCCAATTTCCTCAGCCATTTTGTTACGGAAATCAGAATCATATAAAACACTTAACAATTATTATACAAAACTATTGCCCCTCTAATTTATGAAGCTGTGTTTGCAATTCCAGCTTGATTTGCTGATGAGTTTATCCATTCGGTAGCACTAGGGGATGGCTTGCTCTTTATTTGAAGAAAGAGTTTGAAAAATGCCAGCCCTTTCACCATCCCAGCTGGGATTGATGTACTTTTTCAAGGGAGTGAGTATGTATTGCACAACGTCCATATCTGTGTCCCTTCTTAGCCTATTTCTCCAATATGAAATTTTCTACACTATTACTATTTCATTATTCCTCATTTTTACACCAATCTTTTCCACTTTCCTCCTTCCTCTTTGTAGTGTCCTTACTGCCACAGACACTCGGACACTGGGTTAGTTGCAGGAGCTTCTTTATTGCACGTCCTTCTGCTTACAGGGTCCTCGGCTAACTTTCGTCCCCAGTCCCTGTCTCCTCCCTTTCCGCCCGCCCTAGTTCTCCCTCGGGCAGGTCCTAGTGCCCCGTGCGTGTGCACACATCATTACATCTCCCCCCTCTGTAAATAAAAACAAGAACACAACGTATCAACATTTATTTCTTTCACGTCGCTGAAGATCGCCCCTTACAGTTCTTCAATTAGGCGAGACGGTTTTCTAATGGTTCGTCTGGGGCGCAGCTGAGGATCAGCGATCTCTCGCTCAGGCTCTTCAGGAGTCTGCATCAATACCTGACTGCTGCTGAGCGGTGTCTCATGTCCATTGTTCTCAACGAGCGATTCAGTCAATAGTTCTTTGACGCTAGGGCTGCACTTCTTAAAGTGTGTCACATTCCTGGTGACTCTTCTTCCGTCTGTTTCCGCGGTGATCATGGTTCCCTTCTGTTTCACAATTTTCAACGGAGTTTCATGATACTTGCAGTCAATCTTTCTGTGCTGCTCTTGCCGCGCCAACACCCAGTCTCCTTCCCCAATTTCAGCGTGAGAGGCATTTCGACGTTCATCTGCATATCCCTTCATTTTTTCCTTCTTTAACTTGTCCACGGCCGCAATTTCTTCATGGTCAGAATCCGGATAGGGTTCACTCACTCGGACGTTCATTATGGGCAGTCTGGTGCGCACTGGCCTGCCTAGCATCAGGGTGGCCGGACACTTGCCTGTGGTGGAAGGGGGGTGTGTTTCTGTAGGCACGTAGTACTTCATTGAGCACTGTCTGTACGCTCTTTCGAGTGAGCTCCGCCTGCTGAATGGCTTTCTTGACCGTGGCCATGAAGTGTTCAACCATTCCATTCGCCTGCGGCCAGAGTGGTATGATTTTACGGTGTTTGAAGTTAAGGTGTTGAGTGAACTCAGCAAAGTCTTGGCTATTGAATGGGGGCACGTTATCAGATTTTACCACTTGAGGAATGCCCCACGCACCGAAGACTTCATCTAGAATTGGTATGGCGCTGGAGGCTTTGGTGGATGTGCAGAGTTGTGCAATGGGGAATCTGGAATATTCGTCCATGATGACAAGGACATATTGCCCCCACTTGAACGGCCCAAAGAAATCAAGGGCAATGTGTTGCCAAACGCTATCCGGCAGTGGAGACATTTGCAGCGGTGCAGGGAGATCTGGACGGCTCACTAGCTGACACTGTGGGCAATCTTTCAAAGTTGTTTCCACCATCAGATCCAGTGTTGGAAACCAGACCCGCTCTCGTAGTGCTCTATTCGTGGCTACTCTGCCCCTGTGTCCTTCTTGGGCTAGATTGATGACCCCTTGTCTTAGTTGTTTTGGAATCACAATTCGAGTGTCTCTTAGGATGAGACCATTTGCCGCTATCGACAGTTCATCATGGACATGTTTGAACGCTGACATTTCTTGGTCGTTGCTCTGCTCACCTTGCCCCTTGGTTTCTGAATGTCGCCAGCTATTGGTCTGTATGCGGCGTTTGACTTCCTGCAGGGTGACATCTGACTGTGTTGCCTCACAGATCGCTTCCAGCGGGACAGCAGGTAGTCTAGCCTGATCTACCACGAAATGGATGTATTCGGCCGCAATTGACCGTTTGGATTTGCTGGTCCGAGTTGGGTGTCTGGACATGTAGTCGGCAGGGTTTGCCGCCTTCCCCGGCTTGTGTACAATGGTGTACGTATATTCCTGCAGCCTAAGGCCGCATCTTTCTATTCGTGGTGGCATCTTGGCTCGAGGGTTTCCAAAAATAGTGATCAGAGCTTGATGGTCAGTGACCAGGGTAAAATGCTTTCCAAAGATGAAAATGTGGAAGTGTTCACAGGCCCAGACGACAGCTAAACTTTCCTTTTCTGTCTGTGAGTATGCCCTCTCCGTATCTGTGAGGCTCCAACTGGCATACGCTACTATGTGGCGTTGATCTTCATCTCTGTCATACTGTGCTGTGTTTTCAGCAGACTCCACTGCTCTCTTGATGTCTCTGAAGGCATGTTCACATTGAGTGGACCACTGAAATGGTTGCCCTTGTTTGGTGAGAGCTCTGAGGGAGTAACTTATTGTGGCGTAGTCTTGTATGTACCTGGATCAGTAGCTGGCCATGCCCAGGAACCAACGCACATCTCCAACGTCACCTGGGCTTGGTGTATCATTTAGTGCAGCCACTTTTCCGGGGTCCGGTTTCATGCCATTTCCAGAGAAGACGTTCCCGAAGAATTTCAGCGTTGGTTTATGAAATTCACACTTGTCCTGATTGAGCGTGAGGTTGGCTTCCATCAGGGCATGGCAGACCCGATCTAACGCGGTGTCATGTTCTTGAGCGGTAGTCCCATATACCAAGATGTCATCACTATAGTTCAATGCATGGGGAACATGTTGGATCGTTCTCCTGATTGCTTCCTGAAAAATTTCCACGGCCGATGACACCCCAAAACTGAGTCTTTTGTATCGGAACAGCCCTAAATGTGTTGAGAATGTCTTGATGTATCAGGACCGCTCATGCAACTCCAGTTGGTGATATCCTTTGTTAAGATCCAATTTTGAAAATATTTTGGCTCCATTGAGTGACGTGATCATGTCACTGATGTGGGGGCCTGGGTGCCTCTCCCTCTCTATCGCGGTGTTAGGCGCTCTCATGTCCACACATAGACAAACTCGGTCCGTCTCTCCTTTCTTTGGAACTACTACAACCGGGGAGACCCAGGGCGTTGGTCCATCAGTTCTCTCTATGATGTCAGCCTTGAGTAAGTCTTGGAGCTCCTTCTCCACGGCTTCCTGTAAATGAAATGGGATTTTCCGATGGTGTTGTGCTACTGGTGCGATTTGCTCGTTGATGTGAAGTTTAATTTGTCAGTTTCTCATCTTCCCAAGACCTTGAAAAAGCTTAGAGAACTTCTGAGTGATGTTTAGTTGTGGATATTCCTTTAGACCATTAGGATCCACTACAAAACATATGTATTCGTCGCTGTCCTGTGAGATGGGTGATAGGGATCTTGACCCTCTTGATGACGACCGTCGAGATCGATGTGTTCGGCAGGAGCGACAGCTGGAGTGTGACGACCCAGTGGATGAGTCTTGTCTATCCTGTACTGCTCTGGCATGGTGACGGCTGCTTGAGGGACGATATTGCCTGGTAGGTTCTCATTGATCATCCTTGTAGGAAGTCTCACACACGCTTTCGAAGTGGTTGTCTCTTCCACACTTCCGGCACCTTTGGCCTAGGGCTGGACATGTGTCTGCATGTGGAAAGTCCTTATAATTAATTCCGCAATATTTGCAATTGTCTTTTTTTTAATTCTGAATGTATAATCATTTGCTATTCGTTGTGATTTATAATGTTACTATGATGTATTTGTTTTTTATTTATTGTTTTTGAATTCTGTCCATATATAAGAAAACTTTTATATGTCATAATTTTACTGTATCATATAGTTTGACTTATGTGTTTGAGTCTCTATATGATTTTTATCTATGTCTAATTAAATATATATATTTTTTAATACACCCACTATTTTTCGATTATTCTTTTTCTCCACTGGTACTAGACTTTCTGGTCACTTATTTCTCGGATGGCCTAGGATTTTTTACCCACATTGGTTATTACCCTGCCCTAGGAGTCTGTGTATTACTGATAGCCAGGGGGTCCTTGTTTTCTCTCAATTGTGGAAAGTCGTAGCCACATCTGTAGCACTTTAGTGGTCGTTCTGATCTTTTCTTGGTGTGACTTGAGCTTCTGCGCTGACGACTTGAAGGATGGTGTTGTTTTTTGGATCTGGAGGAGCGCGCTTGTGGTGGGGAGCGTCTATGCACTTGTCGAGATTGCATCCTGAACGCTTGCATTCGTTTCTTGCTTCTCCCGGCCTCCATCTTCTTCGCATGTTCGTCGGCTTGGTCATCGACTCTCGTCATTTACTCAATCTCATCTAGTGAGTAACTTTTCTTAAGCCGTTTGCGTCTCAAGGACTCTGACAAGCAGCCTTCTATAATTCTCAATCGGAGGGCGTGGAAAAATGATCAAAGTCACAATATCTTGATAAACGTCTCAGACGTGTGATGAATACACTCATTTGCTCACTTTTCTCTTGGGATGCCAAGTTAAATGTATATCGCTCATAATCGACATTCTTCTTGTGCAAAAACTTGCGGGTGAGCGCTTCACAGACACTGGCGTATGAAACAGTGGACGCAGCAGGCAACTCTTTTATGATCTGTCCAACTTCCTTGCCTACAAGGTTCCTGAGAGCGATCAGTTGCTGTCCAGCGTCAATCACATGGGACCCCTTCATGAAATCCGTGAAATCTTCTAGCCATTCTTGCCACCGAAGGCCATACCCCCACCAGATTCAAGAGTGAGGGGCTCCGGAGGGCGCAGGAACGATACTCCCAACACACCCATGGCGCCGGGCTCAGCGTTTTCTTGACGTGATCCAGAAATCGTGGGATCCCGTTACTCAGACACGTATTGACAGAGTCCTTTCTGTCGGTTCTTTGATTGGATTTGCCACTGCTTGTTTAGTATGCTTCTTGCACTCGCCAGTGCTTGTTGGTTATTTCCCTTATGCTCGCAATGCTTGTTGACTTGTTTTTTACACTCGCCAGTGCTTGTTTACTTTTCCATTACACTCGCCAATGCTTGTTGACTCATTTCCTTACACTCGCCAATGCTTGTTTACTTGCTTCATTACACACGCCAATGCTTGTTGATTATTTTCATTACACTCGCCAATGCTTGTTGACTTGTTTCTTTACACTCGCCAATGCTTGTTTACTTTTCCATTACACTCGCCAGTGCTTGTTGGTTATTTCCCTTACACTCACCAATGCTTGTTGACTTGTTTTCTTACACTTGCCAGTGCTTGTTTACTTTCGGGCTCTCTGCCTGACCCCAAGATGGCCACCGAAGATCCCTGACAGGGGATTGGACGAACCGCCTGACTCTAAGATGGCCGCCGCCAGAATCTCGTGGACGTCAAGATTTGGCTCTCTTCAACCGGGGTCCGATATTTTCACTCCAGTTCCCCTGCACGGATCGTCGGTGCCAGTTGTAGCATCGTGCTACATAGAAAACACAGACTCAGATTCTTATTCTACGGGAGCTTTATTGCCTGCTTCCATTGCCTTCCCTGTCCCTATTCTAACTGTCGTGGTTCCTGTCGCTGGCTCCTCCCGTTCCTGCTCCTCCCTCTTAACTCCACCCCAACCACTAGACCACATCATACAATCCGACATCTCCCCCCTTCTTAACAAACTGAACTTAATTTCCACAGTGTTCGCAATTCTTCAATCCACCACACAGGTCGGCGGACAGCTTGTTCTTCAAGCATCAGTAGTGTCGAATCCGTGGTGGTCCTGACATTGATCAATCTTTCCGGTGTCTTAACCAGGACATCCTTGACTACGGGAGTGCACTTTCGAAAATGCAACCCATTGTGTGTGGGCTGTTTATTATCCGGTTCCGCAGTTATCATGGTTCTTTCATGTTGTGTGACTGCTACTGGCTCAGCTCGGCAGTGGCAGTCTGCTTTCCTTGGTGACTCTTGTTCTGTTGACGGTTGGTCTCCTTCGGGAGTGGACAATGTTCCGGTCTTCTTCCGAGCTCCCACCTGTAAGGTTATTTCTCTTTGTCTTGTCAGGTTGGGAGCAGCACTGTTCTTCTGTTCACCATCAGGCATGCCAGACATTAATGTACTATCTGAAATGGGTGTCCTGTCTTGATTCTTGGACTCGTTTGCTGCCTCTGTTTGTCTCTCCCACTCGTGTTTGAGACCGGCGAAGCCCCTTACCATCCGGTCATGTACCTGTTTCTCTCTCATTCGGTGACAGTCGATCTCTGTCACCACTTTTGGTCCTCCTCCCGGGCTGACAGGATAATCCTTTTCCACTTGATAGATACTGTCCCATCTCTTTGTTTTCCTTCCGTCAGTTCTTTTAGTCAGCCTCGCTGACCCCATCAGGGGTGACGGCATATTACTCATGTCTTGAAATGGCGATGACTGATGTGACATGTTGTCCTTTGGTTCTGTCGTGCGCTCGGGTGATTGATGCCATGGACGTGGTCGGGACCATGATTTTGTTGACCTGAATGATCGGACCGACATATTTTCCGACTCGGAGGAGTCGTTCGTGGGTTCCTTTTGAGAACGTTCCTTTGAGGGCATCGTGACTGATAAGTTTATTGAGTCGGTGGTTTGGGATGACATGCTCCTGGAGTCGGAGCTATCTACGGAGCATTCCTTTGGATACGTCTCTTTATGTGTCTTTTGTGTTGTTGCGATGGAGAGATTGTTTGCTAACCACACATTTACTTCTTTAGTTTGATCTCGGAGCATTTGGTCTTTACCCTTTTCACGGGACATCACTTGTCCCTTCTCCGTTTTCTCATTGACACAACTGTCTTGAGTGTACGTGCCCCTCCCTTTTCGGTGTCTGAGTGACTTACCACTCCTCATGTGGTTGGTTTCTTCTTCTTGTTCGCTAGGCGTGCTGACGTCCGTGCCATTGGGGTGATATGTCTCGCTGATTGATGCTTCCTCGGACTCATCTCTAGACTTTGGTGCATAGCGGGAGGATGCCCTGGGATGGTCGTGTGCCGATTTCCGGCGTTGACGGGACTGGTCCTGTCTTCTGTAGTTTGTCTTGCTCGCCCTCCTGTTGAGCGATCTGCCATCTTGTCCATGGGTGTGATCTGACCCGCTTGACACTTCATCTGCTTTATACCCATTTTCATCATCGGTTGACTGACTCCTTGAGGTTGAGTAACTCCGTGAGGTTGTATCAGTATAGTCATCTGTTGACTGACTCCTTGAGGTTGAATAACTCTGCGAGGTTGTGCCAGTGTCGCTTACACAATCCTGATTCATCCTGGTCTGTTGTGGTGGTGACTTGGGGTGTTCCATGACGCTGTGTCTCTTGTTTCGTCTTGGCTCTGATCCACCCGCCTTCTTTTCAGTTTTGTTTGTTTCCTGTGCCTTGCCCCCAGACATGAGGGATGTCTCTCTCCGGACATCCATGTGTTTTGCATTCGAGTGCATGTCCTTCGACAAGTCTTTTGCTTTCATCCGCACTCCAACCTCGGCCCCTCTGATGATTCTCTTTAGCGACCACTGTTCCTGAAGAATCTTGCGCTTTGTGTCTGCGCTTGAGCAGCCTTCAATTATCCGGAGCCGAACTGCTTCTTCATCTGTAAATGTATTGAAATAGCAGTGGGGTGCCAGACTTAGCAACCGGGTGATGAATTTCGGCAATGGTTCTCCTGGTTCCTGCCGTGCTGTATTGAAAGCGATGCGAGCATGATCCACTTCCACCGGTGCATGGAAATGGGCACGTAACTTCACTTGGAGTCTTTCATAGCTCTCTGTGTCCCTTTTGGGAAATGTTCTGATTAAGCGTCGGCCCTCATGACCGACCAGTTGAAGGAGTAGCATCAGACATTTCCTGTCTCTTCGCTCACCAATTGCCTCAAGAAAATCGTCTAGTGATTCCAGCCACCGGTTCCATTCTGGCCCCAGGTTCTGGTTGCTAGTCTGTGTCACCGGGGGTGGCACTCCAATGCAGGGGCTCGAAGTATGAGTTTCTTCTCTTACCGACATGATGGTGGACTGCGCTGGCTTGACAATATCGCAGGACCGTTCCCTTCCTCTTCTTCTTGTCTTCTTTTGCTGACCCTCCTGGTCTCTAGTCTCTGATTGGTTATCTTCTTTGGAATCGGGTAGGTTGATCATTTATCGTTGCGTGGCGCCGGAGGTATGCTTCGGTATTCGCCTTTGCTCGTGTTTGCTTACGTGCAGGATCCGTGTTTGCTTGTGTCAGTTTCGTTCAAGATTTGCGTGATCCTGAGCTTGTTAGCGTCGAGGCTTGCAGTTGCTTGGGCTTGTTTATATACGAAACGTGTTTGTTGTCAGTGTTTTTGCGTTTCGTTCCAAGCTATTGCAGATTATCCAGTCACTCAGTTGATGATAATGCAGAATGCAGATTATCCAGTCACTCAGTTGATGAGAGACGACTTCTTTTGTACTTGTCTGCTCCCGCTTCTGGATCATT
Source organism: Lissotriton helveticus (assembly GCF_964261635.1). NCBI lineage: Eukaryota > Metazoa > Chordata > Amphibia > Caudata > Salamandridae > Lissotriton > Lissotriton helveticus. The sequence continues at coordinate 1,281,186,377 of NC_136069.1, forward strand.
TGTTTTCTTAACTTCTCCCACGTCTGCAACTAGTTGTCTTCCCGTGGTGCTGAGGTTTACTTTGGTACTTGTCTTTGCTCGTGCTTATTGGTGTCCACGTGTTGCTTCCATCTATCTCTTGCGTGTGTCTATGCTTGCTTCTTACCTTTGCCAGTGTTAGTTTATCTCTTTGGGGCAGTCTGGCCTGTCTTCCTTGTGTGCGTGTCCTCAATCAGGCACTTTCCATTTGCCGCTGCTTGTTGTTTAGATCTCTTCTTGTTTTCTTTGCACTTGCCAGTGCTTATTGATCTCTCTTGGGGCTCGTGTGTCGTAACTGCGAATCTCCTCGCACGACGCCTAGGGACTGGACACTCCTCGTTGGGGTCCGGGGAGAGCCGACAGCTCATGCATTTCCTTGTGCTTGTTTATGTTTTGCCTCTTGCCTCAGCCTGTGCTTGTTTGCCTTTACACTTGCCAAAGGTTGTTTGCTGTCTTTAGTGCATTTCCCAGTGCTTCATTGAGGTTTCAGGCTCTCTGCCTGACTCCAAAATGGCCACCGATGATCCCTCGCAGGGGATTGGCCAATGCTGCCTGACTTCAAGATGGCCGCCGGGAATCTGGGGTGATCCTCGCTGCTACTGCCGCCGGGTGGGCTCCGGTGGGCACGCTCGAGCCTCCAGGTACGGGGCGAGCTCCGCTCTGTTCGCCGCCGAGGTGGGCACTCGGTGGGCGTTTTCACTTGCACTTCTGCCGCCGAGGTGGGCACTCGGTAGGCGCTTTTAGCTCCACACTCCAGCCCCACACGCAGGGCTGGCTTCAGGCTAGTTGCCGCCGGGGTAAGCTCCCGGTGGGCACTTCTGTTCTTGTGCTCCAGCCCTGCACACGGGCGAGCTCCGACCCTCCTACGCGCGACGGCGCTCCCACGGTCATTCACGGTATTTACCGCTCCACGCGGTCATGGAGGTTCAGGGCCGGCTCTTCACTCACGCTGCCGGGGAACAGGGTCACAGTGTCGGGCAGCGTCACAGGATCAGCACATGTCACACCGTGTGCTCGATCCCATCCTCGTCGCCAGCTGTAGCATCGTGCTACATAGAAAACACAGACTCAGATTCTTATTCTACGGGAGCTTTATTGCCTGCTTCCATTGCCTTCCCTGTCCCTATTCTAACTGTCGTGGTTCCTGTCGCTGGCTCCTCACGTTCCTGCTCCTCCCTCTTAACTCCACCCCAACCACTAGACCACATCATACAATCCGACACCAGTCAACACTCACCCTCTCAGAGAGTCGTCGTCGCGGGAACACCAGGTGAGGGGAGGGGCACAGCAGGCAGCTTCATGTGATTATTACGCCGGGGTGGGCTCCCGGCGTGCAGGCAGATTTTTGGCGCTCTAACCCCAGGACATGCCCCACACACACACACACACACGGTGCAGCGGGGTGAGGTCCGGGCAAGTGGACACACCTCCGGACGGCTGGGGTGGGCTCCCAGCCTGCGAGGACGCTCGCGCAGTTACTCCGATACCACGCGGTCACCGGCCCACAGTACTGGACGCCTACTCAACAGCTGGGCTTCTAGGGTTAGCCGTCCTCCTCACGCCGCAGGTTCCGTGGCCACTCTCGTCGCCAGATGTAGTGTCCTTACTGCCACAGACACTCGGACACTGGGTTAGTTGCAGGAGCTTCTTTATTGCACGTCCTTCTGCTTACAGGGTCATCGGCTAACAGCCGTCCCCGGTCCCTGTCTCCTCCCTTTCCGCCCGCCCTCGTTCTCCCTCCGGCAGGTCCTAGTGCCCCGTGCGTGTGCACACATCATTACACTCTTCTACTTGTCTACCCTCACTCACACTCCACTTATCCATTTCGAAAGCCCTCTTCCAATCTTTGCTGCACTTTTCATCTCTATTCACTCTTCCTATTACCTCTTCCTATTACCAAATACTACCACTTGTGAACTAACGTTCAATATTACCATGAAAGTGTCTTATTTTATAATTAAGTGATCACTAAGGATTCCAGAGATGTCCTAGCCACTATTAAAAAGGCTTCAAAATCACCTTTTAATTGTCAGTATAAACAATGCATGACACCACATTTTTTTACACAAATCATATTTTTATCTGCTCATCCTTCAAAATTACTAGAGTCTAACAAGCTTGTAACAATGGCCAATGTTCCCCTGGGCTCAGTTTGAACAGTCCCTCGTTTTCCGCCAATTATGTCACTTTTCTGTAAATCTTTAATTGTGATTTAATCTGTTACAGACTAGCAGCACATCAGTTTTTCAATGAGTCATGCATAATTTACATTTGCTTAAGGGCAAGTATGGCTACCACACCCAGCGAGACCTAGTTTATATAAATATTAAAGTATTTCCTATTTATAGGCGTGGAAGAACATTTTGAATGGTGGCTTATGTAATATGGAATAGACTGGCAGATGCGTGAAATACCTTAAGGAGGGTGGCGGAGGTTGGGCGGGGATAGTGCAGTGTAACTATTTGATATTCATAATTATGCATGAAGATTGATTGACTATATGAGGACGACTAGAGCATATCCAATAGCTGCCAAACAGTAGAGGATGATTCTTCAAGAGAATCTGGGTGGTGCAAAGGAATGAGACGAGCCCTGGGACAGAGTGTGGGGAATGGGAAACCCCCGGCAAAAAGAAAGGTAACGGGGAAAATCCAATATAGGGTAACAGAACCCGGATTCATCTTGAAAGACAAGTAAATACTTTTTACTATGCCACACATACCAAATATTTGTGAATAGATTTAATGTGAGACTTAAATACCTTCAATGGTGAAAGATGCATGAACTAGCACACCTTCTGCAATACTGGCTGATAACTCCCCGGTTTCATTCAGCTATTTGTTAGTGCCAAGTGTTGTTGGGGAACCTAGATGCACATTTCACAGAGCACTTTTAAGGGAGTGTGCAGACATTCTATTCCTCAAAAATTAGTAAGGGATCTGGTTGATGGATTGCAGCATTTCAAAAGTTGAAATAAGGGGGGCAACAAGTGCTCTTCAGCCAGCTCATGCAACAGGAAGAACTTCATGTTTGGCAATTCAGAGCCTGACCTATGGCAGACGAAATCTTTTAATAGTTGATCATTGCTAGAGCTAAAATTAGAGAGTTCTCATTTTGAAAGCAGTACATCGAGTTCATCTGCATTTGTTCCAGGTGCAGTTTTCTCTCTTAGTTCTACAAGCACTGGCAAACCTAATAGATATTGCAATTGGACCTGTTAGCGTTGCCAGTGGTTTTTGCCTCGTTGGACAACATGCCCAATGCCGACATTATGCTAAAGATTTTATTTAAAAAAAAGCTTTTGAGGCCACCGGAAGAGTAATTTTGTAGAGGCACGCACCACTCAAGTGTGCCTCTACAAAATGATGCAGCTGCTTTTTTCTTTTAATTACAGATCTGAGTTGATTCTATGCTTAACTGAAAATAAAAGAAAAGTGTGAAAGCATTCTCTTTTGTTTTTGTTTTAAAGCGGTTGTGGGAATCAACATGAGGGGCCTGTGGGAGAAGAAATAAAACTGGGGACAATGGGCGGAAACACCTTTGGGCATGGGTGGGATCAGGTTTTTAAAGTGGGTGGAGAAGCGACACAGGGGTGGGAGCAACATGTAGGCACGGGTGGAGGGAAACAACATGGAGACAAGGGGCAGGAGCAATTTGGGCTTTGGTTGTTGGGATCAAGCAGGAGAAAGAGAACAACACGGAGCTGGCAGGGAGAAAGCCCACGAGTGAGACAGCAATACTGGGAGAGTGGGTTAGAAGCACACAGGCGAGAAAGAGGAACACAGAGCATGATGGGGGAAGAGGATTACCTCAGGGCACTTGAAGGAAAATACATGCACTCTTGTAGAGTGCTTGAACAAAAAGAAAAATGCAGCACATGAAAAAGCGAAGAGTTGAAGGACCCATCTGTTTTCTGGGGGCAGGACAAGCAAACAGAGGAGGAAAAAGCAACACAAATAACAAATAAGAAGCAAGCAAATTAGAATTACCATGAAGCCAACCAATAGTAAGCAATAGGCAAGCCCTAAGCCCACCATAAGGTAACAATATCTCGCAATAAACAGTGCATGTGCTTTCTGTGGTGGGAGAGTGTGAAGAGAATGAGTGATCCAAGATGAGGGGGGCGGAGCTGATGTGTCACCCTGAGCTCTCGTCTCCACCCAGTAAAATCCGTCACTGTCCTGTGCTCCCGCAGCCATCCCAAAGGTTTCCCCTGCATTCCTGAATGCCATCGGGCCACTTTTATTCCACCACTTTTATTCCGCTGGCTGGCGTGGCAATCCTGCCCGCGGCATGGAGGGGTAGCAGCTGGGCCGACTCTGTGGTGTTTCCTGGCCGTAGCAGCACACACAGAAGTCCAGGGAGTAACCTGCAAGTGCCAATATCCATGCGGGCACCGGATTGCCTGCCCACCCGGTACTGAGCCGGGCAGGGCTTTCTGGTCCGATCACCCTGGGGCCTGAGAGTGAGGGAAGTTTAGTGTGCCTAGCGGGGCCTTGATTACTGGGCACAGCCCATCCATCCTTTGCAGCCTACGCGGCGTGGGTTGACACCCAGCCGTCGACTCTGCAGTGAAACTCCCAGTTGCAGCAGCTCCCGCTTAAGACCTGGAAGCTGTGGAATAGTGCCAGTGGCCACGCAAGCCTAGATTGCCTACTGTTGGGACATTTGGCAGAGCAAGCTTGCCAGGCCCACTGGCAGCTCTGAGGCATAGATCCGGTGCGCTGGACCATCCGAGGCCTCACTGTGGGTGCTTGACCCCAGCGGATCCACCTGCGCTGAGCATCCCCCTTTCACACAGCTGGAGCCCAGCACAAGCTCAAGATCAGCCTCGGGATCCAGCATGCTACCTACACCCACCACCAACCGGCCATCTACCCCTATGGCCATCACCACCTTGGGGGTCCCTAGAGCCAAAGACCACCGCCTGTGAGTGCAACAGCACCTGAAGGCATGGCTGAACAATGGCAAGAAGTTCGTGCTCTGTAAATATGCAATATATAATTGTCCAACCCAAATTGCTTTTTAAAATGTAATCTTGAGTGAATTAGCATCTTGTATATATGTAACTCTAACCACTAGAATCTGTAATAGACTTGTGTACTTACTACCATTCTTATGTGAATTTAGAGTTTGTCTGTATGTATCTTTTCCATGAGTGTATTTGCAACTTGTATATATGCAACTCTAACCACTATTATCTGTAGTAGACATTTGTACCTATTACCATTCTTATGTGAATTTCGAGTTTTTCTGTTTGCATTTTTTAGGTAACTCATGTACTCTGAAGTCCTTATGTAAAGTAACTGGTCCTTTTGTAAAGCGCTCTGACACCTCCGGGTAAAGTTTGCGCTATATAAAATTGCATTAATTAAATAAAATAAATAAACATCTTATAATGTTCTCAGTGTCTAATTCCATGGTGATAGCAACAATCCCAGAGTATTACTGGGGCATGTCTATTTCACTTACACATGTTGCTCTCCTTCAGCTGTCTTCTATCAATGGTAACCATAAGGGATGCAGATGTCTATACAACATCTCCTTGGTTTAACTAACTAGGCTACAATGGATAGTGGAAGGGGAAAGGTAATGAAAAGCACAGAGAGAGGCGAGGCACGGTGGAGATAGGAACCACATGGCCTATACTTCTCAATGTGGCAACCTGGTGCTAAAAATACAGGGGTGAACCACCACGGGGGAGGGTCTCCTCCTTATGTGTAGCCTAACATTTCATCTGTTTGTCAAAATGCTACACACATACACACATAGCCCTTTGCAGCAAGTGTGGTATTCCATTGATGACAGACCATGCGGATTTACCAGGGAGGGCAATTATGCAGATTCACTAAATTAAAATGCAGGTCAAAAAGCCTGGACCCCACACCTTTTAATCAGCTGTCTCCAGATGTCCTGTGATGGCCTGGATATGGAGATGGTAGTCAGTATGATGGAAGAAGGTCCACAAAGGCGCAAACCCCTCCTCCAGCAGAGATAAGCATGTTCCAAAACATGTACAGCATCTAATAGGATAATCATGACGAGGACCTACTGGGCAGTTAAACACACTAGGTCAGTCAGAAATGTTGAAATAAGGAGCAGATCTGCACATGTCTATTGCACCGGGAACGTTCACCTCTACACCACCTTAATACATCCATGTCTTTTTGTGTGTTTAGTCTTCAAGAGTATTTGACAACAATTATAGCAGCAGTCATTATGGAAAGACATTTTACCAACTATACTTAAGTTCAACAAACATAATTAGTAACTTGATGTAGTAGTATAAATCTTTGCTCGGTTAAAATATAACCATAAAAGATACATAGAAACCATAGAAACATATTAAAAGGCAGATTCCAATAAAACTTCAATGAGCGCATAATATAAAGTCCGAGCCACATTCACACCATTATAACATTCATTACAGTTCTATGTGCGACATAAGAGGAGGCCTTGAGCATTTCAAATAGTGCAAAATGGTCTCAACTATATCCATCGAATCTGACTGAAGAACAATATACCACCTTTATTTCCCACCCATCCAACCAATCGCAAAATAAAATAAACTCCATGCCTCCCGAAGCATGATTACACAGCTAAAAACAAGCATTTGCAATGCAATAGGTCTCGCATTAGGAAAGTTTGAGCTATTGGTATTGTAAATGACAATTTTTTTTATTTATGTGTTGGTTTTAAAAATAGCGAAATTAATAGCTTTGTCATTTACAATGCCAATACTTATAATTTTGGCAAATGTGACACATATAGCATTTGTAATTCAATATGTGTTGTGTTTACGTGGCTTACATGTATTGATATTACAAATAACAATGGCTTTTAATTTTTTTTATTAATTAATACTTAAATAAAAGTTATTATAATTTATAATGGCAATAGCTTAAACTTTTGTAAATAACTTATGAAGATTATGTTCAGTGTATTTTATAGTGACGAAAATCCAAGAACAGAAGTGAAATATTAACATCTTTTTGTGACATTTGTACTAAAGCTTGAAACATTGAGAGAACATATTTGAACCAGTTATTGTTGAATTGTTGCACAGATTGATGCTGTGGTGGCGCTGAGTGATGTTGTGGTGGCAACGAGTGATGTTGTGGCATTCAGTGATGCTGTGGTGGCGCATAGTGATATTGTGGTGCCCCTGAGTGATGCTGTGGTGGTGCTGTGGTGATGCAATAGAGTGAGGGCGATAGAGTGAGGGCAATAGATAGATAGAGTGGAGAGAGGAGAGATGGAGGGGAGAGAGGGGAGTGAGGATAGAAGGGAGTGAGGAGAGAGGGGAAAGAGAGGGAGGGAGAGATGGATTGGAGTGTGAGGAGGAGGGAGAGTGAGGAGAGGGGAGAGTGAAAAGAGGGGAGAGGGAAGAGTGAGGAGAGAGGGAAGAGGGGAGAGAGGGAGGGTAGAGGAGAGAGAGGAGAGAGGAGAGAGGTGAGAGAGGAGAGGGGGGAGGTAGAGAGGAGAATAGTGAGGAGAGAGAGGAGAGTGGTGAAAGGGGAGAGTGGTGAAAGGGGTGAGTGGTGAGGGGGAGAGTGATAAGAGAGGATAGAGTGGTGAGAGAGGAGAGAGAGGGGGAGTGAGGATAGTGAGGAGAGGGGAGAGGTAGAGAAGAGGGGCGAGGGGAGAGGGAAGAGAGAGGAGAGTGAGGAGAGGGGAGAGAGGGAGGGTAGAGTGGAGGGAGGAGAGAGTGGTGAGAGGGGAGAGTTGTGAGAGGGGAGAGTGAGGAGAGAGGGAGGTGAGAGAGGGAGTGGAGAGTGAGGAGAGGGGAGAGTGGTAAGAGAGGAGAGAGTGGTGAGAGAGGAGAGAGTGGTGTGAGTGGAGAGAGTGGGGAGAGTGAGGATAGTAAGGAGAGGAGATATTGAAGTGAGAGGGAGGTGAGAGAGGGAAGGGAGAGTGGTGAGAGACGGGAGAGTGGTGAGAGGGGAGAGTGGGGAGAGTGAGGAGAGGGAAGAGGGGAGAGAGGAGAGAGGAGGAGAGAGGAGGAGAGAGGAGGGGAGAGGGGAGAGAGGAGAGTGGAGAGACTGAGGGGAGGGGAGAGTCAGGAGAGAGAGGAGAGGAGAGGGGAGAGTGAGGAGAGGTGAGAGTGGTGAGAGGGGGAGTGATGAGAGAGGATAGAGTGGTGAGAGAGGAGAGAGTGGGGGAGTGAGGATAGTGAGGAGAGGGGGATAGTGAGGAGAGGGGAGAGTGAGGAGAGGGGAGAGCTAGAGAGGAGAAGAGAGGGGAGAGGGAGGGGAGAGAGGAGGAGAGAGGGGAGAGAGGAGGGGAGAGAAGGGAGAGTGGTGAGAGGGGATAGTGGTGAGAGGAGAGTGGTGAGAGTGGTGGGAGGGGACAGAGTGGAGAGTGGTGAGAGGGGGATGGAAGGGCTTCGCTGGGATGGAAGGGCATGTTCTTCACTTTGCACAGAAAATATGTTCATAATCCGTTCCTAAAGTTGTCACAGTATCTGTTTTTTCTCTGCTGCAATGATTTAGCGGTCTCGTTTTTCGTCTCTTACAAACGGAAAATATCAATGACAGCATATGTCAAAAGCTAAAAAAGAAAGTTGTTGTAGGCCCTACAATTTAAAAGCGATGTATAACATACCTTTCATCGGTAAGGGAGATGGCCTTAGCAGGGTCAGGCAAACGAGGCCCCCTCTGTTATTACAGCTGTGCTCGTTGCCTGCCGTGGCCTTTGTCCACACAAATGTGTGTTTTCTTTTCACGACCATAACATGACATGTCAGAGGCCTGTACGGGGTGGGTGCAACAACGGCACCTCAAATAAGCAGTGCAAAACACGGCCCGTTTCTAAACCCTTACATCAGGAAATTATAGAATTTAATAAAAAATCAGGATAGGGTACGCAATTTGAAATTTGTAGGCATGTCAAAGAGAAACGATAAACCCGGCGCATGACAGGATTCTACGAAAGTGCGGAACACAGACAAACAAGCAGTCCGATTAACCGAGATCCCTGTAGGCATGACAAAACCAAACCTAGGAAACCGGTCACCATGAGAGTTTTTGCAAAACTAGCGATTCTTTATGCAAAACAGACACTCTTGTGTCAGAACTGCAGCAAGCAAGCAGTCACCACGAGCTGACCTCTGTATTTCGGAACCTATTTCTCCAAGCATGCCTGTACCTCTATTACCGAGCCCTGCTCCATGGCTCTCAATGAGTCGCTGTATTATTGTAGGTGATGTCCTAGCTTTCCAGAACACTTTTCAGTTCTATGAAGGACACAGACGAGGATTAGGCTCGTCTTTCTTTATTAGCACAGCAGTATTCACAGAGAAATTCACCTACAACACCAATAAAACCAAAGTGTGGCTCCACTTTGACCACTCTGCAGTAAAAAAAACAAGTGAGGCATTTAGTGTGGGACGCGGGTAGTTACTAAGGGTATTTGGCAATGGGTGGTGAGACGGCATGCTTACCTCCCATCCACTGGTACTGAGTGCTCACATAAGAGAGTTTTATAGAAACAACTATGGCACTCGTAAACTCTCTTAGTGAAAAAAGCGGCCGCAAAATGAACTTAAAAGCGGCCGCGAAATGAAATTAAATGCGGCCTGGAAATGCTCTCGGCATTGCGGGGGCGGGAGGCGTATTCCTTTGAAGTGTGAAGCAGAGGGCGGGGGAGCGGATCCCTTTGAAGTCTGGAGCAGGGGGCTGATGCCAAGGCTCGAGCATATAGGGTGTAAAAAAAAAGTCTTTGGAGTGGCATTGCGCAGAGGGGGGCGGGGGAGAGTATTCCTTTGAGATCTGAAGCTCTCGGCATTGCTGTGGCGGGTCTGATGCGATGATGCAAGGCGGCTCGGGGAGCAAATGGCAAGCGCGTGCACGGGCACATGCACTCTGCGTAATCCGCCTGCCAAAGCCCCTTGGTCAGCTTTCCTGATCCACCTCTATATGTCGAGCTGCAATGCTTGCGCATTGGCAGGTCTCGACCTAAAAATGGATACTCATACACAGGTACCCACATCCTTGAGCATAAGATGTAACTCAGCAGGTCTCACCTGTTTCAATTTTAAATCTTTAAGAAGGGGTATTAAGAATTGTTTTGTGGGCCAGGTAAATTATGGAAAGAATACTATAAAATGGGAAGTGCAGTGGGCTGATGAGCTGTTAGCAGGGGACAAAATGCCCCGAGCAAACCAACACTTGGGAAAGCAGATCAGTTGAACAAGAAGATTTATTCTAAACCTTGTCAAAAAGTGACAATGATAAACTTTAGTCACCCATCTGATATATGATTCGCTGAGATACAACAGTCATATATTAAACAACAAATACATCACTGTTCTTTATGGAACTGTCACTGATGATGCAAAATTGTATTTTATCCTCAAGAACATTGAACCCTAGATCAAGTCTGATCTTTCTACAGGGTGAGATAATCGATTTCTGCATGCTCTGCTAGAGCACAGTTGTGTGAATCAGGAGTATATTCATATACACTGTAGTTCACGTTGTTGGAAGTGCCATGTCACAGCTCAGCGAGGATGAATTATCTGCAGGAATCCCTTAGAAATGGGAGGAGAGAGTGTGTGGAAGGCCTGGGCTGTCAGCATTAGTGTCTGTCATTGTTCACTGTGTCCGTGATGGAGTTGGCACTGTCTGAGGTCTGCATAGTGTAAAAGCGCGACATGGAAGGATGAGACAGTAATCTTCTATTTCTACAATTTGGAATCTACTGATTGAATAGAGCTGTAAGCTTTTTTTTAAATTTCAGTATGCAGTGCATGATTTGAAAATAGATTTTCACACATCATCCTGGACACACTTTGCACAACAATGCATTTGCTTAGGGACAAGATCTAAATCATGTGACCTGTCTATAAAAAATGTAGACATGTTTGCCTTCTTTCAGCAGAAATATATGGACTCTGCATAGTATGTGTGAAAGTGTAGAATACTAAATTTCTCAACATAATAAAATGTTTGCACAAGTCCTTGCGTTCTCCAGGACTGCCCTTTTAAGCCTGTATCCCATTTTGGGAAGAGGAACTTCTTTGACTACAGAGTGGGCTCCTCTCAGGGGCAGACTAAGAGTAGGCCGGGCTGGACGTCGGCCTAGGCAGGATGTCCCTTAGTGGTGATGCACACTTTAAACACATTATAAACCTGAGCTTTGAAGAGATGCCTCTGAGGCCCACGTTTGTTGCTTGGTATCTGTGAAGGAAGCGAGCAACACATGGCATCCTGCCTAAAAAAAGATTCAGAAACGCCTTTAGTGAAGTGGTCATACAGCAGCAATGGGGCATCTCCAGCCTAGTAGGGAGAGGCCCCAGAGCCTTTAATGAAGCCTAGCCTGAAGTGCAGTTATCAGATTTATTTATTGTACGTCGACACAGCATCTCCTCTCCATCTTTCCTCTTTTGAATTTACTTAACCATGCAAGTCTAAGCATCACCTCTACTGAGCTGAATTTTGTGACAATAGGGAAAAGCCGACAAAATAGTAGTCTAGAGATAGATGGTCATGCAAACCTTTGCTTATATCCACTTTGTGTTTATTCACAAGGATTTCCATGACATTTCAAATCATGGAATGACATGGAAGATTACTTTTTTTGAAAGAAGGAATTAGGGTTGCAGCGTAAATGGTAAAGTAACATCCCCTTGCTTAGAAGTGATTTTTGGTGAAGGGGTTTCTCCAAACTGAGTGACTGTGGCAGATGCGAAAGGGCTTTCAAAAACAGTCTGTTTACCCGTCTGCCACCATGGAGGTCCCTCCGTCAGATTTAGAATGTGACAGTTTGAAGTACAAAAACCATCAGGCATCCACCACCTCCACTGCATTTTCCGTGCTCCCTCGATGGCATTATACCCTGAGCTGGAAGGAGGAAATGAGGGAAAGCCACTACTCCTTCCGCCTTATTTAGAGTATATTTTCCATTTTACATGGCAGTTCATCCTCCACACCTGTGCTGGAGTAAAAAGAGCATAAGTAGCAAAACACTGCCAATAACAACTACAAGCCCTACTCTGTCAACATTGCCATGCTATTCCAAGCCCTGGTACTCTATCTGGCATGGGTAGATGAACAACAACATAATGCACACCAAAATGGAAAATAAGTATAACTTTTGAAACTGTATATTTAATTGTCTTAACTTTTAGTGGCACTAAACTTAACTTTATGTACACCAAACTAGCAGCAATTTACCTTGTACGCCTTTCTGCCCACATACCTCACACTACATATCCATATTAAATACTCACCTAATACAATTTTACAACCCCCTTCACACACCTCAAGCCAGTAAGTGTATGTTCATTTTTTTTAAACTACATCGTCACATAAACATATAGTGCTACCACCCTAAAACGAAGCTGTTTGAAATGATGTACAAAATAAATGTATATTTATCACTGGCGTAGCTAGAGCTTTTGACGCCCGAGGCTATCCCACAGATTGCCGCCCATGGCCGATAGCGGGAGGGGGGGCTGTGAAAAAAAGGACGTATTTGCTCCGCAGCCCCCAATGAAGTCAACCGTGTAGCTTGGCTCTATCGCACCAAAAACCTCCAGCTTGTTATTGATATTTAGAAGTTCATTTCACACAAGGCCTAGTGACTTAGGGAAATCGCACACTGCTTTTGTGTTCTGACATTCTTGGCATGCTTTACGTCATAACATTAGACATACTTCATTATTCCATCCCGTTACCATGTATTTTTAACCTTATTCCTCATCACCACATTCAGTTGTGACCCCTAGCTATGTGCGTGCCCACCCAAGAATGTATTTCTATCCAAACAATATCCTTTAATAACATTAGGATAATTAAAGACTGGAGGGAAAAATAATGTTGTAACATAAAATGCAGTTTGAATGCAGCTCCTTGATTGGAGTACGTATGTAATTGTGCTATTAGGATTGTAACTTATTAACTGCAAGTAACCAAAGGAGCTCTGTGACAAAATGCAGAAACTCACTGAGATAGCCACATAAAAATGAAGTGTAGTGAACTGCATGGTACACGTTCTTTGCGGCAGACACATGAACCCTCTGCGTTACTTCATGATCAGTGAGATCTGCCACTAGACAAAATGCTGATCTCCCTCCAGCAGGAACATTATTTACTTGTGTTATCTTGACATTTTAACTGTCTCCTGAAAACATCTGGACACACTGGGAAAATTAACACCAGCGCTACTAGTCATGCTGGTGAATCAAAACTGCCAGTAGAGACGAAAATTCGGCCCTATCAGCAGGAACATTATCAGTTGCGTGTAATTTGGCTTACCTGTGCACGTCAGAATCTTACAACTCTGTGCTGCTGCAGCTTGCTGCCTTAAGTGCCTGTGAGTCAAACTGACTGCTGACAGTTGCTGTGGACATCATGATTAAGTCTACGTTGAGATGCTTGAAGTGGTGGCACCGTTGTCTTGATTATAGGGATCTGCTATGTATGTGGCTTTTGAAGACACTCAGCAGACACAAAATTACCCCTGTCGCCATGCCCCATACATAGACAGGACAGGGCAGCAGCATGTACGTTGAGGACAGCCAAACTACGGCAGGCGGAAGCAATTCCAGGAAGCCCCTAAGTCCGCTTTAGCTTTGCTTCATTTTCACTTCCAGGCACAGTTGAATTAAATTGATCATCCCGCGCACGGTCAATGCTGCGCATTCAGCGCAGGTGGGGGCTGGCCAAAAATGATTCCCAGAGCCATCATTGGTAGCGCTTTCGCGCGCTACAAGATTGATGGCTCTGGGACCCACATACGCGGTGGCCGCGCAGCACTGATGGCCCATGACGGCAGCCTTTATCATTTATTTGGGGACACTGTGTCAGCTTCCACAAATAAATTATAACGGCCGCCACCATGGGCCATCAGTGCCGCGTGGCCGCCGCCCCGAAAATAGTGCCGCCTGGGGCGGGTCGCCCCCACCGAACCCCCGCCCCCCCTTAGCTACACCGGTGATATTAATAATATCTCCAAATTGGATTGTTTGACATAAATCATCAACTATTCTGAACCCACCTTTCATCCCACTTTATCCACATCCACACACCACAATCATATGATTCAACCAGGTACCCCAAGAACATATTACCAGTAACCATTTACTGATCGGTTACATCTTTACATCTGACACATAATATCAGTGCCCGGACAGACACTTATGTGCCAGACATTGTACTCGCATATTAAACCAAGGTGTAGCCATTTTTTTAATGTATTTATTTTTATTATTTTAAGACATAAAGATTACAAAGACAATTCTTAGCAGCATTCATCAGACATGGTGGATTAAAATAGAAGCTGTGGCATCTTCACACAGGTAAATACACAATATGCAATATAGTTAGATGAAATGTAAATACGGTACATCATACAGGCGCCCTTACTGCTCTTCTCATATCTAGTTAAGGAACTTGCTTGGTAGAGAAAACACAATTCTCTGGACTAGTTACAGAAACTTACAAGTGACTTCGATAGCGCACCAGAGTCTGTCAACATCATCACAAATGGACTTTAGGACATATCGCAAAGGTGTAGACATGCATAATAAAAGGCACCACACTACACTTTGCCTCAACACTTACCAAGAAGTTTAAGGCAACTACCCCTAAATCGGAATCTCCAGCCGTAGAGGTATACAGGACAGTGGCACAGACTGCTGCGCTATATGGTGTAGAAGTCTCGGGAATCTCAAGTACCAAAAGTTTGATCACCAAGGAAAATAACTTCTTGAAATCAATATTCGCCTCCCACAGAGAAGGCAAACCGTATACTGTTTTTTGGCACGGCCTTAAAAAGGGAGAGAGACTTAGAAAAGATAAAACTGCTTCTCTACGGGGTGAGGCTGTGGTCTATTCCAGAGCTCTACCATTACAGGCTAGCAATGGAGGAAATCTTATGCCACAGAAATGCTCATCTTCGCCCCTGGTTCAAGTTTATTAAATCTCATTCTATTGACTTAGGCTTAAGTGACCTTTGGAACAACCCTTCTGTAATGAGTCAAAGGCTCTTTTTGTGATAAGAAAGTAGACAAACACCATCAAAAAGTGAAATCCAGTTGGTTGATAGAAGCTTTCCTAGCCTGCAAAGTCCTTCCTGTCAAGGAAGCATACATCAACCAGATCCAACCACGCATGGCGCGGACACTCTACATACAAATCAGACTGGGAACACTCCAAGTCAGCAATTTTACGCACAGATGGAAGTTCCGTCAAACCATCCCCTTAGCCTGTGATTTTTGCAAATATGCCACCAAAGATGCTGAACACGTTCTCTTCTTTTGTCCAAAAAAATGGTAGGTCCAGGTGAGGATATATTAATCTGCTGCGTAATCTCTGGGATGTGAGATCCTATCGGGTGGCTTATCATGAGCTGGGACACTAGCCAAGTTGTGGTATTTGGAATCAGCCAACACCTCTAGATAGTGTGATTATGTAGGAAAAAGGTCGAAGTGTTGTTTAAATGCATATGCACTTTTGTTTATATTTGATTAATTAATGTGTATACAACTATAGAAGGTCCTATGGTTGACATGGTTTTAAAATTATATTATTGTTCCCTTTTTTAAACAGAAATGTGATTGCTGCTATATTTATCCTTTTTAGAAAAAAATATTTTACTAGGCTCTGGTATTACTCAACCTAATTGGGGATGGACTATGCATGGGGGCACTATCTTTTTATCTATTTTAATTGATCCCCTTTTAGTAATCGTTGAATCATGCTTTTCTAATGAATTCATTGAACTGATATCATAAATGACAATGTAATCAATTTGCTTTGTATACATTTTTTTAATATGCTTTTATGGTCTAGAGAACCGAAATAAATTTTAAACTAAACTAAACGAATGCCATGGACTGTATGTAAATCCTAGTATCTGAATATATTGATACACTTTATCAAATAATGCAAAAAGTTAAATGTAGTCACATACACTACCACTCTGATTGCCACACACACTAGACCCTCACACATCACACATTCCCACTTCTTTTAACACACATGGGAAAGGGAATGAATTATGTATCCCACAATGCAACACAGAGGAAATCACAACACCTAGAAATGGAAGTAAATGGCAACATAAGCACCACGTTTTAATATTACATTCAGCAAATATTATAATATTTAATAAAACTAAATATATCTAGCAGTAAACAACAGGCACAAAAGGTTGAATTACATTTTTTATAAATTAAAAATTAAAAGAACAACAAAAATATTCGTCCTCTGAGTAATTTTAACATCTTTAAAGATACAATAATTCAAAGTAAAGTTTGGGTTGGATTATAAAAAAATAGCCTCCTATCACTGTTTGTAGTAGGCCCTAGGCCTTTATCTTGCCAACACCTCAGAGTAGTGCCCTCTGCATGGTGCTCTTCTTCGTTGTGGAGCAGATGGGTGTCTGGTCACCTACTTCTTGGGATGGGGTGGGGGTTTTAGAATTGGGAAGGACCAGAGGTCCTGGGGAGGAGTGACAATGCGAATTTTGAGGTTTTGGGGGTTAGGTAGTCTTTGGGGATATTGAATGTTTAGGACTATAGGGTGGTTTCAGAGCTGGTGGAATGTTGGAGGATGGTGGAGGTATTGACTCAGAAGAAGGATGCGCTTTGGAACAGGGTCAGGACTTTGATAAAGAGAGTAATTTAATGCACAGAACAACACAAAAATTACAAACACTCCAAGACGGGGAACTAGATATATTAATTTTAGAAGATTTAAGCACTAAGCACCAATGAGGGTCAGGTGGTCCCAGTTGACTGGGACCTAGGCATGATTTCAGGCTGACCACCATGAAGCGTGGGACAGAAACACCAACCAGGTGCGACCCAGTCTGAGGGTTTATTTGAGACTTTGTCTCAATAATGGAAGTCAAACTAATTCAGAGGGGCAAGGCAGCAGGCTATATAGGTGGAGGGCTCTGCGATCTCTGATAGATGTTGGATGAGGTCCAAGTGAAGCTATTGGTTTAGGTGGGAAAAGCTCATTTTAGGAAAATTTAATTTTCGGGCCTTATTAAAACCCTTCTCACTGTATGTCATCTTAAACCTGTCTTTTTGGTACTGGTGCCTGTAGATGATTTGGAGTGTCCCAGAGTTCCATAACTACCCATCATCTATAACCACTACTTGGAGCCACTGGGTGCTCTACTCACAGATAACATCATCAAGATTCACCAATATCCCAATAATACACAACTCTTCTTCCAAGTCTCCTCTGTTTCAGACATGCCATGACCCAAGCACTGCCTACACATCATCCAGACCTCGATCTTGAAGGCCTATCTGAATCTCAACTCAAACATGATAGAATTGCTGCAATTTGGGAAGAACAACAAACAAGAAAAAGTGCAAACCTGTCTCAATTAAAATGTCATTGAAGGCTTAGATTCGCCCAGGACGCTAATCTCATTCTCAAAGTCACATAACGAAGAGAAGAAAGGTGGCCTAGTACCAGCTCTCTCTGCTAAAGAAAGTAAGGCAGTTTCTTCCAGAAAGTGACTGAAGAACTGTTTTTCAAGCCCTCGTACTCTTGCATCTGGATAGCAGTACTGCCCTGCTTTATGGTCTCCCAGACTCCACATTGCCATCCATAAGGCCATCCTGCACTCAGAAGCACTCCTAATCCAGGGCTTGAAGAATTATGATCACATCACCTCCATTCCAATGGAACTCCATTGGCTCCCCTAATGTCCAGAAACTCATTAAAAAATTGCTTCATCATTTACAAAGCCATCATGACTTACACCACTGCTCCTCTTGCAGGTAAGCTCACCATCTCTGGTGGTTCTCAGCTCACCCGTAGCCAGGACACCATCAGACTGCAGACTAAGAAGTGTGAAAAATAAAAAACATGACAACAGAGGTTATGAGTTTATACTCTCAGGATCATTCAAGACTGCCCCAACGTTGCTCCAATTTAGGAAAGAGTTGAAGACACACCTCTTTAAAGAACACTAGCTCACAATGCATTAACAATCCTTGAATGTGCTACTTCTCCTATAACTCACTTACTTTATGCTTGTCTTTCATGCTGTACAGTGCCATGCTGTCTTTTAGCTGGTTTGTACTATAGAAATACCACACAAATCAATTATTGATTAGTCATGACCACACCAGTTGTTACGGTCCATTTTCTTTACACTGGATATGTATTTCTTTTTTTTTGTCAAATCAACTTTATTCTATTCAGACAGAGAATCATAAAAGCTTACAATTCAATACAAATTTAAAAAAGGAAAGAGTTAATCAAATCAATAAAAACAGATGCAATAAAAACATTTACAGATTTAGGGTGCAGCAGTTATAAACTTCCTTCTAGTGATGACAGACCTCAACAATCTTGCCACAAGCACACATGTAAACAAGTTCGGGAGCAATTGTAAAAATAAGTAGGCTGTTCTGCATTGTCTGAAATTTAACAATTTCATTAAAGGCTTAATAAAAATAATCCTTAAGTCTGTATAAAATTTGCAGAAAAACAGTACGTGGATAGTTGATTGTTAAGAGATCTGGTCGCAAGGACAGCATATTAGTTGACGAGACCAGTTATTGGAATTGGGGAAACTTGCCAAACAATGAAAAATTTCTAATCTAAAACGTGTCAAGACAAATCTGTGTTGAGAATTTAAAACACCAATTAAGTATGGTTGCATTGTGTAACAGGTCAGTACCATTTGATTAAGTTGTACGGTGGGCTTCACAAGTTCCAGTGTTAATCTCTTTTCCTCTAAGTTGTTCAAACATACTCTCTTTAATGATACTCTTGATATATGAAACAAAGATTCAGGATTTTCATAATATTCAGAGTGACACATATCATGCATGACATTTTTTAGGTATTTCAGCCATGGTATTTTCAGTGCATGATCAGCACCACAGCAGTCCTGTACAATGGCTCTGTTAAAGCCTGTATGATCCGATGTCCATAGCTTGTGCCAAAGGAGGACTGGCTGCACCCTTATCAAGTCTTCTAAATAGGTTACGCCCAGTTCTGGAAGACAGACAAAGTTAGAACAGCTGATTGAAAGTCCTAAAAGGTTTTTAAGAAACCCATTTTGTACCAGCTGTAAGGAATCAACATCTACGTGTCCCCACAACTCAGAACCGTACATCGCTATTGACCGGCATTTGGCGTTATAAATGCTAAACATATCCCTGGGAAATTTGCGTCCCAGTTTCCTAGAGAAGATACTCAGACCTGCAATTGATCTAAGGAACTGCATTCTTCTTGATTTTACTACACTTTTCCAGTTACTATTGCTATCGAATAAAATTCCTAAATACGAGAACATTGATGTTTGAGGTAAAATCTCGTTTCCTGTTGAAATATTGCATCCCTTGGCTAACTTTCAACCAGTTTCATAACGTACGTTTTACCTATGTTATTTAAAAGACTCAAATTCTCCATAAAATTTACAAATTTATCTAAAAGATGCTGAACAGCGTTGGGGGTGCGGGCCATAAGCACTGCGTCATCCACAAACAATAATACTGGTACTGGCCTATTATCGATTTGAGGCAGGTCAATACAGGAGTCCACAAGGGTACTACCCAAGCCATTGATGTACAAATTAAATAAAAAACGGCGTGAGTACGCACCCCTGGCAGACCCCCTTCTTAATGTCAACTGGGCTTGTGCATTCACCATTCATACCATATTGAATCTTGGCAGAACTTGTTGAATACAAATATCTGAGAAAATTGACAATGGCATAGTCAACACCCATTGAGGTCATAATAGACCAGAGTTTATCATGGACGACACAGTTAAATGCGGAGGTCAAGTCCACAAACGCCAGGAACAGGTTGTCCTCTTTTATTTGTGTGTACTTGCTCACTAGCAAATTTAAATTGATGGCCTGCTCACCCACCATCTTGACCAGCGAATCCAGCAAGGAGATGGGTCAATAGTGCGCGGGGCAGTTGCGGTCTCCCTTGTTAAATATTGGCACAATATGTGATTTCAACCAGGAAACTGGAAAACCAGCTTCCCGAAAAGACTTAAGGACCAGGGTCAGGAAAGGGCCCCAGAGATCAGTGTTGTCCTTAAAGATGTCAATCGGGATCCCATCGGGGCCCGGTGCCTTTCATCCCTTGCTAACTCCAAGTGCCCGAATCACTTCCTCCTGTGTGAAGTTAAAATCAAAATATTTCCACAAAAGAGTAGGCTCAGGGTAGACATCTCTCATTCCAGCCACAGAGTTATCTTGATGTTTTTTCAGCTGAGCCCATATATAATTTTCGTAAAATGGGTCACCCATTCTTGTTCTGTAATTGCTGCCTCTATTCTGGGTTTATCATCGTCACAACAAAAGGGAGAATTTACAACACGCCAAAATAACTTAGAATCTTTATATTGGCTCGCTTCCTGCAGATGGTCCCAAGCCTCCTCTTTAAGAACCTTTTTGCGATGGTTTAGTGCTCGCTTATAAGCCCGCCTATAATTTTGTACTTCTATATTATTCCTAGGTAACTCCTTCAAGGCCCTCTTTAACTTATTGTGTGCAAGAGTGCACGCATGGTCAAAGCACCCTTGCTTTTTCATTACCCCTCTAATATGGTTAATAGTCAGCCCAGCACTAATCTCCTCGCTGATGTGTCCAAAAGCCTCCACGACCGTACTAGCTTTGGCAGTCTCATCCAAACAGACCGCAAAAGCCCTACTCTGTTTCATAAAAATGTGCTGTAAAAATCGGAATGGGTCATCCAGGGACCAGTGCAGGGTAAAGCCGTTTGAACGAGAGAGTACTATGTTCTCCGTGGCAAGGGTGGATTGCCCTTTGCCAGGCTTATTCTGAAGACTAATATCCAATGCAAAACTCTGTGGAAAATGACCACTCATTACGATGTTATGTAGTATAAATGTAAGTACTAGTGCAGAGTAATGTTTGGGAAATAAGAGGAAATCAATGACACTCCTACCCCTGCTACCGTTAAATGTACAGGGTACTACAACCGGGCTGCCTCCAAGTTCGTTACTAAAACCTAGATCATATTTAAAGAGCAGCTTGTTAAGTTTCTCCCCATACCCTGAATGAACAAAATGGGAGACGGTGTCACCCAATGGAGAGATCATGCTACAGACTTTGGGGCCGATTATGATAGAGGATTTTCTGCCTCCTCCGGGCCGGCGGAAGCCACCGCCGGCCCGGAGGAGGCGGAAAATCCTCTGCGGAGTCACCAAAGACCCACCGCCGCATTACGATGGCTGGTGGGTCTTGGATTCTGTCCGCTGCTTTTCCGCCGCGGTCGGATTACAACCGCGGCGGAAAAGCTCTCCTTTGGCTGGCAGTGTCTATCAGACACCGCCAGCCAAATTAGGAAGCATTAGTAAACATGCTTTTCCGCGGCGTTTTTTCCGCCGTGGAAAAGCATGTGTACTTTTGCTTTTGGGGGCCCGTTGCGGGCCCCCAGGGCGTAGGCGGGTGGGGGGTGCACATGGGGGGTACCTATGGTACCCCCCAGCATTTACATGCACAAAGCGGCAGGCACCGCACGGTGCCTGCCGCTTTGTGCATGTAAATGTTACACATGCACTTTTAACATTGCGGCGGGTGCTGCTTGAAGCAGCACCCGCCGCAATGTTAAATATCCAGGATGTGACCGCCAGGGTGGCGGTCACATCCTGATTTGCATGGAGGGACCTCCGCAGTCCATGCGGACGGTCCCTCCACCTCTGGGATGGCGGACGGACGCAAGTCCGTCCGCCATCCTAATCGGCCCCAGTATTAGCCATCAATAACATTTCCAGAAAGATTACAATAACCAGTGGAGTTATGAGCCACGTTCCCAGAGGTAATATTCTCTAGGCTAGACCCATAGGCACCCTGACTTTCGCAGTTGCTGCAAGGTGGATCACAGTTATTACAAGGAGAAACGTCATTAAAGGCATTAGAAAGGAGACTATATTTGATAAAGGTGCATGGGGTCATTATGGTTAACTGATGTAGGATATGTTCAATATTGCAGGGTGCAGTGCTATCACCTATCCTATCAACATCTAAATGGACATCTGCCAGTAGCCCCACTCTACAGAGGCCACGGTCATCTTGTGTGACGTCCAAAGTGTTTTGGTCATCCTTCCGATCAAAAAGTGTAAGGGTTAGGGTTGGAATTAATCCATATGGATGGCTTACATTAGACTGGCTCTGCGGTACATGACTAGGTGCATAATTAAGTCAATCTATGTCTTCCAAAGATGAAAGTATATCAAATCTATTGTGTAGTGGTACACTAAATTGTGAATGATTGGTTAAATATGTGAATCTATGCTGTCGTGCCTGATGATGGATGTAGTCTGTTGGAGGGTAGAAGTATCCCAAGGGAAGTACGTTTATACCTCCAGTTGTCACAGAAACACTACCAAGTTTCTGAGTGTAAGAACAATACAGTTGCCAGGAAGTGTTTTTCCCCTAGTCCCTACCCATCCAACTCTTCTTACCATTTTAAACTCAGCAAACAGGGCTTCTGCTAGTCCAGTATAAGTTCCGAGCCAGCAGAGTGCCTTATTCCTTAATGTCTCCCAAGGTGCATTAGCCTGGGGGTAAGAGATGGAACATTTGCCAATATTATTATGCACGGCGTGGCTTCTGGCAGCAGGTTCAATCTCGCCTCTTTCATATTCTCCTTATTCATAGGGGCTACACAAGGCCTGGGCAACAGTTGGGAACGTCTAGAGTTATTGTGTATTATGGCTTCAGTATGTTTTATGTTGGTAGTACTCTCATGGCCTTCGAGTGCCCTGGCTGAAGTTTGAGGGATATCTACCCGAGGGGCGTGAGATGACCTACCATTATCCGGTGTGGGTGTGTGCAAGTGATTAACAGAGCCTACACTTTGAGCTCTACTTAGTGCATCCTTGATAGCAGATACCCTAGCCAGAAGTTTCTCTAATGGAGCTTTCAGTAGCGGCCCGTGGAGGGAGTTCCGTGGAGCAGTGAGGAGGGGCAGGGTGGGGGGTAGTAAACACTGGAATATTTGCGTGCAAAGAAATTCATTTTATTCATTTAAGTGTTTACTTACCTCCGTTCATCCATATTCCGGTGTTTACTACCCCCCACCCTGCCCCTCCCCTCCCCTGCCACATCTCACCGCCCCACGGAACTCCCTCCACAGGCCGCTACTGGGAGTTGTAACTGATGAATAAAAGTTATCCAAGACCAGACCCTCACCTGAGACAGCAGCAGTATGAGAACGCACATTTTGACCATTCAAATTATTCAAGACCATGTCCATATGTTCTAAGCGTCCATACAATAGGGCAAAGTTAGTGTCAATTAGATCTTTAAACTGGGTTAGAATGCAGTCCAAAAGAGGCTTGCCGGCCTCGGTAACCTCAACCTGTGAGAGAATACTTGATGTAGGGAGCAAGAGATCATCAGTCTGTGTACCGGTGGAACATTGTTTGGGTCGATGGAAAGTGAGTACACCGGGGCTCCTTTTGTACATTTGGTTTATGTGTACCCGTACCTGTACCCAGCTTACGCTTCGCAGGTAACACTTTTGCTGTACCTTCACTATGAAGTTTAGAGGTCTGAGTCCTTAAGGCTATACTGGGCTCACAGGGCTCACTGGAAGTATCCTTTGTGGAGACCTTCGGGTCGTGGTCGGGAGGGGCCTGTGCCGTGCCCTGCGGAGAGGGGGACAAGTGGGTTTGAGGGGCGATCGAAGCAGCAATGCCTAGTGAAGAATGCCTTTGCAAGGCGGAAGGATCTAAAGATAGCCTCCTCTCCGTGAGTTCGATCTCGTGACTGAGCAAAGATTCAGCCCTTATGATGAAAGCGTCCAAAGTGTCCGTGAAACTCATAAGCCCCTTGCTTTTGCTCATTATAAAAGGGAAGATCTACACCAGCTCGTCACGAACATTGTAAACAAAACTAAAGCAGGGGTATGGCAACAATATGGTACATGGTAAAGTAAATCCAAGTGCAGGTCCAGATATCCCATTCCTCGAGGGGGCGCCCGCCCTGCCTCCTCCTGTTGCTGACGGGCGCAGACGGGCCCGCCCTTGGCCTGGGCTTTGCCTGGGTGTGGCACGCCCACATGCATCCCGCACTGCGGGAGCCCTGGCCACTACTTAAGCGCCTCCTGGCGCGTGAAGTGACGATGGGGGCGATTGCACCACTTGGAGATCTGGGAAGTGTAGTTCTCCACCACTCCTTCCCCGCAAGCTCAGACTGGCGTGTGGACAATCCGGTGGCTGCTGACGGTAAAAGGAAACCAGGTAAAGCGAGCTCCCACGCTGTGGGAGCCCTGGCCACTACTTAAGCGCCTCCTGGCGTGTGAAGTGACAATGGTGGCTAGCGTGCCGCTTGGAGATCTGGGAAGTGTAGATCTCCACCACTCCTTCCCCGCAATCTTAAACTGGCGTGTGGACAATCCAGTGGCAGCTCAGTGCACACGCCTCGCCCGCCTTTCTCGGCTCAGAAGCTGCAAAAAAATGAGGCAGGTTTCTGTATCTGCACGGCACTCGTGGCCCTGCCCTAAAGTTCCCGGCCTATGTCCGTGTTTAAACTCGATATGTATAATTTCGATAGTGTTATAAAACCCATGTTTAATTCAAGACAGTTTTGTCCCATTTCAAAAAAGATTTTTTTTCTGAAAAACATTAAAGACCAATTTGGAGCTTGGTGTTTGATATCAGTATTTATTAATGAAAATAATGAAATTACACACAATGAGGCACATAAAAGATCAAACTTAAAGTTAAGGCTACTGAAGGAATGCATTTTGCTCAGACGACTACAAACCACACTCCCCAAAGAATACAATAGCATTTCCCGGTGTTGGCTAGTCCATGGGTCGGCCCATTCAGAGAAGCGCCGAGAATCATCTGTGTGCGATATACAAGACAGAAAAACATTAGTTTATAAGATTTACTGAAATATGAAGCCAGAACTGGAGTTTAAACTTATTAAGGGTGCACCAGCAAGAAGGGTTATGTAGTTAACGTTCACTCCATACATTAATCCGTCTGGGATAAAACAGATATCCCACCTTGTGCACAAACATTATCAATTAATATTCCACGTCTAAGCATTTCTATAGAAATTACTACACACTTAACTGAATCTGAATATATATTTTCCGATGCGCCTACAATTGTAACTGTATTAGTACATCCTCCTTTGTATCAACGATTGTGAAAGGTTTTTGGCAAATAACTTTTTATGGCTGACAAAACAAAGGTGGTTAAAAAAGACAGATGGTTATGTTGACATTCTGTTGTTAATTAACAATTAATGAAAGGCTGGATCGATCTTTTGCACGGACATTAAGTCGAAAATGTAAGCAGCACTTATGTTAAATAAATAAATAACCCAGGGGACCAGTCCAGAATTTTAAGTCACTGCCTTACAGCAGAAATTAAACTCTGGCAAACCAGAAACCATATCATCCAGAAACTTTAACAATTCAGTCTCCACCCTTTCATGGGCCCGAATCACAAATTCCTTTGTACACGAAAGTCAGGGCGGGAGCATGGGTGCTCAAGCAGAGGATTCCCTTGGCAAACACACTGACCAGCCTCACAAACAAGCCGGTTTATTGGTATTCGCAACCATTTTACAGGTTGTTTGCCATCCTGGAAAAGCATGCACATTCACACACGTACAAAGCTGAGGTAATAGAAAAGGAAAATGTGCATGGGGTATAGGAGAATGTGTTTCACCATAGGCATTTTTTTCTTAAAATAGATAAACAATGAAAATAATAAATGTGATTTTTGCACATTTCCTGAAATGTGTCTGATTGACAGGGGTATGTCTGAAAATCTGCATTGTGCATAAGTTTACTTGTGAAATCGTATTGCATGTTGTCAAAAACTAAAAATGCAAACAATTATACAAATCACGTTCACCCCCGGTACTTGCAATCACAAACCGTATGGATCATCTTCCCAGGGGCGTAGCTAGAGCTTGTGGCGCCCGGGGCTATCCCTCAGATTGCCGTCCCTGATGAGGAGGCGGAAGGGTACAAGGGAAAAAGGACCGAGAGACACATAGTATTGCCACTAATAGTTACCTCGATCATGCAAGTTACATGCACATACATGACACGGTCCAAGGCTACACAGTTGAATACACCAGTGACCGGCAGTACAAAGGAGAACACACAGACTGCCACCCTGCAGGATTTCAAGAAGGGCCTAAAAACATGGTTATTCGATTAACATACCTCATCAGCAGCATACATGAGAATAGCTAAAATTATAAATGTGAATAAATCACTGGTGTTGCTGAATATATGACTAAAGAGTTTTAAATTTTAACTGGTACACCAGCTGATTGATGTTCTTGGGTAATATCGCATATATGTGGGAAATGGAGCGAGAAAGATGGGCGAGGAGGTAATGATCAGTTTAATTACTAGTAATCTTTATTACTTGTCACAGTTCTAGTTAGCGACACTCCCTCTTCATACACACACAAACCGACTGTACAGCTTCATTTTTAGATACCCTTGATAATACAAGAAGTTCGGAGGTGTACTTCCTCCTTTTCTAGAGGAGGGAACAGTGAAGTCATAGGATGAAGTTATATTGGGTACGTTTTTTTAATGCTATTGCTGAGATTGGTAAACAAAGCCTGCATGCGCAAAACAATCACTCATATGGGTAAGGATTGGGGGGAGTAAGTTTATGCGTGGTTAGGGTTTGAATTTGGTTGTGTTTACTAAGGGTGATAAAAAATATTTTTGCTACAGAAGACTCAGTTGTATATAGTCCACCATGGTGGGTAAAGTAGTGGTAATTTAAACATCTGTTTGGAGTCTCATTGTGACGTATTCTCAGAAAATATCCTTCTGAGTAACAGTCTCCTGGAATGACAAGGATCCTTTGCACAGTGCTCCTCCATCAGAAGACACACTGCTGAAAATGTCACGTGCCACATATTTTTTCCTCCTCGCTTAACTTTCCACTTGGAGTGCTTTGACTCTTCCGTCCGCTGTGCTACCTCTATATAAGGGCACTACATGGACTAACTAGTTTATCCAGAAGTAAGGAAGAACATACACACACACACACACACAAGAAAACATACACACACACACACACACACACAAACAGTATTTAAACCTTCACGAACAGCATCCACTCATTTACATATCCCTGATGGGGTAGAGAAAAGCATGATAATATAACAACTTCAGTTGGTATTCGAGTCCCTTCACTAGTCTGCAGCCTGCCATTCCCAATCTGTATCTCAGTAAACATAAATATACAGTACGTTTCATCTGCTATAAACATTTTAGTAAAATGTAAGAAGGATGCCTTCTTTTGTAGAGCATTATTTTCAACATAATGGCAACTCCATTTAGGATATTTTTTTCAAATAATGGATTTGAAATGAGCATGCAGACTTTATAGCGCTTTAATACGATCCAGGTAGCAGCACGCTTCCTGTGTGCGTTCTATTTTACTGAGGATAAAATAGAATCCATAGTTGCCCATTTCCAAATAAATAAAATGTAATAATTACGTAATTATGAAAAACAAAGAGGAAGTCGGCAAAGAAAATAAATGCTAAGAAACAAAGCAAAACATGATTAAATTTTTCAGAATAAACGAAGTACTGTGAAGTAAATCATCTCGGCTTGAAAGACAGTGTTAATCTCAGATGGCTGCAAACTGAAGCTACTTTATTTTTCTTTCTAATGGTGAGGATTGTTACGAGAGAGCTAAGGATGGTGGGCGGGGTGAGGGAAGTTAAATGAAGCTAATTACCTTGACACTACTACTCACACAGCGCGGCCGCGGTCTAATCAGGACTCGCACAGAATTCTTGGGGCTCAGCTGCAGGAATTCTCTCGTGTGGCGTGATCGGCTGAGGAGGCTGCATACATTACTGGCACCTCAGCCCTACATAGCCCACTAGGGTTGCCTCGGGAACTTCAACTACAGCGGCGGGATTTGCCTTCTGAGCATAACGGCCGCCTGCTCAGTGCTTGTGCCTCCTGCCGCCCGCCTTCATGTGTCCTGTCTCGGCTGTACAGCCATTGAATTCATATGCTGCATCGTCAGACCGGCCCCGCTCCTACCGCGCACGAGGGGCAGGGCGTCAGAAGAGGCAGCATGCCGCCCGGCAGGTCATGGGAGATTGGCATTGCCCAGGAGCCTGCATGTCCTGACCTTAGTGACCCAGGCGCGATTCGCGCTCCCACCAGACCAGTGCGTGCAGCTTGCGTGTGCGTGCGTGCAGCGTGCGCAAGCAGGTGAGCTTGCTGGAACTTCAAATGGGCCGCGTGGCACTGGTGGTCCGTTGCAGCGGCCTTTATTATTTATTTGGGGACAGTGAGTGTCCCCAAATAAATGATAAAGGCCAGCCGCAACTGACCACCAGTGCCGCGGGACCGCCGCCCCCAAAACAGTGCCGCCTGGGGCGGTCTGCCCCCCTCGCCCCCCCTAGCTACGCGAGTACATCTTCCATTACCTAGCCATTCCCCAAAGGTCGCAGAGTTTACATGCCTAATAAAGGCACACTTAGACAGCAATGTGCAAATGGGTTATAACTAATTAGGATGTTAGAATGTTGAGTGGCTCCGGGCTTGGAATGTTGGAATAGAAGGTTTATACTACCCATTGGGATGTATAAGCCTTCTGATTCAACATTCCAATGTTTGTCTTTCTGTTTCTCCCTTTTTATTTTAACACATTCTAACCTTAGTGGGTGGAAGGCCCTCACTCTGGTTAGAGGTGCTCGTCTGCAGCTTGGGCCTTTAACTTGGGTTTAGGGCCTTTGCCCTCCTCAGCGGGCTATTCTGCTATAGCCTACCATCTCATGTAATGTCCAAGCTCAGTGGAGTTCCAAATAGGCCTAACAGACTACTGCAACTGCTATGGCCCAGAAAACTACATGTTTCTCTAACTCTAATCTTCCACTTGCTACCAATCTCAAAAAGAATGAATCTCAAACCCTATTCATGCAGACAAAAGTGTTCCATAGAAGGGAAAAATGTTTTCTTGAAGAAACAAGCATTTACAATGCAATGGTTTCGCCTTTGTTAAAGTTTGAGCTTTTGGTATTGCTTTTGACAAATGGTCTGTTCTACCTTCTTTGAATTATGTGTAAAACGTTGATGTGTTTTACTTTACACAGAAATGTGGATTGCATTTATAATGCAATTAGTTGCAGATGCACAGTGAAGCATGTTAGCATGTTACTGAAGCCAGGAGTGTGAGAGAAGACAGGAGAGGGAGGGCAAGAAGGAGAGAGTGTAAGATAAAGAGAGAGGGCAAGAGGGAGAGAGATGGAGACTGAGTGCAAGAGAAGAAGTGATAGATATAGAAGTTATGGAGAGCAGGAGTAAGAAGGAAGAGAGGTCAAAAGGAAGAGAGGGCAGGAGAGAGAGGGAGGGCAGGAAGGAAAAGAGGCAGAAAGGAGAGGGAGGGCAAGAAGGAGTGGGAGGGCAGGAGGGAAGGTAGGAGTGTGTGAGAGAGGGCAGAAAGGAGAGGGCGGCAGGTAGGAGAGGGAGGGCAGGAATGAGAAGGAGGGCTATAGGAGGAGAGGACAGGAAGGAGAGAGAACAAGAGAGAGATGGAGGACAAGAAGGTGAAAGAGAGCAGAAGAGAGAGGTGGAAAGGGAGGGCAGGAGGGAGTAAGAAAAGAGAGGGATGGTAGAAGAGAGAGAGCAAGAAGGAGGGCAGAGGGAATAGAGTGAGAGAAGGCAGAAGGGATAGGGAGGACAGGAAAGAAGAAGAGAGCAGGAAGGAGGGCAGAAGCGAGAGAGTGTGAAAAGAAAAGCTAAGGAGTGCAGGATAGAGAGTGAGGAGAAAATGGGGAGGTAGATGGAGAGTGAAAGGCAGGAGTGTGAGAGATGTAGAGGGAGGGCAAAAGGAAGAGAGATTGAAACAGAAAGGAGAGAGAACAAGAGAGAGATGGAGGACAAGAAGGTGAAAGAGAGCAGAAGAGAGAGCTGGAAAGGGAGGGCAGGAGAGAGTAAGAAGGCAGAAGAGAGAGGGGTGGCAGAAGAGAGAGAAAGCAAGAAGGAGGGCAGAGGGAATAGAGTGAGAGAAGGCAGAAGTGATAGGGAAGACAGGAAAGAAGAAGAGAGCAGTAAGGAGGGCAGGAGCGAGAGAGTGTGCAAAAAGGAAAGATAAAGAGAGAAGGATAGAGAGTGAGGAGAAAATGGGGAGGTAGATGGAGAGTGAAGCCAAGAGTGTGAGAGAAGACAGGAGAGAGAGGGCAAGGAGCACATGTGATAGACACATTTGGAAAGGAGCAGGTGAAAAACATCAATCGAAGTGAGTGTGGACATCACATGCTTAGGGGCGTAGCTATCATAAGCACTGCAGGTAGGGTCACAAAATTAAGAAGCCGTGACCAGAAACCAAAATATCTGCTTCTTTCACCGCAGTGTAACCACTAGCTCACGTCTCCTGCCATTCGTGGTATCCTCGGACCAGTTTTACCAGGAAGTGTCGGCCCATTGAGAAAAATACTCCTTTGGGCTATTTGTACACATAACCCGACGTATCTGCAAGTGCCGCAGACTCCAGGCAGCCTTCCCCTCAGAGGCTCCTGCTCGTCAGAGGGGGATCCGGCCCAGGAAGCTTAGCGAGCTCATAAAAGTGTTGTCGGCCGGAGGAACACATAGCATATTTAATCTGCGAACTGCGCGCGCCTGGAGTGATTTCAGCGAGATCTGAGGCATGTCCGCGAGCTTCGCCGGGATCTGGGATTATGGCGGTCCAGGGGGGGCTGACGTCACCCCGAGTAGCACTTATCCCAGGTCCAGATGTCTAGTGTAACAAATCCCGTGCTACAAAGAGGACACCCCCCTGCAAAGTGTCAGGTCACACATTGAGGTCCGCTGTACAGGTCGGAGACTCACGCGCAATGCAAAGTAATCTCACCGGTCCTCTCCAGATGTGCTTCGAGTAGGGTAAAGAGACAGGCGTGGTAAAAAAAAACCTCTCTGCGGGAGCAGCCCAGCCCTGTCCCAACTGCGAGCAACGAAAAGCTAACTCAGCGGGAGCCGCGCAGCGCCCCGGGGCCAACTAGGCAGCTCAGGCCGGGCTCTGACACCCGGGACGGGAGTCCCACCACACACAGAAGAGCTCCGCGGAGCCCGGCACCGGGCCTTACCTGTAGCCGTTCCCGGGTCTCCAGGACCATGCAGCGCACAGTGCCCCCGCCGCTTTGTTTGGGCTCTTCCCCTGCTCCGGGACGCGGCCCTCCGTGACTTCCCCTCTGAGCCGCCCCGGCTTGATCGGCTCCTTGTAACCCGATACCCGCAGTCAAGCCCCTTAACACCCCTCACATGTGTACAAGTATTTCACAGTTGGACCGGCGAGGGCTGCCCGACCACAACTCACACCAGGTCATCATATGTGACGACGTGCAGTCGTGCTGATGCGTGCAAAGCATCAGCACGAGCAAAGCGGAAAAAATAACACTTACATAGCAGCTCACACGGCACGGGCAAACCTTCCTTACCTGATCGGTTCGTGGGAACTTAAATCTTGCAGCCATTTCATTAACACGTTCTTTGCATCCTCAGGGAAGAGCTGTCTGAAGCAGCAGTGTCACGGCATTCATCATCATTACATCAGCCATAGGGAAGTTCATACTGATTGTTATCAGCATTCAAAGTGGCCCAATCAATGGGCCAGCAAACACTGCATGCTTCGTTTTCAGGGGGAACCGTGGGCTGTTTGGGCGGGTGTTCATGTACGCAACTTTGATCCATGCGACAGGAAGCAGCCTTTGGGGAGCAAGTAATCCTCAAGCAGGGAAGCTGTGCGAAAGTGGAAAACACAAGGGGGAGGCCCGAAGAACAAACAGGAAATTACCGTCCCTCTCTCAGCCATAAAGAACCCTTTATGAATGTTATCAAAACATGTTTGCCAAAGTCTGGAGGTAAACCACAGATATACAAGAAATCAAAAGCACTTGTTCTACCCCAGACACGCTTAGGGCCACATTTGCATAGGATAATTTCAGGCCAACACACAAGAGGTGTATTATGCCACTATGCTAGGTTATATGGTTTAGACTGCCAAGAGGTGTATTATGCCACTATGCTAGGTTATATGGTTTAGATTGCCATGTGTACAACTGACAATCGTTTACATCTGAAATACACTTTCGTGCAATAATGTGTATCAACCTTTATTAATGTGAGCTCATGCTTACTTGAGACTCCTGTAGATGGCATGTGGCAGTTTTAGAGTAAGGCTCAACAAAAGGAGAGGTAGGGAGAGTAAAGCGACACTCTTAGACCCCGGTAATGATAAACAAACAATAGAAGAGTGTCAAATGCTATAAACTTAAGCACGACCACAACCAACCTACCTTAGGGACACCAAAAGCCTCCTCCAGTCAATCCAGGGCCTCGTTTTCCCTGAGAATACAGTTACACTGGTCACTCTAGACATCGAGAGCCTATATACGAGCATCCCACAGGACGATACAATCAAGGTCCTGGGGTCAGCTCTAGATTCCATTGAATGGAATTATCAGGCTTCTAAAAATTTCATACTGGACTGCGCAACTCTAGCTCTGAAAGAAAATTTCTTTTCTTACAAGGGTAACCTCTTTCTTCAATGTACTGGTACCTCGATGGGTAGTACCTTTGCCCCGAGCGTGGCAGGATTGTACGTAGCTGATTTTGAAGCTAAGCACATCCTACAACCCAACCCATTTTCAAGTTCCATTTATTTCTGGAAACGCTACATCGACGACATCCTGATCATTTGGGTCGGTGATGACGAACAGCTTCAGGCTTTCTATACTTGGGTCAACTCCAGAGACAGAAATTTGAAATTTACTCATGCCAGCAGTAAATCTGAGGCCTCGTTCCTTGACGTAACAATACAAGTCAAAGGTACGAGACTCATAACCAAGACATATCATAAACCAACTGCAAAAAATAACCTCCTCGAATACACAAGTTTTCATCCCCGTCCACTTAAAGAAAATCTCCCATATGGTCAGTACCTACGGCTGAGACGAAATTGTTCCGAATTACAGGATTTCAAAACCCAATCTGATGATTTAACTTCCAAACTAAAGATGAGAGGTTATCCACAACCAATTCTGGCAAAAGGTTACAAAAGAGCACGGAATCAGCCGAGGGAAGTGCTTTTGGAGGACAAGATCACCACCGTGAAAGACATCCCACTAACATGTGTGACGACACACAGCACACTGTCAAACTTCATAAAAAAATCAATCAACAAGAACTGGAGAATCCTGTCCAGTACCAATAGGATTTGGGAAAAACCACTGTTTTCCTTCAAGAAAGGTCGCAGTCTGAGAGATGCCTTGGTGCACACCCGACCAAAACCACAGACAACAACAACTCCAAGAAGTGTAACTGACATCTGGGGGTTACCAAGAGTGGTTGGTCATTACCCATGTTCGAACTGTAGCGTCTGTCACTTGACAGTACACTCAAAAACTTTAGAACTTGAACCCGGAAAAACTTGGACCCAAAGAGACCACACAAATTGTAACACTGAAAATGTCATTTATCTTATCACCTGCCCTTGTAGACTACGCTACGTGGGGATGACGAGCAGAAGGGTGAAACTCAGAATCTGTGAGCACCGATCAAATATACGATGCAAAAAAACAACAACAAAAATGAGCAGACACTTTTTTGAACTTAATCACACCCCAAATGATATGAATTGGACTATCATTGAACACTTGGACAGCAGCCATAATATCACCACCCGCCTCTTCGAGAAAGAACAGCGATGGGTCTACAGACTTGGGACCCACCTTCATGGGCTTAATGATGATATACCATGGAATTCTGTGATCAAATGATTAGAAGCAAGTTATTGTATCAGACAGCCAGATAACCGTTATCCCCCTCGTTATTTAATCATAAAGATCGGGAAGGCGCTTCTATGATCAGCATTTAGTGATTTTCAGTCAAATCTAGTCCTTTAGCGGCCTCTCCTACTAGTAGTTTCAAGGAAAGATCACCAAATCTAGTCGGTCGGCTTTCCTACACGGAGGGTTGTTCTATTTTCTGACAACACTAGGCATTTGACATTGGCTGAGAGTTACCATGGCAACCTATCCAAACGTTGCATTTCCGGATCAGAGGCTGAGTCTGCCCGTGACGATGGCCCTCTCCAAGTGGTTCTTAATGCAACAGTACTAACATACGATAACGTGGAGGGCTATCTTATTCACCGTTAAAAACTAGACTCGGTACAGGGTTGCCACGGCAACTCACCCTAACGTTTCATTTCCTGATCAGGTGGTAGCTCAGTCAAATGACGCTGACCTTTCCCGATTGGCTCGCAATGCGGCAGTGGTAGCGTACGACCACGCCCACCCGGAAGCCCTTTTCCCGGCAAACTCTCCATTAAAACGCTCTCCCGGCCCCGCGCTTATATCTTCGGGGTCCGGTTGAGGGAAGACATAGGTGCCAAGCGGGTGCCGAACGTCGAGGGCGTGAGTAGAGTTCACCCACCTTCCACTTTGCGACAATCGAGCTAAGTATTCCTAAAAGCGCCAAACGATTAATCGTACTGCTTTTTCCTTTGTTTTGACAAATTGTAGGGTGTGCCAATTACGTTCCCACCCCCCTCCTGAGACCCATGGTGCGAACTTTGAACACCAGAAAAGTGAGATATGTTTATTTTGAAAATGTGAACTTGCAAGCACGGCTGTGCCTGCAGTTTTAATTGATAGACACAAGGTGTAATACCTCTTGCCTTATTTTAATTACCCTGAATTTTATTTTGCACGAATAGCACACAGCACTACCCATCATGTATCATTTAAGAACCCGGGGACTGTGGTGGTGATAACGATACCAGTATTCTCATCACCCCTGCCTCTTGAATCACGTGTTGGAGCACTACCGATATACAGTGCTTAACATCATAACTGAATGTATGTTTTGTTATACCTGTACGTCTTGTCCTTTATATTCACAGGTGCAGAAACGCTCAAGTTGGAAGCCTCCTAAACCAGGAGTTATTAGGTAGAACCAATTTTTCTCCCTAATTATTTTTGCACTTTTTCACTTTTTATTAATTTTCACTTTCACGTCCCATGGTTGGGGTGGGCCTTAGCGCGTCCATTTCCACCAGGGTTTATTTCACTAATGTCCTGATGAATGCCAGGTAAAATCACACCGTTTCGTGGCTGAAACATGTCGACTGATACCTAAGAAATTCCCACTCCATTGATTGTGGACGCAATTTCCAGACACATAATTTTAAGTCTTTCCCTAGTGATCATTCTAATAAAGTTATTTTTTGATACACTACGGACTGGTTTTTAACCACCCAACACTCA
This sequence comes from Lissotriton helveticus, assembly GCF_964261635.1. Classification (NCBI taxonomy): domain Eukaryota; kingdom Metazoa; phylum Chordata; class Amphibia; order Caudata; family Salamandridae; genus Lissotriton; species Lissotriton helveticus. The sequence goes on from NC_136069.1 coordinate 1,281,221,648, forward strand.
CTAGTTACTTTCCCTCCGCACAACACTGCCTAAACTCACCAACCCGCTCCGCAGTAGATCTGGCGTCGCAGCACACCGAAGAGACACTCGGTCTCTTTGGTGGGCCCAATGATGAAGCATGTCATCACTAGGTGGTGAGTGAGGGCTTCCTTTCAACCATTGAAAAACGTCTTAACTGAAGCCGTTGTTGTGCTCCCCATGTGTGGTCGTGCTTAAGTTTTAGAGTAAGACCACAACATATACTCTGACTGTCCCAACGCACCGCACCCGCCGCCCGAGTACAAGAGGCGCCTGGTTCATTGCTCGATGCATCATGCCTGACAATAATAGGAGTTTGTTCGGATTTAGATTATTGCACTAAAAGAGTTCGGGTAACTAACTCTGTGCACAGTAAGGTGTGTGCCATAAAGCAAGTCCCTTTGCAAATCCAGTAGAACCCGAGATGACTCTGTAGCGAAATCTGATTCGGACTCTGTTGGTTGTTTCTCATTCGTTTTACCTCCGGGGGATTCAGCCGTCTGCGCCTCAGGCAGTCTTCTGAAGTCTGTGCCAAACTGCAGACAGAGCGAGAGGGCGGAAATGCTTTGCTCGCCCCTTCTTGAAGTGTGAGCAAGCCCCTGACACCGGGTCTGGCCACTGAGGATGTGGCCGTTGACGCATGTCACACATGCGGGCCCGTGGCACTGAGAAGCAGGAGGTGAAGCCGCCAGCAAGGGCCGCTCGAAGAAGGCTTCACAAAGAGGTCTGTAAAGCAAATCAAGCATTTACAAGTGGTGCGGGAACGGGCACACGGAGAGCGGGAGGGGGGCAGGGGCGGGAACGGGCACACGGAGAGTGGGAGGGGGGTCAACAAAGACTACAGGGGGCAGGAAAGGCACGGACAGCGGGAGGGGGGGCGGGAAAGACACGGACAGCGGGGGGGGGGGCGGCGGGAACAGCCAGCACTCACCTGGACCTGGACTTCCTCCGGCGGCGGTCGGCCGCGGAATGGCTAAAACAAACCTGGCCGCCAAAAAAAAATAAACCCCGCCCACGGCCGCGATGACGATGCGAAAAGGGTGGAGAGGGAAGAAATCGCGGGAACGCCCACGAATCTGGTCCGGCCATGATGGACAGATCTCTGTTCCAATGGCTAGCCTCCATTTATGGAGCTAGCCAATGGAACAGAGGGGCGTATTCCCAAGCCACTATTATTCTCATTAGGTTTTCGCCTGTGCCGAAAAGCTGCGCAGAGCGCAGCTTTCGACGAGGCGAAACCTAAAAATAGCCAAGTACATTACAGCCTATACAACAAGATCCTTAAAATCATCACTACCCGAACTATCCACGGTCTGCAAAATATGCCTAACAGTGAGGTTAGTCTTAGGAACTATTTGGCCAGTCAGATCTGAAAGACCCCAGAACACCTCTAATTTATGAAAGCTTTAAAACATAGTTCTTCACAGAGCGACACTGAGAATATACCATACTCATATGCTAATGTTAGTCTGTCTAAGCACTGAATGCCTCGGTGCATGTTTTCTCTTCTCCTTCTCGATCAAGACACTCCTGACTCACTCTTTCACCTGTGGCACTTCCTACCAATTCCTACCTAAGACTGATAACGATTTCATCCTCATAAATCAAGGATAGATGGCTCGATTTTATCTATCAGAAGGCACACTCACACTTAGAGTCTGTCTGAAATCAGTAGTACCTGCTCTGCACCTAATCTGCTTGACACCAGCACTGCAACTGACCAATGGGCACCCACGATCAACTCATTCCCACTGACAACTGCACTTCAAATGCACACTCTGGTATTGCGTTGCACTCACTGGCACCTGCATTGACAATGCACCTGTCCCCATTGCATTCCACCACGAAGAACCAGCAGCTTTTGTCTTATAGTCAGAAAAAGCAACTGTCTTAACCCTGAACGATAAGGATTCTGCTCTAGGTTTTGCATTGAGACAGCAGTAATATTAGCCACCAGACAAATCTTCCTGAGATTGGAGGTTTGAGGAGTGACAACCTCATTCTTTTAGACCTCTAAGTGGTTTCAACAAGGTTTTTCACAATAGGCTACTCATTTGTCTGACGAGCACTGGTATTACATGCACAGCTTTGGTGTGGCTCTTTTCTGTGCCTCTTATAAAGATGTCCATTGAAGTATTTCACAAGCTTATGTCCTCAATCTCACTCTATTGAATATTAATGTCTACCCTCACGCAGCTTATATTCAGTCATTTGGTTTGATGTTCGATGCTTATGCCGATGACCCTCAGTTTATCAGTAGATCCTTAGGTTGCACATGAATAAGTCCCAGTGGGGACGTAGAGTGCTAGCAGTTTGCTGGTTCTATACCCCGGAGGACTCAATTGCCCAGAGCCCATTGCCCCCAGAGAATGGGCCTGTGCACACCACCTCCTGTTGCATCATTTTCTACAATAATCTGACTCACATCGACAAACTCACCTCGACTTTCTGTTAAAAAAAATCAACTCACTTCACGAATATTCTAAAAAAAAATGTAAATCAAGCCTTAATTCCTTGAGACTGGATTGTCACAATTCTTTTTACACAGGTTTAACTGCATACAAAATGGTCAGGCTTCAATGCTTTCAAAGTGCAGTAGCGTGGCTCACTTTAGATTTGAACAAACACTCTAGAATAGCCACACTATTGCATCACAAACTTAAACCCACACAAAGGTACTGTCATGAACATTAAAGAATACATACTAGACTTGGGAAATATACAAACTGAGAGGCTGATGCACAAAATGCATGTTGTAGTGTGTTTAGTAGCATTACATTATTACTACTACAGTACTACAATATGGTGATCACAAACCTATATGTGTAAATCTCCACCTCCCCGATCTTTGTATTGGGAGATCCTCATACATGTTAGCTTACTACTTAGCAGGAAATATGGGAGGGACAAATCGGAGTGGCTGGGAAAAGGGGCATATTTACTACTAAATGGGAGGGGTTTAGGAGGGAGTAACAGAGGTATGGAAGGAGTTAGAGAGGGGTTTAGAGAGGGGGTTAGAGAGGTACATGCACTCACCACAAAAAGAGTAGGCACATTGCTATTCACAAACTGCACTTCTAAAGTTACTACAGCCAAAAAGGGGCCCAAAACTTTAGCACATTACTCTAGCTCAGAAATGAGTAAGTTCAGTACCACACATGGCCGGCCACTGGTACAGAAACACCCTTCCAAAGAGAATAATGGAGATATGCCCCCAGATTCATCAATGTCCCGATTTGCGAGTCCTTAATAGCGATTATTAAGGAATCGCTATTAAGGACTTGCAAATCGGGATTCATGTAGAAATCGAAAAATAAATTGCGATTCTACAGCCTCCTTATTTGCGATTAGCAAATTGCTAATCGCAAATAAGGAATAACTCCCCATTCATTCCTATGGGCCTAAAGGTCCATAGGAATGAATGGGGAGTCAATCCTTATTTGCGATTAGCAATTTGCTAATCGCAAATAAGGATGTGATTTCAAGGCAGCAGGGGTGTCCAGAGGACACCCTGTTGCACCCCTGAAATGACATTGGACGCTGGTGTTACGCACACACATGTCCCAAGGACATGTGTGTGTGTGTAACATACAACTTAGAAAAATGCACTTAAGTGCATTTTTCTAAGTTTCTGCTACTTACCACGAGGTTTGACTTCGCGGTAAATAGCGGCCGGAAATTGCGAATTCGCAAATTTAAAAAGTTTCATGAATTGCATTTAAGGAATCTCAAATAGAGATTCCTTAAATGCTATTCCTCGCTAAAATGCGAACTCTGTATTAGAGATTTTTGCATTTGGGATGATGAATCCCAAATGCAAAAATTGCGCTCGCAAAGGGCCAGATTCTCAGAATCTGGCACTTTGCGAGCGCAATTTCCCTTGATGAATCTGGCTGTTGGTCTTTAAAATTCCATGGAAAAGAATGTTAAATTAAGTTATGTAAAATAGATAAAAATATAAATAAATATGATTTAATGTTAAAAAAAATCTAAGTAATGGAGATATGGTCTTTAAAACCCCATGGAAAATAATGTTAAATTAAGTTATTTACTATTCACTGCGCCCGTCCGCGACCGGACCGCGCCGGGCGCAGGGCATGCTGCCCATTCTCCTCCTACCATCAGGTATGACTTTGATGAGCTGTGTACACTACACGGCGTAACGGGAGTTCACCACTGTAAGGGCTGCCCCCCTACTGACCTCCTATGGGGTCCATTCTCATGCCGACACTGTAAGTGGACGTCCCTGAGTACCACCTCTGGAGCACCCAAATCATCGCCCACATCAAAGAATAAGCTCAAAACCTTTAAGGGAGGGCTTATTAATGCCAGGTCCCTAGCTTGCCATGGTCAAGACATTCATGACCTAATCCTATTCCATGGCTTGGATGTTCTTTTCATAACCGAAACCTGGCTCAATGATTCATCCAACCAGATTTAGCAACTGCCCTCCCCCCAGATTTCACCATTTTTAGGCGGGATAGACCCATCGGGAGAGGAGGGGGGGTAGCTTTTGCCATTAAAAAATCTTTCACGTGCCATACCTTCGATCTAGGCCATCTTAAGGACAGTGAGGGCATGGGTTTTTCGATCAAAATTAATGCCTCCACCTCCTTCTCAGGGGGACTTATCTACCGCCCTCCGGGTAACACCACCCCCTTTTTGGACTCTCTTGACGAGGCTCTGGGGTCACTTATGACTCACTATCCCACTTTTACTCTTCTAGGCGACATGAATCTGTATCTGGAATCCTATACGGACCCCTATAATATTAGCTTTCAACAATCGCTAAGCATCTTTGGTCTCTCCCAACTTGTTACTTCCTCGACACACCGGGCAGGCCATACGCTAGAAGGTATCTGCTCTAATTTGACAACTTTAAATACGTCCCCCCCGATCCCTCAAATATGGACCGACCATTGTCTCATCCCTTTTTTCATAAAGGAAAATCCCTCCACGCCCTCTAGCGCTAAGCGCTCCCTTCCTTCCTTCTCCACCAATTGGAAGAAAGTGGCTGAACGTATCAAGTCAGATCCCCAGCCTCTGGCCCCGACCCCCACATTAGTCGGAGATGTAACGTCCGACTCCCGCAATTTCCACATCTGGATGGACCAAATTGTCTCCGACAACTCTAATCCAAAGGCCCACCATCCAGACCGCCGTCAAAGAAAGCCCAATGCTCCCTGGTATACCCAGTCCCTCACTGAAATCCATCTCCTTTGCAGGATTCAAGAAAGGAAATGGAGAAATACCTATGACGAAGCCTCAAGACTACTTTACATCCAGCAGAGGAAGTCATACCTCTCTAGCATCAAAGCGGCCAAAAAGGAATACTTCACCAAAGCTATAGATGAAGCCCAACAAAAACAACAAACCGTCTTCTCCATAGTCAAGTCCTTTACCCATCCCAAAGCTCTCCTACCTGAAATTCCCCCATCCCAAACCCTATGCAATCAAATCGCCGATTTTTTCATAGATAAAATTGCCAACATTCAGAAGGATTTCCCCCAACCTCTAATCACTACCCATGAAGCCATTACAAATCCATTCACCCTGGGCAGTTTCTCACCAGTCTCCCTCCAACAAACTCAGAAGGCAATCCTGGCCTGTAAATCGGGAGCTCCTACGGACTCATGCCCTCCTAGCATTCTTCACCACCTTATCGAGGCTGTAAATCCCACAATTAATGCCATCATTAATGAATCTCTCGGCTCAGGTATTGTACCCGATGACTGGAAAAAGGCCATTGTAAAGCCCCTAATGAAGAAGCAGAACAAACCCCCTACTGACCTTACTAATATGCGTCCGATTTCTTTATTACCTGCTCTAGGTAAAATCACGGAGCAATTAGTTTATGGGGAGTTAAAAACCTTTGTAGAGAACAACCATATTCTGCACCCACAACAATCAGGGTTCCGCCCCGGCCACTCCACCGAAACTGCCTTGATAGAATTATCGGACTCTATTAAGTTCTTGCAGGATGAGGGGAGACAGGTTGTACTCATCCTGCTCGACCTCACAGCAGCGTTCGACACCATCTCGCACGCCATTCTCATTAATAGAATGCGCGAGATTGGTGTGGCAAACACAGTGTTGACATGGATAACTTCGTTCCTGTCCAACAGATCCCAAACGATATCACTAGGCCCTTACCTATCCAGCGAAAGATCAATCACATCAGGAGTCCCCCAGGGATCCATACTTAGTCCTCTCTTTTTTAACATTTACATGGCCCCCCTCCTTGCAGTGATAGAATCTCACGGAATCCTCGTCACATCGTACGCTGACGACACTCAGCTTGTCGTCACCATTGATAAAAAATGTACGGACGCAGACCTTAGATTCCAGAACTGTCTTTCTGAGGTCTTCTTATGGCTGAACAAAAATCATCTTAGATGCAACAGCGCTAAGACTGAAATAATACCCCTAGGGAAAGATATGTCCTTTTGCCCAAAAGACTGGTGGCCTAAAAATTCAGAAGCCCCTCCGAGCGCTGTCTCCTCGGCACGTAATCTTGGCGTTCAATTTGACGCATCCCTTACCTTCGACGATCACGTCCGCATTACTGCAGGATGCTGTTTTAGCCTTATTAGATCACTGAAGAAATTCTTTGACTTTCTCCCCATTGCAGCCAGAAAATCAGTCGCGGTTGCTTTAATTCTTTCCCGACTTGACTATTGCAATGGACTAATGGCAGGAGTGAAGAAGTCTACCCTCAGGAAACTACAAAGTGTTCAACACGCCGCGGCTAGACTCGTGCTTAAACTCCCCAGAAGGTCTTCTGCCTCAGCAGCCCTTAACACTCTTCACTGGTTACCACTCCACAAAAGAATTTTGTTTAAACTTCTGCTCACTGTTTTTAAAGCCACTAGAAAAACAGGCCCCCTCTACTTTATCAAGCGTTTCATGCATTACAATCCCACACGCTGCCTAAGATCCTCAGGAACAAATCTTGTCATAATTCCAAGATTCAAGTTAAAAACCAGGGGGGGGGAAACTTTCTCTTTCCTAGCTGCCAGAGCCTGGAACAGCCTCCCTGTTAATCTCAGGTTAGTCGAAACTGAGAGCCATTTCAGGAAACTTCTGAAAACCTGGGTGTTCCAGCTATCCGATACCTCGGTCCTAGCAGCTATATAATCCTTCTTATCACTACGTTCCTCTCTTCTGTACGCTCAGCGCCAAGATGCTCCTTCCGGAGCGATAGCCGCGCTATACAAATTCCCATAAATATCAAATATCAAATAAATATGATTTAATGTTAAAAAAGGTATCTATGTATCTATATCCATTACTGTTCACAAAGCGATTCCAACAATAGTTAGCAGGCGCTTATGGTATGGTTAGTCCCCTCAAAACAGCACAACTTCTGTCGCAAACACAAAATGAGGACGTTTTCAATTTAGATTTAAAAAGTAGAAACACAGAAGCCAGTTGCCTCAAATAAATGGAATTCAATTTACAACCTAAATGGTTAGTTAAAAGCAACTCCAAAGTTAGTGCTGTATCTACAGAGACTCATCAAAAATGCAAGGGATCGCAAAACTCACAAGGCAGGTCTGATGCTACATGCCCACACAAATAGCTCTTCAAAATAGTCAATACATTCTGAAACCCACCCTGTTCTTTAACAACTGTTAAACACTCTCAAGAACTCGGTGGTGCCCTATCGAGCAACTGCATCGAAAAGCTGCTGATATTGAATCTCACTCAAAAACGAATAACAACTGCCTCCTACTGCCAATCTTGCAATGTGGAATACCACCACCATACGACGTAAACCTTTCGTCTTCGACTTGCTAGCAGAAAAAGAAATTGTGCAGATAGAGAAAGATCCACTGCATGTTTTGGGAGAGTGTGCATCCCTGCCTCAGGTTTACCATAGCAAGTATGTTTGAGCCCTATCTCAGCTCACATGGCCATCCCAGGCATGCAGTGAGCCCTGTTGTATATTGGAGTGAGATCCATAGCAAGGATCTGAGGGCGGGCTCCTTTTACAGTTGTGATTACTGTGGCCTCACAAGCCTGCAGATGACTGTCATTAGAGACAATGGCACTGATTGTAGTCAGCAGGGCAAGCTTTTTACCTGTTACCTGCAAGGGAGCCTCTAGGCAGCTCCAGTGTTTTAAATTGCCTGCCAGTCTCCTGCAACTTGGACCTTCAACCATCCATGCGGGGCATGGATACTGCATGTATGTATGCTTTCTGAATGTGAAAGACGTGTTGAGTGCATGATGCACCCATGATCATGGCCATGCTGGCTTCCATTTTGTTGCATACTAAAATAAAAGTGGTACCTATGAAGGAGGGTTGGTGAGAGACCATACAACAGAATTGGAGGACTCTCTCATTGCAGTGGGTCCGACTGGAGAGTGTTTAGGAGAGGAGCTAGTGGGTCCCTTTTCATATAGGGGGTGCACCCTTTCCTTTCTTCGTTCATTGTTTTCTGGAAACGCCCCTCGTGTGTGGCCTTGTTATCAGTTTGTCCTACCTGAACACTTCCTCTCCTAATAACTTTCACATCCATCCTCCTAGAATCCTGTTACCATACCAGTAAGAACATTATTAATTCCTCCCTCTAAACTGGAGAGTGAGCTCCCAAGTGACCTGAAAATATCATATATAAAACCCATGATAAAGAATCAGAGACTTTATAAGGCTGACCCTGCAAGCTACTGCCCAGTAAACAAAATGGACCATTCTGAGGTAAGCATGTGGAAAGAGCAGCTCTTTCCCAGATCATAAGCCCAATCGAACAGAATAAACCACTGACAAACAGGCAGGATTCGGACCTGGAAAAAATGCTAAGTTGGCACAAATCTCATTTGGGATGACCTTAGGATTTCCTTTGATGCTAACGGGGGCATCACTCTACTCCTGCTTGGTCTGTCATCTGCATAAGACATTGCAGACAGCAACTATCAGCTAAAAGTCTATATGACAAAGAGATCTAGGGAACAGTTGTCAACTGAATAAATGCTTATGTTAATGATAAAACGAAAATAGTTTTCAGACTGCTCAACAAGTTGTTCTATCCTGTTCATTATGTGCTTGTCTTCTTTATTGGTGCTACGCAAACAAATGATGGACGGAATGCTGAATAAATCATACATTCACCCCCAGTCAAGAGATCTGGGTTAAATCTATCGCCCAGACGTGGGTTCCTTGCTCACTTTGCCCAGGGAAGACATTGCTTGGCAGATCGGGTTGGACTGTTCCCAGGAGGCACAGGGTCAAGGCTGATTTGCATATAGCTGTGTCTGAACTGGGTGGCGAAGTGAGCTAAAGAACGATGATGGATTCAACTCAGATCTGTGATTGGGGTTGAGTGTCTGAAAAGTTCCAGCGCTCCGTCCATCCAGCGCTCCGTCCATCATCTCCTTGTGCTTGTTCTGTTCACCCTAAGTTGCCTGGATGATAAGGGCTGTTAGCCCGAAACCGGTCCCAGGATGTGTGTTTCTGGACCAGGGAAGACATGGCTTAGCAGTTCAGGCTAGACTGTTCCCATGAGGCACAGGGTCCAGACTGATTTGCATATTGCAGTGTCTGAACTGGGATGGCAAAGTGAGCTAAAGAACGATGGGGGTGAGTGTCTGAACATTTCCAGTGCTCCATCCATCATCTCCTTGTGTTTGCCTTGTTTGCCCTAAGTTAGCAGGGTATGCCCACACGTGGGCCCCTTGCTCACTTTGCCATTGGATTCAATCTAGCCTGGCTGATGAGGGCTGTTAGCCGGAAACCGGTCCAAGGATGCTTGTTTGTGGTCCAAGGAAGACATGGCTTAGCTGTTCGGGCTGGACTGTTCCCATGAGGCACAGGGTCAAGACTGATTTGCATATAGCTGTGTCTGAACTGGGGTGGCAAAGTGAGCTAAAGAATGATGACGGATTCAACCCAGATCTGTGACTGGGGGTGAGTGCCTGAAAAGTTCCAGCACTCTGTCCATCATCTCCTTGTGTTTGCTTTGTTCGCCCTAGGGTCCCTTGCTCACTTTGCCACTGGATTCCAGCTAGCCTGGCTGATGAGGACTGTTAGCCCAAAACCTGTCCCAGGATGCTTGTTTCCGGTCCAGGGAAGACATGGCTTGGTTGTTCGGGCTGAACTGTTCCCATGAGGCACAGGGTCAAGACTGATTTGCTGTGTCGGAACTGGGGTTGCGAAGTGAGCTAAAGAACGATGATGGATTCAACCCAGATCTGTGACTGGGGTGAGTGTCTGAAAAGTTCCATCACTCCGTCCATCATCTCCTTGTGTTTGCTTTGTCTCCTCTATTGGATCTTGTGAACTCCTTCAAGCTTTCCTTCTACAACTGTGTTGATGGCACTGAGGTCGTTTTAAGACTGGAGCAGCCATCGAAGGTCTAAAAATCTGGTCTCGGGAAATGTCTACTGGCAGTTGAGCAATGGACCATATTAAACTTAAACTTAACAAATGGAATACTCCCCCTATGGATCTTTGTAAAGTAATGGCCCAATATCCTCATGGCTACAGTAGTTATGACCACAGCCAACCACACTGACAGAGGTTAAATATGATGTGATCACTGATTCCAACCTTGCAATTCAATCCCAAGTCAACAAAGTGATGAGGCTAATTTTACACAATGACATTTCTACAACGCACATTTCCTTACTCAGGCCTCACTAACAGGATACAGGCAACATTAGACCTAGTGATGTCACATCTAGATCATGCCAATGGGCTCTGCAAAATACACTCTAGGCAACTAATCAGCAGAATACAACACATCCAGAAGACTACAGTCAGTATGTCCTGAACCTGAGCAGATGGACTTCCTGTAATCTCAACTCAGAAACAAGAGAGAAACCTCAGTTAGAGAAGGACTCCACTCCTGCTATTTCCCTTCTTTTCGAAAAACCTGTTGAGGCGACAGCTTATTCTCAGTACAGACATGCAAACAGTGGAATATGCTCACAAGAAGAATAAGAACGATCAACTGAGACTTTTTAGGGCTCACAAGCGAAGCGAGCGAAAAGCCCTTTTACCAGCATTTCAAAAATGGACCTTGAAATTCCACATAGCTCGTGCATGTGCATTTCAAGGTCCATTTCGATTGGGCTTTGTGTGCATGCTGTTTTATAACACAACACGCAATAGGCCATAGGTGGTCGCGTAGCCTATTGGTGTCTGTTACGTGCACCAAAACCCATATGTCTTCAATTGGATCCGTTTCACGGCCGAAGCAACTAAACGCTGACGTCTTGTTCTTTTCTGTTTAGTCTCTGTGCGTGCACGTTTTGTCTTCAGTACCTTTTTATCTTCTCAGCGCATTCCTATCTCCTCATAACTCCCGATCTCTGACCTTGTCTGCCTACTGGGCCACCTCTTCTCTACACGCCTGGGTCCTCTCGTTTCACCCTCCCTCGGCATGCGTGCCCCCTGTATTACTCACCTTCCTATGTCTCCTTTCGTTTCATCCTCTCTGTGCAGTGTGCACGCGCGCCTTGTCTTTTGTATCTCTCTTCTCTGTGCATGCCTGCCTCCTTTACATCCACCCTCTCCTCCCCGAGCATGGCGGACTCCTCTTTCTCTTGACCTCCACTGTGGTGGATGCCTGTCTCCTCCACTCCGCTCCTCCAGGCGAATGACTGTCTGCTCTAGTTTCACTCTAGCCTTGTGAACATACATCTCCTGTGCCTCTCTCTCCCGCTGTCTCTCTATCCCCCCTTATCTCTCTCCCTTTCTCTCTCTGCCTGTCTCTTGCGCACCTCATCTCCCTGTGCACCCTTCCCTTCCTTTGGTCTGCTCTTGGCCCCCATGCCTGCCCCCCCCCCCCCAGCATCTCTGTACGCTTCTGGTCTCCCATGCTTCCCCCATCTACCAATGCCCACCCCTCTCTGGACCCCAGGTTTGATCGCATACATTTTTACAGCTGCGCAGCGCCGCTAAAACAAGGATGAAAAGCGACACAAAATGTTCCCTTTAATATTTATTTCAACAGTGAAAGAACCAGAAAACTGCTTATTATCCACGAGAACAAAGGCGATTTGGACGATTCTCTGGGAGACGTAAAACAAAGGAGAGTAGAGGAAGCAGAAATGTTCCCGAGCAATGGGGAGGGATATAGCACCCCCCGCCCCCTCACCCACACACCGCACCCCACATCCCTACAGTGCACATAACTTGGATGGGGAGGGCGATCCCTAGAGTTACGATTTTTTGCGCTTTGCGGGGGGGCATCATTTAGTTAACATTCTGAGTAGGGCCTTCTCAAGACTAACCAGTAGTTTAATTAGGGGCGAACATTGAGCCACCTGAGAGATAATGCACACACTGGACCACATGCTGTTATCAAATTCCGACAAAACGTTGAAGATTGAAATCATTTCAGACGTTCAGTTCGCGGGTGCTTCCGGACCAGCCTGAATGCTGAATGTAGGAGTTTCAACACAATTTCCCCTGCAACATGAGTTGTGGGCATTGGAATATCTGACAGCAGGGCACAAGTCCTAAACAAGCATTGCCATAGCCAATAGGTCCCACCTTTAGAACCTTTTAAGTGTTTAGCCAGGCAACAGGTTATACTGGGTGCTAGAACACCTACTCTTACTGCACGAGTAGTAGGCTAAAATGACTGCACCTAGCCAACACGCTAAATAAAATTAGTAATTTCCAGGCAAGTGCAGTAGCTCCCCGCATGGGGGTAGAAACCTTGCAATACAATAGTCAAGATAAGAACTAATGATGGTATGTGATAACTTGATTCTCTCCCACACCTTCCCGCCATGTCTAAAAACAGCCACAACTCTGCCACAAAATATTTAAATATACATAACTCCTAACTTCACAAGTGACAGCAATGGCCACAATACAAAACACACAGTTTACCAACCACGCAGAAGAGAGTGGCCGCTTACGGTCTCACCTGGAAAGCAATTGAGGTCTCATGCCTGGTAAAAATGATCTAAAGAAAATAATATGATATGACCTCAAGTGGTATGTGGTATTATGGGAAATACCAATGAGCACTTGCCAGACAACCTCGGGCCCAGACTATTGAAACCATTAATTTAGAAAAGCTGTGTCACCCTCACACCCCCTAACCCTCACACCCTCTCACCCTCACCCCCTCACCCCCTCACCCTCACACACCTCCTCGCCCTCACACCCCCCCACACCCCATCACCCTCACACCCCATCACCCTCACACCCCCTCATACTCACCCTCACACACCCTCACCCTCACACACCCTCACCCTCTCATCCTCACACACCCTCTCACCCTCACACACCCTCTCACACCCCCTCACCCTCACACCCCCTCACCCTCACATCCCCTCTCCCTCACATCCCCTCGCCCTCACATCCCCTCACCCTCACATCCACTCACCCTCCCTCACACCCTCACCCCCCCTCACCCTCACACCCCCTCACACTCACTCACCCTTTCACCCACCCTCTCACCCTCACCCACCCTCTCACCCTCACCCACCCTTTCACCCTCACACACCCTCTCACCCACCCTCACCCACCCTCACCCTCACACACCCTCACCCTCCCACACCCTCACCCTCACACACCCCTCACCCTCACACCCCCTCACCCTCACACCCCCTCCCTCACACACCCTTTCAACCACCCTCACCCACCCACACCCCACACCCCCTCACACCCTCACACACCCCCTCACACCCCCCCACACCCCCTCACTCTCACACCCCTTCACCCTCACACCCCCTCACACCCCCTCACCCTCACACACTTCCTCACCCTCACACCCCCTCACTCTCACACCCCATCACCCTCACATCCCCTCATCCTCACCCTCACACACCCTAACCCTCACACACCCTCTCACCCTCATATACCCTCTCACCCTCGCAACCCTCTCACCCTCACACCCTCACCCTCACACCCCCTCACCCTCACAACCCCACCCCTTCACCCTCACACCCCCACACCCTCGCACCCCACACCCTAACATCCCTCACCCTCACACCCCCCCTCACCCTCACACCCCCTCACCCTCACACCCCTCACCCTCACCCCCTCACTCCCCCTCACCCTCACACCCCTCACCCTCACACCCTCTCACACCCTCACACCCCCTCACCCACACACCCCCTCACACCTTCTCACCCTCACACCCCTCACCCTCACACCCCTTTATCCTCACACCCGCACACACCCTCACACACCCTCACACACCCTCTCACCCCCTCACCCTCTCACCCTCACACGCCCTCACTCACCCTCACAGCCCCTCACCCTCACACCCCTTCACCCTCACACACCCTCACCCCCTCTCACCCTCACACACCCTCACTCACCCTCACACCCTCACCCTCACACACCCTCACACCCCCTCACCCACACCCCTCACCCTCACACCCCCTCATCCTCACCCTCACACACCCTCACCCTCACACACCCTCATCCTCACACCCCCTCACCCTCACACCCCCTCACCCTCACACCCTCTCATCCTCACCCTCACCCTCACACCCCCTCACACCCCCACCCTCACTCACCCTCACACACACTCACCCTCACACACACTCACACACCCTCACCAGCATAGCATAACAAAACATAGCATAGCATAACAAAACAAAGCATAGGATAGCAAAACAAAACATAGCATAACAAAACAAAGCATAGCATAGCAAAACACAACAAAGCATAGCATAACAAAACACAACAAAACATAGCATAGCATAACAAAACATAGCATAACAAAACAAAACATAGCATAGTAGAACAAAACATAGCATAGCATAACAAACACAACAAGACACAGCAGAACAAAACATAGCATAACATAACAAAACATAGCATAACATAACATAAAACAAAGCATAGCATAACAAAACATAGCAACCCACAACAAAACATAGCATAGCATAACAAAACACAACAGAACATAGCATACATAACAAGACATAGCATTGCAAAGCATAGCAAAACATAGCATAGCAAAACAAAACACAACAAAAAATAGCATAGCATAACAAAACGCAACACAACATAGCATAGCATAACAAAACAAAGCTTAGCATAGCATAACAAAACAAAGTTTAGCATAGCATAACAAAACATAGCATAACAAAACATAGCATTGCATAACAAAACATAGCATAGAAAAACAAAGCATAGCATAATAAAACACAACAAAACATAGCATGGCATAACAAAACATAGCATAGCATATCAAAGCATAGCATAGCAAAACACAACAAAACATAGCATAGCATAACAAAACACAACAAAACATAGCATACCATAACAAAACAAAGCATAGCATAGCAAAACTAAACATAGCATAGCATAACAAAACAAAGCATAGGATAGCAAAACAAAATATAGCATAGCATAACAAAACATAGCATAACATAACAAAACATAGCATAACAAAACACAACAACACATAGCATAACAAAACACAACAAAACATAGCATAGCTTAACAAAACATAGCATAGCAAAACAAAACATATAATAGCATAGCAAAACATAACATACCAAACACAACAAAACATAGCATAGCATAGCATAGCAAAACAAAGCATAGCATAATAAAACACAACAAAACATAGCATAGCATAACAAAACATAGCATAGCATAACAAAGCATAGCATAGCATAGCATAGCAAAACATAGCATGGCATAACAAAACATAGCATAGCATAACAAAACACAGCATAGCATAACATAACAAATCAAAGCATAGGATAGCAAAACATAGCATAGCATAACAAAACAAAACATAGCATACAGCATCACTCCGCACCATCACAGCATCACTCAGGGGCACCACAACATCACTATGTGCTACCACAGCATCACTGAACGCCACAGCATCTCTCGTTCGCCATCACAACATCACTCAGCGCCACCACAGCATCAATCTGTGCAACTATTCAACAACACCTGGTTCAAATATGTTCTCTCAATGTTTCAAGCTTTATTACAAATGTAAGAAAAAGATGTTAATATTTCACTTCTGTTCTTGGATTTTCGTCACAATAAAATACACTGAACATAATCTTCACAAAAGTTATTAACAAAACTTTAAGCTATTGCCATTATAAATTACAAGAACTTTTATTTAAGTATTAATTGTTGAAAAAAAATTAAAAGCCATTGTTATTTGTAGTATCAATACATGTAAGTCACGTAAATACAACACATATTGCATTACAAATGCTATAGGTGTCATATTTGCGAAAGTTATAACTATTCGCATTGTAAATGACAAAGCTATTAATTTCGCTATTTTCAAAAACAAAACATTAAAAAAAAATGTGTCATTTACAATACCAATAGCTCAAACTTTCCTAATGCGGGACCGATTGCATTGCTAATGCTTGTTTGATAATCTGTTCATTGCACCCCCAGTAGAGTGAACCTTAGAGAAAGGGTGGCAGATTTACAAGCCCCCTGCAACACTTTTTGTGACGTACTGGTGGCGCATTTTAGTGCTCCATATTGACAAGGACAGGAAAAGCCACCCTGCGTGACTTTTCCTGTCCTTGTAAATATGACCCCTTTACACTCAGCACTTTGCGTGGAAGAGGCGTTCCATGGGTGTTGCTGTGGGTGTTCCCACGCAACACCCATGGAACCAGACACATCTCCAGATTTACGAGGAATCGTAAATCTGGAAATGCGTCTGAATGCTACGCCTCCCCAGGGGAGGCATAGGGAGGCGCAACGAGGAGAAATTTTTCATTTCTCCTTGTTCTTTCCTCTTTCAATGCGTGCTGCATTCTACAGCACACATTGAAAGAAGAAAATGCCTGTAGTGAATGTTTTTCCTGCAGGAAGGTGCCCCTTCCTGCACAAAAACAATCTCCCCAAGACGCAGGCATCCTTGCACCATGGTGCAAGGGTGCCTGTGCCAGCGCATGGCTGCAGTTTGTGCGGCAGCGCAGGGGGGAAGCACAGCGATGCAACACATTGTGTAAATATGTTGCATTCCTGTGCTTTGAAAGTGACTCAGTGCAGCGCAGCTAAATGGAGTCACTTTCATTGTAAATCTGCTCCAGGGTGTACACCGCAACATACGTATGTGGAATCTAGGATTACAATGCATGTTGCGAAGACATCAATCAATTAAAATTTGGTGTAAACATGGAATCATGAATTAACAAGCTGTGCAACTGCAATACTTTCAGGGTATTGTAAGGTACTTGTTGTGTTTCTTCCAGGGAGCGCTCAGGAGAGGTTGCTCATCTGCTGTGTGTCACACAATGCACAGACATTCAAGCCTTCCCGTTCTGCCTTGGTGACTGGTTTGCAAACATCTGTTTTTAAGAGCCTCGCGAGTGACCTAGTTGCAGCCCGTGAAATACACTGTCAGCTGAAGCATTATCCGTTTCATTGAATTCACAATCCCTTATGTACTGAGGAATGGCTGTATTGTTACTGGCAAGGTCGCAAAGTGCATAGTCATTCAAATATATATGTTACATGTGCATCTCAGATCATGTCCATATAACTCAAAAAGAAAAGAAAAAAACACAAACCATGCTTTTCAACCCTTCGAGCACACAAACGCCATACCAAGTACCTTAATTTTACCTCCAGCAATACAGCACCAGCACGTGAATGATTGCAAAACTGTCTATCTCGAGCTCTTTTTCTCTCTTTTTTTCTCCCTTGCTTCCTCTTTCTTGGTGCACCAATTCAGGTGTGTTCTTCAGTAAAAAAGAAATGTTTTTTCTTCTTATACACTGATTCTAGTCAGCAGGGCAAGCTTTTACCTTTTGCCTGCAAGGGAGCCTACAGCAGCTCCGGTGTTTTAAATTGTCTGCCAGTGCCCTGCAGCAGTGACCTCCGACCATCCATGCGGGGCATGGATACTGCATGTATGTGTGTTGTCTGTGTGTGGAAGAATGCTCAGAGAACTAAGGAACAGGAAACACCCCCAGATTTTGTTGGGCTTTTTTGTAGGTGCCCTTGTGCTCACTTTGGTGATTGGAGATTATCCCTTTCCACCCCTTTCAGTTGACGGGCCTCCCTAAACCTTCCTTAAATTAATTACCATTAGAGGTTTCCTTCTATGGAAAATGTCATTCTTTTATTGATATTTCTTTAAGGGGTTTGCTCTGGCTTTGTCATGTTATCTGTGAGGTGTGCTCCTTGAAGGGGAACTATTGCTATCAGGAAGGAGGCTGAGTGACGTAGTTGGATTTGGGTAGGGGGAAAGGGTTGAGCAAACCACCAAGCTGGGGTTTTCCCTGTACAGACTTGTGGGCATCTAAGTAAATGTGGCAGCAACCTTCATTTCTGCCATTTTGTCCCATTAGGTGTTTCTGATGTGCTAGATTCAGCTTACTGACTTTCCTCATGCAGGACTCAGAAATACCGGGCAAACACACCTTGCTTGCCAAACGGACGACCTGATGACCAGTCCTTCTAGCGCTCTGGTGTATTTTTATTTTATGTATCAACAACAAGAGAGTCAGGGTTCCTTAAGGGTCACTCCTCAACCGCTCAATTAACTCAATAACAACAACTAAAGAGTGACCTACGGTGCAGAAAACACAAAGATATAAATCAATTGTGTTTGATAAAACCAAAGTCACAACAAGCATTGGAAATGCAATAGGTCTCGCAATAGAAAAGTTTGAGTTTTTGGTGTGGTAAATTTAAATATTTTTTACATTTTTTTATGTTGTGCAAATTATAAAAGTTTTTTTTTGTTATTATAAATGCCAATAGTTATAAATTTATCAAATGTGACATCTATAGCATTAGTAAAGGTACATGTTTAGTTTTCCCCTATTTTACATGTATTGATCTGACAAATCACAATGTTTCAAAAATTAATATCTTTGTTATTTACAATGCCAATAGTTTTATCTTTCGCAAATGTGACACCTATTGTAACACAATATGCGTTGTAGCACTGAGTGGTATTTGGAGTGTATGTTGCATTGAGTGCAGTGTCATTATGTGGATTGTAATTATGTGGCACTGAGTGGGATTTGGAGTGTATGTTGCATTGAGTGCTGTGTAATTATGTGGGGTGTAATTATGTGGCACTGAGTGGTATTTGGAGTGTATGTTGCATTGAGTAGAGTGTAATTATGTTGCGTGTAATTATGTGGCACTGAGTGGTATTATGAGGAGTGTATGTTGTATTCAGTAGAGTTTAATTGTGTGGCTTGTAATTATGTGGCACTGAGTGGTATTTTGTGGAGTGTGTTGCATTCAGTCAAGTGTAATTATGTGGTGTGTAATTGTGTGGCACTGAGTGGTATTTGGAGTGTATGTTGCATTGAGTGCAGTGTAATTATGTGGCGTGTAATTATGTGGCACTGAGTGGTATTTGGAGCGTATGTTGCATTGAGTGCAGTGTAATAATGTGGCGTGTAACTATGTGGAACTGAGTGGTATTTGGAGTGTATGTTGCATTGAGTAGAGTGTAATTATGTTGCGTGTAATTATGTGGCACTGAGTGGTATTATGAGGAGTGCATGTTGTATTCAGTAGAGTTTAATTGTGTGGCGTTTAATTATGTGGCACTGAGTGGTATTGTTTGGAGTGTATGTTGCATTGTAATTATGTAGCATATAAGTAGGTGGCACTGAGTGGTATTGTTTGGAGTGTATGTTGCATTGTAATTATGTAGCATATAAGTATGTGGCACTGAGTGGTATTGTGTGGAGTGTGTGTTGCATTCAATAGAGTGTAATTATGTGGTGTGTAATTATGTGGCACTCAGTGGTATTTGGAGTGTATGTTGCGTTGAGCGCAGTGTAATTATGTACAATATAATTATGTGGCACTGAGTGGTATTGTGTGGAGTGTATGTTGTGTTCAGTAGAGTGTAATTGTGTGGTGTGGGTTCATTGACATTAAGTAAGGCAATGGCTGAAGAAGGCAGAAACACTGCCCCTCTTGATATATATTGTGGGGTGATTAGAATGTGAGTGACACTTCAAACAAGAGAGAGAGGGGAGAGGGAGAGAGAGGGGAGTGCAAGAGAGAGGGAAGGGAGAGATAGGGGAGTGCAAGAGAGAGAGGGAAGGGGGAGAGAGAGCAGAGTTCAAGAGAGAGAGGGAAGGGGAGAGAGAGGGGGATGCAAGAGAGAAAGGGAAGGGGGAGAGAGGGGGTGCAAGAGAAAGAGAGGGGGTGCAAGAGAGAGGGGAGTGCAAGGGGGAGAGGGAGAGAGAGGGGGTGCAAGAGAGAGGGAGAGAGAGGGGAGTGCAAGAGGGAGAGAGAGAGAGGGGGAGAGGGGAGTGCAAGAGAGAGGGGGGAGAGAGGGGAGTACAAGAGAGAGGGCGGATAGGGGAGTGCAAGAAAGAGGGAAGAGGGAGAGAGAGGGGAGTGAAAGAGAGAGAGGGAAGGGGGAGAGAGAGGGAAGGGGGAGAGAGAGGGAAGGGGAGAGAGAGGGATGGGGAGAGAGAGGGGAGTGCAAGAGAGAGCAGGAAGGGAGAGAGAGGGGGGTGCAAGCGAGAGAGGGAAGGGGAGAGAGAGAGGGGTGCAAGAGAGAGAGGGAATGGAGAGAGAGAGAGAGGGGAGTGCAAGAGAGAGAGAGGGAAGGGGGAGGGAAGGGGGAGTGCAAGAGAGAGGGGGAATGAGAGAGAGAGGGGAGTGCAAGAGAGAGGGAAGGGGGAGAGAGAGGGGAGTGCAAGAGAGAGGAGTGCAAGAGGGAGAGGGTAGTGGGAGAGAAAGAAGATGAGGAGAGCGCTGGAAGAGGGAGAGAAAGAGGGAGTGTGAAGAGGGGAGAGAGAGAAGAGGAGGAAGAGGGTGGGAAGAGAGCAGAGAGGGAGGGAAGGAGAGAGAGGGGTGGTAGAAAGAGTGGGAGATAGAGGGAAGAGAGGGAAGTGGGAGGGAGAAGAGGGAGGGTGGAACAGAGAGAAAGAGGGAAGAAGAAGACACACACAGGAGAAAGTGAAATATGAGCAAAGAGAAACAAGTATGGGAAATGCAAGCGGCGGGGGGGCGGGGTGCGGATCCCTTTAAAGTAGCGCACGGCCTCGCGGCCATGAAAGTGAAAGCAAAGCAATTGGGGGGAGGTGGGAGGGAGGATGATGGCTTTGATGTGTGAGCCCACGCTGATAAGCTTGTGGGAGGGAGGCTGGGCTGCCTTTGATTTGGTAATGTGAGGCAGGCAGGCAGGCGGCTGGTGGCATTGTAGGGCTCAGAATGAGAAGCAGGAGGAACAAGCAATAGCGACTCTGTAGACATAACATCATTTTACTTAATATACCTACATTTCTGTTCCACTAAAGAAAAAGTATATACTTTTCAGATCACGTTAAATTTTGTGGCTTTATTTATTTTATATATTCGCCCAGTCTACGGTATGAAATCAGGTGACGTGTGTGCTTCTTGTCCATTACAGCACTCTAATTTCATGTGTTCCCTACATACCATGCGGGGCAAAAAATTAAGCGATCTAAAATAAAAGACAAGAAGGAGATGCATTCTGTTTCTACTTCGTTCGGATAAGCGCGTCAGCAAAACCTATCGCGTTGTTTCATATAATTACATTATGTGATATTGACACGCCAGGGCGCAGATAAGGAAAGTGAGGCGGTCGGAGAGACAGGGTTAGAAAGACAGAAGGAAGTAACGGAGAGAGGCATCGAGAGACAGAGTTGGAGGAGCGAGAGACAGGGATAGAAAGACAGAAGGAAGTAACAGAGAGGCATCGAGACTCGAGAGACAGGGTTGGAGGAGCGAGAGACAGGGATAGAAAGACAGAAGGAAGTAACAGAGAGAGTCAAAGAGAGACAGAGTTTGAGGAGCGAGAGACAGAAATAGAAAGACAGAAGGAAGTAACAGAGAGGCATCGAGACTCGAGAGACAGGGTTGGAGGAGCGAGAGACAGGGATAGAAAGACAGAAGGAAGTAACAGAGAGAGGCACAGAGAGGCAGAGTTTGAGGAGCGAGAGACAGAAATAGAAAGACAGAAGGAAGTAACAGAGAACAAGACGGAGGGCATTGCTGTGGGGAGGGGGAGGAGAAATGCGACACGGGGCGGAGCAGGGAGAGCGGCGAGTGTGAAGCAGCAGGGGCCTTTGAAGTGAAGCTAAGCTTCACTTCAAAGGAGTGGGAGGAGTGCTGCTGGGGAACAGATGGCGATTTGATGATGTGCACGCGCATTTTAGGTCAATGCGCTTGCGCATTGACCTAAAAGCGCATGGGCACAGCATCAAATCGCCAGTCTAGGTAAACCTTGTTTAATCCCCTATAGTCTCGCTCAATGCGCATGCACATGCGCATTGAGAGGCGAGACCTAAAAAGGATGATAGAAAAGAAAAAAGGAAAGGAAAATTTTTCTTTTAAAAAAAAAGAACCCTCACTCACCACCAAGTGGTGAAATGCTTCATCATCGGGTTCCCACTGGGGGGGGCCGAATGTCCCCCCAGTGTGCTACAACGCCTGTATTAGAGCGGAGCTGGTTTTTTGTGTTTTATGTGAAAAAAAGTGGTGAATAGTGCTAGTGTAGGTGGTTTAAAAGAAGACGTCTGTGCCCAATACAAATGTAATAAGGGGCCAAACGACTTCAGTTTGTCCCCTTGCGGATGCATTGCAGGATCCCCACTTGCGGGGGATCCTGCAATGCATTTGCTGTGTCAAGTATTTCCTTAGCACCTTGACTAAGGTATAGCAGGAAGCATGGCATACATTTAATCCTTGTGTTGTTAATTGTGTAAAATGTTGTTTCTCACTCAACTACAGGCATGTGTTCTCCAAAGGAGATTGATAGATCTATCTCCTGTGCACGGTGGTCGCTGTCAATTTTTTCATTGAGGCAAAAAGAGGTTATATGTTGCATTAGGGGTAAGCATAGCAAAGTGTAATCTATCAGGGATGCACCAGCACTTGGGTGATATGACATCCCAAGGGGTTTGTCACTGGTGAAGTGACCATTCAGGACTCGAAGTCCGAAATGCTCGAGATTCCCTAACTACAGCTGTCCTTTCTTGTCATTCTTGTGCCATGTCAGACTCAGTGATAGCTTTTCCGTCAGGGTTGATGAGAGAAATCCTTCACTCTTCTATCCCTCCACTATCCTTTCCAATCAAAATAACAGACTAATGTTCGCTTCTCTAATTCCATATTCCACTATACTAATTCACCACTAATCTTTTATGGGTTCCAGAGTAGCTTGCTACTCGCCAACAAAGCATTTCAACACCTCATCAGGGTTACAAGCGCTATATAAATGCAAACCTTTTTACCTTTTTTACCCCTCCCCAACCCTTCTGAAGCCAAATAACTGACTAACATATCCACCACTCAAAATACTTCATATTTCACTATACTAATTTTCAACACTAATCCTTTATGGGTTCTGGAGTAGCCTGCTACTCACCAGAAAAGCTCTTCAACTCCCTATCAGGGGTAACAGGTTCTATATTAATGCAAACCTTTCTTTCCCTTACATTCCTCCGCTATCCTTCTCACTCCAAATAACTGACTAAAATCCACCACTCAAATAACTTTCATATTGCACCATACTAATTCACCACTGATCCTTTATGGATTTCCGTAGTAGCGTGCTACTCGCCAAAAAAGCACTTCAACACCCCATTAGGGGTTAGAAGCACTATATAAATACAAACCTTCTTTCCTCTTCGATCCTTCTGCTATCGTTCCGAATCCAAATAACTGACTAACATATCCACCACTTAAAATTTACTTGCATGTTTCACTGTACTAATTCACCACTAATCCTCTATGGGTCCCGGATTAACGTGCTACTCGCCGAAAAAGCGATTTGACGCCTCTTCAGGGGTAGTAAGCGCTATACAAATGCAATTACAATACAATTACAATACAATGAGAGCTCCAATCTCGCTTGTTTATTGTGGTGGATGTAAACATTCACTATTACAATGGTGACAGGAAGACCAGCAGATGTTTTTAGGGCTAGTTCCACAAATTGCAGTCACTCCACATTACCCTCAAGTTCTTTGCCCTCCATTTTGGAAGTTGTTTATAAATATGTTGTGAGACCCCCTTTCCGGTGCCAATGGTTTAGTGCATCAGTAGCTGGGATGAAAAAATGTGTGTATCTCACCGGTGGCACGGTTTCCAGTGCCCAAGTCTTCTGCAATAACACCACATGGAAGAACCATAGATACCACATGGTGTGTGGATCATCAAATTTGCAGGTGACGCCATTACTGTTCCAAGAACATATTCTGAGTGAGTTGTTGTCCAGTAGACTTTTAACCTCTCCATGTCATTGCAGCATTCTGGTTGTCTTTAGAGCTCCTGCTAGCCAGCCCCATTCTGGTTTGATACTATTATACTGGAGGTGTTACGGGGCATTCTCTCTAACCAGGTTTTCTGTCTGTCCCACAGATTTGCTCAGGGCATTCCTCAGGACCGAGTAAGCTCTTCTTTTCTGGTTTATTCTTTTTTCTTTGTTTTTAGATTGTTCAAGTAAGTGAGGATATCCGGTAGTCTTGGGGACAGATATTGAGATACCTCAGTTCTTAAAGGTTTCCTCCTCCTTTAGTACCCTCTGTGCCAGTTCTTCAGAGAGTTCTTCTGACCCAAATCACTCTGGTGTCTTTGCTGGGGTTCCCTTGACCTGTGTTTAAAAATTCAATTGAGCTAATGTGCTTTGATTAAAAATTCTCCAGAGGTGGAATTTAAGAGAGTGAGCCACAAAATATTACTTCGGTTTAAGATATCGAATGGGCCTTTCAAGATGTGTTCCAGATAGAAAGCATGCTTGCCCCTTCATTATTAGTCACAGTCTGTGCCTCATGGAATTTAGTAAAGGGGGTGGTGATGAACAGAGTGTCTGAATTAAGCAGACCACTCTTACCCAGTCCAAAGATCAGGGCTTGATCCATCACCGTTATTTATCTCACTGCCCCATCCCAGCTCAGAACCTGGCTGTATGCAAATTAGTCTGTCCCTGGCCCAGTGCATCATGGGAACAGGGCAGACCAAACTACCAAGCCAATTCTTCACCAGAAAGGAGACAAGCTACCGGGGACCGGTTTCTGGCATTTCAGCCTCTTCGGCCCGGCTTGCTTGAATCCTGATGGAGCAGTGAGAAAGGGACTCATGTCTGAGTATACCCTGCCACACCTATAGTGGCCAAAAACGATTCAGAAAAGGGGGTGGTGATGAACAGAGTGTCTGAATTAAGCAGACCACTCTTACCCAGTCCAAAGATCAGGGCTTGATCCATCACCGTTATTTATCTCACTGCCCCATCCCAGCTCAGAACCTGGCTGTATGCAAATTAGTCTGTCCCTGGCCCAGTGCATCATGGGAACAGGGCAGACCAAACTACCAAGCCAATTCTTCACCAGAAAGGAGACAAGCTACCGGGGACCGGTTTCTGGCATTTCAGCCTCTTCGGCCCGGCTTGCTTGAATCCTGATGGAGCAGTGAGAAAGGGACTCATGTCTGAGTATACCCTGCCACACCTATAGTGGCCAAAAACGATTCAGAAAAGGGGGTGGTGATGAACAGAGTGTCTGAATTAAGCAGACCACTCTTACCCAGTCCAAAGATCAGGGCTTGATCCATCACCGTTATTTATCTCACTGCCCCATCCCAGCTCAGAACCTGGCTGTATGCAAATTAGTCTGTCCCTGGCCCAGTGCATCATGGGAACAGGGCAGACCAAACTACCAAGCCAATTCTTCACCAGAAAGGAGACAAGCTACCGGGGACCGGTTTCTGGCATTTCAGCCTCTTCGGCCCGGCTTGCTTGAATCCTGATGGAGCGTGGAAGGGTATACTCAGATGTGAGTCCCTTGCTCATTGCACCATCAGGATTCAAGCAAGCCGGGCCGACGTCGCCTGAAATGGCAGAAACCGGTCCCCGGAAGCTTGTTTCCTTCCCAGTACAAGAATTGGCTTGGTAGTTTGGTTTGCCCTGTTCCCATCATGCACTGGGACAGGAACAGACTAATTTGCATATAGCCAAGTTCTGAGCTGGGATGGTGCAGTGAGCTAAAAAACGGTGATGGATCAAGCCCTGATCTTTGGACTGGGTAAGAGTGGTCTGCTTAATTCAGGCACTCTGTTCATCACCACCACCCCCTTTTCTGAATCATTTTGTCCACCATAAGCGTGGAAGGGTATACTCAGATGTGAGTCCCTTGCTCATTGCACCATCAGGATTCAAGCAAGCCGGGCCGACGACGCCTGAAATGGCAGAAACCGGTCCCCGGAAGCTTGTTTCCTTCCCAGTACAAGAATTGGCTTGGTAGTTTGGTTTGCCCTGTTCCCATCATGCACTGGGACAGGAACAGACTAATTTGCATATAGCCAAGTTCTGAGCTGGGATGGTGCAGTGAGCTAAAAAACGGTGATGGATCAAGCCCTGATCTTTGGACTGGGTAAGAGTGGTCTGCTTAATTCAGGCACTCTGTTCATCACCACCACCCCCTTTTCTGAATCATTTTGTCCACCATAAGCGTGGAAGGGTATACTCAGATGTGAGTCCCTTGCTCATTGCACCATCAGGATTCAAGCAAGCCGGGCCGACGACGCCTGAAATGGCAGAAACCGGTCCCCGGAAGCTTGTTTCCTTCCCAGTACAAGAATTGGCTTGGTAGTTTGGTTTGCCCTGTTCCCATCATGCACTGGGACAGGAACAGACTAATTTGCATATAGCCAAGTTCTGAGCTGGGATGGTGCAGTGAGCTAAAAAACGGTGATGGATCAAGCCCTGATCTTTGGACTGGGTAAGAGTGGTCTGCTTAATTCAGGCACTCTGTTCATCACCACCCCCTTTTCTGAATCATTTTGTCCACCATAAGCGTGGAAGGGTATACTCAGATGTGAGTCCCTTGCTCATTGCACCATCAGGATTCAAGCAAGCCGGGCCGACGACGCCTGAAATGGCAGAAACCGGTCCCCGGAAGCTTGTTTCCTTCCCAGTACAAGAATTGGCTTGGTAGTTTGGTTTGCCCTGTTCCCATCATGCACTGGGACAGGAACAGACTAATTTGCATATAGCCAAGTTCTGAGCTGGGATGGTGCAGTGAGCTAAAAAACGGTGATGGATCAAGCCCTGATCTTTGGACTGGGTAAGAGTGGTCTGCTTAATTCAGGCACTCTGTTCATCACCACCCCCTTTTCTGAATCATTCTGTCCACCATAAGCGTGGAAGGGTATACTCAGATGTGAGTCCCTTGCTCATTGCACCATCAGGATTCAAGCAAGCCGGGCCGACGACGCCTGAAATGGCAGAAACCGGTCCCCGGAAGCTTGTTTCCTTCCCAGTACAAGAATTGGCTTGGTAGTTTGGTTTGCCCTGTTCCCATCATGCACTGGGACAGGAACAGACTAATTTGCATATAGCCAAGTTCTGAGCTGGGATGGTGCAGTGAGCTAAAAAACGGTGATGGATCAAGCACTGATCTTTGGACTGGGTAAGAGTGGTCTGCTTAATTCAGGCACTCTGTTCATCACCACCCCCTTTTCTGAATCATTTTGTCCACCATAAGCGTGGAAGGGTATACTCAGATGTGAGTCCCTTGCTCATTGCACCATCAGGATTCAAGCAAGCCGGGCCGACGACGCCTGAAATGGCAGAAACCGGTCCCCGGAAGCTTGTTTCCTTCCCAGTACAAGAATTGGCTTGGTAGTTTGGTTTGCCCTGTTCCCATCATGCACTGGGACAGGAACAGACTAATTTGCATATAGCCAAGTTCTGAGCTGGGATGGTGCAGTGAGCTAAAAAACAGTGATGGATCAAGCCCTGATCTTTGGACTGGGTAAGAGTGGTCTGCTTAATTCAGGCACTCTGTTCATCACCACCCCCTTTTCTGAATCATTTTGTCCACCATAGGCGTGGAAGGGTATACTCAGATGTGAGTCCCTTGCTCATTGCACCATCAGGATTCAAGCAAGCCGGGCCGACGACGCCTGAAATGGCAGAAACCAGTCCCCGGAAGCTTGTTTCCTTCCCAGTACAAGAATTGGCTTGGTAGTTTGGTTTGCCCTGTTCCCATCATGCACTGGGACAGGAACAGACTAATTTGCATATAGCCAAGTTCTGAGCTGGGATGGTGCAGTGAGCTAAAAAACGGTGATGGATCAAGCCCTGATCTTTGGACTGGGTAAGAGTGGTCTGCTTAATTCAGGCACTCTGTTCATCACCACCCCCTTTTCTGAATCATTTTGTCCACCATAAGCGTGGAAGGGTATACTCAGATGTGAGTCCCTTGCTCATTGCACCATCAGGATTCAAGCAAGCCGGGCCGACGACGCCTGAAATGGCAGAAACCGGTCCCCGGAAGCTTGTTTCCTTCCCAGTACAAGAATTGGCTTGGTAGTTTGGTTTGCCCTGTTCCCATCATGCACTGGGACAGGAACAGACTAATTTGCATATAGCCAAGTTCTGAGCTGGGATGGTGCAGTGAGCTAAAAAACGGTGATGGATCAAGCCCTGATCTTTGGACTGGGTAAGAGTGGTCTGCTTAATTCAGGCACTCTGTTCATCACCACCCCCTTTTCTGAATCATTTTGTCCACCATAAGCGTGGAAGGGTATACTCAGATGTGAGTCCCTTGCTCATTGCACCATCAGGATTCAAGCAAGCCGGGCCGACGACGCCTGAAATGGCAGAAACCGGTCCCCGGAAGCTTGTTTCCTTCCCAGTACAAGAATTGGCTTGGTAGTTTGGTTTGCCCTGTTCCCATCATGCACTGGGACAGGAACAGACTAATTTGCATATAGCCAAGTTCTGAGCTGGGATGGTGCAGTGAGCTAAAAAACGGTGATGGATCAAGCCCTGATCTTTGGACTGGGTAAGAGTGGTCTGCTTAATTCAGGCACTCTGTTCATCACCACCCCCTTTTCTGAATCATTTTGTCCACCATAAGCGTGGAAGGGTATACTCAGATGTGAGTCCCTTGCTCATTGCACCATCAGGATTCAAGCAAGCCGGGCCGACGACGCCTGAAATGGCAGAAACCGGTCCCCGGAAGCTTGTTTCCTTCCCAGTACAAGAATTGGCTTGGTAGTTTGGTTTGCCCTGTTCCCATCATGCACTGGGACAGGAACAGACTAATTTGCATATAGCCAAGTTCTGAGCTGGGATGGTGCAGTGAGCTAAAAAACGGTGATGGATCAAGCCCTGATCTTTGGACTGGGTAAGAGTGGTCTGCTTAATTCAGGCACTCTGTTCATCACCACCCCCTTTTCTGAATCATGGAATTTAGTGGCCTGTGGCGTTGTTGGGTATGAGCTTCCAAGTCGATGAACTTGCAAGTATGCTATTTGGGCTAGGTTCCCATTCGCACCCATTGTCAGTGTGGGTCCCCTTTCCATCTCCTTTACGATTTTGCAGGATGCCCTACCTGTCCCAATACTAGTTGTTTCCCATGGTAGGTCTTTCACATATACATTAAATGGCTGTTCTCACAAGGAAAGTGAAGGATGTCCTCTGTTGCATGTTTCACTGTTTGGGGGGTCCCTAAGGCTCTTCAGTTTTGATTTATTGCTGTTTCCTCGCTGTCACGCTGTTTGCTTCCAGGGCAATGGATTTGCATACTATCTGTCAGTTTCCTGTTTTCAGTAGCCCCGGAGGCCATATGATCCCACCTTCATGTTCCTTTGTTGCTTTGCTGGATGCCCTCTCTGTCCCTGAACCGACTGTATCCACAGTCCGATCCATGTTGTGTTTGTTTGGAATCTGTTTTAGAAGATTCGATTTTGAGTGGCCTCTGCCGGGTATTGGACCCCTTTGAGGAAGAGGGAGGCCCTGTAGATGTTGGTTTTTTACTTGTTGTCATTACCCGTGTTAACTGTTTGTGTGGATCTGCATTGGAGCCGTGCCCCCCTTCTTTTAATTTGCCTTTTGGACCTCTCATTGTCTTTTGTTGTACTTTGGTCTACTACCGGAACTAAGGTTAGGAATATCAACTGATCTAAGGGGGACTTACTTTGTGGGTGTCTCCCTAGTGTTTATTTTGGAAATAGGATAAACTAATAGCCAGTTTGCTGTGTGAAATTTTTTGTTGCGTCCCTTTCTCCTTTTAACTCTATTATTTTTTTCCTTTGCATCGGTCACGTTGGACCATTTTTTGTGAAAGCGTTTCTTACCCCTATTTTTTTCTGGCCCCTGTTCCTGCCTCCGCCCACTTTAAAACAAAACAGTCCTTTTTAATATTTACATAAGCTTTTTCTCTGGATAGCAATTTCCTGATTTGATACACCAAGGAGTATTCTCGCCCCAGAAGGAAATGAGAAACCCAATGAAAGAAATATTAGTATGTACTACGAAAAGGACCTCAAGTTTGAACTCTTGAAGGAGGTGCAGAAACATGTGGGATGTTTTTGGTCTTAAAGCACTGTCATATTTGGGATTCCACTTGACTTGATAGGCTTTTTTCTTTTGTAGTAAATCGGTAGATGGTCAGATCACTGAGAAAAAGAAGGAATGACTCATCCGTAATATTTAAAAAAATTCGAAATAAATGTTACTTGGCTTCTTTCTTAGTTTTAGTGGTATAACTGAACGACTTGTGTTTAGTAACTTGGAGACATAATTCTACAACTCCCACTATACGTCCCAAATACTTAACTGATTTTCAGGCTAGACATCATTTTTTGGATTGTCTATTAACCGCATGCGCGCTAGCGGTTTTCCCGCTGCGCGCTGCGATTTTAAAAAACCCACGTTACGTGACGAGCTCAGCTCGTCATCAGCGTAGCGCAGGTTACGTCCATGACGAGCTGAGCTCGTCATCAGCCCCGAAGGGGTTAAAACTCCAATTTAAAGAGTTTCATAACATAATTTAAATATTTGGGTTGTTTGTTTGTGTTGGGCTGTAGATGACTACATCATCCAAGTAAGCTCTGGCATACCAATTTTAAAAAAGCCCTAGAGGCATTGGGAAAGCCATTACATTTTTGTCTTCCACCTACCATGGTATTTTCCACGGATGTATGACGTTACAACGCATACTTTTACAATGCCTACCTTTACATCGTAAGTTTTACAACGCATACCATTACAACGCATAATGCTTTTGGGCGCTGGACAGTGAATAGTTTAATTTACTATTCCAACTCCAGTCCCCATGGATAGTAGGGAAGGTGTTGGATAGTAAATTAAACCTATTCCCTATCCTAGAGCGCCCCCCAGTGCTATGCGTTGTAATAGTTTGCGTTGTAAAAGTTGCGTTGTAATGGTAGTTCGTTGTAAAAGTTTCGTTGTAAAGGTTGTATACCATTTTATCCCTTGGTGAGATCTAGCATGGATATGTATATTTTTTGCTCCAAACTATCCAGTAAACCATGTAGCCTTGGCACGGAGTAGTTTTTAAATGTAAATATTTCTTTTACTTTTTGAAAGTCTATACAAAGTCAAAAACCATTATCTAGCTTAGACATTTACTTGCTTTCTAATTCCTCTATATTTCTCGTTTGTAGCATTGCTTCTACTTCTTGATCAACTGCTGTTTCATTAGGTTCAGGAATTTGATACTGTCTAAGCCTCACTGTGTTTTACAGGAGCTGTGGTAATAGCATGTTCTATTCCTATTGGATATCTGAAACATAGATTGAAATGATTGAGCCAACTCATTTGATTCTCTCTTCTATTTTTTTATGTTAAGGTGAGTATTAGGTACCTCTACAGGTCTGGATTAGAACTATGTAATGGAAAGGATATGTGAGAACTTTCCTCTGGATAAAGATCTATGCTTACAGAATGAATGGACTGCAACCATACCATTTCTTTAGATGGTTTATATGGTATAGTTGTCATCCTGGATATTGGTCATTGTATTTTACTTTATAGGTTGTGTCCATTGTTTTTACTGATATTGTAAGGTATTTTCCATTGTGTCAAGAAATTGTTTTCTTGTGTAGAAAGTAAGACCACTTTTTCTCTGACTTACAAAGTTCTTAGGTTATAATTTTCTTTGTGTTGGTTTTATGTTTTGAGTATGCTTTGAGTAACTAACTTTCATATGTGAATGTTGAAGGATGGATTCTGAGGATGGGCCTAGTGTTCCAGTTCCTCTCTCATGCGTTCTAATGAATCTTAAGACTGCCACCCATATAACTGCTCCAAAGGCCGGATCACGTAAAAGTTTGTAGTGTTTTCATGATAGCATAAAGGGCCATAAAGGTCAATACAAGATCTTCCGAATGTTGTTGATCTACAGCTGCCAACTTGAGAATTTTCTTTAAAGTGTGACTGAAACTTTCTACCAGTTTATCAGTTTTGGGATGATATGGTGTAAAGTGTTCTGGAAGTCTATGTTAAATAAAAGGTATTCCCTGGCCTTCAAAGTTTTCTTTGGAAATCCTGTTTGGGCAAATGTTGGAGGAAAGTCGATATAATAGTTGCTATGGTAGTAGAAGAGCTGCTGCTTCTGTAAGACGGCGTTCCAAATTTACAACGAATAGAATGCATTTAAATCATTTCAAAGAGGGCTATAAAGAACCTATGATATCTATGACAATATGTTCATAAGGTTTTCCAATGATAAAATATGGCTCATAAAGAGTCATGGGATCTCCCACTAAGGAACAGGTGTGACATATCCCATACCTTTGGCAATATTTCTGTGTGTGTAATGTATTCCAGACCAAAAGAGCCTTCTCTAAATAAAGCTTGATTACAAGTCAAGTGGAACAAAATGAATGCATGCTTGTATGCTTTCATTAGGTTCTATCACATTATTATTGGTTCAGTGTTTCTAAATCTGGATGTACCGGGTGTGGAAGAACCTGATGCGATTTTTTTCTGGCTGAAAAAATGCCTGAAAACATTACATGTGATTTTGGCTGCAGCTGCAGCAGCAGCCAAGTCTTATGAAGCATTTCTTTCGAACAGGTGGAATCACAGAATGCTTCCCCATGCTAAGAAAGTTCGATCTCCTCCCCTTTCTATCCATTAAGAGTATCTCTCTCTCTCCATCTTTTGCTTTCTCTCTCTCTCTTCCTCTTTCTTTACTCATGAAACAATGTGTGTTCTTTAAAAGGGAAAGGATCTCAGCCTCTTCTAATGCACCTGATCAAATAAGAAAGGAACGAAAACAATTCCTTTGTTAATGGGCTTTTCTTTTGTACTTACCCTTTCTCTCTTGCTGGCTCTTGGGGATTTTCTTTCTCCTCCCATTTTGTTGTTGATGGCCTTCGTTAAGCTTTCCTTAAAGGAATTCCCCTCAGCATTTTTCTTACTTTTAAAACACCAAGGGCCAGATGAAGGTGGCCCAATACCGGTCGCTAACGGCCGAAATGACTGAATTTCGGTTGTTACCGACCGGTATTGGGTTTTTGAGATGTAGGTGGCATTTTTTAAGGATTCGGTATTTTA
Organism: Lissotriton helveticus; assembly: GCF_964261635.1. NCBI lineage: Eukaryota > Metazoa > Chordata > Amphibia > Caudata > Salamandridae > Lissotriton > Lissotriton helveticus. Next base: position 1,281,254,908 of record NC_136069.1, read on the forward strand.
CTGAATCTGTAATTTAAGGATTTGGTAAAATACCGAATTCTTAACATACCAATTCGGTAAATTACCGAATCCAGGATGTAGGAAGCACTCAAGTTAGTGCATTCCTCAGTTAAGGATTCATTAGTTACCACCAACTAGAAGTTGGTGGTAAATAATGAAAACCTTTGAAAAGGCATTTTATTTGCTTTTCCAACAGTGCCATGTTGCAGACATACATGCCCTTAGGACATTTATGTCTGCAACATGTGCACCCATGCACAATTGAGGGGCAGTGGCGTACAAAAACTTGAGGGCGCCCCCCTGCAAACTACGTGGAAGGGACCCCCCTCCCATTCTCCGTGCCAGTCTAGAGCTCTCAGGCCAGCGACCTGCCATACTGCAGGGGATGCAGGGCTATTGTTACGCCACTGTCACCAATCCAGCCTTTGTAAGTAACACTGGATGGTGGAGTTAAAGGTTGGGCTTAGTCTGCCAGCAGGCTATCATAGGTGGTGGTTCATTCATTACAGGGTCCCTGCCATCGTTAGACCGGGGACGTTTGCCCATTTTTAGGTGGGTTTCCTGATGCAGACTCCTGTCATGATATACAACATCGGGCCCACTCACCGTTCAGTTTTGACAAAAGTGCATCCACTGCTCCTTCTTGTTTCCGTCTTAAAACATTAGACAATGCGACAATGCAGTATTTCAAAAGCAGATGTAACTACAAAGAGCACATTTTGATAATACATTTTTGCTAGTAGACAATAGCAATCTTAAGAGGCATTCCATACCTTCATTCCATCACATTCTCTCTCTCTCTCTCTCTCTCTCTCTCTCTCTCTCTCTCTCTCTCTCTCTCTCAGTGAGTCTCTCTCTCTCTCTCTCTCTCTCTCTGTCACTGTCATTCAGTCTCTCTCAGTCAGTCAGTCTGTCAGTCTCTCTCTCTCTCTCTGTCAGCCTGTCAGTCAGTCAGTCTCCCTCTCTCAATCAGTCAGTCTCTCTCTCTCTCAGTCAGTTTCTCAGCCATTCAGTCTCTCGGTCAGTCAGTATTCAGTCTCTGAGTCAGTCAGTCTCTACTCTCTCTCTACTCTCTCTCCACTCTTCTCTCTCTCTCTCTCCATTCTCTCTCTCAACTCTGCCCACTCTATCTCCACTCTCTATCTCTCCACTCTCTCTCCACTGTCTCTCCACTGTCTCTCTCTCCACTGTCTCTCCACTTTCTCTCTCTCTACTCTCTCTCTCCACTCTCTGTCCACTGTCTCCATCCACTGTCTCCCTCCACTCTCTCTCTTCTCTCTTTCTCCCTTCTCTCTCTACTCTCTCTACACTCTCTCTCTCTCTCTCTCCACTCTCTTTCTCCACTCTCTCTCCACTCCCTCTTCTCTCTCTCTCCACTCTCTCTCCACTCTCTCTCCACTCTCTCTCTCCACTCTCTCTCTCCACTCTCTCTCTCCACTCTCTCTCTCTCCACTCTCTCTCTCTCCACTCTCTCTCTCTCCACTCTCTCTCCACTCTCTCTCCACTCTCTCTCCACTCTCTCTCTACTCTCTCTCTCCACTCTCTCTCCACTCTCTCTCTCTCCACTCACTCTCTCTCTCCACTCACTCTCTCTCTCTCTCTCCACTCTACCTCTTCTCTCTCTCTCTCTCTCTACTCTCTCTCCACTCCCCCTCTCTCCAATCTCTCCACTCTCTCTCCACTCTTGCCACTCTCTCCCTCCACTCTCTCTCCACTGTCTCTCTCCACTCTCTCTCTCAACTCTCTCTCTCTCCACTCTCTCTCTCTCCACTCTCTCTCTCTCCATTCTCTCTTGCTCACTCTCTCCACTGTCCCTCCACGCTCTCTCCACTCTTTCTCTCTCTCGACTGTCTATCTCCACTCTCTCTCTACTCCCTCTCTCTCTACTCTCTCTCCACTCTGTCTCTCTCCACTGCCTCTCTCCACTGTCTCTCTCCACTGTCTCTCTCCACTGTCTCTCCACTATCTCTACTCTCTCTCTACTCTCTCTCCACTCTCTCTCCACTCTCTCTCCACTCGCTCTCCACTCTCCCTCTCCACTCTCTCTCCACTCTCTCCCTCCACTCTTTCTCCACTCTCTCTCTACTCTCTCTCTCTACTCTCTCTCTCTCCACTCTCTCTTTCTCCACTGTCTCCCTCCACTCTCTCTCTCCACTCTCTCTTCACTCTCTCTCCACTGTCTCTGTCTCCACTCTCTCTCTACACCCTCTCTCTCTCCACTCTCTCTCTCTCCACTCTCTCTCTCTCCACTCTCTCTCCACTCCCTCTTCTCTCTCTCTCCACTCTCTCTCCACTCTCTCTCCACTCTCTCTCCACTCTCTCTCTACTCTCTCTCTCCACTCTCTCTCCACTCTCTCCACTCACTCTCTCTCTCCACTCACTCTCTCTCTCTCTCTCCACTCTACCTCTTCTCTCTCTCTCTCTCTCTCTACTCTCTCTCCACTCCCCCTCTCTCCAATCTCTCCACTCTCTCTCCACTCTACCTCTTCTCTCTCTCTCTCTCTCTACTCTCTCTCCACTCCCCCTCTCTCCAATCTCTCCACTCTCTCTCCACTCTTGCCACTCTCTCCCTCCACTCTCTCTCCACTGTCTCTCTCCACTCTCTCTCTCAACTCTCTCTCTCTCCACTCTCTCTCTCTCCACTCTCTCTCTCTCCATTCTCTCTTGCTCACTCTCTCCACTGTCCCTCCACGCTCTCTCCACTCTTTCTCTCTCTCCACTGTCTATCTCCACTCTCTCTCTACTCCCTCTCTCTCTACTCTCTCTCCACTCTGTCTCTCTCCACTGCCTCTCTCCACTGTCTCTCTCCACTGTCTTTCTCCACTGTCTCTCTCCACTGTCTCTCTCCACTGTCTCTCCACTATCTCTACTCTCTCTCTACTCTCTCTCCACTCTCTCTCCACTCTCTCTCCACTCGCTCTCCACTCTCCCTCTCCACTCTCTCTCCACTCTCTCCCTCCACTCTTTCTCCACTCTCTCTCTACTCTCTCTCTCTACTCTCTCTCTCTCCACTCTCTCTTTCTCCACTGTCTCCCTCCACTCTCTCTTTCCACTCTCTCTTCACTCTCTCTCCACTGTCTCTGTCTCCACTCTCTCTCTACACCCTCTCTCTCTCCACTCTCTCTCTCTCCACTCTCTCTCTCTCCACTCTCTCTCCACTCCCTCTTCTCTCTCTCTCCACTCTCTCTCCACTCTCTCTCCACTCTCTCTCCACTCTCTCTCTACTCTCTCTCTCCACTCTCTCTCCACTCTCTCCACTCACTCTCTCTCTCCACTCACTCTCTCTCTCTCTCTCCACTCTACCTCTTCTCTCTCTCTCTCTCTCTCTACTCTCTCTCCACTCCCCCTCTCTCCAATCTCTCCACTCTCTCTCCACTCTACCTCTTCTCTCTCTCTCTCTCTCTACTCTCTCTCCACTCCCCCTCTCTCCAATCTCTCCACTCTCTCTCCACTCTTGCCACTCTCTCCCTCCACTCTCTCTCCACTGTCTCTCTCCACTCTCTCTCTCAACTCTCTCTCTCTCCACTCTCTCTCTCTCCACTCTCTCTCTCTCCATTCTCTCTTGCTCACTCTCTCCACTGTCCCTCCACGCTCTCTCCACTCTTTCTCTCTCTCCACTGTCTATCTCCACTCTCTCTCTACTCCCTCTCTCTCTACTCTCTCTCCACTCTGTCTCTCTCCACTGCCTCTCTCCACTGTCTCTCTCCACTGTCTTTCTCCACTGTCTCTCTCCACTGTCTCTCTCCACTGTCTCTCCACTATCTCTACTCTCTCTCCACTCTCTCTCCACTCTCTCTCCACTCTCTCCACTCTCCCTCTCCACTCTCCCTCTCCACTCTCTCTCCACTCTCTCCCTCCACTCTTTCTCCACTCTCTCTCTACTCTCTCTCTCTACTCTCTCTCTCTCCACTCTCTCTTTCTCCACTGTCTCCCTCCACTCTCTCTCTCCACTCTCTCTTCACTCTCTCTCCACTGTCTCTGTCTCCACTCTCTCTCTCCACCCTCTCTCTCTCTACTCTCTCTCTCTACTCTCTCTCTCCACTGGCTCTCTCCACTGGCTCTCTCTCCATTGGCTCTCTCTCCACTCTCTCTCTCACTCCACTCTCTGTCCACTCTCTCCCACTCTCTCTCACAAAGTAGTGTCAGTGGCGTACAAAAACTTGAGGGCGCCCCCCTGCAAACTACGTGGAAGGGACCCCCCTCCCATTCTCCATGCCAGTCTAGAGCTCTCAGGCCAGCGACCTGCGATACTGCAGGGGATGCAGGGCTATTGTTACGCCACTGTCACCAATCCAGCCTTTGTAAGTAACACTGGATGGTGGAGTTAAAGGTTGGGCTTAGTCTGCCAGCAGGCTATCATAGGTGGTGGTTCATTCATTACAGGGTCCCTGCCATCGTTAGACCGGGGACGTTTGCCCATTTTTAGGTGGGTTTCCTGATGCAGACTCCTGTCATGATATACAACATCGGGCCCACTCACCGTTCAGTTTTGACAAAAGTGCATCCACTGCTCCTTCTTGTTTCCGTCTTAAAACATTAGACAATGCGACAATGCAGTATTTCAAAAGCAGATGTAACTACAAAGAGCACATTTTGATAATACATTTTTGCTAGTAGACAATAGCAATCTTAAGAGGCATTCCATACCTTCATTCCATCACATTCTCTCTCTCTCTCTCTCTCTCTCTCTCTCTCTCTCTCTCTCTCAGTGAGTCTCTCTCTCTCTCTCTCTCTCTCTCTCTCTGTCACTGTCATTCAGTCTCTCTCAGTCAGTCAGTCTGTCAGTCTCTCTCTCTCTCTCTCTCAGCCTGTCAGTCAGTCAGTCTCCCTCTCTCAATCAGTCAGTCTCTCTCTCTCTCAGTCAGTTTCTCAGCCATTCAGTCTCTCGGTCAGTCAGTATTCAGTCTCTGAGTCAGTCAGTCTCCACTCTCTCTCCACTCTCTCTCCACTCTCTCTCCACTCTCTCTCTACTCTCTCTCTCCACTCTCTCTCCACTCTCTCTCTCTCCACTCACTCTCTCTCTCCACTCACTCTCTCTCTCTCTCTCCACTCTACCTCTTCTCTCTTGCTCTCTCTCTACTCTCTCTCCACTCCCCCTCTCTCCAATCTCTCCACTCTCTCTCCACTCTTGCCACTCTCTCCCTCCACTCTCTCTCCACTGTCTCTCTCCACTCTCTCTCTCAACTCTCTCTCTCTCCACTCTCTCTCTCTCCACTCTCTCTCTCTCCATTCTCTCTTGCTCACTCTCTCCACTGTCCCTCCACGCTCTCTCCACTCTTTCTCTCTCTCCACTGTCTATCTCCACTCTCTCTCTACTCCCTCTCTCTCTACTCTCTCTCCACTCTGTCTCTCTCCACTGCCTCTCTCCACTGTCTCTCTCCACTGTCTCTCTCCACTGTCTCTCTCCACTGTCTCTCCACTATCTCTACTCTCTCCACTCTCTCTCCACTCTCTCTCCACTCTCCCTCTCCACTCTCTCTCCACTCTCTCCCTCCACTCTTTCTCCACTCTCTCTCTACTCTCTCTCTCTACTCTCTCTCTCTCCACTCTCTCTTTCTCCACTGTCTCCCTCCACTCTCTCTCTCCACTCTCTCTTCACTCTCTCTCCACTGTCTCTGTCTCCACTCTCTCCACCCTCTCTCTCTCTACTCTCTCTCTCTACTCTCTCTCTCTACTCTCTCTCTCCACTGGCTCTCTCCACTGGCTCTCTCTCCACTGGCTCTCTCTCCACTCTCTCTCTCACTCCACTCTCTGTCCACTCTCTCCCACTCTCTCTCACAAAGTAGTGTCCGTTGCCACGGGAGTCCGCCGAAATGTTTCCAGGGACGGCACATTTTTAACTTCATCACCATCCCCCTTGCACCCTTCTCCCCCTTGCACCCTTCTCCCCCTCCGCCTTGCACCCTTTTCTACCTTGCACCATTCTCTCCTCTGCCTTGCACCATTCTCCCCTCTACCTTGCACCCTTCAACCCTCTACCTTGCACCCTTCAACCCTCTGCCTTGCACCATTCTCCCCTCTGCCTTGCACCCTTCTCCCCTCTGCCTTGCACCCTTCTCACCTCTGCCTTGCACCCTTCTCCCCTCTGCCTTGCACCCTTCTCCCCTCTGCCTTGTACCCTTCTCCTCTCTGCCTTGCACCCTTCTCCTCTCTGCCTTGCACCCTTCTCTCCTCTGCCTTGCACCCTTCTCTCCTCTGCCTTGCACCCTTCTCCCCCTCCGCCTTGCACCCTTCTCTACCTTGCACCCTTCTCTCCTCTGCCTTGCACCCTTCTCCCCACTGCCTTCCACCCTTCTCCTCTCTACCTTGCACCCTTCTCCCCTCTGCCTTGCACCCTTCTCCCCTCTGCCTTGCACCCTTCTCCCCTCTGCCTTGCACCCTTCCCTACCTTGCACCCTTCTCCCCTCTGCCTTGCACCCTTCTCCCCTCTGCCTTACACCCTTCTCCTCTCTGCCTTGAACCCTTCTCCCCTCTGCCTTGCACCCTTCCCTACCTTGCACCCTTCTCCCCTCTGCCTTGCACCCTTCTCCCCTCTGCCTTGCACCCTTTTCTATCTTGCACCATTCTCCCGACATTTTTATTGCTGCCTGAAATCTGGTCGCACAAGGAACTCTGCATCAAATGCTTTTACATCCAAAGTTATTGCTAAACACAGCGCCCCACCTTCCAGGTTGGCGCCCAGGGCTGCCGCACTGGTCGCACTGACCTAAAACCAGTCTGACCTTTAAAAGAGAGTTGAAATCTTTTCTGTTCCAACGTCACTTCCTCTGGGGACCCGTTTAAAAATTCCGGGTTCTTTTCACAATGTACTTATTCTACAGGTACTACATCTGTTGGGAGGAACACTCTGCATTTCTGTATATAAATAGCTTTTCTTGCCAGTTATATATATACTTTTTGTACAATTCATACAATTAATTCGCTTTGTAATGCCTTTGTATATTCAGCATACATTTTCCTCTCTTATAAAAGCGCTCTGCCACTCGCTGCGTTAAGTCCATGTTATAAAATCGCAAATAAATGAATATATCTGACTGAGAATACAGTCAAAGTAGTTGCCTGCCAGTGGCGGTGGAATTGAATCAAGTTCCTGAGGGATGTGTGTGTGTGGGGGGGGTGTCCTTGCACTGAAGAGCTGTCGATAAAGCCTGCATTGCTCTCTGATTGGAGTGAGTACCTTAGGTGAATGTACAAGCAGGCACTCAGGAGTGAGGGATGTGCCAGTGACAGTCCAAGGGGCGGGGGAAGGGGGGATGACCCCAGTGTGTTCCAGGCAGAAATGACAGCGCCAAACCAAAAGGAGGTGTTTTAATACTGTTTGCATGACATCACCCTCCGCAGGGAGAGGGACTGACTCCTCCCTCTGGGGAGAGAAGGCTAGAGAAGAAAGTCACCCCCTCCTGGACGGGTACAAGACTACCATCTACATACCAAATAGAGCACATATTGAATTATCTGCGGATGCCTCACTGATATTTGATGATTCTGCAAGTCAGTAGTGCTCGTTTTACCTACTTCACTCGAAACTGTCACTTACAAGGGTTAGGCATGGAACTCTGCAGCAGGCACTTTAGCAGCTGAGCTATCTTTCTTTAATCTCCTAGCCGCTATACTGAATACTGATTCATAATAGATCTGGGAGAGGGAGTGCTCTTGTCCGTTTCCTGTGTGTGCTTTGTCATTCCCAGTGCCTCCTGCTCTCCATCCTCTTTCCGGCCTCGAGCGCTCTGACTGAAGAGAAACAATTTAACTTGATACATTGTTTCTCTTCAATCAGCGGGAGGTGCTCAGAGCAGGCTGCAGATGGCCTGCACCTGCTTTGGAGGGAGAGAGGCTTGCTTCAGCGCAAGCCTCTCTCACTGAAGAGCTGAGGGGGACCCGGGGCCCCCTTAATTATCTGTGGAGAGTGGGCCCCCGCACTGCGGGGCCTGCGGGGGCGTTTGTTACGCCCCTGATGAGGGGTGCAACAGGGTGTCAAAGTGACACCCTGCCACCCTTCAATGTTTCCCCCAATTACCAACTCGGTATTTACCGTTTCGGTAATTAACATTCATTCCTATGGGCCTCCAGGCCCATAGGAATGAATGGCAATTACCGAATCGGTAAATACCGATTTGGTAATTACCGAAACTTACCGATTCTGTAATTTTTTGGGAAAAATTACCTACATCCCATTTGCCTGTTCTTAAATACTGAATCGGTACGATTCGGTATTTAAGAATCGGTAATCTAGGATTACCTACATCTGGACCCCAAATCTTTATTTAACGTTCTATGAAGGACGGCATTCTAATGGTCTTTTCCTAAAGGTGCTCGATGGCATTTGCTCCAACTTCAGCCTGGTTATCTGTGAGGGCGGCTTGTTGGGTAAGAAGCTTTATTATCACAAAGACGCTTGAGTAATGTGCGTGGTATGGGGTAGGAGTATGGCCAGAGTGAACCAGCAAGCAGTGTTTTTCACATGTACATCTAAGCAAATGTGTCGGAGGACATCACATCTGCTGCTTAACCCCACTAGCCAGATTCTAACTTGTTTGTGGGCAAGCACACCATGTCTGCCAAAGCAAACACTTGGGGGCAGTCCTCACTGAATCTCTCTGTAAGTTTGGTGAATAAAAAGATACACTTTAGCCGAGTTTGGGTCTCAGTCCGAGTTCTCCATTATCTCAGATGGGAGATACTGTGTGCTGCTTTAAGAAGACCAGTTGGTATGACATGGATTACAAGTATTTTCCTGCCAGAATGGGGAATAACACGCAGACTTAGTTATATCTGGTCAAGTGCTGAATGTTTTTCCCCCTTTCAACCGAAATGCCTAAATAAGAAAATATGTACTACCTGCTTGAAGAAGGTGGTATATGTTGCAATATTTTGCTTTTTTTGGCATAGGGGTGTGTTCTATGGGTGGGGTACAGAGGAACGGCAGAGATCTTTCACTCCAGCCAGGGAAGGGGAGCTTTGTTAGCTCCCTCTAGGTGAAATACAAGAGCGGACGGGGCCGGCCATGACAGCTGCTCACAGTCTCTGCAGCCTCTCAGAGGTCTCCGACTCCGCTGTCTCCAGTGCCAGAATTATCAGGTCCAGATTTTAAGGATCTGATCATTCTGGCCCAGAGACACTGCAAAGCTTGTAGTTGCTCCAAGCGATGTTCCCCCAGAAACACCACCCCAACCATCTCGCAGTGAGGGCCTTAGAAATGGGAACTGGTTGATTAATGTATTGGTGCTACCCTGAGTTACTGGGGGCTGAGCTAGCATTATGCCAGTCTTTACTAGTGAGTCATAGGTGTTTAGGTGTGAGGATGAGCTCCTACTGCATGGCCTTTAGCTGGGGAGCAATGCCGCATGGGGCAATAAACTGCTGCCATTGTGTGGGGCCGGAGGGTGCCCTGCACTCCCAAACTCCTGTAGCTTTCCATTTAATCTCTGCTGCTGCAGATGCCCAATAAGGTGAGTTTCAAGAGATCTAAAGACAAATATGTCTGCTATTGAATGGCCTGACCTATCTGTCTTAGGGACCTCACACATGACATGGGCTTCTATTCCTTCTTTAGTGGAAGTTGCAAGCAATATTCCCTACTATGGGGAACCTGTCCAGGTCGTTTTCTTGATTGTGGGCATGTCCTAAACCCTGACCTAAGACAAAATCACCTTCTTAAAAAGTGAATCCCACTACACAGTTTTTCAACCGTCATAGCAGCACAAATGCATTTCAGTGGCATAAAAACAGAAAAGAATGTGCATGCTAATCATGTGAATCTCCACAACTTTCACTATTTAACAGCAACATCTAAATTAATATTCATTGCTGTCTCTGCCATTTGGATATCTGTGGAGAAGTGAGTCCAGATACAAAACAGTTAGGGTTAGGCTCCATGATATAAATGATATCCTTGGCATTTAGGAGGAAGTATATCTAGATGTTGACAGTGTCTGTGTTGTAAAGTTACTGAAACTTTATAGCGTGATATATCATTGTAGAATATGTTGAGATAAGAATCATATTTTACCAATAGGGCCGAGGTGGTTCTAGTGGATCACAGACATCAAACGTGAACAGCAGTGGGACCTGCTGACTGACCAGTTGAGATACTAATAGACCTCTTGCATCCCTTAGTTTATGGCTTAAAACACCCTCTAATTAAACCATGAGCAGAACGCAAGAATGGAAATGGAAAGCTGTTTACTTACTGCTCGTACCAATGCAATTTTGCATTGTTGAATTTCTTGGTGAAAAATTGCACCAGAACCAGTGAAACCTATGTAATCCTGTCCCAGTGGTGGCTGGTGTCATTTGAAAGCAGTGAGGCGTAAAAGTTCAGGGTGAATGCCCTGTGGCAAGCGAGCAAGTCTGACCGTCATAAAGATGGTTCGGGGGGAGGGGGGGTTATCCGCCCAGAATTTTTTTTAAAAACAGTGGGCAAATGGTGTATTTTTAAGCAAATGTGAGAAAGCAAGAATATTAATAAAGCAACAGTAGTTAGGACATCATTAGGGGACAAAGGAATTTAAGCCTGTAACGCGTGACAAAGGCTGATACTACTTTGCATATTATGGAGCCTCTGGTGATCTTTTAAGACCTCTGTATTCCAAGAGCATCCACGGTCCTATCGTAAGGAAGAGTCCAAAACCCATGTAATGGAGGGACCAATGGCAGCCTGCCCATGCATGTGGGATCTTGTGGAGAAAATATTACAAGACTGCACTTTGAGCGAACTAGAATGGCCTGCTCATGCCGCTTCCCTCAGAAAAGTTTTGAAACCCCTCCTCTGCAAGCAGTGGTGTAACAAAGGTGCCATGCATATTCTAGCTTGTCAATTTAACAGAGTAGGGGTGCGGGGAGGGAGCACGAGAGAGAAGGAGGGAGTCAAAGAGAGCGGTAGGCAGAGAGACAGTAAGACAGAGAGAGCAGTGTGGGTGAGAGAGAGAGAAAAGACGAGAGGGAGATAATGAGAGGGAGAGAGAGAATGGAGAAAGCAGAGGGAGAGCAGAGGAGGGGGAGAATTGGTGGGCCTGGAATCAGAGATAGATAAAGAAGTAGAGAGGGACACAGGAACATAGAACGTCTGAGCGAGGGTGGGAGAGTGGAAGAAAGTGTGAGGGAGGGAGAGAGTTGAAGAGACAGTGAAAGAAAAGTAATGTTGTTTTCCTGGTAGAAGACTGGTGTGTGCAAAAACCCAACTTGTCATTTAGGCACTCTATTTCTCTCCGGCTACATTCTCACTTTGCCCCATGTTTTCACCTGAAATTTTCAGCTGGTTTGCTTTGTTTTACATCATATTCATTTATTGTGATAAAGTAAAAAGCACTGCGGTAGATCTGTTTACTGTGGATTATTTCTTATCCCACCCATTAAATCAACCCCTTAAAGTTGATACCTCCACAATGCCTACTTTTTGTGAATGTTATATATCACATATATTGGTCCAGAGGACTGTAAGCACTTAAATGTACACTTATATTTATTTTATTTATTTATTTAGTGTTTTACAGAGCGCGAACCAGACCTGTGGGGGTATCAGAGCGCTTTACAGTAAATCAGGGGAATATATAACAAAGGGGGAGGAGAGTCCAGGGATAAGGGAACAAATAGAAACAGTATATGGTAACACAAAACAATCATAATAATCGACTACTATAAGGGATAGGAACAAAAACGATGCAATTAACTAGAAAAGCAGTCTCATCACCCAGAAGTATTGTTCAAAGTGCAGGGTGGGTAACATAGAGGAAGGCAGCCAAGGAATAGTGCAATGATGATAGGTAAAGTCAGGTTGAGGGGGTGATTGTAGTGTGAGCTTTAGGAGAGGAATTTGCCCATTATGAAAGATTTGGTCACAATCAATGCAGGAGTACATAACCGAAACAAAGGAGGGAAAAACTAAAAGCAGACATTCGAGAGTGAGGGGCAGAAAAATGATTTAACCCAAGTGTCTTACAAAGAGAAGAGCTTTGAGATCTTTTTTTAAGCTAGCATGGCATGTGGTCATACAGCGGGCCGGAGGGAGGTGGTCCATGCTCTTGTGGCTATTCCGGAGAATTACTCGTTCATGTATTGTTCTCTTAATGAATACGGGTGGAGTGGACAGTCTAGAAGGTGGTAGATTTCCCTATGTATTGGCGCTTCTGAAAGGACCGTAGGGTGGTGGCACAGTCAGTCACAAGCCTGGCAATAGATGACTTTGCGGCTGGAAATGGCACTTGGCTGGTGCCAGAACTCTCAGTGCAGGTAAGAGGAAGTGTTATATTTAATGGGCAGTGAGTGTCCTAGAAGGTTGTTACCCTGCTCAACTGGATTGTGCAACCCGCCTCATTTCCTGATAGGTAGCTTGCTAACATGGGCTCACAGCTTCATCGCCCTGTTATACGTTTGTTATTTCTAGAGTCGACTGTACTCTTTGTCGATTCTGGAAGGTTGAAATGTTAAGTTGGGCCTGCCAGTATCTGAACCAGAAGGCAACACAAACAGCGTGTCTCAGCAGGCACATAAAACCACGGAGGAGCCTCACAGACAAGGATAGGAGAAGGAAGTGTGGGAGAGGACCACACGAGGTGGTTTCAATGGGGGCAAAAATTGGCTTTGTCCACTACATTTTCTATTAATATGGAGGAGGAGGATGTTCTGACATGGGCCGTTGGACAAATACAAGCTCTAACTTTACTGCAGTGGCAGCAAGAAGCCACTCACAGGAGCTTTGCGACATGTGTGCACACACACACACACGGGAGACACTGTACAGCCTCATATCTAGAGCACAAGAGCACTGTGGCGTCTGCACACACATACACACACACCTAGACCCTCTGCACAGCCTCATGTCTAGAACACAAGAGCACTGCGGTGTGTGCACACACACACACATACACAGAAGTTCCACCTGCCATTGCAATAGAGACAAAGGAGAAGGCGAAGGGCTCAGTTATTTAATAAAACCTTGTCGCAAAGAAAGCACTAAACAAGTGACCAATAGCATGTCAGTAGCCATTTGTAGTGCACACTGTAACCTTCGTGCAGAAGAAGCAATAAATGTACCCTTAAGCTTATACACTCTACCAGAACACCACTTTTTTTAATCCGGCATTTTTAAAGAGCAATCGTGGACACCAGGAGAGTTGTGATCAATCAGAAGGTGCCACAGAGCTCACTTCACAACCACTCGGGTCTCCGGCTGCACTCAACACACAGCAGCACCAGCAGTGGGACAGTCCCTGGCTCCATGCTCTGCTCTCCCGGGTCTGCTCAGCCTCTTGTCCTGAGTTTTCTTGCTACCCTGGGGTCCTTGTCCTCCTGGGCAGAGGAGGGGGCAGGCTGTATTTTATGATACACTGCATATTAGCTCGGCGTCACAGGGAAGAACACTTGTGACGTGCTTCATCTGGATGTGTAGCTCACCACCCTCAGGCCTGGTCCCACCCCCACAACTCCAGCAGCGCAATGATAGGCTGAGCGTTGGCAGCCCCTGACCCAGCCATTGGTTGGGCCAGGGACTACATTCACTCATTTGGAGCATTGGGGGCTGCTGCAGGAATCCACCGGGCTCCTACATTGCAGAGCCTGGCGAGGGCTCAAGTGCGCATGTCAAGCTGGTCTGAGCAAGGCACCCGTCCAACTCAACATGCGCACTTCACCCAAGGAGGCTCAGCATCTGCCAATCAACGGGCAGGCTTGAAGTGTCCCCCTCCACCCCTCCCATGTAACTTCTGTGCCCGGGTGACGGTCTTGCCATATACTGCAGTAAAAAAAAAAAGATTACATCGTAGTGAGTAAACATTAACATTTTAAATATTTTATTTATTTATTTATTTATTAAGCTTATTGAGCGCGACAGCTACCCGAAAGGGTTTCCCGGCGCTGAGAAATAGCTGCTAGCAATGGCTGAAAACACACGCATAGTTATTGATTAAACAGCCAGGTCTTAACGGCTTTGTGAAAACGGACATAGCAGTCCTCGGACTGGATTTTCAAAGGAAGTGAGTTCCATAGCTTGGGCCCTAAATAAGCAAAGGACCTACCGCCCATTCTGGACAGTCTGAATTTGGGGACCTTGAAAAGAATATGGGATGAGGAACGAAGAGAGTGGGAAGGAACATAAGCGTCAGCAAGGGTTTGCAGGTAGCTGGGAGAAGTTTTCATCCTGATTTTATACATATAACTGAGCGCCTTAAATTTCACTCTGCTGTCCACTTTCAGCCAGTGAAATATGGCAAAGAAACAGGGGGAGATGCCCCCACGCCCATATAAAGAAACCGCCCCTGGTTGCACCAAGACAATCCCTGCAAGAGTGTCCCTTATGTAGTCACCAATCTGGCCGTTTGATTGACACCATGTTCTTTCACTTTAAATTAATTGTGACTCTTTCGTGATTGTAAGTGCTTAGGGGGTGACTACTAAGGTGGCCCCAGGAACACTGATAGGTGCAAATCAGTAAGTGTGGCTGGCCAACCAAAAACACAATGTACCTCCATCAGTGATGATTCTTGTGCACTATGATGCAGCTTACAAAATCTGTTACACCTGCTTTCACTTTGCATGTGCACCAGCCACCAGAGGCGCCTGAAGAGAGCAGATGCCAAATGTTACCACATGACTGCTAGCGAAACTGGCAACTGCATACATTCCAATCACATGTGTGACGCGCATAAATATGGGAGCAAAGATTACATTTCCTAGAGAATGACATATTTGTCTTGGACGCCCTCCCAGGCGACATACCTGGATTGTGAGCTCTGATCAGTGGAAGATCTGGGTGTGATGCAGCATTTGAGTACAGTCAGATGTTCTTGAGTGCTGAAGATTAGATGCATGGTTGGATAGCAAGCTCATAAATACACATTTATCTTGGCACTGGTGAGAATGTACTCTACAATGCTACCTGTGTCTGGAAACAGATCACACTTGGCTGAAAACACATTCCAGCACAGAGGCTTCTTTGTGAATGTGCAATGAATTGTTTCAGTTCGTAGTTATTTTTGCAAGAGTTGATAAACTGAATCAGAGTTCATTAAATGAACATCAGGTGCCACATTTCGTTACAAGACGTATTCCATAGGCTTGGCTTATAGAAATCGTGCCTTGATTAGAGGCAGCTTTTTGACAGGGCTGCGGGGGAGTTGCCCTGCCACCTGTGACCCACCAGGCTCTGTCATTGCCTCTGCCTACACTGTTCTTTATTTAAGTTGCCAATGTTCATGAAAACATGGCTTTTGTGTTTTCTTGAATTTCCAGTGTGCAAGTCAGCTATCTTGGCCTTTCCAGGTTTCTGAGGAGAGAGGAGGAGATGAGCCATGCTCCTTCTCCAAAGTGTTGTTTAAGAAAAAGGGGACAGAGTAGGTGGATGCCTGGACGGCATAAGTGTGAGGGACGCAATTCAAGTATGCTCACCTCATACAAGCACAATTTTTTATTTATTTTATTTTATTTTATTTATAAAGTTTTATATATAGCGCGAACTTGATCCCAAAGGATATCAGAGGGCTTTACAATTTTTTTCATATATTATTTCCGTTATTTTGCCAAACTTCATCCACTTTGTTCAAACCATCAAGCCAAAAGACACATCACTTGTAGCAATCTCGGATCCCCCAGTTCCTTATTTTGCCCATCGAGGCCTACATATGAATACATGACGAATTTCCAAACCTCCACCACTGGTTTACTATGGTGGATGTGTATTAATTTGGCAATACCAATGGACATACAGCTGTGCAACCCGCTGTGACCTGCTACCAAAGCGAGCCACTACCATCAAGTATATTATGCCCCGGTGCGTAAGGAACGGCACACCGATTTGGGTGCTGCACGCTAAAATTGATAAACACAAAATTTGAAAAAAGAGGAAACTTTTAATGGGGAGTCAGAAGCAGTGACAGAGCAGAACCGAGCAGAGCGCCATACCGCCATACCCCACCACACCGCCAACCTGCAGAGTGTGGCCCCGGTTTTGAGTTTATAACCAATGTTAGTGGAGCTGAATTCTTTGTGTGCCCAGGAGTTTTCATGCAACTAATTCAAATGTCAAGATAGCTCTGATGAATGATGGAGTGCTGGGGCAAGTGCCCATTGCTGTATTCCTACCCTGTTGCTACAGTGGAGGAATCACCAGCAGACGAATCAAGGTAAGAATGAAAAATAGTTCCAAAGTTGTTGCTCTGTGAATTTGTGAGAACGTGCAAGCGTGAATGTGTGTGAAAGAGTGTATGTGAGTTAGTGTGTGCGTGTGAGGAGTGAGAACCCAAGGAGAGTTAAGTATGTATATGAGTTTGTGAATGTGTGTGTGTGTGATTGAGAGTGAGTGAGAGAGTGAAAGTGAGTAGGAGTGATAAAATATCAGTGACAGGTTGAGAGGATGAGACCGTGAATGACAGGGGGCGAGTGTGGCAGTGAATGTGAAAATCAGTGAGTTAGAGGCATGGGAGAGAGGACGTGTGAAAAGGTGAGAGTGAGTGTCTTTGTCGGTGCACAATAAATGAGTGAGAATCAGTGAGTGAGAGTAAGAAAGTACGAGAGAATGTGAGCGCGTGTGTGAGAGAGTGGGGAGAATCAATGAGAGTAAATCTGTGAAAGTAAGTGTATGAGTGTATGTGTTTGTGAGCATGAATGAATGAATGAATGAATGAATGATTATAAGCTCTGTAAAGCGCGAACTTAGCCCAGGGGCATCAATTCATGTGTGAATGAGAGCGGGTGAAAATAAGTGAGAATCAGGGAGAGTGAATGAGCATCAGTGAGACTGAATGTGTGTATGCATGTGCTTGTGAGTGAGAGTGTGTGAGTTTGTAACTGTGAGAGAGTGAGTGAAAGTGGGTATGAATGAGAATGAGTGAGAGAGTGAGGGTGAGTAAGGCAGTGAGTGAGGTAATCTGAGTAAGTATGATAGAATTTGAGTGAGTGAGGGGAGCGAGAAAGGAGAGTGAATATGTGTGAGCGTCTGAGAGCATGTGTGTGAGAGTAAAAATCAATGACTGAAAGTGCGAGACAAAGGTGTGAGTGAGAGTCAGTGGATGCCTTTGTATATTTGTGATAGAATATGAGAGTGAGTATGAGATAGAATGAGAGAGTGTGGGGAAACAGAGTTTGAATATGGGTGAGTTAGAATGAGTGAGGGGGTGAAAGAGCAAGTATGTGTTTGAGTATGGTTTATAGAGGTACCTATGGCCACCTACTAGGGATAGTCAATGACAGCTCATTCTTGTTAGGGAGGTCGCCCATGGCAAAATGAAGGACCTGACACACAAGGGGCAATTCTGAAAATATGGGGGCACCAATGGCAAAATGCTGGTGCGGTATATTGGAAATAATTCTTGCCCTAAAGGAGGGAAACCATGGCCTATGAGGTGAAGGAGGCAACTATGAAAAATGGCCCTTGCACATTAGAGCCATTTTTGGCTTGTAGCACACTCAATATATGGCAGCGTGAATGGCAAAAATTCTGGTACTGGCCTATAGAATATAATTCAACATAAAGGGGTTACCCATCAGAAAAAATACTAACAATGGCACTATGGATGTAATATTTCACCCATACTAAATTCTAAAAAATGGGGTCAACTCCTGGGAAGCATTATACTTCATTGGCACACCATCAAAGTAGTGGAATATTTCATGAGTGCCCGTTCAGAGTCCATGTCCTTTTAGCAAACCTATTTGAAAATTGAGTTTTAAAATACACAAATCTATTATTTCAAATGTTTCTCAGGAAAGACCCCCTGAACCTGCCTACAATAAGTCAGACTTACTTGTTTGGCTCGTTTTCTGGAATGAGAGCTAGTAATACATCTATAACTTTCACAGATCATCAGCCATCACTGCCTTGATTACATTAAAAGTTATTTTATTTACCTAGAATGGTTGTATGATGGTATAACGCGTGTTTGAACAATTCATGCCTGTACCACGTGGTCTCTTCCACGACCCTGTCTTTAGCACCCAAGCCTTTACCACGCAATTTTGTGGTAAATATGTGATGGGTAAAGGGGCATGTGGGATAAAGATCATACCCCTGCCCTGTAAACTGTCCCTTTTCCCCGCCCCTGAAAATTGAAACCCACTCCCTAATAACTACCCCCGTCAGCCTCCCCGCACTAAGCCCTAAACTATCCCATACATTCCTAAACTAACCCGACCCACCCCAGTAAACTGTCCCTTCTTCCCTGGCCCTGAGCCCTAAAAATTAAACCCATAACCCAAAAACTACCCTGACCCCAGGCCCCCTGCCCTGATCCCTAAAAACTATCCCTAAACTACCCCGACTCTGATCCCTGCTGTGTAAACTATCCCTTTTCCACCTGTCTTGAGCCCTAAAAATTAGCCCCATGCCCCGAATACTACCCAAACCCCAGCCCTCCGCCCTTAGCCCTAAAATACTGTTCCCTACCTCCATGAAGTACCCTCACCCGCCCTGAGGTCTAAAACTGTCCCCTGAGCTGACCCCTAAAAACTATCCCCTACAACCCTAAAAAACTATCCTCTACATCCCTAAACTACCCCGTCCTTGCCTTCTGCCTTGTAAACTGTCTCCCCCTGCCTTGACCCCTAAAAACTAAGCCTACGCTCTGAAAACTACCCTGACACCAGCCCCCCTGTCACGAGCCCGAAATTATCCCCTACATCCCTAAACTATCCGACCCTGCTCCCTGCCCTGTAAACTGTCCCTTTTACCCCCGTCCTTAGCCCTAAAAACTGTCCCTCACCCCCTCTGTCGTGTCTGGAGCCAATGATGACAGACACTGTACTAGGTATTTAAGGAGCTTTATTACTTACTTCTTATCTCTACCCTGTCCCTACACTATCTGCCCTCATCCTGTCCCTGCTCCTCCTCTTCCTTCCCTGCCCTCCTAACTCCTCCCATCCCACTACTAGACCGCTAACACATAACATCTCCCCCTTTCTTAACAAAACAAAAGATGTGTGCATTCATATCTCTTCAATGAGTCTGTTTGGTCGCTGGACGCTTCGACGCGGCCTTGCATTCACTCCTTCAGTGTTCACGGTGGTCTGGGGTATACCCACTTGATCCAGATCATCCAGAGTGTCCTGTTCAGGGGTTTCAAGATCGAGTAACGCAGTTGTGTCTAGCAAAGATCCTGTCGTGTCTCTGGAGCATTTCTTGAAGTGAGACACTTTTCTCGTAATTCTCCGGTGGTCAGACTCCGCCGTAAGCATGGTGCCTTTCTGTTGAGTGACCAGTAAGGGTTCATCACAAAAGCGACAGTCAGTTTTCTTCTGTTGGTCTTGTTTGCCCAATACATAGTCCCCTTCCTGTAGAGAGGGTGATCTCGCTCTTCTCTTAGCATCGGCGTATGACTTCATCTTGTCCTTGTTGCGCTTGTCTGTTTCCGCCATCTCGAGATGGTTGTGGGTGGGTGACACGGCTCGCAGCGCTCCATCCCAGGTTGGGATGCGGTTCCTCATGGGGCGACCCAACATCAGCGTGGCACGACACTTGCCGGTGGTTGAGTGGGGGGTTGTCCTGTAAGCTCTGAGGACCTCGTTGAGGGCTATTTGGAGGTCCTTCTTTTCGGCACTGGCCTGCTGGAATGTCTTCTTGATCGTGGCCATGAAGCGTTCAACGGTGCTGTTTGCTTGTGGCCAAAGGGGTGTGACTTTCCTGTGATGGAAATCCAAGTGTCTTGCGAATGCGCCAAACTCATGCCCATTGAAGGGAGGACCATTGTCTGTCTTCACCTCTCGGGGAACACCCTAGGTTGCAAATAGTTCGTCCAACACCTTAAGGGTACTGTAGGCACCAGTGGAAGGCACGAACTGTGCGAAAGGGAAGCGCGAGTATTCATCGATTATGGCTATCACGTACTTGCCGGAAGGTAAGGGTCCATAGAAGTCCACAGCAATTTCTTGCCATACTCCAGCCGGTAAGGTGGTCATTTGCAATGGGGCCGGGGGATCACCTTTGCTTGTCAGCTGGCACGGGTGACAGTCCTTCAGGGTGGATTCCACCATTTGGTCGAGGAGGGGAAACCACACACGTTCCCTGAGGGCTCGCTTGGTGGACACAACTCCCCGGTCGCCTTCATGAGCAAGATCGATAACGCCTTGCCGTAGTTGGCTGGGGATCACAATCCGCTGTCCACGCAGTATGATGCCGTCTGAGGACACCAACAGTTCCTCGTGTACGTGCCGGAACGCTTGCAGCTCTTGCTTGGTGTCCAGATCATTGTCTTCATCATGAGGGTCATGACTCCACCTGTTGGTTCGAATGTTGCGGAGTACTTTCTGTAGGACGGCGTCCTGCACAGTGGCGTCTCGGATCGTCTCCATGGGAATGGCAGGAGGTAGTGCCTGATCAGTTACAAAATGGATATATTCCTCTGCAATTGAAGGCCTAGAGTTGGTTGATGCAGGCGGGTGTCGCGACATGTAGTCCGCCGGGTTTTCAGATTTTCCCGGCTTGTGTATGATCGTAAAAGTATACTCCTGGAGCCTCAGGCCCCACCTCTCAATTCTGGGGGACATTTTAGATCGTGGATTGCCGTAGATGGTGACTAGCGCCTGGTGATCAGTGATCAGGGTAAAGTGCTTGCCATAGAGGAAAACATGAAAATGTTCACATGCCCAGACCACCGCAAGGCTCTCCTTCTCAGGCTGTGAGTACGCCTTCTCAGGATCTGACAGGCTGCGGCTGGCATAAGCAACTATCCGTCTCTGGTCAGAGTCCTTGTCGTATTGCGCCAGAATGGCCCCCAACCCTACAGGGCTAGCATCTACGGTGACTTCAGTCATTCGTCTGGGGTTGAAGTAAGAAAGGTTGTCGGCGGACTCCACTGCCCGCTTGATCTCTGTAAATGCTTGCTCACACTGGGGAGTCCATTCAAAAGGTTGTCCTTGCTTGGTCAAGGTGTGGAGCGGGTGGCTGATGGTCACGTAGTCCCGGATATAACGGGCGCAATAGCTGGCCATCCCCAGGAAAGATCTTAGATCGCTGACGTCCTGAGGGCACTTGGCGTTGTTCAAAGTTGCCACTTTTTCCGGATCAGGTTTCATACCCGCCCCCGAGAAGATATGGCCGAAGAATTTTAAAGTGGACTGGTGAAATTCGCACTTGTCCTTGTTCAGGGTCAAGTTCGCATCTAGCAGGGCGTGGCAGACGCGGTTGAGTGCGATGTCGTGCTCACGGGTGTCGGAGCCATACACAAGGATGTCATCGCTGTAATTGAGCGAATTGGGGATATGTTGGATGATCTGCCGAATAGCCTCTTGGAAAATCTCGGCCGCCGATGAAACACCGAAGCTCAATCTCTTATACCTAAAGAGTCCTAGATGAGTCGCAAAAGTTGTGATGGGGCGCGACTGGACATCCAGTTCTAGCTGGTGATAACCCTTGTTTAAGTCCAACTTTGAGAATACTTTGGCTCCGTTCAAGCCTGAGATCATGTCACATAGAAGTGGCCCTGGATGGCGTTCACGTTCTATCGCAGTGTTGGGTACTCGCATGTCAACACACAGCCTTACTTTGCTGGTGGTGCCCTTCTTTGGCACAACGACCACTGGCGATACCCACGGAGTCGGGCCATC
This sequence comes from Lissotriton helveticus, assembly GCF_964261635.1. Classification (NCBI taxonomy): domain Eukaryota; kingdom Metazoa; phylum Chordata; class Amphibia; order Caudata; family Salamandridae; genus Lissotriton; species Lissotriton helveticus. Next base: position 1,281,276,436 of record NC_136069.1, read on the forward strand.
CGTGCGTTCAATGATGTCGGCGGACAGAAGGTCATTGACCTCGTCTTCGACGGCCTTCTGAAGATGGAACGGTACACGCCGAGGGTGCTGGGCGACGGGCCTAATCTGTTTGTTGATGTGCAGATGTATCTGGTGGCCCTTCAACTTCCCTAGCCCCAAGAAGAGATGAGGAAAACGGTTGACGATGTTCTGGTCATCACAGACTTTGAAGAGGATTTCGACAAGACGGAGCCGTTCCGCAGTTGGCAGGCTGAGCAGGCAATCAGCTTCTGGGCCCTTGATGACATGGATGACTGCATCTATGGTAACGTTGTCATGTTCAAGCGTCGTCGGGAACTTGCCCAGACATTGAAGCGGCTTCCTTGGCATCCAAGTGAAGACTCGGACGGATGCATGTGCAAGCGGGGGCTTGGGCCGCATCCTCTCATACTCGGTGATGGGGATGTAGTTCAGAGAGGCTCCGCTGTCCATCACAAATTTGGTGTCATGATTCCCCACTTTTATGTGCAACCGAGGATACTTCTTTAGTTGGTCTGGGTCTGCGATCATGTTCGCATAGTGAGTTGTGTATTCAGAGTCTCGAGATGATGATCTGGAGACCCGGGACGGGGACCTACGCTCCCATCGCGATCTGCGCGACTCTCTGCTGGAGCGAGACGAGCTGGAGGACCCTGTATTTTTGTCTTGGACGGCTCTTATGTGGTGTTTCCTGGTGTCCGACCGAGACGACCTCCCGGTTCCGCTCCGCCTTTCTTTGTTGTATTCGCCGCACATTCCCTCGAAATGGTTCGTCCGACCACATTTTCTGCATCGCTGGCCCATGGCTGGGCAGACATCTACGTGAGGATAGTCATATCCACACCTGTAGCATCTTTTCGCTCTCTCTGGTCTCCTCTCTCTCCGACCCGTTTCTCGCCGTCTGTGTTCCGAGCGTCTCGAGCGAGACAACGGGCGGGAATTCCATTGTTTGTCCCTCGAGCTTCTTCGACCACCACCACGGTCTTGAACTCGATGTGCCTGCTCATTACTCACTTTGCGCCCAGATTCAATGGTGGCGGCATGCTCCTCGGCCTGATCGTAGACACGAGTCATTTCCTCGATGTCGTCAAGTCCATGGGGCTTCCGCAGCAGTCGCCTCCTGAGCGAGTCCGAGTGGCACCCATCAATGATCTGTGATTTGATGGCAGCGTCCGTTGAAAAGTTGTCAAACTCACAGTGTCTCGACAGTCGCCGCAGGCGTGTGATGAATGTGCTCATTGCCTCGTCTTTCCCTTGACGTGCCTGATGAAATGCGTGACGCTCATAGTCCACGTTCCTTTTATAGAGAAATTTCCTGTTCAGCGCATCCCGCACTTTGTCGTACGTTCCGGTATCTGCGGGTGGGAGATCCTTGATTATCTTGCTTATTTCGCACCCTGCCAGATTGCGGAGAGCAATCAATTTGTCCTTATCAACAGTCACTTTGGATCCCTCGATGTAGTCCTCGAAGTCTTCGAGCCATTCCTACCACTTGGGGCCCATGCTTCCACCAGTCGTCAGGGTGACGGGCTCTGGAGCCCTCAAATGGGACCCTCCAGCGATGATGGGCTTGACTTCATCTTGTCGCGGCGATGTCGACATCGTGGCGCCGCAAAATCCTGCCTTGGTGACTTCTGATTGACTTGGTACTGCTTGACGTCAGGCAACTGTGCAATATAATTCAGAATGTCTATTGCCCTTTGGCTTAGCTCGTGCTTGTTTGCTTGTTACTGTGTTGTTCTGTGGCTTGTTTTCTTTCTTTTATGTTTTTCTTTGTTATTCTGCTGTTTTTTGACTTTGCCTGACCTTAAGATGGCTGCCCCACACTGACCATGGAGTCTGTCCCGCAGCTGCCTGACTTCAAGATGGCCGCCGTCACTGATTGCACACGAGGTCTGTTTCTCGGTTCATACTGCTTCAATCAGCACATGGGGACTCACCGGACGCTGGCTGCAGGGGTGATCAGAGTTTTCTTGGTGCCCACACTCAGGGCCTCGACTGCTGGGCTCAGGTAGGGTCGGGCGGGCCCCCCGCCTCGCTTCCCGCAGTTTTGCGTGCTCGGTCGGCGCTGCCGTGCTAAACCTCACGCATCCGGCGTGAGGCGCGATTTCGGCGCCAACGATCGACTGACTCCTGGCTTCTCAGGCGCGTCAGCGCTTGCTTCTTTGGCCCTTCTGGACTCCCACACAACGACCAGGCTGGGAGCAGGGACACCGGCTGCTGGCCCTTCACTTTGGGCGGCAGCGCTAGCTTCAACAGCAGCGCTCCTCTTCTGAGCGCTACACGGGACAGGGCGCCTCGTTATAGTTCTGCTGCCGGTGGGGAATGTCGCATCCCACCTTCGTCGCCAGTTTTCGTGTCTGGGGCCAATGATGACAGACACTGTACTAGGTATTTAAGGAGCTTTATTACCTACTTCTTATCTCTACCCTGTCACTACACTATCTGCCCTCATCCTGTCCCTGCTCCTCCTCTTCCTTCCCTGCCCACCTAACTCCTCCCATCCCACCACTAGACCGCTAACACATAACACCCCTCCTTAGTCCTAAATCCTACCCCCACCCCGAAAAACTTCCCCTCCACTCCCCAAGACCAAGGCTCAGACCCACTTACCTCACTTAGCCCTAAAAACTGTCCCCCGCCCTGAAAAACTACTGCTCCACCCCCAAGACCAAGCCCCAGCTCCACTTACCTCCCTGTCTCCTCTCCCGATTCCCGATAGTCCTTCCTCTTCCTGTCTTCCCCTTCCTGTGCCTCAGTTCAGCAACTAGACAGCGCACTGCCTTAACCACACATATGTGTGGTTAAGGCACATGGTTGGTTAAGGCAATCATGATACAGTGGGGAAACGGCACGCGTGGCACAGCCTGCGTTGCTAAGGCCATTTCCCACCTAGAATTGATGGTAGATGTAAGTAATGCTACATATGGTGATTCCTTTCGTGGAACACCAAAGTAGCAGAGAAGTTTGATGACACTCAAATATTTAAAGCTATGGCTAAAATGTGCATATGATTTGCTTGATGAATGGCACATTTAGGCGTAAACGGTGTTAGATCTGGCCTTGAATGGAGATATAGAACAAGAGGATTATCCAGGGAAGACTGGATGAGAGTGGCCTTCAAATCGACCAAAGATGTGCACTCTCCACTACTTCACTTCCTTTGGGAGGGCAATTTATGCCTCCTCTGTGTGGAAGGAAAGACGAATTATTGTCCAAGCAGCAGATGTTCGATAAATTACACTGTTAAACGTGCCAGTACATAGATCACTCCTTGGCAAAGTACCAATGACAGAACACTTTCTAAATGAATGATATGTTAGTTTCCCAGAAACTGTACCTTAGGTCATTTTAGAAAAGGAGGAGAAACCAAGCTACCTTAAGCTTGTCCCAAAACTATGTCCTAGAAACTAGATTAATACCCAACATAAAGAAGAGACAACAAACAATCAGATCCCATGTTTCCTTGCTATGTAGGGCAATCTCTGGAACCTCATCCCAATGAGGAGCAGGACAGACACTTTTTGTCCCTAAGTGAAGTTTTTGCACACGGAATCCTTACACTGCTATCTTTTTTCAGACTATCAGCCCACACTTTGTCCTGCCCTGCCCAGTTTTGATCAGTGGTACAACATAACCCTCTTGCAACCGATTGTGGATTTGTGCGCATCTGCACATGCTGCTGAATGGTTCCTTGCAAGAAGAATATTAAACTTATGGATGCCGTCTTAGTGGTTTAGATGCAAGTGGTGTATGTGTTTGATGACCTTTCATGAATCTAGTTATGGGAGACTCTGTATGTGTGAGGGTTGGTGGGAGTGAGAAGCATATCAATATACGGCTCCGGAATCTAGACCTGAACAGCCTTTCTGGACTGAAAACTCAACCCACCTACTTGTCCTTCAGGTCCTACCATATATTGCCTCTTCCACCTTAGCTAGCAGAGGCCATAATATACAAAGTGACCCTGGGGCACATTGGTGTTTTTACCCGCTTTTTGCACCCTGGGCACTTTGGTATTACAAATTGTGCACCACGTATGTGGTTGTACATAGTCTGCGATACACACCAAAGAGAAGCCTTAGATCGGCATCAGCTTCTTTACTCGTAGTCCCAAGAGTAAGGCTGAGAAATGGGGCGGTAGAAGCTTTCGCTGCCTGGCACCTAGGCAGTGGAACTTGTTGCCCAGTCATCTCAGGAGTCAAATTAATTTACTGTGGTTCAGGAAGGATCTAAAAACTTGGCTATTTACCCCCGGTCCACACTAGTCTCCTACCCTTTACGTAACCTAGGTTTAGCTAGCACTAAGATGCCACAGCATATACGTGCTCTATAAAAAACCCTATTTCATTTCATTTCAGTCTCCTCCCTTCCCCCAAGGCACCCATTGGGTGAGGGTAAATGGGGTCCAGGGAAGTCCACAGACAAGCCCCCAAAGGCAGCAGTCATACATTGCTCCCTATTGTAGGAGATCCCTGTCCTCCCTTGAAAATAAGACTGGGCCAGCCACCTGCAGTGAACGGTAGGCTGATGACTTCAAACAGCCCATCCACCTTTTACAAATGCACTGTTCCCAATGCAGGCACACGTTGGTGCGGGCACTGGGTACTATACTTCTTCTGTAATCAGGTGTACTATCCAGGTCTGAACCAGGTACATCAAGCTATGAGTGTACCGTGGCACAGACAGGGTCGGAGTCTGATCTGTAATTCGGTCCCAGATGACCACCAAATACCAGAAATATGCATCAACCATCCTAGCGATCACCTTAATCATGATCTCCAGCTACACTTTATGCACTTTATATTATTACGCAACTGGGATCCGCCTAGAGTGCTTCATCACACCTCTGATATGCATGTCCATACCACTGTATGGAGATGTCTCAGGAACCTGGCCTTAATTTTCTTTTCCAAGTTTCACTCCCTATCCCGTCACATGTCCTTGTCTGTAAACATATGCTCGCTTTGCCTCCTTTTCTTTGAATCCTCTTCCTACCAAATTGTATTTTCCATATCTCTATTGTATGCCCATTATCCTTTATATCATTTGACCTTCAATTTCACTGCTATTCAGTTTCTGCAGGTTTATTTTCACCGTTCTTGTGTCCTGGCCCTTTCCGAAGTGCCGCTTCATTTCCAAGCATAATTTAGTTTTGCTAAATATGTGTAGAATTTTTCACCTTCCACTTGGGTGCTGATGTGTTGTTAAAGGAGCTCTCTGAGCTATCCTGAACAATTCTTGGCTGTGATCAATTGTTGGTATTACCTGTACCTCCTTGCAGGTTTACCAGAAGTTGGATCCCATGCTGGCATTGTGCAGGCCATCCTCCCTTTCCATTGCTCGTTAACTACACTGGCCCCTTTTCATCTCCCTTAAGAAACACCACTCAGTTGTCTCTTTTTGTCCTTCATGGGGTTGCCCAACATTTTATCTGGGTTACCATATATTTCTTCTTAGTCTATTAAAAATGCATCTCTCTTCACCTTTGTGTTCAAGTTCCACGCTACTTAGATTTTTTTATCCTGGTGCTAAATGAAAAATGTGTTCGGCTTGCCATTCAGGCTTTTGGCGATTTGTCAGTTTTGCTTGCGCTTTTTATGAATCAGGGTTTTTTCTTTGTGTGTTCTCATCATCCTGGCTACCTGTACATTGTATCATTCATTCACCCACGACAAAATCCATTTTATGTCATCTGTGGGTAATCACTACAGGGCTTGTCCCGAGTTGTTCAGCGACAAGGTGTGATAGTACAGCACCCAGTATTACCAGTGCAGGGAGGTATTACCACGTCCGTTCAAGTGACCATGTTGGGTACTGCGGAAAGGGGATTAGCACGCTGAAAACTAGAAAACTGATTTGTATATGTTCTCCTAAATTCTTACCAATTTTCTGTGTATATTTCCAATTTCCACCAGCTTTATGCAGATGGGTATCTGCTTCGAAACAGCAGAACAACTGGTTGTTTCGGCCCAAAAGGGGAGTTGCTGACTGAAAATGGGAATTCCATCCCCCTTGTGACTGGCTCCCATTAAGGTAACACATTTTGTGACTAAGGCCCTGTGTTTTGTTTAGGGTAGACCGTGTCACTATCAATGAGAATTAATCGTCTTTCTTTGAAGTTGGCCTTGCATAGACATTCTAAGATCTTAAACAGGTGGTTGGTCCTTAAAGAGGTGACAGAGGACACCTTATATTAAAGACTGGTAAAACTATACGTTTTGAAAGAACTTCAAAGATCAATAAATAACCTGCTTCATTATCTAATAATGTCTCTGTATTTAATTTAAATTATAGTTATGTTTTACTTTAGTTTCTCTTTTCAAATAACAAGTTAGAATGAAGAACGTTAGTAAAAAGCATCACAAAATATATACAAATCCTTTCAAAATGTATTAATATAAATATAATAGCCAATTTAATTTCCCTCATGTTGTTTGGATCACATTTTGTGAAGAGCCTTATAGCTCCCAGTGAGCACACTCCATGTTTGTTAGGCGACAGGCTTCTCTGTTAATTTTGAGGCACCTTGCGTCACTTTTGTGTCATTTTTAACACGGGAAAAATGACGCAAAAGTGGCGCACGGGCTTGTAAATCTGCCCCCTTCTGTCGAGTTATATGTTGTTGCTTGTTGCGGGGGACGTTCTCCCCTGCAGCATTTTCCAGTTGGTACTGTCTCCGGCTTGCTGCCGTCCTTAGGCAGCGCCTGTAGACAGTGCTCGCGCCACGTACACAGCCCAACACGAAGGCAGCATAATGGAAGCAGGTGTTCCTTCTGATGCTGAGCGCGAGGCCGTGTCGCCTTGTGGGTAATTTGTACCTCAGGGCCTGCACAAGTCTCCTGAGAACCCGAAGGCAAGAATCCTGATGCCCGGAACTAGCACCTGCGACGAGGCCCGAAAGACAAAAATGAAAATTAAACACTAGCAGTTGCCTCGGTTGTCATCTTATTTCCTCCCTTGTGTGGCGCTAAGCTTTGTATTTATCTGAGGGTTTTTAAAAGTCAAAACATTTGGGACTCTGGGAATACATAAATGAGCTCGCAGAGATGCCCACGCGAAAATACAAAGTGTATGATGTCAAGGCAGGGGGTCTCACGTTACCTGTGTTTAACAACACGCAATGTTCTACTGAAAGGAAACTTTCAAATAAAACAAGGGTTGTCCTTGGAACAGTAATTGGATTCGCAGCCCGAAATACCTGCCTGGCTGTATTCATAAAATATTTCATAGCTGAACAGTGGGATCAAATTGGGAGGTAAGGTCCTTCTCACCAACTCATCGGTGTGGTTTAGCCGGATTATGTTTTCATTTTTAAATAAACTTGAATGTGAGCAACTTCCTTAAGCACATTGTAGTAGGAAAACAACTAACGAGGCCGATTTACAGAAGTAAAGCGATGCGTTAGGTGGGTACCTTAAGGGAATATCACAGTGAATACGGAAGTATTTCACAAAACACAAATTACCAGCATTTTTCTTCTATTAAATACATCTATAATGAGCATATGACATTAGTGACAACCATTGATACAGTTAACAGGTCTGCTTTTAATATTGCCGATGAACTGGAAGTCCAGTCATCTACAAATGTGCTCAATCTGTCTTTGCTACGCCACTATGTAGCATGCTGAAGCCACCACAAGTTTGGGAAAGAAAACAGACACTGGCAAAGGCAATAAATCTCGCCTATGCAATATCTATCAACATTGTCAATGATTTTCTTTTTTTTAAAACCTATGTTGGACAGTAGTGCAGCTGCTGTGCAGCATGGCTGGATGGGGGGAAAAAAGCACTATGACATGGGCATCACTTTTCTTTGTTTACTTTTAACCATGCTGCTGCACAACATGACTAAAAAACATATTGATAAAGCCAAATCCTTCTCGCCTATGCAAGAGCTATTTGTATTTGTCAATATTTTTGGGAGGTGAGAGGGTGCGCGTGGAATGGGGTAAGAAACCATGGGTGGGAAGAGAGCAGGTGGGCAGGGGAAAGCAGAAACAGGTGGGAAGGGGTGGAATGGTGTGTTGGTGGGTATCACAAGGCAAGCAACAAGGCGGGTGGGGAAGCAAGAAGAATAGTGCAAGCAACAAAGGGGCAAGAAATGACGTGGGAGAGGCATAAGGCAAGCAGATACAAGTGGTTAGTAACAATGCGGGAAGAGGAGGAGATGGACGAAGCAACGACAGAGCAAGCAATGATGGGTGCATGGGACTGTTGCTATTTGTATATGTGGTAGGATTTTCCTTCACAGATTTAGGGGTTATTAGGGTCTCTCCTTCGATGTCAGCACCATACCAAATTGTTTCCTGTCCAACACACCAATGTTAACCGCTTGCGTGCGGCAGGAATGCCAGCCCTGTGCTGGACATTCCAAACGCGGGCGTGGTCGTGATGGAACCATTCCGTCATCAGCACAGCCCAACCGTGACTCATGACGGAATGGTTCCGTCACGAGCATGGAAGGGGTTAATCAGCTGAGCGCCTTCACTTCCTGTGTACAAAAACCCTGTTCTCTTGTATCACTGCACAGGTCCCTGCCATGGTGGTGTCTTTGGTCACTCTCAAGGGATGTATGACATTACAACGCATGCTTTTACATCGCATGCCTTTACAACGCTGTTTTTACAACGCATGCCTTTACAACGCATAGTGCTTTTGGGCGCTGGATAGTGAATAGTTTAATTTACTATTCCAACTCCAGTCCCCGTGGATAGTAGGGAAGGTGTTGGATAGTACATTAAACCTATTCCCTATCCTAGAGCGCCCCCCAGCGCAATGCGTTGTAATGGTTTGCGTTGTAAAAGTTGCGTCGTAAAGGCACTGCGTGGTAAAAGTTGCGTTGTAAAGGATGTTTCCCCTCTCAAGGGGTCCTGTTGTCCTAATGGCTTTGGTCACTGCTTTAATTCCTGGTGTGCTTGCTGCGGTTGTTGCTGCTGTTGAGGCTGTTATTTCTGCTTTGATGGTTGCAGTGAGCCCTGCTGCAACGGTACTAGTTGACACACTGCTGTGGTTCCTGCTGTTAAGGTAAATGGTGCTGTTTTCCTTGGTTTGGTTACAACCGTGGGCACTGTTGCTGTCCATGTTTTGAGAACAGATATTGTTGCTGCATCTGTCTCTTCCATGGTAGGAGACAAGGTTGCTGTTTTGGCCCCTGCTACGTGGTTACAGCAATGGTTGCTGTTGCGGTCCCTGTGCTGGAAGCTGTTGTTGCTGTTGTCATCTGTTCTATAGCGGCAGCAGAGATCAATGATGTGGTTGCTGCTGATGCAGCAGCTGTGATCACTGTTCTCATAGCAGCTGTTGCTGCTGTGTACCATGTTGTGACGGTAAATAAGGTTGCCTCTGTTGATGGACACCAAAGTCTTGGGTACTGTCAGGGTCACATTTGTGTCTGAGAAGCTCTGACGTGCAATTGCATAGACAACCTAAATAGGCCTAGAAATGTTACTTATTCCAATTTCATTTGCTTTTTATCATCCGTCTAAGGCATATCATTTTTAAGACCCCATACCAAAGCACATACTCAATGTTAAATGTATAAGTGTCTAAGCAAACCTAAAAAGCATGGTAGCATCAGGATTTGGGATTATGTTTCAAGCAACAGACAAACTAAGAATACTTTAAATGGGCTTTGTGTGAGGCCCAGGGGTCTTTCGATTTGGTCGTTGTATGATTTTATGGGCCACGGCCGTAAACCATGCAAACATAAAACCCTAAATTTTAAGAATGTAAATTCTTACCAAATAAATCCAATTTCACATGGAATCCAGGCAGCAGATAACTCATGTTCAATTTCAGGTACAACACGGATGTTTGGGAAGTAGAACAATTTTATAAATATAAAAGGCCTTTGAGTATATCCAGTCTATTTTCGAGGTGTTTTTTCACTGCACGATAAGTGTCTTCACACAGATGAAAGATAATTATTGTTACCAAGCTCGATGGTTCACTTGTTATCAACCATAGAAGGATGAAAGATTGAGTGGACCCACTCTGGGTCGAACTTGTGTTAACATGGTTGAAGATGGGCCCCTGTCACAAGTTGTAGGCTCAATGGCCATTAACATTGAATTTCTTGTCTCTTTGCGCCATGTGATTGAATCACACCACTTTTCAATGCTACTGCCACTTTATCCCAATGCATTCCAAATTTTCTGTCAATTTGTTTGGGGCTGGCGATATTTTTACTTATGTCGGCTTGTGTGTCCTGATGAGATTATTTCCGATGTCTCCGGTGCTGTACTGAAAACCAAAACCAACTCTTGCTAAAAAGGTCAAAGGAGACGCACACTACAGAAAGCTTTGACTAGAACGGGGCCATAGGGACATGGTTGGGTCATGGCAGTCAATCCTGCACTGGAAGCATTCACTTAACCTGCAGCTCGCCAGGGAAATTCCAGAGCAGGCGAATAGCTCCTTGGGGCCCCGAGATCACAGGTTGTAAAGTCGGGCTGCAACTACTTGTTGAACATAAAACATTTACCTGCCCTTCTAGAAAGTGGATCAATATGTTTTGTCTGGCTGAAGCAAATTAGTGCAGTTTTGGTCTTATCAAAAAAGCAAAGGTTTTCCCCCAAACAAATAACCTTTGGATTTCAATTTACAGAATAACTGCAACAGTTTCTTTAAATCAATGGATTGAGATTCATTTCTTCGTAATTTCTGCACTAGTTGAAAGGTACAAGGCTGTTGATCATAAATATTACAGTTAATAATATGAAAATCTATTTGACGTTGACATTTCTTTCTTACATTTCACACAGCATACCATATCATCATGGCTCAAAATTATGTAAAACGTCTTCTTTAGTAATTAATACACGATTTGTTTTCTCAATGTTAAAGTTTAAAGACAATCGACACATATTTTACCAATGTACTGATCGTTTGCTAAAACATAACAGCAAATTCTAGCCTTTTTATCTAATGAAATATTTCAGTACATTAACAATAATGAAAGGTGTTGCTCATGGTTATGTCACAATATTTCAGGACAATACAAATACATTTCAAGATTCTAACCCGTGTTTAATACGAAAATAAATGCCGTTGTTTAAAACCCTTTATAAAGCATTTTTTTTATTCTTTCTGTTTTTTCAGCTTACAAAACAAGAACTAATATGCATTCAGACAGTAAGCTTATTCATGTCAGGTATATTTCCCTCCTGCTTTGCTTATCAGCAACACATGTTCCTACAGTTTCATTTCCGTTGTATGGATAATGCTGCTTATGTTAATGTTTAATTATACTTCCATCAGGCTGGCCTCATGTCAGTTGAGGAGGAGACCATTTTGGAGAAAAGAATCGGATACCATTCTTCATACTTCCCTTTAACATTTCCTCTGTGCCACCCTTACATTTATTTTAGCTGTTGCTGATTTCCCCCTCTCTTACACCCTGTAGCATAAAACTTTTCAAATACTTACCAATTATTTGTTTTGCTCATGTCGAGCTTAGGCTTAGAAACGTTTTCAATGGCATTTTTTCCGTCTCATTCATATCGGATATGCCCACCTTAATTTTTAAGCTTTTTTCCCCAACACATCAAATTATCTGCTCTGCCCCCATACTTGTCTAAATGTTCATGCTGCCTTTCATAGGTCTGTCCCCGTGACGTCCTTGGCATTTGGGGAGTGTTACCTTAATATCCAATCGTTACATGTCCCTCCGAGTGATATTGTGTGATATTGTAGGGTTAGTGTGTTGTGTCCCTTGGTTCATCTAACCTGTTCAATCTGTTTTACAGGTGTATTTTCCCGAATTGTAGGCTATGGGGTTAGGATTTCCAGGCGTAGGAATTCCATGGAATTTTGGTTGATAATTAATTTGCCCCCATTCGGCAAATCTCCACAAAACGTTCCAGACCTATTGCTCTTTCGATATTGGCACAGGATGGGATGTTTCACAGAAATTGGACAAGGGGGTGCATAGATGAAAGGGGGGGGGGGGGGGGTTCCCAAAATATGTTTTCCCACCAATGCATTTTTCATAGACATTTGTATCTTGCATAGCACAAAAACAGCTGAATGAATTAACATGAAATTTGGCAGAACATTATAGTTCGCAGATTATCCTTTTGGGTACTACAGATAAGTAGGGTAAGTATTTGTTAAGTCATGTGGTAATTAATTACGTTAATGATATCTGGTGTTGCAATATTGTCATGAAATTTTCTGGTATTTCATAGAAGCACTACGGTACATAGCAATGACTAGTCATTATGTGATTTTTTTTAATTTTTTTTTGCAGAGTTTTATATAGCGCGAACTAGACCCGAACCGAATCAGGTATCAGATTGCTTTACATAGCACCAGTTACGTTACATGAGGACAGACACACATTCATTTTAGGCACGGGGAGATTAAGTGATTTGCCCAGAATCACAGGAGGTTTTGGCGTCGTTACCGAGAATCGAACCCAGATCCCCAGGTCCGAGGTCCAGCGCCCTAGCCGTTAGGCCAACTCCTCTCCCCATTGATGATTGTGATTGGCTAATGACTGCTTTCACAAAAGTTAAAAGCAGCCATGCTGTTTTAGGTACTTTTTGCCTGTGTTCTGCGTTTTTGCCCTTACATGTAGGGAAGTATTAGGTTTGATATTTTTCTCCTACCTATTACCACTTTGTTAAAGTGGTAATAGGTAGGGGAATACATTTATAAGTTCCTATACATAAAAAAAATGTACAGAGTAATCTGGTGCTGCCTTGAGAGTACTGCAGTACCAAACATCAATTGTAAAAAAAATTGAAAATGAAAAATAGACTATACAACCCGTGCTTTATATATAGTGTAGTGGGAGGTACACCGGTTCCGGTACTCCTATACGCCGATGACGCTGTCTTGTTGGCTAGGACCCCTCTGGGCCTGCAAGGATTGCTGGACTCGTTCGGGGCTTTTATGAAAAGCCTGGATTTGGTGGTCAATAATGGCAAATCGCATGTGATGTCCCTGGGGCCTTCAAAAAACAAAGTTAAGACCTTTTTTTGTGGTAGTGAAGAAATCACCAGAGTGAAGGTATTTACCTACCTTGGGGTAGTTTTTGATGACAAGGGTTCATGGTCCCCCCAACTCTCAATTAAGGTAAATTTGGTGAGAAATTCTTCAGCTGCAGTGCTAGGCTTTGCTAAAAGGCTGGGGGGGAAACCTCGTGAGGCAATTCTAACAATCTACAAAGCCAAGACTATTTCCATCGCAAGGTATGGGGCCTCAATTTGGGGCTACACTAAACCTGACGCTATCCAAATTGAAGAAAACAAATTCCTAAGGTCCCTCCTTGGCCTCCCTCAATCTACTGCCACCCACTCTGTACACCTAGAATTGGGGATTTGTTATCTAGCAGATACAATTAAAATTGCCCCAATGCTGCTATGGATTAAAACCTGGTTAAATCCGAACCTCTCCATAAATCACAAGATCTTAAAGGACTGCATTATGCTTGATAATATGTACAAAATCCATTGGTTGTCGTACATAAAAATGGTAGCAACGTATATGGGGCGTCCAGAGATCTTTTTCAATCCAGAATCTCTTTGTAAGGCAGATCTTGAGTGGGTAAAAATAAACTTTATTAAGTTAAGGGAGGCAGAACGGGAAGGTGCAGAACTGTGTAAACCTTTGGTTAGGGAACATGTTTTGGTTACCCAGTCAACGACAATGTCACCTTATTTGACCATCGTGACAAATTATTTTCATAGATGGTTATTGACGAAACTTCGGTTTAACCAAATTTACACAGTACTCTGGGATTTGGAGGGGTGGAGTAGACCTGAAGATGTCGCCCCATGCAAATGCGATGATTTTTCCCCGCAAGACACTATGCACTTTATGTTTTTTTGCCCATTGTACCAAGATGCCAGGAAAAGGTTTATTCTTCCATTACTGAAAATGATGAATTTTATACAGTGTAAACCTGCTTTATTGTTTCTACAATTGTTAGAATCCCCACTAACAACGTTTTGTGTTGCCAGCTTTCTTGCCGCGTCTGTTAGAAGCAAGAGAGTTAGACAGAAAGCTATTCTAGGCCCTGAATCCTCTTAATATTCAGTCAATGTATTTCTATTAACTGCTCTAACATGGGAATGATATGTGTTTTTATTCGATCTAAAAATGTACCTTTGTCTTGTATATTATATTTTTTAAATGATATTTTTAATGTTTTGGCATTTGTATAGCATACTTTTATGATTTTAATTAATCGAATAAAGTGGTTTTTGACTTGACTTGACTATATAGTGTACTAGAGTGTATGTTCCATTTTTAACATATTTAAATCTTCAGCAAAAAGGTTATGCTGTACTACAGTAATGTACACAATTTACAGCAGTACATATATTTTTTTTTAAAGGCATAGTTTTTCTTAAACTGCTGTAAAAATATCTAGAAAATTATAAATACATTTATCTACATATTAGCACTTTAATAAAGTGGTAATAGGCAGAGAACAACAATAAAACCTATTTCTTCCCTACATCTAAGACCCTAACCCAGAATGCAGCAAAAATCAGAACGAAGACAAAATGTCCTGAAAACAACATGGCTGTCTTTTACCATTGGTAAACACATCCATTAGCCAATCACATATTGCCTTATCATGCGCACGTACCACTATATACCAAAACACTTACTGTGGCATACCGCTGCACAATATATTACAAGGTATTACAAGAATCATAACTTATAAACTACTTACACTTTTCAAACATGCTATCAAAAATGACCAAAATAATGACACCAAATAATAATTTTCCTGCTCCACATTACGTCTACATCCGTTAACACACTTTCACTATAGTTATGTTCCAATTACCATACACCACTGTATGCGACTCCTCCATGTCACTCCACTCTGTGTCACTCTAGTATATTTCACTCCACTCTACGATAATCCATTATACTCTACTCTACACTACTACACTGTACGCATAATGCTCTACGACACTCCATTTTATGACTCTGAAGTGTACGCCAATAAACTGTACTCCCTTAAACGCTATGCTATTCCACTATACGCAACTCCACTCTACAACACTACTCTCTACACTGTTCTGCTGTATTCACCCTACTGTGCACTTTTCTTCTGTACTCTACTTCCCTTTAAGCCACTCCACTGTACTAAAACCCACTGTATGCTTTTACACTATACATCACTCCATTCTATAAAACTACACTCTACGCTAATCCATTGTACGACACTCCAGTCTACGCTTTTTCAATATATGCCACTCCACTCTATGTCACTACAGTGTACACTAGTAATAGTCAATGCTATTCCACTCTACTGTACACTACTCCACTGTATGCTATTCCACTGTACGCCACTCCATTCTGCAATGCTTCACTCCACAGCACACTGTTGCACTGTATACCACTACACTGTCCACACTCCACTCTGCAACGTTTAACTCTTAATGGTATTCCAATCTACAATACCCCGCTCTACAACATTCCACTCAATATATTTGCTAATCCACTGTACCCCACTACACTGTATATCACTCCACTCTACGCCAGTCTACTCTGCGCTACTCCACTGTACGCCACTCTATGCCTCTCATTTCTATGCCACTCCACTCTATCCCATTCCAGTGTATGCTATTCCACTGTATGCCACTATACGCCACTCTACGCTACTCCAATGTATGCAACTGCACCGTACCTCACTCCACTCTGTTAGTCCACTCTACAACAGTCACCTCTACACCACTCCACTGTACACCCCTCTATTTCACCCTATTTAACTGTACATCACTCTACTGTACGGTATTGCACTGTATGCTGCTCAAATGTACAACATTCAAGTGTACACCACTCCACTGAATGCTATTACACCATACGCCAACACTCTACACTATTCCACTGTACGCAACTCAACTGTATGACACCCCACACTATTCCACTCTATGCCACTTCACTCTAAAGATATGCAATTCCACTGTACGCCTTTCCACTTTACACCACTGTACTCAACCATACTCCACTCTACAGTACTCCACTCTACCCTATGGATAGTACAACTCTCCATTCTACGCCACTCTACTGTACGCTATTTGACTAGATGCCACTCCACTCTAAGTCACTACACTGTATGCCATTAATAGTCAACTTTATTCCACTGTACATCACTCCATTGAATGCTTCTCCACAGTATGCCACTACAGTCTACCCCAATACACTGTTCCCCTCTATATCACTCTGCTCTATGCCACTACACTGTACCTCACTCCACTCTACAACACTCCACTGTATGCTACTCTGCTCTAACACACTCCGGAGTACACCATTGAACTGTGCAGCACTCAACTGCACATCTTTCCACTGTACGCAGCTCAACTGTTTGACACTCCAGTCTATGTCACTACACTGTATGCTACAACACTATATACCAATACACTGTTTACTTTTCCTCTGTATGAGACTCCACTGTATGAGACTCCTCTTGATGCTGTTCCATTCAATGCCACTCCACTCTATGCCACTCTAATATAGGCTGTTCCACTGTATGCCACTTCACTGTACCCCACTCCAAACTATGTCACTTCACGCTACTGTATGCCACTCCACTCCACCCTACTCTACTCTATTCCAGTATGCTACACTCCATTGTATACCACTCCGCTGTAAGCTATTAAACTATACGCCTCTCCACTCTATGTTACTAGAATGTACGCCAGTAACACTCAACATTATTCCACTGTACAACACTACTGTTCCACTGTATGCCCTACCACCCTACTGTATGTCACTCCAGTCTATGCTATTCCATTATACGGCACTACACTGTAACTCACCACTTCACTCTGCTGTGCGTCACTCTACTCTACACATTTACACCAATCCACTCTAACCCCCTCAACTATACGCCACAGCATTCTATGCTACTTCACTCTACATCAATCCACTCAACACCAGTCCAGTCTAAGCTACTCTATGATGGTCCTCCTCTATGCTACTCCACTCTACGCTATTACACTGTACACAACTGCGCTCTCGCCAATAGACTCTACGCCACTCCACTGTATGCCACTCTACTATATGTTATTCCACTCTATGGCACTCTAATGTACTATATGCTATTGGAACTGTAGGACACTCCTCTTAACTCCACTTCACACTATTGCACTATACGCAACTACAATATACCTCACTCCTCTGCACTCCACAGTACGCTATTCCACTCTACTACACTACATTATATGCCACTCCCCTCTTCACTGCTCCAATGTACGCTATTCTACGGTATGCCACTCCATTATATACCACTGCACTGTACCATACTACACTGTACAACTCTCTATTCTATGCCACTCTACCCTACTCCACACTATTTAACTGTACGCCACTCCACTGTACCACATTTCACTGAACCACACTATAATCTATAACATTACACTTCACAACATTCTCCTCTCCTGTACTGTACCACACTCCACTTAATAACACTGCACTCAATGTTTTTAATTAAAAATAAAAGAAACATTGAAATTTAATGAAAAAACACACGCTAAACCTTTGTTATAGTTAGTAATACTTTATTTATTCTTTATATTAAAACAAACTTAAAATGCACAAACATAAGAAATTCTTCAGGTATAGTTAAACCTTAACTCGTTCCGTCCATCAGACAGCCCCCGGCCATCTTACGTCATGGTGGGCGTGTGCGTAGGACGGCTGGGGGCTGTCCGATTTGCGTACGTGTAGAATTTGCCCTCACAGCGGCGAAATGTGCGCCGCAGCCAAGGGGTTACATTTATAATACTGACCACCATTATATTTACATAGCTTTATTTATTCTTTAGCTATAAACAAAAGTTTTAGTACACAATAAATCTCATTTTTAAATCTATTCCTTTAATTTATTATTTATGCAACACCTTCAAATTATTATATCTCGCATAGCTCCATAAACAGTGTATTCAAACCAAATTTGGTTTGTACAGAAAGAATACATAAAGTTTGCCTAACTGTATCTAACGTTTAACCTGTGGGTTTCTCATGGAATATATATATATTTATTTGTTTATGTTTTTTTACACATTCTCCACTATGTAGCTATTAATTAGGTCAGACTTTCATGAGGAAGAGCTTTTTTTTTACACTAATAACTTTGGCGTTGCTTGCAAATCTACACCAAACTTTCCCCAAAAATTAGTTCATCCACCTCTTTTCTTTCATGGAAAGTTTCACGCTGATCCATCCAGCTGGGGCCAAGAAAAAGGGGGGGCTCCAAAAGGGTGATTACCCATGTTAACTCTCACAGGATATTTTTCTCTCAAATACAGAAAATTGGCTGAACAGAATTACACCATATTTAGCAGAAGGTTCCAACTTTGGCCTCAAAGTCTGCTTTTGTGATTTGGTGAAAATCTATACAGCCGTTTTTGAGAAATTAGCTTTGAAAGAGGTGCTCGGATGGGGCATGAAGAGATTAACGCTCAGAAAAAGTTAGGTATATCTGGACTCATGGTGTCCAGATACGCTTGGATTGGCCAATTAAAAAAACAGGAATGCTATGTTATGATAGCCATTATAGAACTCAGGGACTCCCTGTGTCCTGAGATTAATTAAATAAATGTATAAGGGGGCACAATGAGCGCATACTTACTCATGGGGCATGTGGGGATGTCAGAAAAAGACCCCCATCCCCTAGATTGACTGGCCACAACATGGACAACACATTGTTTCAGCTGTTACAAGATCCAGGTACATCGCCCCCATTGGATTTTACTGTGGTGAATGCTAGGTTTTGAGGGTCACAAGAAGAAGCACATGTGAAATGTTACAGCAGATTTTAGTTACAATATAAATCATTTGTTGATAGTGTGAGAAGTTGGCCTGGTATATGATGTTTACTATTCTAGTGAGCACCTTGCACCAGTCCAAACAACCCTTATGGTGATGGTTGTAAAGTCAACCTTATAGACCAGCTATCCTAGGGGTAGCATGGACAAAAGCAGTCTTAGGCTAAACTCAAGAGGGTATGTGAAGCCAGCTGTTTTACCAAATGCAAACCCTTTAATACCAAATGAAAGGACACCACACAGGTTATGTATTCAAAATATATGTGTATTTATTTCTAAATCAATCCCCTGAACTCTTTATGAGCACAGAAGCACAAGCGCATAACAAGTAACTCAATATAACATACAATAAGTTGCACAATATGGATAGGCCCTTGTGGCCCGCTAAACCATATACTAAAATAGTGGTATAAGAACCACGTCACGAACAATGGAAAGGCCTAGGGCCTTGGGAATCGCTGGGACTACACTGGACTAAAAGTTGTTAGGAAGCAGGAGGCCCACGGGATGCGGGTGCAGTGTCTAAATGCACATGCATGCACACATAGAATTCAATGGGTGTGTAAAGTTAGAAAGTTAAAGGTTTAGGAGTCTTCCCATAGGTCCCAAAGTGTGTCGAGTATCGTCGTGGAGTTCTATGGAGCCTTGGAGAAAAGATGCTGCAGGCGACAAGGAGAGAAGAGTCCGGTTGGATCCATGGGTGGATCGAGGATGAAGAGTACCTGAAAGCAGAGGGGACAGAGTCTGGGTCACTAACCAGTGACCAGGAAGGAACCAGGAAGGAACCAGGCGATGTTGGGAAGCAATCAGGTGCTGTCGTGAAGTTTGTCTCCGCTGCCACGTGGACCAGGAGGGGTCTACGACAACCAGGAGCTGGGCACGGACTATCCCACGAAGGCTCTCGTAGTTGGCGGTGTCGGTTCTTGATTCGGAATCAACAGGCTTTGGAAAATGCAACCCAAGCAGGAATCAAAGATGGCTTCTGGATCAGACCAGCAAGGTCTGATGGGCTGCTCCTTTTCAGGGGAGCAAGGGCCAGTCTGGAGCAACCAGACTAGCGTTGGAAATTCAAGGTTTCGTCGTTGCAGAGGCCACTAGCCAGTGACCCGACAGACGCGTCGAGCAGAAAAATGCAAAAGGGCCCCACGAAGCACTCGGTGAGTGTGGAGAGGTGATCTTCGGTGCAGTTGGTGCTCCGTGCAGGGGCTTCTCAATCCCCAATGCACAACTTCGAGGGTGCCTCAGAAGTTGCACTGAAAGCAAGTCGCTCTCTTTCCAAGATGGCCGGTCCCACGTCTCGCGTCGCCTCCACGGGTCTCAGCTTTGCTGTGACTGTGGATCGGGCTAAAAAAAGTCTGGAAGTCCGGGTCTTGTCAGGCTCTGTGTTTGAGCTCCGGCGGGAGCAACGACAAAGCAAACCGTTGAGTGCTTGATGGTGCCTGCTTGCACAGGGTGGTCACTCCTTGACCACAAGGGAGATTCTTCAGTCTTCTACGTCGAGTAGGATGTCGAAGGTCCAGAGATTCGTATCAGAGTTTCAGTCAGGATAAATCTAAAGTCTTGGGACTCAGCTCCTACCTATATACCAAATCTAGGGGCTGGATTACCTGCTAGGTCCCTCCTATGGGTGGGACCCAGGAAGGGGGTGGTTACACCCCTTTCACTTTGTCCAGTTTCATGCCAGAGCTGAGGCTGGAGTGTCCCAGCACCGGTTTGAACTGGACTATGCATGGGACACCTTGTGTGCCCCAGGCAGTGTCTCCTTTCATTCAGCCCTCCCTGCCCCAATACACTACAGCCTGTCCGGGGTGGTGCTAGCACCTCCCTGTGACAGGAAACCAATTGTCTAAACCTCCCTCGCTGGAAGGACTCCCAGCAGCAGGAGGTCAGACTCGTGTCTGTGGCAGCAGCATCCATTTTGTGATGCTGAGGCTCTGGTTAACTTTAACTGGGATTAATGGAAGTAACATGTCTTCTCCCTCTAGAAGGGTGGAATGCTACCCCCGTCGCCAGAACCGGCGAGGGGGTAGTATTCCAAAGCGTATGACACCTTACACAACATGTTTTGATAAAGCCAAACCAAAGATACCATTTAACCGCGAGGTTCATAATTAGGGCTCCCGGTCTTATGGTATTTATTTTTTTGCCATTTCCGTCTGTATTTATCCATATTTATTTTTGGGGCTTTTTTTCTGTATTTATCCGCATTTATTTTTGCCACAAGCAAAAGACGATGCTACAGCTAGTATTTTTCCACATTTATTTCAGTCCCAAAAAACACATGTGCAACTGCTTGTACACGGACACAAGAGCTGAGGGAACAACAAACTAAATGGCAACGAACTCAACAAATACCGATCACAATGCAAAAGGGCCACCACAAGTCCCCCCCTCCCACATGAGGAATCATATGCAAGTCACACACCCATGCATCAAAATAGGCTTACAAACAACCACACACGAGTAAGGGTGCAGCATCCAGCTGTTTAAAACAAAATAGAAACCAACGGGCAGTCTTGAATTTAATAGTGCATGGATGCAAAGGAAAGCACAAATGCAGTTTGCCTGAATCTGCACACTGAAGCCTAACCTGCTGATATGCCAGTTATCTATTCCAAGCCCCGCACTGTTGCTGTAATGCCATTCTATCAGATCGCTCAGCAAGTTTAGTGGTGGTTTCTGACATATCGTAAGCTCAAATGTCAGCAGTCACCTTAGTCATTCATCTTTCAAAGGATGGTAAAATTAAAGCCATAATGCTGGTTTGGTTTGCATTTGTTTTTTTCAGAGGGGGTGCTAATTTTTACAACGAGTATAATGTCCAACATGTCACTTTATCTAAAACAAAACATTAGAGGAATTGGAAAACAGGTTCTGCTCAGAAAGCGTTTGGAGCTTGCACTTCCATGGAGAGAGCTCTCTACTCAGTCCACACATTCTCCATTTATGCGCTGCCTTCTTTTCCAAGCCATATCCACTCACCTATTGCTCCCAAGTAACATTTTGTTTGGGGGGAGGGTTCGCAATACCACTCGCTTCTTTCTTTTACCACTCCTACACATACTCTTTTTAAAAGCGTGCAGGCTTTCAGCAAAAGGTATCGAAAGCTGAGATGCCATCATCACCTCGCTTCAGGAAAGTCTATCTTTTTAAGATCAGTCAAACAAGTGCTTTCAACATGCAAATACGACTATTTGAAAGCACAGCTCGCAGAAAACAATGCACACTCCCTGAGCTGCAGTTATCCTAATCCTTCAGCTCAGTGAGGGTTAATTGCTGATTCAGACCCACTGGTGTTGCCCGTCTCATACGTGGTGGGGGGGTGCTGGATCCAGAGGAGGCTGCAGCAGGACAGACAGTGTGAAAAGCAGCATTCCAGGGGTCGCTATTAATCTGCCCCCTGAGGCCACAGACATACATTTATCTTGTGAAATGGTGACATGACGGCTGGCGCAGAGTTCACTCGAGCAGCGGAGCCCTGGAGATGCTCAATTCAAAAGTAAGGCTGGGGGCAGCAATAAAAGGAACAGGGGTGTGCCAACTCTGGGCTAAACGCGGCAAACTTTACTAGTATTTTGCCGTTTTTTACATATAAATACAGACAAAGGAAACATAGTTTTCCGTCTGTATTTATATGTAAAAATCCGTATAAACGGAGAACCGGGAGCCCTATTCATAATGCACTTAAGAGTATATGGTATGGCATTATCCTAGATCAGCTATAAGGACATGGTTCCGAAAGCTGCAGACAGGCTCAGCTCATGCTAGAGCACCATCTCACATAAAACCAAGCACTCTGCCTTCAGGATTGTTAAGGCCTGCCATAGGAGTGACTTATAGGTGCATATGTGTCTAGATATAAGGTTAGACATAGGAATACTATATCTAAGCAAGGGGTGATTACACGGCCTTGCCCCAGCTGAGTGATCAGCCAGTTGTGTCAGTTTGGATGGCCAGCCAGGGGTGGTAAAAGATATGCTGCAGCCCCTGGTAGGCCTTGGAGGCACCTATGCCCTGGGTACCTATAGTACACTATACAGGGGCTCATAAGGTGACCCAATATACAATTAGGTATGTACCTAAGGTACATGGAGTCCATTTTATAGAGAGAGTAGATAGCCTGGGGCCCTGATTAGCAGGATCCCAGGCCAACTAAGTCGAAAACCATAGTCAGGTATCCACCTTCCTACACAACCCCCCCCCCCAAAGAAAGGAGATAAGGCTATCCTTGACCAGGTAAGCCTATATTGCCTAAGTGGCCATATAAGGAAGTACCTGCACTAGCAGCATGGTTACCCCCTGTCTCATGGTCCACTAAGCAATCCCTCACCCTAGGGGTATCAGAGGGTCTCCACCATAGGGAATCTCTACCTGTGGTGTGTTTTGGCAAAGTAAAAGGCTGGTGTTGAGATGGAGTACTGAAGTGAGGCTCCACTAATGTAGGGCTCAGCTTCCTCCAATCACTATCCACCATGTGTGCCTTTCTTTCCATGACTGAGTTGCACTGTGGTCTCAGGGTCAACCTCTGACTGCCTACAGCTGGAGGCTGGGTCCCTTTGGTTGGCTTACTGGAGGGACAGGTCAGGTTTGGGGCCTTTGGGTCCCATGTTTGGCTGTGCCCAACAGTGTCCATCTGCGGAGGTTCCTAACTAGGTGTAAGGGAGATCCCTCAGGAGTTTTTGACATTGTCACCTTGCTAGGGCTTTTAGCTTTGTTGCCCCTAATCTGCTGAGGGGGGTGTTCTTGTGGACAGGGGGCCCTTTGGGGTCCACTGACCTCCCTGTCCTCCACAGCCCTGGGCTGACTGAGGCAGGGTAGAGAGGGGCAGGTTACCTGCTCCAGACTGGGTCCCACCTTGGAAGGTCCACTGGCATCAGGGGCTCTGCCAGGCTAGGCCTGACTACCTCTGGGGCAGTTTCTTCACAAGGGGTAGGGTCAGTTCCCTGAGGAGGCTGACTCTCACCTAATGTCTGGTGGGAGGGAGACTTTTCTTCCTCCCCAATGCTCTCTGTCTGAGTGGAGTGATCCATAGTTTCAGGCTTCACAACACTAAAATCTGTTTGAGTTTAGGCTGTGACCATCACAGCCCTACCAACCTTTTCAGGAAGGAACTCTGTTTGGGTGTGGGCTGTGACCATCACAGTCCTGCCAGCCTTTTCAGGGAAGTCTGCTTGAGCTTGGGCTGTGACCATCACAGCCCTTCCAACCTCTGCAGGAAGGAATTCTGCTTGAGCTGGGGCTGTAGCCATCACAGCCCCACTAACCTTTTCTGGAAGGCCTACCATTTTGGAATGGGTTTCTTGTTCTACCCCAGCCCAGGCTGAGATCTCTAGATCATTTCCCAGTAGAAAATCTACAGGCAAGTTTGTAGACACTGCCACTCTCTTTGGGGCAGTGACACCTCCCCAGCTCAGATTTACTACTGCCATGGGATGATCTTTCTGCACTCCATCAATGTTGGTCACCTGATAGGTGAACCCAGGTAAAAGTTGTTCTGAGGGGACTAGACTCTCAGTCACCAAAGTGATGCTAGCCCCTGTGTCTCTGTAGGCTTCAACTTTCTGGCCATTGATGTGGGGCTCCTGTCTGTACTTGCCCAAAGTGTTGGGACACGCAGTGAAGTTGGCAAACCCCATGCCATCCTCACAGACAAGAGTAGCTGTGGTAGTGGGACCTGGTTAGGCCAGAGTCCACCTGAGTACCCAAAGTAAACCCAGCCAAGTTCTTGGGGGCACTCCCACCACCTGGGGGATTACTGCTAACAGTAACAGGAGGTCTGGGAGTATTACTTGGGGGAATGTTTTCGTTATTGTTGGCCCTTGGGCAACTGCTGTCAGTCTTCCAGTGGCCAGGCTGTTTACAGACATGGCAATAAGGTTTCTTTTGGTTAGAGGAAGTGTTTTGGGACCCACCCCCACCATTTGAGTTTTGGGGCCCTGTGGATGACTTGTCTTTTGATTTATCCCCACCTTTCTCTTGAGGCTTGGTAGAATCTTTCTTCTGGTCACCACCCTGATTTGTAGACCTAATCCTGGTTCTGACCCATTTGTCTGCCCTCTTACCCAATTCTTGTGGAGAGGTCAGATCGGAGTCTACCAGGTGCTGGTGTAGAAGCTGGTTTTGACAATTACTAAGGATCTGCTCCCTCATAATCAAATTATACAATCCTGTAAAGTCCTGTACTTTGCTTCCCAATAACCAGCCCTCCAGAGCCTTAGTAGCACAATCTACAAAATCAGTCCAGTCCTGAGTCTGTGTCTTCTGGGTATCCCTGAACATCAACCTGTACTGTTCAGTGGTTAAGCCAAACCCATCAATCAGAGCACTCTTCAGGACAGTGTAATTGTTAGCATCCTCATAACTAACTGCGAGGAGCTTATCTCATCTTTTTCTGAAAAGGAAAGCCACAAGATTGCTGCCCACTAACTTTGCGGTACCTGCTGTACTTTGCAAGCCCTCTCCAAAGCAGTTATCCACTTGTGGATGTCATCCCCATCTTTGTAGGGGGGCACAATCTTACTCAGGTGTCTATTGTCATGGGACCTGTCTTTATCGTTAGGGATGTTGCTGCCACCAGTGTGTTTTGACCCACCCAATTTCTGCTCTCTAGCTCAGGCAAGCTTCTCTTTGGCAAGGGCAACTTCTAGTTCTTGCCTCTCAATCCTTAGATTAGCTTCCCTCATCCTAGCCTGGTGCTCTCTCCTTTCAGGAGAAGTCATTCTTCTCTGAGCAAGGGTATTAGATCCCCTAGAGGCATTAGAGTGGTGGGAGTCACCCGAGTGAGACCTCCTCCTCTCATACCCCTGGTTAAGTCTACTAATAGGTCTGTATGGGGCTAGCCCATTGTCAGCCCCATGTAGGCTTAGGTTAGCCTGGCTAAGCCTCCCAACTTGGACCTGGCTATCTTGGAAAACGTCTTCTTCAGATTCTTCCTCTTGTTCATCTCCTTTTTAACCTACTATAGTGGGGTCTGATGCATCATCTGTAGATGGCAAGACCTCTTCTGCATGAACTGAGGGACCTTGTCTAGAGGCCTTCTCAGCATTAGCCCTCTCTAGGACTTCTATGAGATGGGAAATGGTAGGGTTGGAACCCTGTTTCAATCTCCTTGAGGTACACAAGTGTCTCATCTCTTGGAAATTGAGCATTTCATATCTAGAGGGTGCCCTGGGAGGGCCACCTCCCACAGGGAGGGTCATACTTGGCTCACCTGTGGTAGACATGACTCTAGTGAGGTGTGGTGTGTGCAACTACCTACACTATGTGTTTTCCTACTAGAACCTCTCTAGGAGTTGTAGTCAGGGTGTGCTAGGCCCTTTGGTCTACATCAACTAAGTTCAATAGAACTTATGTATTCTAATGTACCTATGGTACCTAATGTGATCTTTCAAATGATATGTCAAAGATTACAATTGGTAAAACAACAGCAAGCTCTAATCCCAACCGCTGCACACCAATGTGAGAAGTTGGCCTGGTATATGATGTTCACTATTCTAGTGAGCACCTTGCACCAGTCCAAACAACCCTTATGGTGATGGTTGTAAAGTCAACCTTATAGACCAGCTATCCTAGGGGTAGCATGGACAAAAGCAGTCTTAGGCTAAACTCAAGAGGGCATGTGAAGCTAGCTGTTTTACCAAATGCAAACCTTTTAATACCAAATGAAAGGATACCACACAGGTTATATATTCAAAATATATGTGTATTTATTTCTAAATCAATCCCCTGAACTCTTTATGAGCACAGAAGCACAAGCGCATAACAAGTAACTCAATATAACATACAATAAGATGCACAATATGGATAGGCCCTGGTGGCCCGCTAAACCATATACTAAAATAGTGGTATAAGAACCACGTCACGAACAATGGAAAGGCCTAGGGCCTTGGGAATCGCTGGGACTACACTGGACTAACAGTTGTTAGGAAGCAGGAGGCCCACGGGATGTGGGTGCAGTGTCTAAATGCACACGCGTGCACACATAGAAGTCAATGGGTGCGTAAAGTTAGAAAGTTAAAGGTTTAGGAGTCTTCCGACTGGACTAGAAGCTAACCACTTGAAACTAGGACACTAGGCGAGTTAATCTTTACAGGAGCACCACAGTACTCGCGTTACCTCACACACAGGAAGCGGGTGCATAGGTCCCAAAGTGTGTAGGGTTCGTCGTGGAGTTCTATGGATCCTTGGAGAAAAGATGCTGCAGGCGACCAGGAGAGAAGATTTTTCAAATCAAAAGGGGGACCCCACATCAATTTAAGGCAGGTGGACGGGGAAAGAAAAAGCTCAAACAAGGTGAGGAAACCTGCCCAGTACAATCTCAAAAAGGGGCTCAACGAGGTCCGCTATATTCTAAATAGTACCCAGAACCCATGAAGGACACTTCAAGAATCCATAGCTTCTGATTTATAAACGTGGTATTTTATTTTTTATTTTTAAGTTCATTTTTCTTATATAGGCTTTTAGACAATGTTAATAATAATAAATATATATACAAAAATGACGAAAAGAGCAGCAGGGCACAATAAATAGTGGTTCCAACTACACACATAACAAACCTCCAATCATACTACAACATTCATACATCACACAGCACAATGCAGAGATGGTTCTTGGTGGAATAGGAACCGATGGTGGGAGATCCGGATAGGTTCGGAGGGTTCCACAGATGGAACAAACGCCAACGCGCGTTTCGGTGTGTGGCCCCGTCCGGGGCTACACCTTCATCAGGGCAGAGTGAGGAGGAGCAGGAAGAACCACGAAGTAAGGACGTACTCTGTAATGTAATGATATATATTAAAAACAATAATTTTGAATTTAAAGCTAATCCTTACAAGGGTTCAGGGTACAAGATAATCAGATACTTAAAAAAGGAGAAACATGACATCCAGAAGGCCCAATAATGATGAAACCTAGGCAATCAAGGAGAGCACTAACATGAACAATATACCTACATAGAAAACATTTTTTTTATAAAAAAGAAACAGACATCGAGTGAAACTAATAAAGAGTGACATAGTGCAGAACACAACAGATAAACACAAGATACCCTATCCATGGGATAAGAGGAGGCTTCACTGTCTAAGAATTACCTGAAGTAATAATAGAGCAGGACTGACTTTAGATGGTCCTATTTTCTGTTCAAGGACCCATCAGGATAAATAGCAGTAAGCAGAATTAATTCTGTTGTAGCGGTCAGTTAAAAGGAGATAACAGATTCCCTAGAGAAACAAATGAAAAGATAAACATAAAAAATAAAAACACAAGGTAAGATGTAAGAATACCTCATGACATAAGTCTGAGCGTGACTGAAGGGTGAGAATTATATACCTAGTGAAGTAGCAACACCGGTCCAAAGAAATAGTTTTGTTTCTTGAAAGAATTAAAGTGAGTATGTGAAGGCGCGTCGCATCGACCAGATCTCAATAAATGCAGTCACGAGGTAGACTTCTGGGCTGCAGTTCATCACTAGTGGCGCGTTTTTCTCATTGCTAGACAAAAAATATGTAGCAAAATAAATAGACTGGGAAAGAAAGTTAAGTTTGCAGAACCTAACAAACTGCACCAAATAACTAACAACGTTTCGGGAATACGGTGGGGGTAGTATGACCCCACAGGGAGGGTCATACTTGGCTCACCTGTGGTAGACATGACTCTAGTGAGGTGTGGTGTGTGCACCTACCTACACTATGTGTTTTCCTACTAGAACCTCTCTAGGAGTTGTAGTCAGGGTGTGGTAGGCCCTTTGGTCTACAACAACTAAGTTCAATAGAACTTATGTATTCTAATGTACCTATGGTATCTAATGTGATCTTTCAAATGATATGTCAAAGATTACAATTGGTAAAACAACAGCAAGCTCTAATCCCAACCGCTGCACACCAATGTGAGAAGTTGGCCTGGTATATGATGTTCACTATTCTAGTGAGCACCTTGCACCAGTCCAAACAACCCTTATGGTGATGGTTGTAAAGTCAACCTTATAGACCAGCTATCCTAGGGGTAGCATGGACAAAAGCAGTCTTAGGCTAAACTCAAGAGGGCATGTGAAGCCAGCTGTTTTACCAAATGCAAACCTTTTAATACCAAATGAAAGGACACCACACAGGTTATATATTCAAAATATATGTGTATTTATTTCTAAATCAATCCCCTGAACTCTTTATGAGCACAGAAGCACAAGCGCATAACAAGTAACTCAATATAACATACAATAAGTTGCACAATATGGATAGGCCCTGGTGGCCCGCTAAACCATATACTAAAATAGTGGTATAAGAACCACGTCACGAACAATGGAAAGGCCTAGGGCCTTGGGAATCGCTGGGACTACACTGGACTAACAGTTGTTAGGAAGCAGGAGGCCCACGGGATGTGGGTGCAGTGTCTAAATGCACACGCGTGCACACATAGAAGTCAATGGGTGCGTAAAGTTAGAAAGTTAAAGGTTTAGGAGTCTTCCGACTGGACTAGAAGCTAACCACTTGAAACTAGGACACTAGGCGAGTTAATCTTTACAGGAGCACCACAGTACTCGCGTTACCTCACACACAGGAAGCGGGTGCATAGGTCCCAAAGTGTGTAGGGTTCGTCGTGGAGTTCTATGGATCCTTGGAGAAAAGATGCTGCAGGCGACCAGGAGAGAAGATTTTTCAAATCAAAAGGGGGACCCCACATCAATTTAAGGCAGGTGGACGGGGAAAGAAAAAGCTCAAACAAGGTGAGGAAACCTGCCCAGTACAATCTCAAAAAGGGGCTCAACGAGGTCCGCTATATTCTAAATAGTACCCAGAACCCATGAAGGACACTTCAAGAATCCATAGCTTCTGATTTATAAACGTGGTATTTTATTTTTTATTTTTAAGTTCATTTTTCTTATATAGGCTTTTAGACAATGTTAATAATAATAAATATATATACAAAAATGACGAAAAGAGCAGCAGGGCACAATAAATAGTGGTTCCAACTACACACATAACAAACCTCCAATCATACTACAACATTCATACATCACACAGCACAATGCAGAGATGGTTCTTGGTGGAATAGGAACCGATGGTGGGAGATCCGGATAGGTTCGGAGGGTTCCACAGATGGAACAAACGCCAACGCGCGTTTCGGTGTGTGGCCCCGTCCGGGGCTACACCTTCATCAGGGCAGAGTGAGGAGGAGCAGGAAGAACCACGAAGTAAGGACGTACTCTGTAATGTAATGATATATATTAAAAACAATAATTTTGAATTTAAAGCTAATCCTTACAAGGGTTCAGGGTACAAGATAATCAGATACTTAAAAAAGGAGAAACATGACATCCAGAAGGCCCAATAATGATGAAACCTAGGCAATCAAGGAGAGCACTAACATGAACAATATACCTACATAGAAAACATTTTTTTTATAAAAAAGAAACAGACATCGAGTGAAACTAATAAAGAGTGACATAGTGCAGAACACAACAGATAAACACAAGATACCCTATCCATGGGATAAGAGGAGGCTTCACTGTCTAAGAATTACCTGAAGTAATAATAGAGCAGGACTGACTTTAGATGGTCCTATTTTCTGTTCAAGGACCCATCAGGATAAATAGCAGTAAGCAGAATTAATTCTGTTGTAGCGGTCAGTTAAAAGGAGATAACAGATTCCCTAGAGAAACAAATGAAAAGATAAACATAAAAAATAAAAACACAAGGTAAGATGTAAGAATACCTCATGACATAAGTCTGAGCGTGACTGAAGGGTGAGAATTATATACCTAGTGAAGTAGCAACACCGGTCCAAAGAAATAGTTTTGTTTCTTGAAAGAATTAAAGTGAGTATGTGAAGGCGCGTCGCATCGACCAGATCTCAATAAATGCAGTCACGAGGTAGACTTCTGGGCTGCAGTTCATCACTAGTGGCGCGTTTTTCTCATTGCTAGACAAAAAATATGTAGCAAAATAAATAGACTGGGAAAGAAAGTTAAGTTTGCAGAACCTAACAAACTGCACCAAATAACTAACAACGTTTCGGGAATACGGTGGGGGTAGTATGACCCCACAGGGAGGGTCATACTTGGCTCACCTGTGGTAGACATGACTCTAGTGAGGTGTGGTGTGTGCACCTACCTACACTATGTGTTTTCCTACTAGAACCTCTCTAGGAGTTGTAGTCAGGGTGTGGTAGGCCCTTTGGTCTACAACAACTAAGTTCAATAGAACTTATGTATTCTAATGTACCTATGGTATCTAATGTGATCTTTCAAATGATATGTCAAAGATTACAATTGGTAAAACAACAGCAAGCTCTAATCCC
Source organism: Lissotriton helveticus (assembly GCF_964261635.1). NCBI lineage: Eukaryota > Metazoa > Chordata > Amphibia > Caudata > Salamandridae > Lissotriton > Lissotriton helveticus. Next base: position 1,281,307,547 of record NC_136069.1, read on the forward strand.
AACCGCTGCACACCAATGTGAGAAGTTGGCCTGGTATATGATGTTCACTATTCTAGTGAGCACCTTGCACCAGTCCAAACAACCCTTATGGTGATGGTTGTAAAGTCAACCTTATAGACCAGCTATCCTAGGGGTAGCATGGACAAAAGCAGTCTTAGGCTAAACTCAAGAGGGCATGTGAAGCCAGCTGTTTTACCAAATGCAAACCTTTTAATACCAAATGAAAGGACACCACACAGGTTATATATTCAAAATATATGTGTATTTATTTCTAAATCAATCCCCTGAACTCTTTATGAGCACAGAAGCACAAGCGCATAACAAGTAACTCAATATAACATACAATAAGTTGCACAATATGGATAGGCCCTGGTGGCCCGCTAAACCATATACTAAAATAGTGGTATAAGAACCACGTCACGAACAATGGAAAGGCCTAGGGCCTTGGGAATCGCTGGGACTACACTGGACTAACAGTTGTTAGGAAGCAGGAGGCCCACGGGATGTGGGTGCAGTGTCTAAATGCACACGCGTGCACACATAGAAGTCAATGGGTACGTAAAGTTAGAAAGTTAAAGGTTTAGGAGTCTTCCGACTGGACTAGAAGCTAACCACTTGAAACTAGGACACTAGGTGAGTTAATCTTTACAGGAGCACCACAGTACTCGCGTTACCTCACACACAGGAAGCGGGTGCATAGGTCCCAAAGTGTGTAGGGTTCGTCGTGGAGTTCTATGGAGCCTTGGAGAAAAGATGCTGCAGGCGACCAGGCGAGAAGAGTCCGGTTGGATCCAAGGGTGGATCGAGGTTGAAGAGTACCTGAAAGCAGAGGGGACAGAGTCTGGGTCACTAACCAGTGACCAGGAAGGAACCAGGAAGGAACCAGGCGATGTTGGGAAGCAATCAGGTGCTGTCGTGAAGTTTGTCTCCACTACCACGTGGACCAGGAGGGGTCAACGACAAGCAGGAGCTGGGCACGTACTATCCCACGAAGTCTCTCGCTGTTGGCGGTGTCGGTTCTCGATTCGGAATCAACAGGCCTTGGAAAATGCAACCCAAGCAGGAACCAAAGATGGCTTCTGGATCAGACCATCAAGGTCTGATGGGCTGCTCCTTTTCAGGGGAGCAAGGGCCAGTCTGGAGCAACCAGACCAGCGTTGGAAATTCAAGGTTTCGTCGTCGCAGAGGCCACTAGCCAGTGACCCGACAGACGCGTCGAGCAGAAAAATGCAAAAGGGCCCCACGAGGCACTCGGTGAGTGTGGAGAGGTGATCTTCGGTGCAGTTGGTGCTCCTTGCAGGGGCTTCTCAATCCCCAATGCACAACTTCGAGGGTGCCTCAGAAGTTGCACGGAAAGCAATTCGCTCTCTTTCCAAGATGGCCGGTCCCCCGTCTCGCGTCGCCTCCACGGGTCTCAGCTTTGCTGTGACTGTGGATCGGGCTAAAAAAAGTCTGGAAGTCCGGGTCTTGTCAGGCTCTGTGTTTGAGCTCCGGCGGGAGCAACGACAAAGCAAACCGTTGAGTGCTTGATGGTGCCTGCTTGCACAGGGTGGTCACTCCTTGACCACAAGGGAGATTCTTCAGTCTTCTACGTCGAGTAGGATGTTGAAGGTCCAGAGTTTCGTATCAGAGTTTCAGTCAGGATAAATCTAAAGTCTTGGGACTCAGCTCCTACCTATATACCAAATCTAGGTGCTGGATTACCTGCTAGGTCCCTCCTATGGGTGGGACCCAGGAAGGGGGTGGTCACACCCCTTTCACTTTGTCCAGTTTCATGCCAGAGCTGTGGCTGGAGTGTCCCAGCACCGGTTTGAACTGGACTATGCATGGGACACCTTGTGTGCCCCAGGCAGTGTCTCCTTTCATTCAGCCCTCCCTGCCCCAATACACTATAGCCTGTCTGGGGTGGTGCTAGCACCTCCCTGTGACAGGAAACCAATTGTCCAAACCTCCCTCACTGGAAGGACTCCCAGCAGCAGGAGGTCAGACTTGTGTCTGTGGCAGCAGCATCCATTTTGTGATGCTGAGGCTCTGGTTAACTTTAACCGGGATTAATGGAAGTAACATGTCTTCTCCCTCTAGAAGGGTGGAATGCTACCCCTGTCCACCCCCGTCGCCAGAACTGGCGAGGGGGTAGTATTCCAAAGCATATGACACCTCACATGACATGTTTTGATAAAGTCAAACCAAAGGTAGCATTTAACCGCGAGGTTCATAATGCACTTAAGAGTATATGGTATGGCATTATCCTAGATCAGCTATAAGGACATGGTTCCGAAAGCTGCAGACAGGCTCAGCTCATGCTAGAGCACCATCTCACATAAAACCAAGCACTCTGCCTTCAGGATTGTTAAGGCCTGCCATAGGAGTGACTTATAGGTGCATATGTGTCTAGATATAAGGTTAGACATAGGAATACTATATCTAAGCAAGGGGTGATTACACAACCTTGCCCCAGCTGAGTGATCAGCCAGTTGTGTCAGTTTGGATGGCCAGCCAGGGCTGGCAAAAGATATGCTGCAGCCCCTGGTAGGCCTTGGAGGCATCTATGCCCTGGGTACCTATAGTACACTATACAGGGGCTCATAAGGTGACCCAATATCCAATTAGGTATGTACCTAGGGTACATGGAGTCAGTTTTATAGAGAGAGCAGATTGCCTGGGGCCCTGATTAGCAGGATCCCAGGCAAACGAAGTCGAAAACCAGCTAAACACAAGCCAAAAAATCTGGGGTAACCATAGTCAGGTATCCACCTTCCTACAGATAGTGTTATACTCATGTTAGGAATTCTGGTAAGTTCTTAGGCAAGTTTATGCTGTGAAAAATGCTCATACTCTGCTAGGATTTGATGAACCATTTCTGAGAGAAAACTAGAGGTTATAGAAGGCACTCCAGAAGCTACAACGAGAGCACATTTTCTGTAAGTTCACACTATCTTGCTCAGCCATTGGAGAATAAAGTCTGATATTTTGAGTAAAATGTGTAGTTCCAACACGGTAGCAGCCTATCAGTTCATTCCCGATGGCTCTTCTGCAGATTCTCACAGTATTCTAATGAACGACTAGTTCGCTATCATTCTGCTTTCAAAGTGTGGCACACTAGTAGGTCATCTTGATGAAATCAATGCCAGAATGTGTTTCCTACAAAGGAGAGTTTAGTGAAAGAACAAAACAAGGGGTTTCATGTTGTAATTGAAATTATTGTTAGTGCTCTAGAAAGCTAACATGAGAACTAATTTTCTATGCATCCAATACCTATCAGGACTTGGACTCCATGCCTAGACTCCAGCAAAGCCCTGCGCACAATCATCCACAATCCTTAAACCTCCATTACACACAACCTTCAGCCATACACAGAACAAGTCTGACATAGGGTTTAGCCTTAAGCCAAGCTCTGCACCCACCCCTCCACAAGTGACCAACCCCGTACTGCATAGACTTTGGACATACACGGCAGAGATTTGCAAGCAAGGCCTAGTGGTACACCAGCCATTCCATCTAACGTACAATAGGGGTGGGGCAGTGGTATTGTCCTATGCCGTGCCTTAAGGTAGCTATAACTTGTGCACTCACCATGCACTGCTAATTAAACCACATATTACATCACTATTGGCCTCTTTTATGACATAATTGATAATATCACTGCAACACCTGCACTGAAATTATTGATGAGAAAACTGTGCATGGCAGGGGCGCTAGTTATAGTTACCTTAAGACACGAGTTATAGTTACTTGAGATAACAATAACGGGGATGTTTCTGTGTTTTTTTTGGCTTAAAACATTAAATTGTTACTGAACATTTAACCTAACTATAATGTTACATTAGCCTTTGTGGTTCAGTGAAATATATATATATATATATATATATATATATATATATATATATATATATATATATATATATATTATATATATATATATATATATATATATGAATGAGCAAATGCGCAAGCGCTTTAGTGAGGGCACACCGCAGCACCTTGACCCTCCGGTTTCACGTGGCTCCCTGGCGGTGTTTAGAGGCTCCCTCTTATTTCAAAAAGAATGTCCGACGCGTTTCGGGGCCAAAACCCGCCCCTTCTTCATGGACTTTGAAAGGAGAACATCACACTCAGCTTGCACTCTTCAAATTTATTCGTTTGAAAAGGGCGTCAACCGCCCTAAGTGGGTGGAGTTTCAGACACCAAGACTTATGGTAAGTATAGTCTTTACATGTTGGGTAGTTCGTTCAAATCTTAAGTAGATTGACGTCTCCTCTCAGATTTCAATGTCTTTAAAATCCTTTAGTAGGAGGCGAGGGTAGCTTCAAACATCGCTTTGTTCGTGAAGATGCTGTGCTGACAGGAAATCTGAGAGGAGACATCAATCTACTTAAGATTTGAACGAACTACCCAACATGTAAAGACTGTACTTACCATAAGTCTTGGTGTCTGAAACTCCACCCACTTAGGGCGGTTGACGCCCTTTTCAAACGAATAAATTTGAAGAGTGCAAGCTGAGTGTGATGTTCTCCTTTCAAAGTCCATGAAGAAGGGGCGGGTTTTGGCCCCGAAACGCGTCGGACATTCTTTTTGAAATAAGAGGGAGCCTCTAAACACCGCCAGGGAGCCACGTGAAACCGGAGGGTCAAGGTGCTGCGGTGTGCCCTCACTAAAGCGCTTGCGCATTTGCTCATTCATTTTGTCACCGGCTTGCCATGGTCGGAGTGAGGAGCTCCGCTCCAGAAGCGGAACATGTATCCATGCTTTCGGAGCCTGAAGCAATGTCGAATTTCATCGCCTGTCAGCACAGCATCTTCACGAACAAAGCGATGTTTGAAGCTACCCTCGCCTCCTACTAAAGGATTTTAAAGACATTGAAATCTGAGAGGAGACGTCAATCTACTTAAGATTTGAACGAACTACCCAACATGTAAAGACTATACTTACCATAAGTCTTGGTGTCTGAAACTCCACCCACTTAGGGCGGTTGACGCCCTTTTCAAACGAATAAATTTGAAGAGTGCAAGCTGAGTGTGATGTTCTCCTTTCAAAGTCCATGAAGAAGGGGCGGGTTTTGGCCCCGAAACGCGTCGGACATTCTTTTTGAAATAAGAGGGAGCCTCTAAACACCGCCAGGGAGCCACGTGAAACCGGAGGGTCAAGGTGCTGCGGTGTGCCCTCACTAAAGCGCTTGCGCATTTGCTCATTCATTTTGTCACCGGCTTGCCATGGTCGGAGTGAGGAGCTCCGCTCCAGAAGCGGAACATGTATCCATGCTTTCGGAGCCTGAAGCAATGTCGAATTTCATCGCCTGTCAGCACAGCATCTTCACGAACAAAGCGATGTTTGAAGCTACCCTCGCCTCCTACTAAAGGATTTTAAAGACATTGAAATCTGAGAGGAGACGTCAATCTACTTAAGATTTGAACGAACTACCCAACATGTAAAGACTATACTTACCATAAGTCTTGGTGTCTGAAACTCCACCCACTTAGGGCAGTTGACGCCCTTTTCAAACGAATAAATTTGAAGAGTGCAAGCTGAGTGTGATGTTCTCCTTTCAAAGTCCATGAAGAAGGGGCGGGTTTTGGCCCCGAAACGCGTCGGACATTCTTTTTGAAATAAGAGGGAGCCTCTAAACACCGCCAGGGAGCCACGTGAAACCGGAGGGTCAAGGTGCTGCGGTGTGCCCTCACTAAAGCGCTTGCGCATTTGCTCATTCATTTTGTCACCGGCTTGCCATGGTCGGAGTGAGGAGCTCCGCTCCAGAAGCGGAACATGTATCCATGCTTTCGGAGCCTGAAGCAATGTCGAATTTCATCGCCTGTCAGCACAGCATCTTCACGAACAAAGCGATGTTTGAAGCTACCCTCGCCTCCTACTAAAGGATTTTAAAGACATTGAAATCTGAGAGGAGACGTCAATCTACTTAAGATTTGAACGAACTACCCAACATGTAAAGACTATACTTACCATAAGTCTTGGTGTCTGAAACTCCACCCACTTAGGGCGGTTGACGCCCTTTTCAAACGAATAAATTTGAAGAGTGCAAGCTGAGTGTGATGTTCTCCTTTCAAAGTCCATGAAGAAGGGGCGGGTTTTGGCCCCGAAACGCGTCGGACATTCTTTTTGAAATAAGAGGGAGCCTCTAAACACCGCCAGGGAGCCACGTGAAACCGGAGGGTCAAGGTGCTGCGGTGTGCCCTCACTAAAGCGCTTGCGCATTTGCTCATTCATATATATATATATATGAAACAAACATTCCACCTCCAACAGTGACACCATGGAAGGAAGCATGGACACGAAGTGGCTTAAGATACAGCATCTCTTTATTAGGTGATGTCGCCCTCGATCCCGAGCACAAGGAGAGACGCGTTTCGGCCTCAGGAGGCCTTTGTCAATCTGGTTTGGCACCGTTTACAACAGTATTATATATCCCCTCCCACTGGACTTATGAGTGAACATAGAAAACATACTGTAGTGTATGTGATCGTCTTCAAGCAACATAACATCTAGTGCATGCAGTCTGTAGCTGGAAGTCAGCAAAATGAAAGTAAGGCATACCATCAACAATTATTGTACATAATGCGTATATTAAAATACCTCAAATTCGGACCGCATAGTTTGTTTCTGTATATAAATCTCATCAGAAGCTTTACACAGTGAGAGTTAATACGGGTGTTTAACCTCCGTGGCCAAACCATAAATCCTATAGTGCCTAATGAAAAAGAAATATGTCAAAAGTAATTTAAAAGACAATTTAAAAAAAGGCCGCTACTACAGCGCATTTCTAATATATATATATATATATATATTTGATGACTTTTACCCACCTTATGAATTAAAAAAAAAGCAAACTTTACATCTTTGCCTCGAGTGCTGATTTTGGTTGTCCGCGAACTTTTCTGTGCAGGAGGCACATAGTGGAAAGTTGGAGGTTATATATATATATATATATATATATATATATATATATATATATATATATATATATATATATATATATATGAATTCAGTTTTCCCCTTTCAGAGACGTATTTCCTCATGCACTCTCGTGTCCTCAAAATTACACCACACGTTTTGTTTGTCGAATATAAGGTTTATTTTCTTCAGCAACCAGCTACACCTTACGCGTTTCGGTCTCTGCGGAGACCTTGCTCACAGGCATATATATATGGCACTTGGCAGTAGGTAGTTATAATTACGACCTAGTTTCCATAAGAAGAGCATTTTATAATTTGTCAATAACTTTGTCGTCGTTTGATGAATCCTCCCGAAATTTCAAAACTAGTTTGACGCTCGCTTCAGCTGCTGTCTCGAAAAGTTCAGGGTGATCCGTCAAGTGAGAAAAAGGGGAACCCCAAAATGCTTTTTTCCAGTGTCATTTTCATAGGAAACTTTAGACAAGGCTTCAGCTTGAACTGCTGAAAGGAATTACACCACATTTGGCAGAAAGGTAACTGTTGGTCTAGAAAGCGATCTTTCTGTGAATTGGTGTAAATCCAGTAAGTACTTGCAGAGTCCTTTAAAGGTTTTTCAGGTATACAACTGAGGACGCAAAGGGTTCACGTCCCCTCCTGGACTTCATGCTGAGATCTGATTAGCTGCCAAAACCAGGAAGTGTTGACACCATCTTGTTACTCGCTGTGTCACAGAAAAAGTTTTTTTAAAAGGGGGCAGGCTAGAAACACCCTGACCTCCTAAGCCTCTTGGAAGGATCCCCACTGGGTCCCCGCAGGGCCAGAGAATGTTTCATTTTTTAATTTTTGGATGCCATCGCGCTGGCGCCGCGAATTCCGCCCAAAAAAATGTTTTAATGAAGCGCGGCAGCCCCCAGGTTGGCCAGTTACCAGGGGCATTATAAAATAGAAGGGGGGTACACGCCTCCCCTCCTGGGGCTCATTAATGCCCCGAGGACCACCACCTCCCTGGGGCTTCTTTTACAAAACAATGTGGGGGAACTTGTATCGCCTCCCCCGCTGCCCTAGGAACGACCACCTCCCTGGAGCTTATTTATTTAATAGCGGGGGTTCTCTTTGACCCCCCCAGCCCCAGGGACCACTAACTCCCCAGGGCGTTAACATGAAAAAATGCAGGGAGGCCCCTCTGACCCACCCCCAGCATCCCTGATGACCGCTACCCCCCTGAAAGATTAAGCCAAATTAAATGCAGGGGGCGTGCACCCCCATACCCCTGCAGCCCTGGGGAACAGCACCTCCCCAGCGCAAATTACAAGAAAGGAGCGTGGTGCAGCCCCCCCTCCTGGAGCCATACCTGGCCCTAGGGACCATCACCTGCCAGGGCTGACTCCTGCTATATCCCGCTGTTCCCACCCCCCAGGACACAGCTGTTTGCTATGGCTTGGGAGAAGCTTTACTGCTCCTGCCAAGAAATAGCAAACTGTGCTCCACTGTGAGCAAGCGAGAGCATTTTGCTATTGTTTGCTAAAAGCAGAGCACAATTGCTTTGACAGAGAGGGTGCTGCATGTTAGCAGCTCCCGCTTTGTCAATCCAATGCTGGCTCCTGCAGAAGGAGGGGAGCAGGCAGGGACCACAGGGGCCTTAAGGCTCCCACCGCAGTCCCCACATTTGAAGTGGTGCCCTGGGTGGGACCAAGGCCCCCACACAAGAGGCCGGGCCCCGGGGAATGGGGTCTCTGGGGCTGAAATTGGCCACGGAGCTGGTTGCATGGCCCCCTCCCATTATTTATCCATTTTTTTATTTAAAAGAAGGATGGGCCTCTGGTGATAGGGTCCTGGGGCCAAAATTGGCCTGGGGGGCCACTCGGCCGCACCTCCCATTAATGAATTTATACAAATAAAGCCTGGGCCCAAGGAGTTGGGGTCCCTGGGGTCGAAATCAGCCCCCTCCCCAATTCCAAATAGGGTTTTCCGGGCTGAAATTGGCCCAGGGAAGGGAAGCCACGCAGCGCCCTCTCCTGAATGAATACAAGTTTTTTTAAAAGGACCGACAACTCACCAGAGGCTCCGCCCCCTTTCTCCATCTCTCTGCAAATGTGCCTCCTGGCACACAACTATTTGGGGATGAAGCCCCTTTGGCTGCAGAGGGTCCTTGGGGGACAACTAGCCCTACTGTTATCTCTAGTAAGTCCAAAACCGCGGTATTGCTGAGAGGACTTCGGGGGCCATGCCCCCTTTCTCCAACACTCTGCAAACGTGCCTCCTGATGCACTGCTGGGGGGGGGATAAAATCCCCATGGATGCTGAGGGTCCTTAGGAGCCAACAAGCCCTCATGTTACCTCCAATAACTTTCACACATTGTGATTGCTGAGAGGACTTCGGAGGCCACGCCCCCTTTCTCCATCATTCTGCAAACATGCCTCCTGGCACACTGCTGGTTGTGGGATGAAATTCCCTTGCCTATCGACGGTCCTTGGGGCAAACATGACCTCCTGTTGCCTCCAGTAAGTCCCACAGTGGGAAATTGCTGAGAGGACTTCGGAGGCCATGCCCCCTTTCTCCATCACTCTGCAAATGCACCTCCTGGCTCACTGCTGGTTAGGAGATGAAGTCCCCTTGGATGGAGAGGGTACTTGGTGGCCAACAAGCCCTCCTGTTACCTCCAGTAAATCCCACACAGTGGGATTGCTGTCAGCTGGTCGGACGCCTCAACCCCTTTCTCTACCACTCTGCAAATGTGCCTCCTGGCGCACTACTGATTGGGAATGAAGTCCCCTTGGATGCGGAGGGTCTTTGGTGACCAACAAGCCCTACTGTTACCTCCAGTAAGTACCACACAGCGGGATTATCGGCTGGGTCCGCGAACTACATAAAGCATTGACTGAGCTACACTGCACCCCCTCTCCTTGACATAGTCTACCACACGCACAGCAGTGCTAGTAAGAAAAGAATGATTATCAGGAGAATGAGAAGGAACCAAGTCTACTGGTTGTTAGGGAATCTGTTGTCCCTGTGTTGTGCATCTTTCTCTGCATGAGGACTAACCAAAAGTCAGACACCCCTGCTCAATGGCTGTTGTTGTGTTGGGTTCCCTTGTGTAACATGTCCACAAGATGCCCACTTGCTCTATGGAACTTCCACCTCCATCATACCACTGCCCACACACTCTCCAGTTGTAAAGTTAAGTTGGATACTCCCCTATATAAATCTCTGAGCTGAGCCTGTGTGAACTGAGGTAAGAACAAAAGGTATATACAGACATGCCAACCCTCCCGATTCAGGCGTGAGACTACCGATTTGAAGGCTAGTCTCCCGCCTCCCGATTCCTACAAGCAAAAACCCGATTCCTCGGGGGTTTCAGCTGACAGGGCTTGGTATTGTGTAAAGTGCCTATTCTTCCAGCAAAGAGTGGCGATGCAGGGGCTCTCGAAGGGGTGAAAAACCGACAAAGCGTCATTAACAAGGGAATCGTCTTTTAAAGACCTGCTAAGTACTGGGGCGCGGGGGGGGGGATGAGCTGTTTCAGCCCGGGCTGCCACAGGGGGATGGGGGTGCATGCACTGCCAACAACCTGCCAAGCCAACAACCTGCCAGGCCCACCCTCTCTCTGCCTGCCATTATGCTCCATGCTTCTGAAAGGTAAGAACAAAACGTGCATTTGCGTTTCAAATGTCCGATCCTACAGCAGCACACTTCCAAAGCCCATACATGCCAGTAACCCGATTCAACGCCCCATTCTCCCGATTTTTTTTTTATCTCCCACTTTGCTCTCCTGTTGGCATGTATGTATATAGGTGTTGTTTGCATGGCTATAGGAGCTTGTCAAGACAACCAGCTCAATGATACGAAGAGCGTCATAGGATTTTTGTACATTCTTGAGATCAACGAGTTGTGACGCCTTCTTGGAAAGGATCGAACGTGAAAGCTCGTGCCAGCATTTGCTCACAGCATAAAGGCAGCACTTCAGAACTGCCGCAAGCAATTGTTTCGCAATTGCCAGCCACAAAAGAGACCGAACATAAGGTTCCAAACAACAATGAATGCACCAATACTTCTACAAGATTTCAGACATTTTAGTCGCTTGCCTGCGCACACTGGGCGACATCAAAGTCCGGGCGCACTCAATATGTTAGAAGTTTGCTAAAATGGTGCAGCGAGGTGGTAGTACCGTCGCGAGGGAAATAATGACAGCTTTTAGAAACTGGCTCAGCGTGTGATGCTTGGAAATGAGGTGAAAATAATGGGAGGTTTTAAGGATGCAATGCTTGCAATGTCTTAAAAGGGCCCCGGCCATTGATGCGATTGAACAAAAGTAAGGTAACAATTTAACACAAATGCTACTTCCTGTTACCTTCCCCATTACTGCTAAAAGTCTGTCCGGGGCTCCTAGCAGCAGCACTAACCCATTACTGAAAGCTCTCTGCAGCTTGCCTGCTGGTCATTTGCTCCTGCGTTTCCAAAGTGGAATTCGATGCATTGACATTTTTTATCTTTAGCTGTGACTGCTCTTTTAAATGGCTCTAGCACCCCCGCGTCGCCCCATCCCCCCACCCAACACTTCCCTCAACTACCATTTCTAATCTTAAGGACACCTGAAAGGGCCCATCTGGCTAAACGATTTACGTTGGCAACCAAGGGGCTAGAATTACTGAAACATCCACTGGTCTGTGGAGAGAAGATCCGCGCGCCTCACAGCCCCGGACACCAGAGTGCACTGCACAGACAGCCCCTTGATTTACTCACAGGAAGCCGGGCATTTGAAGTAGGCCTGAGAGCCCCACTGCTGTCACGCGCAGCAGGTGGGGGCAAGAGAAGTACAAAGGCCTTCAAGGGGGTGCTGGCCTCCCCATCCTTTGATTGGGGAACTAAGCGTACTTCCAGACACCTGCCCTTAAAGGGCAACGCTGTACGTGAACATAAAGAAATTCAGATTCAAACTAATGAGCACTGAAGAAAGTTACTTGCACGGGCACTTCAGTTATATTGAAGGAGCAAGACAGAAATGTGAATTTTGTTGGCAGTTTCGTTTGGAACATAATTTCAGAGAAACTATTTAGACCGATGTGTTAATGACACATTGCACCTTTCATTAGTAGGGTTCCTGTGTTCAGTTAACACATTTGTTGTACAAAATTGGGAGAATTTGCAACCGATATTTGCACCAGTTATGTATGTTTTACAATCCCAGTTGTACAATCTTGCATGTGCAATTAGCTGCAGCTGATGGTAAGTATCTGGGGGCAGAACCACCACCACCGGTGTGTGCACAATTTGCACTAAACTGACACATGCTAGAGCTAAAACAGCCACGTTTTAACAACTGCCTAGGTCTAAATGACCCCAGGAGGTACAAACCTGTCCAATGAACCCATAACAAGTTACAGATGGCACCTTCAGCAAGTCCTGGCATTTAAGTAAACATCCCTTTCGCCTTCTGAGATTTGCAGTTTCTATTCAGTCACTGATAATGGACCTAAATAGCACAGCATACAAAGCACAGTTGTTTATAAAGGTAAAAATAGCTGCAGATGACATATTTCACAAGGAATCACTCTTTTGCAAGCAAAACTATGGTCAGAATATAATCTATGCCATTTATTTATCATACTGGTATCGTTTTCAAACCGTGCACCATATCTCTAGGTCCAGTGAGCTCATTTCTAGCTCGATTGAGTGCTTTAGACAAAACCTCTGTAGTAGTTTGGAATATAACTCTAGGATTAGTGCAATTAAATGTATCAACCTCAGCTCCGAATGTGTCCTAGATCAGAGGTGAGTAACTTACCCAGTTCTGCTTTTCCTTTGCATTCTGGTACTTGTAGCTCTGCATTTATAATTTAGAAAAAAACAGAGCCGACAAGAGACAACATGATGTCCAGATCTAAGTCAGACTTGATTTTGCTAATAAAATAGCTCAGTTGGTTTATGAGTGTGCTGTGAAATCCTGCTTGCCGCCTGAAATGAAGATCACCACTCATTCTGTTCTACTGAACCTTGAGGACCTGAGTATTAGGAATACTTACATGCCCTTATATCAGACTTCAATCTCAGGTAATTCCCAGTTGGTAGCCCTTCCATCATATTGCACAAGTGATCTAACAAACACACAGGGGATCCACGCTGCGTCACTCCCAATCACAAATGCAACACAAAATGGATTACTATTTTCCACCTTATTGGGGCTTGTGGTGGCACCTTGAGGGCGATAGCGCAGTTACAATATACAAGCGTTATGGATACAATCAATCCATCAGGTGGCTTATAGAGCAAGACTACAGTACTCACCCGTAAGATTCTCAAGACCCTGGTGGGGTGCGGGGGGAGACTCCTGGTCTGTTGAAGGCACTGTGGTTCAGTTGAAGAGCTATGCGCTATGTTTGGTTTGTCTTGCCACTATACTAATTGGGGGTTTTGAACTTGTCTGGTCTCTTGAGTTGAATATTAGAAAAATTGAAAATTGGCGAAAAAATCGGTTTCTGTGTATTGGGACAAAAAATTGTTCGTAAAAACAGGTAGATTACATGGTGATAAAACGGAACAGTATGGATAAATGGTTAAATAACCTTCGACTATGCATGCACGCCAGGGGCGGCATGATGCTGTGCGAGTGGTCGCATGGGGCAAGACGCGGCCCCATCCTTCAAGAGCTCTTGAGTTGTTTTCACAGATGCTAACAGCGATGGTAAAAGCCAAAATGATTGTGGACAAGTGTTTTTACCATTGAATTTATGTTCATTGTTTTTTCACAAACACTTTTCCTGCAGTGCGATAAGATTTAGAGATTGGTTCATGAAGAATGTCAGACACCTCTTAGTTGGGTTATTAGGATTAGCAGAAACATGTTGACCTCATTCTCACGTAAGGGGTAAAGTCACATCCCCCTCTCCTGTTTTTAATATGCTCCTCTGGGACATACATTAAAACTAGATTTAGGTCCACCAGGAGGCCTTTTTAACTATTCCTCCACTTTTTTTCTGCTATACACTCTTTCCACCCCCACCAACACCACACAGCTCACATTGGTGTAACCTCTTGAGGACTACATGTAAGTGCTCCTTTTCATTTGGTAGGAAGAGTTGTACCCCACACATTACCACATGTGCTAGTGGTGTGAGGAAGAACCCAAAGATGAAGCATGCCAACCAAGGGTAAGTGAGGGTTTTCGTCCTTAATAAATAATTTTTTTCTGTTTCATTTTTTTCCTTACTTTTAAAGAGACCTACACCTTTGAAGCATGGGTATTACGCTGGTTGCATAGATCCTCCACATCCATTTTGTGTTGCATTTGTGATTAGGTGTGATGCAGGGTGGGTCTTTAAATGTTCCCTTTTGGTCCCTTGTGTGTTTGTAGTTCATTTGTGATGCCCCAGACCTGTATTTAAGTACCTTCATTTTTCACACTGATCGAGAGCTGTGTTTGTTCTCATCACCGCAAGAATGTATTACACCAATTATGTATTTCTTTGTCTGTCCAAGTGCATTCTGATGGGACTTCCGGCCATGCAGTCTGCTACAGCTCTACTTCACTGGCCACCTCTCCACCGAAGAGTTGAATTCAAATCCCTATGTTGTCCATCTGGCTTTTTATGGCTCAGGACCATCCTTTCTGGCCACTAACTTCATACTGTTTCTGCTAGCTTCCTTCACTGTACGGAGGCCTTTTTATTCAAAGTGCCCACTATGAGAGGAAAACCAGTGAGTGACCTTTTTTTTCTCTCATCTGGCTTACAGAAACTTGTATTCCAGAAAACTCCTATCAAGAATTCCAGTCCTCTCAGAGGAGGTGTAACCTTTGTAATATCAATAAAATTAAAATTGTTAAACTGGGTAATATAATTGTGCATATGTACAGGTTTGCAGCACTGAAAGAAAAAGGATACTAAGACACTGAATTATAGAAAAATAGATGTTTTCCCAAATAAAATTCTCTGAAATGACACCTGTTAGTAAGATTGGGTGTAGTCTTCTGAATATTTGTTACCTATGCTTTTGGTAATCGGGTTCACTGTTCATTCACGGCTGAAGCTCACTGAGTTGAATCACCTTGTTGAGAAGGGTAGTGGCAGCATGCATGTATGCAGAATTCAGTGCTTGTGGAAGTTGGTCTTGTGGTAACAAGTACCATATCCTTTACCCCTAAATGCTTATGTGCTACAGACACCAAATTATATGAGACACCTCATACATAGTGTTGGGTACCTTACATTCCAAAACGTATTCTCTACTATTATTGATATACACTTTTGAACATATTTTACTTCAGTGTTTTTCCTCTTGTTCCACATTTATCTCTCCACGTGCCACTTTCCCAATTAACTAGTTAAGAAGTATTTGCATGTGATGTTTTTCCGAATTTATTTTAGGAGGATTTAACTGTGGATGTCACCAAAAATACAGCAATGTATTCAATGTTCCAGAAAAGTTATACTTATTGAAATTGAAAACGTGCTTTGTCACATTTTAGTTTGAAACTAGAATAAACAAAGTTCGCTACCTTGAATACACACCTACATTTAGGAAGATCTACAATTTTCACAAAGAGAATAACGCTTTTCGATTAAAGGATCTAAAAAAATACAATGCATTTGTTTATTTTCTAAAATTAAGCCCTCATTATGACTATTGGAATTTCACCCGTCGCTATACTCCTTGGTGGAATTTTTCCTCAGGCCATTCTGAGTGTGCCTGGGTCGGAATTATGGGGTCCACAACTCTAGATCCAATAATTCCAGGCCCGGGAACATCAGAGCTGTTGTTGCAGGGGCAGTGGGCAACAGCACAGCCCAGTCCACGTCGGACAATTTCAACAGTATGAGGAGAACAGATAATACACCCCCCGGACAGGCAAAAGTCTTCCTTAACCCCCTTACTCTACCACCCACGCCTCAGCACAGAGAAGGCAGAATCGGAGAAATATGCACTGAAAAGGATGCAGTTTTACCACTGCCATGAAGTGAATTTCCCATTGCAGGGACAAAACTCATATTTACTGAAATTTAGTGTGGTGGTACCAGCCAGAATCAGAGATTCTGCACTAAATTCCAGCATATTTGACACATGGTCCTTTGGGTAATTTTTTTATTATTGTGCTCACTTATGCCCTCATAAGCTGCTAGAGCAGTAAAAAGTTGAAGTTTTTAGGATGACCACATGTTTACAATAGCTCTGTATTTAATCATTGTGTGCTATTATTTCTAAGAAAGGCTTTGTTAGAGTTTGATACCACATCCGGATGACCTAGGAATAATGGTGGAATACCAACTTGCGGTGACCAGACAAGTTAATGTGGTTGCCTCCTCCGCCTTCTACAAGCTCAAGATTACCAGAAAAGTAAAATGACTCCCAATCAATGCCCAGGCCCTCATCACCCGCAGACTGGACTAATACAACACACTATGTCAGCATCAACACCTAACTGACCAGAAAACTTCTGACCAACAAAACTCAGCAGCCAGACACACTCAGGCTCCCACCCTGCACACACATCACCCCTCACCTCAGAGATCTCCACTGGCTTCATGTTCGCAAACAAACACTCTTCAAACTCCTCAAACACACACAAAGCCCTACACAATCTAGGACCCTCAAAAGCTGCATCAATTTCCACACCTCAACACAAACCTCTGCTCGTCCGGCCTCTTACTCGCACACATCCCCGTGTACACAAGGTCAGCACCTGTGGTCGAGAATTCTCATACCTCTCTCTTAAAGCTAGAACGACATCTTCCCACACATCAGAGCCGCTTCCTTAGTCCTTAAATCCCACAAGACTCTGAAGCCTTGGCTCTTTCCCTAGACCTATGACACAGCCAATGCAGGTACTCACATCAGAGCAGGGATACCAGGGCCGGACTGGCCATAGCGGGAACCGGGCGTTTCCCCGGTAGGCCGCTAGGGTGGGGGTGGGAGGGGGGGGTTTTGGGCCCCTGGGGGGCCGGTTTTGCTACCGGGGGTTGGCAATATCGGCCCCCGGTAACAAAATCGTGTGAGTTGTTGCTCTACAAGCACTCTTAACACGGCAACATGTAACCTTAAGCTAGGGCCACTGGAAATATGTGGCATGGGAGGACCAAATTATGTGGCAGGGTTGACTAAATTATGCAGCAAGAAAAGACAACTTAAGTAGTGTAATGCGGCACATTTTGTGATAGTGTTACTTCTCTATTTGTCACAAGTTAACACTTTCTGTGCAAAGGTTTCACCCCATTAGTACCAGTTCAGCACCCAAATACAGCAATAAGCAACATAAAGGGGACTATTCAAAATGTGCAAAGGGCATTGCACTGCATAGCAACACGTGCAGCCAACTTTTTAGGAACTTTTGATCCTTTTGAGCAACATTTTATTTTTTTGGTTCAACTCTGCAGCAGATGAAGTATTATGTGGCAAAGGCGGAAATTCCATAATTAAACGGAAACGATTGCAGCCATAACATCACATCATTTCAGTAGTTCAGAATAAAATTAATAGGTCTATTTTCATTAACGCCACGAAGGAAAAGGCTCCATTTTCTGGAGCAAATATTAAAATCGGAGGAGAATTTACCCGTGAATTTCCTCCACCATTGGGACCAGGCCCGGTTCTAGAGGGTGGGCCGGGTGGGCCCGGCCCACCCAAAGATGAGCCTGGCCCACCCAAACAGGAGCCTTGGCCCTCGCAGTGAGGGATTGAAGGCAGGCGTGCACCGCCCAGGCCGTGTGTGTCAGCCCGGGGAGACAGCTTCCGGGCGCACACACACACAGACAGTTTAAAATGATCGCAGCCGCACCAAAGTACTTAACAGGTCTTTAAAAGACCATTAACATGTTAACTAGGCTTTGTTTACTTTTTTCACCCCTTCATCTCTGCATGGTGAAAGGGGACAAATCCTTTCTTGGACACCGGTAACCTTTGATAACCTTTGCCTACTGTCCTGCTGCGTTGATATTTCTTTTTCTATGCAGCGCAGGGGAAAAGTGGTCTGTTTATTCCTAGTCACCCCCTGACCCCTGCAGCTGCTTATCACATAAGGCTGTGACACATAGTATGACTAATGGAGTAGGTAAGAGAATGTGTTACAAAAAAAATTATTTTTAAAATCTGCACAGGCCCAGCAGGACACATACTTCGTATGTGCTTCATTTAAACAGTTTTTATCATTTCATCATAGCTGATGCTGGTCAACAATAAAACAATACAAAATGGCAATGCCCAGATAAAGTTGGTGATTAATGATCTTGCTTTAGAGCAATCGTTTGTCTGTTAGTATTTTTTAAATGCAGACGCACTGTATTTTATGTGGATAGCTCAGTGGGTTACTGCCTTTGTCACAGAGATCCTTGTGTTACTTCAGAAGTTACAATCCTAACAAAAGGCAGTGAACAATGAACTTCCACCAAAGAGCTGCAAACAAACATGAATGGTATAATTAGAACTTCGCTTTTTTGTTTTGTGATATTTGTGATATAGTTAGAGCTTCCCTAGTCTTTTCATTATTCTAATATTGCTAAAATGAGTATGTTTGGGCAGATATACATTTTTATCAGTAAAGCTGACCCCCATGGAATACTCTTTAAATCCTAAGGTTGTGTTTCCCCAGACCAAACCCCCTTAAAATATACTACCCACCAGAATGGATGACCTATGATTCCTACACCTTGTAATCCTCATTGGCTTATGTGACATTCCCTGTAGACTGATTTACATACTTGCATGATTCATTGTCTCTGTAAGTGTGTGCGTGGTGTAAAGTACTGACACACACTACATTGATATGAGTAGCGTTATACAACAAATTAAATGCATATGAGAGAGGGGATACGTAAACATGAGGGGCGCTGGTGGAGGGTGCCAGTGAGGGAATCCGAGGAGGAGGTAGTGGGAGGGGCTATGGAGCGATGAGGGGCACTGTTGGAGGATGACAGTGAGGGAATCCGAGGAAGAGGTCATGGGGCGGAGGGGGAAGCTAGGGAGAGATGAGGGCACTGGTAGAGGGTGGTAGTGAGGGAGTCTAAGGAGGAGGTCATGAGGGGGATGGGCTACAGAGAGACGAGGGGCACGGGGGGAGGGTGGCAGTGAGGGAATCCGAGGAGGAGGTCATAAAGGGGAGGGGCTATGGGGAGATGAGGGGCACTTGTGGCGTGTGGCAGTGAGGGAATCCGAGGAAGAGGTCAATAGGGGGGGGCATGGATGGATGAGGTACACTGTTGGAAGGTGGTAGTAAAGGTATTTATGGAGAAAGAGTTTTTTGGTGCAGCGCCAAAAAAGACTTTTGCATCAGCGCTGAAGCCGGCCCTGTCATGGCCTTTCTGTTTTTGTTTATTTAATTAGCAGTCGGGCCATAAGGGCCACTGTGGAACATACTTTAAAGTGCGTGCTAATTATATTTATTGCTCTATTCAATGTTTTAAGTATGAAGGTGATTTTACTAATGTTTTTACCGGGAGATGGTGGCTGGTATGGGGCTGGGGCCCACGGTCATCTGTGAGATAAGGTGCACTGGAGAGGAATAGTGGCTAATCAAGCTTGTAAAGGAGTGCGTTGAAGAGTCCGTGGTCAGGTGGCGGTAGTAATGAAGAGGGATTCTCACTGAAGTCTTGCACAGAGGGAGCCCGAGAAGTGTCACTTGCCTGATACTCCCACCTCAGAAACCTGCTCTTCCCATCAAAGGAACATTACATAGAAAAAACACTTTTTGTGAGTGATAACATTAAAAAGAGATTTGGAAAAGAGTGAGTTTTACTGGGCCTTGTAAGACTAAGAAGAGGTAAAGGAGGGCCCTGAAGCAGGCCTGCCTAGACATATATGCGACAAATCGAGCCCGCAGTGGCCCACCCAAATGCGCCCTTGGCCCACCCAATTAAAAATTCCTGGAGCCGGGCCTGATTGGGACAGAATGGTGGAAGACGTTCAAAATGTAAATTGTTCGCCGATTATTTCGTCCATCATAAGGACAGGATTCGTGAAGATATTCCATCACTGGATTCTCCTCTATTTTTAACATTCCAGAAATGTGAGGGCTTTACATTCTGACCTAACTCAAGAATAACTCTTCACTCGAATTAACACTTCATTCTAATGAGTTCGAAAAAACTGATCAGCGTTGTAACAAAAACACCTGATTCCTAAAGCGATTTATAGCGCTAAAAAAAGACAAAATAAACAACGGCAAGCGCTATTTAACACATATTAACTTTCAGCCCTATGGACAAAATACATGTCCATGTACTACGTCTACGCCGGCCGTGTTCACCCTCCCTCCTGTTCGCTGAGAGAAAAAGTTAAAGAGTAAATGGGCGGAAAAAAAGAGCAGCTTCCTTCAGAAGGAAGGAGCGCATTAGTCTAGGTATTTAGCAGCAACAGATGACCTGGTCAGTAGCAGAACTAATCTGGCCGCCTTTGTTTTCACAGCTTTGCCATGAAGATCAGTGCTTCTGGCCCGCGCTCCCTGCAGAGCCTGAGAGCATGTGGCAGGCCGAGATACCAGCCTCCCAATCCCTTTCACCTGTGAGGCCCGATGCTGCGGGAGGGGCGGGGCCAGGGGGGAAACAGTCTGCAAAAACATTAACTGATGAGGCAGGCCTTTTTCTTTTTTTTTAGGCCTGCTCTCCGCGGGAGGCGCAGCTTTTTCTTACGCTGCCTGGCCTGCTAATGAGGTATGCTTTTGAACTCAGGGTGGGGTGCTGGTGTTGTGACAGATGAAGGGAATCTGAGACGGCTCTGGGGAGCGGCGTCCCCACAGGTGCCAGGGGGCTCGGCCTGGCCTATCCGTGCGCGTTCTCGGCTATGGGTCGTTCCGTGCCACCGGGAGCCCGGACCTTCCGTTCACAGGCAATTGTAATCTTGTATTTAAGTCAAACGGAAGAAAACCAAGACCACAACTCCCAGAATGCACTGGATTGTTTAATAAAAGCCGGAGCCTTACGACGCTAGAGAGCGGTGCTGATAGTAGCAGGTGTCGTGTAGCCGTTCTTATATTTTTGGGATATACATGTGCTCAGGTTTTCGTCATCAGCCTTTGACCCATAGCGAGAACAGCAGAAAAGGTGGTAATTCGTGAGAAAGATAAAGATCAAAAAAACATTGACAAACAGGAGATAGAAGGGATGAAAACTAACCTGCAACAGTGGAGGAAATAGGCATGAAGTAAATCAATACAAAGCACCCGCTCTGCCTTCTTAGTCCAGACAAGGTTTTTGTTTTAACCCTGGGACTTATAGTTTTTTTAATTCACAAGCTTTTATTAAGAAAAATAAAGAAAAAACTGGGACTTATAGTTTTGATATTCCAGTACAAAAGCAGGAACACAAGTCACGGAATTCAAAGAAAAAAGCAACAAACCTGGACTGACTTTCTCTTCACCCATGTACCTCAAACCTTGAGGGATGTGTGTGGCAATATTCTCACCCACTTCTAAAGGAAACTTTGGGCCCCTGCTCCACTTTAGTTTAAAAAAAAAAAAACCTAAATTAAACTCTGGGGTTCTGC
The DNA here is from genome assembly GCF_964261635.1 of Lissotriton helveticus. Classification (NCBI taxonomy): domain Eukaryota; kingdom Metazoa; phylum Chordata; class Amphibia; order Caudata; family Salamandridae; genus Lissotriton; species Lissotriton helveticus. The sequence continues at coordinate 1,281,328,916 of NC_136069.1, forward strand.
CACCAGATGTCGCCAAGCCTGTAGCCAACTTCCCCCCAGCCATGCTGGATTTTCAGAGTCCCTGCTTTCCCTGTAACTGAGCATTAGTCAGCCAATGCATGCGTAACCCGTCCACGTCACCATGACACGCTGTGAAAGCGTGGGTCAGGCCAGGCTGTGCAGTTAGAAGCTGAGGCGCGTTTCGTTTCTAAGATGTAAACTCCCATCGCGCACAGGCAGGAGTGGTCCCACCTTTGTCCGTGCTGGTTACTCATCTGTGTGTAATCAGGAGGTTTGCCTTTGCTAAATCTCGTCAGGCATTTGTAAGCAAAGGTCTGCACGATAAGGAAGTCCCTATTGTGCCTGTAATCTGCTGCGCATTCCGTGGATGACGAGCACTCCACGCGCTTATGGAGGCTGGAAGAAACCATGTGTGTGGCTTATTAACCAGAGAAAACGGAGTCGAGGTTGGTGTTGTTTTAATGGCCACCTAGGCACAGACGCCACCTTGATGCGGGTCAACATGCTCCTGGCTGGCTTTAATTTACCAAAGTATTTCGGGAGCTGCAGTCATGCTCCACTTCATTTTATTTAGTTAAACCATCACACCTTCATACATTGATGTGTAAAATAAAAGGCCTGCATTGGAGGATTGCATCTTTGCTGATATGGAATTATGTGGTGATTATATTTATAAATGTATGTCACTCTGATAAGCCACTAGTGTAACGAGGGCCTCCCTCTGGAATCAATCAGGTGCTCTCCTGCCATAGCACTGAGCTGAGGGGGTGGGGGCCCTGGAGCTTGGGGCCACCCCCGCACTTTGGCCTGTGTTACGCCACTGCTGTGATCACATGCTTGGGAGATACTCCTGGCACATGTCATTATACCGGAAACAAGAAAGATTGGTTCCTCATGTCTGTTCCCAATCCCTGGTTCAATGGCGTTCTTGGGTTGGATATCTGATGAACAAGAACACCATTGAATTATTAGCAAACAGCAGTCACAAAATCCACTCCGTATACTGGCTACAATGGTGGCCTCTGTGCATGTGCAGTCATTGTGGGATGGTGTAAAAAACAAGTAGGTATTGGCTGCCTATAGAGAGGTGATCAGATGGAGCACATGGTGCAAGCAAGTGCTGGTGAGATACAACTTTTTAAGTAGAGAGAGCAGGAAGAGCAGAAAGGGCGAGAGAGAGAAAATAGTTCCTCATTCTTTGGAATGCAATGTCCTGATGTCAGAAGTCGAAGTATACAGCCCATACAGTCAAAATACTGGGAGACTGGACGGCTTCTTGGGCAGATCAACCACAATAATTGGGTGGGGTGCCATTGAATCAGGAGCAGAGATTAGAGATAGAGACGAACTCCATTGAATCAGGGATTGGAAACAGACAAGAACACCATTTAATCATAAGCAAGGGAGAGATCCAAAGCCCACTCTCTCTCTATATTGCATGCAATAGGTCAGCTGTCAACAGACAGCTGTAGGCAAGACCTAAACAAAGTTTGACTGAAATAATAGAATATTTTCCCCCCAGGATCTGTGCCAATGGTGAGATGTAAAGATTAATTAGGAACTACTACAAAAAAAGGTGAGCAGGTCTTGGGGAGTGCATTCCCTGCAAAGCTTAGAGCTATTCTTTATAGGGAACAACATGTATTCCAACACGCAAAAAGTGGCACAGGGAATGCTTGCAAATAGTCTAACCACTGGCAATCATCTGGGTAGTTTTCCAGCCCAATGTTGTTTGCCCATCCTGGACTTTAGATTTGATCCAGCCATATGCAAACAAGCCTTAAAAAATGTGTTCAAAACGTAGACCCAACATGATGCAGCTTGGTGAGCGTCTAAACAATGTCTCATGGATTATATTCACCAAAGATGAAGCTACAATGAGCAATTCAGTGAGGTTAGAAGACCAGCAGTTGGGAAAATGAAAAGATGGTTGAATGCCAGAGGTAGATCACCAGCAGGGCCCATCACATTGCTGGCACAGGAAAAAATATAGATCAAACAATCTTCATAACAGGCTTTTAACTATCTCCTCTACCACCTGTTTCTAGAGTGTAAGGCACTGGCAAGACTGTGGTAGACGCCCGCTTGCTCTAGCAGTAATTTTCTCAGCATCCAGCACTGCTTAGTCTGTGACAGTGTTTAAGCATCCTAGTGGTATTAGAGAAGAGTGCTCCTACCTTTGGTTTATGGTGTTGCATCTCATTTCTAGGTTTCGCTTGCGCTGTACTTGTGAAATCTCTTGTATTAAGTGTATCATGAAGGGGACTCTTGTCAGTGCCCCTGTCTTCGTTCACTTTTGGATGGAACTTTTTTTTTGTTTACCGCCTTGGCTGCACGCATTGAAACATCGGAGTTACATTCCTGATTTTTTTTTTTTCATTGTGACGCCACCAAGGCGTATTCATTTGATCTCCCTCCACTTTTTATGTTGCCTAAATTCTTGAACTTGTTTTTATGACTTTGTTTTGGGCAGTTATATTAGTGTACCTGCACGAGCTAGGTGAAGTTCTTACGTCACTCTCTACCCATATTGGAAGAACTGGACAACACTGTCATCTACTCGTTATTTTTTTTTAATTGAATATAAAAATTGCGCTTGCATACATTTTCTCGTCCGGTTTTATGCTGCTCAGGAACTGAACCGAGTACCAGTAGTCATCTCTGATTTCTGTGCTTTTAGGTTTTGCCTGCACAAACAGCTTATTATTAATCTCACAGGCGAAACCTCATGCATTTACCAAGGCTTGTTTTCCTGGCAGGTAGCCAAACTGACACTTGTACTTGACCTGTTGATGACCATTTCACATTGAACCCCACACCTTTAATCAGCTAGAGAGTACCTGGGTGGTGATATTACCTGACTTAATGGCACTTATGTTGTTAACCAGAGAAGTTGGGGCCGATTCACAGAACTAATTTACGACAAAATCCTAAACTTACTACTTTTGGTATTCACAGAAGGCATTTAGTAGTCTTAAGTTAGGATTTTGTCTTAAATTAAATTTAAGACAAACGTAAATTAAACTTAAATTTAACTTAATTCAAAATCCTAATTTAAGGCAAAATCCTAACGTTAGACAAAATCCAAATTTAAGACAAAATCCTTATTTAAGACTACTAAATGCCTTCTGTGAATATCAAAATTAGTACGTTTAGGATTTTGTCGTAAGTTAGATCTGTGAATCGGGCCCGTTGACTTTGGTCTGTCAGAATTCGATCATGTGATCTACAGATAACTCGCAGCTGCGTGCAGCAGGTACCCCAGCCACTGAGCTATCCTGCCAGTGCACTAGGTGTTTAATTCCTGAATAACATGATGCAAATGTTTCAAACTAATCAACACTAGAACGTTACATTTTAAAGATAGGGCAAGATTGGTAACAAAATTCCTGATTGCCTTCACTCGTGAATCTGCAGTAGGCTTGTTAAGCACGCAAAGGCAAAGCATTTTATTGGCAGAAGGCATAAATACGAAGATAAAAATGTCTTTCGGTCTTGCAGACGTGAAAGTCACAATGCTTTAAATGTCATTTCACTGCTGATTGCCCCACAAAACAGATTAATGCATTTTCATACTTTACAAGGAAACCGTGTACAAAGGAAGGAGAGGGTGTGTGGATAAGTGCCTGAGCTGCCGACTTTGGAACCAGGTTCGAGTCTCGGCGTCGGCTCAACATCCTGTGATTCTGGGCAAATCACGTCATCTTCGAGTGCCTAAAAAACACCAACCTGTCTTTGTGTGATGTAACTGGTGCTCGTATAAAGCGCTCCAATACCTTTGGGGAGTATCTGCGCTACATAAAAGTGTGAAAAAAAGTTAATTCAGCATGTTCTTATGGGGTGGGGGCTACTCCGTTGTTACTTTATATGCCCCCCCCGCCTATCAAAATACTGCACATTTAAGTAGGGGGATGTATCCTCTACTGGGCACAATAAAGAATGTAGAACATCAAACCATTCAGGTAAATCATGACCACGTGTGCTTTAGACTTTAAGGGCCACATCATCATACTAGCATACCCTGAACCTCGTGACACCTGTTATACCACAATCTAATTTAAACAGTTCAAAAGGTGCATTGTCGGTACAAGAGCTGCTTCCCCCCTTTTTTCAGTTGGAAAAACTCCCGATTATGACACTTGATCACTTCAAATGCCCCTCGGAATTCTTTGCCGCCGCTGTGCATCTTAGGCCCGTATGGATAACTTGGAGAGAACCGGTCCAGCTGGTGGGGCTCCACTTCTGAGGCAGGTTTCTGCTCCCTGTTCTGAAGGGCTCCTGTCAGCGCATGGTGTTTTAATTCCAGATCCATGCAGAACTGGTTTTATTGTGGGAATGTGAATAATGGCCAAAATGTAATTTTAAGCACCTTCCATACCAACCATTGGAGGTGACTCCATTGTTTTACTACCTCACTTGGGGAGAAGAAATGAAGAATGTAACAAGTTTCAGCTTTGCATGGTTCAATCTCTTTCAATTCATTTAATTACAAGCATTTGCAAAGATGGCTGGTCTGAACTAAAATACTAATGCATGCAGAAGGAGTACATCAAAGAAAGAACGAGGAATGAAAAGTTGGACTCTATTGAAGGCTGCCTTGATTTCGAAACAGTTCTATTTTTGTTTCTATTTGAAGTATTAGAGGTTGGATGGCAATGGTGCCTTTCTGTCTTTCTTTTACCACAGAAACAAAAAGAGGACCATACTGAGCGGCAAGGGAGCTTTCAATATAGCCATCCTTGTTTTCTTGGTTGCACAAAAAAAGGAAACAAAAAAATTCCTGGCCTCTCCCAGAGCTCAGTCGCTCCAGTATGCAGACCAATACTTTTCAATCAGACACCCATTGACCTACAGAGACTCTTCAATGCACTTGCTACTTACTCTAAAGTTAACAATTTGAAGATGAATGTAGTAAAAACAAAGGTCATGATCATTACAGGCAGGTTGAAAAAAAGGGCGCTTGGTTCACTGAGGGGCGTGCGATTGAAATTGTTGACACCTACAAATACCTGGGGGTATGGCGGGACTGTAGGGGCCGCATCGCATATCCAGGCCCAGTAGGCGGCAGCACATTCTCTGACATGGGCATTCCATAAGCTGCAGAAATCTATGGTGGATCCTGATTTACGGCCCCTCCTAACGGGGATGTGCTGCAAACTATTACCCACCATCGCCTACGGAGCAACGATATTCAGAGATAAGCTGGCATATTTGCTGGACAGGGCGCAACGCAATCCACTTGCTATAGAAGAGTCCTTTCCCTACCTGACTGTACTTCACATGCTCAAATTTGGCTAGAACTTTGCCTGTTTTCGCAGCATTTGATACTGAAGGCAAAGTTCTTGGCCTACTGTTTTAAAGCCAAGCAGACGAAGAATAGCACGCTAAAACATGTGATTTGGGAATTAATACGCAACCTTCTGACAAGCTGGCATAGCTACTTAAATGTTGCACTGGATGTTTTGGAGGCCTGAGAGATTTGGTCAAGTGACCTCCCTGTGTCTCTCGACTCAAAATTGCTGGTTAAGCAAGCAAAACTAATATCGAGGGAACAGGATATGCAGGCTCTGAAGAAACAGGCCCATGGTGCTCGGGCAGCATCACTGTGTGATCCGAGGGCCCTCCCGATCTACCTCTCACTAGGTAGATAGGGAAATGAAAAAACTGCTGATGGGATGAAGATTTGGGTTAATCCCCCTAAAAACCTACTAGTATGGCCGGAGGATATTTGATGACTCCAATTAACAATACCGCCTTTGTGCAAATGGAAAGGGATCCTTATTCCATACCCTCTGTGTCTGTGTAAAGCTGATCCCACTAAGAAACTTCTGGTTGCATCCAATGTGGCATACGATGAACACCAGGACATGTCAAGGTGCAGAGTTACCATGTTTGAGAGACGAATCTTCTCAGTTAATGGCTCAATTTTTAAAAATGTATTTAATATGTTTTAGCAGCTTTTGTAAATGAGGTGAACACTGAGGGAAACAAGTCAGTAGTCTCGCTGCCTCACGCACACACATAAAGATGCTGCCAATAAGTTCCAGCCCTCCTGGGCATGGGCAAGGAACACCCACTGAACAAGAACCATTCTTTAAATCCAAACTAAAGCTGGTATTGTGAACATGACCCTGCATGACCAGCAGTATAAGGTGAACTGAACACTTTTGTGTTCTTCAAGAGGGTACATAACAATTTCACAAGCGTAGGCTTTTTAATTCGATATGCTGCTGAAAATCTTACACTTTATCCAGTCCTCAGAATTGGATTTTTTTTAACCACAGGTGAATAGAGCCCATTACGGTCTTCTGGAGGTCAGACAACCATATCAATAATGCAAGCTGCTAATTTAACATGCTGCTAACAATACTGCACCTTTCTAAGGCATCGGAATCAGACTTTGCATTACAAGCTAAGCTAGCACTTTAGATATTGGGCGAGATGTGAATTGAGCCTTTTATGGTCTTTATGGTCTTCAGGAGATCATATAATAACGTTACAAGCACAGGCCCTTGATTCAAAATGCTGCTAAACACCCCAGACTTTGCCCAGGCCTTAGATTAGGACCCTTTAATAGAGGTGAACAGATCACTTTATGATGTTCTGGAAGCCAGACAATAATATCGCCAATGCAGGCCTTTTAATTTAATATGCTGCTAAAAATATCGCACTTTATACATATCCCACATTATCCAGGCCTGAGAATCGGACCTTATACCAGAGGCCAAGCCAACACTTTAAGTGTAATTCGTAGCCCTTTCTATTTTTTATTGTTTATTTTTTAACTGTTTTGATGACTTGCTCTTGTTAGCACTTAAGCTCATATTGTACCAGTTGAAGAACTTGAGGCTCTATTGTAATGATTTTCATTAATTTATCTATCTATCTATCTATCTATCTGTCTATCTATCTATCTATCTATCTATCTATCTATCTATCTATCTATCTATCTATCTATCTATCTATCTATCTATCTATCTATCTATCTATTCCTGGCAGCTCTAGTGAGAAGTCTCCTTGAGAGAAAAGCACACATGGTAAGGCGGGGGGGTGGGGGGAGATGGGAAAAGGCGACTGACAGGTAGGCATGGGAGTGGGGCTGATGGACACACTGGGAGATGAGAGGTAGGTATGTGTGACAGAAGTGGGCCGAAGAGGCGATAGGGAAAAGAGGGAGCTGGAAGGAGGAACGAGAGGGTGGCAGGTGGGAGTGTACAGGAGTAGAAGGAGGAAACAGATCAACAAGCATGAGATGGAGCCATTAGGAGCAGACCGAGAGGATTACAGATGTAAAGTAGTCCCTCATGCAAATGGTCAATAGCGTTAGGTGAGTGATGGATGCATCACTGGACTGAGCAAAGATGTGATTGACAAAGGGTTATGCCAAAAGCTGGAAGAGGGCTGATGCCAATGGAAACACGCATTGGCATAGCCAATAGGTCTCGCCTTTGGGACCTTATACATGTTTAGTTATCCAGCACAATATCATTGGTGCAACAACGTCAACTGTTGCATGGGTAAACACTTATACGGTCGCACTCTCTTTGTCTTCAGCAGGGCCTGTTACTTATTAACTTTTCGTAGACTCCTGAAAACTTTTCTCTTTCACTAATCCGTACACTTCTGGTCTCATTTTCTTGCCCATCTGGGCCAAGCGCTACGAGGCCTCAGGATAGAAGTGCGCTATATAAATTGAATTTCATTTAATTCATTCATTCATTCATTTCATCTTTGAACTGGTGTGTAGTATTCTGTGTGTCCCCACCCCTGTGTGTCTGTGCTGGTGTAGAATCATGTGGTCCCACACTCCCTGCATGTTTGAGCTGGTGTGTAGTGTCCTGTGTGTCCCCACCCCTGTGTGTCTGAGCTGATGTGTAGTATCCTGACTGTCCACACTTCCTGTATATATGAGCTGGTGTGTAGTGTTGTGTGTGTCCACACTCCTTGCATATCTCAGTTGGTGTATTGTATCCTGTGTGTGTCCACATTCCCTGTATGTTTGAGCTAGTGTGTAGTGTTCTGTTTGTCCCCACCCCCTCCCTCACAAAGAACTGCACTCAACTATACAGCTATGCTGCTCTCCTGTACAAAGAGCTAGCTGTATTAAGGTGCATATAGCTCTGCTGCCACTCCTGTACAAAGAGCTGCATTAAAATATACCCAGTTCTGCTGTATTAAAGTACACACAGGTGTGCTGTATTAAAGTACACACAGTGGTGCTGTATTAAAGTACACACATATATGTTGCCTCTGCTGTACAAAGAGCTGTATTAAAGTACACACAGGTGTGCTGTATTAAAGTACACACAGATGTGCTGTATTAAAGTACACACAGCTGTGCTGTATCAAAGTACACACAGCGGTGCTGTATTAATGTATACACAGCTCTGCTATATTAAACTTCACACAGCTCAGCTGTATTAAAGTACACACAGCTGTGTTGTATTAAAGTACACACAGCTCTTCTGTATTAAAGTACACACGGCTGTGTTGTATGAAAGGGCACACAGCTCTGCCTTATAAAAGTGCACACAGCTCTGCCGTAATAAAGTACACACAACTCTGCCGAATTGAAGTACACACAGCTCTGCTGTATTAAAGTACACACACCTCTGCTCCCTCGCCCTCACAAGGAGCTGTATTAAAGTACAAAAAGCTGTGCTTTAATACAGTACACACAGCTCTGTTCCCTCGCCCTCACAAGGAGCTGTATTAAAGTACACACAGCTGTGCTTTAATACAGTACACACAGCTCTGTTCCTTCACCCTCATAAGGAGCTCTATTAAAGTACACACAGTTGTGCTTTAATACAGTACACACCTCTCTGCTGTATTTAAGTACAAACAGCTCTGCTCTTCCCCCTCACAAGGTTCTGTATCACACAGCTCTGCTCCCTCCCCCTCACCAGGAGCTGCTTCAGTCCCGGCACAAGGACGGACCCGTCCGGCCCTCAGCGTCAGACCTCGGGCTGGTGGCGGGGGGGGGGGGGCGGGGGGCGGGGTCTCAGCACCGTCTGGACCTTGAATAAATCACTGCGTGAGTACATTAAGGTAAAACCAGTTTTGCAGAAGACATTCCTCACGCGGGATCTATTGATGGGGCCTGAGTGCTGCCCATTAATAATAATAATAATAATAATAATACAGTATTTATAGAGCGCAGGGATAACTTAACCCCAAAGGGGCATCAAGGCGCTAACCGATGGAAACAGCATAAGAAATAAAAATATATTAAAGCCTTCGACAAGACTAGTAAAGGGTAGGACTTCAGCAGGGCATTTTACAGGAAACAGAAGTAGGGGCCCGAAATAGACTAGCTGAGTTGACACTACATGACGGAAGACTGCAGGCACCAGCTTCCCGGACTGGCCTGTCTGTGCAAAGCGCTACGAGGCTTAGGTAGGAGGTGCTACACCTGCTGGAAACCAGGACGCATCACTGGTGTGCCTAATGCACAACATGATGGGGACAATAGTTTACTTGTAGTGCCTCGACTCTGTCTTTAAAGAGCTATATTTGTGGAGAGAGACATGTCTATATCAATTCCACCATGGTCCTAAACCCGGCGGGTTCATGAATGCACTAGTTACTTAGTGGTAACTTGTAAATCAACGATTGGTGCCCACAGTCTGGCTCCCAGGGGGTGAACGACCTCAACGAACACTGGGGCCAAGCCTCACGCAGAGGCCAGTACGTGAAATAACCCACTTGTTGTTATAACAAATCTGAAATCTGCAGACTACGGACATGTGTTCAACATCAAAAATGTAACTGCAAAAACATCCCAAGGGAAGAGAGCAGTAAAGTCATTAGACGCTGAGGGCATGCCTGGCGTTTACCTTGCGGGAGCGAGCAGCAGCAGGCGCGATAACTGCTAACAGATGACGCCGCTGCTCGCTTCCGCAAGGGAAACGCCAGACATTCACGAGTACCAATAGCAAACCGTGCAAAACATGCACAAGTTTGAAGAAAAGCCTGGGGCGATTCTTAAAGGTCTCCAAAGCAGCGCTTGCGCGCTGCGTAGGCGAGATCTAATAAGGGGTCGGCCCACTGTATGTATACAGTTAGCAACAGGTCTTTTTGACAGTTTCACTTTCAAACCTCAGAAATAATAAAAGAAAAAAAAGGTTTATTGCTGATTTGCCTCCTTTTTCCAATTTTTCCTAGTTGCATTTCGTGCCTATGACACGTGTTTGGCAGAAGTAAAAAGATTTCTTAATTTTTAGCAGATTTTGGAAAATTTACACAGATTTTCTATCTGTGCTTAAATTTCCAGTAAGAGACAAAGTGCAAGGAATCATCAAAAAATGAAAGAGGAACTACTGAGGGGTAACAACTGAGTTACATCATCTCCTAGCAACCAAGGACAGTAATTAAGTATGTAAAGACAAAAGGTACTATTTATTAGTTCTGGGTTGACAGCACAGCTATCAAACAGCCCTTATAGTAGGATGTTGCCCCTAAAGCCACTTGCTTTTTGACCAGTCTCTTGTTGAGACTTTGTCAATCGCATCTGGAATCATCCCAGATAAATAGTTTTCACTCATCTGATGTTGGATGCTCTTGGCTGTTAGGGTGTATTATCCGGTCCCCGTGCAGAGCATGAATTGAACTTCAAGAGGGGCTAATTTATAACTATAGCCAGGCCCAGCTCCACGAGTTGGGATCTGGGTGGGACATGAAGAAGAATGCGTGGGCCAAAATGATAAGTCAGGTTGTCCATAGACTCTCAGGTGTCTGAGAGCTGGGTCTGGGCATGCTGGATGGTTTTGTACAGGTGTGAGTTGCACAGGGCCAGCTTTAAGGCAGTGCGACTGGTTGGGCAGCAATGAGCGCTGACTTGGGGAAGGGGTGCTGACCTGAGGAGAGGGGGTGCTGTGTTTAGCAGTAACTTACGTAACATACACCTTTTGCAGAATTCCTTGTAGGTCCAGCTTTCAGGCAGCATTAAAAATGAAAAGATAACTATTGTGATTAATCTTCCTGCCTTAGAGAACGATATCAGAGTTTAGTCTAGGGCAGTTTTGACTCGCCATAAAGTAGTACAGATAGTTACTATATGCCTGCAGCAAAGAATGCGTACTGTGCAGCTCACAGATGTGTATTTTATTTGGATAGCTGAGCGGAGTACTGCTTTCGTCACAGATCGTTTTGTTACGTTAGTTCAGAAGATACAGCCCTAATATAGAACAGGGACTGTTAAGAGTTTCATGCAAACTGCATAAAATAGAATAGGACGTTCTGTTTTTGTCCTCAGTCTTTCATTATCTATTCATAATGTTGCTGAAAAGTGTTTGTTTGGGTGGATATACATTCTTTCTAGTAAAGCCAGTCTTTACTAGCACTTTAAAATAAATGAAATGTATGTGAGAGAGGAGCTGTTGAGAGATGAGGGGCACACTTGCCTGGTGGTCATGAAAGAATCCGAGGAGGTGGTCATGGGGGAGGCAGCACCCAAAATGATTGTAGCACCGGGCACCTACAGATCTAAAGCCGGCTCTGCAGCTGTACACCATACGTATTGCTGGGTTCCACTAGTTCTAACTGTGTATTTCCAGGGGGTTAAACCTATAGGTTTTTATCTTTTACTGCTCTCTTCACCTCTTCCTCCTTTCTCTCTGTGTCACACTTCTCTTCCGACTTCACCCTCCTTTCTTTCCAGTTCAACTTGCAGTCCTGCTCACTTCACCCTCTACTTCTTCCCACCCCACTCTCTTCCCTCATTGCATCATCCTACTCTCTCCCAGTGGTCGAAGTGGGGACAAAAAACGTAGGGAACTGTGGGCGGAGACTCAGGGGGCGGGAATAAGCAGAGGAACGGATTAGTGGACGGAGTCGGAGGTGTGGCTAAAAATAGCAAAACATACCAATTTTTAGTGTATTTGGCATTTTACTGACCAGCTACAGCTTATAACATTATTTAATTTAAACAATCGATAAACATGTTCATTTGAGGTTTAATATACATGTTGTTTATATTTAATTCATTTACAATGTGTTTCCAATCACAGAATATTCCAAATACGCTTATAAGTGGAATCATAAGCCATTTGTCTCCGAGCCATGCAGTTTCTTTCATTGGCACTTCCTACATTGCAAATCCCTGGTGAGTTTGCAATGCAAAATGGAGGCACCAATGGGTGAGGTGGACTGGCCTCAAGGGTCCTGTGTATCATCCCCAGATCGAGCCTCCCCTTCCCACCGTCATTCTGGCATCGATCAATACCCTGCTTTATAAATACCCATGTTCTGTCCTCTCTTTGCCACCATTACTTCCTGGCATCGCTCATTACCGTACTTCTGGCATAGCAGGGTTGAGCCCCCTCCTCTTACCAACCTACATCTTGGCCTCACTCTTAATCCTGATTCCTGATTCCAGCATACCCAGATCTAGCCTTCCCCAATTTTAATTCCTGCCATCGCACATTACTCTGATTCTAACATACCCAGATCCAGCTTTGCTTTCGCCCACTCTCACTTCCTGGCATTGAACAAAATCCTGCTGCTGGCATAGCCAGGTTCAGCCCTACCCTTGCACCCTTAGCCCCTGGCATAGTCATTAGTATGCTTCTACCATACTTAGATCCAACCCTCATCTCGTCACCCTTAGGTTCTGGCTTCACTAACTACCCAACTCCTTGCATACAGGGATATCCTTCCTGTCACCTTACTTCCTGGCATTGTCCTTTACCCTACTTCTAGCACCCCAGGATCAAACCATTCTGTTGCCACCCCTATTTAAGGCAACGCTAATTACTTTACCTTTAGGATGTCAGGAGCCAGCTCTCCCCTCACCATCCTCACTTTCTAGCACTGATCATTACCATGCATCTAGCATACCCAAATACAGCCCTCCCATTACCACTCTTACTTCCTGGCACTCATTACCTTGCTTCTAGCATACCCAGCTTCAGCTTTTCCCTAACCGCCTTTACTTCATGTTATAGTTTATTGCCATGCTTCTACCAAACTTAGATGTAGCCTTCATCTCGTCCTGCTTAGTTTCTAAAATCACTCACTACAAAACTTGGAGGATACCCAGGTACAGCCTTCCTCTGACCACCCTTACTTCCTGGCATTGCTCTTTACCTTAGTTCTAGGAGTGATTCAGCCCTTCCGGTGCCATCGCTACTTCCTGGCATTGCTAGTTACCTTGCTTATAGCATTACTAGAGTTAAACCCTATTTGCTAACCTTACTTCAAGGTATCCCAAATTACTTTACTTCTAGCATACCCAGATCCAACCATCCCCTCACTACCCTTACTTTTTAGACATCATTACCCTGCTTCTAGCATAGACAGGTTCAGCCCTTCCCTCGTCCTCTACCTCCTTGCACCGCTTATTATTGCCCTACTCTAGAATACCCAGGTCCCACCCTCCTCTCGCCATCCTTACTGCCCGGAATCGGTTATTACCCATGTCTAGCCATAGTTGGATCTCGCCCTCCCTTTGGAAGCCCCACTTCCTAGAATCATTACTTCCCCCAGCTTCTAGCTTACATGGTTCATTTCTTCTCTTTCCACCCTTACTTCCTAGCACCACTTATTTCCATGCTTCTTCATACCCAGATTCAGCCATTTCTTCACCCCTCTGTATCCTGGCATCCCTCATTACCCAACTTCTAGCATACCCAGATCCTGCAATCCCCTTCATCCTTACCTCCCGGCATCGCTCATTACCCTATATTTAGAGTACCCAACTCCAGCCCACCCTCCCCACCCAAACTTCCTGGTATCACCCATTACCTTGCTTCTAGCATACCCAATTGTTCACCCTCACGTCGCTCATTACCCTGCTTCTAGTGTCCCCACATAAAACCCTTCCTCACCACCCATGCTCTCTGGAATTACCCTGCTTCTAGAATACCTACACCCAGCACTCCCCTCGCTACCCCTCACTTCCTAGCATATCATTACCCTGCTTCTAGCATACCCAGACCCAGCCCTCCCTCGCCACCCTCACTTCCTGGCAATGCTCATTACCCTGTTTCTAGCATACCCACATCCAGGCCTCCCGTCGCTCCCCCTCACTTCCTGGCAACACTCATTAAACTTGTTCTAACATATCCACATCCCGGCCTTCCCTCGCTCCTCCTCACTTCCTGGTATCACCCATTACCTTGCTTCTAGCATACCCACTTGTTCACCCTTACTTCCTCGCATCGCTTATTACCCTGCTACTAGCGTACCACATCGAACCCTCCCTCGCCACCCATGCTCTCTGTAATTATCCTGCTTCTAGCTTACCTACATAAAGCACTCCCCTCGCTCCCCCTCACTTCCTGGCATATCATTACCCTGCTTCTAGTATACTCGGGCCCAGCCCTCCCTCGCCACCCTCATTTCCTGGCAACGCTCATTACCCTGTTTCTAGGATACCCACATCTTGGCCTCCCCTCGCTCCCCGTCACTTCCTGGCATCACTCATTACCCTGCTTCTAACATACCCACATCCTTGCCTCCCCTCACTTCCAGGCATCACTCATTACCCTGCTTCTAGCATACCCACATCCTGGCCTCCCCTCGCTCCCCCTCACTTCCTGGCATCACTCATTACCCTGCTTCTAGCATACCCACATCCTGACATCCCCTCGCTCCCCCTCACTTCCTGGCATCACTCATTACCCTGCTTCTAGCATACCCACATCCTGCCCTCCCCTAGCTCCCCCTCACTTCCTGGTATTTCTCATTACCCTGCTTCTAGCATACCCATGTCCTTTTATTAAACAATTTTGGCAGCAAATAGGATCTACACTACTAGAAACTATTCCTCTTTCACTCCCTTTCACACCTGCCACTATTTTGCTACATGACTTTAGAAGTTTTCCTTCTATTTCACGACCTCAAAGTCGACTCTTACACACTGCACTTACTGCTGCTAAACTTTGTGTTTTAAGGCTGTGGCAATCACCTAGCCCTCCCTCCAAAGAGGACTGGATGGTTGTGATGATACAGACAGCATCCTATGAAAAGGTAATTTATAGGATACAAGACCAAGAACAAATATTCCAGCAGGTGTGGACCCCCTTTCTTTGAGATTCCTGAAATTCGAATTCTCTTTTCTTTCCCTCCCTATATATAGCTTTTTCCCTTCTCCTTTTTCCCCTTTCCCTCCTTTTTTCCTCTTCCTTAATATATTACAGGTGTATATAATTTGTCACATACAGATTCATATTTATTATATTGTTTTGTAACCTATGAAATTGCCTATCTTTGAACTCTAATAAACAATTATGACACAAAAAAAGGGAGAAGAGCTGCTGGGCAGAATCGCATGAGATTCAGAAGAGGGCAAGACTGCGAAAGACAGTCCCAGAAACAAGCACAACATACACTGAAGTGACTGGAGGACTTGCACTAGTGTAAAGGGAACGCCCGAACGAACAAAGATGTCAAACGTGCCCAGCATCACCGCAGAAGAGTCGTCAACCACCTGCAACTAGCATGCGACTCTAAAGAGAGGGAGCCCTGTGTCTAGTACAGTGCAACTGAGTGGTGGACATTTCGGAACTCAAGAAATCTAAGTTTTATTCACTGGCGCATACTGTGATGGTTGCAAAGATTATCAACGTCCCAGCAAATGACCAGACCGAAGACCTCGACTAAAGAGAATCAGCTAAGAAGACGAGAAGCAAAGTGAACAGCCCGTGCCCCGCGAATATAATCGATCAGAATCTTCCTCTCATGGCGGGGGGAGAAGTAGCACAACAGTTCAACCCCTGCATTGAAGTACCACCCCCAGGGGTGCAGACTGATGCTTGGAGTCTGAGGTGCAGACTGATGCTTGGAGTCTGAGTCCCAAGCGGAACCGATGGCTGGCAGCATTGGGTGACTTCCTGGATGCCAATGCTGAGCAAAGAGAGAGAAAATGTCTGATAATACTCCTCCATCTGGTGGGTCCTGAGGGCCAATGCCCAATCAGAACATTTTCCAAAGAAGACACAGAAATCTATGAAAGACTCCAAGAGAAGCTATGTGCCCATCTCACCGCACAGGCAGATGTGGATCATGATCGCATCGTTTTCAACACAGCTCGGCAGGAACCAGGCGAACCATTGCCAACTTTCATCATTCGGTTGCAAAATCTGGTACAAGGCTGCCATTTCAACACCTTTACGAATGAGGACGCAGTTCGACTCCGGATAATTGAAGGCTGCGCAAACCCTGTCACAAAGCGCAAGATCCTGCGAGGGCATTGGTCGCTAGAAGAAATCATTAGGAAGGCTGAAATTGGAATGCACGTCAAGGCAAGAGACAGATCAAAGGACCTGGATCTGAAGGCAAAATGTCAAGATGCCTGGACAGATAAAACTCGGAAAACAAACAAAACGAAAAGGAGAGAGAGGGAAGGCAGACCAGTGAAAAGACAACGGGAGAGACAAAGTGACAAGGGAAGTGAGAAGGAGTACTCCGAGTCAACCATTCAAAGGACAACCCCAAGGAGTTATTCACCCTCAAGGTGTCATTCAAAGTCTGACGCACACTACTCTGATGAGGAGGGAGCATCAAGTGGGACAGATCGCACCCCTGGACAAGATGGCAACCTGCACAACAAGAGGGTAAGGAAGACAAACTATAGAAGAAGAGATCAAAATGGTCAACACTGGAAATTGGCGCAGGAACACTATTCGCCAAGTTGTGAAGATGAGTCCGAGGGAACATCCAGCAGGAGAACACATCACACCCGTATCATAGGTGTCCGAGCACCAAACAAGTGGGAAGACGAAACAGATCGCATAAGACGGACTGATCCTCCCCAACAACGAACAGGCAAAGACCAACGCATCAATGGCACCCGCAACAACGAAGAAACCGAGAAGAGGTCGTTGATATCATGCGAGAAGGGCAAAGATGAAAAACCTCGAGATCAAACACAAAGAACAAGCACGTGGTTATTGAACAACTTCTCAAATGAAACAACACCAAAGACAAGTCGACAAAGGCACCCGGAGAAGCGTCTTAAAAACAACCCTGAGTTAAAGAACAACTTGTCACGGCCTACTCATTTCAGAAATCCATTACTCGATACACTCTCAAAGGAACGTTCTAAAAAGAATATGGCTAGGGACTCCTCTGATTCAGAGAGCGCGTCTGTCCGATCCTGGAAGTCAACAAAAGACTTCTCTGACTCAGAAAGCATGTCTGTCCAATCCCTTGAGTCGACCGAGTCATGGTCCCGACAACAGCCATGGCGTCAACCACCCGAACGCACCATAGAACCAAAGGACATCCTTCCCGTTAAGAGCAACATGTCCCACACCAAGGTCTCTGAATACTCAATCACTCCACAAGACAACCTGTCATGTCAGTCGCAGGTATATCCAGACATAGATCATACACCGTCACCCCTGAAGGGGTCCGCGAGGCTGACTCAAAGGGCCTACAAAAGGAAAACGGAGATAGTGGACCTTAGTCACCAGATGGGAAGGGACCAGCCAGTCACTCCGCAAGGAAAGCCGGACGTGTCAATAGAGAGAGATCATCATCGGATGAGAGAGAAACATGCCTATGCACAGATAGCCCAAGAGTTCACCAGACAACCCGAAGCAGCGAATGAGTTCCCGAACCAAACCAAGACAATCTCTTCAGATAGTACCTTACTGTTTGGTATACATGACCCTGAACTGGAGGGCAGTGTTGCCCTCGACCGGACAAGACAAAAAGAAGTAAAAGTAGATGCGGGTGCTCGGAAGAGAACCAGAACATTATCCACTCATGAAAGAGATCGAGCATCAATAGAACAAGAGCCACCAAGGAAGACAGACTGCCACTGCCGAGCTGAGCCAACAGCAGTTACACCACAAGAAGGAAACATGATGACAGCGGAACGTGAGAATAAACAGTTCACACGCAATGGCTTGCATTCGCAAAGGCGCACTCCCGCAGTCAAGGATGCCTTTGTTAACACAACGGAAAGATCGACCAAAGCCAGGTCCACCACGGATCCGACGCTACTGATGTTTGAAGAACAGGTTGTCCACCGACCTGTGTGGCTGATTGAAGAATTACGAACACTGTGGAAATTAAGTTCATTTTGTTAAGAAAGGGGGAGATGTCAGATTGTGTGATGCAGTCTAGTGGTTGGGGGGTGGAGTGAAAGGGAGGAACAGGAACGGGAGGAGTCAGGGGACAGGAACTGGGGCAATGAGAGTCAGGACAGGGATCAGAGAGCACATGTAAAATAAAGCTCCGTGTTAAGTGAGATATTTGTCTGTCTTTATTGCAAGCAAGACACGACATGAGAGTAGGCAGAACAGTGCACCAAATGTTTGCAGTGCTTTTCTTTAGATAATAGGCACTTGCACTGCTCCTTTCTATTCTGTATCTGTGTTATATTATTGAAAAGTTGTTTTCACTTAAGAGTCAAATCTTTGCTATTGTCAGGATTTATTTTGCCTAATATAGTGCCATAGGCTGCAGAATATTCCCCATAATTATTGATTTTTCACATTTGTCGCAAAATCCATCATCAGCTGCATAATTTGCAGATTTGAAGAGCAAAAAATGTGTCTGCCTTAAACGGATCAAAAGTTACTAAAAATGCAGTGCCAAGTGTGGCTTTGAAGTGGAACACCCTTCGCAGAGGCTGACCCGTCACCTAACAGTTGCCTATTGCTGCATATTAGTGTTAAACCGGTACTAACAAGGTGTAACCCCTGCCACAGCAGTGTTAATACGTATAATGAAGTAATAATATGACAAAATGTGCCCCAGTATGCTGCGCAGTTTGCCTTTTCATGCCACATAATTTAGTCAACCCTGCCGCATAAAGTGCTTTTTCCCCAGCCACATAATTCCAGTGATCCTAGCTATAACTAAGGAATAGCATCACAGCAGGAAGAAAATAAAACAACACGCTATTAAGATGTATATTCCGATTATATGGGCATTTTCACATATTTTCTTGCAATGGGAACATCCTTCACATTGTTTCTGACATAAAACGGCTTTCAGCTTTTAATTACTGTATGACTGGAGCTTGTGGTCTCGATAAAGTGGGGGTGCCTCAAGCACCCCTTCCGTTTACACATTCACAGTAATAGCAGCCATCCCCTGTGACCTCATCCCTGCCCCCAGGCACTTCAAATAGCCCAAGGCACAGGCGATGTACATGAAAGCTACACAATTAGGCTTTGATAGGCTGCAGACACGTATGATTGTTTCAACAAGAGAAAGAACAAAACGATTTCTGCTTGCGAATGGGCCTTGGGTGGGCCGCAGGGTTATCTTGGGGGGCTGTCCCACCCTCTAGAACCGGGCCTGACTAGAGCCATGCATCGGTTTGCGATTGTCCTATCCTTCTGTATCACTGTTTAGGTCTCGCCTGTCGATGCGCATGCGCATCGAGCAAGGCGAGAGTATTGCGAGTTATCCACTCTTTATCCACACTGCAAGGAATCGTGGCGATTCCTTGCAGTGCCCGTGACTTTTAAGGTCAATGCGCATGCGCATTAAGCTTATGCGCATGCGCATTGACCTTAAAAGTCACGGGCGCGTGCATGTCCGTCTTTGTTTACCCGCTCCGCCCCCTCCCGCCGTGTCGCCTTGCCTACTCTCTTCCACAGCCTCCCCCAGCTCCGCCCCCTCACTACTTGATTGCACGGCCGCTAGGCCGTGCCTCCCCTACTCTCCTCCCCCCTCCTCCTCTCCTCCCCTGCCTGCCTGGGGTAATATCAGCACGAAGCCAGAGAGCAGGTCTGTCGGGACTGGGTGCCCGTCTCCGAGCTGCAACCAGGCCGCTCACCCCCCACCCCCATTACCCGACGGCGTAGGCACCAATCTCTCCACACTTCCGTGCCTCAGCCTGAAAGCGCCATCCCGACGACATTTATTTAAAATGAAAATGACGGTTAATTTTTATATATTCGTACCTGATGTGGGCCCAGCTCTAGGTACACAAAGTCACCAACATACACGCATCTAATAACACGCACACGTGCTCAAGAATCTATCCACGCCATGTAAGAAGCCCTGAAGGGACCCGAGCCGCTGCCGCCATGCTTATGAGGTGCCATCAGCCCCTCCGCCTCCGGAACCCGACCAGGGATGCCACCGAAATTTGCTAAATTTATTTTCCGTGCTTTTATTTTTAAAAAATGTAAATATGCGGGATTAAAAAAAATCTTCGTAGGTGTACTTAAAAATAAAGAGGCGGGTGGTGTCAGGAGGGAGGGTGGAGGCCGCTCTTTGTCCAAGACTATATTACATAAAAATAATTTCTACATATAACAGAAACCCATAAATAGGGAATCAAAGGCGTTTACGCCCGGATCCATCAGGCAAAACTCCATGCGAGAACCCCCCCACTCTCGCTGGACAGACAACACACACCAGTCTCTTTCAGCCTCTCCCCCTCCCGACCGCCCACCTTCGGCACGCACCGCACCCTCGTGGTGACGCTAAGCAATCCGGCGAGAGAGCTGTCGGATGCTCTCAATCCATTGGCTAAAGACACCGCCACGCTGACGAGCCGCTTCTGGGAAGTTTGGTTGGTGTGATGCGCGCGCTCACCGATCGTGCTCCTTTCCCCTTCTTTGAACTGAATTCGCGGGAACCGGTATCTAGCGAGATGCATTCTGGGCATCCGTAAACCGAACATAGTTTCCCTTCATTTACGTCTCCTTCAACAAAAATCAGTAGTCCCCGGAGAGTGCACCGCCGTAATTGATTGGCGGTGCTTTTAATTTTCATCAACGTCCAAGTTTACATTTGTCGGATCCAAGTTTGTGTTGCACAGCAGCAGCAGCAGTATCACTCTCTCACCCTCACTCACCCTCAACCCCTCCCCCTCGACCCCTCCCCCTCAACCCCTCACTCACCCTCAACCCCTCACCCTCAACCCTTCACCCACCCTCAACCCCTCCCCCTCAACCCCTCACCCTCACTCACCCTCAACACCTCACCCTCACTCACCCTTAACCCCTCACCCTCACTCACTCACCCTCAACTCCTCACCCTCAACTCCTCACCCTCAACCCCTCACCCTCAACCCCTCACCCTCACTCACTCACCCTCAACCCCTCACTCACTCTCACTCACCCTCACTCACCCTCACTCACCCTCACTCACCCTCACTCACCCTCACTCACCCTCCCTCACTCACCCTCCCTCACTCACCCTCCCTCACTCACCCTCACTCACCCTCAACCCCTCACTCACCCTCACTCATCCTCACTCACCCTCAAACCCTCACCCTCACCCACCCTCAACCCCTCACCCTAACTCACACTCACCCTCACTCACCCTCACCCTCACTCACCCTCACTCTCACTCACCCTCAACCCCTCACTCACCCTCAACCCCTCACTCACCCTCACCCACCCTCACCCTCACTCACCCTCAACCCCTCACCCTCACACAGTGCAATAGGTCTCGGAGCATTTGAGTTAGAGCTTTTAGAATTGTTTATGGCTTTTTTTATTTGTAATTCTTTAGCATTGGCTACAGGAAACAAAAATGCTAAAGATTTACAAAAAAAACCCATAAACAATTCTAAAAGCACTAACTCTAATGCTGCGAGACCTATTGCATTTCCAATGCTTGTTTTAACTCTGTGCCCCCACCTGTTGTTGCTCTCTGCCACTTCTTCCTTTTTCTCCTGTGTTCTACTTATTCCCCAACCAGCCACCCACTCTTGTTTCACCCTCCATCTCTCCCCTGTGTGCACCTTCTCGTTACCCCCCCCCCACCCCCCCACACACACACACATTTCCTTTCCTCTCCACAGCCTCGCATAAGGACAGGCGGAGTGAGTACTTTTTTCTTTCATTAAATGAGGCGAGTTAAATTGGAAGCTCCTCTGTCTTCAATATTGTGCTCCTTTTGCTTCAATGCCTAAAGAGTTTTTAGTGGGTCCTTCAATACAGCCCTTCCTTACCTTCTGTTATTGAAAGTAAAGAAGGACTAGGATGAAATATCCCTTGCCATCAGACCTCTGATTCTTTTTGGACATAAAAACAAAAACCGTACTGCATAGAAAGCAAGACAGCCTTCAATTTAGTCTGCCTTTCATTTCTTTGTCTGGCTTCAATGCACTCACACTGAATTCAATAGCACATTAAATCTAGATGTATTGGCTTTGCCCATGCCTTATGCAATAGTAGTTCAGCTGAAAGGCAGGTTAGACAGAGCAATATGCAGCCTTCATAAGTGAATCATCGTAAGGAAGCCTCATAGGTGCAGTCACTTAGTCACCCACTGGCAGATCTATGCATTCCGCGATGACTGAATACTGCAGGCATGCGCATGTGCTCTCAGAAGCACTGCCAAGCACACAGGTGCCGAAACAGGTTGTGTGAGGCAACAGGAAACCTGACTTGATGATACAGGGAGGGTAACAAGTGATATTTGTGAGCGGGTCAGAGATACTGATAAAAGGATGTAAAAAGAATGGCTGAGGAGAGATGTATATTGGGACAGAGTGCTTACGAATTTCAAAACATTCAGGAATGCTGAAATTAAATAGGTAGGAAGGTGGTATAACTTTATTTGTTTTTATCATAAAAGTACACACAGGAAGAGAAACAATCACAAAGAGTCTAACTTCTTATATAAAAGCAAAGTGCATCCACACACATACAAAATTTAAAGCCACATATATCTCCTCCTACTGCTATGAGCTCCAAAAAAAAAAAATCTAAATCCTTCGCCGCTATTCCTCCATTATCCTTTTCAATCCAAATAATAGACTAACATGTCTTCCACTCATATGAATTTCATATTTCACTATACTAATTCACCACTAATCTTTTATGGGTTCCAGAGCAGCATGCTACTCACCAAATGAGCACTTCAAAACCTCATCATGGGTAGCTAGCGCTATATGAATGCAAACCTTTTTACCTCTTCTACCCTTTCGCGATCCTTCCCAATCCAAATAACTGACTAACGTATCCACCACTCAAATTACTTTCATATTACACTACACTAATTTACCATTAACACTACAAATTCCAGAGTAGTGTGCTACTCGCCGAAAAAAGCACTTCAACCACCCATCAGGATAGCAAGCGCTAAATTAATCACAACTTATCCCCTTCTCTATCCCTCCACTATCCATCTCAATCCAAATAACTGCCTAACATACCCACCACTCAAATTACTTCCTTATTTTCACTATACTAATTCACCACTAATCATTTCTGGGTTCCAAAGTAGCGAGCTCCGCACCAAAAATGCGCTTTAACACCCCATCAAGGGTAGCAAGCACTATATAAATGTAAACCTTTCCCCCCCCTTCTATCCCTCCGCTATCCTTTTCAATCCAAATAATTGACTAACATATCCACCACTCAAATTACTTTCATATTTTCACTATACTAATTCACCACTAATCCATTTATGGGTTCCAGAGTAGCGTGCTACTCACCGAAAAAGCACTTTGACGCCTTGTCAGTGGTCGTAAGCGCTATATAACTACAATTCCAATACAATACAATATACAAAAGGCTAAACATTTTAAAGAAGCTGAACAACAGTACACAGAGCCAGATCAGGTGAACCCCTTGTTTATAAATATCCTCACAGAGAACGAAATTTAAAGGGCACATACAAGAATATTCCGTAGAATGTACATAAGACTCCTTCAAGATTGAAGGATAATGGACTTAGTCGATAAAAATGTATTGGAACCAGAAAAACATTATCAACGCATATGCAATATCCCAGCTAAAAAGCAGGACAAAAAGAAGCAGACATTGTTGGTAAAAGTTGTAACTACAGAAGCGCAAGTCTCACGTGCCTAAAATTCATGGGTAAAAGCAACAGGCGAATATATTGATGGCAAAAAGTGCTAAATCTAGGACCAACCATTACAATATGTAAGGTATCAGGGATGGAAATATTGTCACAAGCTTTCAAGTCCAAATCTTTCATCCAACCCACCTAGGAAAACATAAAATGGTTAAACAAGTTTAACCTAAAATAGGGCCGCAACCTGCAATGGTAACTGAATATGCCAAAAGTTAGATACGGTTCCATCCCGCTTTCTGATTTTACCAAAATGAATTGGCACATCGAATGTTTGGTCAAAGCAGAAGCCTCTTGCTCTGCTGCCACTCTAGAATAAAAGGCCAGCTTTAACCAAATAAGATCTCCTTTCACTATGCAGTCCGGGTGAAAAAAGTGTACAGGTCTGCCCAGCTCAGTAAGATTTTTCCTGATGTACAGATATCCATCATGGAATTCGGGACATATTATCCACACTCATACAGTCTCGCACAATTAATCTATTAAGATTTAATCTGTCCTTCAACCAGAGGGAAACCCAAAATGATAGTGGGCGGAGATGAATAAAATCCAAAACACACCTCATCCCCAATTCTTCATGAACAATCTCACTTGGCATACCTTGGGGGACTTTTAGAAGTCCTCTAATAAACATATTTCCCACAACCTGTAACGGTGCAATATACACATATCCCAAAAAATCACATCCAAAACTTGCTACGGGGATACATTTGGCATTATAAACATTAAGGACTGCTTTAGTATGTTTCTTCTCAAGCCGTCTTTTTAAAAACCTTGATGTTTTTAGTGTGTAATGGTAGCCGATTAAATTGAGAATCAAGTAAAATACGCAAGTAAGTGAAATGCTTGAACCTGCTAATAAGACACCCATGACAAAAAACTTTTTTTGGGGCCGCATACCATATCGTGGGATTTTATATACGTTGTTGTGAGGTCAAGGCCAGCCATAAAGCCAGCGAAAATGTCAAGGAGTCTGTTCAAACCCTTTGGCCTGCTAAAACAGCACAATCTGCATATAAAAGGGCAGAAAACAGGCCACCACCCGTGCTCGGCAAACCCCTCCCTTGTTCAATTAAAACGTATTCCAGATAGTTAATATAAAGGATAAAAAGAAAGGGGGGGGGCAGGATGCAGCTCTGTCAAACTAATGTGCTGAGTGCATGCTCTATTTACGTCATACCTCACTGAAGCAGTAAGGCTGTTGTGTAAGTCACGCAGAAAGGAAACAAGAGCAGGGTCGACCCACATGGTCTCCAGTGTGGTCAACAGCTTTGCTCTATGAACCCTGTCAAATGCCGAGCTGAGGTCCATGAGGGCCAAGTGAATTGCGCCCCCCCTTTCACCATGTGTATTTGGAGATTTTCATACGTAAATAAAAATTTTGTTCCACGGTTCCCTGCCCAAGCCTGAACTTCTATTGAATCTCCCATAAAATATTATCTTCTTGCCCAAGTAGTAAGGTGGTCAAAAAGCACCCTACCTATGATTTTAACCTCCGTATCCACCAAAGAAATAGGACGATAACAGGCTGGATCCATTCTATTCCACTTTTTAGAGATGGGGACAATCGTAGATTGATGCCAACTGGTCGGTAGCGAGCTACGAACAGCTGTGTTAATATGTTGTGCCATTATCTGTTTCCACAGATTAATTAGGGATTTATACACATCCCAAGGAGCCCTATCGGGACATGAGGCCTGACCTGACGAGAAGGATATGATAGCTTTTCTAACTTTTTGCCCCTCAAAGATAATTCCCGAAGCCTCCTGACCACAGGGAGTCAGATGTTAACACCTCACAATTTTGTTTGTTGCTGCAAAGTGCCCCATCTAGGCCTGGGGGTGGTGATAGTTGAGGGCTGCTCTGACACCAACTCCGAATGAAATAGAGGATGATTCACTCCACTCCACAATGCCGTACTATCCCTAGATGCACAAACGCCCAGAAGGTTGTCTCACATCTCTTTTTTCAATATCCTTTGTCGTTCGTTTTGGGCAAAACGATAAGCGGCTCTAACTTTCCTCACCTCTTCCAGATTGTGGGCTACTTGTACAAAGGCACCATTTTCTCTCTGTGGGCCTGGGCACACTTTTTATCGAACCAATTGGGGAGGAGCAGATGATGTAGCCCTTGGCAGAGTAAGAGCTGTCTTAATGCCCCCGGAAAGGCAAGAGAAAGCTTTCAATATACAAGCAATGTCAGCTTCCTCATCGAGACAGATTTGAAATTCAGGTTGACAAGTGGAAAGTATATAGTAATTACAATTAGCTGGTATAACCTTGTCCCATTTTAGCCTTCACCCTGATCTTTAAGGCTGACTGCTTCCTTCTGTTAACTACTATGTTCTGCCACCATCGAAAATTAGTGCTCACTATGTGTGTGCTAGATCACATTACAATTAACTAAAGAGGAAAATAGACATGCAAATACAAAGATATAGTCAATTGTTTATCTAGATCCTGCCACCTTAAATGTTGGAATCCACTGTTCAAGATTAACATCCCCCTTAGTGAGCAGATTCACTAAATTATGATCTAGAATCTGCTTATTTAGCATGTCCCCCTGGGTCGTATGTTTGATGTCTGCTTAATCGATACGTAAAAATACATCATTAGAATCTCCATACAAATAACAGTCCAAACAAGAATGCAGATTAAAATCGTCCATCAACATTAACTCTGTAAAACTGGAAGTACATTCAATAAGATCATCGAAAAACTTTGAGACCCCTAACAACGTCATATTTGCCTCGGATGAAACAGAGTTATAAACATTCATGACCAAAACCCTAAGCATATTTGAGAAAAGCAGGAGAATCCCAGAATATAGTGTGAGTTAGGAGCAATCACCGCCATTTTTAAATTTTAAACACCGTTTTATAAATGACACTAAACCCCCTTTGGCTCTGCCATAAGTAGAG
This sequence comes from Lissotriton helveticus, assembly GCF_964261635.1. Classification (NCBI taxonomy): domain Eukaryota; kingdom Metazoa; phylum Chordata; class Amphibia; order Caudata; family Salamandridae; genus Lissotriton; species Lissotriton helveticus. The sequence continues at coordinate 1,281,355,584 of NC_136069.1, forward strand.
GGGGTAGCATTGGAAGCAAACTTGGCGTACCCATCTAAATGCATGATTCCATCTGCATCCCACGTCTTCTGTAGACTCATGATGTAAAAAGTGCATAGCAATTGGATCCACTACCCATCAGCTAGTTTACCTTGAACTCCTGCAATGTTCCAGGTTATCACCTTAAGGGTAGCGGAAGAGCCCAGGTGGTTAGACGTAACAAGGCTATCCGAACCCGGGGCGAGTCAGTCTTGAGAATTTAATTCACTTAGAGGTTCAAAATGATTGCTAAATAGCAGATTGGGAACCTTCCCCTGATAACAAGAGCCACCTGAGACCTCTTTCTGACCAGGATTTAACCCTTCCAACCTCACAGACCCCAAACCACGAGGTTTATAAAGGGATCTCAGGAGAACAAAATGATTCTGCTTCTTGGAGCGGAACCAAAAGTAACACTATTTAGGATGTATCCCACCCTCCTGGTGTTACAAATATTTATGGCTATACAGCCACCATCAAAGGTTTTTTAGAATAACCTATCCAGGCCACTCTACACACAATGATAGTTTAATCAAAGATAGATTGGTTGAGATTTACCCTACCAGACAGCGAGTGTGCGACTTTATTTTAAGCTGCTGGTAACTCTGTTTCCTTTAGCTTGAGGGGGGAATGTTGGACACGACCTAAATATATGGGGTGGATGCAGGGGGGGTGTTAAATGACTATATCGCAAGGTAAAGTCCCCAAAGTAACCTCAGAGGATTTAATCAGTTCCTTCCCCAACTGCCCTTGAACTATGTTTTGGGTAGATGCGAGTAGAGAATTCCTGCAATTAGAATCACAGGCCCTTTGCACCTGGGGTCCTAGCTGTGCAGTATGGGGTGATGGAATGATACACACTGTGTTGTCAAATGAGAGACCAACGCTCCTCTACTCCTTTTTCATCTCTCCTATCTGTGGTGATTAATACACACTACAGTGATTTTGCAGGGACACCCTCAAATCACTATTTGCTGTGGGAGCACAATTTTGCTTAAAGTATTTGCTGCATCTCCCTGTTTGCTGATCGCCTGTTCAACCTTAGAAATGCGCAAGCCCAATTCATCAAAGGCTGTGGAAATTTGCTGTTCTAATTTCTGGAATGGATCAAGATGATGACAGGGCTCTACATTTGATAAGAGATCTTGTGATGTACACCCCTTTTTATCTCCCCTACCCAATTTGTTACCAACTTTGTCTATGATAGGTAACCCCAGGTTTTTGTTCTTAGGCATAGCCCCTTCCCGATTTTCTCTAGTGGATTTAGGAGTTGTGGCACAACCCAAGTCTAGAGGCTAATTCGCAGAGTGGTTACCCATCCGGTCCTTCACAGTGAGGCTGTGTGGGGAGCTACTACGATTTACTAATGCACTCAGCGGGCCAATTTTAGATGGGACCCCGCCCTTGTCCCTTGATAGGGTTGGTATTACAGTGATTTTGTAATCGACTCATCTCCCACATATGAAATGTCCTCCGTTAGGGCCAGCACAGCATTATTTAGGAAAGATAAAATAGTGTTGTTGGCCTGTGGTCGTTTGTCAACCACCTTTAACAAGTCAGCTTTCCTCTTTCCCATCTTGCTGTGGAAGAGATATAGGGGACTACAGTCCCCACCACAGGGCCACCAAGAACTGCTGAAGGACAAATGCAGTTTATAGGGATTACTCGAGGAATTCACAAACTGAAGCAAATGTAAGAGGGGTGGCCCAGCTCAGCCTCTTCCGCCTGTAGTACCTCAGACTCTATAGAGGGGTAAAGGAAGGGTGTCTGCTGAGGCCTACAATGCGCAGCAGCAATGCAAGGCTATTGCGGCCTATAGATTGAGTCGGAGCACTCCAGAGAACAACCACACAGATACTCGGTCCGTGCCGTCAGCAGCGTGTGCTGACGTCACCCTTTATTAAATACTCCCTGGTCCGCACCCGGCCCAGGGAGGTGCATGCAAACAATGTATCTTAGCGGTCCGGTGGCTCACCATATCCCATCCAACGCATCAACTGGCATGTGAATGTCCCAACTTAATGTTCCACAAACGTATGCCTAGATTGCCCAGGGTAAATAGCGATTCCCACAGCTCCAACACGGCCGCTTCACGGCACCACCTTACCGCACAAAGTCCCGCAGCCGGGTGTTCGGCACTGGCTTGTTGCGAAAATCATACCAATGGTGCTGACTCCGGCCTCCGCCCTCTCCAGTCCCATCCGAAGGGCTGTCGCTACAAGGTGTTGTTCGACTCCCCTCCTGTTCTTCTGGGCAACCTGGAGTGTCACTCACACTTGGGCTGCCATCCCCTGGCCCGGGTCAGATTCTTCCTCCAATGGCTCTCCTTCGGGGGCCAGGGCCGTAAGGCCTGGTCTGGGTACTTTTTTGGACCAGGATATGTTGTGCACTATTCTTTAGGGCCCTTTCTCAGCCACTACCAAGGTCCCTTGAACCCGTACCACTCTCCAGGGCTCAGGTTCAAACGGCGTGCGAAACTTGGACCTGGGATGCCTGTCCTTCCCGACTAAGTAGTCCCCAAACTGGTCGGGTGCCCCTCTTTTTGCTGGCCCGGTTATTGTTGTTCTTGCGGCGGGCTTGGGACTCTTCCACATCTACGACTGCGGGAGTCCAGGCATCACTGACTGGTATTCCATCTCTCACTGCTCTATTCTAAGTATGGGCGAATTTTGCGAATTCGCAATATTGCGTATTTACGGATTTGCAATCCGCAAAATTTGCAAACTCGTGAATTTGCGGATTTTTTTTTGTGTTTGCAAGGGTTTCTGCCAGTTCACGAGGGTTTTTTTACCAGTTCGCAAACGCGAACTTACTTGTCGTGTCACAACGGTCGCGACCATGTTGTTTCTACGTCTGGTTCACCACTGCCACCCTCTGTTTCACCACTGCCACCCTCTGGTTCACCCATGCCACCTCTGGTTCATAACTGCCACCCTCTGGTTCATCACTGTAGATTATGGGGGGAAAAGCACACCTTCCCTGCCTCAACTGACATGAATTAATTTGGGGCTGATTAATGTGTCACTGAATTTGAGCTTTGCAAAACAACAGTTGATGGACAGAATGCAGAACAATGTCATACATTCACCCCAGTACAGAGATCTGGGCCTAAATCCATAGTTTTTTTGCACTCCACACCACCCCAGTTCAGACATGGCCATATGCAAATCAGCCTTGACCCTGTGCCTCATGGGAACAGTCCAGCCCGAACTGCCAAGCCATGTCTTTCCTGGACCGGAATCAAGCATCCTAGGACCGGTGTCTGGCTATCAGCCGTCTTCAGCCAGGATAGCTTGACTCCAGTGGTGTGGAGAGCATGGGACTCACGTCTGAGCATACCCATCCCACTCGGGGTGACAAATGCAAAACAACAGTTGATGGACAGAATGCAGAACAATGTCATACATTCACCCCAGTACAGAGATCTGGGCCTAAATCCATCGTTTTTTTGCACTCCACACCACCCCAGTTCAGACATGGCCATATGCAAATCAGCCTTGACCCTGTGCCTCATGGGAACAGTCCAGCCCGAACTGCCAAGCCATGTCTTTCCTGGACCGGAATCAAGCATCCTAGGACCGGTTTCTGGCTATCAGCCGTCTTCAGCCAGGATAGCTTGACTCCAGTGGTGTGGAGAGCATGGGACTCACGTCTGAGCATACCCATCCCACTCGGGGTGACAAATGCAAAACAACAGTTGATGGACAGAATGCAGAACAATGTCATACATTCACCCCAGTACAGAGATCTGGGCCTAAATCCATCGTTTTTTTGCACTCCACACCACCCCAGTTCAGACATGGCCATATGCAAATCAGCCTTGACCCTGTGCCTCATGGGAACAGTCCAGCCCGAACTGCCAAGCCATGTCTTTCCTGGACCGGAATCAAGCATCCTAGGACCGGTTTCTGGCTATCAGCCGTCTTCAGCCAGGATAGCTTGACTCCAGTGGTGTGGAGAGCATGGGACTCACGTCTGAGCATACCCATCCCACTCGGGGTGACAAATGCAAAACAACAGATGATGGACAGAATGCAGAACAATGTCATACATTCACCCCAGTACAGAGATCTGGGCCTAAATCCATCGTTTTTTTGCACTCCACACCACCCCAGTTCAGACATGGCCATATGCAAATCAGCCTTGACCCTGTGCCTCATGGGAACAGTGTTTTTTGCAATTTCACCCCGAGTGTGCTGGGGATGCTCAGACGTGAGTCCCTGGCTCTCCACACCACTGGAGTCAAGCTATCCAGGCTGATGAAGGCTGATAGCCAGAAACCGGTCCTTGGATGCTTGATTCCGGTCTGGGAAAGACATGGCTTGGTAGTTCGGACTGGACTGTTCCCATGAGGCACAGGGTCAGAGCTGATTTGCATATAGCCAGTGTCTAACCCAGGGTGGTGTGGAGTGCAAAAAACGATGGATTTAGGCCCAGATCCTTGTACTGGGGTGAATGTATGACATTGTTCTACATTCTGTCCATCAACTGTGTTTTTTGCAATTTCACCCCGAGTGTGCTGGGGATGCTCAGACGTGAGTCCCAGGCTCTCCACACCACTGTAGTCAAGCTATCCAGGCTGATGAAGGCTGATAGCCAGAAACCGGTCCTTGGATGCTTGATTCCGGTCTGGGAAAGACATGGCTTGGTAGTTCGGACTGGACTGTTCCCATGAGGCACAGGGTCAGAGCTGATTTGCATATAGCCAGTGTCTAACCCAGGGTGGTGTGGAGTGCAAAAAAACGATGGATTTAGGCCCAGATCCTTGTACTGGGGTGAATGTATGACATTGTTCTACATTCTGTCCATCAACTGTGTTTTTTGCAATTTCACCCCGAGTGTGCTGGGGATGCTCAGACGTGAGTCCCAGGCTCTCCACACCACTGGAGTCAAGCTATCCAGGCTGATGAAGGCTGATAGCCAGAAACCGGTCCTTGGATGCTTGATTCCTGTCTGGGAAAGACATGGCTTGGTAGTTCGGACTGGACTGTTCCCATGAGGCACAGGGTCAGAGCTGATTTGCATATAGCCAGTGTCTAACCCAGGGTGGTGTGGAGTGCAAAAAAACGATGGATTTAGGCCCAGATCCTTGTACTGGGGTGAATGTATGACATTGTTCTACATTCTGTCCATCAACTGTGTTTTTTGCAATTTCACCCCGAGTGTGCTGGGGATGCTCAGACGTGAGTCCCAGGCTCTCCACACCACTGGAGTCAAGCTATCCAGGCTGATGAAGGCTGATAGCCAGAAACCGGTCCTTGGATGCTTGATTCCGGTCTGGGAAAGACATGGCTTGGTAGTTCGGACTGGACTGTTCCCATGAGGCACAGGGTCAGAGCTGATTTGCATATAGGCAGTGTCTAACCCAGGGTGGTGTGGAGTGCAAAAAAACGATGGATTTAGGCCCAGATCCTTGTACTGGGGTGAATGTATGACATTGTTCTACATTCTGTCCATCAACTGAGTTTTTTGCAATTTCACCCCGAGTGTGCTGGGGATGCTCAGACGTGAGTCCCAGGCTCTCCACACCACTGGAGTCAAGCTATCCAGGCTGATGAAGGCTGATAGCCAGAAACCGGTCCTTGGATGCTTGATTCCGGTCTGGGAAAGACATGGCTTGGTAGTTCGGACTGGACTGTTCCCATGAGGCACAGGGTCAGAGCTGATTTGCATATAGCCAGTGTCTAACCCAGGGTGGTGTGAAGTGCAAAAAAACGATGGATTTAGGCCCAGATCCTTGTACTGAGGTGAATGTATGACATGTTCTACATTCTGTCCATCAACTGTGTTTTTTGCAATTTCACCCCGAGTGTGCTGGGGATGCTCAGACGTGAGTCCCAGGCTCTCCACACCACTGGAGTCAAGCTATCCAGGCTGATGAAGGCTGATAGCCAGAAACCGGTCCTTGGATGCTTGATTCCGGCCTGGGAAAGACATGGCTTGGTAGTTCGGACTGGACTGTTCCCATGAGGCACAGGGTCAGAGCTGATTTGCATATAGCCAGTGTCTAACCCAGGGTGGTGTGGAGTGCAAAAAAACGATGGATTTAGGCCCAGATCCTTGTACTGGGGTGAATGTATGACATTGTTCTACATTCTGTCCATCAACTGTGTTTTTTGCAATTTCACCCCGAGTGTGCTGGGGATGCTCAGACGTGAGTCCCAGGCTCTCCACACCACTGGAGTCAAGCTATCCAGGCTGATGAAGGCTGATAGCCAGAAACCGGTCCTTGGATGCTTGATTTCGGTCTGGGAAAGACATGGCTTGGTAGTTCTGACTGGACTGGTCCCATGAGGCACAGGGTCAGAGCTGATTTGCATATAGCCAGTGTCTAACCCAGGGTGGCGTGGAGTGCAAAAAAACGATGGATTGAGGCCCAGATCCTTGTACTGGGGTGAATGTATGACATTGTTCTACATTCTGTCCATAAACTGTGTTTTTTGCAATTTCACCCCGAGTGTGCTGGGGATGCTCAGACGTGAGTCCCAGGCTCTCCACACCACTGGAGTCAAGCTATCCAGGCTGATGAAGGCTGATAGCCAGAAACCGGTCCTTGGATGCTTGATTCCGGTCTGGGAAAGACATGGCTTGGTAGTTCGGACTGGACTGTTCCCATGAGGCACAGGGTCAGAGCTGATTTGCATATAGCCAGTGTCTAACCCAGGGTGGTGTGGAGTGCAAAAAAACGATGGATTTAGGCCCAGATCCTTGTACTGGGGTGAATGTATGACATTGTTCTACATTCTGTCCATCAACTGTGTTTTTTGCAATTTCACCCCGAGTGTGCTGGGGATGCTCAGACGTGAGTCCCAGGGTCTCCACACCACTGGAGTCAAGCTATCCAGGCTGATGAAGGCTGATAGCCAGAAACCGGTCCTTGGATGCTTGATTCCGGTCTGGGAAAGACATGGCTTGGTAGTTCGGACTGGACTGTTCCCATGAGGCACAGGGTCAGAGCTGATTTGCATATAGCCAGTGTCTAACCCAGGGTGGTGTGGAGTGCAAAAAAACGATGGATTTAGGCCCAGATCCTTGTACTGGGGTGAATGTATGACATTGTTCTACATTCTGTCCATCAACTGTGTTTTTTGCAATTTCACCCCGAGTGTGCTGGGGATGCTCAGACGTGAGTCCCAGGCTCTCCACACCACTGGAGTCAAGCTATCCAGGCTGATGAAGGCTGATAGCCAGAAACCGGTCCTTGGATGCTTGATTCCGGTCTGGGAAAGACATGGCTTGGTAGTTCGGACTGGACTGTTCCCATGAGGCACAGGGTCAGAGCTGATTTGCATATAGCCAGTGTCTAACCCAAGGTGGTGTGGAGTGCAAAAAAACGATGGATTTAGGCCCAGATCCTTGTACTGGGGTGAATGTATGACATTGTTCTACATTCTGTCCATCAACTGTGTTTTTTGCAATTTCACCCCGAGTGTGCTGGGGATGCTCAGACGTGAGTCCCAGGCTCTCCACACCACTGGAGTCAAGCTATCCAGGCTGATGAAGGCTGATAGCCAGAAACCGGTCCTTGGATGCTTGATTCCGGTCTGGGAAAGACATGGCTTGGTCGTTCGGACTGGACTGTTCCCATGAGGCACAGGGTCATAGCTGATTTGCATATAGCCAGTGTCTAACCCAGGGTGGTGTGGAGTGCAAAAAAACTATGGATTTAGGCCCAGATCCTTGTACTGGGGTGAATGTATGACATTGTTCTACATTCTGTCCATCAACTGTGTTTTTTGCAATTTCACCCCGAGTGTGCTGGGGATGCTCAGACGTGAGTCCCAGGCTCTCCACACCACTGGAGTCAAGCTATCCAGGCTGATGAAGGCTGATAGCCAGAAACCGGTCCTTGGATGCTTGATTCCGGTCTGGGAAAGACATGGCTTGGTAGTTCGGACTGGACTGTTCCCATGAGGCACAGGGTCAGAGCTGATTTGCATATAGCCAGTGTCTAACCCAGGGTGGTGTGGAGTGCAAAAAAACAATGGATTTAGGCCCAGATCCTTGTACTGGGGTGAATGTATGACATTGTTCTACATTCTGTCCATCAACTGTGTTTTTTGCAATTTCACCCCGAGTGTGCTGGGGAGGCTCAGACGTGAGTCCCAGGCTCTCCACACCACTGGAGTCAAGCTATCCAGGCTGATGAAGGCTGATAGCCAGAAACCGGTCCTTGGATGCTTGATTCCGGTCTGGGAAAGACATGGCTTGGTAGTTCGGACTGGACTGTTCCCATGAGGCACAGGGTCAGAGCTGATTTGCATATAGCCAGTGTCTAACCCAGGGTGGTGTGGAGTGCAAAAAAACGATGGATTTAGGCCCAGATCCTTGTACTGGGGTGAATGTATGACATTGTTCTACATTCTGTCCATCAACTGTGTTTTTTGCAATTTCACCCCGAGTGTGCTGGGGATGCTCAGACGTGAGTCCCAGGCTCTCCACACCACTGGAGTCAAGCTATCCAGGCTGATGAAGGCTGATAGCAAGAAACCGGTCCTTGGATGCTTGATTCCGGTCTGGGAAAGACATGGCTTGGTAGTTCGGACTGGACTGTTCCCATGAGGCACAGGGTCAGAGCTGATTTGCATATAGCCAGTGTCTAACCCAGGGTGGTGTGGAGTGCAAAAAAACGATGGATTTAGGCCCAGATCCTTGTACTGGGGTGAATGTATGACATTGTTCTACATTCTGTCTATCAACTGTGTTTTTTGCAATTTCACCCCGAGTGTGCTGGGGATGCTCAGACGTGAGTCCCAGGCTCTCCACACCACTGGAGTCAAGCTATCCAGGCTGATGAAGGCTGATAGCCAGAAACCGGTCCTTGGATGCTTGATTCCGGTCTGGGAAAGACATGGCTTGGTAGTTCGGACTGGACTGTTCCCATGAGGCACAGGGTCAGAGCTGATTTGCATATAGCCAGTGTCTAACCCAGGGTGGTGTGGAGTGCAAAAAAACTATGGATTTAGGCCCAGATCCTTGTACTGGGGTGAATGTATGACATTGTTCTACATTCTGTCCATCAACTGTGTTTTTTACTGAATTTGAGCTGGCACCTGATTCCTTAGCTGTAAGTGCTTCCTGATTAATGATGAACTTGAACTTTTGAACCTGCTAAGTGCTTTCTGTTTTGCAAAATTCGATAGCACACCTGCCCTGCCTCAACTGACATGAATGAATTAGGGGCTGATTAATGTGTCACTGAATTTGAACTTCCAGTCTGGCACCTGATTCCTTATCTGTAATTGCTTTCTGTTGCAGTGTAGTTTTTTTAACAGGACCTTTGTGGCATACTTGTATCTATTCTCTGAGCCTGCTGTGAGGGTCAGAGCAGGGTCATAGAATAGTTGCAAGTAGGCAACTGAACTCTGGAGGGGCCCCTCAGGAAGCACTGCAGGGAATGGTTACTAATGATGAGCTTGAACTTTTGCACCTGCTGAATGCTTTCAGTTTTGCAAAAATCGTTTTTCTGCAATTTCGTGCGGGGCGCGAATTCGCGTGAGATCGAATTCGGAAGCCGCGAATTCATGCGAATATACACATTTTTTTTTGCGGCGTGTTAGTTCGTGTGATTTTTTGCGTTTTCGCAAGCCACTTGTAGCGCAACATTGCGAAGTTACCCTAGCGGTTGTACATGGGCGCGGCCATCTTGTTTGCGTGACGTATTTCCGTTTCCGGGCGCTATGTGTAATCTCGCAAAGTGTGCGGCTCGCTAGTACAAGTTCGCGTGTGAAATCTCACGCGAACTTACCCATGCGGTCGTGAACGGGCGCGGCCATCTTGTGTTTCATTTATTGCTATGGTTCTTGGCATCCTTTCTGTATCCTCTATCACTCTCTGCCATCCTTTGCTTGTTTGAAGTTTTGTTTGATCTATTTTACTTATTATCTATCCCTCTATTTTTCTAGCTCTATATTTTTGTGTTTTCCGCTACTTTTGCTTAATTTTAAACTACTTTTTTAAACTCTTTTCTTTTCTTCTTCCCTATTCTATTTCTTTTTTATAATTTAACCTTCCTTTCTGGCCAGATCATGGTAAAGGGAGCCGGGAAGCAGCCCGAGAAGGGGAAGGGTCCCGCACCCCGTGCCCGGCTCCTGTGCAAGCGTTTGAGGGGGGAGCTAGTGATGCCACGGGAGATCTTTAGCGCGGAGGAGGTGGCCGCACTAGTGTTCTTTGTACAGCGCCGCCTCCCCAGAACCATCGCGGCAGGCGGCAAGATCGCAAGCAGCTACGGGCTCCGGGAGCGCCGGAAGCGGTGGGAGAAGGTGTGCCGGGCCATGTTTCAACACTCTCGGGTCCGGCGCACCTACAACCAGGCCACCCACCGTTGGACGGATCTCCTGGACCGGGAACGCGACTTGCTCGACCTGCTCGGCGTCGAGATCCCCGGGCTTGGTGAGTAGTAGTAGCTATTTCATCACTACTCTGTTTTCTCTTGCTCTGTGTGTTATTATATTGCAAATGTTTGTTTTTTATCGAGAGCAATAATGCTGCCGATTACATTGTAGGTAAATTATATTTCAAAATCTTCTGTGCATTTCAGGTGCACTGCTCTCCTTCTCAGCAGCGTTGCTACTATGCTTATTTGTTTTCGATTTTGTGTTCATTTCATTGGCCTGAGAAATTATGTATGAGTGTCGTTTACAGAACTGCGTAATGCTAGACACTAAGGGGCAAATTTGCAATTACCGGCGCATCCCTGCAAAGTAGCAGGGATGCGCCAGTAATTGTGCGCCACGCCACCACCACCCATGGTGCGCTGTATTTACAATGCAGTGCACCATGGGCCCAAAACGTCACCGAAGCATTACGCATCTGTGCCGTAAAGGCGGCGCATTGCTGGAGTTGCGTCGCAACGATGGCGCAGCTCCAGCAATGCTCAGGGGTGCCCTATCTCCCCAATGCTGCGTCAAGCCATACGTCTGCTTCAAGCAGGCGCAGGGTTTGAGTGACGCATCATTGTCCTAAAAGTGACTGATTGAAATCTTGTAGATTTCCCTCAGCCACTTTTAGGATGCGTTCCTGCGCAGGAACGCCCTCCCTTGCGCCGGAACGCCCCCTGATGGCGCAGGGCTTCACAACGTGATGCATCTCCCATATGCTTCGCGTTGTTAATATACGCTTCACCATGGCGCCTCTTTTGTTCTGCCGCTGCGTCACAAAAGTCACGCAACAACAGAGTTAAAGAGCCGCAAGGGGCTTGTTAATCTGCCTCTACAGACTCCAGTCCAGTCCTTCCTTTGTACACCTGGCAATGAGAAGAAATAGTGGTGGTGGATTGATAGTTTGAGTATTTTAATGACTGGTTAATGTAGTAGGAAACTTTTTAGTGTTGTCACTGATCTGCAATCACAATGGAGTTTGTATGTCACTTCACGTGCTGCGGACTGCTGCCTGCCAGTCCTAGGTGAACCTTTTTAGTACTTTGTTTAGTGAGTTACATAACTTTCCAAGTCGACGGTCCACAAATCAAGCAAAACTAATATCGTAGTAGACCACATGAGATAGGTCAATATATCCCGAGGAATAGTTGTCTATTTGCTATTTCGCCAAAATATTTTGTTATTGTTCTTTTGAAATGTTTGATTTGGTTGACAACAATCATCCATGTTTTCGGGTCTTTCTTTCTTTCATGTTGTACATCAGCTCCCCCCAGGGGCAAGAGGACAGAGGAGGAGGTGGTTGCTGCTGCTGCTGTACAAGGCCAGGATCAGCCAGGCGAGGGCTCCTTTGCTGGCCCCAGTAAGTTTTCATTTTAATATAGAGTATCTATTTTTTCCTAGCGTTCCTCATTCGATTTTTTCTAAATCGTCTTTGATCTTCTTGTTGACGGTATCTACATTTTTATCCTGCCTCTACTATGACTCCCTGTGGTATTACTAGATTATTCTTATTAGTCTGTCTGTGTAGCTAACTAAGATTGCACAGTTGGCAAAAGGTGTCAAACGAAACTACCATTCTAGTCATCAATAGCTCTATGAACTGAGTGCAGTCCTCTGGGATTGTCCATAATGTCTTTTCAAGTCTTCAAAATGTTTATGCTTTGACAATTCCCAACAATAAAATGCGAATGACCACCAAGAAAGAATAAGATACTACTTTACTTTTGGTTTGGATTGGAGGACAATCCATACTACTACTGTTGCAGGGACAAATCTGCACAAACAGAACTATGGACACTAAATAGTGCATTGTTTATCAATTATAGTAGGCGCAGGTAGACTTTCCACATACCTCAGTGATAACAGACTTTGAACTTAGAACCCCCAATCACCTTACTCACTAGATAGTGTGGCAGAGTAATTTAGCTCCCGAATTCATCGATGATTGCTCCCTAATGATGATTATCCAACGCAGGACAAGAGTATGGAGTTAGAGCCCTGAAGTGTCAGAGGCACGGACTCATGCGTGCAAATTGCAAAACCTTTTGCTCAGTCACTCTTGACCAAAAACCACAGAGTCTATTTAAGTTTTAAAGCTTTATTAAAAGTAAAAACATTTATTAAAAATCAAGTTTGTCATAAAGCATAAACGGTTGACTAAAAATGGAAAAGTGCTTAGTGATTTATTTCACACATTTATTGTGGCGGGCGAGCCGAGCCCTCACCTGGTTTGAACTTTAATTTTTCTTTTTGGTGCTGAATCGTTGGTCACTCGTCCTAGTGATGATGATCTGTTCTTGCTCTTGTTCTTAGAAGTGAAGCTTCTGTATGTTATGAGAAAAATGGTGCGTGTTAAATAGCAAGCATTCATCAGTTGTGCCAAAAAGTGCAGCAAGACAACACCCTTCCCTGGAAAAAGGGACATTTTTACTTTAGAGTAGACAGTCACAAATTATTAGATTGTTTCTGTATTCACATTTCTTCATTCCTAGACAAAATAGGAAGTGAGTGGTGTATGTGTATGACATCTAACATTCTTAAATGTGCTTTGTAGGTGGAACATCTGGTGCCGGGGCCAGCGCGGAGGTGGAGGAGGACACTTTTGGGGAGGAGGCGGTGCAAGTGCCGGAGGAAACTGCTGTGAGGGTTGCCACGGTAGTGGCAGGCAGTGGTAAGCTCTTATATTCCTTACTTATTGAGATTGCAGACTGCAGAGTGTGCTCTCTGCACGGGTGTAGTATATATGTTGTACAGTTAAGTTACTAAACTGTTAAGAAGACTTTCAAATTTAGAACAAAGTTTTTATCAACCAGGAAGTAGCCTCCTCTAAATGTACTTCAACTCAGCGGTGAATTTTTTTCGAGAATCCAAATCAGATCGGAGATGAACTTGATGGTTGGGATGAATGAAAAGCGAAAGAAGGGTGTAAGTAAGTGTGGAAGGACGAGCAAGTTAAAAGTAATGATGACTGACAAAGAAGAATGATACGTGTTTGATTGGTGCCCGAGGTGGCTGGGGAGGAATATGATGCATGGCTGGGTGAAGGATGAAGCAAGGATGGGTGGAAGGAGAACAGCCTTGGTGGGTGAAGCAGAAACTGTATGTGTGCGCAATATATCCTTTGATTGAAATTCAAATGCAAGTCAAGCACGGATGTATGGCTTGTGGTTTCCCAAATAAAATGAAAAGGTTGTTTTCCCGTGAGGAAACGTAAGGTTTGTCCAGATGAGACATGAAGAAGAATGATTGACATATAGTTTGAATGGATGGATGCCTGGATCATGGTACTATCTGACTCTTAGATAGCATATGTGTATCTAGAGAGAGTAGACGGTCACTGGATGAACTAAGTGTTACTTTGAAGAGCATGTAACACCGCACCCACACGTCCGTTCCAGTGTAGGAAAGGCAAGGAAAAGAAGTTTTAATTTTGTCCGAATACTACCATGAATAGTAGCAGTAGTTTGTATTGCAAGCACAGCATATATCCGGCTATTACGATGGCCACTCACTACCTCTGTTAATAAGTTTAGTAGAACTTGGTCATTCATGTGTGGATGTATCACTGTTCACTCAATAAAAAGCAAAGCACCTAAAGTCATCCCATATGTAACCAAATACATACCATGTGCAGTGATAGATAATCAGATTATATATCTTCTTCATTTTCCTTTTCTAGTATTCATTGGCACTGTAGGGTGAAAGTTAAATTAATTAAGCAGTAGCCCTTGTAACGGAGTATTCTCAGTGCCACCCATAATAGAAAAGTAAGAGCATCACCACCTGCATGTACTGGACCGGTACAGTAACGCAAGTCTGTCTCACTCATCATGGCGGGCGTCTGTTTTTCTCGAGTGCAAGTTGACTGCGCTTGCATTTTGCCTGCTTGCAGAAGTTAACGTACCAATTTTGCTAAACAAGAGAGAAGAAGAAGAATAAGACTGGTGTACTGTCATAGTCGACTCTAATGGAGTGAGTCCATAGTACTCGTAGAATTGATTCCTTAAACTCCCACTAATGTTAGAGCAAGGATGAAGAAGTGGGAGGTTAGATAGATACTGGCCACAATAGTTATGTACTGTGCTTGCATGTTGCTAGTTCTACTGTGATACAACTTTCTGCTGAATCATTTTGTGTTAATCTTAAAGAGCATTGGTTACAGACTATGTCTTTCTTTCTTCATATAGATGCTCCTTCCAAACCAATTCGGAAGGAGCTGGCTAAAAGGGCCCGGCAACGGAGGCTGTAGGCGACTGTCGCCGAATATCGGTGGCTGGTGGCCCAGGAGGAGGGGGACATGCAGTCAACCACAACATCGACCGGTACAGCTGCATCCTCCTCCGCGCTCCCTGGGTCAGCCAGTCAGCGCAGGTCTCCAGCGATATGGAGCCGGGGTACCGCAGCAACCCGCCACCGCCGAGCAGCAAAAAAATCAGCTGCCCCCCACAGCAGTACCAAAAAAAGGTTGCACCGCCTTTCACTGAGGGTGTCCTACCTCGAGCAGGAGCTGCTCAACACCAAAACCCTGCTCGAGACCCTCTGCAAGAAGCATGCCGACCTGGCCCGAAAAGTCAACAGCAGCCAGCAGTAGGAGGAGACTGTCCCTTGCCCCTTTTTTAAAGACTTCTGGGGGGTGGGAATTGGGAGTTGGGTTTTCTACTTTTTTGGACTTAGTTTTCACGGACATTCGTTGGGGTTCGGGAGGGGGGGTGGGTTGGGTCTTGCGGGAGATTATTTATGTTAGGGATATAAATATACTTTAAACTTTATCTTAGCATACGTGTTTTTACTTTTTTACTGCTTTTGAGGCTGGTGGGTGGGGGTTTAACAGTAAGTTTGTTTTCCTGAAACTTAAGTGGCATCTTGATTCAAGTTGTGTAAGTAATTGCCCAAATGTTTTCAAAACTAAGTGCCTCTCAAAGAGTAAGTGAATTCAATAGTCCTAGGACCGTCAGTCTCTCGTCTCTCCTAATACTCCATTATACTACCTCCCCCCAAACGCTTATCTTACCTGTAATTTGTGTTTGGAAATAGGGCTAGGCACAGGGCTGGCTGCACGGGAAATGGCGATTAAGGTTGGCAATCCTGGGCGGATGAAATGTCATCATTGCGGTGGTACTAGTTGTGTTGCACAGTGGCAGTTGCAGCATCTGAAAAACAAAAGAAAATGAAACCTTGTTTGTCCTTACCGTAGCATTAGAACGGTACGATAGAGAATATAGCAGGTGACAGTACACTAGAACAGTGCCACAATGTAGCCTAACAAATGGTAAAGTATTGAAAGTATAACTACTACTTGCGTTGAATTTCTTTGACATTGGCTACTACTACAAGAAATAGTACTGAAGGTGAAGGACACAGCAGCGTAATCATTTGCCACGCCTAGGAGGAGGAGGTTCTTGATGAGCAATCAAGTTGATGGCGCACATGAAAATCTGCTTTCATTTGCCAACAATCATGGGTCTGTGTCAAGCTGAGTAAGATATATCCTCGGATTCCTTCACCAGCCTTTTGCTATGACCTTATCCTCCCCAGCAAGTGTATGGAATTATTGCTGTCATTTAGTCACTCATCAATCAAAACCACACAGCCCGGGGGAAGAGGCTTAGGGTTTGGAAAATGGATGGGAATGGGGGATGTTGGGAAAGTTTTGTTGAGAGAAGAAAAAAAAAACACAGCATGGACAAACAATAATTGAAGATAAACAAATCTTTGGGTACAAAGCTATCCATAAATCTTTTAAGTGACATAAAGGAAGTGCATGCCCTACTGCATGCATGGTTACTGAAAAGTAAGAAGTACTTTCGACAACCGTGAATGAAAGAATGCGACAGTACAGGGCTGCAGTAATTATGCGTTTTCACTTGCCTATCTCTGCACTCAGAGTAACACTTCGTACATTAAATTAGGTTTGAAAAATAGCAGATGTAAAACCTATACAATGGCTGTAGGGATGAATTTAGAAGCAGAGATCAAAGAAATGCAGAGTCACACTCATAGAAGTTCACAGCAATAACATTACTTAAAAGATGATTAGAAAAGAACGGATACTGTATCTGTATGTTGTTGTAGTTGTCCTGTTGAATTTGGGAAGTTGCATGCATCCAACCATTCCTCTTATTAGCGGGACTCCTCCATTCCATCTAACGCTCCGTCCATCAATGTTGGTGACCAGAAGACACCCTGTCCACTGCCTGCCTGGCGGATGCTGAATTGCGGCTCGCTAATGTGAAGCCTGACTTCATCCTTTTTTTCCCCATTGCACAGGCTGAAACCCGGCCTGTAATTATTGATGGAAAAACAGGAAGTGATATTAGAACACCACTGACCAATATATATAAGGTATGTACGCTGTGTAGTGCAAAAAGTCACACTTTGAGTTTCCTAATAGACAGTACAATATTTTTGAAAGTGCGTACTCTGTCTGAGTCTCCTTTTGAAGGATAAATAAGTATGGGCGAATTAATTTAGCGGATCTTTCCCCTCAAGCTTGGTGTACTGTAAACTGTGTTTTAGAACAAAATAGACCTTCCCAGCAGTGCTCCCAGACCCTTACTAAACCCAGTCGCAAAAATGTAGAAGACTCCCAATCAGATCTCAAAAACGTGCGATACTGCTACCTGTCAGAGGCCTAGTAGAAAATGGTGACCAAACGTACTTTGAAAGTAAAGTAGGCCCAAATCCCCCCTTACCCACCATGGATTGTATTCAAACCACTTGCAAGCAAGCAAAAGTATCCATACCCAGCATTGCTCCAAGACTCGCAAACCCCCCCACAAACACCAGGAACCCCCACAAACAGCCCCCCGAAAACGGTAGAGTGAGCGAAATCGCAGAAAATGCAAAATCTTTTTCCCCAGGGATTGTCTCCAAAACACTTTCTTTCGGGTATTAGACCTTCCCAGCAATGGCCCCAGAACTGTCAACCCGGCGAAAACAAGTTAAACACCCCCAACAAGCCAAAAGGCAAAACCCGGGAAAAGACACACTTAGAAAACTTTGGGCCTACCCGGAATTCAGGCCAAATGAGCTCTGCAGCTAGGCCCTAACTCCCCTTTTCCACCATGGATTTCCTGTAAAACAAATGCAATCAACATTAGAATGTGTCAGCAGTGCTCACAGACCCCAAAACCCACCCCCAACAACCTAAAAGCCCCCCAAAGACAGGCAAGTGATCCAAAGCCCAAACACTTTTTCTGCTCCGATTTTCTCCAAACCACTTTTAGCCGGTATTACACCTTCACAGCAAGGCCCCCAGACCCGTGAACCCGGGCAAAAACAAGTTTCACCCCCCCAAAAAGCCGAAAAGCAAAACCGGGAAAAGCCACACTTAGGAAACTGTGGGCCTACCTGGAATGCAGTCCAAATGAGCTCTGCAGCTAGGCCCTAACTCCCCTTTTCCACCATGGATTTCCTGTAAAACAAATGCAATCAACATTAGAATGTGCCAGCAGTGCTCACAGATCCCAAAACCCACCCCCAACAACCTAAAAGCCCCCCAAACAGCACCACAAAGACAGGCAAGTGATCAAAAGCGCAGAAACTTTTTCTGCTCCGATTTTCTCCAAACCACTTTTAGCCGGTATTACACCTTCACAGCAAGGCCCCCAGACCCGTGAACCCGGGCAAAAACAAGTTTCACCCCCCCCCAAAAAGCCAAAAAGCAAAACCGGGAAAAGCCACACTTAGGAAACTGTGGGCCTACCTGGAATGCAGTCCAAATGAGCTCTGCAGCTAGGCCCTAACTCCCCTTTTCCACCATGGATTTCCTGTAAAACAAATGCAATCAACATTACAATGTGCCAGCAGTGCTCACAGACCCCAAAGCCCACTCCCAACAACCTAAAAGCCCCCCACACAGCACCCCAAAGACAGGCAAGTGATCAAAAGCGCAAAAACGTTTTCTGCTCCGATTTTCTTCAAACCACTTTTAGCCGGTATTACACCTTCACAGCAAGGCCCCCAGACCTGTGAACCCGGGCAAAAATAAGTTTCACCCTCCCCCCCCCCCCCAAAAAAAGCCGAAAAGCAAAACCGGGAAAATCCACACTTAGGAAACTGTGGGCCTACCTGGAATGCAGTCCAAATGAGCTCTGCAGCTAGGCCCTAACTCCCCTTTTCCACCATGGATTTCCTGTAAAACAAATGCAATCAACATTAGAATGTGCCAGCAGTGCTCACAGACCCCAAAACCCACCCCCAACAACCTAAAAGCCCCCCAAACAGCACCCCAAAGACAGGCAAGTAATCAAAAGCGCAAAAACTTTTTCTGCTCCAATTTTCTCCAAACCACTTTTAGCCAGTATTAGACCTTCACAGCAATGCCCCAGACCCGTCAACTCACCCGCAAAGAAGTAGAACACCCCCACAAGTGCAGAGTCTTTCTTCATTGGGTGTAATCCAGCCATCTGCTTTGAGGGAAATAGGAGTTTGGAGGAGGAGGATAGAGGAGCATGTTCTTGTGAACTTGTGAACCTGGGGAATGCAGACTGCGGCACCTTCAAATCAATAAGCAAATAAGTGAAGACAGTTCTGCTGATGGGCTTGTTTTTGTGATTAGGTGATTAAAGTTTTTTTTATATAGATTTTGCAAAACAAAGAAAGACAGACACACAGGAATAAAAGTGAATAAGGACGAAAAAGAAAGTTAGTGATTCATTGACTCAAGTCAAGTCAAGCAAGCTTTATTCGACGATTGTCATAAAAGCATATTCCATATATACAAAAGTACATGTATAAAATTCAGTAGATAAAACCAGATTAAAATCCAGGTTAAAAAAAAAAATTTCATAAAATACACAGATAAAATCATTCCATTAACAATACAAATATAGAAGATATTATTACACAATTATTAACAAGGATACTTGGCCTACGAGGTTAGCTAACATATTATGCTTTCAGGAGTCGGGCTCTAATCGTCCATGCCCAACCTAGAAATTTCGCCACCGCTATATACACAAACATGTTAGGACTGGTGAAAATAATTCTAACTGCAATCATTCCTCTCCTCGTTCCCAATAACCTACACATCGGTCGCAACCACTTTCGTCGCGGCGCCGCATACATTGGGCACTCAAACAGAAGATGGCCAATGGTTTCAGGAACATCTGAGCAAGCCTGACAAGCCACCTTGCCCCCGCTAGTCCATCTATTAGAGAATGCCCTTACTGGTAGGCTTCCCACTCTTAGCTGAAAGTAGAGTTTGCGGTCAAGGGGCTTCGTGATGACATCCCAGAATTCCTCAAGTTTGGGACAATCTTTAATCTCTAGAAATAAACCAACAAGAGAGTGTGAAGGGGTTGTACTAAAGACCTTTGTAGCCACCAAGTTCCAGTACAAGTTCTTAAGTACCTTCTTTGGTGGGAACCTGGCATGCGATGGATCTACCCACAGTTCCCCTAGGCCTAGGTCATTTAAGAGATTCCGGATATGTCCCAACCATTTGACTTTCCAGGAACCGTCACTAGTAACTACGTCCAGCAGCCCCCTGGGATATGTATCCAGTTCAGGTGTGGTCCAAATCCGCCGCCAATATAGGATTGGGCGCAAGGATGCAATTAGAGCTATTGGTGTTATGCCCAGGTCATAAAATAGGGGATTCAGTGGGGTGCTCTGGGGTAACCTTATTAGTTTTCTAAGAAATGTATTTTCGGAAACAGTTATCCCCTTTAGTTTTTCGTTTCCCCACATTTCCACATCATACAGAGTAGAACTAACTACCTTACCATTATAAACCGATAACACCGGAGTTATTGGCCTAGTCAAAGACCTGGAGTGCTCTAGGCTCAATGCTCCTGAGAGCTGACGATGCTTCAAGGTGGCCAAATCAATCTGCTGCCTCCAGGATAAATCCTGTTGGATGCAGACACCCAAATAGCTAAATGCCTGTACCCTCTCAAGAGGCCCTTTACTCATATATACAGTACCTCTATTGGCATTTGGGCGCATTAAAAGACATGTACTTAGATTTAAGAACATTAACTTCCAAACCACGAGCGACACAGAAATCCTCGAAAATTAACAAAGCCTTCTGTAGGCCGCTCGGGGTTTTTGATACTATGAGACAATCGTCTCCAAACATTAATATAGGGATTTTAGCTCCAGCAGGAATAGGTGCATCAACATTAGAACCAATTAAAATTTTTGCAACATCATTTATGTATAAAGAAAATAGCGTTGGAGCCAGGACGCAACCTTGGCGCACACCTGTTTCAACTGGGAACTGAGATGTAACATTGCCAGGACTACCCCACCTAATCTGGGCAAAATTCTCCTGGTGGAGCTTTCTAATTAAAGACAAAATTTCCCCTGGCATACCCATATCATTAAGCACTTTCCACACCATTTGGCGCGGGACCAAGTCAAATGCTGCCCTTAAGTCTATAAAAGCAGCATAAAGGCTGCCATTGCCAATTAGCACGGTCTTCCAGTATAACATAGTAAAATGCATAACCTGATCGACCGTGCTAACGGAAGTTCTAAAGCCAGTCTGCAAATGAGACAGGATGCTGTGATCCCTTTCCCAAACCTGAACCTTATTTAAAATAAGCCTACCAATGATCTTCTGGGTAGTGTCGATCAAACTAATTGGTCGATAATTTCCAGGCTGGGACTTATCCCCCTTTTTGTAAACTGGGATTATTTCGGCCCCTTTCCATGAGTGGGGAATCGGTGCTCCCCTAGCAACCGTATTCGCCAATAGTAATATATATGGGCCCCAAGAATCTTTGTCTTGTAAGAATAGATCAGCTGGGATACCGTCAATTCCTGGCGCTCTACCAGGAACAACAACATCCAAAGCCAGCTGAACATCCCTCAAAGTGAATGGATCCTCCAAAAAGGGGGTAAAAGGTACCTCGATGGAAGAATCTTGGTCTTCTCCCATCGCAAACTGGGGTTTAAAGTGGGATACCCATTTATCCTGCGGGACCCAGTTCTGTGGTTTATCAGAATTGCTATCCACACCCCACTTATAAACACTCCAGAACTTTCTGGGATCTTTATGGCATCCTGCTTCTTGCAGGTCTATCCACCTCTGCTCATCCCACAGACGCTTGGATTTAAAGACAGCAGATTTATACGCCGCCCTAGCTATACATACATTCACACTTGAGTCATTTTTGAGGTCTCTACCTAATTCCAAGCGAGCCTGCCTACATTCTGCTGAGTACCAGCGTGGAGTGTGGAAGTTACATGGACCACTTTGTTGAGAGGGCTTAACAAAGAGCGTTCGCAGGTCCTTGAAAAAAGCCTCGTGAATCCTGGTTCCACGTTCAATACTAATAGTTGAGCACTCCACGTTCACTACACCCTTCAAATCACTTATTGCCTGAGTAAGCTTGCCAGCTATAAAATCAATGTTCTCCTGAATGACTACGACTTTAGACCAGCGGACATGACGCATATCATTAGTAATGGCGACGTCCACTGGAGAAATGGTATCAATCACCCTTTCCAAAGCAACTGGTGGTTCCCAATATAGTATTTTTGCCGATAGGGGGTTATGGTCGCTCTCTACTCTATCTATGATTTGCATGTCCTGGAGATACCTCCACAGGCTCAAACTAACAAGAATATAATCTATTCTACTCTGCCGGGGGCCGTTCTTAAATGTATTAGCCCCACTTTTATCACCTGGTGTTCTTCCATTGGCGGATCTAACTCCTTTATTTAGGCAGAGAGAGTTAAGCTGTATTGCAATTTGCGTCCACCTTTTAATGGGGACTAAATCCAATTTGGGAACCCCCCATACCCTATCTTCTTCATCTGAAAGGTTCCAGTTATCATTCAGGAGAGGCTCAAAAGTTGCATTAAAATCTCCTCCTATAATAAAGTTAGGATGGAGAAGGTTACTCTCTAAATGTTCTTCCAGAAGTATTAAAGTTTCCGAGTTCTTTCCCCCGGTACTTCTGGCATATACATTGTATATATAAATAGGGTCTCGATTCACGAACTCCAACATAAGGGCCTGAAGATCCCTATGATTGGTGGGTATTGTCTTAACCATTACCGCAAGATCTTGCTTGATCCAGATCGTCAGGCCGCCTGACGGTCGTCCTTTCGCTTTCTTTTCTGCCAAAATTCCATAGTTTAGATACCCCGGGAAATACAACTGCTCCAAAGCCCAGGTTTCCTGAAATAAGCATATATCATGCCGGCTTATAAGCGAAGCCCACTCCGGGGAATCCATTTTCGATCTCAGACCAGCAATGTTCCAAGAAAGAACTGATCCGGTAAATACAGGAGGATCTATAGGTTTGGGACTCCCCTGGGTGATATCTAATGCTTTATTCTGTACAGATGACAACCCTGGGAGCGGGGGTTCTATAGAAGAAGTGTGGTCGATAGAAATAATTAATGCGTGATCTGGGGCCCCATCACTACTTGCCTTCCTGGGTGTTACTTTTACATTCTGAGTCTGTAGTCAATCATTGCTGTCCAATCCAGAACAGGCCATACCTATACTCCTCTCAGTGACTTCTCTAGTTAGTATCCTTCTCTGGTAGGGTTGCGATCTCATTTGAATGGAGTTATCTGTGCAACATGTTATATATTCCAAGGCCAACAAATCCTCCACTATCTTTGGTTTTTTTAGAACTACCTCAATGCAATCATCGGTATCGCCTAGTGATGTAATTCTTGTGGTTTTTGTAATGTCCTCCCTGATAACAGACCTACACCCCCTTGTGTACCTAATCCAATGGATTACCTTGTTCGTTAGGGAGTCCGGGGTCTCATAACCTCGTCCCATAGATATTTTTGGAACATTCACCATATACATAGCCTGTGTGCGGTTTTGATGATCGTTACGGTGAAGATTGTACGGTTTAAGGGAATATGACCTTGAATCTTGCCGGCAGCTTTCTTTTGTATTGTCGCCCATACTGACTCTCGCCGCTGATATAACATTTGGCTTTAAGGTCGTTCTTTTGGGCGAATGTACCAAATTTTTCCCCTTTATATTCGAATTACCTATGGGTTGCGCGGTCCCCCTTTCTTTCCTTACCAACGGAATGCGTGTGGGTAAAGTGACAGTCGAAGGGGCAGATGGAACATATACTTTCCCTCCAACCGCACTTTTGTTCATCGGGCCTGGCGGGCAAGCTTTTGCAAGATTAGGTGAACATTGCCCAGAGTGATTTTTTAGGGTATTAACAGTGACAGTCAAAAGATCAACTTTAACTTGCAATGACTCAACCAAACCACACAGTTGTTTAATAATTACCCACAGGGGGTTGGCTGTTAACTCAGGGGACATATGCACATCAATAGTTCCAGACAAAGATAGAGAATTTTCAATAGGAGGGGCAATCAACGGGGTTCCTACTGCATTGTCACTCTCCAACTGAGACAAAACAGAGAACCTGTTGTTGCTAAATAAAGGTTCTAAGTCCTCAACACTAACATCATGTTCTACAGGTGGGTTCAATTGGTCTACGCATAACTCCTTTTCATCAATTGTTACAATTTTTGTCCCTACCCCCACAGCAGGTTTACTTAAAAACATATCAGGAATTATCACCACCCCCTTGTCCTGCCGTTTACTTGTGCTGGTCCCCAATTGCACAGTATCCTCACATGTTTGCTCAACAATTTTAGGAGCTTGGGTCAATATGTCCCCACAGTCTTGTATGAGATCATCTATTCGATCCATGACACAATTGGCTCCTGCATGAGTCAGCCGCTTGCCAGATGACTTATTTTTACATTTTCTGGCTTTTTCCCACCTTTGGGTACTTCCCCTACTAATTCGCCAAAGTCTTCTGTCACTTTCCGTTTCCCCATGCTTCCAGATAGCTTAACCGTGCAGGTAAACAATAAAAATACGCAGAGTACCTTGAATGTGGATGCAAGGGAAATGGCCCAGCCCTGCCATCTCCTGCCCTGGACTGTCACAGACTGTCCGCCCTTTGTCTGGGCTTTGTCCGGCATTGGTCCCGCGCTCGTCCCGCGCTGCGTGACCCGGAAGCTGATTACATTCTGTCAGTAATTAGGGGGCGGTCCTCCGCTCAGGTGGGCTACTGCGCGGACTCCTGGCTCCTGAAATCCTGTGTTGGTGGTGACTCTGAGCCCCTATGATGATAACACAGCCTCGGCCACTGCGGACACAAACTCCTCGTTTCTCCCCCGCCTGGGGAAACAGCTGCTCCTGACACGGTGAGCAAGAGCTCACGAAGCGGAACCCGCGCCAGCGGGTCCGGTGAGGTCAGATGTAGGCTCGGTGATTAGGGGGAGGTCCTCTGCTCAGGTGGGCAGGTGGGCTACCGTGCGGACTCCTGGCTCCTGGAGTCCTGCACTGGTGGTGACTCTGAGCCCCTACGATGATAACACAGCCTCGGCCACTGCGGACACAAACTCCTCGTTTCTCCCCCGCCTGGGGAAACAGCTGCTTCTGACACGGTGAGCAAGAGCTCACGAAGCGGGACCCATTCATTGACTCATTTTCAGGGCTCGGTGTTAGGGAAGAAGAGCTCGTCCTCAAACTCTGCTAATTCAGACGGGAGTAGGTCAGTTAGCAGGGAAGAACTTCCCTCATCTAAGTTGGTGTCCTCCTCGTCTTCTTCCTGCGTGCATTCTCGTATTTTGTAATCTGGTGGTATGAAGTGCTGATTCATCTTGATCATTGTTAACCTCTCCACATTTTTGGGCGAGAGACGGGTCCTTTTGGAAGTTACAATGCCACCAGCAGCACTGAAAACACGTTCAGAAGACACGCTTGCGAGTGGGCAAGACAAGTAATTTATAGCCAGGTTGGTGATCTCTGGCCACACATCTCTTTTCCCATGCCAATACGCCAATGGGTCATGAGAAACATGGACCTCTGTTGAGTCATTCAGATAGGCCTGCACCATCGACTCAAGGTTCTCCAGGGTTCCTCCACTTTGCTTACTTTTTCTGGGATCATTTTAGAAGCAAACCCAAGCTGAGTTAGCCAATCCTCTTCTTCACACAATATTACTGTTGTGTCTGGTGCACATTATACGGTTACTGGTGTCGTTAACGGCTGAGAGGGAAAATCACTCACTTCTGCCACAGCCACAGATGCAGAAGTGGATTTTTTTGACTGCGGAAGGCCTGCTGATGTACTGCCTTTTCCTTCAATTTCCTGCCGTTCTCTTTCAAACCGAGTGGCTGACACAGCTAGCCAATGTTTGTACTTTGTAACATCTGCGTCATCAAAAGGAAAGAATACTCTGCCTGCCATTGCCTTTTTGTACCGTGGATCCAGAATAGTAGCAGAAATGTAATGCTGTTCTGTGTGGATCATTTCAAGACAATCATCGCGAAGTAGGCGCTGTAATAACTTCTCCGCCAACTCCAATGCTTCTTCCTTTCCATCTTTTTCAAACGTAGAAGACACCGCCTTCAGTTGGTGCTCTAGCATGCGCAACAATGGGATAGCTTTTCCCAAATTACAGTCCTCCCTGCTGACTGCACGTGTGAAGACCTCAAAAGGACGAAGCATGTCTGTCAGGCTTTCAACTAGCTCCCATTGCTCCACCTATATCCTCATGTCTATCATAGGTGTACCCAGTTTAAAGAAATACTGATCGACTACCTCATACTGCTCATACAGACGCTCAAGCATGTAGAAGGTTGAGTTCCAACGTGTTGCCACCTCCTGGATGAGTGCTTTCACTGGCACTTTACGTTCATGTTGCAGGCACCTCAGCTGCTTCCGGGCCTTAAAAGAATGGTTGAAATGTGTGCACATTCTTCGGCAGGTGGTCAGTAACTCGGAGACTGGACTTTCTTCACTCAAGAATTTTTTAACAACCAGGTTTATACAGTGCGCCAAACACGGCACTCTGAAATAGTTACCCTTATCCATGGCCTTAACTACATTGGCGCCATTTTCCGTGGAAACATAACCAATCATGCGTTTTCTTGGGGACAGCCATTCAAAGACCTTTGTGTTAAACTCATGCAAAATGTTTTCTCCTGTATGAGTTTTCTCCATGGCAAACATGGCTATTGTTGCATGTTTCCGAGCAGCTTTATAAACTTTGTCCGTGTCAACACCTGCGTTTATCTTTGCTTTAACCCCTGAAAAAGAGACCCAGTGTGCAGTGATGCACATGTAATCAGTGGCTGCGCAACTGGTCCACATGTCTGTTGTCAGATGTATAGTGTGAACAGCACTCTTCTGCAAAGCTGCCCCAATCACCTCCAGCACATCTTCATGTAGTGCTGGAACCGCAAATCTGGCAAAATAGAACCGGCTAGGAACTTTCCATTTAGGGCAGAGCGTTGCCACCATTTCAAGAAAACCCACCCCTTCCACAAAAGAACAAGCATTTACAATGCAACGGTCTCGCCTTTGCAAAAGTTAGAGCTATTGGCATTTTAAATTACAACATTTTTATATGCTTGCTTGCTTTATTGGTAAGCTGCGTCACTTGTAATTTCTCTAATATGTGCATGTTTAGGATGTTCAGAATGATCTGTATGTAGCAGTTGGTATTTCTGCCATAGGCAGGGTGCCACCCTCTAGAGCAGTTAACTCCGCTTAGCACGATATCCCATTACCTTTCGACATATGTCTTTTTGCTTGTTTCCCAGAATGTGCTGACTGCCGTGAACGGACCTGGAAAATAATAGGTGTGTGTGGCGCCACTTAGTATCAATCAATCAATCAATCATGCCATTTGTATAGCGCACTACTCACCCGGGAGGGTCTCAAGGCGCTTGGGGGGAGGGGTATGCTACTGCTCGAACAGCCAGGTCTTGAGTTGTTTCCTGAAGGCGAGATGGTCCTGGGTCAGCCGAAGGTGGATGGGGAGGGAGTTCCAAGTCTTGGCAGCCAGGTAAGAGAAGGATCTTCCTCCGGCGGTGGCTCTTCGGATGCGTGGTACGGCTGCGAGGGCGAGGCTGGTGGACCGTAGCTGGCGGGTGGGCATGTAGAAGGTCAGGCGGTCGTTGAGGTACTTGGGGCCCAGGTCGTGGAGAGACTTGTGTGCGTGGGCGAGGAGCCGGAACGTGATCCTCTTGTCGACGGGGAGCCAGTGCAGGTTCCTCAGGTGGCTGGAGATGTGGCTGCGTCGGGGGACATCCAGGATGAGTCGGGCGGAGGCGTTATGGATGCGCTGGAGTCTTTTCTGTAGCTTGGCTGTGGTTCCGGCGTAGAGGGCGTTTCCGTAGTCCAGTCGGCTGGTGACGAGTGCCTGGGTGACAGTCTTCCTGGTCTCGGTCGGGATCCAGCGGGAGATCTTGCGAAGCATACGCAGGGTGTTGAAGCACGATGAGGAGACGGCGTTGACTTGTCTGTCATCGAGAGGGAGGGGTCCAGGATGGAGCCCAGGTTGCGTGCGTGGTCGGTTGGCTTGGGTGCGGTGCCCAGGGCTGGGGGCCACCAGGAGTCGTCCCAGGCGGAGGGCGAAGATCCCAGGATGAGGACTTCCGTCTTGTCCGAGTTCAGTTTCAGGCTGCTGTCCTTCATCCACTCGGCGACGTCTTTCATCCCTTCGTGTAGGCAGGTTCTGTCGGTGTCGGGGTCTCTGGTGAGGGAGAGGATCAGCTGGGTGTCGTCGGCGTAAGAGATGATGTTGAGGTTGTGCTGGCGTGCGATGCCTGCGAGAGGTTTCATGTAGATGTTGAAGAGGGTGGGGCTGAGTGAAGATCCTTGCGGGACGCCGCAGATGACTTCGGTGGCCTCGGAGCGAAACGGGGGGAGGCGGACTCTTTGTGTTCTTCCGGCGAGGAACGAGATGATCCACTCCAGTGCCTTCTCTTGGATACCGATGTTGCTGAGGCGCTGGACTAGGGTGCGGTGACAGACCGTGTCGAACGCAGCGGAGAGGTCCAGGAGGATGAGGGCCACTGTTTCCCCCTTGTCGAGCAGGGTCCGGATGTCGTCGGTGGCTGCGATGAGGGCGGTCTCGGTGCTGTGGTTGGCTCTGAAGCCGGACTGCGAGAGGTCGAGGGATCCGTTCGTCTCGAGGAAGGCGGTCAGCTGTCTGTTGACGATCTTCTCGATGACTTTAGCAGGAAAAGGGAGGAGCGAGATGGGGCGGAAGTTTTTGAGATCGGTGGGGTCCGCTGTAGGTTTCTTCAGGAGGGCGCTGATCTCGGCGTGCTTCCAGCTCTCCGGGAAGGTGGCGGTGTTGAAGGAGGTGTTGATGATGTTCCGGAGTTGGGGTGCGATGGTGGAGTCGGCCTTGTTGAAGACGTGGTGTGGGCAGGGGTCGGTAGGTGATCCGGAGTGGATGGTGTTCATCGTGCGGGCTGTGTCTTCGGTGGTCACCGTGGTCCAGGTGCGAAGGGTGGCGGTGGGGGGCGTTGGTTCGACGGTTGGGTGCGTGGGTGGGGCGCCGAAGCTGTTGTGGATGTCGGCGATCTTGCAGTGGAAGAACGAGGCGAGGGAGTCGCAGAGGTCTTGTGACGGAGTGATGTCGTTGGTGCCGGTGCCGGTGCTGGGGTTGGAGAACTCCTTGACGATAGTGAAGAGCTCTTTACTGTCGTGGGTGTTGTTGTCCAGTCGTTCCTTCAAGGATTTCTTCTTGGTGGTGCGGATGAGCTGGTGGTGCTTGCGGATAGCGTGTTTGAGGGCGGTCATGTTGTCGGTGGTCCGGTCGAGAAGCCAGGCTTTCTCGAGGGTGCGGCAGGTCTTCTTGGAGTCCTTGAGGTCGTCGGTGAACCAGGATGCCTTCTTGTTTCTGGGTCTGCTGGGAGGGTTCTTTAGTGGCGCGAGGTCGTCGGCGCAGACGGTCAGCCACTGTGTGAAGTTGCGGGCTGCTTCGTTGGGGTCCGTTATGTTGGGGGGTGGGCTCTGGCTGAGGGAGGTGGTGAGCTGGTCTGCGGTGATCTTGCTCCAATTCCTGTGAGGTACCTGTTGCGGGTGGTGGTGGGTCGTGGATCTTTTGAAGCTGAAGTGGACGCAGCTGTGGTCGGTCCAGTGGAGTCCGGTGGCATGGCTGAAGGTGATGTACTTGCTGGAAGAGAAGACGGGATCAAGCGTGTGGCCGGCGTAGTGGGTGGGGGTGTTGACCAGTTGCTTGAGTCCGAGGTTGGCGAGGTTTTCCAGCAGGGCGGTGGTGTTGCGGTCCTTGTTGTTCTCCAGGTGGAAGTTGAGGTCCCCGAGGAGGATGTAGTCGGTGGAGGGGAGGGCGTACGGGCTGATGAAGTCTGTGATGTCTTCGCTGAATTGTGTGCGTGGTCCCGGGGGTCTGTAGACGAGGGTGCCTCTTAGGGTCGGTGTGAATCTGGAAGTGGAGATGTTCGGCTGCGGCGAAGGAGTCGTTGGCGTCGGTCGTGATGCGGATGGTGTTCCTGTGGACGATGGCGATGCCACCTCCGGTCTGGTTGATGCGGTCCCTCCTGATGATCTTGTACCCGTCCGGGATGGCGATGTCGGGTGCAGAGGAGGCGTTCATCCAGGTTTCCGTGAGGAAGGCGACGTCCGGTGATGTAGCGTCGAGGAGGTTCCAGAGTTCCACGGCGTGTCTGTGGACGGAGCGGGTGTTGATCAGGATGCACTTGAGGTGGTTGCTGCTGGTGTTTGTCTTGGCGGGTGCGGGGCTGGTTCGGAGGCAGGAGAACTTGCAGGTGCAGCAGGTGAAGGGTCCGTGGGTGCGTCTCGGGGTGGCTCGGCAGCAGGCGTGGGTCCGGCCGGCATTGAGTGCGTTGAGAGCGGCGGCGTCGTAGGTCAGTCGGGTCGTCTTGCCTCGGCGGGGAGGGCCAGGGGTCCTGGCGCTGGGCGCGGGCCAGGCGCGGACGGGCGCAGATGGGCTTACCTTTGGCGCACCTTCGGCGCTCCCGCTGCGCGCGTCCGCTGCGCGGTCGCTCTGCCAGTACACTGTTGCCAGTGTCCAAGAGTTATGTCTGGGGTGAGGTGCAATATACTGGTCCTGACAGGGTGCCATGTCAGTTAGTGGCAGAACTTGGGCTGAAAATGCTCTTCTGGAATATTCTGCAATATATCCTACTTGTTAGGGGCAGTGATATGTGGAGCCTGGCGGTGAAGCAAAGATGTGGTTAGATTTCTTTTCTGCCGCCTTATTAGTCGTATAATGTGCACAGTTTGAAGAGTTTGGGATTTTTGTATTGTCTGGTGAGTTATGTGTGTTAAAATGGCCATTGGAGTGCCCATCAGTAGAACCACATAATAGCGCTATTTGTGCTAATGTGTCACTCGAGGGATTACACATAATGTACTGACACTTCACCCATACTAAACACACTGAGAATATGGAAATGTCACACACAAGCAAAGCAAAAACGTAGAAGCAATGCCCACCCGTACCCGAATGTCTTCGGGTGAACAGCCCTTTCTGCAACAACAGGTCCCAAAGATCGGCCACCTGCAGCTGAGTGACCAGAGGCAGCCTGTTCCGCTGCAGGAGGCTCCGCTGGAGTTATTCGATATCCAAGAAATTAAAAACTATCCACTCCCACGACTCCCCGGAGGTTTGAATGCAGAAACAGAAAGTGTGCCATGGTGTAAACAGAACACGGAAGACAGCTGCGTTCACCGGAAGTCAACGCCTTCAAGAAAATCCACGAACCGGAATATTTTTACGACTTGCCCGGAAGTTTATTTGAATACCCCGCAACATAAACAAAAGTGCAGAACAGGGACTGGCTCTTGTTGCTGCAACGCGTCATTTTGCCTTGGCGTTTCTAGAATTTCTGTACTGAAATCATGGGTATTTATGATTCTGTATAGAATGACAGAAAGTATACAATAAAAAACATTCTAACCAAAACTGACACAACAGCTTTAAACTGTTTAACGACTCTTTACCAAGAAAGCCGCGGTCCGAACAGTAGCGTATACATTTTGTCATACTAATACATGAAAGGACATGTAAAAACGGGATAGGATTTAAAATGTTGCAGGTAAATCAACCTTGCGTTTTGTATTGCAGATTTAAGTCGCGCGAACTCGACCCGAAGGTATTCAGGCGCTTTACATGAGCACCAGTTATGTTACACAATTTTAGTTGCACACTGATTGCAGAAACACAAAAGAGCATGTTTGCCTTTCTTGCATGCAGCACTCACACTTTTGTTACCCCGCACACTGGTATGTGAAAGCCATTGAAGTCGTTGGATTCCCGCACAGTGGTCTGCCCAGCATTGGCTCAAAGGTAGAGAAAGGAATGCGCGCTGGAGTGAAAAAAAAACTCACGCGCCGCGCGCCTCTCTGCAGACTCCCCCCTGCATTCCAGAGAGGCGCGCGACGCGATCCGGTATGCCATGCAGCTGTGGACACAAGACATGGCCGCGCGCACAACGTTATCCTATGGGAAAACGCTGCGTGCGGCCAGGTCTTGTCTCCCTTCGTCGTTCTCAGACTGCTGAGACGCCGACTATAGTTCTCTGGCGAGAACGCGCTTTTCAAGCGTGTTATAGCCGAGACCTAAAAAGGGAGAAGGTCCAGCGCTAGCATTTTAGCCAGCTTAGTGTTATACAGACGCGCCGTCGGGTGGTTGCGTTCAAATGGCGCATCTGAAAACAACATGCTTCTAATGGTGGGCTGGACCATTTTACGGGATGATGATGACTTCTTCGACCCAGTTACGCTCAGTGATGATGAACTTTTTCGCATTGGTGTCTCACTCTCTCCCACACTCTTAGTTTGGCTCATATATCTTCCAGGGGGTGTGCTGCTGACAGGGGTACTGGGTGTAACTGAAGAAATGTTTGACGCTTCTTCCTCCTCGTCATCAGCAGATGAAACATCAACGGATACAATTTGTTGACTTGCAATTCGGGCTGCCTTGATCTCCCTTAGGTGCGCATGCCATTTGACAGTGTGCTGTCTCTCAAGATGACCTCTCTGGCCTCCGGTACCATAGTTGGTACCAAGCTTACCACGACTAACTTGAACCTTACAAATGGTACAAATGGCTATCTTTCCCTTGTTGGGCTAACATTAAAGAAGTCCCAAACTGCGGACTTCAAATGTCTGTGGGGGGCGGAGGAGGCGATACTGGGAATGCTGCTAATGCCAGATGAAGTGGAGGATATGTGTTGCCGAAATTTAGTACGTTGTGCACTTACAGCACCACTAATTGAGGAAATGGAGGTCGAGGTAGATGGAGGTCCCTTCTGGTGAGAAAATATGGAAGCTGTAGGTGGTGGTGTACTAGTTAACTGCACTGGTGGTGGTCCCATTCACACATCGCCAGCATAACGCTCAGCAGCATTTCGGGCTAGGGTAAAAATGTCTATTTACTGCATGCCCGCTGAGGCTGGAGTGACATCTATGATGACTGCGTCGTCGTCGTGAGAGTCTTCATCAGCACATTCAGCAGGAGTATACGCCACTTCTTGTTCAGCGTCATCATCACACTCCATAACTCTGAGACTTTCGGGGACCTTCCTTTTACGCTTAGCTACCTTTGTCAGATCATGGTGTGCCTCACTCTCAGACAGGCCTGGTGGTTCCCAATTTTCATCCATATCATCAGAAGGAAGGGGGCTTGAAGAAGATGTAGACACCATCCTTGATCTTTTCCTTGCTGGGGATCTGGAAGACAATGAATCATCAGGAGGAGTGGCTTCTTCATATGATACCTCGGCTTGAATGTCGATTTCCTGATGTGCCCCTACTTCGGGAGGAACAACTATTGTGGGCACTTGTGCCGCTCCATGCACCTCTGCTTGTGCCTCTCCTTGCGCCGCCTCTCCTTCCACATGTACTTGGGCTTGTACTTGCACATGTGGTTGTTGTTGCGCCTGTGGTTGTTGAACACTCGTCAGATGAGTTACAACAACCTGTGTTGATTGAGGGATGCTGCTACTTTCTTGCGATGAGCCAACATCACTGCTCGATGGTGATTGAACAACTATTCTGGCTGCCTCTGCAGCACTCAAGGGCTTGGACCTAAGTTGGCGTGGTGGTGGCGGCACTGAGCCCAATGGAGCGGAGGTGCTGCTCCCAGCTTGGTCCCCAGCAGACCCCACTGCTGCTGCAGGCGTACTTTTTTTTCCCCAAAAAATGCGGCGGTCGGCACACCAGTCTCCTTGGTAAGTGGCGCCACTTGCTTCTTCTGCTCCTTACTGGCAACTTTCTTGCTAGAGGAGCTACGGGCAACTTTTTTGGGGGTCATCTTCTTCAGATGTCAGAACAGCAGGCCGCAGTTGCACAAGTTGCAGAGTTGTCTGTGGCCACACGTGACGTTGTGCTGCACACACCGCAGCAGGACTTCTTCCTGGCACTGATGAGGAACGATAAGGCTGATGATTCGTCTTTCTGCACCTAAAAGCAAACGAAGCTAAAGGAACATCAGTTAAATAAATGTTGCATATGTAGTGCTTCAATTAATAGTTTGCAAGTAAGCATTTTTATTATACCCACCCCCCAAAATGGAAAGACCAATAAAATGCACCACTGACAGAGTACCCCTGGGCATAATGGATGAAAGCATGGCAGACTGGGTGCAGGCCTATGGCACAACAAAGCATACTGCCTGGCTTCAAAATGGCCCCTAGACCCCCACCCACATGGCAAGGCCCTGCCTGTACCAGTCCTCAAAATGGCCCCCACCCACATGGCCATGCCCCATCAACACCCCAAAAAATCGAAAAACACACAAAAATCACCACAATCCAATGCCATCCATGCCCTCCATGATGTTTACATTAAAGAGACCCCACAGAAAGACTCAGTCCATGCACCACTGAGTACCCCTGGGCAAAAGGCCCCAACAGCAGCCCAAAAATCGAAAAACACACAAAAATCACCACAATCCAATGCCATCCATGCCCTCAATGATGTTTACATTCAAGAGACCCCACAGAAAGACTAGGCCCATGCACCACTGAGTACCCCTGGGCAAAAGGCCCCAACAACAGCCCAAAAATCGAAAAACACACAAAAATCACCACAATCCAATGCCATCCATGCCCTCAATGATGTTTACATTCAAGACACCCCACAGAAAGACTAGGCCCATGCACCACTGAGTAACCCTGGGCATAATGGATGAAAGCAAGGCACATTGGATGCAGGCCTATGGCACAAAGCTCACTGCCTGGATTCAAAATGCCCCCTTGACCTCCACCATATGGCCAGGCCCTGCCTGTACCAGGCCTCAAAATGGCCCTGACCCACATGGCCATGCCCCATCAACACCCCAACAAATCGGAAAACACACAAAAATCCCCACAATCCAATGTCATCCATGCCCTCCATGATGTTTACATTCAAGACACCCCACAGAAAGACTAGGCCCATGCACCACTGAGTGAGTACCCCTGGGCAAAAGGCCCCAACAACAGCCAAAAAATCGAAAAACACATAAAAATCACCACAATCCAATGCCATCCATGCCCTCCATGATGTTTACATTGAAGAGACCCCACAGAAAGACTAGGCCCATGCACCACTGGGTACCCCTGGGCATAATGGATGAAAGCAAGGCACATTGGATGCAGGCCTATGGCACAAAGCACACTGCCTGGATTCAAAATGGCCCCTTGACCCCCACCACATGGCCAGGCCCTGCCTGGACCAGGCCTCAAAATGGCCCCACCCACATGGCCATGCCCCATCACACCCCAAAAAATGGAAAAACACACACAAATCACCACAATCCAATGCCATCCATGCCCTCCATGATGTTTACATTCAAGACACCCCACAGAAAGACTAGGCCCATGCATCACTGAGTGAGTACCCCTGGGCAAAAGGCCCCAACAACAGCCAAAAAATC
This sequence comes from Lissotriton helveticus, assembly GCF_964261635.1. Classification (NCBI taxonomy): domain Eukaryota; kingdom Metazoa; phylum Chordata; class Amphibia; order Caudata; family Salamandridae; genus Lissotriton; species Lissotriton helveticus. The sequence goes on from NC_136069.1 coordinate 1,281,390,646, forward strand.
GAAAAACACATCAAAATCATCACAATCCAATGCCATCCATGCCCTCCATGATGTTTACATTAAAGAGACCCCACAGAAAGACTAGGCCCATGCACTACTGGGTACCCCTGGGCATAATGGATGAAAGCAAGGCACATTGGATGCAGGCCTATGGCACAAAGCACACTGCCTGGATTCAAAATGGCCCCTTGACCCCACCACATGGCCAGGCCCTGCCTGGACCAGGCCTCAAAATGGCCCCCACCCACATGGCCATGCCCCATCAACACCCCAAAAAATCGAAAAACGCACAAAAATCACCACAATCCAATGCCATCCATGCCCTCCATGATGTTTACATTAAAGAGACCCCACAGAAAGACTCAGTCCATGCACCACTGAGTACCCCTGGGCAAAAGGCTCCAACAGCAGCCCAAAAATCGAAAAACACACAAAAATCACCACAATCCAATGCCATCCATGCCCTCAATGGTGTTTACATTCAAGAGACCCCACAGAAAGACTAGGCGCATGCACCACTGAGTACCCCTGGGCAAAAGGCCCCAACAACAGCCCAAAAATCGAAAAACACACAAAAATCACCACAATCCAATGCCATCCATGCCCTCAATGATGTTTACATTCAAGACACCCCACAGAAAGACTAGGCCCATGCACCCCTGAGTAACCCTGGGCATAATGGATGAAAGCAAGGCACATTGGATGCAGGCCTATGGCACAAAGCACACTGCCTGGATTCAAAATGCCCCCTTGACCCCCACCACATGGCCAGGCCCTGCCTGTACCAGGCCTCAAAATGACCCTCACCCACATGGCCATGCCCCATCAACACCGCAAAAAATCGGAAAACACACAAAAATCCCCACAATCCAATGTCATCCATGCCCTGCATGATGTTTACATTCAAGACACCCCACAGAAAGACTAGGCCCATGCACCACTGAGTGAGTACCCCTGGGCAAAAGGCCCCAACAACAGCCAAAAAAAACGAAAAACACATAAAAATCACCACAATCCAATGCCATCCATGCCCTCCATGATGTTTACATTAAAGAGAACCCACAGAAAGACTAGGCCCATGCACCACTGAGTACCCCTGGGCAAAAGGCCCCAACAACAGCAAAAAAATCGAAAAACACACACAAATCACCACAATCCAATGCCATCCATGCCCTAAATGATGTTGAAATTCAACAAAACAGTTGCATCATGCAGCCATAACTAACCCTGGTCCTACTGGATACTTTGGCTACCCACAATATATTTAATTTCATGTTCTGAAAAAGTTCCAAAATTGTAGTTGCAGCAACTGTAATGCCCCAAACAAACAACATCAACTTACTTGTGAAATTTCTAATCCAAAAGTGATCCAAAGAAAGTCAAAAAGGCCTCAAAGCCAAATATCCAGCAGCATCCACAAAAAGTAATCCTTCCAGGTCAAGATCCAAATCAAAGTGACCAGGACATGAACAAAGCACTGGGAGGAGCCTGCTGGACAGGAACAGGAAGTTGGAGACTGTGGGGCACTTCCTTCCTCCCACCCCCCCCCAAAATGGACTCCTTGCAAAAAAAAAGTGCAGACAAATGTCAACCTGAGGAGTTATTCTGATAAAAATCATCATTTTCAGAAGGTTTATGCTGCCTGCTGCTGGATTTCTTGTGCAGAATTGCAAATTTTGCAATTTTGCAAACGCGAGATTGTCGCTGCCCGCCGCATCTACGTGTTCGCAACTGTTTACTCCCGCGATGCGTGATCACGGGCCTTTATGACGTACTCACGTTGACAAACTCTCGCTGTGCAAGGTGGCAAGCCACATTGACGTAATCCCGGTCGACAAACTCCAGCGGGATCCCGCAGCAAGATCCAAAATGGCGCAGCACACGCAAACATGGAGAAAAACAACTCTTCAAACGCTGAATGACGGTAAGTGAACGCCGCGCGCCACAATATTGTATTTGTCAAGCGCGACCCCAAGCAAAAAAATCAGTTTTGTGCGAATTTGCGAATTTTCGGCAAATTCGCGAGAGTTCGCTGATTGCGAATTTGCCGAAAATCCGCGAATTCCAAGAGCGGAACGGATTTTACGCCCACACTTGCTCTATTCAGTAACAAGTCATGGGGTGCACACTTGGTCGTGTAGTGTGGAGTCTGTCTGTAGGCCCTCAGGAATTGATGTAGACATATCTCCAAGTGGGTACCTTAAGCCATCCCGATCCGGAGAGCCTTATTCAGTGTCCGCATGAATCTTTCCACGTCCCCATTAGCTTGTGGCCACTGTGGTGTTATCTTCCGGTGCCTGATGCTCAACTGTTTGAAAAACTCCTGAAACTCCTGCCCTTGGAATGGCGGCCCATTGTCAGTGCGCACTTCCTCCGGCAGCCCCAGCAGTGCAAACATCTTCTCAAGCACCGGTTGCAAGCATTCAAATGCTGTCGACGCCACCACTTCTACCGCAGGGAACTTTGAGTGACTATCAACCATCACGGCCATTTGACAGCCATCAGGGAAACTCCCAAAGTCTAGGCTTACCCTTTCCCACGGCGACAAGCTGGGCCTTTTGGTGATAATGGGATTGTCTGGCGGATCCGCCCCGGTTATGATGCAGGCGTAACACCTCCTAACCTTGTCCTCCACCATTCGATCTAGGCCTGGGAACCACATCTTGGTACGCAGCCGCGCCTTGGTTTTCTCAATTCCTTGGTGTCCTTGCTTGGGCCAGCTCAATCGTGCATTCTCGGAGGGCCGCGAGCACTGCCATCCGGGTGCCCCTCAGTATAACTCTGTTTCCTGCTGCACTCAACTCCCCTCGACACCTCCACATGCTCTCCCAGCACGCTTTCTCTTCGGGCGTTCTCCGCTCATTCCCACTCAGGAACCACTTCCACTGGTTGTCTTGTAGGGTACGGCTCACATCCTGTAAGCACTCGTCCTCCACCGATGCTTTCCGGATGTCTTCCAGCAGGATTGCCTGGGGGCGAGCCTCGTCCAGCAGTTGATTCACATACACCTCAGCACTCTCATCCACCTCGGGCCCTTGCGCCCCTTTGGGAGCCAGTGGATGTCTTGACGGATAGTCGACAGGATTGCTTGCCCCTGGACGGTACACAACCTCAAACTGATATTGTTGGATCTGGATGGCCCACCTTTCAATTCTTGGTGGTCCACTTTGCACTGTCCCCGCAAAAAGGGGTACCAACAGCTTATGCTCAGTTATTACTGTGAAACGGTGCCCACACAGGTAGATGTGAAAATATTGACAGACCCGCCGAATAGCCAGAGCTTCCCTCTCAATTTGGGCATATCAGGTCTCCACAGCCGTGAGTGAGCGGCTGGCATAGGCGATGGGCACCCATTCATCCTGGTCCGACCACTGCAGGAGTACGGCCCCTAGCCCCACTGGACTTGCATCCACAATCGGTTCTGTAGCCGCTCCTGGCCAAAGGTACGCCACCGTGGCACCGGTGAGCAGAGCCTTTTTCACATCGGCAAAAACCCAGGGCCTCCTTGTCCGTCCACCTCCAGGTCGTATCCTTTTTGGTCAACTGTTGCAAGGGTTCTGAGAGGGTGGCCAGTCGTGGAATGAATCGGCCACAGTAGTTGGCCATACCCAGGAAGCTTCTGACTTCTGACGGCGTCTGAGGGACGGCCGCCGTCCTGATGGCTTCCACCTTGGCAGGGTCCACTTGCAACCCTTTGGCTGAGAATCTGTATCCGAGAAACTCCACTTACGTGGCATAACATTCACACTTTGTTTGATGCAGTGTTAGGCCATGTTCCACCAGCCTCCTCAGGGTGGCCCTCAACATCACGTGGTGCTCTTCTAGGGACTTCGAAAAGATAAGGATATTGTCACTCATGTTGATGACTCCCACGAGGCCCGATAGTGACTCTCTCACGGCCTCCTGGAACACCTCGGCTGCCGAGGACACCCGAAGCTCAGCCGCTTGAATCGGCGCAGTCCTACATGGGTGGAAAAGGTTGTAATATACCGACTCTCTTCCACCAACCTTAACTGATGGTATCCCGAATTTAAGTCTACTTTTGAGAACCACTGCGCCCCATTCATGTCAGTTACAATTTCATCGATCGTGAGCTTAATGTGTCTTTCATGGCGAATGGCTTTATTTGGTAGTTGTATGTCCATGCACAACTGGATAGCCCCAGGCTGTTTAGGCTTGGGGGCTATCACCAGCTGCGACACCCACGGTGTAGGACCTGATACCTTCTCAATGACTCCTTCTTGTTCCAGTTGGTCCAGTTCGGCTTCCACCAGCGGTCTGAGGTGGAAAGGGACCTCCAATCCTTTTAGGCATCCTAGCCCTTTGAACAGTTCAGGAAACTCCTCCAATATCCAGTCCGCCTGAGACTGGTGAATATGCTTGGAAAACGTCAATAATCCCAGATCTTTGTCCGTATGAGAGCTTAACAATGACCCCGCCCGGTCACATGCGATGTAGAACCGAGCGGCCGTAATTCGGTCCTTGTATCTCACCTCAGTGTCGACTACTCCTTGCAGCGGATATGGAGTATCCCCGCCGTAGGTCAATATACGGGCTGCCGTCGGCATAAGTCGGAGTCTTGGCTTGAGCCTCTTGAACTGCTCAGCATCCAGAATATTGACTGACGCTCCAGTGTCTATTAGAGCCCTTACACATGTGTCTCGAATCCACACTTGGCACGTAGGTGGTGGTCGCTTAGTGACATTTACCCCTCGCACATGGTATATCATGAAGACATTCTCCTCGTTGTCATCCGTCGTCGATGACTGCTGCCCCCTGCTGTCCACTTCTTCCTCTTCCCGAACTTTCTTGGCGGACTTCGTGGACCCAGCGCCTGGAGGCTCTGCGGCTCTGCGTCTTGCCACTTTGACACACTTTTGCAAAGTGCCCATACTTGTTGCATTTCATGCACTGTCTCACCTGTGTGCGGCACACCCTCGGAGCATGCGCTCCCATGTCGCAGTTCCGGCACTCGCGCCGCCGGCGCCTTTCTTCTGGCTTGGCCCCTCCATTGGCCCCTTGACTCTGAGACTTCTTTAATGCTTCGATCCGTTCTTCCTTGATCGGAGTAGGAAACACCGCCTGACACACAGGGGGTTTCTTCGCGAGCGCCATCTCCATTTTGCCGGCGCGCGCATCCACCAACTCATGTGACCTTCCCAGGATGAGTATTTCTTCCAGCGTATTCAAGGGTTGGCGGAGGATGAGCAGTTCCGATGACTTGCACCCAGGTATTAGCTGGGCTCGGGTCTCAAACGCCCAGTCAGCCACGGTGCAAGTGCTGGCCAACTTGCTCAACCTCGCATAATACATGTCTATAGACTCCTCCTCTCGCTGTTTGGCCTTGCGCAATTTGAAGTGCTCATAGTCGGGATTCACTTGGGGGTCGAAATAACGGTTGAGGGCCTGCACCACCTTTTCATAGTCCCCACTACCTCCAGTGTCCGGCAGGTCCTGAAACAACTTGTATAGGCCGTCGCCCCCATCAGCAACATCAGCGAGCTCTTTACCGTCGCATCCGTTTCTCGAGTGGCCGAAAAGTAATTTTCCAGCAGCCCCAGCCACTTATTCCAGCGCAGGGCCGCCGTCGCAGGGTCTGCCAGCTGACTGAACTCGGGGAGGGTCTTTCCGGCTGCGCAGCTTGGCCACCCTCCGGCCGCTCCCGCCACTGCTGTTCTCTCTGGTGAATCCGGCATGGCCGCACCCCTTCACACCACACAGCTCTTTCGCGCTCCAGCCACGTGGTAGCACACAGGGTTAGATCCCGCTTTGTCGCCAATGTAGCACCCCGGACTCTTTAGCGGGGTAAAGAAAGGGTGTCTGCGGAGGCCTACAACGTGCCGCAGCAATGCAAGGCTGTGGCGGCCTATAGATTGAGTCGAAGCACTCCAGAGAACAACCAAACAGATACTCGGTCCGTGCCGTCAGCAGCATGCGCTGCAGTCACCCCTTATTATGCACATAATGTATCGTAGGGGCCGGGTGGCTTACCACATCGCCCTCTGAAGGCCGCTGCAGGAAGTGCAGCAGCGCTTACTAGCATGGTAGGCATCTGGCTCCTCCCCTTCTCTCAGGCACATAGGCACTTCCCTAGCAAAATGGAGTGTGGGGCCTGAAGTCCCCCAGCAGCCCCAATGTCATTCTGCGCAGAGGGAAGTGCGACAGAGCTTTATAGAACAGTAGGGGTCTGGCTCACCCCCTTCTCTCGGGCACCTTGGCACTTCCCTAGCTCAATAGAGTGTGGGGCCTGAAGTCCTCCAGAAGCCCGGTGAAATTAAATAAATATATGGAATGCCATGTGTTGTTTTTATTTTATTATTTTTGAGATAAAAGTAAACCTCGTTAATGTACCTTTTCACCTTGTTTTCTGCAGACTTTATTTAATAACTTTGCAGATTTTACCTTTTTCTCCACCACAGAGATTTGTAAATGTTTCCTAAGATATCCAATTTCTTTTTTTTGAACTTGCAGACTACCTCTAGACATGCTTTAGCCTGCGACTGAACTACAAATTCCTGTAATCTTCCACCACTTTTAACTTGGTTAGGGATGTAGAAGAGGCCGTAGATTTGGCGGACTGGAAAACAAGCATTGAAAATGCAATAGGTCTCGCAATAGAAGAGTTTAACTTTTTTCGTTTTGCAAATGGATGAGTGGCGTTGCGTGGATGAGTGGCGTTGCGTGGATGAGTGGCGTTGCGTGTGTGAGTGGCGTTGCGTGTGTGAGTGGCGTTGCGTGGATGAGTGGCGTTGCGTGTGTGAGTGGCGTTGCGTGTGTGAGTGGCGTTGCGTGTGTGAGTGGCGTTGCGTGTGTGAGTGGCGTTGCGTGTGTGAGTGGCGTTGCGTGTGTGAGTGGCGTTGCGTGTGTGAGTGGCGTTGCGTGGATGAGTGGGGTTGCGTGGATGAGTGGGGATGAGTTGCGTGTGTGAGTGGCGTTGCGTGTGTGAGTGGCGTTGCGTGTGTGAGTGGCGTTGCGTGTGTGAGTGGCATTGGGTGTGTGACTGTGCTGCCTGTGGCGAGTGCAAACTACAATCAATTGGCACAGAATAAAATAATATTTTTAAAACATGATTTTATTATGCCAAATCACCTATCCACAGCAATGTGGCCGTGCAACAAAATCTGCAATGCAGAAACTGTGATGGATGAATCACAGCTGCAGACTGGGGTTTGAACAGAGCGCCAAGACGGCAAGGAATTGGTGATCCCGCTGTATAAATATATAACAACATAATATAACACTACTGCAAACACTACACGAAACCATGGAAGGTGTCTGTCAAATCCAGGCATTTCTAGCACAAAAGTGAAGTGTATAAAAAGAGTGTGAAGATTTCCTTTGTACCCCTAACAACTCGCTGCTGATTTGTGAAATATCTTTTGGGGGAGAAAAAAAAACTGACGTTAAGTCGTCATTGACCTAAATCAGCAATGTCATGAATTAGACGAAGTGGCTTGATTGAAGAGATTACATTAAAATGCTTAACTTCCCTCAAATTGTCATCTTGTTATTTGTTTTCCAAGACAAGTCTTTCTATGAATGATGTGATGAATGATGTGACGCAACTGTGAATTGAACTGGCACTAGGGAGTTATTGCCTGATGACAGGACCCTTTGTTAGGTGTTGTGTATACTTCCCAGCAAGCGGGAGGGCCGCCCCGACCCGTTCGTAAAAGCGCTTTATAATGTAAACATATTTACTGCTCCTGAGGCGCCAGCGCATTTGACAAACAGAAGTTCTGGGCGTCTTTAATGTGAATTTGGACCCGGTCCACCGGGGCGGGGAGGCGGGGGGAGGGATGTTAGTAGCAGCTGAACTTTCAAAAATGCAAAACGTGTCTTTCTGCGTATGGCATGCGCCTGGAAACGGGCGTCGCGGCGTGTATTTAGGCGCAGGGGTCGTGTCAGTGTCCTGAGAGGGGCTGAAATGAACTGGGCTATCTATGTCCACATTGGGAGACCACGGAGCCGGATGGTCCCTAATCCCGCCTTCAGCGCCTAGAGGCTGGCCTAAAATAACAACAAGCGCTATACAACCACCAAAATAATGATTTAAAAAAAAAAAAAAAAAAGCTAACCTCTGGAAGTCTGTGCCATGGCAGGCGAGGGTCCCTGTGAATTATTTTCATGCTGCAAAACAGGCCTACTATTCTGGTGACAGGCACGGGTTGCACAAGTGCGCGTGCAGCGGAAGTTGTGTTGTTTCTGTGGTTGTGCAGGGATCCTCTGCCCGCGAGGTTACCAGGAAGGACGTATTTATTCATTCACATTTTTGGAAAGGAAGTGCTGCGCCCCAGGGGGTGTGAGTGGAGGTCACAAACGCCACGGGTTGTTCGACCACAGGCTACAAAAGTTTTTTTTCTTTCTCTAAATAGCGTTTGCTTCCAAAGTGTATTTTTGCTTTATTGAACTGTAAAAGCCAAACTATTTGAATTTAAAAAAGAACTGTAAATACCACGTTAATATTACCTGCCTGTGTGCCTCACATCTATCTCAGAAGGATGGATGAAAGGCGGAGCAGGCCCTACTGATGGTACACATCTGTGACCAGCAAGTTTAACGCAAGTCTTAATAAATGTTGCATCAATCAATCCTATTAAACTTGGAAGCTCTTTGCTTTATGATGACGTCACCGCGAGGCTTTTCAGACTTGCTTATGGCTGATTCCCACATTTTAAGTTTTACTGAAAAGCAGAATGTGTTTACGAGTCCGGACCACAAGATGGTTAAATAATGGACAACAAATGAAGCCACAACAGTTAAATCAGCAAAACTACTAGAACATGTAAATGAAGGGTTTCCAACTTTAAATGCATTACTTTGCTTTTACAGTATGAATAAAATATGTTTTCACGTTTTTTGAATATTTTCACATGCAACGAACGAGTGTGAAAGCGGGATGTAATTAGGGGGGAGGAGAAGTCTGGGCAGGCAGGATGACTCAGGGGAGGGGTGTTAAAAGTTAGGCTGAAAACCGTCAACATTATCGGCGCCCTCTTGCTCTCCTTAAACCTTTTGTGCGCGTAAAACAGCCGCCATTTTGGGCACCATGGCTTCCCCGCTCTCGCCGAGAGCTAGCGCGTCTCTCTCTCTCTCTCCTAACTTCGCTGGCAAACCCCCCCCCCCTGCTTGCACCTGCCTTGAGTCATAAACCCCTCCTCGGCACTGCTCTGCCCCAGGCTCTCATCCTGTTCCCAGCGCGACATCTCCCTGCTTCCCCGTCATGACCTCCGGCCCTTTTGATGCAAACCCCTTTTTCCCGTGTGCCCGTCTGTCTTCCCCGTTCCCAGGCCGACACCTAGCTCTGCCGATACCATTCTCTTGCCCCTCCCCATACAATAGGAAGCTTCCCTCCTCAAAGGACCCCCGAGATGATCAAAGCCCCCCCCCATCCCACGAGATCCGATCGAAACCCGCACACTCCGTGAATCGGCGGAATACCCAGCTGCGCAATGATCATCACCTGTTGTGAACGGGGCGGGGACTTCCACTGTAGCCTTGCATGGGAACGGGCTGGGAAGGGGGGATTCTGAGGATGTCTTTCCGTACATCAAAGTATCGACGAGAATGTGTTACATGTAATAAAGAGATAAACTCATGTATAAGAGGCCAGGGCCTCCGGGATGCAGTTAGAGCACCTCTGAACGATACCTTCTGTCCGTTTCGTTGTGTTCTCCTCCGGAGAGAATAAAAACCTTGTTTCCTGCCTTCCAGTCTCCAGCGCCTGCCTCTTCAATGGTTTAACTTCTTGGTGGGTTCAAGAGGCGACATCGCCGGGCAATAATTAAGGATCTTATATTCTGGTTGGTAGTGCCCCCCAGTTTGTATTTTTCCACAATTGGCGTCCCAAGCGTGGGGCCCATCAGCGACCCATGGATCCAGTGGGAGAGGTCCTGACGACAAAGTGAACGACTGCAACGATCGGGAACGCGTCTGTCCGATAGACCCTCGTCTGACAGCCGATCATCCGAACTTCACTGGTTCCGAACAGACCTCTCTCGAGTGATCTACGGTCCTGACTGGGAACCATCAGGAGTGCCGCGAGGATAACGAAGAAGAGAGGACGATCGGGCGCTGGATTCGGAAGTCAGGAAACTGTCCATGCGGTCCGGGTAAGGTCGTGTTACCACGACAAATTGCGAAAAATTTGCTTGATTGTTAAATACTAGTATTGCTCCTTTTTGTTTAATTGGAGATTCACTGTCTGCAAACGGAGAAACAACAGGCTCTCCCTTTGCAAGCAGTGGAGGATAGGTAGGGCAGACAACCGTGCTTATTTTTCTCCCCCACTCAATAGTCACCTGAAACTGAGCTGTTGTTCACAAACTATTGTTTCCTGGAGATTCCCTGTCTGCAAACAGGGAAGAGACCACCCTTTTTGCAGATAGTGAAAAAGGTAGGTAACGCAAATCTTTGCGGACCTACTCACTCTCCCCATTGTTATTTGTCGGTCTTTTGTTATCTTGATCCACGAGGGATTCACTGTCTGCAAACGGAGAAACAAAGGTCTCTCTCTTTGCAAGCAGTGGAGGATAGGTAGGGTAGCAGCCGTGCTTATTTTTTTCTCCCTCACCCTATAATTGCTTGAAACTGAACTGTTGTTCGCAAAATTATTGTTTCCTGGAGATTCCCTGTCTGCAAACAGGGAAGAGACCACCCTTTTTGCAGATAGCGAAAAAGGTAGGTAACGCAGATCTTTTGCGGACCTACTCATTCTCCCCATTGTTATTTGTTGGTCTTTGGTTATTGTGATCCATGAGGTATTCACTGCCTGCAAACAACGTAGAATAGAAATATTCTGTCCAGTCTTTGCACCTAGTGATAAGATAGGCAGTGCTGACTTTTTAGTCCCTCGTTACGAGCCGTCATGTCTGTCTTCTCCCCACTGATTGGTAGCCTGTTTAGCCCGGACCGCTTATTAGAGATGGACCATCCAACCCCACTGGAAGGCACCCCTAATAAGGACATGTTCATGAAGCATGGATTGACCGCTATTGCCTATAGTAAACTATGGCATAAATATACAAAACAGGGTCAAGAAAGTCAATGGCCCCTGACAGGATCCTTCGATGATGATAAAATAAAAATGCTAGAAACTGCCCTGGGTAAAAACAAGACAACACCCACTATGCTTGATAGCTTCGGCATGTGGCGAAAAGAAACTGAACAGCGTAAAAAGAAAACTGAGAGTAGGTTGGAAAAAGAGCTGCAAAAAGCAGCCCACCTAGCTGCTCAGAAGCTAAAAAAGGAGATAGAGGAAAGAGAGAAAGCTAAACAGAAACTAGAAAGGGAAACGCCAAGCCAGTGTCCGGTTAGAACCCCCTCCATGCTCTACCCTGACTTGCCCTCGAAACGACAAGCCAATGAGGACCTGCTGTTAGGTCCTCCTATCATCTACATGCCCCCTCCATACGCCCCTTCTCGGCCCTTGGCGCAGCACGCGCCACCCCCAGGTACAAGCGAAGGTACCGCCGCAGCGTCGGCCCCAATGGCCTCTGTGCCAGCCGAACCCCTGGTATTAAAACCCACATCAACGACAACGTTAGACGAGCATGAGACTCGAGGGGCTGGCCTTGCAAGAATAAACAGGCTAGACAAAGATGAGCGAGCGGGGATCGACAAAATAGCAAGGACACTGGTAGAAAGGAAGGATGATGAAGAGTACATCACAGATATGTTCAGCTCGTATACAGGGAGTCACAGACGACATTTTACCGTACGACTGTGTTATCATGTCTTGAATGCATACGAGGACCGATATCGAGACAAAGGTCCCGAGAGCCTAAGGACTCTGTACCGGAAGGTCGATATCGGGGATGAGGGCGAGTGTGATGTGTCGGACCTCCTTACGCGTACGCTTGAGGTTTTCCGCCACCTCACTGAACGAAAGCCGGGAGCTAAATCCGCGGCCCCCGTAGTGACCGAACCGCCAACCGAGCAATCTAACACCATGATGCCGATACGTGAGGCTGCCCCTTACTGGGTTCCTCCTCGGGGTACGGGGACTCACGATGATGCAAACAACCAAGATGCGAAGGGAAGGGTAGTATACAACTGGGTCTACCAGCCATGGGACCGGCAAGAGATACTGACATTCCGGAAATCTCTACCCGACCTACGTAAAAACCCCACTGCCTTCTATACTGAATTAGGTACAGCCCTGGGTTCGACTATCATGACCCTGGCTGACATCGACTTGTTCTTCGGGTTATGTCTACCAGCTGATGTGTGGAAGCAAATCCGGAAAGTCGACCACCTTGAGCTGTTCGGACATACCTGGCCACAACTCGATGACTTGGACAAACAACGGGGACCAGGACAAAAGCCGTTGAAATCCATTCTAGACCTCCCAGATAAAATTGTAGAGAAATTAAAAACCCTAATCCCAGAAAAGAAAGTGGACTGGTCGATAGTAACAGCCTGTCGCCAAAAACCCCAGGAGGATGTATCGGAATACTTCTCCCGGTTTGAAACGGTGTTCTCCGATTACAGCGGCCAGGACATGACCACTGCAACCGGACACCATCTGTTTGTCCAGAATTATGTTAAGGGCCTATCATTGGACATCTCCCAGAAACTACAGGCCAGCGAGAGTAGTTGGGCAGCCTCCAAACCTACAGCGATTCTTCAAATGGCCCAATATTATGAGCATCAGAAAAATGAAAACGATAGGGCGACAGAGAAAAAGAAGAAAGACTTAAAGGAGAGGGTGATGATTGCCAAACTGCAAGGGGTGACTATAGGACGAGACCAATACCGGGGAAACTACCAGACAAACGCCCCTAAGACTGCATTTCCCCAGGACCGCACTCTGACTCCCTACAGTGGACGCACAGACCTTAGAGATGACCAGTGCGCTTTCTGCAAAGGGACTGGCCATTGGAAATCCCAGTGCCCAGTTCTCCTGGAAATGATCAGGAACAGAGACCCCAGGGAGGTAGCAAACGGACCGAGACCTAGGGGAACACAACGAGGGCCCCCAAATGACGCGACTAATGACAGATCAAGCAGACCGAATACGTTCGATCGACCCAGACAGAACCAATATCAACAATCTGACTATGACGACACTCACACCTTTGCATAGGACAGCCAAGGGCGAGGGAGGGATCCAGTCGAGCTCTATGTTGACCAGCAGGGCCCTTATGTCACTGCTAAGGTCCTGGGTACCAAGTCTCCATTTCTGGTAGACACTGGCGCAACACGTAGTGCGTTATCTAAACGACTGATTCCAAGGGCACCCTTGTCTGGCTCACTCATAACATCGACAGGTTTCGATGGAACGCCCTCCACCAACCCTTTGTCTGCCCCGATTCTCTTTGACGTAGAAAACAACACCACCGACACCACGTTCTTGCTCTCCTCCAATAGCCCTGACGCCATTATGGGACTTGACTTACTGAAACACTTCCGAGCGACGATTAGGTGTTCTCAAGATGGAGTTCGAGTGTTTCTTTACGACAACCCCGTTCTGCTTAAACATTGCCCCCCCCGACACATGTTTTCCATCACCGACGTCGACGCGTCCCTACTTGACACCCTGCCTCCGTATCTGTGGGCCAAAGCGGATTCGGACGTAGGGCGTATGTTAATTGACCCAGTGCACATTACTGTCCGACCAGATGCAACACTCCCAAAACTCCCACAATATCGGATATCGCCAGAGGGCGAGAAGGCATTGGTAATGATTATCCAGTCACTGATAGACGCAGGGGTGGTAGAGGAAGTGGTTAGCAACGTTTGCAACAGCCCTATCTTGCCCATTATCAAGAAGCAGGGAGAGGGAGATGAGAAAGCATACCGTTTCATCATCGACCTCCGAGAGATCAACAAAGTGGTAGTACCCCAGTACCCTGTGGTCTCAGACATCACCACCATCCTGACCTTGATTCCATCCACTGCAACCACCTTTTCCGTCATCGACCTCAAGAACGCATTCTTCTCCATCCCCATCCACCCAGACAGCCGATATCTCTTCGGCTTTACCCTAAAATCCCGCTCATATAGGTTTTGCCGAGCCCCTCAAGGCTACACGGAGAGCCCTAGCATCTACAGCCAGGCCCTCAAAAGACAACTAGACCAAGTCCGGTTACCCGACGGGGTGGTGTTGGTACAATATGTCGATGACATCCTCTTGGCAGCCGACACCACCCCTCTAGCGGTTACCGCCACCATTCAACTCTTGCACTTCCTTGCGGAAAATGGCCACAAGGTCTCCAAGAAGAAGTTGCAATTCTGCCTACCCCAGGTCACTTACCTAGGCCACCTTCTGTCCAAAGATGGAAGGAAACTCACCCCTGATCGAATCCAGACCATTCTAGACACCCCTGTCCCTAAAACCCAGAAGCAGGTTCGCTCCCTATTAGGCCTCACCTCCTTCTGCGACAATGGTTGCCAAACTTCAGCCTCGTTGTAAAACCACTGCTCTCTCTCTTGAACAAAGACGTCCCTTTCCCACTCCCTTGGACTCCTGAGTGTCAAACCTCCTTCACAGAACTACGAGATGCCCTTTGCTCAGCCCCTGTCCTGGGTACCCCTGATTACAGAAAGCCCTTCTCCCTTTACACTCACGAAAGGGAGGGGTGCGCTTTATCTGTCCTGACCCAGGCCATCGGTCCTAAGCAACGACCGTGCGCTTACTTCTCTGCCACTCTTGACCCTGTCGCCAGAGCCTTGCCTGCCTGCCTTCGAGCTGTAGCTGCTGCTGCAGTCTCTATCCGACAGAGTGAGGGGATTGTACTCTCGAATTCCCTCACGGTACTGGTACCCCATGCAGTCGACACCCTCCTGAACCAAACCAAGACGCAACATCTGACGAGTGCACGACTGACTGGATACGAACTAACCTTGCTTGCCCCCCATATCACCCTGAAAAGATGCACCACACTGAACCCAGCAACTCTGTTACCCCTGCCAGAGAACGACCCCAATGTGCACCCTGTACATGACTGCGTGACTCTTACGGACGAACAGACCAGGAGTAGGGTCGATCTCAGAGACACAGCTTTCCCTGACCCCGACGGGGAGTTGTGGGTGGACGGTTCTTGCATCAAACTCTCCGATGGTACCACTTCCGCTGCCTATGCAGTCACCACAGCTCGAACTGTAGTAGAAACAGCCCGCATCACCCAGCGATCTGCTCAGGCAGCGGAACTGATTGCTTTGACGAGAGCCTGCATCCTGGCAACAGGAACCACGGCGAACATTTACACCGACAGCCAGTATGCCTTCGGGGTGGTTCACCATTTTGGGCTCCTCTGGAGGGAGAGGGGATACTTGACCTCACACGGCACACCCATCCTGCACGGGGATTTAGTCTCCGCCTTAATCGAAGCTGTCCTCCTCCCCAACAAACTTGCCGTTATCAAATGCCAGGCACACAAGAAGGTGACAGACATTATTGGACAGGGAAACGCACTAGCCGACATCACCGCCCGAACGACAGCAGAAAATAGAACGACAACACGTATGTAGGTGACCAGGTCACAAGCAGAAAACTGGACTGACACCAAGGACACAATTAGAGACATACAAATGGCTAGCACACAACATGAATTGACTGAATGGGCACGGGTGGGATTGAAAGACGATGAAGGCTGCTGGTGGACAAAAGACACGAACAGATGGTTGCTACCTGATTCATACTTGATTCCCATATTATCCATGGCACACTCCCCAGCCCACATAGGATCAGCCCCCATGATCGAACTTGTCTCCAGGGTTTGGCACAATGACAAGATCCCAGATTCCGCCAGACGCCTGGTCCAACAATGCTTAATATGCCTGCAACACAACCCCGGGAAGGGAACTGTAGTACCCCGGGGGGGATTTGGGGTCCCAAACCACCCATTTGAAGTCCTGCAGATGGACTACATCCAGCTAGACAGATGCCAAGGCCTGAAATATGTACTTGTCGTGGTGTGCGCATTTAGCAAATGGGTGGAAGCATATCCGACCCGTGACAACACCGCTATGGCCACTGCAAAGGTCCTGTTAAAAGAGTTTTTCCCCCGTTATGGCCTCTGTCGTGTTTTATGGAGTGATAATGGCCCCCACTTTGTAGCCAACGTTATCCAGCTCATCCTAAATGGGCTGGGTATCAAACAGAAATTCCACGCAGTCTTCCACCCTCAATCTGCTGGGCTGGTCGAACGACACAACGCCACGCTAAAGCTTAAACTGGCCAAAATAGTGGCTACGACGGGCCTGAAATGGCCAGACGCCCTCCCATTGGCATTGCTATCGATGCGCTCTACCCCCACCCGACATCACTTAACCCCTTATGAAGTTGTCTTCGGCCGACCCATGAGCGTCTGGTCTGCCCCGAAACCAACGTCCATTCATGACGTTCCGGATGTCCTAATGTCTGATTATCTGTACAAATTGACTGAAACTTTGTCTGTCCTTCATCAGCAGGTGCGGCAGGCCATCCCCGATGCTTCCAGGGGTCCGGGTCACGCCATCCAGCCGGGGGACTTCGTGCTGATCCGAAACTTTCAGCGATCAAAGAGTTTGGAACCCCGGTGGACGGGCCCCTGGCAAGTGCTGATCACCACTCGGACCGCACTTCGAGTGGAGGGGAAGAAACACTGGCTGCACGCTCATCACTGCAAAAAGATCTCTCCAGCCCTGGCCACGACAGACACCGTCAACACCCAAGAAGAGCTCCTGAACCGGGACCGACCATCGTTGAGCTGCTACCCTGATACAGAGACACTTGAACTTTCAAAACATCCTGACCCCACTGTGCCATCTCGAGAAGGGTATTTCCTGCGTCGAAAGGAGGGAGCTTCGGCTAAGTAGGCCACGGACTAAGCTTAAGAATCTCAGAACGGTGACCCAAACTACCAAGGGTTACCTGGAGAGAAGCTAAGACTGAGTCTGTGGTCCTGCCCACTACCGAGCACCTTGAAGACGAAGATGATGGAAGCGCCAGATAAGAAGATGATGGAAGCGCCAAACAAGAAGCCGACTGAGACAACGGGAAATACCCACTACAGAAATCCGAGAACAGACAGGCTCCATAGCTCAAAGACAATTGCACTCTTCATCGTAATCCTCCTCTGTTTTCTCCTCATGACTACGCTCTGGATTATGGAAGAACACGCACCTGCGCACGAAACATTCCTAACCACTGCTCAGCCTACCACCACGAAGGAACATTATCTAATTTCACTCTCTCCTCAACTAAGAGAGAGGCGAAAGGAGTTTTGGAACAACTCTTTCGTGCAGCTACTTCACCAGCACAATCTTGCCACCAACGCCACCAACTGCTGGATCTGTGGGTTGCTACCCCATGCCACTGGACATTCAATACCATTCATCCCTTCACCCTTCTCCGTCCACGGCTCCTGCCTTGCCTGGCTGATCCTCCTGCAAGAGAGCTATACGGAAAATGCCACCTCCAGCAGAGCTGCAGCACATTCTTCTCATGGGGCCGGGCGAAACAAGACAAAGACACACTTCTGCCCGCTGACACCCAGCGACTCAATCCAAATGGACATTCCGGCCAAAGAACGAATCGAAATGCAGGTGTTCCACAATCCAACCAGACCCACCTTCTCCTATCTGCGGAAACGAACGGCTGCCACTCTGACTGTAGCCCTGACGGTCATCAACGTCACAGGCCACATGTGTGTAGAAGGACTTGGGACACAGCTGGTGGGTCACAGCGCTTGCCGCTTTACCAGAACTTTGGACTCCACGGATCCACCTTCCTTTGTGTCCTCCCCAAACATGTATTTCATCTGTGGCACGAAGGCCTACACCTGGCTCCCCAAAGGCTGGGGGGGCACTTGCTACATCTCCTTCGTCCTTCCTCCAACTTATGTGGCCCCAGCGAATCACCACAGGCAAAAACGAGCAAAAGACGTTGAGCAAGCCGACTCAACAGGAGCACAGTTCCTTGATGCTATGAAAGGACTCGTCCCCCTCTGGGGCCCGATGGCAAACAGCCGTGCCATCCGACATTTGACTCAGGCAGTCGAGACAACCATGAACATCACAGCGGGCATCTTTGCCAACAACACTGCCGAGCTCCAAGCGGTCCGTTTGGTGGCCCTTCAGAACCGCCTCGTTCTAGATGTAGTTCTGGCGGACCGTGGAGGAGCATGCCGCATTATTGGGGCCAGCTGTTGTACATACATACCGGACAACTCGCCCTCAGTGTACAAAGCCATCGAACATCTTCACAGACTCTCTTCGGAAGTCCACCAAGAGCAAGAAGAATGGTCGCTTGGTGGTTGGTTCTGGGACACCATCAAAAGTTGGGGCTGGAGACTGCTCACCATTATCCTGATTCCCGTAGTTGTAATATGTGGCCTATGCTTAGGAATTCAATGTTTGCCACCTATGTGTTCTTTATGTGCGAGTTGTATTTTTCCCAAGACTGTGGACATTGGAAGCGAACATATGAGGGCATTATATGATACCGAAGTTAGGAATTTGATGAAAATTGACATTGAATAAGCAAGTTGGCTAGATATGTTGAAAAGGGAGGACTGTTAAAAGTTAGGCTGAAAACCGTCAACATTATCGGCGCCCTCTTGCTCTCCTTAAACCTTTTGTGCGCGTAAAACAGCCGCCATTTTGGACACCATGGCTTCCCCGCTCTCGCCGAGAGCTAGCGCGTCTCTCTCTCTCTCTCCTAACTTCGCTGGCAAACCCCCCCCCCCTGCTTGCACCTGCCTTGAGTCATAAACCCCTCCTCGGCACTGCTCTGCCCCAGGCTCTCATCCTGTTCCCAGCGCGACATCTCCCTGCTTCCCCGTCATGACCTCCGGCCCTTTTGATGCAAACCCCTTTTTCCCGTGTGCCCGTCTGTCTTCCCCGTTCCCAGGCCGACACCTAGCTCTGCCGATACCATTCTCTTGCCCCTCCCCATACAATAGGAAGCTTCCCTCCTCAAAGGACCCCCGAGATGATCAAAGCCCCCCCCCATCCCACGAGATCCGATCGAAACCCGCACACTCCGTGAATCGGCGGAATACCCAGCTGCGCAATGATCATCACCTGTTGTGAACGGGGCGGGGACTTCCACTGTAGCCTT
Organism: Lissotriton helveticus; assembly: GCF_964261635.1. Lineage (NCBI taxonomy): Eukaryota > Metazoa > Chordata > Amphibia > Caudata > Salamandridae > Lissotriton > Lissotriton helveticus. The sequence continues at coordinate 1,281,409,694 of NC_136069.1, forward strand.
GCATGGGAACGGGCTGGGAAGGGGGGATTCTGAGGATGTCTTTCCGTACATCAAAGTATCGACGAGAATGTGTTACATGTAATAAAGAGATAAACTCATGTATAAGAGGCCAGGGCCTCCGGGATGCAGTTAGAGCACCTCTGAACGATACCTTCTGTCCGTTTCGTTGTGTTCTCCTCCGGAGAGAATAAAAACCTTGTTTCCTGCCTTCCAGTCTCCAGCGCCTGCCTCTTCAATGGTTTAACTTCTTGGTGGGTTCAAGAGGCGACATCGCCGGGCAATAATTAAGGATCTTATATTCTGGTTGGTAGTGCCCCCCAGTTTGTATTTTTCCACAGGGGGCTGAGCGGGGCAGAGCGGCATGTGGGTGTGAAGAAGCCGGGGCCTTTGAAGTGAAGCTAAGCTTCACTTCAAAGGTGTCGGAGGAATGCGGGCGGCTGTGCACGCGCTTTTAAGCTCAATGCACATGCGCATTGAGCTTAAAAGTCACGGGCACTGCAAGGAATCGCCACGATTCCTTGCAGTGTGGATAAAGAGTGGATAACTCGCAATACTCTCGCCTTGCTCGATGCGCATGCGCATCGACAGGCGAGACCTAAAAACCACTTTGCTTAAAAAAAGACCTCCTGTTTGAAGAACTTCATCTTTTTTTGTCAGCTGCTACTAAGTTATTTATCTCCTTCGTTGCAGCTGATAAACGTGTTTTTTGTTTTGTTTTTATACTTCAAGATGGGCATCTTGCCAGCATGCTTAATAAAGAAGATTGCTAGGCAACACTGCTGGAATCTGGGGAGATTGGCTGCCTTGTTATGTTACCTGGCCTCTCCCCTTGTCCCCGGCGTTGTTCAGGAAATTAGTTCCATTCACCTGGTGCACTACCCTGTTACAGGCCCAGTCAAGCGCGCACCACCAACGCGTTTAAACACCACAAGCACAGTTCACCTCTGTCCTTGCATTTCAACTGGATTATGTCATTTATAACATATCAGCTTGGGAAAAGCTGATTTTGTTAGCTTTGCAAACAGCTTGTGATCAATACTGTCTTTGTTTATTCGTGTATGTGAGTATGTGAGCACGTAAGTCGATACCTGCAAATATGGCGCACTGCTTCTAGTTCAGTACTGACCTCACAACTGCAGGAAGAAAAGAACACTTAGTCCACAGAAGATAAAGGGCCTGGACACACAGAGGCCGCCACACAATGTGGCCATGGCGTCCATATATAAAGAACATACAGGTTTGAGCAGTCCTGCAGTAAACCATATGTAGCAAGGTTAGTTAGAAGTGAAGGCTTTTTGTGAGGGGTGCCATGGTTTTAAATTTGCTTTTTAATTTTATAGTAGCACCATCTGGTTAGGTTATGCTATTAGCATTTATATAGCACATACCGTACAGTGGTAGCTCCTCCGCTATGGCAGAGGAGCGTCGCCCCACTGCTTTCAAGCTTTGCGGGTGGGTGGGCGGTCGGGGCTGCTCTGCTCTCAGCAGGGCAGGGGAGGAGTGGTTTGCCCACTCCTAAGTGCACAATGACTGTTTGACCGACCTTCTCAAGCCACCCAAACCAGTCATGCGCAGTTTCCCCTTCTCCATGCAGGCTGCATTACAGCCTGCCTACAGCCCCTGGCTGAGGGTCGTGTCGCATCGCTCAGACCAATCACAATGCTACATTGCAGCGCTGTGATTTGCTTAGGAGAGGGAGCCTGGCTGCCTGCTTCCTGTTCCTGAAGTCGAGAGCAGGATCAGAGACGCGGGACCCGGCAGGATAGGTGTTATTTTTTTGTATTTATTTGTTAAGCTCCCTCCAGCAATCGCGACACCCCCAACCCTCGCACCCTCCCCCCTAGCCACAAGCCATGCTGGCCCGACAGATCTGGTATCAGTTTGACCTGTTAGCGCTCGGAACTGTTGGGTGTGTTTACAATGATTAGGACGTATTTTCACAGACCGGGGTGTGAGTTGTCATGTGTTGAGTAGTGTATTAGTGTGCAGGTGGATGGGGATAGGAGGCTGGCCTCCTATGAGACTCTATAGCCATAGCTGTATTACAACGGGGTCTTGCACATCACATTTTGTGGTGGTACTGTGGCATTCAACTGAGCTTCAAGTTAAATCCGTGGTTGTGACTGAGTGGTTGTGGTACTGAGGCAGTTCGGGTGGGGTAGCTGTTTGGGTTGTGGAATGAATGGAGTTAAGGGGACACAGCTGACACCTGGGTTGTGATCATAACCCAGCTGGACCTGTGCTGCGGGAAGTAAAGACTGAATCACCTGAGCTTGAGCTCTGAATGACAATCGAAAGCAAACTTTGTGCCTCGCCCTTGTCACTTTCCTTCCTAACCGATAATAACTTCTGTATGACAGGGCTTTCTGTTGTGAAGTATGATCGATGCCAAAATTATGTTGTGATGTATGACAAGTAGCCGAGGAGTGTTTTTGAATTGTTCTTTATTAAGTCTTAGTTACAGGTTAGCATCCATGTAAAGGAGTCCCACCAGGAGCAGCCTGCCTGCTGCTCAGCCCATCGTCCTATGTCACCTCTCACCACACAGGCACCCAAACATTCCATTCATCTCCATCACAGCAAAATTCCACTCAGAACACTCATACTGGCTGAGCAGCTAGATGCCAGGTAACATAGATGCATTAATACCTAAGCAGGATACAACACTTTATTTTAGGGCAAAGCAAGATTAGTTATCACCTAAGGTGCCACCCACCAGCAGCCAGGCTCAGGCACCTTATGACGAGCCCTGTGACAAATCTTATGACATGGAAGCGGGGTTAAAATTTAACTTCCCTTCGGGTGTCTGGATGTTCAAAAATCCTGGCATTTGCTTATATTCCTGTATTTCCTCTTTTGTAGGCACTGTCCCTGATCTCCTTTTATTAGACTCCTTGAAACGTTTTTCTTTTTTTTTCATGACTTGATTTTACGTCTAAGTCAAAACACAAATCCAAATTTGATTTTGTTAATAGGGTTTTATGTTTTGGAGTCACAGCATTCTTTCCCATTGACTTACAAGGCCTACAGTTAGGGACACCAGAGTCCAGGGAGTGCCATAAATGTGAAAACCTTATGAAGGTATAGCCCCTTTCCTATGAGACAGCAGTGGATCGCCAGAGCATGGCACTCGGAGGCGGAGAGTGGTCGCCAGAAGCACCGATTGTTTAATGGGTAAGTCCAACCCTGGGCAGGTCCAGCAAAATGGCGGCAGCCTAGCAGGTTCTGAACAAATTGTGTGTACAGTCCAACGTTTTCTGTCCTAAATACTATTGATGCATTGACTAAACTTAGCCATTAGATAAGTGTGATTGGGTCAGACCGCCATGAGAGCCCTACTTTTAGGACAGGGGGCCCACCAAAACCCCTTTACAAAGAAAATACAGATTTAGGCAGATGTTTTGATCCGTCTGTTGCTATTCCACTTTTAATGCTTGAGAGACAGATCTGGGGAGGGAGGCAGATTTGTAATTCACCTTTGATGACGACATTTCTGGAGTCCAAAGACTGATAGAATTCCACCAAAGGGGAAATACATTTTATGGGGAGGTTTAAAATCAATAAGGATTAATCATGCTTAGTGTATCTGTGGGACTGTGCTCCTCATTTTAACATAGACACCATCTGTTTGAAGATTGCACTTTTTCATGCAGAACCATTGAAAATCTCAGCTTTTAGGTCATGACCTGGTAACAAAACAGCACATTTTAAACATTTTTGACAGTTATCCCTAAACTCAAGGGTTACCCATGATTCACAATATGTGTCAATCTAGGGAAAATACTTTTAGTTTATTTTTTCTTTTGTTATTTGATCTTGCAATGTTTCTTCCTTTGTACTGGTTGATTGTTTACATCTGTGTATCTGTTCCCCATAGTCTTGCTTTCTTTAGCTCTGTGCCCCTCTTGTGGTCCAGGAGACCATTAAATCAGCATCAGTAGCTTCCTTTTTAGGTCTGACTTCAGTGGTTGGGAATCGGAGGACTAAAAGCAAACACCTTGTTCAGGATCTCTGGAGATGCAGTCTAGTATGAGAACCATACTCTGCAGGGAGACAGCGATACACTTTTAATTGAATACAGAAACGCATTTTTTATACTATATGAGTGAATGTTCACTTGCTTAAAAACACAATTGTATATTTATATAATTCTACAGCAAGTTAGGCTTGTGATTCAGAACAAAGCTTCAGATTACTCTCTAGTATTATTTCATTATAAAATGGATGTGCTATTTGATTGACATTGTTATGTGAATGGACTATCTAATAAAGAAAATGCTTGTTTACAAAGACATTAAATTCAACAATGTCCTGGAAGGTTAGAGTATGTGAAAGGTCAGTATGATCGGGGCAGAGTATATTATTAGTCAGTGTGATGTGTATCAAAGTTTTTTTTACATGTCTTCAGTGTTGCTTGTTATATAGGTCTGGTTGCATGTAACACGGGCTGACTTAACATTTCTTTACACATTCAGATGCTGTGCTTGTGACGAGAAAGACTTAGAAAGAGAGAGCAGGCCAAGTTATTTTATTTTTGTGACCCTTAAATCTATGCTGGGATTGCCACGTTTTTCTCACTCATACTAACAAAACCAGTAAGGAACAATTTCCATTCTTTTGTGCAGGCATTGTTTGTAAGCACAGCAGCTGAAGAGATAGCTACAAGGGAGTTGACCTAGTGTGTTCTGTCCTGTATGAAAAAGGAAATAAAGTAGCAGTAAGCTTTCACTGCACTTTGAACAAGGTATATTACTCAACTATCTGGTATAATGTCACATAATCCAAGCATGAGCTGACCCTCTCCTTTCTCCATTGTGCTCCATACTTAGAAAAGGTATATAAGGTATCAGTACTGAGGTGGGGTGAGACAGACAGACTGGTTGACGAAGGAGGTGATGAACCATGGAGTTCTGACTTCACGCCTGAATTCACCATGTGGTATGCAGGGAGGCAATGTACGACTTGACATATTTACATTAGAATTCTGGTTACAACCATTTTGGGTACAGCTGGTAGTGTAGAGGTGCGGATTGAAATATGATTGGAGCATATTTGACCTTTGCCCTAACATGTATAACATTGCTGAGCTCATGGGAGTAACCAGAAAAATAAAATACGCCCCACTTTTAGACACACGAAATGTCCAAGCAAAGTGAGCCAACCTGACCCTTCATATGAAGGCCTGTTGAAATTGCATCCCTGAGGAAAATTTGCAAAACGTCTTCAAAATTACACATTTACAACTTCTTTTTAAAGGGATTTGTCCCAAATGGAATTTACCAGTATTGACTTCTTTCATTCTCCTTTTTCCTATTATCTATTTTCCTTCCTTTTATCATTTTCCATCCTCCTTACATTCCTTCTTTCCATCATTCTTTCCTTCTGCCCATTCTTTTCATATCTTTCTTTCTATCTCTATATTTCTGCCCTTCTTTATATTCCTGTTTAATTTCCTTCCCTTTTTTCATCTTTCTTCCTTCTTCCTTTTCTTCGTCATTCTTTCATTCTCCTTTGTCCCTTTCTTTCTTCTTACCATCCTCCTGTCCTTCCTTCACCCCTTCTTTACATCCTTCTTTTATTATCCTACATCGCCTACCCTTTCTCTTCTTTTCTTCCATTCCCTTTCATCCAATTTTGAATTTAATTATACTTTTCTACTTTCCTTATTTCTTTTTTCTTTCTTTATCCCTTCCTGCTTTTCTTCTTGCTACCCTTCTTTCCAAACTTAATTCTTTCCTTTCTTCTCCCTTCCTTTTTCCCTTTCCATCCTTCTTTCTTTCCTTCTTTTCATTTTTGTGTACATTGGTTCCATCCTGCTTACTTTTAAGTTTTCTCTGCTCTTTCCTTATTTGCAGTCCTCTTTCTTTCCTTCTTGCTGTCTCACTACATTTGACTCCTCCTTATTTTTCCTTTCCCATTTTTAAAACTTCTCTCTGTCTCTATGTTAAGCTTCTTTGCCCCACCATCATAGTGTTATGCCACAGTAACTTATTCTTCCAGAATTTATTAGTTTCTCCTTCTGTCTTGGAATGACCTGGGAGCCAAAGGTGAAAATTATGAAGGGCCATAAAACAATTTGTTCTGTCCCAGGATCCCCCACTTAAGCTGGTATAACGGGTGCTTCACTACGACCTTGGCTGAGCTTTTTAAATAATTTTTACAGTCATTTTAATGCATTTGATTTAGAGCCTAATAGTGTACAATAAATATTCAGATAGTAAAATATCAACTTTTGTGTGTTCTGATTTCGGAGTGCAGGGTGGGTCCTCATACATACCACCTTTTGAATGGGACATTCTCTGACACGTTTATCTGACTCTAAACACTCCTTTCAACTCGAGCTTAACTCTGTGAGAGTAGAGTAAGAGGCACCTGTAAGCTTTCTTTTCCTCTAAACAGGTTGTATCTGCTGCAAAGATATCTGTATACATGGCAGGTCCGCATCACAAACCCCCCTATATGCACACACGTACAATTACAACATATACTCCCCTTGTCTGTCCTTGGTTTATGCACAGCGGAGCCAAAAATTGGAGCAGATTAACTGTTATGGACAAACAGAGATTCTAATGATTGGTCCCAGTCACCCAGTGTATGGGGCACTTACACGTACATATTTAAATCAGTGGCATAGCTAGAGGACGGCGGTGGGGCGGCCCAGCCCGGGCATCACTTTTTTGGGGGTGGCGAACACCGAGCGCAAGGTACTTTTTTTGTTTTGGTTTTTATTCTCATGGGTGTCGCTAAACACCCCCTGCTCGTTCTCGTATGTCGCCTGCACCCTCCTCTTCCCCTGCTCTTACAAGCACTGGGTGGCAAACTAAGCTCTAGCTACGCCACTGATTTAAATTAGACAAAAACCTTGGGGGTGAAGATTAATGCCACCCTTTAAATGGACATTCAAGTGACCTTCTCATCTTTTTACCGCGGACAGCTTCATCCATTCTGCCATACCTCACTCTTGAGGGCAAATTCAAAGCTATTTCGAGGGTGATAGGTTCAAGACTTGATTATTGTAACGGTCTGTACCCGAACATCAAGTCTTTGCAGCTTGATCAGCTTCAGCGGATCTAAAATGCAATGGGAGCACCTAACTTCTCTTCATCCAAAAATATATTGAAGTCATTTTGTTAGCCTCCAATCCAAAAGAACATTTTTTAAATTAAGTTGTGTTGTACATTGAGCCCTATTCAAGTCTTTTCCCATACTTATCTCACATAGGCTCACTTGTTGCATCTACAGAAGGACTCTTCATTCATCTCGAGCCTTTGTCTTGAAAGTTCCTACATTTTGTAAAGTGTGGCTAGGTGGACACCGCTTCTTAGTGTTTGTTCCCAAGTTATCAACTATGTTTTTAAACCTCTTCAGCTTTGTTCAAATCATCTTTCTTTTATTAGAACATTGGAATGTTGGGAGCTCCATTGCAGACAATTGAGTGCTCCGGGCTTCTAATGGCTGTTTGAAGCCAAGAGCATCAACATTCCAATGTTTGCTCACAGCAACAGCTGTGAACAAAGGCCTCACGGAGCCAGGGGATTTCAAACCCCTCTGACTCTGTGAGGCCTTTGTTTTACAAATTAGAATGTTCTGCCCTCTGGAGCTCAATGTTCTAATAGAGGGCTCTAACAGCTATTAAAGGCCTGCTTCCTTGTTAAAGGCCCTTGCCGAACGCTGGAGCGGGCCTTTAATGGCCGGTATCCCACTATTGTGGGCTCTAAGGCTATAGAGAGTAACTAAAATTATTTTGTTTTAACCATTTCTTTATTATGCAGTTCTTAACTTCAGGGACAGGAAGCCTACAAGTGGCTGTTGCACTAGAAATTCAATTTACCATTAACATAACAAGACCCAGCAGCACACAACACATCTCTAAGGAACAGTCCTCCTTGCAACGGGCTAGACTTATCCAGCCTTCTTTCCTGTTACAACCACATGCATAACATGACTAATTGTGAAAGAAAGATTTGCCTTGTAGCCAAACTGTTCTGAAACAGTGGGTTTGTATTTACATTTTGAACTAAACAGGGCGGTATCCTTCGAGATGGATGCAACTTGCCCAAGAAACCTGTGTGTGGCAGTTCAATATGTTGATGCACATCCATTCCTTGAAAGGCACGGCCCTCCCTCCAAACCTGCCACTAACAACAGTGGGAGGCTAATTATGCCTTGTTGCTTTCATTGCTAGAAACAGCTTGGAGGCTGGTGTGAGCGTGTTAGAGATGCGCACACGCCCCAGGCCCTGGCCTCTGGCTGTCACAACCTAGTACAGCTTGAAAGCCAGTGAATAGGCCGGAATGTCGACAGATAACAGCAGTGGCAAGCGGCCAACTTTGAAGCTGGGGAACCAGGTTACAATCTGGTGAGAGGTTCAAACATCCTGTGATTCTGGGCAAATCACTTAATCTCCCCATGCCTAAAAATGTTTTTTTTTTTTTTTTAATGAATGTGCTCGTCCGTAATGCAACTAGTGCTCATGTAAATCGCTCTGATTCCTGCTGGTCGAGTTCGTGCTATATAAAACTGCAACAGAAAAAAACCCACAAAAAAAACATGCCTTCAATCGTCGCCCAACTTGTCCTGAAGAGAATCCTTCGAATTCCGGGAGCCTTTTACAACCAACGAGGGGCAGCAGCAGGAAAACCAGTTTCCCTAACTCGCAATGGGAGTTGGTGTCATACCGAGTCTACCCACTACAAAGCAGCATTGGCCAACACAACAGAGGTGGACGGGACTTAACCTCGAGATAAGTGAATTGTCACGCCACATCTCCTCTACCAACCAAATGCAGCATCTCGATCAGGAAACACCAAAACTAGCTTTTGGCGAAGATAGTGACATTTTAAAATATTCAGATTTTTTTTTTTTACTTAAAAGTGTGTAGGTGCTCTGCAATCTTGCACAATGGTAAAAGCACCTGTTCTTTGACGACAACACAAATCAGTACTTTCATGTTTCCCTTTAAGGCTGACATTTTTGTTTATTAAACTGATGTTTAAAAATGCATTAATCTATTACAGATGCAATTATGTTGGAGAGTAATGGAATGTGAAAATGTGCTTGTTCCTTTTGTGATGACAGCAAACATTTTCCTTTCAGGATAATTAGCTCCACGGCTATGAGTGGCGCTCGTCATCCAGAGCTGGCATGGGCCAAGAGAGAAAGAAAACGTGGTGGGCCACGGCCTCTTTGGAGATATTTTGAGAGCAGAGTGAGGAAGATTAGAGCCAGTGAACTAAGTACTAAGCCATTAGGGCAGGTGTGGTTCTACAACCCCTGTCAAACCACAGGAGCCTATCTGAAACAACATACTGGTGCAGTGATCACAAATGTGAGATTATATTTAAAACGCTGAAATTGTGTAATTCTCTTCTCCACCACTGTCATAATACTTACCTCACAACCCCGGACATTTTCACAGGGGTCATAAGTCTAAAGTATGTTTTTTCAGAGAAGACAGGCTGTACAGGTAGCCAGTGGCAGCTGGCATCTATGAGAAGGTGGGCGCGTGTGTTAAAATAATATATAAAAAAAACCACTTGCCTGAAGACGAACACGAAGTCCTCTGCACCCGATGTCTTCCTTCTTCAACTGGAGTCCGTCCTTCAGGAAACTCCCTTGATCAATCCTGGCGCTGCTCTCATGCAGCATGAGAGAAGTGCTCTGATTGGAGGGCGGGACTAACTCGACGCACCACAGCGCTATGGAGGCCTACACTTGCTCTAAAAGACAGCTGGGTTAGAGATGTTTAAAGTGTGCATGTGTGGCTGGCTTTCACAAGACGGCCAGCCCAAAAGACATGCACACTTTGAAAAGTGCATAACAGCCCACCATCCTCCCTGCAGATGTCAATCAGCAGGCCTCGCCATGTCCTGTTGCTCTATTCGGGACAAGGGATGAGAAATAAAATGGTAATAAATTACCATTTTATTTTTCAACTCTGGGGATTTGAGGGTAATTTAAGTGGAGTGAAGGTCTTCTGCTCAAACGGAGGAGCCGTCCATGCAGAAGGCCCCCCTGTTCAGGGTAGAACTGGGATAGAAAATATACCCTGGCACCAAATTAAAAGTGGTGCCAATCAGATGGCTAACAAAAGTAGCTCACATTTGCAAATCGGGGCAGTTTTAAACTTGAACAGACAAGTGTTTTGCATGGTATGAGAGACTGTATGATTAGTGCTTTCTGCATGCAATGTTTGTGGTACCAGCAGAGAAATCAGCCGTACAATCGACCCACTAGAACATAAGATAGACTCACAACCAGCCAAAAAGACAGCCCAGACACTACCTGTGAGACCAGGCCTTCGGGCACTTCCAGAGAGCTCTTTAGCCCAGTCCAACCCTGCCCTTGGTTAGAAGAAAGTGACCTGTTTGGGTCCTAAATAGCAGCTATGAAAGAAAATTTGATATAATAAAGAACAGAGAGAATATTTTTTTCTATGTATTTCTGCATAAAAAGCAGTTTTTGCATGATTTAAAACTGTATATAGCAAGCAAGTTACTTCCTCATAAAAACATCTTTGGGGTATACAAAACTATTTCGTGCCAGACCATTCCCAGAACAGCAACCTCCACCCACCACATAGAAAAAAAGTCCCTAAATCACTGATGATCATAAAGCGAGCCACTCCCGTAGCGTGGGACAGAATAGCATTTGCAGTTAAAATGTGACCATATGTTCCATATTAAAGCATGCTCTTGTTGGCCCAGTACTACACAAGTCTGCTTTCACTTCACCCATAACACGTCATCAACAATTATATAAAATATCTCAAAAGCATCATAAAACGTTCCAATGTATTTTTATTAATTTCATTTAAGTGGACCTACATTGTTCCTAAGATATCCTAATATGGCACTGCTGCATTTACATTAAAACCCATAACATTCAGTATTTAACTTAATCCCGTTATAAGTTGTTTGTGTGGGACCCATTTAATGACCAGCTCTTCTAATTGTTGACAATATTCTACATCCCATGCCTTAACCCTTCCTGAACTGTTCACAAATGCAACATGTTACCTATTTGGAAACTTGCATGTTGCCTTCATTTTGCAGATGGTAATGCTTGTCCATCTTTAGTGTCTGTAGAGAAAGGGAATTTCATCACCATCTGGATTATTTGGAGCTGGCTTCACCATTCTTTTGCCACATGGTGTGAGAATTGCTGAGATTGTGTGTATCAAGCAAGGCTCCCTCTGCTATTTCTCCAACCTAGTGCTGACATGTTATCTACAACAGTTGTGATGCTTCCCAGGGGGAGGCTTTAGTATGTGCTCTGCTGTCAAGGCTGGTTAATTCGGTGGAGATCAGGCCAGGTGTCCACAGAAAGTGCATCATTTTTCTCCGGCAAACTATCACCTCCAAATGTTGCTGTCGGTCCTGGATCTTACAGCACAACCATTTTCCTGTTGCCTAGCAGTTCCTCCTTCCACTGTCTTGCAGCACAGTCACAGTTCAGCTGCTGTGAGAGGATCATACTGGTTTCTGATTCTATGGGCTTGTGGGCAAGTGAGGATCCAGATTTCTGGTGGTTTGACTTAACATCTGCATACTTGGCATCTGAGGCCCACTGCATTGCCAAAGGGTGCAATGTCAGCTCTACATAAATCTATATCAAGGTGTCTATGGATCACAGAGGCAAGTCATGTGACCCATTGTCTTCACTGCCAAACTCCCAGGAACTAATATAAAAAGGAATAAGATCTTGAGAATAATAGGTTGTCCCCAACTATAAATGCAGATTTTCCTACATGTTTGGAAACCCTCGAACTCTTCCGCTCTTCTCCATTACCCTTCAATGTTCTTCTGGATGTCCTTAAAGCCTACAAAACTAAGCGAAGAACCTTAACATGCTGGAATTTTGGCAGAAAAGCTACTTGTCTTACCATTTCTGACAATGGTGGTAAAGGCTCTGGAACTGGCAAGCCTGTGTTATTGTAACTTGGGCACCATTAGGAAGATAGGGGCGGAGGGGCTGATATCTTGAACACACTGAGCCAAAGATCAAACAGGCGTCAATACAAATTATTTACAAAATAAAAATGCAGGCACCCTAAACTATCAACACATCAATCTGGATCAACTGCCCAAGAGGCCCATTTCAGCTAGGAATCATAACAGCATATACAACTATTTGAAAATAGTTTTGATTATAGATAAACTAACTAAATATGAAGGAAGATAACCAGCATAGCTTCTGTCTTCACACTTGAGATGTCTGTTCAGATTAAAAAATAAAAACTGTACTGTAGATTTTCCTTCACATATTTGTTAGATTGCTTAAAAACCAACCCCCAGATTCATCATTGTCATGTTTTCAAAGTTCTTAATAGCGGTTTTTAAGGAATCGCTATTAAAGACTCGCAAAACGGGATTCATGTAGAAATCGCAATATTTTTTGCAATTTCTACTGCTTCCTTATTTGCGATTCGCTAATTGCTAATCGCAAATAAAGAATGGCTTTCCCATTCATTCCAATGGGCCTACAGGCCCATAGGAATGAATGGGGAGTCATTCCTTATTTGCGATTATCAATTAGCGAATCGCAAATAAGGAAGCGATTTCAAGGGTGCCAGGGTATCCAAAGGACACCCTGTAGCACCCCTGAAATGGTAATGTACACTGGTGTTGCGCACACACATGTCCAAAGGACATGTGTGTGTGTAACATACAACTTAGAAAAATGCACTAAAGTGCATTTTTCTAAGTTTTCGCTATTTACCACATAGTCAGACTTCGCGGTAAATAGCGGCCCCAGATTGCGAATTCGCAAATTTAAAATGGTTCATGAATTGCATTTAAGGAATCTCAAATAGAGATTCCTTAAATGCAATTATTCGCAATTTAGCGATTTCTAAAAATGCGATTTTTGCATTTGGGATGATGAATCCCAAATGCAATAATAGCGCTTGCAAAGGGCCAGATTCTGCGAGCCGTTTTGGGCTTGATGAATCTGGCTGCAAATCAAGATACCTGTTATAACTCCTTCCTTAACAGAGTGTCCCATTTCTTTTTTTTTTTTTTTTTTAAAGTTCTCATCGTCATCAGCTTTCACTGGCTCACAATCAACCGGGGGAATCTTTTGGCAGACAGTGGCTGTTCCACCTAGCCCTCGGATGTCCAGTCGCACGTGCCATTTCAGAAAGCAGCTCCATTCTCTCCATCTTGACCTGGTGTCACATTCTATATCTGTTTTAGTTATATGTATAGATGCTGTAAGCCAGTCAGAATAGAAGGTAGCTCCGTGGAAATCCACCTCCTACAAATCTCCCTTCTGGCTAATAAAGTAGAGTAAAACTTCAGGTTCTTTTGCACAAGTGCAACGCTGAACTACTTTCTGGATTCCATCCGAAAAAGATTGAAGCTTGGCTTACCTTAATGTTGCATCCAAATATGCCAGGTAAGGACACACTCCCTTCCACAGGGTGAGTAATGATGGGCAGGATGCAAACATATAAAGCTCACATGCCTTTTCCAAGCCCCACCTTTTGTACCTGGGTATTTCGTCTGAAAACTTTGCTAATTTCTAGGGGGTCGAGTGTATCCTTTGTAGAGTTGAATAGTTCTCATGACCATCCCGAGTCCCATTTCTTTCTGTATAGAATGTTTTCTCTACTAGTTATTCTAAGTCCATCTTGAGTGTTTTTTAACCACTCTGAAAGCCTGGTACTCCAAGTGTGCTGAGATGTATGTACCATGATTCATGTGCCAATGGATGCCTGACTACCCATATATCACAATTTATTCCTAAAACAAGATTGTTTTAAGTCAACTAGACATGTTTGTCTTGTTTGTGGGTCAAGCAATGTTGGACATCATTTCAAGAAGAGAAGCGTGGCTGCAAATAGTACTTTGTCCTCTCTGTTTCACTCCCTTCTCTCATGGTTGTCCCTTCTTGTGCCTCCTCCCTGCCATTTCCGGTAAGGGATGTGGATGAAATTCCACTTATAGATGGAGGTCTTGTAAAGATGTAGAAGTGACTTAGTTATTTATTACTTAATTATATTTGAGTTGCCAGGTGGTTTTTAAATTAACACATTGAGTTATAATGTATGTCTCTTTTTGAAAACGAATTAAGGTATAAGAAGAGCTTGTATTTTATATAGTGCTTTTTACCACGCTTTCACTGTTTCTAAGTACTGTAAATACCAGATGTTGTTATCAGTCACTTCATGGTTCTCAAGTTACCTACCATGAGTGATTGACACAGGTGAACTGTGTATTGATGTGATAACCCATCTCGTTGTGGAAACTTGTCCTGAAATATTTGTTCTATTGTTTTCCGTGAAATGTATTGTATTTAGTCCCCATCCACAGCACCTAGAGAAAGCAAGACACCTGCTGTCCCACAGTCTTGTTGCCTCACATATTTGATCCATCTGTCTCTGTGAGTAATATTTCAGCAATGTGAATACATTGCTGGCCTGGCGCCCAACACCTGGTTCATGACCGCTATAAGCTGAAAGGGACAATATTTAAATTTCACTGCATCCTTTCACATGCAGGTGAGGTGTGGATGATCCTGGGAAATGGCCCAACCTGATGCAGGTTTCAAATCCATTCCCACGCACACCCGCCAGCATCTATGTAGTCCATCACAAAGCGGTCAGAGACTAAAGCCACTAGCCTCGAACATGTCATGAGCCTGTCGGCCAAATCCCTCAAGGAAAGGCATGGAATAGATATTCTCTGGTTACATTGGAATGTTTGGTGTTGGTTTGTGCTGGGAGACATCTGAAGGGCAGACAAAGAGGCCAAAACCCTAAAACTACAATGGAAGGCTGTGTGCCCACAACCAAGGCACACCAGTTACACGTTCTGGCAAACCCCTGCTTCTTTCACTAGCCAAGCAAAGGAATCTCACATTGTGCAAGAGAAGAGGGGTGCCGAAAACCCTCATTCCAATGTGCATATGGATTTGGGCTTCCTAGGTGGTGTTGTGAACCTCCCCGCTCTCCCTGCCTAATGCCGCCACTCCTCTGGGTCTTTTGGTCGAGGCCAGTAAAACAAGCCTTTATGCCATTGCAATAGGAGCATTGTAAACCCACAACACAGAAAGTAGAGTTGCAATGTGGAGTGGCATGGCGTAAATGTGGAGTTGTGTAGAGTACAGTGGAGTGGCATACAGAAGAGTGCAGTGGCATAGAGTACAGTGGTGCAATGGTGAGTGGCATAGCATGCAGTGGAGTAGAGTACTGTGACCGAGAGTAGAGTAGTGCAAAGTAGAGTGCAGTGGCTTACAGTAGGGTGATGCAGAGTAGAGTGTTGTAGAGTACAGGGGCATAAAGTGCAGTGTCATATAGTAGTGTATAATACAGTGGAGTAGAGTGCAGAGATGTAGAGTGGTGCAGAGTAGAATATAACAGAGTCCAGTGGCTAAGAATAGAGTGGTGCAGAAAAGAGTAGAGTGGCGTAGAATAGTGTGGTGTAGAGTGCAGTGGTGTAGAACAGAGCAGTGCAGAGTGGAGTGCATCGGCGTAGAGTAGAGTGGTTAAGAGTAGAGTTGCATAGAGTGTAGTGGCAGAGAGTAAAATGGTATAGAGTAGAGTGCAGTAGCATAGAGTGGAGTGCAGTGGCATAGAGGGCAATGGCAAAGAGTACAGCGTAGGGGTGAGAGGGAAAAGAAGCAGCCTGGCGAGAGGGTCTCTGGGAGGGAATAGAAGCTACATGGGAGACGGACTGAAAACACAAGCACTCATCTGGGATGACTAAACATAAAAATATAAATTAGACCCAAAAACGGGAGCAGTGGATGGACACAAGTACTTGGTCCATGCCCCAGGGTAGGGCCAAACACAAGAAGACTACATGACACCTGCACACTATGACAAACAGAAGCAAAGCTAATTAGAGCGACTATGAGGCTAATAAATGGTAAGCTATGGGTGGGCCATAGGCCCACTTTAGGTAAACAAAAGTTTCGCAGAGACATCACATGTACTATCTAGGCGAAACCTAAAAACCTTAGAAGGCATGCTCAGTTTTCTGGGCCAAGGATTCACTGGACTGCAGAGCTCCTCCCCTCCGTGGCATCCTTTGTCATTACCTGCATTTCCTAATTGTCTGGAGGCAAAATGCATAGCAGCAAAGGAGAGGTCGGAATGCTAATGCCCATCTGAAGTCGTCCCTGCCCCAGACAGAGTATCATTATCTGAGCTATTATCTCTTCTGTGATAATTGTTTGCATTTAATGAGTGCCTGCGTGCCATCTCGTTTTATTGCAGTTTCTACAATGGCCTCTGTCTGTTTCTTTTTTCTGCCCTCCGTGTAATAACCTGTATTACGTTCCAGGGAGGAACCATTGTACACATAGCAGTTGTAACTAAATTTCAAAGATCGCGGCCTTGCATGTCAGACATTGAGGCATAACCAGTGGCAGGTAAAGACAACACACAGAATGCATGCAAAATACAGACTTCTTAACTTTAACACAGGGCTTGGTGTGTTATTGGTCCTTACAGGGATTGACGAGGCTTGTTTCTCTGTTCCTCGGTTGTAGCCTGAGGATGTGTATATCTGCAGGGGACCTCAGCTGTGGGGGTTGGTTGAAGTGATGGATGTTTGTGTGTGTGTGTTTTTATTTTTTATGGTTGCTTAACAGAAAAGGCAAAACTATGTTGACACCTAGTGGCACGTACTGTTGTCCTGTGTCTGTGTTTTAAAGACTTAAAACACAGACGTTCTTATTAATAGAAACTGTAACTCTGGATATATTATTTTAAATAATAATGGCCCGTCCATGGATTGGGGACCAAAAAGCAGTCAGTACCCAAGTCAGGTCCATTCTTTCTCCGAAGCAGAGAGGCCGACTGACACTCAGGCACCCGGAAATCTAAAATGAACATTGACACTGCACAAAAGGTTGACTTCCATATAGAATGCGTACCAGTCGTAGGGTGCACGAGACCAGGGAGTTTATTTTGGGCAGTATAAATAAAGATTTGTGTTTGGAAGCGTTGCTGAAAGTCAAGCATAATGACCTCATGGGTGAAACTGACATTTTAGTTGATTGTTGAGAATAGATGCACTTGTATCTTCACTGATTTCACAAGTGTTTTCGTTCTTAAGTACATTATTTGCATTCTGAAAGCTTGATGTGTTATTATTTTGAACATGCTTTGAATACAAGTCTACATTTTCTCTATGCAGCTAGTATGAACTGTAAACATTTCATTACAGTCCCCCTACTTCCGCCAACATGTACTTTACGAAGGAGGTTTTTATTTGATCTGGCTTCCACGCCCACTCCCCAGTGTGGCCTGGGGCGGCAGGAACTCATGACCCAAAGACTTTTCCTTCTGATTGGTCTTCTCTGACATGCTAAATTGCAGAAGATTAGATAATCTGACTACAGCACAAATTACCTCTTTGCAAGGCCCCCTTTAATTCAGAGTTTGCTGGTAACAGGAGTTTCAGTTGCTACCCGAATCGGTATAACAAGACCCACAATAGCTCATTGGATCTATAGTGTTTTACCCAGAGAGGACTCCTGATAAAGGCAGGTGGAGTTTATGAGTGATGTACTAGGGTAATATATTCATAATTATCGGGGGAACGGGGACCAGCGTTACCGATTCTCGTGAAAATTTCTTATTGGAATGGGACACTCTTGAATACATTTGTAGTCACTGGTAACTCTGCCTTGAAGGTACCGATCACCCTAGAGTTTCTTATTTTTGGAGCAACTCTCTAAAATAAGTAACAAAAAAATACCCCCTCCTCCCAAAAAAAATAGAATAGAGAACAACCAGGAAATAGGAGGAAATAGAGCGCACAAAAACAGATAACGATAAAAAGGACAGGAGCAGTGGAGTGTGGATGGGAAGAGGACCTAGGATAGAGGAAGGGTTACAGGTATTTGGGCATAGGAATAATACCAGGGTGAGAGTAAGGGTAGAGTTAATAGAATGGGTGTATGTATGGGTTATAGTTCATATGCAATGGCAGGGGTACAAGATTATAGATAAGGGTAGATAAATTAGGGTACAGGTAGGTATAGCTGTACTAGGGTAAGGTACGCATCATCCTACTGGATATATGTAGGTATAGAGGGACTACAGTTATAGGCAGGGCTACAGGGCATAGGGTATAGGTAGGGAATAAGTAATAGGGTATAGGGTGGAGAAGAGAACTAGACTAAAAAATAAAAGCTTAGTTGAGGTCGAAGGGGAAGAGGATCCACTTTGGGATTAGGAAGAGGGCTGAAGTGGGGCGAGAGAAAGGAGGAGAGGATTATGGTGGGTTCCTACATCAATCAAGACACAAAGGATAGGCAAGGAGGATGATGAAGCGTTCGGGAGTTTCTTCACACAAAATACAAATAAAAGATCTATGTGATCCTGGAAAACATATAGCTGCAGGGATTTGTTCTTTTTTCATGCATCTATGTTGACTTTTTTTTATTAATATCAGAGAAACAAAGGAGGCCTCTGGTGTCTAACCAGAAGCTCAAATTAATGGCACACAACACATGACATGGATAGATACATTCAGGATAACTCATTTGGGTTAAGCTCAAAAATAGAGAGTTTAAGTTTCTAATCAAAGTAAATTAAGCAACTTTACATGCTCCAATTTATACCTTTGAAAACACTTATACCTGTGCACATGTTTCACAATCATTACTACAGTTGTGCGTTACCCCATCTTAGTAGATCAATATTATTTGTAAAGTTTACTTTTTTTTATGGTGGAATGCCTTTTTTTTTTTTTTTTTAAAGTATGTTTTTATTGCAGAGTTACAGACAAAACATCGAAAGTATCAACCATCAGCCCCGTCCCCATACAAGACCCCACGTGGAAAATCAGTAGTACACAGCCCATCAGCCCACATCCCGGAGGCAGGGCGGCGTTAAGTCAGTGTGCAAGAGAAGTCTCCCCGCTTGGCACATAGGGACGGTAGGTCAACAACACAATCCTGGTTCCGCATTTTCTGGACCCTCAACAACAACTCCCCCCCCCCAATTGCTCCCTAGAGGAGTCGTACCCACCACTGCAACACCTTCCCAGCGCGGTAGATCCACAGAGCCCAACCCGCTTCTACGTGTAACAGGCCAACCCGCCCGATGGATACTCCTCTCCACCCACTTCCACGCTCTAACAGGGCAGTCTATGTACTCCTCTATCCATCCCCCCCTCTAACCGCTGCTAGTGTGGTTGGCAATGATGTGTGCTAGTAGTAACAGTGCGTCGTCAATACTGATCAAACGTTCGTGCTATCAGTTCCCTGGAACTCAGCCTCCGAGAGTCTTTCCTCCGTATCCACCGTTAAGCGGTCACTCAAAGCTTGCACAATCGTTTCCCAAGCTCTAGCTGCCTCCAAGCCCTTCTCCGTCCCCAATTTCGTGGCCTGCCACAATCTCAATATGCTCTCGCACCTCGACCACTTCAACAACTCATTCGTCCAACGTCCCACAGCCGGGCCTTCTTTGGTGTTCCAACGCCACGTAATCTCCCTCTGCGCCAACATGAGCCCCAAATCAATGAACTTGCTCGTGACTTTCATTTTTGCCGTGTGGGGAAACCACAGCAGTAGGCAAGCCGCCATGTCAAAATCCACCTCCCTATCCGTAATCGCATTCAGAAGGGCGCCCACCTCAGGCCAATACGCACCCAGCTGTGGGCAACCCCACATCATGTGGTCCAATTCTACCCCACCGGCCAGGCATCTCGGGCACGCCGCGTCTCGCACCTGAAAGTGCCGGCGGAGTTTCCCCGGGGTCAGATACGCCCTATGCAGAAGGAAGAAGTGTATTTGTTGGAACCTGGCATTCCTGCTACCTTTCCACGTCCGAGCCAGAATGTGGCCCCACTCAGTATCCGGAATAGGCTTGCCCACACTGTCCTCCCACGTAGCTTTCAGCGCCGTGAGAGGTTCCAGTCCTTCGTTCAACATCCGTGAATGGAGACAGGTCACCGCCTTGACTGTGCCCGCGGCCATCACCACATATTGGCAGGCCATGGTCGTGCTCGGCTCCATCAGTCCCCCCTGCCAGTGCTTCCGTATCGCCGCAGTCACCGCAGCGTGTAGGAGAAAATCCCCGTCCGGGAGACCAAACTGCTCCCGGAGCACCGCAAACGGGGCCAGCACCCCCTCCACAAACAGATCTCCCACCATCTGTAGGCCCAACTCCTCCCACACTGCCAGCGGAGACCAATCACCCCCATGCGGTAGAGCCGTCAACATCCCAATGGGAATCTCCGGGGCATACGGCCGCCTCGCTCGTGCCCGCTTCAGGCTCCTATTCCAACAGAGTCGGAGGGTTTTTTCCTCTAAGGTAAGCCCTCGCAACGCCAACCGCTGCTGCAGAACAATGTAGGAGAGAACGTGTCTCTGGATACCCATCCCCCGGACCCGGTCAGGACCCCTAAACTCCCTAGCCACATTCTGCGTCAGAACCTGGAGCTGGGCTGCCAGATAGTATAATTCAAAATCCGGCACTGCCAGCCCCCCCTCCAGTTTGGGCCGAGTCATGGTATGCAACGCCACCCTACGTCTACCCCGTCCCCATAGGAACCCAATAATCATTGACCGTAGCTCCTGAAAAACCCGCTGCGGGATCCAAATAGGCAAGGTCCTGAAGTAATATAACAGTCGAGGGAGCGCCACCATTTTCAACAGTGCTACCCGTCCCTGCACCGACAAAGGTAGAGTAGCCCAGAAGGACATGCAGCCGCGCAATCCTCTGACACCTCGTCCCACATTCCCCTCCAGCAGGCTCTCAGCATCATGGTAGATCCTGACTCCCAGGTACGTAAAGCACCTGTCCTCCCACACCACATTCGCCGCAAGAGTCGGGCGCTGAGCCTCCGCTCTCAACGGAAAAACACAGGTCTTACCCCAATTCACTTTGAGCCCCGAGAATTCACCAAAGGTAGAAAGCAGTCTCATGGCTCCACTCAAGGCCAACTCCGTGTCTGCCAAGTACAGCAACAGGTCGTCGGCATACAATGAAATGTGGTGAGTACTGCCGCCGCAGCGGATTCCAAGAAAGGAGTCCCCCGTCCTGGCCTGTGCCGCCAGCGGTTCCATCGCAAGGGCGAACAGAAGGGGAGAGAGCGAGCAGCCCTGTCTGGTTCCTCTACGCACCGGGTAAGCAGAGGATATAAGCGGCCCCTCTCGCACCCTGGCCGTGGCCGACGAATATAGTATCTTCGTCCAGCTCACAAACCCCTCACCTAGTCCGAACCTCTCCAGCACCGCATCCAGGTAGCACCATTCAAGGCTGTCAAAGGCTTTCTCAATATCCACCGACAGAACAGCCGGCGCTCCGTCCGAACCCGAGGCATCCTGCAATACACCGACCAGCCTGCGCGTGTTGATGGCTGTGTTCCTGGTAGGGATAAACCCCGCCTGGTCACCGTGCACCAACAAGGTCATATGCGGGAGCAGTCGGGTAGCCAATATACGACTCAAGATCTTGTAATCCACCGTCAGCATGGACAGCGGCCTGTACGACGCCACCTCCAGTGCATCCTTACCCTGTTTCAGAAGCGGGATTACCAGCGCCTCCCTCATAGAGACGGGAAGGCGCCCCAGTGTCATCGCCTCCGAGTACACTGCTAACAATCTGGGCGCTAGGACATCCGCGTATTTGGCATAAAACTCCACAGGCAGCCCATCAACCCCCGGTGTCTTGTTCCTGGCCATCTGTTTAATAGCCCCACGGATTTCCAGCAGTGTAATCGGACCCCCCAGATCCTGCGCCGGCTCCTCGTCTAACACTGGGAGCTGTACCTCGTGTAAATAAGCACTGATATCCGAGGGATCCGCCTCCAACCGAGTATCATACAAGCTCATGTAATACCGCTGAAAACGTTGTAAAACGGCCTCCGGTGAATGGACCACCTCCCCCGTTGCGGTTCTGATGCACAGAATCGGGCCACTCCTCGGCACTGGATCAGCAATCTTTGCCAACAACGTGCCCACCTTGTCCCGCTCCGCATGGACCTTTACGAGGTACAGCTTATAATCATAACATCTCAACCTTTCCGTTTCCCTTGCCACCACTTCCTTTGCTTCCAGCAGTCGGTCCTGCAGATCCGGTCGTTCCGGCCTATTCCTCTCCATGTCTCTCAACACACATTCCGCTTTTCCCAAATCCGCCAGAACAGACGTCCGCACATTCGAGAAACTGCCCATGCACACACCCCGCACCACCACCTTCATTGCATCCCACTCCAGCGCTCTCGTTGCAGTCGAGCCCTCATTCTCACCAAAATACAGCGTTAAGCCCTGTCCAACCGTGTCCCCAAACACCTGGTCTTCTAAAGTGTCCGGCCGTAGCCTCCAGGTAGGGATCGCAGATCTCGCCCTCTGCCATCTGAACGCTACCAGCAGAGGGTTATGGTCCGAAATGGTCCTAGCAAGATACTCAGTATGTGTCACCATGGCCGCCATATGGGCGTCACACAATATAGAATCAATTCTGACATGTAGATCGTGCAGCGCCGAATGAAAGGAATAATCCCTATCAGTAGGATGCTGCCTCCTCCACACATCCAGCAATCCCCACCTGTCCTGCCATTCCCTCCTACGTTCCGACAGCTTCCGCACCGGGGATTCCGCTAACGGCGGGTGGGACCTATCCCACTCTATATCTGTGATAGAGTTAAAGTCCCCCCCCAGGATAATGGGACATGTCAGAAAATGGGCTAAGGAGCCCGACAGGACATCAAATTAACGGGCCTGGTCAACATTAGGGGCATAAACACTACATAACACCACCTCAGACCCATGCAGCCTCCCTCTCACTGCTACATATCGACCTCCGGGGTCCACCACCCGATCCGTAACCTGGAATGGGACCCCCGCCCTGACCCATATCAGCACCCCCCTCGCAAACGCCGAATAAGAGGTCCCAAACACTTGGCCCCGCCACCTTTTCTGCAATGCATCACATTCAAGTTTGGTTAAGTGAGTTTCCTGGAGCATGGCAATTTGAACACCCCGCCTCACTAAATAAGCATGCACCTTGTATCTCTTAGACATTGTTCTGAGACCCCGGACATTCCATGTTAAGCACTTCACATCAGGTAACGACCCCATCACTGTTGTCTCTCCTCCCCTCCGCCTGCATCAACCACCCCATCACATCATTGCAGCTACACCCACCCCCCCCAACACCCCAAAAAACGACCCCAACCCCACTCCCCAGGACAGGACCTAACAACGGTGCATCAGCCTCCATCCAAACCCACACAATGCACACAGTATACTAACCTGTGGCAGCCGCCACAGGAGCCGTAAGGGCAATAGGGGGGTAACTCAGCACCAACCCGCGGCAGGCCAACCCATACCCCATGTCCAAGATCCCACATGAAAATTACAACAGAGTACCTGCTGAACGCTGGTCAACTGGATAAATGTTCACCACTGCCGAGTCTTCAGCGCACCCCCACAATTACCCATTAAACAGCCCATCCGCCGTTTGCGGCGTGACCGGCGGTCCCACAGAGCTGTCCGCCTCGGAAAGTTCACCACCCGATTTGCGGCCTCCGCTTTCGGACTCCGAGTCCTCCTCCAACTCCCTGAGCAGAGAGCCCGTGATCGTCGCCGTGGCAGCCAACGCTCCTCTCCGTTCCGCCGCCAGCGCTTCCTCCTTCATCGCCTGCTTTAGCCTGTCGCGTTTGCGGATCCTCTGGGACCTGCGGATCTGCGTCGGTCTCTTCTTCTCCTTCCCATCCTTGTGTTGGCGGTCAGTACCCATCCTATACCTTTCTAGCCATGACCAGGCCTCATCAGGGGTGTGGAAAAAATGAGTCTGTTCATCCAGAATCACTCTCAGCCGTGCCGGAAAGAGCAGCGAGTATTGCACACCCTCTTCCCTAAGCTCTTTCTTGACCGCAAGGAAGGTCGCTCTATTCCTCTGGACTTCCTGGGTGTAATCCGGGAAGATAGTCACTCGGCTATTGTTCACTTGGTAGGGTCCCGTCGATCTCGCCCTCTGTATCAACAGGTCCCTGTCCCTGAAATGCAGAAGCCTGGCTACCATCGGTCGGGGAGGACGGCCCTGCATGGGAGGACGAGACGGGACCCTATGAGCCCTCTCAACGGAAAAGAACGGGGATAAGCCTTCAGGAGCAACCGTGGATCTGAACCAGTCCTCCATGTATCGCACAGCATCGTCCCCTTCAATTTCTTCCGGCAGGCCCACCACCCTGACGTTGTTCCGGCGATTGCGACTTTCGGAATCCTCCGCTCGTTTCTCCAGCGTCGCCAGTCGGGCCAGGATATCAGAAAGTTTATGTTCCGCGGTGACCACCGCAGGTTTAAGCTCCTGAAGTAGCGATTCTTTGTCTTTCATCCTATCAGACAGTTTGGCGTGATCCGCTCTCAGGAGGCCCAGCCCCGTGGCCACCTGCCCTATGTCCTGGTGCAATGACTCTTTGGTCGCAGTAATCGCCTCCAGTATACCATCTAGGCGAGCATTCAACTGGCGTTCCTGCGCTGTGGTATCTGGGAATTCCTGTTGTGCTGCAGCCCCATCCGGCCCAGCCGTCGCGCCCCGACTCTGCCCAGCCGCCATGTTGTCAACCACATCCGCCATCTTAGAGGACCTCCAAAAGTACGTCCCAACACACGAGGGTGAACTGACCCGCCTCAGTCCCAAATCCGCAGGCCCGATGAACACCCTGTGCCAGCACAGCTCTCACGTCCGGAGCAAGTGGACTCCACTCCGCAGATGGTCGCCCGGCACAATGAAGCACCCCCCGGTCACAAATAACGGGCAGTGTCCGCCTGTGTCCCCGGGATCAACACATCCCAGCTTCTCCCGCAGGCCCCAGGGACACCGCAGCGCAGAGTCGCTCTCCACCGCGCCTACCTGCAATTGTGCGGCCCTCCGCCCGGGGCCCGAAAGCAGAAACGGAATGGGCCTGCTATTCCGCCACCTCCGGGGGCCCCTCACCGTAGTCCTCCGGGGCAAGCCCTGCGTTAGTCTCCAGCCGTGTGAGGCAACGGTCACCTTCGACCTCACTGGTCGTCCTCCGAAGCGCCGGCTTGAGCCCCAGGCAGGGCCGCCCCACCCCGTGCAGGCAGCACCGCTCGCGACCTCTCAGGCCCGGCCAAAGGGCGGGCGTGGCCCGTGGTCTCCCTCCAGTCAGCTGTTCCACCTCCGCCTGGGGGCCACTGCAGCACGCCGACACACGGCAACCACCGGGATGGCCGCCGCCTCCTCCTCCCTTCAATAAGCGCCAGCTATGGCCCCGGCTCTCTAGGGCAGCCCGCGTCCTGGTCCCTCGCAGCAGTGGGGGAAGGGCCACCAGCCCACCAGCCGCCGGCCCCGCGAGCGCTCCCCTCAGCGCGGACGTCGCTGGCTTCTTCAGCGCGGTCGGGGCCACGTCCCGCTGGGCGCCCGCCCGCAGCCGCTCCTCTCTCACCACTGCCTGGGAGCCCCGCCGACCTCCGCCATCGCAGCCTCAGGCGCTGCCGCCGCCATCTTGGGCGCTGGAGCGCGACTCCGCAGGAGCTCCGCTCCGGTGTTCCCCACCGCCTCTGAGCCCCCGCCGGTCCCGCAACGTTCACCTCCGCGGGTCCGGTGCGGGGGGCGAGCTCTCCAGTGTTTTCACCAGCGCAGGTGCAGGGATAGACAGGATAAATTCGGGATCGCGGACGGAGCTCCGGGCTCACGCCGCCATCGCAGTCGGCGCTCAAGCCACGCCCCATGGTGGATTGCCATCATAGCTATAAAGTAGTGTACTAAAAGTATATTACTCATTGCAGTCATAATAATTATATCGATGAAGGTAGTACATAGAAGATTTTTTAAATCAAATATTACATAAGCAATGAGCAATGCTACATCGAAGATAAAGCTTTAGGATATGGGGGAAATGACGGTTCAATGCGTCAATTATTTGAATCCTTTCGAAATCAATTATCATGCAAAATAGGCATCGATTATACATGTGATTTAATTCCTTAACTTGAGCCATCACAAGGTGGTTAGTTTCGCACTCACAATGGACAATCAAAAATACAAAAACTAGAGATTGATGCATCAATTTATTTTGTTTATGAGTTAAAAAAAGATGTAATAAGATCTCCATGCACTTTCATCCTTTAACTAATAATAATTCTGCTTTCCTGCTACCTCTGATGGAGCCCTAAATTATCTCTACACTCATCGCCGGTCAGTTTATAAAGACTAATCATCTTGGGGCAGTGGTCTTCAAATGTTTTGCTCTGAACCCTCCTAAGCAAAATGTTTTCGGCTTTGGCTTTCTCCAAATTTTAATAGCATAGATTAGGAGGGGGTGGGTAGAGATGAGCACAAGGGGCAGGGTTTATGAAATCAATTCAGGGGTTCTTTTTCTGTAGCTCATAATCCACACTACATGTGGAATTGATTAAAGTGGAAATGTATCAATCACAATCAGGTATTAATGGAAAAAACACTGCTTTCCATAACTGAGGTGAGTTCCTCACACTTCTGGGTCCCTGTGCAACTGCACCTCATGCACTAATGCACTAACTAAGCTGCGGCTCTGCGTAGCAGGCTGTCTTTTCTAGCTCTTTCTCACATTTCCAACCATCACTCCAATCTAGAAACAGTCTGTCTTCCCCTTTTCGAAAAACATGTGCTCCCACATGTTGATCCCCTCTTTGCTGCAAGGGCACACACAAACCTAATGCAAGCCCCTTTTATAGAGACATAACTGTGATGCCCTGGGGCCCGCACACTGCAGTGCCCCAGGGACCTACCACCTGCTTCAATAATTATAGCTACAGTCTTGAGTAAATGGCTGTCTTCTCTGCCCTTTGTTAAAAAAAAATGGGCCCTCATCTTGTCCAATCGCCCCGCCATATCCATAAGGCTCAAACTAAAGTGTCTCTTTGACTTCTAGTTTGCCCTTGGGCCATTGCTCCGCAGCCAAAGGAATACTGACATGGGGTTTTTCATACTCCCTAAGCTTCTGTGCTCGCACTATTCTGGGGCCTTAAAAGGGCCCTTTCATGGCAAAGTTGGGGCAATTTCGTCAGCATGTGACTGTTGGAGTCTGAAGGGGTGGAGCTCGAGGACGAGGCAACCAGACATGTTGTGTTCTTCTCAGCCTTGTTCTCACTTGTCATGCTCTTGTCCATCATTGTGTGCGTGATACAGAGATGGTTGATTCATGTATATTAATTGCAGCTATTACAACATTTTGAGTGGAGAAATTATTGCATAGAGCTTTTTGTTTTTGATGGAATATTACATTTTATAGTAATCATTTATTTGAGAGTTTCCATGTTGTTGGGCTGCCCTAGGTAATTCCCTTGTACGGCCAATAGATCATAGATATTTGATCAATTTTGGCTTTAATAGAAACTTTGCATTGTTGTTGCTGCTTTACTGGTGTTCTATCAACATGTAGTTGAATCATGGCACACTTTGGGTATATATTTGGGCAGATATTGCCCTACTTCCATACTGCATGTGGCAATGAGAGGATGGCAGGTATGCCGGGCAGGCATTTCCTCTTCTCTTCCAATCCTCCTATTTGCTTGCCATGTGCTCCTCTACCATTTAGAAAAAATGTATGTGTGTGTGTGTGTGTGTGTGTGTGTGTATAAAGGGCATTGTTTTTCTTTGTCCTCTATGACTTCTTGTGTGCAATGTGCTCATCCATCATTTTGCAAAAACTGTGTGTGCATGTTAGGCTGCCAATTTCTTAGTCCTCCATGTCCATTGCTCATTCACCATTGTGTGACAATAATGTGAATGTGTTAGGCAGCTGCTTTGTCTTTGTCCTCCATGTCACCTACTTGCTTGTTACCAACAAGGTATGCAATGCATCTTCTGCACCCTTTCTATGAATGAAAATATTGGGACCCCCTCTGGATCAATGGTACAACAGCTAGAACCAAAGTAGATGTCTCTCAGTACTGCAGTGACCCATCAGATGAAAGTCATGGAGTGGACCTCTGAGCCACACCATGTAAGGGAAAAGCAAGGTGCCAGAAATCCAAATTGGCAGTGAGTAAGAAGAACAAGCGATTGTTCTTGTTGCATGCGGAACTCAGGAAGTTGAAATCATCTCTATTCAATCTGCTTCATTAAATAACGTTTTTGTGACAGCCATTACTGCAAGAATACATCTACAGCTATGCAGAGAATGGGAGGTAGGAGCTGCTTGGGACCTTGTGAGGGAATCATGTCCACATGAATAGAACTGGTAACATCCTCCTTCTTTCGGAGTGTAAACTAGAGAGACTTGTTTGTAGTGCTTCTCTGTGGAATGCCAAGGCAAAGTGTTTGCTGGGAGCTGGTTTTCCTTTAAAAGCTCAGTGGCCCAGAGCTTGAAGAACATCGGTGAAGAGGGAAGCAGAATAGAGCATTACACGGATAAGGCAGTGTCCCACCACTAACTCCGTCCATCAACTCATAATTCCCAAAAACAGTAGAAACAACTCTCACTGTAGTCCCAGTCCATCCTAAGACAAAGCAAACCCAGTCTAGCTCTACCACAAGGTCTTCTGGGTATATCTCTATATGGAAATCCCTGTTTGGGACTTCTTTACAGTTCGGCTGAATGAGGAGCACATTGCATTCTGCATAATGTGCCACAAGTAAGTGCATCTTGGGAAAGCCAGGTGGCGATCATAGTAACCGGTAGCTTGATGGCCCTCAGGAAAAACGAACATCTAATCGTATAGAACAACACCTAAAAAAATTAGATATTGCTTAGCCGAAGAATCTAAAACTGTTAGAAAGAGATGATGATGACAATAATGTCAGGATAGGCAGTACTCCCACTCATAGCGTGGGATCGGCACCAGTAGCAACCTCTGTTTAGCTCAAGGAAAACAGAGATTTCATGGTAAATCCAAAGCATAGAAACTCACTATTACATGGAAGTCACTTGGGATGGGATAGTCACCAAAAAATATAAGTCACTTTTACAACTTTATTCTTCAAGGATGCTCTCTACCACCAAACCCTTAATCTGGTCCATGTAAACAATGGAAAATTTGATAAAATATTAGTGCTTGACCTCCTCAACTCTTCTTTATAAGAAGGATAGGCGTTCTGGAATTTGTGAAAGCCCATTGTCCAAAATAAAAATGTTTAAGCTCGACTATTTCTCAAATGCTGCTATGCCACAACTGCTGGGATTGGTTGCTGAAGGAATAATGGAGATGGCTGTGCCTTCTGTTCATCTCACTAGAAACATGGGGACCAGTTGTCAAGTTACAGAGTATATGTGCATCGCTGCACACTAATTCACAATCAAGGGCATTAAGAGAAGGATTTCATTGGATGATACCAATCTGCTACCACACGTTCATAGCTTTGTCTTCCTTTACTGATACTTTAAAAGCATTTGTTGGCATGCACCATTTGCAGTGTCTTTCGTAGCAAAAGCAAGCACACGGTTCAACATCCTGAAAGAATTCAATGCCAAAGTCTAAAAATGATTGGTATTCAGGAGGTTCAAGATTTGATTTGTTGCTGCTGAAAAAGACAGTAACATTATCAAAGCCACATTAGAGGGAGGATACTGAGTGCTTAATTTGTGCCAGTGGTGTCCAGTGCTTAGCACCGGCACGTATTTAACAGGGCCGGGTCTATAGAATTGTTCCCTTGGGCGATGGGCCCAGTAATTATTAAAAATAACTGTACCTGTCCAGATCTCCTTCGGTTTGGATGTCTCCAGAGGATGGCCCACCCAGGTCCAGCCATGATGACTGCATCATGTGAGTGATGTCAGTAATGCATGCCTGCCTTTCACCAAGGAGCATGTCATTCCCATTGGATGATTACGGTTAAGTGCGGGCTGATGGCTGAGCTGCGGCGAGGCACACTGGGAAAGTTCAGGCCTCAGGACAAACTTAATGCGACTTCGGAGTATACTAAAAGTGTGTGGCATCATTCTTTGACAGCTCGCACGCACTGAGCTTCATCCAGCTGAACCAGGCCATACATAATTTATTCTGCCTTTTGCATGCTCATCGCCTGAGCCCACCACAAAGTGCAGTCCTGTTCAGAATCAGCCTGTTGGATTTTATTTGACTGATTTGAAAGCATGTATGTTTCAGAGCATCTTGCTGGCAACTCTCGCTTCTCGCCCACATTTTCTCCAGCACCTTTGCCTTCCTCGCCCTCGCTATGGACCTGCAGAAGTTGGGCGCTGATATTTTCCTGGTGCAGGTGATCTTCAGAGTAGTGGAGCTTCCATTGAGAGGTTGGGCTTCATCGGCATGAGCCCCCAAGGCCGCCGCTTCACCCTGCCATTCACCCTCATTTTAGCCAGTCGGCTTGTGTTGTCTAGTTTGGCAGTTCCCAAAGGTAAGCTAATTGTATAAATCATTTTGAAACTCATCATCCAGACCCTTTTCTTCCTTCCCAACTCTTCCAGGGTACAGTCGAGTCAGGGCCTCCGAGTTTTCAGTTTACGTCTATGTACCATTTTGATGTTTGCAGTTTGCTTGCGATGTGTAAACATAGATAAAAGTCACCGCTCACTTAGTGAGTGGCATATTCTGTGTATCTACAAAGATGTTACTTTGAGACATTATCTACATTATTTTTTAAAAGGACAAAACCTTTAGCAAGGCTTGCGATTAGGTCATCTCTAATGCTTCTAATGCTTGAGAATGCATTACTCTGCCTATAAGTGCAGCTTAATCCACTGCCTGGCAGTGCCTTTACATGCAAGCGTCTTTAGGCTGCTTGTGATCTGATATCTTAGTGGATGGATTCCAACAATCTTTAATGCGCTGCCACCTGCAGCGCCTGGGCGCGTTTCTTTCGCATGTGCTTGAGAGTGGAGGGATCTCTAGTGCCTATGAGTGCAGCCACCTTTGCTAAGTGAGACAGCACCGCTTCTAATATACCTGGAAGTGCAACCCTAGTGAGTTCCTGATATTACTCCCGTCTTTAATTTCAGACAGTGCAACTACTCTTTCTAGTGCCTGCAATTATTGCCCTCTCTACTGTAGGGCAATGTTTGGCTTTTTGCATGCTTCTCCATTTCAGTGAAACCCACTGTTATTCTATAGATAGGTTTATATGCACTAACTCTGAGCGCTGGCACATTCTGGGTACATATGAATGTATGTACCGGTGTTGTGTAGCTTGAACCTAGTAGGGCAGTTGGTCCATGAGCATGACAGAAAAGTAAATTACATAAGCTTTCTTAGTGCTTAACTTGAATTGGCTGTTGCGGGTAGGGAGCACCAGCACTTATTTTTGGGTACCACTACCTATTTTTCTTCATCAAACTTTCACCCATAGAAGAGAGAGAGAGCTCGAATAGGGGGAAAAAGAGCAAGAGAAAGATGGAAAAACAGTGACAAAGGAAGAAAGCAGTAGCAAAAAAGAACATGCTTGTGTTAAGGGATGTGGGTGTCTGGTGGTGGATGAAACAGGCATGATATGGAATCAAGAGTATGCAGCATTGATGTGTGGCATCCCAGATATCCGTACTGCCACCCACTGGCTTTTGAGAAGAACTTTGAGCACCTGTACTTACTGATTTACAAATTAAGCACTATTGATACCTCCCTTTAAAATCACTTTTACCGGAGGTTCCACATCGTTTTAACTCCATGTTATACGTACAGCAACGACTGTTTGAGAAGTTCAACTCAGTACATGTTTTATGTGCTGCAGAGAGGAAGAGATTATACTGCCAAAGCCATGTCGTGGAATGTTGACAAATTGGAATTAATAATAGAGCCTGATCAAAATGCCTACAACCTTTGAGATGTTTATGTGGGAAATCAGCAAGAAACCTTGTGCAATGAGCCAAGCTGTCCCATTTATTCAATTGCTGAAAGCTCATTTTCATAATGTGGATGCTTTACCAATATTAAGGATGTGGCAGCTGGTTTGGTCAATAGCTTAATCCGCCTCAATACAAATACCAATGTGATAGGTTATTAGGTAAATCTATGCATTGACTGCAGCCATTATGATAGAGCTTCTAATGTCATCGAATGAGACCATTTAAATGCACAGTTTGTTTGGTTATTCTCCTGGGAGCTGTGGAGATGTGCAGTCAATAAACTTAGTGGGTCTTTAATCTCCTGCTTCTGAGTAGTTACTATAACCAGGCTGTAAATAGAGACCGTGTCCTCCAAAGTGTACACCTGTGCCGCCTTTTTGGGTTCACGGTACAAATATGAACTGTCTAATTTCATTCCCTTTTTAGTGCTGGATCTCTCCATTTATAAGAACTGGATCATCAAGAAAGTGTCTGAACTTGAAGATGAAAGACTGCAAATTTGAGAGCAAAGAAGAACTGATGTACTGTTGTCACCAATCTCTGGAGGTCACAGTGGTAGCTCCAGCAGCTTTTTGCAACAACAGCAAACATCACTAATAAAACAATCACCATGTCAAGTCACACCAACAATAGCAGCATCACTAGAAACTTCATCTGTGCAGGCGTCCTAGGACTTTCGTCAACTGTACAGAAGCAGCCAACTCAGAGTAAATGCCAGCCATTAGAATAGATCAGATGTTACAGGAGTTCTTCAATGACCAAACAGGATTTCCCTCAGATCAAGACCTATTGATCGATTGTAATGGGTAAAAACAGCAGTGGCCAAAATTCAGGGGATTAGCAATAAAATATTTTGCCTTCTGGTAGTCAGCATACATGAGCCGATATTTCAGTGCAGTTGTGGCAATTGTTACTGTTAAAGGTGCTAATTTGTCAACTCAAAATGTCACGAGACTCACAGTGGTCAAAATCAACAAGCATTTAAGGCCATATGTTCTCATTTTAGGAAAAGCGATTGCCTAACTGAGAATTTCTGCGAATCTCAATTAAGAAATTGTTATTCCTAATGTAAGAAACACATTGGGTTTCATTTACTGATTCCTAATGGGATCACTAATTGACCTACTTCATGAGTATTAATGAGGTAGGGCGCAGTTTGCGACCCATTTGGAATTGCAGCCATCACAGGGATGGTGGCTTGCTGGGATTAGCAGATCACAATGTCTGTAACTGCTTTTCAATGACCCAATCTTTATAAACATTTTTAATACAACCTAGTTTCCTTAAAGCAAAACAGGATGTGTTACAAAATCGAAGTTGACTTTTTAAGAGTAGTCTGTGGTACTTGCAATAACATAAACGGGGGGACCCCCTCATAGGATACTTGAAGCCAGGGAAAAGAGGGGCAGGTTAAGACACAATATTATTGAAATCCCTCGTGGCCTAAATACTTTATATCTTGTAACATAGTTCATTTCATCATCTAAAACCTCACAAACGTAGCAAGAACAATTTCTTTGGTTTTATTTTTGATTATTTTATTTCCTTCTTGTACATACTTTTCATTTTTTGTCTTTCAGATTCAATCTTTGTATCTCATTTTTTGTTCTTTTTATCATTGTTCACATTACATATAAAAAATACATTATTTAAATACATAAAATGCAACACTTTTAGTATAGTACAAATGGTATTATCTTTTCTTTAAAAGAGGAGTAACCAAAGGTGACCTGGCGTGAAATCCTACAATACATTCTGTAGTTCCCATTTAGGCAGAATTTTTCTGCTGGATAGTATATTTTGTCATATACAGATATAGATGTGAGTGATAAGTATGTGAGTGTATGAGTTTGTGAGAGAGTAAGAGGTCTGTGTGAGTAGGGATGTGAAATCAGTGCTTCTTTCTTTAAATTGTTTTTTCTTTGGTTGCTCCTCATTTAAAGAAAAGATAATACCATTTGTACTATACTAAAAGTGTTGCACCACTGTCTGCTCTTGAAACATTTTTGTTTCAATATTCATGTTTGCATATGGTTACCACCACCCTTGAGGTGTTGGTAAAAAAACATTCCTAGATACCACTGCAGTTTGGTATTTGGATAGGTCGTCCTAAACATGCCCCTTCCAAATACCGACTCGCTAAACACAAATTGAGATTCAGTAGCATGTTACCAAATCGAAATTTGTGTTTTGTACACATCAAAAAGCATTTTTGAGGTCGAAAGCGGCTCAATTCTCCAAAAATGTTTTTGTGCATAAGGCCCCAAATTCCTTAAAATGACGAGTCTCCTGAAAACGCAACCATGGATAATGGTAATTTCTCCAACCTCACGTGTGACAACCGATCCCCCAGATGAAGTGTGTTAATATTAAGATGAATTGTACATACTGGACCATGAAGGAAGAACATGATGTGTGCTCTGCAGTAAAAAAATATATTAAAATGATAAGTAATAATTTGCATTATATTTGACGACCCATAAGATGTAAATATTAATGGACAACTGTGCTCAGTGTGTAAGCCACAGACACATAATCAAGGACAAAGTTACTTTGAACTGCTACCAAACTAAGACAACTAATTCAACCCTATGGCCAGCCACAGATTTTGCAATATATAACATCCTCTTAGTCTCCTATAGATGCTGCTTTTTCCTGAAACTACTAATTGCCACCAATATCTAATGTTTAATTAGCAAGCCTGACTGTCATTGAAGATTGAGAATACTGCATTGCTAATGCACGTGAGTCCATGGAAGAAGAAATCCATAGATACCACACTGGTTTAGAAATATGTGTCTTGGAGTAATTCATGAATCCTAAATGATTATTGTGGTGAATGTGAGGGGCTTGGATGAAATTGTTTTTTTAATGTTTTGATGAATATTCTGGGTACAATCTATGGCCCTGATTACGAGTGTACGTGTTATTCATTGCACCAAATAAATAACGATACCACAATGTACTTTATTTATAGGGTGCTCTAAATAACACCTATTAATCCACTACAACCTGCAAAATTAAACACAATTCTTTTAGTTCAAACAATGAAAAATATTTTATAAAAGTAATTGACGAGGAGCAACTTTTACCAGACTGCATTGAAATGTTTAAAAATAACCACATGGTGGCATGGCCAACCAAAATGGCTGAGTGAATGTGATCTGCAAGGGCTCCACGGCAATTTGCGATTATAATCAAGCAAATGGCCCCTTTAGGTGAGTTCTGCAGAGTCTAAAAAATGCATTTATCGGTGCACGAGTGCGGACCCCTAAATGGGGTGACTGGAGGCGCGGTAAGTTCTCGAATACAGGTGGATTGGGGATGACCTGGGACCTGAGCAGCGATGGTGGGTGGGACGCTTGTGGGCCCAGCTACGAGCACCATTGAAGGAGAGGTGGAGCTGGGATTGGTGGTGCCACCTGGACCCCTGGAGACCCTTTGAGGGTGAAGCAGTGGAGCGGAGGTTCTGGGGCTCCCTGCACCATTTGGGTACCATGGGAGTAGGTGGCCGGGGAGGATGCGCCTCCTGCCCGCACCTAGGCCACATGCCAACATGAGTGACTGGTGAGGCAGCTCACACTACCTACAGCATAGGTCCTTAACGCAGTTGAGGAGCCGGACCCCAGTGAGCCTAAAAAGATCAGAGGTCGGGAGTGGCTGCCAGGTAGAGGGGTGGCCAGTGGTGAGATCGGGTGAGGCCTTCAGTCTCTCGGATCGCAGCAGTGAGGGATAGCGGCAACTTGCAGCCTGACTTTAGGATGGTAATGCCGCAGAGCGCTGCATAGAACGACCGGCCTGAGGGGCCCCAGTAGCAGCCGATCCAGAAGCAGCCGAGATGCTCAGAGAAGGTCTGCAGAAGAATAGAGGTGGAAGCTTGGAGGGAGAGAACGCCCTGATAATTATCTCAGAGATGAGCAAGTGCACTTTCATGCAACAGAGGGTGTTTCAGACTGCGCTGTACAAGGGAGCCGGTGAATAGATGTCTATAGAGAGAGCCCTGCTGTGCTGTTGACCACCCAAAGCCATAGGGACTTACTTCAAGCCTGAAGCCAGAAGTTTTGAGAAGCACCTGCCACAGTATCCAGTGCTACAGGAGGCAGTCAGAGGGGACCAGGGGTGATCCACCTACAATATTCGTCAACTGCAGGGCGAGGGAACAACTGCCCGCTCCATGGAGTGACATCGATCCTGAGATATGGTAATGGGAGGAGATCTGTGGGGTGGGCCTCTGGGTCCCAGGGACCTAGGACATCGGCAAATTTCAGCCACTATCACATTTTGTATCTTCTGCCTTTAAGCTGAAGATAAAAAGACCTAAAGCAAAAGGGTATCCAGCTACTTTGCCCCAGCGGAATTATGAGACGTCCACCCTGAGTCATACACAGACAACGTCATGGCACTTATGAAGTAGAACCTTCTTTCCTCCCTGCAGGTCTTCATACATGAGGAGCTATGGGCAGACATGACCTCCTCCCTGGTGATCCTTAGATCTCACATCAATGGCTGCTTAACTATGCTTTAACAGGATGTCGACTCAGTGGGGACTCAGACATTGGATCTTGAATCTAGAGTGCAGGAGCTCGATCGCTGCATGGAAGACTCCACAAGCCTTATTGATGCACAACTTCAGGCCTTCATCCTGAAATATGAAGACAATGTGCAAATTTGAAATCTAGCGGAGGGGCCAGATTTGGAGGCCTTTGTTGTGGGACTTTTCTCTGAGCTGTTGGGAAGCAAACAACTAAAAGTGAAAGTTAACAGGGTGCATAGGGTAGGTCCATCGCCGGCTACTGAAGGATGGCGCCCTAGAGATGTTCGGCAAAACTTCACTCCTTTAAGGTGAAAGATGCAATTCACCAAGCTGTGCAAAAGATTGAGTAAGTCTCCTTTCAGGGGGCGTCTTGCTCCCTCTTCCAGGATATCCCGCCGGCCACACTGGCATGACTCATACATTTCCACCCCGTGATTGACAAGCTACAGCAAGATCAAACTAAATATCACTGGACAAAACCTTTTGGGCTGGCATTCGAACTCCACAACAAGCCACATCATGTCACGGGGTTCCAGGGGGCAGTGCACATCCTGGCTCTGCCGGTGTCAGTGGAGCAGGCCATTGATGGGGGATCCGTGGAGTCACCTGGCTTCCCCACAGAGAAGAGGGACAAACAACAGTGGTGACCCAAAACCGACCAATGCCTTACAGGAGGCGTTGACACTGTAGACTCTCTCATCCTTCCATTTCGTGGATCGCAAGATGGCTAATTATGAAGCCAGAATGGACCACCTCCCAGAGAGGATTGGGACACTTATTGTGTTACATATGATGCTATGGTGTTACCTTGAGTTTCCCTATAGCGGGAGGTCAATTAAAAAACGGAGTGCTCCAACCAGATG
The DNA here is from genome assembly GCF_964261635.1 of Lissotriton helveticus. Taxonomy (NCBI): domain Eukaryota; kingdom Metazoa; phylum Chordata; class Amphibia; order Caudata; family Salamandridae; genus Lissotriton; species Lissotriton helveticus. The sequence goes on from NC_136069.1 coordinate 1,281,446,803, forward strand.
TACGGGTGGGGGGCCACAAGGGAGCTCACCCCTATTGAACAATTTGCCAGCAGTGGGAGTTGCTCCAAGGGGTGCATCTCATTTCTCTACTCACTTTTACTCAACACCCTGTTTACCCCCAGCCTTCTTGTCACATGTATTTTTTGGGACCAGACTCTAGGTAAAAACATACCAGGGGCTAGCTGGTCCAAAATATGGTATAACCATTTGATGGGTATGAGGGAGGCCCATTACAAAGTACTTTGTGATTGGTGCCTTTACCCTACCAAACTTTAAAAAATATTCCTCCAACACATCCGACCTTTTCTAGAGAGTGTGTGGTATGCTAGGTGATTTTAGATATATTCGGTGGGACTGTCTGACTATTTGCACCTTTTGGTCAGAAATTTTAGCCCAACTGCAAGAAATTCTAGGGTATCTCCTTCCGGAGTGCCCAAGCTTTCTGGTTTTGGGGTTAGGAGATGACTCTCTCAAATGTCAAGCGATTGAAGATCATGTGGCTTTGTTTGAGTGCTGCGAAATTGGCGATGGCTGCTGACTGGAAATGGAAGGAGGCAACTTCACTGACTGAATTTTATATTATCTGACACATACAGAAACTTCAAATATATTTGGGAGCCCTTGACGAACTACCATTGTGTGCCTGTCCCAACAGAACGAGGGCACTGCATCTCTTCCAATTTTAAACAAGTCAAACTACTTCCGATGCTAGGGGAGACATGCTTCTAGACCCCGCTGTATCCACATCCCTTGTTTGTTCCCTTGGGGGGAGGCGATACGCCTTCCTGTGCCGTTAAAGACATCCCCATTTACCATTAGTTTATGGGTTATGGTTTGGGGGGAGGCTATTAGGGGGTACTGTTTTGCTATCTCAATTGGTGAACAATATGATTTGTATGATAAATGTAGCTGGTCAATTCCACTCAAAGCAGAAGCTTTACATCGAATTGACTGTTTTGTATTTCAAAAGGGATTGTGATATATACATTATTGCACTGTATGTAATTTTTGAAAAAAACAATAAAGAGAGGTTTGACAAAAAAAAACTGTAAAGTTACACTGCCACAGAAAACTGAGCTGCATGAATGTATACAACAAAATTTGACTTGTCATGCAGCAAAATGTATTGTGCTAACCCAACTGTAAGATTTTGATAAACTATTTTCAATCCCATTAGCCCTGCTGTTCTCTTACTTAATTGCAGCTAACACCACTCACTCCCCTTAGTTCATTATCAGCAAAATCAACAAATATTGTTAAGTGGTTTACTTAGCTGGTTTTAGGTAAGTTTGACTTAAGCCAGGGTTTGCAGAGCTTGAACTAGGTTTAAGTTTGGTAATGTGTAAGTTAAACTAATTGTAGGTACCAAGGTGGACCAGCATCAGGGTACCTAGCAACAAGGCATGGAATAAGTGTGGCACGCTCCATGGTATGGGTGGCCAGCACACCCTCTTCCACCAATTAAATAGGCAAGAGGCAGCAAAACGAAGGTAGCAAGGTGTTTACGGGTAATGAAGGAATAATGTGTAGGGTAAACAAATGCAGCAGTTGTCATTAGGAAGTCAATTTAACTTTCCAATGGCCCCATTGGCCACTTCTTGCCCCCCTGTTCCTCCACTGGATTGAACCTACAAAAAGGTAACTTTTTTTACTATTACTATTAACTATGCAACTGCAAATGTTTGGTTGAATTAATTAATAAATAAATTGATATTATTTCTAATCAAAGTATCTTCTTGAATGTTTTACTTCTATATATTAAAGTCATAATAGTTGAAAATTTGACACAATAATATTAGAACGAGATAAAGCTATTGAAGGTTATTATAGCCCGTGGGTCTTTGCCGGGGTTGCAGATGGCGCAGGGACAAGGCAGGACCCCGTAATACGTAATAAAGAGTGATTGCAATTCATGAATGTTAATTAAGTCCAGCGTTGTGATTTAGAAATGGTTCTGCTTGTGAAAGACGACTATGACGCATTAGACAAACCCCTACTGGCCAGGACGGTGCTCTTTGGTTAACCGAAATTAAAAGTATTATCTCACCCAAGATTGTCCAATTAGACTCTTCCAAGGCCTGGCTCTCGCCCCTGCTCACCTGATTCCATCGCTCCATTCTAATAACGCGCCCATGATTTAGGACCTTGACCTCCAATCAAAATGCCTTTGGACGCAAAAGGAAAGAACAAGGTGATTTTTGCAGCTAAGGTCGACACATGTGATGCAGTGCGCGCAACGAAATTCGTTTTATTTATTTAAATGTTTACTTACCTGTAAAACTCCATAATCCATATATTACTACCCCCCACCCTGCCCCTCCCCCTGCCCACATCACCGCCCTACAGAAACACCTACTGCCGACCGCTACTGGCACCAAGTAAAAAAAGAGAAAAGGGTGCCGCACATTTATACTAAAACCAAATGCTCTGGAACTCTTAAGGATTAATCCTCAAACATGTACTAATATGAATCACCAGAAACAATGTTAATAATTTATGTTTTCAAATAATTTTGCATGTTGGTACTTTGAAAATGCAGTAATATGTCATAGTTACATGTACTATTCATAACAAAACTAAAAAGCTTTATAAGTGCAAATAAGTTGAAAGATGATTACCTCCTTTTTGGTATAATATGTGTCTTCTTTATGCTACATGACAATCACCCTATATGAACTGACTAATGGGCTGAGTGGTCTGACCAGATGAGGTGACCCAGGAGGTGTCACCCCGGAACTTGAGGATTATATTATACATTATTGTGATGGAAAGACACAACACATTGCTTCTCCTTACGTTTTGGAACTTCCTTGTGGACTCTATTGGCTTTCCTTTTGACTGACGCATGTGCTCTATTCTCTGACTTCATTCCCTCTCTTGGGAGAGTACCTTTGAGCTATCATGGTTCATGTCCCATTCTGAACTTTCACAGAACTTTGGTAATAAATGGCAAACTCACATTTTGGTTTGACTATCTTCTACTCTTAGGTCTTAAAAACCTGATATTAATGTTGTTGCTCCTTTTAATAATGATGATAAAATCTAACTTTAACTAAATTCTGGTACTTTATCTCCATGATTTATCTCTAAAAATTGATTGTGCTTTCCAATTGGGTTGTCGATGGTCGGAGGGAATTCAAATAAAGGGATCTCTGGACAACAGATACTAATGTTATTATTCTACATAGTTTTAACTGAATTATTGGTTTGTATGATCTTGGTTCAACTGAATTTCTTCAGGAGATTTGGTCTAGCAGTGATAATACTTTACTTGTATAACTTAGTTCTGAGAGTTATATACATGAATCTAATTACGAGTTTGTAGGTCAATTACCCAATTCCTAGTCCTCATTGGATAACTTGAGTTGGATCCCCTCTCAACACGAAGCAAGATCCATCAGAGGACCAAGTGAATGAGAACTAAGGTAAGTGATAAGACAAAGTAGTCTGTAAATCAATTAGGTCCCAGTGACGCTATAGCACCATCAACCGATCTCTTGCTTTGCTGTTCCAACTAGCTAATAAAACATAAAAGATATATTTTTGTATTTTTTATTTAGTTCTGGAAAGAGCCATTTGTTTTCTTCTTATGTGAAGGAAACAGCTAGTTGCATATCAGTATTTATACAGAACACCAAAAATGGGACAAAGAACTTGGTTAAATATAAAAACAATACTTGGACTTGATGAGATCTGCAATTTTGTAACTAACCAAGCAATGCAATCCCACAATTACAAAGCAGGGAACACTTTATTTTTGTGGCTCTTGTGTGCTTTCTTCAGGTAACTGTCTCCAAGTAGGCTGGTGTGTTCAATGCTGAAGAAGGTGTTCTCTCTCATTTTCAGAGTCCCTCTTTCTCAAGAATTACTGCTCATTCCAGGCATCAAAATGCATGTGCATCAATGAAGTTCTGGAGTTGTATTTCCCTTGTTGACCCACTTAGCTTCCTTTGGCACAAAGTACAATCATAAAAATATTGAGGGCATATTTTTTAACCAGGTGGAATAGTGAAAATCTTTCAATCAATGAATTCTGGTTAGGTCTTCAAAACCTTCGACACACACTATCCAGTTATTAATTTTCTTTTTATCCTTTTCCTCTTGATTTCTCTTATTTTGTTCTTCCTGTCCAGAAGTCATTGAAAGGTACAAATAAATGTGGTTTCCAAAACTTAAACCACAGCCAGAAACTGTACAGTGTTGTGGAAAAATACAAACTGGGGGGGCACTACCAACCAGAATATAAGATCCTTAATTATTGCCCGGCGATGTCGCCTCTTGAACCCACACAGAAGTTAAACTATTGAAGAGGCAGGCGCTGGAGACTGGAAGGCAGGAAACAAGGGTTTTTATTCTCTCCGGAGGAGAACACAACGAAACGGACAGAAGGTATCGTTCTGAGGTGCTCTAACTGCATCCCGGAGGCCTGGCCTCTTATACATGAGTTTATCTCTTTATTACATGTAACACATTCTCGTTGATACTTTGATGTACGGAAAGACATCCTCAGAATCCCCCCTTCCCAGCCTGTTCCCATGCAAGGCTTATAGTGGAAGTCCCCGCCCCGTTCACAACAGGTGGCGATCATTGCGCAGCTGGGTATTCCGCCGATTCACGGAGTGTGCGGGTTTCGATCGGATCTCGTGGGGTGGGGGGGGGGCTTTGATCACCTCGGGGATCCTTTGAGGAGGGAAGCTTCCTATTGTATGGGGAGGGGCAAGAGGTTGGTATCGGCAGAGCTAGGTGTCGGTCTGGGAACGGGGAAGACAAACGGGCACACGGGAAAAAGGGGTTTGCATCAAAAGGGCCGGAGATCATGACGGGGAAACAGGGAGGTGTCGCGCTGGGAACAGGATGAGGGCCTGGGGCAGAGCAGCGCCGAAGAGGGGTTTATGACCCAAGGCAGGTGCAAGCAGGGGGTTGCTAGCGAAGTTAGGAGGGAGAGAGAGAGACGCGCTGGCTCTCGGCGAGAGCCGGGAAGCCATGGTGTCCAAAAATGGCGGCTGTTTTACGCGCACAAAAGGTTTAAGGAGAGCAAGAGGGCGCCGATAATGTTGACAGTTTTCAGCCTAACTTTTAACAGTCCTCCCTTTTCAACATATCTAGCCAACTTGCTCATTCAATGTCAATTTTCATCAAATTCCTAACTTCGGTATCATATAATGCCCTCATATGTTCGCTTCCAATGTCCACAGTTTTGGGAAAAATACAACTCGCACATAAAGAACACATAGGTGGCAAACATTGAATTCCTAAGCATAGGCCACATATTACAACTACGGGAATCAGGATAATGGTGAGCAGTCTCCAGCCCCAGCTTTTGACGGTGTCCCAGAACCAACCACCAAGCGACCATTCTTCTTGCTCTTGGTGGACTTCCGAAGAGAGTCTGTGAAGATGTTCGATGGCTTTGTACACTGAGGGTGAGTTGTCCGGTATGTATGTACAACAGCTGGCCCCAATAATGCGGCATGCTCCTCCACGGTCCGCCAGAACTACATCTAGAACGAGGCGGTTCTGAAGGGCCACCAAACGGACCGCTTGGAGCTCGGCAGTGTTGTTGGCAAAGATGCCCGCTGTGATGTTCATGGTTGTCTCGACTGCCTGAGTCAAATGTCGGATGGCACGGCTGTTTGCCATCGGGCCCCAGAGGGGGACGAGTCCTTTCATAGCATCGAGGAACTGTGCTCCTGTTGAGTCGGCTTGCTCAACGTCTTTTGCTCGTTTTTGCCTGTGGTGATTCGCTGGGGCCACATAAGTTGGAGGAAGGACGAAGGAGATGTAGCAAGTGCCCCCCCAGCCTTTGGGGAGCCAGGTGTAGGCCTTCGTGCCACAGATGAAATACATGTTTGGGGAGGACACAAAGGAAGGTGGATCCGTGGAGTCCAAAGTTCTGGTAAAGCGGCAAGCGCTGTGACCCACCAGCTGTGTCCCAAGTCCTTCTACACACATGTGGCCTGTGACGTTGATGACCGTCAGGGCTACAGTCAGAGTGGCAGCCGTTCGTTTCCGCAGATAGGAGAAGGTGGGTCTGGTTGGATTGTTGAATACCTGCATTTCGATTCGTTCTTTGGCCGGAATGTCCATTTGGATCGAGTCGCTGGGGTTCAGCGGGCAGAAGTGTGTCTTTGTCTTGTTTCGCCCGGCCCCATGAGAAGAATGTGCTGCAGCTCTGCTGGAGGTGGCATTTTCCGTATAGCTCTCTTGCAGGAGGATCAGCCAGGCAAGGCAGGAGCCGTGGACGGAGAAGGGTGAAGGGATGAATGGTATTGAATGTCCAGTGGCATGGGGTAGCAACCCACAGATCCAGCAGTTGGTGGCGTTGGTGGCAAGATTGTGCTGGTGAAGTAGCTGTACGAAAGAGTTGTTCCAGAACTCCTTTCGCCTCTCTCTTAGTTGAGGAGAGAGCGAAATTAGATAATGTTCCTTCATGGTGGTAGGCTGAGCAGTGGTTAGGAATGTTTCGTGAGCAGGTGTGTGTTCTTCCATAATCCAGAGCGTAGTCATGAGGAGAAAACAGAGGAGGATTACGATGAAGAGTGCGATTGTCTTTGAGCTATGGAGTCTGTCTGTTCTCGGATTTCTGTAGTGGGTATTTCCTGTTGTCTCAGTCGGCTTCTTGTTTGGCGCTTCCATCATCTTCTTATCTGGCGCTTCCATCATCTTCGTCTTCAAGGTGCTCGGTAGTGGGCAGGACCACAGACTCAGTTTTAGCTTCTCTCCAGGTAACCCTTGGTAGTTTGGGTCACCGTTCTGAGATTCTCTAACCTAGTCCGTGGCCTACTTAGCCGAAGCTCCCTCCTTTCGACGCAGGAAATACCCTTCTCGAGATGGCACAGTGGGGTCAGGATGTTTTGAAAGTTCAAGTGTCTCTGTATCAGGGTAGCAGTTCAACGATGGTCGGTCCTGGTTCAGGAGCTCTTCTTGGGTGTTGACGGTGTCTGTCGTGGCCAGGGCTGGAGAGACCTTTTTGCAGTGATGGGCGTGCAGCCAGTGTTTCTTCCCCTCCACTCGAAGTGCGGTCCGAGTGGTGATCAGCACTTGCCAGGGGCCCGTCCACCGGGGTTCCAAACTCTTTGATCGCTGAAAGTTTCGGATCAGCACGAAGTCCCCCGGCTGGATGGCGTGACCCGGACCCCTGGAAGCATCGGGGATGGCCTGCCGCACCTGCTGATGAAGGACAGACAAAGTTTCAGTCAATTTGTACAGATAATCAGACATTAGGACATCCGGAACGTCATGAATGGACGTTGGTTTCGGGGCAGACCAGACGCTCATGGGTCGGCCGAAGACAACTTCATAAGGGGTTAAGTGATGTCGGGTGGGGGTAGAGCGCATCGATAGCAATGCCAATGGGAGGGCGTCTGGCCATTTCAGGCCCGTCGTAGCCACTATTTTGGCCAGTTTAAGCTTTAGTGTGGCGTTGTGTCGTTCGACCAGCCCAGCAGATTGAGGGTGGAAGACTGCTGTTTGATACCCAGCCCATTTAGGATGAGCTGGATAACGTTGGCTACAAAGTGGGGGCCATTATCACTCCATAAAACACGACAGAGGCCATAACGGGGGAAAAACTCTTTTAACAGGACCTTTGCAGTGGCCATAGCGGTGTTGTCACGGGTCGGATATGCTTCCACCCATTTGCTAAATGCGCATACCACAACAAGTACATATTTCAGGCCTTGGCATCTGTCTAGCTGGATGTAGTCCATCTGCAGGACTTCAAATGGGTGGTTTGGGACCCCAAATCCCCCCCGGGGCACTACAGTTCCCTTCCCGGGGTTGTGTTGCAGGCATATTAAGCATTGTTGGACCAGGCGTTTGGCGGAATCTGGGATCTTGTCATTGTGCCAAACCCTGGAGACAAGTTCGATCATGGGGGCTGATCCTATGTGGGCTGGGGAGTGTGCCATGGATAATATGGGAATCAAGTATGAATCAGGTAGTAACCATCTGTTCTTGTCTTTTGTCCGCCAGCAGCCTTCATCGTCTTTCAATCCCACCCGTGCCCATTCAGTCAATTCGTGTTGTGTGCTAGCCATTTGTATGTCTCTAATTGTGTCCTTGGCGTCAGTCCAGTTTTCTGCTTGTGACCTGGTCACGTACATACGTGTTGTCGTTCTATTTTCTGCTGTCGTTCGGGCGGTGATGTCGGCTAGTGCATTTCCCTGTCCAATAATGTCTGTCACCTTCTTGTGTGCCTGGCATTTGATAACGGCAAGTTTGTTGGGGAGGAGGACAGCTTCGATTAAGGCGGAGACTAAATCCCCGTGCAGGATGGGTGTGCCGTGTGAGGTCAAGTATCCTCTCTCCCTCCAGAGGAGCCCAAAATGGTGAACCACCCCGAAGGCATACTGGCTGTCGGTGTAAATGTTCGCCGTGGTTCCTGTTGCCAGGATGCAGGCTCTCGTCAAAGCAATCAGTTCCGCTGCCTGGGCAGATCGCTGGGTGATGCGGGCTGTTTCTACTACAGTTCGAGCTGTGGTGACTGCATAGGCAGCGGAAGTGGTACCATCGGAGAGCTTGATGCAAGAACCGTCCACCCACAACTCCCCGTCGGGGTCAGGGAAAGCTGTGTCTCTGAGATCGACCCTACTCCTGGTCTGTTCGTCCGTAAGAGTCACGCAGTCATGTACGGGGTGCACATTGGGGTCGTTCTCTGGCAGGGGTAACAGAGTTGCTGGGTTCAGTGTGGTGCATCTTTTCAGGGTGATATGGGGGGCAAGCAAGGTTAGTTCGTATCCAGTCAGTCGTGCACTCGTCAGATGTTGCGTCTTGGTTTGGTTCAGGAGGGTGTCGACTGCATGGGGTACCAGTACCGTGAGGGAATTCGAGAGTACAATCCCCTCACTCTGTCGGATAGAGACTGCAGCAGCAGCTACAGCTCGAAGGCAGGCAGGCAAGGCTCTGGCGACAGGGTCAAGAGTGGCAGAGAAGTAAGCGCACGGTCGTTGCTTAGGACCGATGGCCTGGGTCAGGACAGATAAAGCGCACCCCTCCCTTTCGTGAGTGTAAAGGGAGAAGGGCTTTCTGTAATCAGGGGTACACAGGACAGGGGCTGAGCAAAGGGCATCTCGTAGTTCTGTGAAGGAGGTTTGACACTCAGGAGTCCAAGGGAGTGGGAAAGGGACGTCTTTGTTCAAGAGGGAGAGCAGTGGTTTTACAACGAGGCTGAAGTTTGGCAACCATTGTCGGCAGAAGGAGGTGAGGCCTAATAGGGAGCGAACCTGCTTCCGAGTTTTAGGGACAGGGGTGTCTAGAATGGTCTGGATTCGATCAGGGGTGAGTTTCCTTCCATCTTTGGACAGAAGGTGGCCTAGGTAAGTGACCTGGGGTAGGCAGAATTGCAACTTCTTCTTGGAGACCTTGTGGCCATTTTCCGCAAGGAAGTGCAAGAGTTGAATGGTGGCGGTAACCGCTAGAGGGGTGGTGTCGGCTGCCAAAAGGATGTCATCGACATATTGTATCAACACCACCCCGTCGGGTAACCGGACTTGGTCTAGTTGCCTTTTGAGGGCCTGGCTGTAGATGCTAGGGCTCTCCGTGTAGCCTTGAGGGGCTCGGCAAAATCTATATGAGCGGGATTTTAGGGTAAAGCCGAAGAGATATCGGCTGTCGGGGTGGATGGGGATGGAGAAGAATGCGTTCTTGAGGTCGATGATGGAAAAGGTGGTTGCAGTGGATGGAATCAAGGTCAGGATGGTGGTGATGTCTGAGACCACAGGGTACTGGGGTACTACCACTTTGTTGATCTCTCGGAGGTCGATGATGAAACGGTATGCTTTCTCATCTCCCTCTCCCTGCTTCTTGATAATGGGCAAGATAGGGCTGTTGCAAACGTTGCTAACCACTTCCTCTACCACTCCTGCGTCTATCAGTGACTGGATAATCATTACCAATGCCTTCTCGCCCTCTGGCGATATCCGATATTGTGGGAGTTTTGGGAGTGTTGCATCTGGTCGGACAGTAATGTGCACTGGGTCAATTAACATACGCCCTACGTCCGAATCCGCTTTGGCCCACAGATACGGAGGCAGGGTGTCAAGTAGGGACGCGTCGACGTCGGTGATGGAAAACATGTGTCGGGGGGAACAATGTTTGAGCAGAACGGGGTTGTCGTAAAGAAACACTCGAACTCCATCTTGAGAACACCTAATCGTCGCTCGGAAGTGTTTCAGTAAGTCAAGTCCCATAATGGCGTCAGGGCTATTGGAGGAGAGCAAGAACGTGGTGTCGGTGGTGTTGTTTTCTACGTCAAAGAGAATCGGGGCAGACAAAGGGTTGGTGGAGGGCGTTCCATCGAAACCTGTCGATGTTATGAGTGAGCCAGACAAGGGTGCCCTTGGAATCAGTCGTTTAGATAACGCACTACGTGTTGCGCCAGTGTCTACCAGAAATGGAGACTTGGTACCCAGGACCTTAGCAGTGACATAAGGGCCCTGCTGGTCAACATAGAGCTCGACTGGATCCCTCCCTCGCCCTTGGCTGTCCTATGCAAAGGTGTGAGTGTCGTCATAGTCAGATTGTTGATATTGGTTCTGTCTGGGTCGATCGAACGTATTCGGTCTGCTTGATCTGTCATTAGTCGCGTCATTTGGGGGCCCTCGTTGTGTTCCCCTAGGTCTCGGTCCGTTTGCTACCTCCCTGGGGTCTCTGTTCCTGATCATTTCCAGGAGAACTGGGCACTGGGATTTCCAATGGCCAGTCCCTTGGCAGAAAGCGCACTGGTCATCTCTAAGGTCCGTGCGTCCACTGTAGGGAGTCAGAGTGCGGTCCTGGGGTAATGCAGTCTTAGGGACGTTTGTCTGGTAGTTTCCCCGGTATTGGTCTCGTCCTATAGTCACCCCTTGCAGTTTGGCAATCATCACCCTCTCCTTTAAGTCTTTCTTCTTTTTCTCTGTCGCCCTATCGTTTTCATTTTTCTGATGCTCATAATATTGGGCCATCTGAAGAATCGCTGTAGGTTTGGAGGCTGCCCAACTACTCTCGCTGGCCTGTAGTTTCTGGGAGATGTCCAACGATAGGCCCTTAACATAATTCTGGACAAACAGATGGTGTCCGGTTGCAGTGGTCATGTCCTGGCCGCTGTAATCAGAGAACACCGTTTCAAACCGGGAGAAGTATTCCGATACATCCTCCTGGGGTTTTTGGCGACAGGCCGTTACTATCGACCAGTCCACTTTCTTTTCTGGGATTAGGGTTTTTAATTTCTCTACAATTTTATCTGGGAGGTCTAGAATGGATTTCAACGGCTTTTGTCCTGGTCCCCGTTGTTTGTCCAAGTCATCGAGTTGTGGCCAGGTATGTCCGAACAGCTCAAGGTGGTCGACTTTCCGGATTTGCTTCCACACATCAGCTGGTAGACATAACCCGAAGAACAAGTCGATGTCAGCCAGGGTCATGATAGTCGAACCCAGGGCTGTACCTAATTCAGTATAGAAGGCAGTGGGGTTTTTTCGTAGGTCGGGTAGAGATTTCCGGAATGTCAGTATCTCTTGCCGGTCCCATGGCTGGTAGACCCAGTTGTATACTACCCTTCCCTTCGCATCTTGGTTGTTTGCATCATCGTGAGTCCCCGTACCCCGAGGAGGAACCCAGTAAGGGGCAGCCTCACGTATCGGCATCATGGTGTTAGATTGCTCGGTTGGCGGTTCGGTCACTACGGGGGCCGCGGATTTAGCTCCCGGCTTTCGTTCAGTGAGGTGGCGGAAAACCTCAAGCGTACGCGTAAAGAGGTCCGACACATCACACTCGCCCTCATCCCCGATATCGACCTTCCGGTACAGAGTCCTTAGGCTCTCGGGACCTTTGTCTCGATATCGGTCCTCGTATGCATTCAAGACATGATAACACAGTCGTACGGTAAAATGTCGTCTGTGACTCCCTGTATACGAGCTGAACATATCTGTGATGTACTCTTCATCATCCTTCCTTTCTACCAGTGTCCTTGCTATTTTGTCGATCCCCGCTCGCTCATCTTTGTCTAGCCTGTTTGTTCTTGCAAGGCCAGCCCCTCGAGTCTCATGCTCGTCTAACGTTGTCGTTGATGTGGGTTTTAATACAAGGGGTTCGGCTGGCACAGAGGCCATTGGGGCCGACGCTGCGGCGGTACCTTCGTTTGTACCTGGGGGTGGCGCGTGCTGCGCCAGGGGCCGAGAAGGGGCATATGGAGGGGGCATGTAGATGATTGGGGGACCTAACAGCAGGTCCTCATTGGCTTGTCGTTTTGAGGGTAAATCAGGGTAGAGCATGGAGGGGGTTCTAACCGGACACTGGCTTGGCGTTTCCCTTTCTAGTTTCTGTTTAGCTTTCTCTCTTTCCTCTATCTCCTTTTTTAGCTTCTGAGCAGCTAGGTGGGCTGCTTTTTTGCAGCTCTTTTTCCAACCTACTCTCAGTTTTCTTTTTACGCTGTTCAGTTTCTTTTCGCCACATGCCGAAGCTATCAAGCATAGTGGGTGTTGTCTTGTTTTTACCTAGGGCAGTTTCTAGCATTTTTATTTTATCATCATCGAAGGATCCTGTCAGGGGCCATTGATTTTCTTGACCCTGTTTTGTATATTTATGCCATAGTTTACTATAGGCAATAGCGGTCAATCCATGCTTCATGAACATGTCCTTATTAGGGGTGCCTTCCAGTGGGGCTGGATGGTCCATCTCTAATAAGCGGTCCGGGCTAAACAGGCTACCAATCAGTGGGGAGAAGACAGACATGACGGCTCGTAACGAGGGACTAAAAAGTCAGCACTGCCTATCTTATCACTAGGTGCAAAGACTGGACAGAATATTTCTATTCTACGTTGTTTGCAGGCAGTGAATACCTCATGGATCACAATAACCAAAGACCAACAAATAACAATGGGGAGAATGAGTAGGTCCGCAAAGATTTGCGTTACCTACCTTTTTCGCTATCTGCAAAAAGGGTGGTCTCTTCCCTGTTTGCAGACAGGGAATCTCCAGGAAACAATAATTTTGCGAACAACAGTTCAGTTTCAAGCAATTATAGGGTGAGGGAGAAAAAAATAAGCACGGCTGCTACCCTACCTATCCTCCGCTGCTTGCAAAGAGAGAGACCTTTGTTTCTCCGTTTGCAGACAGTGAATCCCTCGTGGATCAAGATAACAAAAGACCGACAAATAACAATGGGGAGAGTGAGTAGGTCCGCAAAGATTTGCGTTACCTACCTTTTTCACTATCTGCAAAAAGGGTGGTCTCTTCCCTGTTTGCAGACAGGGAATCTCCAGGAAACAATAGTTTGCGAACAACAGCTCAGTTTCAGGTGACTATTGAGTGGGGGAGAAAAATAAGCACGGTTGTCTGCCCTACCTATCCTCCACTGCTCGCAAAGGGAGAGCCTGTTGTCTCTCCGTTTGCAGACAGTGAATCTCCAATTAAACAAAAAAGAGCAATACTAGTATTTTAACAATCAAGCAAATTTTCCGCAATTTGTCGTGGTAACACGACCTTACCCGGACCGCATGGACAGTTTCCTGACTTCCGAATCCAGCGCCCGATCGTCCTCTCTTCTTCGTTATCCTCGCGGCACTCCTGATGGTTCCCAGTCAGGACCGTAGATCACTCGAGAGAGGTCTGTTCGGAACCAGTGAAGTTCGGATGATCGGCTGTCAGACGAGGGTCTATCGGACAGACGCGTTCCCGATCGTTGCAGTCGTTCACTTTGTCGTCAGGACCTCTCCCACTGGATCCATGGGTCGCTGATGGGCCCCACGCTTGGGACGCCAATTGTGGAAAAATACAAACTGGGGGGGCACTACCAACCAGAATATAAGATCCTTAATTATTGCCCGGCGATGTCGCCTCTTGAACCCACACAGAAGTTAAACTATTGAAGAGGCAGGCGCTGGAGACTGGAAGGCAGGAAACAAGGGTTTTTATTCTCTCCGGAGGAGAACACAACGAAACGGACAGAAGGTATCGTTCTGAGGTGCTCTAACTGCATCCCGGAGGCCTGGCCTCTTATACATGAGTTTATCTCTTTATTACATGTAACACATTCTCGTTGATACTTTGATGTACGGAAAGACATCCTCAGAATCCCCCCTTCCCAGCCTGTTCCCATGCAAGGCTTATAGTGGAAGTCCCCGCCCCGTTCACAACAGGTGGCGATCATTGCGCAGCTGGGTATTCCGCCGATTCACGGAGTGTGCGGGTTTCGATCGGATCTCGTGGGGTGGGGGGGGGGCTTTGATCACCTCGGGGATCCTTTGAGGAGGGAAGCTTCCTATTGTATGGGGAGGGGCAAGAGGTTGGTATCGGCAGAGCTAGGTGTCGGTCTGGGAACGGGGAAGACAAACGGGCACACGGGAAAAAGGGGTTTGCATCAAAAGGGCCGGAGATCATGACGGGGAAACAGGGAGGTGTCGCGCTGGGAACAGGATGAGGGCCTGGGGCAGAGCAGCGCCGAAGAGGGGTTTATGACCCAAGGCAGGTGCAAGCAGGGGGTTGCTAGCGAAGTTAGGAGGGAGAGAGAGAGACGCGCTGGCTCTCGGCGAGAGCCGGGAAGCCATGGTGTCCAAAAATGGCGGCTGTTTTACGCGCACAAAAGGTTTAAGGAGAGCAAGAGGGCGCCGATAATGTTGACAGTTTTCAGCCTAACTTTTAACAGTGTCTCCTGTGATGCAGTACTAAGGAATAACAGAGTTCTGTGTACTGTGCCAGATATCAAAAAACCTTTCGACTATTAAACAATACATGCTCAGGAACTAGTTAAACCTCTGCAATGCTCAATAGGCATTACCAAATCATAAATCAAAAAACATATGGGTGGGTCAGGCAGGCCCTGATGCTGAGATACTAGTTCCCAGTGGCACACATTTCACAAGATTTAAACCATGAGAAATTGAAACAAAACACTACTTCTCAGATGTTTTAGCTGTATTTAAATAACCCATACTTTCAAATCACTGCTACTATTTGTTTTCATACCAAACTCAGTTTTGTAAAAAGTGATGCTGTTTTTGTATTCACAGTACTTGGAACGTAAGTCCTACCTCCTCGAACTTACTAGAGCCATGAACCTGGAAAAAGACTTGAGATACCGAAGTGGTGTGTCTATTACCAGATCCTCAGAGCACCCGCTATATTCAATCATTAAGCGCCAAACAAAGAAAGGAAAGGCCTATTTGTTTACACATTAAACTACCTTCAAAACAAGTTTCAATCCTTTAGAAACAAAGGGGCCTATTATAAAGGACCAGTGTTAAAATTATCGCCGTTTTATCGACAGGAAACTGCCGATAAAATGGCGATAATGGGCTTGATAATACGCCCTTGCTAATTCCCATAGAAGCCCATGTTAACAACAGAACATGGCCTTCTATGGGAATTAACAAGGGCGTATTATCAAGCCCATTATCGCCGTTTTATCGGCAGTTTCCTGCCGATAAAACGGCGATAATTTTAACACCGGTCCTTGATAAAATGCCCCAAAGACCCTACTCTTGAGCTGACACCATTTTGTATGCAACTCTGAAATGGGAGAGATATTCATGGCAGTGCAGCTCCTTATTTTTAATAGCATAATGACCCGACAATAGAGCCAGAACAGCCAAGAAACGGCAGGCTCTAAGTCACAGCCTTCATCAACAGTGTTTCAAAATGAAGATGTGGTTGAAATAACAACTTCTTCAAGAGAAATACCCATCCATTAAGAGAGTCCCTGGCACAGTAATTATTTACTCACCCTAAGGTAAGAAGGTGAATGAGATAAAAGTCCCCTTCATTTTGTGCAACCACATTTTGCAGTGGGTCCAAATTGGTCTTTACCCGTTTCACACCACGGAGGATGATAAAGCATCTGTGAGCAATTTATTCCAATGAGCTTTCCCTAGGCTGAAGCACAGTGGAAGAGACAACAGGAGGAATAAGGGTAAGCAACTGTGCCTGCTGAGACCCTTTATGCACAAAAAAAAGAGACTGATCATAGGCCAAAGACATTTGCAACCTACTGCACAAAGTGCAAAACATATATACAGGGATGAAGAAAATTGCAGAGTATTCTTTTTACTTTTGGATGTCATCTCAAACAATTTTACAAGAGGTTTTTTGTCAGTTTTACAGAATGATTTCATTCAATTCTTTGTTTAAAAAGTTCCACAAAAATGTTCAACTCATCCTTGAAAATAAAAGCATTTAAAAAGCCAAAAGAATAGCTTGTAAAAACAAGTTACAAAAAGGTTCAGTTTAGAGCAGATATAAATATTTAAATACATTAAGTTTAGGAACTTAAAAATCAATAAATACATTAATGAATCTATGTGCAGTGTGTGTTTAACAACTGCAGCCAGAAGCTGTGCACTGTGAGGGTTGGCTGCCTGTGGCAGGTGGGTGCAGGGCTTTGCCAGAGACGAGGCCATGTGGCCAACCCCACATGCACATGGTGTAAGGCAGTGCATAAAAGCGATTGGCCAGCTGAGGTAGATTAGGACTAAGGTCAAAATCCACTGCACATGGTTTGTAAATAGCAGAATAGGTACAAGCAGAAGTTGGCTGTGGTATATGATTAAAAAAACAACCATTCACTGAAAAACATGATTTAAGTAAACTTATGGTTTGCTATGCTGATAAGACCTTAAGGTTTGTTTTAAAAAGAAAATCAGAATGTCTCTGTAAAAACACAGTTAAAGTTGTGTTATGCTTACAAAACAAAACCTAAAAATACTGAAATATATTTTTATGGTAAAATAAAGTAATCATAACTCACACTCTCTCTCAGGCACAGCCGATGACCTCATATCAGACTGATAGGGAATCGTAAAAAATAGGGTTGAGTGCCTTGGGCTAACCTTTTAATGTTCATATCACTGTGGCTGATATCCAGGTATGAATTCTAGTCACTCCTATGGTCTGTGCTTATGGACTTTCAGCTTTGACACACTTCTACTTTGATTGATTGCTTTTCAAGAGGAAGAGAGAGCAGAGGAGTAATCACTTCAAAAGAAGCAAAACCCCAATAGAAAACTTCAAAGACTCAGTCCATAAATCATAATTGGTGCCTAGAAATGGACTATAAGAAGGGGAGTTTGAGACCCATTAATTGCCATCTGCCAAGCAGCCAGATGGGCTGTATGAGGAGGGGAAGCTCTGGAAGACTAAGCACCCACATAACAGTCACCCAAACACTCATCTCTTGCAAGCTGGACTACAAGAAAACACTTTGCACCTGTATCAGCAAACAACTCATCGTATGACTCCAAACCATTCCAAATTTGGCAGCCAGGATCACACTCAACCTTCCATGCCATATGCACATCACACCGCACCTCAGGAAGCTCCACTGGCTTCCAAAACACAAACAAGCCCCATTCAAACTCCTCATACACACCTTCAAACCCCTACACAAGACATGCCCAGCTTACCTCAAACACTAAATCTCATTCCACAAACCCACCAGGCACATTTGCTCTGCTGGACTCCTACTCGCACACATTCCCCTCATGCGCAGAAGGAGACCCAGAGGTCAGGCCTTCTCCCGCCTCGCTCCTTATCCTGCCATTTCACATTAGAACTGCCTCTTCTATTCTCAAATTCTATATGTAACTGAAAACACAGCTCTTCAAACAGACATCACCCACTAGGACTAGGCCAGGTCAGACTTGCACATGCTTCAGCGCCAGGATACCCTATCCGGTGATAGTGCACTTTACAAATACTCATGACATAACATCATCCCTCACAAATGATTTATCATTTCAAACATACATTTGTGTCATATCTAGTGCAAAAATTCTCTCTTCATATGCAGTACAAAACATCTTCCATTTTTTTAATCCATTTCGCTAATGCAAACGTTACAGCTCGCATAGCATTGCTCTTCATTCATCCTACTCACAACTATTGATGTCTGACCTCATCCTCATCTTTCAGTGTCATACAGTACTGTCAAAGCTTCATCATATTTGCTCAGTTTGTATCTGCAGTCACAGCAATCAAACAGTAGTTTTGACATGTGGTCCAGATGGAGCAGTGAAATACCACAACAGCAGTTTCCCTGATGAGAGGGAAGATTACAGTAGCATAATTCACACCAGCTTCATGTTGTTTTCTTTCCTGCAGCCACGAGCAGTAGGGCCACTAATTCTAACCACATTGCCACCAATTCAGATCAAGTTTAAGTAACACAGCCAGCAGCCACATGACAACTAGCAATGGCAGCAGCACCTTCGCAGCTAGTGATCCCAGCATCACCAGTACAACCAAATGAGCACAATACCCAAGCCAGACAGCAGGGGTGGTACAACTACCTTCTCTGCCACACTGTCAGAGCTACCAAAACGGTATTGGCCTCTGAGTGTTTCCCAGAGAGTTGGAAATAATCAGGCCGATATATAAAAAGGATGATGCCACACTGTCCAAGAATGACTGCCTAATTAGCCTACTGGATGTGGGGGAGAAAGTATTCTCTCAAGTATTGCTAGTCTTAATAAAAATGTGAGTGGAACAAAATAACATATTCCCAGTTGAGCAAGGTGGCTTCAAGGAACGCCACTCAACAATATACCATTGCCTTAGTCTATGGACAATGGCAAAGAAGTCAATTGAGTTAAGGGGTAGATTTTGTTGTTATGTTGATTTCCATGCCGCCTTCGACCTGGTCGACCGTAAGTTGTTGTGGGATACGTTGATGCTGCTCGGCATCAATAAGGACCTGTTCTCGTTTATCCCAGGAACTAATTAGTCAGAATTGGGCTCAAGTGATCTTAAGCACCAGAAGTACCCTTTCAAAGACAATACAGATAAAGAATGGCTTACGTCAGGGTTGTGTCCTGGCTCCTCTATTATTCTCTTTATTTTTGGCCGATCTGCCAAATACATTAAATAAAGTAAGTGGCCTTTGTCCCAAAATGGATGGAACCCATGTCCAATGCCTACTATATGCAGATGATTTGGTGATAGTGGGCATGATTGAAGTGGGAGTACAAATAAAAACTGGATGCCTTCCATGACTATTGTTTAAGTAAAAGACTTACAGTAAATTTAGATAAGACCAAGACAATGGTGTTGGGGAAAGGAAAGGGGCCGGTTTAATTAGCATTTGGGTGGGAATAAACTGGAAGTGGTCGACAAATATAAATACTTGGGTATGTGGTTTGATACCAAGTTAAACTGGAGAGATCATGTTGAATCACTAAATACAACTGCATTGTCCTCTGTATGGTGGCTAAAACAGTTTAGCCAGAAGTATGGAGGGCCCTCCCTATCCTCCATATTGTGTGACTTTAATGCAATAGTTAACCTTCAATTTCAATATGGGGTGGAAGTGTCAATCCTGGGTGGCAAATTGGATTGGATCTATAAAGATGGTAATTGTGTAAAAAGGCTCCTTGCATTTCCACCTTCAAATATGATCCAAGCCATAAGGATGGAATGTCAACTTATGGCTTGGAGCTTTACGAGGGTGTTAGCAACACTGAAATTCTGGCAGAGATTAAATACAGATGACACTTTGCATCTCTGCAAAGCAGAGTTAGAGAACAGTGATCTTAATTGCGCTACTCAAGTAAGACATCTGCTAAGTGACCTCTGTGCCAAGTTGTCAATAATGCTGGGTCCGTGGAAGAAAGGGATACAGATCCCCAAGCAGGAGCTATGCCCCATTACAACCACATGTTCTAGGGATGAGGATCTGATAAACCTGAGAGATGAATCATCTGTTCAATTTCTGGTTAAGGGTTGGAGCAATGATGACAGGTTCCCATACATTGAGGCCCTAGCAAATCCCAAGCTCGCGAATGCTTAATAAAACAAATTGTGACACAATCTTCTTGGTTTTGAGGCAAAGCCAAATTCTGTTATTTGTTTTCAGAATTTCAAAAAGATAGTTTGGAAGGTTCCTGTGCCCCATTTCTGCAAATATTGTAGATATGTGGCTCAACTGCAAAGAAATGTAATTTGAAGTAGAGACTACTGAAGCGTGTTCTGGACCTAAATGAGGTAAAGAACTATCGGCCCATATCTCGCCAACCTTTCTTGGCAAAAATACTCGAGAGGTACATGAACACCGCACTTTCCGAATTGTTGGAGGCAAATGAGAGGCTGGATGTTGCACAATTTGGCTTTAGGCCATGCCATAACACTGAGTCGGCTTTGGTAGTGGCAAGTGAGGAGCATCTTGGATAAAAGGGTACGGCAGCGATGATCCGGCTAGATCTATCGGCAGACTTAGACACCATGAGCTATTCTGTCCTGCTTGATCGCTTTGTTGGAACGGATTTGGAGGCTCACGTTTAACTCTTCAATGCTCCTTTCTCTCGGGCAGAGGACAATCAGTTGCCATGAGGGAATTTGTGTCTAACCCATTCACATTGCCTGTGGCATCCCTCAGGTTTCGTCACTGAGCCCCACACTTTCTAATATATACAGCCCCACTGACCAGACTAATCCGTACATTTGGCTTTTCAGCAGTTGCATTCCCGGATGACACTCAAATCTTGGTGTCAATCTCTAGCAATGTAACTGAAACTGCACACTGTTTTAACAGCTGTATGGGCGCAGTGGTTGAGTGGATGAAGAAAAACAAGCTCAAGCTCAATTCTGATAAAACCGAAGTCCTTCTTTTGGTAGGGACATCACCTTCTGAGACCAATCCTGGTTGCCTCAGACTCTGGGCTCCCCTCATACTCCAATATCTCCAGTTCGGAATTTGGGGGTGATTTTTGATTCCATACTTTATTTTAACCCCTTCCATGTGCCAAACGGCCCCTGGCCATCCGATGTCACGGTCGGCGTGTGCTTCGGACACACATCATTTTTTTCAGCACCATTAATGGCCAGAAATATAAACTCAACTCATTATGTTTTTCCTACTATGTACCTTAAGGAAAGTTCTCCCCTTTTTAGGTCTCGCCTGTCGATGCGCATGCGCATCGAGCAAGCGAGACTATAGGGGCTCATCGACTCTTTATCTAACTTGCAAGGAATCGTGGCGATTCCTTGCAGTGCCCGTGACTTTTAAGCTCAATGCGCATGTGCATTGAGCTTAAAAGCGCGTGCACAGCCGCCCGCATTCCTCCGACACCTTTGAAGTGAAGCTTAGCTTCACTTCAAAGGCCCGGCTTCTTCACACCCACATGCCGCTCTGCCCCGCTCCGCCCCCTCCCCTGAGTCATCCTGCCTGCCCAGACTTCTCCTCCCCCCTACTTACATCCCGCTTTCACTTGTTTTTTTTTTTTAAATGATTGTGCTCGGGCATCACGCTGCCTACCGCGATGCCCGCTATCATGGGTTTTATTTTCATTAATTTGCTCCTGCTCCACGCTGCCTAGCTAGCACTGTGCCCAGTTTCCTTTTTTTTTTGTAAATCTTTCCTGCCTCTCGCGTCCTTTTGCCGCTTTGCCTTTTCCTTCCAACTCAGTAGTTACTTTCTACCCGCTGATGCTTAGTCAGCCTATTTCCTTTTCTAGCCTCTTATTACGACCTGCCTCTTTAATTACCTGCATGCCTCTCTGATTACCCTCTTCCCCTGCCCGCCTCCTCTTCCTCACTGGTGCCATTGTATCCGCCCCCCCTCTCCCCCCTGCTATCCTGTTCTCTCCTCTCCTTCTCTCTCTACAGATCGCACCTTAATCCTTAATGACGCTCCCTCTTTGCCTCCACCACCCTCCCGTGTCCTCATTATCACTCATCATCCCAACTCGCCAAGCTTTCCAGTTCACAATCAGTCATCACCACATCTCACAAAGGTTTTCAAGTTCACTATCAATCATTATCACTTCTCCCCAGGTTTTCCATTTTCATTTCCACAATCAATCACTTATTCGAGCCCACTTTAAGCATTATTTTTGAATTATTGTGCACAGGCGCACCGCTTTGTGTTAGCATGTCACCCTTTTTTTATATTTACAACACGGGCGGATCGCTTTAGATATGGTCACCCCCCCTGCTTTTATGTTTTAAAAAACAATAGCTTTAAGTCTCGCAAATGCAACAGGTTTTGCATTTGCCCGAGCTTGAGCTATTGCATCTGACTGGGGGAGAAGGGTGATAAATGAAGAAAAAGTCGCGTTTTATGATTCGGATAAAGGGTATTTTATTTGTATGTTTTCCACGTTCAACTACATCCCAGCACCCCAAGAGAAAGCATTACAGCAAACAAATGTGCTTGTATTTGTAAACAAGAAGAACGTGCAAGGATAGGTAAGTGCACAGGGGCAAAATACAGGGAATAATGTAAACGTTTCTCAACTTTGTCATGTAGACAATTCCCCTTTGGTGAAGCTGGAGTAGACTTGTTTTTTGTTGGCTGAGCTAGTGCCGCTTTTACAGTGTGGGTTGCATCTGCTTTTATGAAGCTTAATTTGTGGCGGGATAGGTGCCGGGGCTCAGATTATGTGGCAGCTTTTATTGAAATATGTTTCTTTTAGCCTGCCTAAGAAACAGCACAGAAATCATATTATTCAGGAGGACATGTTGTTTAGAGGGAAAAAGCTGAGACTTTTAGCACTCGTGTTTATTTCACTTTGACGGGAGATACAGACGCTTTCACCATTTCTGGCCAAAAAGAGTTTCTCAGGCGGCCTTTGGAATCCGTGCGTGTCCTTTCCAGGCCATAAAAGCCTTTTTTACCCGCATAGAAGCCTCATCATATGTGCCCAGCCAGCTGCAGTCACTTGTCGTTTATTGACTGTGTGTTAATGTACATAAAAACGTTAGACAATAAACACTTGCTTGAAAGCAACTTATCACCCAATGCACGTGCATGCATCTCCCTGTCGCCACCCCAGTCTCCACTGTCCTCTCTTCCCTCCGCCCCCCACAGTCGTCTGCTCGCCTTCTCTACACCAGGTCCCATCACCCCTGCAGAGCACCCTCGTCTCCCCTCCCTCGCCCCCGCCTGTTGCACCATGCCTGCAAACGCTGTGCAGCTCCACGCATGGACCATGGAGTGTAACAACAGCATGTTTGTTGTGCGGATTATTTTTTTCTTCAATGCCTGCTCAGCGACCATTTGCCTCTTCAAAGGCTCCGCTCCCCGCCCCCCGCCTGCACCACTCTCCTACTCCCCCTCCCACCTTCCACGGCCGCCCTTTCCGGCCCCCAGTTTCCCCACATCACTTTTCACCATGGACTCTATTTAAAGAGCTGGGCGCCCGCTTTATTTTACAGCATGTTACGCGATTTTCAATAGTTAAGTCAAACAAATACAAGACGTATTGCATTGCAAATGTTTGTTACATTTGCTAATGCTTGCTCCCTCTATTTGGCTACAGCTGTTGCCTCCTCCTCCTTCCTGAACGGAAGAATAGAGGCTTTCACACTTCACCTAATACCGAGGACACACAGAAACCTCAGTGATGTCGGTGTGCTCGTCTTTGCTCCAAGGCTGTTTTAACCGCATGCGTGCGGTCGATATTCTGCTGCTGCGCTGACTTTTTAAAAAACCCATTATTCATGACGAGCTGGGCTCGTCATGAGCGTGCGAGGAGGCTACCTCATGACGAGCCCAGCTCGTCATGAGCGTCGAAGGGGTTAAAACGTCCACCCCCTACAACATTGTGCGCATTGAGTTTGAGAGAAGCAGAGGTTATATCATTTTTTTCTAATATCTGCGTGCAAATCCTCGGCGCAGATGTCCAGTTGTGTGTCTAACACACGACCTAACATTGTATTTTTCATAGGACACCTAGCCCTTTGCATAGAGTGGGCATAGATATGTAAGGGCACCTGTGTGACTGGCACATATTTTAGGCACAAAAGTTATTTACAATAGTTTAAGCTATTGCTATTATAAATTACAAGAACTTTTATTTCAATATTAATTATTTAAAAAAATTAAAAGCCATTTGTATTTATTAGATGAATACATCTAAGTCACGTACATACAAAACATGTTGCATTACAAATGCTATAGGTGTCACAGTTGAAAAAGTTTAAAGTATTGGCATTGTAAATGACAAAGCTATTAATTTGGCTATTTTCAATACCAACACATTAAAAAAGAAATTGTCATTTACAAAACCAATCGCTCCAACTTTTCTAATGCGAGACCTATTGCATTTCCAATGCTTGTTACCCTATGATTTTCAGAAGTTAGCGATTACAGCCCTGGTCTTGGCCATGCTGGAATACTGCAATGCCTTATATTTATGCATTTGTCAACAAGCATTAAAGAGACAACAAATTAGGCAGAATGCTGCAGCTGGACTCCTTAGGAGGGTCCCCAAGTTTAAATCAGTTTCAAACGTTCTGGTGGAGCTTCATTGGCTCCCTGTCAAGAATAGAATAGCTTTCCAGGCCCTCTGTGTTGCATACAAGAGTGTGCATGGCCGATGTCCTGATCATCTGCAGAAGAGTTTCTCCTAGTATACTCCCAGGTCACCCAGTGCTTGGCACCCTCCAGAGCCATTAATGTTCCTAACATTAAGAAAATGACATGTAGTGGCAGAGGTTTTGTCTACATCACATGCCTCCTCTGGAACAATTTTCCAGCACATCTTAGAGGTCAAGCTAACCTACTCAATTTTACAAAATATCTTAAGACTTGGCTGTTTCCTCTCCCCCGATGATATCCTCATATATAAACTCCTGCCTCAGTGTTTATGTTTTCTGGCTGACTCCAGCTCCAAGACGCCCTAGGGCATTCACGGGCTTTACAAAACTATTCAAGATCAATATAAAAAATCTATGGGAATAGCGAGTGGGTACAGCTACTTATTGATGTGGTTCGAAAAAATGATTGACTCCACATGAGACAGCAATAGACGACACAGCATTCTATGCAAACCCATGGAGTTCTATCCAGTAGGAAAGAGACAATTAGCTCATGGTGACATAAAAGCTATTATCCAGGAATCTAATGAGGATAACGAAAGGAGGAGTTTAACAGCAAAAGGAAAGCAAAAGAAGAGCATGCAATATTTGGAATGTCAAAAGCATGCTGTGTCCCCAGTGATGGTACCCTCCAATATGTGTAAACATGGATCTTTGTATGTTCAGCTCACAATGATGTTATTCAAAGAACCATTCTCAGCATCAATCAATCAATCAATTGTCCTGTAAAGCGTGACTACTCACCTGTGAGGGTCTCAAAGCCGGAGGCGGGGGGGGGCTGCTCATCCGTCAAAGACGCTGTGGTTCAGTTAAAGAGCAAGTCTTGAGGTTCTTCCTGAATTGAGGCAGTGATGGTGCTTGCCTGGGGTGGAGAGGCATGGTGTTCCAGGTCTTTGCTGCAAGGTAGGAGAAGGTTTTCCCTCCGGTCGTGATCTTGCGGATCCGTGGGATGGTGGCCAGGGCCAGATGGGTGGAGAGGAGGTCTCTGGTGGGTGAGTGGAATACGAGGAGGTAGTTGAGGTATGCAGGTCCTGGTTCATGTTGGGCTTTGTAGGTCTAACATCAGCATGCATGCATCCAAACAAAAGGCACCGAAAGCACAGATCTCATTGGAAGACATTTTTTTGGTGCAAAGCAAATAATCCATCAGGAACAGCCAAGATATTGTTACTCTGGTATCCCAAATGGCAGCCAGATTTCCTGAGGAGTTTCCTATTGTTGTTTCATATCAAACTGACTACTGGGACAGTCCAGTAGGATTCATGTAGAATAGCCTAATACGGCACTAAAAGAATGCCAGCCTGGATTTTTCATATTGATCACTTATGGATTTTCTAGTCTTCTTTTAGGAACTCCATAGGAAGCCACTAAGAATCATATTTGAATCAATGAGCATAAAACGGTCCTGCTTGATTTCAAAGGCTGCTGCAGTTTTGTCGATGATACACTTTTGTTTTAAACTGTTTGTTTTATATTGCCGTGTGATAATAGTATCATCCAAATGAAAACCTAGTAGGAGAAATGAGAATTGGCTGCAGAATATGCATGTGTGAAAGTGTTGCTAGGCAGGTGTCATAGTGCACAAGTACCGAATGTCATGGTACATCAAACTTGAAATTTCCTCCATTTTACACAATGTTGAAAAGTGTGTGATATTTGCTTTTCGGAGACTTGTGGGCAGAACATTGCTTACCAAGAGACGCTCTCTCCTCGAACGAGACATGTTCTTTTTTTAAGCAGTCTGTTTCTGGTACTTTGCAGAACTATTTTGTGTGAGACATACCCTTGTGGAGAAAAGGTGCTCAAGACAACAGTGAAATGTATTTAGTGTAATGCACCTCATTTCACTAAATTTGGGCATATCTATCACAAGAAAGTCTCTAATTTCGCACACTCCTTGATTTTAGACCTACTTCAAGGAATAGATTTTTTCAATAGCAATGTTCATGTATAGGAAGAAGACATTTCGGGCCACTAGTATGAAAGTTTTTTTGCATTTGCAAATGGTGCGATTTAGTAAAATCGGACGTTTGCAAATGCAAAATAGACTTTCATGATGTATGAAAGGCTTTGTAGTCACAATTTTAGGTAATTGAAAAAATAGTTGTCACCTAAAATTGCGAGTACAAATACGAAATCACAAATTGCGATTCCCTTGGCAATTACCACTGGTACCAGAGAAGCAGCTAGTAGCACTGGCGAGAGGACAAAGAATGAGGAATTACCACTGGGAACAGAGACACAGCTGCGGCACTGACTAGAGGACTTAGAATGAGGAATTACAGAGGGGACCAGAGTAGCAGCTAGTAGTACTGCCTAGAGGACTCGGAAAGGGGATTTACAACTGGGAACAGAGACACAGCTGCCACATTTGTGACTAAATAAAAAAAACCAAGATTTACATCCCTGTTTATAGAAACGGATCTATGGCGCTCCACGGGAGTGAAACATAATTGATGCTAAAAACAAAAGATTGGGTGAATGGGAGCTAACGAGTAAAGTCAAATTTCTAACTTTCTGACTGCTTCACTCTATCTTCAGTGACCCAGACTCTATAGATCATAAGTGAAAGCTAAGGTGCGAAGGGGAGAACCCACGGAGAAACAGTGGATGGGAGGGGCAGCAGTAACACCGGTCAGCTGCTCACACTTGCAACATTTCCAGATCACAAGGAGGTAATCGGACAAAATAGTGTGTGAAACAAACTGTAGGAGAGAGGATGTAGCCTTACGGCTAGAGTGGTCGACCTCGAAGCCGGGGAACCGGGTTCGAGTCTCGGCAACAATGCTTAACATCATGTGATTCTGTGCAAATCACTTAATCTCCCTGTGCCTAACACAAAATGAATGTTTCCATCCTTAACTAAACTGGTGCTTATGTACAACGCTCTGATACCCGATATCTTCGGGTCTAGTTCACGCTATATAAAACTCTAAAACAAAAACAAAACATATATGAAGCATTTTCCAAATGCAAACTGTGCATTTAGGAAAATGCAATTACCATTGACTTCAAGTCGATGGTAACCATGTGGAAATTTGGAAAAATTGCATTTTTCAAAGTGCTATGTAACGCTTAGGGGATGTGTGTGCTTAACATGAGCCCACTTGTTTTTGGAGGTGCTTTAGGGGTTCCTTAAACACGGGCACCCTTGGCTTTGCATTAACTTACTTGTGATTACCAATTAGGTAATCACAAATTAGCAAATGCAAAAAGATTCGCACCTATGGGCATTTTGAACCATAGGAATGAATGGAGTAATATTACCTAATAGGGATTCGCTATTTAGTGAATCGCTATTAGGCAATATTAAGGAATTGCAAAATCGTTGGCGATTCCTTACATACATTGGGTCTCATTTATGAAAAGTGTTGCATCGCTGCGACAAAACAGCGATGCAACACTTTTCACTGTGCCCTGCTGGCTACGCCATGGATGCGTCGTATTTACTGTACGGCGCTCAACCTTGCAAGGATTGACAGATGTGTCAGGAATCTTGACATATCTGTTGGTGTAAAACACACGCATTGTAGGAGTTGTGTCATAAGCATGACTCAACTTCAGCAATGCATGGGGTAGGCCTATACCTATTGCACTGCGTCACCCTTGCTCCTTCTATGAGGCAGGCATAAGGGTTTGACGCACAGGTTGTCCTAGAAGTGGCGCAGTGAAACCTGATTTCACTGTGCCACTTCTACAAGGCTTTCTTGCGGGGGAATGCCCACCCTGCATACATTATACCTGACGCAGGTATAATGTGGGGCTAGGGTTTACAAAGTGGCGCATCTACCTACATGAGTCACTTTGTAAATATGGCGCAATGTGGCGCATTAATTACACTTCGGCACGAAAAATGACCAACCAGCAGCGCAAAAGTGTTGCAAGGGGTTCATAAATAAGCCCCATAGCATTTTGCGATTACAAAATAGCGATTCAGTAAAAATGGCTATTTGGTAATCACAAAATTATTTTTTAATACATGTGGCCCATTATCTTTACTCTAAAAGGCTTTCCGTCGCAATGCAAGGTGAAGCGAGTATTGCCAACAGTGAGGAGTTACTGGGGCGGCTCCAAAGACAGCCTTGTTTGTTGAACCTACTGGGAGTGTCACAGTGTTCAGAGCGAGTGATGCTTTGCGCTTGTCAACCGCTGATATGTCGGTAACACCCTACCACTTGGTGCTACCTACGTTGGATTATTTGAACTCCTATGATGAACTGACCTTCTTTCTTCTGGAATAGATATGAAATCAGAGGGGAACACATCATAGGTGATGTCTTCTTATCGCAATATTGTTCCCATCAGCGTTGACAGGTAGATGGAAAGACATATGAGAACAAACGAGACGAGAAAGCAGCAGTTTCCATATCATATCTGTCCTTTCTTCTTCTGTGATGTTTGAGTAGGCATCGCATTTTAACAGCATAAAATTAAACTGTCGGAAAGCTGACATTGTTTTATTTCATGTGTTTCAGCACTGTGAAATTACACATTTTCACCCAAGCGGTTGAATAAGGGGGGGGGGGGATGCTCCACTACTTGCTTGCAGCGTCTGGGAGTTGTTACGCGTCATGAAGACTTTGAATCAATAAACCTCATTTGTTGCAGCTGTGCTACATTACAGCGCGTCACATAACACTCACAGCATCCATAAGGGGTAGGAAAGCATGTCCTGGCGTGGAAAAGATTGGCATGGAACAATATGTCTTCCCTTGAAAGTGTCTCAATTCATCCTCTCTGTGCTTTTCATGCTTACACTCCAAACTCTATGACTATTTGTAATGACAAATGTGTGCCAGATCCAGTGGTTCATTTGCACACAAAAAAATACGTGCCGGGGTTCTCTTCAGGTGGCAGCTTGCACCAGCCATTTCTCCTGTTAGCACTGCCTATAACAGAAGCAACTACTAACCATGAAAGTGGGGAGAGGATGTGGCTTAATGGCTGACTTCGAAGCTGGGTAACGAGGTTTGAGTCTCGGCGTCGGCTCTACATCCTGTGATTCTGGGCAAATCAGTTAAACTTCCCGTGCCTACCATAAACAAATGTGTCCTTAACTGGTGCTCATGATAAGTGCCGGTGCTGAGCACTGGAATCCACTGGCTCAAATTAAGCACTGCCGAGATCCAGGAATTGTCTTCAGAGATTACACAACAAGAAGTGGGACATACTCACCAGTCCTATCCTTTCTCATTGCTTCTTATAATAAATAAGTTTAAGTGTAATCAGGATCCTGCACTTATAGTCAGGCACTGACGACTGGTAGAGGACTGGTGAAAGAGATCTCTTTGCTACTCTGCCTTTGAGAGAAGAAAGGCAAATCATGACCTTATCCTCTTGCAAGGTGAACACCAAGATATTCAAATACCTTATCAATACTTGCCAGAAAGGAAGTGAGACCCAATTTGGAGGAACTGTTGAACAGTAGTTTTTTATGGTATGAGGATAAAGATAGATTTACATTCCCACCCCTGACTTAGGTATGGAAATGTAAATATAATGATTGAAATGTACAGGTCACTCATGATTCATACATTTCAATGCTAATCCCATTGGAGATGTGGGTTAGGGAGGCCACTATCATCATTGCAATATGGCTCCCGGGTCTCAGTGCACAATGTAGTATGCTTGCACCCACTCTCAGTGGTCCAACGATGGCTGTGTTGAACAGTATTTTAAAGTGACCCACATGACTCCATTTTTGTGTTGCCATGCTCTCGGCAACCTGGTGAAGAATTGCTTTCCACATCCCCGTTGAAACTTGCACAACCCTCTCCGCTCCTTGTGGTCAAGCCGATTCCGAGAAGCTGCCTGTGTGTCTCACCCCCCTAGTTGTGCCAGAGACTCAGCCACATCCTGTCCATTGTTGGTGACTCAGCCTGTCACGACCAACTGCCCCGTGACCACACCATGTGGATAAGGAAGCACAAGGCTATGTACATTGTGCAATCAGAGACAGATGTCCCCTGTCCACGATTGCACCACACAAGACTGACAAAGAACTTGTCAGATGAGGAACTTATCGAAATAATGAACTTGTATTGTGCAAATGGGCATGGCTAGTACTATAATAATGTGTGCGCTGCGGATTGAATCAGCAGTCTCCGTAGAATTGTCTTTGTACCATTCTGGGACCCTGTCCTTAGATTGAGTTAATAAATAACTTACTTCCCTCCACGGCTGGTTGTCCTGGTCTCTTTGGTAATGTATGATTCAAGCAAGAAGAACCCGTAGATTCTAGGTGTCCCCTGCACCTCTGGCTTTGAGTCTCCTAGTGGGGAGAGGGTCTCCAAAAATCCGGTTCTACAATTTGGCGCCCAACGTGAGGCGTCTTCGGTGGTCATCATCGAGCCTGGTGGTCGTGAGGAGTCCGTGATCGAATTCTAAGGGAGGCGCGCCACTACATTGGCTGAAAATTGTCTTTGTGGGCCCGAGGTCTCCGATTGTGTGATTCCTCCCTCCAGTGGGCTACCCGACTGCGGCCAGGACTGACGCCCCAGCTCTGTTTCCTAGTTTTGGGAGATCGGTACTTTTGTGACACCTGCCGAGTGATGGAAGATTAATGGTCAGGTAAGAGTGGGAGTGGCCCACTTCTTTGGTGAATTGTATTTTGGTTTTGGGTATTGTTCGACTTTTGCAAAAGCCGAAGCCAAAGGGTAAGTACAGTTGTATGCTGTAAACATTAGATTTTACCCTTTGATGTTTGGAACCAGGATACACGCTTAGAGATGCCTGGATTTAGTAAGTTTCGGAAATGGTGTTATTGTTATTGTACACAGGACTCCGCAATGGAGGAATCTTGTCAGATTCCTCCTTTGGGGACCCCTAATCATGAAGTGTATGCTAAACATGGTGTTGGCCCGATTATGTTTTGCTCACTTTGGCATAAGTATACAAAGGGTAATGCTGAGTTACAATGGCCAATATATGGTAGTTTTGAACCTCCTGTACTAGATAATTTAGAGGAGAAGTTGTTTCAAAGAAAAGCTAGACCTGCGATCTTTGATTTCTTTCGGGTTTGGCGCAAGGAATCCAAACAGAAAGAAATCAAACTCAAAAAGAGTGAAGCTAAAGTAATGCATATGAGTGTGATTCAGAAATCCCAGGATCATGATAATCTGAGAATAGAAGAGGGTATAATAATACATGATAGATTACATCGAATGCAGGTAGATGGATGTTACATTACAAAGAAGGTTCCCGAAAAGGCCCGGGACAAGGAGGATGACCCTCTCATGTCCTCCATGTTGAGCATCCCTTCACCTTATACCCCCGCCATGTATCCGGCCCTTGATCCTGCACAATTGACTCCTGCTACTTCTCCAGTTGTTGCCCCTGCCCATGCCCTGGTTTGTCCGATTCCTCAGCCACTTGTTCCCAACATCCCGACTGTTCAGGCCACTGTACCAATGCAAGTCCACCCTTCCCTTCCCCTTGTTGCACCTTCCACTGGTCCTGTACCTCTTCAACCTAACATGCCTTCAACTCCCGTTGCAACCAATCCATTTCTTGTTGACAGTCGTCCGACACCTTCCCCCAGTGCAGGGCTATTAGCGAATGCTTGGTCAGTGGTCCGTGATTATATCCCTTATGTAACTCCGCATAGACCACCCACTCCCAGACGGCGCACTTTGCGAAGACTAATAGGTAATACACAGGAACAACTTGCTATGGGTCAACAAGCTCTTGGTGGATGGAAAGTAGCACTATGTACACCGCTCGGGATATATGGATGACAATGTGGACGCGCATCCAACAGATTGATATTTTTTGTGAAATGTGTGAGATACTGATCCAAATGTGGGAACATTTTGTAGAATTAGGTCCACCCCCAGGTCTGTCTGACCTTCGCCATAAGGTTAAAAAAGGGGACATACAGGGCCCAGCACTATTATGCGATCTAATCACTCTGGTAGCCGACAGAGACTCCTTATCTGGTGTTACGTTAAATAAGGGTTTTCCAATGAGGGAGGTACAGCCTGTCTGGAGAGACCGCGTTGTTGGCATAGATGGCAACCCTGACACACCGGCAGGTTTTAGACAAATGTGGGTCCATGTCCCTTGGAAAAGATCTGACGTCCTCCAACTTAAAAGCCAATTGCCTGACCCGCGTAAAAATCCAGCAGGTTATTACAAGGAATTAACTCAGACACTCCAATCTTGCGTGATGACTTTAGCAGATATAGATATGTTAATGGGACAGGTAGTACCAACTGAAGTATGGTCTAAAATACACCATAATG
Organism: Lissotriton helveticus; assembly: GCF_964261635.1. Lineage (NCBI taxonomy): Eukaryota > Metazoa > Chordata > Amphibia > Caudata > Salamandridae > Lissotriton > Lissotriton helveticus. The sequence goes on from NC_136069.1 coordinate 1,281,479,328, forward strand.
ATCAGGCAGAATTATATATTAGTGGACAGGACTTGACTTCAGAAGGGGGAGCGACTGTTTGTGGATAAATTTGTGTCCAATCTGTTACCAGGGCTTGGGACTAAGCTTAAAATGTCAGAAAGTGCACGGCCCATCTCCACCCCATCTGGCATTTTGACAATGACCCAGTACTATGAGAATAGGGAGAATGAAGAGTGAGATAGAACGGATTAAAAGACTAAAGACTTAAAGACAAAGGTCTTACTCCAACAAGCATATCCGACCCCGACCCAAAACAGAGGTGCCCCTACGTTTTAACGAATAGATCAGAGACCTGCCCCTGTGACTCCTCGCCCGCCGCTGGGACCCAACCAGTGCGCTTATTGTCGCCAGGAGGGTCATTGGCGCGATGAGTGTCCCTTGTCGGCTCAGAACAACTCTGTCCCTGCTGACTGCTTCACAGGCCAACGTCCCCAGAGAGGACGGAGGCGAGGCGGGCCTAGAACGCAGTTACAAGACAGGCGCCCCCTTATGTAAGAGAATAGATTTGCTACCGCTAATTATGAAGACCGCAATTATTTTACTGAGGATTATGAGCCTGAAGAAGGGACGGGGTTCCTGTCCCACTAGGATTGCCAAAGACAAGAGAAGGGACCCGTGCCTATTCCTGTTGACCAGAAGGGACCGTATGTCCATGTTACAACACTGGGCTCTACGGAGAAATTTTTGGTCGACACTGGTGCAACCAAAAGTTCTATTGTTAGGTCGTAAGTCCCTGGGGCCCCCTTGTCTGGCGCACATAAAATTTCTGTGGGGTTTTCTGGTACCCCAGTATTTAGCCCCGTTTCACAACCACTGGAACTAACGATAGGACCCTACACAGTTGATTCCCCTTTGGTTTTGACTTCCGCATGTGGCGAACATTTGTTGGGTTTAGATCTGTTAAAAAGATTACATGCCACCATATACTGTTCTCTTGATGGGGTTTACATCACTATGGGTCCCCCTACCACACATCCAGTATATTTAGCCTCCTCGGATCCAATTCCTCAGGAACTTCAGAATGTCCCTCCTGCTCTTTGGGCCCAAGGTGATACTGATGTCGGCCTTTTGTCTATACCCCCCTTTTCTGTTACCCTGAAGGAAAATGCTCGCCCTCTCCGACTTCCCCAATACAAAATACCCAAAGAAGGGGAAAAGGCATTACTCCAGATCATTTCTGAACGTGTCGACAAAGGTGTGATTGAAGAGACAAGAGGAAATGTGTGCAATAGCCCAATTTTGCCTGTCCTAAAATGCACAGATCCTTCCAAGCCCCCTGTTTATCGTTTTGTCATTGATTTGCGCGAGATAAACAAAATCATAGTTCCCCAGTTTCCTGTGGTCCCAGATATCACCACCCTACTTACTATGGTTTCCCAGTCTCCATGTTTTTTCTCCATCATCGACTTAAAAAATGCCTTTTTTAGTATACCAGTCGATGAACAGAGTAGGCATCTTTTTGGATTCTCATTGGCAGGACGAAGTTTCCGGTACTGCAGAGCTCCACAAGGATGTACAGAGAGCCCTTCCATTTATACTCAGGCCCTCAAGGGCCAACTTGATTCCCTGTCCCTACCCCAAGGTACCGCATTACTCCAGTACGTTGATGATTTGCTTATAGCGGCAGACACCAAGGAATTATGTTAAGAAGCTACAATGAAATTGCTCCTGCATCTAGCACAGTTCAATCACAAAGTTTCGCTCTCCAAACTCCAATATTGTCGACATGAGGTGACCTACTTAGGTCATCTCCTGTCGAAGGATGGACGCCGCCTCACCCCTGAACAAATACAAACAATAAGTAAAATGCCCCCATCAAAAACGCAGAAAGAGGTCGGTGCTTTTATTGGTATCACCTCCTACTGCCGCCAGTGGATACCCAATTTTTCTTTACTCATTTGACCTTTATTGACCCTCACACTTAAAGATGTTCCCCACCCACTCCCTAGGACAAATGAGAGCCAGCATGCAATTGAAGAACTGAAAACAGCCTTGTGTTCGGCCCCGGTGCTAGGCACCCCTAGTTATCAGAAGCCCTTCACTCTTTTTGTACACGAGCATAATGGTTGCCATTATCAGTGCTAACACAGTGTTTTGGTGACAGACAACGCCCCTGTGCATATTGTTCTGCAGTTCTAGACCCCGTGGCCCGCGCACTACCCAGTTGCTTGAGAGCAGCAGCTGCAGTTGCCATATCCGATCACCTATCTGCTGGCCTGGTCCTTGATACTGCACTTACAGTTATGGTTCCTCGCGCAGTTGACACTTTATTAAATAGGATAAAAACTCAACATCTTACTAGTGCACGTTTGTCCTGATATGAATTGACTGCCTTAGCCAGTCATATCACCATCTGCCGCTGCACAACACTAAATTCAGCCACATTGTTACCCTTTGTTGATGGTGACACTAATTCTGATCCGCATGTTTGTGTCCTCCGGATGGAGGAAGAGACTAAAGGTCTTGTGGATTTGACTGACACACCCCTCACTGACCCTGATGGTACCCTGTATGTGGATGGTTCTTGCTTCAAACTTCCTGACGGGAGCACAACTGCTGCCTATGCTATCACCACGTTACAGACAGTAGTGGAAAGTGAGAAAATACCTTACCAATCAGCACAGGCCGCCGAGTTGGTAGCACTGATAAGAGCGTGTGAACTGAGTATGGGGATGGCCGTCAACATCTACACTGACAGCCAGTACGCCTTTGGCGTGGCCCATAATTTTGGGCGACTTTGGGCTGAGAGGGGATTTTTTACTTCTCACGGTAATAAAATACAGCATGGTCATCTGATCAGCAGGCTGCTAGAAGCATTGACTCTTCCTTCAAAGATAGCTGTGGTAAAATGTAGCGCCCACAAGAAAGTGACTGATGACATAGGAAGGGGTAATGCATTTGCTGATCAGACTGCAAAGGAAACAGCTAGAGATGTCTCTACCCGTATGTATGTAGCTGCTCCCTCAAACTGGGTACCGGAGAAGGGGATGCATGAGGATACTATTGAGAATGTGAAGGAAATACAGGCAGAGGTGACTAGAGAGGAAAAGCAAACAGGCCTATTAAATGAGAATGGCTGTTGGACGGATCTGTCTGAACAACAGCGATGGTTGTTACCCGATGCCTATGTTTTGCCAGTGGTCACTATGGCTCATGGCCCAGCTCACATTAGTGCAAAGGGTATTTGCAAATTGCTAGCTCCGGTATGGCAAAATAAACACATCCCAAAATATGCTGAGAGGTTAGTCAGGAATTGCATGATTTGTTTGATGCATAACCCGGAAAAAGGCACACCAACACCTGCTGGGAATTTTGCACCCCCATCTTACCCCTTCGAAGTGCTCCAAATTGATTACTTACAGATGGAAAGATGCAACAATCTCCAATATGTCCTGGTAGTTGTGTGTGCCTTTAGTAAGTGGATCGAGGTCTACCCCCTTAAGGACAACACTGCTATAAGCACTGCCAAAATACTGTTGAAGGAATTTTTCCCCAGATTTGGGATTCCCAGAATTATCTGGAGCGACAACGGAAGCAACTTTACAGGAGAAATAATGAAGAAAGTGTGTGTAGGAATGGAGATCAGACAAAAATTCCATGACGCCAATCACCCCTAGTCAGCGGGTTTGGTTGAGCGCCACAATGGAACACTGAAATTGAAGATGGCAAAAATCCAGGCTGACACAGGACTATCTTGGCCGGACGCCCTGCCCCTTGCCCTCCTGTCAACTAGAGCCACGGCACATTCTCGTAACGGACTATCTCCGTACGAAATAGTGTTTGGTCGGCCAGCAAATGTTTGGGGAGTACCCCGCCCAAAGAAATATTCTGATATTGAATACCTGTTGTTGATTGATTATTTACATGAATTGACCACTAACGTACGTCTCATTCATCATCAGGTACAAGACATCCTGCCACCCAAACCCGAGGGCCCTGGTCACACCATCCAGCCAAGGGACTGGGTCTGCATCCACAATTTCCAGAGAACCAAGAACTTGGAGCCAAGGTGGAAGCCGCCGCAGCAAGTGTTGCTGGCTACCAGGTCTGCAGTGAAGGTGGCAGCAAGAAAAAATTGGGTTCACGGAGTGTACTGCAAAAAGGTGCCTCTACCACTACTGATGGGTCAAGGAAGGCCTGGGAGACGACAAATGTGAGAAAGTCCCGCGCTGTGTACCCTTCAGTGATGCCAACATTGCCTGGGCTTCATCTGAACGAGAGGACGACGACATCCTGCAATCTGCCGTTCCTCCGCATCTGAGGTTGCGGGACACTCAACAGCCAGAGCCTTTGTTTTCTGATCAAACAACGCCCAGGTCCACCCGGTACAACCTCCGACCCAGAAAAAAGGACTAAAGAGACAAAGGTCTCTGCCCTCTGCTTGACATGGTCCGACAAATCGCTGCAGGGCTGTGATACACCGGTGCATTTGACCGGAGCCGGTACAGCGGACCAGAGCGTGCCAATAGGACTGCTGGAATCACAGACCGGTGAAGCAACCACCAAACACAGGCAGCAAGTAGGGAAGACCAAGTGAAGCAGACGGTGACCAAAATGAACGCTGAAAGCTTGAAGAGCAAAGAAATGAAAAAACAAGAGTACATAAAGACAATACGTGGCCGGTACTCGATCTGTCTACTCGTACTCATGACTATTTCACTTGTACTGGCCTGCCTCGGGTGGGTAATACACACTGCCCTTGCAGCACCTGAGTCTCCTACCTCTACAGAATCACCTCATCCACATGTGTCATTACCCACCCATGAGAAAAACAGAAGGACAGGTTTCTTCAACAACACTTTCATTCAAATGTTACACCAGCACCAGCTTGTGGTGAACACAACAAACTGTTGGGTATGTGGGTTGCTGCCCCATACTGCAAGCACTGGGATGTCCCTGATTCCTGCTCCTTTATCTCGAACTGGTTCAGTCTACGGCTGGTACACTGTGTTCTTTGTCGCATTCTATTCAGCTGACACATCCACACGATCCCTGGGGAAGATCAGTAGCAGACAAGCATTCTGCCACAGCATGGCTGCGGAGTGGCCAAGCATGGATAAAGATTCAGCAGAAAAGAATGAATATGAGAACAATCATGGGTCTTTTTATCCATCGAACATCTACAATGGTGGGGGAAAGAAAAGACTGCCACCTCTCAGGGATCTCCCTGTCTACCCTCATCCTGGAAAATACTGCATGAAAAACAATGGAACAGTATAGGTGTGGCAAAGTGACTGCGCCTACACGCTCCAGCTCAATGGTTCGACTCTCTCAGCTCTGGTGTCCTCACTGAATACATACTTTGTGTGTGGGAGCAAGGCCTACACCTGGCTGCCCAAGTCTTGGGCCGGCACCTGTCACATTGCTTGGTTGCTCCCCCCCACCTACACCGCCGATGCAACACACCACATCCAGAAGAGAGGTGTGATTGATGCTGAAGACACAGCTGGCCAAGAGTTTAGGGACTTTGCTAAGGTGTTCCTCCCCTTTTGGGGCCCTATGGTCAATAGTCGCAGTCTGCGACATCTCACAAGGGTGGTAGAGGCCACCATCAACGCAACTGCCGGTGCCCTCAGTAACATCACGGCGGAACTTCAAGCAGACCGCCTCATGACTTTACAGAACAGAATGGCGCTTGACATAATACTGGCGGACCGTGGGGGAGTCTGCACATTGATCAGAACAAGCTGCTGTATATACATACCTGATAATGCGCCAACAGTCTATCAAGCAATACAGAGACTGCATAAAATTGCTTCCGACATCCATCAGGATGAGGGTTCATGGTCCCTAACCGACTGGTTTTGGAGCATGGTATCTCAGTGGGGATGGAAGATAATGATTTTCATTGCCATCATTGCAGGCGCATTGTTCTCTTGCTGCCTCTGTGTTCAATGCATGCCCGCGCTATGTGGGCTCTGTGCCACCTCTTTGACACCCAAACAAATGAAATTACACCATCACAATGCCATTATGATGATCGAGAGAGAGGTCCAGGAAATGATGGACATTGACCTAGACGACGATTGATTGTTGCCTCTGCATGGCAAAAGGAGGGACTGTTGAACTGTATTTTAAAATGACCCACATGACTCCATTTTGTGTTGCCATGCTCTCGGCAATCTGGTGAAGAATTGCTTTCCACGTCCCTGTTGAAACTTGCACAACCCTCCCCGCTCCTTGTGGTCGAGCCGATTCCGAGAAGCTGCCTGTGTGCCTCACCCCCCCCGTTGTGCCAGAGACTCAGTCACATTCTGTCCATTGTTGGTAACTCAGCCTGTCACGAGCAACTACCCCGTGACCACACCATGTGGATAAGGAAGGACGAGGCTACGTACATTGTGCAATCAGAGACAGATGTCCCCTGGCCACGATTACACCACACAAGACTGATGAAGAATTTGTCAGATGAGGAACTTATCGAAATAAGGAACTTGTATTGTGCAAATGGGCGTGGCTAGTACTATAATAATGTGTGCGCTGCGGATTGAAGCAGCAGTCTCCGTAGAATTGTCTTTGTACCATTCTGGGACCCTGTACTTAGCTTGAGCTAATAACTAACTTACTTCCCTCCACGGCTGGTTGTCCTGGTCTCTTTGGTAATGTATGATTCAAGCAAGAGAAACCCATAGATTCTAGGTGTCCCCTGCACTGCTGGCTTTGACTCTCCTAGTGGGGAGGGGTCTCCAAAAAGCCGATTCTACAGCTGAGCCTAAAATGCATCCTTGAAATATGCGTTCACATGGAACTCATTCGAAAAGAGAATTATAAATGTCACAGACATTTATGTGCGGACTAAATCCAAAACACTTCAATGCAAGGTTGAAGACATTTAAAATGAGCAATGATAACTCAGCCAGTGTGTAACACGGTTCGCCGAACCGAGTTTTATTATAAAACAAACACAAATTTCGTCAATAATTAAGAAATTGTATAGTGAGAGAATAGTAGCAACAGACCCCAGGTGTGTATTCGAAACAAAACCAAAGAAATAATAAGAAAAGTGAAAATGGGAATCAGCAAAAGAAGGTGATTGGTTGATACAGGCAGCAGTTTCAGTTACAAACACTCATGGATACATATATTCAATAATTGTATCTGCAAGACGCGAGATACTTTGTCTGTCTCTATGATCGTGTCGACGGCATTTCGACCTTCTCAGGATAATAGGGTCTCATCAGGACTCGAGGTGACAGGGGTTGGCTTGACTGGGAAAAAATGAGAATTCCATCTAGTTTTGTTGAAATTCGTGGAGAAACAAAATCCAGCATGGGCAGCAATCCCTATAGTCCACTGGTCTGGGTAATCGGTGGACTGAATTTTGTTAGTGCAGCAAGCATGAGAGACATGAAAAAATTAAGTCTGGTCTCTGGGAAATTCCTGGAGGAACGAATTCAAAGAGGACCTCAATCCCTAAAGTCAACTGGCAAGGGTGATCATTGAACCGTGTTACACACTGGCTGAGTTATCATTTCTCATTTTAAATGTCTTTAACCTTGCATTGATGTGTTTTGGATTTAGTCCGCACAGAAATATCTGTAACATTTATTAAAAATATTTGAATGAGTTCCAAGTGAACGCATATACGAAGGATCACTTGATACCCCAGTTCGCCTGGACATAAGGGTTGCTCTTGTTATTTTGTTTAATTATGAGCATAAAATGCAAGCACAACGTCTGCACTTACCACCAAGTATAGCTCCCCTCCAACCCCACTGCCTGCCAGTCCAGGCTGCACATCCTGTAAAGCAGATTGTGCAGCCATAGAAAATGTGTGGGCATTTTACCAATTTCAAATGTGCAGCCACATATTCATAAATTAGGCCCTTTGTTTATAGTTCTTGTATAGTCCCTGAGATAGGGTCTATGGTGATGTGGATGTGATGTGATTTGTAAGGGTCAATGGGGGACTAGTGCTGGTGGGTGGCTGGCAGCTGATGTAGATATATTGAGAAGCTACAAGTGTCATGGAAAAATGAGAGTGACCAGTGAGACCAATAATGCTGGGAAGACATTTTGTAAAGAGAAGAAATAGAATGATAGTCTGACAAGTATGATTTAGTTTAGCTGTTGATAAATTTTCCCCAGATGTAAGAGTTTCCACAAATTATTTTTATACCACACTGAGGGGGATCGGGAGCACACGCAGGTAATGTGATTTTTGGAGCTACTAAAGCGAAAACAAAGAGTGGTCTGTGTTTGGAGCACAACAGGGTCACATAAAACCTAGCTAAAACAATTTTTGTGAATTGCTGAAGCACCAATTAAGAATTGAGGCAGATTCTTAGGGGGCGAGGGGACTTATTACTGTATGGATTCAGGGCAAGGAGTCGAGAAAAACCCAGCGTTTGAGTGGAAAGAATATTTTAGATTCGGAAAAGACTTCAATTTCACTTTATTTTAATTCATATTTATTTAGAACCACCTGCAGCACTTGACTGCTTGTATGTTCTTGGCTGAGTACAAATTGAGAATGCTACAGAAACCTTTGTAGCAGGTTTGTCTGCTCGCAGATATATATTCTTGAGCTTGTAAATGATTCAAATATGCTAGAGAAAACCAGTCGTGGATCGCAATACTTGTGGGTGGAGGGGCCCGGGGGGTCACGTGGGGGAGGGTAAATGAATATAAAAAAACTTACGTGACTGGGTCCCGCGCAGCCTCTGCTCCTGGGTCGGGCCCTTGTTTGGCGTTTTCCTGCTCCTGAACAGGAACAGGCATGCTCCCTCCCTTCCGTAAGCCAATGCAATGGCAGCATTGTGTTTGGTGCGAAAAGTGCCCAGGCGGGCGCCTGTATGGAGGCCATTTTCTCTATGTAGGCTGCACGCAGCCTACATAGAGAAAATGTAGTGCGCATGACTGGTTTTGTCGGCCCCAGAGGGCTGACCAAACCGTCAGGGCCAACAACAGTGGGCAAGCCACTCCTCCCCGACCCGCCCGCCACCAACCAGGTATACTCTCCCCCCCGCTCCCAACCAGGCATACCCTGTCTTCTGCTTTCTTGCACTGCAAAAAGCAGAGACAAAATTGAATTTAAAATACCATTTTATGTTTCTGCTTTTCGCACTGCGAGAAAGCAGTGGGGCGACCCTCCTCCGTCCAAATGGAGGAGCCGCCCCTGGAGAAAACTCTTGAACGTGAAAAGTTCAAGTCAGACGGCAAACTAGATCTGCCAAAAACCCGCCAAACAAGAGTAAATTGAAACCAGATCTCTTCTAAATTTCCTGATTGAAAGGATCTGCCTCCAGCGTCTTGGAACACCCCACTCAGAAATGTAGATCATAATCTTATCACTTTGCTCACTCACACATTAATTTGCACTAGAAATTAAATTTGATTTTACAGAATATTTTTAAGGGGCACTTCTACTAACAAAAATCAACACCGCTGCAACACTGGTCCTTCTTTGTATATTGTTCATATGACATTTATTTAAGTATTTTAGCTCTATAAATAATATATTTAGCTTATAAATTGCCAACCCACGTATTAAGCAATATTACTTTAGAGCTATGTACAGTGACATATGAGGACCAAGTTACATGGTCTCTTTTAATTCTTTTTTATATGTTTTTTAATAATTGTATTGAGTTTTGTAATACCAAAAATGATGGAGACATTTGACATCATTTGCCGATTAATCTGGGCAGTCCATGACACCAGAACAAAATTACAGTTGCACATAATCCTCCCACCACACTGCTGCGGAATATACTACAGATCCTTTAGTGACAGAGAAGGCCTAGACCTCTGCTTCCATGAATCAAGGTCCTTGATTGATTGGTCCTAGTATGATGTTTCTTTATTGGTCCCAGTCTCCAAATATCTTCTGCTGCTAAACTGGACATCTCCTGTCTGTCTAAAACGGGACCTTCAAGCCCATACAGTGGTCCATTCATTTCTTCTACCCCCCAGAGATGGGGTTTGGATCTTTCCAGGCCCAACCAATGTGTCTCTTGACAACCAAAAGAATAATCCATAACAAAGCCATCTTGTATCAGTTCCTGACCTTGCCTACATTTATAAGCAAAAGGGCCAAATGTGGTTCCCTGCAGATCGTCCATCCCAACACCTCTGTTATGTCCTGCCTATGCATTCATGTTTCTCCTATGTTGCCTGGTTCCTAGCTGCTCAACCAGTGTGAGTGTTCTGAGTAAAATGTTGGTGTGATGGAGATGATTGGAATGTTTGAGTGCCTGTGTGTGAGTGTGTGGTGAGGTGTGACAGTTGAAGATGGGCTGAGCAACAGGCAGGCTTCCTCTGGTGGAGCTGCCTTACATGGATGCTAAACTGTAACTAAGATCCAATAAAGAAACAACAAAGACACTCCTCAGCTATGTCTGGTATATCACAACAACCTCCCTCAACGTAGATGGACCCTCTCTCAAAAGAAGACAACCATCCCTGAGTTCCAAGGAGTGGGCATCAAGTCTACATTAGATGTTAGACATCGAAGGCAATGCATAGAATGCACCAACCCTCTTTTCCACAATCTGTATCATGTGAAGTATGTGCAGTGAGACAGTTCAGCTGGATGAGCTTGAATTGAGAAGCAATGGCAGTCTCCTCTGGGGAGGAACTCATCTCCCTCATTTCATCATCTGACAAAGATCCCTCTCCCAAACCTCTCGCAGCCATGTGTAAGAGTCGAGTATGTTACTAAGTAGTGACCTGTACAATTGAGAAATGTTGTGTTCCCTCCATTCCTTCCATCATTCATTTTGCATCTAGGGAGTTAAAATCAAGGAGCTTCATTAATTCTGCAATCTACGGCCCTAGTGCATGTCTAATATGTAGATATTTGAAAAACTGAATGCAGTGGGCCTCAAATTATTTTAGTGTTGTCCTAGTCATACTATCAACCAGTTTAGAGATACCAATGGTATCCCAATGCGGCTGAAAATGTGGTAATTGGGCCACTTGAAGGAACCAACTCCCGGCACACAGACGGCCTCTTTTGGAAGTTATTCTTCCAGCCTAAGGTTTTGAATGTACTGTGAGAAGTTGGCCTAGTATATGATGTCCACTAATTAAAGTGGGCACCTTGCACGCAGTCCAAACAACCCTTATGGTGATTTAAGAGGTCAAAAGATAACCTTAGAAAGCTATCCAAGTGGTAGCTGTTTAGAGCAGCCTTCAGGCTTGGTCTTGAAGGAATGTTAAGCAGCCTGTTTACCAAAATGTAACCTTAATGTATTTGTTAAATAAAAGGGGAACCACACAGTAGTTATAAAAATATGTATTTATTATTATAACACACCTTAAATACTTCACCATATCTGCTAGATGCTATTAAACACAAAGCACCCAATACTGTAGCACAGAAACAAACGTAAGTAGCACTAATACACAGTGGGCTCCAGGGGGAGACCAAACCATATACTAAAATAGTGGTATAAGAACCATGACTCGAGTCAAGACAATGTCTAGAGGTTGTAGAATTGCTAGGACCCCAAGGAACCACACAAGGTGAGTAAGGAGGGACCCCACGGAGGACGGGTGCAGTGTGAGGACATGACTGTGTGCTACGTACAATTTAATGGGAGAGTCGCAGTTGCAGTTTTAGTGTTTAAGGACCCTCCCCAGTGAATTACGAAGAAACCCTTTAGAACATAGAAGGTTGGACAGCATCCCCACCCGTGGATACCAAAGTACCAGTGTTACCTATCCCAGGAAAGCCGGGTGCATAGGGCCGAAGTGGCATCGAAAACCACTGCTGTTCTCAATGGGAGTCTTCAAAGACATGCCACTGCTGGAAAGAAGAAAAGTGTCCGGTGGAACCCACAGGTGGATTTGTGAAGGAAGGAACCAGAAAGCAGAGGGTACAGAGTCTGGGTCACTCAGGGGTGACCAGGGGCTCGGTAGACGAACGCCCACCGATGTCGGGTGCTTAAGGTGCGAAGAAGGAGACCTTGACTCTGCAACAATGGGGACCAGGAGATGTTGAGGACAACCAGGAGCCAGATACGAGCTGGTCCACAAAGGATGTCGAATGCTGAGGGGTCTGTGTCCGGCAGGAGCACCTACAAGCCTTGGCAGTGGCAACCCACAAAAAAAGCGAGGAAGGTCACGGTCTGGCCCAGCAAGGACCAGGAGACTCACCACAGCAAGGGGAGCTAGGGCAGGCTGGGGCCACCAGTGGAGCCCTGGAAAATCAGTGTTGTCCCTCAAATGGACCCACAGGCTAGAGGCTCAGGAGTCGCAAGGGGACCTCTAGCAGTTTCACAAAGTAACAGCTTGCAGGGCACAAAGTGCGAGGAGACCAAAGTCCTTTGTAGACAATGTGCACAGATGTTGGGGCTATCAATAACCCAATGCACTTAGTTGTGGAATGCCAACAAGCATATGCAATTGCAAAAGTATGCGGTGCACAGGGGTTCAGGTTATGTGCTCCACACGAGGGATACTGGCTTCAAACTTGGTGAGAGAGGAGCTTAACCTCAAGAAACATAGGAACTCACCTCCTGTGTCACTGGAGCCTTCGGAGTCCGCAGGAGCTCAGGATCAGCAGACCCGTCAGTTCCATTATGGTGCCTGCGAATTTAGAGGAGTGACTCCTTCAGCCCAAGGGAGATACCTCGGTTGTCCTTGATGCCTCACAGATGATGCTTTGGACGGAGAAGGAGACAACGTCAGGCCCAGTCAAAGTCCAGCCAAGTCCAGAGTGTCTAGACTGTCGAACATCAGTGGTTTCTTGATCAGAATCTTGTCCACATCAGATCTAGGGTCCTACAGCCAGGTAAGCCCTTTTGTACCCACGGGAGAAGGTTGGACAGATTCAGCGGACCCTCTCAGGGGAGGGTCAGGACACTGGGAGGATACTCCCATGTCCTTTGTCCAGTTTCAGGCCAGAGCAGGAGCCATAGGCTCTCAGGACTGGTTTGAACTGGACTATGCACAGGGATATCAAGTGTACTCCAGATGCAGATATTCAGGCACTTTGGAAGTGCACCCACCCAGCCCCAATACACTAAATCCTGTCTGGGAGGTAGTCACACCTCCCAGTGACAGGATGCTATTGTCCTGCCTTTCTCTGCTCGAGCTTGGCACAGCAGCTGCACGGCAGAAATGTGTCTCTGGTCGGCAGCAACCATTTTGTGCTGCCCAGGTCGAGAAGGCTGGTGCCGGTAACACCAGTGACCCCACAAAGCTGGCTTTACCTGTTATTGGTGAGGAGGTATGATTCCAAGGTGTTTGATACCAAACACGACATGTTTTGTTGCAGCCGTTTTCGAGATAGCATTTTACGCAAGCATATAATGCACCTCTACATATATGTCTGGCTGCATCACCGACAACCCTGGAGAATGGTCTCCGAAGTCTGCAGAGCAGCTCTGCTCATGCAGGGGCACCCTCTCATGTAAAACCCAGCACCCTGCCTTCAGGATTGTCAAAGCCTGCTAAAGCGGTGACTGAAAGGTTTTAAGTGTAGTGACCTATAGATATAGTAAACCTATATCTAAAGAAAGTGGTGCAAGCACCAGCTTACACAGGCTGCAATGGCAGACCTGTAGTTTCATTTTGCATGCCCTCTCATGAGTGGCATAATACATGCTTCAGCCCATGGGATGCCCCTGGGGTACATATGCCCTGAGTACATGTGTACCGTATACTAGGGACTGACAAGGGTACCCCAGTATCCACTCTGGAGTGTACCTAAGTACATAAGACAACCAATTTAGGGAGAAATCAGATAGACTGGGGTCCTGATTAGCAGGATGCCAGTCAGACTAGTCAAAAACCAGCAAAACACTAGGCAAAAAGTGGGGTTAACCATGCAGTCATATCCTACCTTACTACATACGTACCATGCCAATTTTGTAGTATCACTTTAGTGGTCAGTAGGAGGGAGAGACGTGCTGTTCTGCCGGTGTATAACTGGACTCCTTGCCTAGCTCATTTCTCTGACCCAATGGGGGGATTAACATTCGTGTCATACCACCATTAATTAATGATCACCAAATGAGAAACTCTACACATATGAGGTGATGTGGCTGTTGCAATACCCCCTTCATTTGTAGAGTTGAAGCACCCCTGTAAGCCGATCCTAAGCACTGTGTCAGTCCAAAATAAGCCCCCGAGTGTCGAAGTTATGTTAGGGAAAAAATTACGCAGTATCAGGTATGGAAGGTTTTGCAGTTGCTAAAGCAGTCGCAGTAAGACAACCATTTTAAAGATCTCTGAGCGACCTAAAAGTGAGAGAGGGAGAGATGGCCAGAATTGTATATCTCCCAACAGCTTAGTGAGTTGTGGTTGGATATTCAAAGTCCAGATCTTATAGTGGTCTTGGCTGACCTGAACCCCAGATATTTCTAACCATCTGTAATCACACATATGTTGTTTATCCATTTCAGGTCTAAGGGAGGGGCACCGGTCCCAAATAAGGAGGATTTGGACTTATTTATGCAAAGTCTAGAGAAATCACTGAATACTCGAACCATCTGTAGTAATCATGGAGCAGACCACATCAGGTGAGAAGGAACACCAGCACATCATCCAGACAGAGTGTTAGTCTATTTTCTATGCCCAGCTGAAACCCCTAGTTTGGCAATCTACTCTAAGTCATTCCCTAAGTGGCTCATTCTTGAAAGCGAACAGCAGAGGGGATAAGGGGGAACCTTCTCCGGTGTTTAGCTGCACCCCAAATGTGTCTTGTGGTCCTCCCAATCATAACCTATGCTGGTAAATCAGTGTACAGTAGTTGTATATATTGTAGGAATTGAGTGCCAAAAGTACGCCTCTGCAGGAGGAGGAACAGATAATACCACTCCACTGAATTTAACAGTGTTTCAAAAGAAGCTACAAATACCACCAATGGCCCCTGTAGTATGCCCACCACTACAAGTGCTTTGTAAACACCCTGATATTATGTTGTGTTACACGTCTGAGCAAAACATCAGTTTGATCCTTCTTACCCAGTGAGGTGATTATTTTAGAGAAATGGCCTTTGTAATAATTCTCTGCTAGCCATGCTGTATTGAAGAATTTACTTGAAGCCCAGCCCATGCTCCGCCCTTAATTGTCATTGACTTGTGTCATTGTCCTTCGTAAATGCTGGCTTCTGATTCGTTCATAGGCCTGTTAGTCCCTCCTTAGTACCACCTCGTCTTGATTTGTAACCTCCCAAGAGGACTGGCCCTTTTACTTTGGTTGTGACACGGTACGTCTTCTTTAGTCTGTAAGCACTATTTTCTTTAATGAGGTTCTCTTAGAGCAGGAGGGCCTCTTGTGTTCAGTTGTGACCAGTTGATTTTTTATTTAACTCGTAGCGAATGGGGAGCTCTTCAGGGGCCATGGGAGACAGAAGGGATTGAAGCTTGAAAATGCTTGAAGCGATGCCTTCAAGCATTTGGAATGCAATAGGTCTCGCATTTGTGAGAGTTTAAGCTATTGGCATTGTAAATGACAAAGCCTTTTATTTATGTTTTAAAAACTAATTTACAATGCCCGTAGCTCAAACTCGAGTAAATGTGAGAACTATTGCATTGCAGATGCTTGTTTAGTTCTGAAACTGTGACCACTCTAGTGCGTGGGGAAGTCAGGCAGGAGGGATTCTAAAAATGCTAAATGTTGCTCTCCTTTTTTTCCTTCCATAAAGCATCAGTATTTTGTGAGCTAAAACTAAATTGTTGACTGTAGATTTTAGTAGGTCCAGAGTTCTACACTTGTAGATTCTATGTTCGACCAAAATATGTGACCTGTTCTAAATTCCCAAATCTGTCTAAACTATGATAGTGTATTGATGGATTAGTTGTTTTTTCATGTGCTATTGCCCATAGTGCGGCCAATTCGAATCATTACATCTAAACTGCAGTGTGTTAAAAATGTAAGCAATGTTCATAAGCGGCCTCCGATCTAAGCAAAGCGATAGGTGAGCGTCTGCGGGAAACACTTTCAGATTCTTCCAAAGGGTTTGCAGAACTGCAAGGGGCTGTGTGCCAGGGGCAAATGGAGGAAGGCTTGAGACAGCTGCGGGCTGCCTTTTCTCATCTTATTTCTGAGGCTGCTCAGAAACTTGATTGATGCTTTGCAATTGGACTCTCCCAGGTGTATTATTTTCCCAGGCAGCAGGGAGAAGAAGATAGATAATCTTAAACTCCCCCATCGTTCGGCTCAGGTTGTACTGGACGCTAGAGAGTTCCTATGGGGTGGTGCAGGCGAAGTGTGTGTGTGTGTGTGTGCATGTGTGGGTGGGGGGCGGGGAGGGGTGTCAGCCTGCACAAGACGAGCAACAGACAAAATACTAAAAAAAAAACACTTGAAGAATTGCTTGCCACCCACACAACTCTACTGAACATACCGTTTAAATATAGTTAATTGCCTTAGGCGGTGCTGTTTCAGGACTGTAATATCACAAAACTTGATTAAAGTTATATTTCAGTGATTATTGTTAAGCTTAAAATTCTCTGTTGACACGAAGCCCTGTTAGTGCTTGGAAATCATGACTTTAAAATAGGGCATACATTACACCTTTAGTGCGAGTTTCTTGAATTTGCACCATTAATAAAGAACAGCAGGCAGTTGTTGCTGTATGCGCCAAGTAGCAACACTACCCACATGGTATGCTCTCTCACGATGAGTACATTAAAGGGGAGGTGTTTATAGCGTGGCCACCTCCCTCCGCATTACCTCCTCGTCCATCTTCCTCGCCACAGTAATCACCATTGAGCCTCCGGCTCCCACAGAAACTTCAAGTAAAATGTAACATTCTAGTCTCCCTCTCCCAGTTAGCTGGGATCTGGGTCCTTGTGGGGTTTTGATGTGGGGGATGTTGGTGTTTGGTTTTATGTGTTTTTTGTCTGTTCCCCTCATCTGCCAATTTTTTTTCCATCTTGTCCTGCTTAGCGGACTGGGGATTTTCATGGTGGTGGGTTCGCATGGGAACCGGCCTCGTTTGCGGGACACACAAGTCTTGACCTGCTTTGACCTGCTTTAGCGGTTTTTCTGACTCGTTTTGCGTCTGGGGAAACTCGTGTCCTGCTCAGCGGACATTGCGCGCTTCTGGGATGTGGTTCTTCCCCCGTGGGAGGACGGAGTTGCTGAGCTTCTCGTTTTTTCTACCTTGGTGCTTTTCCTCCGCTGCAATACTTTTCTTGGGGGTGGGTTTGGCGGCTTCATTAGGCAGGCGCGCCGGATTTCCTCCGCTTTTATTTTGGTATTATGGGCGTGCAGTGGAAGTTTTTGTTGGTTGCCTACCAACGTTCAGCCTTTTTTACCGGTCATGTTAACTGTGTGCTGCCTGTGTGTGTTCACTCGTATTTGGTGGTCATGGAAGGTGGTTCCTCTGCTCTGGCTGATCCTAGCTCCATGGATATGGCTTCTGGTTCTTGCGTGACGTTGTATGTCAATACAACGCATGCTTTTACCCCTCATGCCATCACAACGCTGGGATTACAACGCAAGTCGTTACAACGACTTGCGTTGGGGGGGGGCTGGATAGTGGAATAGTTTAATTTTCTATTCCAACTCCAGTCCCCGTGGATAGTAGGGAAGGTGTTGGATAGAAAATTAAACTATTTCCTATCCAACAGCGCCCTCCAGCGAAAGTCGTTGTAACGACTTTCGTTGTAATCCCCGCGTTGTGATGGTAGTGCGGGGTAATAGTTGCATTGTTAAGGATGTTCCCCGGCGTGACGATTCCTTCTATGGATCTCTTGCAGAAGATGATTAATTCTGCTGTGGCTGCTGCTTTGCCGGATAGGGTGGCTGTTCCTCCTGATAAGAAGACTAAATCTGATGCAGCTCCTGCTGTTGATTCAGAAACGGAGGAGGATGTGGACGTCAAGGGACGTTTTGTGCAGGGTGCCGACCTTAAGGTGGTACTTAGTCACATTCGCAAAAATTTAATTTTTCCTGATTCTGTTGTGGATTTGGAGGATGATTTATTTGCGCAATATCAGCGTCCAGTGTCGGAATCTTTGCCCCTTCATTCTTCTGTTTTAAAGGTTTTGGAGATGGAGTGGAAGGATGTAGACAAGGGCTCTTTCCCACGTTTTTTGAGTAAACGTTATCCCTTGCAAGATTTTTCTGAGAAGTTTCCTTCCTCTGTGAAGGTTGATTCATTGATAGCTAGTATGTCGTCTCATTGAACTGTTGTTTCTGAGGATTCCTCTCCTGCTGACCCGGTGGATCGTAAGGTTGATAATGCGGTGAAGCGCACTTTTGCTGCTGCTAATTTTTCCATTCGGGCGGCGGCCTATTCTTCTTACACCATCCAATCTTTGCTTAAAGATTTTCAAACATTGTCAGAATTGATGGACCAAGGGGACGATGTGTCTTCTATGCTGGCTATGATGGAGCAGCAGGTTCGTCTACTTTCTGACGTATTGTTTGATTCTTTGGTGGCGGCTGCTTCTGCGGCGGGGTCTTCTGTCGCTGCAAGGAGGCAGTTGTGGCTCCGCTCCTGGAAGGCTGATGCTGTGCTGAAGGGTCTGTTGATGAAGATCCCCTTTACTGGGGTTAAGCTGTTTGGTTCCCCATTGGATGATATGGTTAAGAAAACGGCAGAGGACCGTAAGCTGCTTGCACCTGAACGGGCTGGTCGCTTCCGTGCTTTTGGGTCCCAGAGGGCTTTTGGTCCTTCAAGGAGGGGCCGTGCACATCATCCCTTTCGTGGGAGGGGCGTGGCCAAGGTGCTCCTTCCTCTGACAAGTCCCGGTTTACGGGCGCTTCGTCCTCCTCCTCTCCCGCTTCAAAATCATGACTGGGTTGCACCTGGAGTGGGTCCGGTTGGGGGTCGTCTGAATTTCTTCCGGGACTCTTGGAACAAGACTGTTTCGGACCAATGGCTCCTTCAAGTGATTTCCGAAGGTTTTCGTCTTGGGTTTACCCAGACTCCCCCAGACTATTTCAGGTCCACTCCTTGTGCCAGAGACGCTCTGCAAAGGGTGGTGCTTTTGGAAGGCATCGATTCCCTAGTGAGTAAAAGAGCGGTGATTCCCATGCCAGAGGATCAGTTGGGGTTGGGTGTTTATTCTATTCTGTTCCTGGTGTCCAAGCGCACAGGGGATCTCAGACCTGTGATGTATTTGAAATGGGTAAATACTTTCATTCCCCATCAGAAGTTCAAGATGGTTTCTATCCAGGTGATCCTTCCTCTGGTTTATCAAGGGGATTTTCTGGCCTCAATAGACTTGCGGGATGCGTATCTTCATGTGCCTGTCCACCCTGACTCTCAGAGGTTTCTGCGATTCTGCGTCCTGGGTCGACACTATCAGTTTCAGGTACTGCCTTTTAGGCTCTGCTCTTCACCCAGGATTTTTACTAAAGTTCTGGCTCCTCTTATTGGACATTTAAATGGGGAGGGCATTAGTGTTTTTCCATATCTGGACGATATTTTGATTTCTGCTTCTTCTCTTTCTAAGGCGGAGTTGCATGTCCGGAGGGTGTGCTATGTCCTGGAACATCACAGCTTCCTGGTGAATGTCCTGAAGTCCTCCCTGGTTCCTGCGCAGGAATTGCCTTACATTGGAGCACTTTTCAGGACTCAGTTGGGAATGGTGTTCCTGCCCCCTGCTCGCATTGTGACTCTAATATCTGCTGTTCGATCCCTGTTGTTGGGTCCTTCTCATCCTGTGAGCCTGTGGTTGAGGGTGCAGGGTCTGATGCCCGCATCTTTGTTAATGGTACCTTGGGCTCGCCTGCACATGTATCCTGTGGTGTCCCACATTTTGTTGCATTGGGACCCCTGTTCTCTAGATATGAGTGTATTGATCCCTGTGTCAACCAAGATTCGGGTTGTCCTGGGTTGGTGGTTGGGCGAGGTTCATCTGTCTCAGGGTCGCCCCTTTATGCTTCTTCCGTCTCGGGTTCTCACTACCGATGCCAGCCTGTTAGGTTGGGGTGCTACTCTGGGAGATTCGACAACGCAAGGGGTTTGGTCTCACTCTGTGATATCATGTTCTTCCAACTACAAGGAGCTGAAGGTGGTTCAGTTGGGCCTGTTGGCCTTCTTGGATCTTCTGTTCGGTCACCATGTCCAGGTCCGGACAGACAATCAGGTGGTGATGTCGTATGTCAACCATCAAGGGGATTGCAGAGTTGTTTCTCTTAGTTGCCTCAGTCGTCAGATTTGTTCTTGGGCGGAGTTGCACCTGGCGTCCCTGTCTGCGATTTATCTACCTGGTCGGGAGAACACTGTGGCGGACGGTCTGAGCCGGGTGTTTCCCTCCATGGGTTCATTGTCCCTGACACACTTGATGTTCAGGAGATTGAGGCGGATGTTTGGATCTCCGATTGTAGACCTATTTGCGTCCCAGTCCAATGCCAAGGTCCGCTGCTTTTGCACAATTAGGCCTTGCCGGGATGCTTGGAGGGTGGATGTTCTGTCGTTCCATTGGCCGCGAGGCCTCCTGTATGCCTTTCCCCCTGTTCCCCTGATTCCAGCTGTCTTGCAGAAGATCAAGAGGGAGGGGTCCTTTGTCCTTCTTATTGTTCTGGGATGGAGTAGTCGCCCATGGTTTTCCCTGTTATTGGAATTGGCTGTGACACCGGGGTGGGCGTTGCCATTCATGCCTTTCCCTCTGTTGAGCCCTCTGCTTCCGCGTCCTGTGTTCTGATCTCTGAGTCTGCGGGCCTGGCTCTTGAGAGGGATTCCCTGATCCGTGGTGGTTGTTCGGTGACTGTTGCTGGTGTTATTCAGTAGTCCAGGAGGCCTTCTACATTGAAATCCTATGCTAGGCATTGGGACAACTTTGCTTCTTGGTGTCTTTGTCACGATTTATCTGTGGATTCTGTGGAAACGGCTCGCATTCTTGTTTTTTTGCATGAGGGTTTTGAATTGGGTTTAGCCATTTCTACTATTCGTGCTCAATGGGCCGCCATTCGGGCATTTCATGTCCTTCCTTTGGTTTCAGTGGCTCCATTGGTGGCGTGGCTTTTTAGGTCTCTGTCTTTCCAGCGGCCGCTTCTATCCTATGTCCTCCTCCTTGGTAACTTCCTTTGGTGTTGCGTTCTTTACAATCGGTTCCTTTCGAGCCTTTGGAAACGGTTGATATAAAGTTTTTGACGCTTAAGGTCGTATTTCTGGTGGCTATTGCCTCTGCCAGGTGTATTGGGGAGTTGGGGGCTTTCCTCCGGTATGCTCCTTTTTTGATTGTTTTGATGGATTGTGTGGTCTTGCGCCCTCATCCTACGTTTGTCCCGAAGGTTGATTCCTTCTTTCATCGGTCTGCGGAGGTGGTTCTTCCTGTTCTATGCCCGGATCCTTCCTCGGATGAGGAGGCTCTTTTACATCTTTTGGATGTTCGCCGTGGCTTGTTGATTTATTTGTCCCACACGTCTTCCTTCTGTAAGGTGGACAATTTATTTGTCAATTTTCGTTTGTTCCGTCAGGGTTTGAAGCCTTCCCTTTCTACGGTCAGTCGTTGGATCAAGGAGACTATTTTGTTGGTATATGAGTCTGTTTCCGAGGTTCCCTCTCTTCCTGCTCAGGGTCGCTCCACCAGGTCTGTTGCGGTCTCCTGGGCAGCGTTTAAGGGGGTCTCCATGGAGGATGTTTGCCGGGGTTCCACTTGGTCATCACCTCATACCTTCATGACCCATTACCGTCTTCAGGTTGGGGGTGGGGGCTCGCTCTCCCTTGCCTCTTCTGTGCTGAGTGCTGGTGTTCCTTGAGGGGGCTTGTTTTGTTTATTCGCCTCTTGTTCTTAAACTTGTTGTTATACTGCCTTCCTGGTGTGGGCTGTTTTTCTTTCATGAAGCTGATGTGCTTTGGTATCGGCTTAATGGTGATTACTGTGGCGAGGAAGACGGACGAGGAGGTAATGCCCCGGTTACTTACCGGTAATCTTCATTACGCCGAGTCCTTGTCTTCCTCGCCACAGTATAGTTTCCCTTCCCTCCCGGCCCTCTTGGTGGCTTCATGTATACGGCTTGGGTTTCAGATCGTTTGGCTGTTTCTGTGTCCCTTTATGGGATTGGCTGTTGCCACCGGGGGCCATATTGGGAGAGGGAGAGGGAGACTAGAATGTTAAATTTTACTTGGAGTTTCTGTGGGAGCTGGAGGCTCAATGGTGATTACTGTGGCGAGAAAGACAAGGACTCGGAGTAATGAAGATTACCGGTAAGTAACCGGGGCATCATTACGGACACTGTTTCCAATCCTGGACTTTCCTTTGATAGCCTAATGCATGCTGGCTGTGATAGTGTTAAATAGCTTCCATTTAGCTAATTAGACTAACACTCCTTAAAACAGTGATTTGTAAGTGAAATGTTCAGAACTGTGAAAAATCCCTAATGGCCTTGGGCGAGGTTCCTATTCACAAGGCTAAATTTACATTTGTAGATTTACTCACGTGTAAACTCAGTACTGCACCTAGAATCAACTTTACATGTTTTTTCAATTTGTCGTTGAAATCGTAAATTTACCTCTAGGTGCAGATGTGCATATCTTCACCAACTCGAAACGAAGTAGAGGCTGCTGGTCAGGATTCATGAATGTCAAATTAATACTAGTAACTTTTCACACGTAGGCAGAGATCTCGGGAGGAGGTCTCCCTATGGTCGAACACCAGATGAAAGAACATATAAGCATAGTTCTGGTGTGGCAGCTGGAAAACTGGCCAAGGATTCAAGAAACCTGTCATTATCTCCTTTTTTCCACAGACAAGCCAGATTCCATGAGCATGTTATCACAATCTCTGGGATCAACACAATCATCAGTGATATTGAGGTCAGAAAAACATCCCTACCGACAATCACCAAAAACATATCTGTATCTGAGTACCTCTTCCAGTCTGAGAGCAGCTCATCCTATTCAGATGACTCAAGACAACAGCGGTCAACTGGCCTCAACATACCACATCATCGGGAGCCAGGAAAAATATAATGATCACACCATTCCAACAAACAAGAGTGACTTGACTAACTCAACAGACTCAGAACTGATGTGTGGAAAGACAGAGTAAAATTCTCCTGAAGAGGAGAGGTGTCATGAAAGATGTTCCATTTTCTCTAAGTAGGGGGATGTCCTACTAATAAGTCAGTGCTAAAGACCCTGGAAGACTTGTTCATTTCAGGACACTGGCCATCACTTCCTGTCACAAGAACTGGACCGGAAGTACAGGAATGGACCAGGGTATTCCTAGTCAGGATGAAACCGAGATGGCATGGGTGGAGACAAGCTCCCCCAGAAGTATCGAATGTGAGAAAGCATTTTAATGAAGTATAATT
This sequence comes from Lissotriton helveticus, assembly GCF_964261635.1. Classification (NCBI taxonomy): domain Eukaryota; kingdom Metazoa; phylum Chordata; class Amphibia; order Caudata; family Salamandridae; genus Lissotriton; species Lissotriton helveticus. The sequence continues at coordinate 1,281,502,521 of NC_136069.1, forward strand.
TAACCCACTTACCTGCCTCCAGTCCTTTATGCACCCCTGCCCAGACAGCAGTTACCCCTGTTAAGAAAAAACTGCAAAGACTGTTTTGAAGAGGATTCCATGATTTTGTTTTCTTAAATATTGTGCAGTATTTAGGACCAGAGCCATGTCTCGCAGATGTACTTATAAGAAAATGTCTATTGCACCCTGAGGGATGCTTTCAGTCCTGGTAGGGCTGAGGATTCTTCAGCATAGTCACTTTGGCGAGCAGCACGCTTTCTTCCAGTCTGCATGGGTGATTTGGTGTTTTGTAATGATTCAAACCCAGGGTTATATTGCTCTACGGCTTCTCGGTACTTTGTCAATGCAACAGCATGTAAAGTGAGTCCTTCTTTGATAAAAAGATTATCATTAATCTTTAACTTAGGTGACAGCATTTTCTTCTCAGCCCAACCCATGGAGTGGTCTAAGAGCAACCCCTCCTATCCATGGTCTACTCCTTTCTGTCAGGCTTCATCCTGCCTTTGCCAGAAACAGAGCTTTAACAAGCATTGGTTTATTATCACCACTATACTTGGGTTCCTCCTTTTCCATGATAACTTTATGGCTTCCTAATATTTTCACCTCTCAAAAGCTCAACAGTTGCAACGGGAAACATCCTTAACAACGCAACTTTTACCACGCAGTGCTATTACAACGCAGGTTTTACAACGAAAACCATTACAACCCATTGCGCTGGGGGGCGCTCTAGGGTAGGGAATAGATTTAATTTACTATCCAACACCTTCCCTAGTGTCCACGGGGACTGGAGTTGGAATAGTAAATTAAACTATTCACTATCCAGCACCCCAAAGCGCTATGCGTTGTAATGGTATGCGTTGTAAAAACTGCGTTGTAACAGCATGCGTGGTAAAAGCATGCGTTGTAATGTCATACATCCGTTGCAACACCAAGGCTGGCAGTCTCAGCACAAACCTGAGCATGAAAACTGATGGATGTGGCATTTCAGATCTAAAGTGAAGCTTATGTGTTTATGTGTCGGGCTAGGATATAGTCATGGCCTGCTTGGAACTGGTGCTCAATAAGTCCACATATGTCCACATGGAATAGAAAAAAAATGGTTTCTATGCCTGTCAGGATATTCTCTCACTTTCTCTCTAACACTTGCTCAGTCCATCTCCTTCTCCATCCGCCTTCCTATCTCTCAACCCTTTTCTTTCCTCCTGTATGTTCTTACCCTCTCTTTTCAGTTTCTCCTTATCGTTCGGGATTGCCCACTGGGAGCGCCTTACATAATCTGTGCCCATCACTCATTCAGTGCCCCCTAACCTAAAATGTGTTAACTAGGCTGTATGCCAGAATAGCGCACAGAGAAATATTGCTTGATCTAAATATGTTCTTAAATATCATTTAGGAAAATATTGTTTCATCTGGTGTAGAATTTCTATTATTGATATCTAACGGGACAATATTTTTCTAGACAATATTTAGGACATGATCTGTATGATAAATGATATTTTAAAAAACGATATCCTCATACCACATCAGCTATCAGCCTGTAAGAGCTGCACTGAGGGTGGCATGTAACTCAACTTTTCTATTGGAATGGACTTGATAAATATTATGGTTAGCCACAGCATAAAAATGGTCAATATTTGAAGGAAAATGGGGCAAAAATGAAAGTCGCCCCTTCAGATGAGGGTGAATTACAGCTATTTATTGTGTGTACTACAGCGCAGTTTGCAGCTCGCTGTTCTATGCAGCCTGAATCCACAGTTAACAGTCACATTTTACATGCGGGGAATTTATAGCCTATGCTTCCAATGTTAAAGTTGAAACTGTAAGACCTACAGTGCCAAGAAGTCAGAACTGGCTGACACATTAAATGCAGACTCCTCGCAGCTACCTTTTCGTGTGGGAAGAGCAAAGGGAAGGCGATGACCTGTCATTGACATAAATAAAAAATACAGTCAACCATGGTTACGTTCTTTCATGGACAAGGGGCTGCCACACACGTGAAATATTGAAAAGAGCGGCAGACATGCCAGACAACAGACTAAAGGCACTCTGAGTCATAACAAGGTACCTTTGACATTAACCAGAGCAGCATTCTGACAGGTTTGCTATCACAAAAAAAGCATCGCTATGCCCTGCTCCTCCTCAAGGACTGGGAGGTAAATGAAAGAACACTTGTAGAGCGCTGTCTCACTGCAAGCCAGATCACTGGGGGATTTTACATCAGAAAAAGTGTTTTTTGGGCTACTCGCAGAGTAGCAGAGTATACCCACAGTTGTGTTTGTGTGTTTGCTTCTAGGATTCTCACTGAGGCCGGTACCTTTGTTTATAATGACCGAGTGGTATATGTTATTTTTTTTCTTGATAATTAAAATGTTTCTCTATTTGCTTCAGCAGATAATTTAAATATGTCCTTTCTATAAAGTTACTGGATGAACACCATGTACTGAATTGTATTATAACTGTGTTTTGCCTTGAAGAAGACCTAATAGGAAACAGACCAGACCGCTGATCTAATACCAGCCCTCATAACCTGCGTATTAGTGAGGCTTGATAAGGGCGAGTTAAACTCAGTATGATTCATATGGCTCGACTTTTATTGAAGAAAAATAAAGCTGAGAACACTAAACTGAATAGCCTAAGCTGGTAATATTATTTTTTGTGACTTTCCAAACTAATGAAAATCAGTATTCCTTGAAACTGAAATTGGATTTGGTCTGATTCTCTTTGTTGAATCCATTGTTGCATCAAGTTATTCGAAAATGTCCCCCATCTGTTATTCTCTAGAACTAACTTCCTCTGGGGGAATTTTCCCCGCTTTTCTCCAGTTATGAATCATGAACTGTGCTAAAGATATATTCACGGATATCAGCGTGTACTATCTAGGCATTCTAAATAAAGATATTGATCAAAAAGGAATAATGAGCAAATTAATGACAATAGACCAAGATTACAAGAAAAGATAAATAGAATGAGGCAGGAGGGCCTAGGAAGAGCTGAGGGTGTAGGATGGAGGAAGCTGTAGTTGTCAGGGTACAAGCATGTGTATAGGCGTTACGTTTTATGCAGTGGTATGGGTACATGCAGTATTAGCCGTGGTGGACTAGAGCGTAGTCCAAATGACGGGGTAATGTGTGATGTAAGCGACTACATGCTGCTATGTGTAACTTTTGTTTAGGTCTACGTGATATCCAGGTAGTTTACTGTAAAATGTGATTGCATACCGTCATAATTCGAAAGCTCTGTTAAAATATGCTGCAGCTACATATTCTGTTTTGTTTTCCTGCTTGACTGGATATCCTAGACAGATGGTCTCTGTTTTGTATTGTTTACCATTTTGCTCTTTTTTGTGTTGCAAAAAATGTAAATAAATTATTAATAAATAAAAAAAAGTATTAGCCGTGGTGGAGGTTCTATGGTATTAGCTAAAAACAAGGCACATAGTAAACATTATTTTGTCTCTTCCATTTATAATGAGTTACCTGTTGAGTTCCCTCTATGTTTGGTAAGCACACACTAATAGCATAAGCGGTAGTCTGCATACACATTTAAACTGATTACCTGGAAGATAAAAAAAAAAATCATTCATAACACAATCAGTAGGCCTTCATGCATGATCTCATCCACTGCCCTGAATGATTGCAAACATCAAACCTCTGCCACCTCCGTCTGACACTCTTGGAGACTGGTAGCCTCATGCATAAACCAGGTGCCCTTAAAATATCATGGGTTTCCCCTAACCTCTCCCGGAGAACACTCATGCCCACAACACAACAGCCAAGGAGTAACCAAAAAGTAAATAGGTGCATAACATGGCAAAGGAGTAATTAATTGATAACCTACAACCGTTCACCCACAATTACAAAAACAAATAAAACAATTATGAAAGATATCAACCTAAAATCCTGCTTTTCAGTGCTCTCAGAAGCCTTTTATAGCAGTGGAAACTATCTCTCATCACAGGGGCACAACAACGGAAACTGCAATAGTAGACTAGGACAGCACTTTCACTCATAGGACAATAAAGGGCACGGTGTAGTCCACTTTGCCACATAACACTTAGGACCTGATTTAGAGTTTGGCGGATGTGACAGGTATCCTGTCCGCTGTATTACAAGTGCATTCTATCCTATGGCACTTCTAATACGGCGAATGGGATATCCATGGAGTATCCCATGAGCCAGAACTAATTATAGGATATGGTGTCAAAAGCTGCATTATTAGCAGCTACAACAGAAAATCCTGTAATCCTTGTATCCAATGTTTATGATGATAACAGCGCTCATACACTGCTATGTTTTGGCATTATTGCTGCCATACAGCCTGGACATTGGTGTGCATGATCTCTTTTCAGACAATGGAATGGACTCACTATTTGTCACAGAGATATGGATTTGTGCCCTCCTTTGACCACATTACACTTAATGATCATACATAACCCATGCCATCAGACAACCTGGGCCAGAAAGAGTGGCAGCCTTTATACACAAAACATACTTACCATGACATGCCTGCAAAATAATACTCTCCATGCAGAGATGTCCACTCCAAAAGAATAACTGTAGCCCACTTCTTCCCCCAAGTCTGACAAAAAGCAAAAACACTCATAGAACATTTGGCAAGCTTCTAGAGCAGCTCTTTTTTACATTTTAGGTATACTTCAACTTTTGACTGACAATTCAGTAACCTCTTCCAAGGAATTCCTGGACATCTGTGATAGCCTGTATGTGGAGATTCCTTCCGGAAATCCTCACTCACTGTCCGGGACACTGAACTGATATAATCATACAACAAATGTTGCAAAGCAATCAACTGACCCTGCATACACTTATTGAGTCAGACCATAAAAGAATTCTCTTCTTACTCATGCTTTCCCCAACAAGAACATATCACAATCCATACCCAATCTCTTCCACTGCAACAAAACACAGTTCCTTTGAACAAATTCAAGATTATGATAATATGCACAGTCAAATCAACCACAATCAATTCTCTAGCCTTTCGCCCAAACAAAGTAACGGGTATCATTGTTCAATCAACTGAATGTTGCTCTCTCCACCAGAAACAAAAGACAGACCTCAAAATAACCCGTACTTCAAAGACCGACATAATTAGTTCAAGCACCCAAACTAAGGTAGTACACAGCCCCACCTAACTGAATGAAGTCTTTACTCACATACAGAATTTCTTTTGGGCAGGATACTAGAGGATAGTAACAGCTTCTCAAGGTTTTTCAAAGTGTTGACAAAATGTTCTGCTGTGGGCGCGCTGTCTTAAAAAGGCCTCCAAACTCACTCACTTTGCAACATCATAATCCTCTTGTTTACAAAGTACTAAAAGTCAACCCAGCCAAAGCCCTTTTTAACACTAACACAAACACCCATCCCTTACTCATGGAACAACTCAAGAACTCAACAAAGAGGAGTTTGCACTTTCTCAGCCATGGAGCCATGCAAGATCAGCGAGATGATCAAAGACCTTCAGCTCTGCAAAGTCTCGACTTACACCTACCATACCACAATCACAAGAACCCAAAACGTCTAGATAAACCAGTGATAGCAGTGGCTCACTATAATCCAAAGCACCTCAAGGACATGAAAAAATCCTTTCATTTAGCATTGCCATGCCAAAGCTTATTGACAATGAGAATTGAGTGATACTCAAACAATATGATTGCTTCCTTGGATATGAGTTTATTATGATAAACAAAACTGTAAATTTGAGTATAAGCACAATATAGATAATATTGCACCCTGACTCTATCCAGGCTCTTTAACACATTGTTTCAAATGAATCCGACAAAATCATTGTTATTTACACACTCCTACATTGGCAGCAGTAAAATATACCATTTCAAAATGTCTCCAATCTATAGACTTGTACTAAAACAGCTTAACAATAAACAGCCAATAAAAAGGTTTCTCCTCAGCCCTTCCTACCTCTCAAAGAATTTCAACACCTTTTATCCAACTCCCACTATTTCCATTAAGACTGTTCACAGCACAGTGATCGCTAGAAATTCAGAGGAAGTATTAGATGTAAATCCCACCATAAATTATCAGGTAATGATGATTAAATTATATTTCCTCTAAATGTAACTCAATAAAGCTGTCATTCATCCCTGCTTAGACTACAGTGTGCCTACTGGCATCCTAGTGGACTCCCAGCTTGACAATGCCAATCTCTCCCAGTCACCATGACAGTGTACCAATTCAAAACACTGCCTAAGGCCTCAAGAAACGCCACCAGTTTTCGTGAATCTCACAAGAATGTCTACAACAGTGCAAGTCATAGTTACCTTTAAGATTGTTTACCTTGCATACAAACGATTTGATAATAAATCCAGGGGTCACCTGCCGGGGGTCTATACATATTTATCTTCATATCTTTAAGAGTGACAGACAAATCTCACTGCACTAGAAGAAAGAAGCCGCATGCATGCCCAAAGAAGGATGGACAACGAAGAGTGGGCAATACCCACACTGGACCTTGGTTTCTTGGATGCATGAATTGTTGCCCCCTATTATCTCATACATCTGGAAAGAAAAGCAAGAACCCCATGATGCCCATTACCCTGAGTATAGAGGGGCACCTAGATTGCTGTACTACTAGAACCACTTCTGTATAACTCTGTTCTCTGTGTCTACATTTCAAGAAGTTACACCTGGGCAGGGTCTAAGATGAGAGGCAAGGAGGCTGGAGATGGCCAGGGAGTACTTCCTGGATTAATTTCTTGGCTACTGCTCCTACAGCAGTAGGACAAAATGGAATTCAACAGTGGGTGGTGTAGGTTCAAGTGATTCCAGTGGGGCAAGGAGAGACACTTCGTTTGAATGCCTAATTGCAAGCTCTAATCCAAAAACAAGCCCCATGTTGTAGTCCAAGCTGCACTGGCATCCAGTCAATCTCCTATCTGATGAGTTTCAAACCTCTTTTAAAAGCACGCGTTTGGGAGCTGCCATCAATGCCCACGGAGCTTTCGTAAGGTTCAATGCACTATTCAAATGCAATGTGTCAGTCGGTACATTTATAAAATTGTAGGTTACTAAATGCAAATGCATTCCCAATGGTGCACACATGTCTGACAGTATTACTATTGGTATTTCATGGTGGCCACATGCTTCACTTACTATTGCTCTACAAGGCACACACAAGGAAGAGCACAACTTGACCAGTCCGAAAACACCACAAGCCTAATTTCCTGGGATTGTGTACATTGTGTAATGTAACGTGCCATGCCGAGGTGTGATGTAGTATATAGGGACCAAACTATAAAGAGGTGTGAGTTTGGGCATTTATGGGGCAGTGAGAGTTGGCATGACACAATGCGGTGAGTTGGTGTTGTGTATGATATGTAGTGGGAGGTGGTCATGAGTTGTGTAGCATAGGATAGGGATGTGGTGAGACACAGTTACACAATTATAACAAAGGGGTAAAGAGTGAAGTGGATGGCATAGAGCACTGTAACAGAGAGATGTAGTGTAGCGATAAAGAAATTAATGTTATGTAATATGTTGTGTATATTTGTGGTATCTAGCTGTACCATGTGGAGAGACGGGTATTTTCATGGATTGTGCACAGAACTGCAAGAGAAGGGGGGCTTGTTGTAAGATGCTATAGCTGGCAAGATGGCTCAGCAAGTGAAATCCTTGCTGCTGACATCTCTTGTGATCTGCAGCACTTTTTTTAACTCCACCCGGAAAATGTAGGTACAAAGGCATACCATAATGTGTACGGGGCTCACTCCCTTACTATTAAAGAAATACTCCCTTGTGACCACACTGGCGCGCATTTTGTGCTGGTGCAAACCATGTTACAGAACTGACCTCCTGTAGCCCGTGTTGAAATACCAAAGTGCCCAGGCGGTGAAAAAAGTGGGCGCAAACCAGTGCTTAATTTGAGCCGGTGCTTTCTGGTGCTGAGCAACAGCACTTATTTGGTTTCCCGTGCTCGGCACGGGCACCTAATTGTCAACACCACACTTAGGGCAGTCTGCCACAAGGTGGTGCTGCTCATGTAATTTAGAAATGAGCAGTATAACAGTTGTTTAGGAAAACAATATACATTACAAAATTGCTAATACCTGCCTCCCCAGCCATTCCTTTAGCTCTGGGGACCTGGAATAATCTGAACTGTCATATTTACACGCGACAGAGATAGTTAGTAGTTGTTTTGGCAGCAATGACAAGGGCGATGAGTGGTGCAAGCTGGAGTGGCCTCCTGGTCAGTGCCCTGGCCCTTAATATTTTACAAATTAAGCACTGGCGCAAACACCTGTTGCTCCCTTTATCATATGTGCAGTGTTTCAAACCACATCGATTACAGGAAACTGTCTTTTGCGAAAATGTGAGCCCAATTATTAAATACCATGCTTTTCACATGACAATAGTTAAAAGCGAATTTCACTATGTGTCTTACTTCTGCATTTCCCGAAGCTAACCACCCTCCTTGAACCTGTATTTTATAGCTATAGGAATCCTTAATTGCCCTTTTAGGTCCTGCTGCAATCACTGCAATCGTTCCATCTTTGTTTCTCTTTTAGCATTCTTTGGGTCCAGCTGGAAAGGGCGGGCTGACGACGGGAAAGGGTTGGCATGGGAGATCCGGGCTGTTATCTCCACACAAAAGTACCCCGCCCTGCCTTGGAGAGTGCAGCTTGGCTTCCTTGGTTTGTATTGCCAGCACAGGCTCCAAAACATTCATTTGTTTAATTCCGCCCTAAATACACGCAGATTTCAGCGTAGCCCTGACAGGGAAATAAATCATAAGCATTTTTTGCCAGTGTATTATGTGCCTTCTAGCAGGGCCTTCAAAACCTAACAATGCCACTCATTTGTGTGGTGAAATATTTGCCGGTGACGCAGCGCAGATGTTTCCTTCCGCGAGATTTCAAGTAGTAGCACGAGTTCCTAAAACTGGCATACATGACATGCTCATTTAGTAAAATGTTAGTTAGCAGGGTGCAGCGTTTGCTTTAACCATCGAATGTTTAGTGAGAGGCTGCAGCCCCGGTGTCTGTCATCCTCCCATCCGCGGCCCTGGGTGCATTCACGGCTGTTTCTTCACATGCTTAAACGAGCGGAGTGTTTTTAACCTTTTAAGCCCCCAGCGAGTATGTGTGTGACCCTGCTCGGGTTCACCGTTTGTGGAGCTGGCTTCCCATGACACCTCGGGCCTGGAGTGATTTGCAGTGACGCCACTACTAAGCAGTTTACAGTTGGGTCTGCCCTACTTTATCTGTCAGGGGAGGAGAGACATCAAAAGGTGTGCGGCACCGGAGAGACTGGGCGGGGCAGCTTCCCCTTATCTCTCCATCAGACGCCCATGTTTTCACAGGGCGCACTGTCTCTGATAACCTCCCTGCCTCGTACCCTTCAAAGACGGGCAGGTGGTTGCGATGGACAAAGGGACCTGAATGTAAATGGGTACACGGGAGAAGGAAAATTAGCAAATCTAAACAAAACATCTGATCTGTTAAGATTTTAGTAAAAAGAGAAAACAGACTATTACGATGGCGTTGTGATGCCTGTTTGGGAGGTTTACAACGCACTCCCGAAGTCATTGCTTAAATGCACAGTGATGTTAGGTATCACTTTTATGGATACCTTTAGGCTGGTGTGTACTATAGAACTAACTGTATTAATGATGCCCTGCTTTTGTTACCTTGATGTCAGGTGGGCACCTGCTCTCTGCCCTAAGGGACCCTCCTCAAAACCGGCCAAAAAACAATCAGTATACTAGTTGTGGCCTTGTTGAGTAATCTGTAGGATGGCAATGACATCGAAAAATAAGTAGCCATCTTAGTTGTACCCGAGTGGGACTAAAATGGATATTAGAGAGGCAGTTTATACTATATTATTAATTTGGGCTTGGCACAAAAAGTGACTGTGCTCTGTATATATGTTTGCCGCATTTTATCGATTACAGTCTCTTTCTGTTTCTATGAAAATGTTTTCTTTGTGACCCACTAGTGAAATCGGGCACAATTCACTCGACTTTCTAATGTGTGCCTTTTTTTCGATGATATAGCAATGAAGTGTGTGGCCCATATTCTTGAATCTTTACGGAGAGGGGCGTGGCTTTAGTGGTGCAGCAGGTGCAGTGGCACCAGTGTCTGGTGGACTGAGGGGCCAGTTGCACCTAGATTGTGTAGCTGTATTGTAAGTCAATACCCAGTATGAAGAAGGCTATTTCCTTGATTGCACTTGGGCCCAAGGCGCTCTTGCTGCACCTCTGTTTCCATGAGAAATAAAAAGGGACTATACACAGGCCCGGCTCCAGGAATTTTTATTTGGGTGGGCCAAGGGTGCATTTGGGTGGGCCATTGCGTGTTTTTTTGTCGCATATATGTCTAGGCAGGCCTGCTTCAGGGCCCTCCTTTATCTCTTCCTAGTCTTACAATGCCCAGTATAACTCACTCTTTTCAAAATCTCTTTTTAATGTTATCACTCTCAAAAAGTGTTTTTTCCATGTAATGTTCCTTTGATGGGAAGAGGAGGTTTCTGAGGTGGGACTATCAGGTAAGTGACACTTCTCGGGCTCTCTCTGTGCAAGCCTTCAGGGAGAATCCCTCTTCATTACTACCTCCACCTGATCTCGGACTCTGCAACGCACTCCCCTACAGGCCTGATTATCCACTTTTCTACCACCCTCTCCAGTGCCCTTTATCTCACAGCTGACCTTGGGCCCTAGCTCCATATCAGGTACCATCAGGCTCCCCTTTCATTTTTCCCGGTAAAAACATTAGTAAAATCACCTTCATACATTGAATATAGCAATAAATATAATTAGCACGCGCTTTAAAGTATGTTCCACAGTAGCCCTTATGGCCCGACTGCTAATTAAATAAACAAAAACAGAAAGGCCATGACAGGGCCGGCTTCATCGTTGATGCGAAAGTCTTTTTTGGCGCCAGGCCAATAACCTCTTTCTCTGTAAATACCTTTACTACCACCTTCCAACAGTGCCCCTCATCCCTCCATGGCCCCCCCCATTGACCTCTTCCTCGGATTCCCTCACTGCACCCTCGCCCCTCATCCTCTGTAGCCCCTCCCCCTCATGACCTCCTCAGATTCCCTCACTACCACCCTCCACCAGCGCTCCTCATCTCTCCGAAGCCCCCCCTATTGAACTCCTCATCGGACTCCCTCACTACCTCCCTCAACCTGTGCCCCTCATCTCTCCATAGCTCCCCCTCTATTGACCTCCTCATTGTATTCCCTCACTGCCACCCTCCACCAGTGCCCCTCATCTCTCCATAGGTCCCCCCTATTGACCTCTTCCTCAGATTCCCTCACTGCCACCCTCCAACACTGCCCCTCATCTCATCTTTACGTAGCCCCTCTCTCCTATGCATTTCATTTGTTGCATAGCGCTACTCATATCAGTGTAGTGCATGTCAGTACTTTACACCATGCACACATTATACAGAGACAGTGAATCATACCAGTATGTAAATCAGTCTACAGGGAATGTCACATAAGCCAATAAGGATTACAAGGTGTAGGAATCACATGTCATCCATACCGGTGGGCAGTATATTTTAAGAGGGTTTGGTCTGGGGAAACTCAGCTTTACTGATAAAAATGTATATCTGCCCAAACATACTCATTTTAGCAACATTAGAATAATGAAATACTGGGGAAGTTCTAACTATATCACAAAACAAAAAAGCGAAGATCTAACTATACCATTCATGTCTGTATGCAGCTCTTTGGTAACAGTTCATTTGTCACTGTCCTATGTTAGGATTGTAACTTCTGAACTGCAAGTAACACAAGGATCTCTGTGACAAAGGCAGTAACCCACTGAGCTATCCACATAAAATACAGTTCATCTGCATTTAAAAACTACTAGCAGACAAATGATTGCTCTCCAGCTGGATCATTAATCACCAGCGTTATCTGGGCATTTTGTATTGTCTTATTGTTGTCCTGCATCGGCCATGAAAATGATAAAAACTGTTTTAATGAAGCACACACGAAGTATCTGTCCTGCTGGGCCTGTGCAGATTTTGTAGTAATGCATTCTCTTACCTACTCATTAGTCAAACTTTGTGTCACAGCCTGATGTGATAAGCCTCTGCAGGGGTCAGGAAGGATGACTATGAATAAACAAACTTATTTTCTCCTGCACTGCATAGAAAAAGAAATATCAACACTGCAGGACAGTAGGCAAATGTTACCAAAGGTTACCATTGTCAATTAAAGGATTTGTCGCCTTTCACCATGCAGAGATGAAGGGGTGAAAAAATCAACAAAGTTTTGTTAACATGTAAAAAATGGTCTTTTAAAGACCTGTGAAGTACTTGGGTGTGGCTACGATGATCTCTAAAACTGTCTGTGTGCGCCCGGCAAGCTATCTCAGCCCGGGCTGACACACATAGCCTGTGCCTTGCACGCCTGCCTTCAAGCCCTCACTGCAAGGGCCAAGGCTCCTGTTTGGGTGGGCCAGGCTCATGTTTGGGTGGGCCTGGCCCACCCGCCCCACCCCCTAGAACCGGGCCTGACTATACATCGAGCTGTAAAAATGATGGCTTGTTCGTTTTGGAACCGAATTATCAGTAAGAAAAAATGCTTTATTTGCCAGTACGCTAGGCAGTGCAGTTCAAATATAGATGGTTGTAAATATTAACAGACCCTAGTGCCTTCTATTGCCCAGATAAAAAGACAAATACTGTTTGAGCTTCTGTTATTACAGCTCAATGCTGAAATTAATTATAACCAAGTTCTGGTTTGTTCTGCAAACTATATTAACTAAAAAGTGCAATGACTTCTGTCATCCATGGGACAAGTATGTTGAAATCTACTTAGCTGTTGGATTAAAAACCAGCTTCCCATATAGCCATGTTGATCTAGCTGCCCTATCAATCAAACAGTAACTGCTCGTTCATCTTGTGCCCTTAAACCGAAAATGCCCTTCGACAAAGTCAGAGGCTTAAAAAATAAATCTGAAAACAGGACTTGTGTGCAGACCGTAGTCTGAGGAATATAAATGATCAACAAAAGTGGATGGGCCGAGACAACCTTGTGCTATGAATCACTGCCATCTAGTCGGTTATCCAGCCATTTTTTTAGGCTTTTGAAAACTGTTTATTCTGGCAGGAAGCATAGTCCCTCTTAACCAATTAAAAAACAGACTGGTACTTGACAGGCAAAAGAACCATCATATTTCCACAAACCCCAGACCAGTGCTTAATTTGAGCCGGTGGTTCCCTGTGCTCAGCTCCAGCACTTAATCATAAACACTGGAGCTTTCCATGAGCACCAGTTAAGGACACATTCATTTATGGTGGGCACAGGATGATTAGGTGATCTGCCCAGTATCACAGAATGTTGAGCCGACGCTCGAACCTAGTTCCCCTGCTGCGAAGTAGGCAGCTCTGACCGTTACACCACATCCTTTCCCCACTTTCATGGCTTGTAGTTGGTTTGGGTTTAGGAGGCGCCAACAGGGGAAATGGGCTGGTGCAAGCTTCCTCCTGACGAGAGCCACAAATTAACCACTGTCCCAGACCACCAAGCACAGCAGTAATTGTATACCATACACACATGCAGTCTCCTTGCCTAATCTGGAATGGGTAGAGGGAGAAGAAGGCACCAGAGTTTGGGTGAAAGGACGAGGGAGACTTTGTGCTTCTTAATCTAATTTCTCTGCATAACAAACCGGTTAAGATTTTGCACACCTTGGAAGTTATTCAATTGAGGGAGAACAACTACCACCAGCCCGGCACAAATATCAAACAACAACAAAGAAGAGTGACTCTTTCTCCTGTTTCCCTCAGTCAAAACCAAAAAGGACGGAGTGTGAACCCATATAGCAAGATATTGACTTTCAACTCAGTCCCAGAGGGTATCAACTGTAACCACTCTTCGGACCCTGTAGAAATGTCTGCCTCGAGGAGACGAGATTTGTGCAATTGAGCCAGGAGGTGTTTGATTCCCAAATTCTGTAAAACAAAACAAAAACCCTTGACCCAGTACACTCGAGACATGTCGTGGTAAACAGCTCTGCATAAATTGTCTCTATTATCCTTAACCTTGAGGAAGGGATAGATCCAAGAATAAGCCATTAACATGAGAGGGAAAGTAAGACCCTAGCCATCCCTAAATTGAGGAAAGCTTTCCGATCACTGCTCATCAAATGTGTTCCAGCAATCACCTCAATGAAATGACACGTTTTTAGGATATCAGCCCACATGGTAACTCCCATCCTGCCAAACAAAGAAACAACATTTGTGAGAATTGACTGTGAATTATTATGTGGCTGTGCAACCTCACCGTGTAACAAAGACACAGATCTGTATAAAGTCCAGTCAGGTTAGTTTGTTAAATGTTAGCTCAGTCTTGGGTAGGTGCAGCTCACAGAGGTCAGGTGTTATAAAAGAAACAAGTGTAAAGAATTATGTAGTACCAAAAGTAACAAATAAGAAGAACATACAACATAAGAAATATACAACAACATTTTATAAAAATATTTTTGTATTTAAATAGACACCTCAATAACAAAAATCCATCAGAGGGTTCCTGAGATAAGAATTTTTAAAGGAAAATTAAATCACTGCTTTCACTGAATGCAATAATTGTTTCTAGTCTACCACAATCACAGTTTAGAGTTAGCCATAAGAAGTAACTTGAGAATGATGTCCAGCAGACACATATGCAACTTTTATGGGTCAGGACTCGGTCTCCCAGACTGCACCTCGGCGTACAGTGGCAATCATGTGTCTTGGTGCTGGCTCTCAAGGGTGCAGGCTTCACAGTATTTATAGCTATGGGGCTGTAACAGGGAGTCAGCCAACTGACTCTTGGAGTCACTTCTCTGTCTGGCACTCGTAAGCAACATTTCCATGAGTGGGCATCACAGGTATATTCCTTTCTTTGCTAGTTCACAGGTGCAACAGACGCAGACCAGTCTTCGGCGCTGCCTCTCTCAGCTGGGTCCAGGAAGCTGCAGGGCAGTATTTCTTTGATCTTCTCTCCAGTACAGATGTGATCTAAGGTCTAGGTGTCAGGGATACCCCTTTTATTTCTTCCCATGAGCCTAGCGGCATGTGGTGACTATCTAGCCCATGGGCTACAAAGTCCCCTCCCACCTAATGACGACTTCCTGTGATGTATGGCATCCATCTATCCCAAAGGGATGTATGTCATTACCACGCATGCTTTTACAACGCATGCCTTTACCACGCAACTTTCACAACGCAAGTCGTTACAACGACTTGCGTTGGGGGGTGCTGGATAGTGAATAGTTTAATTTACTATTCCAACTCCAGTCCCCGTGGATAGTAGGGAAGGTTTTGGATAGTAAATTAACTACTCCCTATCCTAGAGCGCCCCCAGCGCAAGTCGTTGTAACGACTTGCGTTGTAAAAGTTGCGTGGTAAAGGTACTGCGTTGTAAAAGTTGCGTTGTAAACGCTGTTCCCCATCCCAAAGTGCACTATTCTGCCTGCTTCCAACATGGCAAGACCCTTCTCTCAGCTCCTTAGGCCTCCCCAGAGACAAGGCTACCTTGCGGCTACGCTTCTCTTGAAAAAATGGTTTGGCAACGGCTTTCTCTTGTTGCCCAAGATACCAGCCTGTCTGCTAAAACAAAAGAGCAACCCCTTCGTAGTGTGACTACCATTTGCACTCCAAAGGCAGATATTTTTTTTTTTTTTTTTTTTTTTAAAACCTTTATTGTACAAAGAAAGCTCACAAATACGGGCCTACAACCCACGAGGGCTGGCCACCACATGGTAGATAACGTAATAAACGAAAAACAAATTCTCAACAGGATATGTCACCAGGAGCACAGGAGAAACAACAAAAGGCATCGAGCAATCAACAAGAACAGGACAATAAAAGGTTAATTTTCTAATGCGGGGCGGGGAAACAGAAGAACCATGGGCCGTGCAAAAAACAACCAGGGAGGGGCCGCGGCAAGCCGCCATCTTATGATCTCAGAACGACAAAAGAGGCCATACAAACATAGCTATCAAAGAGTATAAACATAATCGGAATATAACGAAACGACAATGGCATCAATCAAACCGCACCTACCCGTCGCCGCCCCCACCCAAATTGAGGAGACATGATCACAAAGGCCCACATAATAAAAACAATACGATACGCACCCCAACAAAAATAAAAGGACCCCCATAAAGGAGGAAAAAGGGGAGAGGGTAAAAGGGAACGAAAGAAGGGACTCCCACCAAACCACGCACCCCCAGGAGTGAAAGCAGGATAATAGAGTCCGGCAAGCGACGTAGCAAAAAATCGATACCGAATTACCCAGCGAGCCACAATCAGATACACACCGGAATACGAAAGTCACAGAAACTCCCCAGGGGGATACAGGAGGAGACGGAGTCCCGAAAAAGTAAACACACAAGAGCCATAGAACAGAAAAAGAGGAAATAAAGGAGGAAAAAGACCCCCCAATACGGACAGACCCCCCCAACCCACCCCTAAATCCCACCCTGCACCCCTGCAGAAGGCTACGGCCTACCCCCCCGCAGCGTGCCTGTCGCCCTAATTAGAACCCGAAATATAGCGGAGCAAAGTTAAGTCGGAAACAAAAGACAAAAATGGGAAGGGAAGAGAAGGAAACGAGGGATGGGAAACACACACAGACATACACGGGGGAGGGCCGGGAGACAGGAGTAAACGCACCCAGCCACCCGCCTGAGTCGAGGAGCCAAGTCCCCGGGAAGCCAAAGAACATCGGGTTAAAGTCCAGGGGCACCAGTCAGTCACACAGAACCATACCGGGACAGGTTGACCATCCAAACCAGTGCAAGACTACCGCACACAGATGCCAGTATACATCAGCCCTGTCCTTGTTTGTCCAAAGTGGAAACGGTCCGATCCAGCGAGGACCAGGCTACGAAGAACAGGAGACAGACAGCAGGAAGATCCAACGGCAGTCCGGAAAAGGCACGTAAAGTGGAACACGGAAGATCCAGGAAAGTCACGAAGTGTAGCAAACGATGCAGGCACAAGTCCAAGGATTTGTCCAGAAAAACCGACCCATCTGGGCCAGCACAGGAGACATCGCCGGGCAGCAGCGACCGAAAGGAAGCAGGAGAGTCATGAAGGCCAGGCCAAACAAAATCCAGCTCCCGGGCCTGAGAAAAAGAAGGTAGCGCAGGAGGAGGAGGCGCCATCAAGTTCCGTACATCAGCAGACGCGGTCGGAGCCGGGGCCAATTCCGCCAGGATAATTCCAGCCGCACCCCGCGGCGGCACAATCACATCCGGCCGTGGGGGCCCCGGAGGCCCGCCGTGAGGAACCATCTCCGAAGCTAGGACAGGCGCGGTCACACAGAGCCGCCAGGAGAGCAGGGTGTCCAGTACCTCCTTAAGTGTAGGAAAACCTTTACAGTATCCGGCACCCGGGCCATGCGGCGGGCCTCCAGCGCTCGCCCAGGCCCGGTCAAGACACCCGGGGTCGGTCGCCATTTTGAGAGTCCGACAAGGCAGCGCGGCTGTCAATCTCCGCCGGGGCGGCAGCAAGGCAAACAAAGTCCCGCCGACCGGCAACAGAGCACCCCGGGCAGGAAGGGGGGCCACCAGAAGAGAGGGACTCGCCGGCCACCCAATGCCGCCGGTCCCGTTCTCCGAGTCCGGGCGGCAAAATCAAAATGGCCGGACCGGAGAACAAAGGGAGAGCAAGCCGGACACACGAGGAGCTCCGACCACGGAAGGCAGCGCCTCCACCATAGGCCTCCTCCCCACGGGAATCGGCCAGGAAGGACCTCCGGCTCACACGAACAACGGCCTTCCGACCACCTCCTCCGCACCCTGGAGGGTAGATCCGCAGGCTCCGTCCGGCCCGGGAGCCGGCAAGAAGATCCAGGCCAGTCCGCCTCCGACACCCCAATACAATCGGGGGCACTGCACCGGATCCACAACAGCCAGGATAACCGGAACAAGAGGTAAGTGCCTGCAAGGCGGCGTAACACTACCACACAGCAAACAGGGCTTCCCGGGGCAGGATTACAGCAGGATAAATGTGAAAACACAGGCGGGCGAACGGAGCCGAGCTAAAGCGCGGCCATCTCGGTCGCGAGCTAGGCTCCTCCCCCCCCAAAGGCAGATTTTGAATCTCACCTTTTGGGTTCACACCCTCTCTGGCGAACCAGTCAGGCAGAGTTCACATCTCTTTCCATGGCAGGTCCTTTGTTCCTCTTTGAGGGAGTCATTCTCCCCTCTCCCTAGGAGGGCAGCAGGCAGCCTCAAGGACAGCAGCAGTATTTAACTAAAAAAGCGGCTATGGGACAACCTTGGGCAACAGATTGGTAACTTTCTAAAGTTGCTATTTGTAGAATAGTTACATTAAATTCAATTTGAGCAATAAGTTAGTTTTAATGCAAGAATGTGTTTAATACATTGAAGTGCCACATTTAGTAGTTCCATTTGAAAGTTAGTACTTCTGAGTTGTCAGCCTGTGACTCCATACTCACCAATGGTGCTACTACCCTTTCTACAGAAAAAATGACAATGTGAAGTTTTTACAGCCAGGATATGTAAAACACATGGCCTTTTTAATAAAAGGTACTCTGCCTGTAGGTCTTTACGGGTCTGCCTTAAGAGTGACTTACAAATATTAATACAAGGAAAGTTTGGGCTTTGCCATTGGCTTTAATGGCACAGTCAAGGCAGCATCTTAAAAGTGCTCTATCAATGTGCAATGGCAGACTATTATTCATGCTTTGCTTTATCACACTCGTGGTGGCACAATCAATGCTGCAGTCCACGAGGGACACATAACTTACAGGCCCTAGGTACCCCTGGTATCATATACTAGGAACTTATAAGTAAGTTAACTTATGCCAATTAGGGGTAAGTCAAAGAAACATACACTTTTTAGGGTCAGAGCACTGGCACCGAGGCCTAGTTGGCTGGTCTCAGTGTACTTCCAGAGTCGAAAAACCAACAGCATCATTCCAAAAGTTAGGGGGTGAGCATGCAAAAAGAGGCATTTCCTTAAAAGATTAATTCAGGATGTGACAGCAAAAAGACTGCAGAAGCTAAACCTCTTCACAGCACACACCATACAGGTGCAAAACAAAGAAAGTTTACTCAGCTTCATGCAGGTCACCATCCAGCACCACAGATAGATGACAAAAACACCAAATGAAAATAGGGTGATACCAGTCCATCAACATAAATGAAAGTTAGTACATTAGACTGTCAAAAAATAAAATGAAAAATGTTTCTTAGTTCAGGAATACCTTGGAGTTTAGAGGTCTATCTCCATCTCTATTGCTACCTCGAAGTGAACGGAGTGCTTCGTAATACGCGGCAAATAAGCAAGCACTGGCTAAGTCAATAGGTTTGTGTTGACTGGCAGCCTTTGGCTTTGCTGATGGTTGTGAATGATTTTTGTAAAAACTATATATTGGGACTACTTTTGTGTGAAAGTGCACATTGTTCAAGAGTAGAATGCTGTTACTCACAGTGAAGTAAGTCATTGGCTGACGGGCTGTCCCAGTTCCCTATGTTTTAGGCATGATTGGGCAGATGAAAAGCGTGAATAACACACTAACAGATCAATGGATGTTTTAGCTGGAATTATGGAAAACCATTTTATGACCCAGCTTCTTGCGTTGTTCTAGGCTGTGCCGAACACATCACAAGTCTGTCCTTTTATAGTTCTCCCTTTCTCTGATGTTGCTATAGCTGGCAGGGCTTGACAGATACTTTGATGTGAGAGAGCCATAGAATACAATTACCGTGATTGGTTGGAATATGAAACATCCACCTGCATCATCTTTCTGTTAACGAGGCCTAGTTTACTGCCTCGGAGAGACCCAGTTAGGATTAAGGGCCTGATTTATATATTGCAGAGAGGAACTCTGTCATCCCTCTCCACCAATATAATGATCTGCCCACTGCATTTACATGCAGGTGGAACTTAGGGTTAATCACGGTGGAGACTACTCAGTGTCTGCCGTGATTAATCCCCACCGATGGCCCTGGAGAATTAAAGGCTGTTAGAGAAATGGCTACATGTCCTCCCACCCAATTTAGTTGGGCGACCATGTAGTCATTTTTTTTACTGTTCCTTACCGCCTGTTTAAACCTGAAGGTAAGGAACAGTAAAACCATTCTAATGCCCCCTCTCCCGCCAAGGGGGAAGTCTTCCATGGTGAGGGAAGCATTGCTTTTTCTCTTTTCAAAAATAAAATACAGTTTCAGATAAAAAAGAAAAAAGAAAGAATACTGTTTCTGATGGTGTGTCTCTCATTGTGTCTGAGACAGGATTGTGGTTTTTATTCAGTCCTAGTCTTGCTTTCACCAAAGAGAGCATTAACCCTTGGCCTGATTAATAACTCAATCATTCTTTCCTGTGTTAGTTCCTTTTATGTTTTCATCCGCTCTCAATGCGTTTTTCTTTACTGAGAAAAAGTCCTGTTTACATCAGTCAAATCCCCTTCTGGGTCAAAGAAAACAAATCTGGGTATCCCACTGGGCTCCATGAGTTACGACACTCTATGGTAGACAGGATCTCATCATTGCTGTTGTTGTTCACAGTTAGGGCCCAAGGGCAGAACCAAGAAGCATGGACACAATGCAGCATCTTTGGTTTAGTCTGCTGACAGTTACTGATGTCTGTCCACTGTTCTGGATGTAGGGACCAAACTGTAATTTCTGCGGCAAACAAAAAAGAGATCATTGAAATGCTTGAATTAATCTGAGCCACTGGTAACTTGGGGCCACATTCAGTCCATAATTTTTGTGTCCAATGTGCAATCGAAAAGGACACTTTACCCCGCATGCTTTTACAATGCATGCCACTACCCCGCATTTTTTACTCCGTAAAATCTTTTACAACGCAGGGCTTTACAACGCATTTCCCATTACAACGCAATTTACTATTCTAACTCCACCAGGGTGTTACTTTGGGGATTGGCTTGAAAGGGTTTGTGGTGTAAAGCACTATGTGGTAAAATATTTTTCAGAGTAAAACATTCGGGGTAATGGCATGCGTTGTAATACATGGATTGTAAAGGATGTTTACCGTGCAATCACATACAGGACCCAACCATGGGCAAATCAGGCTTGTTCTTGCATCAATAGCTACAGTCCGGTCACCATGACCTTCCCGACTATGCCAGACCCCACCTCCCCTGTGAACACCACCAGCACCAACCGCCTGACCTCCTGGTCCAATGTCAACGATGATGAGACACGCAAGGTCATGAACTCCACTCAGCATCTCCGTCAGACCCGTGCCTATACCACGTATTCAACAAAGCAGACGCTGCCATCGCACCCCAACTACGGAAGGTCATCAACATCTCCTACAAAACAGCGACATTCCCGGAAAACTGGAAACACGCCGAAATCAAGAAGCCCAAGGCGGACCACAAGGACCTCAAGAACTTCCGGCCCATCTCCCTGCTCCCGTTCCCGGCAAAGGTCATTGAGAAAATCGTCAACATGCAACTGGCCCGCCACCTGGAAGACAACAACATCTTAGACCCGTCCCAGTCTGGATTCAGACGCAACCACAGCACCGAGACAGCCCTCATCGCCACCACAGACGACATCAGGCGCCAACTAGACAACGGCGAAACATCAGCCCTCATCCTCCTGGACCTGTCAGCCGTCTTCGACACGGTCTGCCATCGCACTCTAAAGACACGCCTCCTAGAAGCCGGAATCCAAGAGAAGGCCCTTGACTGGACCACGTCCTTCCTCTCCGGCCGAACCCAGAGCGTCCGCCTCCCGCCCTTCCGATCCGAGGCCACTGACATCATCTGTGGCGTCCCCCAGGGCTCATCCCTCAGCCCGATGTCTACATGTCCCCCCTCGCACAAGTGGCCCGCCAGCACGACTTCAACATCATCTCCTACACCGACGACACCCAGCTCATCCTCTCCCTCACCAAGGTCCCACACACCGCCAAAACCAACCTCCACGAGGGAATGAAGGCAGCCGCCGACTGGATGAGGAACAGCCGTCTGATGCTGAACTTGGACAAGACGGAGGTACTCATCCCCGGACCCACCCCCTCAGCCTGGGATGACTCCTGGTGGCCGACCCCAATGGCAACAGCACTGACACCTACCCACCATGCACGCAACCTGGGATTCATCCCCGACTCCTCCCTCTCCATGTCTAAACAGGTCGGCGCCGTCTCCTCCTCCTGCTACAACACCCTCCACATGCTCCGCAAGATCTACAAGTGGATACCGACCGATATAAGAAGAACGGTGACACAGGACCTCGTCAGCAGAAGACTGGACTATGGCAACGCACTCTACGCAGGAATCCCAGCCAAACACCTACGATGACTACAACGCATCCAAAACGCCTCCGCCCGACTGATTGTCAATGTCCCCCGCCGCAGCCACATCACCCCTCACCTGAGAGACCTACACTGGCTCCCCGTCAACAAGAGGATCACCTTCAAGCTCCTCACCCCCGCACACAAAGCACTCCACAACGTCGGACCAGCCTACCTTAACAGCAGACTCAGCTTCTACACACCCACCCACCAGCTCCGCCAGCCTCGCCCTCGCCGCTGTCCCCCGCATCCACCGAACTACCTCCTGCGGCAGATCCTTCTCCTACCTCGCCGCCAAGACCTGGAACACCCTCCCTACCCACCTACTGCAGACCCAAGACCTGCTCGCCTTCAGAAGACTCCTCAAGACCTGGCTCTTGGAGCAGTAGCACCCCCTCCCCTCAGCGCCTTGAGACCCTCACGGGTAAGTAGCGCGCTTTACAAGTACTTTGATTGATTGATTGAAAGCAGCCAGGTCAGGTCCCATCTGAACTAGAATGCAAGCAACTCCAAACCAATGCCAGCCTATTTGGGCCTCATCAGTAGAGTGCAGCTTTGCTCCAGTAGAACAGTCAGCACGGGACCCATGTCTGGGCATACCGTTGCACTTAAAGCATGGCATACCACTGAAAAAAATGAAATTGAAATTTCTGTCACACAATATCTTGATTACTCTATTCTGGCACTATACCATTGGACCATCTGCCATTCCACTGAGCGACAAAAATCACCAGCTGAAATTTTACTACCAAGGGATGCGAAGGCAAAGGGAGACAGACGGTTTGTTGAGATTTTTTGCAGAATACATCATTAGTTCACTAAGTATATATGGAACGCTCTTCAGCGGAAACACTTTTTGCACCTCATGCTGACGCAATGAGAAATAAAACCAACCAAAGAAACAGAAAAAATGAAAACAGTCACAGTAGCTTCACAGTTGTTACAGACCGACTATGTTCATTTTCGAACTGTTTCTGTCGAGACATTTTCCGGTTTAGAGCGTAAATCCACAGATTACCACGGATTTGCTGTGACAGTTCAGCAGGGCAGCTTCACCTTCATCTCCGAACAGAAATGCGAGTTTTTGACATTATGTCCTGTCATGATACATTATGAATTAATGTATCTCATTTTGAACTGGTTTAGCCTTTTGGGATTTAGTGTTACTTTCTGGTGTTATATTGTGTTTTATCCAGTTTTGAGTGACAGATCAGTAATGTGAATGGCCAAAGCATTTTATACACCTAAGAGTGAAATCTTTTCCTTTTCAGCAAAATGGTACCAGAATATCTTCCAAGTTTTTTCTCAGAATATCTTTTGACATGAACACCATGTACTAAATAGCGTTTAGAAAGTATCCATCTAATTGAGGTAAGAAAATCTGCAGGTCATGGAACAATATTTTTGCAAATGATTTTGATATCATAATATTTATGCCACACGTAATTTCTGCATTCAATAGTCTGACATAGAGCCGCTTTTAGCACACCATCACTGAAGCATGTAACAAAATGTGTTTCTGCATGACATCACAGGCGTTTTTAATGCATGTTCCTTTGCAATGTCTGAGTGTTATGTAACCTGCTGCTATTATGCTGCATTCTGTGATTCGTGTTCTGTACAGTGGATGCAGCACTGAACATTATTACTACTCGGTATCAAGGATTTTTATTATTTAGTGTTCAGGGATTGCAGTTATAAGAAGAGGGGATATTACCACGTACAATAAAATCCACACACCTGTGTTTTTAAGTGGTGAAAAAGACCGGTAAATACATTGACATGCGGATTTTGGAGGCGAATGCACCAAAATCCAAATGTAATTCTCGATTGTTACGGGTAACCGTGTAATAGATGCTACTTATCGCACTCAATGAATCCTTTTACCCAGGGTGCCAGATTATATTGAATAAATAGCACGCCACATTCCAGGGCAATTATAATTAGGGTGTTGGCATTGTTAATATGTAAATTGCATGAGTAAGTATTTGATGGAAAGCATTATTTCGATAAAGTGTTTTTGTAAAGTAAAACATATGATGTAAGAAATGCAATGATCACACACAAGTAAAACAGTTGTGAGAATTTTACTATCTCATCAAGCACTCTCTTAGTCTTAATAAACGTTGTATATATTGGGCTGAATGGTTAGGATTTAAGTTTTCTATTTCTTAAACATGTAACCACAAGTCCTCTCTGAATTGGAAGATCATAAAAATTTGCTCCACACATTTGAGTAAGTAATTTTTAACATTTTTCATATTTTATTGTCTTTTAATATTTTGCAAAGTTGACATTATTGGACTATTCTGTGGGTTATAAAGGAGTACAGCCGAGAAGAAAGAGCTAGATAAATATACCCACTTCCACAAAGGAAAAACGTGTTCAATGTTTCTGACATCTTAAACCCTCGCATTACTTGATAAGTGAAATCTGTCAGAAAATAGATAATACAAATATAGCCCTATGATTGGAGATAGAAAATGTGCTCTTAGTAAATGACAGACTTAGGAAACCAAATAAATGTCCTAGTTTCACTTAAAAACAAAAACTAATAAAGGATTGTTAAACCCCTCAGAATATCTTGTACCAAAAACGTGAACTCTTGCATCTCAAACTCCAGAACAAAAGAGCTTCTTCCCCTTCAACTCATGTACCTGCATTAAGACTTCCTTAAAGATACATAATAATATAGTTAACATATTTGTCAGCAGCGTATCCCCTCTAGATGAAAAGCAACTCTGGGGTTAACCAGCATTGCCTTGATTCAATGAATCCCTTATTATGCTAAAATTATCTGTTTGAAATTGTGTAAAGTCCTTGCTGACAACACAATCTCCTCATATTTGAACTAGCCTCAAAGCTCTGAAAGAAGAATTCACGCAATCAATGTGTAATGCCAAAACTAACTAAACCCAAGAACAGATCACTACTTTCTCAAATCACACAAGATCTCTATTCAAATATGTGCCATAAAACATAGCCATTGTGCATCCCACTATATCACTACCACCAGTCACTTTTAATAATTCCATGTTTTATTTCAGCTTCCCAAAAAAACCAGGACAATCGAAAGAAATTATGAATGAGTAAATCCCCCATCAATCAGCTCCATCCCAAGAGCAATTCACAATAAGATCACTTTTTGCCCAGTCGCCTGAATCTCGGACCAAAATAAGTAAAACACCTAAAATCTACAACCTATTACAAAGAAGTCTTCCTAGTTCAAACAAAAACCCATTAAACACATTTCCACCTTCTTAATCTTTTGTGGTTCTTACTGACCAATACCTACCCCCTCTGCGTCAACACAGCTCCAACCTTCATCAACACAGCTCTTCAACTCCATACAAGTGAAAAGCAATGCTCCCTGGTCTGAATTCAATCACGTCAATGATGAAGATGTTCGTAAAATACTCACGTACATAAGCTGACAGCTCACTTCTCAGACCCATTCCTGGCGGTAGTTGTAAAAAAGCTCAGTCCCATCATCCTCCTATATGGACCAAAATCATCAACTTCTCCTTATTGAGTGGATCTATGCTGGCTCTCTTCAAACTGGGCCACATAACACCCCTTTTCAAAAAAACAGACGCTGACCCGAATTACCATAATAACTATAGACCCATAACTAACCACTCACTCCTCACAAAAACCATTGAGAAATGTGTGGTTGAACAACTCAACACCCACAACTTATATGGCACCTTCCAGTTGGGTTTCAGTAATGGCTACTGTACAGAGACTGCTATACTCAACATTATAGACGATCATCACAGGTCTCCAGACAAAGGGCAGGCTTGCTTCCTAGTCCTCCTGGATTTATCAACCGTCTTTGACACTGTCAACCATGGCATCCTCCTAAACACCTTCCCGAAGAGAGCAGGCATCAACGGAACTGTACTTCAATGGTTTACCTGCTTCCTGTACAAGCGCACACAGCTAATCAAATTCAACAACAAAATCTCAAATACATCACCAGTCCCGCAAGGGCAACCATGTCACCTTAAAACATCCGTGCATATCTCTGTTTTCAAGAAGAAATTAGAAGAGATTAACAACAACCATTCCGAATACCAGGACTACCTCACCTAGTCAACACTCACAAAACTGAAAGATGTACAGAAATTCAGTTGTGAGACAGTCTATGCATACATTACGGATGAGTATAACGACAACCACAGCAGCCACAGATGGGCAGAAAACAACAGCGATTCAGACCCACCCCGCAGGACTGGACATTTAGCTCTGGAGAAGAAAGAAATGCCAGTGACAGTATCAGAGATGAGAGCGCTGGACATCAACATGGGAGACAGCCCCAAAACTTCCAACAACCAATGATGCATCCCCCAATGCACCCATTTGGCTTCTGGCAACAGCCATACTATCCAACAGGATTTGGATTCCCACAGGACCCACAACCTTTTTTATACAGGGGCAAGGGCAGGGGAAGAGGAAGACAGAAACAAAGACAAAACGCCAGAGTGCAATTGGAAGTCCGGACACCCAATATAGTGGTGACCCAGAGCAAGGGGAGAGGGAACAGCCCGACTACCAGCAAGGAGCAACCAATATAGTAAACCTCAGTGATCATTTACTCACAAAGGATGAGGAATCCATTCTTTCTAAGGGATTAAGATTTGTCCCAACACCCACAAATGATCCATTCACCCTCAATGCTGAACTAGCACAGTTTTTCAGAAAAACAAAGCTCAGAAATTTCTTTGGGGACTCCAGAGACAACCAGGACGAGAATTCCAACACAGGGTTCAGCAAGAAATCCACCTTTACACCTCTGATACAGGCCGTCCCATGCCACATACAGGCATTTGACCCGGCAGTACGCAAGGAAGTGGAGGAGATTGATTTCCACAATGCTAACGGTTTCCAGAACCTGACAAAGGGCAAAAGAACGGCCCTTCAGAAACTAAAAACCAACACAGAATTGGTTATCAAACCAGTGGACAAAGGCGGTGCAATTGTTGTTATGAATCAAACAATATATCAAGAGGAATGTAACCGATTGCTCTCTGATACAATCAGTTATGAAGTTTACTGCAGCAACCCCTCTACCCGTCTTACCAACAAAATAAAATGCATGGTGGACGAAGAACTTACAAACGATTGGATCACCAAACATGAGGCAGAATTCCTCGTGAACGACAATCCAAGAACACCAAGGTTCTACACTTTGCCCAAAATCCATAAAGGCAGAATGCCCCCACCAGGAAGATCGATAGTGTCGGGCATTGGATCTGTCTTGGAACCCTCATCGCAATTTTGCAACTGTTTCCTTAAACCCATCGTAAAAAAATCGCCTTCTTACCTGAGGGACACAAAGGATATCCTCTGTCTCCTTCGAGATTTAGAGATCAATCCCATAGAGGACCTCTTCGTTACAATGGATATAGAGACACTACACACTAGCATTCCTCAGAGATGCATACTCTGGCCGTGGTGGAACAGATCCTACTTAATAGGATCTGGGAATTTCCAACCCCAGACATTTCATTCTGGAGTGCATGGAGGTGACCCTTACAGAAGACTTTTTCGAGTTCGAAGACGTCATATACCATCAAATCAGGGGCATGTCCATGCGCAGCACTTTTGCTCCGAGCAAAATCAATTTGAGGAGGACTACATCTTCAACTAGAGCAACCCGTATGCAGCACATCTGATAACCTGGTGAAGATATATAGATGATGTGTTCATTGTGTGGCATGGGCACCAAGAAGAAGCAGCAGCATTTGTGCAGTGGGTGAACACCAAGGATGAGCACCTCAAATTCACGCACTCTATCAGTAAAGATTATGCAGTCTTCCTGGATTTTGACATAACCATGACAATGGATGGAATTTGTACCAAAGTACACAATAAGCTCACTGACAAGAACAGAATACTTTATACGAACGTTTCCACACATGATTTCTAAGACAACACCTTCCAGTGGGCAAATTTTAAGAGTGTGTAGAAACTGTTTCAGAACAGATACCTACAACGAACCAGAAGAATTACTGGACGAAAAATTACCTGACCGCCACTACCCAAAGAAAATGGTCAGAAGGGTGAAAAAGAGGGCCAGAAATAACAACCAAGAAGCTCTTTTGGCAAACACCCACAAGGAGAAAACAGACAGAGTGGTGTGTGTGACCACATACACCCCAACGTCGAACACAGTTCAAAATATTATACCAAAAAACGGGCACATTCTAAACGCCACACAGAAACAGTGGGCTCCCCACCTTTTCGCATTTAAGAGGAACAGGAGTTTACGCGATTAACTGGTTCATGCTTGAACACCGTCTCACGAAAGAGAACAGCCCACAACTTGGAACCATCAGAGACCCACTGGACATTACCCATGTAGAGGATGCGTGGCATGCCCACTCACCAACACAACAAATGAGGTGGACATAGGAACCAACAACCCATGGAAGCTGAAGAACTTCAGCAACTGCATTAATGAAGATCGTAGCACCATCCGGTGTAAGAAAACTAATACTAAACTGACAGAGCAACTTTCTGGAACAAAACCACAAAGATACAGACCTTCAGTGGGTGATCCTGGAGGTCATGAAAAGACTGCAAACAGATATCACTAAGTCCCTCCACATCAGGGAGCAATGATGGGTCTACCGTCTACGATCATGGGAGACAGGATTAAATGATGAAATCCCATAGCTCCAGATGGGAAGTTAGGATTATCACCATCATAGTCTACACCAAACCCTAATATTTTTAGCTTAATATTCTGCGCTCAATAACTGAATCTGTCATGGGGCTCGTCCACAGGGATTTATACCTACACAGCACAAATCCATTGCATCCAAGCTGTGCATAACCCTCGCAGAATTAAACATCAACTACACATTACACCTACTGGCAAAGCTCCTGCTTATACCGACATCATAATCAACAGGCTAGGCAGACACTCTTTTTTGAGAAGTGTGTACGATTGTTGTACCATTGTGGCTACTGCCTTGTGAGACCCCTCACACGAGTCTCATAACCTATATATACTTTTTACAACACTTACTATACATATGTGCGTATCGCCAGTGCATATATTATCAATGCGTGCATCTCTCCGCTGCGAGTGTCATAACATATATACTTTTCACAATCAGTAGTATATATGTGTGCATATCTCCAATGCATTCATTTTTAAATTGTGCGTATCTCTGCTGCATTAAGTACTTACACTTTTTAATCTGAGTCCATCTCTGATTATACAAACACTCTGAACCGCTAAAACACACGCTGCCAAAACATAGCACCCGACCCCGTGGCGTTTTTTTCAGCAACACCATTGGAGACATCCTTTACTCATGCGGGGATCAGGCAGTGCCTGACCCTCGCGCTGTGTCTGAGACACGTGGTTCCAGCCATGCCGGGCCTCGAGTCACCTCCCTATTGGTTAACAGTGAGGCTGCACCCACGGCAAGGCGTCAGCCTGTCCTTGCGACACAGCTGATGATCCGGACACCGGATCTTGTGCCCGACCATAACGGTACTAATAGTGACGATATGAGCAGGTCAGGCTCATTTCCCGCAACTCTCCTTGGCAAATTTTAGGACACCGGAACCAGCAGTCTCGTAGGCACTCACGCTAATCACGGTGTAATTAACCTACTTCTGCTCAATTAAGATCACTATTTAAACCACGCTCCCCCCTAACTCATTTACCATCGGGGAGGACAGAAGAACACAACTAGGTGCACCCACGGGAGATGCACCTTGAGGCAATAAGGGCATGCATGCATGAATGAATGGTTGCATATGAGTTTGTGATGGAGCACTTAGTGGCTCCATGTTTTAACAATCTTTTCTTTCTTTTTATTCCTGCTACCATGGTTGTTCTTCCCTCCAGAGTCTGACAACAGGGGTCTCTCCTCCATTCTCCTCCCATGTAGGGAATTTTTCTATGGTAAGATGTGTGAGAAACACTCTCACGCATGTTGATTTCCGTTACAGTGTGTGCACAGTTGAGTTACACGTGTTACACACTTATAGCCACTCACTTAATAATTATATGTGGATGTGGTTTTGAATGTTACTTAATGTGACCGATCATCTTGATTTGTTTTCCTGATGGTCCCCCTGTGTATATATTTCTGGTTCACAGGCTTGACGAGGGCCATTTTCTACAGTTCAGTGTGACAAAGATCCCCCCACCAAGTGGTACCTTCTCACCAAGAAGGTGGTAAGAACGGAGCCTTTTTCAACGGTCCTGATAAATGTCACGGAACCTTCTGGACCAAACAGCAGAAGCATGTTGACCACCTTCACTACGGTGAGGAGACAATAATTTCCCCAATCTCACTGTACACTTTTTTAATACCATAGAGCTACCTCTTTCATTAAAAATTTAATATGGTAACTGTAATGGTTTTTCAATTGCACTCACTTATCAAGGGCCCCCACTTAGTTTAGAAGTGCCTCCCTGTCGGCAGGTGAAGGCCCGCCCTCTACCAAACCAAGTTTCTAGAGGGCAAGGACTGCCGATGATGAGACATGACACCTGGTGGTGTGTGAGGGTAGTCCTTCACTTTGGTGAAATGCCAACACTCACAGCTTAGTTGTAGAGTACCTTAAATCACTGTACTGGGAGCGGTTCCATTTGTGTGGAACATTTTGTGTTGGAGGCTGGCCTGCTCCTAGTGCCCCGTGCCTCTAGTTCCCTCCCCAGGATTCCCCTGGGGTTAGTGTGATTTCAACCATGTCACCTGCCATATTCAACCTTCAGCGACATCCAGCACATAAATAGTACTCTACACACAGTTCAATCTATCCTGGCTAACTAGCAACCACCTCAAAGTCAACCCCAACAAAACAGAACTCCTCCTCATTCAACCCAAAGAAAAATCCTTTCCTGTAGCAGACTGGCTCGACAACATCAGGTCACTATACTGCAAACTGTCCATCTCCAACTCGGTCAAATACTTGGGAATCACACTCGATAGCCACTGAATTATGAATGAGCATATTACCACCTCTGAGAAAAGTGGCTTCTACTCGCTGAAACACCTAAAAAAAAAGTAAAACGCTTCATACCCAGTGACGACCTAATGACCGTTGTACAAGCCCTCGTCCTCTCAACCAACCACTCAATTAAGCACTCAAAAGCTGGGCAAAAGAGGCATCTACGAAGCTTAAACAGCCTTCTTCTGATCCCAGCTAAATTCAAGAAAGAGAAATCTCATGCGTGCTCCTTCTATCAGGAACGCCCCTAGACTCTGGAATGTACGTCCGCAAGACTAACGTGAAAATCAATTTCTCCCTCACTTCAAGATGAAACTGAAACTCCTTTTAAATATTTAGGCACACACTCCAAAAGCTTTTGACAGCTCCTGCTGCCACTCACAAAGTCAAGTCTAGCCTCAGCAGCATTTTCTCGGGGAAAACCCTTTTGCCTCCACTCCCCACAGCACAAAGAAGCCCATCCATAACTACTCATGAACTATCTTGCCCATACAATTCTATTGCAGGTCGCAGCTCACTGTCAAATATTGGTCTTAGCTATGGCTATTATTCTCTGGGTCACCTGTGCAAATATATCTATGCTTTGTTAAAATATTATATACATATTTATATATTGTGTGTTCTACCTCAACAAAGTTTCAGATACTGTTCTTAATACCTTCCTATATTTAGCTTATGCGCGCCGCAGTCTAAAGCTTTTCTTTGGACCTTATGTTTGTTTACTTACTCCACAAGTAACCCAATGCAACTGTATCTAAGTATTGTTAAATCTTATTTATCCGTTTATGGTGCTGCAACCACAATATTGTATCAGCCACCGTCCTTGGTACGTTAATTTATTTTGCTTACGTACTTCCACAATGTCGTTATGTCTAACAAAATTAGTACTGATACTATACGCTATGAAAACAATTTTGTAAACTGTCTCTACCTCAGAAATGCCTAAAATTTTTGCCTACGTATTGCCAAGATATCTTGATGCATACCCCAGTAGGTACAGTTACTATGCGCTTCAACAAACAAAGCCCTTGAGCTCTGAGAGGTCACATGACGCGCTGCCAACCATCCGGTTTTCGTGCCTTGCAAAGCTCGTAAACCTGACCTTCATTTGTTTAAAAACCATATCCGACGCGTTTCAAGGCATAGACCCCCCTTAATCATGGACTCCGCACAGAGGGACAGAAGAAACTCACTGCTTTTCTCTTTCCTGCCTTTTATTGCAGAATAGACCGCTCTTGTGGGCGAGGCATTATTCAGGATAAACCAGCAGCATGCTGGTGTGTGTAGTCCAAATGAGGTGAGTATAACATGTCACCCTAAGTGGGCTCCGTTCCCCTGTTGATTTGCAGCATTTAAATCCTTTAGTAAGGAGAAAGTCAGATTTGCGTGCTGTTTTTTCCTAGGTAGCACATTCTTCACTGGAGGAAAACAGCGTTTCTCTTCTGAGGCCCCTTCAACCTCGAATTCACTTCTGATTGAAGGCGAAGGTGGTGCTCCTCTTCCACGGCCAAGGGTAGCCGTGCAATAATGCAGTCCAACAAACAAAGCCCTTGAGCTCTGAGAGGTCACACGATGCGCTGCCAACCATCCGGTTTTCGTGCCTTGCAAAGCTCGTAAACCTTACCTTTATTTGTTTAAAAACCATGTCAGACGCGTTTCAAGGCATAGACTCCCCTTAATCATGGACTCCGCACAGAGGGACAGAAGAAACTCACTGCTTTTCTCTTTCCTGCCTTTTATTGCAGAATAGACTGCCCTTGTGGGCGTGGCATTATTCAGACTAAACCAGCAGCATGCTGGTATGTGTAGACCAAATGTGGTGAGTATAACAGGTCACCCTAAGTGGGCTCCGTTCCCCTGTTGATTTGCAGCATTTAAATCCTTTAGTAAGGAGAAAGTCAGATTTGCGTGCTGTTTTTTCCTAGGTAGCGCATGCTTCACTGGAGGACTATGCGCTTCTAAAACAAATTCTGTAGTCATAAACTGTGTCTACCTCAGAAATGTATTGCTGCTGATCCTTACACCTTGTCATGTATTGTCTATGTACTGTGATTTTGTTTGTATGTCTACCCTAATATGGTTTATGTAAACCACATATTTGCAACAAAGTATACACTGTTAAGCACTCTAATGCCCTCGGGTCGAACTAGCGCTATATAAAACACTACAAATAAATAAATAAATATATTAAATAAATACTGTAAAGAGATTTCCATAAACTCCTAAAAACTGCACATTTAGTCTTAGCCTTGAGGAAAACCAGCTTTAATCCTAGCATGTTTTCAACTTCAGACATAAATTCAACATACCTTTATTTGGAAGGTCAATTGAGCGTTGACTTATCCCGTTTGACATATACCAACAACCAGCTATTGGTTGAGTGCCAATATAGATTCTTATCTGGCTTCAGCATTAAGTCTAAGACCCTAATAGTCCTATATGGCAGAGACACATGTCAACTCACCTTAGTTGATCAGGGTATTTGACACAGTAGATCAGTGTAAGCTGCTTCACACACTGAGATACAGAAGAAGGTGGAGGAAGAAAATACTGAACTGGTTCTCATTATTCCTCACGCAGCATGATTAGATAGTGAACTTGGTAAGTGTGAGAAGTTGGCCTGATATATAATGTTCACTATTCTAGTGAATACTTTGTATCAGTCCAAACAACCCTTATTGATGTTTGGTTGTAAGTCAACCTGATAGACCAGCTATCCTAGTAGCATGGACACGTGCAGTCGTTAGGCTAAACTCTAGAGGGCGTGTTAAGCCAGCTGTTTTACCATCACATTTACCCCTTGAACACCAAGTGAAAGGACACCACACAAGTTGTTATGAAAAATAAAGTATATTTATTTATAACAAGACTACCCTGGCTCTTTATG
This sequence comes from Lissotriton helveticus, assembly GCF_964261635.1. Classification (NCBI taxonomy): domain Eukaryota; kingdom Metazoa; phylum Chordata; class Amphibia; order Caudata; family Salamandridae; genus Lissotriton; species Lissotriton helveticus. The sequence goes on from NC_136069.1 coordinate 1,281,536,663, forward strand.
AGACAGGGAGCTAAGCACACAACAAAACTCTTAAAGAAATACTTAAAGTCGCACAATTTACACAAATGCCCGAGGGGCACGAAAAACCATATACTACAAAAGTGGAATGCGAATTACTAGCAGGTAAGTAACTATTCTCATAGGCTTTAGGATCGCTAGGACTGGACTACTGAACCTGTAGATTACAAGCAGGAGGCCTAGGGACGTCGTGTGCAGAGTGGGAACTCTCACGCGTAAGGCGGGAAAAAGTCTATGGAGGCTAGTAAAAGCAAAGTTAGTGTTCTCGGGCGAACCCGACTAGGTAGAGCTGAAACGACAAAGGATCCTGACACTTAGATAGTTAAACTATGCTGGAGCACCGAAATGCTCAGGTTACCTAGCCCAGGGGCTGCGGCTGCATAGGGCTGAAAAGACGTCGGAGATCCTCGTTGCAGTCTATGGAGCCTGAAGAAAGAAGTTGCTGGCAGGCGACCAGTGAAGAAGTTCGTGGTGATCCAAGCCTGGATCGATGAAGATGGGTACCTGTAAGCAGAGGGGACCAAGTTCTGAATCACTAGCCAGTGATTAGGTGGGCACCAGGATGGCACCGGACGAAGTCACCTCGACCAGGTGAGTGGGCGACGCTGGGCTCTGCAGTCTCTCGGACCAGGAGGCGTTGTCGGCGACCAGGATGGAGGGGCGAGCTGTCCCACGGTGGTATCTGCTGTCGACGTCGCTGGACCCAGGATTGGGGCAACAACTCTTGGCAAATGCAAGCCCACGCGGTGGACTTAAAATGGCGTCTGGAGTGGACCAGGAGGGTCCAGGGTGCTCCTCTGTTGGAGGGGAGCAAGGGCCAGTCGGGAGCAACCAGACCAGCGGTGTTGTCGTCGTGGTTCATCGTCAAAAGGGCCACTAGCCAGCGGGCAAGTGACCTGGACAACGCGGTGAGCAGCAAAGAGCAGAAGGGCCCCACGCAGATCTCGTGGATGCAAGGGGGCTGGACTTCGGTGCTGAAGCTGCTCAGGGTTGGGGCTTTTCGGACCCCAAAGCACTTAGGCGAGGGTCACTCGGTGGTCGTGCTGGACAAGCGTCGTGCAGTCTTGAAGATGGCCGGTCCCTCGAGGTCTTGTCACACCCACGAATCTCAGCTGGGCTGATGACGCAGGTAGAGGTCAGAGGTGCCAGGGAAGCCAGTTCTCGTCGAGCTGGGCAGTCTTGATCCGGAGGAGAGACTTACAGCAGACCGCGATGCTTGGGTGGTGCCTGCTGCTGCAGGGTGACTACTCCTTAGTCACAAGGGAGAAATCTTGAGAAGAGTCTTGAGTTCCTTTCGTGGAAAGACGGTTCAGGATTCAAAGATGATCTAATTTGGAAGGGGGCCTGCTCCTACCTTTATCCTGAGAAAGGGGGCTGGCACGCGACTAAGTCCTGCCCTATGGGTGGGACTAGGAGGGGGGTGGTTACACCCCTCTCCTTTGGCGGGCTTTTCCCCAGATCAGGGCTGGAGTGCCCCTGGAACTGGTTCAAGCCGGCCGATGCACAGTGAGCACCGGGGTGCCACTTGCAGTCACCTTCCTCTAAAGCCCTGCCTACCTGGGATACACAAAACCCTGTCTGGGATGGTGCTGGCATCGCCCCTGACAGGAAACCCTTTGTCCAGGCCTCCGTTGCTGGAAGGACTCCCAGCAGCAGGAGGGCAGACTTGTGTCTCGGTGGCAGCATCCATTTTGTGGAGCTGAGGCTTGAGTTAACTTTAACCGGGGTTACAGCTACATACATGTCGTGTCCCTCTAGAAGGGTGGAATGCTAACCCCGTCGCCAGAATTGGCGAGGGGTTAGTATTCCAAGTCGTATGACACCTTACTCGACATGTTTTGATAAAGCGATACCAGAGTTGGCATATAACCGTGAGGATTATAATGCACTTAAGAGTATATGGTATGCGTTATCATGGAACAGCTATTAGGACTTGGTTCCCCAAGCTGCAAACGGGCTCAGCTCATGCCAGAGCACCATCTCACATTATTCCAAGCACTCTGCCTTCAGGATTGATAAGGCCTGCCATAGGAGTGACTGATAGGAATATTTGTGTCCATTTTAGGGTTAGATATAGGAATACTTTATCTAAAGCAAAGGGTGTGTACACCACCTTGCCCCAGCTGTCAAGCAGCCAGTTGTGTCTGTTTTTAGTTAGTCAGCTCAGGGGTGGCATAATACATGCTGCAGCCCCTGGGAGACCTCTGGGTACACCTCTGCCCTGGTTACAGGGACACAAGAGAGGGCCCAGTGCCAATTCAGTACATGGGTACAATTTGGAATAGAGAGAACAGCTAGGCTGTGGGTCTGATTAGCAGGCCCACAGCCAGGGAAAGTCGTAAACCAGTGAAGCAAAAAGCAAAAATCTGGGTGATCATAGGATTGCAGACCCTACTCTCCTACATGACCCCCCCCCCCAAACTTTGGGACAATAAGCTAACCTTGACCAGGTGAGTCTTCTTGCTCTAAGTGGAAATACCTGGAGAGCCCATCAGCATTGCCATGATCAGTACCAGGTCTATGCTCCACTGTAAAATCCATCCCCTGTAGGGAAATGGACCACCTAAGTAGTTTGGGGTTTTCACCCTTCATCTGATTTAGCCATAAGAGGGGCTTATGGTCGGGCTGAATCTTAAAGTGAGTGCCAAACAAGTATGACCTCAACTTGTTCAGGGCCCACACCACAGCAAAGGCCTCCCTCTCAATAGCTGACCAATTTTTCTCTCTGGGGGTCAGCCTTCTGCTAATAAAAGCAATAGACTGGTCGTTACCATCAAAATTCAGCTGAGATAGAACAGCTCCCACACCCAACTCAGAAGCATCTGTTTGGACAATGAAGGTCTTGGAGTAGTCTGGACTCTTTAGGATAGGTGCTGTGCACATGGCCTGCTTTAGGTCATCAAATGCTTTCTGACAGCTTGCTGTCCACTGAACTTTCTTTGGCATCTTTTTACTTGTCAGGTCATTAAGTGGAGTCACAATGGACCCATAATTCTTGACAAATTTCCTATAGTAACCAGTCAGGCCCAAGAAAGCTCGAACCTGAGTCTGGGTGGTTGGAGGAGCCCAGTCCTTGATGGCCTGTATCTTGCTCTCCAAGGGTTGAACCTGGCCTCCACCTACAAGGTGGCCCAGGTATACAACCTGTGTCTGCCCTATCTGGCACTTAGTGGCCTTGATAGTGAGACCTGCCTTTTGCAGTGCCTCTAACACTTTCCTCAGGTGGACCAGGTGATCCTCCCAGGTGGAACTAAAGACAGCTATATCATCAAGATATGCTGCACAGAAGTCATCCAACCCAGTGAGGACTTGATTCACCAGCCTTTGGAAGGTGGCAGGTGCATTTTTCAAACCAAAGGGCATTACCACAAATTGATAATGCCCACCAGGGGTAGAAAATGCTGTCTTGGGCTTGGCCTCCTCAGCTAACCTGATTTGCCAATACCCAGCTGTCAGGTCAAATGTACTTAAGTAGTTGGCAGAAGCCAATCTATCTATAAGTTCGTCTGCTCTTGGTATTGGGTGGGCATCAGTCTTAGTGACTGCATTGAGTCCTCTGTAGTCTACGCAAAACCTCATCTCTTTCTTACCACCCTGGGTGTGAGGCTTTGGCACTAGAACTACTGGGCTAGCCCAAGGGCTATCTGAGGGCTCAATGACTCCCAGCTCCAACATTTTCTGCACTTCTGTCTTGATGCAGTCTCTGACATGATCAGGCTGTCTGTAGATTTTACTCTTGACAGGCAGACTGTCTCCAGTGTCAACTTCATGGGTACACCAATCAGTTTGACTGGGGGTCAGAGAGAACATATGTCTAAAGGATTGCAGAACTTGTCTACAATCCTGTTGCTGATGTTCAGAGAGGCTGCCACAAAAGACAACACCGTCTACTGATCCATCATCAGGATTCTGAGTGAGCAGGTCTGGGAGAGGGTCACTCTCTTCCTCCTGTCCCTCATCTGTGGCCATGAGCAAGCCCATGTCCTTCCTGTCGACATATGCCTTGAGCCTGTTTACATGGAGCACCCTGAGGGGGCTCCTGGGAGTTCCAAGGTCCACCAGGTAGGTGACCTCTCCCTTTTGCTCAATGATAGTGTGGGGCCCAGACCATTTGTCTTTGAGTGCTGTTGGGGCCACTGGCTCCAGCACCCACACCTTCTGTCCAGGCTTGTACACAGTCAGGACAGCCTTTTGGTCATGCCAAGCTTTTTGGAGTTCTTGGCTTGCCTCAAGGTTTTTAGATGCCTTTTCCATATACTCAGCCATCCTGGAGCAGAGACCAAGTACATAGTCCACAATGTTTGTTCCAGGCTTTTTGAGAGGTCTCTTCCATCCTTCCTTTACCAAACAAAGGGGTCCCCTTACAGGATTCCCAAACAGAAGCTCAAAAGGGCTGTAGCCAACCCCCTTCTGTGGGACCTCTCTGTAAGCAAACAAGAGGCAGGGTATCAGGACATCCCATCTTCTCCTGAGAGGTTCAGGTAGTCCATGAATCATCCCTTTAAGGGTCCTGTTGAATCTCTCAACAAGCCCATTGCACTGTGGGTGATAGGGTGTGGTGAACTTATAGTTGACACCACATTCCTTCCACATGGCAGTCAGATATCCTGACATGAAGTTTGCACCTCTGTCAGAGACAACCTCCTTAGGGAAGCCCACTCTGGAGAACACTCCAATTAGGGCTCTTGCCACAACAGGTGCTGTAGTGGTCCTAAGGGGAATAGCTTCAGCATACCTGGTGGCATGGTCCACCACCACCAGTATAAACTTGTGCCCTGATGCTGTCTGGGGTTCCATTGGACCAACAATGTCAATCCCCACTCTCTCAAAGGGTACCCCCACCACAGGTAGTGGTATGAGGGGGGCCTTTGTTGTGCCACCTGACTTGCCACTGGCTTGGCAAGTGACACAGGAGCGACAAAACTCCTTGGTATCTTCACTCATGTGAGGCCAGTGAAAGTGTGTGACAAGCCTGTCCCACGTCTTGTTCTGGCCTAAGTGACCTGCAAGGGGAATTTCATGGGCCAAGGTAAGAAGGAAACCTCTCTGAGACAAGGGGATGACCAGCCTCCTGGTCGTACCAGGCTTGGGATCTCTTGACTCAGAGTACAGGAGTCCATCATCCCAGTATACCCTGTGGGTACCTGTGGCATTCCCTGCAGCCTCAGCAGCAGCCTGCTGTCTGAGGGGTTCAAGTGAGGGGCAGTCTAACTGTGCCTTTCCCAGGTCTTCCCTGGAGGGTCCCCCTGAGCCAAGAAACTCAACCTGATCAGGTTCAAGCTCTTTAGGCTCAGTTTCCCTCAGTTCCTGGAGATCAGCCTCCTCAGAGACTTGATCCACAACCTGGGGCAAGGGGGAAGGCAATGCCTTAACCCTACTGCTCCTCTTCTTGGAAGGTGTCTGGTCCATTGTTCCAGGATCCAGCACCTGTTCAGTGGGGCATCTTTTGGCCTGTGACCTAGTCACAGCAAGGACATGTGCTGGCAAGCCTAACATTTCCATGTGAGTCCTCTGCTCCACTTCTGACCATAGGGATGTTTCCAAATCATTGCCCAACAGACATTCCACGGGGAGGTCTGAACTAACTACAACCTTCTTTGGGCCACTTACCCCTCCCCAGGAGAAATCAACAATTGCCATACTGTGATTGGTAGTGACATTGCTGGCATTGGTCACCAGGTAATCTGCACCTGGCATGATCTGTCCAGGGAACACAAAGTTAGGTGTCACCATTGTGACACTGGCACAAGTGTCCCTGTAGGCCTGAGCCATCTTTCCATTAATTAAAGGTGTCTGCCTGTATTTGCCCAAAGTATTGGGACTGGCATCAGGGGATACATCCACATCCCCTGTACAGACAAGGACAGCCTGAGCGAGTGTACCAACTAAGTTGTCAGACCCCTCAGTTCCCAAGGTTAACCCAACTATTCCCTTGGGAGGTGCACTACCACTACTGACTGTACTAGGGGGTGCAGTTGCCTTAGGGGCTGTAGTGGTAGGAGTTTGCCCTCCTCTTTTGGTGCACTCACTAAACCAGTGAGACTTACTTTTACAGTACTGGCACCACCTTTTTGACTGGCCTTCTTGAGTCTTCTTTTTCTGCTGTGAAGCCTGACCCCCACCCTCTTTGGTTTGTTGGGGACCTGTTGAAGACTTCTGGTCATTTTGTTCACTCTTGTTACTACCCTTTTGGTCTGCTTTCTTCTGACCACCCTGGTTCTGAGTCTGGTTCTGCTTGACCCTTGTTCTGACCCATCTGTCTGCCTTCTATCCCAATTCTTGGGGAGAGGTCAGATGTGAGTCAACAAGGTGCTGATGCAACAACTGGTTCTGACAGTTATTTAAAATCTGCTCTCTCATGATCAGATTGTACAACCCTGTATAATCAGTAACCTTACTGCCCATCAACCAGCCTTCCAAAGCCTTAGTGGCACAATCCACAAAGTCAGACTAATCCTGAGACTGAATTTTCTGGGTATCCCTGAACAGCAACCTGTACTGCTCAGTGGTTAGGCCAAACCCATCAACCAGTGTATTCTTCAGGACTTGGTAATTGTTAGCATCCTCAACTCTAGTAGTGAGGAGCTTATCTCTACCTTTGCCTTCAAAGGAGAGCCACAGTATAGCTGCCCACTGACTTTGGGGGATGCACTGGACAGTGCAGGCCCTCTCCAAAGCAGCCATCCACTTGTGGATGTCATCCCCTTGTTTAAAGGGGGGCACTATCTTACTCAGGTGTTTAGTGTCTAAACTCCTTTCTTTATCTCTTGGGAGATTGCTGCCACCAGTGGGGACTACCCCACTCATCTGCTGCTCTCTAGCAAAGGCAAGCTTCTCTTTGGCCAGGGCAAGTTCTTCCCTTTCAATCCTCAGATTAGCCTGTTTTATCCTTGCTTCATGCTCTCTTCTCTGAGGGGAAGTCAATCTCCTCTGGGGAGAAATCCTTCTCCTCTGAGAAGAGGCATTAGAGTGCAGAGATCTATTGGAGTCCCTAGAATGAGATCTATCTCTTCTAACTCCAAGGTTAGGCCTCATTAGGGTCAGTACTGGGGGTCCCCCAGATCCTTCCCTATGTAGGTCTAAGTTTGCCCTAGTAAGTCTGCTGACTAACTCAGACCTTTTGTCTGCCTCATCCCCAGAGAGTTCCTCTTCTTCCTCCTCCTCAACTGCATTTTCAGTGTCAAGGAGGTCTGGATCGCCAAGGGTACCCTCTAAGGCTGGCATACTCCCATCTGTATGAGAAGCTTTTCTAGCATCATATGTCTCTAAGAGACCTAACAGAAAGGGAGTGGTGGGGTTAGACCCCTGTTTCAATTTCCTGGAGGTACACAAGTGTCTCAACTCCTGGAAATTGAGAGCTGCATATCTTGAGATGACCTGTGGAGGGTCATTAGCCACTAGGGGAGTCTCTGAAGACTCTCCATGGGTAGACATGCTTTTCTAGTGAGGTGTAAGTGGTGCACTTACCTACACTATTTGTTTGCCTACTGATCCCTTGCTAAGAGTTGTAGTTTAGGGTGTGCTAAGCCCTAGAAGCTACAACAGCTGGTTCAGTAGAACTCAGAGTATTCTAAGCTAAGTTATATGTACCTTAGTACTTATGTGATCTTTCAAATGATATTCTTAGGATACGTGTGGTAAAACAACAGCAAGCTCAAATCCCAACCGCTGCTCACCAATGTGAGAAGTTGGCCTGATATATAATGTTCACTATTCTAGTGAACACTTTGTATCAGTCCAAACAACCCTTATTGATGTTTGGTTGTAAGTCAACCTGATAGACCAGCTATCCTAGTAGCATGGACACGTGCAGTCTTTAGGCTAAACTCTAGAGGGCGTGTTAAGCCAGCTGTTTTACCATCACATTTACCCCTTGAACACCAAGTGAAAGGACACCACACAAGTTGTTATGAAAAATAAAGTATATTTATTTATAACAAGACTACCCTGGCTCTTTATGAGACAGGGAGCTAAGCACACAACAAAACTCTTAAAGAAATACTTAAAGTCGCACAATTTACACAAATGCCCGAGGGGCACGAAAAACCATATACTACAAAAGTGGATTGCGAATTACTAGCAGGTAAGTAACTATTCTCATAGGCTTTAGGATCGCTAGGACTGGACTACTGAACCTTTAGATTACAAGCAGGAGGCCTAGGGACGTCGTGTGCAGAGTGGGAACTCTCACGCGTAAGGCGGGAAAAAGTCTATGGAGGCTAGTAAAAGCAAAGTTAGTGTTCTCGGGCGAACCCGACTAGGTAGAGCTGAAACGACAAAGGATCCTGACACTTGGATAGTTAAACTATGCTGGAGCACCGAAATGCTCAGGTTACCTAGCCCAGGGGCTGCGGCTGCATAGGGCTGAAAAGACGTCGGAGATCCTCGTTGCAGTCTATGGAGCCTGAAGAAAGAAGTTGCTGGCAGGCGACCAGTGAAGAAGTTTGTGGTGATCCAAGCCTGGATCGATGAAGATGGGTACCTGTAAGCAGAGGGGACCAAGTTCTGAATCACTAGCCAGTGATTAGGTGGGCACCAGGATGGCACCGGACGAAGTCACCTCGACCAGGTGAGTGGGCGATGCTGGGCTCTGCAGTCTCTCGGACCAGGAGGCATTGTCGGCAACCAGGATGGAGGGGCGAGCTGTCCCACGGCGGTATCTGCTGTCGACGTCGCTGGACCCAGGATTGGGGCAACAACTCTTGGCAAATGCAAGCCCACGCGGTGGACTTAAAATGGCGTCTGGAGTGGACCAGGAGGGTCCAGGGTGCTCCTCTGTTGGAGGGGAGCAAGGGCCAGTCTGGAGCAACCAGACCAGCGGTGTTGTCATCGTGGTTCGTCGTCAAAAGGGCCACTAGCCAGCGGGCAAGTGACCTGGACAACGCGGTGAGCAGCAAAGAGCAGAAGGGCCCCACGCAGATCTCGTGGATGCAAGGGGGCTGGACTTCGGTGCTAGAGCTGCTCAGGGTTGGGGCTTCTCTGACCCCAAAGCACTTAGGCGAGGGTCACTCGGTGGTCGTGCTGGACAAGCGTCGTGCAGTCTTGAAGATGGCCGGTCCCTCGAGGTCTCGTCACACCCACGAATCTCAGCTGGGCTGATGATGCAGGTAGAGGTCAGAGGTGCCAGGGAAGCCGGTTCTCGTCGAGCTGGGCAGTCTTGATCCGGAGGAGAGACTTACAGCAGACCGCGATGCTTGGGTGGTGCCTGCTGCTGCAGGGTGACTACTCCTAAGTCACAAGGGAGAAATCTTGAGAAGAGTCTTGAGTTCCTTTCGTGGAAAGTCGGTTCAGGATTCAAAGATGATCTAATTTGGAAGGGGGCCTGCTCCTACCTTTATCCTGGGAAAGGGGGCTGGCATGCGACTAAGTCCTGCCCTATGGGTGGGACTAGGAGGGGGGTGGTTACACCCCTCTCCTTTGGCGGGCTTTTCCCCAGATCAGGGCTGGAGTGCCCCTGGAACTGGTTCAAGCCGGCCTATGCACATTGAGCACCGGGGTGCCACTTGCAGTCACCTTCCGCTAAAGCCCTGCCTACCTGGGATACACAAAACCCTGTCTGGGATGGTGCTGGCACCGCCCCTGACAGGAAACCCTTTGTCCAGGCCTCCGTTGCTGGAAGGACTCCCAGCAGCAGGAGGGCAGACTTGTGTCTCGGTGGCAGCATCCATTTTGTGGAGCTGAGGCTTGAGTTAACTTTAACCGGGGTTACAGCTACATACATGTCGTGTCCCTCTAGAAGGGTGGAATGCTAACCCCGTCGCCAGAATTGGCGAGGGGTTAGTATTCCAATTCGTATGACACCTTACTCGACATGTTTTGATAAAGCGATACCAGAGTTGGCATATAACCGCGAGGATTATAATGCACTTAAGAGTATATGGTATGCGTTATCATGGAACAGCTATTAGGACTTGGTTCCGCAAGCTGCAAACGGGCTCAGCTCATGCCAAAGCGCCATCTCACATTATTCCAAGCACTCTGCCTTCAGGATTGATAAGGCCTGCCATAGGAGTGACTGATAGGAATAAAAGTGTCCATTTTAGGGTTAGATATAGGAATACTATATCTAAAGCAAAGGGTGTGTACACCACCTTGCCCCAGCTGTCAAGCAGCCAGTTGTGTCTGTTTTTAGTTAGTCAGCTCAGGGGTGGCATAATACATGCTGCAGCCCCTGGGAGACCTCTGGGTACACCTCTGCCCTGGTTACAGGGACACAAGAGAGGGCCCAGTGCCAATTCAGTACATGGGTACAATTTGGAATAGAGAGAACAGCTAGGCTGTGGGTCTGATTAGCAGGCCCACAGCCAGGGAAAGTCGTAAACCAGTGAAGCAAAAAGCAAAAATCTGGGTGATCATAGGATTGCAGACCCTACTCTCCTACAGTAAGCATGCCACAGAAAATGTAAATATGCAATAGAGTGTCCCTAAGAGTTTGTGGGCATTGTTACCATCCATCAATATGTGTCTGACACACAATTATAACTACCAAAGTAGTCTGTTTACAACATCTTACTCTTCGGCCCTGTCTCGTTAGCAGTGGATGTCAGTCCACAAAAAATCAATATTTTTTTTATCACTCCCAATGACAAACACGTTAATGTGGCACTCCTTGAGAGCATAAACAAGGTTAAAACATTACATTTCTGCTTGGCAGTACGTTAGCTCTATCCCCCACAAAAACAAACATTCCAATTCATCCAAATTTCCTAAAAGAGAATAAAGAACTCAGTCTCCCCAAGCCAAATGAAGACAGCAGTGCACACCCTCCCCATTATCACACCACTGAAAGCTGTCTTTCATTCTGTACCCAGATTCATCTCAGTAAAATGAACTTTTGCCACATCTCCTCAATTCAGAGAGATTCAGATGCAAGGGTAATTTAAAAGAAATCTAGTTTCTTGCAACAAAGACATCCTTCCAAAAATTTGACCACATTAAGCTAGTCGACTATTACATGTGAACAATGGAATTTGAAATGCAAGGATCCACAACAACTTGAAACCGTGAAATTCAGCTAGGAAGCAATCATTCACTTGAGCATGTACCAAATTATGAAACTTCATCCCCAACCAGCCGAGAATATCTTTATTTTAATTTTATTTTATTTATAAAGTTTTATATAGCGCAAACATGAATCGCGGGGGTATCAGAGGACTTTACAGTACACTGTTATCACACAATTTTACATATAATCAGAAATCGCATACAATACAAAAGAGGTAGACATTGGTGTTTGGATAAAGTCAGTGGCAAAAAGTCATCAGAGAGTTAAAGTTTTAGGATGTTAATTTGTTCATTAGAAACATTTTTGCTTCTTTTTTGAAGGCGGTAAAGGAGGAGATTCTGCGTACATCTGGCGGAAGGATGTTCCAAATCTTCAGTGTGACACCTGAGAAGGCTGTGCACCCAGTTCTCTTTTTGTGGAAGGATTGAGGTTTTAGTAGTAGTAGTGAGCTCGAGCTTCGCGAATGTCTGCATCCTCCCGACCGCTCCAGCTTTTGTGCTAAATAGCTGGGCGTGTTGCTATGTAGGGCTTTATGTGTCATGCAGGCGATCTTTAGTTTTATTCTCGCCTCTTAGGGTAGCCAGTTCAGAGCCTTCAATGCCGGGGTGATCTGGTTATTTCTTTTTATTCCGGTGACCAGCCTGGCCGCAGCATTAAGCGACGCCCTGAGCGGTGCTAGCTTGTATTTTGGCAGACCTCATAGAGTGGTGTTTTCATAGTCCAGTCTCGGTAGTACTAGTGCTTGTTCCGCCATTTTTAGATCAGTCTGTGGGAGGAAGGGTTTAAGTTTCCTTAGGATACTCAACTGATAATTGGCTCCCTTGGTGGCATTGTAGATTTGCGCCTGCATATTTAAATGTTTGTCCAGGGTGACTCCCAGGGATTTTGCGGAGATGCTTCAGCCATAATTCTATATTGGGTGTGTGTGATTGGGGGGGGGAGATGAAGAGGAATTCAGTTTTCTTGGTTTTGAGCATGAGGTGGTTGCCATTGAGCCAACTTTGGGTATTATGAAGAATGGCGTTGAGGAAGATGAAGTCATCTGGTGATGAGATTTTCATATATAGTTGTGTGTCGTCCGCGTATAGGTGATATAGAATGTTTGCAGAATTCAGCGTATTGGGCGAGGGGTTCCATGAGTAGATTAAAAAGAATTGGTGATAGTGCTGATCCCTGTGGAACTCCTAGGGTGACCATGGATATTGCTTGTCTCCTGCCTTTCAGGAAATAACCACAAATGACTCTTCTCTCCATGTATCTAAAGTATATTAGTTGTAAAGATATTTTTTGCATCTTGTTCATATATACATACCAACAGTTGCTCTTCTGCTGCTATCCCTTTGTTATGCCCCGCTCTACCTCACATTCCCTCTGTGCCCTTTATGAGACCTGGGTTGCAGTACACTGGGATAATGGTGGTGGTGACCCCTGGTCCTTTCCTCCAATCCATGCAATACTGCTTCCACGATCACCATTGATAGACTGGCTGATCCCCTTCCCAAAAGTGGCTCTTTAATTGAGCCCCCCCGGCCTGCCTTCCACCTTCCTTGATTTGAAAGGCCTCCTTCCTATTACTCGCAATAGGCTGCATTTTGTTAATGAGGCCGCATCATGTTCTGGTGGGAACATGAAATCTCACAAGTCTCGGGCTCCTATGATATTTGGTAGCCTTCTTAGGTGTGGTACTATAAATACAGAGCCAATTGCTCAAGGCTTTGCTTGGCTTTAAAACTTCTTCTTGAAAGGATCTCTTGCTGCTGAGTTCACGCTTACCTTCACCATGCTCCTAGGCTTTTGTCCTGCCTCTAGAACTTCTGGCTTCCTCATTTTCCCACAAATCCAGTGTGACCTGAAAAGACAAGAAACAAAAGAGTGCATCCTGGGGTCCACTGTAGATTCAGAAGGAGCAGATTATCCCACGAGTACACCAGAAGATTAGGGATCATCTTTCTTATCCTATCCCTAGAATTCCCAACCTCTTTCCACTGGGACTAACAACTGACACCAGTTGCTATCCGTTTGTTGAGGGTCTTGGAGGGCTAGGGTGGACTCTCATCACTCTTGCAAACTCCTGGATCTTCCTGTTGAGTGAAGACTTGTCACCCAATATTTACCCTAATGCTGTGCTATAAGTTTGTTAATTGGTGAATGTCTGTTTTGATTCATTGTAAAACACACTTATACCATTACCTACTGGTAAAGAAATAAAAATAAATAGGTCCGGGGGGAGCGGGGGGCAGTGGTAATCTGTGGTAATGTTTGACTAACATCTCTCACCACCCTTCATAACAACAAGGTTATTTAACACATTTCTTTGAATTTCTTCTAAGCTTTCCTGATAGGATTGATGCAATTGTGACTTAATTGAGTGCTCAGTACACTGTACCTTCAATGCCCACAAAATTATTTAAATTACTAGTTAACCAGTCAGGTTTATATGACGCCTAATTTTGAGGGATTAAGGACATCATAAAGTCCTGGTTAAAGCGATATAATCACCATAAAAGGAAAGAGTGCAAACCAAAACTTTACTATCAAAATTCAAAGATGAATAAAAAACAACTATAAAATTACATAATAAATAGTGAGAAATGGGGCAATTAATCAAATCTCGATCTTCTAGACATCCAAGCTGCTCTAAAAAGGATAGGACTGTGAGGATAACATGATCTATGGCAGTATTATTTGGCTATTTTGTCACTTGAATACATATTAACCCCTCCCATGCTCATGGCCAATGACGAGCTCAGTTCGTCATGAGCCACGGTGGGCGTGTGCTCATGACGAGCTGAGCTCGCCATGACCGTTGCGCCGCGCCCACGCGGGGATAATTCCCCTGCTGTGCTGAGCGTTCCATTGGAACAGGCGTGGTCATGACGAGCTCAGCTCGTCATGAGCACACGGCCACCGTGGCTCATGACGAGCTGATCTCATCATGAGCACCAGGGCGCTGCGCGCCCCCTCCCTCCCTCCAGCACAGCGGGGGAATTAGCCCCACAGGGAAGGGGTTAATACTGTCTGGGCTTAGGTTTTATCGCGTTAGACAATCCTGCCTTTTGCAAATTCTGAATTTATGTAAAAAGTGCAAAAAAATACTTATAGTGGCTGCAAAACTGAAACAGTTGAGCCAACAACTAAGCAAACAGACATAAACCAGGGCACGCATGTCTTTCTGCTTTGAAGGCACAGCTCCAATAACCTGGCAGCAGCACGCGCATTCGCATCCAAAAGATACAGCAGCTGCCTGGCCTATCAGAGCAGCCCTCTTATCTGTTACCCAGGTGGCAGAAACCATATGACGCACACCATGTACTAAGTCCCATTTTGTGTGTCTTATTGAACACTGAGTGCTACCAGGGTGTTTGAGGGGGTAGGAGGGTGGAGGGTGCGAGGTATGTGTGTCTGGAGAAACAGTCAGACATATGGAGAGATACAAGCGAGAAAGAGAAAGTATGTTAATTTTGAGAGGGGCCGGTGTGAGGGGGCAGGTCTGAATAATGTTTGTCATGCGTGTAAGTGGTGTGTTTATTCATGATTATATGAGTTATTAAGACATAAAGGCAAATTATGTAACTCGTAAGCTGTGCTAATTCAACCACAACTTTATTCTTTTTGCTTTAAAATAAAGTGCATTGCACTAATGCAAATTTCCATTTTAGAGAAAGGCTCCTTTGAAACAGATGACTTGCATCTCGATGCTGGAACTAAAAGAAAAGACAGACTGGTCAGTGGAGTGAGGCAGAGTAAGGACACTAGAGCTCTGGGATAAAAGAAGAAATGCCTCGAAGGAAGGAAGACAACGCATTAAATGGTGTATGAGGAGAAACAAGCAATGGCAAATCCAATATGTCTTGCCATATACAAGCCCACTGGCTTTGCTGGAACGTTTTGTTGAGACTGTTGAGCAATGACAGAAAGAGAAAAATCAAACTACTTTTTGCCAATGCTTTATAAAAAAGCAATCATGCATACGTGTTTATACAAGATCACACATATGCCTCATGACGTGATGCACACCAAGGGGCATATTTACTAACATTTCACGCAGGGCAGCAAGTAAATTTGATTCACTGTCTTATGTGAAAGAGAGAGTGAGCAGAAATGTGCCATATCTACTAAGATATGATGCAAGTTGACATTGTTTAGATTTGGCGGCTTCCACTGACTAGCACATTTTGAACCTGATTCACAGGCTGCACTTTGAAGTGCATTTCATAGTAATACAAAACTTACTACAACATGTAAGTTTCACTTACACTTATGTGTGTGGAGTGAATGTGGGAGGGCCCGTTTTTCATTTGATTTACATTTTTGTTTTATTATCCCTTGTTCTTAATTTCGCCACTTGTGCCCCTTACCTGCACTATAATTCTTCTTGAAACCCACCGCTGCTTTGCGGGTCCGGTTCCGGGGAGGTGTGTGGGAGCGCCATCTTGGGACAGTAAGGGAAGCTAGTTGGCGCCATCTTGGAGCGGTTCTGCGCTCGTGATCAGTGAGCTTCTGCCTACTTAAGGCGGGATTATTTTGGGGGTCAGCCTGGAGAAGGTGACTTTGGTCAGAGTGGTGCTCAGCGCTAATCTGGACTAGTCGCGCGCATTTAGAGCGCTGCATTTGGAACTTTTAAATCGCCTGTTTTTCATTTGATTTACATTTATGTTTTATTATCCCTTGTTCTTAATTTCGCCGCTTGTGCCCCTTACCTGCACTATAATTCTTCTTGAAACCCACCGCTGCTTTGCGGGTCCGGTTCCGGGGAGGTGTGTGGGAGCGCCATCTTGGGACAGTAAGGGAAGCTAGTTGGCGCCATCTTGGATCGGTTCTGCGCTCGTGATCAGTGAGCTTCTGCCTACTTAAAGCTCTCTTTTCTGGCACGCAGCGGTGATGCGCAGCGGGTGCGCCTTCCCTGTGCCTGAGTCGTGCCAGAGTCCTGCCCGTCTGTGCTCGTTAGCGTCTCGGCGGCGGACGTGGCCGGACGCCCGTTCACTTTTACGGTTTTGACTCATTTTATTGCCGTCCTTATAAGCATGATTTCGTATTCCGCTTCTGACCTTCGCTCTCTACGTGGCCCTTTGCGCACGTGTCATTTTGTTTTTCCGGGGGGCGAGCTCTTAGAAAAGGCTGCTCGGGGTGCGGTTGGCGTATCCCTGAACAGAAGAGACCTCATTCGGACACCTTACCTGTCCACTATGACTGTCACCTCCTTAATACTAGATCATTGAGCTGTCACTCCCTTGATATTTGGAACCTGTTGCAGGATTCCAATATATCTTGTCTATTTCTCACCGAGACCTGGTTGGGCGAAGACTCAGCCCTCAATTTGGCCAATGCTATTCCTCCCAATTATAACATCTTCAGGAGAGATAGAGTGGCTGGTAGGGGCGGTGGAGTGGCACTGATCATGGATAAGCATATTTCCTGTACGACTTTCCCTGTTGATAACATCTCGGGTTGTGAGGCCTTGGGTTTCACTCTTCGTTTTTCCCCGTCACAAGCTTGTGCAGGGCTTCTTCTTTACAGAACACCTGGACCTCTTGGGTCTTTTTTCGATGAACTTCAAGTGGCGCTTTCTGTGCCGTGCCTTAGATCAGAACAATGCATTTTATTAGGTGACCTTAATTTGCACATGGACAATAACTCGGACTCTGATGTTATGAAACTTCTTGACATTACGGCTCCGTTAGGGTTGGCCCCTTTTATCACTTGGCCTATCCATAATAAAGGTCACACCCTGGATCAGGTATTTTCTACGAGACAGATTAGTGTGTCTCCGCCACAGCCAGTCTTGTGGTCCGATCATTTCTTAATCAACTTTGCGGTGCTTTCTACCGCAAAAACATGGTCGAGAACATTAAGAGTCACCAAGAGGGCCACGCGGCCTTTTCATCAGATTTCGGCCGAAATGCTGTCTGATGCCCTGCATAGCTTCCCCTGTCAATTATCGGGCAATCTGGAGGAGAATCTTAACCTCTTCCAGAAGTGGCTTACGGCCAGACTGGAGGAGTTAGCTCCCGAGAAATAAGTTAAATCCACTGGGAGGCGTGCGTCTGCCCCGTGGTTTACTTCCCATCTCGGGTTTTACGTCAGGAATGCAAGAAGGCCGAAAGGGCCTGGCGGCGCTCATATGACCCTATTGAGAAAATGAAATATAGAGTCGCGATCAGATCTTACCATAGGCATATCTGGGACGGAAAAAAAGCCTATTTGGAGCGTAGAATAGATGAAGCTGAAAATGCTAGGAAAGAGATCTTTAGGATAGTAAAAGATTTCACCTCTCCTTCCCTGAGCATTCCCGCTCATTCGCACTCCGAGTCCTGGATTAACCAATTAGCAGAGTTCTTTGTAAACAAAATTAAGTCCATTCAGGAATCTTTTCCTCTCATCTGCCCCTTGTCGCTAGACAGTCGTGTGCCTTTTTTGTCCCCCTCCTTGGAGGGGGTAGGCCCCTTTCTCTCCGAATTTCCCCCTATGTCTCTCGCCATCTCTCTGGATCTCCTTTCCCGGTTAAAGTCTGGCTCACCGCTGGATCCTTGTCCGGCGAAATGTCTGGGAAGAGTGGCGTCGGCTCTTAACATCTTGCTGAACCCACTTCTTAACTCCTCCCTTTCTACCGGTGTGGTTCCTCAGGCATGGAAACGTGCCTTGATTTTGCCTTTGATTAAAAAGCCCACCCTGGATCCCCTTATTCATACCAACTATAGGCCGATCTCTCTCCTCCCTGCGCTGGCAAATGTGACGGAGAAGCAGGTGCATCTGTCGATCTCCAATTTCATCGAGGAAAACGACCTTTTGCACATGTCTCAATCAGGCTTCCGTGCTAATTTTAGCACTGAGACAGCCCTTCTCGAGGTCACCGATGCTATCAGGGACGTTTTAGACTCTGGAGGTAAGGCCATGTTGGTTATGTTGGATTTGTCGGCGGCTTTCGACACCGTCCCCCATGAGGGTCTCCTTTTAAGACTCTGGGAGATCGGCTTTCGTGGGACGGTGTTGAACTGGTTTAAATCTTTTCTTACCGGCCGCCGGCAAATGATCTGGGCACCTCCACATTCCGCCGAAATGTTACGGCTAGAGGTTGGGGTTCCTCAGGGTTCTATCCTCAGCCCCACCCTTTTTAACATCTATATGGCCCCTCTGGCGGCGGTGACGGAATCTTTTGGTGCCCAGATCATATCCTATGCTGACGATACCCAGCTTCTGTTCACTTGTGGCAGAGGTGGGGCGTTCGACGGCATGCGGATCAGGGATTGCTTGGGTGCAGTCTTCGAATTGTTTCAGCGGCACGGTCTAAAATGCAACTCCGATAAATCGGAGTTGCTTTTTTTTGGATGTATGCCAGATCCCAGCTGGAAGGCTTGGTGGCCGCAGGATATGTTTCCCCCGGATGACGTCTCTCTCAAGGCGAAAAACCTTGGAGTTTTGATTGATTGTGATCTATCATTCAGACCCCAGATTATAGGGTTATCAGGGAAATGTTTCGGCATCCTGAGGATGCTTAGGAAGTTTCTTCCTCTGCTGTCACTTCATCACAAAAAAACTATCATGCAGGCCCTGATAGGTTCGCGTTTGGATTACGCGAACGCCCTCTATCTGGGTTTGCCCAAATATCTTATGGCCCGTCTGCAAATTGTGCAGAGTTCTGAGGCTAGAGCTATTTTTGGGCTTCCGAGAAGGGCTAAAGCCACTGAGTTGCTCAAAATGCTGCAATGGCTGCCCATCTCCAATAGGATTTTATTTTAAATCCTGACCCTAGCTTTTAAAGCCCTTCATCGCGTGGGTCCTAAGTACATTGGGAAACGTCTGTCTTTCTATCTACCCAGCAGGACTCTTCGGTCAGCTTTTTTGGCCAAAGCTTTTGTCCCCTCTATCAAGCGTACTAGAACAGGAGGCCGTTCGTTTCGATACCTGGCTTCTCGGGGTTGGAACGAGCTGCCTCTCTCCTTAAGAAAAGCCAATAGTCTGCTTGTCTTCAGGAAAGAGCTGAAAACCTGGCTCTTCACTCAATAGAGTTCTTCTGGTTCTTCTTGTTTTAGCTGTTGTGTTTTCACTCTGCCTTTAGCACTCTTCGCTAAAGCGCCGGGATGCTCTTTGGAGTAGCCGTGCGCTATAGAAGAGATTAAATAACATAACATAACATTACAGGAGTGGGTGGGAAAGAAGCAGACTTACTCCTAAAGGGCTTAGAATGAGTGGGGAATACGAGGGGTTTGGGGAGGGTCAGAGAGGGGTTTAGAGAGGGACATCACCCACCCATGAAAGAGTAAGCCAATTACTTTACTCCTGGTGGAGACGAGTAACTTACACATTTGTGGTATGTTCACACTCGGAATTTGTGATTACCCAAAACAGTAAACTTATTCAAAAGTGTCAAATATCTTTATGAATCAGTCCCGTTTTGTTTAAACAGTTTTTAGAAATGCGAGTCAATTATGTAAATTGTCACCCACCTATCATTTTTTAGAATCATATATGGTACTTTTCATACACAGTTTGCTCTGTATTGATTCCATAGCTGTTAGTAAAGACATGTATGGCGCCACAGTCAGCATTTGTGTGTTGCCAGGTACAGTGTGTCGTGCTGTGTATTATTGTTTTATTCATTAATGAGCTCATGCTTATTATGTGCACTTGAACTGTGTCATTTTTGTTATCAGCTACAGGTTCTCCTTGAAGTGGGAATTATGCTCACCTTAGCTTTCACCAACCTGCATAAAATACATATTCTTTTCTGCATCAATAATACAGTTTATATTAGGTGTAGTGAAAAGGAGTGCAGCACCCTTCTTCATTTGCAAGTGAGAAATTGGAGAAGTTTCTCCTGGACATTTACTTGTGCAGTACGATAACTAATTTTATCGGCTTGTAGTCAGCTTTTTTAATGGACTAAAACGTGACTTTTCATTTATTCTTCACGGTTATGAAAAATATGCAATGCATAAGACAATGATAACAACTCTCTGTAGAGTAGAATACCAAAATAAATACATATATTTTTGTTGCAAGGTAGTTTTAAGGACAACTACATTCTTTTTTTGATTGTTACAGATCTTATAAGAAACTCTAGTCCTACAATTTCCCAGAGTCCACAGGCCTAACTGACAAAAATGTTTTTCTTTTTTCTTTAAACATATTTGATATTTGCAAAAGAACTCTAGGGCACTTGTACCTTTCCACTGTCTTCTTGATTCTGTAGTTGACATTTCGGCAGTGATAAACACTTTGCATGCTCGGTTAGGATCCTCATTGAAATTCAGCTTCCATTGAGTGCATGTATTATTCATGATGTATGCATCAATGTAACAAACATTGGCAAAGTCAATAGGTGTCGCCTTTTAGACCTATTGGCTTTATCCATGGTTTTTGGCCATGCTGTACAGCATCCCCGATACTGTGCAGCATGGCTAAAGAAGAAAAATAGCCTACCACACATACAACTCCTACAAATTGATGTGGTTACTTTTTTTTCTTTTTATATGATGATCCCAGTTGGATCAGCAAATAAAAAGGAAAACATAAGTGAAAGCATTTTTTGGAAGTGCAGAATGGCAGCATGATGGAGAGCACCAGTTGTAGGGGCAATCTGAGGGGCATGGGTTGGACAAGCAACACGGGAGGGAAAAGGAGAAGCAATGGTGGCAGAGAATGAGGGTGTGGGTAGGTGAAGCAATAAGGAGGGTGTGGGTCAAGGAACAGAAGCAACATAGACGGTGGGGGATGGGAGGAGAAACAACGAGCAAAATAGCAACATGGAACTGGTGGGAAAAAGCACACAGGTGAGAAACCAATGAGGGGAGAACATGAGAGTGAGAGATCCATGAAGGGGGGCAGGGAGAAACACATTGGTGATATTGAACAATCGAGGGCAGGAGAAGAGATGTATATGAGGGGGACCGCTGGAAACCATATGTACTCTTGCGGAGTGCTTAACCAAAAAGGAAAACAGTAATTAGCAAACAGCAGAAGCAAAGAAGGCAGCCAATAAAAAGAGATGCTAAAGAAGCTATTCTCCTGTGGAGGGACAAACACAAGATTGACAAGCTGGGGCACCAAAAAGAATGAGAGTGACAGGAAAGCTAACCAATGGTAAGAAATGGGTGGGCTACAGGCCCTTGCATGTTCTTGGTAAGCCCACAGTATGTCTTTCACAATCAGACAGCTCTGCTGTCTGGTAGGTTCAAACTAAAAAAACAAATGCAAACTCATATGAATTGCTTAGATCCCAATGTGTCTACAGCATCCATAAGAACTTGCTGTCTCCCAGCTACCTACACCCCGTGCACTCCAACCAAATACCACGTATCCCAGGATCCAAAACCATTCCAAAGAACTAGCGCTCCTGCATCCTCCCGTAGAACCAGTGCTCTGACATCATACTATGATTAATGCTTCTTAACAATCCGAACAGCTGTTGCCCCTGAATTCCTAGTGGCTAAAGGTCATGGCTTTTACCCGCTGACACTCCCTCACATGACAAATATATCCACATTGCCTACAAGATTCACTCTGTCTCTCTTCTCTCTCTCTGTTGCTCTTTCTATCACTCTCTCGTTTGCTCTCTAGCTCTATCTCTCTTAGTGATGGACAGGTTCCCACAATTTCCTACTGTCAAGCCCTGGGTCATTTCACGAGCACCACCTCTTACTCTTCCTCATTTCTATCTACTAACCACTCATACTTCCTTATTCATCACTTTTTGGCACCTCTTTGCCTCTCCTATCTTTGCATTCCATTTTTGGCTCCCACCTTTATGTCGACCTGACTAGATACCCAAGGTTGGAGAGTCATAATGTCTTACTGCTTCTCCAGCCCGTGATTTTTGGGAATGATCTTTCTTTTCACAAACCCCCCACCTCATCCCCTCTCTCCTGAACCCTACTTTTCACTTCCTAGGTATTTTTCATTCCTCTCTGGCATTCCAATACACTAGCCAAGCCTCAGAGGCAGCTTCCGGACTGCATCAAGCACTACAAGTGACAAAAGCTGAGTAGTCTACACATCACGTGCACAGTTTTCCTTGATCTGTCCTACAGAGAAGCCTTTTTGATATCCAAGGAACATTTGGAGCCAAAGGTTTTTCGATGTATGTCCTTACTTGACTTACCTGAGAGAGATTTTTAGGTCTCGCCTGTCAATGCGCTTGCGCATTGAGCTTGCGAGAATATAGGGGCTTATCCAGAGCTTAACCATCGGGCAATTCCATGCAGTGCCCGTGAAAAGCAAGCTCAATGCGCAAGCGCATTGACATAAAAAGCGCGTGCACATCAAAGCCAGCCATCTGTTCCCCAGCTTGGTGCCTCCAGCAGCTCTTCAAAGGTATCCGCTCCGCCCCTTGCTGCATCAAAGGCTTTCATTTCGCGGCCGCGTTTTTTACTTTGATTTCATGGCCGCGACTTGTTTAACTTGTTTTAATACGCGCCTCCACCCCCCGCACCTCCACCCCCCTTCTCAACCTCCCCCATCCACTCATACTCCTTACAATCCGCTCTATTTGCTTTCTTTCTTTTCACCTTAATCGTTAATCGGCCTCTTTTCTTAACTTCCGTCTGCCCTTCCTTCTATATTCCCCCTCATTAATCGTCTGTGCTTCGTCCCTTGGTTTCTCTTCCCCTCCCACTTTTCCACCTCTTTCTTCCCCTACTCAATCCTTTCTTTCTTCCCTCCTTCATCCATATTCCTCTTCTTTACTTCCACTCATCACTCCTCCCTTTCCCCCTTCATTCTTTCCCTTCCCCCTCCCGGCACTCCTAACACCATCCCTAACAGCCTGCTCTCTTTTCAGGTTCGCCAATCCCCTCTGCGGTTGGCTCTCTGACCGCTGAACCTTATGGGCGCACCTTAATGAATGGACAATCCGATGAGGAACTTTTGTTGCTTCTGATAATCCGCGAAACTTTCTAGGCCGGTTGTCAGAGGCAGCGAATGTTCCGGTCCCTCCAGTCGGCACACAGGACGTGCTCTGTCAGTTGGTGTGCTGCGCTTCGCAGTCCACGCACTTGTCGTATATATATGTTCACCTCGAGCTAGAGTGTAAGACTATCGACTTTAGGTGGGGGGCAAGCAGTGAAGACATCTTTGGTAATTCACTCTCGACTCACCCTTGCTCTCACCGGCACCCCCTCCCCTATTCCCGGTGGATGGCAATTGAGAGCCGCCAATTAGAGCGGCTCGCGTCTATTGGTGAGATGTGATTTCCCTACAGATCAGGTGCGCGGTGGTAGCACACAGTAACCGTCTCCGGGGGGGTATTCCCTTGCTAGGCATCAGCCTCCCTTGCAATGCCACTCATGCCTCCATGTCAGTTATTAAAGCGTTCAGAATACTAGGCATCAATACCGGCGTGGAGTGGGCGAGCCACCGAGGTGACAGAAGGCAGGCCACAGACCAGCCAGCAGTGAGAATTTGTGTCTTTTTCACCGACCGGACAGATAAAAAGCTTGTCCGCCTGCATCTTCCGTCATTTGCACATAAGTTAAAAAATTATTACATTTACAAGACCAATAGCTCCAACTTTTCTAATGCGAGACCTATTGCATTTCCAATGCTTGTTTTAATTCCGATATGGTATCTGCTGCCTCGAATTCAAACTGGAGGTGGGTGACATTGAAACTTTTTTTTTTCTCGCAAACACTGTGAAGTCATTTTGAAACCTCATAGATTTTGCCAGATTAATGATGGCGTGACAATTATTTTGCGAGAAAGAAATCAGATAACCATGTTTTATAAAAAACAGATCTCAGCTAAAACGCAGCATTTCGTGAAAGAATCCTCTTATAAAAAAAGGGTTTTTGGAAAAGAAATGCCACCCACATTTTTCAGCGGTTTTGAGTGTCAATCAAACGTCTGTGGAGTTCAGTTAACACACTTTTGCAACATTTTACACGTGCTATGTTTTTAACTTCAGAATATTTTGTTGTTAATATGAACTTGCTGCCCACCCCTAACTCATATAACACACCCAGCATATGCTTCAAGTACTTTGTTCACCACATCTGTTTACTGCTCTTGACGAGGCATAGAAGCGCTTTACAGAAAATAGCACGCTGCTCCAGAACCCAAGATTAGTGGTTAGTCCAGTGGTTCTTGTTGGTTATTGTGATTAGTGAAGTGCTCTCAAGAGAAATTACATCCATTTACTCCAGTTACTTTGTTATATGTTAAAACCAGGCAAGTAGGATCATTAAGTGGAGGCTATGTGGTTTCAGGTGAATGGTTGGTGTGATAGATAGACTGGCAGAGATTAGTCAATGTTAGATTACAGGGATAGGGATTTAAAGAGGAGAGTTTGTGGTCTATGAAATGAGATATCAGCCAATTGCAGAATTACAATAAGAAGGTTTGAGGCAGACAGGCAAGAGACAGAGGAAGCTATTGTTTAATTAAACTACTATTCTCAGAAATAGAAGGTATGCAGAGGATAGAAGCCAAGAAGAGGGTCACTTTTAAAAAAGAAATGAGAGGAATCAACAAGAGTAAATCAATGCAATTTTTTCATGGAGCGTTTAGGAGTATAGTGGGAGAAGGCTTTCTGAGTCAGCAAATAGTCAGAGAGTGTAAGCTGCAGACAGTAACATTTTACATAGTGTTCTATATCCAGGACAGAAAGCTTAAACAAGTGATTGCAAATGTATACATCATCAAACATTAAGAGCCCTACATATTGCAAAAAACAGTGTGATGCTCATGTAAAGCACTCCAGTGCCCCCAAACCGAGTTTGCGCTATATAAAACTGTAAAATAAAATCAGTACACAGTGTAATGCCCTCGTTCATTCGTGCTTGGAGAGTGTGACCTAATGGTCAGAGCCACTGAATTTGGAGCAGGGTAACAAGACTTGAGTCTCTGCATCGACCCAACATCCTGTGACTCCGGGCAAACCACTCTATCACCTGATGCCTACAAAACCAGAGTGTCCCTGTGCAATGCAACCAGCGGCCCTGCAAAGTGTTCCAATACCCTGGGATCGAACTAGCGCTATACAAAATGAAAGACAAAGGGCCTCATT
This sequence comes from Lissotriton helveticus, assembly GCF_964261635.1. NCBI lineage: Eukaryota > Metazoa > Chordata > Amphibia > Caudata > Salamandridae > Lissotriton > Lissotriton helveticus. The sequence continues at coordinate 1,281,561,685 of NC_136069.1, forward strand.
TATGAAAAGTGACGCATAGCTGCGTGAAAACAGCTAGGCGTCACTTTTCATTGCGCCCTCCTTGCGACACCAATGATGCGTCATATTTACAATATGACGCATCATGTCGCAAGGAGTTACAGATACGTCAGTATTTCTGACATATCTGTAAGCGCAAAAGTGACGCACTGCTGGAATGTGTCACAAAAGTGACGCAACTCCAGCAATGCGCCCTTTCACATGGGGAAAGCACCATGTGAAAGGGCTTGCATCAGTCTTACGCCTGCTGTGAGGCAGGCACAAGATTTTGATGCAACAGTGTCCTAAAAGTGACTGTGTCACTATTATGAGGCTTTTTGTGGGGGAACGCCCCCTCTGCATACATTATACCTGACGCAGGTATAATGTAGCGCAGGGGTTTACAAAGTGACGCATCTGCTTAGATGGTCACTTTATAAATAGTGCGCAACAGGAGGCATGTTTTACGCCGCCGATGCGTCACAAAAAGTGACGCATCGGAAGCGCAAAACTGACGCAAGGCCTCATAAATGAGGCCCAAAGGGAGGCTGAAGCCATGGTTATGGAGATGTGGGCTAGAGACTTCCTGATAAGAGGCCGATAGGGAGGCAATTTGTTGGGGGCTGTGGCAGGAGGGGTGTCCTGGAGGATGGGGGTGGGTGAGATGGTGCCTGAGTTGATTAGCCTTATCTGCCCTCCGGTCTGATCCTGGTTCAACCCCCATTCCCAGGTGTGGAGGAGGCCCTGACACCCATGTAAAGATACTGGGAGCTAAGTGGGGACAGGAAGAGTGTTACTGCATGTGAAAAAGGTTCACTGTGTCGTCCGCGGGCATTTTGTGCTCTCTCAGTGGTGCGCATGTCCTTCACTATTGTGTCCATATGCCAGCGTAATCCCATTCTAACCCTAACAGATGTCTTGATACAACTACCTTGAATGTAGGCTTTAAGAGTCTCCCATTTGTTCAGTGTGGCCCTAGTGGAGCCTACATTCGTATCGAAGAAATGTGAGGTTTTCTCAGACAAGTTGCAGTTGCCTGATATATATTATTGTTGGTATATTACCCCTTTGCAGGGTCGATTTCAATTGATTGGGATCCAAAAGGGCCTTTACTAAGTATTAAATCCCTAAAATCTCAGTAAAGAGTTGCACAGTGTTCAAGATCATATCCGTATGGGCGTATAATGCCTGGTGTACAGAATAAAGAGACTACTCTTAATGCTGAGTGAACCTTCCTTCATGTGTCAACAGGTTTTCAATTTAATGCCTAATTTTTAATTTCTCCACATATTTTATAGATTAGAAAATGTTCTAGGTAATTGTGTGTGTGATCTGTCTATCTCACTATTCACAACGCAGTTGAAGTCACCTGCTATTAGGATCCTAGGGGAGTACTGCCGATAGTGTTGAGACACTATCAAGGAATACTACCTAGCCTGCGTTGGGTGACTATAAACCCAGTAACTGGAGATTTCTGCCATCCAGTTGGCCCTCTGCATATGCATTAAGGTCGTCCAGCTCTATCTCTTGTGCCTTGACTAAGAAATTAACTATGCAATAAATCTTACAAATAAAGACTAAGGGACATAGGACGAATCCACAGCCAAACGCCTTTAGCATATGCAGAGTACAAAGTCAGATAAACATGGCCTTTCCACATTTTCTTCAGTCACTTAACTTTTGATCTAGTGCGATGCAGATCTTTTTACATCACTCCAGCACTGGTATTAATTGTGAGAATATTTTCATGTCCATTAATGTTATTTCTTTCTGACGTCATGTGTTGTATTTTGGCATAGTTGCACTTCAGCTGAATTAAGTTAAAAATATTGAAGTGGTGTATGAGAAATGAATATCACATTTGGGAGAAGCTAGATCCTTCACTCATCCTCCATTGCCATGTGAGCATTTCTATTGCTATGCACAGATTGTGAAGTGCTCTTTTGCTGTAATAGTGGTGCTTGTGTCCTTTGTGTGCAAACAGATGCATTGCGCTTTTGAATGGAAACCAGACCATCAGCTAACACTAAGGACCCAATGTACAATACCTTTTTGTGGTCACAGACCCTGCAATTTGAAAAATCACAGCGTTTGTGAGCACAAAAGTGGTTTTTTATACACACTAATCCCATGTTGCTAGTCAGAAATGTGATCCATTCTGAATTTAGCAGCAGTGCAAAAAGGGTCTTCTCATCCTAATTGCGAGTCGCAATGGAATGTATGAATGATTTGCAATGGAAATTGCACTTGCAAACAATTGATCAGATCACAACATCTCAAAGGAGGCAGTAACAGATTCTCAAAAGGAAAGTGTACCATTGGGACCCCTTCCCATCTGTGAATTGTGTGGTCAGCCTGTCGGCAATAGGCAAGTGTCCAAGGAACCGCTACCTGTTGCCCCTGATGTTTTCCCAAAAAGTTAAGCTTTTGTTTTAGAGCAGCACCAAAGTCTGGAGGTCGTAAAGACTGAACACAGAGAACACTGATGAAGATTTGGCAGAGCTTCTCCACCACACTCATGACAAACCCGCTAGAGAAGCCGGATTGAAACAAGGGAACTCCAAGCTAATACACTGGTGGCACTGGTCAACATTTATACTGCAGAAGGCTGGGCTCTCACCGGCTTTAGACTAATGGGGTCCACTAATTACCCGAAAATGAGTAATCTTAGTAGCTGAATGTGCAATGGTAAATGTAAAATTCACTGCTCAAATTAAATGCTTTTGAAATGTGTTGATTTGCAACAGTCATAATTGTCCATATAGGCCATATAAAGGCATAAGAAGCAAGTGTTTTTCAAAGTAAAAGCAAACCTAATATTGGTAAAATGTGCACAACCTGAATTAGAACTTTGGCCTTAAAATGACATGATTGGAAATGTTCATCACAACTGCAGAACGTTCCGGTTTAACGAATGTATTACTTTATAAGCAACATTTTATTCATAAATGTCAAGAACTCCCATAATTTGTCATGCATCCACAAAAATGCTTAAATAAGATAGTTGTGCAATATAGACAGCAATTGATGTTCGTATTAAAAAGAATGCATTACCTAACAGTGATTTTGTCTGTTAGTTTGTATGTTCATTGTTCTAGCAGTGAAACAAAATGTGATGTAGAAGTCCAACCTGCGCTCAAACGCCTATGGGATTTACGGCTTATATTTCCAGAATCTAACTTCTCAAGACTGTGTGTAGCTAACTTTGTGATAAACGCTAAAAGCCACATGTATTTTTAGTGGGACCGGAGGATCTGAACTTGTTCAATGACGAGTGTAGCCACCTGATTGGTTCATGAATGAAGGACCAAGATACAATGGGCCTTATTTATGAAAAGTGACGCATCGCTGCGTGAAAACAGTGATGCGTCACTTTTCACTGCGCTCTCCCTGCGACATGATTGATGCATCATATTTATAATATGACGCATCATGTCGCAAGGAGTTACAGATACGTCAGTATTTCTGACGTATCTGTAAGCGCAAAAGTCACGCATTGCTGGGGTGTGTCACTAAAGTGACGCAACTCCAGCAATGCGTCCTTTCACATGGGGATACCCCATGTGAAAGGGCTTGCGTCAGTCTTACGCCTGCTGTGAGGCAGGTGCAAGATTTTGACGCAACAGCGTCCTAAAAGTGATGCAGTGAAATCTCATAGATTTCACAGCGTCACTATTACGAGGCTTTTTGCGTGTGAACGCCCTCTTTGCATACATTATACCTGACGCAGGTATAATGTGGCGCAGGGGTTTAAAAAGTGACGCATCTACCTAGATGCGTCACTTTTTAAATATGGCACAACAAGGCGCATTTTTTACGCCGCCGATGCGTCACAAAAAGTGATGCATCAGCAGCGCAAAACTGACGCAAGGCCTCATAAATGAGGCCCAATGTCTGCAACATGTATTCATGTCTTTTATATTAGAGTGTATTCCTAGGTAGATGCAATGCTTTTTCCTGTTTCCCCTTGACAGACTCTTGACGGTTATGGCTATTGCTGCTGCTGTTTTCTGTTGCCTTGCTATATGACCATTTGATTTCTGACAGACTGCTACTGTAAGTGTATGCCGATATTTAGAATTTATTGAGACTCGCTGAATTTCATGGACTACTCTTTATAGAAAGTTCTGCTGGTTTAATTTGGCTTAGGGCTTTATACTCCTCTGATCTCTTCTTTTCCTTTTGAATCTGAACCCTTCATGGGTTCTACGAATCTAAAACTCTGATCCTGAAATTTAGTATAGGGAATTAGTCCTTTATGGAACGTGCTTAATGCATTATTTGATGACCTATTCGAACTATTCTGTACACATAATTCATTTATGGACTAATCGAAATGAAAACAACAGAAAATAACTTTATTAATCTCTTAATGAGAATAAAGGTTTTAAAACTTATCCAAACACTCATCAGTGACTGACCTTAAAACTATTTAATAAAACGTAAGTTTGTGATGCCTGATTTGCTCCTTCAAAGATCCATTACTGGCGGACAGAAAGTTCCAGAACGGAAACAGGACCTAACACTGCAAAGGATGGTAAATTGGTGATTGAACTGTATCGCACTATTATTTAAGAATATTTTTGGAGCCTAGTCTGCGCCATCAGTTTTCTGGTAACAGAGTACAGTTTAACATCTTGCTCAAAGAGTTATAAATAATCACCCACATTAAAATAAAATACCCGAAACCTGAAATCCAATGCCTGGAGTTTGAGGAGTTGACAATGAGCGATTTTCAAAGGTGGTTGCTGTTTTGCAGGTGTGAGTATTAATAGGGTGATGCAACATCTATTGGAATTGTGTTTACTGTTGTAATATTGCATTGGGAGTGAATGGATTGATGAATGGAGATGTTTTTGTTTCTATGTAAAGACACTGAAGAGTTTCAGACTCGGCGTAATCTAAGATCCTAGGATAAATAAAAGATATTGAGACAAATGTAGAAGACACTTGAATAAGCCATCGTCAAATGGTATTTCTTGATTGCAGATGTTTTGTGGTGTAGAATATGAGATATCATCACCTACACACTTGAGATAGAAATACTAATAATTGGTTGCGGTTGTCTAATATTGATTGATGTTAGCAGAACCTAATTGCGCAAAAAAGGAGAAGCTGCAATAATTAAGGTGATTTCACACTTTTCGAGATTTAATTTGCCAATGAAAAATTCTTCTTGAACGATAAAAATCAAAAGGTGTAAACATCTTAATATTCCTGTTGTTGAATTACAATTGTTTTCCTTTAGAAAAAGCAAACGAGAATCGATACATGTTTTATTTTATGTTTGAAAAGGTTTGTTTTGTTGGTTTATGTAAATACAAGAGAAATTGTAAGGGAGGGTGAACTGCTTCGAGGAGTGAGATCATACGTCATAGTGTTTCGTGCTGAGATTTAGTTGGTTGGTGTGCTTTCACACTGCTATTGGATGGTGACAGTCAAGGTGCCGTGCTGTGAGATAGGTCAGTGATATATGAATATCGCATTTGGATTTCTCAACAGGATTTCGATAGAATAACCGCTGTATGTAATCTCAATTCAGTTGTCATATAATGTGCAGGCGTACGCTCAGGAGGAGCCTCCTGAGGGTACACCTGCACATTATATGACCATTGAATTGGGATTACGCCCATGCTTAAGGCTTCGTCAATGGTGCAAGATTACGGAGAAAGAAGGTCCATTGAGATTTCCAAACAATGGTACGTTTAAAATGAGAATTATTGACAAGATAAGAGAAAAGTTATGTGAGTTGAAACCACCACCTAGACCCACACAATTTGAAGCTTTAAACAAGTGGGAACAGAGAGCATGAGACAAGGAAAGAGAATTACCAGAAAAGGACAAAGAGAGCAATGCACGATTATGCAGATGCTTGATGGGATGAGGAACTTCATAGATGGAAAAAAGCCATAGTTAAAGGCACTACGCTGTATCCAGCAATTTCTGCTGAAATACCAGAGTAAGAGAAGAAAAGAAAAAAAATACCCAAGGAAAAGATAAAAAGGAAAAAGAAAAAGAAAAAGAAAATGAGACAGGGACAGTTAATGATTCAGGGGATGATATTTCAGAAGAAATGTGGTTGCACGACCCCCGTCTTATGCAACTTCTGCTGATAGTTCTTGGAATAGTGCCACAACGAGTAGTACAGGAGCAACTTCCCATATAGAAACTAGAGAGGTACAAGTTGAGAGACCATTTTAAATATTACAGACTGACCCACCACAAGATGCTCACCCATAGATTGTTCCTCCACCTGTAGAAAAGTCACCTTTTATGCATGGTCCAGTGCAAGTACCACAAATAGCAACTATACCGACAGTGCCTAGATCATTTATAAATACCCCAGTAAATGTTATTCTGACTGAAGAGACACAAGGAACTGTATGAGGTTTACCTATGACAGAATTTGTCTAGACTTTACAAAAGTCTTATTGTTGTATGGTGACCACCTCAGACGGTTCAGGCACTGATAGATGAGGGAAGGATTATCTTTATGACACCAATAACTCAGGGAGAAACTAACTGGTTTGAAGATGGAATTTTTCCACTATGGTCTGAGGAAGCTGTAGCGATTGAAAAGGTAGAGAGCCTGATGGCAGTGAGTAGCCCAAAACCTGTAAAAGAGAGATCACTAAATATTCCCAAAGTCAAAGTTGAACTGGAGGAAATTATAAGGGGACGTTTAGATTTAGAATACTTAAGTACGTATCACGACAAATAATTGATTTACCCATGTAAAGAAATTACAAGATGGGCAGTCCAACAATTATCAAACAGAAATCAGAATATTTTTCAGCAATATTCAGTGTTCGATAATTATGGCTCATGATCTGATACCTCTCAATGACGGTGCCTAAGGGGGGGAGGAAGACTGTGTGCTTGCCGCTGTCTTGGAGGTAGACCAGAGTGGCCCCGCCATAGAAGGAGAGGTGAATGGCCACCCCATATCATTTCTTATAGTTACTGGTGCTACCAGATCCACTGTTAGAACCGTGGAAGTCCCAAACCTACTTTCCTCAGAAGATGCAAGTTGTAGAAGTTTCTAATAAATAGATTATTAATGCAGTTTCAGAGAAGATCTCTATAAAAATAGGCTCATTTGAAGGAAATCACCAATTTGTTATTTGTGACACAGGTCCGTAAACTTGGTAGGGAGAGATGTACTGTGCAAGATAAATTGTACAATGTACTGTACACCAGAAGGTGCTGAGTTTCAAACTCATAATGAAGAGGTGGAATTTAAAATGGGTCAGCAAAAGACAGCTGTAGGTTTGTTTCCGTTAATGGCAATTGAAGATTTACCTGCTGCTCTGAGAGAAACTGTGTACCCGGAAGTGTGGAATTTCACAAGAAAGGGCATTGGACTGATTAAAGGAGTAGAACCGGTTCAGTTTAGCATAAAGGCAAATGCGCTGTTTCCAAGAACACCACCGTACCATATGACCCCCCAGAAACAATTGCATGAATTACGCCTGTAATAGAAGACATGATACAGAATGGAATTCTAAGGGAACTGATTGTGAGACCATGTAACTTTCCGATCATGGGTTTGCAGAAACTCAATAGAAAATATAGGATTGTTCAGTATCTTAGGAACTTTTATGAGATACTTGTCCCATGGTGTCCCATGATACCAAATCCAGCCACAATATTATTTCAAACTCCTTATTTTATTTTTGTGTTTTATAGAGTGCAAACTTGACCCGTGAAGGTATCAGAGCGCTTTACACGGTATACATTGTTGAACAAGCAAAAGGTTTAAAGTGCAGAGACAAACAAGATCAACATGTATGGTTACAATCACTGTCAGAGTCAGAAACAAAAACAAAGGTTCCATATGTTCTCGTCGTGGGAAGTTGGTGATATGGCAAAGCGGTAGTCATAGAGTAGTCCCGCACAATGAGGTGGTTGCGGGCAGGCCTTAGGCGATGAATTTACCCATGAGGAAGGTTTTGGTCTCATTTTTGAAGCGTGCTAGAAAAAGGATTTTCCTGATGGAAGGTGGGATAGAGTTCCAAATTCTTGGTGCTACTGCGGTGAACGCCCTGATGTAGGTTCTTTAGTTTTTTAAAGGAGTCAGGTTGGAGCAGGAGGTTTCTAGCTGACCTGAAATTCCTGCTTCCTCCGGATATCACTAATTTCTGTGCCAGATAAGCAGGGGAGTTTGTGTATAGAGCCTAGTGTATAGTGCATGCTAGTTTCAGCTGAATTCTGGCCTCCAGGGGGAGCCAATTCAGCGCTTTCATGTGTGGAGAGATGTGGTCAAACTTCCTGGTACCTGTAAGTAGTCTGGCGGCCGCATTGAGGCAGGCTTTTAGAGGCGCTAAGGAGATCTTAGGTAATCCTGTGAGGGTGGAACAGCCGTATTCCAGTCTGGAGATGACAAGTGCTTGAACTGCCATTTTTAAGTCCGGTGCATCGATGAAAGGTTTCAGCTTCCAAAGGTAGCTCAAGTGCAATCTGGCTGCTTTAGCCATCGAGTTAATGTGGTCTCTTATATTGAGGTTACTGTCAAGGATTATGCCCAGGGATTTGGCAGAGTCCACAATGGTCGGTGGGCAGTTCAGGGCTGTGATAGCCTTAATCCACATCTGAATCTCCGGGTTGGCTTTTGATGGGGAGATTAGTAGAAATTACGTTTTCTTTGCATTCAGTTTGAGTTGGTTATTGGCTAGCCATTGGACAGTTAGTTTCAGGGTCTCGTTCAGGGAAAGGATCTCATTGAGTGAAGAGATGTTGATGTATATTTGGGTGTCGTCCGCATACATATGGTAGGAGATGTTGGTGGAACGGGGAGCTTCAGTGAGTGGCTCTAGGTAAAGTTAAAGAGGGTGGGGGACAGGGTTGAACCTTGGGGGACTCAGACTGTGACCGGGGTGGGAACTGATGGTTTGCCGTTAATGAGGAATCTCTGAGAGCGGTTGTGGAGGAAGGACCTGAACCATTCTAGCACCACGCCATCCAGACCCATCCTAAGTTTGAGGCGTTCAAGTAGTTTTTCATGGTTGACCGTATCGAAGGCGGAGAATAGATCAAGGAGGATTAGAAAGGCAGGTTTTGCCTTGGTCTAGGGCTCGGAGGGCATCGTCCATGATGTGGAGCATAGCAGTTTTGGTGCTGTGCCCTGGTCTGAATCCAGATTGGAAGTCATCGAGTAGGTGGAAGTTGTCGATGTGCTGGCTTAGTTGCTGTCGAACACACTTCTCCAATACTTTGGCTAGTAGCGGGATATTGGAGATAGGTCTGAAATTGTCACGGGAGACTGGGTCCAGTGAAGTCTTTTTCAAGATGGGGAGGACTTGGCCGGCTTTGAAAGGGTCCGGGATCAAGCCCTGTTGGAGAGAGGCGTTAATAATTGTAGTCCAGCAAGGAACGATGGATTGGGAGGCAGCGGCGAGGCAGTTGGAAGGTAGCGGGTCATTGAAGTGGTTGTTTGGTTTTAAGGTCGAGAGGATTTTTGAGATGGAGTCTTCATTATAGTATTCGAAGTCAGCCCAGCGGGCTTGGTTTTTAGGAAAGGCCAGGATGGTAGGAGCGGAAGAGTGTGGCAGGACAGGAGGGGTTTGGGGGCAGGTGGTGGTACTGAGTTCAATTCCTAATGCCGTGATTTTATCAGCGAAGAAGGAGGAGAATTCATCTGACTATATTAGCGATTTGGGGGATTCTTTAGGTGTTTTAGCCAGTTATTAGATTGGAATTTGACCAGTTCAAAGAGCTTTTGGGGTCTATTCTTGGTGTTCCCCAATTCGGATGTGAAGTATTCTTTTTTGCAATTGATGATGTGCTTGTTGTAGGCATTTCTCGCCTGGCGCAGAAATTTTAGATGCGTTGCGGAAGGGTGTTGTCTCAAGTTTCTTTCAGAATGTCGTAGGGATCTCCTCTCCATGTTGAGGGAGCCAGTGAACCAAGGGTTTCTCTCTTTGATTTGTGTTCCTTTTAGTTTTAGAGGGGCAAGGTCGTCCAGAATGTTTGAAATGGACGACGAGTAGAACTCATTGAGATCGATAACCATGGTTATGTGCAAGGGGGGTAGGTCAGATTTGCAGCGAGCCTCAAGTTTCATAAAGTCTAGGTTCTTAGTGTCTTTGGTCCAGCGTTTGGGAATCACCGGTTGAGACGACTTTGTCTTGCGGGTCCCGGGTAAAATTAAGGATATAGAGTGATGGTCCGACCAGTCACAGGGGTCTATGAAGATAAGCTTGACAGCGGAATCCTTAGAAATGATCCAGTCAAGGATGGCTCCTTTTGAGTGGGTTGGCATAGAGCAGGCTTGGGTCAGGGCTTGGTCAGTTAGAAGGTCTTTGATGGCATTGACGTAGGGATCTTTAGTGTCATTCCAGTGCAGGTTGAAATCACCCAGGAAGATCTCTGTGGCATTAGAGGAAATCTTTGTTGTCATGATTTCCAGGATGTGAAAGCGTCGTTTGGACCTGGTGGGTAGTGAAAGATGTGCAAGTTACAAAGGTGTAATGAGTTGCTGCAGACGGAGAGCGCGAGGTATTCGCAAGAGTCGGAGGTGTCCGTTACAAGTTCTGTGACAAGCAGGGAGGATCGGTAGAGGCAGGCTATGCCTCCTCCTTTCGTATTGGAGTGTCTATCCAGTCTGGCGATGTTGTTGTTGGGCAGGACTAATAGGTCCAGGCAAGGGGAAGAGTATTCATTTAGCCAGGATTCAGTTAGTATGGCTGGGTCTAGGTTTTTGTCCAGGACGAGGTCAGCAATGTCAGCGGCATGTTTGACTGCTGAACGGCAGTTGATTAAAAGACCAGATAAGGGGGTGTCTGGAGGAGAGTCAGCAGTCTGGACTGATAGAAAGACAGGCGCCAGGTTGCTTTTTACCACACTCGTGTGTGGAGGGTAGCTGGCCTGTTGGGGTTGATGGTGACCGTGCTGATGGAGTGTTCGGGACTCGTATTTAGCGGACGGGGGATGGCTGGGGTAGAGTTGAGGTCTTTGAGGATGGCTAGGATTTTGTTTCCCGTGAGGTCTAGAGGATTAGAGGAGGCGGTGGGAGCATTGTAAGTGAGTGCGAGAATCCGGGATTCCTCCTCAGAGAGGAGGCAGGGTTGTTTGCTTGGGCGAAGATGTCTCAGAGGTAGCGGGAGAGGGTGCTTGGGAGGGTCGGTGTTCGGTGGGGGGAAGTATGAGGTGGCTTGAGGTTAGCTAGTGAGATCTTGGCAAGGTGAAGGAGGTTCATAAGGTCCAGAATGGAGCTATGAATGCTCTGGGTGAGTTTGGCCACTCTGGAGTGAAGAGTTTTAAGATTAGTATAAACAAGGGGTACAAAGGGGCGAGGGTTCGAAATTTCAGGACCAGTCGAGGGGGCATATAACGGTGGGAGGGGAGAAGGATTGGCTAGAGCAGGCTCCGGGGACTTTGGAGTAGGAGTATCTAGCTCGCGATTTTGGTGGATGACCGGCAGGGAGGAGCTCAGAGGTCTAGGGGTGGTTCTGTTATAAGTGCCTTGGTCGGGGTGATCAGTGGAGGGAGCCATTAGAGGTCTGGCTCTCTCAGGGGCAGGGGACATTGGGAGCATATCAGTCTCCTCGGCAGATGGGGGCACTAGGTGGGAAGAGATCACAGGTGTAGGGGAAGTTCTGACGCCAGGGACAGGAGACATGATAGGGGGGATGGGATGACCTGAAGTGGAGACCCTTTGAGGGATGGTATATGGATGGCTAGGTCTGTTAGGATGGCAGGGTGGTGGGTCATTGGTGCGGGTGTTGGTTATCCTATCGGAGTTGAGCACGTGGTTCCTGAGAAGGGAGAAGAGGTCTGAGAATTTATTGAGGTTGTAGGTTGAGGCTTGGATTAGAACGATGCCGTTTTTGTAAAGGGTGATGGTGAGGTCAGCTCGCAAGGTTGGTGAGGGTGCTATTGTGAGCTTAGTGCCGTGTGGAATGTTCCTGGTTAAACGAATATTGAGAAGGTGCACAAGGGTTTTACGCCAGGTGTCTTTTTAGGGTAGCGTGCTTGAATGATTTAGTGGCGGTTTTGGAGAGCTTTGGGGTAGATAATAGTATAGGAGTTTTCCCCAGATACGGATAGGTCAGGACTCGACATGTTTGGGTAGGGAAGCGACTAGTGGCCAGTAGAGAGGATGGGTCTCCAGGTACCACGGCGGGATGGAACTCGAACGACTGAAGTAGGTTGTTTGACAGTCAAAGAGGGACCCCCTGTAGAGCTCTAGAGCTCCTAGGACAGGGCAAATAGCAAGGCGAAAACAACTTTCCTAGGCAGTAAGTACTGTAAATATTACATTGGTCTACTTAGCATGATGTGGGGGATATCCCCCATATCATGCTAAGTAGACCAATGTAATATTTACAGTACTTACTGCCTAGGAAAGTTGTTCTCGCTTTGGTAGGTTGTTTGACAGTCATTGAGTAATGGGTCGGGGTTGGCTTTAATAAAAAGCCAGTTGAATAGGTTTATAGGCCAAATTAGAAGAGGGGAGCTGTTTATAGTAACAATTGTGTCAGTCCTTGTGTGTTGGCCGCCGATTTAGCAGGGCTCATAATGCCCTGTTAAGGGTTAATTTGCTATACTTTAAAATACGTTGCTCCCTGTTTAAGGTTAGTTTAATTTACCTTAATATACAACAACGTAGAATTGGTGTATATTTGTTTCTTACTGTAGTTTTACTCCATTCCAAGATTGGTGTACATTTGTTTCTTACTGTAGTTTTACTCCATTCCAAGATGGCCGACGCTTTTCCTGTGTGTGTACAGCCCTCTTTCAATGTCTATTCTTGTAGGATCCTCTCCATGAAGCCGAGTGCTCTTTGATACAAAATGGAGGAGTATGAGTTCTGGACACCCGTGACCCCCCTTCCCCCTGTGGTCAGTAGAAATGGGGGGAACTGGCCCAGATCATAATCAGAGGCCCCTGCTGTCAAACCGACGATCCGTGGCCCCAGGGCAGACTGGAAGCGATCCGCCGCTGCAGAAATTCAAATCGGCGGCCCCCGGGCGGATTGGGACGGTCCGCTGCTGCTAATGGTTTACTGTTGATGACCTTTGCTAGGCTTTCTTCTCAGTGTCATTGCATGAGAATAGCCAGTTTCGTTTTTTGGTATTTATTTTCAGCAGAGGGTTTTGGCATGTTGCCGAGTCCCACAGGGAGATACAGAGAGTCTAATAATCTTATCATATTCTGGAAAAAATCTAGTCATTACAGATGCCTTACAGATTAATACTCATACAATATATTGGTGACCTACTTGTGGCATCAGAGACACAAGAAGCCTGTAAACAAGATGCCACTGCATTATTGAAACATCTGGCTAATTATGTATATAAAGTTTCTCCCTGTAAACTGCAGTACTGCTAGAAAGAAGTTCAATATTTGGGACACATAATTGACAAGGTACCTAGAAAGGTGTAACCAGAAAGAGTGGGAGCAATTCATCAGATGAATCCCCCGCGAACACAGAAGGAAGTCAGTATATTTTAGGGAATGTTTGGGTGCTGTAGACAGTGACTACCAAGCTTTTCCATAGTGGCAAAGCCTTCACTGAGGCTGACACACAAGGATGTGTCTGATCTGCTTCCATGGGACAATGAATGCTTGAAAGCCTTCCTAGAGCTGAAACAAAAATACCTGTCGTGCCCCATCACCCGGAATGCTAGATTACAGTAAAGAATTCTTTCAATTTTTCAGTTAGCGAAAAGGTTGTGCTCTCTCAGTGCTAACACAGATACACATTGATGTTCGGAAACCTGTGGCTTACTTTTCAACCACCCTTGACCCTGTCGCCACAGGTTTGCCCAGCTATTTTAAAGCCATTGAGCCAGTAAGCACTAGTATAGAAAAGCGAGAGAGCATAGTGATGGGATATCCAGTAACTGTAATCGTCTCTCACTCTGTGGAGCTTCCATTGACTAGTACAAAAACGTAATACTTGACCCTAAAAGGTTCACAAAGTATGAGCAGCAAATTTTGTCTTCCAAACATGTGGTGGTCAAAAGGTTCCAAATTTTAAATCCTGCTGCTTTACTTCCTGTAAATGATGATGTTTGTGATGAAATTTAACATGATTGCCTTGATGTCACGGATTTATGCTCAAAGCCTGGACCTGATATTAAGTATGAACCTCTGATTGAGCCCAATCATGTAGTATTTGTGGATCGCTCATGCCTGAGAAACAATAATGCTACCCTGAGAGCATCTTATGCTGCATGTACAATACAGTATGTTGTCGAAGCTTCATGGCTTCAAGGGGTTACCTCATCACAAGTTGCAGAATTGATTGCCATTACCAGAGCATGCAGTTCAACTGCTCTAATGAGAGTGACTATATTTACAGATCACTAATGACTTTATCATCGACACCCTACAAAGTGTTCCCACGTCTCCGACGGTCGCAGCATGCCCCATCCCGCAGCGGCGGGAAGAACCCGATGATGAAGTATGCACCAAGGGACATTTTGGTGGGTGAGGGTTATTTTTAGAAAACATATCGGTTTTTTTTAATACTATAAAGTTCCCTGGAAAGATTGCTAATTTGTGTTTCAGTAGGGATGGACTCTTTTTTGGTTAGTTATATAAGAAAGGAGGTTGGGTCCACAGTAGAACCTTACATCACTCTCCCTTTTTGATTTGATTAAAATATTTACAGATAATCAATACAGGATTGGCGTTGTCGATAATTTTGATCAATTATGGCCACAGAGAGATTTCCTCACATGTTCAGGAGACCCAATTAGAAATGAGGTGCATGTGAGAGACTTATTAGAAGCTCTCCAATACCTGTTGAAATTGCAAGTGTTAAATGTGCAGTTCATCAAAGTGGGAATGGCTACTTTACAATGGGAAACAGGTATGCTGATTCCGTAGCACAATATAGTGCCTTGTTGTCCTGCACATTTAATGGAGCTTTCACATGTGAGTGAGGAGGGCACTTCATGTTCTATGTTGATGAAAGTAACTGATACTTGGGATGAGTTGAAAAGGGTACATGGGTACAAGAAAATGTTTCAGAATCAGAACAACAAAGTTGGATCAGAGCAGGTTGTGAGGAAAAGGCAACTGACATTTTGATGTCAGCTGATGGGAGGACATGGTTACTTGGCAGTTTGTTATTCCCAATGAAATGATACTTCCATGGATACACACAGTTAGGGAGGGACGCCATAATGCACACTGTAGTAAAACTGTTATTATGAGAACTCATACCCAGGTATGCTATACCGGTTTCTCTGGAATCAGATAGAAGGACCACTTCAATATTGTGGTCCTGAAAATGATTTGCACAGCATTACAGACTACATTGCAGCTATTGACCTGAGGCTTCTGGGATAGTTGAACAGATCAGTGGGACAATCAAGTCTCGGCTAGCAAACGTTTGTGCCTCAACATCACAGAAATTGCCAGACGGTTTACCATTACTGCTTATGAGTATTTGGAGTATCCCCGATAGGAAGACTGATTTATCCCTTCATGACATGTGATGGGACGTGCAATTAGTGCCTTCTGTACCTACAAATGCACTGTTGAACATCACAGATGATATGATACTACAAAGGATTGGCTAATGTGATGTGTTCTGTTTCTTACCAGGTTGCAACTGCCATTAAAGATCCACACCAGAACAGTGCCATAGCCTCAATCCTGCTAATTGGGTTGTGATCAAGAAGCATGCTCGGATGAATTGTCTGGAGTTGGGATGAAAAGGCCTCTTGAAAGCCATGTTAGTGACTAATACTGCTGTAAAGTGTGCTGGAGTTCCAAATTGGCTGCATGCATCCTACATCAAGAAGGTGAGAAATCCTGAAGAGGAAATTGTGCTCTTTCGTCCTGAACCAAAAGCATTGGTGACTGCACCACTAGGAGGAGTGAGACTGTGGGGAGCAATGGTACCAGGATCACAACAGCACCAAGCAGAGGGAAGAGGTAAAAACTGCAACCAATTGCACCATTTCAAGTACCTGTTGTTGCACCAAGTGGCACTGATGTCTCTAACGAAGTAGAAGCAGTGACTGATCCTGAATTTAGAAATGTGACTGAGACAGCATCAGTACAGCAAAGAGATTCAGGTTGAGGAATAAGCACTGAACTGAGAAGAGTCCTCCATGAAGTTGAATGGCCACAGAACTGTAATCGGCGAAGACTAAAACAAAGCCTGTAAGTTGATCGGATCCCATTGACCCTTCCGGAGGAGACAGAAACAAGTGAAGAAATCGATGCAGGAGAAAATCAACATAAACTGAGAAGAGCAAGAGTACCTGGTCAGAGGTATTCAGCATCCGCGTGGTCTTACCAAATGGGAAGAGTACTGAATGTCACAATAGATGAACAGTGTGATGTGAAATCTGAACTGTTTACACCTGCATGACATCACCACAGTGAGCATTGTTGGACAAACGTCATTTGACTAAAACAAACTGTGGAATTACAAAAAGACTTTTAAAAGAAAAAAAAAGAAGAAAATGTACATGAAAACAAGAGACTGATGCTAATCAATTCCTAGTTTGTTATTTACAGAAGATCAACCTAGTCCAGAGTCTAAGGTAGAAGAGTAGCGATAAGATTAATAGAAGAATATGGAGTAGGGCTAAGGATTGGCTAAAAGAAGATTGCTTTGCTGAAAACTAATTACTTAGACAAGCTATTTACAAAATTCTGCATTGAACTTTAACTTGGCTACATTTAATCTGGTTTTTGGAAAACATGTGTTGCCTTATAAATAAGTGTAAACATATTATGTGCTAAAATTTATTTTCGTGATAACAATAATAATGATTACCCTAGTGTTAGTAGGCTTTTACTAAGCAACTGAGAAAGCATTCAGAAATACAAATACAAAAAAACACATGCACACCTGAATGACAAAGAGCAACCTTAGACATACACAGATACTAGAGAAGGAACCGAAAGGAATGTGAACTCCTGAGATATCCGGATACATTCATGTTCTGGGACTCCCGAATGTGTGGGTTGGCTTTACCACTTCTAACCTTGACCAGAGAATGTGTATTTTGCATTGATAAATTGTTGTGGGGAGAGATACAAGGAAAGGTGGGAGGGAGGGTAGAGTATGAGATAAATGGGGGCACGGAAGGGTTAAAGACAAAATGCATGGACTTAACTTGAGGATTCCTGCAGCTGTGCCTGAGGCAAAAATGTTGATGGTTGCAGACTCAATGTTAAAGTCAGGAATAGACATATTGTACGTGTGTACAGAAAATTCAATAAATTTAATTTGAAAAGCAGCACCACAGTTACTACAAAGAACAATGGATGTTTACAAAACTAAAGACTACTCTTAACAAGCATTTGCAATGCAATAGGTCTCGCATTAATTACGTTTGAGCTATTGGCATTGCTTAATATTGCAACACCAATTGCAACAAAAGTCTATTAATTGTAGGCCAAAAAAGTGTGTATTTATTTTTGTAGCAATGGTGGCATGCTGCGCTTTAGATGAATATGTTTAAAAGTAAAGTGCGCCATACTGCGATTGCTACAATAGTTAATTGTGGATGTGTTAACAATTGATGTGTGCACTGATGACTGGTGGTGTGTGTGTCTGTAGAAATTGTGCACTGATTGCTGGTGGTGTGTGTGCCTGGTGGAAGTGTGCACTGCCGGCTGGCAGTGTGTGTTCCTGGTCGAAGCGTGCACTGATGGCTGGTGGTGTGTGTGCCTGGGGAAAGCGTGCACTGACGGCTGGTGGTGTGTGTGTGCCTGGTGAAAGCGTGCACTGACTGCTGGTGGTGTGTGTGTGCCTGGTGAAAGCGTGCACTGATGGCTGGTGGTGTGTGTGTGTGCCTGGTGAAAGCATGCACTGACGGCTGGTGGTGTGTGTGTGCCTAGTGAAAGCGTGCACCACTGACGGCTGGTGGTGTGTGCCTGGTGGAAGCGTGCACTGACAGCTGGTAGTGTTTGTGCCCGGTGAAAGCGTGCACTGACGACTGGTGATGTCTATGCCTGGTGAAAGTGTGCACTGACGGTGTGATTGTGGTTTTGTGGTTGTGTGGTGGTTGTATGTGTGGTTGTGGTTTTGTGGTTGTGTGTATGGTTGTGTGTGGTTGTGATTGTGTGTGTGGTTGTGGTTGTGTGTGTGTGGTTGTGTGTGTGTTGTGTGTGTGTGTGTAGTTGTGTGTGTGGTTGTCGGTGTTGTGTTTCTGGTTGTGAGTGTGTGGTTGTGTGTGTGCTTGTGGTTGGGTGTGTGGTTGTGTGTGTGGTTGTGTGTGTGGTTGTGTGTGTGGTTGTGTGTGTGTGGTTGTGTGTGTGGTTGTGTGTGTAGTTGTGTGTGTGTGGTTGTGTGTGTGTGTGTCTGTGTGGTTGGGTGTGTGTGGCTGTGTGTGTGTGGTTGTGTGTATTGTTTTTATGGTTGTGTGTGGTTTGTGTGGTTGTGTGTGTGGTTGTGTGTGGTTGTGTGTGTGTGGTTGTGTGTCTGCTTGTGGTTGTGTGTGTGGTTGTGTGGTTGTGTGTGTGTGTGTTGTGTGTGTGGTTGTGTATGTGTATGTGTGTGTGTGTGTGTGGTTGTGTGTGTGTGTGGTTGTGTGTGTGTGTGGTTGTGTGTGTGTGTGGTTGTGTGTGTGGTTGTGTGTGTGTGGTTTTGTGTGTGGTTATGTGTGTAGTTGTGTGTGGTTGTGTGTGTGGTTCTGCTTGTGTATGTGGTTGTGTGTGTGGTTGTGTGGTTGTGTGTGTGTGTGTGTGTGTGTGTGGTTGTGTGTGTATGTGGTTGTGTGTGTGGTTGTATGTGTGGTTGTGTGTGGTTGTGTGTGTGGTTGGGTGTGTGGTTGGGTGTGTGTGTGGTTGCGTGTGTGGTTGGGTGTGTGGTTGGGTGTGTGGTTGGGTGTGTGTGTGGTTATGTGTGTGGTTGTGTGTGTGGTTGTGTGTGTGGATGCCCAACAGCAATTTTCAGCTATACCTCCAATTTTGCTTAAGCATTCTTCCAACTTTGGTGTTCCAATTTCACAAGATCTGCCTGTCTGAAACTAGCACAGGAAGAAAATATGGGGGGGGTCCCTCTGGCAAGAAAACAGAGGGCCTTCAAAGGGGATTTGGATGGATATGTTTCCCAACCAGGCATGATTGAGGGAGAGGGGCAGGTTGTGCAAATGCAATGCTGAAAAATCCAGAAAAACAGCACCAAGGATACACAAAGGAGACCACAATGTGTAGGAGACACACATGAAGTCACGCACCCACCGGTCCCTACAAACACAAAGAACCCACACACCTGGCATTCACTGCATGCATTATTTGTACTGGTTGCAAATAAGGCAAAGGCAAAGGCACACAGTAACGGGGCATGAGCAGAGCTAAGCGTGTGCACAGATTTCTACCATGTGCCCTTCCTTCTTGCCCTCTCACATATGCCTCCGGCACATAGACGACCCTTCGGAGCTGAGGATATGAAGCAAGGGGTCAGGGGCGGTGGCGGACGTTTAGAAGACCTTGCAGTCAGCATTATTCGCACATGTATGCACACTACGAACTGCACATTCCAACCAACAGCCAGCACCCCAAAGCCAGAGGTATTATACCCTGTGGAATGTCACAGGGGCGGAACGTGCGTTTTGGTTAATCAACAGCTGCCAAGGCTAAAGATCTTACTGCACGCTGCCCTCTGGGCCTGGTAGAGATTGAAAAAAATGCGTCCACGGAGTGTGTTTTATGCAGGTTAGAGCGTCCGCAGAGCTGGATAGGACAGCTCCTGTGGGATGGGAACGTGCTGACTCACCTGTGGGAGAACAGGCGTCCTAAACATTGATTGCAACAGAGGAAAGAACCATTCCAAGTGGCTCATTTCATGAACGGTGCCCTCTTTGCTAAAAGGCAGAGCCCCCCCACCCCCAGACAGGATTAGGCATGTCAGGTGTCCATGTGTCAAACCTGGAGACAGGAGCTGACCCCGAGGGCACCAACAGCAAATTCTGAAGGGAGTGAGGGCTCCAAAGCCCCTGGCAGCAAGCGCTAGCATTATTACGGCCATACGTCAAGAGGGCCGGGGTTTGTGAGAGGAGTAAATACCGAACACGGAGAATAAAGCTAGCACAAAAGTAACACATTTCCAGGATTAAGCCCAGAAATGGTAATGCTCCCCTCCCGCAAGATCCGGGTACTGTAATGAACTCCGAGATTTAGAACAGTCCAACAGCACAACAATAATACAACAGCGCCCCCGCTGGATAAACGAGAAGACCACACCACTCGTTTTGCAGAATATATAAATGCTTTTATTAGAAGCAAAAATAAGAACAAAAATGACTAATACGGAGAGTGCACTGCCACGTTACTAATGGAAGAAAGGGCTACCACACCCAAATTCTTAGAGAACAGGTAACCCAGACAGAAAGAGGCTAGTGGTAAAAGTCATAACATACTAGTCCCTTTTGCACTCATTTGTGAACATGAAACACACTGTGCAGGCTCAGCTGACTGCTTTCAAAACAAGGGAGGGGGTGGCAAATGGGGATCACGATGAAAGGTTTCAGCTTCCAAAGGTAGCTCAAGTGCAATCTGGCTGCTTTAGCCATCGAGTTAATGTGGTCTCTCATATTGAGGTTACTGTCAAGGATTATGCCCAGGGATTTGGCAGAGTCCACAATGGTCGGTGGGCAGTTCAGGGCTGTGATAGCCTTAATCCACATCTGAATCTCCGTGTTGGCTTTTGATGGGGAGATTAGTAGAAATTACGTTTTCTTTGCATTCAGTTTGAGTTGGTTATTGGCTAGCCATTGGACAGTTAGTTTCAGGGTCTCGTTCAGGGAAAGGATCTCATTGAGTGAAGAGATGTTGATGTATATTTGGGTGTCGTCCACATACATATGGTAGGAGATGTTGGCGGAACGGAGAACTTCAGTGAGTGGCTCTAGATAAAGTTAAAGAGGGTGGGGGACAGGGTTGAACCTTGGGGGACTCAGACTGTGACCGGGGTGGGAACTGATGGTTTGCCGTTATTGAGGAATCTCTGAGAGCGGTTGTGGAGGAAGGACCTGAACGATTCTAGCACCACGCCATCCTAAGTTTGAGGCGTTCAAGTAGTTTTTCATGGTTGACCGTATCGAAGGCGGAGAATAGATCAAGGAAGATTAGAAAGGCAGGTTTTGCCTTGGTCTAGGGCTCGGAGGGCATCGTCCATGATGTGGAGCATAGCAGTTTTGGTGCTGTGCCCTGGTCTGAATCCAGATTGGAAGTCATCGAGTAGGTGGAAGTTGTCGATGTGCTGGCTTAGTTGCTGTCGAACACACTTCTCCAATACTTTGGCTAGTAGCGGGATATTGGAGATAGGTCTGAAATCGTCACGGGAGGCTGGGTCCAGTGAAGTCTTTTTCAAGATGGGGAGGACTTGGCCGGCTTTGAAAGGGTCCGGGATCAAGCCCTGTTGGAGAGAGGCGTTAATAATTGTAGTCCAGCAAGGAACGATGGATTGGGAGGCAGCGGCGAGGCAGTTGGAAGGTAGCGGGTCATTGAAGTGGTTGTTTGGTTTTAAGGTCGAGAGGATTTTTGAGATGGAGTCTTCATTATAGTATTCGAAGTCAGCCCAGCGGGCTTGGTTTTTAGGAAAGGCCAGGATGGTAGGAGCGGAAGAGTGTGGCAGGACAGGAGGGGTTTGGGGGCAGGTGGTGGTACTGAGTTCAATTCCTAATGCCGTGATTTTATCAGCGAAGAAGGAGGAGAATTCATCTGACTATATTAGCGATTTGGGGGATTCTTTAGGTGTTTTAGCCAGTTATTAGATTGGAATTTGACCAGTTCAAAGAGCTTTTGGGGTCTATTCTTGGTGTTCCCCAATTCGGATGTGAAGTATTCTTTTTTGCAATTGATGATGTGCTTGTTGTAGGCATTTCTCGCCTGACGCAGAAATTTTAGATGAGTTGCGGAAGGGTGTTGTCTCAAGTTTCTTTCAGAATGTCGTAGGGATCTCCTCTCCATGTTGAGGGAGCCAGTGAACCAAGGGTTTCTCTCTTTGATTTGTGTTCCTTTTAGTTTTAGAGGGGCAAGGTCGTCCAGAATGTTTGAAATGGACGACGAGTAGAACTCATTGAGATCGCTAACCATGGTTATGTGCAAGGGGGGTAGGTCAGATTTGCAGCCAGCCTCAAGTTTCATAAAGTCTAGGTTCTTAGTGTCTTTGGTCCAGCGTTTGGGAATCACCGGTTGAGACGACTTTGTCTTGCGGGTCCCGGGTAAAATTAAGGATATAGAGTGATGGTCCGACCAGTCACAGGGGTCTATGAAGATAAGCTTGACAGCGGAATCCTTAGAAATTATCCAGTCAAGGATGGCTCCTTTTGAGTGGGTTGGCATAGAGCAGGCTTGGGTCAGGGCTTGGTCAGTTAGAAGGTCTTTGATGGCATTGACGTAGGGATCTTTAGTGTCATTCCAGTGCAGGTTGAAATCACCCTGGAAGATCTCTGTGGCATTAGAGGAAATCTTTGTTGTCATGATTTCCAGGATGTGAAAGCGTCGTTTGGACCTGGTGGGTAGTGAAAGATGTGCAAGTTACAAAGGTGTAATGAGTTGCTGCAGACGGAGAGCGCGAGGTATTCGCACGAGTCGGAGGTGTCCGTTACGAGTTCTGTGACAAGCAGGGAGGATCGGTAGATGCAGGCTATGCCTCCTCCTTTCGTATTGGAGTGTCTATCCAGTCTGGCGATGTTGTTGTTGGGCAGGACTAATAGGTCCAGGCAAGGGGAAGAGTATTCATTTAGCCAGGATTCAGTTAGTATGGCTGGGTCTAGGTTTTTGTCCAGGACGAGGTCAGCAATGTCAGCGGCATGTTTGACTGCTGAACGGCAGTTGATTAAAAGACCAGATAAGGGGGTGTCTGGAGGAGAGTCAGGAGTCTGGACCGGTAGAAAGACAGGCGCCAGGTTGCTTTTTACCACACTCGTGTGTGGAGGGTAGCTGGCCTGTTGGGGTTGATGGTGACCGTGCTGATGGAGTGTTCGGGACGGGGGATGGCTGGGGTATAGTTGAGGTCTTTGAGGATGGCTAGGTTTTTGTTTCCCGTGAGGTCTAGAGGATTAGAGGAGGCGGTGGGAGCATTGTAAGTGAGTGCGAGAATCCGGGATTCCTCCTCAGAGAGGAGGCAGGGTTGTTTGCTTGGGCGAAGATGTCTCAGAGGTAGCGGGAGAGGGTGCTTGGGAGGGTCGGTGTTCGGTGGGGGGAAGTATGAGGTGGCTTGAGGTTAGCTAGTGAGATCTTGGCAAGGTGAAGGAGGTTCATAAGGTCCAGAATGGAGCTATGAATGCTCTGGGTGAGTTTGGCCACTCTGGAGTGAAGAGTTTTAAGATTAGTATAAACAAGGGGTACGAAGGTTCGAAATTTCAGGACCAGT
The DNA here is from genome assembly GCF_964261635.1 of Lissotriton helveticus. Taxonomy (NCBI): domain Eukaryota; kingdom Metazoa; phylum Chordata; class Amphibia; order Caudata; family Salamandridae; genus Lissotriton; species Lissotriton helveticus. The sequence continues at coordinate 1,281,584,981 of NC_136069.1, forward strand.
CGAGGGGGCATATAACGGTGGGAGGGGAGAAGGATTGGCTAGAGCAGGCTCCGGGGACTTTGGAGTAGGAGTATCTAGCTCGCGATTTTGGTGGATGACCGGCAGGGAGGAGCTCAGAGGTCTAGGGGTGGTTCTGTTATAAGTGCCTTGGTCGGGGTGATCAGTGGAGGGAGCCATTAGAGGTCTGGCTCTCTCAGGGGCAGGGGACATTGGGAGCATATCAGTCTCCTCGGCAGATGGGGGCACTAGGTGGGAAGAGATCACAGGTGTAGGGGAAGTTCTGACGCCAGGGACAGGAGACATGATAGGGGGGATGGGATGACCTGAAGTGGAGACCCTTTGAGGGATGGTATATGGATGGCTAGGTCTGTTAGGATGGCAGGGTGGTGGTCATTGGTGCGGGTGTTGGTTATCCTATCGGAGTTGAGCACGTGGTTCCTGAGAAGGGAGAATAGGTCTGAGAATTTATTGAGGTTGTAGGTTGAGGCTTGGATTAGAACGATGCCGTTTTTGTAAAGGGTGATGGTGAGGTCAGCTCGCAAGGTTGGTGAGGGTGCTATTGAGAGCTTAGTGCCGTGTGGAATGTTCCTGGTTAAACGAATATTGAGAAGGCGCACAAGGGTTTTACGCCAGGTGTCTTTTTAGGGTAGCGTGCTTGAATGATTTAGTGGCGGTTTTGGAGAGCTTTGGGGGTAGATAATAGTATAGGAGTTTTCCCCAGATACGGATAGGTCAGGACTCGACATGTTTGGGTAGGGAAGCGACTAGTGGGCAGTAGAGAGGATGGGTCTCCAGGTACCACGGCGGGATGGAACTTGAACGACTGAAGTAGGTTGTTTGACAGTCAAAGAGGGACCCCCTGTAGAGCTCTAGAGCTCCTAGGACAGGCCAAATAGCAAAGCGAAAACAACTTTCCTAGGCAGTAAGTACTGTAAATATTACATTGGTCTACTTAGCATGATGTGGGGGATATCCCCCATATCATGCTAAGTAGACCAATGTAATATTTACAGTACTTACTGCCTAGGAAAGTTGTTCTCGCTTTGGTAGGTTGTTTGACAGTCATTGAGTAATGGGTCGGGGTTAGCTTTAATAAAAAGCCAGTTGAATAGGTTTATAGGCCAAATTAGAAGAGGGGAGCTGTTTATAGTAACAATTGTGTCAGTCCTTGTGTGTTGGCCGCCGATTTAGCAGGGCTCATAATGCCCTGTTAAGGGTTAATTTGCTATACTTTAAAATACGTTGCTCCCTGTTTAAGGTTAGTTTAATTTACCTTAATATACAACAACGTGGAATTTGTGTATATTTGTTTCTTACTGTAGTTTTACTCCATTCCAAGATTGGTGTACATTTGTTTCTTACTGTAGTTTTACTCCATTCCAAGATGGCCGACGCTTTTCATGTGTGTGTACAGCCCTCTTTCAATGTCTATTCTTGTAGGATCCTCTCCATGAAGCTGAGTGCTCTTTGATGCAAAATGGAGGAGTTTGAGTTCTGGACACCCGAGACCCCCCTTCCCCCTGTGGTCAGTAGAAATGGGGGGAACTGGCCCAGATCATAATCAGAGGCCCCTGCTGTCAAACCGACGATCCGTGGCCCCAGGGCAGACTGGAAGCGATCCGCCGCTGCAGAAATTCAAATCGGCGGCCCCCGGGCGGATTGGGACGGTCCGCTGCTGCTAATGGTTTACTGTTGATGACCTTTGCTAGGCTTTCTTCTCAGTGTCATTGCATGAGAATAGCCAGTTTCGTTTTTTGGTATTTATTTTCAGCAGAGGGTTTTGGCATGTTGCCGAGTCCCACAGGGAGATACAGAGAGTCTAATAATCTTATCATATTCTGGAAAAAATCTAGTCATTACAGATGCCTTACAGATTAATACTCATACAATATATTGGTGACCTACTTGTGGCATCAGAGACACAAGAAGCCTGTAAACAAGATGCCACTGCATTATTGAAACATCTGGCTAATTATGTATATAAAGTTTCTCCCTGTAAACTGCAGTACTGCTAGAAAGAAGTTCAATATTTGGGACACATAATTGACAAGGTACCTAGAAAGGTGTAACCAGAAAGAGTGGGAGCAATTCAGCAGATGAATCCCCCTCGAACACAGAAGGAAGTCAGTATATTTTAGGGAATGTTTGGGTGCTGTTGACAGTGACTACCAAGCTTTTCCATAGTGGCAAAGCCTTCACTGAGGCTGACACACAAGGATGTGTCTGATCTGCTTCCATGGGACAACGAATGCTTGAAAGCCTTCCTAGAGCTGAAACAAAAATACCTGTCGTGCCCCATCACCCGGAATGCTAGATTACAGTAAAGAATTCTTTCAATTTTTCAGTGAGCGAAAAGGTTGTGCTCTCTCAGTGCTAACACAGATACACATTGATGTTCGGAAACCTGTGGCTTACTTTTCAACCACCCTTGACCCTGTCGCCACAGGTTTGCCCAGCTATTTTAAAGCCATTGAGCCAGTAAGCACTAGTATAGAAAAGCGAGAGAGCATAGTGATGGGATATCCAGTAACTGTAATCGTCTCTCACTCTGTGGAGCTTCCATTGACTAGTACAAAAACGTAATACTTGACCCTAAAAGGTTCACAAAGTATGAGCAGCAAATTTTGTCTTCCAAACATGTGGTGGTCAAAAGGTTCCAAATTTTAAATCCTGCTGCTTTACTTCCTGTAAATGATGATGTTTGTGATGAAATTTAACATGATTGCCTTGATGTCACGGATTTATGCTCAAAGCCTGGACCTGATATTAAGTATGAACCTCTGATTGAGCCCAATCATGTAGTATTTGTGGATCACTCATGCCTGAGAAACAATAATGCTACCCTGAGAGCATCTTATGCTGCATGTACAATACAGTATGTTGTCGAAGCTTCGTGGCTTCAAGGGGTTACCTCATCACAAGTTGCAGAATTGATTGCCATTACCAGAGCATGCAGTTCAACTGCTCTAATGAGAGTGACTATATTTACAGATCACTAATGACTTTATCGTCGACACCCTACAAAGTGTTCCCACGTCTCCGACGGTCGCAGCATGCCCCATCCCGCAGCGGCGGGAAGAACCCGATGATGAAGTATGCCACCAAGGGACATTTTGGTGGGTGAGGGTTATTTTTAGAAAACATATCGGTTTTTTTTAATACTATAAAGTTCCCTGGAAAGATTGCTAATTTGTGTTTGAGTAGGGATGGACTCTTTTTTGGTTAGTTATATAAGAAAGGAGGTTGGGTCCACAGTAGAACCTTACATCACTCTCCCTTTTTGATTTGATTAAAATATTTACAGATAATCAATACAGGATTGGCGTTGTCGATAATTTTGATCAATTATGGCCACAGAGAGATTTCCTCACATGTTCAGGAGACCCAATTAGAAATGGGGTGCATGTGAGAGACTTATTAGAAGCTCTCCAATTACCTGTTGAAATTGCAAGTGTTAAATGTGCAGTTCATCAAAGTGGGAATGGCTACTTTACAATGGGAAACAGGTATGCTGATTCCGTAGCACAATATAGTGCCTTGTTGTCCTGCACATTTAATGGAGCTTTCACATGTGAGTGAGGAGGGCACTTCATGTTCTATGTTGATGAAAGTAACTGATACTTGGGATGAGTTGAAAAGGGTACATGGGTACAAGAAAATGTTTCAGAATCAGAACAACAAAGTTGGATCAGAGCAGGTTGTGAGGAAAAGGCAACTGACATTTTGATGTCAGCTGATGGGAGGACATGGTTACTTGGCAGTTTGTTATTCCCAATGAAATGATACTTTCATAGATACACACAGTTAGGGAGGGACGCCATAATGCGCACTGTAGTAAAACTGTTATTATGAGAACTCATACCCAGGTATGCTATGCCGGTTTCTCTGGAATCAGATAGAAGGACCACTTCAATATTGTGGTCCTGAAAATGATTTGCACAGCATTACAGACTACATTGCAGCTATTGACCTGAGGCTTCTGGGATAGTTGAACAGATCAGTGGGACAATCAAGTCTCGGCTAGCAAACGTTTGTGCCTCAACATCACAGAAATTGCCAGACGGTTTACCATTACTGCTTATGAGTATTTGGAGTATCCCCGATAGGAAGACTGATTTATCCCTTCATGACATGTGATGGGACGTGCAATTAGTGCCTTCTGTACCTACAAATGCACTGTTGAACATCACAGATGATATGATACTACAAAGGATTGGCTAATGTGATGTGTTCTGTTTCTTACCAGGTTGCAACTGCCATTAAAGATCCACACCAGAACAGTGCCATAGCCTCAATCCTGCTAATTGGGTTGTGATCAAGAAGCATGCTCGGATGAATTGTCTGGAGTTGGGATGAAAAGGCCTCTTGAAAGCCATGTTAGTGACTAATACTGCTGTAAAGTGTGCTGGAGTTCCAAATTGGCTGCATGCATCCTACATCAAGAAGGTGAGAAATCCTGAAGAGGAAATTGTGCTCTTTCGTCCTGAACCAAAAGCATTGGTGACTGCACCACTAGGAGGAGTGAGACTGTGGGGAGCAATGGTACCAGGATCACAACAGCACCAAGCAGAGGGAAGAGGTAAAAACTGCAACCAATTGCACCATTTCAAGTACCTATTGTTGCACCAAGTGGCACTGATGTCTCTAACGAAGTAGAAGCAGTGACTGATCCTGAATTTAGAAATGTGACTGAGACAGCATCAGTACAGCAAAGAGATTCAGGTTGAGGAATAAGCACTGAACTGAGAAGAGTCCTCCATGAAGTTGAATGGCCACAGAACTGTAATCGGGGAAGACTAAAACAAAGCCTGTAAGTTGATCGGATCCCATTGACTATTCCGGAGGAGACAGAAACAAGTGAAGAAATCGATGCAGGAGAAAATCAACATAAACTGAGAAGAGCAAGAGTACCTGGTCAGAGGTATTCAGCATCCGCGTGGTCTTACCAAATGGGAAGAGTACTGAATGTCACAATAGATGAACAGTGTGATGTGAAATCTGAACTGTTTACACCTGCATGACATCACCACAGTGAGCATTGTTGGACAAACGTCATTTGACTAAAACAAACTGTGGAATTACAAAAAGACTTTTAAAAGAAAAAAAAGAAGAAAATGTACATGAAAACAAGAGACTGATGCTAATCAATTCCTAGTTTGTTATTTACAGAAGATCAACCTAGTCCAGAGTCTAAGGTAGAAGAGTAGCGATAAGATTAATAGAAGAATATGGAGTAGGGCTAAGGATTGGCTAAAAGAAGATTGCTTTGCTGAAAACTAATTACTTAGACAAGCTATTTACAAAATTCTGCATTGAACTTTAACTTGGCTACATTTAATCTGGTTTTTGGAAAACATGTTTTGCCTTATAAATAAGTGTAAACATATTATGTGCTAAAATTTATTTTCGTGATAACAATAATAATGATTACCCTAGTGTTAGTAGGCTTTTACTAAGCAACTGAGAAAGCATTTAGAAATACAAATACAAAAAAACACATGCACACCTGAATGACAAAGGGCAACCTTAGACATACACAGATACTAGAGAAGGAACGCAAAGGAATGTGAACTCCTGAGATATCCGGATACATTCATGTTCTGGGACTCCCGAATGTGTGGGTTGGCTTTACCACTTCTAATCTTGACCAGAGAATGTGTATTTTGCATTGATAAATTGTTGTGGGGAGAGATACAAGGAAAGGTGGGAGGGAGGGTAGAGTATGAGATAAATGGGGGCACGGAAGGGTTAAAGACAAAACGCATGGACTTAACTTGAGGATTCCTGCAGCTGTGCCTGAGGCAAAAATGTTGATGGTTGCAGACTCAATGTTAAAGTCAGGAATAGACATATTGTACGTGTGTACAGAAAATTCAATAAATTTAATTTGAAAAGCAGCACCACAGTTACTACAAAGAACAATGGATGTTTACAAAACTAAAGACTACTCTTAACAAGCATTTGCAATGCAATAGGTCTCGCATTAATTACGTTTGAGCTATAGACATTGCTTAATATTGCAACACCAATTGCAACAAAAGTCTATTAATTGTAGGCCAAAAAAGTGTGTATTTATTTTTGTAGCAATGGTGGCATGCTGCGCTTTAGATGAATATGTTTAAAAGTAAAGTGCGCCATACTGCGCTTGCTACAATAGTTAATTGTGGATGTGTTAACAATTGATGTGTGCACTGATGACTGGTGGTGTGTGTGTCTGTAGAAATTGTGCACTGATTGCTGGTGGTGTGTGTGCCTGGTGGAAGTGTGCACTGCCGGCTGGCAGTGTGTGTTCCTGGTCGAAGCGTGCACTGATGGCTGGTGGTGTGTGTGTGCCTGGTGAAAGCGTGCACTGATGGCTGGTGGTGTGTGTCTGTGCCTGGTGAAAGCATGCACTGACGGCTGGTCGTGTGTGTGTGCCTAGTGAAAGCGTGCACCACTGACGGCTGGTGGTGTGTGCCTGGTGGAAGCGTGCACTGACAGCTGGTAGTGTTTGTGCCCGGTGAAAGCGTGCACTGACGACTGGTGATGTCTATGCCTGGTGAAAGTGTGCACTGACGGTGTGATTGTGGTTTTGTGGTTGTGTGGTGGTTGTATGTGTGGTTGTGGTTTTGTGGTTGTGTGTATGGTTGTGTGTGGTTGTGATTGTGTGTGTGGTTGTGGTTGTGTGTGTGTGGTTGTGTGTGTGTTGTGTGTGTGTGTAGTTGTGTGTGTGGTTGTGGGTGTTGTGTTTCTGGTTGTGTGTGTGTGGTTGTGTGTGTGCTTGTGGTTGGGTGTGTGGTTGTGTGTGTGGTTGTGTGTGTGTGTGGTTGTGTGTGTGTGGTTGTGTGTGTAGTTGTGTGTGTGTGGTTGTGTGTGTGTGTGTGTGTGTGTGTCTGTGTGGTTGGGTGTGTGTGGCTGTGTGTGTGGTTGTGTGTGTTGTTTTTATGGTTGTGTGTGGTTTGTGTGGTTGTGTGTGTGGTTGTGTGTGGTTGTGTGTGTGTGGTTGTGTGTCTGCTTGTAGTTGTGTGTGTGGTTGTGTGGTTGTGTGTGTGTGTGTGTGTGTGTGTTGTGTGTGTGGTTGTGTATGTGTATGTGGCTGTGTGTGTGTGGTTGTGTGTGTGTGTGGTTGTGTGTGTGTGTGGTTGTGTGTGTGGTTGTGTGTGTGTGTGGTTGTGTGTGTGGTTATGTGTGTAGTTGTGTGTGGTTGTGTGTGTGGTTCTGCTTGTGTATGTGGTTGTGTGTGTGGTTGTGTGTGTGTGTGTGTGGTTGTGTGTGTATGTGGTTGTGTGTGTGGTTGTATGTGTGGTTGTGTGTGGTTGTGTGTGTGGTTGGGTGTGTGGTTGGGTGTGTGTGTGGTTGCGTGTGTGGTTGGGTGTGTGGTTGAGTGTGTGTGTGGTTATGTGTGTGGTTGTGTGGTTGTGTGTGTGGTTGTGTGTGTGGATGCCCAACAGAAATGTTCAGCTATACCTCCAATTTTGCTTAAGCATTCTTCCAACTTAGGTGTTCCAATTTCACAAGATCTGCCTGTCTGAAACTAGCACAGGAAGAAAAGATGGGGGGGGGTCCCTCTGGCAAGAAAACAGAGGGCCTTCAAAGGGGATTTGGATGGATATGTTTCCCAACCAGGCATGATTGAGGGAGAGGGGCAGGTTGTGCAAATGCAATGCTGAAAAATCCAGAAAAACAGCACCAAGGATACACAAAGGAGACCACAATGTGTAGGAGACACACATGAAGTCACGCACCCACCGGTCCCTTCAAACACAAAGAACCCACACACCTGGCATTCACTGCGTGCATTATTTGTACTGGTTGCAAATAAGACGAAGGCAAAGGCACACAGTAACGGGGCATGAGCAGAGCTAAGCGTGTGCACAGATTTCTACCATGTGCCCTTCCTTCTTGCCCTCTCACATATGCCTCCGGCACATAGATGACCCTTCGGAGCTGAGGATATGAAGCAAGGGGTCAGGGGCGGTGGCGGACGTTTAGAAGACCTTGCAGTCAGCATTATTCGCACATGTATGCACACTACGAACTGCACATTCCAACCAACAGCCAGCACCCGAAAGCCAGAGGTATTATACCCTGTGGAATGTCACAGGGGCGGAACGTGCGTTTTGGTTAATCAACAGCTGCCAAGGCTAAAGATCTTACTGCACGCTGCCCTCTGGGCCTGGTAGAGATTGAAAAAAATGCGTCCACGGAGTGTGTTTTATGCAGGTTAGAGCGTCCGCAGAGCTGGATAGGACAGCTCCTGTGGGATGGGAACGTGCTGACTCATCTGTGGGAGAACAGGCGTCCTAAACATTGATTGCAACAGAGGAAAGAACCATTCCAAGTGGCTCATTTCATGAACGGTGCCCTCTTTGCTAAAAGGCAGAGCCCCCCCACCCCCCAGACAGGATTAGGCATGTCAGGTGTCCATGTGTCAAACCTGGAGACAGGAGCTGACCCCGAGGGCACCGACAGCAAATTCTGAAGGGAGTGAGGGCTCCAAAGCCCCTGGCAGCAAGCGCTAGCATTATTACGGCCATACGTCAAGAAGGCCGGGGTTTGTGAGAGGAGTAAATACCGAACACGGAGAATAAAGCTAGCACAAAAGTAACACATTTCCAAGATTAAGCCCAGAAATGGTAATGCTCCCCTACCGCAAGACCCGGGTACTGTAATGAACTCCGAGATTTAGAACAGTCCAACAGCACAACAATAATACAACAACGCCCCCGCTGGATAAACGAGAAGACCACACCACTCGTTTTGCAGAATATATAAATGCTTTTATTAGAAGCAAAAATGAGAACAAAAATGACTAATACGGAGAGTGCACTGCCACGTTACTAATGGAAGAAAGGGCTACCACACCCAAATTCTTAGAGAACAGGTAACCCAGACAGAAAGAGGCTAGTGGTAAAAGTCATAACATACTAGTCCCTTTTGCACTCGTTTGTGAACATGAAACACACTGTGCAGGCTCAGCTGACTGCTTTCAAAACAAGGGAGGGGGTGGCAAATGGGGATCACTTTTGCGGCCGCTTTGATGTTCTCAGTGGCAGCGCGGCTCACTGAGAACATCAAAGCGGCCGCGAAAGAGATCAGCAGGCGGACAAATGGTGCGCGCGCCCGGCGCACATGCACTGTACCCGATCCGCACTTTGGGAGCACTTTTGAAAGCCCCTACTTAATATCTCGCCAAACCATCGCTAACCCGATGGCTTAGGCGAGACCTAAAAAGCTGGTGTGCAATTTGAGACCACTTTTTGCGACCATTTGGATGATGCATTGAATCCAATATTCTGGAGTTGATCCAATGTAATCCCTCTCCTGTTTTTTGAGAACTGTGACGTCCACTGAAAATTCATGCACATTGGCCATTTTCCGTGTCATGCACCAGTTTGTTACACTGCTGCTCAGTACTTGTTTCTTTCACCCAATACACGGCATCTGTTCTTTTTGTCTCTACCTTATGCCAAATTCTGGTTCTTCTCTCACAAATAATTCAGTGCATGCCCCTATCTCCCCTGTGTGTCATTCAAATGCCAGTGAGTATTTGGGCTCCCCTCTTGATAGGTGTTCCACTTCAAAACCTAAAAACTTTGGAACATCGATTTCTCCCTGGATCAGGCAAATTATTAACACCACTTTTGCTGAATCGATTTTTCTCTACTGAGTCAAAAAGCAATTATAAGACCTATTTTAAAGAAATCGAACCAGAATCTGTCAGAGCCTTCTAATTGCAGGCCAATTTCTCTTCTTCCATACATAGCAATATTCTTGAAAAGAGTAGTCCTTAAACCACTACAATCTTTTGTTAAAGTAATGAGATTATGGACTCCATCCAAACTGGATTTAGGCCAGGCTTCAGCACAGAAAATGTTTAACTCTGCTATGAGTTGAGATGGATGGTGAATTGTGAAAGTTCAGGAGTAGTCACATTTAAGTACTTAACTATCATGAATCCTTTATCTTTGACAGATCTCAGCAAATCCAAAGAGCTATACTCCAGTCAACCTCCACTCAACTTTGTTGGGTTGTCCACCAATGATCATCTCTTTCTCGGATCTTGTTTAATCTGTATAGACAACCACTAGCCATCCCTTTTAAACAATTTCAGCAAAAGTGTAATTTTAAATGGAGGATATAGAAAGTATCATGAATTTGAAAGATGACTCCATTAACTCCCAGCATTACAAACATCCATTGAGTCCTGGACTAATCATAACATCATGATATCCAACCCTACAAAAAGTAAAATTCTACCCATCAAAATTCTAGCCATCAAAACCTGGCTATTTAATCAGTAACCCGTGGTTCTGCCGTGTCATGTGGCTCTTGTCTCAGTTAGCGCCGGGAAACCCTTTTTGGGTAGCTGCGCGCTCTATAAGCTGAAAAAATAAAATAAATAAATAATTCAGTGAAACCCTAATTCCTCCCACATTTTGTCCCATTCCCAACTTTTTTGGTATGTGGTATAGGTACCATCGGCACTGTCATTTTTCTGGACATCCCCCAACTGAATCTCTCTCTCTCTCTCTCTCTCTCTCTCTCTCTCTCTCTTCCTCGCAGTCTCGCAGCATCCCATTGGCATTTCCTGTGGTGGTCTGACTCTCCCTCAAGTAAACAATTGGTGTTGAGGTAGCAGTAGTCTTGTTGGGGAGTTGTGAATCTGCCTTGTTCCCACAGGATCGTGCACAGCCAGGTTAGTGCGGTAAGTCTGGACACTGGCCTTACCAGAGATTTACATCATAGAAATGAAAGGTTGACATAATATCCATAAATTGTGGCCATTAGAAATTGCAGGAGCTTTACTAGATCATTAGCAGGAAGGCGATCCATATGGGCACAGACCAGGGGGATAACTGCAGCAATTATTATGTCGATATTTTATTTAAATTGATACATAATCCCTGGATCTTTGAGAGCGGTATCTAGCATAGGATGTGCACAGTGCATGATTGCCTTTAAACCCCTATGCCTGGCTTTTCAGGTTTATCAGGTCTACAATCAATGGTTTTCACCATCACTTATTCTGATGGTTATTAGTATTGTTATCAGTTAATATATGCCTTAATTATTTTGAAGAGAGCAGGTGCTTTATGGATCAGAGATATGGGGAAGTTCGGGCATTGGCTGTCATTTGGAGGCAATGGCAAAAGTGATGCAAACATTTCACAAACATAGTGATGAAGGTTTACCCTGCTGTGCATGCCAAATGACCAAAGTGACATATTATTTTGATCAAATGTGTCAATTTTTCATAACAGGATATGAGCTCTGGGACCTGACCTATAAATTAGTTACTATGTTGATGTTAGGAGTAAAAGAATGGTGATTTGTTCAGGGAATATATCAGACTACTACAAAGGCTGATGACAGAAACAAAGATACTGCTTCTCAAGGTGCTTGCATATGTCATCCAATTGCATGTATTGTTGAACAGATGGACACGACCCAAGGCGACCACCTCCAAATCCAGAAAACAGAAATGCTTTCAGAGCACTTGTAAAATTATGCTAATATGGCCAATGTGCACAACATGTGGCAGACCTCCTCTAAAAGTAAAATTAATTTTTGTAATGTGCCAGCTGTGATTGAAGAAGGCAATGGCTTTATCAAAAGGGTCCCACAAGCAAACCGGCAACCACATATTAGATCTGTTCGGCCACGCATTCATGTTTATTGAGGAATGGGAACCCTTCGAACTCAAGGGCTGTTCACAGTAGCAAGTTTTACATAAAATTAAATGTAGGATTAGAGGTTACAAATAAAGTCATAAGTGGTGAAAGATCTGGATACTTAGAAGGCAAACTGTGAAAAGTTATATTTTATGTTTGGTTGGTGAATGTGGTAATATTAGTCACTGGGGATAGGTGGAGAATTGTGATTGTCATATGCTGGAGCTTTGGAGTTCTATGAAGAAAGCCCTTAGTACCTGCTTACATTCTGTAAAGGTTTTATCTCTTATCTAGATTGACAAGAACTTCCAGAAAATAGTTTTGAGCAGCTGAAAGTATCTACAGAAAGATTGGGCAGAGTAGGACACAGACTACAGCAAGTAGGGGGAGCTCTGGAGTCCGCAGTGTCTGAATTTGAAAGCATTGTGCTATCAGGGTAGGAATCCATGTCATTCACAGCTTTGAGCACAATAAAGAGTACTTTATAGATGACTCAGTATTTGGTAGGGGGTGGCCCTAATTAATGTCTGTGGGATGTGAGGCAGGTTGCCCACTATAACAAGTGGCAGACAAATTACTTTTCTGAGAAGGAATGTTTCGGAAGGACTGAGCAGGTTGCTGATTTTCGAAGCAATAACGTATGCCCTACTTTTGTGGTATACTAATTTGGTTGCTCAATACTAGTCTTTACACAACATCAAGTGCTGAGTCTGCTAAAAACATGCCTTCTAATATGGCCTTATGATTAAACAACATGTTTGGTCAATCCTGGAATTTGATCTTTTCTACAGGTGTGTGAATGCTCTGCCTGTAGGATAAGAGAACACTGTAACTCATTGTCTGGCAAGGGATTCAAAGGAGGCAAATGGTTTAGTTGGAGGGCATGGTGTTGACTCGTATAAGAATGGTTTAGTTTGGACATGGTGAGTTCTCCCTAGAAATGGTGAAGTAGAGCAACGTGAAAACTCCCCAAAATGTCAGCTTTGTGGCAAAGTATATCTTTATGGCAAGGTGCAAACTTCCTAAAATAACTGTGACCAACAGGATAGAATATCTGCTGGAAGGGGCGTGGACCAGGGGAGGTGTGTGACCCTTTAGATGATGCAAAGTGCCAGTAAATATATGAGTCACTGAAATTGAAGGGATATAATTTAATGTGATTTTTTCCCCTTTACTTACATACACATTTTTACAGCCTTTTATTTAAAATGTCACGGTTAATGGATATGAGTGCAGCCATTGGGATGCTGAGAATGGGACAGCCAATCAGATTCTTCAACATGTGGTCCATAAATATTGGTACAGAAGTTAAAGCTCTCATAACACAGAGTGGGAAAGAGATTGATGACGTATGTACTACAGTCAGTTATTCTAATAAATTGTTGTCCCGAACACTCCTTATGTGACCAATAACTTGTTTTTTTTAATGGCCCCAAAAGTCATTCGCCTCACATTCATTTTTGTAGCTATTGTGCACGCTGCACCTGTATTTTAACAGAAGTTAATCATGCAAGTGGGCTACTAACTGCCCAACATCTAGGCCTCAAGAAAGAACGCTCAAGCTGCGTGTTGGATAGATTTGCCCAGGGCATGCTTTCGACGCCATGTTATTATGACCGCTTTGCCCCGGTGCAGCTCAGACCAACCTGATTTCTTGAATGACCTTTTCATCTTGCGTAGCCATGGACACGGCTTCGATGAAATCCCCATTATGCATGCCTTTTCACACTTCCCTCTCTCGCTGTCATGTCATTTGATTGTATCCCTGACCGAAGCCTAATGTTATTTATCAGCGGCGGCTGTGCTGTTGCCTTGCTGTTATCACGTCCCCCTCTCTCCTCCCTGCAGGATAGCTGCCGGCTCCCTCTTAGGCCCGCGTGGTTTAACCACTTTAGTGTCTTTCATCTAATGATGGTTATCAGAAAGGCAAGTGGACAAACCCTCGCGGAATGCACAACTGCGTTTACCGGCTTCACACAATTCAAGAGGCGCATATAGCACGTCCCGGCGCCTGATGCAGTTTGCCTTTATACAATATAATGGCCTCATTGCCTTTCTGCCCACAATGCGGATATTATTCTTGTTTGTGAGAAAATCGAGATTGCTATAACTTTAAGTGGAGGTCGGTGACCAGAATACAGACAGGAGCGGGAGGTGTCTGTCTCGTCCTAAGGTAAATGTCTAGTGCTTTATACCGGCAGGTAAAGGGTCGGGGATGGATCATTGTCCCAGGATCAGACAAGAGTTGGGGGAGTTAGTATAAAATAACAACAGAGCTAGACTAGGAGATTGTTTTGTGTGCAGATTCTATAGCGCGAACTTGACCGGAAGGTATTGGAACGCTTTACATGAGCACCAGTTACGTTACACAAATACACATAATGTGCCACACATTAATTATTTGGTAGGCACATAGCGATTAAGCGATTCGCCCAGAATCACAGGATGCTGAGCCCACAGGGAGGCTCGAACCCGGTTCCCCAGCTCCAAAGTGGGCAGGTCGAGCCGTAAGGCTACATCCTCTCCACATTTAAAGGAGACCTTTTGGGGAGAATGATGGGGAACATTTTGGGGAGAGTGACAGCAGTAAAGAGCCAGGTGAATGCGTCCTCTGCTGAGCTCCATGATCCGGTCAACCTGCTCCATTTTGGTAGTACTTCTCATATCTCGCGCCAAAATACTGGAACAAACTTCCATTAACCCAGCGATCCATCCCCACATATGTAAATTTCAGGAAATTAATAAAAGCACACTTATTCTGATTTCATTTTGGTACGCACCTCTGGTCAGGATCCGAATGAGCGCCGAGCTGCCCCCGGGTGAGTCGAGCACAGCAAATGATATTCACATAACATGATATTAACAGTACGCAATGTGTGACAAGGGAAGGACGGTCTGTTGGAGGCTCGTCAGGTTTGTGTTGGTGGTTATGTTAGTGATTAAATTAGTTTTTTATATGCCCTTCTACCAAAAGTGCAGAGAAGCTCTAAAATGGCAGCCGCAAAGGGCTGCAAGTATGGAGGCTTCTAAGGACCATGTGGACAGCTTACTGCATCATATACTGGCCGAGTCCAGACAGCGTAATTCCAGATGCTCTGCGGCTGCAACGGTTGGCCCTGAAGAAGAAGAGAAACATAGGTAAGTTACTGCGAAGGAGAGGTAAAATGGGGCTGCCAGTTTGAAGGGAGGTCACAGTACGCCCCACTGGCCAGTCGCACACTAAGTGAAAGCCGCCTGACTGAAGAAAGTGGCATTAGGGAGGGATAGGAGATTTAGCTAAGTACCAGAGCCACTGCAATATTCGATGTGTGTGGTGTTCCTTGGACATGGACCGTAGCCTTAGTCGTCACGCGGATGCATGGAGCCTGAATCCTTCTACTAGAGGTGATGGCAGGATGGTCAGACTGGAGGCGTCACCTGCTCCCTGACCCTACTGGAATGATTTAACATGCGGGTTCCCTTGTGGGACTGACTCTGGGGCACATGAAAGCTCCTGGTACCTGGGGATATTTTGCTGTCCTAAGTGTTTGTAGGGGGCCAAGAAACTCGATCTGCCTCAGGCTGTCACCAGATGCGGTGTGGCTTGAAGACAGGCAGATAGGGGTGCTGTTTGAAGGGTACAGATGGTGCAGGTATAGGCTGGTTGGAGACCCAAAGGTATCCGATTGACACCTTAAAGAGACAGGTACATGGGTGACATCAATGACAATCAAGTGTAGTATCTGGAAGTTGATGAGAGCCCTGTCACCTCCCTAGACTTCTTAATTGGACCAGCACATTCATCTGTGGACACTGCGCATCCTGAAGGGCTACAGGGTCTGGCAGGGCAGAAGACAGAAGGTACTTGCCTCTTACTAGATCTAGGAGTCATCTTCGGCACTGCCCCATGGCTGAGTAATGCTTCCTCCCGAGCCGAGGTATTTGGCCACCCCCAATTCCTGGCAATTTGTACTTCTTCAGTACTGTGACAAAGTATTAGTCACAGAGTTCTCTTTCAACATATCTGTGGTTAGTTCAGGACAGGCAGAGGGCCCAGTATTAAGGATATGCTCACCCTATTTAAATCCTTGCCTAAACCAAACACATCCCAAGCTGCATCTGCAGTGGAACACCCTGGGAAAACCGAGGATATGGAGGCGCCTTACACAAAGTGAGCTCTACGCCTCCTGATCATGGGATTTAAGAAAGATATGGGGTCCTCACACACATAATTCCCCAATACAACTTCTTATCTAGACCAAAAGATACAGAAAGTAGACTTCAGATTTGACCAACTGGAAATGGCAAGAGCCGAAGGAGCTCTAGAGAGGGATGAACCGGGTATTGGGGTGAAAGAACTCGAACAGTGACATGAAGAACTCTTACATAAACTGCATGACTGAGAAACGAGATGGAGGTGGAATAACGACACATCAGAGGCATGGCAGAAAAGGTCCAGAACTCTAAATGAGTATGCTACATCCAGACCATATCCATTTCCTCCCGCAATGCCCAGACAACTCGATCATAGAGTTCAGTTGCACACATAGACTTTTTACAATTTTCCAAACAAAGAACAAGTTACTCTCAGATGTGTAGACTCTAGCAATTTTTTTACCCTATAGAGGAGATCCTAAGAGCTGCAACAAAGTCAATAGCCCTTTCCTACAGGGAAGCACAAGTCTCACTATTCAAAGACATTTCAGCAGCCACATTCGCAAAATGGAAATCACTCAACATTTTACTATCTAAAGTCCAAGCAGATCTCATAGAACCGGGTGTACCCTTTACACGTAATTTGTTTACTGCATGTCAAACAATACTCCAGATCCTCTAGCGAGATGGCGATCAGACTATTGAACCTGGTGAACAAGAAAGGGACGGTAATTGATCTGACTGTGTGTGTGGCCAGATTAGCAGTCACAGCGTTATTGGAGAGCAAGGATCAAATGTGATCATAAATACAGACAAAAAACAGAACTTGACCTACAGACTAATTAGAAATTGCTTAAGGAGGCATTGGTTCTTCATGCTTATCTCATAATATAAGCATTGGTGGACTTATATGAGAGATGGTGCTGTTGTCTGAGGGATAGCTTGATGAGGCAGCCAGGAGAGTCCAACCACATATCGAGCCCCAGTCTGTTAGAGCTTAGATCTGGCTCACTTGGGCCTAAATGGGTTTCCCCCTCTCCTGACTGCTAATTAAGAATTGCAACTTCCATTTCCCTTTGATTATTTTTCAACAGCCTTGTTTAGCAATGTTCAGCAGCTGAATCTTTACTTGTCAGAAATGCTCTGCAGCACACGAAAGCTAAGTCGCGACTCTGCCCGGGAACCCTAGGTCCTAAGTCTGCCTGGAGCTTTCTCCCAAACTGAAATGAGTCTTGTATGATAGAGGCACGCATGGCTAAACCACGTGTGCCTCTACTACGCGTCCACAAAACTAATGCGTCTGAACAACGCATTCCTTTACCATGCATGGCTTTACCAAGCATGTCTATACCACGCATGCCTTTACAATGCAATTTCATGGTAAAGGCATGACTGGTAAAGGAATGCGTGGTAAAGATCACATCCCAGCCCCTCCGCCCTGAGCCCTAAAAACTCACCCGACTCCCCCTGAGCCCTAAAATGTACCTGACCCCCCTGAGCACTAAACACTACCCCAAACCCTCTGAGCCTTAAAAATGACCATGCCCCCGAGCCCTAAACACTACCAGCCCCAATCCCTAAACACTACCCGACCCCTCTGAGCCCTAAACACTACACCAACCCCTCCTGAGCCCTAAAATGTACCCAACCCCCCTAGCACTAAACACTACCCAAACCCACTAAGCCCTAAAACCTGTCCCACCTCAGCCCTAAAAAGACCCGATCCCCCTGAGCCCTAAAAACGACCCCATCCCTTAAACACTACCCCCACTCCGCAAAATCCAGCCCCACTTACCAGTTTGTGCCCTCTTACAATCCTTCCTCTTCCTGTGCCTGCCCATCCGCGCATCTAGGCCGCACACTGCATTAACCACTCATAATTGTGATTAAGGTATATGCGTGGTTAAGGCATGAATGCTTGCACTTGCGGGGAAACAGCACGGGTGGTCCTGTCCACGTTGCAAAGGCCTTTTCCCTTTTTACTCTTCTTCACAGTTACGGGATTTGCAGGAGAGATGTCAGAATAGGGTGGAATGTCAATGTAACCTTAGATTCAACAATAGAGAGGTCCTCACTCAGCTAACATCGCTCAGTGACCCTTGACCATGCTTGCAGGGCCAGTCGCTCCACACACCGCGCGGCTCCCCCCCCCCCCCCCGTGGGTGCCCAGGACTCCTGCCCCCTCCGCTGCTGCCGTGAGCCCTCAGCTTCTGCCTCGCTCCTGAGCGGCGCTGATCGCCCCAGTGCTCGTGTCTCCCACACTTTGCCAGCTGAGTGCCTGTTTGCCAATATCTGTGTGTTTTTTGTTTAATTAGCAGTATTTTTTGCCAGTATCTGTGTGTTTTTGTTTAGCTACCAGTATTTTGCCGATTCCGTGTTCCCCGTGACTGTTTCCCGCCGCCTTTCCCCCCCCGCTCCCCGCCGCTGCTCCCCTGCGGCCCGCCCCCTTTTCTCTTCTGTACCCCTCCCTCCACCGCCCATTGGCCACCCCGCTCCCGCCTCCCAGCTGCTCCTCCCTCCCACTTCGCCATTTATGGAGGTCGCCGCACGGAAGCGCACGGGGCGCGCCGAAGGCGTGCCAAAGGCAAGCCCGTCTGCGCCCGTCCGTGCCTGGACCACGCCCAGCGCCAGAACCCCTGAACCCCGCGCCACCCGCTAAGCCAGACTACACTACGACTCCAACACCCTCCACTCACTCAACACCGGACGAGCCCACCCCTGCTACCAGGCCATGCCGAAACGCACCCAAGGACTTTTCACCTGCCGCAACTGCAGCTACACCAGCATCCAGCCCACCAAAACACCAGCCACCTCCGCTGCATTCTCCTCAACACCCGCTCTCCTCGTAAGCACGCCATCGAACTCTGGTACCTCCTAGATTCCACCGGCCCCGACGTTGCCTTCCTGACGGAGACCTGGCTGAACGCCACCTCGGCACCAGACATCGCCACAACCATCCCACAGGGCTACAAGATCTCCCGCAAAGACCGCGACAACGGAGTAGGAGGGGGAATCGCGATCGTCCACAAAGACTCCATCTGAATCTCAACTAACACCGACGACACCGACGCCACCGCCGAGCACATGCACTTCCAGATTCACACCGACCCTAACACCACCCTCAGAGAAACACTCATCTACAGACCTCCCGGACCCCGACCACAGTTCAGCGACACCATCACCGACCTCATCAGCATCCACGCCCTCGCCTCTACGGACTACATTCTCCTCGGGGACCTGAACTTCCACCTCTAGAACAACAACGACGCCAACTCCACCACCCTGATCGACAACCTCGCCAACCTCAGACTCAAACAACTCGTGACGACTCCCACCCAGGCCGCCGGACACACACTGGACCCCATCTTCTCCGCAAGCCCCCACATCTCCTTCAACCGCACCACCGAACCCCACTGGACCGACCACAGATGCGTCCACTTCACCTTCAGGAAACCCACCACACACCACCGCACCCAACAGCTGCCGTGCCGCTGCTGGGGCAAGGTCACTGAGGACCAACTGACGACCCTCGCCCGGAGACCACCCACCAACCCCACCGACCCAGACACCGCCGCAACCAACCTCACACAGTGGATCAACGACTGCGCCAACACCCTCGCCCCTCTCAAGACCTCCACATCCAACCACACCAACAAGAAAGCCGCATGGTTCACCGAAGACCTCCGGACCTCCAAGCACACCTGCCGGAAGCTGGAGAAGAAATGGCTCCACGACCGAACACCAGACAGCCACACAGCCCTCAAGAGCGCCACTCACAGACACCACCAACTCATCAGGACCGCCAAGAGGACCGCCTTCAAGGACCGACTGGACAACAATTCACACAACACCAAAGAGCTCTTCAGCATCGTGAAAGAACTCTCCAACCCCAGCTCCAACACCAACGACATCCCACCATCACAAGACCTGTGCGACTCCCTGGCCCCCTTCTTTCACCGCAAGATCACCGACATCCACGAAAGCTTCAACTCCGACCCCCCCGCACCCACCACCGAGTCCACCGCCCCGGCGAATTCCACCCGCACCAACCGCCTGACCACCTGGTCCAGCATCAGTGACGAAGACACCATCAAAACCATGAACTCCATCCACTCCGGATCCCCATCGGACCCCTGCCCTCACCACGTTTTCAACAAGGCCAGCACTACCATCGCGCCCCACCTCCGGAAAAAAATCAACTGCTCCTTTGAGACAGCCACCTACCCAGAAATTTGAAAACATGCCGAGATCAACGCCCTTCTGAAGAAACCCAAGGCGGACCCCAAGGACCTCAAGAACTTCCGGCCCATCTCCCTGCTCCCATTCCCGGCGAAAGTAACAGAGAAGATCGTCAACAAACAGCTAACCCGCTACCTTGAAGACAACAGTATCCTGGACCCCTCTCAATCTGGCTTTCGCAGCAACCACAGCACCGAGACCGCCCTCATCGCCGCCGCTGACGACATCAGGACCCTGATGGACAAAGGAGAGACAGCCGCCCTCATCCTCCTGGACCTATCAGCCGCCTTCGACACAGTCTGCCACCGCACCCTATCAACACGCCTCCAGGACGCCGACATTCAAGAGAAGGCCCTGGCCTGGACCACATCCTTCCTCTCCGGAAGAACCCAGAGCGTCCGCCTCCCACCCTTTCGCTCAAAAACCACCGAGATCATCTGCGGCGTTCCACAGGGATCCTCCCTCAGCCCAAAACTGTTCAATATCTACATGGCTCCTCTCGCCCACGTTGCACAACAACATAACCTCAACATCATCTCCTACGCCGATGACACCCAGCTGATCATATCCCTCACTGAAGACCCCCACACCGCCAAAGCTAACCTCCACAGAGGAATGAGGGCCATAGCCGACTGGATGAAGGACAGCAGACTGAAGCTGAACTCAGACAAGACGGAGGTCCTCATCCTCGGACCAGCCCCATCGGCCTGGGACGACTCCTGGTGGCCCACTTCACTAGGCACAGCCCCGGAACCCACGGACCAGGCACGCAACCTGGGGGTCATCCTCGACTCCACCCTCTCCATGACCAGGCAAGTCATCGCCGTCTCCGCGTCCTGCTTCAACACCCTCCGAATGCTCTGCAGAATCTTCAAATGGATCCCTATCGACACAAGAAAGACCGTCACCCAGGCCCTCGTCACCAGCCGACTCGACTACGGGAACGCCCTCTACTCAGGAACTACAAACAAGCTCCTGAGACGACTACAACGAGTCCAGAACGCCTCAGCTCGACTGATCCTCAACGTCCCCCGTCGCAGCCACATCACACCCCACCTGAGAGCCCTGCACTGGCTCCCCGTCAACAAGAGGATCACCTTCAAGCTCCTCATCCACGCACACAAAGCACTCCAAAACACTGGACCTACCTACCTCAACAACCGACTCAGCTTCCACACCACAGCCGGCGGAAGATCCTTCTCCTACCTCGCCGCCAAGACCTGGAACACCCTCCCAATCAACCTACGACAGACTCAGGACCTACTGGCCTTCAGAAGACTCCTCAAGACCTGGCTCTTTGATCAGTAGAGGCACCCCCCCCCTAGCACCTTGAGACCCTAACGGGTATGTAGCGAGCTTTAGAAATGTAATGATTGATTGATTGATTGATTGAGTAACCCACTATCACTTCTGCTTAGCCTGGCTGTCATGAACCTCATCAACATCTGGCTCCATGCCTATCTTGGAGAGAGTAACTACACAGTATTTTTGAATGTCCACAGATACTGCTCCCTCATCTATTATTTTTTGGTCTTGTCAACATTGGTTGAGACAATCACACTGGCACCCAAACGCATTTAGAACATGCACCTGTCACAATTCTGTTTGCTTTGCATATGCCTATCCCACCGTCTCTACGGTATTGGAAGGTCAATGAAGTGACCTTCTGTGACACATTGTTAGGAGGTGATATACGTGAGGCCCTTGATAATTGTTTGGCCAAAAATGTAACAGAGGGGAGACCTGTGCCATCATTTGGAACACAGTGAAAGCAGTACTGACAACTGAGCACTGAGCTCAATTGACTACATTTGTATAGCTGCCAAGAAATACATAAACTGAATTGAACGCAGAGGTCTCCAGGCTGAAGTAAGAGCACAATAATACTTGCTTTAGGAGGGTAGGCCATGATCTTTGAAAGGCCGCATGGAAAGCCGTTTTCACTGAGGATGCTACCTACATGCTATTGGACATGAAATAGAAATATTATTTATAAAAAAACTTCCCAATAATAATAATTAAATAATAAGCTTTTTCTTTATTAAGTAATTTTGTAGCATTTTGACCCCCACCAGTTGACAAGCATTCAACTCCTTCTATGACCAGTGCTTTAAACGGGCCGGTACTCACCGTTACTGAGTACCAGCACTTCTTACAATTATCATTCTGAGTACAGGCGCTTCTCTACTACTGAGGTGAGTACCGGTACTCATGAAAAGAAAGGCTCATTGGCTGTGAGTACTGGTGAGCAAGAGTGGAATGTGTTTATGGCAGCCAAGGTGCCGCTTCTGTAGCCCCGATCTGAGCCCCAGCTGAGCTATTCAGCATGGCTCATTTGAATAATGTTCGGGTGCTCACCATCACACTGTGTTTGACAGAGCAGGGTCAGTACAGGCCCTGGGCGATCAATCACATTCACCCTATCCAGTGCATTTGTGCCAACACAGGAATCATGGCAGTCCCCTGGCAGTGGCAAGCAGGCTAAGGCCAGTCCGGCCCTGGTGGCAACTAAAAAAGCCATGGTATGTGAAGAGTTTAACATGGGTTTTCATCATACCCAAGGGGTCGGTGTGTGTCTGCTTATGTTTGTGTGTTTGCCTGCATGTGTATGCCTGTTTTTTATAAGAAAAAAGTGAGAGAGAGAGAATCAAAACCCTCAGGAGGTATTTTAAAGAAAATGGGTGGAACTTTGTATGTACATGTCTGCTCGGCAACAAAGGTTCATAAGTAACGTAGTAGGGAGGGTTGGTGGGTGGGTGAGTGAGTGAATGGATGGATTAGTGAGCAAGGGGGGATGCATAGATGGATGGATGAATAGACGGATGGATGAGTGAAAGCATGGATGGATGGGTGAAAGAGGGTGGATGATTGGATAAAAGGGCAGATGATGGTTGGATAAGTGAAAGATTGGATGGATGAATGGAAGGGAGGAAGGGTGGATGAAAGGGTGGATGATGGATGAGTGAAAGGAGGAATTGAGTGAAAATGTGGATGGAATGAAAGGGTGGATGGAATAAAGGAGTGAAAGGGTTGATGGATAGATGAGCAAAAGGAGTGATGGATGAACAAAAGGGTGGATAAAGAGATGGATGAGTAAAAAGATGAATGGATAGGTTTGGAGATGGATGGATGGATGGGTTTGGATTTGAAGGGTGGCAGACGGAATGGTGAAAAACGGAATGATGGATGAAAGACTGAATAGACAACAGAATGTAAAGGTTAAATAGTGGACAGCAGGTAAATGGTAGGTTGAAAGAATGAATGGATAGATCGATGGAAGAGACAAGAGATATCTTCTGGGGCGAGTCATGTTGATTTGCTTCATTTGCTTGGTGCCATAAGAGCTTTGGTTCGAAGCAGGGATATTTTCATTTTCTTCCTACTCCCGTGCTAAAAAATATATAGTATTGTGCCAAACAACAGCAATGGCATTAAGAAGGTGCATCTATTGCAAAAAAAGGAAATGTTAACATATTATCGCATTTCTCTTTCATTTTCTGTAATGAGTTAACCTGCTTTGTTTATATAAACACATTTCTCTTGTGTTTTGGTATCTGCTGCAACTAATATAGAAGTCGTTAAGTATCATCATGTCTTGCTCTTAGCCCTGCCCCTCACTACACCTCTAGCTCATTTTAATGAGTACCTGCACTTATTTTTTTCCCATTTTTTCCCATTTAAAGCACTATCACTATTTTTTTCCCATTTAAAGCACTATCTATGACACTGCCACAGTAACACGCCATGAAGACGCCATGAAACATCCAGAACTGCTTAACTTAGCAAAAGAACACGAACCTTCATGGTCAGGACATCCTGAAGCTGATAATGACAACTTCAGGAAATGGATGTCAGACTTGAAAGCAACAGCAGCCCCGACCAACCGTAAACCTAGACCAACGGCTAAAAAACAATCAGCACCATGGTTTAACCCCATGTTAAAAATAAAACAAGGAGAGGTGCGTAAAGCCGAACGCAGATGGAGAACTAACTACTGCGTTGAAGACAGGAATAACTACAAATCCACCAGATGCGCATATCATGCTCTGATTAAACAAGCCAAAACCAACTTTTACACCTCGGAAGTAGAAAATGCCAGAAACAAACAAAAAACTATTTTTAAAATTGTCAATAGTTTTAATAAACCCAAAATATTAGAACAAGAAATCCCGCCTTCGGAACAACTATGCAATACCATCGCAGACTACTTTGAAAACAAGGTATTGGCACTCACCAAGGATTTCATCACCTCTGAAGTTAGGGTAAATGAGGAAAACGTGGAAAGGGACAGACTGGAAACTTTCCTTCCCATTAGCTTGGACGAGACCCATAAGGCTATCTTAGCGGCCAAGTCAGGTTCCCCGTTTGACCCATGTCCTCCCGCACTGCTACATATGATGGTGGAGGTCGCTAACCCTGTGATTAACAGCATTGTGAACTCCTCTCTGACCACAGCAACAGTCCCAGCTGAATGGAAGCTAGCGGCAGTCAAACCATTGCAAAAAAAGCCACTCCCTGACCCTACCACCTTATCCAACTTAAGACCAATATCCCTTCTCCCTATGCTGTGTAAAATCACTGAAGCCTGTGTAAACAAACAGATCACCAAATTCCTGGAAGGAAATGAAGCCTGGCATTCCAATCAATCGGGTTTCAGGGCTCAACACTCCACGGAAACTGCCCTCCTGCTCACCTCAGATACCATCCGCATGGCCCTGGACCAGGGTAAGAAGGCCGTCTTGATTTTATTAGACCTGTCGGCGGCCTTCGACACTGTGTCACACGCCATTCTGATTAACAGACTTGAAACCTCTGGCATTTCTGGCACAGTGTTGGAATGGATCAAAAACTTCCTGAGTGACAGGAGACAAGTAGTTACTCTTGGAGAATTTCGCTCCAAGGAAAAATTGATAAAGATGGGTGTTCCACAGGGCTCAAGCCTCAGCCCAACACTGTTTAATGTCTACACCGCCCCTTTAATCAAACTAATATCGTCATTTGGAATTGATGTAGTCGCCTATGCCGACGATACTCAATTGATATTGGTTTTGGACAAAGACACACAGGAATGGGAAGAAAAACTTAAAAGCTGCCTCACGGCAACCTTTGATTGGATGAAAGTCAATCATCTAAAATGCAACACAGGCAAGACAGAAATCGTGCCAATGGGCCCAAATAACAACTTCACGCCCAAAACCTGGTGGCCAGAAAAGGCAGAAATCCCACCGAACACAACTCAATCGGCACGAAACCTAGGGATTACATTTGACAGCAATCTCTCTTTCAAGCAGCAAGCCTTGAAAGTGGCAGGTAACTGCTTTGCCATTATTAAAGGACTCAGGAAGTTTTTCGACCTCCTTCCTCTAGAGGCTAGGAAGACGGTAACAGTCGCTTTGGTGACGTCGCGGATAGACTATTGTAATAGTCTATATGCAGGTACTACAAAAACCACCACACATAAACTTCAAATGGTGCAGAATGCCGCAGCTAGGTTAGTCCTTAAATGGCCGAAGAAATCTTCTGCATCATCTGCACTAAATACCCTACATTGGCTCCCAATTAACAAGAGAGTCCTATTCAAAATACTGATTATCACCTTTAGAGCCACCCATGCTCTGGGACCAAAATACCTACAGCAGAGATTCGCCAGATACCATCCCTCCCGCAATCTCCGTTCATCTAGCTCCAATCTCCTGTCAGTACCTAGGTTCAGGCTCAGCACGAGAGGTGGCAAATCCCTACCAGTACTCGGAGCAAAAGCGTGGAACACTCTCCCCCCTGCCCTTCGTGCCCTAGACAAGGAAAAAGACTTCAGGAAGGGACTGAAAACCTGGATTTTCAAGCTACAGGACTCCTGCGTTAGAGCACTAGTGTAACAGTTGGGTGAGTTTCCATCCACTCCCTACCTGTTTCCTTCATCTCCGAATCAGTATCTGGCGCCTTGATGCTCCTTGGAGTGACTGCTGCGCGGTACAAATGCTATGTTACATTACATTACATTACACCCAGTATAATGGAGTCCACACTAACACTAATGTTGCAGCTGAAACAACACCCATTGTTCAGCTCCTACCAGCTGATAGCTCTTTTGTGTGGTATCAACATTTTCATAAAGATTCTCACCACCAGGCTCAGGATCTGACCCTCATCTCACCATTTTAATGCCTGACAAGCTATGAACAACACTAGGCTGCCTTTTATCGCCTTGGATAAGAGTACTTGTGACAACACTTAAATGCTCCTTCTTTTGCTAACTCCGGAGAAGGTGATTCACAGAGTAGATTGGAGCTTCATTTTCAAGATTCTGGGCAAAAAGACTTTCTGTCTTAAAACCTGGTGGTGAGGGACAGAAAAAACCCAGTAATGACCGCACGCCCAGGTTAACAAGCATTTTCAATCCAATAGGTCTCGCATTTGCGAGCGTTTAAGCTATTGGCATTGTAAATGACAATGTCTTTTATTTATGTATTTTTAAAAGCAACACATATATAAAAGGCATTGTTATTTTTAAAACCAATGGTTCAAACTCTCACAAATGGGAGACATCTTTTTCTTTAGACGCTGCTCTCGTATACAGGTTACAGTGAGCAGCATCTAAAGAAAGGGGCGCGGCCAACATTAAAGTGAAAGCGCTTATGGGGATCTTTCACCCAAAGCAAAACATTTTTTTTTAAATTTAGAAAGGTTTTGCAGCGCGGCCGCTAAAGTTAAAGTGGCCAGCACTGTAGAATAAATAATTAAATAAGCGCAGCCACTAAAGTGAAAGCGTACCGCCCGTTAATGAAATAACTATTTAAGCGCGGCCGCTATAGTTAAAGCAGACATCGCTGTAATTTGAACAAATACATTACTAAAAGCACGCAGAGTGCTGCTATGTCGTGAGTGGAATAGGGGAAGATCATTATAGAAAATATGGCTCACCGACTGATAAAGCAGACAGTGTAATGACACAAGTAAAAAGTGCAGTCGTTATGGGAGGTTACAAATGCACATAAGGCGGTAAGAAGGAGGGATTATTACGCCTATTTACAAATGAAAAGCAACAATTTTGCATGGACAGTAACGGCAGCCAATTGAAAAGATGGGTGTGAAATGAGCAGAACTTCTATGCATAATTAAAAATCTGCATGCTTCGCAAAGCGGCACATGCACTTCCCAGGCTCGACCTAAAATGGCCCAGGGCGTGGGCGGCATGAGTTATTTGTTTTTTTACTAACAGTAAAGTTTGGAGAACAATCATCAAAACCAGCACTGGAATGCACCAAACGTTTAGTAAACTGGCAGTAACTGCCATGACGGTGGCTCCTATTGACGTACAGGGAGTGCCGTTGGGCCAGCGGTGACAGGGCCAGCTCTAGGGCGTGCGATCGGTGCCTTGGGGTGGGGGCGTCATTTTTGCAACTATATTAACATTGTAAAAGTACATGCTGCTGTGTTCCTGGCCTCCAGCAATTATCAGGCATCACTTAAAATGTTAAGATAACGCTAGTGATTAATCATCTTCCTGGAAAGAGACCGGAGATTTGTCTAGTGGAAGTTTTGACTAATCCTAAGGGAGCGCAGAGGGTTATAATGCCTGTTGCTAAGAATGTGTACCATGCAGATTACAAAATGCATATAATGTAAATAGGTCGGTGGGTTACTGCTTTTGTAAAAGAGCTCTTTTTGTTACTTGTAGTTTATAAATCAAAATCCTAATATAGAACATTGAGCTATTAACTGTCACCAAAAAGCTGCAAACTGCATGGTATATGTTAGAGCTATATGATTTTGCGCAGTCTTTCCTTATCCTAATCTTCCCAAAAGGGTTCATTTGGGTAGAAAACAATTCTTATTATTGAAGAGCACCCCCAACAATGGTGTTACATTTTAAATTCAGAATTTGTGCTTTCCCAGAATAAGGATTCTTAAACTGTATTGCCTACCAGTATCGATGATATGTCACTCCTACACTACACCTTGTAGTCCTGTCTGATGTAACATTTTCTATACAATGATTTATACGAATATGATTGTCTCTGTGCAATGTGTGTGTGATGTAAAGTGTTCTGACACATTGCACTGGTGTGAGTGGTGCTATAAAACTAAATGAACCTGAGAGACAGTGGTTATGGAGACTTGAGGGGTACTGTTAAAAGGTTCTAGTGAGGGAATCCGTGGCAGAGGTGGCCATTGGGGGGGCGCCAACAAATATTATCGCACAGGGTGCCACCAGTGTAAAAGCCGGCCCTGAGCGCTGATCTCTACATTTGGTAGACAGTAGTTCATCAGAGCAGTAAATGCAATGTCCTCCACCACCCTGACAGACTATGCTGGCTCTAAGATCATTAGCCAAGAAGTGCCATATGAAATCAACATTACCTTCCAGTAGAATAGCTCATAAAAATCTTACAATTGTTTTCTACAAGAGCCAAGAGCAGCCTACTGTTGTCCTAAGCAGTTACTAATTTTTTGTGAGACACCCGTAGCAGTTAGCCACGAGCTGCATGAAAAAGCATTCAATTGAACATGAAAAGCTACATGTATGACATCACATTGATCCAAGCACATTCCATATGAGGTCTGTTTTTTCTTGTTAGCTTATATTACATAAACAAAATTGCCACAAATGGCACTGCCTGGTTGCTTGTGTCTTAAACATAGGGTCCGTGACACTATGCCCCCCATATCAGTAAAACAATATACATTCTAAAACCTCAGCAACAGCCAGAAATTAGATCCACATAGAGAGAAAAAATGCCACTGTTGGGCTCCTTCCTAGCATGAAATGTGTTCTGGTGTATTTTTAAAGGCATATAGTGTTCTAAACATAAACTTCTAGATGGCGGGCTGCTAATGCGTTTCTAATGCATAGATTATAAGGTTACCTCTGGTTCGCAAGGCAATAGAGATTATCACAGCTCTCTGGTTCAGTGCTCGGAGGCAGCAGACGCTAACACAAATCTAATTTTACAAGGAAATTGCTCCGAGAATGGATGTAATAGGGTGGCTATAATAGAACAAGGTATTTAAAAATTGCACGCTCAGGTGAGCAATAAGCACTTTAAAATTATCTCTGGCCGCTGACAAATGTATACTACCTCACAGCAGCTATCGATATTTAATAGCCGCTAGCCACCACACACATTTCATCCTGCCACAACATGATTTTAAGTACTAAGGTGACTTTGATTTGATCATATTTTACAGAGCTTAATCTTGAATCTATTTTCCCAATATTTAACGCATCTACATATGAGGCAATGTTGTCTGGCATACTTATGAAGTGTTTTCTTTTTCAGCATTTCCCCTCTATGCGTGCTACTCAAGCACACCTGCCACATTTGCATTTCTTTGATTGATTGGAAAGGGTGATGCATATTTCCCGCTTCTGCAGAGAGAAAAGGAAGTTTCCTGTAGTAATAGTACTGTGTCATGTTGGTGGAATTACATTTCAATAAACTCTGGTTCAGGTTCAGAAAATCAGCACTGAACAAGTTCACCTCTTTCCTGCCTAACCTTTAGGTTGCACTAGTATTATTCACTACTGGATTCCATCCTCTACGGAGTCCCTCATGGCTCAATTCTTTCTCAGACTCTTTTCAGCTTGTAAGTTGTACTACTAGGAGTTCTCTTCAGCACGATGAAAAATTATACCTACTTTGGCTCCTCATGCTAAATCGTGGGGTTTCCCATAGATTCCATCTTATCTTAAACCTTTAGTCACGTTATAAGAATATTTAACAATCCGGTAGCTTACTGCCAGTTTATCTGCTAAGCAAGTTAGGGGTTTACTTCTTTATTGAGGATTTGGGCGTATGCCTTTGTCTTCTGGCTCCTGGACAGTCGGTAGTTAAAACCCACCTACAGCTGTGCCATGACCTCTGCCTGGCTGATGGTGGCCACTTTCACGTTGGTTCCTGTTGTTTTTCAATTCTCTCGTTGACTCCAAGTGATTACAGATCTCTGTTTAGAGTGGCCTATTCATCTTGTAAAATAAGCCTATTTCATGCAACAAATATTACATAACTATAAACCCTTCAGCTGGATACTCCACGTTTTCATAAAAATCACCCGAAAAGTTGAGATCATGATCCTTGAATTGTCCACATACACACAGATAGCTTTGATGTCCTGCACGGATCATCCCTTTCAAGCTTGCTGTTTGACATTAATGTTTGTTCTCAATCCAAGTTATAAAACCAAGACCATAGCAGCTTTCAAATATATGTGAACAATAAACAAATTCACTTCAAACTAGATAACAATTCAGACAATGTCACCAATATTACCTTAAGCTTGAACCATGTTTTCTACTGGTTGAAGATCAGCCTGTGCATGAATAGGCGCAAAACAGATATCCTTGTACTCGGACAATATGAGCCCAGCTTCCTATCTTTTTTTATTGGCCCAAAAGGTGTGGGAATCCCCCACAGCCTCCGAAAGAGCCAGGGGCCTCATTTATGAAAGCCTTGTGCCACCGATGCGTCACTTTTTCCCATGTTAAAAGTGACGCACCGGCGGCGCAAGGCCTTCATAAATAAGGCCCCAGGAACCTAGAGATGCCTTTTGACTCTGAACTCTTGCTCAACCTCCAAGTCAATGCAGTATTAAAAGATATCCATCTCCCACATGCCTGCTTTCAAAATACTTCTACTACATTAATCTGATCACCGGGTGAAGTTGAGAGGAGCTCATGTCATGATACACCTGAATTTCTGCAATATGATCTGAATGGATCTACCCAAGAAACTCAAAGCCATGCTGCAAAAGGTACAAAATCGGGCAATCAGACTGTGAATAAAGTTCCTCCAGCCTGCTATGAAACCTCTCGGCTGGCTACAAGTAGAAGTCAGCATCAACGTTAATGTCTTATGCACTGTCCACTTGTCCTACTGAAGCAAAGGCCCATTGTATCTGCAGAAATTGATCAAATCACCTCAGCCATAATCCTCAGATCATCTGTCCACCTTATCGATAAATGATCATTCAAGAGATCAAAACACTGAAGCAATTCCATTTGAATGCAGGCCCTATGCTATGACTGTACTCAACTCCTTCCTGAGATCTTAAACCTTCTACTTCCATTTCAAGAAACCCAATCATATGGAATTCTTCTGGATTGACTTTCACTGGACTCCTAACTGTTGAAGGGATGCAATCAAAGAACACTTGCGTTAGATGACCACTATCTGATCGGACTCTAGCTTGTCTTGTCTCTGGTATCTCCATGTAACCATACAGGGTCAGTTGATGGAGTGCTCTGATGTAAGTGGCAAGTGACACAAAACGCTATATTCACAATAAATACAAAATGGAAGACCATGGTAAAGTCTTTTTTAGGGTCTTCAACATGGATCATTTTTAGGGTAGGGACATTATGTAATGGCACTAAATTGAAACATCTGGGGTGTAAATGAAAGAGGTGCTAAATCTAATCCCAAAAATCAGTGAAGGGCATAGGAAGGCTTCACGAATGCATGATTCACATTTCACTATTTCTAGATAGAAGGACAACAGCTTTTTATCATCTGATATATAGCATGAACTCGACCCAAAGGTATTGGAGCGCTGTACATGAGCACCGGTTACGTTACGTTCAGGCACGGGGAGGTTAAGTGATTTGCCCAGAATCACAGGATGTAAACTTGACCTCAAAGCTCGAACCTTGGTTTCCAGCACCAAAGTCGGCAATCTAGCCTTCAGACCACTTCTTCGTTGGTAACACACAAAGGAAGTCTAAAAATGCAAGGGAGGGACAAAGAAGGCAAAGGAAAGTTGAAAAGTGAGCTAAGGGTGAGAAACGAGGGGAAAGAAATTAGAATGCAAGAGAAACAACTTGGTGAAGGAGTAAGACACGTAAATCAAGAGACAGGCTTGAAATAAAATAAAATGTATGGAGAAAGTAGTTAGCGTACATGTAGGAGTTGGCGTACATGTAGGAGATTTTTGAATCCCGGATATACAAATAACACCAGAAATTGGCATACTAAAACTGAAAAGGAAGATAGAAGTCTGTGAGCTTCTCCGCATGAATTAAGGATTGGTACTCTGCATCTAGTGAGGCCTGGTAATCCGTTTGGAATCGCCACATTATTTTACTGGGTAAAGATTGGAGACGTGTTCCCGCTGCAAGACCAACACGGCATTGGTCCGCTGTTTTATGAAATTGAACGTTGGAAGGAGAGATTCTTTATCAAGAGATTCTTCTAGAATAAATACTGACCTGTACATATCTTGATAACAGTGTCGGAATTGGCAGCAAGCCTGAAGAAGGAGGTTGGACCACTGTAACCCTCCGAAACGCGTCACTTTTTGGCCTACTTATAGAAAAACAAGTTCTTTCGACATTTATTGTTTGGTGTATTACACTTGCAAATAATGATGTGTTGAAATATTAATTCATACTAATGTGTTCATTTTTTATGATTATTGATTTAAAAACATTGTGATTTTTATCTAT
This sequence comes from Lissotriton helveticus, assembly GCF_964261635.1. Taxonomy (NCBI): domain Eukaryota; kingdom Metazoa; phylum Chordata; class Amphibia; order Caudata; family Salamandridae; genus Lissotriton; species Lissotriton helveticus. The sequence goes on from NC_136069.1 coordinate 1,281,617,450, forward strand.
GTAGTTTTTAATGTGTATAACTATGTCTTGTTTTTAATGACAAATGGTATATATGTTTCTTTGAACCAACCTAATCATAAAAATAAAACACATAAATTCTTTAAATATTGCATTTACATTTGACTTTCTGGCAACTGAAAAAATCGACCCGGTGTGTTTTGAGTAGAACTTGTGGTGTGAGTGCATGATTAGAATGGTATGAAAATACCCCAAAGGGAATTTTTTCTAGACTTGAAAGTTGTTATATGCAGAGAGGAAAAGAACGAAAGGGAGTAAGAAATATCAACGAAGAAACTGTAAGAGAGAAGGAACACATAAAGGGAATTGTGAGGTTGAAGTAAAGGAAGTGAAATATTGCACGGTTAAAGGAAAAAAATGTGAACAGTTGCATGACTGAAAGATAGAAAAAGAAACAGATGGTGTCATAAAGATAACATTGAGAACAGAGACCAAGAAAGGACGGAGAAAGGACATGGGAGAATACAGTTATGCAGGTAGGCAAAAGAAGCTGAGTGGATGCAAGGCAGGAGACAAGACGACAGCAAGAGAAACAAACACAAGAAATGGCATGAAAACAACAGGGCGGAAATAGAGGACTATGACAGAAAAATGTAATAGGGAAAAGAGAGGGAGAAATGGAAAACGATTGAAAAAACGGGTGAGAGTGAGAGGAAGAAATTCAGTAGGAGGGGTTAGGCAGTAAAGACAAAGCAATTAAGTAAAATTAATAAAGAAATAATGGCTTGATAAAAGACAGATAGGACAAAGAACAATGGAGAAAAGTGGGACAGTGAGGAGAAGCAGGAGTAAATAAAAGATACTGTGTGAATGAGAAAGACGCTAGGAGAATAGAGAGGGAAAAGGCACAATAGCAAGAAGAGGACAGTAGGGGGTGGCAAAAGAAACATGCTTAATTTGTGACAGAGGGCGCAGTCTACTCTGTGGTGCACAGAATATTAGTGATGCACCTGAAGGAGGAGATCAAAACCCTGAACAGTGGCTAAATGTATGCAGTTATCTGGAGTAGCTCATTGTGACCCTGCTAACATCCCTGCCAGGTAAATGCAGAAGCTCATTTGGGAGCATTCAGATACTCAGCTAGTTGTTCACAGGAGCTGACTGGTGCCTGAAGGGATGTATCTGAGTGCCTGCACTGGCTCAGATGGGTACCTGTAGGCACTCAGTTTTCTGAGAGAGCTCATTGTCTCCCTGCTTGCATCCTGGACAGGAGAGTGCAGAAGCTCATTTGGGAACATCCAGTTACTCAGCTAGTTACTCACATAAGCTCACTGTGGTGTCTGCAGGAGCGCAGCTGGGTGCCTACATTGGCTCAGTTGGGTACCTGCAGGCAGTGGCACTCAGGTATCTAGAAGTGCTCAGAGTCTCCCTGCTAACATCCCTGCCAGATGCATGTGTAAGCTCATTTGGGTGCATGCAGGTAAGTGGTTATCTGCAGGAGTGTACTGGAGTCCTTGATGATGTCTGCATACTCTTCAATAATAATTACTAACAGAACCAATAAGGTGTTTTAGCTGGAATCTTTTTAGCCAGTTGACAAGCACAAAAGACGGGGGAGGGAGGGAGGCGTTAGCCGAACTAACATCTAACAATGTCTAGCTTATTTTCAAAGCCACTGCTGCCCATCTCACCAGGCGAGCTGTCATTTTGGCCTCACCTGTTGGCCAGGCTGTCTCCAGAAGCGAAAGTTACACCTTCTCCTGCGGTACTGTCTTTCGTCGACTGCTAAGGTCTAGCTTGAAAATGCCTGTTTTTCGGTGCTTAATTATGGATGGCTGGATTCAAGGGGATATCTTGGCCTCATCTTTGAAGGGCACTGGGGTGCCTCCCCTCCAACAGAGCACTTCCGTACAGTTCATTTCTACAGGCACAACCGGTCTGAAATATTTATTTGAAAAATGAACAGCAAACAAGTCTGGGTTATGCCTGCAGCTATGTCTGGGCACATTTAGAAGCTGGCTTTTAATTGGATGTGAGGGGAAGCGTCTCTTCCTCACACTCCATATGCCTCTGCACTTGTGGCTAATAGTCTGCAGAATTATCTCAGCCTTTTATCTTTTTACACATTGGGTTATTGCATGTGAAGTATGGCGAACCGCTCAAAAAGCCTGAAAAATGTCTGTATAATATTTGTAAATTCTGTCTCTGCAGCGTGGTACCCCCAGCAGGGGATGCCTTCTGTTGCCTCTTCATTTTGGCACTAACAGGCCCCCTAGTTAGTTCTACTTTATCAAATGCCAAAACTCCAGATGCTTTTGAATATGGCGCTCAGCCCACTGACTGACTTGAGAAAATTCAACAGAATGTAACTCTACACTAGTGACGTTTAGTTTAAATATCAATATTTAAGAATCCTTTACCACTTGTGTAGTGGGTAGGTTAATGAGTGTGAAAACGGGTGTCTTTCAGCACAGGTCTACTTCACCCATGTGTGCGCTCCTCGGAAATTTACGTGTCTGCTCTGTGCCTCTGTGTTTTCTATCTTGTGCACACGTATTTTTTGATTTAGGGTTTTTGTGTTCACTCTAGGCTGTTTTTTGGCTGCTGCTAAACCAAATAATTTGCCGATTTCTAAAACCTTAATGTTTACATGTGAGTAATTCCATGTAGATAAGTACAGGGCCGGACTGGGAACTGAAAGCAGCCCTGGCAAATATTGCCAGGCCAGCCCCCGTCCTGCGCGTGGCGAGCGAGCGCAGCCAACGAGCCCAACCACTACTAGGGGGATTTGGGGAAGAAATTTTGGAAAACGACAGACCAAAATGGTGCATTTTACAGCACATTTTTCATTACATATTCAATTGTCTTAACTGGTGAAGTGTGGTGCTGTGTGGAAACCAAAACAGGCGGGGAAGCCATCATCATCAAAATTTAGGTTACCCAAGATTATTCCTGCCGCATCTCTTGAGTTCAAAAGTACCCTCTGGGGGGCTCACGTCTTTAGCAGTTAGCATGGTGACCTCTCCCCATGACATCACAAAGATTCCAATACTGGGCTTTCATGTGAAAATGTAATGCATTCTGGGTGTTGCAGTCTTCATTTTCTCTAATTGAACTAGATAGACTAACATGCTTAATACCAATGCTTTGTAGTTAAATGCCCAGGGCTGCAAACAGTTCAATGTCATGCATGTAGGTGGCAATCTTAGCTGTGAGATCACCACTAACAACCCCTCCACCCCAAACTCCATTCCCTCCCTTTCTAGTGCAGGCCCTGCCCTCGTACCTCCATAGGACTCAAGTTTCACAGGCATTGCATTCTGGGCCTATAAGCCCTTTTTATTCAAAAACTACACTGGATCTTATAACGCAAAGCAAACATCTGGGCTGGGTAAGCCGCTCATGCATGGACCTTGGAATCTTGAAAAATCGTCTGTCACATTTTGATGCCACATTGTGCATAAAATATGAACCAGGTGATATTAGGGCTACATAAATACGCCACACGTGGGATACCTTCACTTAATTGATATGCTCCATTGTAATGGGGCGATATGTTTTGTAGGTTTCTAAGGGGATTGTTTTAATTTCTATTGCTTGTGATGGGCAGTTCCTTCCTATTTGTCACACACAGGCCAATCAGCTCATTGGAATGCCATTTATGTGCTAAAAGGATTTTCTTTACTGACCCTCGAACCTGCACCTATTCGTGTAAATTCAATGCTAATGTTATCAGTCATTTACACAAGGCACTTCCCGTAATCGGTGCTGCACGTCTGATAACTTGTTGGGTAATCTATCACTTTTCAGAAGTAACTCTGAACGCGCGTGCTTGCCCAATGACTGACCTCACCTGGGAGGCGTCTTTGCTCAGCCCCCCTCCGAGCTGTGCAAACAGTTCCCCAAAGCCCTCAGAGATCATGGGTTTGTAGAGGCCTACTGGCTGCCCTGTGGTCCTACTGTAAAAGGGTCACACAAATGGCGCAGGGAGGGAGGGGGGAACGGCTCCTCTATGTGACGACGTTTTGGCTGATTGAAGGCCAGGAGATGAGTTAGTGGAGTTTCAGGGCAAAGCAGGAGGATGAGGCATCGAGGCAACAGTAGCTCACAGAAGCAGGCTGATGTGCATGCATGTGACGTGGTGGATCTGTGATTCACAGATCTCCACCACGTCACACTGCATGTACACCAGTCTGCTTCTGCTGCCAGTAGCACGTCATTCACACCCACTGCACTACATCACTAGCAGCGCCAGCATTAGTAATTAAAATCCCGGGTGCGCTGCTGCTGCTTTACAAGTGTTCTGTGACGTCAATGACACTCAATGGTGCGGGTGCACTCGGACTATGAGGGATAATACATGTGAAGGTTACACCACTGTGATGATGCTGATGCACCAAAGTTAAGATCGGCGAAAAGTGCGTCATAACTGCTTCTCCCAAATAAATGGTAGGCCTCAGGCCACAAATGATTTATTACCCGGACGCTCCGACCTCATAGCCTGCCTAGAGCCAGGCCAGCCATCACCACCTCGCGCCGCCTCCAGCTTGCTCACAAATCCACTGCACTGCCTGCAGAACCGGGCCGGGGCCTAACGGTTTGCTTTTGACGCCCCCAGACAGTGCCATAATCAGAGAATTTCATGCATACAACTGGGCGGACACTCAGGAGACTCACCTGTGGGCGGCAGAAATAATTAAATTACGGGGTCGGGGTGCCTCTCTTTTTCAGTTGTCTCTCTGGCTCTCCGATGCCTGCCTCCTCGACCTCGCCTCACCACCAGTCATGCGCACGTTTTTATTGCGTGACTCAGCGTGCCCCAATGCGCATGATCACATTCACCAGGCCCGATGCGCGCGTCATCATAGTGCAGCCACTGCCAGGTAGATTTTTAATAAACAAATGATAATAATAGCCTAAATTAAATCATTTCACAAGGAGAGACACAGAGTACAAGTAGTTTGTCAACAGTCGGACTACTAAACTGATTCTGACCCGTCACGGTCGGTCAGGTCAGGGTCCACATCGGCCCCTGCTACAAAACCGGCCCCCCTGTCATAAAACCGGCCCCCGCCCCATCCAGCCGACCGGGGGATTGCCCGGTGCCCGGAATTGCCAGTCCGGGCCTGGATAAGTAATATATTATACATAAGTTCATCAGTATGACTCCAATGTAACCAAATATCTTCTCATAGGATCCTTCATCGTTTGCCACCTGAGCGCTAAAACACATAGATTCCTCTATGCGCTAAAACACATAGGGGCATATTCACAAGGAGCGATCGCCGAATTAATGCCACTTTATCGCAGCCAAAGTCGTGATAAAATTACCACCCCATTCAAAAGCTGGTGCTAACAGCCCATTTTACCCGCGATGGCAGCCGCAAAAAATATTGCCACAGAGGACCCCGCAACTACCGCTAATGAGATGCAGAGTAGGCATTCCCGTGCCAAAAGCTTCGACAACATGACACCTCAACATTCACAATGACCAGCCAGATCAGGGATAAGAACACAAAACATGCCATTAGGCGCGTTAGCAGCAGGAAATGAACACCTGCTCTGACCTGGTGTAAAGTCGGACCATAGTCTGCACCACAAAAGGGATCCCAGTCCAGAGCTAATCCTGAAGACAAACAGATGCCATGGAGCAACTGAACATGCAGCACGGACACCCAAGAGGGCTGTAACACCCACCGACACCACACCCAGGACCACCCCTCCCTGGCACCCCCGACCAAAGACATGCCACATCAGCTACTCCTAAAAATGTACAAAATAATCTGCCTGATGTTGCACAATCACAACTGGACATGCATGTGTTGTCACAGAAATGAGCATCACACATTTAATTTCGAAGCAACCAATGAAACTTTATTAAAATAAACACTGAAATGAAGACACATGGCGGCTCCCCTCGACACAATCCGTAGGTCACAGCCTGCAAGACAAAAACATGATGAGAAGGTGTATCCTGAGCACATCTAAGGACAAAGAGAGAGCGAAGGAGAGAGAGAGAGAGAAGAAGAGAGGGGGAGAGAGAAAAAGAGAAGAAGAGAGAGGGAGAGGGAGAAGAAGAGAGGGGGAGAGAGAGAGAGAAGATGAGAGGGGGAGAGAGAGAAGAAGAGAGGGGGAGAGGGAGAGCGTCTGGTGCTGGGTCTTTATTACTCCATGACATAGGATATACCAGGTCACCCAGCACCATCGCAGGCTGCAAACACGTTCAGCTCAATGGGTGCCACTAACTGTGTGATCCCAGGAGCCAGGCCACGTGACGGTAGGCCTGCGCAGCCCGCTGGCTCAGCCTACACTGTGGTCCTAAGCCCAGAAAACCTGAGCAGTGTGAACCTCCGGGACGGGCATCATCGCAGGCTAAACACCCGCTCAGCAGCTTAAGGTGCCAATGACTCACCCAAAGTCACCGTCCCGTGGTGGGGTGCCTGTGCCGGCTGCAATGCTGCGTGTGCCACAAACCCTGTTCTACCCCAGGCAGCAACCGTCGAAGGGTGCCTGTGCCGGCCGCAATGCAGCATGTGCCACAAACCCTGTTCAACCCAGGTTAGCGTTCTGTGATGGAGTGCCTGTGCTGGCCGCAATGCAGCTTGTGCCACAAACCCTGTTCAACCCCAGTCAGCGCCACATGGTAGTAGGCCTGTGCCGGCCTCAAGACCTCAGGTCCGTCATCCAGTCACCACCGGCAGTGTGGTGTGCATGCAAACCTGCCCTCAGGGAGTAGCTGTGACATGCTGACAACTAGACTAGTGACCTGCACACCACCAGCAAGTACACCTGCGATGGGTAGCAATGAGGCCCCCCCTCAGGGCGTTAGCGGAGTGGTCTGGCCTGCCGTACACCGGAACAGTGCAGGGCTAAAAAATGACTCGTGGGCACTGGGCGTTGTTCAGTTCATGTTCGGATAAGGAAGTGGCTGATGCGTGTGTCCCTGTTGTGGGGTCCACGGGACTCATTAGACAAATTGCTATGTAGCACCCTCTGACTAGCATCCCACAGGATGAGCATCATTGACGCAAGGGAAATCACTGTCCCTACATTCAACCACACATACATACATGAATGATGAAAGACATGACACAGCAGTGCATTACTGGATGTTTATTGCACATCCAGTGCAGTTCTGCAGCTGGAGAGGTACAGGGCAATGACGAGCACACTACACAATATGGGCCCGTGGAAGGCCAGCCAGAGTGCGGAAGAGGAAGGGTACAGTCCGCAGACTGGTCTCCGTGTCATTGGTCAGGATGGATGTGGCAGTCCATGTCGTTGTCCAAGGTGAGTGCATCTGAGTGAATCGAGAGTCAGTGGAAGGTCATGAGGCTATGTGCGGGACCAAGCAGAAACAGGCCAGGTGGCAGAAATAAATGCTACTGAGTACTTCTGATCACAGGCACATCCACGTCCTCGTCCCTGTTCCTTGGATGAGTGCTCTGCCCCACCTGTGGGTGTTGCTGTACCGGCTGCGGCACTGTGTGCCACAGACACATCAGGGGCCGGAGGTGGATTGTCGGCCGCAATGTGTCCCACTGACACATCAGATGCTGGAGTGGCTAGGCCTGCGGTACTGGGAGGCAGAGACACACCAGGGGGCGGGGATGTGGATGGTGTGGGGGCAGCAGCATTCATCATCACCACACAACTTGTGGCAGCAATGCCATGATGAGGATCTGCAGGGCATGGTAGATCCCAGCTACATTCCACTGATGTGGAGCGGTGGCTGCCATCCTTTCCGCCTCCATCCACACCATGTTATCCATGAGCCTTCACATGTGTGCCAGCTCATGGCTGGTATCGCAGTAGCAAACCTGAGCAGGCAGGTGTTCATCTTGCCACATCATGACTCCAGCTATGTCAGTCAGCGCTCGTTGGAAACCATGGAGTGGGCCTACACACCCAAGGATGGTGTCAAGTTTGGTTGCCATGATTCCGAAGCCCAACCGAGCCTGCTCTGCAGTCTCCCCCTGGCACTCCAGCACATGATGCTGGAAGGCCATGTGTTGTTCCTGTGGGTCTTGAAGGAGTGCCGGGGCTGTGGGTGCCTCCTGCTGGGTGCTTTGCATTGTGGGTGGGGTCTCCTCAATGTAGCTGGGCTGCCCTGATCCTGGAGGTGAGTGGCGGATGAGGTCAATGATGTCTTGAATGGTTTGGGTGTCGATGTTGGTGTTGTCTTCCTCGTCATCAGTGAAGAGTGGCTGGGACTGCTCTGCAGGAGGTGTTGACGGTGCCCCTGCGATGTGAAGGGGAGATGGTGTATTACAATGTGTCCACATGTATGTAGCTGCATGGTACATGTTGACATTCAGACAGCATGGCATTGTACATTGTGACAGTCTGTAGATCTGGGCAAGGGCCCAGAGTCATTGTGGGTGTGCACTGTGCACTGCTTTGTTTGTGCATGTGTGCCATTGTGCCCATCTCCTCCGTCCCCCCAGTACCTGGTGGTCACTCACCCTGTTGTGTCCTGTCAAGCAGTGTCCGATCCCCTGACTCCGGCCACAGTCTCCACACCAATGACTGTCGACACCAGCTCCTCCATGTCCCAGCTCGAGCTGTGGACTGCTCCAGTCTGCGTTGCTACCCTCTGGTTGGCAGAGAGTTTCTCCTTGGCCCTCCACTTGATGTCATTCTTGACCTCGTCCATTGTCCTCTTGTGCTCTGTGACTGCATTCACCTTGTCCACGATGTCCCGGCTTATTACATTTTTGGTGCCCAATGACATGTTGGAGGTGACGAACAGTTGTTGATGGTGTTCCAGCACCTCCGTGACTATGATCCTGTTCACCTGCGGACTGAACTTCGTCTTCCTCTTCTTCTTGTCCTTGCCCTTCCCCGTGCCCGAGGTCCCTGGATGATTGTCCAGGGTGCTTGTGGGGTTTGGCTCGTCCACTGCGCCAGCTCTGGCTGCCTCCATAGTGCTTGGGTGTTGGTCAGTTTCTGTTTATGGGTGTTTTTTCTACTTTTATGGTGATTTTTCCCGCCTGCCAAGCGTGTGTTGCAGGTCTGGTGCTGCTTATCGCTGATTTTCTCATCACGCTTTCGCCCATCGCAGGTTTTTTGGTGTTGTGGTTTGTGTTTTTGTCTCCATCGCAGTGGTTGTATCGCGGACATTGTCCGTGGTTTCGGCAGACTATCGCATGCTACCACCTTGTTGTGAATTCCTGGGTTATTTTCCCAAGATAGGCTGCGAAGTTGAAAGTTGTGTTACGCGACTCTTGCGGTAGTTATCACACGTTCTTGTGAATATACCCCATAGTTTCCTCATTAAGGCTGTCCTCATCTATGAGGTTGAGGTGATAGTAAGTGTTAATGCATTGTATTGTTGCAAATATATATTTGCGGGTCATACCACTAATGACAAACAAAGTGCTTTGAAATGCATCAGTATCCCAGTCACTATTTTGGAATGCTGAGTTGAGTGAGGCATTAATGCAGGATTGTCCTGACTAGAAGGTGTTGGGTGATGAGCATGAACTTTTGAAACCTGCTCTCAACATAGGTCAGCAGCATTGCTGTTCATAAGCATGAGGTTTTGATTATAGAATGAGAATAAAAGCCATCGAGAATGCAGATACAAACCTTTTCTAATTTGGTTAAATATAACACACTGGTTATAAATGTTGGTCGAGCCAAATCTTTAGAGCTCTCACAAATGAAGATGGTTGGAGATTATTTTTACTGTTGCAGAGAGTGAGCACCTTACCTTAGCCAACTGAAATTAGGAGTTTCTACCAGTGCTATATTTATAGGAGGAAGAGACATGCAGAAGTGTAACCAGCCTCGATAGAAGAGTTCTGGCGTGGTGTTCTCTATAGAGTATTTGCCATATGGTATGGTACCAGAATCTCAGAACCAAAATATTATCTGACAGGCATATTATGTTCTCAATGTTGTATATGAAAATATCACCCTATTGGAGTTGTAAAAGGGGTGTGCAAAAATCATGTAGTTTGCATCTGCAAAATTAAATAAAATTTCAGCAAATTGACATGAAATTATGCACAATTATAGGAGATGCAAATCCGTCATTTTTAGCTACATTTTAGTGGGAAGTGCATCCTCATGTCAATTTTTGGCAAGAGTTAATATTTAACAAAAGCACTGCGCACAAGAGCTGTTCACGTTCCATTTTTGTTGTGTGCATTTGCAGTAAATTGTTACTGCAAATGATGCAACTCGCTGTAAAGTTTTACCACACATAGTTCAGAATTTCGCAAAGTGGCATAATGGTGTAATTTCGGGAATTTCACGTGACAAGTGTAATGCAAAATTATCAAAATTATGCAGATTAAGCAGGTAACATTTTAATTTTACCCAGGCCTAGTTGTTAATAGAAAATTCACATCCAATGGGATAGTTTTGTTAACAATATTTAAGGCAAATATTCCTGTAAGATAATACTTTTGCTAACACATTCTGAAGTACAACAAAGCTATGCGCATTGCTTCCTAAGTGATATGCCGACCCACAGTGCCGAGAATGAATCGCAGGTAAAATAAGTAGGCTTATACCATTGTTAAGGTATTACCCCGAATGTTGCATTCTGGATTTCATTACAAGACCGGAGACTACCATTATGCAGTAACCTTTATTGCTGCCCACACATGCAGCCCTTTAAAGAACATGTATTACATCATAAGTAAAACATTCCATAGAACATAACAAAACGTCGTTCCTCTTTTGTTCGCTGCTCCTGGACAGTTAAGTTCATGTTTTTCTATCTCTCTATTTTGTACTATTTTAAATATAAGAATACTATTATGAGATAATGTGTTTTTCCTACTCTACTAACCCATAGATGACTTCCCTTAATTACTGGTAATGAACTTTATTTATGTTATTTGGTTGTATTTTGACCAATTATTCCCTTTAGGGAGTACCTTTCAACATAGAAGGTGAGTCATTTTTCTCCCCTTTGTATTGTCACCCTTCCAATATATGGTCGGGTTTGCCTTTTTTTTGCTTTTTTCCCTTTTTTTATTAAAACAACCATTCAATTTATCTTTGGTTAATCAACCTTTCAAATCAACACTTAGCGCGTGACTCCAAGCTCAGGCACTCAGCGTGTGACTCGGACTCACCCGATGCCGGCTGACTAAATATCCAAGAACAGGTAACTCGGATCCCTCCTGCCGACATCCCCGATCTGCCACTCTGTACTGTATTTCGGCATCGGCCGACTTCGAACAGCTGGGACCGTCTTACTCACGGAAACGCTTGTCACCGTTGTTTATCTGACTCTGCCTCTCCTCGAACATGGTCGTGGGGCAGGCCTTACTCTCTTCCGCCTTTTTTGCTCGGATGGGCTCCCCTTTTGGGACCCGCCAAGTGAAAACATTTAGTTTTTTGAAAGGCCGCTCTGGCTCAAGCTGTGGGTTTAAATGACAACACACAGCGCAGAACCCAACGGCGAGTATTATGGAGCTGTTAAGAAGCAGGACAGTCTCTTTTTTTCTGGCAGGGGGATAAATACTGCTTCATAAAAAAAATATTATTTTATTATAATTACGATTGAAGCAAACGGTCCACAAGCACACTGCTTTACAAAATAAATGCTAAAAAAGCGTTCTATATTTATAAATAAAAAAATTTAAAGGGACAATTTTTCTTAAATCATAAAAACAAAAATGTCACAAGACGAAATACAGTGTAATGGGGATATTCCCCTTACAGAGAATTCCCCAATGAATCTGTTTGAGAGACAGCTGAAATCCTCTCTAAAAGAGGCAGTAGAGGTAGCATTTACTAAAAGAAAAAGAGGCCACATTCTTGAGGAAGACTCAGCTGATATTTCTGAAGAGGAAAGCCCTCTACCCAAAAAAGGAGGTAAGGCTTTGAAAAAGTCAAAGCACATTGAATCTCATGGTAGCCTGTGCGCTACAAAAGACCAGGTGTTATCCCTAGGTAGCCTGTGCGCTCATATAAATAAATGAAACAAATGCGATACAGTGCGCGCAACAAAATTCGTTTTATTTATTTATATGTTTACTTACCTGTTAAAGTCCGTAATCCATACATTACAAACCCCCACCCTGCCCCTCCCCCTCCCTACGTCACCGGCCTGCAGTTACACCTACCACCGGCCGTGGCTGTGTGCGCTACAAATGAGCTAGGTGCCCCATGCGGCCCAAAGAGAAAGCGTGACCTTCTTGGCGCAATAAGTAAAGGTGCCCCTCGCGGCACAAAAAGACCAGGTGTCCTTCTCGGCACAAAAGACATCACTTCTGCTATCGATGATGATTATGACTACTTGTCTCCAATTGATATTGACAATGAAGCAGATGAATATATATTCGATCCCCTCGAAAAAATTGACGATGACCTCCTTGATGAGGATTTAAAACAACCCAGTAACACCAGCTCTATTAAGGACCCAGCTGGAATGGGGATGTTCAGTCCCTCTCTCATTACCCATCCTAGGGGATCTGACTGGTGGCCTTTGGACCACGTAGCCAAATTTATCAAATTCTGGTTGAGAAAACCTCTTGAGAAAGATACATGAAACCTAATGAGGTCAGAATGTCCTAGACCCTTTTTGGATAATATGTCGGGTATCACACCAAACTTAGACCCGGAATTAAGGGACCCTAGAAAAGGTATGGAATGTTGCCTCAAGCCCTGTCAAGACAAATTGCTGAACACTCTATGACCTCTGGCTAGAATCCCAAACCTGGCAGAGGAATCCTCTATTAAAGGCACTCCAGTGGATACCGAACTCCTACGAGGGTGGAGCCAACGTGCCCTATGCCTTCTTGGCAATGCCAATGCAGGGCTTACCTCGGAAAGGAGAAGAGCTATAATGATGGGGATGAACCCCAAGCTAGGTGACCTGGCCAAAAAGGATTTCCAGGGTGACCCAAATGGTTTACTCTTCGGCGAAAACTTTATTAGAACGATGGGGAAGTATGTTTCCACTGATGGAGCGAGTTTCAGAAAATATATTTATTTTTACTCGCAAAGTTAAACTTCCATAATAAAAGTAATTGTATTAATGAGAATGGAGTGAATATTACTAATCAACCTAGATTAAAATGCAAAACATTACACGAGGGACTAATATATGTGCTCATATATGTGCTCTATGTTGCAAATGCATGTTTGTGAAAAATAATGAATTAATCTTGTCTATTGTTTTGTCGGAATTAAATGCGGCTGTTTTATTAATGGCATGTGCTTATTTATGTGTGCTTATGTTATGTCTTTTCGTCTTTATGTTGCACAATCCTGTTTGCTGCTAAAAGGCTTTGGCTAGGTAACATTTATTAATGGGTTAATAATTAGCAAATGTGGGTGGGTAACAGAACAAATTCTATTTCTTTCCTTAATCGATATCTTGTGTTTGTTTATACATTAGTTTTACGAATGGGCTTAAGAAAATGGCTGGCAGTGCTACAGATTAGGAAACTTTACCAGAGTGAAGCCTTCACTCATGCGCAGACGAAAGAGCATTTTTGCTGAACAAACAACGTTTAATGCAGAAACAATTGAGGTCGAGTCGAATGTGTTCTTGGAGTCATAGCCAAGGACAGGAAGCTGTATGGACTGCCAAGATTAGGAAGTGAAAAGTTTCGTCCCCGGTAAAAGTATCTTTCTGAGGAAGCAAAAGGATGGTGAAACTAAGAACAATAAGGGCTATGATGAGGCCCCGGACTTGGTCAGGAGAACATGACCTAACTGTGGACTGACATTACTCAGCCAATTAGGAGTTTGGATTCTCAGAAAGAATGTGTAATAAAGATACTTTAGCTAGTCAGAAAAGGTATAAAAACTGACCCCTTTGGAGGGAGGGCGCTTCTCGCTTTCCGATTCCTGTTAGGCGTGACGAGCTGTTGGACTCTTTGGAGCACGTAAGGATAATAGGGTTAAATGACTTTTCCTTTATTCCTTTAGGTGAAGTGAGTTTTAGACAGGGAAAATAGGGCTTAGGTGATGAAAAACTGTTTATTCTTCATTAAACATGCTAATTGATTTTGCTTGAAACTGTCAGTCTATTTTGCTATTCCTCTAATAAAATGCACTTTCTTCGAATAAATAGTTAATAAATAAGATTTTTGAAATAACAAGCTGGTCTTGTTTATTCATGGTCTTGTTACCATCAGCAGATCCATTTGCCTAAGTGACTTAATTAATTGCTACGTTTTACAAAAACCACGGTGAATTCATTATACTGCAGTTGTATATAAATATGTATATATTTTGTGAATAGGATTTATTAATTAGGTCACATGATTCAGTTACCCAAAAATATGTCCTGTTAGTTTATGGGCCTTGTGAGTGTTTTATGATTAATGGTGAATATTGTGGAGTTGGGTAGCATTGTTATGACATATTTTCTATAGGGGCGCTGGATCAAATCTCTGGTAGCAGAGTCCGGTTGCTATGGTAACTGACATGTTACATGGTAATTACATAGGATCCATGACTAAAACATGTTAAGTTTGTCAAAGTTGTTATATGTTGTCGAAAGGTTTTTTCCAGCAGTGTGAAAATTCCTAGTTGTGCCGGCATATGAGTAGTGTGACAAGTGAGGTTACACAGTGCATTTGTTCTGTTTCAAAATAGTGGTATTGTCATATATCACTAGTGTTGTGGACGTACAGCACAGGTTTAGGGATTTCAGGTGTACTAGGTAGAATCTATAGTGAGGATTGTCTATGAAATCATAGCTTTCGAGTATAGGGACTTGGAGCCTGTTTTAAAACTCACTGCGAAAAGAGTAGTAGAATTTATCCAAACTTGAGTGAAGGGTAAAGTAACATTGTTTATTTTACTGACAAAAGTGGATTTCTTTGGTTGGTTAAAGTCCTACCAAGATTTCATGTATGTATGGTTAGGGATACTTTCAGTTTGAAAGTGCGTAAATGATTTTGTAATTCCGTTTGAGTCAAACTTTTAATTGTTACTTAGCTGAGTAGCTGTGACATGCTGACAACTAGACTAGTGACCTGCACACCACCAGCAAGTACACCTGCGATGGGTAGCAATGAGGCCCCCCCTCAGGGCGTTAGCGGAGTGGTCTGGCCTGCCGTACACC
The DNA here is from genome assembly GCF_964261635.1 of Lissotriton helveticus. Lineage (NCBI taxonomy): Eukaryota > Metazoa > Chordata > Amphibia > Caudata > Salamandridae > Lissotriton > Lissotriton helveticus. Next base: position 1,281,632,454 of record NC_136069.1, read on the forward strand.
GGAACAGTGCAGGGCTAAAAAATGACTCGTGGGCACTGGGCGTTGTTCAGTTCATGTTCGGATAAGGAAGTGGCTGATGCGTGTGTCCCTGTTGTGGGGTCCACGGGACTCATTAGACAAATTGCTATGTAGCACCCTCTGACTAGCATCCCACAGGATGAGCATCATTGACGCAAGGGAAATCACTGTCCCTACATTCAACCACACATACATACATGAATGATGAAAGACATGACACAGCAGTGCATTACTGGATGTTTATTGCACATCCAGTGCAGTTCTGCAGCTGGAGAGGTACAGGGCAATGACGAGCACACTACACAATATGGGCCCGTGGAAGGCCAGCCAGAGTGCGGAAGAGGAAGGGTACAGTCCGCAGACTGGTCTCCGTGTCATTGGTCAGGATGGATGTGGCAGTCCATGTCGTTGTCCAAGGTGAGTGCATCTGAGTGAATCGAGAGTCAGTGGAAGGTCATGAGGCTATGTGCGGGACCAAGCAGAAACAGGCCAGGTGGCAGAAATAAATGCTACTGAGTACTTCTGATCACAGGCACATCCACGTCCTCGTCCCTGTTCCTTGGATGAGTGCTCTGCCCCACCTGTGGGTGTTGCTGTACCGGCTGCGGCACTGTGTGCCACAGACACATCAGGGGCCGGAGGTGGATTGTCGGCCGCAATGTGTCCCACTGACACATCAGATGCTGGAGTGGCTAGGCCTGCGGTACTGGGAGGCAGAGACACACCAGGGGGCGGGGATGTGGATGGTGTGGGGGCAGCAGCATTCATCATCACCACACAACTTGTGGCAGCAATGCCATGATGAGGATCTGCAGGGCATGGTAGATCCCAGCTACATTCCACTGATGTGGAGCGGTGGCTGCCATCCTTTCCGCCTCCATCCACACCATGTTATCCATGAGCCTTCACATGTGTGCCAGCTCATGGCTGGTATCGCAGTAGCAAACCTGAGCAGGCAGGTGTTCATCTTGCCACATCATGACTCCAGCTATGTCAGTCAGCGCTCGTTGGAAACCATGGAGTGGGCCTACACACCCAAGGATGGTGTCAAGTTTGGTTGCCATGATTCCGAAGCCCAACCGAGCCTGCTCTGCAGTCTCCCCCTGGCACTCCAGCACATGATGCTGGAAGGCCATGTGTTGTTCCTGTGGGTCTTGAAGGAGTGCCGGGGCTGTGGGTGCCTCCTGCTGGGTGCTTTGCATTGTGGGTGGGGTCTCCTCAATGTAGCTGGGCTGCCCTGATCCTGGAGGTGAGTGGCGGATGAGGTCAATGATGTCTTGAATGGTTTGGGTGTCGATGTTGGTGTTGTCTTCCTCGTCATCAGTGAAGAGTGGCTGGGACTGCTCTGCAGGAGGTGTTGACGGTGCCCCTGCGATGTGAAGGGGAGATGGTGTATTACAATGTGTCCACATGTATGTAGCTGCATGGTACATGTTGACATTCAGACAGCATGGCATTGTACATTGTGACAGTCTGTAGATCTGGGCAAGGGCCCAGAGTCATTGTGGGTGTGCACTGTGCACTGCTTTGTTTGTGCATGTGTGCCATTGTGCCCATCTCCTCCGTCCCCCCAGTACCTGGTGGTCACTCACCCTGTTGTGTCCTGTCAAGCAGTGTCCGATCCCCTGACTCCGGCCACAGTCTCCACACCAATGACTGTCGACACCAGCTCCTCCATGTCCCAGCTCGAGCTGTGGACTGCTCCAGTCTGCGTTGCTACCCTCTGGTTGGCAGAGAGTTTCTCCTTGGCCCTCCACTTGATGTCATTCTTGACCTCGTCCATTGTCCTCTTGTGCTCTGTGACTGCATTCACCTTGTCCACGATGTCCCGGCTTATTACATTTTTGGTGCCCAATGACATGTTGGAGGTGACGAACAGTTGTTGATGGTGTTCCAGCACCTCCGTGACTATGATCCTGTTCACCTGCGGACTGAACTTCGTCTTCCTCTTCTTCTTGTCCTTGCCCTTCCCCGTGCCCGAGGTCCCTGGATGATTGTCCAGGGTGCTTGTGGGGTTTGGCTCGTCCACTGCGCCAGCTCTGGCTGCCTCCATAGTGCTTGGGTGTTGGTCAGTTTCTGTTTATGGGTGTTTTTTCTACTTTTATGGTGATTTTTCCCGCCTGCCAAGCGTGTGTTGCAGGTCTGGTGCTGCTTATCGCTGATTTTCTCATCACGCTTTCGCCCATCGCAGGTTTTTTGGTGTTGTGGTTTGTGTTTTTGTCTCCATCGCAGTGGTTGTATCGCGGACATTGTCCGTGGTTTCGGCAGACTATCGCATGCTACCACCTTGTTGTGAATTCCTGGGTTATTTTCCCAAGATAGGCTGCGAAGTTGAAAGTTGTGTTACGCGACTCTTGCGGTAGTTATCACACGTTCTTGTGAATATACCCCATAGTTTCCTCATTAAGGCTGTCCTCATCTATGAGGTTGAGGTGATAGTAAGTGTTAATGCATTGTATTGTTGCAAATATATATTTGCGGGTCATACCACTAATGACAAACAAAGTGCTTTGAAATGCATCAGTATCCCAGTCACTATTTTGGAATGCTGAGTTGAGTGAGGCATTAATGCAGGATTGTCCTGACTAGAAGGTGTTGGGTGATGAGCATGAACTTTTGAAACCTGCTCTCAACATAGGTCAGCAGCATTGCTGTTCATAAGCATGAGGTTTTGATTATAGAATGAGAATAAAAGCCATCGAGAATGCAGATACAAACCTTTTCTAATTTGGTTAAATATAACACACTGGTTATAAATGTTGGTCGAGCCAAATCTTTAGAGCTCTCACAAATGAAGATGGTTGGAGATTATTTTTACTGTTGCAGAGAGTGAGCACCTTACCTTAGCCAACTGAAATTAGGAGTTTCTACCAGTGCTATATTTATAGGAGGAAGAGACATGCAGAAGTGTAACCAGCCTCGATAGAAGAGTTCTGGCGTGGTGTTCTCTATAGAGTATTTGCCATATGGTATGGTACCAGAATCTCAGAACCAAAATATTATCTGACAGGCATATTATGTTCTCAATGTTGTATATGAAAATATCACCCTATTGGAGTTGTAAAAGGGGTGTGCAAAAATCATGTAGTTTGCATCTGCAAAATTAAATAAAATTTCAGCAAATTGACATGAAATTATGCACAATTATAGGAGATGCAAATCCGTCATTTTTAGCTACATTTTAGTGGGAAGTGCATCCTCATGTCAATTTTTGGCAAGAGTTAATATTTAACAAAAGCACTGCGCACAAGAGCTGTTCACGTTCCATTTTTGTTGTGTGCATTTGCAGTAAATTGTTACTGCAAATGATGCAACTCGCTGTAAAGTTTTACCACACATAGTTCAGAATTTCGCAAAGTGGCATAATGGTGTAATTTCGGGAATTTCACGTGACAAGTGTAATGCAAAATTATCAAAATTATGCAGATTAAGCAGGTAACATTTTAATTTTACCCAGGCCTAGTTGTTAATAGAAAATTCACATCCAATGGGATAGTTTTGTTAACAATATTTAAGGCAAATATTCCTGTAAGATAATACTTTTGCTAACACATTCTGAAGTACAACAAAGCTATGCGCATTGCTTCCTAAGTGATATGCCGACCCACAGTGCCGAGAATGAATCGCAGGTAAAATAAGTAGGCTTATACCATTGTTAAGGTATTACCCCGAATGTTGCATTCTGGATTTCATTACAAGACCGGAGACTACCATTATGCAGTAACCTTTATTGCTGCCCACACATGCAGCCCTTTAAAGAACATGTATTACATCATAAGTAAAACATTCCATAGAACATAACAAAACGTCGTTCCTCTTTTGTTCGCTGCTCCTGGACAGTTAAGTTCATGTTTTTCTATCTCTCTATTTTGTACTATTTTAAATATAAGAATACTATTATGAGATAATGTGTTTTTCCTACTCTACTAACCCATAGATGACTTCCCTTAATTACTGGTAATGAACTTTATTTATGTTATTTGGTTGTATTTTGACCAATTATTCCCTTTAGGGAGTACCTTTCAACATAGAAGGTGAGTCATTTTTCTCCCCTTTGTATTGTCACCCTTCCAATATATGGTCGGGTTTGCCTTTTTTTGCTTTTTTCCCTTTTTTTATTAAAACAACCATTCAATTTATCTTTGGTTAATCAACCTTTCAAATCAACACTTAGCGCGTGACTCCAAGCTCAGGCACTCAGCGTGTGACTCGGACTCACCCGATGCCGGCTGACTAAATATCCAAGAACAGGTAACTCGGATCCCTCCTGCCGACATCCCCGATCTGCCACTCTGTACTGTATTTCGGCATCGGCCGACTTCGAACAGCTGGGACCGTCTTACTCACGGAAACGCTTGTCACCGTTGTTTATCTGACTCTGCCTCTCCTCGAACATGGTCGTGGGGCAGGCCTTACTCTCTTCCGCCTTTTTTGCTCGGATGGGCTCCCCTTTTGGGACCCGCCAAGTGAAAACATTTAGTTTTTTGAAAGGCCGCTCTGGCTCAAGCTGTGGGTTTAAATGACAACACACAGCGCAGAACCCAACGGCGAGTATTATGGAGCTGTTAAGAAGCAGGACAGTCTCTTTTTTTCTGGCAGGGGGATAAATACTGCTTCATAAAAAAAATATTATTTTATTATAATTACGATTGAAGCAAACGGTCCACAAGCACACTGCTTTACAAAATAAATGCTAAAAAAGCGTTCTATATTTATAAATAAAAAAATTTAAAGGGACAATTTTTCTTAAATCATAAAAACAAAAATGTCACAAGACGAAATACAGTGTAATGGGGATATTCCCCTTACAGAGAATTCCCCAATGAATCTGTTTGAGAGACAGCTGAAATCCTCTCTAAAAGAGGCAGTAGAGGTAGCATTTACTAAAAGAAAAAGAGGCCACATTCTTGAGGAAGACTCAGCTGATATTTCTGAAGAGGAAAGCCCTCTACCCAAAAAAGGAGGTAAGGCTTTGAAAAAGTCAAAGCACCTTGAATCTCATGGTAGCCTGTGCGCTACAAAAGACCAGGTGTTATCCCTAGGTAGCCTGTGCGCTCATATAAATAAATGAAACAAATGCGATACAGTGCGCGCAACAAAATTCGTTTTATTTATTTATATGTTTACTTACCTGTTAAAGTCCGTAATCCATACATTACAAACCCCCACCCTGCCCCTCCCCCTCCCTACGTCACCGGCCTGCAGTTACACCTACCACCGGCCGTGGCTGTGTGCGCTACAAATGAGCTAGGTGCCCCATGCGGCCCAAAGAGAAAGCGTGACCTTCTTGGCGCAATAAGTAAAGGTGCCCCTCGCGGCACAAAAAGACCAGGTGTCCTTCTCGGCACAAAAGACATCACTTCTGCTATCGATGATGATTATGACTACTTGTCTCCAATTGATATTGACAATGAAGCAGATGAATATATATTCGATCCCCTCGAAAAAATTGACGATGACCTCCTTGATGAGGATTTAAAACAACCCAGTAACACCAGCTCTATTAAGGACCCAGCTGGAATGGGGATGTTCAGTCCCTCTCTCATTACCCATCCTAGGGGATCTGACTGGTGGCCTTTGGACCACGTAGCCAAATTTATCAAATTCTGGTTGAGAAAACCTCTTGAGAAAGATACATGAAACCTAATGAGGTCAGAATGTCCTAGACCCTTTTTGGATAATATGTCGGGTATCACACCAAACTTAGACCCGGAATTAAGGGACCCTAGAAAAGGTATGGAATGTTGCCTCAAGCCCTGTCAAGACAAATTGCTGAACACTCTATGACCTCTGGCTAGAATCCCAAACCTGGCAGAGGAATCCTCTATTAAAGGCACTCCAGTGGATACCGAACTCCTACGAGGGTGGAGCCAACGTGCCCTATGCCTTCTTGGCAATGCCAATGCAGGGCTTACCTCGGAAAGGAGAAGAGCTATAATGATGGGGATGAACCCCAAGCTAGGTGACCTGGCCAAAAAGGATTTCCAGGGTGACCCAAATGGTTTACTCTTCGGCGAAAACTTTATTAGAACGATGGGGAAGTATGTTTCCACTGATGGAGCGAGTTTCAGAAAATATATTTATTTTTACTCGCAAAGTTAAACTTCCATAATAAAAGTAATTGTATTAATGAGAATGGAGTGAATATTACTAATCAACCTAGATTAAAATGCAAAACATTACACGAGGGACTAATATATGTGCTCATATATGTGCTCTATGTTGCAAATGCATGTTTGTGAAAAATAATGAATTAATCTTGTCTATTGTTTTGTCGGAATTAAATGCGGCTGTTTTATTAATGGCATGTGCTTATTTATGTGTGCTTATGTTATGTCTTTTCGTCTTTATGTTGCACAATCCTGTTTGCTGCTAAAAGGCTTTGGCTAGGTAACATTTATTAATGGGTTAATAATTAGCAAATGTGGGTGGGTAACAGAACAAATTCTATTTCTTTCCTTAATCGATATCTTGTGTTTGTTTATACATTAGTTTTACGAATGGGCTTAAGAAAATGGCTGGCAGTGCTACAGATTAGGAAACTTTACCAGAGTGAAGCCTTCACTCATGCGCAGACGAAAGAGCATTTTTGCTGAACAAACAACGTTTAATGCAGAAACAATTGAGGTCGAGTCGAATGTGTTCTTGGAGTCATAGCCAAGGACAGGAAGCTGTATGGACTGCCAAGATTAGGAAGTGAAAAGTTTCGTCCCCGGTAAAAGTATCTTTCTGAGGAAGCAAAAGGATGGTGAAACTAAGAACAATAAGGGCTATGATGAGGCCCCGGACTTGGTCAGGAGAACATGACCTAACTGTGGACTGACATTACTCAGCCAATTAGGAGTTTGGATTCTCAGAAAGAATGTGTAATAAAGATACTTTAGCTAGTCAGAAAAGGTATAAAAACTGACCCCTTTGGAGGGAGGGCGCTTCTCGCTTTCCGATTCCTGTTAGGCGTGACGAGCTGTTGGACTCTTTGGAGCACGTAAGGATAATAGGGTTAAATGACTTTTCCTTTATTCCTTTAGGTGAAGTGAGTTTTAGACAGGGAAAATAGGGCTTAGGTGATGAAAAACTGTTTATTCTTCATTAAACATGCTAATTGATTTTGCTTGAAACTGTCAGTCTATTTTGCTATTCCTCTAATAAAATGCACTTTCTTCGAATAAATAGTTAATAAATAAGATTTTTGAAATAACAAGCTGGTCTTGTTTATTCATGGTCTTGTTACCATCAGCAGATCCATTTGCCTAAGTGACTTAATTAATTGCTACGTTTTACAAAAACCACGGTGAATTCATTATACTGCAGTTGTATATAAATATGTATATATTTTGTGAATAGGATTTATTAATTAGGTCACATGATTCAGTTACCCAAAAATATGTCCTGTTAGTTTATGGGCCTTGTGAGTGTTTTATGATTAATGGTGAATATTGTGGAGTTGGGTAGCATTGTTATGACATATTTTCTATAGGGGCGCTGGATCAAATCTCTGGTAGCAGAGTCCGGTTGCTATGGTAACTGACATGTTACATGGTAATTACATAGGATCCATGACTAAAACATGTTAAGTTTGTCAAAGTTGTTATATGTTGTCGAAAGGTTTTTTCCAGCAGTGTGAAAATTCCTAGTTGTGCCGGCATATGAGTAGTGTGACAAGTGAGGTTACACAGTGCATTTGTTCTGTTTCAAAATAGTGGTATTGTCATATATCACTAGTGTTGTGGACGTACAGCACAGGTTTAGGGATTTCAGGTGTACTAGGTAGAATCTATAGTGAGGATTGTCTATGAAATCATAGCTTTCGAGTATAGGGACTTGGAGCCTGTTTTAAAACTCACTGCGAAAAGAGTAGTAGAATTTATCCAAACTTGAGTGAAGGGTAAAGTAACATTGTTTATTTTACTGACAAAAGTGGATTTCTTTGGTTGGTTAAAGTCCTACCAAGATTTCATGTATGTATGGTTAGGGATACTTTCAGTTTGAAAGTGCGTAAATGATTTTGTAATTCCGTTTGAGTCAAACTTTTAATTGTTACTTTATGTGCATTCAGAGGGAAACAAGTTCGTTATTACTTGTTAGAAGGGTAGAGTAAAGTTTACTTTATCAACGATTGAATATTCTGTGAGAGTAGCGTCGTCTATTTCACGAAAAGGATACTTGAATGACTGTAAAGGCTATCACTTTATTTTAGCGAAACAGACAAATGGTTTGTTTTTCTGTTGTTATTAATTGAAATTCATTGAAAAAGTTTTCTTAAAATGGCGCTGTGAAAAGATTTAGTAAAGGAGGGGTGAGCTTTAGGAGTGAGAGACGAGAAGCTGCAGCGGCTGTGTACGTCACTGGGTTCGCGCTGTGATTGGCTAACATACGTCACAGCTAGCGCACTGATTGGTTCACGTGACTAAGTCAAGCAATAAGCTGATTGGCTTGTCCTGAAATCAGCAATTCTATTGGTTGAGCAAGGTGGTGACGTAGCTTAACCTGATTGGCTTGTTGGTGAGTTTCGCGCACGGATTGGCTGGTTTTGCGGAACAACCAGGAAACATTTACGATCATTTAGAAATAAGCGGATTTGATTAAAAACATGAGTTATTATTACAGAAAAGAGGAAAAGAAGCTTACATGGCTTCAGAAATTGAAAAATATATTTACACCTGATAAGAAAATTGAAACGCGAGGTGGAAAATTACTTCATAAGTACAAAACACCTGCAGCTTATATGGAAGGTGAATATGGTTATCATACTTGCCTTTGGTTTGATAATTGGATGGATTATACAAAAAATGATGGTGTGTTAGCATGGCCGGAAGATGGTTCATTTATTATGAGGGTTTTGAAAAATTTGAGAGAAAAAATGATGGCTCTTGCGCCGAAGCCTAGACCTACACAATTTGAGGCTTTAGTTGAATGGGAGGAGGAGATGTTTGAACTTCAACGAGAAGCAACCAGAGGTGTGTCAAGAGGTCCAAAATCAAATTTTAATAAAGAAACGCATGAAGACAGAATGCGCCGATGGAGACAGGCAGATATGTGTGATGGTTTGTACCCAGTAAGAGTAATGGTTACTGAAATACCAGGTCAAAAGAATACCCAGAAGAAAAATAATATTGAAGAAAGTGAATTAGAAGATCCAGTTTTAGAAGAAATTTATATTACAAATCAGAAACAGACTCCTTTTAAACCAGCTTGCTCATGGTCTACGCCGATGGTTTCTACAGGAACCACTCCAAGTGCTCCTCCACTTAATGAGGAATCACCCAGATTATACCCGAATAATACAGAATCTCCCGGAAGAGTAGAAACGAGAACTAATTCTAGTGTATATGGTGAAAATAGAAATTTCCCTAAAACTCCAGTTTTGAGAAATGAGATTCAAAGAAATGTATTGAGATTAGAAAGAAGTAAAGAAATACCAGATACTTCAGAATATTTCCGATCGAAAGAAGAATTAGTACAGCAGTTGACTAAAAGCATGGAAGCAGTAACAGTTCCAATAACGATTGGTCCAGTTCACCCAGTTTTTGGCCAAAGAGAAATGGGACATTCAGCTTTAACTATTCCATTAAATGCAGAAATTCAGAAAGTGGCTGAAAAGGTTTACTCAGATTTAACTGAAATCCATCGAGAGAAAACAATACCTGATTTAACTTATAATCAAAATTCATCATGCAGAACTCCAGCAGGTGCAGAATCAGATACTGAATCTCCAGAAAAGAGTGTTGAAAAAACAGATTCATCCCCAAAACTTGATGTTGCCAGACTAAAAGCAGATTTAGAGGAATTAATCATTGGCACAATTGGTCCTGACAATTTAAATCATTATCAAGATGATGAATTATTATTCATTTGTAAAAGCGTACAATGGAAAACGAAAAATAAATATGAACAGCTAGAAGAATTAGCTACTGAATTAGAAGTTGACTTGAGCAAACAGAAAAATTTGGGAAAACATTACAGATTAGACTTTACTGAAAGAGACATTGAGAATTTTAATTCAATGGGAAGAATTCTGCATACAAAAGATTTGATTGTGTACATAAAAAGATTGGGTGATTTGAGTAAATGGAGAGTGAAATGGACAAAGAAAAGAGAGGAAGAAAGGAGAGAAAGAGGCATGGTGGCTAATCAGTATCCAATGAGGGAAATAGCAGGAGGTGGTTATGTGCATGTTCCCTGGTCAAGGCAGGACATCTTATTGTTTACAAATGATTTTCCTCGGCTAAGAGAAAAGCCTGTAGAATGGTATCGACAGGTGGACAGATTCATAAAAGTCTCAAAAGTTCTGTGGATTGATCTTGATGGATTCTTTGACATTGTTGTCCCATCAGATCTTTGGACAGAATGTAAAATTGCTGTAAGTTGGCCAAAAGTAGAACCTGCTCGAGATACAGCAACAGGTGCACCATCATCAGAAGTCATGGGACTTTATGACAAAGTAATTTACTGATTGAAAAACAAGATTCCCCCGAAAGAAGTTGATTGGGTTAAAATAGATAGAACAAATCAGGAGCCAAAAGAGTCAGTACATTCATTCTATGAAAGACTACTGTTGGTTTTTAAACAGTACAGTGGCTATGAAAAATTACGTGAAAAGGACATGAGCTACTTCATATACAGATTTGTTTATGGTTTGAGACCTGAAATTGGTGATATGATTAGAAACGGAATTGTCGGATGGCAATCACTCTCAGTTGATGATATACTGAGAAAAGCAAAATACTGTAGTGACGAGATAGATGCAAAGCAAAAGAAGCTAAAGGAAAAGGCAATGTGGGCACAAGTAAAAGTAGCTGAACAGCAAATTGCAAATTTGGAAAATAAAAATGTTAATGTTAATCAGAATCAGGGTCAAGGAAAATTTAAGGGAAATTTTAATAAACCAAAATTCAATGTTAATATTGAAGAGCTGAAACAAAAGCTGCCTTGTTTTAATTGCGGCGAAATTGGACACTGGAAGCGTGAATGTAAAAATCCACCCAGAAATTTAAAAAATGCATCATTAAATCCACAGATGCAGAATGATGTAAATCTGCAGCAACAGCTACAGCGACAATTAAATGAGTTGAATCTGCAGCAACAGCTACAGCGACAGTTAGTGAATCAACAGAGTCAGATTCCACAACCGCCACTTGCAAACTGTGTGAATGGTCAAAGGTACAATTCGGAAACAGGATTCTGCGGAGGTGATCAGGTAATCAGACCGCAAAGAGTGAATGTGCCAAATGTTTCTCAACAATTTTTGATGACAAAGAATGGTGGAAGTGATTCTGAGGATTTCTTATGACGGTGCCTGAGAGAGGGGGAAGAGTGTGTGCTTGGAGCCACTCTTGAGGTTGACCAGTCTGGTCCATTTGTAAATGGTAAAGTGAATGATGTAGAAATCACTTTTCTTGTGGACACTGGTGCTACCCGTTCTACTGTTAGATCAGTGGAAATAGAAAACCTGCCTCTCTCTGGGGAAAGCATCCAAGTAGTTGGCGTAGCTAATCAACAAATTAAAACAGATTTGACAGAGCCTGTTAAGGTAGAAATTGGCAAATTTAAAGAGAAACACAGATTTGTAGTTTGCAACAGCAGTCCTGTAAACTTGTTAGGAAGGGACATACTCTGCAAAATGAACTGCAAAATATATTGTTCACCGGAGGGTATTGAGCTTCAAACACTAGAAGAAGATGGGCTGTACAAATTGACAATGTTAATGGTTGAAGCAGAGGAAAGTAAATTATTTCCTGCATTTGATAAAGACAGTTTACCTGAAGAACTGAAAAAGACAGTCAAAGCTTAAATTTGGGATTTGACAGGAAGTGAGATGGGTTTAATGAAAAATGTAGATCCAGTTAAAATTAATCAATCAATCAATCAATCAGGACATTCATAGAGCGCACTACCTACCCGGAGGGTCTCAAGGAGCTTGGGGGGGGGGGGTGCTGCTACTGCTCGAACAGCCAGGTCTTGAGCTTCTTCCTGAAGGAGAGGTGGTCTTGGGTCAGGCGCAGGTCGGTCGGGAGGGAGTTCCAGGTCTTGGCGGCCAGGTGGGAGAAGGACCTTCCTCCTGTTGTCGTTCTTCGGATGCGGGGGACGGCGGCGAGGGCGTGGCTGGCTGATCGGAGGTGGCGTTTGGGAGCGTAGAAGTTGATGCGGTTGTTGAGGTAGCTCGGGCCTTGATCGTGTAGGGCTTTGTGTGCGTGGGTGAGGAGACGGAAGGTGATCCTTTTGTTGACGGGGAGCCAGTGCAGGTCTCTCAGATGTCCGGAGATGTGGCTGCGTCGGGGGATGTCGAGGATGAGTCTGGCTGAGGCGTTCTGGATCCGCTGGAGTCTCTTCTGGAGCTTGGCGGTGGTTCCGGCGTAGAGGGTGTTGCCGTAGTCCAGTCGGCTGGTGACGAGGGCCTGGGTGACCGTCTTCCTGGTCTCGATGGGGATCCACCGGAAGATCTTCCGTAGCATGCGCAGGATGTTGAAGCATGACGAGGAGACGGCGTTGACTTGTCTGGTCATGGAGAGGGAGGAGTCCAGGATGAAGCCCAGGTTGCGTGCGTGGTCTGTCGATGTGGGTGCGGTGCCCAGGGTGGGGGGCCACCAGGAGTTGTCCCAGGCGGAGGGCGAGGAGCCCAGGATGAGGACTTCCGTCTTGTCTGAGTTCAGTTTCAGGCGGCTGGTCGTCATCCACTCGGCTACATCTTTCATCCCTTCGTGAAGGTTGGCTCTGGCAGCGGCGGGGTCGTTGGTCAGGGAGAGGATCAGCTGGTTACAGTGAAACAAGGAATAGATTTTCCAAACATTCCTCAGTATAAAATGAAAGCAGAAACAATTGAAGGTGTCATTCCTGCAATTGATAAATTCATAAAACAAGGTGTTCTAAAAGAAATTGAAAGCAGTCCTTGTAATTCACCGATTATGGGGATCAAAAATCCAACGGAACTTACAGGATAGTTCAGGACCTGAGAAAGGTTAATCAAATAGTTGTTCCATGTTGCCCAGTTGTTCCAAACCCAGCAGTGATTCTTTACCAGATTCCGCATGATGCAGAATGGTATACAGTCATCGACCTTTGCAATGCGTTCTTTACTGTTCCATTGCATCCAGACAGCCAGCAAATTTTTGCGTTCCGGTTCCAGAACCGCATATTAGCATGGTGTCGTATCCCTCAAGGGTATACAGAGAGTCCATCTATCTTTAATCAGTTGTTAACGAAATCATTGGAGAATCTAGAGTTACCTGGAAAATCGTTATTGGTCCAGTACATAGATGACCTCCTTGTTGCAGCAAAAACTCGAGATAATTGTGTCACAGATACCATTACTCTTTTAAATCACTTGGCAGATGAGGGACATAAAGTGTCACCTGCAAAATTACAGTTTTGCAAACAAGAAGTAAGATACCTTGGTCACAGAATAGCAAAAGGAATCAGACAAGTGACAATTGAAAGAATAAAAATGATTCAGGGAATGCAACCTCCAAAAACACAGAGACTGGTCAGGATGTTTCTAGGGATGGTTGGCTATTGTCGCCAATGGATTAGTGGATTTTCAGTAATTGCAAAACCACTGCAGAGACTAACAAAAGCAGATATAAAAGACCCAATTGTTCTCACAGAAATTGAGATGGAAGCTTTTGAAAAGCTAAAAAGAAGTTTGTGTGAAGCTCCAGCTCTAGGCATGCCGGATTATGAAAAGGATTTTGAGCTGTACTGTAGTGAAAGAGAAGGATGTGCATTGTCGGTTCTAATTCAGAGACATGGGAAACTGAGAAAGCCAATAGCGTACTTCTCAGCAGTACTTGATCCTGTTGCAAAAGCATTACCAGGCTTCTTAAAAGCAGTAGCTGCAACTAGTGTGAGTCTTGAGCAAAGTGAGGGAATCATAATGGGATTTCCTGTAAAAGTCTATGTACCACACTCTGTTGAAATTCTCCTTACCAGAAGTAAAACACAGCATTTGACAAGTAACAGGCTTACCAAATACGAGAAAGTTATTCTGAGATCAGATAATGTCTCGATAGCAAGGTGTGTGAATTTAAATCCTTCCACATTGTTGCCTGATGGTACTGTAACAGAGATAAGAAATGAAAATGACATCGATCATGAGTGCTTGGACGTTTTGGAATATTGTACCAAGCCTAGGCAGGACATTAAAGATGTTCCTTTGCCTGAGTCAGACTTTGTTTATTTTGTTGATGGCTCATGCGTGAGAGCAGAAGAGGGTTTTCTGAGAGCAGCATATTCAGTATGCACAGTTGCTACTGTGGTGGAAGCATCATGTCTCGAAGGAATTCGTTCAGCTCAAGTAGCAGAATTGATTGCTTTGATTCGTGCTTGTGAAAGAGCAAAAGAATTAAAAATCACCATAGTGACTGACAGCCAATACGGGTACGGAGTTGTCCATGACTATGGTCAGCTCTGGTCACAAAGAGGTTATTTAACCTCTGCAGGAACTCCCATCAAAAATGCAAATTTGATCAAAAGATTGATTGATGGCATTCAGTTACCAGAAAAAATCGCTGTTGTGAAATGTGCAGCGCACAAAAAGGGTGAAGATTATATTACGAAAGGAAATGCCTATGCAGATGAAATCGCAAAATATTGCGCGAAAAACAATTTTTCAATTAATCGGGAAAAGGATAATGAACATGTTTTGAGTTCGCTCATGCTAACATCTGTAGTTGAAACATGGCAGGGAGTAAAAGATTTATAAGATGAGGCAAGTGATGAGGAAAAAGACACATGGTTAAAAGCAGGTTGCAGACAGTGAGAAGAAGATGAGATTTAGGTATACAAAGACGACAGACCAGTTTTACCAAATAGCATGATTGCTGACATGGCTAGGATGTATCATGGTCCAGGACATATTGGAAGAGATTCTATGATTAGGCTATTTAGACAGACTTGGTTTAACCCAAAGTTCAGAATGATTGCAGAATCTTTTTGCCAAAGGTGCTTAGTTTGTCAACAAATGAACCCAAACAGAAAAACAGTTGTGAGCATGGGAACCATAGGACGGGAGGGTGGTCCTTTCACTAGGTTACAAATGGATTTCATTGACATGCCACCCCACAACAAGCTACGTTATGTCCTTGTGATAATATGTTTGTTTTCAAGGTGGGTTGAAGCGTTCCCAACGCGTCACAATGATTCAGTTACTGTTGCAAAATTGCTTTTAAGGGAGATCATACCAAGGTACGGTTTTCCGGTGACTGTGGAAACTGATCGTGGAACACATTTTGAAAACAGACTGTTACAAATGATTTGTGAAGCCTTGAACATAAAACAGAAACTACACTGTGCTTACAGACCAGAAGCATCAGGTGTTGTAGAGCAAGTAAATGGAACGATTAAGAATAGAATTGGCAAAATGTGTCTAGCGACAGGTATGAAGTGGACTGACGCACTTCCACTTGTTTTGATGTCTCTAAGAAGTACCCCTGATAAAACGACAGGTCTAAGCCCACATGACATTGTTATGGGCAGAGTCATGAGACAAGCATTTATACCTGTAGGGAAATTGATCAGCATAAACGATAGTGTTATTCTGGAATACTGCAGAAACCTTTCTGACGTCGTGACTTCTGTGTTCCATCAGGTGGGAACCGAAGTGCTATCAAGAGAAAAAGAGCAAGCACATGATCTGTTACCAGGAGACTGGGTGAGGACAAAACTTCACCGACCGAAGAAGAAACTGTCTAGTACCCAGGTGGCAGAAAGCAAGGCAAGTGATACTTGTCACAACAAATGCAGTGAAGTGCAGGGGTTTGAAGAGGTGGATTCATGCAAGCCACACCATTCGTGTACCTCCACCTGAAAATCCTGACGAAGGTGACACCACTACTGATTCAGATTCTGAAGAAGAGCCTGAGAGAAATCCAGATCCTGAAGATCGACAGGAAAGTCGACATCTGGAAAGTTCAATTGTGAATGAGGCATCGAATGAAAAAGATTTGGAAATAGTGATACTAGACTCTGAAAATGATGAAGATGTGCTAGAAAAAAAAGCAGAAAAATAGTCTGATCAAGTTGGATTCAAGATCAGGAGAGTATTGAAAAGCAGAATAGAAGCTCTGAAAGCAGGAACAGGAAATCTGAAACTGGGAAGTTGGAGGTAATAGAAGAAGAAAAAGAAGACGAATTACCAAGTACCAGCTATAAGAATGATGTTCCTAACAGAGCGAAGCTGCCGAGTAAAGAAAGTCCTAAGTACAAATTTCAAGTGTCAGATACAGAATCTGAAGAGAGTGATGAAGATTCTGATATAAGAAAATTCAGAAAAAGAGCTTGGAGAGCAGAGTGTAATGTGTCTGAGCCAAAGAGGAAATTACTGAGAAAAGGTGATAACTGGCCAAAAGAAAATGAAGGCCTGAAATTCAAATTGGTGAACAAATCAAAAGAACAAGTGAATGAGATATCAAGTCAAAAAGGTGAACCTGAAAAGAAGAGTGAATCAGGAAAGAAAATAGAAGTCATTAGTAGTAGGGCAAAAAGAGTTTTGAAACCTAACCAAAAGTACAAGTCCCCTGAGTGGACTTACATCATCATCCCACCTGTGGTGGAGGTGAACAGCAGTAGTCAGAAAGAGATAGATGACAATAGTGACAATGATTGAAATATTTCTGTAAAAATTTGAGGTTTTTGTTTTTGGCATAAGGCTGAAGAAATTGTGTTAGGTGACACAAGGTCGAAGAAATTGTGTTAGCTGGAAAAACACATTGATGTAAGACGCAAGGTCAAAGAAAAGCTGTTAGATGGTGGGGTTTTCTTGAAATAAATAATATAAAAAATGTTTTAAAAAAAGTTAACATAGGGGGGTGTTAGAAATTAGAAATTTTAAGAAATTTAAAAATTTAGATTTTTGTTTTCTTTGCAAGGCTTTTGTTATAAGAGTGAAAATGCCTTATACTTTTACTAATACCAACTCTAGATGTTCCATTTTAAGGAGATGCTGTAAAATGTCTTTGATTTGTGTGATCCTAATAATCTTGCTTTGGTTAGTTTTAGCTGTCATTTTCCCTTTTGGAATAGATAAGGAGAGGTACAAGGCTAACATGACGAGTAAAGCTTCAGTTAAGCAAGATAAACATGGTGCAATAGGCAAAACTAATTAAAGTTATTGATCACAAACCAGAGATTCACCAAGATAGATCTGTTGGGGATTTTTCTAGCAATACTTTTTCAAGGCTTCTGGCTGAGTATGTAAAAGTCATGGAAGTTAAAGACTGTTACATTTGTGTGAAATTGCCTGCTTCTGTTTCGGAGGGAGTAACTTACAATATGCTTCCTCTTACTTATGGCATAACCTGCAGTGTGATGGCTAGCTTATTTTATCAAACTGGTCGCTTAGAATATTACTATTCGAACCATGATGAGATTTTTGCAAATTTGAAAATTGAGAAAAGCTTAAATAAGCACAAACAAGCTAAACAGATGAGGGAATTTTTCATTGTAACTAATGAACTCACCTAAGAGTATGCTTTTAAAAACAATTTGACTTGTAAATTGAGAACTGAGGAAAAGTCTTTCCTAAATTTAGTTGAAGAGAGAAGAGCAATTTATAAAAGAAATGAGATGCTCAAACAGACCAAATCAAAATTCTGGCAGTTAGAGGACGAAAATCTTAATGGTAAATCTTTTGAAAATGTTGCTATTCACATAGACAAACCAGTTAGTGGTAAATTTTGTATCAGGAGAGATAATACATTGTTCGACAATTACTTTGTGGGTGCAAGTCATTGTGAAGACACTTATCAAATCATGGGGGGTTGGGGATTCAAAGGTGGCAAGGATCCAATTTTCCCTGGGATCTATTTTGTGTGTGGAGACAAAGCTTACTACATCCTCCCAGACCACTGGTATGGGACGTGTTTTGTTGGATTCGTTTTTCCAAAAATATTTCATGTTGACAGAAATGCAGAGGGATCATTTGAAATCAGCAATCATCTGAATAGATTTAAAAGAGAAAGTTTCTCAGAAATGTTGGGAGACATCTTTGAAATAGTAATACCTTTAGTGGGTATTACTCTAAATGCAGGTAGAATCAGAAAATTGTCCACAATTGTTGACAGGTTGTCAACTGAAACAGCTAGTGGTTTCCAATTAGTGGATACTGAGCTCATTGCAATTAGGTCTATGGTAATGCAGAATCGTCTTGCTCTAGACATTCTGCTAGCAAAAGAGGGAGGAGTTTGTGGCATTTTACATGTTCAACATTGCTGCACCTATATCCCTGATAAGAGTCAGAGTATTGAGATGTACATTAAAAACATTACTGAGTTGCAATCTGAAATTGAACCCTTAGAAGAGGAAGATTTTTCCGAACGTTTGAGCAAAAGATTTGCAGCAATCAAAACCTGGTTTCAAGAGATTGGTGGTTCAATTCTTCGCAAAATACTGACACCTTTATTAGTTATAGTCTTTGTGATACTGTTGTTGAAGATCAGATGCATGCTACACAAGATACCTGAGGGAAAAGAAGAGAATCTATAAGATCAGAAAGGAACAGGAGAGAGAAATAGAACTGGAAGAGTTTTGTAGAACTCAATAAGAGAGTTGCAGACAAACAGCTGAGACAAGACTTTAGAAATACTAACACGTTGAAAATCAAAACATGTTCTTCTATGGGATAAACATTTTGTTTGGTAAATTTTTGGGTGTAGTTTGGTGATTTTGAAATCAACAGATGAGGGAGTTGATGGAGCGAGCTTCAGAAAATATATTTATTTTGACTCGCAAAGTTAAACTTCCATAATAAAAGTAATTGTATTAATGAGAATGGAGTGAATATTACTAATCAACCTAGATTAAAATACAAAACATTACATGAGGGACTAATATATGTGCTCATACATGTGCTCTATGTTGCAAATGCATGTTTGTGACAAATAATAAATTAATCTTGTCTATTGTTTTGTCGGAATTAAATGCGGCTGTTTTATTAATGGCATGTGCTTATTTCTGTGTGCTTATATTATGTCTTTTCGTCTTTATGTTGCACAATCCTGTTTGCTGCTAAAATGCTTTGGCTAGGTAACATTTATTAATGGGTTAATAATTAGCAACGGTGGGTGGGTAACAGAACAAATTCTATTTCTTTCATTAATCGATATCTTGTGTTTGTTTATACATTAGTTTTACAAATGGGCTTAAGAAAATGGCTGGCAGTGCTACAGATTATGAAACTTGACCAGAGTGAAGCCTTCACTCATGCGCAGAGGAAAGAGCATTTTTGATGAACAAACAACGTTTAATGCACAAACAATTGAGGTCGAGTCGAATGTGTTCTTGGAGTCATAGCCAAGGACAGGAAGCTGTATCGCCTGCCAAGATGAGGAAGCAAAAGGATGGTGAAACTAAGAACAATAAGGGCTATGATGAGGCCCCGGACTTGGTCAGGAGAACATGACCTAACTGTGGACTGACATGGCTCAGCCAATTAGGAGTTTGAATTCTCAGAAAGAATGTATAATAAAGATACTTTAGCTAGTCAGAAAAGGTATAAAAACTGACCCCTTTGGAGGGAGGGCGCTTCTCGCTTTCCGATTCCCGTTAGGCGTGACTTGCTGTTGAACTCTTTGGAGCACGTAAGGATAATAGGGTTAAATGACTTTTCCTTTATTCCTTTAGGTGAAGTGAGTTTTAGACAGGGAAAATAGGGCTTAGGTGATGAAAAACTGTTTATTCTTCATTAAACATGCTAATTGATTTTGCTTGAAACTGTCAGTCTATTTTGCTATTCCTCTAATAAAATGCACTTTCTTCGAATAAATAGTTAATCGATACGATTTTTGAAATAACAAGCTGGTCTTGTTTATTCATGGTCTTGTTACCATCAGCAGATCCATTTGCCTAAGTGACTTAATTAATTGCTAATTTTTACAAAAACCATGGTGAATTCATTATACTGCATTTGTATATAAATGTGTATATATTTTGTGAATAGGATTTATTAATTACGTCACATGATTCAGTTACCCAAAAATATGTCCCGTTAGTTTATGGGCCTTGTGAGTGTTTTATGATTAATGGTGAATATTGTGGAGTTGGGTAGCGTTATTATGACATATTTTCTATAGGGGCGCTGGATCACCACCTTCTCTGCATTTAGTAAGGCCCAGTTTAACATGAGACGCATGTTTCATGTTTAGAGGTAGAATGTTTGGAAGGGCTGACAGGACAGGACTGGCTACCAGCCATGGACACTACAGGTCCCCCTTCTACCAGCAGAATGAACGCGGCTATGGAAGATATTTCCGTGGGAGCAATTCCTTCTTTCCTCTGGTTCTTCCCTCCCAAAGGTAGGGGGAAGACTTTGCCTTTTCTACCAGAATTGGTCTTTGATAACAAACGATGTTTCGGTACTAGTTGCTATAAAAGCTTTCAGAATAGATTTTGCTACAACTCCTTACCAGACTATCCAACCCAGGGAACTTACCCTAGACCAAGAGCAATCTGCTCTGGTAGACACAGAAGTGAATCAAACGTTATCAAAAGGAGCAATTTCCAAAGTATCCAAGACTAGTCTGGGTTTTGTGAGCACAATTTTTCTAGTAAAGAAAAAGGAGAAAGGTTGGTGCCCGTAATACATTTAAAGGAGATAAATACTTTCCTTGTGTACAGGCACTTCAAGATGGAAGGTGTCCATCTTCTGAGAGACATCTCCAAGAGAAATATTGGCTCATAAAACTGGACCTCACGGACGCTTATTTTATAATTCCTATAGACATAGAGTCTCAGAAGTACCTAAGGTTCGTATGGAGAGAAGTGACCTACCAATTCCGTTGTCTTCCCTTCGACCTCTCCTCAGCACCTTGGCGCTTCACCAAGGTCCTGAGACCAGTAGTGGCCTTTCTGAGAAGAAGAGGAGTTCGACTAGTAATTTAATTGGACGACATTTTGCGGATGTCTCGAAGTCAAGATAAACTGCTGACTCACACAAAATGGGCTGTGGATGGACCTTTTAGAAGGTTTAGGATTTATTATCACCATATAAAAATCAGTTATGACACTAACACAAACCTGGAGTTCCTAGGTTTCCAGGCAAACACAATTTCAGCCCAGCTACAACTCCCCTTAAAGAAGTTGTCCAAAATAAAAAAGGAAGTAACTTATGTTTTATCCAAAAATCTAGAGAGCTTGCGGGAACTAGCGAGAGTAGTTGGTCTCTTATCCTCTTCGATTCAAGCAATCTCCTCAGGACCTCTTCACTACAGGGCCTTACAGAGACACAAATCTTCAGGGCTGAAGAAGGGCCTTTGGTAATCAGACAGTGTTCCCCTGTCACTAAAGGCTCGAGAACAGCTCTCGTGGTGGCGGAACAATCTAGACAGCTGGAATTGGAAAGTAATATTTGGGAACTCTCCGGATCACATTCTGGAATCAGATGCAAGCAAATTAGGCTGGGGTGCCAGACTAGGAAAGATGGAAACAGGAGGGAAATGGTCTCAAGAGGAACTCACAATGTACATAAATTGCTTAGAGATGTTGGTGAGCTTCAATGCATTAATGAGCTTCAAATCAATTCTAAAAAACTGCGTAGTCTTAATCAAACTGGACAACTTTACGGCTGTCTCTTACATCGACCGCTTAGGAGGGGCAGGGTCAAAATTACTTGCAGATCTAGCCAAGAAGATTTGATACTTCTGCTAGAGTCAGAAAATAGTTATTTAATCAGAATTCATCCCTGGCCATCTAAGCACGAGGGCAGACTGGAGTTTAAGGTTCCTAAGAGACTCCAGCGACTGGAAACTGGATCCAATAGTCTTCAAAAACATTCAAGACTTATGGGGCCCTTTCCAAGTGGATCTCTTTGCCAGCAGACTATCTTTTCAGATAGATCAGTACTTCAGATGAAGAACAACCCCCAAGCTACTGCAGTGGACGCTACGCCTTCCCTCCCTTCGCACTGATTCAGAGAGTTCTGCTTAAAGTTCGAATGGAGCATTGCCGCATGGTTCTAATACACCCGTTTGGAATACTCAAATATGGTTTCCTGGCGTGATGGAGTTGGCAATGGAGGTCCCACACATTATTCCAGGGAATTTAGGCCTTCTCCAGGGACAAGAAGTAGAGGTACATCCTCTTCCTGTAGAAGGAAACATAAACCTTCTTGCCTGGAGGATTTCACGGGCTCAAGAAGATACTCTGGCCTTTCAGGAGAGGCTAAAAGCTACTGGATGAATCATGGGCACTAGGAACAAGGAAAAGATACACTGGTGTATGGAACAAATGGTGTGGTTGGTGCCTGGAACAGGATCTGGATCCCGTGGATGTTCCTGTAGTAGAGGTAGCCAATTACCTAGCAGGTCTATTTATTTCAGGCTTCTACTATAGAATGGTAAAGTGCTACAGATCGTGAATTTCAGCAGGGTATTCACTGTTAAATGATTTTTCTATTGGTACGACCCCTTAGTACGTAGAGTAATGAAAGGAATAAGACTTAAACGTCCTCCAAAGGCAAGATATGAATCACTATGGAATAGTAATCTTATCTTCGACCTTTTCACCTCCTGGTCACAAAACTGTTTTCTTTCAAGAAAACAATTATCCATAAAGTTAGCAACACTACTTTGTCTAATATCTTTTAGAAGGGTGTCAGATGTTAAGGCGTTAGAAACCTGTAATAGAGTCTATTCCCCAGATGGAGTACTGTTTGAAAAATGGAAAAGAACGAAGACTATGTCTGAAAATATTTTTTACCCTTATTTTTCTGATTGCCCCAAACTATTAGTGGTGAGCTGTATGAAAGTGTATGAATAGAAAATTATTGTTATTAGACCTAGTAACAAAAGTCAATTGCTAATATCCTTTGTAAAACCCTATAAGGCAGTCTCTTCTGCTACAATTTCGAGATGGGTTAGAACAGCAATGTTGAAAGCAGGGGTAGACTTATCCAAGTTTGGCGCACACTCTTCCCGTGGCGCTATGACCAGTAAGGTGTTCTGGGGTGGAGGATCCCTTTCAGAAAGTCCCAAAGCAGCAGATTGGTCAAATGCTTCCACGTTTGTTAAATGTTATCTTAAGCTGTGGAACATATAAGCAATTTAGCATTGAAAAGCTTTAAACTTGCATAATGGTAGCCTCCAGTCTTGTAATGAAATGACCATTCTCCAATTAACATACAGAGAGAATCTTGATTTCATTAAAGACAATGGAGGCTAACATTATCCCTCCCACCACTCTCTGGTGGATATATATTTTAAGATATTTGTATTCTTGTTTTCTTTATATATGTAATGATTCAATTTTACATCTTACCTTGCCTTATAGTTTTTAAATTACTTTGCAATAGATATTACTTGCTCTCCTTCTTTTTCTTTTCAGACTCTGCATCACTATAAGAATTGTTTTCTTCTCATCAAGTGTAATTAACATGGAAGGAGGCAAATCTACACTTACTTTACCTTGTCGCAGCTCTAAGAGGAAGATGCCTAGTTGCCACTACGTTTTGTTATGTTCTATGGAATGTTTTGCTTATGATATCATACATGTTCTTTAAAGGGCTGCATGTGTGGGCAGCAATACAAGTTATTGCATAATGTTAGTGATGGAGCGAGATTTAGAAATACATTTATTTCATCTCGTGAAGTTATACTTCCATAATAAATTACTATTATTAATTAAGTGTGCAGTGAGAAAACTAACCAACCTAGAATAAAAGTCACATTTTACATGAACACGTGGGAAACTAATATGTGTGCTCATAAAGGTGCATTATGTTGCATTTGCATGTGTCTGGAAAAATAATGAATCAATCCTATCTACTGTCATGTCAGAACTAAATGCGGCCGTTTATTAATGGCATGTGCTTATTTCTGTGTGCTCATGTTTTGTTTTTCTGTCTTAAATGTTGCACAAATTTGTTTGTTGCTTTATCTGCTTCTGCTAGGTAACATAGATTAATGGGTTAATAATTAGCAAAGGTGGGTGGGTAACAGAACAAACTTTATTTCTTGCATTAATTATTCTTTTGTGTTTGTTTATATACTAGTTAACAAAAAAGAGGTTTGAGGCCTAGTGCATCCATAACGCGTAGTTGGCAAAGTTCTGCTCAGAGAAAGCAAGAGCCCGGTGTGGAAAAATTCCTGCCAAGTTTCTGAAAGGAGAAAATGCAAACGTGGTTGTACAAATGAACTGACTGTACTTTTGGTCAGCGTGGCCAAGGAAAGGAACCGGCAGAAAGATTTTCAAGCTAAGGAAGTCGCGAACAAAATTATTAAATGTTGCAAACTGGAGGAAGCTTCGTGACTTGGAAATATAAAGGACAATAGACTTTAAGAAAGAGTCGGAACTGGGCTCCAAAGAATGTGATGACATTATGGTCTGCCATTTGACAGCCAATGGGGACTCTGAGTGGCAGAAAAGTATTTAATTTTTCTTAGATTAGTTAGTCAGAAAAGGTATAAAAACTGTCCCCCTTGGGAGGGAGAGCGCTTGCTGTTTGCGGTTCACCAGATGGGCGTATCGTGCTGTTGGACTTTACTTGGAGCACGTAAGATTCCCTTAGGGCCTAATGACTTTTTCCCATATTCTTTATAGAGCAAGTATAGCTAGGGACTTAGGATTTAGGTGAAGCCAAACTGTTATCCATTTGAATTATGCTATTTGATTTACTTAGAACTGTCATTACCTTTTGCTAAAATCTCAATAATAATGTTTGAATAAAGAGATTTCTAATGCACTTTCTTTGAATAAATAGTTAATAAATAATATCTTTGAAAAACAAGCTGGACTTGTTATTTCATGTGTTTAGGTTACCATTAGCAGATCTATTTGCCTCAGTGGTTTAATTAATCATAGGGTTTGTTAAAGTATGATGAGTTTGTTTTTCTGCAGATGTATATAAATGTATATATCTTGTGAATAGGTTTATTAATTAGGTCATATGATTCAGTTGCTCAAAATATGTCATGTTAGTTTATGGGCCTTATGAATGATTTATGATTAATAGTGAATATTGTGGAGTTGGGTGGTATAGCTTATGGCATATTTTCTATAGGGGCGCTGGATCAATTATCTTGTAGCAGAGATACGGTTGCTATGGTAACCAATATGCTACATGGTAATTACATAGGATCAATGTCTAACATATGTTGAGTTTCGTTCATTTGTTATATGTAATCGAAAGGTTTTTTCCTGCAGTGTGAAAAATCCTATTTGTACCGGTACAGAGTGGTGTGACACGAGTGAAGTTACACAGTGCATTTGATCTGTTTCAGAATAGTGGTATTATTATTATCACTAGTGTTGTGGTCATACAACACATGTTAGGGATATAGGTGTGTTAGGTAGAATGTATAGTAAGGATTGTCTATGAAATCGTAGCTTTGAGTATAGGGACAAAGAGCCCATTCTAAAACTCACTGCAAAAAGAGTAATAGAATATATTCAAACTTGAGTGAAGGGTAAAATAACGTCGTTTATTTTACTGACGATTTAGGATTTCTGTGGCTGGTTAAAGTCCTGCCAGGATTTCATGTATGTGTGATTAGGGAAATTTTCCGTTTGAAAGTGCGTAAATGATTTTGTAATTCCGTTCGAGTCAAACTTTGAATTGCTACTTTATGTGCATTCAGAGAGAAACGAGTTTGTTATTACCTGTTAGAAGGGTAAGGTAAAGGTTTACTTATCGACAAATGTATATTCTGTGAGAGTAGCGTTGTCTATTCCACACAAAGAATACTTGCATGATTGTATAAACTGTCACTTTATTTTAGCGAAACAGACAAATGATTTGTTCTTTTTGTCGTTATTAATTGAGTTTCATCGAAAAAGTGTTCTTAAAATGGAGCTGTGAAAAGTTTTTGTGAAGGAGGGGTAAACTTTGAGAGTGGGACACGAGAAACCACAGCGGCTGTGTTCGTCACAAGGTCCGCGCTGTGATTGGTTAACATATGTCACAGCAAGAACGCTGATTGGCTCATGTGACTGAGTCAAGCTGTAAGCTGATTGGCTCTTTTAGAAAGCTCCATTTCTATTGGTTGAGCAAGGTGGTGACGTGGCTTAACCTGATTGGTTTGTTGGTGTGTTTCACGCACGGATTGGCTAATTTGGCGGAACAACCAGGAAATATTCATGATCATTTCCAATTAAGCAGATTTGATTAAAACATGAGTTATTATTACAAGAAAGAAGAGAAAAAGCTTACATGGCTTCAAAAATTTTAACATTTTATTTCACCCGATAAGAAAATTGAAACGCGAGGAGGAAAATTACTTCATAAGTCCAAAACACCTGCAGCTTATATGGAAGGTGAATATGGTTATCATACTTGCCTTTGGTTTGATGTTTGGATGCATTATACTAAAGACGATGGTGTTTTAGCCTGGCCGGAAGATGGTTCATTCAATATGAGAATTTTGAAGAACTTAAGAGAAAAAATGACAGCTCTTGTGCCGAAGCTCAGACCAACACAATTTGAAGCTTTAGTTGAATGGGAGGATGAGATGATTCCACTTTAGCGGGAAGCAAATATTATGATAAGACCTCCAAAATCGTCAAATTTTAAACAAGAAACTCATGAAGATAGAATGCGTCGATGGAGACAGGCAGATATGTATGATGGTCTCTATATAGTGAGAGAAATGATTACTTAAATACCAGGTCAAAAGAATACTCAAAAGGAAAATAATGTTGTTGTAGAGAGTAAATCAGAAGACCCAGTTTTAGAAAAAATGTATTTACCTAATAAAAAACAGACTCCTTTAAAACCCATTGGTTCTTGGTCTACTCCGATGGTTTCTACAGGAATCACACCAAGTGTTCCTCCAATAAATGAAGAATCATCCAGATTGTACCCGAATAATTCTAAATCTTTTGAAACTCCTGAAAGGTTAGAAACATGAACACATTTTAGTGATTATAATGAAAGCAGAAATTTTCCTGAAACCCCAATGAGAAGAGAAACTCCTAGAAATCCAATGGGAGCTGGTGGAGATGAGGAAGTTACAGACACTTCAGAATATTTACGATCAAAAGAGGAATTAATTCGACAGTTAACTAAGGGCATGGAAGCAGTGACAGTACCAGTAACAATTGGTCCTGTTCTACCTGTTTTTGATCAAGGAGAAATTAAGCAACCAGGTTTGACAATTTCATTAAATGCAGAAATTCAAAAAGTAGCTGAAACATTTTACTCAGAATTAACTGAAATACATCGAGAAAAAACGAGGATGCCTGACTTAACATTTAATCCAGATTCATTATGCAGAACACCACTGGGTGCAGAATCAGATACTGAATTACCAAGAAAACAGATTCTACTTCAAAGCTTGATGTTGCGAGACTGAAGGCAGATTTAGAAGAGTTAATAATTGGCACAATTGGTCCTGACAGTTTGAAGCATTATCAAGATGATGAACTCTTGTTCATTTGCAAAAGCATACAATGGAAATCCAAAAATAAATATGATCAATTGGAAGAATTGGCTGCAGAATTAGAAATTGATATTAGTAAACAAAAGAATTTGGGAAAACACTACAGATTAGATTTTACTGAGAAGGATATTGGGAATTTCAATACGATGGGAAGAATTATCCATATAAAAGATTTGATTGTGTACATCAAAAAATTGGGTGACGAGTAAATGGAGACTAAAAAGAAGGAAGAGGAAAGGCAAGAAAAGTTAGCAAAACAGTTCCCAATGAGAGAAATTGCTGGTGGTGGTTATGTTCATGTTCCCTGGTCAAGACAGGACATCTTATTATTTACAAATGATTTCCCTCGGCTGAGAGAAAAGCCTGTTGAATGGTATCGACAGGTAGACAGATTCATCAAAGTATCGAAGGTTCTGTGGATTGATCTTGATGGATTCTTTGACATTGTTGTCCCGTCAGATCTTTGGACAGAATGCAAAATTGCTGTGAGTTGGCCCAAAGTAGAACCAGCTTGAGATAAAGAAACAGGTGCTCCATTGTCAGAAGTCATGGGACTGTATGACAAAGTGATTTAGTGGTTAAAACAAAAGATTCCCCCAAAAGAAGTAGATTGGGTAAAAATAGACAGAACAAACCCGGAA
Source organism: Lissotriton helveticus (assembly GCF_964261635.1). Taxonomy (NCBI): domain Eukaryota; kingdom Metazoa; phylum Chordata; class Amphibia; order Caudata; family Salamandridae; genus Lissotriton; species Lissotriton helveticus. The sequence goes on from NC_136069.1 coordinate 1,281,660,475, forward strand.
CCAAAAGAATCAGTTCATTCATTTTATGAAAGGTTGCTATTGGTTTTGAAACAGTACAGTGGCTATGAAAAATTAAATGAAAAGGACATGAGTCACTTCATTTACAGATTTGTTTATGGTCTTAGACCTGAAATTGGTGAAATGATTAGGAACAATATTTTCGGATGGCAATCAAACTCAGTTGATGAAATTTTGAGAAAAGCAAAATACTGTAGTGATGAATTAGATGCTAAACAGATGAAATTAAAGGAGAAAGCAATGTGGGTGCAGGTGAAAGTAGCGGAACATCAGATTGCCAATCTAGAAAATAAAAATATGAATTTTAACCAGAATCAGACTCAGGGAAAATTTAAAGGAAATTTTAATAAACCAAAATTTAACGTTAACATTGAGGAGTTGAAACAAAAATTACCTTGCTTTAATTGCGGCGAAATTGGACACTGGAAGCGCGAGTGTAAAAATCCGCCTAGAAATTTTAAAAATGCATCATTAAATTCACAGATGCAGAATGATGTAAATCTGCAGCAATAGCTACAGCGACAACTTAATGAATTGAGTCTTCAGCAACAGCTACAGCAACAGTTAGCGAATCAGCAGGGTCAGATTCCACAGCCTCCTCTCCCAAACTGCGGAGGTGTTCAAAGGTTTAATTCTGAGACAGGATTCTGCGGAGGTGATCAGGTAATTAGAACACAAAGAGCAAATGTGTCAAATGCTTCTGGACAATTTTTGTTAACAGAAAACGAAGGGAATGATTCTGATGACTACTTATGATGGTGCCTGAGAGAGGGGGAAGAGTGTGTACTTGGAGCCACTCTTGAGGTTGACCAGTCTGGTCCATTTGTAAATGGTAAAGTGAATGATGTAGAAATCACTTTTCTTGTGGACACTGGTGCTACCCGTTCTACTGTCAGATCAGTGGAAATTGAAAACCTGCCTCTCTCTGGGGATACCATCCAAGTAGTTGATGTAACTAATCAGCAAATTAAAACAGATTTGACAGAGCCTGTGAAAATAGAAATTGGGAAATTCAAAGACAAACACAGATTTGTAGTTTGTAACAGCAGTCCTGTAAACTTGCTAGGAAAAGACATCCTATGCAAGATGAACTGCAAAATATATTGCTCACCGGAGGGTATTGAGTTACAAACCATGGAGGAAGATGGGCTTTATAAATTAACAATGTTGATGGTTGAAGCAGAGAAAACAAAATTATTTCCTGTTTTTGACAAAGAAAATTTACCTGAAGAACTAAAAAAGACAGTTAAAGCTGAAATTTGGGACTTGTCAGGAAATTAAATGGGTTTGATGAAACATGTTGATCCAGTCAAAATTACTGTGAAACAGGGAATAGAATTTCCAAACATTCCTCAGTACAAGATGAAAACAGAAACAATTGAAGGTGTCATTCCTGTGATTGAAAAATTCATTAAGCAAGGTGTCTTAAAAGTAATTGAGAATAGTCCTTGTAATTCACCGATTATGGGGATCAAAAAGCCAAACGGAACGTACAGAATAGTTCAGGATCTGAGAAGGATTAATCAGATAGTTGTTCCTTGTTGCCCAGTTGTCCCAAACCCAGCAGTAATTCTCTATCAAATTCCACATGATGCTGAAGGGTACACTGTCATTGATCTTTGCAATGCGTTCTTTACTGTTCCATTGCATCCAGAGAGTCAGGAAATCTTTGCGTTCTGATTCCAAGGTCGTACCCTAGCATGGTGTCGTATTCCTCAAGGGTATACAGAGAGTCCATCTATCTTTAATGAATTGTTAAAGAAATCATTGGAAAATCTAAATTTACCTGGAAGATCAACATTAGTCCAGTACATTGACGACCTTCTTGTTGCAGCAAAAACAAGAGATAACTGTGTTACAGATACAATTACTCTTTTGAATCATCTGGCAGATGAGGGACATAAAGTGTCACCTGCAAAATTGCAGTTTTGTAAGCAAGAAGTAAAATACCTTGGTCATAGAATTGCAAAGGGAACAAGACAAGTGACAATTGAAAGAATTAAAATGATTCAAGGAATGCAGCCTCCAAAAACACAGAGACAGGTCAGAATGTTTCTAGGAATGGTTGGCTATTGTCGTCAATGGATTAGTGGATATTCAGTAATTGCGAAACCACTGCAGAGACTGACAAAATCAGACATAAAAGATCCAATTGACCTTACAGAAATTGAGATGGAAGCTTTTGAAAAGCTAAAAAGAAGTTTGTGTGAAACCCCAGCTTTGGGCATGCCAGACTAAGAGAAAGATTTTGAACTGTATTGCAGTGAAAGAGAAGGATGTGCATTGTCTGTGTTAATACAAGGCATGGAAAACTGAGAAAACCAATTGCATACTTCTCAGCAGTACTTGATCCTGTTGCAAAGGCATTACCAGGCTGCTTAAAAGCATTAGCTGCAACAAGTGTAAGTCTTGAGCAAAGGCTGGTGGCAGCAAAGGCTGGTTGCAGCGCCTGGGGTCGGTTTGGAGGGTCCCGGTCATTGTGTTGGAGAGCTGTTACGTGTTGGGAGTGTGTGATTTTACTTCACTGTATTTTTAGAAAAGCGGCAAATTTGCCGAAATTGCTATTTTAAACTGCACTAACCTGCTTTTTGTTGTGCAGGGTCCCACTAACACCCCCACTCCTCCATTGCACTCCCTCGTGAATCCCAGCCGGTCTCTCGGGGCCGAGAGGTGAGGGCGAGCCGCCATCTTGGGGAGGGGTGTCCCACGAGCCTGGCCGGAGTTAGCGGTCCAGTGCTCGCGTGGGAAAGCCTTAAATTGGACCAACGGACCAGGGGCTCCGAGCTGACTCTCAGGCTGGTGGCAGCGCCTGGGGTCGGTTTGGAGGGTCCCGGTCATTGTGTTGGAGAGCTGTTACGTGTTGGGAGTGTGTGATTTTACTTCACTGTATTTTTAGAAAAGCGGCGAATTTGCCGAAATTGCTATTTTAAACTGCACTAACCTGCTTTTTGTTGTGCAGGGTCCCACTAACACCCCCGCTCCTCCATTGCCCTCCCTCGTGAATCCCAGCCGGTCTCTCGGGGCCGAGAGGTGAGGGCGTGCCGCCATCTTGGGGAGGGGTGTCCCACGAGCCTGGCCAGAGTTAGCGGTCCAGTGCTCGCGTGGGAAAGCCTTCAATTGGACCAACGGACCAGGGGCTCCGAGCTGACTCTCAGGCTGGTGGCAGCACCTGGGGTCGGTTTGGAGGGTCCCGGTCATTGTGTTGGAGAGCTGTTATGTGTTGGGAGTGTGTGATTTTACTTCACTGTATTTTTAGAAAAGCGGCGAATTTGCCGAAATTGCTATTTTAAACTGCACTAACCTGCTTTTTGTTGTGCAGGGTCCCACTAACACCCCCGCTCCTCCATTGCCCTCCCTCGTGAATCCCAGCCGGTCTCTCGGGCCGAGAGGTGAGGGCGAGCCGCCATCTTGGGGAGGGGTGTCCCACGAGCCTGGCCGGAGTTAGCGGTCCAGTGCTCGCGTGGGAAAGCCTTCAATTGGACCAACGGACCAGGGGCTCCGAGCTGGCTCTCAGGCTGGTGGCAGCGCCTGGGGTCGGTTTGGAGGGTCCCGGTCATTGTGTTGGAGAGCTGTTACGTGTTGGGAGTGTGTGATTTTACTTCACTGTATTTTTAGAAAAGCGGCAAATTTGCTGAAATTGCTATTTTACACTGCACTAACCTGCTTTTTGTTGTGCAGGGTCCCACTAACACCCCCGCTCCTCCATTGCCCTCCCTCGTGAATCCCAGCCGGTCTCACGGGGCCGAGAGGTGAGGGCGAGCCGCCATCTTGGGGAGGGGTGTCCCACGAGCCTGGCCGGAGTTAGCGGTCCAGTGCTCGCGTGGGAAAGCCTACAATTGGCAATGTGTTTTCGGAAGCGCAGCGGACGAGCGCAGGGGGCGCGCCGGTGGCGCGCCAAAGGCGCGCCTAAGGCAAGCCCGTCTGCGCCCGTCCGCGGCCAGACGGGGCTAGGGGCGCGTCCTTATGCCCGCCGATTCATCTATTCAGCTAATGACCTCGTGGCATTACAGGGCCAGTGGCCCCTGGCGGATGCTACCATTGCTGATATCGCTTCTCTTGGTTTAGGCCCCTCTACTTACGAGGTAGTCCCTGCCCACCTGGCCCCTTCTACTAGTTGTTCGACTCAGGTGCCTTCCGGCCTTACTGCCTCGCTACCCTGCTCTTTATCCATTTTTTTACTTAATACTAGGTCGGCGGTTAGGCATTGCCAGGACTTGTTTGTCCTGCTTGAGGTACAGAAGCCAGATATATTATTTCTGACCGAGACTTGGTTTAGCGAATCGTCCCTGCCCTCTTTATTGGCTACCCTTCCCCCATCCTATGTTGCCCTACGCTCAGATCGCCCGGCTAGCAAGGCGGGGGGTGGAGTGGCTATTATTGCCCGGTCTGACCTTAACATGCAACTACTCCGATCACCCCCGATTGCGCCCATAGACCATCTTGTAGTTTCTTTCCATACTCTATCTCCTCCTCTTACCTGTTTATTGGTATATCCTCCGCCCCAGCTGTCACCTTTATTTTTGCCCGCCATACAGGATCTCTTGGCCACCTTAGTGGTCAATCATGCCTCGGTCCTTGTACTTGGGGACTTTAATTATTGGCCGCCTGAAGCCCACGAATGTACCTCTTCTAAACAGTTCTCTGAACTTCTTTTGGCATTGAACTTGGTTTCCCATGTCCAGGTTCCTATACACAAACATGGTCATGTGTTGGACCAGGTCTGGTCCCTCAATTGCTCTATTTCATCCATCTCTGTTTCCCCATGTCCGTGGTCGGATCACTTCTTAGTCGCCTTTTCTCTTAATTACAGGTCAGTGGTGAAAGTTCCATTAGCCAAAAACACCTGGGCACGTAACTGGGGCCGTGTCGACCTCCAGTCCTTGTCATCCTCCCTGCTGGACTCCTCGCCTAAGTTGGCAGGCCTTTCCTCCTCATCCCAAGCCCCACCCTTAACACCTGGCTCGCCAGGGGATGCGACTTGGTAGCTCCCTTACGTCGGATATCAACCAGACGCCCCAACGAATCCAACCGTTGGTTTAACGAGGAGTTAAAGGAGAAGAAGCTTGCTCTTAGGCGAGCGGAGAGGCTGTGGAGAAGGGACTACTGCCCTACACTGAAAGTTAGATACACCACCCTCCTGGGCGAGTATAAGAGAGCTATACTCGACGTAAAGACTGCTTATTTTTCCGCCAAAATTTTGGTGGCAGAAAATAAACCCAGAGAGATTTTCTCCATAGTCCAGGATCTAGCCTACTCGGACAGGGCATCCCCTAAACCCCTGCCCACTCAGCATTTATGTGATTCCCTTAACTCTTATTTTTTGGATAAAATAACCAATATTAAACTAAATATTCCTCTCCCTTCCCCGGCTTTTGTCGATCCCTTTCCATCTACTGCCCGTTCCTCCCTCACTTCTATTCCACCGCTCACTGAGGATGCGTTTCTGGCCATTCTCCCAAAAGTTAAGTCGGGTTCTCCGATGGATGTTTGTCCAGCCCGCATCCTCAAACACATTTACACTGCCTGTCCTTTGCCCCCCCTTATTTTTCTTAATAATTCCTTTACACAAGGGGTGGTGACTCCTTCCCTAAAGTCCGCTACTATAGTGCCTATCCTCAAGAAAGCGGGGGCTGACCCTTCCGCTCCAGCCAATTACTGTCCAATTTTGCTGCTGCCCTATTTGGGCAAGGTGCTGGAGTGGCATGTAACAACGGTTTTCAGCTCCTTCATTGAGGAGAATGGGGGCTTAGCACCCCGACAAGCAGGATTTCGTCCAAGACACTCCACGGAGTCCGTTGTGGTGTCGGTCCTCAACAACCTTAGGGAGGGAGCAGACCAAAACCATCATCAGGCCTTGGTGCTCCTCGATCTCTCCGCCGCCTTCGACACGGTGGACCATTCCATCTTGTTGTCCCGTGTCGGAGCGGCGGGAATCGGGGGCTCGGCCTTGGTCTGGCTCTCCTCCTTTTTAAGGGACCGCACCCAGGCGGTCCGGCTGGGAGACTTTTCGGCTGCCTCATTACCTGTCACTTGTGGTGTTCCTCAGGGTTCTTCTCTTTCTCCTCTTTTGTTTAATCTCTACATCTGTCCTTTGATTTTTGCTCTCCAGCAGCTGGAGGTCACCGTTTTTAACTATGCGGTGACCTCCAGGTTATCTTTAATCTCTATTCCTCTCCTCATTCTATTTCTAATTTTCAGTCAGTTATGGTTTTCATCAGGGACTGGATGAACCACAACCACCTAAAGTTGAACCCGGATAAGACCGAGCTGGTGGTTGCTCCAGTCCCTGGAATTCTTTATTTTGGCCTTCTTCTTTTGGGCCCCCTCCTTCTCCTTCTGCCTCAGTCAAGACATTAGGTGTCAAACTCAATAATCAACTCACTCTTCACTCACAAGTTAGCCATGTTGTTTCCTCTTGTTTTCTCACTCTCCGCACTATTCGCACTGTTTCTCGCTTTTTCTCTCCTCTGGCACTCAAGCTGATTATGTCCGCTCTTGTTGTCTCCCGGCTGGACTACGCAAATGCCCTGTACAATGGCATTCCAGCGTACAGCCTACGGAAACTCCAGTTGGTTCAAAACCAGGCAGCCCGACTTATTCATGGCCTTTCTCGCTCGTATCATTGCACTCCTCTTCTGAAGGCACTTCGTTGGTTGCCGGTTAAAGAGAGGGCCTTGTTTAAGTTGGGTTGCATGGTTTTTCATTCACGGCGGTTCTCTGCTCCCGCCTTTATTTCTTCCATGATCAGGGAGTATATCCCCACTCGAGAGCTTCGCTCTTCTTCCCAGTCCTTGTTGGTGGTCCCCCGCTTTAAGCGCAAGAAGTGGGGTGGGTCGAACTTTTCTACTCTGGCACCCACTTTTTGGAACTCTCTACCGGATCACCTAAGACTGGCAACACACTACCTTCCCTTTCGGAAGGACCTTAAAACCTTTCTTTTTAAACAGGCCTTTCCATTGTGATATGCTCTCACTTCTCCTTAGGCCTATCAGTTTTTAGGTGTGGTGGTCACTCTCCCCCATTGGTACCCTGCCCTCCATAGCGCCAAGAAACCGCTGGTGAATGCTGCGCTCAATAAATATTTTAAATTCAAATTCAAAGTGAAGGAATCATAATGGGATTTCCTGTGAAAGTCTATGTTCCCCATTCAGTTGAAATTATCCTTACCAGGAGCAAAACGCAACACTTGACAAGTAACAGACTTACAAAATATGAAAAAATTATTCTGGGATCAGATAATGTTTCAATAGCAAAATGTGTGAACTTAAATCCATCCACATTATTGCCTGATGGTACTGTTACAGAAATCAGAAGTGAAAACGATGTTGATCATGAGTGCTTGGATGTTTTGGAATATTGTACCAAGCCAAGGCAGGACATTAAAGATGTACCACTGCCTGTTTCAGATCGTATTTACTTTGTTGATGGTTCTTGCTTGAGAACAGTGGAGGGCTTTTTGAGAGCAGCTTACTCGGTCTGTACAGTTGCTGATGTTGTGGAAGCATCATGTCTTGAAGGAATTCGTTCAGCTCAAGTAGCAGGATTGCTTTAATTCGTGCATGCGGAAGAGCAATAAATTTAAAAATCACCATAATAACTGATAGCCAGTATGGGTACGGAGTTGTGCATGATTATGGACAGCTCTGGTCTCAGAGAGGCTACTTGACATCTGCAGGGTCACCAATCAGAAATGAAAATTTAATAAAAAGACTAATCGATGGCATTCAATTACCAGAGAAAATTGCTGTTGTAAAATGTGCGGCGCACAGGAAAGGAGACGATTTCATTACCAAAGGAAATGCTTACGCAGATGAGATCACAAAATACTGTGCAAGAAACAATTTTGCAATTAATCGAGAAAGAAATGATGAGCATGCTTTGAGTTCATTAATGCTAACATCAATAGTTGAGACATGGCAGGAAGTCAAAGATTTACAAGATGAAGCTGATGATGAAGAGAAGAACACATGGTTGAGAGCAGAATGTAGACAGCGAGATGAGGATGGAATTTGTACTTACAAAGATGGCAGAATAGTTTTACCAAACTGCATGATTTCTGACATGGCCAGGATGTATCATGGCTTGGGACATATTGGAAGAGATTCGATGGTTAGACTTTTCAGAGAGACTTGGTTTAATACCAAATTCAGAACGATTGCAGAATCTCTTTGTCAAAGGTGTTTAACTTGCCAGCAAATGAACCCAATCAGGAAAACTGTTGTGGTAATGGGAACCATAGGACGGGAGGGTGGTCCATTCACCAGGTTACAGATGGATTTCATTGAGATGCCACAACATAACAAACTGCACTATGTTTTGGTATTTGTCTGTTTGTTTTCAAGATAGGTTGAAGCGTTTCCCACACGTCACAACGATGCAATTACTGTTGCAAAGTTACTTTTGAGGGAAATTACACCAAGGTACGGTTTCCCTGTGACTGTGGAGAGTGATCGAGTAAGGCATTTTGAAAACAGACTGTTAAAATTGATTTGTGAAGCCTTACACATTGAGCAGAAGTTGCATTGTGCATACAGACCAGAGGCATCTGGAGTTGTTGAGCAAATTAATGGAACGATCAAGAATAGGATTGCAAAAATGTGTCTAGCTACAGGTATAAAGTGGACAGATGCTTTTCCACTTGTTCTGATGACTCTAAGAAGTACACCAGATAAAAATACAGGTTTAAGCCCACATGACATTCTTATGGGCAGAGTCATGAGACAGGCATTCATACCAGTAGGGAAATTGTTGACCATCAATGATAGTGCAATTTTAGAGTATTGCAGGAAATTGTCTGATGTCGAGACTTCTGTGTCTAATCAGGGGGGAACTGAAGTACAGTCAAGAGAAAAAGAACAAGCACATGATCTGTCACCTGGTGATTGGGTGAGAACAAAAGTTCACCGAAGAAGAAACTGTTTGGTACCAAGGTGGCAGAAGGCAAGGCAAGTGATTCTTGTGACAACTAATGCAGTGGAGTGTAGAGGCATAAAAAGGTGGATACATGCCAGTCATACTATTCGTGTGCCTACACCTGAAAACTCTGATGAAGAAAGCGATACTACAGCTGATTCAGATTCAGAAGAAGAATCTGAAAGAAATCCAGATTCTGAAGATCGACAGGCAGGTCGACATCTGGAAAATTCATCTGTGAATGAAAACTTGAATGAAAAAGATTTGGAGATCATAGTTGTAGATTCTGAAAATAATGAAGATCTGCTAGAAAAAGAAGTAGCAGAAGAATCTGATCAAGTTCAGTATCAAGACCGGGAGAGTATTGAAAAGCAGAAGAGAAGCTCTAAATGCAGGGACAAGACATCTGAAGCTGGGAAGTTGAAGGTAATTGAAGAAGAGGAGGAAGAAGAATTGCCAAGTACCAGTTATAGAGATGATGTTCCTAACGGAGTGAGGCTGCCGAGTAGAGAAGAACCTGAGTCCAGAATTGAAATTTCTGACACTGATACTGATGAGAGTGATGAAGATTCTCAAATAAGAAAATTCAGAAAAAGAGCTTGGAGAACAGAATGTAATGTGACTGAGCCAAAGAAGAAATTACCAAGAAAAGGTGATAACTGGCCAAGTGAAAACGAAGGGCTGAAATTCAAGTTGATAAAGAAATCCAAGGAACAGATAAATGAAATAACTAGTCAGGAAGATCCTGAAAAGAAAAGTGAGGCAGGAAAGAAAATATAAGTTATTTCTAGAAAGACAAAGAGAACGCTAAAGCCAAACCAAAAATATAAGTCGCCTGAATGGACGTACATCATCATTCCACCTGTAGTTGAGATAAATAGTAGCAGTCAGGAAGAGATTGAAGACAATAGTGACAATGATTGAAGTACTTATCTGTTGAAATTGTAGGTGCCTTGTTTTTTGCATAAGGCCAAAGAAAGTGTGTTAAGTGACACAAGGTCGAAGAAATTGTGTTAGCTGGAAAACAACTTGTGACGCAAGGTCGAAGAAAAGCTGTTAGAGGATTGAAGTTGTAAAAAAAAAAAAAAAAAAAATTGAAAAAGGGGGGTGTTACAAATTTCTAGAGATTTTTGAGAATTTTAGACAATTTAAAATTTTTGTTTTCTCTTTCTGTAACAAATTTAGTGAAAATGCCTTATGTTTTTGTAAACAACAGCTCAAGATGTTCCATCTTTAAAAGATGTTGTAAGATGTCTCTGATATGTGTGCTCTTGATAATTCTGCTCTGGTTAGTTTTAGCAGTCATCTTTCCTTTCGGGATCGATAAGGAGATGTACAAGGTCAATATGACAAGCAAAGCTTCAGTTAGTCAAGACAAACATAGTGCAACAGACAAAGCTAACAAAGTTATTGATCACAGACCAGAAGCTCATCAAGATAGGTCTGTTGGTGATTTTTCAAGTAATACATTTTCAAGACTCCTGGCTGAATATGTAAAGGTCATGGAAGTCAAAGACTGCTACATCTGTGTGAAGTTGCCTGCTTCTGTTTCAGAGGGAGTGACATACAATATGCTTCCTCTTACTTATGGCATAACCTGCAGTGTGATAGCTAGCTTATTTTATCAGACTGGTCGTTTAGAGTATTATTACTCTAATTACGATGAGATTTTTGCAAACCTGAAAATTGAGAAAGCTTTAAATAAACACAAACAAGCTAAACAGATGAGGGAATTCTTCATAGTAACTAATGAACTCACTTATGAGTATGCTTTTAGGAATAATCTAACTTGCAAATTGAGAGCTGAGGAAAAGACTTTCCTGAACCTTGTTGAGGAGAGAAGGGCAATCTATAAAAGAAATGAAATGGTCAAGCAGACCAAATCTAAGTTCTGGCAGAAGGAGGATGAAAAATTAAATGGTAAATCTTTTGACAATGTTGCAATTCACATAGACAAGCCAATTAGTGGTAAGCTTTGTATTAGAAGAGATAACACACTTTTTGACAATTATTTTGTGGGAGCTAGCAATTGTGAGGACACATACCAAATCATGGGGGGTTGGGGATTCAAAGGTGGTAGAGACCCAATTTTTCCTGGAATCTATTTTGTTTGTGGAGACAAAGACTATTATAACCTCCCAGACCATTGGCATGGGACATGTTTTGTTGGACTTGCTTTTCCGAAAATATTTCATATTGACAGAAATGCAGAAGGCTCATTTGAAATCAGTAATCATGTAAATAGGTACAAAAGAGAAAGTTTTACAGACATTTTGGGAGACATTTTTGAGGCAGTGATACCTTTGGTGGGTATAACCCTGAATGCAGGAAGGATCAGAAAATTGTCCACAATTGTTGACAGATTGTCAACAGACACAGCTGGTGGTTTCCAATTAGTGGATACCGAGGTTATTGCAATTAGATCTATGGTAATGCAAAACCGTCTTGCCTTAGACATACTCCTAGCAAAAGAGGGAGGAGTCTGTGGCATTCTACATGTCCAACACTGTTGTACGTATATTCCCGATGAGAGTAGAAACATTGAGATGTACATTAAAAATATTACAGAGATGCACTCGGAAATTGTTCCCTTAGAAAAGGATGATTTTTCAGAACGTCTTTCCAAAAGATTTCAAGCAATCAAAACCTGGTTTCAAGAAATTGGTGGTTCAGTTCTTGGCAAGATTCTAACACCTTTATTTGTAATAATTTTTGTGATACTTTTGTTGCATGTTACACAAGAGAAAGAAATATCTGAGAGAAAAGAAGAGAATTTACAAAATCAAAAAGGAACAGGAGAGAGAGATAGAACTGGAAAAGTTTCGTAAAGCTCAATATGAAAGTTGCAGACAGACAGCTGAGACAAGCCTCTAGAAATACTAACACAATGAAATCGAATCATGTTCATCTTAAGATAACATTTTGCTAAATTTTTGGGTGTAGTTTGGTGATTTATAAATCACCAGATGAGGGAGTTGATGGAGCGAGATTTAGAAATACATTTATTTCATCTCGTGAAGTTATACTTCCATAATAAATTAATATTATTAATTAAGTGTGCAGTGAGAAAACGAACCAACCTAGAATAAAAGTCACATTTTACATTAACACATGGGAAAGTAATATGTGTGCTCATAAACGTGCATTATTTTGCATTTGCATGTGTGTGAAAAATAATGAATTAATCCTATCTATTGTCATGTCAGAACTAAATGCGGCCGTTTATTAACGGCATGTGCTTATTTCTGTGTGCTCATGTTTTGTTTTTCTGTCTTAAATGTTGCACGAATTTGTTTGTTGCTTTATCTGCTTCTGCTAGGTAACATAGATTAATGGGTTAATAATTAGCAAAGGTGGGTGGGTAACAGAACGAACTTTATTTCTTGCATTAATTATTCTTTTGTGTTTGTTTATATACTAGTTAACGAAAAAGAGGTTTGAGGCCTAGTGCATCCATAACGCGTAGTTGGCAAAGTTCTGCTCAGAGAAAGCAAGAGCCCGGTGTGGAAAAATTCCTGCCAAGTTTCTGAAAGGAGAAAATGCAAACGTGGTTGTACAAATGAACTGACTGTACTTTTGGTCAGCGTGGCCAAGGACAGGAACCGGCAGAAAGATTTTCAAGCTAAGGAAGTCGCGAACAAAATTATTAAATGTTGCAAACTGGAGGAAACTTCGTGACTTGGAAAAATAAAGGACAATAGACTCTAAGAAAGAGTCGGAACTGGGCTCCAAAGAATGTGATGACATTATGGTCTGTCATTTCACAGCCAATGGGGACTCTGAGTGGCCGAAAAGTATTTAATTTTTCTTACATTAGTTAGTCAGAAAAGGTATAAAAACTGTCCCCCCTTGGGAGGGAGAGCGCTTGCTGTTTGCGGTTCACCAGATGGGCGTATCGTGCTGTTGGACTTTACTTGGAGCACGTAAGATTCCCTTAGGGCCTAATGACTTTTTCCCATATTCTTTATAGAGCAAGTATAGCTAGGGACTTAGGATTTAGGTGAAGCCAAACTGTTTTCCATTTGAATGATGCTATTTGATTTACTTAGAACTGTCATTACCTTTTGCTAAAATCTCAATAATAATGTTTGAATAAAAAGATTTCTAATGCACTTTCTTTGAATAAATAGTTAATAAATAATATCTTTGAAAAACAAGCTGGACTTGTTATTTCATGTGTTTAGGTTACCATTAGCAGATCTATTTGCCTCAGTGGCTTAATTAATCATAGGGTTTGTTAAAGTATGATGAGTTCGTTTTTCTGCAGATGTATATAAATGTATATATCTTGTGAATAGGTTTATTAATTAGGTCATATGATTCAGTTGCTCAAAATATGGCATGTTAGTTTATGGGCCTTATGAATGATTTATGATTGATAGTGAATTTTGTGGAGTTGGGTGGTATAGCTTATGGCATATTTTCTATAGGGGTGCTGGATCATTAGCCTCAGTTGTCTTTAATGAAATCAAGATTCTCTCTGTATGTTAATTGGAGAATCGTAATTCTCTGTAGCTCTTGAATCACACAGTGGGAAGCTTTGAGGGCTACTCTGTTGGATGTGGAGTTCTAGTTGAGAGTTAACTTGAGGAACCTTTAATGGTTAGAACCAATGATGATCACCCTTTGATTTCTTACTTGGAATGAAGGTTGAGAGGTTAATAAAGCTCTTTTGGCCAGGCTGTGTATGGGCTGTTGATCCTTCATTTACCACAGGCTATGCTGTACCACTAGGAGGCATTGGTCGATGGCACAGAAATCTAACTTGAATGGGCTCTGAAAAGTCTGCATTAATTGTGTGTAATCCATGGTGCTGTAGAAGTTGCAATTGAAGAAAGCGATTAGAGGGTTATTTAGTCCTTGACAGACTGATATATTTTGAGATCTTTGCATATCTGGTGGAGATCTCTGTGCCCTTTATCTAATAGGTCAGGCCTATATTATACAGGGAGATCCAGGCACTTTAAAACATTTTTTTTAATACAAATGATACCAGTCATATTTCATATTAACACCCAGATTCAAATGGGATTCAGCTATAGACTCTTATTAATTATCATTTTATTATTTACAAAACATCTTGGTTGTCAATACTTTATTAAGGGCATTAAAATACACTGCAGCAGTGGGCCTGTGGAGATGACATGGGAGCATCCAAGGCAAAGCTCTAGGATAGTCAATATGACTCCACTGATGTCTGAATTTGGTGACAACCATAGAGCAGATACTGCAGACGTGGGCCTGTGAGGTCAATCCAGGAGCAGCTATGGCGTTGCTGAATAATTAATATATAAACCCCAGTACTGGGCCTATGTTGTACACCCTGGTGCAGCAGAAGTGCAGCCTTCAGATATAAACCAATACAAAGGAGTGGGTCTGTGGTGTTCATCCAGGAGCAGCCATAGCATGGCCCAGCCTATTAAATGAACACAATGGGGTTCAATCAGAAGCAGGTAAAGTGCAGCTTTGGAAAATAATTAGATTCCACAGTAGTCAGCCTATGGAGTTCATTCTGGGCAGATAAAGCAAAGCCCCAGAAAATGAAATAGGCACCACAGAAGTGGGACAGTGGAATACATTCAATAACAGCTAAGATATATACTTTGGGTTTCAACAGATAGCACAGAAGTTGGCTTTGTGTCAATCCAACAACAGCTAAGGTGCAGCCATGTGATTTCAAAAGACACTACACAAGTGGACCTAATGGTTGATCCAGAAGTGGTATTTGAATGGCAGGACACTAAATAATGAAACATGGATAGCTCATTGAAGATCGTAAGGGTTAATCCAGAAGCAAATCCTAAGTATTGTAGACATTACAGCAGTGGCGTTAAGAGGAAAAGCACTGAAGGTGTAGGCTACCATTATGATTGTGTAAAACACAGCACAGCACAGCAAAGACTTGCAGTCATATATGCAAGGGGACCGCAAGGATGCCCCAGATGTGCACATCTAGATGCTGATTTCTACCATATGACATGGGGCTGCCCACAGCTGCAGGTGTACTGGAGGGAAGTCCTAGCCAAGCTGGCTTCACCATACTTCGCCGCACCATCCCCTTCACAGTGGGTGGGGGCATGTCTGTTGAGGTCCCTCCATAGACCCAATGTCTGTAAGGTGGGTAGCAGGTTTATTGATCTGGCCTTGGCTCTGGCTAAGAGGAGGATCCCGATGGCCTTGAAGTCTCCGACTTGGGGATGAACGATGTGGGCACCTAGGCCAGGGCGGTTGAGAGGGCATTAATGTGGGAAGAGGCCAGGGGGTGTGCAGGTGCCCTATAGCAGGACCATGGGTAGAGGTACTGGAGGCATGGGAAAACCCTCCAGGCAAGGCGGGCCCAGATGCTGGAGGCCCTGAGGCGCTGATAGTGGCGGACCCTGGGGATGACTGATTGTGAAGGAATAGCTCTTGGGTCGACCCGGATGAGGGAAGTGCTGCCCCAACTAATACCGGCCCCCCTACCCCCAGAGGTGAGGGGGTCTGTGCTGGTGATTACTGTCTAGGGACAGGGAGGAAAGGTCAAATGCAAAGCGTGGCCCATACCCCTGTGAGTGAACATACTCCCTCCATGAACACGCATTAATGTCTGACAACAGCAGTCCCCTAGAGACAACAGTTCAGGAACTGAATTCTTTCCCCTGGTATCGGTTCCTTTTTAGGTCTCGGCTAGCGTAGGCTGCACACATGCGCAGTCTCGCTGGCGAGATTTAATGACTCTGAGTAGCGAGGGTAAACCCCGCCCCTCTTCTCCATTGGCTGGCCTCCTAAACAGCGGCCAGCCATTGGAGAAGAGGTCACAGTGCATCATTCTCTCGCTCTAAGCCCCGTCTTTATCGGATTGGGGGCGTGTTTTTACTTTTGTTCTACTAGTGACGTTCTCAGTCAAAAACGCGCCTGCCATTCTGAAAAGGACGGGGCTTACAGACAAAAGGCTGTGTGCAGAATTCTACAACTCACACAATGTACACATCACGCTGCGAGGAGGCGCTTAAGTTCTAAAATCTGCTGCCTTTTAAATTACGTGCTCTTCAGAATGATGGACATCCCGCCCACTGCGTGCAACAGACCATCAATCCAATAGGAATCAGCAATAAAAGACGAAGAGAATAAAATTCCCTCTGCAGCAGGCCATTTGTGAAAGTGTTAAGCATATTGACTCAGAAACGTTTATACACAATTTGTCGCTATGTACAAAGAAACCATGAAGCATTGACATTGTATTAGTAATACAACGTCTACTTATAACAGTTTAGTTAATGTACATGATAAATAACTCTACAAGGCAATTAAACATTTCTATTGAAATTTTGCGCGATTTAGACTTGTTTTATTGTTTTGGACTGACCAGTTACCCAGTAATTAACGGTTCACCTTTGCGCTACAAAATGGCCGCCGCATTTGATGCTGCCACTATGATTGTAGGACGGAGTGATGGCGTTTCCGCAAGACCTAATTTACCTGATGATTACGCGACCCCACTGCTGCTACCTCCTCCAGCTTGTGCCTGGTGGGCGGAGGGGCCCCCCTGCTCAGTGCCCTGGGCAGTGACAGCGGCAGCCCAGCGCCACCCCCCCATGCGCCGGGCACTGGCTGCAGCGGCGCCGTGCCCAGCACAGCGTGATGGTGGAGTGGCAGCGCATCGAGGGCTGCAGGCGGCACCATGGCCACTGCGAGAGCCGCTACCAGCACGGCCAGGTGGAGCAGCGCGACATGGAGCGCCGGGACACGGTGAGCCTCTATCAGGGGACCCTGGAGTAGCGCAATCGGGAGGGCCCAGGAGGAACAGGGGGCCCCGGGGGAGGTGCACCCGGGGGTAACAAGCAGCAGCCTGGCAAGGAGCAGGCGGAGGCGACCGAGCAGCGGAACCATACACTCGTCATGGTAAGACCTTGGGAGTTGGGGTGGGGGCAGGAGCAGGGACACATAGGGGGCACACTGCCATGAACAACGCACAGGGTGGCGTCCATGGACACAAAGTTACCCTGTAAGAGGCACCACGGGGGTTAGTTCTAGCCATGCACTGTTTTTAAGTCTGTATCGAATGGTGTATACCATCATCTCAAGTAAATAACAAATTAATATATGGTGGCCACCTGTATAGGTTCTAAGAGGGACTGCCCCTCCATCCTTGTATGCCACAAAGCGCATTGAGGTCGTTCAAATTTGCTAGGGTCTGTTACGCAAGTTGTACATTTGTGCATTATCTTTGTCACATTGTTCCAACGCTGTCTGCCTTGTCTTCATATGCTTCGCATTTCTCTGTAGGCAGTGCTAAAATACCATGAACCTTCCCCTCGTCGTTTCTACCTTTTCAAAAAATGTCTTAGAATAGGATGAGTAAGTTGTGACACTAATGTGCAGCGCTTCCTGGGGGGTAGTAGAACACTGCACGCTGCTGCCCTAAGGATGTTCACCCCAGGCTGATCGATCCCACCACGACTTGGAAACCTCGTCTCATTTGGCGTGGTACAGAGGTGTTGTGTTTACATTAAAAAAGTGCTAGTGGGGCGGGGTTTACCGTGGGCCGGGGTGTACCGTGGGGCGGGGCTACAGTCTACGGGCCACGAATGTGAAAACTTTGGGCAAATGTGTGTCTCCTCTGTGGGAGACCGATAACCTAGTTGTGACATATAGTGGTGTGTGTTTGTGTACCGTTAGTGTCGGTGCTAGGGAATATTCAGAGGTTGCACAATTATTTTTTTTAACATGTGTTCCTGTCTCGTCGTTCATTGTGGTGTATTCACTGTTTTACAACATAAGAATGGAAGTGCTCAGATGGTGCACATGTACAATGTTTCATTGCAAGTCCTTTTACCGAGTGTCTAAACTAGATGTTTACACATTTGTATCACATTTCCAAATTGGCATGCTTTCGGCACGCCGCAAAGCATTTGCTTGACTCCCTGTCACCCATACTCGCAACTTCAGTTTCCACGATAGTCACTTTGTATGTACTGTATACATGTTACCCAAAAGGCTGTGTGAGTGTGACTGTGTGTGTTTGGCTGTGTGTGTGTGTGGCTGTGTGTGTGGCTCTGTGTGTGTTGTGTGTGTGTGGCTCTGTGTGTGTGTGGCTCTGTGTGTGTGTGACTGTGTGTGTGGCTCTGTGTGTGGCTCTGTGTGTGTGTGTGTGGCTCTGTGTGTGTGTGTGTGGCTCTGTGTGTGTGTGTGGCTGTGTGTTTGTGTGTGTGGCTGTGTGTGTGTGTGTGTGGCTGTGTGTGTGTGGCTATGTGTGTGTGGCTGTATGTGTGTGTTGCTCTGTGTGTGTGTGGCTCTGTGTATGTGTGTGTGTGTGTGGCTCTGTGTGTGTGTGTTTGTGTGTGGCTCTGTGTGTGTGGCTCTGTGTGTGTGTGTGGCTCTGTGTGTGTGGCTCTCTCTGTGTGTGGGTCTGTGTGTGTGGGTCTGTGTGTGTGTGGGTCTGTACTGTGTGGCTCTGTGTGTGTGGCTCTGTGTGTGTGTGTGTGTGGGTCTGTGTGTTTCTGTGTGGCATTTGCGAGAGATTAAGCTATTGGCATTGTAAATGACAATGCCATCAATTTATCTGTTTTCAAAACCAACACATAAATAAAAAAAATGTCATTTACAATGCCAATAGCTCTAACTTTTGCGAAGGCGCGACCGTTGCATTGTAAATGCTTGTTGTTTTGTATTTGTGGTTTAGATGGCTCACACCCATACATATAGACAGGTACACTGTGGAGTCGACTTCACCACGTGCCCTGGTATGAGAAAGTGTCAGGGTATCTCCTACACCCTGGCTCCTTGAGATGCTGAAGCTGAGGGTGCACAGGAATATGTTTGTATGACCTGCATAAAGTGTGCAGTATCGACTTGTAGAAGTACTGCCTATACACAAAACGGTATTGTTTGACCATGGTGCCCTGATTTTGTGCTGCTGTAGCGAGCAGGTTGATACCATTACATGAGTCAATAATTCTGTAATGAGAAGCTGAAAAACGGCAATAAAAATAGTTTTAAACAAATGGTTGTGTAAAACATCAAGGCCTCTGGTACATTAGGCAGTGTTAGAGACATGCTTTGTAAGTGCCACTAATGTACTGACTAATATAGGGGGAAGTAGAAAGGCATTTAATTAAGGAAGCTACAGAGACTTAGGGCAGGGTTTCTGTCCATTTGCCAATTCTAAGCATAACAAGCCCAAACAGGGAAGGCGCCACAAAAAGTGCCCTTAATTTCTTTGCCTTTTACCTGAAGCCTTGGCTGGACTCCCTAGGAGGAGGGTTTAATCAGAGTTCCTGACCAACATAGAATCTTTTGGGAGGAAACAATCAGCGACCATCAGCAGGAAACAATACATTCAGAGTATTCATTTTAAGATGGATGTCAACCTTGTCCAACCCCCGAAGGAACTGGTGATGATCAATAAGGAGGGCCAAATCCTCTATGGCAGAAAGTAAGCACAGTAATGAACAAGGAAAACATGGATGGACCACAAAGTATGCTCTTGCCAAATTCAAACGAAATGCACTTAAGGTACTGACGTAAGAACTTTACAATATATCATGCAATCAAACTGAATATGAATAAAGATGGAACAGATGAGAACATATTCAACCTTTAAAGCAAAGTATCGTAAAGAGCAGAATAAAGGACATGTGGAATTAATTCTTGATTTAGCAATTATTGAACTGTGCAAAAGTTCTACTATTCCTTCTCTCCTTATATCAATATATTATATTGTGACATCAGATGGTGTGGGCTTACTTAACCACAGCTTCTTCTCCGAGGGTCAGGAGGCTTTCTGCTGTTGCTGCTCTTATTTTTCCTCTCTTTGGTAATTTCAGATCAGGATGCCATGGCTTCCCTCTTTGGTGTCAGATGCTTGTGTGCACGTTTTTTAGACATGTTTCTGTTCAGGAAAGGTGTCGAGCTCTCTTTTAAATGTTCACTTTTATTTGTGGATGCTCATCCTTTACCTCTGTGGTGAGCGAGCACAAAGTTGAAGTTGGAAGCAGCCTCCTTCCCCTTATAACCAGGCCTTGGAGCTTTCAGCTGCGGGTGCTTGTTAGGACAATAGGTGGGGTGCCCATCCCAAATCAAGATATGCCATTATTACTGGAGTAAAGAGTCAGATTTGGCTGTTACCTACTTACCCTGCAGATCTTGTTGACCTTCTTGGGTCTGACTACTCTTTCATTACATGGACACTGGTGTCAGCTAGAGCAAAAGAGGGACGCAGGGTTTAAGGGACTGCAAGGGAAGGGAGAGAGGAGAGGAGAGGCACAGCTACTTTCTAGAGGAAGTTGCTATGTTGAAGTGGATCCCAGAGGCAGTAGTTAATGTTGTGCCCTCGCCCCTTTCGACATTCTAAAGCTCTTAGTTACTGCTACTTTCCCTTCTTCTTATAGGGGGCACCATAGGACAAAGGCGCCACATTGCTTATACAGGTTATATTTTGAAATGACAACATCAAATCATATCATATCAAATAATTGATAGCAAATGAGGACCACAATTCCAACCCAATTATGCCTTTTTATGCGTACACCCAAAAAATGTAACCATTTGAGCTGCTGAGATTCACAGTGCAATAATTAATTTTGTATGACCTGCTTAGAGCTCCCAGTTCATCCAACATCTTTTCCAGATGGCATGAGCCAGAACTGTGTGAATGTATGGTAAAGCCTTTTCCTTTGCATCTGCTAAGAAATACTCTGTTTCTGCACTTCCACACAGAACCAGTATTGACGGACATGAAGTGTCTGAATCCCCTACTGAGACAACCATTCAATCCCACATAGCAAGGGAAAGGGGGCAAGAAGACAAGCGCGTGCTGTCTATAAAGCTTCAAAACCTCACCATACAGGCAAATCCCCTACCTTTCATTTTGGTGAAAGACAGCATTATTTATGGCTCACCTTCAAAGCTGAATGTACTCCTATCTAAAGCTGTGTTAGGCCCTGTAGATGATGTCTTTTTTTTAATATTTGCACTTCTCTTTCTCCTTGTGCCTCAAAACCTCTTTCAAGACTACGGGCCTCATTTATATGACGAGCGTTTGTATACTCCATCACATCAGCAAAGGAGTGCATCCCGCCAACATGAAGGTCCACCCACCCAATTTAAATGTGGCTAGACCTTTGGCTTGGATATGTCAGTGACTACTCCGTGACCACCATAGACAAACCTCTCCGACGGCCCTTACTCCAATCAGGATGAGTGGACATGGAGCAATTTTTTGGACTTTCTATCACCGCCAGGCAAACCCTGCCAATCAGGACAGTAGAAACCAACTGATGCTCCCACCGCCATGGACGATGACTCCCAGTGCGAGGGCAGCGTTACTTTTTTTTCATTTTCAAAACCTAAATCCCATTTCGGGATTTCTTTTTGAAAATAAAAAAAGTATACTGTTTAGTGCAAGGTTGCGTCATGCTGACGCTGCCCTCCATCAAACAGCAGATAGCATTGACAGGATTCTCTGTGACGGCAATTCCTGCCAATGCTTTGAAAATGACTACCAGTGTGACTGTCGTTTATAAAGTCAGTGGTAGGGACCTGCACCATGGCAAAGGATGTATGTACACCATGGCCTTAGTGAATTAACGGCCCGACTGCCAAACAATAAATCGGGTCAAGAATCTTAGAGTGCATTCCAGAACACAGTTACACATCGCCATTATAATTTCTTGAAATGCTTGTAAAAATATTTTGAATGTGAAGTGCCATCCTCCGAACCTCAGATCTTCTCATCTTGATACCTTTATGACTGCTGGCACTTTAAAACTTCATAACGGTGGCTCTTGTTATGTTTCACGTTTCAATCCCACAATGTGCTGCCCTTGCAGTCAACAAATATGATTAGTACATCCAGAGGTGAGACAAGCTAAGAATGGAACTGTTAATAAGATCTGCTACTTTATTTCTATAGCTTTATGTCTGACCATGGACTTGTCATGCTCAGGAGGACACCTACAAACTAACCCTCCCAACATTGTGTTCTCCCGCCTTCAAATTGTGAACTAATGCATTTGCCCTTGGAACAGCCCACATTTTCAATGCCTATACTTAGACTGTCATAGTAATGTTGTGCAGAAATATCTCCTACATCATTTACCTGTTTGCAAAACAGACACATGCCAACCCCACTCTCTGCATTGTAAATGTTGAAAAGTTTGCACAAGGGAGGCATCATAGCTGCAGGTGGGGTCTCAAAGAGGACCAGGCCACCTGCAAAAAGAATCCAAATGTAGGGACTGGCTACTGCATTCTCACAGGATGATGATGTTCGATAATCTGGAGCATCAGACGTCTGCCTTGGTTTTTTAACCACCTCCTAGCATTTGGATTACAATGATCATCTGCTTTCCAGCATAACAGCATCACAAGTGTGCATGATTGACTGCTCCAGAAAATCATCAGCAGAGTGTACAGAAGAAAGTTCTGCTACTTCTCCAGCGTCTCATTCACAGGACATGCCAAGACAGGAGCCTCCAAACTCATCTGATAGACATTTGATTTATGTTTTTTTTATCCCTGGGGAGACACTAAGCAGGCAAAAGAATACCAAAGGGGAAGCAATCTTATGTAATATTATGTTATGTGAAGTCTTTATTACGAGAGGAGGCACTTGTCTGTCTTCCTACTGTTAGTATACTATTCAAGATACATGTGGTAAAATTATTGTGTGTTTGTATCTTATTTTCCCTAGAACTTTTGTTTCGGTGTCTCATTCTCCTTGTGGTGGAGTTTTTGGGTTTGCAGCACACCTATTCCTTGTGTGAAAGGTGGTTGCGCACCGAAAGCACCAATAAACAGAAACTCAAGTTCATCAAACTTTACAGTCTTGAATGATCTCCAAGACCCTTGATCCCAAAATTACTGTATTTCAGTACCTTTTGGGCATGGTTTGTACTCCAGAATAATGCAATACTAAATACACGGTCCATACAGGTGCTTCTATGGATGAAGATCATGCTTTACATTGATGTTATTGTTCACGCTGTAACAATGTGATACATTCTAACACTAAAAAAGCACGTCAGTATTTTTAGTATAATTCCACCATTTCAGGTAATTTGTTGGATGCTACCTGTTTGTCCATTTGATACCATCCTCCGACTAAGGTATTGTCTTTAGTTCCCTCTGTGTCTGAATCAGAGGTTTTGTGTAGTATCAACTACATTTCTTGTGGCTCCCTGCTTGATCCTTGTCATGTAAGAATGCTAAAGCATTTGCTGTCTTTTTATTCCCAGCTCTAAATAAACGTTGCTATCTTTCCTTTTGCATGAAGAGGGTTCTGAATTCCTGGGAAAACGCTGTTGTCATTCCATTCTTAAAATACTATGGAATCTATTCACAAACTGCACTTTGTAGTATGTTTAGTAGTACTTCAATCGTGCTACTAATGTACTACAAAAAAGCTATTCACAAACCAACGTGCGGAGGTTCCACCTCTCCTATCTTTCTCTGTGCCGCGATCTCTGCCCGACTGCAGAGTCTCCACTTGGTAAGTATACGTTTTTGTAGTAAGTTTGGGAGGGACAGATGGGAGTGGCTGGAAATTGGGGATTACTTACTACGAAATGAGAGTGGGCAAGGGACTTGCATATAGATGCATCAAGCATCCATTCTGCGAATCTGAAATAGCGAAAAATAATGAATCGCTATTAAGAAATCACAGAATGGTATGCACCATCAAAATCGCTAAATATTTACGATTCGCACCCGCCCGCAATCGCAAAATGCGACTCCGCAGAAATCCCTTCAAAATCGCAGAGTCGGCTGTTTCCAACCCCCTAATTGCAAAATTGCAAATACCGAAATCGCAAATAGCGATCTCGCACATTGCGAGATTGCAAAAACGTGAAGTCGCATTTGGATCCCAATGATAACATCACTACCAGAAAGTAGCCTGCTCCATGATTCATTCAGACCACAGAGCTGGATACAGGAGGAGGCAGAGAACTGAGCTCCCGGAGCCACACCCTGCAGTGCCCATATAGGAGTGGACACCAAACCACAATGTCTCAGGAAGCTGCAGGACCAAGTTAAAAAGCCCGTAAGCGCAAAATCAAGTTCAGTGAAAAAGAACTTGAGTACCTGATTGAAGGAGTGAGCAAGGACCACGATCAAATGTTCGGGAAGCTGTCCCGGAAGGTGCCCGAGGCAACCGAGAGGCGCATCTGGGTGCGCATCAAGGCAAAGGTGAACGCGGTGGGAGTCACCCACTGGACCATCGATGACTTAAAAAAGAGGTAGTACGACCTCAGAGGCCATGCCAAGGCGCGAATAGCTGAGAGACTGGGGGAGACAAGGACTACAGGAGGGGGACACTCCACAGTCCCTGAAAACAGCCTCATGGAGGACCTAGTGGAGGACACCATACACCCTGAAGCCTGCGTGGGCGTTACCCAACTGGACACCTCCCGCACCACACACCAAACTCAAGGTAAGAGGCATGCTACTGCGACCCCGTACCTTAACAATGCCCATGCCCCCACTGCAATCCATATTTGTGAGCACAGTATTCCAGTCCCTGCTCCTCCCAAACGCCCAAACGCATTGTGGAACCTGTAGTGTGTAAATGTGCCTTGATAGCCACACAAATCCAGAATAATCAAGATACACAGACCCCTAAAGACAGCCAGGGAATGCGGACATTAACCAATAGCGAGCCTGCATGCATGTTGCAACATCCTAGGTGCCTGAATCATACCAGTAATCATGCACCCATCCACATCACAGGTGCTGCGGATCCTGACACGTCCAACAGTGACAACCTCCACATCGCGGAGACACCTGAAGAGACGGAGGAGGAGAGGCAGCCTGTACCTGCACTGACACCCAGGGCCACCCCTGCAGCTACAGGCGGAGCACAGCATCACGTCTCGGCACATATGGAAGTGGGGCAGACCCCACCCAGGAGGCAGACACGAATCACAGCAAGTGTGCAGGCCCATGCCAGCAGCAGGTCAAGGCAGCAGCGCTCCATGCCACCACAGCAGCCATGGAGCAACACGCTGGGCATTGAGGCTCAGATGCTGCGTGTGCACCGCAAACAGGCGCAGCACATGGCAGTAATTCAGCTGCAGCTCTACAAAACAGCACGCAACATCAGTCTCCTCACAGGGAGTGTGCAGGAACTGCCCACGGCGGTGAAGGAGAGCAACCAGCTGATGGTAGCGCAGCAGGACATCACCCGTAGACGCCACAGACAGCTGCTCACACGTCTGTCAGCCTACACCCGTTCCAATCACCTGATCGGGAACGCCACATCACAGCTCTCGTGAAGATCATTGGCCATGCAAATCCAGATGGTCCAATGCTGTGCTGACGTAGCAAGGGCCCTGGAGCAGGTCAGCAACGCTGTGGAGCACCAACAGGCGGCAGACCATAGCAATGCAGTTGGGGGGGGTGATGCCAGCGAAGGGGCATCTAGCCTCAGCAGCCTGTCTGTGCCGGTGCAAACAGACAGGAGGCGCAGTGCCCGCCCCAACACTGCATCCCGACAGAACCAGCCTAACGTGGAGGGTGAGAGGTGACAGGGTGCGTGCGGCAGGAGGCGCTAGTTTCATTACATTTCAGGCTGTGCCGTGGTGAGGCAACCATGCACGCCAGCTCAGGTTACATGACCGTGGATGTTTAAAAGCCGTACCCTTATTTGTTGCTGATGGAAGCACATTGAGACCTTGTGAAATAAACAAAAGCTTTATTTTGACAAAAAATCTTCCTCATGTCAATTATTGATGTGGCTTGCATGAGTGCAGTGTTGTGTGAGGGGTATGGATGCACTAGAAATAGTTCTGTGTGATGTGCGCGCGGCGCCTGTGACTTTCAGCAGGATTCTCCCCTTGTGCATGATGCACATGTGCAGGTGGGAGGTCGTCCCCCTCCGACTCACTACTAGACACCTCAACAGGTATCCTCAGCTTGGTGGCAATATTGTGCAGCATGGAGCACACAGCCACAATGCGGCAGCAGATCTCGGGCCGGTATTTGAGGGCCCCGCCAGTCTTGTGGCAGATGCGGAATCTACTCTTTAACATGCCAAATGTTCGCTCAATCACATTTCTGGTGTGTATATGTGCACCATTGTACCTCCGTTCCTGTGGTGTTGCTGGGTTGAGGTATGGGGTGAGGAGGAATTCACGGAGGGCGTAGGCGCTGTCACCTGAAGGGAGGAGCAGAGGGTCAGTGCCTGTCATGCGCGGCAACATGGTCTTAACATACTGTATGTGGGCATGTGTACTTACCAAGGAGATATCCCTTGCCAAATTCACCCCTGACCAAGCGGGTGTGTATGCCGCTGTGCCGGAAGATGAATGAATCATGCATGCTCCCTGGGTATTGTAATTGTGAAAAACAAGGACCCCCTGAAAAGCGAATTTTTCAATTCCTAGGACAGAGAAATAAAATATACAAGAAAGAACTTCCTAGGCAATTTCGAATTAATTAATACATATATCTAAATACATATAAGGGAAGAATAAACAGCAAAAATCATGTGAAAAACATATTTTTAATCATATTAAAAAGAATTTAAAATCACCATTAATAATACATTATCATAATTGAAATACACATTTCATTACAAATTAATACAATATACAAACTGTATAAAAGTGGCAATCTTTATGAATATTATCTATTGTGCCACAATGTCTGTAATGATGGTCTTCGCATTGCAGACCACCTGAATGTTGAGGGAGTGATATGACTTGCGGTTCCGGTACATGTATTCGTTCTCTGCGGGTGGACAGATGTGTATGTGGATGCAGTCGATGCAGCCAATTACATGGGGAAAATGGGCGGTGTGATAGAAGTCCTGTTTAGTTTGCATTAAGTCCTGTTGGGTTGTTGGGAAGGTAATGTGGTGATGTATCCGGCTCAGCATGGCATCCAGGAAACAACTCTGTAGGCAGCGTGAAAGTGTAATCTGGGATACACCCCCTGCAACTGTGACTATCCCCTGGAAGTTGCCGGAGGCCAGGAGGTGCAGGCAGCACAGGACCTGGACATGGGTGGGCACGGCATTGGTCCTCCGTGTTGGGTGCTGCATCAGAGGCTCAAGGTCTCTGATGAGCTTCAGGATCATTGCCCCATTGAGCCTGTATTTGGAGTAGATCTCATCTTCAGTCTGTCCCAGTAGTGTAATCCGCAGCCGGAAGATGGGTTCATGGATCCTGCGTCTGTTCTGGGCTGCAGCCTGGAGCCTCAGCCGCCTTGCCACGATGTATAGACCTGCCATTGTGACTTTCCTCATGCTCCTAATGAGTCTCCTTAAGTGTGTTTGATTTAGCCAACACCTGTTTGTTATTTCCAACATTTTGTTTTTTGCCACTTTGACTTCATGGTTACCACCTGGTTTAGCTTCTCCTTAAATTGCGACTCGTATTTTGCTGATATTTTCGCTATTTGCGATTGATGATGCATGTGGATAGCGATTTGTTTGCTAATTCGCTATTTGACTTCGAATTCACTATTAAATTTGCAGAATATGGGGAGAATCGCTTTTAAGGAATCGCAGTGGGGGTTTCTACGGGTTTAGCGATTCTTTGATTTGCGAATTCGCAAATTGTTGCTTTTCCACTTGATGCATTGCGGAAGTGGAATTTGCGATCGCAATCACTGTTTCGCAGCCATTGCGATCGCAAATTCGCTTGATGCATCTATGCCTAAGTAGGTGTTTAGTTAGGGGTGTGCACTTACCCACAAAAGAGTGAGCCTAATACTATTCATAAACTGAACTTCTATACAAATACTGCTATTTTTAGTTAAAAGATAGTTACAAATATTACTTATTCATAAAATAGCTGAATAGGTTATTTTAAAATTAAACATTATATGACATTTAAGATAAAAAACAAAAATGTAAATTAAGGTGTCAGTTATATACATACATTTTAGTATTTCATATACATTAAAAGATACACTTTATACTTTAGGTGAGAATTTTTGTTTATAAAAATATTTTCAAAAATAATATTTATTTTATTTTATTATCATTTGTTCTATTAATTATGTATTCGAAATAAAGTAAATGGTGCTGTATCATACTTTATTTGTTTCCACATTTGAAATAAGTATATGACATTTTTTATGATTTATTTACTGACTCAAGCCCCTGTTTCAGGGAGTGGCGACATATAAGTCTACACTTTCGAGTAACTTTGCACTAGGTTTTTTTAATAGACCAAAGTAGTCAAGTTACTAACGAGTGTAAGAGTATATTTACTACCTTTGTGTACAGTTACCTTTGTGACCAGGCACTATGAGTCAATCCTAATATCACATCTAATTTTAGATTTATTCCTCTTCTCCATTGCCATGTAAAGATATTTGAGAGTATTGTTAATGCTCAACTCTCCTGCTTTATAGACACTAACATTATTTTTACCATAATCAGCCAGGGCTCCTTCTTTTAAAGGGCACTGAGATTGTTCTGGTTTCTACTATAAACAGCATTCACATTCAGCATAATGATGGTGGTAAGGTCGCGTAATCCTATTAGATCTCTCTCAGGCATTTAACACAGTTTCTCACTCCATCATGATAACTTTGATAAGAGATCATGCCTAATGTTTGCCTTATTTTTAAGCAACCTTTCACAAGTGGCCTTCTTTCCCCTGTTCAAATCTACCTAAAAATCTGTATCCTTTGAGTGCAACAGGGTTCCATTTTCAGACATATAATCTCAATCTGGCCAATGATACTCGTTTCCAGACAGATCTGAAATATGACAATTCACTTGCATATGTGCCTTAATGCTTTCTTACATACTATAAAAATGCAAATGCCAATATGTGCCTTAATGTGTGCTGCTACAATTTATTAGCCAAATGCTATTTTGATTTTTGTAGCTGTCTGAAGTATGCTAAAGCCTTAGGGCCTAATTACGAGTTTGGCAATCCATAGGACTGCCAAACTCACAGTGAAGTTGCGGTGGTGGTCGGGGACTGCCGCACCAGTGGTCTTACTGCCGTATTAAGGCTACGGCGGTCGGACCTCCATGGGACTTCCACAATCAACAGGGAACTGCGATCCCTGGCATTGGCGCGGCGGTCTTGAAGCCGATTTATGCTTGGTGGTGCCGCTGCGGCACCCCAAGCATATTGCGAGTTTCCTCACCACCAGCAGTCTCACTGCGGTTTTCACGCCATGTAAATGCTGGTAGTGAGGAAGCCTTATTCCCTCAGGGCTCAGGGATGCATACAGGGGGGCACATGGTGTGCCTCTGTCTGCATGCACCCACAGTTCCAGCACGGTATGGACTTCACAGTCCATGCTGTGCTGGATAACGCTAGGGCAGGCCCAGGGTGCTGCCTTTCGAAGGCTTTCCTATGAGCCTTTGAAAGGCAGCACCCTGGGCCCGCTTCCGCAGGACCGCCCACCCGGATTGCAATTTGTAATGCCTTGGGCGATCAGCTTTGGCAGAGTGGGGTGGTGGCATGAGGGGGCCTGCACCCACAACGCCAAAGTAGGAATCAGGTCCTCAGTATTATTGCACATATTTTAAACAAGTCTCCATCTTGCTATTCTGTCCAGTAAAGTGCACATTGCTGTAAAACCAATGTAATAAGCGCAGCCTTATTCTGAAGTTGGCACATTGAAGTTAGGATTCTAGAAAGCAGTAGAGTCAGCTCTTGCTTGTGATACTTTTATCTTTTCCATCAAGATCTTCTCACATTCTTACCATGAAAAGATCCTGGCATCTGCTAATTACTGCCTATCTGTAGGTTTCAATTTCACCCAGTGTTTTCACTTCCATTCACTTGCATTAAGAAAATGTGTATAAACGTTGGACCAAAATGTATTGATTTTTAGCATTACATGCTTCAACTGATCAAACTTTGGTCCATTGATAAGGCAATTCCCTTGCTTACTTTAAATGGTCACTGACTATTTTTGCATTAAAGACGTTAGACTGCTGGGGCGTGGCTTGGATGGCAACGCAGGCAGACCCCTAAGTCCAGGAGCTCCGCGACCCCGCAACAACAACGGCGAGCTAAACAGCGAAACTGCCCGAAAAATACCCACAACAAAGATAGTGGCGAGCGTAAGAACACCGGGGGCACAAGAAAAGCAGCAGCAGAGCAGCCACAGCGGAGAGGGTGAACCGTAAGGCGGCAAAAGGTGAGGGAAGCAGTGAGACGCACTGCTAAACTAAGATGGCGGCATAAGCGAAGAAGGACACGGACAGTTTCCCCACACGCCGCAAGCAGTCCGCAAGGTAAGGCAGAGCGCGGACGGCCAAAAGGCAAAAGGACAAAACAAGCAAGCGGAATTGTAGCGAGAAAGAAGCCCCAGCAGGCCATAAGGCGGCGACTGCAGTCCGCAGCCGAAGACGCGTGCAAGTGACACGAAAACGAAACCGGATCTCAACACACCCAAGGGTGGCCATCTTGAGTCGGGGGGTGTTTGGCAGGTATTGTGCACGAAGGCAGACAATTGCAGGAATAATCAACAAGAACACTGGAGCACTCGAGACATCCGGCGGCGGTAGCGACACAGAGACACAGAGAGAGCTAAGGCGCAAGCCAGGAGAGGCCCAAGCGCCATAGCTGCAGTTAAACCCGGCAGTTAAACCCGGCAGTGCGGCCATTTTGGGAGGGGCAGAGAAGCCCTATCCCCCAGAAGACGCCCACAGCAGGGCGGCCAATTGGTAGGAGCAGGCAAGCCGGTTGCACAGAAGACGCCCGCGGGCTGCAAGCCAGCAAGATCGCGGCCGGAGGGGCATCGCAACGCAGCGAAGGCAGCACACGGGGAGGCAAACTACCAGCATCGCAACGCGGCAAGGCAGCATGCACAGGGCAAGCTGTAGCCGATCCCCAGAACACAAACTCGGGGAAGGCAAAGGCTGCGAACCGAGCTGCTGATACACAACGTCCGAGACACGAGTGTCAGGTGAGCTTGAATGCAGCGCCAATGTAGCGCCTAGCGTAGCACCTGCAAATTAGCAAGACTTACAGGCTAGGCAAGACCCTCGACTCAGCCAAGGCAAGCATTAACGACACAAAAGAGAGGCCACTCCACAACTGAAGGTGGCCATCTTGGAATGGTGTCAGAGGCGAACCAAAGGAGAAAGACGACGCCTGCGACACAGTGGCACTAATAAGCGGAGCTTGCCAACCGAGCAAAACCAGCGGAGCGCCGCTATTCCAGACAAACCCAAAGAAGCAAGCCCAGAGCAAGCAAGCCGACCCTCCGCCACAGAGCCAGACAAGAGGGGAAGGCCAGCGAGGAAGACGCAGAGGGTGCCAAGTCGTGCCACAGAAGGCGGAGAACGTTTTAAAGCTGGGAACAAACCAACATCAGCGCAGCCCTCCCTGAAGCGCTATCAGAAGAGCAACGTCAAGCAGCAGGCCGCCACAATAGTGCAAACGGCAATCGCACAAGTCAGCAGAGGCAGTAGCCACCGAGGAAGTCCTGGCGTCCAGCAAAACTAGAACAAGGACAATAAGGTGGCCCAGCAGATTCACTTTCAGCGAAACCACGAAAGACAGGACAACCGAACCAGCAGGGGAAAGCGTGCCACACCAGAGTGGCCAACAAACCGACCAGCAAAAAAAAGACAGGCTGTCTATATACCTAGCGAGAAGAGGTTTCGACAAGATGGCGGGCAGAGAAGACAAGATAGCCAGTGATAATAAAAAACTAAGGAAGGAGCTGTCAGAATCGCCAGTCAAGCTTAAAAACAACTCAACAAACGACGCTGCTATGGACATACTCCTCAGGAAAATCACGGAAGCCAACGACCTGGCGAAAGCAACAAAAAACTCCATCGACAACGTACAACTTGAACTTACAGCCATACGAGCAGACCAGAACAAAATCTCTAGCAGAGTCGAAGTAGCGGAAAAGAGGATAAGTGACATAGAGGACAGCACAGCCAGAACAGACAGAGACATGCACTAGGTAGCCAAAGTTACTAGTGACCTGCAGAGAATGCTTGCTGAACAGGAAGACAGGAACAGAAAAGGTAACATCAGGTTGTTGGGAATACCAGAAGACGAAGAGGCAGCTGCAGGGTCCTGCGTGGAAATGCTGGAAACACTACTACCCAAACTGACTGGCCTCAAGTTCGATAGAGCCTTCGAAATAGAAAAGGCCTACAGAATACCAGCAACGAAACAACCGCAAGGAAAAGGCCCGAGAGCGATTATATGCAAGCCAATGAGATCATACCACACTGACGCCATTTTCGCCTTTGCGAGGAAAGGACAAACTGTGAAATGGAACGGCCATAAGATAATAATAACTCAGGACTACTCGAAAACAACGGTGGAAACCAGAAAGGGCTTCCTAGCACTCAGAGAAAAACTAAAAAAAGCCAACATCACCTTTAGTTTTGCAGGCCCAGCGAGGATGCGAATAACCGATAGGAGAGGCACTCGAACTTTCGATGACCCAACCGACCTAAGGAAATACCTTCAAGGGGCAGAACCGGAGGAAATGGAGGAACAGAGCCCAGGTACATCTAAGAGAAGAGCATCATCAGAAGGCGGAGAAACAGACGCGGGAGGCGGTCACTAAAAAGATAATCCAGGCTAACGAGTTTTGGACCAACGCAACCTCACAAACACCTCAGACAACGTTTCTACCTCAGGTGCCGCCTAGGCACGGAACAGAAGGACAGGTCCTACCCGGCAACACGGGCTTCCAAGACGAACACTATTGTGAGATGACGCCGCAAGCAGGAACACTGACAACCAGAATCACCACAGACTACCTCAGACTACCTCAGACAACGTTGCTACCTCGAACGGCCACCCAGGCGGGGAAGGCCAAGATTGTACACTCCTTTAAGTATTATGTCTCTCAGGGAAGGCCGAACAACCACGAGTGAAATATCCTTTACTATACGAGACAGTGTTCCACGGAAGGGCAGGGTGTAGTAATTGCGGGGGAAGCGGGGGGAAGAGGACCGTTGCTGTCGCACGTTTACAGTACGTTGACAGGGGGGTGGGGGAGGGGTGGGTGGGGGGGGCAAGGGCAGGGAGCCATGCAGCGAAGACAATCATAACCTTGTGGAGACACTTTCTCTTTTCTCTCTTCACAATCTATAAACCTCTCCATACCCTAAAGCAATACCTTGGGGGGGGAAACGACAACAAAAGGGAACAGATAGCGGACAGGGGGATGGCACCAAGTACGAGGCCAAAATCTACCACCTGCAAGCCAGCAAGCGAGGAACACAGACCACCCTGACCACAACACCCGCAACACAAACAGCCTCGGACATAGTATCCCTAAATGTCAAAGGTCTTAACCACCCCATAAAACGCCGGAAAACACTAGAATATCTTAATAAACTCAACGGCGACATATATGTCCTCAAAGAAACGAGGGTCTCAGTGGAAGATGCGAATTGCCTTAAGGCGAGATGGATAAGCGAGATAGTGTGCTCACCAGCGGTGAACAAGAAAGGGGGGGTAATAACCATCATAAGCAAAAAAAGCCAAACTCGCAGTACACAGCCACCAAGCAGACACAGAGGGGAGAAGGCTAACCAGATGCCTTAAGAGAGGAGAGGAGACTATACATGTAGCCAACATCTATGGCCAGAACTCAATAGACAGGGAATTCTGGAAGGAGGTGGAGAGCGAACTCAGTAACATCCCCCAGGGAGAGCTGCTGATCGTAGCAGGGGACATGAATCAGACCATCGATAACGCCACGGACAGACACCCGCACAGAGCAAGCCACACGGCCCTAGAGCAGTACACACTCAAGAACTTCTGCGCCAAATTATAGCTGGCAGACCCATGGAGACTACAACACCCTAGCGCCAGAGAATATACATTCTACTCATACCCGCACAACTCATACAGCAGAATTGACTACATACTCATGTCCAACACCCACACACACCTCATAGAAACAACAGAAATAGGGCCCATAACAATCTCAGACCACGCACACATAACCCTCTTAATCAGGGGGAAGCACAATGAGAAGCCGTGTCGCAGCTGGCGCCTCAACAGCGACATACTAGAGAACCCTACAAACATAACTGAAGTAGAAGACGCGATTAAAGAATACCTAACATTCAATGACACGGCAGACATGGACAACATGACCCTTTGGGAGGCACTAAAGGCCTCGATTAGGGGAAGTTTCTGTGCATTAAAGCCAGGATGAATAGGAACAGAAACAAAAAACTAACAGAATTAGAGAACCAGATAAAGGAACTAGGGAAGAACCACAGCGTGAACACTGCAGACAGGAACACTCTCACCGCGCTCACAAAAAATAAATATGAACTCAACAGGATACTGAGCTAAAGGGCAGGTACCTGGATTAACAAGTACAAATCCATAAACTTATGCTCAGCTAACAAAGCAGGCAAAGCACTAGCAGGCTACCTGAAGGGTAAACGGAGGCAGCACGCAGTGGCAGCGATAAAAGACAAAGGGAACAAAATGCACACGGCCAACAAACAAATCCTGGAAACCTTCAAGGATTTTTACAAGGAGCTGTACACAGCAGACAAATCACTAGCATCAGACGGAGGCGCTAAACTGCTAGACAAACTCACACTCCCCAAACTCACCATCGAACAGAGGGAATCACTAGAGCAGGATATAACGGGAGCCGAGGTAGGGATGGCAATAGAATCTCTAAAGCCAAACAAGGCACCAGGGCCGGACGGGTTCACGGCCGCCTTCTATAAACAGTTCCAGCACCTACTCAGGGAAACCATGGTCAAAGTCTTCAAAACATGCGCAAACAGAGGCAGCATGACGAACTCGATGGCGGAGGCGAACATCATCGTCATCCCCAAAGAGGGGAAAGATCAACAGTTTCCACAAAACTACCGCCCGATTTCACTAATAAACGTGGATTGCAAAATCTACGCCAAAGTTATGGCAGCAAGGCTAAACACCTACCTGCCTCATCTCATACACAAATCCCAAGTAGGCTACCTAAAAAACAGACTCTCACAAGACAACTCTAGACTACTCTGCCACCTCATAAACCGTACGGCCAATAGCATGGAGAAGGCAGTAATGATTGCGCTAGACGCAGAAAAAGCCTTCAACAGAGTCTCATGGCCCTTCCTCGACCAATGCATGGGCAAATTTGGCCTAGGGGACAAATATCGAGGTATGGTAATGTCACTCTACCACAACCCCCCGTGCTCGGGTAGTGGTCAACGCGACAACGTCGGCAGGATTCACCCTGGAAAGGGGGACAAGGCAAGGCTGCCCGCTCTCACCAGGACTGTTCCTACTAGCACTAGAACCACTCCTCCACATGATTAGGACCCACCCACTGATAACAGGAAACGCATTCAAACTGGCAGCATACGCAGACGACATCCTAATTACCACAAACGACCCAGAAACCTCAATCGAAGCTCTGATGCAAACAATTGAGGAATATGCGCATGTCTCAGGGTACAGATTAAATCGAGACAAATCCGAATGCAAGCCAATGAACTGCCACACAACCAAAACAGTGCTGGGCACGTCCGGACTAGCTGGCAAACGAAGCGCCTGAAGTACCTAGGTCTCCTCTTTGGGAGAGACCTAAGGTCAACTCTGGAACACAACGAGGAGGCAATGCTGAAGAAGATCAGATGCAAACTCGAGGCCTGGAGCCACAAATTCATTAGCTGGTGGGGTCGAGTCGAGACGATAAAAATGATGATCACACCAATGCTGAACTACCTGCTACCGCTAACGCTGACCATAGACTTTCATAAAAAACTAGCCAAGGCAATCAACTCATTTCTCTGGAGTGGTAAGAAAGCCAGAATAAGTCTCTCGAAACTCAGATTAAAGAAAGACCTAGGGGGACTAAACCTGACCAACTACAAGGCTTTCCAGACAGCCTGCCTAGCTAAACAAGGCTTACAGTGGATCTCCCCCACACCAGAATATATGCCAGTCTGGATGGATCTGGAAAAAGATATCATGGGGGGAGCCGACCCACTAATGGCACTGACGGCAAACAAACACCCAGAGGCGAACAATGCAATCATCAAAAACACCAAAGCGGCGCTGCTTAGGGTAGATAGAGACATGGAACTCACCATCAAAGGGTCTAGATGGGAATCAATATGGTTCAACTCCAAAATAACCTACAAGGGGATAACACTAGCGAACAAAGAGTGGTATGGGAAGAATATCACCACACCGGCCCAACTAGAGATAGGGAACAACCCGCTCACATTCAAAGCACTACAGCGCATACATGATCTACCAGAACAGGAGTTCTACGAATTCCTCAAGATAAAAGCGGCAATCACCAGAGCCAACCTCTCGAAACACATACCCTCCATCATACAGTACGCACACAATCTAAATAAGATTGGCCATCAAACAGCACACATATACAAACTCATCACCCCTCGTACCACAACACTGAACAACAAAACTTTGGCATTCTGGGAAGGGAAGTTACAAAGACCCCTAAATGAGGAGGAAAGGTCCAGGCTATGGGTGTCAGCCTCCAAAAACAAAGTAACCCCGCAGCTAGCCCAAACAAAATACTGGCTACTACACAAACTACACTGGACACCAGCCAAACTGGAAGCAGTAGGGGCCAGGGACACAGACACATGCTGGAACTGCCAAAAGGCAAAGGGGGATCTGTCCCACATTCTATACGAGTGCCACAAGGTTATGACATTCTGGCGCAAAGTATACGACTTCATAGACACACTCTTGGGGAGCAACACAAAACGCGGACTCCCCGGCCTAGCCGCGGCCTTCATGGCCACAGAGCTCGACTCCAAAGAAGACCGAGACCTAGTTGACCTCTTGCTAACAGCAGCTGCCAAAACTATCTTAGCAAACTGGAAAAACACTGGCAAAGCCACGTTCAAGCGATGGTTCAACTGGGTAATCTTTCTAAGGGGGGCCGATAACATCACCGCAAATCACCACCCAGCGAATCACACCGCCAGAGTGGGAATGTGGGCAGCCCTAGACGCCCACCTGGAACGATAATCCCCTCCCCCCTCTTCTTTTTTTCCTTCTTTCTCTTTCTCTTTCTTTCTCCACAGTCAAGCAGCGTCTGTAATACTGCCAAGACATTTCTTTTGACATTGCATTGTATTATACTGTAAAATTATTTTTCAATAAAATACTTTGAAATAATAAAACAAAAAAGACGTTAGACTGCTATGCACTATCCAGAGTTTTTGTGTTTTCTTTTACACACTTGTGAGTGCTATTTGCTTGTATGTTGTTTTTATTAAATTAGCTAATTTGAATTTATGATCAAATTTACTTGAGGAATGGGTTGTTTTGGAAAGAATGTACTATA
Organism: Lissotriton helveticus; assembly: GCF_964261635.1. Lineage (NCBI taxonomy): Eukaryota > Metazoa > Chordata > Amphibia > Caudata > Salamandridae > Lissotriton > Lissotriton helveticus. Next base: position 1,281,697,645 of record NC_136069.1, read on the forward strand.
AAAAGTGTTTGACTAAAGAGGTCTCTGTTTTTCTTTTTGTAGAAGGAGTTGTGTTTCCTCAGATTTTTTTGTGAGTGTCTCCGTGGGGTTTATTGTCCGCCTGTCTGTAATTTTTTTGCCTGTCTGAGCATTTGCCTGATAAAAGAGCTCATTCTTTTAAAATATTTTGTTTGTCTTCGTGATGATCTAGTAGCAATTTCAGTGGCCCGCCTAGATCTATCTGGATGTGCCCAGCAGATACGAAATATTGCAAATAGGCAGAGTTCACTAATGCTTGCTGTAGAGCTCCCAGTAGAAATGTTAGGGTGCAGCTGAATTTCCTGATGTATTACTTGAAGTTTTGACAAAGCAAAAAAGGGTCTGCACAAAGCTGCTGTCTTTGCAATAACTTATAATATACATTTGCACTTTGGTAGAAGGGACATCTGTCACAAAAAGATTTTGCCTAGCAGCGTGCCTCAGCAAAGAAGGGGGTATGTACTTTTGTAGTAGAGTAACACGAATTAATGGCCGTTCATAGGACAAAGCAATGTTGTCGTGCAAATTGCCTTTTGAAGTATACTAGGACTAATGGAGGTGAATGTTGAAAAAGTGACATTTTGCAATATATTTAGTGATCTAACACTCTGTTGATAGATTACAAAACACAACTGAGGCCCTCTAATAAAACCAGCGGAATAGACTCGCCATCAGAGTTGGACTTGCTCATTCTTGACTGGGGGGTTGCCGCCCCCTTCAAACCCAGATGTCACCGGGAAGGAATAATCAGTGAACCTTCTCAGGGCAGGTTGACCAACTAATTAGCAAAACTTTACCAAAGCTCGACTTATTTTTCATTTTTCATCTTGCTGTTTCTAGATTATGAATGATCTTAACCATTGGAGTCAGTCTGCTGTCAGTGGCACCTGGGCAGATTCTCATTTCTTTTTACAAAATTCTGTCCTAGACAGCAGCATAAAATAGAAAAGTAAATTCTGTTCCTTTTGTGAGGTCATGAAATCTCAGCCCAATATCACGAAAAGTACCTCACTATGATTTATTATATCTTGTCTTAAAAATTGAGGTTACAAGATTATTTGTGCTGTGGAGTAAAATCTTAGATTAAGCCGATTCAGAAATATATGTAAATCACTGACATTTGGTAGCTTACACCTAGGGCAAGGAACCTCCATTCTTAGGCTAAAATTTGCCAGCTATTTTGATGTCCAGTAAATCTTGTTTACGGTGAAGAAATTATTTCTTCTAAGAGCAACAAATTCAACAGTGGAGTATAAACTGTTTAGGCATACTTAGCGTATATCTTTAATCTCGGGTCTTGGCAAGTTTTCCGGCCATGACTGCCTCACCAGGAGTGTCTTCTTTTCTGTTGCTTCGCACAGTTCTCTGGACCATTTTGCAAACGCCTTAAGTTTTGGCTATAGCTGTATCAATTCCTCATCTCTTTTCCCTGAAATCCTTTTCTTTATTAGAGATTTAGACGCAATCTGAAATGATGGCTGAGGATAATAAAAACTAGTAAGGCTCCTTCAGTTTTTCCACATGGGGAGTCCCATGGTTTAAGCTTAAGTTTGTGCATGTTTTAGAAATTGGAGGACTCCCGGATGAGACACGAGACTTTAGCAGCAGACCGTAGAACCTTTAATCTGACTTCTTTGAAGTATTTCGGAGGAGAAAACTTGTACATAATAGTAGCATTGCGTAAACCTCTTAGCATTTTCCTAAGAAGTAAACCAATCATATTATTGGATTGGAAGTCTATCAAGCACCTACAATTCTTTCACTAAATGGCACAGAATTAAAATTGAATATCAACGTGGCCATAACCCACTTTCCTATTAGAGGACTTCAACTTTTTCCAAAAGAGTCTTACCCCCCTCAGAACCAGGCACAACAGTACCAAACTTACCCTGGGAAAAGTTCATTCTTTATTGTCAAATTCTTACAGGGATAGCATTGAATCAAAATGTCTGTTTTGGAAGAATAGACATATTTATGGCCTGACGTGACAGCCCAGCTGTCACCAGAGAGTTATGTGGTCACCCGATAGCTATTTTCGAATATAGGAGAGGGGTTTTGGCTCCGTCCACATGTTGGGAGTTAGGAGTACATGTTTAGTTAGGGCAGAAGCTGTGTGCTTCCACAAAAAGTACAGGCTCTCCACAAAGCCTATTTATCCAGCTGCCTGAGGCTGAACTTTCAAGGACACACACATGCTATTAAATTGTCTTTAGATAAGTAATTAATGTATAGTGTTTCCTCAGACAGAAGCACAGATGAGAGAAGTGCAGTCATTAACCTACATGCATTTTTAGATCTGGCTTGGGGGTGCAATTGTCACCTGACCTTTTAACCGTCACCAATATTATTCTACAGTTCTTTGCTTCTATTTATTTTCCGAAATGTGTACAGTGCATAGCTGCCCCAGTGATGGGTGTCCCAGCGCTACCTAAGCAAGTGCCAATAGACCACTCCAGCACATGGAAGCAACCTACGCTGGGAAAAGCCAGGTCTTTATAGCCTTTCGAAATGCCAAGTGGTTCTGAAGTCCTCTAATTGAGATCGGGAGGGAGTTCCAGAGGTACGCCGCCTGTACCTTGAAAGAGCGGCCACCTGCTCTGGCTCTTTGATATCGGGGGTACAAACTGAACCAGCGTTGGCAGAGTGCAGAGGGCGATTTGGCACATATTGGACCAGAAGATCCACTAAAATCGGCGGTCCTTGTTGTGTCAAAAGTTTGTCAGGCCACCACTGTTCAGACCAGAGAGTACTGTCTCTTCCCATCACAAGTATTTCTGACTTGGCAGCATTAAGCTGTAAGCAATTTTCAGTCATCCATTCAGAGATGGCTAAGAGGTCTTGACACTTTTTTAAGAAGACGATATCTACCTGGGTGTCATCGGCATGGGGAACCTATGACAACCCTCTACATTTTGCTAACAAAGCTAGGGGTTGGACATGTAAATGTGTAATGTAATGTAAATGTGTTGGACTTGTAAAGCGCACGGCTGCCCGTAAGCGTCTGGCGCTGGAGACCGCTGGGGAACCCATCCTGGCTTTCCCTGTGAGATGGTCCCTTCTGGGTATCTCCAAGGTGAAACCAGGCATCCCCGGCATCTGTGGGGGGCCGTTGTAGAGATGAGGCAAGCTTAATGCCCAGAGTTGCCGAGTGTGATCCCTGGTTAGAGTAGGCACCGAGGTGAGAATTGTCGAGTCCGCTGACCCTGGTCCACGACCCTGCCGCGTCGGGAATTGAACCCTGGTCCCGGGCCGTTCTCTGCTTCCGGGTCTGCCGCCTCTAACCAGTGAGCCACACCACTCCACTGATGTTAAAAAAGCGAAGGGCTCAATATAGAGCCCTGTGGGACCCCATGTTTGATGGTATCTTTTCTACACAAATACATATCCATTCCCACACTATCTACTTGTAATACTTAACATTACTATACAACATTCTATTAAAGCCAGACCTATTGACATTGCCAATGGTTGATGAGCTTGCTCATACATGGTCAATGGGATATTCCACCAATACCTAAGCAGTCTATACACTTGCTTTGTTAGACTTTGCAAATTCCTCCAACAGATTGTATTCAAGTAATGCGTTACTGCTATGAGGAAATGCCTAATGTCAAAATAAACTTGCTCAGAATTGTATTCTGCATTCCATACCATTATTTACAATGTTTGTTTGTTAGCCATATATCCATGGAAAGAGCCAAAATTCTGCACAGTTTTGTCTACTCTTGGAATCAAAATGTGTGGAACAATGAGTAAATAAGCATATCATTTGCATATAGCACCACAATGTTGAAAATATCATTGATTTTTTGAAAGAGTTTAACTTTTGCATCTTGTCTCAAGAACCCCAGCCAGGGGTTCTCTAAACAAGCTGATAGGCAGAGGAGATAAAGGAAGCCCCTAACTTGTCGCTCTCTCTGTTACCAAAGTAGATGTTAAATCATCATTAACCAAATTCTTCTTTATGATGTTTAAGTTGAAAAAATAATGAGAATAAATATGCCATATAAATTTCCAGTTGAATCTATCAGGAGTCTCAGCCTAAATCTATAAAAATCTCAAAATCTCCCTGACAGTGTCTGACACTCCTTTGGAGTGTTATTGTTAGGGCCTGATTTTAATTATCTGGAACTTTGTCTTTCAACGTATTAAAAATGACACCAATTACAAAGAGTGGTGGATAATCTTATATCTATCTATATGCAACCTCACCCTGTGCTCCATCTAATACTGCCCTCACCAGAAATCCCTCCTGAATCTAAATGATCACACAACATGCCAGTGAAAGCTCATCTAGTCTACTCCATCCTCCCACTCTGTTCTAAATCTATGGTAATATTCCACTTCAATCTCAAAATTAACTATTTTCCCTCCCCCATCAGTCTCAGAATATGCATCTTATTTCTGCTCATTAAGCAGTGCATCACTGGGAGTTAAAGTTGGACCTTAGCCTCAAGAGAATTCAATTATTCCATCCTTTGGCCAGCTTACAAAACTCTGATTGAATATCGAATTCAAAGGCATGCGTCTGAAATGACTTTGCTTTAAGGGACCTTATTATGGTCCGTTCTTTAACTATAAAGGGCAGCAAATTAACTAAAAGTGTATGCATTGTTTGTGTTTAGATTTAGATGAAAAGGGTCTCTATGGATCCATGGAATATTTTTTTATAGGGCCAGTTATTCGTCATTTTGAAAGCCAGACTGTTGTACTAACTTAACGACACAGCCTTTATGTCTGACCTTTCGTATTGTTCTCATATATTTAAAATTCTTAACTCATGCCTTCTGGAACGGTTCTCAAGTGCTTCCATGAATTTCATCATGAACCTATTTTTGCTTTTTAATCCTCTAATCTCCTGGGTGGTTTCAGGAATCTTAGCCTTAGTTTGTTCCTCTAAACATCAGTCCTTTAAGACAGATTGTCCAGCTATTTTTCCAGTGTATTGTGGGCAGAGCACATTCCCTTTTGATTAAGCTTGGATATCTCAAATCACTTTTTGCATGACCCTATCTAGGACTAATAGCCTAGATAGGGTCATAGCAAGTTATCAGGTTTAGGAGTATGACTTTCACCTCCAGTTAAGTTACTAAATTTACACTTGAATACAGCAGGTGTCTGAACTAATTCATTTGACATTTTAGAAGTATCCACTTCTGCCTCACCTGTTCCCAAGACTGCATGTTCCTCCGGCTCTTACAAATACAGAACTGTGAATGTTGGAAGTTGAACCCCTCCAACCATTACCTGCCCCATAACCCACACTCCTATTGAGGAACAGAATTATGTATCCAACAATCTTAGGTTTAAAACCCTTATTAGTAAATAGATAACATTAATTAAATGGGTTATTCCTGCTGGGCTTTTTAAAATCAATGTGCCCTCCTCAGACCCTGTCAATGTGTCCTCCTTAACTGGAGGCTGTGAAGTCTGTGGGTCATTCTTTGTGGGCACTGAAAAATTTACTGTACATGATACTAGAGTAGATTGCCCTTGAGAGGCACTACCGAGCTCTAAAATGCTGGTATCATCCTGTGCTCACACCTCCATACTAAGGGCTATTCTAAATGTGTTTCTAGCAGAAGACGAGTCTCTACAGAGAGTTATGATGCAAAGCTTGGATAAAGTCTGACCCTGAGAGTGGCTACTGATTTTTTAACACACAGCCATCTTTAGTTGCTACTGTACCAAAACAAATAGGCTTTTTACACAAGCTGCAGTCTGGACTGTTCTGTACTACACTGGCAACAAAACATTCCTGAGCCTGCTTCAATAATGGCTTTCCTCCTAGTTTGTAACTGAGCACCACTATGAGCACCTCTCAAAGTTTATGCTTCCGTACTAGATATTTTTGTTTGCTCTCAACCCCTGCCTTATCTTAGCCTAGCTGATGTATTTTATCAGTTTGCCTCTATTGAGTCACTCCTTTCCCGGAATGACTCAACAGGATCAGAGGTGAATATAAGGTAGGCTGTGTTTTAACCATTAATCCACCCTCAAGTACATTATATTGTACGACAGCGCCTTTAGATATATGAGGATCTGATCCAGTATATATGTTGATAATGCTGACCACCACACACAGTCCTTTTCTTCTGCCCAGAGGTAAAACAAAAACTCAAAACTAACACCAGCTTGCCTCTTCCAATCAACAAGTTCAGTTGTTATGGTTGCTTCCAGGATGTCATGATGGTGATTTTGCATGGGGCAAATGGCATGACATATGGTCAAATCCCATACCTTTCTACCCCATGGACATGTAGTAAAGTTAGCTCCTCTGATGGTACAAACACTCACACACACTCACAAACACACTTGCACACACATCAGCACCATAGATCACCATATAAAACCATTGCCTTAACCTGGAAACACATATGATGGTTAGTAAAGCAAGTCCAGCAAGCATTGGCAAAGCCAATAGGTCTGGCCTTGGCAAGCATGCAACCATTTTTAAATGTATTATTTTTAGTAAGTATATGCAATGTGCAAATAAATAGCAAAATATAAAAAAGGATAAATTAAAGAAGTGGTCAAGCAGCCCAAGCGGTGTTCTCTTTTTCAGGCGGCTCAAGACATGTGATGTGACAAAATAAAGTCACTCACAGGTCAGCAAACTAAAAGATGAAGTAGTGTGACCCAATGCAACATGCTGTATGCTCTGTGTGCAGAAACAAAATGCGAATGATACTTTGAACAAACCAGTTGATGAAGAGGACTGACTGAAAGCCCATTCATTTGTTTATGCTCCTATTATTATTTTTTTGGGCAAACGTGAGGCTGGTAGGACAGCTACAGTTGTTTCTAGGCCAGACCTAAAAATGAAAAGAAAAGGGGCAGCGAGATTGAAGCTTAATTGATCATGCATTTGAAGTGTAGCAACCATGGAGGACAGAATGAGATCTACAAACTCTAGGTCTAATTAGGCACTGGGAGATATACCACTAGCCTTCTAGGTTACCAAACGCAATGGCCTCCACTTCACTGGCAGAGGACTGCTCATCAAATTTAGAGATGATCATCAGGCAGGTATTGATCGCTCCATGTTTGGTGGAGCTGCCATTGTGGAGAATCCATTGAAGGGACATCGTTTTGCCAAGTAGGCCCCATGTTTGATATATCCACTCTCAAATTCTTGGTTCTGTAAGAACAACACCCCAAAGCATGAGATTATTGTTGCAGAACTAAATAACAAGGGCCGCAACCTTTTTCCCTGCATGTGATGGCCATTCAGTAATTTCACTACACAGGACCGCCATGTCTTGCAATGTAGAGACCATCATTCCACATTAAATAGAGTGGGGTGACCATCACTCTGCTCTGTGACCAGGTCTGGGCTGTGGGGTCACTGGCTTCCATTAGCAGAACCACTTGAGAATCTACAGTCAGAAAACTAGTTCTTCGTTCAGAATCTGAGTAGAGTGGGAGGAAATACCAGTTTGGCGGGGGAGCACCCCTGGTTTACAGCAGTGCTCCCAATCTATCAAACTCTCAATGACCCGCTATGTCTATTTATAGTCATTATGTTTTTTGCTCAAGATATGTGCCTCTATTTTGATGTTTCTTCTAGGTGTGTACTATCAGAAAATATTCCCCCTTGACCTCTATAATTCTAGCGGGATACCTCCAACATTTTGATTTTTATACTTTAATACATATGGGCAAACATCAACAATTTTTTGAATTTATAGTTTTATTATTTTTTTCTTTTAGTTATATTTCATAGTACAAAAATTTCTCATTTATCATTTCAATTTATCTATTTTCAAAAACACTTTGTAAAAAACACACAATACTACAATGCAATCAATAAAAACCATTCCATGCAGAGAAAACAATATATGCAAAAAATATACATTCTCACAAATACATACACCCCATTCTTATCATTCATACTACATTCATTCTTGATTCTGCGTCTGAGGGATCGCAGATTGAAGTGCGAATTGATACGCAAGGTCGACGCGTTTCGGCAGTAAAGAACCACCTTCCTCAGGACCTGTCTTGCAGAATACTCATGTATTCAAAACGATATTTTATAGACCCTGCATGGTTGGGTATCTTCAAGTTATCAATGGACTCATACCCTGCTTCAGTCCCAAGCTTCAGAGCCTTTTGAGATTAAATTTATGGCGCTTCCAATTGTATCAATTTTATCAGGTAGCGACTTTTTCACTGGTTGCAAATGTGCAGGACTGTTGTATTTCTCTGTTTTAAAACCGATGTTTTATCTTGTTATATGGGTTTTTAAATTCCTCCCGAAAACGTCTTTTGTCGGCGGGTGATTAGTGCGCACTAAGTCGTCACCGCGCCCTTCATTATTTTATCTCGGGGAGATGTGAATTTTAGTTATTATAGTGTCTCTCCTGTGGGGTCCGTATGAGTCCAAACAAAGGTGCCCTCGCACTGCTCCGGTCGCCTCAGGTGTGTATACTTGGAATACTGCATTTGCCAATCGAGGTAAATGTAGCCAGTTAAGAGAACTTTAAATTACTGATCAGGAGTTTAGATACATATAGAACATTTACGATGCATCCATTCATGCATGTCATTTAACCAAAATGCCAGGGGTAGCAGAATTGACATCACTAGCCCTTTGACCTTTACTTTCAGTCACACTCACATGCTTACATACACACACATTCACACTTACACACACTCTCACATACACTCATTGTCACCCGCAAGCATGCATACAACATACATTAAAAAGCATTTTTCTACATACCTCAGATTCCAGAGAGGGTCATATTTCAGCTAACTTAGCTAACTTGAACTCCATTTTTACAACACTAATTGTGAAAAATATGTTATACTATATATATGATAATCCACTATTAGTGTAATAATATGATTGACAGAATAGAGAGTGCAGCCCCAACTGACGTTCATAAGGACGTGCTACGCAAACAAATGATGGACGGAATGCTGAATCAATCATTCATTCATCCCCAGTCAAGAGGGCTGGGTTAAATAAGAGCGAGCTGCCACTGTGTTCCTGGCCCTGATTTTGCCATCTCGGAGGCGAGGGGTAACAAGGGGCAAGCCAGGGGTCCCAGCTGCGATCCCAGGCGACCCCTAAATGATGTCCATGCATCCACTATGTCATGACCTGATTGCGTGCAACCTGTCTCCGTGAGAAAGTCTGCTAGCTTGATACATCACATTCTTTGCTTTTTTCCTTGCCCGGTCTCAGAATGTTTGTCTATAACGCTCGGCTTGAATTTTAGGGATTATGCATTATAGATATGACTTAATCGGCCATGGGAGCGGAAGGACAATTTTCTGAAGAAGCTGTGCTGCAGGGTACCCGGCCGTGTGTGAAAGCCTGCCCTCTGGGGCCTATTTGAGTTCCACTCACTGCCAAGCAGTCAGTCTGGAGCCTTCAGGCAGAGGAATAGGAACGCTGCTTTATAAGGCAGCCAAAACTTCTGCTTAATGCATGAAACTCAAATGAGAATGATTTTCACTCTAATCAATTTCTACCTTTGCTTTCTTTGGAAGGGAATTAAAAACACATTTACTAAACTTTCATGGAACCCAGGGCAGGAGGCAAAGTTGCTGCGCTGCGTTGCGTGAAAGGGAGAGAGCAGAAATGCTCCAAATGTATAAAGATATTGAGCATTTCTGCTCTCCTTTCACTGGCGCACTGTGCACTGCCTAGCGCCAATACAGTAAGCATGGGCGGATTTTGCGGATTGGCAATCCGCAAATTTGCGGATTTGCGTATTTGCGGATTGCGACAATACGCAAAATACGCGAATCCTCGCGGATTTAGCGGATTTTTTTTTGTGTGTTCGCACGGGTTTCTGCAAGTTCGCGAGGGTTTTGTACAATTTCGCAAATTGCGAACTTACTTGTCGGGTCGCCAGTTTTGCGAACTTGTTGTTTCTACGTGCCCAGCCTGTTTGCAAGGCTTTCTTCATCACTGCCACCCTCTGTCACCACTGGCACTCTCTTTGGTCACCCATGCCACCCTCTGGCTCACCCATGTCACCCTCTGTGTCATCACAGCACCCTCTGGTTCACCAGTGTACCTTATTGGGGCAAAGCAAAGCACTGCCATCCTCTGTCAACACTGGCACTCTGGTTCACCCATGCCACCCTCTGGCTGGCACACCCATGCCACCCTCTGTGTCATCACAGCACCCTCTGATTGACCAGTGAGTGTACATTATTGTGGCAAAGCCAAGCACACCTGCTAAGTGTTTTAAGTTTCGCAAACAACAACACCTGCCCTGCCCCAACTGACACTAATGAAGGCTGGCACCTGCTTGTCTGCTCCCTTTCCTTTTTGTTGCAATGTAAAAAAAATTTAACAGGATGCAATGGCATACTTGTAACTATTCTGTGACTGTCAGAGCAGGTTCACACAATAGTTGCAAGTAGGCAACCGGATTCTGGAGGGCCCCTTCAGGAAGCACTACAGGTAAATGGTTACAAATGATGAGCTCGAACTTTTGCACCTGCTCGTTGGTTTTGCTTTTGCAAAACTCGTTTTTCGGTAATTTCGCCCTATTCGCGAGGCGCGGCGTCGTGCGAAATCAACCGTGGAAGCCGCGAACTCGTGCGAGTTACCCCAAGGTTGAGTATGGGCGCCGCCATTTTGTTTGCGTGACGTATTTCCGTTTCCGCCCGCTATGTGTAATCTCGCACTATGAGCGCCTTGCGAATGCAAGTTCGCACGAGTTCGCGAGAGAAATCGCGTGCGAACTTACTTACGCGCACGTGTTCAGGCGGCCATCTTGTTTTTCATTCATTCCTATGTGTCTGGGCATGGTGTTTCTATCCTCTGTATATCTCTGCCATCCTTTGCTTGTTTTAATATTTTTTTGATCTATTTAACTTTTTTTCTATCCCTCTATTTTTCTAGGTCTATATTTTTGTGTTTTAGGCTACTTTTGTTTACTTTTCAACTACTTTTTTAAACTTTTATTTCCTTCTTTCCTACTTTTATTCTTTTTCATTTTGTCTCCTTCTTACTGCTAACACCTGCCCAGAACATGGTGAAGACAGCTGTCAAGCTGCCCAAGAAGACGGGCACCGCAGCCCGTGCCTGGCTCCCGTGTGGCCGTTTGAGGGCGGAAATGGTGGTGCCCAGGGAGATCTTCAGCCCTGAGGAGGTGGGCTCACTCGTTTTTTATGTGCAGCGCCGTCTCCCCAGGACCATCGCGGCAGGCGGCAGGATCGCTGCTGGTTATACCAACAGCCAGGAGCGACGGAAGCGGTGGGGGCAGGTGTGCCGGGCCCTTTTTGACATCACGGTGGTCCAGCGCACCTACAATCAAGTGACCCACCGCTGGACCGATATCCTGGACTGGGAGCGCGACCTGCTAGACCTGCTGGGAGTGGAGGTCCCCGGGCTTGGTGAGTAGTAGTAGCAATTTTTCATCACTCACTACTCTGTTTTTTCTCCTGCTCTGTGTGACGGTGTTATATTGCAAATGTTTGCTTTAACTTTTTTACAAAGAGCAATAATGCTGCTGATTACATTGATAGGAGAGGTAAATTAATATTTCAAAATCTTCTGTGCATTTCAGGTGCACTGTTCTCCTTCTCTGAGGCGGTGCCACTGCTTATTTGTTTTCTATTTTGTGTTCATTTAATTGGGCTGAGTAATGTATGAGTGTACTTTACAGAACTGCGTAATGCTAGACACAAAGGGGCAGATTTACAAGCCCCTTGCGCCACGTTTACGTTGCCTTACCTGACGCACAGCGACGTAAACGTGGCACATCCCTGCGAGTCATGTACAACGTGATGCTTCTAAGGCGATGCGCCACGTTAAGGCCTGGGCCTGCGCCACAATGGGTGCGTTCCCACGCAGGGGGGGGGGGGGCGGTCAGGCAGCTGTGCGCCTCGCAAAAGTGCCTGCGTGAAATCTACAAGATTTAACGCAGGCACTTCCGCGACGCTGCTACGTCAATTCTTTATGCCTGCTTGCTTGAAGCAGGCGTAAGGACTGATGCGGTATGTTGAGTATTGGGCAGCCCTGAGCATTGCTAGAGTTGCATCGCGCCTGCGACGCGACTCTAGAGATGCGCCCCTCTTTCGTCACGAGATGCGTCACGCATCTGCCTACCCTTGCGCCAGGGTTTGCCGCATTGTAATTGCGGCGCATCTGCCGTGACGCAAGGTTAGTTTTGCGTTACGCATTTGTTCTGGTGCACATCTGGAGGTGTCCAGCTCAGAATTCGTAAGTATGCCCCTAAGTGTCAGATTAGCAATTACCTGCGCAAGTGCGCATCCCTGCAAAGTGTGCGGCACGCCAGCACCACCCATGGTGCGCCGTATTTACAATGCGGCACACCATGGTCCCAAAACGTCACCGAAGCGTTACGCATCGGTGCCGTAAAGGCGGCTCATTGATGGAGTTGCGTTGCAACGATGGCGCAGCTCCAGCAATGCTGCGTCAAGCCGTAAGTCTGCTTCATGCAGGCGCAGGGTATGAGTGACGCATCATTGTCCTAAATGACTGATTGAAATTTTATATATTCCCCATAGCCACTTTAAGCTTGCGTTCCTGCGCAGGAACGCCCTCCCTTGCGCTGGAACGCTCCCTTTTGGCGCAGGGCTTTCGAATGGGATGCATCTCCCATATGCGTCACGTTGTTAATATACGCCACACCATGGCGCCTCTCTTGTTGTGGCGCTGCGTCACAAAAGTGACGCAAGAACGGAGCAAAAGAGCTGCAAGGGGCTTGTAAATCTGCCCCTAGAGTAGAGGCTCAGGTGCAGTCCTTCCTTTGTAGCCCTCTTTTTGGCTGAAATAGTTGGATCTTGTTCTTTCTAAATGTTTGATTTGGTTGACAAGGACATCGACAAGCTGCAATCATCAATGTTTTCTGTTCATTTTTGCATGTTGTACGTCAGGTCCACCCAGGGGCAAGCGGACAGAAAAAGCGGATGCAGTGGCTCCAAAGGAGGAGGATGCAGGCCAGGGCGGCGAGTGCTCCTTTGCTGGCCCCAGCAAGTTTTCATTTAAATATAGAGGACCTATTGTTGTCCAAGCGTTCCTAATTTAATTTTTTCGAAATAGTGTTTAGATAGGAGCAAAATCAATAATACTACTGTTGCAGGGACAATTCTCCACAAACCGAACTATGGACACAAAAGACCAGAGTAATAATATTTCAGAGTGGCGTGTTTGGCACACTGTATAAACCTGGTAGTGTCAGCGGCACGGACTCCTCCTTGCAAAAATTGCAAAACCTTTCGCTCAGTCACTCTAGTCTGGAGGACCAAAAACCACAGAGTCTATTCAAGTTTAAAAGCTTTATTAAAAGTAAAAGTAAACACATACATTAAAATAAAGTTAGCTGGAAATGGAAAAGTGCTTGGTGCTGAGTTGATGAGTAATGGAACACATTTCTTGTGGTCGAGCCGAGCTTTCACCTGGTTTGAAGTTGATGTTGCTCTTGTCCTTAGAAGTCCAGCTTCTGTGTGTTCAGAGAAAAATGGTGTGTGTTAAAATTAAGCAAGCATTCAACAATTGTGACAAAAAAGTGAAGCAAGACAACAGCCTTCCCTGGAAGGAGGGACATTTTTACTTTAGACTAGAGTAGACAGTCAATTAATTTTTATGTTGTTTTCACATTTTCTTCATTCCTACACCAAATACTAGAGAGTGGTGTAATCTAACAGTCTTAAATCTACTTTGTAGGTGGAACATCTGGTGGCGGGCCAGCTCGGATGTGGTGGTAGTGATCTCCTCCGAGTCTGAGGACAACTCTGGGGAGGATGCGGCGCAAGAGGACAACGAACGGACTGTGAGGAAGCAGACAGCGGTGGTGGCGAGTACAGGTGAGCTGGATCATGGTACTATCTGACTCTTAGATAGCATATGATGTGTATCCAGTGCTGGCCCAGTGACAAATTACAATATGGTAATTACAGCAGGCTGGGACCGACAGACAGATAGAGGCAGAGACAGAGAGAGAGGAAGACAGAAGGAGAGAGAGAGAGAGGGAGGGAGCCATAGGGAGGGTGAGGGAGGGAGACAGAGAGAGAGAGAGAGAGGGAAACAGACATATCGCCTGGGCCTGGTGCAGATGATACAGTTGCTGGTGTGGTTAACGGTTCAGAGGAAAAGTCACTCACTTCTGCCAGATCTCTTTCATATGAAAGAGCACCAAACCAAGGATACAAGTGAGTTGTGGGAAGGGAAATGGTGATTCAAGCGCCCCCCCCTTGCCCCTCCCTGCGGACGCCCATGATACTGGCCTGAATAGTTTTGTACTGCGCTGGCTAGTTGCTAGTTGTACTGTGACACAACTTCCTGCTGAATCTTTTTGTGTTAATCATATACTTAAAGAACATTGGTTACAGATTATGTCTTTCTTTCTTCATATAGTTGCTAATACTAAAACCTCAACACCGAGCAGGAGTATGAAGGCTGTACTGGCCCGGCAACGGAGGCTGGATGCCACTGTTGCCCAATATCGGCGGCTGGTGGAACTGGAGGGGGGCGACACGCACTCCAGTGCATCAAATGTAACATCTGCATCCTCCTCCGTGACCCCACGTTCTGCCGGGAAGCGCAGTGCTCCAGCGAACCGGAGCCGTGCTGGAAGACGCCACCGCCGAGCAGCAAAGGCTGCACCTCACAGCAGTGTAAAGGCTCGCTTGCGCCGAGCTCTCCGCAGAGTGTCCGACCTAGAGGCGGAGGTCCAGAAATGGAACGAGTATCAGATTGTGGTGGAGGGCCTCCGCTTAGATCACGCCACCCTCCAGGAGAAGTACGATGCCCTGGCCCTAAGGCATGATGCCCTGGAGGCCAAACTCAACACCTTGCATCCCTAGAGTGTCCCTTGCCCCTTTTTTAGAGACTTTTGGGGGGTGGGAATTGGGAGTTGGGTTTTTTGGGGACTTTTGAAGGACTATTTATTTGTTGGGGTTAGGGAGGGTCTTGCGGGAGATTATTTTGTTAGGGATATAAATATACTTTTTCAAACTTTATCTGAGCATACCTGTTTTTTTACTACTTTTGAGCTTGGTGGGTGGTGGTTTTGCAGTAAGTTCATTTAACTGAACACTGTCATCGTGTTGGTTCACGTGCAATAGGCCAAATGTTTTCCAAAGTAAATGCCTGTCACAGAGTTTGTTAATTCAAGAGCCCTAGGACTTTACTACTAGTACCACTGTCACTCTCTCGCCTCTCCGAATACTCCATTATACTACCTCCCATCCAAACGCTTATCTTACCTGTAATTTGTGTTTGAGGGCTGGCTCCACCTGGAATTCACAGAGTCCTAAAGCGTTCTGCAGCAGGGCCACAACTGGAGTTTCCCGGCGTGGATTTTCTGCAAAACAAAAGCAATCAACATTAGAAATGTGGCAGCGGTGATCACACACCACAAAAACCTAGAAGCCCCACAGACATCACCCCTAAGACAGGCAAGCAAGCAATAATAACGCCTAAACGTTCACGTGTAATAGGCCAAATGTTTTCCAAAGTAAATGCCTGTCACAGAGTTTGTTAATTCAAGAGCCCTAGGACTTTACTACTAGTACCACTGTCACTCTCTCTCCTCTCCGAATACTCCATTATACTACCTCCCATCCAAACGCTTATCTTACCTGTAATTTGTGTTTGAGGGCTGGCTCCACCTGGAATTCACAGAGTCCTAAAGCGTTCTGCAGCAGGGCCACAACTGGAGTTTCCCGGCGTGGATTTTCTGCAAAACAAAAGCAATCAACATTAGAAATGTGGCAGCGGTGCTCACACACCACAAAAACCTAGAAGCCCCACAGACAGCACCCCTAAGACAGGCAAGCGAGCAATAATAACGCCTAAACGTTCACGTGTAATAGGCCAAATGTTTTCCAAAGTAAATGCCTAACCAATTTCATCCCTTAATAGACCTTGCCAGCAATGGCCCAGCCAAGACCCGTAAACCCAAGCGCAAACAAGTTTGACACCCCCAAACAGCCAAAAATGCAAATCGGGGAAAAAAAGTCACACTTAGCAAAATGTATTTAAATGAGGACTCACTACTTCCAGTCCCAAATGTATTTAAATGAGGACTCACTACTTCCAGTCCCTCTTTAGGGGACTCAACGTAAGTTTCTTCATTGTGCAGAATCCAGGCATCAGCATTACGGGAAATGGATAGGATGAGTGGAGGAGGAGGATAGACGACCAGGACTGAGTTCTTGTCAACTAACTGTTGTGAACATGAGGAATGCTGCGGCATCAAAATCAAGACCGTTCTGCTGATGGGCTTGTTGTTGTGATGGGGTGATTACAGTTTTGTTGTGAATGTGATGAAGCACTTGCTAAACAAAGAAAGACAGACACACAGGAATAAAAGTGAATAAGGAGGACTAAAATTACAGTTAATGAATCATTGACTCATTTTCAGAACTCGCTGTCAGGGAAGCAGAACTCGTCCTCATACTCTGCAAATTCAGTCGGTAGTACTTCTGGTAACTGAGGAGAACTTTCCTCAGGTAGGTCGGTGTCCTCTTCTTCCTGCGTGCATTCTCGTACTTTGTAATCTGGTGGTATGAAGTGCTGGTTCATCTTTATCACGGTGAGCCGCTCCACATTTGCGGGCAAGAGGCGGGACCTTTTGCAAGTCACAATGCCACCAGCAGAACTAAAAACACGTTCTGAAGACACGCTTGCGAGTGGGCAAGACAAGTAATTGATAGCCAGGTTGGTGAGCTCTCGCCATATTTTTCTTTTCCCATGGCAATACGCCAATGGTTCCTCAGTAATATTGACCGCTGTTGAGTCATCCAGATAGGCCTGCACCATTGAAAGAATGTCCTCCCGCATTCCTGTACTTTGCACTTCTGTGTCCTTTCTGGGACAAGGAAACCCTAGCTCACTTAGCCAATCCGCTTCAGACATATCGCCTGGGCCTGGTGCAGATGATACGGTTGCTGGTGTGGTTAACGGCTCAGAGGAAAAGTCACTCACTTCTGCCAGAGGCACAGATGCAGAAGTGCTTTTTTGGGACGCCTGATGGCCTGCTGATTCACTAGTAGTACTGTCTTCTCCTACAGTTTCCTTCCGCTCTCTTTCAAAACGAATGGCTGACTGAGCTAGCCAACCTTTGTACTCTGTAACATCTGATGTTTCAAAAGGAATTATTACTTTGCCAAACAATGGCTTTTTGTAACGTGGATCCAGAATAGTAGCACAAATGTAGTGCTGTTGTTTCTTGATATTTACAAGACGTTTATTGCTAACTAGGCGTTGTAATAATCTCTGCGCCAACTCATATGCTCCATTCTTTCCAGTATCTTTTAATTGTGAAGACACCACCTTGACTTGGTGCTCGAGCTTCAGCAACAATGGGATAGCTTTGCTCAAAGAACAGTCCTCCCTGCTGACGTCACGCGTGAAGACCTCAAAAGGACGAAGCATATCTGTCAGGCTTTTAACTAGCTGCCATTGCTCCACCGCTAGCATCATTTCTGTCGTATCACCACCCAGGTTGTAGAAATACTCATTGACTACTGGAAACAGCTCATGCAGACGCTCAAGCATGTAGAAGGTTGAGTTCCAACGTGTTGCCACCTCCTGGATAAGTGCTTTCACTGGCATACTACGTTCATTTTGCTTGCGCCTCAGCTCCTTCCGGGCCTTAAACGAATGGTTAAAATGTGTGCATATTCTTCTGCAGATGGTCAGTATTTTGTCGACTGCAAGTTCTTTTTTCAAGAACTTTTGCACGACAAGGTTCATACAGTGCGCCAAACACGGCACTCTGAAATAGAAACCGTCCTCCATGGCCCTAACTACATTGCTGCCATTATCAGTAGAAACATAACCAACCTTGCAATTTCTTGGGGGCAGCCATTGAGAGACCTTTTTGTTAAAGTCATCCAAAATGTTGGCTGCAGTATGACTTTTCTCCATGCCAAACATGGCTAATGGTGCATGTTTACGAGCACCCTTAAAAATCTCGACCAAGTCACCACCTGCATTTATCTGTTTTGTAACCCCTGAAAAAGAGACCCAGTGTGCAGTGATGCACATGTAATCAAGGGCTTGGCAACTGGTCCACATGTCTGTTGTCAGGTGTATAGTGTGAACAGCACTCTTCTGCAAAGCAGCCCCAACCAACTCAAGCACCTCTTTATATAGTGCTGGAACAGCAACCCTGGCAAAATAGAACCGGCTAGGAACCTTCCATTTAGGGGCCAGTGTTGCCACGAGTTCAAGGAAACCCACACCTTCGACAAACGAAAAAGGGAGAAGGTCCACCGCTAGCATTTTAGCCAGCTTAGTGTTATACAGGCGTACAATTGGGTGGTTGCGTTGAAATTGCACATCTGAGGAGAACATGGCTGAAATGGTGTGCTGGACAAATTTACGGGATGATCCTGATGCCTTCTTCGACCCACTTCTGTTCAGTGTTGACATTTTCCGCATTGGTGTGTCTCCCAGACTCTCAGTGTGCCTCCTATGTGTTCCGGAGGGTGTAGTGCTGCCAGGGGTACTGGGTGCAACCGGACACATGTCTGACGCTTCTTCTACCTCCCCGTCATCTTCAGATGAAACACCTAGTATGGGTATATTTTGGCCACTTGCCCTTTGGGATTGCTTTCCCTTGATGTTTGCTAGGTGCGCAAACCATTCGACAGCGTGCCTTCTTTCAAGATGACCTATCTGGCCTCCGGTTCCATAGTTGGTACCAGTCTTACCACGGCTAACGCTAGTCTTACAAATGCAACAAACGGCTATGTTATCATACTTTGCATGGACACTAAAAAAGTTCCAAACGGGGGCTTGAAACCTCTGGTTTTGGCGCACGAGATGATACTGCCAATGCCAGATGAAGCAGTGGTGGATGAGCCTTGCAGACATCTACTGGGTTGTGCAATTATTTCAGCAACCCTACTTGAGGGAGTCGAGCTGGATGGAGTCCCCCTCTGGGGAGAAAATATGGGAGCTGTAGGTTTTGTTGAACTTGTTGTACTACTTGACTGCATTGGTGGTGCTACCAGTGGCACGTCGCCAGGGTCACGCTCAGCCTGACGTCGGGATAGGGTATAAATGTCTGTCTGCTGCATGGCCGGTGTGGCTGGACTGACGTGTGTGATGACTAGGTCATTGCTGTCATCCTGTTCAACAACATCACAATGCACCACTTCATCAAGTCCGACGTTCGGATCCATAAGTATGAGCTTTCCGGGGCCCTTCCTTTTAACATTTGATACCTTTCGCAGCTCATGGTGTGCCTCCCTCTCAGACGTCGGAGATGGTTGCCAATCTAGATCCAGATCACCATCTGATGGAGCGGGGCTTGAAGAGGAACTTCTACACACACTCCTTGATCTTTTCCTTGCTGGGGAGCTGGGAGAAAATGAATCATCAGGAGGAGTGCCTTCGTCTTCCTGACATGATACCCCGGCTCCAAAGTCAATCTCCTCCTGTGCCCCTACTTCTGGAAGAACAACCATTGTGGGCACTTGCACCGCTCCATGCGCCGCTACATGGGCCTCTTCACTGACCTCTACTTGCAACTCTCCATGGACCTCTCCTTCTCGGCCTTCTCCTTCTCGGCCTTCTCCTTCTCGGCCTTCTCCTTCTCGGCCTTCTCTTTCTCGGCCTTCTCCTTCTCGGCCTTCTCCTTCTCGGCCAGCTCCTTCTCGGCCAGCTCCTTCGCAGCCAGCTCCTTCTCGGCCAGCTCCTTCTCGGACGGCTCCTTCTCGGACAGGTACTTGCGCATGTACTTGTGCTTGTACTAGTAGCCCATGCAGTTGTTGTTGCGGCTTTGGTTGTTGAATAGTACTTGTGAGATGAGTTACAACCTGTGTTGATGGTGTGCTGCTACTTTCTTGCGATGAACCAACATCACTGGTCGTTGGTGATTGAACAACTAAACAGGCTACCTGTGCAGCACTCATGGTGGGCCTTTGTTTTTCCCCAAAAAATTTAGTGGTCGAGCCACCAGTCTCCTTGGTAAGTGGTGCCACTTGCTTCTTCTTCTCCTTAGTAGAGACATCTTTCTTGCAAGAGGACCTACGGGCACCTCTTTTTGGAGCCATCTTCTTCAGATGTCGGAACAACAGGCCGCAGCAGGACTTCTTCCTGGCACTGATGCTCAACGATGATGCGGAGTTATTGACTTTGTGCACCTAAAAGCAAACGAACACAGAGGAACATCAGTAAATATATGTTGCATATGTAGCGCTTCAATAAATAGTTTGCAAGTAGGCATTTATGAATACACACGTGCACACCACACAATATGGAAATTTCAAAATTAGGATTTGCTAAATTTTTGGGAAACAGGAATTTAACATTGATCCAAGAGAGCACACACAGAGAGGGTTGTACTTTCATGTACCCCTGACTCCGCCTGGGCACAATGGGTAAAAGCAAGGCAAAAAGGGTGCAGGCCTATATCTCAAAGCTCACTGCCTGCCTTCCAAATGGCCGCTTGACCCCCATCCACATGGCCAGGACCATGCCTCAAAATGGCCACCACCAACATAGCCAGCCCCCAACCCCTACTCCAAAAAGTCAAAAAACACAACACAAATCAAATCACCACAATCCAATGCCATCCATCAAGTTTCAGAAGGCTTATGCTGCCTGCTGGTGGTTTTCTGGTGCAAAATTGCAATTTTTACAATTTCGCGAGTGCGAGATTGTTGCTTCACGGCGCGAACGTGGTGAAAAACCAGCAAAATCCGCGAACAGACCGATTCTGGGCCCCCTGGCCATAATGGATGAAATCAGAGCACACTGGGTGCAGGCCTATGGCACAAAGCACACAAACTGGCTTAAAAATGGCCCCTAGACCCCCACCCACACGGGCCCAGGCAATAAAATTGCCCCACCCACATAACAAGCCCCCAACACCACCCCAAAAAGTCGTAAAACACACAAAAATCACCACAATCCAATGCCATCCATGCCCTGACCAGAATAATGTTAAAATTAAAGAAAACAGTTGTATCATGCATGCACCCATAACTAAGCCTGGTAGTTTTCAATTCATGTGCAGAATTGTAATTTTTACTATTTCGCGAGTGCGAGATTGTGGCTGCGCGGGACACGAGCAGTGCGAACACAGGCACATTTTTTTTTTTTAAATCCGATTTTCGGGTAATCCGCGGGAGTTCTAGGCCCCCTGGGCATATGAAAGCAATCAGAGCAGACTGGGTGGCCCGATTGACCCCATCCACATGGCCAGGACCTGCAGGACCATGCCTCAAAATGGCCTCCCACCAACATAGCCAGCCCCCAAACCCACCCCAAAAAGTTGAAAAACATAAAACACACACAAAAATCACCACAAACAAACAACATCAACTTATCAACTTACTTGTGAAATCAAATGTCGAATCAAAAAGTAATCCAAAAGGCCTCAAAGCCAAATCTCCAGCAGCATCCACAAAAAGTAATCCTTCCCAGTCAAGATCGAATTCAAAGTGGCCAGGAAATGGAGTAAGCAATGGGAGGAGCTTGCTGGACAGGAACAGGAAATTGGAGACTGGGCCACTTCCTTCACCCCTCCCCAATTGTAATTTTTGTACTTTCGCGAGTGCGAGATTGTTGCTGCCCGCGCCGCGGACCGCGAGCAGTGCGAACACAAGCAAAAAATCCGCTTTGCGCGGATTTGCGTATTTTCGCCACATCCGCGAGAGTTCGCGGATTGCGGATTTACCGAAAATCCGAAAAATCCGCGAGCGTAACGGATTTTCCGCCCATGCTTACAATACAGCCACCCTGCACCATAGTGCAAGGGCACCTGCATTACATACGGGGCTGCTTTTATGCAGGAAGAGACGCCTTCCTACACACCAACAATCCTTAGAGCCGTGCAGAAATAACAAGGAGAAATGAAGATATTTCTCCTCGTTACGCCTCACTTTGGAAGGCATCGCATTTCAATGCATTCGCAGGTTTACATGTCTTTGTAAATCTGGGAATGTGCCAAAATCCGTGGGTGGATGCAAGGGAGCGGCAATGCTCCACCCACAGAACACCTCTAAAGTTTAAATGTAATGTAACGCAGCACAAGCAGCTGCCTTGTGTTACATTTCTTTACAAAGTAACACAAGGCCACGCAAATCAGGCCTTGCGCGGCTTTTCAAATATTACTGCGTTGTCCTTGCATCACGTTGCATGACACAAGGACAATGCAAAAGCATCATAAATATGGGCCCTTGTCTACACCACCTAAGAATTCTTCAGCATACATGGCAGCCGCGGCCCGTGGAGGGAGTTGTGGTGGGGCGAAAGGCGGGGCGGGGGATGGGCAGGGTGGGCGATGCTAAAAACCGGAGTATGGATAATTGCAGGTAAATAAACAATTGAATTAATAAAACAAATTTCGTAGCGCGCCCTGCATCGCAAAATGCGATGCAGCCCGCGCTACGAAATACGTTTTATTCATTAAATTGTTTACTCACCTCGAATTATCCATACTCCGATTTTTAGCATCCCCCGCCCCGCCTTTTGCCCCACCGCAACTCCCTCCACGGGCCGCGGCTGATACATGGAGGTGGGTTCAAAATATGGACACAATTTAATTGCTGCCGCCCGAGTTCAGAAGCAAGCACATGGCAGATATAGACAACATTAAAGACAATTCTGTTTCCTTTTCATTGTAATACATTACAAATTAAAATCATACGTTTTTATTGCTTTGTCTCAATTCGTTTCAAGTTTTAGTGCAAATACGGACAGTCATACCAATTTCGTCATTCAATTGTTCTGCTTCCTCAAATTACAATACATCATAGTTCAGAATGAAAATTAGATGGTAATTTCGATCTGGCTATTATTGGGTGTGGTAAAACCCAAGACTATAGGCACTGGAAGTAGGGGCAGAAATAACCATGCTGGAGTTCAAAAGGTGAATGAGAAATAAAGATGCTATTACATTTTGGCTTTATAATGTCAGTTTGCTGTGTGTCCTGAGACAGAGGTCGAATGCCAGGCTATGTCTTCTGCCATATTGCTGAATATTCTTTTGATATGGAGATTAGTGTTTACTTTTCATTCTCTGCTACAAGTGAGATGAATATTAAAAAGTGAACTATGTGACGATCTTGCTGGAGAATACATTTAAATACCTGTAAATGGACTGCACACATATTTCAAACTATGTCAGCATATAAGAAAGCACAAATTAATCATTTTTTGTAATTCTGGAGTCAGATGAAAACATGTATTTTAATAGGATCAAAACATAACACACTTTACTTGGTGATGTGCAGATGATAATTATTCACTGAAACCTGATTTCCACAAGTTGTTTGTATGCTATATAGTTTTATGAGTAATACTTTCTATATGTGCAAATTTAAGTGGTCATGTCAACGAAATATGTGCTGTCTGTAAATAAAAATAAATAAATAAATAAATTAAAAAATAAAAAAAAATAAAAAATCCATGCTTTATTAATATGTTTTTGACAGTGTGCTCTAAATGCATCACCAGCAACATGCCACACCCTTACCACTGAACTGCTGAATCAGCGTGGCTCGTTGGCTACACTTGTTCTTTGTGTGACACTTGGATTTTTCACGATCCCTATGACTTGGGTGATGTAATACTGATGGCAGCACCCCCACTCTACCTGCTCAAAGCAGGTGGTTTATATCCTTAGTAACTGGCCCAATAATCTGTATTTATCTACCTGAAGAGCTGTCCTTAGGAACTGAACACTTTACTGCTCACGACAACCCCCAGTAAATGATGTGTGCATTGGTTTCATACCATTTTTTTGTTCCTCTTGACACTGGTCTACATCCGCTCACCACATCTCACACTTGATGTAAATTTGTCACAATGCTTGATTTCCTTTAGTTGCCAATTTATAGACAACTCTTACAATTTTTTAGGTCTTATGACATTTTCAACCCGCATGTAATGAAGACTACAATGGCAGGGTATTGCATTTGCAAATAAGCAAATCTCGACTGCCAGTGGCGTTGGATGTTGCTTGTGAAAGCACTGAAGTGCACCCAATGAACACTTGGGGGCATATTACCAACAACTAGCGATAATTTTTGTCTCTAACTTGTTTAGAGACAAAAATTATCGCCGCAAATCGGCGATTTTTATCGCAGATAAACCTTGCTATTAGCAAGGTTTATCGCAAATGCGATAAAAAACGGCCGCAATGCATGAATATCGCTGAAAAGTCAGCGATATTCATGCATTATCGAGCAAATGCTCTTAGCCATGTTATCCACCTCCCATTGGATAACATGGCTAAGAACTGCTCCTGGGCAGGTGTTAGCTTTTGGAGATATTCGCGCTTACCGCGACTATCTCCAAAAGCTGGTAATAGGAGATAGCGATGTTAGCGACTGTTTCCGGTCGCTAACATCTTGGCACGCCCACTTTGCATGTCATTAGTGATAAATATCACTGACATGCAAAGCGGGGCCCAAGATGGTCGCTATCTCCTATTAGCTGTCGCTAACTGGTGTTAGCGACAGCTTGGTAATAGGGAGATAATTTTATCTCCGCTTTCTTGGCTTTTAAAGCCAAAAAAGCGGAGATAAACCCCCTTGATAATATGCCCCTTCATTCGTGTGCCAACAAATATGCCTAATCCTCCATATCACAACTGGCTGAATTTAAAGGGCCTCTCAACTAAGCTGTTGGTGACTAACTCGGTTTAGCACAAAAGCTCTTATGTATTGCTTTTGGAGTTGTGTGGCCAGTGAAACAATGGGCTTTACTCAAAGCATTGGGTAACATCTACTGTTATTTTGATTTGTATGGCAATGCTTAGTCTTGTATCTATAGACTCTACAACATGTTGTTTTTGACTACACTTTGTTTTGCAGTTTATTCAATTAAGCACACAAATTGCACAGTGTGACTATCTAGCTAAAACTATGCAGTTCCCTCCCTGCTCCCAATTTTTAGGGAAGGGTTTCATCAGCCTCTCTCCAGAGCTATATTTACTTCCCTAGCATCAATTAGTTGACTTGTAAATGATGTGCAGACACCACAGCAGGGGCGTAGCAATCACTAATGGAGCCAGTGCAAGTGTTGTGGGGCCCAGAGGTGCATTTGGCCCAGCCTGTCTTACACCACCCACAATTTATTTGGCAGGTTGCCTTCTGAGAATGTATTTTGTGAGTGCAGCACTGTCTGGCTTTTGCTTACTCATCACTGTGCAGATGTGGTGGGGGGCGGGGGAATAGTCACTTTCATAGAGAATGAGACAGGCCCTGGGGCATGCAATAGCACTCAATGGAGCAAGGCTACTATGGAACAGCAGTCTGGCAATCAATTTTTGAGGTTTTTATACACAGGGCTCATTTCATACAGAGAATGTTTATCATTGGATGACTGCAGTGGCCGTTGTCCAATTACAAAGCAGCTCAGCTCAGGCTACCTGTCACCCTATGCCACCTGTTCGCCGTCCAGGACATTGCTAGAATTATGAAGATTCGCTTGCTTAAACGAGGTAGAGAAACTATATCAGAAACTTCTTGCTAGGGGTTACCCCAGGAGATTGGTTAAAAGGGCATGAAGAGAGCCTGGTATTGCCCTTGGGAGTCACTGCTTGTACCCAAAGAGCAAAAGGACCTATATTTTCACCTGTAGCTAATCTACATAAAAGATGCACTTTAAAACAATAAAATGTCTTGAAAGTTGGGGATCTTACATTTGAGAGACTTAGTTTTGCATTTCGAAAAAATAAAAGTACTAATGATCATCTGGTCAGAGCAGCTCTTCCACCGGCCAAGACCAACCCTACACTCAATGAGCGTTGGGGCCTCCCTCCGTTGTTGGGGCACTTTAAGTGCAGCCACAGTTGCGTTTGTGCTTTTGCCTCTGAAACAGAGGAATTTTGTTACAAAACTGGGAAGTTTACCCTGAAACAATTCTCTAATTGTAACACTAACAATGCCATTTATGCCATCACCTGTCCGTGGGGTCTTGTATACATTTAACAGACCACTGGAAAAGTATGTGTCCGAATATGTCAACATTGGAGGAGCTGCCTCAGGTGTAAGGTCATGACTGCACCAGTAGTGGAACATTTTAAGCAGCATACTCACAGTGAGGACTAACTGTGTTGGCAAGTGATTACTGTTGTGAATCAACCATTAAGAGGCAATAATATTTCCACAATTCTGAATAAAGAGAACTGAATTGGATTCTTCGAACACGCAGCCTAAATACAGGATTGAACAAACTGAAAGACTGGACATCACTACTGTAATACATCACCATTCAGCAATGCATTGCCACCACATTGGAACTTCCTCGTTATAAGGACTGACTATGAGTATGCATTCTCTGCCTCACCTAAGCAATGACTTGATGATATCCTTCAATCACACATCTTCTGCGTACAATGTGAACCCTGAGCGAAGTTTTGAATACAATAATTTTAGGTCCTGTGGTCATGGGTTGTAAACCACCCTCTTTTCTATGTGTGGTGTACTTGGTAAATCCCGGGTTGTCTATACTTTCTATGTGAATGCTAAGTTTTACATTACTGTTATTGTTGATGAGGCTTAGCAGGCCTTTTTCTACTTTTTTTTTTACTTTCTTCTGTTGTGAAATATGCTGGTTACAGTTTTAAGATTTCTTTTTTTCTTCAGAATCGAACAACTATGACCTTTGGCTCACTTATTGCAACTGAGGTACGCTATATGGTTGCTTTTTATTGTGTAATTAATTACTTCCATTGTTTTGTAAACCTTGCCATCCTTATCTATGCCTATCAAGCCATATTGCCATTATACCTGATACTATTATTTTAATTATTATATGGCTAATGTATCTGTCACTTTATCCTTAGTTGGGCTCTTATTTATTTCTAATATTCCTTTCTTGCGTCTCACGGCCCGCCCACTCCTTAGCGGGTTAAAATTGGCACACTCATTCCCCCACACCCTCGCCATTGCTGCCTACCACTTTGCCTGCCCAAAATGTGCTACTCTCTGTGCTAGGCTGTTCGTGTTTTTGAAGCAGGCCATATCCGATGCATCTAGCGTAATCCTAGCAAGGTTTGAATAACTGCATTCACAGGTATAAATTCCCCTTAATACTCTCCAATTTTGAATAGAGGCACATTATAGACCTTGTATTGAGTTTAATTTTATTTCTCGACTAGGTGTTAGTATTTCAGACCGTGGGCTCGCCATTGCGACTCGCCCCCTTAATTACAAGACACAGGCAAGCCTCACACCTTGGAGTGACTATAATTTCTAATCTTCAGGTACGCTTCATTTAAGTTCATCTTACTGCTAGATGCATAGTTGGCCCAGATTGTACACTCTGTGTAGGATCTTCAATGGTTTTAAGGATTGCCACTTTGTTTTTTTCCTTGTTCATTCGTTGTGTAGGATCTGCTATGGTTTTAAGGATTGCCACCTCGCTATTTCCTTTCTATTAGGAATTTGTTGTTGTTATACAGGAGTACCAGATTTACCCGTGTCCTGTGACAACTATGACATTTATCTGCAGGTGCCCCCAATCAACCCTTATCTTGAGAGGAACACTCAGTTCCTTGCATGATGCTTGTGCTTCTAGGAGTGCAGCATTAGGGCACTGCGGACGCAATACCGCACACATGCATGCGGTTCTTAGGCTTGATGGGTACCACGCACTTCGTTTTAATTCTTGGTTCGCTTAATTGGGTACTTACCATAATGTTTGACTTTTATTGCCACTAATGGGTTGTGTTACAGCTTCTTATTGACAACTGAGTAACCATCTGCTTTATTCCCACATCATTTTGCTTTTTCTCCGTTCTTTCTGATACTAGTTGTGTCTCAGGCATTTCATATGTAATGTCCTGATGATGATCCTTGTAATGTTAGAGGATCAAAACTTTGTCGACTGCACACACTGACCCTATATTGTATATGTAAAGAGATAGGGCTGTTTTGTAATTTTGTGTATTATGACATTTATGGGTAACCGTGTTTTTCTGTCACTTGTTAGTAATTGCCTGAGTTTCTAAAGAAAATGACAAACATTTTCCTTTGGCGCTACCCACTATATTTTGATTACACAATATATCTTTTTTTAATATGAAACTGAGATTTTTACATTTGTGATAATAGCAATTGTGTTTATTCAAAATCAAATATACTTTTTGTAGGGGCCAGTGCTCCTTTAAAATAAGAGATTCGGCATAGCATATCCACAGTCCTATTCATATGCTTGGGTACAACTTTCAGATTTATCCAGTTGGCAAAGACATTTCTCTAAAAATGTGATGGCCTGCCAATCAATTTTTTTAACGTCAGCTGTGGCTAGCTATTTCAGCATATCAATTGTGTGTACTTGAGAATTGGCCTTGGGGGAACCCTAGGTCCTGATAAGATGCCCAGGAAAACATTTGGGGTTTCATTTTTCTCAGATAAATATTTGAGATGTTACTGTAGCACCTAGTAAAAGCCAATAGCACTTGGTATGGGTTTACCTCATCGTTCCAAGTTCCGCACTTCAGACTGGAGAATAATGCAGTTATGCTGCATTCTTGTGACTAACACATTCAATCAGATTTTACCTGACATCATTTGTTAAAGAAAAAGTGCAGTATTACTACACGGAGTTTAGATGTAAACTTCTATTTCTGCCTGAATCTAGATTACCACCCTAGTAGAATGAGGGCCTTAGGGTGTAATTTAAATCATTATTCAAAAACTGGCCAAACTCATTTGTATGTATGCCATTTCTAACAGACTGTTCCAAGATTGGAGGCCAGTTAATGCATTGTTGCAAAAAATTAGGAATAATGAATGAGCGAGAATGAATGAGAAAGCATTTATAAAGTGCGTAGCCACCCTAAAGCATCCGAGCGCCATAGATTTCAAGAGGGTTTTTGGCCATTTAATATACTGTGCTCGCAGTTGCCACCAGCTTTCATGAATAAAGAGGAATGCATCTTAACTCATAAGCTATCTAACATCACCAAATTTAAATTCTAAGGGGTCCATTAGGATGACGAGCGGACTTTGTCCGCCCCTCATTATAGCAGGGATTGGGACCACCCGCCATAAGGGCGGGGGTCTCGTGGGGGGCATTAGGATGTGCCTGCCACAGTGGCGGGCACATCCTGCATTTCTAGCATTGTGGTCTCAGCACCGACCGCCACAATGCTAGAAATGCATTTCAGCATTTGCATAAACAAAGCGGCAGGTACCGCGCGGTGACTGCCGCTTTGTTTATGCAAATGTGGGGGGGTACCACAGGTACCCCCATGTGCAGCCCCCACCCCTCCTTCACTCTAGGGCCCGCAGGGGGCGCCCAGAGTGAAGACCGCATGCCTTTCTGTGGCGGCATTGCCACCACGGAAAGGCATGACTGACAGCCCATACTACTATGGCTAGCGGTGTCTATGAGACACCGCCACCATATTAAACATTCTCCGCCCCGGCCGCAAGGTGACCGGGGCGGAAAAGCGGTGGACGGTCTTTCTGTCCGCCGCAGTCCCCCCCGCCATGCTAATATGGCGGGGGGAATTCGGGAATGGATGTCGGGCGGATTGCCTCCGCCAGGCCGGCGGTGGCTACCGCCAGCCTGGCGGAGGCAATCCGCCCGACATTGTAATGGACCCCTAAGAGTCTAATCTAGAGTGGGAGGTATCAGAAAATCATCCAATTTCTGTTGGAGAATTTAGATCATCTTTTGGAGTAGAATCCTTACTTTTACTTTTAACATAGTGAGAGTATTGCAGACGCAATACTGCCAAAGGCTTTGCCATAAGAGGAGACTCTTCCAACAGACAATTTATGATTTTATTCATAGATTAGATTATCCACATGCCACCCAAATCTAAATTTGGCCCAAGTAAATGGTTTGCACATTTCGAGTGAACTGTTTTAATCAGTATGCTTGGTTGTTCTAATTTGCAATACTTTTGAGGAAACCTAAACATTTAACTTCCACTAATATGGAACTCTTTTAGGATCTATAATAGCACGAAACACTCCTCCCATTTTATAAAAAGCCTTAAACTTTCCTGTTCAAAACTCACTGATCTTCGTAGTGTCCCAACAATCCTGTCCACACCCACAACGTACCGTGCATTATGGTACCATAATTGTGTGTCTGTGCCCGCTCAACCCCAGCTGCACACTGCAGGCCACCACTGCTCAGTGTGGGCTTCTAAAAAATATATTTTAAACTGAAAATACAGTTTTGGGAGGCTCTATTTTGCAGTACAATGGATCTCCTAAGCAGACAAAACTAGTGAAAATCATATATATGATGGTTTTCTCCGTAGTGCAGACAGTCTGCCCTCTACCCTGGTGGGAGTCCATGCACTGTAAAATGACCTTTACAAAGGCACTAATTAGAACTACTTATGACATTGATTTTTATCCCTCTTGAGCGGCAACCCCTGCCTGATATTACCAGCGAAACACATCATATTGATAAAGTGTTAGCTGATACCTCCCAAGCTGTTGACCTCTGACACACAGCATCCGTTGCTTTTCTCTCATACACAATTGAAAACGGATAGTTTCCGGTTACCAGATGGATCATTCTCGGAAAACATTAACTGCTGTATGGGTATAGCCTTCCATGCTGACGAAAACCGCTTCTGATGCTCCTGAGACCAGTGCAAATCACCAGCCTTTTTCAACAGAGAATAAAAAAACCTCCCTGACCTGTTGTAGAGATGTGTCCTACCAGCCTCAGGAAATAAGTACGCCATAGTGGTAGCTGTCTAGAAATATTAAGGACATTCATCTGTTGGTACTTTCTTCTTTTTTTGCTCATTGATTTGTATCATTGCAATCTCCTGGCTATCTACTTTTTCTGTGTTTTCCAGAAAAGCACTTGTCACCCACATTCTTTCTTTACATAACTGTTCTACAAAGCAGATCTTTACATAATAACACTTGCAATTCTTCAATTCTTGTAACACTGTTTTCTAATCACATATTACGATGAGCACAAGTGTTTTGCATATGCAGAGGCCTGCTCAGAAAGGCATTTTGGCCTACGTAAAGTAGTATTCCCAATGGCGTAGCAAGAGGGAGGTGGAGCCCCCGCTCTTATCTGGGCCAATAAACACGCAGGTATTGTTAGTACCCCCGCTCTTACCTGTGGCCATCTCGGGGCAGTAAATGCAGGGATCCCCAGCACCCAACCCCCTCCCCTTACCTGCGGCCATTGCGGGTCAGCAAACACAGGAACCGCCATAGGCGGAAAAAGGTCTAGCTACGCCACTGAGTATTCCTGTAGTGTCCACTTACATACTCTTACATGCCTTTGTGAATAAGCCCCAAAACCTCTACAATTTTATAATAAAATGATAATATTCAGGGAATAATCATACACAGGTAATGCAAGCAGAGATAATCGTGCCCCATTTCCACTTTTACTAATAAGAAGTTGGAATCAGGACCGATTCAGAAAACAATTATGAGTATGAAAACGAGTTCCTTTAGTACTACTGCCCGCAATCGCTCTCATAAATGCTTTTGTGATTTGGCCCCAAAAGGTCTATAAATCTATAACTAAACAAGCATTGGAAATGCAATAGGTCTCGCAGCATTAGAGTTAGTGCTTTTAGAATTGTTTATGGGTTTTTTTTGTAAATGTTTAGCATTTTTGTTTCCTGTAGCCAATGCTAAAGAATTACAAATAAAAAAAGCCATAAATATTTATAAAAGCTGTAACTGAAATGGTCTGAGAGCTATTGCACTGTGTGAGGGTGAGGTGTTGAGGGTGAGTGAGGGTGAGCGTGAGGGTGGGTGAGGGTGAGTGTGAGTGAGGGTGAGTGAGGGGTTGAGGGTGAGTGAGGGTGAGGGGTTGAGGGTGAGTGAGGGTGGGTGAGGGGTTGAGGTGAGTAAGGGTGAGTGAGGGTGAGTGAGGGTGAGTGAGGGTGAGGGGTTGAGGGTGAGTGAGGGTGGGTGAGTGAGGGTGAGGGTGAGGGTGAGGGGTTGAGTGTGGGTGAGGGGTTGAGGGTGAGTGAGGGTGAGGGATTGAGGGTGAGGGGTTGAGGGTGAGTGAGGGTGAGGGTGAGTGAGGGTGAGGGGTTGAGGGTGAGTGAGGGTGAGGGTGAGTGAGGATGAGGTGTTGAGGGTGGGTGAGGGTGAGTGAGGGTGAGGGTGAGTGAGGGTGAGTGTGAGTGAGGGTGAGTGAGGGTGAGGGTGAGGGGTTGAGGGTGATTGAGGGTGAGGGGTTGAGGGTGAGGGTGAGTGAGGGTGAGGGTGAGTGAGGGTGAGGGGTTGAGGGTGAGTGAGGGTGAGGGGTTGAGGGTGGGTGAGGGTGAGTGAGGGTGAGGGTGAGGGGTTGAGGGTGAGTGAGGATGAGTGAGAGTGAGGGGTTGAGGGTGAGGGGTGAGGGTGAGTGAGGGTGAGGGTGAGTGAGGGGTTGAGGGTGAGGGTGAGTGAGGGTTTGAGGGTGAGGGGTTGAGGGTGAGTGAGGGTGAGGGGTTGAGGGTGAGTGAGGGTGAGGGCATTCACATGTACTGCGCGTGGGTGTCCTGAATGAATGATGGATGCAGGATGGGTGGATGAATGAATGATGGATGCAGGATGGATGCAGGGTGGATGGATGGGTGGATGAATGAATGATGGATGCAGGATGGATGGATGGGTGCATGAATGAATGATGGGTGCATGAATGAATGATGGATGCAGGATGGGTGGATGGATGGGTGGATGGGTGGACACATGAATGGATGCAGGATGAATGATGGGTGGATGAATGGATGGGTGGATGCATGAATGAATGATGGATGCAGGATGGGTGGATGAATGAATGATGGATGCAGGATGGATGCAGGGTGGATGGATGGGTGGATGAATGAATGATGGATGCAGGATGGATGGATGGGTGGATGAATGAATGATGGATGCAGGATGGATGGATGGGTGCATGAATGAATGATGGGTGCATGAATGAATGATGGATGCAGGATGGGTGGATGGGTGGACACATGAATGGATGCAGGATGAATGATGGGTGGATGAATGGATGGGTGGATGCATGAATGAATGATGGATGCAGGATGGGTGGATGAATGAATGATGGATGCAGGATGGATGCAGGGTGGATGGATGGGTGCATGAATGAATGATGGATGCAGGATGGGTGGATGCATGAATGGATGCAGGAATGGATGCAGGAATGAATGATGGATGGATGGATGGATGGATGGGTGGATGAATGAATGATGGATGCAGGATGGATGGATGGATGGATGCATGAATGATGTATGGATGGATGCAAGGTGGTTCGGGCTCGCTGCGGTGCAATATGCAAATTAGTTTACGCCCCACCACTTTCAAATGTCACCAGCCGCCCCTGGAGAGGGAGTGTCATTGCTCCGCTACTATCATCATTCCTTTATGAGGCTGTAAGCCTCCAAATTTGTACGAGTGGTGCTCTGATTTGAATATTTATGCTACAGCAAATACAAACATAAAGATGTTCTATTTACGACAACTCAGCACATTTCTCTGGCCTGCCAGCCAACAGATCAAACACAGCCCACCGCCATTTGTACAGAATAAACAAAGTGTTTTTTTTTTTTAAATGAAGAGAAACCGGTCTTGTAACCAGATGTGGGAGAGGGTGTGGGGGGGGGGGCAGAGGGTGCTGTAACCCGCCCCATGTCAAAGCTGTGATTGCAAGTAACTGGGATGAGGAGAGGGCGTCTGTGGAGAGAGATGGTACAAAACATGAGCTACAGTGGATGAAGAGAAAGGACTGGAATAAAGACCGAGGGCAGTGAGAGAGGAGAGTGGACAGAGCATCTAAGGAGCGACTGTGTAGCACAGATGGAGGGTAGTTATCTTAGAAGAGGTTGTTCTAGGGTATGCAGGGCAGAAGAAAGGATAACAAGGCGCTACCAGATGGTTACAAAAGATAAGATTTAGAAAACAGTGTTTGAAGCAGCCGAAAAGGACTGGAGGGCATGTGTTGAAGCCGGCTGTTTATACTTGCGTTGGGGTGTGAGACGAGGAGGGAGGGGAAGGGGGGGGGGTGGCCTCGCCACCTCAGAGCACTGAGCCGGTAACACTTTGCTGCTGAGTTAGGAGCTAGCCCTCCACCAGAGCACTGCGGAGCTCAGAGTGCACTGGGGTAACGTTCACCTCTCAGCCTTAAGAGAAGAGCTGTATACCTTTGCTGCTGAGCACCCCGGGGTGGAGAACAGTTCAGAGCTAAATGCTGTGCACCAGCCCCTGACCACGGGCTGTGAACGGGCAGGCACTGGGTCCCGTTCCCAAAACAACTCAGCTCCGCAGAGCAATGCAGGCCGTGAAGTGCTTAGAAGTTAGCACTTAGCGCCAGGCTAAGTAACGGCTCCGCAGCAATGGCGGGTGGGGGGCTGCTTGTCACTTAGAACCAGGGGACAGAGCAGTACTGACTGACAGGCAGAGGGTGGCTCCAGTTTATACAGAGTCCTACACAGATGTGAAAGCCACTAAACTTAAATTAAATGAAAGTGTGCGCCATGCTCGCGCTATTTACATGAAAGCATCCTAAACCTCCAGGCAGAAGGTTTATACAGAGTCACACACAGATGTGAAAGTCGAACGTTTTTTTATTATTTATTATACAGTTAATGCCATACAAAGCTGACTCTGCTAATAAAAAGTCAAGGCAAAACCGTTATCATTGCTACATACCATTTCTTTATATAAATAGAGACAAGACGGAGGGAAGAGAGGGGAGGGGGGAGGAGAAATGCGACACGGCGGGAAGGGGCAGGCAGGATGACTCAGGGGAGGGGGCGGAGCGGGGCAGAGCGGCATGTGGGTGTGAAAAGCCGGGCCTTTGAAGTGAAGCTAAGCTTCACTTCAAAGGTGTCGGAGGAATGCGGGCGGCTGTGCACGCGCTTTTAAGCTCAATGCACATGCGCATTGAGCTTAAAAGTCACGGGCACTGCAAGGAATCGCCACGATTCCTTGCAAGTTAGATAAAGTGTGGATGAGCCCCTATAGTCTCGCTTGCTCGATGCGCATGCGCATCGACAGGCGAGACCTAAAAACAAACAGCAGACTAAAGTAAAGTCCACATTTGTAAAGCGCACAATCACCCGTAAGGGTCTCTAGGCGCTGGGGGGCCGTCGGGAAGATTAAGCGAGCTATTGCCCAGAGTCACATGGTGCTGGGCTGACCTGCCGCCGGAGCCGGGGATCGAACCGTGGTCCCCAGATTCCAGCGTCAGTCGCCCTGGCCGCGGCGCCACACCTCTTCCATTATTCCATTTGTTCGAAGCCCTAATGCCTACGCAACACATTGTGCTGAAGATGCTTCTAGTAACTTGCTGCTCACTTGTGTGCGGTAAGTACATCATGCAAGGCACACAGCAATGTTTAAACTGAGGCAGCCAAAGTTTGAACAGTTGTGCCGAGGAAACAAAGTTGCGAATAACTTACGCACGCGCGGTAATAGCTGGTAATCAGTGCCAACCTCCAAATCCATAATTGCAGCGGTAATTAGGAGTGATTTCATAGGCAGCGCACATTGTCCCTGTGCAAATGGCGGCACTTTAATCCTCCTCCTCGCGCAGTAATGACTTCTGAGGTGATGTATTCAGGTGCAGGCTTCGCGCGCGCGGGGAGCAATCGGAGGTGAGGCAGTTGGCTTATTTCTCGAGCTGTTAGCTTGATTGGGAATCAATCATAATCCAGTGTAATGATTTTTTACATCTTGTTTCTGACAGGGAAGGG
The DNA here is from genome assembly GCF_964261635.1 of Lissotriton helveticus. Lineage (NCBI taxonomy): Eukaryota > Metazoa > Chordata > Amphibia > Caudata > Salamandridae > Lissotriton > Lissotriton helveticus. Next base: position 1,281,733,266 of record NC_136069.1, read on the forward strand.
GAGTTGCTCTTTAGACTGATTGCCCTCATGAGTATTAAAATACAGCGAAACGCGCGGAAGGAGCGAGCGAGCGCGCGCGACCGCGCAAGAGGGAGGCAATCGCCCGGTGCCTCCAGAAGTCTCCTTCCGCGAAGTCCTCAGCATGGCTGCCTGCGTGGGGGCCAGACTGACTCTGGAGAAACTGATGAATGAAATTGCTTATTTCATACCTCTGATCATTTTGTGCTGCCTTGTGAGCTATTTCGACGAAGACCTCTGACTGCTCTCCGTGCCAGGAACAAAAGGAACAACCTTGATCTAATCACAAATATATCAGACCCAGAATAGAGCCATCAAACATCTCCAAGAGAAAACAGGCACCCAAGGTGAAAAGGCGGGACGTTATATACACCGTCACCGCAGACAGGAAGCACATCCGGATTTGTGGTCGTTACTGTGCAGCAGGCCAGGGCTTGCCACGCGCCCCTGTATTAACACCTTCCGCCGCTCAGCACACCCGGGGCCTCGTGATAGACTCAGAGGCAGAAAATCGATGCATCACCCTTTGATTCCTCGGGAGACGACAAACACCTTATCAATACACTGCCTGCAATTTACAGACTGACAGCACCGAGGAACAAAACGGAATGCAAATGTGACTAAAGTTACCGAATGATTAATGCGCAGCAGGTTAGTGCCGAGCACTTTTCTGTGCCCTTTCTCCGAGCAGTGTTTGTTGTTTCCAAGTTCCTGACAAAGAATCATAAAGTAGTCCAGCAGCACTTGGAACATGGATTCCACATGACTTCTTGGCACCGTTTACGAGGGATGAAGAGCTAGATACACGAGGCTTATTGAAATAGGCTGTTCCTTCTTGTGGATTAATAGACATCTGAAGAGGAGCTTTCCCCATAGCTGCTTCAGGTGACCCTGTAACAGTAGCCTTATCCAGGCTGCTTGCCTCAAGTTGTGTAGGAGGTGTACCCACTAATTAGCAGCTTTACCCTGCTATTTCTGATTAAAGGGATAATTTACCATCGCGCCTTTAATCGTCACGATTCCTCCATAAACCTGCAATTCCAAATGTATTCAAGTTATTTAAGCAACGTAAGTAAACAGGGACTCTTATTGAATCAATAGATTAGCTGTGTGTCACAATCAATTTTATGCAATCAATGAATACAGCTTTTAGACTTTGTTGATTGGGATTTCTCATCCAATATATCTATATCTATCTATTTATATCTAAATATATATATCTAAATAAATATATATATCTAGAAACGGATGCAAACCCAGATTTGGTGCTTGGAAGTTTTTTATTTAATTTTGCTGCCTTCAAAACACCATGACTTCCACTATATATATATGTATATATATTTTTTTCTGCTGCACAAAATGCCTTCTACAATAAATGAAAGGGCCTGGCCCATGATTGTGATGTGAAATTACCTATGAAGAAGCCGTTAATAGGTACAATGCCAGAGAAAGAATGCTGCAAAGATTTTGGAACTTCCAGGTAAAATAGAATTTTATTGCTGTAGTGCTCTCCATTAACCAATAACAGTGCACTCTTTCGGGCATTTTGCTATTATTTGACATAACCTAATGGTAGTTCCGTAAGGCTGCTTTGCGACCATTGCTTGTATAAAGCACAGGCTCTGCCCCAGAGGTGAGGTACAGTCAGGGCTGGTCTAGCCATTATGCCACTCTAGTATTTTCCCAGTGGTTTGTAAGCTAGGGAGCTGCTTTCAGAACTGCATAGGATACCACAACTCAAATATGGAAGCATCAGAAACCCCTTTCTAGTCACAGCCTGCTGCACTGAGAGCTTCTTGGAACAATTTTGCAGGGCTGATTTTTGGTTCCCTCTCTGTCCCTGTGAACAGTTTAGCAGCGATGACCTGAAAAGGTGCCCATACTGAACTGGGACAGCTGGTATTGTTTAGGTGCACTGGGAGGCAGGGTATTTTATTAATGGCCGTGGAAACTGAGCAGCAGTCAAAGATTTGTCTCCAGATAACTTCACTGTTTTTTTAAGCTTTAAGTGTTTGCATAATGCACATTCTGGAGATAGTATGGCTTGGTCGAGTTGTCAACCATTATCGGCTCAGTGTGGTACACCTTATTTGCCTTCATCTTAAAGCTGTAGGACTATGTCTTCTGGGCCGTTAGTTACGATTGTGCCAGAGCTTGGGTTATTTAGTGAATTCTGAAGTATTGCTGCAGAATTACCTTTCCTTGTTTGCTTCCCTGGGTCTTATTCAGTCCCCGGATTCACCAACACAAGGAAATGGTCTTGTTTGGGCTGAACAGTTAGTTCATACTTCTTTGGCATCATGCTTATACTGTGTGCCTTCTACACAGATAAATACAGCCCGGGCAGACAATCCAGTATTAACTTAATTGAGCTAATGCCTGATCGGCCAGGAGACATTTAAGGGTTTGGTCTGTAGCCCTGCTTGGTCAGGGCCTGTGCTTTCAAAGTTTATGGCTTATTCACCGTAGGTGTTTTCATTCCTCCTTATTTCCACTTTTATGAGCTATACAAGTGTTTTGGGAGTTATCTCTACAGAGCAACTTTCTGAGAATTCCTGTGTCAAGTTGGAGTCTTCAAGACTGAGCATCCATGTTCAACTGCAGCTCCAGTCACCATTGGCAGGCAGTGCAATATTTAACTTCCCATATCCAGATCCAAACAAACTTCCCAAGCAGGTTTGATGATTTCCAACATAGAAACATAAGATTTGCCTGTACTTTCCCAATTAGAAAATTGTTTTGGGCCTCACTTAATGAATGACTGCGAGCTGGCATGGTGTACTATCGAGCTGGCATGGTGTACTATTTTGTTTGAAGCAGCTCCTGGCCTTACATTGGGAGCTGATTCCCCCCCCCCCAAAAAAAATGGCAGCATGTCTACTAGGTGGGCATTTTTTTTCTGAAGTTAAGCCCCTAGTGTAAGAGTTTTTCTGCAATAAAAGAAGTATTTATATATATATATATTTTTTCTACTGGGGTTCACCAGTAGGTAGTTATAGTTAGGACCTAATTTCCATAGGAAGAGCATTTTTTCATTTACCAATAAATTTGGCAACTTTTCACAAATCTTCGCGAAATTCTCGAAATGAATGGGTCAGTCACATCAGCTGCTACCTTCAGAATTTCGAAGTGACCCGTCAAGTGGGGGCCAAGGAAAAGGGGGGCCCAAAACGCTTTTTCTCCATGTTAATTTCCTTAGGATTTTTTGATACGGCTACAGCCTGAACTGCTGAACGAAATTAGACCAAATTTGACAAAAAGGGAGCTCTTGGTTCTGAAAGCAGTCTTTTTGTTAAATGCTGTAAATGCATTCATTAGTTTCTGAGAAATGTAAAGATTTCTCAGCTATACAACTGGGGCTGCGGAAAATCTGCAACCCCTCCCGATCTTGTGCCTGAGATCTGATGTGTTGCCTACACTTGAAACCAGGAAGTGTTGGCAGCCATCGGCGGGAGTCGCGTTGTATCTGCAAATCCCACCGGAAGTTTTTTTTAAACGAAGAGCAGGTTGATTCTCATTGTTTAATTAGGCACCTGGGTGGGAGCCAGGCCCCGGGGCAATTAAATAAATGATGGGGGAGGGCCCGTCTGGCCTCCCCAGCCCCGGGGATTGCCACCTCTCCAGTGCTAATTCACATAAATGCAGAGGGCCACAGGCATTCTAAGAATTTCCTTCAAACATTTTGGGGACATTTTGCATTTTTCCTGTCAGAATCACTATAGCATACATGGCAGTCCCAAACAGAAAATAAAGAAAGGACATAGTGTTGGACGGCCGAGCATAAAAAAGCCATCCAACACTTGTCCCCTGGTTTTCATTCAGCTGAAAAATGTTCCTGCTGGTGGCAAGTGTGGTAGCTCCGCATTCAGTTTTTAATGGCTGTCCTTATAGTGAGCAACCAAAAAGGAGGCCCTTGGTGTTTGATCCTGGAATAAGTGAAACATTTACCTGATCAAATTTGAGGATACTACAATGGATTTTTATTTGTTTTCCTAAAAAAGGAAATCGTACCCCAGTGTAACAAGCATTTGCAATGCAATAGGTCTTGCATTTATGAGAGTTTGAGCTATTGGCATTGTAAATGACAATGCCTTTTATGTATGTGTTTTTAAAACAGATAAATAAAAGGCATTGTCATTTACAATGCCAATAGCTTAAACTCTTGCAAATGCGAGACCTATTGCAAATGCCTTTGTGCTATTAACATTTTTAAAAAGCATTAGGAGAGAGCGTGTCCTGCCTGCAACAGCACAGAGGTTGTAATTAAAGCCTACAGAGTAACAACACACGTAACAGGGGGTGTCACCAAGGAAGGTTACAAAATGAGAAAAGGCGCTACTAAGGAGGGACTACTAAGCCTATTGACCAATGAACAGCCACAGTTTACATTGGATAGAGAAACAAGTCAATGAAAAATCTGGGCGGAGAGTGGGCGGAGCTTCAAGTCACTACCTGAATACAGCATGCCTCGCAGAGCAGCGCATGTGCTGCCCAGGCTTGACCTAAAAAAGCATTGTTGTAATTGCATAAAATCTCTTCATCATATCTTTAGACATTACCATGAGCAAGTTTCCTGCTCAAAAGTTTTGGCAGAAGGTGCAGCCAAAATTTCAAGGCATTGTTTGTGAATTAGCAAAGACTAAATCACAAAAAAGACAAAAGGTAGCCCATGTTTAGAGTGAGTTCCTAAAACGTAATCTCACCTCTTGTAAACCCAACCATAAGTGCTTGTTGTTGTATTCGCTCTTCTACAAAAATTCAGAGAATGAGAGAAAAAACGTTTGCAAAATCAGTGTGCAAGCACCAATTTCTATGGCCATTTCCCATTCCATAGGCAGCTAAAAACTTGTAATGGTACAGTGATCCCACACATAGGCCCTTATATATCATCACATTTCTCCATGGACATAAGTGATAGGATAAAACCCTTTGATATTCCAAACCCAAATTAATTGCCATACCCCACAGTGTCTGTATGTGTTATAAAAACTGATGCATGTTATGTTATTCCTATTTGTTTCTCATGTTCACTGCTATTAGTATGGCCATCTTTCAGCTTTCCTTGAAGCCATAATATGTTGGTGTCTCAGCCTCGTAACTGTGGTTGAGAAGGGCACCTTTCTCAAGTTATCCAGGAAGGCTTTCATTCCCGCCACAATGGTCTGTCAGATTTATGTGAGCTATTTCTGACTGTTCCGCCTATCATTGATTTCTCTTGCGGTGGAGGGTAACCTTCCCGAGAGCTCCCCCACGCTTCCTCCAGACAGAACGGAAGCCGCATCCAGCCAACTTTGGGCTCGACGCCTCCATTATTGATGCCACTGTATCGTTTGTGTGGCATAAAGTTACGTTGCAGTGCAATCATTACACATCTTTGCGGGTGCACTCTGTGAACATTCAGTTGCTGAGTCAGTAGACAACATGCTTTGCTGCCATTTCACGCTCCTGTTTACCTCAGCCCTGGGAGCACCATTCGAAAAACACTCAGTACTCCAAGCCGATGCACAGCTGCTGCGCTTAACCCCAGGGTTTCCTTGGACATCTGTCAACATCCTTCCATTAAATATTAATTTAACTAGCAAAATGGAAAAATCACTTAAGACTAAAGTGTTTACTTTCTCTTCTTTTATTGATACAACTTAATAAAGTTTCTCAGGATAACGAGTTGCAAACAACTCCTCTAAATGTCCTGTTAGGGCATTTTCCCATGGATTTTATGTCAAAAGTACAGATAATTATTGCAGCTGCGTGCGGCGGGGTCCTGTCAGAACAGGGCACTCCTTTTCTTCTGTATTTTTGGCTGTCATGGGAAACCAGTACTTTTACAGGGGCTTGCAGGGTGCTCAGAGAAATTAATTTCAAGGATGCTAGAAACATGTGTTTTCACCCACATCTGGCCACATTTATAGGCCAGAATGGGAGATTCAATTGGAAATTTTAAAATGAGCCTGTGCTTTTACCACGTTCTAAAAAATTGCTTTACCATAAATACATATTTTGCAATTAAGAATAACTATTAGCCTTTTTCATTTCTGATTAGTCAAAAGAGGATATGTTTTTGGGTCAATTCACAAAATATACAGGATGTAGTACTGTATAAGAGTACTTACGCAAAGTTTAATTAGATATTTGGAGCTGAATAGTCTATTATAGCTGCTTGAGTTTGGTTCTAGCATCCAACAGGAATTCACAGACAGTTCCTTCATACCTTCAATCACATGGACTTTAGAGAAGGCACCTCTGGTACAACAATGAAGACCCACAAAGTATTATTGCCTGAAACAATCTTGGCTCCAACTCCCCTCAACAGTACTGTAGTTATTGGGACCTACAAAATGAAAACCTAAGGGCACCTCTCATTAAAGACCTTGATGTATAGGGATAATAGCTTTTATATTATTGTATTGTATTGTCTTGCACCATTTATATAGCGCTTACTACCCCTATGTGGGGCACTGAAGTGTGGCCTACATGGGCAGGAAGCTACACCATGTATAGTGTGTGATTGGAATGGTGTTTCCTTTGTTTTGTGACCCTATATCATAAGTCTTTCCAAGTTGTTCCATTGTTGTGTGGGGGTCAGCAGGGACTCAGCTGAACTATGAGCAAGGTCTCACCAAGGGAAAAAGGCACCACCCTGATGTTGTCCTTTTTGCCATGCCTCACTCTCCCATGACACTAAGGGGCCGATTAAGATGGCGGGCAGAAAGCCACCGCTGGCCCGGGGGTGGCTACCGCTGCTGCAGCGGTGGCGACCTGCCCGCCAAATGTCCCTGGTTCTCCCCCACCATATTACTATGGCGGGGGGCACTACGGCGGATGGAAAGACCGGAAAAGGGACACAATATGGTGGCGGTGTCTACAAGACACCGCCATTCATATTATGATGTAGGCAGAAATTGGCCTTTCCATGGCGGCGATGACGCCATGGAAAGACATGCAGTCTGTGATGTTGGGGGCCCGTTGCGGGCCCCCAGGGAGTTGGGGGGTGCACATGGGGGGTACCTATGGTACCCCCCTCATTGCAATGCACTACGTGGCAGGCACCACGTTGTGCCTGCCATGTTATGCATGGCAATGCTGTGCACAATCCTTTTACATTGCGAGCGGGGCTGCAGCCAGCAGATCCACCCGCAAAGTAAAAGGCCAAGGATGCACCCGCCAGTGTGGTGGGCGCATCCTAATTTGCATGGCGGGACGGCCGCAACATCGGCGGTCTGTCCCGTGCTCTGTTGCGGTGGCATGCGGAAGTCCACCCTCCATCGTAATAGGGCCCTAAGTAACATGGCAGTTCCTTCCACTATATGTTTTGGGCCTTAACATATGTCGCCGACAGGCCCTCATGTTGCGTTGTTATATCTTGTGTAAATTATCAGCCCCCTGGTCCTGGCACTGTTCTGGCACTCATGCACCACATTTAGAGATATACCTGCCCCCTTGACGGGAGTTAATACATATTTGGTTCAGTGTAAAAGTGTGATACAAACATGTCCATGCCCGTTTAGAGGGCTTGGTTTGCCCACCTTCATGTGCATCTGTTTTCTGACCACTTCCGCTGGATTTGCAGGGATCTCATAAGATGTCGGTAACCATATCTTCCTTGTTTTAAAAGATTTGACAACTACGCTAGGAGAAACTAGGATGACGTCTTGACAATTCCCTCTTCTTTAGGTTCTATAAATCTTCCTTGTGGATACAGGCAATCACGAGTAGAAAAGTAGGGCATACGGAGTTGGGTCCATATCTTCTCTGCAAAGCCACAGCATGGCTCTCAAGGTAAGAGCCGCCTTGTTCGAATCTGTCGTTTTTTCACTGACAGTTTTCTTTCTGAAAGTTCAGAAATCAAGATTGTGAAACAAGGATCACTGTGCATATGGATGCCTCTAAAATCAATGTCCTTGCTAAATGGATTTTACCCAACACACCTGTTTCTTAGTTTTACATTGTGATGGTCTGGACAGCATGCCTAGAGGAGCTACTTCACCTCCTACAGCAGGGCAAGGACCATATCATGAACATCTTCAGCACCATATTCATGCTCAAAAAGTCTCCATGTGCCAGTTTAGCTGAAACTGTTCTGCCTAGAGTGCATACATTAACTCAGAAAATCTGCAAGTTAGTGTATGAGCTTCATACAGTGCAGCTCAACAACATGAAGAAGGGGCCAGTGCTACGAGTTTCCTAGTATGTGCCGTCAAGCAGTACAATCGAAGCAAAAACAGGTGCATGGACCTGTAATATGTCTGTGCACATGTCTTTGTGATACTCCCTAGGATCACTAATTTCAACTTTCATTCCTACCGCCTACTTGTCAAAATGAACCTCTGAAACAATACTGGATACTTGCCAAAATCGCCCATACAAACCACTGTGACATTATTTAATGGAATCATATTCAGGTGTTATTGTTGTTTCCTCATGCTCTCGAAAATAGCTAGAACAGAGAATGCTGCACAGAATTCAAGGTAAAGTCCCTTCTGCAACTCTCACATATACCTGGCAGGAGCACAATGCCTTCATTGCTTTCAAATAAACAATGCTCTACATGCTTGGTATAATAAATGCCTAGCAGTCCTTTACCTTACTTTCACACAATCAAACAAAAAATCCCAAACAAACAATGTAAAATAGATGTCATTCATGCGGTGAACTGCACAGGCAAATGACCCAAGTCATCCTGCAGGTCGCGAAGTTCCTTGATTACCTCAGCTGCTTATTTCCACAGCAGTAGTGTTTGCTGTCACAAAAGACCCTATAGCTAACAGTATGGATATTAATTCCTTAGCAGACTTCTCCCCTTAGTGCAGGAAGATCAAGAATTCCGTTGGATGATGAAGAGAGGACCAAATGGGCGACGATAGTTCCTTGGAGTAAGTGTGACTACAGGACGATGCGGTGAGGTTTGAACAGAATATATGAAACTCTGGAATTTCCTGGAGTGTTACTACAGCGGGTAAGTACAGTAAACACAAAAAAACCACTTAGAGAATATTCTTGGGAGGTTAGACAACAAGATCTATATCCTGAGGAATGCCAATGACCCCTAGGGGGCAGATGAATTTGGCAGAAACATGTCGATAAAAGCAGACAGGGTGACAAGGACGTTATTTCCCTAAGTACCCCCGAAACGTTTTTTAACCCTATCAGGATGATGGCTCTTCTCTATGCTTTGTTACAGTGGCATAGTGTGCTTTTACCTGCTTAATTTCTTGATGTTTTCTACTTGTGTCAAAGTATGTCGAGTTGTGTTTTCATTCTTTTGATGTTGTCATTAATCCATGTGATGTTCTTTTTGTGGTCAAAACTGGACATGGTCCTTATTGGAATGTGTTTGTCTAGTGCAATGAAGATCCAGTTGTAGGAGGTGTGTATGTCTTGAGGTTGCATGTTTATTTGGGTCCTTTCAAGATGTAGGTTGAGTTTATGGAGGTCTAGTTATTTTCTATTGTTTGTATGAGTATTTGTTTTTGTTCACTTTTGGTATTGTCTTTGAAGTGCAGTCTTCAATAGATGTGTTGATCTTGAAAGTTATGATGTTGTGGTTGCTCCAGCTTAAAGGGGAATTGTCTGCAACGGTGGCTTGACCTAAAGGGGCAAATAAAAGGTATAGGGTTTTTCCAGTGAGTGTGTTCTAGGCTTCAAGGCTGGTTGTGAGAACTGAGATTGTCGTTAGATCTTCTTGTCAAACCATGAGTTGAGGTCTCTTAGGATGTATATGTGTGGGTGGTCCCGATGGGTGGTCTTTAAAGTTAGCATTGCTGGATGGGGGTCTATCTTAAGAGGAAAGAGTAGGTGATATCTGAGGTGTTCTGATCTTATCATCAAGGGTTCTCAGCCATCCGTGGTGTGGTTTTTTATTTGTGCTATTTTTAGTGATTTGTTTAATGGATGACGGTCACCCCTCCGCTTTACCTAATACGATTTTTGCTGATGATGTGAAAATCTGGTGGTATGGCTTTGTGAAATGTGGTTGAAATGTTTTTGCTGTGCCATATTTCTGTAAAGAAGTCTGGGTCAGTAAAAAATGGTGAAGCAATTATTGTTCTTGAGTTGAAGAGTAAGCACTATTTTGTTTCTTTCCTCATCATGTCAAAGTGCTTTGAGGTGATTGTGTGATGCACCATGGGAGGAGGAAAAGGGCACAGCAGATTTTGGTGTGAGTCGTTTAGGGGATAGTCTATTTGCAGCTTGAGGCAGTGGTGGAGGGGAGATTGTTTTGTTAGAGAATTCAGAAGTTTGAGAGATGTGTTATGTGGGTACTTTTGTGGAGGTTAGTGCTGTTGTAGCTTCAGTGTTGTGGGGTGGCTTGAATGGTGTGTGGAGGGCTCTGGTGGATACATTCAGAGAATATGCATTTGCACCTTCCCTTAATTTTTAGTTTCTTTTTAGCAAATTATATTGTGTTTTTTACTTCTTTGGATTGCGATTTTAGATTTGATCTGTTGTTTTTGTTGTGTGATGTTGGTGTAGTGGTTTGTTTTGCTGTTAGAAATGTTATATTGGTGACAGTGTGGTTGTCTAATAGTTATAATCACTCAGCTAATGTGTCTGAGGGGTATGCAATTAGTAAAGGTACTATTTATGGAGCTGTAACAGATAGAAATGTTGTGAATGAGTGGCTGTTTACCTAAAGTTCTTATGGTGTAGGTGCAATTTCTGGCCTATGCCTTTTTTAGGGCCTAACAGGGCAAATCAGACAGCATTCTTAACCTGCCACCCTTAGGGACTAGACTCACAGGATGGATACCGTTAGCCCTAGTCTTACATAGCTCTAGTGATCAGGTCAGTTGGCCCAATCAGAACCCTAACCCTAAACCCTAAAGCCAATAGTTAACCTGTCCTTAACCCTAGAGCCAATGGGAAATTTAGCCCTGGGAACCAGTAGAAAGTTTAGCTCTGGGAACCAATTGGAGGCCAATCACTAAAACCTAGAGCCAACAGGAGCCCTGGCCCAAAGAGCCAATAGAAAGCAAAGTCCTAAGCCCTCACCCAATAGGAACACTAGCCATATGGACCAATATGAGGCCCATATCTAAACCCTGGAGCAAATAGGAACCCTAACCCTGGGAGCCAATAATAAGCCAAGCACTAAGACAGCATCTAATAGAAATACTAGACCCACGGACCAGTAGGAGGCCAAGCTCTAAACCCAACAAACAATAGGATTACTTGCTTGGTAGATCCGTTGGCCTTAAACATAAAGGGCAGTGCAAGGTGGGAGGGGAAGAGGAAGGCCTGCTCAAGTGACTCTAGAGCTAGACCCAAACATGTAGCCTACAGCGGGTGAGCAGAAAAGGAAGGAAACTGCTACGAATTTCATAATCTCCTTACCTGAAACCTGGCCCAATACACACTTTTCAGTTCCTTTTCAACACTGCAAGGAAATGACAAATGTACAGCCATTAAAAATGCTATCATGTACTTTAAAATCTTTCTCATGTCAGCTCAAAAATGAGTGCTGAACAAACTCCCATACACATTGTATAGTACACACACAAAAAAATTAAGCAACCTCTACACAGTGTTATGTTTTTTGTATGTTTTGTTTTTGGGGAGGAGTAATTTGGTCTTTTGTCACTTTAGTACAGCGTTGAAGAAAATGTGGGCAGGCACGCACAGTCAATTACCAGATTTAAATGTGAAATTGCACAGCAAAAGGCGTCTGTTCTTACCAACTTTGTTCTAGTCTTGCTCTCTGGGCTCACACATGATGCAGGCTACCAAATGGAGATATCATTTTGATGTCCACTCCACAAAACCTACAACAGATATCAAAGGCATATATTGAAAGGGAAGACTGCTGTTTTGATCAGTGCCTATCCGAGGCTAAATATATTTAAGGAAATCAAAATTCTCATGAGGAAACTGCAGATTTCAGGAATTATATTTTTAGGTCTAACAGAGTGCTCTTAGTTGTTTATGATAGAAAGACCTGTTGTGTAAAATACCAATACTTTGAGTGGGTTTTGGGGTGCGTCATTGCTTGTTAGTTGTTGGCTTTGTTGTCAGTCTTGTTTGTTTACTTCTTATTGTATGGTTTTCCTTCTTCTTTTTGTGTTTGTCACTCTTCTGCAGCATAGTTTCTTTACCAACCTTTTTGCTACAAGGACCGTTATATATCCACAGCTGATATCACAGAACTGCTTTTTCTTTTTTTTAATCACTCCATTGTAGTGCATGTGTTTTCTTGCTCTCTCACGCATGCACTGCCTTCCCCTCATATCCCTACCCCCAGTTTGTTAATTGGTTTTCCCACACCATCTCACTCGTTTTTTTTTCATTTCCCAAGATCCTCGACTGTACCCTGCCACTTGACGAAGTTGATTCTTCCCCTACCCTGCTGCTCTTCCACCTCTTCCTTCTTTGTCCAGTTTAAAAAAAATATATATATATATATATATATATATATATTTTTTATTTTAGAGAAGTTGGTCCAGATGTTGGTCGAGGTGAAGCAGTTCAGAATGTTGGTGATTAGCTTGTCTTGGGGATTTCTCTGTGAAGTTCTTTGTGCATTATAAAAATATTTTTCTTTTTGAAGAGGGACTTTGTAAACCATGTTTTAAATGTGATACCACCACCCAAGGCTAATCACCATCAAAAGCGTTTTTTGCAGACGTGCTGCACTGCATAAGCTTTATTGTTTCTCTAGTTTATGAAGTCAAATCTCCAGTAGTCTAGTAGGTAATATATAATTGTGTTGGTGTCCATTTTAAAGCATTTAGAGGGTGACCCAAATGTTTCAGTTTGTGCCAAAGCTATGCTGATTCCACACAGCCTTCTGGATGTGAGTCACAAACAAGACATAGGAGCTAAAAATAGTCTTGTAGGGCAAGTGCTTGTTTGCACATTTGTTTTTCGTGTGGAATAAACGTGCCCACTGTTCTATGTCTTTAATTACCAAGGAGAAGAGTGTGTGGTCCACGTATTAAGGGCCATAGGCCATATTAAACATGGGGCATATTTTCCTGGATTGCGCTGGGCGCACCTGTCTAAAGGTCAGCTTCAGCGCCATCCTAGAAAATGTGCCCCATTATGGTGAATACACTGCCCCCAGTGCTGTCGCAAATTGGCAATTGAAAACCGGGCAGCTGCTTTAAAGCAGTTCAATGAATCAATCACAACATTTGTAAAGGGCACTACTCACCCGTGAGGGTCTCAATGCGCTGGGGGGGGGGGGGATGCTGCTATTGCTCGAATAGCCAGGTCTTGAGTAGTCTCCTGAAGGTTAGTAGGTCCAGGGTCTGCGGTAGGAGGGTGCTCCAGGTCTTGGTGGTGAGGTGGGAGACCGATCTGCCGCAGGAGGTCACTCTTCGGATGCGGGGGAATGAGGCGAGGACGAGGTTGATGGAGCAGAGCTGGCGGTTGGAAGTGTAGAAGGTGAGACATTGGTTGAGGTATGCCGGTCCAATGTTGTGGGGTGCCTTGTGTGCATGGGTGAGGAGCTTGAAGGTGATCCTCTTCTTTACAGGAAGCCTGTGCAGGTCTCTCAGGTAGGGTGTGATGTGGCTGTGGCGAGGGATGTCGAGGATCAAGCCTGCAGAGACGTTCTGTATGCCTTGTAGTTGTTTCAGGAGTTTGGCCGAGGCTCCTGCGTAGAGGGCTTTTCCATAGTTCAGCCTGCTGCTGACGAGTGTCTGGGTGACCGTTCTTCTTGGTTCTGTGGGGATCCACCTGTAGATCTTGCGGAGCATGCGGAGGGTGTTGAAGCAGGAGGATGAGACAGCGTTGTCTTGCTTGGTCATGGAGAGTGTTGAGTCGAGGATGAACCCCAGGTTGCGTGCATGGTCGGTGGGTGTTGGTGCTGCTCCCAGTGTGGTCGGACACCAGGAGTCGTCCCAGCCAAGGGGGTGGAGTGGAGGATGAGGACTTCTGTCTTATCCAAGTTCAGCTTCAGACAGCTGTTCTTCATCCACTCGGCGACTGCTTTCATTCCTTCGTGGAGGTTGGTTTTGGCGGTGAGGGGGTACTTGGTGAGGGAGAGGATCAGCTGGGTGTCGTCGGCGTAGGAGATGATGTTGAGGTTGTTCAGTCGGGCGACGTGGGCGAGCGGTGCCATGTAGATGTTGAACAATGTCGGGCTGAGGGATGAACCCTGGGGTACGCCGCAGATGATCTTGGTGGCTTCGGAACGGAAAGGGGGGAGGCGGACGCTCTGGGTTCTGCCGGGGAGGAAGGAGGTGGTCCATTCAAGAGCCTTGTTTTGGATCCCAGCGTCGTGGAGGTGTGTGCTTAGGGTGCAGTGGCAGACGGTGTCGAAGGCGGCTGACAGGTCCAGGAGGATGAGGGCCGCGGTTTCTCCATCGTCCAGCAGGGCCCTTATGTCATCGCTGGCGGCGATGAGGGCAGTTTCGGTGCTGTGGTTGCTGCAGAACCCGGACTGGGACGGGTCCAGGATGCTGTTCTCCTTGAGGTAGCGGGTCAGTTGTCTGTTGACGATCTTCTAGACGACCTTCGCCAGGAACGGGAGCAGGGAGATGGGTCAGAGGTTCTTGAGGTCCTTTGGATCAGCCTTGGGTTTTTTGAGTAAGGTGTTGATCTTGGGGTGCTTCCAGCTCTCCGGGAAGGCTGCGGTCTCGAAGGAGATGTTGATGGCCTTGCGGAGACGGGGTGTGATGGGGACTCTGGCTTTGTTGAAGATGTGGTGTGGGCATGGGTCTGACGGAGAGCCGGAGTGGATGGTGTTCATGATTTTGATGGTGTTATCGTCGATTATGTTGGTCCAGGTGAGCAGGGGGTTGGTGTGGATGGTGGCCATGGGGTGGGTGGTCTTGGTGGCTGTTGGGGTGGTCATGGTTGTTGAAGCTGTCGTGGATGTCTGCGATCTTGCGATGGAAGAAGGTGGCAAGGGCTTCGCGCAGGTCTTGCGAGGGCGGGATGTTGTTGGTGTTGGAGCTGGGGTTGGAGAGTTCCTTCACGGTGTTGAAGAGCTCCTTGCTGTTGTGTGCGTTGTTGTCTAGGTGGTCTTTGAAGGAGGTCCTTTTGGCAGATCTGATGAGGTTATGGTGTCTGCGGGTGGCTTTCTTGTGGGCTACGTAGCTGTGTCTGTTCGCAGTGCCATTACTTCTCTAGTTTTCTACAGGTTTGCTTGGAGGCCTGGAGGTCCTCGGTGAACCAGCTGGCTTTCTTGTTGGTGTGTCTGTTGGAGGGTTTCTTGATCAGGGTGAAACTGTTGGTGCAGTCGTCGATCCACTGTCTGAGGTTGTGGGTGGCGGTCTCTGGGGCGGTGGGGTAGATGGTTGGGCTTCGGGCAAGAGTGGTGTTGAGCTGGACTTCGGGGACTTTTCTCCAGCAGCCACGAGGGATCTGTTGGGTGCGGTGGTGTGTGGTGGGTTTCTGGAAGGTGAAGTGGATGCAGCGATGGTTGGTCCAATGGAGTTCGGTGGAGTGGTTAAAGGAAACGTGGGGGCTTGTGGAGAAGATGGGGTCAAGCGTGTGGCCATCAGAGTGGGTGGGGGTTGTGACAAGCTGTCTGAGTCCGAGGTTGGCGAGGTTGTCAATCAAGATGGTAGAGTTGGTGTTGTTGTTCTCGAGGTGGAAGTTCAGGTCCCCGAGGAGGATGTAGTCTGTGGAGGCTAGGACGTGTGTGCTGACGAAGTCGGCGATGGAGTTGCTGAACTGTGCCCAGGGTCCGGGAGGTCTGTAGACGAACGTTCCTCAGGAGGGTGATGTTCGGGTCAGTGTGGATCTGGAAGTGCAGGTGTTTGGCGGTGCTGAGGGTGTCGTCGATGCTGGTCGAGACTCTGAGAGTGTTCCTGTGGATGATGGCGATTCCAATTACTGTTCCATTGGTGCGGTCCCTGCGGGTGATCTTGTAGCCGTCAGGTATGGCTATGGCGATGTTGGGTGCCAAGGAGAGGTTCATCCAGGTCTCCGTCAGGAAGGCTACGTCTGGGGAGGTGGAGTCGAGAAGGTCCCAGAGTTCGATGGCGTGTTTGCGAGTGGAGCGGGTGTTGAGTAAAAAACATCTGAGGTGGATGCGTCCTTGGATTGTGGGTGGATTTGCGGGTTGGATGATGGTGAAGCTGCAGTTCCGGCAAGAGAAGGGTCCTTGGGTGAGCTTCGGGGTGGCCATGGAGGAGTTGTGTGATCGTCTGGTGTTGAGTGTTTGGAGGGTGCTGGCATCATAGCGGTGTCGGGCGTCATGGTGTTAGCGGGGGCCAGGGGGTCTGGCGCTGGGCACGGTCCAGGCACAGACGGGTTTGCCTTAGGCGCGCCAGCGGCGCGGCCGCGCAGCAGCTGCCATATATGGGGAGGTGGGAGGGACGAGCAGCTGGGAGGCGGGAGTGGGGCGGAGAAAGGGGCAAACAGGTGGGTGGGGCCGCAGAAGACTCAGCGGGGGGAAACGGGAGGGAGGTGCGGGTTACAGAAGGCAAAGGGGACCAAAGCAATAAAAACAGGTGCAAAACAGAACAAAAAGACGAAAACAGAAGGTGCAATGTAATGTATGTATGTACAAGCCGAGCAGAGGCAGGAATAAGAGCGCAGCCTCGAACTACCAGCAGCGGGACTTGGGGCACAGACGCACAGGTGATGCTGTGCGATGTGGGGAGCGGCCAACCTGTAGACAGGGTTAAGAGTCGCAGTGTTTCACTGTGCAGATGGCACACGCCTGCACTTTTAAAAGAGAATACAGACCCCTTTGCAGGTGGGTGCAGTCAGTGACTGGACCCGCCTGCAAGGGGATATTGGGGGGGTCCATAGTACCTCCTTTACCCCCTGTAGAGGGCTGCTTTCAGGGGGAGCACTGACAGTGCACCACCACTGTCAGTGCGCCTCCTGAGAACGTCTTTGCTTCTGCGCCCGTGTCTATAACATGGCGCAGGAGCAGAGGCAAAGAGATTCCCTCATTTGCATGGGGCACGCCCCCACGCAAATGAAGCACTGCCCCCTCAAGATAGCGCCGGCACTTTATTTGCTCCAGCGCTGTCGGTATTACAAAAGGGACCGGGCAAGCATCTGCAGCCCCTTCTGTAATACCAAAGTGTCCCAGGGACGCAGAAACCAAGCACAAACACCAATTGCGCCCCAGGGGCACTTTATGTAATAAAACCCCATATTCGGACCAACACTTCTCAACAGGAACAACAGAAACTCTCAAGAGCACTAGATGTAAGGTACATCTACCTCTAGGGTCCAGTGTTCCCGATCGAGACACTAGTGTGAAGTTTTCCTAAAGCAGTGATCAACTTGGTAAACGCAGTAAACAATCTGTAGAATGTGGACCAAAGCTATAGCCCCCTGTTCAATGGACCGACGTGTAGATTATGCAAATAACATCTACAAATCCTCCATATTGCCTACCAAGTAACAAACTATTTACGAAAGCTATCAAAGGCGTATGACTGAAAACAGCTAAAATCTGTATTCAGAAAGACTTAAGTTCAACAACATGTCCCGGAATGCCAACTGCAACACACAGAGGCATAGGACTGGATTTCTCCTGGCCCCAAGGCCCACTAACTTCCTGCCAAAAGGATGTGCCTCAGATTAGTTCTCTCGCCGAGCATAGTTTAATTTAGAAGAGCATGTAAGTCATGGGCACTGCCAGAGGAGGTTTTGCCATCGAGATGCCAGTCTTGCGAACATCTGGTTCATTCTCTCTGTAAGGTGATTGGTTCCAGTGCTCCATTACTTGCAAACATCTGTCATTCCTGTCTTGCAGTTGACAAAGTATGCACCGTTCCAGGATATATCATATTAGCTCATACTTTCTGTTTTCTATACATAATGAAAAGATTTTTAGTGCCACTTTCTCGCAGTTTTCCACCTCCTTATCGTCAAAAGGCCTGTTTTAGTATTCAAATGGGAAAATGGATTGAGATTAATTCTGACAGTTTTCTCTTTTTGTTTTCATTTCTATCTCATTCTAAAACAATTTTCGAATAAAAAAAACATAACACGGACCCTTTCTGGAGGTATTGCATGGGAGTAATTTGCAGAGTGTGCCTGTGAATTTATAATCTGAGAATTTTTAATGCATTCCGCGGTGCTCCTGGGTAAAATGCGAAAAGCTTTCCCTTCTCCCAGCATGGTACAATTGGCGGGAGAGATGGAACTCATCATTCGGCATTTCTCCTTCATTTATCGTCCTCTCCAATGCTAAAAACTATCATTAAAGGCCTAATTTGCTTTTCAAGTCTGTGACTTCCGGTGTACTTAGTGCGGGATTAGACAAAAACGTGCACATGTGTTTCCGTGGATGCACAACCAGCTGCTAACTGCAACCACATGCACGTTTGATCGGCCCGAGCAACGAGCAATTAAGTCAATGTGCAGAAGAGTGTGTGTGAGAAAGTAGCATCAGTTTGCTGTGCTGTTTTAAACTACACTTTGTAAGGGAAGCAGCTGGATTCAATGTGCCCTGGAATAATGAAAAAATTGAACATCTAGCTGTTTATTTGTGTGAAGAGAGCGCTTTTAGTTGGTTGTTGCCATATATTGAGCCTCGATGGTATTTAAGTATATACTTTTCAGTATCCGGTGATGGAAAGAGGGAGTCAGAAGCGTCCACAGTGTGAATATCTTGCCAGACCATCTGTCATTTTCTGCATAACACACTATTATGGTCATTTTGCTGCCCTCTGCTATCCCACACATTTTGCTTTCATCGGCCCCATTACTCCACTGTCAAAATGGTGTTCCATACTTCACTGATAATGGGGCAGAGAGGAAATGGGGCATTGTATGATGGCAATCGCGCTGACAGGGTTTGTGTATGTTAGGCATGTGCAGCAAAGTGGGGGCGATGATGCCAGGGTACTTATGCAGACTGGCAACCTTATGATAATTTTCCTCATGTGGCCGCACAGAGATAGAGTTTCAGCCTTGGCAAGGGGTGGGACATGGCAAGTGGGGGTTTAGGTGCCTTGCTGTGACTTTACAGCCCCCATATGTTACCTCCCCGCCCCACTACCTCAAAGCAAAAATTAAGCCATCTGGAGCCACCTTCTATGTCCTGGGGAGGTTTTAAATCATGCCCGACTGTGCAAAGCCTTCACAAATGAGCTGGGATGTGTTTTTAGTAGGTCTCCATGTTATGAGGTTTGAAACCGTGTGTCATGTGGAGGGCTTGTGTGAGTTGGCAAGCCTGGTTATGATCCAGAGATTCATGTGTCTTCCTCCTTTATCTCAACACTCCTTTTATAGTTCAGCTCTTTCTTCCCTAGCCCATCAGCTAGTTTGTGTTACTCACTAGGGGTATTTTTTATCTTATTGTTTCGGATCAACCTATACATTTACCTAGACCTGTTTCCCAAATGTAGCATGTAGAATCCCTGTTTTTTCCTGTAGTTTACCACACATGTCCCACTTTCAAGGTAGTTTGCCTGCCTGCTAAGAATCCACTTGCTGGTGGGTGTCACTCCTTTCCATGATGCCAGTTGAACTACATGAGCACCCAGAGGTATCCCTGATCTCTACATCACTGCTTGTGTGCCAAACTATGTTCCACAATACCAGGATCACAATGGTTACACCTATTGACAATCTCTTCTTGAAGAGTGTCTGTGAGGCTGAGCAAAGGTCAGTTTGACAGACACTCTTCATTTTCAGGTCAGGCAGCGAGGCTCTGTACATGCATTAAATAAACAGGTGCGTGGCTGTCTGAGCCGCACTTTGCCAGGCTGAAGATGTGCCAGCCCTGTGGGTATGACCTGCTCAGCCCAGCAAAGTGCTGCAAGGTCCTCCTCTCATGAGGAGGGTCCACGTCACAGATAGACTCAGACCTGAATGCTTCAGTTTTAAACCCTGAAACACCCAGGGCCGCAGCCCATCAATGATGCCTTATCACAGAATGGGGTGGGGTCAGTATGTCTCACTGGCCCCATGCAAATCAGTGACTAGCAAGGGAAGGTGCTCCTCTCATTGGCTGACCCATGACAAGGTCAGACAATGAGAGGAGGTGGCAGTATATTCTTCAATCCTTAAGGAACCACAGAGGCTTCACTCTCTCCACCCAATGTCATCTCTGCAGCCAGGTAGTTTTTTTTTATTTAAATCTTGGGTGCGCATGTATGAATATATGTATGTGTATTTATGTGTGCATGCTGTGAATGGGTGTGTGCATGTGTATGTGCTTGTGAATTGTCGGTGTATGTGAGCACACTTGTAAATGGATGTAGCTGAGTGTATGTGTGTGAGCATGTTGCCCACTCAAACACCTGCTCAGGCAATTTACTGGCCGACTCCGCTCTTATGAGAGGAAAAGGAGTGGAGGAACTCGACATTTGAACTACCTTCCCAAGCACCTCCACTGCTTCATATTCTCTTGTTTGTAAAGGGAGAATATTGCTCTGCTCTACTGGCTTCGTGCCTCAATGTGCTTAGTTGGTCATCTTTAACTAATACCAAACTTATGTGTTCAGTGTGTATTAAGGCAATTGAGCTCACTGCGCTCACTGAACAAGGAAGCATATTCTCTCTCCCACAGACTCACCGCCCACCCTATTACTTCTTATGTAGCCTCTGACCATATCCCTTCTGCCTATATTCCTCCCCATCTCATATATGTTATAGAAGTATTTCTTTAACATAAAATACATTGAAAAAAACAAGAGCCGTGGCTTTTGGGAGAACAGTTCGTTTAATTAAACAATGTGGCTGGGAGTACATTTACAGGTATAGGGTCTAAAGACTGTCTCAACTTGCAATCAATTCATGAATGCCATAAACATTTCTTTTGATCCTTTTTACGTAAAGAATGTGAACCGCTTTCTTTGGAGTCATAAATTCATTTATTTGATGGGGAATACAGGTGGGCCTCAACCTCAGGTGGGCTCTATTCGGCCATTGGATCTCGGGTCCAGATGCCCGGCAGAGTAAGCACATGATCACTGCATGTACTGTGTGTGCTGTATCTTGATTGGGTATTTGCTCCTAACGTATGTAGCATCTGACTTAATGATGTTTTGGGAGCGTGGGTACCCTTCTGGCCATTTGTGCGTTATTGGGGTCAATATCCATGAACCGTGGTGTTATTGCACCTATCTGCAGGATTGATTTAGGATTTCCTGTTTGCGCGCTTGTCTCCCGGCTACGTGCCGCCTCACTTGGGACGTGTGAATTGGTGACCTCAGGCATATTTCTGAGTCAGGACTGACATGGACTACATAATGGGTGAATTCATTAATAAAGATGCAATTTCGTTTTTATACATAAATGTATTGTTCTTCATATTAACATTAGCTTTCTCAATATTAACATCCCCTCCTCTTGTTGAATTTTCAACTACACTATCTAAACCATTCTTCATGACAGTTACTTTATTAGGGGCCTGTTGTTCTTTAAGCTCACTTGTGACAATTGCTACTTTCCTAGTTACTTGTATTCTAACCAGTTTGAGGACTGCGTTTTTACAGCAAAAACTCCCCAATTGTACGGATCCACACAAAAACAAGAACACAATGGAAACCAGCAACAATCCACCGGGGCAGCCAGGAGAACCAGTTCAAGAACCACTCCTGCTTAGGGGCACCTCCCTCCTCAAGTATGTCTCTTTGTAAATGGTGCAGTGCTTGGATGGCAAGAGTCAATGTCCCGTTGTTGGATAAACGTGTAGCAGGACGCACCGACCTTGGCACACACCGCTCCCTCCATCACAGTGATTAAGTCTAACACATACCGATGCTGCAATACCATGAGATGGATTGCTCTCAGTTCTTCCTTGATTGAATTAAGGCAGAGCTCAGGGCTGTTCATCATTTTAGGTATTTTTCATCTGGTTATTTGTGCCTAGCGAGTATTAGCTGGTGCCTGCGGGGTAAAGAAGGGTATAGACCCTCCTGCCGATACTTTTGTGTCTGTGAAAAATCTGAATTCTTATGGAATGTCTTTGTACTGAGCCAAGCCAAAATAATCCACAGTTCTTTTTTCACGAGCCTGATGCAGCAAGGTTGTCTTCTTCCTTAGCTAGTGCTGGTACAAATCAGACAGTTCTTTTCTGGGAATGACCAGGATCGGGCGTGTATGGTGACTAGGGAACAGAGTCTACGACATGAGTGTAGGCAAACTTGCTGCACTGCCAGTAAATATTCATCAGCATGAAGGTGCCCCACTGTATATCAGGAATGTGCACGATCGTACAATTAGGGGTTGCCCCATCCCTTCTAGCCAAGTGTTTTCACCTCCCTCCTTATACCAAATTTCGTGACATGGGGTGGTCATGCTTTTGTTAAACCTTCCCCCATGTGACTCATTTCCCTTTGTATCATCTAGCCGGATGGCCCTACACAGGAACTTCATGTCGGGGGCCCACTTGTTGTTAAATATGACCTCCCCAGATACACTAAGAGCCACCCTTGGATCTCATGTGGAAGCAGGAGTGTAGATATGTGTACATTGAGTTGGGGGGTTTGCTACCACCAAGAATCTCTTCTCTGGGGAGTCTCAGGGCCAAACAGATTTGTCCCCTATTGTGCCCTCTCTCCGCATCTTGTCTAGCTCAGTTTGGATATTGCTAGACCTGGTGAAAAGGTATAGAGCCACTGGGTTGGTTTCCTATCTGATCAGATTCATTACTACGCTGTGGGGATCTAACTTGTTGGGTTGGATTTTGGCCCTAAATCTGCATAGGTATAAGTGGAGAAGGCATTTTGCTTTTTCGGGGGTCCCTCTTGGGACAAGTAAAGTCTGTCTTCACCTACTGCATGGGGTATCATTGAACAGACATAACACGACCTGACTGATGTATGGAAGCCCACTGCGGTCATGCACTGATACCACATGTTCTGCAAGAGGGTGCTGTGTAGTGCATGTGGGATGCTAGTGTTTGGTTTTTTTGTAACTGTAAATGACACAGGAGAGATCCCTGTGCAAGTGCTGTGATAGTTTTTGAACATACTCCTTTGGACCAGGCAGTATTTTGGCAGTGAATTGGAGCGGCAGGACCCAAAAGGGACAGAGGGTATATAGAAGTGCAATTATACATAACTTGTCATTGAACATTGCAGCTACTGGTATGTATCCAGGGGAGGTGTCTGTGGTCCTCTGGTGACTGGGGTTTGCCTTTTAAGATTAACAACAAAGAGTTTGTGGTGCCATTGTCATTCATAATTTTGATTTGCACACTTTGGATCTGTGCTGCAGTGTTGATGTGGCAGCTGAATGGTGGTACACTTGGCAGGTCTGTTGTAGACCGGTGTGATAGGAACTAGGTTCACTTGGTTAATTTAGAAAATATTGCATTTGTGCCATAGTCAATGATTTTTCTGGGGTTCCTATACTTCCTTTAGGGGTGTGTTCTACACACTCCATTTATGCAATTTTAGTGAGGTACCAGAAGGTGGCCCCGGTAGTTAAGAATGAAAGGTGGCTTATTGGTAATCAGAAAAATGAATCTGTTTTATGAGCCATTGAGCTCCCAACTTCCCTTTGTACCTGACTGGGTGCTTAGACTAGATCAAAATATGTATGGAGTGCTCTTGTAATCATAGGGCTGGATCGCATCAGTTTTAGTGAGGGTTTGTTAGACTTGGCATCTTTGGCGTGGTTTCCCCTGACGTATTGCCTCTACCAACTGTATTTTTGATGCTGTACTGGATTTTGTTTTTGCTGGCTAATATGCCTGGGAACTTTGCCACTGCTGATTAGTTTCAAAGTGCAAGTGCTCCCTGTGTAAATTGTGACTACAATTGGTTCTCCCTGATTGGCATATTCAATGTAATGGTAAGTCCCTAGTAAATTGCACTGAGTGTGCCAGGGCCTGTAAATCAAATGCTACTAGTGGGCCTGTAGCACTGACTGTGCCACACACATGAGTAGCCCTGAAAGGTATCTCAAACCTGCCACTGCAGTGTCTGCGCGTAGTTTTAAACTGCCATGTTGACCTGGCAAGGGCATCCATTTGTCATGCCCTAACCTTCCCTTTTCCTACATGTAGGACACCCTTATGGTAGGCCCACGGCACCCCCATGGGCAAGGTGCACTGTATGTGAAAGGTAGGATATGTACTGGTGTGTGTGAAATGTCCTAATAGTGAAATACTGTCAATGTAGTGTTTTCTATTGAAAGGTTATCTGCCCCATAGGATAGAATGGGAAATACTTTGTAACATCTTACAAGTATAACTTTCCATTGGGACAACATAGAGAAATAAAGTTTAGGCTTTCTGAACTCAGAATTTAATAACACATCTTTTAGTAAAGATGGTTCTGTGTGTTTGAAAATACCACTTTTAGAAAGTAGGAATTTTCTTGTTTAACCATACTGTGTACCTCTGCCTGTTTGTGGATTGACTATCTGGTTTTGGAGCGATAGGGCTGGGTATGTGCATTTTACTGTAGACAGCCACTGGGAGGGTTGAGGCATGCCTGGCCTTTCCTGGATGACTCAGAGCTGAGCTGAATAGGGCTTGACTGCATTTAGAGTAGTGGGAGGAGATTGGCTTGCACCTGAATAGTGCCTGTCTCCCTGGCACAATTGTTGTCTCCACCCCCTGTGGTCATACTGCACCAGTGAGGACAGAACCGGTTTGGACTGGGCTCAGAGACCCTTGCACAAAAAAACAAAGACAAAATGGGGTATAAGTAGTAGACCTTAACCCAAGAACTTTAGATCACTCTAGACTCAAGAGGAACCTTTGCCAAGGAGAAGAGCAAAAGAGCTGTGAGGAGGAGTACTGCCCCTTTGCTGCATGCTGTGTGGTGTTGGCCTGCAGTTGCTGTTTCTGCCAAGGAGAGGGCAAACACTGGAACTTTTCTTTGAACCTGCTTTGAGAAGGTGTCCAAGGGCCTGTATGAGCTGGGCTCCTGTTCTGAAGTCTCAGGTCACAAAGACTTCACCCGAGCTCCCCTGAACTCTGCTGATGAGAGTTCTGATGTACCAGGAGGTGCCTATTCCAGTTGTGGGCTTCAGGAGGTTATTCCTGCTGTTGGGAGCTGGAAGAAACCCGAGAACTGAAGAAATCGAAGCATTCCTCTTCTTGCAGCTGTTTTTCCCGACACAGCACCGCCGTGCAAGAAGACTCTCCACTCATTGCAGTGCCGCTGACGAGCCAACGCAGTGCCTGTTGCAGCTGCAAGAACCGACGCATTGAGGGATCATGGCTAAAAAAGCCGACGCAGCACCACTTGCCGCCACAGCATAGTTTACCAACATATCCCGGATTTCCACACACTGCACCTGTGCAGCAAGTTTTCCCGATGCATCACCCGCGGACCAGAACCGTCTTGGAGTCGATGCAACACTTCCCCCTACAGACCGGATTCAACGCATCACTTCTCCTGCATGCAGCAGAACTAGTGCATCGCCTCCCGAAGGTCTCAAAAACTGAAGTATCTCTTTGTTTCTCAACGCTTCCCATCTCTGCGGCTGTTTGGCCTTGTGAATTTTAATTTATCTACTGTTACTTTGTGTAAAATCCCGCATCCATAGCTTTGCAGTTGCTTGAAACCTTTGTAAAGTCATAGCCTTATTACATGTATGTAGGATTTTTGTCATTTTGTTCTTGTTGAGTTTAGATAGGTATACTTTATTTTTCTAAACTGGTGTGATGTCCATTTGTTGTGTTATCACTCTAATACTGTGTGTTTGAGTACAAATACTTTACACATTGCCTTTGGGGATAAGTCTGTCTGCTCGTGCAAAGCTACCCAGGGGGTGAGCAGGGGTTTTGTGGAGGGGCACTCTTTGAGACTGGTGCCCTTTGCACGCTCGTGGCCAACGCAGCCCCCTTGAAGGCAGTCTTTTCAATTTATGTTGGACCAATTAAGCAGTGTGTTTGTCTCTGGGCTTGCTTTTGTTTTTCTCTATCCTTTTCCTGCTTCTATTTGTCATAATGTAAGATATGGGCTTGTATCTCCCGCCAGCCTTTGGTGTCTAACCCAACCACGCTGTCCGGTCTGATTTGGACCTTGTGGGGCAGACCTTTTTTGAGTATATTGTAAAAGAATGCAGCTTTTGGCCCTTATCAGTCCACAGCTGTCTTGTTTCTTGTCCCCATTGTTCCCTCTTCCTGTCCAGAAAATTGGTTATACTCTCCCCTTGCTTCATAGTCTGTGCCATTAGCTCTCCTACATCGGGACAGTCGGGGACCATATCGCTCAGGGCTGTCTCTCATCTGGTTCTACCTCCGATTCTTCCCAGATCGGTACCCTGTATGTACCCCACTTTCCTTATGTGGGGGTGTGCTGCTTCATTTTCTTGCTGGGCTTCCTGGGTGCAAACTGTTCCTCTCACTCTCTCTCTCTCTCTCTCTCTTTCTCTCTCCTTAGCTCACACCTTTCTTCCTCATTCCATTTAAGTTGTCTCCTTCGCTCTGAGGTATGTGCTATTCTTTGTGGTTGGGCTTCACCCTCAAATTCACTGTCTGCCATTTCTTCGGCTACCTGAACAAATCCTGTAGCCACACCCTTGTCATCGGTTCCCGGGTGACTGGGGCTTCCTTCCTTACTCCCACTTGCTGCATCACTGTCTAGGGCCGCCACAAATCTCCCTCCCTGTCAGTCACGTATGCTCGCTTGAACCAGTGGGAGTGCGTTTTTTCCATGCTGTTTGTATTCTATGTGCCAGATGCGACGGACGGACTGGGGGGTGGCAGCTTCTGGGTGCTTTTTCACCGTACTTGGGTTGCACTGAAATTGTATGGGCATGCTGACCTGTTAGTGTCTCATGCTTGGGTGTAACAGTTTGTCATTTGTTGCGGGGCCCGCTGGCTCCTACTATTTGTGGATCGGAATATTCAAATGCGGGGGGAACTGGTGTGAGCACCTCCATACTTGCATAAAGTGGGGGAGGTGCTGATGCCTTGCTTGTTATCTGTGGTGTAGGATTATCGATCTGGGCCGCCTCGAAGATGCCCCATAGTTCTAATAATGCCTCTCTCCTGTCTTTCTGTTGACATGTGTATTTAGTTTGTATGTGTGTTCTCATATGTTCAATTGCGTTAGTGTCAAAAGTTCCCTCGTTTAGCCAGGGAAATGTGTGTGTCTTCGTGTGTGCGTGCATACTTGGCAAAATGTATACATTTTTTAGCCTGTGTGGTGAACCTGGTTTGCATGTGCTTTACTGGGGAATTTATGATGTCTGGTATTTTTAGTGAACAAAGTACACCTTAGCTTCTTTTTTGGGGTGGGGGGAATCTTTGGTTTTGATCTAACCGTGCTGAATAATGTATGCACTGTACTTCTTGTAATTACCTTACTACGAGCTCAGCACTATCTACAGATGCACCAACAATTTAATATGAACATTTCATCAATACAAATAGCAATGCATGTGAAGGGTGGCAACATAGGTAAAAAGCACAATTATCAACAAAAACAGTATCTGAACGATATCGACTTTTGGGGTCAAATACAGTTTGTGAGAAATAGCAGCACCCTCTTTTGAAACATTGAGTCATGGACGGGAAAACACAACACTAAGGACAATCTTTTGATCAAGTTTTCTATAAAATACAGTTTACAATAGTTAACAGCTCCATAACATTACACATACATTACGTCAATCTCGACAAAAACTGTCAGAGAAAAAATTATGAATTTGTCAAAAATCTCTTAGCCTGTTCCTAGCGCATGCTACCCTGTGACCAGGGGAAGGTCTGAGCAGTACACAGAACTAAGTGAGCGTGATAGTCTGCTAATATTGGCTCTGGGATAAAGGTAATAGCAATAGTTCACGGGAAGAAGGGAATAACTTGAGAACAGCAGGGCTCTCTTGGCCATACACAAGTTACATCTAATTTTCGAAGTCCAAATCTTTTTCCCTAAATGTCCTAATCGCACCCTAAATCACACCAGGGGCCTAGCCTACAAACTGTATCACGCCCAGTGGTCAAGCGACCAACACCTCACACTTCTTTCAGATATCAACTATGTTAAGAAACTGGGGTACTAAGGAACCCTTTTAGACAAAAAAAATAGTTTGAGGTTCCAACTCCGCCCAATCAGAATAGCTTTATCACAAAAATAGCACCCTGGGAGCCATAAAGTGCTATTGAATAAATATTCACCTTTCCTAGTGTGCTGACTTTTGAATAAAGGTGACTTCCACGGGATCGCCTCCGAGGCCTCCTTACGACTACTCAGCTAGGACATTTAAAAATAGGTAATATGCCAGATTTCTGTCAGTGGCAGAGCGCTCAGGTTATCTTTTTATGCTTCTCCCTAGTTTGCCATACTCCAAATGCTTTACTAAAGTTCTGCTGTAGCCTCTTACCCTTTGTGGCGTCTGCTTTAGGATGGATCTCCGCCCCACAGATTCAGCAGAACTTCCAATCAATTG
The DNA here is from genome assembly GCF_964261635.1 of Lissotriton helveticus. Classification (NCBI taxonomy): domain Eukaryota; kingdom Metazoa; phylum Chordata; class Amphibia; order Caudata; family Salamandridae; genus Lissotriton; species Lissotriton helveticus. The sequence continues at coordinate 1,281,761,505 of NC_136069.1, forward strand.
TGGTGTCTGCTCACCTTCCTTGATGTGCAAATGTGAAACAGTCCAGGTGGGGTCTCCTTCCTTTGGCTGCATTTGGGTTCGAGGTACCAATCAGCTCCTATCTAGCTCACCAGAAAGTTGCTTGAATATGAAATACCTTATAAAAACAGGAGGCATTTGGCAAACCAGGAACAGTTTAAATAAACAATGCAGCCTTGAGAACATTTACAGGCATAGGGTATGAAGACTGTCTCAACTTACAATCAATCTGAAATGGGTTTATGTACAATTCATAGAATGCTGTACACAGTCAGGCGATCCTTTTTGGTAAGCAATGTGAACCGCTGTCTTTGGAATCATGAATTCATTTATTCAATGGAGAATCCAGGTGGGCCTCAACTCCACTTGGACACAATGCGGCCAGTGGGTAATATGTCCAGTTGTCCGGCATGGGGAGCACGTGATCACTGTGTGTACTGTGCTTGCTGTTTCCTGATTGGCTATATGTTCCTAACTTATGTGGCATCTGACTTTATGGTGTTTTGGAGCATGCGTCCGCCTCCAGCCATGTGTGCTTTATTGGGGCCAGTTTCCCTGTACCTATCTGTGGGACTGTTCTGAGATTTCATATTTGGGTGTTTGTCTGCCGGCTATGTGCCACCCCACCTGTGACCTTTCAATCTGTATCTTCAGGCCTAGGTCTCAGAGCCTGCCTGACTACGTATTTCTGAGTCTGGTTTGATGTGGAGTTTATAACGGGCAAATTAGTTAATAAAGATGCAATTTTGCTTTTATACATATATGTATTATTCTACATAATGTAGGAAGATGGCTCCCTATATACTATAACGAAATGAGGTATAGTGTGCAGAGAGTCCAGTGGATCCCAGAGGCTTTACAGAGGATAAAGTAGTGTCAGGATCTAGCGTAGCCGCACCTAAATTGCCCTACAACACTACAACTCCCCTGATACAGAGGGCAGGGAGAACGATACTTAACGAGGGATGCCACGCCTGACGTCGTGCTTGATTTTGTAGTTTGTTTATAGGTTGCTCTTTCTCGGCCGAGAAGGAGTACGAGGCACCGGCGTGTTTGGGCTCAGACACGTCTGAGGCAGAAGGATTCCTGCTTCGCTCCGAGATCGCTGGAGCAGTTTCTACGGAGCTCTGAGGTGAGCGGCGGTTACTGTATTTCTGTTGCAATGGCAGGATGCGGTGGTAGAGAGCCACACATTGCCGTTACGAAGAAAGGGATAGGTTTCCCTTTATTATTTCCTATCTGTTTCACCTTGTGGATTACAATTGCCAAAGCGGAAAGCCGTGGTTCCCACTACGCTTTACCGTGTTTGGAGGACATATTTTGTACTTATTGCTGGGTTCATCGCTGTAAGAGTGGAAGGCAGCGGTGAGGTAACCACATCTTACCGTGTCTCTGGTACTCTGGACATTCAAAGGGAGGGAACAATTCACTGGAGGCTATTATCTTTGTGTTCAGTATATCAAATAATATTTTATGACTTTTGGGGCCATTGCCAGCTTTCTGGAGTATTTTTGCTGGGAAGAGTTTCCCCTTCACTATTCAGTTTTCATACATGGAACCTTGGGTATGTTGGCTTACATTAACAGTTTAAATAGTTACTGGGTCACATGAGTTTACGGCATTAACCCTGTATGCTTTATCCTAAATAGGTTGGGAAGTGACCAGAGAGCCTTATGTCATGCTTTAGAGGTCAGAAGAATCAAGGTGCTTACACAAGGTGCATAACAGACATTAGTGAGATAATATGAGAGTAGAATGTATATGTGAATGAGTATTAATCGTGTACCTTGTTATTACAGGTTTCCCTTCCCCGCTGTTCCCTTCCTATCCTTCCCTCGCCTGATCACTCGAATACTCTGTATATATATATTATCAGGGTCTTGGTGAGGTCAGGAGGGGGACCATTCTTGCTGCATCTGGATTCCGCGGAGTGGGTCCTGACAAGTTGTTAATACTAATGATCTCTTTTGTGGTAGTGTGGTCGAGCAGTTAGGCTTATCAGAGGATAGTGTTAAGCATTTGTTGTGTACACAGTGTCAAAAAGTGAGATACACTCAATGAACAAATCCGAGACCAATTTATAAAAATAATACTTGGTTATATTTATTTTGCAGAATTACTGAACTTTGTCACAGGTAAATACGTTTTTCAATAGAAATTCTTTTCAGTTTCAAAAATGGACACATTAGAACCGATTATATATTGCGGTCAGACCGCCGTCCTCTGTTGCTGCGTTCGGGAGACCACCGACAAGCAGTCAGTGGTCTGACTGCCCAATCATGATATGACTGCTGTGGTGGTGGTTGGAAAGTGCTCTTTTACACTGCAGCTTGTGCTGCAGCCCAGGAAAAGGTCTTCAGCACAACCTACAGTGTAAAAGAGAACTTTGTGCACATCCATGCCTATTGTGCCATGCACCATGTGGTGCATGGCACATGGTGCGTGGATGTGTGTGGGGGCATTACATGTGCCCCAGGGTCATTTTACAGTGGCGCACGAGGGATTGGGGGCTTATTGCACCCCAAAGTCTCTTTCCGACTGCATTTTCATGGCGGTCCAACTGCCATGAAAAGTGTATTTTAAAGGGACATCGTAATTCCGACAGCAGAGCCTGCCTCTGCACCACAGCCATTTAAGGGATATAATTCTGCTCGCCGCCCGACAGGATCATAGATCCTGTGGGAGGCAGCAGTCTTCCCCCGATGTTTTTAGTCAGACAGCCTGCATCATAATGCGGTGGTGGGAACGAAGGGCTGTCTGCAGGTGGGACCGCTACCGACAGCCTGACGGTGGCAGTCCCACTCACATCAAAATCAGCCCCTTAGTGCAATTTTCAGACTTTGCATTTTTAACCTATGGGAGGAAGAAAACATTCAGCATACATAGGGATAACATCGACTTACAACACCAGTCTTCGGAAGTTAAGGTCAGAATTCGGCAAGGTTCAGTTCATCACCAACAGTACACCCTCAGAGGCACAGAGGCAGCTGGTTGCAGGGTGCAAGTTCAAGGTCAGGCGCCTTATACAAATCAATTGGGACTCGGGCAATCGGACAGTAACGTCTTTCAAGTAGAAGCGGCTTGAGGGCTAGTCTCCGGGGGTTAAAGCAAATACTGGACGAGGCCCAAAGCACAACCAACAGTACACCACCAGTGGCGCAGGGGTGGCTGGCAACACAGCGCCGGATGCCCAATGGAATGCAATGGACAACAGCCAAATAGGACTATGGCTGCAGGCTCAGGCCAGGAGGCCAGTCAATGGAAACAAGCTGCTGCAGAGGTATGTTGCAATGCTCGGGGATGTAGGAATACCATTTGTCCTCTTCACCAAGGCCCAGGATGGACGAGTGAATGTGTGCCTTTTGGTGTCGGAAACGGCTTACCGGAGCAAGTTGTGGTTGTCGAGGTCTCCATGCAGAGGCTGCAGGTGATGTCAAGGAGTCCAGGAGAGGTCAGGTCACGGTGAACTTGGGCTCTAGAGCGCTGGAGAACCTTGCTGGAACTGGTGGGCCACTTGGACTCAGGCCAGAGGCGTTGGGTGCAGAGGTGGAACCAGGGGCAGGCTTTGCGGTTCTTCAGGTCACATAGCCTTTACTTTGAAGATGGTTTCTTGGTGAACAGGTCCACTGTTGTCTGGGAGTCTTGATCTTTGTTGAAGGCAGTCAGTCCCAGGGTTCTGGAGGTCGCTGGACAGCATGACAAGTCGTCTTTTGGTGCAGGATCATCGAGGGTTGCAGACAGGCCAGGTGGGCTGGGGCCAAGTCAGTTAGTTTCTACAGTCTTCTCTGCTGGTGCAACTCTGTAGTATCTGACTCTTCTTCGGACATCAGGAACCGAAGTTCAGGGTCTGAGGATGCCACCTAAATATTCGATTTAGGGGAATTGCAAAGGAGTGACACATAGGGGTCGATTCCGATCCGGTAAAATGCGCTCCGAATCGTCATACGGAGCGTTTTTTCCCCGTACGAATCATACCCGTAAACGTCCCGTACGTACGACGAAGTACGATCCGTACCAGGAGCCGAACTCCGTACGAGTCGTACAGGACTCCGTACGACTCAAATCTCCGTACGAGTCTCACTCGGAACCCGCTGTACACGACATCACTACTGTTCGCGGCTGGTTTTTACGACCCAGCAAGTACGATTCGTGTCGGGTACGCACCGTACGGCCCTTTTCCTACGGGAGCTGAAAACAGTCGTAAACGCAGAGTTCGCGCCGAAACAGGTACGGAACGCCCCCCCCCTAGTATGGCACGTACCCCCCCATGATCGCAGGGGTACGCGCCGTACCCCTGTGATCATGCGGGGTACGTGCCGTACACCCAGCGTACATGGGGTACGCACCGTACCCCATGTACGGTGGGTGTACGGCACGTACCCCATGTACGCTGGGTGTACGGCACGTACCCCGCATGATCACAGGGGTACGGCGCGTACCCCTGCGATCATGGGGGGTACGCGCCATACGGTGTGTAGGTGATCTTGCGCTTTTCCGTACGAATCGACGTGTACCGTACGAATCGCGCCCGGGTCGGACGATCGGGATCGGAATCGTCCGGTCGTACGGCGTCCGTACGAGTCGTACGGAAACGGCTCCGGATACGAATCGTACGGACGGGGATTTTACCGGATCGGAATCAACCCCATAGTGTCCAATGGGCCCCTTACCTGGGGTGTCTACACCCTCTATCATGTTCACCTCCTGTGGGTGGGGGACATAGATCTAGCTCTAATTGGGTAAGTCCCACCATCTTCAAGATGGTGGGCACTGAAACATGTAGTTCACCTCACCTCCTACACCTGAGGGCTGGAGATGGCAGAGGGCGGCACACCTCCTATTCTCTCTAAGTTTTCCCAACTGTCATCCTGCCAAAAAGGGGGTGTAGACAGGAAGGGGGCCTGCTTCCTCTAACTGTAGAAGCTGGGATATCATTACAAAGGTTGCACAGGAGAAAGTATGAACACCTACACCCAGGAAAGGCATTCTCCTCGGCCTAGAGTGCTCTGGCACCCTCCCCATCCAGATCAGAACACTGTCTGTTGGTAGCAGGCTGGCTCAGGCTTGTTGGTGACCACACTAAGTATTGCTATATTTCAGGGGATCCCTCTAAGGGGTCCCCCATGTGCACTTTTTAAATTGATCTGACACTTGGATTCAGTGCAGGTTTATTATGCTAAGATGTTTGGTACCAAACATCTCATATCACAGAGCAGCCATCACGGAGCTGGGGAAATTGTAATAACGAGTGTCCAGCCCATGTACTTACTATGACTTCCTTGGTCACATACAATATCCAGGAATCAACAAGGATATTGTAGGGGCATATCCGCTCATGAAGATATGCCCTCACAGGAGATATTGTGCACCACGATTTAGGGCTAAGGCCTGCTAGAGGGCTGTCTTACCTATGTCTCATGCAGTGTCTAAGGGCATGGCACACATGGATGTGTGCCATGTCGACTCTTCAGTTTTGGTGCAATTTTGACTGCACCAAGACATGCAAGCTGCAGTAGCAGTGTGCATGTGCTAGGTGAGGTGTCCTTTAGGGTGGCACAATTCGTACTGCAGCACTTAGTAACAAGGCCCTTGGCATGACAGGTACAGCTTCAGGAAGGAGATCTGGCACAGGGGACCTGGTTGATAGGGATCCTGTGCACTTCATAATTTTCCAGGCAAAAACTGGGGGCTAACTATGCCCAAAAGAGGCACTTTCCTACAGTATTGACATCCTTTCTTAATATTAACAGAAGTTATTTTGGTATGTTTTGCAAGGTGCTAATGTAGCATTATAACCCACTGCCAAAGTCTAGAACAGTTTTTAAGGGTCCTCTTCCTGAGTTATAGGCCCGAACCACAGACAGGTGCCTATGCCTAAAAATTCTCGGGCCTATATGTCTTCTAACTCCTCGGGCCCTGAGATTAGCACAGTGGTCCCACCTTGTTATGCTACTCACTGGCGGGACAGAGAGCACAAAAATGGAGGGGGGATATTGGTCATAAACTACAATGTCTTTACTGGTATGTTTCTCCCCACCTCGTATAATGAGTATGAAGGTTTCCTATTTAATTTCAGGCTAACCAAAACCAAATCATTCAACGGACTTCTGTTGTACTGTCCACCGGGACCAAGAGCTCGGTTTTTTGAAGCTATTGACCCCCTTTTGGAGTCCTCTTTGTCCAAATCAGATTTTACACTACTTAGTTTATTTAGTTTTTATCCTGAGAATCTGAGGCACCCCAATACAGTAAAACTAAAAGATACCCTATTGGGGATTGGCCTACCACAATGAGTGGGTGGGCCTATGCCTGCAGCGGACCCACATTCTAGATGGCATATTTTCAAATTACCCGACTATCTGAAACCCTGCAGTGTTTCTCGTAACATGGTCAAACCAGTGTAGGCAGTAAGGAGATCACACTGTTAAGTAAAAGTCCCCCTTCAAAGGCCTCAATGAAACCTACCTCATCCCGGACTTTGCACTGGGTGGAAGCAGTGGAACTCAACTCTGTTCTGGCCAATTCTCAGCTTACAGAGACTGATGACATTGATCTAATGTTGTCTAATTACTCAGTGTGTCTTATTGCTGCAACAGATAAACTAGCCCCTGTTAAATATAAAACATCTAAGAGAAGCAAACCTTCAGCCCCCTGGTTTGGTGAAACGCTTCGTGTTGCTAGGCAGGGATATCACAGACAAGAATGCATCTGGAGGAAAACCTACGATTCAACAGAAAAGGTAAAATATAAAACCCTGCTCACACAATATAAAAAACAAACTCATCATTGATGAAATAGCTGCCTTCTATATTAAATCTATATAATCAGCCCTTTGCACTACTAAAGCATTATTCCAAGCTGTCTCTAAACTCTCCTCCAATAAGAATGAGGACGGATATAATCTGGACATCTGTGACTCTTAGACACAGTTCTTTGAGACCAAAGTTGAGATAATCTTTTATAGATTCTCCTCTAATGTATCCATGCATCGGATTATTAAGGACCTCCAACCCAGGGATAAAAATAAGATTTCTCTCACGAAATTTGAATCTCTTTCGGAAGATCAAGTTAAACAAACCATTCTCACTACCAAGTCATGCTCCCCTTGGATCCCTGCACTCCTAGGATTATGCAGTTTGTACCTGACTTAGTCGCTCCTCAGCTTACGAAAATCTTTAACACTATGTTTAGGATAGGTTTTTTCCAAAAGTGTGAAAATCCGCATCAATTCTGCAGTTGCTAAAGAAACCCAATTTGAACATCCTTGATCATAATAGCTAAAGAACTATATTTAGGTTCCCATTTCTGGCCAAGCTGATAGAGAAGGCAATTAATTCTCAGTTAGCTACCTTTCTGGATAATAACCATCTGTTGGATATTTCCCAATTTGGGTCCCGCAAAGGGCACTCTATGAAGTCAGCTCTTATTATGGCCACTGAGATTATCAGGGCAACAGTAGATAAAGGGGGGCAACACAGCCCTTATCTTACTCGACCTGTCTGCAGCCTTTAACATAGTCAATCATGAGCTTTTGATTGACCGGTTAGAAGGCCAGGGAATAGATGGTGTGTCTCTATCCTTATTGTGATGTTTTCTGACAGATCAAGTGCAATCGGTGACCCTGGTGGAATTTACATCAAAACTCTTTTCTTTATCATGCTGGTATCTACGGAGCTCATCGTTAAGCCCACATCTTTTTAATCTCTGTGTCACATCACTAGCAGCTCTAGTGAGATCCTTCATGCTGTCGCTAGTATCATACGCTGATGAGACCCAGATCGTGGTCTCACTTCTAGCAAGGGCCCAGACCTGAATGACACCTTCCGAAACTGTATGAGGGAAGTGAGCTTGTGGATGGATAACAACTATCTTAAGTTAAACTCCTCAAAAACAGAAGTTATCTTATTAGGAAACAACACCTCTTTCTGGACCCCTTAATGGTGACTAGATAAACCAGTACCAGTAGAAAAAGTTAAAAATCTGGGAATACTGACAGACAAGGAACAAGTTAATGAGGTCATCTCCACCGCTGCGCAATATCAGGAAAATAGCACAGTTCCTTCCATCCGACCTGTTGAAGACAGTTGTTTTGCCCTTGTACTATCTAGAGCGTACTGTTCTAATGGCCTATATCAAGATTCAAGATTCAAAAATACTTTATTCGGTTAAAAAACAAGATAACCATGAAAGTAGCATGAAAGGTACAATTTACAAGAGGTAGAATGAACTTTTTAAAAATCACGAAAAAGAAAAGAAAAGCAACAGAATTGAATTCATATATACAATAAAAACGATCAATCTATTTGAATTGATTTACGGCACTTAAAAACTAATTTTAAAAATTCTGCAATTGAGGCAACCATAAACACAGTTTCCATTTTCTGGCACTCTGTGAATGCTAGGCGGCATCTATATACTTTTAAATCCTTGAGGATAGGGATGATAAGTTTCTTTCGAGGAAGAGTATAAAATTTACAAAAAAATAATATGTGTATATCGGATTGTTGGGATACATCATCACATGGACAAAGACATAAATCCTTCGACCAACAATTCATCACGGGGAACGATAATGTCCTAAAGACAATATTCAATCTAAAACGGGTCAAAAGATAACGTTCATGATTGGACATGTACAATGAAAGATATGGCTGCAATTTTTCTCCACATAGAATGTCCTGGTGGATGGAAACAGTCTTTTTACTCGCCTCTTCTATGTGTCTCTTTTCCTTGAGGTACGCCATACACAGATTTTTCAAATCTCTTCTAGGTATATATTCCATTGATTGTGGGTCCTCAAAGTATTGGAGGCAACTTATTTTTTCAAGAAAGTTTCTGACGTAGCCTATCCATTTAAAATCACTGATATTGTCCAATGCCATAATATCCTCTAAAATAGCCCGATTGACAACACATTCATCATTTGTCCAAACCCTATGCCAAAGGAGGACTGGCTGAATTTTAATGGTATCGGTAACATAAGGTGTTCCCAATTCAGCATGGCATATCATCGTTGCAGTACTTTGGGGTACGGACAGAATGTGGCATAGAAACTTGTTTTCCAAGATCTGAATCGCACTGATGTTTGAATACCCCCATAATCCTGCACCATAGGTAGCTACAGATATACAGGTTGCATTATAAACAGTTAAAATCTCCTTTATGGGTTTTTTACCTAATTTTTTCATAAAGCATTTTAGGGCCATAATGGTCTTAGAAAATAACAAAGATCTAGCATGAATTGCTGTAGTCCATGAGCCACTTTCATGGAACAATATCCCCAGATATGGGAAGGTAGGGGTCCTTTCTAGGGGATTGGAGTTTATAAAGATTGGCTTCACATGCTTGCTTGTTCTGGACCCACAATACATTGAAAAAGTTTTAGAACAATTGATTTTCAAATCTAAACCAAGCATAAAAGTGTTAAAGGCTGTAACCAAAGTTTGTAAAGCCATTGGTGTGCGTGCCATCAAAACAGCATCATCAGCGTACATCAGTGCAGGGACAGGCCTACCTCTCACCATAGGCATGTCTCTGCCCTCCTGTACGAGGTGCTTCTCCATTCCATTTATATATAACAAAAATAGAAAGGGGGCTAAGACGCACCCTTGGCGCACACCCCGACCAATCCCAAATTGTCTGCTGCATTCGCCATTATTCCCGTATCTGACACTAGCAGTGGCCCCAGAATAAAGCTCTCTCAGGAAGCATATAATGGCGTTGTCTACCCCCAATTCGGCCATAATTGACCATAATTTAGTGTGTGACACACAGTCAAAAGCTGATGTTAAATCAACAAAAGTGAGGTATAGACGTTGTTTTTTAACCTTTATATACTTCTGTTGCAAGGTGAAAAGGTTCAAACCTTGCTCTATGGTCCCTAAACCCTTTTGGAACCCAAATTGGAAATCGCTTAACACCCCATTATCCTCCGCCCAGCTTTGCAATTTAGCTAAAATCACTCTCCCCAAAATTTTTATAGAAGAGTCCAATAAGGAAATTGGCCTATAGCAAGTACAATTTAGCCTGTCCCCTTTCTTAAAGATTGGGACTATTACCGATGTAAACCAGGTAGGAATTGGGCTATTTACCAGAGCGGCATTGAAGAGCTGAACCAGCAGTGGCCCCCATAATTCGATGTTAGCCTTATAGAGGTCGGCTGGAATACCGTCTGGTCCTGCTGCCTTGCCCCCCTTAGTCGCCTTCAAGCTTGCTGTAACTTCAGGAAGGGTTACAATTAAAGTTCTGGATGTATCTAAATTTAGCAACCCCGCAACCTGGTCTGTTTCAGGGGTTAGATCCACAACCTTATAAAGGGAGGAAAAATTAGCCACCCACTCATCTTCTGAGATGGCAATTTCCATGCGTGCTTTTTGTTCATGTAAAAGGGGGGTATTAATGACCCTCCAAAAAGCAGCCGGATCCTTTGATTTTGAGGCAGCGCATAAGTTGTCCCAAGCCTCCCTTTTTATCGAGGCCTTCCTGTCCTTCAATGCTGAATTATAGACCTTCCTTGCAATTCTAATTAGGATTACGTCCCGTGGTCTTTTATGAATTGCATGTCTAAGCTTTGTCAAGGCTCTAGTGCAATTCCTATCAAACCATTTCCTATTGGACTTTAGGGAATTTTTCCTTTCAACCCACAAAGCTTCCTTAATTGTACTAGAGATGATATTAAAATGTGTTATTATATCACGGTTCTCTGCGTGTTCATCTAGACAGATCAAGAAACTACTCATGCATTTACTCAATATTTTATGCTGGAAATCATCCGGGACCAGTCTGCTCCATTTAAGGTTGTAGCCATTTTGGGCACCCAACCTCACGTCCTGGACCATTTGGTTCGGACATTCTCTAGTATCGACTACTGCGAATAGGTTCTCCATTATTAATACTTGTGGCAGATGATCACTCAGTGGTAAGTCCATGATGTTTGCTCTGATCAATCTGCTCGCGGAGCTAAATGTACATAAACTAAAATCAATAATAGATGAGGCACCGCGCCCCACAAAAGTTGGGGCAAATGTCGTTGTATGATGTGCTAACTCATTTGAAAACCCAAAGTTAAAATTAAAAATCATCTCATTTAGTGAGTCGCCTAGTAGGGTATGTTCAAAATGCGTCAAATTGACATCTTGTTCCAGCATTAAACCGCAGATACCCTTTTGGCCCTTTTTGCAGAGAGTGCAGTTAAAATCACCCCCCCATAATAACATAACTTCAGCCCTCTTGCTCTTATCAAGTTCGTCTTGCATTTCTGAGGTTAGTGTGTCAAGTACGTCCTTAATCATGCTATCTGAACAGTTATTGTAAAAATTAAAAAGAACCACCTTTGGACCCTTCCTTGTATGTATCACTATTTTTTGATAGTAACTAGATCCAGGGGAAAAAGAAATTTTATCGTATACTAGGAGATTAGATATGTATACAATCAACCCCCCCTTGGGTCTCCCGTGTACTCCACCCACCGCCGGGGTAAAGTAAGTTTTGTAGCCATTAAGATGTATCGGCGTGGTGGCCCAAGTTTCTTGAAGGGCTAATATTCCCACGTTGGTAATGGCCTCATCCCAGGTTGGATTGGTAATCTTTTGTTTTAACCCAGCCACGTTCCAGAAGAGCACCTTACAGTAATCTTTTCCTACAGGTGGAATATCTAGGGTATCCCCTGGACTTCTGACCAGGCTCCCTTGTATAGACTCATCCCCCACCTGTATTTCTGGGGTTTCCTCGGACCCTAGACAACTTATAGAACCCAAGCCCACAGGATTGTTAAACAGCCGGACATCTTCCTTGTTCTTGGGGAGTCAGTCCACTGCTTCCAAGCAATCAAACCGGTTATAACACGGAAAAAATGGAGGAAATTGCAGATTGCCTGTCCATTCAGGGTCACAACCTTGTGGATAAAAATAAGGAGGCCTCCCTTTGTGTTTCACAGTGTTCCAACCATCTTCATGCCTATATCAATGGCCTATATCAAAATCTCCCAAAAGTTTCCTTGAACAAACTACAGATTCTCCAGAACTCGACTGCTAGGATGTTGATGAAAATCCCAAGATTCCTGTCTGCCTCACAGGCTATCACGAGTTTACATTGGTTTTCCATACAGAAGTGTATAGTGTTCAAGGCCCATTGCATCACATACCAAGCGCTTCAGGGATGAGGTCCAGCCTGTCTGAGAGAGAAAGTATGTTCCAGAAAGGACCCTTTGCTCCAGTTCAGCCAGAAACCTGGTAGTCCCCTCCGTTAAACTTTCCTCCTGGGGAGGCAGGAGCTTTGTGGTTTGTGACACACGGAATTAGAACTTGCTCCCCCTTGAAATAAAAAAATAGCTCCCTCTCTTATGAGATTTAGAAAGTCCTTAAAACATGGCTTTTCCGGCAATAATAGCTCTGGTCACACTCTTAACCTGGTTAATTAGACCCAAGACATCTTAGGCTATTTGACTGCGCTTTATAAAAACTCAAATCAAATAATATTGAGAGCAAGGGCTTTTAACAACCGTTATAGCCTAAGGCAGAAGGGCTATAATGTTATTAAAACATTCCACCCAAGGTAAACCTCATTAGGTTAGGTTAGGAGAGTTGAAATGTCTATATTAATGTGCATGGGAGAAAGGAACTTTCTTACTGGACTGAATCTGAAGTTCTCTCATTTTACAAATTATGGTCCAACCATTAATACAGATCAATGCCTTTAGGGCACCAAGGAGGCTCCCCCTGTATCTGAAACTGTGGAGATATCCAGGATGAACTTTGGTAGCAAAAGATCCCAAAAGCTCTCTCTTGTACTGTCTTTTGGCAGTAACACAGTTTGTTTTCCTTGATTAATTTTCGGAAAAACATTTTTATTCTTTTTGTTTTGGCACAACTTTCAAGGAATGTATTTATATATTTACTACTATTTAAAACAATCATATTACAGAACTACAGATGGTGGAATTTGCTAAGTAACTAATACAAGGGGTCTAAGTCAGTGTCACCAGCAGAGGGGGTCCTAGTAGGGAGGTCAGTAGATGGATTTGAATGGACACACAGTGTCAGAGTATTGATAGAGGTGCCTGATAGTGGCAGACGGATTGCCCTCAACTAAACATACCATGCAAAAACTTTTACAGACTTGGAAGTAGGGAGAATTGTGTTCTGTTGTTAGGGTATTTAAACAAAATATGGGAAAAAATACTGCGACAGATTCACAAAACTAACTTAAGACAACATTTTAAAATTACTACGATTTTAGTATTCACAGAAGGCACTTACTCATTTTGGTATTCACAGAAGGCACTTACTCATTTCGGTATTCACAGAAGTTAGGAGTCCTAACTTTACTACTCCTAAACTGAGAAAAATCCTAACTTTAAGACTTTTGGTATTCACAGAAGGCATTTGGGAGTCCTAAAGTTAGGACTCCTAACTTCTGTGAATACCAAAATGAGTAAGTGCCTTTGTGAATACCAAAATGGATAAGTGCCTTCTGGGAATACCAAAATGGTAGTAAGTTTAGGATTTTGTCTTAAGTTAGTTCTGTGAATCGGGCCCACTGTGTGGACTAAATACTGTATTAGGAATATCGAGGACAAAAATATTGTGAAGGTAAGTTTCAATAGGTAAGCAAAGTTTTACTGTATATAAATCCACTTATATGTACCATGACAATATATATATATATCTTCAAGATAAGTAGATGTGGAGTTTAGAATAGTAAATGTATACTTATCTATTTGCACTTACATTCTCGATATTTTCGTCCTCTATATTTTTGACGTGATATTCTGTCCACACGATATTTCTGTTACTGATATTTTGTCAGTTAGCCATCAGGAGGACATACTGCTCAGTGGCTGGCAATGGGGTGGTGGTTCCTGCAGCGATGACACACTCAGAGTAGCATGAAAGAAGCCAGTAGAAAGAAGAGCAGTATGAATGAAGTCAAAAAGGTTTGCAGTATATGACCCTTGTAGGTAATGCCTCAGGCACAGATAAGGGTAAAAGGCTCCATTCCAGCTTTAAAACTCAGCAGAGATGCGGATGGATGGCATATGGTGTTCCCAAGTCACTAGAAGTGGTTTGAGAAGGAAGGGATGAGGTAAATAAGGTAGGACAAATAAGGGGCATTGGAGTAGGGAATTGAGGGATGGAGAAAAAAGTACAATCTCACTCCATTGATTTGTACTAGAGTTCAATAACAAGTAGGATGAATGATCTGGATCAAGGCACCAGCCCCCATCAGAATATATAAACAATAGATGAAGGGGGGCTATGTGTCCAAACTCTATTAAAATTGAATCGGCTCAGCGTTATATGGGAGAGAGAAAAAATAAGGAATTGTACCTGAAACTAGTTTCACAGACAACCAATGTTAATGAAACCCTCTACAAGTGAAATAGGAAGAGATCCATTGAGATGTTTGAAACAGGCATGGGAAGAGAAGAATCAGTCCATGATACTCCCTCCTTTCCCTGCTTTATCATTGAACCTCATTTTCTAATGGATCTTTTTACTCCATCCGGCTTCATCTTGTACACATATACACGGCTAAGCACCCTAAAAATACTCCTATGCATCTCAAAGTGAGGGCTAACTCATCACACTGCCCATCTGACGAAAAAGACTTTGGAAGTTCTCGTTCTAATGATGCATATGTTCTGGTAGATGCTCTATCACCATGATGGGATGCTCACTTTATTCGCCATATCAACTTAAAGGTGAATAAAAGTATGATCAAAATCACCACGTCGGAAAAGGTTGTAAGTTCTTACATTTATTAGCAGTTAGAGGTTTGTAGGTTATCAAATAATTACTACAAGAAGACAAATAGACATTGTATATACTAAATACATAAAGGTGAGTGGCTTCAACAGGTTATCATCTTAATGGATTCAGAAAGCCTTCTACAGGTCTGCACTTCCTAAAATCAACCCTAGATACAATAGTGGGATAGGCTGACCTGACGTCTTCTCTGAGGTATCAAACCTGCTCTGCTCTTCAGGAGTTCGGTAAGGTGAAAGCTTGATAATGTGACTTCTACCTGTTGATTTGGCATTTAGTATCTTCTTTTCCAGTAATTATTTTGCCAAATTAATACATTAAAATAATCATAGAATAAGAGCATTCTAAATAGGAAATCTTTGGTAGGCTGGGCTCCCCCTAAAAACTTTGCCAAGTTTATCTTGTCCCAGCATAGCAAGCTTTTTCAGTAGTTTAAGTGATCACACTTAGGATTGATTTTTTAATGTTTATTTGTCAGATCTATTCACTCTCTGATGCCTACCTGAGAATCAGAAACTCCACATTTCTATAAATACAAATTATTACCAATTGAGCTGCAGTGATGTGGCAAAGTGAGAACCAGATCTGTGAACCTCCCAAGACAAAACATACTATCTTAAAACCTGGTCGACTTGGTGTTTGTCAGTTACATGTGAGCTTCTAATCATACCCAGGGTTTG
This sequence comes from Lissotriton helveticus, assembly GCF_964261635.1. Taxonomy (NCBI): domain Eukaryota; kingdom Metazoa; phylum Chordata; class Amphibia; order Caudata; family Salamandridae; genus Lissotriton; species Lissotriton helveticus. The sequence goes on from NC_136069.1 coordinate 1,281,776,968, forward strand.
TGGATACCCGTAGAGGGAACTAAGAAGTTAGCCAAAATACAGCTAAATTAGTTTTTTGGGAAACAAGTGCTGAAAAAGAATGTGTCTAAAATCACCATCTTCCCAGTTTTCAGGAACAGACAGACTTGAATTAAAAAAAAAGTTTTCCAACACAGTTTTGGCATTTTACTGGGGCATAGGCCTTTTTTCCTAATTGTTGTGCTTTCAACCTCCTTCCAGTTAGGGGTAGAATTGAGTGTGAAACCCACGGCGGATCCCGGAAATCTATGCATTTATGAAAAGTAGACAAAACTCTAAATTGAACCAAGGGTCATATGTGTAGATAATAGTGAAATTGAGTTAAAAAAAACAAGCTATTTGTGTCTACATTTCCATCTGTAACGTCTTCTAACTATGTCATATTTTTTAAAACAATATACCATTCTGTCAGCTAAACCCTTCTGGTTGTGGGAATATATATACGGCGTGTAGGTTCTCCACGAACTCGGGGAACCCAGAGCCATTGACTGAGCAGCTCCTTGCAATGGTTTTTCATTGTGTACCTGGTATACAGCAGTTAATTTGGTAAAATATAAAAAGTGAAAAATAGGTATCAGGGGAACCTATGTATTTCTGAAATGGGCACAAATTATGGAGTATCTTCAAGTTATTCAACCTGCAGGTCTGGTAAAAATGTTATGATTTTCAAGGCCTGTGGACGACAGAGCACAGGGCGGGAGCGCCCCTTCCCCGTCGGGGCCCGGTCATAGCTTCTGAACTCGGCCACCAGAGAAGGCCTCCCCGGGACCGAAGGACCCCATCTTGAGCACCTGGAAATGTGATAGGCTGCAAGACGGGGGTTCCCACATGAGTGTCCACCAAAGAACTGGCCCCGTCCATGCTTCTGAACCCAGCCAAGCAGGGGAATCCTCGCTGGGCCCGCGGAACCCCCATACCGGCCCCTTGCGACAAGGCAGGCTAGAGGACGGAACCCCAGATCAGTGCGCCCACCACATGGCCCAGCAAGGGCCACGGGGCTCCGTTCAGATTCTCTGAATCCGGCCACGACGGGGCAGCATCCCTTTACACTGCAGGCTGGGGACGCTTGGTGGGCTCACAGACCCAGGCCTGCGACTCCCTGACCATGCAGAGCCCCCTCATGTCCGCTCTGTGGCTTGGAACCCCTGATGAGACCACAGTCACGTGTTTTCAACCAAACAGCCCAAAATTGCTAAATAGGCCCAACTACTCCCAATCTGCCAGAGTCCTGGCGAAGCCGGAGTTGAGAGCCATCTGTCACCCGAAACCTTCCCAGCCGACCCAGTGCACCGCCGTGGAGGACATGCATCCTGCAGGGGCTGTAGCACCCAGGCAGTGGTCCTGCAGAGGGGATCTGCCCTCCTGGGTAACCGGCCTTCCCGCTGTGTTGAATCCTCTGGTCGGACTGCACGGACTTCACCCGTTTACCTGTCATTGGTTTCACGCCCTCTTAAACTCTCTCTTCAAAGTTCTTTTCAACTTTTCCTTACGGTACTTATTGGCTATCAGTCTCAATTCCGTATTTAACCTTAGATGAGTTTACCACTTGCTTTGAGCTGCATTTCCAAGCAACCCAACTCTGAGAAGACTCGATTCTGGCGTGCTGGGGCCACTACTGGCCTAACATCATTTGCGGGGTGAGCCTTGATCAGAAGGACTTGAGCCCCCTGAGCAATGCCAAGGAGTCGGTCTTCTGAACACCACATTTCCTGTGCCCACTGATGGATAGGAATTTGATGCTGGCTCTTCTCTCGCCGTTACTGAGGGAATCCTAGTTAGTTTATTTTCCTCCGCTTAGTAATAATATGCTTAAATTCAGTGGGTTGCCACATCTGATCTGATGCCGTAGTCAGATGTCGAAGCATGGGGAGCTGGGTACACTAGCCCCTGGACTGCAGGGGCCGAGGTCACAGCAGCGCACACTTTTTCCCAAATCGGAGGCCGCAGCCTGCTGGGACTGGCAGAACCTGAGGGCCTGGCAGGGGCGTGGCACTCCTTGGAAACCAGCCACAGAGGTGGGCACTGTGGTGGTGCATGTGGGTAGCTGGAACACAAGAGACAGCCAAATGTGACACATAGTTGGGCACCCTGGAGGAGCCCGAGACAGACCAGTTGCCAACCTGTACCCCGCGGAGGCAGGAGGGAAGTCTAGGCGTGCCGACAGTGTACCTCCATGATAGAGCCAGGAAGAAGGATCTTGTGGCGGGCAATCAGGGATTTGGCCTTGTGGGGGACAAAGGAAGCAGAGCTACCCTGCGAAGGCCCAGCTGCCTGGTGATGCCACGGGGCAATTGACAATCAAGCGACCCACAGACAGGCATAGCCTTGGGAAGAACCCAGGGCAACAAGTCACATTCGAAGTGTCAATGATAAATGTAACCTGCAATTCACACAAATTCTCGCAGCTAGCTGCATTCTTTTTCGACGTGTGAGCCAAGTGTTCTACCGCCAAGAGTCACAGGCAACTTTTCAAACATTTACCCACCTGAGGGTGCAGGAGATGTGGGAGGAAGGCAGCGCCATCCTTCTGTCCACTACCCCATGGCAAGATGGCTGCGCGCATAATCAAAGCTTACCCACTGGGAGTTGGCCTCCGTGATTTGAAGAGCTTTTCAGGCACTAGACCCAGGAGCTCATGTCCTCCATGGCAAGGGGGACACCCTGAGCAGCAGAAGCAGGCAGCACCACTGTCGCCGCTCCCTCTCAAAGGACTGGGAGCGCCCACGCGGGTCTTCAAGGCCTCATCCCGGCCACTTGGGACCAGGACAAACCAGGTACCTGGCAACAAGTGAGGGGCACCCCACTCGCACATCAGCCATCTGCCACCGGGCTCGACCACTGTGAAGTTAAGAGTCCCTGGCTTGGCCGGTGCCCCTAGCCATGCTGGCAGGGTAGTGGGTAGCCCACCCCCTGCACTGGCCGGAGGTGCTGGTAGGGACGAGCTGGGTAGTTCCTCATCCAGCACACCCCGGGTAGAGAGGAGTCGGGGCCTCCTCGTGAACCAGCTGGGCCGTGGGGGCCGGTCGGGACGCCTGGGCCCAGCATGTCTGAGATGCCTCCCCATGGTCACTGTACAATGCCCGGAGAGCTTTGCCTGGCAACGAGCCTGTGGATGGGCCAATGATGGGGGCTCTGATCATGGGGCTTGCTGGGGCCTGGGGCAGAGCTTCTGAACCTAAACAAGCAGGGGAAGCATCCTCAGACCCGATGAAGCTGATTCCAGAGCCTTGGCGGTGCAGCAGGATGGAGGACGGAGCCCAGGGTGGGAGCACCCACCCCAGGGCCCAGTGGGAGCCTCTGGATGCAGCTGCCAGGAAGGCCTCCCTGGGCCGTCCAGGGTGCTTTACCATATGGCGGGCCTCAGTATGAAGCCCAAGACAGGAAGGCCTAACTCCAAGGCCTGCTGGGGCCCACTTCAGAGCTTCTGAACCCGGCCAAGCAGGTTAACCCTCCCTAGATCTGATAGACCCCCATCCTGGGCCATTGGTGGTGCAACAGGCCTGTGGATGGAACCCAGGGTGGAAGTGCCTGCCCCAGAGTCGGAGCTCGTGGGCCTGTCCGTGCAGACGAGGTCTCCCTGGGCATACAGGGTCCCGTGTACTCTGCCACGTAGCAGGCCAGAGGACAGAGATCAGGATGGGGATCCTACCCCAGGGCCAGCCAGGGCCTCGGTTAACGCTCCTGAAAACAGGCCAAGCAAGGGGAGCATCCCCAGCCTGATGGACCTCTGTGCCGGGCCCTTGGCAGTGTGGCTGGCCTGAGGATGGATACCCTGGCCGGAGGATGGAGCCCAGGTCGGGAGCACTTGCCCTGAGGCCCAGCATGGCCCCAGGGCCCAGTCACAGCTCCTGGGCCCGGCCAGAGCAACGGGGCTCATCCAAAAGGGTCTCTGTAGTACCCTGTCCCTAGTAATCCAAAGGAAGGCTAACCCCCTTTCTTGTAATCCGTGCACACTGAGTGGCAGATGGGACTGAAGGCACACTTCAGTCCCATCTGTCGAGACTTCCAGGGCATCCCGGCCATGTTGATGCATCAATAAAAGCATTGCGCATGACCAGATGGCTGAGGGGCTCAGTGCCTCCAGATGGCTAAGCTCAAAGGATGGCCATTGGTCGCGTTGTGCCTTAACGAAAGGGTTTCCACTTGTCCTTGGAGGGGACTCAGCGGCCCGGGGGCTCAGAGCCCCAGCTGGGCCTGGGGCTGCAAGGGGGCCCTGACGGACCTCCAACCTGAGGCCATCAGGCACCTTAATATGTCGGCGGAGTGGAGGAGACCTCCCCTGGCCCAAGGGACACCCTATCCCGGACCCTTGGTGGTGCAGCAGGCCGGAAGTTGGTGGCGGGGTTCACCTGTCAGGGAACATGGGCCCGGCCATGCTGAGGAGGCCACCCCGGGCTATCAGTACACCGTACCGAGAGCTTTGCCCTTTGGTAGGCCCGAGGACAGGGCCCAATATGAGGGGCGCCCACCCACTTCCCATCTGGGTCCCGGTCAGAGCTCCTACACCTGGACAAACAGGGGAAGCCTGGCCTGGCCTCGGCCACACCATGAAGGCCTCCCTGGGCCCACGGGACTCTGTCCCAGGCGCTTTGCCATGCAGCAGCCCTGAGGACGGAGCCCAGGATGGGGGGCCCCTGCTTCTGAACCTGGTCAAGGAGGGGTAGCCTCCCTGGGCCTGATGGAGCCCCAGCCCGGGCCCTTGGTGATGCAGCAGGCTGGAGGACGAAGCCCAATGCGGGAGCACCCACCCCGTGGCCCCGTCCGAGCTCATCGACCCACCTTTTAGAGGAAGCCTCCCCGGGCCCTTGCGATCCTGTCCTAGGCACTCTGCCACGCAATCGGCCAGAGGACGGAGATCAGGATTCGTGACCCCACCCCAGGGCCTGCCGGGGCCCTGGTGAGAGCTCCTGACCAGGCCAAGCAGGGGAAACCTCCTCAGGTCCGATGGACCCCTGTGACAGGCCCTTGGCGGTGAGTCTGTCTGGAAGACGGAGCCTAGGTCAGGAGTGCCCACCCCAGGGCCCAGTCAGAGCTTCTGGACCCATCCATGGCACTTTGCCATGCAGTGGGCCTGTGGATGGAGCCCAGAATGGGTGGCTTCAACCTAGGGACCACTGGGGCCCCGGACCTGGGACATTTGGTCACTGGCTGAGAACCGCTGGACCGCTAGGAGGTACAGACTACCCCGTCCCTAGTAATCTGGAAAAAGGCGACTCTTCTTTCTTGTAATCCATGCACACCAAGTGACACAGGGGACCAAAGGTGCAAACAAACCCAACCTCCTGGAGTCCTTGCTGGGCTTGTGGAAGCAAATTAGCCCTCATCGGGACTTCTAGAGCAGACCAGCCATCTGGATACGCCATTGGAAAGCATTGCACGTGACCAAATGGTGCGTTCAGATGGCTGAGCTCGAAGGATGGCCATCTGGTTGCACTGTGCCTTAATGAAAAAGGCTTTAGCTTGTCCTTAAAGGAGACAGGGACTCTGCAGCCCGGGTGCTGCACCAGCCCAGCTTGGCCTCACGTACGAAGCTGTAGGTGGGCCCTGATGGACCTCTGACCCAGAGCCCGCATTCATCTTAACATGCTGGTGAAGCAGGGGGGCCTCACTGTGTCCGAAGGACCCCTGTGTCAGGCTCTTGGCGGTACGGCCGGCAAGAAGATGGAGCCCTGGTTGGGAGTGTCTGTCCCATGGCCCGGTCGGAGCTCCTGGGCCTGGTAGCGCCGGGAGGCTACTTCAGGCCTGTTGGACCCCGTCACAGGCTGTTTCCATGTGGCATGCCCAAGGATGGGGCCCAGGACGGGGGCTCCCACCCCAAGGCCCGCTGGGGTCCCGGTCACAGCTTCTGAACCCAGCCACCAGCGGAAGACTCCCCTGGCCCGATGGACCCTCATCCGGGCCCTTTGTGATATGGCCGGTGGGAGGATGGAGCCCAGGATGGGGGCTTCCATCCCAGGGCGTGGCGGGGTCCCAGTCAGAACTTCTGCACCTAGCCAAGCATAGGAAGCCTCCCCGGGGCTAGACAATTGGTAATAACACTTGTTCTATTGTTCTGTGTTCCCCCTAATTTTTGGACTGTAGCTCAGCCGACACCTTGAGAAACCTGGCCAACCTGTACAATTTTTCCAGGGTAGGCTGACTTGCACATTTTATTACCCAGAATCCCTTGCAAGCCTCAAACTTTGATTAAAAAAAACACATTTTCCTCACATTTCTGTGATGGAAATGTCTGGGATCTACAGGGAACCACAAACTTCCTTCCACCCAACATTTCCCAAAGTCTCCCAAAAAAATGGTACCCTGTATGGGTAGACCTAGTGTCCGCAACAAGAAACGGCCAAAAACGCAACAAGGACACTACACATCTTTTTAGTGAAAACGAACCCTTTTTTTCCAATGAACGGTTAATATATGCATGTTCAATATTTGCATTGCTGATCTTTGTTTTGACTTAAACCTTTCTACTATCAAAGACAATTGTGCCTGAGAAGGTATATATAACTGAATTTGCTTGCAAGCAATATTCACAGTGGTGTATGTGTCTGTGTTTTTCTGGTGTGTCTGTGTGTTTGTGCTTGCGTATTTGTGTGTCTATCATCAGCCCACACGTCTCTTCTAGTATGGGTTTTTTGTCACAGACATTGTCTTAGAAAGGACAGCAGTACTGGTACCCTTCGAGACATGGCTGCTAATTGACAGAAAAGGGAGATCGAACAAACAAATTGCTCAGATCCTTCATTGAGTATTTATCAGCTTGTAGCCGCTTCCTCTATTTCAAGTTCAAACAATAGATCTCACCAAACAGATGGATAATTACGCCCTCGTTTAACTTTGCTTCTATGATCTAAACGAGTTCAATTCATTTCACATGGTTAAAGTACTTAAATCTGCAATCGATTTCTTTTCGGTGCCACACACTGAATGCATTGATGGGACACTGATCCAGCACTCAGCAAAAAAAAAAAATGATGCGGACATTTTGCAGGTTCGTATTAGTTTTTTTTTCTGTTTAAACAAAATTCCAGTACTTTTTTGATTCCGCTATCTTGATATAGATATAAAATGATTGAATAGGAAGAACCTATCAGAAAACGATGTTTGGTTTTCAAACGATGTTTGGTTTTCACTCACCTAATAGTATGAGTGGGATTACTGTGCCTCATTTGTAATTTACAAATCATACTTCTGTTTTTTACTGCTATGTCATTTGTTATATCTATTGTATTTATTTTCTTTTTCAATCTTTTACCATTTCTTCCAGCTTTGTTTTTGTCTTATCTCAAAGTGCCATCATTGAACTCACTTAGGGAATAGCTATGATAGTCTTATGGGCAATACTCGAATGTATGTGCAAGATTTTAGACACTGCATGGAAGAAAAGGAAATAAAAGCCATGGAGCTCAAAATAAATGCTGACATTACTTTGTATGACCGAGACATTCTAAAGGGAGATTTCTAAATGCAAGGTAAGGGATTAATTATATTAAAATTAATTGAGTTTAACCCATCCTCAGTAAAATATATTTTGTATTTGATTCCATATATGTATCATTCATACAAAATCTCGTGTGATTGAAAAGGTTTGGTTTTTATCTTGTCACTAGAAGAGAACCTCATTTATGCAATTCCTAGCCACACATGTACCACATTGACCAGATATATGACCAGAGAGAGACCAAGCCACTGGGTCATCAGGCTGTGAAGAGAGAGATTACACAAATATAAGAAAGCAATAAACAAAATATCGTTCTGGGGAAGAAAAAAGTAACACATAAATGACATATATAAAAAAAATACTGCATACATCTATATGTTCCTAATTAGTTGCCTTGAACTCACTTAATCATTTTTCAGCGAAAGTATTTCTAATTAAATCTCACCTGTGTATTTTCACAAACTTTGGGGCATATTATCAAGACAATTATCGCCGCTTTAACTGCCGTTTTTGGCCGAAAAGCTGTGAAAATTCTATGGCAATATTAACAAGGACACGCTAACAGGCTTTAGCGTGTGTTTCCTTGTGTTAGCACCCGTTTCACTAACGCCTTGCATCTCATCGCTAATGAGATGCAAAGTAGACATTCCTCACATTCACTATATGGGAAAACATCGCTAATGCAGCTTCACGCTATTTACAACAATGCCCCATACCCGCGTAGCGACAATGATAATCGTGCTAAGACCCCATTAGCGCTGGATTCTAACGTCAGAAAGATTTCTGACTTAGCTATATTACCCTATGGGAAGTGGATTGTCAGGCTAAGTCCACCACGGCTTATCATCAAGGAATTCCCTATTGCTGAAATGTTATCGCTGGAATTTTTATCGCCTTGGAGATAGCCGTTGATAATAACGGGCTATCTCAGCAATAAAATCCAGCGATAGCCGGCGATAACTAAAATCGCGCTAAGTGCGGTTAGTGATATTTATCGCTGTGAGTTGATAATATGCCCCTTTGAATTCTATCCCTTTCCTTTAGTTTAACTATGTGTGCGAGTGTTGACTGCATTAATTATGAAACATTTAATGAACATCTTGTACTTGGACCCAGCCAGAAGGCATCCCGTCAAACAACCAATCTAAGAATATATATGTTTTCTTCTCAAAAAGAGTACTTTCCATGATAGCCTGTGTCTTCTTCTTTTACTACCTCTTTTTCTAATTTCTCTTCCAGTCATGCCCGAGGTTGATCTTCTTTCGTGTGATGAATGTAGTTTAGTAGGTACTCTGCGTTTATAATTTAATTAAAAGCACAATTATTTACTGAGGCTTTGCATCAATTCACTTACCGTTATGAAATTCAGTGCACACATTTGCAGCAAGCACATGTGCTCAAGTAACCCTTAGTAAATCATCCTGCTACTGTTCTAGAAATCCAGTGTCCATCTTTAATGCAATCAACACTCCAAGGTAGATAGAATATGAAAGCAAGGTATAATGTATACAGGCCCCTAAAAAGATAGTGGGCCTGATTTACAAAGGTCCTCCGCACTCGTGGCGGAACCCCTGCACTCGTGGCGAAATCTCCGCAATGAGAGATCTCGTTGTGGGGGGAATAAATAGTACCTCAATCACGTCGGGAGTAGCGGAAAGGCACAGATTAACTTGAATCAATTTGTGCTTGGTCCCTCCTCCACAGCAATGATCGGAAATGACATTTTGCCTGTAGTGCAGGAAGCTGTAAATAAGAGTGAAGTGAAGCCAAGAAATGGTAAGCAATAGGCTGGCTCCAAGCACTTTTTTGTTTACAATAGTGTCTCACTAGCGCATGCTGAACCCTAAATATTACCTACATTTCTAATTTGTGAATCAATACTTTTTTTACTATAAACTCTGTTTGGGGTTAAATTAGTGGTAGAAGGTTATTTTATGGCTCAAGACCAGGCGACTCTGACCACACAATCAGCCTGTATTGACTCAGAAGGCGAGACTATTCTGAATTTTGGCCCAGTGTTTCTGATGTTGCCCTATTTCCAAATAATTTGATGCAATACTTTCAGTCACGAGGGTGAGATCACACCGGTGATTCATATGTAGAAATGCAACAAAAATATTGGCCTAAGGGCATACAGTCTTTAGAGTATAATTGTTTGAAATGTCTTGACGTTTTGTGTCCCTTATTGGCGATATTAGGGTAAAGACGCCTAGTTCGTATTAGCGTGCTCTATAAAACTTTTATTACATAACATAACATAACAAAGATGTCTCACGAAGGACAAGCCCCTTCTTGGCTGATATACATTTGCAAGTTCATTATTGTTGCATTATTTTATTGTAATTGGAAGGCATGCAATATTCATCTCTCACTCCCCCTCGAGTGGTAAACAGTCTTCACCTTTAGAACCATGGAAAGTGGTGGAGAGTATGGTTAATACACATTTGATCTATTTATTTACCATCTAAAAGCTCCCCCCCCAGCATTACCAACCCAGACAGAAATTAGGAGTGAGCCACGAGGCCAGTCTCTGGCTTAGGTGTGGCTGGGTTGCCCTGGGGTGCTTTGTGGTGGATATCAAAAACTTTACAAATCACAGCCCACTCGTCCAAGTACCCTTAAAATACCACAAAATGATCAACTCAATTCATAAAACAATGTTGTGCTACTCAGCTAAATGTGCTATTTAAATGATTGAATATTGACTCAATATGTTTCAAAGTGGCTTTGCCAACACCTCCATAACTTTTCGCATAATAGACTGATGTGTGCCTATTAAATGGGCTAGAGTAGATGCAAGAAAGAGTTCATGAAAGCCTCTGCTTTTGCTGTCAAGTGAAAGGATTGTTTTGGGTTCAAACATCAATCACTAATCTAATGTATTTAAGAAGTGTCTGTCATATGAATGAGTCATTCATATCTCTTAAGCGAATAAAAGGCAACATCCTGCAGCTGAAGCACTTTCAGCTGCTGGAAAACACTAAGTCTGTGTTCCTGGGAAGCCACAGATTGTTTTACTGTGTTTTTTCCCCTTTTCGCTGTTCCTGTAGTTCTCATGGTGACTTCTGTTTCGATAATTGTTCTCTCGTATGGTATCAAAACGACTGCTTACAAGGATTCCAAAAAGTGCGGCGTTTTTCACAGAAAAGATTGTCATAAATTGCCTGAAACTAAAAGCCTATTTTTCCTTTCAAGCAGATATATGAACAAGGGGTTGTTTGTCACCAAATCGCCACTTCTACCTGAGTCGACATGAATTGGTCCCAGAAGAGCTGAGTCTTGATTACAAGCCTTCTTGTGTTAAAATTTGTAGCATTCAAGCGTTGTGGAACTGTGACTTGGTACAAATAGAAGCTTTAGGAAAGCATTCCAGTAGTTCTGAGGAAACTAGAATGAAGGGGGTATTTCACAAAGAAGCCATGCCACACACTGCCGGGAAAAATTCCATCCAGCACACAGATGCCCTGGTTAACCGAGAGGGTCAGTATGTTGTGGGACAGACAGGTCAGACAGGTTCCAGATGCTAGTTATTCATCGACTACCAACATCCACATGGAAGAAGGTCCATCTTATGTCACTGAAGGCACTCCTGCCCTCCATCGTGTGGTGAATCACAGTGTATCACAAAGGACCAGTCGCTGATGTTGGACCATTCTTTGAAATGCCGGATTTTCTTACCCACTGTGGTAAGCAAACTTCCACCGTTGCTCAGAAAGTGTAGAAACACGCAGAGAGCCTATATTTTCTATAATTACCTAAAGTGTGGCAAAACATGAACTTGTTGCCATAGATGTATGCTTTCCGTTTATCCGTGTTCATCTGGAATAACAGAGCAAGAGAATGAAAAGCCACCTTTTGTTTTCGTTTTTTAAAGTGTAGCTTTAATTATGTTCCGTGGCCTGCCTTTTTCCTTGGCTGCAGACATTGTGATGTCAGAAGTCAACAGTAATAAGTTATTACAGTTGAGTGGCTAGTAAGGAAATTAGAGATAGCTTTTATACAGGAGGATTTTCAGGCTCATGTATATTATAAGTACATGTAAAACATGCCAGAAATGTTTTGGTGGGTGTGCAAATAAATGCCGCTGTTTGATGCCAGAGATTGAGCCCATTGTATTTCCTGGCAATTTGTAGCCACTGAAACCAAGTAAAGGATCCAGCAAATAGAAACCTACAAATTATTAGTTATTTAGTAACATATCACAGTAAACTATTAAAGCATCTTCATTCTGCCACACTACACCATCATGCCAGAAGCAAGATCATCACAAGAAGTTACTGCCTACATCAAAGGGCCACCCCAGTCACACAGGCTGGCCTCCAGAGCGTGGGGCTCAGGTGGAAGAGGTGGTTGAAGTTGTGGGTGAATTTCTTGAAGAGGCAGGTGAATACAGAGACAGACAAAAGCGACATCTGATTGATCTTGTTGGGCATGATGGCATGATGGCAGACGCCTGATTTGGATATTCTCATGAAAGGAGACGGAAACATATGAAAATGTCAACGATGCACTGTGTGCGCAGTTCAACGCTAAAAGAAACATGGACCAAGAGTGCCAGATTTTCAACTCACATGCCAGGATCCAGGCGACCCATTATCAGCTTTTATTGCAAAACTAGGACATTTGGTACAACACATTACTTTTTTATTTGTTAAATAATTTTCATTTAAGAGAAAGAACACAGATTTAAAGAAATACATCACAACTCTCAGAGGAACTATAACAAGTACTATACAATAATACAATCCATTAAATACAATCTATTAAAAGCAAACGTTATAGGGAAATACAAAAATTGCAAATATTATAATAAAACTCCTAATATTATACAAATAAAGGAGTCGTAAGGATACTAAAACTGAGCGTTATACTAGAATACAGTGCTCTAGCAGAAATTGGGAGAAAATGGAATATGTAAGTTCAAAAAGTTTGTTATAAAAGGAAAAGGAAAAAAAAAGATTGAAGGAAAAGTAAACAGAAAGAAGGAAAGAGAGAGAGGAAAAAGAAAAAGAGAGAGAGGGAAAAGTAAAGAAAATGGATGTTTTAGGAAAGATGATTTGGATGAGAGAGATGTAGTGAATGATAACCATAATAAGTCAGATTAAATCTTTAGATGAATAGATGTTTGAGAAACAAAAGCAATTCTATGCTCATCGAAAATTAAATTCCACCAAAGAAAAAAAGATTATTTAGATTTGTCTTTCCAACACGTTAATATAAAATAAACGCAACATATTACTTTTAATACCTTCAGAAGTGAAGACGCAATTCGGCTGCGAATGATGTAAGGCTGTTTGTCACAAACTGGACAACACAAACTTCTCAAGAAGCCGTTCTCCCTAAATTAAATTCTCGAGAGGGCAAATGCAGGTGAGCTGGCCAAAGTAAAAGTATCTCAGGATGCTACAAGTAAGAAGACAAAAAAAGGAAGGATGTCTCATAGACCATCAAGGATAATGGGAGCAACTAATTGGGAAGCTAAGAGGTGTGAGGGAAAAGTAAGATATCAAGAGGGCAAAGATCAGTCAGAAATGAAGCAACACAGTAGGAGATGTGGATCACAATGCTATGACCCAATAACACACATTGCAGAAGTGGAGAGTGAAGCAGAGACCTGGACAACCATGGACTGGGCCAAACAATTCCAAGCAGCATCACAATGTTCATCATGCAGAGCATCAAGCCTGTCAGACAAATCTGAAAAAGAGTGGAATAGTGGTACAGTTCATGAAAGAGGCACAGAGAACAGCACATCCAGAAGGAGAGAAAATGAAACAAGCCCCAGAAGATCTGGCAACACACCCACACTGTTGAAATCAGCAGACCAACGGACTCTTGAAAGATGCAACAAAAAGGGGAGAACTGAGAAGCACAGATCAATATCACAAGAAAAAAACCAGGGGCAGGACGCACTCAATCTTAGATGAAGCACGGGACACTGGCCAATGGCATAAACGTCAGTTGTCAAATAGGGACAAGGAGGAATGTGAGTCTGTCAGACCTAAGCAAAACCTCTCCAAAGCTAAGCAACACCCAAAGTGGAATAAAATCACCAATGTCTCTTTGGGGGAGAGATATCCAAGGATGCCTCTTACTCAATGAGCAGCTGACGATTTCCAGCAGATCAATGACTTCACTTATCACACCACCAATGAAATCATTTTCATATGGGAAACCATGTAAAGATATCTCAGTGAATGTGAGCATGGCATTAAAATCTTCTGGGTCAACAGAACTAGTCGCACCAAGGGCAAGAGATCGACTTTACAGGCAACCAAAGGAACAGACAGTAAACAGAGAGAGCCTTTTTTAGGTGAGAGCTGTGTACCACAACTTGATAACACTGTGTTACCACCAACTACGCAACAAAACTCACCATATCAACTACAGGCATTCAAAAACATGAACATTACTCCTTCTCCAGCAACCGGAGCAGATCAAATAGACTCAAAGAACTCCCAGATTACACAGCATTCATATGGAGAGTTACCCAGGAATGTATTCCCCTTAAGTGGGGGGGGGGGTGTTGTATCATCTTCCATCAAGAGAGGTGGCGATGCCTATCAAAGATGTGTCATTTACTCTAAGGAGGTTGCAGATGCCCTGTCATGGGGACATTAGGACCCTAAAGAAGAGTTCTCCTTAAGGACCTTAGCCAGAACACTGGACACCACTTCCTCCCCAGGGCACTGGATAGGAAGTATGGGGAGGAGCAATGGATCCCAGGGTAGAGGAGAGGAGGGGACAGCATGGGTGTAGACAAGCTCCCATAGAGCAAAGGACAACAATGACAGAGGGTTTAGTAATAAAGAATAGACAAGCCAGACATTAGTGTGCTTGTTTACCTGCAGGTCGTTACATCAGCACATGACAGTGTGAATCACTTGTGATTAATCAAAGAGGACTAGCTTAAGTTGACCAAAGTGTTGCAGTACTCTAATTAGTTCTGTCACGGGCACCTTGTTGGTGTATTCATGAAGCCCTCACCCACCAACCTAGTTGGTGGCATGCTTCATCATCGGGCCCACCCAGTGACACCTAGTATGTCCCGGGTGTGCTACGACGCCTGATTACAGCGGAGCTGGTATATTGCTGAGAGTGCAGTGAGTGAGGTTGAGTGAGTTGTGATTTAAAACGGCTTGGTGGTGGTCCCAGTACCCGAGGGTAAATTAAATTTTAATAACTGGGCCGTCACCAGCGGTTAAAAGTAAGGCTACAGGACGCGTAAGGGTGGCGAGTTACTGCCCCCTGCGTCCTTCAGATGGTCGACATGTTTCAGCCAGTGCCTTAGAGTATTCTGGCTTTCCTCAGGACCGTTTTTTAAAAGGTGTGGTGAAATAAAACAGACTTAGTGTTGTGGTACAGACTATGTGATACACTCACTAAGGTGTTTTTCTATATGTGAGAGGGGGATTCCCTTCTCATGCATACCTGTACAAACAAACATTAAGGACAAGGACAAAACATTTATAGAGAGAGTCAGTAGTCAATTTAGACATATGGTCAACAATGCTTTGGTGGCCGGATCTATAGTGCAAGGTGAGAGGACTATAGCCGGCTAGGTGTGATGGTACTAGTGGTGCCATCAGAGTGAAAAACTACCAGTACCATCACACCTAGCCGACTATAGTCCTCTCACCTTGCACTATAGATCCGGCCACCAAAGCATTGTTGACCATATGTCTAAATTGACTACTGACTCTCTCTATAAATGTTTTGTCCTTGTCCTTAATGTTTGTTTCTACAGGTATGCATGAGAAGGGAATCCCCCTCTCACATATAGAAAAACACCTTAGTGAGTGTATCACATAGTCTGTACCACAACACTAAGTCTGTTTTATTTCACCACACCTTTTAAAAAACAGTCCTGAGGAAAGCCAGAATACTCTAAGGCACTGGCTGAAACATGTCGACCATCTGAAGGACGCAGGGGGCAGTAACTCGCCACCCTTACGCGTCCTGTAGCCTTACGTTTAACCGCTGGTGACGGCCCAGTTATTAAAATTTAATTTACCCTCGGGTACTGGGACCACCACCAAGCCGTTTTAAATAACAACTCACTCAACCTCACTCACTGCACTCTCAGCAATATACCAGCTCCGCTGTAATCAGGCGTCGTAGCACACCCGGGACATACTAGGTGTCACTGGGTGGGCCCGATGATGAAGCATGCCACCAACTAGGTTGGTGGGTGAGGGCTTCTTGAATACACCAACAAGGTGCCCGTGACAGAACTAATTAGAGTACTGCAACACTTTGGTCAACTTAAGCTAGTCCTCTTTGATTGATCACATATAAACCCTCGGGGACTCGGACTAGCTATCTAGTCCTCTCTCTCCCTCTTGTTACACGCATATATAGGCAGCGCACAGCTGCGAGAGTCTGACAACTTCACCATGGCCGAGAACCATGGCCTTACCTTTACGGAGGAGGAGGTCAACGATATTCTCGCAGACCCCTCTTTTCAAGTTGATTTCAACATCGCTAATTCCATAGCCCAAACAACTGACTGGGAGACCCTCACTGAGAAAAAGAGAAACAGGATCCGCACCATCCTCCATGGAGTGATCCTAGCCCAATATGTCAAAACCAACACGGCCCCAAGAGGACTGATTGTCACCAACGCACCCAGGATCTTCCTAGATGACTCCACCTTCAGGAAGGACTGGGCCCAGATCGCCTGGCACTGCACCAGGGACTGGATGATACTAATTATAAAAACTGCCAAACGCCTTTCAGAAGCCATCGTAATTGAAATCCAATTAACAGAAAGCCACTTCAAAACAACCCTGACAGCCTACAAAAAGAAATTAGACAACCAAAATAAAGGAATTAACGAGTACAAGGAGTACCTGACCCAAGCTAAAATTAAGAAATTTGAGAAAGACCTCAAAAAATTTAGCTATGCCAAAGTCTTTCCATACTCTGAAGAAGACTTTACCCCACCAGCCAATAACTCAAATGCCTCAGACTCCTCAACAGATGACAGTTCCGCATCCAGTGACTCTAGCAACAGCTCACACAAACGGGGTGGCAGAGGCCACCGCGGACAACGCTGGCCAAACACCTGGCAGGGAGGACAACCTGGACATTACTTCGGGCCCCCAACGAACTTTGGCCCAATGCAAAACCCCTACTTCGGATACCAGCCAATGTATACACCTGGCCCCATGCCCTTATTCCCAGGAAACCACGGACCCCACATGCCTCCTTTTTAAGGACAGGGCAGAAGAACACGCGGAAGGAGAAGATACAACCCGCAACCACAAGAACACTGGGCCGAAGACGGGAACCCTGTGAGCGCGAACACTCGCCAGAAGGCATCCAGCCAACCGGGAACCAGCAAACCATAAACCAAGCAACCCATGAGTCCATGGTGTTTAACCTTTCTAACATTTCACTGACACCCAAACAGGTCTCAGTACTAGAAAAGGGACTATCCTTCGTGCCAACGACTAGATTGGACAAATTTAAACTGCACGTGGAACTGGCGGAGTTCATGAGGAAACTAAAACTCAAGGCCTTCTTCGAGAAACCCTCGAGGGACGACTCAACTCCCACTGAAAACCCTAATATCACAGGCCTGAGGACCAAATCCACCTTCACCCCGCCACCCTCCACAGTGCCCCCAGAGATCACCACTTTTGAATTGGCTGTTTACAATGATGTCGAGAACCTAGAACCAACCAACCATTTCAACAACCTGTCGAAGGAAGACAGAGAAATCATCCAGGAACTCAAAAACAATCCCTCTATCATAATAAAACCTGCCGACAAGGGAGGAGGCATTGTGCTCTTAGATAAACAGGACTATGACACCGAATGTCGCCGACTACTAAGCGACCAAAGAAACTATAAAAAAACTGGAACATGACCCAACCAACTCACTACAAAGCACTATCCAGGCACTAGTGAAGACCGCCCATCAGGCGGAACACATCTCCAAACAAGAAGCTGAGTACCTCTGCCCCCAAAAGATAAAAGTACCATACTTTTACACAGTACCAAAAATACATAAAGGTATTCACTCCCCCCCCCCCGGACAGACCTATAGTGTCTGGCATCAACTCCCTTCTGGTACCCCTCTCTCGCTATTGCGATTTCTTTCTTAATCCACTGGTCCAGCAAACACCCAGTTACATCAAGGACACCAAACACTTACTACAAGTCATCAACAACACTGAATTCAACCCAGAAACCCAACTCCTGGTGGGCCTGGATATTGAAAGCCTTTATACCAGTATCCCCCAGGACGCCACCATCCAAGTCCTGAGACAGGTACTCATGGAGTCCCCATGGCCACACCGCACACCCAGAGACTTCATCCTCCAATGTGCTACAATAGCACTAAAGGAAAACTATTTCGAGTATTAGGGAAGCCTGTACCTCCAAACCAACGGAACTTCAATGGGCAGCGTCTTCGCCCCCAGCGTGGCAGGACTCTATGTCCACCTCTTTGAGCAGACCCACATCACCCACAACACCAATCCCTATACCGGGAATATCCTCACATGGCGTCGATATATTGACGACATCCTTATGATCTGGCAGGGATCAGAAATAACTCTACAACTCTTCCTCACTTGGCTCAATGAAAGAGACCCATACCTGAAATTCACAAGCACCTCAAGTGCAAGCCATTTGGCGTTCCTTGATCTGAACATATGGGCCAAAGATGGCCAATTGATCACTACCACCTATTATAAGCCTACCTCAAGGAACTCACTCCTCCACTACACAAGTTTCCATCCCCGCCCTTTAAGGGAAAACTTACCATTTGGGCAGTTTCTGCGTATACGCAGAAACTGTACTCAAGCAACCGACTACAAAAATCAATCGGCAGACCTGTCTGAGAAACTGGAGGAACGAGGCTACCCCCGGGCCATCATTAACAAAACAAAGAAAAGAGCCAGGAACCAAAATAGGGAGGCCCTTCTGGAAACTGTACCCAAGGACAAGAGTGACCAACCCATCACGTGTGTCACCACATTCGACACAGCCTCCAATGAGGTGGCGAAGCTCATACGCAGAAACTGGAAGATCCTAAACTCTGGACAACGACAATGGGAAACCCCTAGGTTTGCCTACAAAAGGTGCAACAACCTGAAAGACCAACTCGTGAGCACCCGCCCCAGACCCCTGACCAATAGAGAACCCAACACTATCCTGAATGCGTGGGGCCTACCTAAAATTTCTGGACATTATCCATGCAATGACTGTAGCGTGTGCCATCTTTCCAGCCATACGAAAACATTGATACTAGAACCAGACAAAGTGTGGACTCAACGCAGCCACACAAACTGTAATTCACGTAACGTGATCTACCTACTTACCTGCAGATGCGGCCTCCGATACATCGGTATGACCGCCCGCAAAATAAGGACTAGAGTCACAGAACACAGGAGCACAATCAGGTGCAAGAAGAACATTAGCAAATTGACCAGTCATTTCATCACCTAGGGACACACCCCCAATGACCTGACCTGGACCATCATCGAACAACTACCGGAACTGGCAGTGGATAATGAGAAGAAATTACTCAGTAAGGAACAACGCTGGATATATCGCCTATCCACCCAAACCAATGGCCTCAACGACGCCATACCATGGAGATCAGTCACACCCTAGACCTACACTAGTCACAGTTACCTCGCCTTTGTACAGTGGTGAGTCCCCCGTGCCATAGTCCCTCTGTACATAGACATAGATCATGCTCCCCCTTTATGTGCACCACTAGGCTGCCATAATCATGGGCACATGCTTAAACCCCCTTAATATTGCCATGTCAACTTTAGCGCGCAGCGCCCAGCAGCGCATGTGCATTACGCAGTGATTAACCGGCCGAACCACTCGGGGACGCGGCGCGTCTCACAGGCATGTTTCCCCAACATTAGCGCATACGTGGCCAACGCTGATCCCTTCGCGCCTGCGCAGATAGACCACGCCACACCTAACACGGGTGTTGCCACTTTCCCCGTACCAACGGCGGCATATATTGCCTGCTAAATAGTTGCTACATGTACCTTAATTACTTTATCGCGCTATCATACTGAGCATGCGCAAAAGACTAGTGTGAAAATCATGAGCATGAGCAGTAACATTATAATCACGCTATCATACTGAGCATGTGCGAGAGACTAGTGTGCAAATCATGAGCATGAGCAGTAACATAACAATCACGCTATCATACTGAGCATGCACGAGAGACTAGTGTGCAAACCACGAACATGAGCAGCAACAACACAAAGGGGTAGTCTTTCCACCCTGACTATTCCCACAGGTGCTCATCATTACCTTGTTAACCATAGTATAAAAAGCCCACAAGTCGACAGGCTCATTCTACCGGAGGACGACGGCGGGACAACAGGTACAAGGCAGGCACTGTCCAGAAAGACTGTGAGTATGACAAACCTGACAAGCCTCCAAACAACAAACTGGGTACGCGCTTCTTTCCTTACAGGTCCCTAACCCCTGCAGCCTATCTCTTTTTCTCCCATACGTTCATCCCCTTACCGCTTCCCTCCAGGAAGCCTTGGCTAATAACCCAAAGCGTAAGAACAATTTTCTTGCGCCCTGCCACACTAAGTCAACTCCTTACAGTGTGATTTTCGTGTTTTAGCCACACCACGCTCCTAATTAGTCGCGTATTTTCACTCTGATGGCACCACTAGTACCATCACACCTAGCCGACTATAGTCCTCTCACCTTGCACTATAGATCCGGCCACCAAAGCATTGTTGACCATATGTCTAAATTGACTACTGACTCTCTCTATAAATGTTTTGTCCTTGTCCTTAATGTTTGTTTGTACAGGTATGCATGAGAAGGGAATCCCCCTCTCACATATAGAAAAACACCTTAGTGAGTGTATCACATAGTCTGTACCACAACACTAAGTCTGTTTTATTTCACCACACCTTTTAAAAAACGGTCCTGAGGAAAGCCAGAATACTCTAAGGCACTGGCTGAAACATGTCGACCATC
Source organism: Lissotriton helveticus (assembly GCF_964261635.1). Taxonomy (NCBI): domain Eukaryota; kingdom Metazoa; phylum Chordata; class Amphibia; order Caudata; family Salamandridae; genus Lissotriton; species Lissotriton helveticus. The sequence goes on from NC_136069.1 coordinate 1,281,797,405, forward strand.
TGAAGGACGCAGGGGGCAGTAACTCGCCACCCTTACGCGTCCTGTAGCCTTACTTTTAACCGCTGGTGACGGCCCAGTTATTAAAATTTAATTTACCCTCGGGTACTGGGACCACCACCAAGCCGTTTTAAATAACAACTCACTCAACCTCACTCACTGCACTCTCAGCAATATACCAGCTCCGCTGTAATCAGGCGTCGTAGCACACCCAGGACATACTAGGTGTCACTGGGTGGGCCCGATGATGAAGCATGCCACCAACTAGGTTGGTGGGTGAGAGCTTCATGAATACACCAACAAGGTGCCCGTGACAGAACTAATTAGAGTACTGCAACACTTTGGTCAACTTAAGCTAGTCCTCTTTGATTAATCACATATGAACCCTCGGGGACTCGGACTAGCTATCTAGTCCTCTCTCTCTCTCTTGTTACACGCAGTGTGAATCACTTGTCATAACTGTGGTGAGATGATGGAGTGAAATCTTTAGAAGAATTAGCAGCTGTACTGTTTTATACTGTCACCTATTTAAAAGCAATCTTCTTTAATGGCCAGAGCATTTATAAAATGTTTTTTTGGTCCACAATTGGATATAGAAGACATATTTAAATATACTGCCTTCAGTCACCCAGTCCTAATTCTCCCTCAAAAATCTCATGAAGCTTCTACCATGCCCTCCAGTGGTATAACCCATTAATTTACAAGGACAGTGGCATCATGGTGGAGAATGGCTGGGCAAAATTGAAAATCAGCATTGTGGTACAAGAACTTAAATGCTATTGGTCCTGTTCCACCAGGTAGCCCTGCAGAGGTATTTTGAACAAACCTTACATGAAAGGGAGTGCCTGAGGTAGGATGTGAGCTGTTTAGCTATTTTCCCATCTGGGGTCAAATAATTCCCAGAGATCCCTTCTGGTCAGTCACACATGCACCTCCCTCATCCAATGGCAAAGCATAGGTATTGGTGAGAACAGGAAAAGCTATGGTTATCCACAGAAAAAGAGAATAGGCAGTGAATTCCATCTTGAGACCCATTGAATTTAAAATATTAATGGCTTTTTGCCTCCCATGGCCCAGGTGGAATTCTCTTTTTTCATGGTATCTTTGTTGCTGCCATCAATGTGTACAATATGTTGAACATCTCCAGATCTCCCACTGCAAGACTGGCAGCACCACTTTTTTGTTGTTGCAGATTTATATCGTGCAAACTCGACCCAAAGGTATTGGAGTGCTTTACATGAGCACCGGTTACTTTACACAAGGACACATTAATTTTTTTGGTAGGCACTGGGAGATTAAGTGATTTGCCCAAAATCACAGGATGTGGACACGACCCAGAGGCTCGAGCCTTGGTTTTCCTGTTCCAAAGTCGTCAGTCTAGCCTTCAGACCACATCCTCTCCCCAGTTTCATATAGTGCCACCTCTACTGAGCGTGTATGACAGCTGAATGCTTACTTGTGTGCCTTAAAAGGCCTCAATTTTCTTATAAATTGACAAGCATCAATCCATGTTTTGACCTAATCAAAATCCTGGGAAGGACAGAAAGATAAGACTTAAACCTTCAGTTTTCTGAAACAAAGTTCATGTTTTAAACACCTTGGAGCGGAACTTGGAGTTTAGGGTTCCCCCTATACGCCTATACAACATTTATCATCCTCCTGGTGACCCTCTTCCCTTTGCTGAGGAGTTATCTGACCTACTTTCCTGATCCTCACTTTTCTACTCCAAAAACCTCTTCCTCAGAGATCTTAACCTCCACTGGAACAAAACTGAAGATCCTTCGATCCGCCTCCTCAACGATTTACTCGACATTAATGACATGAAACAACTCTGCCTTTCTCCCACAAATATTAAAGGGGCCACATTTGATGCCATCATCACTAGCAAAGATCTGAACTGCCTTTCCCGCATTGTCCCCATTGCCTGGTCTGACCATCACCTTATCCTATTCGTGATCTCCGGTTCACGGCCTCTCCTTCCTCCTAAAGCCATCAAACACAGGAAATTGACTAGAAATCTCCATCTCATTCCACCAGGGGAACTGGAGACCAATATTAAAGCTCAACTCCTGCTTGCTTCTCCCTCACAAAATGCTAATGACCTCACTGAGCATTTCAACCAATCTATCATAAAGGTCCTTGACCAAATCGCCCCTGCTAAATTAAAGCTACAAAAAAAGAATCCCGCCAAATCTTGGTTTAACACTGATCTCAATAATGAAAGACGCTTGCTTAGATTATTTGAACGTAAATAGAGGCAACATCCATCCACCCCATATCTTACACTAGTCAGAGATGCCAGGGCCAATTATAAACAAGCATTGGCATAGCCAATAGGTCTCGCTTGTGGGACCTTATAAGTATTTTGTTTTGCAGCACAATATCCTTGTTACTAAATACTTATAAGGTCCCACAAGCGAGACCTATTGGCTATGCCAATGCTTGTTTCTACATCCAGCGCCTCACACCGCAGTGTTGTTCCCTTTAAGTGCATCTGAAAAACAGGGGGAAAGAAGAGAGCACGTGAAACTACCAGACATAAGGAGGCAGAAGATAGAGAGGGGGGAGAGGCTATGGGCGGAAAACGAGAGCAGAAAGGTGGGTGGGGAGCGCGAATTGTCAAAGGAAAGTCAAAGAGAGTGGGTGAAAAAGACGGGGGTGCGAAGAGAAGCTGCGCGGAGGAAGGAGGGAAGCGGAGACGGGGGAGAAAGAGAGAAGAAAGCTGAGCAGGGAGAGTTTAGGAAAACAGAGTGGAGGAGTGGGGAGAAAAGGACGAGAGGCTGCGGGGGCGGTAGGAGAGGAGGGAGGCATGGTCCGACAGGAGAGGAGGGGAGCGAAAAAAAAATGAGCGGCAGGGTGGGAGAGAGAGAGGGATAGAGAGAGGAGGGGTAAAGAGCGCGGGAGGCAGAGACTCTGTTAACAAACATGGCGCGTGTGCAATACGAGACGAGCGAGCAGCGAGGGAGGGGTGAAGGACACTGCATAGTTTGCTGAGGTTGAGCAATGCTGGTTTACAAATGTGTGCAGTTTGTGAGTAACGTCTGTTCCAAAGCACGGGGAAGAGATGAAACCATGCCAAGAAACTCGAGGCTCGCCTCTCCAGGAAAAGGCCGGGTGCCCCATAATGGGGTCTGTGGTGGGGAGTTATACCGCACACAGCTCTCACAAAACGGCACGGTTCACTCCCACGAACTTCTGCAAGCCCTGGAGAACCAATTATGATGAGAGCTGGATTAAAAACAGAAGCAATATGCTTTACCCGGGCAATGAACAATTAGTTCCCGTACCAAATCGAAAGAAAAATAGAAAATTCTGGTGTGGGAGGAGTGCTGCTACGGGAACTGCTACGGGCTGGGGAGGGGGAGGAGAAATGAAAGGAAAGGCTGTGTTTGCGGGGAGAGAGAGAGGGGAGGTGCTGGTGTGGGAGGGGGGAGGTGCTGGTGTGGGAGGAGTGCTGCTACGGCAAGGCTGTGTTTGCGGGGCGAGAGAGGGGAGGTGCTGGTGTGGGAGGGGGGAGGTGCTGGTATGGGAGGAGTGCTCCTACGGCAAGGCTGTGTTTGCGGGGAGAGAGAGGGGAGGTGATGGTGTGGGAGGGGGGAGTTGCTGGTGTGGGAGGAGTGCTGCTAGGGGAGGAGAAGCCCTGGCCGTGAATGCTCGTGCATGTTCACGTGAACTGCAAGAAAACGCCGGGCTGAAAGCCCTTAGTTTGAAGAGGATTTTGCCGACATGAATTCTCGCTCCGCTCGATGCGCATGCGCGCATCGATAGGTCGCGAGACCTAAAAAGACATTCTCAATGAAAATACCTCCTTTTTTCGCTCACAACTCGACTGGGCCAAAATTAGACTCAGGGAACTATTTAACGTTGTTAAAAACCAAACTGCCTCTGCCCCTCCTAAGTTGTTGGCCACTTTAGAGAGATGTGAAGAAATTGGGAACTTCTTTTTAGAAAAAATCTCTAAAATTTATCAATCCTTTATCTCTATCCCCCCTTTACCCATTCCTCTCCCAAGACTCACCAGCCAATGCATATGCCTTACCCTCCCCTGCCCTTAGCGCTTTGCATCTCCCTCCTGTCGCCCACCCTCCCGACCCCTACTCCACCATCCTACAGCGAAAAAATAATGCCTCTTGGCATTTCTTTCGGTCCGGAGGCTAGAGAGTAGGTGAATCGGCCACTACTATCCTGTAATCAAATTGATGGGATACAATTCCTCCGAGTCAATGGGGCAAAGTTAGGCCCTGCAAAATATACCACGTGATTATTTTCTTACGTAGGTACTGGATGCATGCTTTATTCCCTTGCAGCATTGAATTGATTTATTTTCTATTTTTTCATTATTAGCTCATTTGGGCATTATTAGGAGTGGCAAACACAGGGCTGGTCCCTGTGTAGTCCCGAGGAAGAGCTTGGGGGACGCTCGAAACATGTTGGCAGATAGGAACTAATAGGTACACCTAAACTCATTGTTCTTTAGGCACCCTATTTATTCTACCCCTTTTTTAATTCTACCACCTAGGAGCAAGAATAAATCATTTATAGCTTACTAGGCAGGTATTTTAAATCACTTACACATATCCCACTCCTTCACATCACAGTTCTCGCACCACACATAGTCTAATTTAAGTGCTCCTACATAGTTCGCAAGTCGTAGCACGCCCCAGCCCGTAGAGGACTGGGATGGCCCCCATGATGAAGCATGTCACCGTGGGGCAACCCTGGTGAGTGAGGGGACACTAAGAAAAAGAACAATTTGTCCTTTTCTTCTACTATACACATTATTCCAACCCCAATGAGTGTTGCGAATATGATTATAATAACATAGCTAGGCTCTTGATCTCTGGTTCAGAGGTTTCCATGACTTGCACAAACTGTGGAGGGTGAGCCTAAGCATTTTCCCTCTATCTCCCTTTGTTTTCTGTTAATTTCTTTCGCCCAGTCATTGAACCTGAAGTCCTTAACATCATTACCAAGCTTAAACCCTCGTCCCATTCCAGAGATCCTCTCCCTGCTAACATGGTCCAACATTTAAAATTCACCATTGCTCCATATTGGACCTCGATCATCAACTCATCCTTCGTCTCCGGTTGAGTCCCCGTCTCCCTTCAGCTTGGACAAATCACCCCTATCCTCAAAAACCCCACAGCTGACCCCAGCGACCTTAACAATGTTCGTCCTATCTCCAACCTTCCTCTGCTCTCTAAAGCTCAAGAAAATGTGCTCTACTCCAATTGGACAAACATATTGATTAATTTAACCTCTTGGACTCATGTCAGTCTGGCTTTAGAAAGGGTTGCAGTACAGAAACTGCTATGCTTAATATAATATATTAATATAATATATTATAATCATTCTCCTTGACCTCTCTGCAGCTTTTGATACTGTCAACCACTCTGCCTTGCTTAACACTTTGAAAGATCGGTTTGGCTTTAACAGTGTAGTCCTCAAATGCTTTACCTCCTTTTTCCAACACAGATCCCAACAAATTAAAATACTTGACTCCCTTTCTAAACCCTTGCCAGTCTCCTTAGGAGTCCCCCATGGCTCTTTTCCCTCTCCTTTTCTATTCAGCCTCTTCATGGAACCCTTTGCCCTCATCCTTAAGCAAGCGGGAATCAATTACCACCTTTATGCTGATGACACCCAACTTTATCACAAGATTAAATCCCATGCGGACGTTCTCCACCTCAATAAGACCCTTTCCAAGATTCAATCTTGATTTCACCACAACCGCCTTAAACTTAACCCTAAAAAAACTGAAGTAATTCTTTTCTCCCCTAAAACTAACCCACTCCCAATCCAACACTGGATCACTGACCTTAAAGCCCTCAACTGTTGTCTCACCATACCCAACACAGTCAAATCCCTTGGAATCAGTATTGATCAGAACCTCAGTCTTACTTCCCACATCAAATATGTGGTCAAAGGCGCACTCTACACTCTTCATCACCTCAAGAAAATTGAACCCTTCATTCCTAATACGCCCCTTGGTCACTCCAAATCCATCTTTATTTTCCAAATGAGAAGTATCCGGAAACGCAGGATGGAGTCGTCGGGAGGCATTTGCCAGACCCTATCTGACCTGATAAGTGCGATGCGCACTTCCTATGGGACGAATCAGTCACCACAACCAACAAGTCAGAGCATCCGGAAGGGGAGCAGTTCATCTCCGATTTGTGCCACAACACTATTCCTGCGAATGAGGTGGTGCAGCCATGTATCCCATCGAGCATGTCATCCCTATACTCTACGCCTATGAAGAATACTACCACCTCAACCAACGCGATCATCGCAGATGTTAAATCCGTCACCTACCCCTACAAAAAACCGCAACTACCCCGCGAAAGACTATACAAGAGAAAGCAGGGGCGCTACTACATCCAAATTGGGGGGGAGAATACTTCCAGCAATTTAGAGGCAATTTTCAGGGGGGCTAATACGTCCAGCAATTCTTACCCAAGAGGGACTGGGGGCTAATACCCCAAGCAATGTAGAGGCAACCCTGGGGTTGGGAGTGTAAATACCCTCAGCAATGTAGAGGTAAACCTGGGGCTGGGGGTCTAATACCCCAAGCAATGTTGAGGCAAACCTGGGATTGGGTGGCTAATACTCCCAGCAATGTTGAGGCAAAACTGGGTTTCGGGGGCTAATACCCCCAGCATTGTGTACCTGAAGAATGTAACTGGTGCTCATGCAAAGTACCTCAATGCCTACAGGTGGAGTACACGCTGCAAGAATTCTTTAAAAAAACAAAGCAAGAGCTAATTTTGCAAGAAATGTATTCCCACACGGTGGCAGCAAAAGTAATTGAGAACTTTGAGGAATGGGCAGAGTGGAGATGCTGGTGCTCTAGGGACTATAGAAAAACAAAACCTCATCATCTAGTAAATGGTCCCTTACAAATATGTGAAATACTCGTGCTGATGCACAAACATGACAGATCAGCCACATACAGCAGCTCAAGGACTGTATGTGTGTGTATGTGGAAGCTGTCCCAGCCTGGGCTGACACACACGACGGTGAGGGCTGAAGCCCAAAGAGCCCTATGGGTGATGACTTTGATCAGAAAGTGTACTGCATAGGCTTGGATTAGCTACGTGTGAACTTGGACCTTGGTTGATGGGCCAGTGCACCAGTGTTACCTGTGGGCCATGGTTTTGGCATCTCTATAAGACACACCAAGAGACTGACTTACTTTACCAGTCCCCACCAGGCCAATGCAATGTGGTGCAAGTATGTTGTCCGCTCACCAGCTATGCTGTAAATTGAGGTTGGGGGACAGCCTTTGGAGCATACTCACCTTGGCGCACTGCCTTGCGTGTCTTGACAGAAGAAGTGTCATCTCCCCCACATGCCCATTACTTTCAGGTCATGGCAGGTGCCAGGGGAATGCTATGAAGGGGCCTTGCAGGGAGGCTAGTCTCATTTGGACTGTCTAACCTAAACACCACCGTCTTTATCAGCAGCAGTGTGCCTTTGTAAAACCTCCCTTGGCAGTTAAAAGCACAGAAGCTACTATGAAAGAGATAATCACAGAATGTTTGCCAATTACTTTCAGAGTGACCGAACATCATTCTGATCTCAATATGAACATGGGTCCCTAGCATTTTGTGCATGTCCATTGAGGGAATGTCATAATCAGGTAGGTAAACTTAGCCCGCCAAATGTTATTAGAAACACACTTTTGACGGTAGAACAGGAATTGCCATAACCACGCATCTGTTTATATCACAAAGTTAAGGCATGAGTCCACCACAACACACACTGACACATTGCAGGGCAACAGAACTCCAATGAACTCACTTAAGTATGACACTGTGATGCCTCTGTGTACATTAAAGCCCAGAGGATATTGGCCCAGATAACACCCTACTCCACAGACCCAATCCACTCTGTATTGATTTCAGTGCCTTCCAATACAACAATCAACAAGTGGTTGTGTGACATTCGTCATTGAAATATTTGTAGACACAATCCATCTAGATTTTGAAAGAAGCATGGGCCAACAACAATGTGGAATACAGTCACCAGGTGTGGACTGTGGGTGCGGCACACAACTCCCAATCTGTGTGTGTACACGGTCATCTTTGGAGAATGTCACTCACAGCAATTCTGCATCAAGCTCCTCAGGCTGTAGTGTGTGCTGCAAATAAAAATCCCATGTTTAATGTGCAGATTGTGTCCTGCAGAGTAGTAGGAGTACGCATGAGCCTCAGGATATCGGAGGGTCAAGTGCACATCCTATTGTGTAAGATAAGCTGTCAGTACTGGTGAGGATGCCGGGGGGTGGCTCATTCTGTGGCTCCCAAACACAATCGACAGAGCAATCCTCAAATCAAGGGGTATGGGTACATCTTGCAATGATGAGGGATTTGTGCAGAATGAAGTCTACTGTGACCATATTTGGCACTAAAACGCTGTCTCCAAATCTATGAAAGAAGACCTTCCACACATTGCCATCACGCTCTAGGGCAGTGTTTAATGGGCAAAATGGAAGCACCCATGGACATACACAAGGCCTACCCTTGCCAAACCAGATTAGAGGTTGCAAAATATTGACAATGCAGACACTTACTGCAACTGGGTGTAATGTTCCAGTGTCACATGTGTGTTTGCATACAGTGCAATGTGTTTTCCTCAGCACAACCGGATATCTCACAAGTCCATCTCCCTTGGTGACCCATACCTTTAACATTCAAAGTCAGTATGCCAATAATAACCATGCATGTGTAGTCTACTTTTGTAGAGTGGGGATGTGGTTCTAGAGTAGTCTGACACCAGGTGGCACAAAAACACACATCATTGACTTCTCACTTGAGGGGGCTATAGCCCTCTAAGCAATGTACTCTCATCCAATGTTCCACCATCATCACATTACAATATAAACAATCACCAACTCCAGAAAAAGGCAGGAAGCAAGGGCAAGATTGAACAATCAGTGTCTACAATTATCTACACGGGTAACTCCACACAGCTGCCCACACACAACTCAGACAAGGCAAGGCTAGGTGGAGGCAAAATGTCCTGTGAGGACAATAGGTTTAGCATATGGCAGTGTACTAAGAGCAGCATTTACGACAATCAGTCATGAACATTCAGTGGCAGACAGCAAGCTGCAGCAAACACATTCCACATCTTCCTATTTACTCTGGCTACTGTTTTTGACTACTTACATACACATAATCTACACATATGTACATATCAACATTACCTCATGGCCTGCATGATCTCCACTTGTGCATTTGCTTAGGAGCTGTGCACTGCTCGCTTTTTCCTGCTTTGGCTGTTTGTGCCTGATTGTGCCGGTGCCACTGCCCATTTCATTGCGATTTCAGGTGGTGCCCCAATCTCATCCAGTTCCGCTTTTGGGCTTGCTGCCATTTTGTTGTTGTTGTTGTACCTCCCTGCCCGGCTCTCCACCCCGCTCCCGCCTCCCAGCTGCTCCTCCCTCCCACTAAAGTTTAGGCTACACTCGATAGTCCGAATGCTGTGACCGTCCTGCCTAACCCAGAAGCGGTCGCTCCTCACGCTGCTCCCTGCTAAAAGAAGTGGTATCGTAGCGCTTTTGCCAGACTGCTCACTGCCACTAATGCGAACTGCGCACTGCTCGCTCTGCTTACTATATTTATTCATTGTGCCTGAATCGCACTGCTCGCTCTGCTTACTGTATTTTTGTTATTGTGCCTGAATCGCACTGCTCGCTCTGGTTACTGTATTTAATCATTGTGCCTGTATCGCACTGCTCGCTCTGGTTACTGTATTCAATTATTTGTGCCTGAATTCGCACCGCTCGCTCTGCCTGCTGTATTTAATTCTTGTGCCTGGTGATATCGACATCGTAGCGCTGTGCTGGTAGACTGCTCCGCATTTGCTTAGGAGCTGTGCACTGCTCGCTTTTGCCTGCTTTGGCTGTTTGTGCCTGATTGTGCCGGTGCCACTGCCCATTTCATAGCGATTTCAGGTGGCGCCCCAATCTCATCCAGTTCCGCTTTTGGGCTCGCTGCCATTTTGTTGTTGTTGTTGTACCTCCCTGCCTCCACCCCGCTCCCGCCTCCCAGCTGCTCCTCCCTCGCCCCTCCCCCTCCACTTCCTACATATGACAGATGCTTTTACGCGCAGCGGACGCACCCCATACGCGCCGAAGGTGCGCCAAAGGTAAGCCCGTCTATGCCCGTCCGCGCCTGGACCGCGCCCAGCGCCAGACCCCCTGGCCCCCGCAAAATCCACTCCGCCCGCATTACGTACAACGCCGCAACCCTCTCAGCCCTTAACCCCGGCCGCCCATCCAACTGCTACCAAGCCGTCCCAGGACACACCCATGGACCCTTCACCTGCCACTCCAGCAAGTTCGACTGCATCGGGACCCGCACCAAATCCACCAACTCCAAACAGAGCTCCGACACTAACCACCTAAAGTGCATCCTGCTCAACACCCGCTCGGTCCACAGACACGCCATTGAACTCTGGAACCTACTTGACACTACATCGCCGGATGTCGCCTTCCTTACAGAAACCTGGATGAACGCCTCATCAGCGCCCGACATTGCCATAGCCATCCCAGACGGCTACAAGATCATCCGAAAGGACCGCACTAACCAAACTTGTGGAGGCATCGCCATCGTCCATAAGAACACCATCCACATCACGACCAGCTCCGATGATAACCTCGCAGCCGCCGAACACCTTCACTTCCATATCCACACCGACCCCAAGACCACACTCAGAGGCACCCTCATCTACAGACCACCAGGACCCCGCACACAATTCAGCGAAGACATCACCAACTTCATCAGCCCACACGCCCTCCCCTCCGAGGACTACATCCTTCTGGGAGACCTCAACTTTCACCTGGAAAAGAAAAACGACAGCAACACTACCACCCTTCTGGATAACCTGGCCAACCTCGGACTCGAACAACTTGTCAATACCCCCACCCACTATGCCGAACACACACTCGACCCAATCTTCACATCTCTTTCAATCACACCACAGCTCACCACTGGACGGACCATAGCTGCATTCATTTCAACTACAATAAGACATCGACCCACAACCCCCCACAACCTATTCCTCGAAGAAACTGGAACAAAATTACCACCGACCAGCTCTTCACATCGCTTCACCAAAAACCCCCCGCCAAGTCATCGGACCCAAACCAAGCTGCCACCAACCTCACACAATGGATCACCCACAGCGCCGACGAACTAGCACCCTTGAAAAACCATCGAATCAAGCAAGGTAGCAAAAAAGCCCCCAGGTTCAACGATGACCTTAAGAAATCCAAGAAGTGCTGTCGTACCCTCGAGAAAGCCTGGAGAAAAAACCCAACCACTGACAACATGACCACCCTCAAGAACGCCACCCGCAAACACCACCAACTGATCCAATCCACCAAGAAATCAGCATTCAAGGATCGTCTTTTTTTTTTTTTTTTTTGCAGAGTTTTATATAGCGCGAACTAGACCCGAACCGAATCAGGTATCAGAGCGCTTTACATAGCACCAGTTACGTTACATGAGGACACACTTTCATTTTTTTTAGGCACGGGGAGATTAAGTGATTTGCCCAGAATCACAGGGGGGTGTTGGCGTCGTTACCGAGACTCGAACCCAGATCCCCAGGTCCGAGGTCGAGCGCCTTAGCCGTTAGGCCAACCCCTCTCTGTCTTGACAACAACGCCCAAAACAGCAAGGAACTATTCAACATCGTCAAAGAATTTACCAACCCCACCGCCGGCACCAACGACATCACTCCCTCCCAAGACCTCTGCAACTCCCTAGCCTCATTCTTCCACAACAAAATCGCCGACATACATAACAGCTTTGGAAACCAGTCCGAAGACCAGCCCACTCCACCCTCCTCCGAACCTAAACCACCCTCTAACACCCTTTGGGACTGGAACCCAATCACCACTGAAGACACCATCCGCCTGATGAACTCCATCCACTCAGGATCGCCAACCGACCCATGCCCCCACCACATTTTCAACAAAGCAGACTCCATTATCGCACCCCACCTCCGTGACGTCATCAACTGCTCCTTCAACTCCGCTACCTTCCCGGAAAGTTGGAAACATGCCGAACTCAGCGCCCTTCTAAAAAAAACAACAGCAGACCCCACTGAACTTAAGAACTACCGCCCCATTTCGCTCCTCCCATTCCCTGCCAAAGTCATTGAGAAAGCCGCCAACAGTCAGCTCGCCGCCTTCCTCGAATCCAACAAATCCTTCGACCCCTCACAGTCCGGCTTCCGAGCCAAACACAGCACCGAAACCGCCCTCATTGCAGCAACAGACGACATTCGAACTCTACTGGACAACGGAGAAACAGCGGCCCTCATCCTACTTGACCTCTCCGCAGCCTTCGACACAGTCTGTCATTGCACCCTCATACAACGCCTTAACAACGTCGGAATACAAGGAAAAGCATTGGACTGGATCATCTCATTCCTTGCCGAAAGAACCCAGAGAGTCCGCCTCCCCCCTTTTAGATCAGAGGCCACCGAAGTCATCTGCGGCGTACCACAAGGATCATCACTCAGTCCCACCCTCTTCAACATATACATGAGTCCTCTCGCATCCATCGCACGCCAACACAACCTCAACATCATCTCTTACGCAGACGACACCCAGCTGATCCTCTCCCTCACCAAAGACCCAAACACCGCCAAAACCAACTTACACGAAGGAATGAAAGAAGTAGCCGAGTGGATGAAGAACAGCCATTTAAAACTGAACTCGGACAAAACGGAACTCCACATCTTAGGCTCATCCCCCGCGGCCTGGGACAACTCATGGTGGCCACTGGCCTTGGGAACCGCACCCATACCTACGGACCACGCACGTAACCTGGGCTTCATCCTGGAATCCTCCCTCTCGATGACCAGACAAGTCAACACCGTCTCATCATCATGCTTCAACATCCTGCGCATGCTCAAAAAAATCTTCCGCTGGATCCCCCCCAAAACAAGAAAGACGGTCACCCACGCACTGGTCACAAGCCGACTGGATTACGGAACACCCTTTACGCCGGAACCACAGCAAAACTACAGAAAAAACTCCAACGCATCCAAAACGCCTCAGCCAGACTCATACTGGACATCCCCCGTCAAGATCACATTTCCGGTCACCTGAAAGACCTCCACTGGCTCCCCGTCAACAAGAGAATAACGTTCCGTCTCCTCACCCACGCACCCAAAGCCCTCTACGACCTAGGACCCGAATGCCTTAACACGGGACTGTCCTTCTACACCCCCACCCGCCAACTACGATCGTCCAACCAAGCCCTTGCCGCAATTCCGCGCATCCACAGATCCACCATGGGGGGAAGATCCTTCTCCTACTTAGCGGCCAAGACCTGGAATTCCCTCCCTACCCACCTCCGCCTTACACAGAACCACCTCTCCTTCAGAAAGCAACTAAAAACTTGGATATTTGATAAGTAAAATACCCCCCTCCCCCAAGCGCCTTGAGACCCTCTGGGTGAGTAGTGCCCTATACAAATTTTCGAACTTGAACTTATGTCCTCTCTCACATTCACCTCAAAGTACATGCTCATCTCTCAAAACTATCATACACACACAAGCACGTCATAAACTCCCTATGGTACATCTAGACAGAAAGGTATGTCTGCCCACAAGCTCAAGCTTTGTACTAAAACTCTTCAATACTGATTTAAAAATCTCACACTTCTGCTGCCCTTCCTACATCCACATCTACATTCACAGAACAACTCTTCATCACTATGTATACAACATCTCTCATATACATGACATATACGCAATGTCTGTACTCCTCACCTCTTCAGCTGACATCAAATGTAACATGTCAAATGGACCACTCTCATCATCAGTAGCACCTTCAGTAATGTCTTGGACTGCACTTATTTCACAACGTGCAGCATCACAGCCCACTCTGACATGCTCACTTAACACATCACCACATCTCACAACAAGACACTTACATTGCTCAATGAATACGTCCTCAGCCATTTCCATATAAACACACACCCACCATACTCTTCTTAAGTTCTACAGATTGTCATTTCTAAAACAAATACATCCACAGATTCAAGCACAACATACATCAACTATACAACACCTCATATGTCATTGTTCAGCACCCTCATTTTCAGAACTAGTGTATACCCTTGACATACACTTATCCACTTTGTTACAAATGACAAGTTTAACCTTGTCTCACTGTGGCCCTGTCACATCCACATATGACTTCTATGCTCCATACCACAATTGGCGTATGCACATTAACAACTATCTTCACTCATTTAAACTGCCCTGTTACAGTCATCTCTCGCCGTAGAGACACAGACCACAGCTCTCATCTCCTGCCAGAATCCAACCTTGTCTAGCTGGTTATACCCCTATAACACCTACCTATTCCTACCATACCTTGGACAGGATTTAACCAGTCTAACAAGCTTGCATACTCTGATTCACACCCTCGTATGTTTAACCACTCACATTGAGTGAATGTGGATACCTCATGTCTTCTACACATGACCTACTTATGAACTTAACTCATACCAAACACTCTCTGACAATCACTCAATTTGCCCTGCCAACATGACGTATGAATCTCCACTCCATCTCAAAATTTAAAAGACTAGTCACTCTCACCTTACCACTTGTTTAAGCAAGTTTAGCACATGCAACATCAACCTTGGATTTCACATCTGCTGCTAGGCCTCACATTAAAAAACACATCATCCCCTTTGTGGCAACCAAGAGCATGAATGTGACACTGGCTTCTGTAGCATCTGCACAGTAGATGGACACACATCACGTCTGTGCGCCCACTGTCCACTTGGCTTACCACATGTAGCACTGGACAATCCAACAAAGATAACAGCACTCCAAGTTCAGCTCCGTGTGACATGGAACAGCATCAATCATAGCTTAAAAGAACCCCATTGTCAGTCATCCACAAATGGCAAAATACACAAACCTCATGCTCAACTGTGACTGGTGTGTGGTTGTAAATATGAAATATAAGCTTGGACAGACCAAAAACCCCATACAAGTTATGTCCCCAAACAAAATCAGGATGGCATGACTGACATAAATTAGAAATCACGGGGACACACCGTTGGTGTAACCATGCGCTCTATAAATGAATAAATATAAATATAAAGCAATGGACTATTAAGAGAACACACACCTTGCCTAACATGAATCCCTGCAGAAAGTGGAGTCCTTGGAGGCAACAGGGTCTGAAGACTGTGAGAATACTGCTCATCTTACACTCACCATGGGCTCAGGAAATGTATCAGATGAGTACACAGCCATGCAGGGTGTTTGCCTACGGTGGCATGCCACATGTGGCAAGGTTGTCATTGCCACTAGTCTACCAGATTTAAAGAAGACACAGAAATGGGTACACCACTATCATGTCACATACATGTACTTTATAATTACTCTGTATACATGGGGGTGTCCAAAGTCACTACCGTGTAGTCAAAATCCACATGTACCCAGGTGTATTGAGGAGACAGGTGTATTTCTGTACATAACAAACATAGGCAGTATGTTCCTCCTAAACTGTTGCACTTTGAAACAAAGAAAAAGACTTTTGGTCGTCTTCAGCCAGGCTTGCTTGAATCCAGTGGCAAAGTGATCTGTTGACTGGGTGTGAGCATTTGATTGGTTCAGATGCTCTGTCCATCACCACCCCCTTTTGTACCGCTTTGGCCGCCATAAGTGTGGCAGGGTATGCTCAGACATGAGTCCCTTGCTCACTTTGCCACTGGATTCAAGCAAGCCGGGATGAAGACGGCTGGAATGCCAGAAACCGGTCCTCGGAAGCTTGTTTCGGGTCTAGGGAAGACATGGCTTGGCAGTTCGGGCTGGACTGTTCCCATGAGGCACAGGGTCAGACTGATTTGCATATAGCCATGTCTGAACTGGGGTGGCAGAGTGGGCTAAAGAACGGTGATGGATCAAACCCAGATCTTTTGACTGGGTGTGAGTGTTTGATTGATTCAGATGCTCCGTCCATCACCACCCCCTTTTGTAGCACTTTGAAACACTTGCACTATGTTGACATATGAAAGGATTACCTATGTGCAATTGTGGCATACAAAAGTGAGGCTTTGTGACTTCATGTCACACTCATAGCCAAAACTGATGTGGAGGATGACACCCAGCATATGTAGACACCAAAATCTTGAATACATACTGTCAAAGGGAACATACTCTATGGACCATGTGCAATCCATGCCTTACTAACATCATAGTATACTTACATTACTAATTGTATATGATTCACAGTTAACTAAAACAACTATTTGTGTGAGACAAAGATCAGCAGTTAAAAACCTGAAACAGACTTTATTCTGCAAGAAAAGGTAGAAACGTAATTAAAATACAGCCAATGGCCAGTCAATAAATGTTCCTATGCCCAATGGGCCAAAACAACTTGCCCATAGACTCTTGCCTGCACCAAAACTGCAAGGAGTCACCTGAGGGGCATCTAGGGGGGATGCCAGGCACCAAAGGTACAAACCTAGGGAGGACTGGGTTGGGTTTTGGGAGGGATAAGATCTGGAGGGGTGTGTGGGTCCACTGCAGTGGTTGGGTCAGATTGAGAGGGTGTTCCGTCCACTGCAGTGGTTGCTTCAGATTGAGGGGTTTATGGGCCCACTCCAGTGGTGGGGGCACATTGAGGGGCCCACTGTAGTGGTAGTCTCAGAATGAGAGGGTACAGCTGTAGTGTGAGGGCTCGATGGAGAGTGGGATAGGCTTGTTTTTTTTACCATTTTGGGGATGGTATAACCCTTAATGGAAGGTACAGCAAAACGCAGGGATTCAGACTGTTTGGGAGGTTTTTTTTTGTGCGTGCGGTACTGGGCTGGGCTGGGGAAGTACTGGTTGGTGGAGGGGATTTGGACTTGTGAGACCAGGAGGATTTATGCGGGGGTGGGGTTAGACTTGTCTTTTTAGAGGGGGTGGGGTGGCAGGTGCAGATGTCAGGGCCAGGAGGGTGAGTTGCCTTTTCTTCTTGGGAGGGGGTTTGGATGGGTCGGTATGGAAGAGGCCATGGTCACATAGGAAGAGTTTCTGGGAAGAGTGAGAGGAAAGTTAGGGGTTGTGGAGGCAGAGGGTTCTAAGGTGTGCGGAGTGTCTGTGGATGCATGTGTATCATCTGGTGATATGTCCCTGCTGGTCAGTGTGCTGTCATTCTCCTGAGTGTGCGTCTGTGTGGGTTTGTCCTTGTGAGTGTGTGTGTGTTTGTGTGCTACGTGTGGCTTTTGAGGTATGTGCATGTGCGTGTTTGCATGTGCTTAGGTCAGGAAGGGTAGTTGGGACTGTGAATGGAGAAGAGGCAGAAGGGGGAGGGACTGCTGGAGCTGGGACATTGCTGCCATCAGTGTGGAGTCCAAAGTTTGATTGGATCTGTGTAAGGCAGACATGTCTGAGTGAATGCCCTCCAGGAATTATACCATTTGTGTAAGATTGGTGGTATGTACCTGGAGGACATTAAGCACTGCTTTCTTCCCCACAGAGAACTGTCCCAGGATGTTGTTGGCCTCCACACTGAGGGCAGCAGGGCAGACAGGGGCAGTGGGTGAGATGCCTGGCACGAAGGAGATGGGTCACCTGCCACAGGTCCGGCCACGGACACTGGCCATGAGCGCCGCTGAGAGGGTGGACATAGTAGTGGTGGTGGTGGACTCCGATGTAGAGAAATCATCCCCTGTCTTCTCCACAACCAGCGAGTCATCAGTGGAGCTTGAATGGTCTTCAGATGCTGTAGATGTTGCAGACTTGCTCTCAGTGTGGCTCCCCTTACCCTCCCCGCCAGTGGATCCATCCAAATCCAACTCTGCACTGGACCCAGACTGGCAAACTGCTCCCCCTATATCCATGGCACTGGCTCCTATTCTGGCCTTTGCTGATGCAGTGAACAAAAATGAAAAAGATTCACATGAGTCATCTGTATGTACTTGACACAAAGGTACCCGATTGTCCAGCCTGATCCCAGGCCATCACCTAGCCCGACAGATGCAGTTTATTGCCCCCTACAGTAGGACCTCGCCTCACATCAAAGGAGCGGTGGTTAATCAATACCCTCACGCCTCCAGATCCGACCGATCGCTCACTTTCCCGTTCCCAGCGGAATGTCCATCTGCGCGACAACCACCACATGCTGAGGTTGAGGTGGGAACTCTACTGTAAATATGTGTGGGAACGGGTTTGGAGCGGGGATTCCGAGGATGCCTTTCCGTACATCAAAGTATTGACAAGAATGTGTTTTATGTAATAAAGCAATAAACCTGTGTATAAGAGGCCAGGCCTCAAGGATGCGTCTAGAGCACCTCGAGAAGATACCCTGTTGTCTGATTTGACGTGTTCTGCTCCGTCGGAATAAACTCCCGTTTCCTGCCTTCTGTCTCCAGCGCCTGCCTCTTTGTTTGGTAATCTCGAATGGTATGAGAGGCGGCGAACGCCGGGCAAATACTGAATGGTTCTTGGTCGAATTTGGCCCTACCTTTCTACAATTGGCGTCCCAAACGTGGGGCCCATCAGTGACACGTGGATCCAGTGGGAGAGGTCCCAACGACAGAGTGAACGACTGCAACGATCGGGAAGTGCACCTGCCCGATAGACCCTCGTCTGGCAGCCGATCAGCCGAACTTCACCGGTTCTGAGCGGACCTCTCTCGAGTGATCTACGGTCCTGACTGGGAACCATCAGGAGTGCCGCAGCAATTACGGACAATAGAGGACGATCGGACGCTGGAAGTGGAAGACGAGAAACCGTCCATGCGGTCCGGGTAAGGTCGTGTAACGCGACGAATTGCGAATTGATTGTTTGATTGTTTGAAAATACTAGTATTACTCATTTGATTGTTTCTGAGAGATTCTCTATTTGCAAACAAGCACAGAGTCGCCATACTCTGTTTAGTCTTTGCAGATAGTGAAGGGTAGGTAACGCAGGCTTTTGCCCCGTTGTAATCCGTCGTGCCTATTTTTATCCCTCATTTGATTGATTGTTTGACCGAACATTGATCGTTCGGAATTGGTTCTCTTTGGATCATTCTCTATTTACAAATAAGCACAGAGTCGCCATACTCTGTTTAGTCCTTGTGGATAGTGAAGGATAGGTAACGCAGGCTTTTGCCCCCGTTGTAATCCGTCGTGCCTATTTTTATCCCTCATTTGATTGATTGTTTGTCCGAACATTGACCGTTCGGAATTGGTTCTCTTTGGGTTATTCTCTATTCACAAATAAGCACAGGGTCGCAATACTCTGTTTAGTCTTTGCGGATAGTGAAGGATAGGTAGTGCAGACTTTTGTCCCCTTTGTAACCCATCATGCCTATCTTTGCCCCGTTTGTTGGTAGTTGGTTCAGCCCGGACCGTTTATTAGAGGTAGATCATCCGGCTCCACCGGAAGACGCCCCTAATAAAAAGGACATGAATATATACAACAATAAAAATGCGGATTAGCCGCTGTATCGTGCTAGCAAGCAATAACATAAAAATCGTTAGGAAAAACAAAAGGAATCGAGCAAAATCAGTAGGCCACTGATGGGATCTCTTTTTGACCTCGCTAAAATAGAAACATTAGGAACAACCCCTCATGAGAAATATGAAACTAGTGAGAAGAATCGAGCTCGACACCATGATGGCTGCAAGACAGCTCGGCTCCACCGCCCACCCCGCCCAAATAACGACAAACCCAATGCCAATATTATAAATATATTCAACACTCCAGCAAAGTAACTTGTTATAACTTTTTATTAAACAACTATTTAACACTTTTTTATTAAACAACTATTTACATGGCAGCCGGCTGCAACAACAAACCCGAATGCATTCGCCGTCTGCTTAACGCTGTTCCTGTCCCGCCTTCAATGTTGGGCTACTTTGAGCTACTTTTTAGTAGGCTTTGGGCTATAAAAAAGTCTACAAAAGCCATCAGCCGGCGAGGTAGCGTCGGTGGCGGCCCGTTGAGCGAATAGGCCGGAGGCTACCCAACGCGCCAAGGCCTGGTCCAGCCATCCTATAATGCTGCGCCAAGAGATGGCGTGGGGTTCCCTGGGGGGGGAGGCGATGCGAACGGGCCTCCCCCACCTCCCCAGGGGGGAGGTTCCTCAGCTGCAGTGGGGCGACCCTTAGCGTTTCACTCGCCGGCCAGCTGCAGTGGGGCGACCTTTAGCGTTTCACTCGCCGGCCAGCTGCAGTGGGGCGACCCTTAACGTTTCACCTGCCGGACGGCTGCACCAGGACTGCCATTGGCGTTCCACTCGGTTGGATGACCGGGGGACCCGCTCCGGTGGACGGGGTGAAGAGCGGCTGCTGCTGCGGAACGCTCAAAATGGCGGCCGACACCCCGGATTTGGGCCTGGTCCATTAGAATGACTCTGGGCTACCTTGGAACTCGGATGCTTGCCTGCTCGAGCATGAGCCCCACTCTTGAAGACGCCCTCTCAGTTTTAAAAATTCTACGAAAGTCACTGGCCCTCGACTCCCGCAGGCTTCCGGTGGGGGCAACCGCCACTGTTGCTCGACTATCCCCCATGGATATGCCACTGCCCCGGGTGACCGCCACCTTATCCACATCTGGTGTCGAAGGAAAGACTGATTCAACGTATCTGTGGAGGGATACACCTGCTGTCCCGCTCTCCGGAGTGGCCACAACGTCGTCACAAGATGGTGGTGCTCTCATGCTGACACCGGTCTTTGTCCGAATTACTAAGAGACACTGTAGACTGCCAACTCGATCAGCTCCGGTGGGACCTCAGCGTGACCCGGTAGGGAAGATTTTGCCTTCCTCGCCTTTAAGCCGCAGTCTACGCCGCCTGCCCTCTCTGCTGGCACTAACGGAATCTTTTGACCTACCGAAAGGGATTCTGGTCCGACCAATTGTTATTGGAGGCATTTGGACTATGCTCTGGGCCCGCCCGGCCTCGACCAAAATGGCGCCAGTATGGGCGGGACTCGCAATTCCTTATGACGTTCTAGTTGCCTAAACCTTGATGTTATGGGATATGTATGCGGTCTTTGTACACGTGGCGGGCGGGAAAGAGTGCGGACTGAACATACGAACAACCCTATCGATGTGCTTTCTTTGTCATTTTTGTATTATTAAAGCTCCGAAATGATGTTACTGATGATACATGCCCTTGGTGTACGTATGGACGATTTTATTGTAACTGATCCTGTTATATTTCCAACTATAAAATAAACCTTCACCGGTCCTGCAACCGTTAGTCGCGTTTAGTTTTTCAATTAAATGGCTCGTCCTTTGCTCACTTCTATACTACAGTGTAATGTCTCCTTACCTCATGCGTTTCCCGTCTGCCCCGTGGCTGGCCTACATGGTTGGAGGCCCGTATTTGAATGCTGACATCCTCACAAATAAATATATGGAACTAGCCTCATAACAGTCACTTAGATTGGTAGGTTCTCGAATAAAGAAAGGGACAAGATAAATGAAGCAATTTTGGTCATGAAAAATTAGAAAGACATGGTACATAGAAATAATGCGAAAGGAATAGTCAGGATCTGTCGTGTTTTACATTTCTGCAGCATAAACAATAGGTAAAAGATCCTGATATTTAGATATATCTATGAATAGGATAATAGACCAGTTCCTCTGGGCTTCAAGGCCGAGAGGCAAGGTACTGCATCCCAAAGAAGATAAGTTAGGTACGTGGTAGGTAAAAACATTTTCGTGTTTTGCGCGCTGATGTGCTTTGAACGCTGTCGCCCCCCCCCCCTTTTTTTCCTTTCTCTGCAGGTTAATATCGGAATTTCAGCTGAAGTATGGAGAAGACCCAGAATGCACCGTGTTCCACGCAGAAAGAAGAAGAATTGTATAGTGTGAATGTGCGCGTGGGCCCCGTTTTGTGTCGTATGAATACTTATGTGTGGCGCACATCTGGGTTGACGAACGAATGCTTTTGGTATGACTAAGGTGTTGATCGAACGGTCAATGGGATAGGAAAATTAAGCCCGAACATGGTACCGGCATGCGAAAAACGAATAAAGATATAGCACTTTCCTTACTTAGGAACGACTCTCTCTGGAGCTAACGACTGGGGGAGTGGCCTATGCCAGAAACTCAAAGGCCTATTTCAGTACGACGAACCCAACCCCAACCGATATCCCAAATGAACGCCCTAAATGACGCGCACCAGTGAGTCAACTTAATGTGCGGACTAGATGAGAAAAGTTTAGGGATACCCCGGGTTGGGGTTCATCCAAAACCCCCCCTCAGCCCAGAAATTAGGGATATTGTCATGTTTTAGATTCACCCCCTCTTCTTCCATCCTCATAGAAAAGTCAGAATTGCACCATTGCACATCCGACAGACACCCCTCCTTTACCTCAACTTGGATCGTCATTTGTTAGATGTTGGAAGACCCCACCGTGAGTAAAAGCACGACTGGACCAGTGTCCGACCAATTAAAAGGAGTAAGTATTTATTGAAGCGAGGTTACCAACAGAAATTGTCCGCTATTAGGAAGGAAGGAGAACGAAGAGCTCGACCCCCAAATGAATTAAATGGAGTACTGAAAATATGCAACACGCATGAAAAGGCTCTTTCGCCAAAAATAGCTCTCTGTTTTATCTTAAGTTTTCGTACTTCATGTACGTATTGTCGCACCCTATCTAGCATTTGTGTATACGTAAACTATGAATTTATGTTTTCCCTCAGCTTGTGTTTTGTACGCGAAACTGACCCGTACTGATCTATATGTGTGTGCACTGAATAGCCTATTATTATACACGTCTCTTTCTCTCTCTCTTTTTATGTTGTACGTGTACTAATAGCCTATTTGGTACGCACGACGCTCTCTCCCTCTGAGGGCTCCCTCGCTCCCTTTTGAATAAATGGCGACACTGTACCTCGCCGGTACAGGTATAATTGGCTCTAGACACGACAGTGTTTGAACAAATTGACAGAAACAAAACGATCGTATTTTGCCATATTACTGCTTCTTCTTTCTGCAAAATGATGAAACTTAATTGGCTGAGAAAGAAAGGACAGGTAAGACGACTGATGTCCCCTAATCTGACCCTTAAAAGGGAACTATATGTCAGTGGCTTTTGTTTTAAGTACTTTGGTAACACCACCCTCATCGTTCGGATTACCACCGCCCATTGCACAAAAATAGAATGTCCGACATGTCCCTGTTTCTCCAGAATGGTCCCAGTTCTGTACCAGCCGTCCCAGAAAATCTTAAAGACTGTAGCTGTAAGCCCATGATAATAGCATTTCACACCTTTTATAAATTAACAGACCTTGAAGAAACGTATAGCTCAACAGGATTTGTTTTAGACAAACGCGAGTCTCTACTGAAGGAGCCGGTTCGAATTCAATAAACTATGTAATTTTTAGATATCAGACTTCTTGCCACATTTGCAAATAATAACAAGAGTAAAACGCCAGACAGACATGTTGTTTGAAAAAAAAAGAAAAAATGCTTGCCGACCTGCGCTACAACAATGATGCATGAGTTAACAAAATACACCGATGTAAGGATTACTAAGCATCCACCCTATCGTGACCAATGAACGTTTCCCCAACTACTTGGGGTCGGGAGAGAAATTAAAGTGTGTAAACGTCTTCCCCTGCCGGTTCTCTAAAAAATTGTGTTTTTTTATACTCATTTAAGGATAACGTGCAGTCGTCAGGAGGAGAGAGGCCGGATGTGACGCACAGCCTGGCTGCAGATCGGGGAATATCTATGACCTCGACCAAGGTGGAGCCACAGAGCAAAGAGTTGCGGAACAAGGCACCGTTCTCAGCGTGGAAAGTGAAGGAAAGAAGGGCCGCCCAGAAGCCCCTGCGCGTTGATGATCTCGTGCCGAAAGTCCCAGCCCATTGTGCCCGATTGATGGGCCCACTTGCTTGAAATTTCTGCCCTCCTTGGTCCGCCTCAGATCTGATCCCACACCACCCTCTCTTCCCTCTGCCTCCCAAAGCACGCCCCCATCACCCCCCCTTTTTTTCATATGGAATTTTTGAACTTGACTCTGAGAAGAAAGACAGCACAAAAGATAGAATAGGGTTTGTCACGAAGGTAGAACGGAATGCGGGTACCCCGCCTAAGGTACCTATGATAGATTAGTTAGGGAACAGGACAAACACAGGACTGTGGTCCAAGAGCAAAGAATGGCCACACCCTGCAACGCGAGATCTGAAGTAGAGCTGGACGCATAGCTCCACCGCCGGTGCTCAACAGTGCCAACGAAAGAAGAAAAACAATGAGAGCCTACCAGTGATGGCTCGCTGTAAAAAGACACTGGAAAGACGAACCCTTTTTGAACATTGCCACCCCTTGACTATCCCTTGTATTAAGTTGGATTCCTCTCCCAACCACTTTGTATTGATTAACACCCGATTGAGCTTTTCGTAACCTTACATCGGTCACTTTTCAACTGTATAAGGATAACTAAGAAGGCGTTAACTCTGTACCCTGATGATTGTAGAACACCAGTTATGCACATGAACATGCTGTCTAGTTTTGATCCCCATGGAGCCCAGACCTCAAGAAATGTACTTAGATCCCTTATTTGGCCAGAACATTTGTATGGCCTCATGTCTGTATTCGAACGAATTCCCCTGCATCATTTAAGTAATGTCCCCATCTCCAGGTCTAATGTATGACACAACTAATGCAATCCTGTATGCACTGCCTCCCCCGCCCATCACATTGGCTACACATGGTTATGTACGAGTCTGTCTACGTTGATAACAGAATTATATCCATCTGCCTGTAATGCGTATGGGCTACCAAAGCGAATTGTATAACTAATGTCAGCTTGTACATCCTCACCTATGATATGAACAGGAATGAACTAACTTATGATAAAAACTGGGGACTGTGGAAAATGACTAAAATTAGGTATACATAAGCGGCGTTCATTTATGTTCACCACAGCCACTGTTGAAAGTAAAGCGACAATCATGAAACAGTAGCCACGCCATCTTGTCCCTTTTAGGCCCCATCGCGAACGTAGCTGGCAGCCATTTTGTGTGTCACGACCTCTCTGCCCACTGCCAATAGCCTGCGCGTCTCTCCCCCTCACTCCCCAGCCTCGCAAGCATTCCCCCGTGCCCCGACAGCCCCCGGATTCTCCTGCTTGGGCCATAAGCGCACCTCTAGCGCGACCCTGTCTCCGAGCCACATCCCGTGCTGAACCCCCTCGCTCTTTCATCTCATTCAAAGAACAGGCCCTTTAGATAACCTCTTCCTCCCTGCCCGATTGTCCAGCCTGATCCCAGGCCATCACCTAGCCCGACAGATGCAGTTTATTGCCCCCTACAGTAGGACCTCGCCTCACATCAAAGGAGCGGTGGTTAATCAATACCCTCACGCCTCCAGATCCGATCGATCGCTCACTTTCCCGTTCCCAGCGGAATGTCCATCTGCGCGACAACCACCACATGCTGAGGTTGAGGTGGGAACTCTACTGTAAATATGTGTGGAAACGGGTTTGGAGCGGGGATTCCGAGGATGCCTTTCCGTACATCAAAGTATTGACAAGAATGTGTTTTATGTAATAAAGCAATAAACCTGTGTATAAGAGGCCAGGCCTCAAGGATGCGTCTAGAGCACCTCAAGAAGATACCCTGTTGTCTGATTTGACGTGTTCTGCTCCGTCGGAATAAACTCCCGTTTCCTGCCTTCTGTCTCCAGCGCCTGCCTCTTTGTTTGGTAATCTCGAATGGTATGACAGGCGGCTAACGCCGGGCAAATACTGAAGGGTTCTTGGTCGAATTCGGCCCTACGGCCCTACCTTTCTACATCTCTTTCCTCCCTTTCGCGGCCAAAGTCGCAGAGAAGATCGCCAACGGCCACTAACAAAATTCGTTGAAGAGAACTCCATCATCGACCCCTCCCAATCCAGATTCCACAGCAACCACAGCACCGAGACCGCCCTACCACCGCCACAGACGACATCCGGACCCTCCTTGACCTAGGCCACCCAGTGAACCTGATCCTGCTCGACCTCTCTGCGGCCTTCAACATCGTCTCCCACCGAACTCTCAGCATCAGACTCCATGACGCCGGCATACAGGGAACTGCCTCGACTGGTTCCGCTCCTTCCTTACCAGCAGAACCCACAGAGATCAACTGCGGAGTCCCCCAAGGATTATCGCTCAGCCCCACGCTTTTCAACATCTACATGGCTCCCCTCGCCAGACCACATGGACTTAGCACAGTATGCCATGCCAACGACACCCAGCTTATCCTCTCCCTCACTCAGGACCCCCTCACCACCAGACTCAGCTTCCAGGAAGGAATGAAGAACGTCACATCCTGGATGAGCAGCAGCTGCCTGAAGCTTAACTTGGAGAAGACTGAAATCCTCATCCTCGGACCCTCCCCTCTGCATGGGACAACACCTGGTGGCCCACTGCCCTCAGCAGCCCACCCACCCCCACGGACCATACCTAGAACCTCAGCATCATTCTCTACTCCTCCCTCACCATGACCCAACAGATCAACGCTATCACCTCCACCTGCTTCAACACCCTCTGCATCCTCCACAAGATCTTCAAATGGATCCCACTGAATCAAGAAAGACCATCACCCACACACTCCTAACCAGTAGACTGGACTATGGAAATGCTCTCTATGCCAGGATCAACAAATCCCTGCTCCACAAGCTCCAGACCATACAGAACACCGCAGCCAGACCCGTCCTCGGCATCCCTCAACACGAACACATCACACAGCACCTGCGAGACCTCCACTGTCTTCCCGGCAAGAAGAGGGTAACCTTCAAGATACTCACCCACACATCCAAATGCCTCCACAACACCAATCCCCAAGATCTCAACGAAAGAATCTTCTTCCATGTACCCAAGAGAAACTTCAGATCTGACGACTCGCCCTCGCCCAAACCCTATGCATCTAAAGAGCCTGAACTGGTAGAAGAGCCTTCTCCTACATCGCGGTAAAGACCTGGAACAAGCTCCCAATCAACATCAGGCGCGCCCCCACTCTTCACATCTTCAGGAAGACCCCCAAGACCTGGCTCTTCAACTGACCAGAACTGCACCGTCCCTCAGCACCTTGAGACCCCTACGGGTGAGTAGTGTGCTTCACGCTTCCCTGATTGATTGATTGATTGATTGATTGATTGATTGATTGATTGATTGATTGATGCCACTGGCATTTCTGGGTGCATTGTCTGTACAGACTATCAGTACTGAACCTCCATTCTTCATGGGTCCAGTCAACACTGTGTACCAATCCTGTCTAGACTGCAGAAGTTCCCATTTGTTTGGCCCAAATCTGAATGTCCCTCACTTCCATTAGACATATTGCACACTTCCTACAGCTTAGATTGCTCACCTTTCCCATCTCATTTAGTTGACCTACTCCAAAATGATGCATATTTTACACCTCTCAGGCTGACAGTGATGCACCATACACATGGTTTACAAAGCCCCAAGTATGTATAGTCAACAGCATTTACACATATGGCAACAGTTGTGAATGTGTTTCTAACATCTTACCTCACTTTTTCAGCCAATTTTCAAAAGGGACCACCTGTGTTTGTCAATGAATGGCATGTGTTGTCACTGTTACCAAGTCAGATACATGGACTCACTCTTTTGAATAGAGAGGTTGGAATCTTCCACACAATCATGTGATAGGGCAATGTGACAGATGACCAGAGTTAGCATACCTGTAATTGGCCCATGGGATACATTTTATGACACTGAGCACCACAGCTGGGACCTAACATTTGCACAATGAGCAAGCAAAACTTATCAAGGCCTCACCAATGATGTCACCTGCTGCAGGGATGTATAGCATGGCCTCTTCACACTTGTTTGCTCCAATAACAACATACTTCACAAATGTATTTGAAACCACACTTAGAACAGGTCATGCATTAGTCAATGTGCTGGCACATGTTGGGCAATTACATTACTCCAGAAGGTTACCTCTATGTACATGCTGGTGTGATTTGTGCGGATCATATGAGCATCACACCACTGTCACTTCCCTGAACATAACTGACTCACATTTCCCTGATGAAAGGGGCATAACTGGGCATCGATTTATCCTTGTGCATATGCATCTTACAAAACTGATCAGTGTGATTGGCTGAGTCACAACCTGTAAAAGGGGCAGCAGGCCAAGGTACTGTAACATTCTTGTTTAACAAAGGTGTGTGACAAGGCAGATATTCACCCCCTCCTTGCTGCTGTGTGGCTGTCAACTGCCCATCCCGGTCAAGGAAGACCATTGGTAGAATGCGGAGCATGTGGGGGGTTAGGGTTTGGTTCCCGCTCCTCTTGCCTGTGACAGTCCCAGCTGGACTTCAGTGATCTTCTTGCTCCAGCCACGAAGGTGCTGCCACATCTTGCGGCAATGATGGACATGCCTAGTGTCCAACCCCACGTCACACACCTTCCGTGTGATGGTCCTCTACATCTTGTCCTTCTAATGGGCATTGACCTGTTAGGATTAAATGGTGACAAAACCATAGTTCACATACAACATGTTTCAGAGTCAGACACCTGTACACATTGGTCATGGTCAGTTTGGCAACAATGTCTAAGGGCTAGGCAAGTGGCATTATGTGCAGTTGTCCTGGATTCAATGCTGACTCCGTACCATGAGAACAGTGATAAGATTTTGACCCCAGCACACACCCTTCTATAGCAGTGTACATGCCAAGAACAATTATCTACTCACTTTTAAACTTACATAAAACAGTCTACATGCTTGCCAATGAGATTCCTAATGGTTGTATAGCATGGTGATTGCACATGTCCAATGGAAATGCAGTGTAATCATCACTCACCTGCTCCTCTGGTTTGCCGTAGAGCTGGCTGTACAGTGGTAGGAGGGTGTCAAACAGGGCCTGGTTCTCCTCCTCGCTGAAAGCTGGGGCGCTGCCCACTGTACGTGCCATAGTAGCTCCCAGAGAATGTCGACACAGCAGCAGAGATTTGGGGAGGTGCAGGAATGATGCAGGTAGTGCAGGCAAGTGAAGTCTCCAGGGAACAGACAGACTTATATCTAAACAGCAGAGGCGGTCTTAATTCCATGCAGCCAAAGCGATAGGTTTGCATCGTTCGCATTATCCGAATTGGTCCAATGTATGACATTGCTTACAGGAGACATGCCTACCACGATTTTCAAAAACTCATCATCGGACCGCGATTGACATTGGTGATGGAAGGTTACCGAGTCCGTTTTCACGTGATGAGGATACGATCCCAAATGCACGTCTGTCACCGTAACAACAAACAGCCAATGGCGGTGACCAAATCAGTTTGTGAGCAAATACCGCGTTCTTTGAATACTCACCTGCATCTGTCACCATAGCAACCAACAGCCAATGACTGTAACCGAATCAGCTCGGATGCTGCTACCGCGTTCTTTGAATACTCACATGCGTTGGTCAGCATTATAACTTGCAGCCTACAGCTCAGAATTGGTTAGGATGCAGCTACCGCATTCTTTGAATACTCACCCACGTTGATCAGCATTATAACTTGAAGCCTATGGCTCAGTCAGAATAAGTTAGGATGCCGCTACCGTGGCCTTCCAATAATCGGTCGGCAGGCAGACACTCCTATAATTGATGTATTTTTGTGCATTACATGTGTGGACACCGTTTTTTTACGATAAAATGGACCTTTAAACAAATAGCTAACACTCCCACGAAGAGCTAACCTTGAGGGGCACATGACACACTGTTTTTGAGGCTAATACCAACATTAAGACAAAACTAATAATGTTACCCTGCTAGGCTTGGTCACAGTGCCAATGAATTTTGGGGGATACACATGTGTTTTCTTTACATATTCCCTGCTTTTGGTGACTGTGTGACCCAGTGTGCAATTTGTGAGATCTCTGACTGTAAATGTTGGGTGTTGAAGTCATGGAGAAAGTATTTACCTTTGAAAGAGTAGACCGTGGCATTAAGCAGTCACATCAGCTTGTCTTTTTATGTGAATTACTAGTGTATCTTTGTGTCTCAGACTTAAATAGATGATGGTGTAATATATGCAACACCTACATTGTTCATGTTCTGTGATTGTATGTGTTTGACAGACATGACAACATGACAGTGTCCACCATGTGACAGTGGTGTGCATGATTATCATTGTGAGACACTGTGTGTATCATGTGTCCTACATATCTGGCACTACACAATCCTATTGCGGGTACCTTTCAACCATGTAATTGTTGTCACAAACCTGTCTTGGCTTATTCAGTGGGGAGTTGTGGAGTATGTGATGCTTGATCACATGAACGGTGACAGACAGTAGGGAGTTTCACAGTACAGCACTCTAATGGCTGTCACCATACCTTGGTAACATGTCTGGGAAGGGTACTAATGCTGTGATATGTATCTAGGGTCAGCATTTTTCATAGAAATGTGTATTTCCAATGTTCTGGACCTTTATTTGTGTTCAGATTTCATGTTCAGTTTGTCTCAATGCATGTTGCTTCGTACATTGTAAACTGACCCCAACTCTGTTTACACCCTACACATAGGTATTGCAGACGACTCCAGTCTACACGCCCTTCCCCGACCTCAAGACCATGTAAGAATGGGACACCATCAGAAAATACAGTTTTACCTGGCTAATTATTGAGGAGTTGTCTGAGCAGTTTGCACCACATTTGCAGCCTGGTCACACATATCCTACTGCGCTGACGCCCAAGGTGAAGGTGATGGCAGCCCTACATTTCTATGCCACGGGTTCATTCCAGTATACAGTGGCAACATCTGGTGGCATGTCCCAAACCATGTTCAGACATGTCCTTCGGGAGGTATTAGAGGCATCGCTACACCCTCTTGGGTGTAATTGTTCTGTAATCTGCAAATGTTCCTGTTTTTTTTCCCTACTTGATGTGGATATTGCATTTATGTCCTTCCTTCCATCATATTGTAAAGCGCTCTGATATCCCTTGGGATCTTGTTTGCGCTATATAAACTTTATAAATAAATAAATTACCTGGTCCTATACATTAGGTTCCCGACACCTGGAGCGTTATCAGACATCAACGGGGAATTCTATGCGTGGGGATGGATACCACATGTCATTGGCTCAATTGATGGCACCCACTTTGCTTTGATCCCACCACAAGCAAATGAGTAGACATACTGAAACCGCAAACATTACCACTCGATCAATGTCCAGGTGGTATGTCTGGCTGACATGTTAATCTCCCATATCTGCACATGTTTCCCTGGCTCGGCACATGATGCCTACATCCTGAGGAACGGCGCCATCCCCTTTTTTGATGTCTCAGCTGCAACCTGACCATGCCTGGCTTGTTGGTAGGTGATGATATATGTTTATGTTGTGACGTGTGTTGATTGTATGTCAGATAGTGCTCTGTTGTCAGACAACTTAAGTCTTTTCTGTGTTCAATGTTGGATTCTCATGATACCCCAACCAGCCTTAGTTGCTGACACCACTCCATAACCCTGTCACCTCTGCAGAAGTGCGGTTTAATGAAGCCCATGGGCGGACTTTTTGCCTACTAAATACCTGATTCCGTTGCCTGGACACACAGGAGGAGCCCTACATTATGCCCTATTGAAAGTGTGCAAGATCATCACATATTGCTGCATTTTCCACAACCAGGCTAAAATGAAGGCAATACCTCTCATACTGGATGACGGAGATCAGCTGCCACTAGCGAGGAAGGATCCAGGACTGGGACATATTGACAGTGGTGATGAGGACTAGGGCTTGAATTTGCGATGACAGCTCATCCACACAGCCGCAGCCGCTGCAGGTAAGTGCAATGGGGCCGGTTAGGAAGAATTTCGAGAGACGACCACAAGGGAAAATTAATTATTTCTTTAATTTTCCCTTGTGGTTATCTCTCAAACTCACCCCCAGCCGGCCCCATCGCTCTTACCTGCAGCAGCCATGGCTGCACCCACAACTTTTTCAAATGAGTGTAAGTATGCAATGAGAGGAGGTGACAAAGGCCAATTGTTTGTTAGTGTGTTACTGGTGCACTCCCAACCAGCACAGAGAGCTCATCTATGCCAATGGCTACATGACAGTGAATGGAAGTGTAATAAGATGGTTGACACAGTTGCATGGTGTTTGGGGCACAAGGCCTTGTTGGGATTTGGATTCAAGTTTAACACCATGCAC
This sequence comes from Lissotriton helveticus, assembly GCF_964261635.1. Lineage (NCBI taxonomy): Eukaryota > Metazoa > Chordata > Amphibia > Caudata > Salamandridae > Lissotriton > Lissotriton helveticus. Next base: position 1,281,829,535 of record NC_136069.1, read on the forward strand.
CAGTGTAAGCTTCCTTGCTAATATGCTTCCCTTAACTACCAGTTAGCCATAGTCTCAGAAGAGTTAGCTGGGCTGTTTGGGGGGAAGAGTATTTGCAATGGCTACCACTCCCATCAGGCCTTGTCCCCCACATACCTTCCCACTCAGCACCAAAAGCCTACCTGCAACTCAGATTCCCTGACAGTGAGTGGGCATGTACTTGCAAGATGTCTGTCACTGATGACTGGTGCTTAATTGTCCACAACTCCCAGAAGGGTGTAGCTGTCTAGTCACCAGGGCATAGTGTCAGCCATTTGGTAAGCACATGTCCACTCTCTATCAGGTAAGCATGCTTCCTGGGGTTCTGTTTGTATTGAGTGGAAGGGGGAGTGTTTGCACTAATTTCTAATCCCATCATGCCCTGACCTCCACACACCTTGCCAGACAGCCCAAACAGCACACCTGGAACTATGCAGTGCCTGAGAATAAATGAAAATGTACTGGCAAGATGGCTGACACTGGGGCCTGGTGTTTCTGGCACAGGGCCGTGATGGTATTTGCCTTCAAGTTCAATACCATGCAGCAGTGTCAGCCATCTAGTAAGTACACTTCCCCAAACTGTCAGGTAGCCATAAACCCAGATGAGCTACTTGGGATTGGTGTGAGGAGGAGTGTTTACTGTCACTGCAACTTCCATCAGGCATGGGCCCCCACACAAGCCTTCCCACACAGCTCATACAGTACACCAGAGAGAGTGATGTCCTGACAACACAAGGGGTAGGGTGCTCTCAAGATGTCTGACAGGGGTGCTTGTTGTCTGAGTTGACCATAACTCCCATCATGTCCTTGTGCTCCAAACAGAAGTCCCCGGTGTCAGCCATCTTGCCAGTACATTTCCACTCGCTGTCAGGGACAGCAGAGTCCCAGTTGTGCTGTTTGAGCTGGGTGAGAAGGCGTGTGGGGGACAGAGATTTATGGGAGATGTAGTCGGTGCAAACACTCCTCCTCCCAGCCAGACCAACCAGATCACCAGGGAGAGTGATGTTCTGACAAAGAAGGAAGTGTACATTCAAGATGTCTGAACATGGTGCCTGTTGTTTGAGTGGACTGCAACTCCCATCAGGCCCTTGGGCTCCAGACACCAGGCAGCAGTGTCAGCCATCTTGCTCGTACATTTCCACTCACTGTGAGCGAAGCATATCTCTATGTGGGCTTGTTTGCTGTGACTACAACTCCCATTGGGCCTGTGCCAACCCACCTTCCCAACCAGCCTACCTTTGCCTAAGCTTTCCTGGGAGTGAGTGGAAATGTGCTTGCAAGATGTCTGACGCTGGGGCCTGGTGTCTGAGTTGACCACAACTCCCATCAAGGCCTTGTGCTCCAGACACCAGTCAACAGTGTCAGCCATCTTTCTCATACATTTCCACTCACTGTGAGGTAAGCATTGTTCTATGTGGGGTTGTTGGGCTATGTGGGAGGAGGAATGTTTGCTGTGACTACAGCTACCATCAGGCATGTGCCCACACCCGCCTTTCCCGCCATCCCAACCAGCCTACCTGTTACTCAGCTTTCCTGAGAGTGAGTGAAACTGTGCGGGCAATATGTCTGACACTGGTGCCTGGTGCCTGAGTTAACCACAACTCCCATCAAGGCCTTGTACTCCAGACAACAGTCACCAGTGTCAGTCATCTTGCTCGTACATTTCCACTCACTGTGCGGCAAGCATAGTTCTAGGTGGGCTTGTAGTGCTATGTGGGACGAGGAGTATTTGCTGTGACAACAATTCCCATCAGGCCTGTGCCGACACCTACCTTTCCCGCCATCCCAACCAGCCTACATGTGACTAAGCTTTCTTAAGTGTGAGTGAAAATGTGCTGGCACGATATCTAACTGGTGCTTGGTGTCTGAGTTGATCACAACTCAAATCAAGGCCTTGCGTTCCAGACACCAGTCACCAGTGTCAGCGATCTTGCCAGTACTTTTCCACTCACTGTTAGGAAAGCATAGTTCCATGTGGGCTTGTTGGGCTATGTGGGAGGAGGAGTGTTTGCTGTGAGTACAACTACCATTAGGCTGTACCACACCACATTCTCAGACATCTCAACCAGCCTTCCTGTGACTCAGTTTTCCTGAGAGTGAGTGAAACTGTGATGGCAAGATGGATGACACTGGTGATTGGTGTTTGGAGCATAAAGCCTTGATGGGAGTTTGTAAGAAGTATGTACATGGTAGGAATTCCATATGTTTTTATTTTCATTGCAGGTATGTTGTTTGTCAATATGGCATCCACATCACATGCTCATTTACTCTATTTTTAAAAAGATTTAAAATAGTCATTTGTATCACTGTATCCTTTACAGTGATGTCTATGGAGGTGTCATTGGTAACTTAATTTGAATGTGGAGTAGGTACTTAACAGACTCTGGTGCTTCTGGTCATCCATAGACGCCCTCTGGTGGAAGGATGGCATGCACCTTCTCTTCCTAGGAAGTGAAGTGCAACGGTTGTGTGGGAGGGCCACCACCAGTCTGCTGGCTCTGTGCATGTTCTCTGGCCAGCAATCTTCTGACCCTCCTTCTCACACCATGGTACCTGTTCCTGATATCATCCATTGTACGCAGAACAGGTGCTTCTGCGTTCACCTTGTTCACTATCTTGTCACACATCCTATTTCTCTGGGTCAGGGGGGTCTGTTGAACTTGGTTCCCTAATAACTGTGGCTCTACTCTATTTCATCTACAAGCACTTCAAACTCCTTCTCTGTGAGCCTTGGCTGCTTCCTTGGGGACATGGTGGGGTTGAGTGTGAATGTGAAGGTGAGGGTGATTGTGAAGGTAAGGGTGAGTGTGAATAAGAAAAAGAGTGTGTGTTTATGAGAATTAATTTAACCAAATAAATCTATGCAAGTTGTGAGGTGTGAGTGTATGAGGCAGGGAGCAGGGGATGTGTGGCAAATCCTATGACCTCTCAGGAGTTGTGTTAGAGCAAAGGATCATGGTCATGTGTTTGGCCCTTTATATAGATGGATTGGTGGGTGTGCCTGATATTAAAAAAATCTTTGAATTTGGAGTTGCCAATACTAGTTTATACTGGCCATTTGCTACACAAACAGACACGGTTCAGTAACAGCTTTGGATGTATCCTCATCTGTTCGCGGGGAAAACCGACTCAAAACAGGAGTGCTATTCTTCAGCGTTTGCGAACAAGTCGGTCGCATCGTGATTTTTTTTCGGACTATTTGGTCCGACGGATTGCATTCCGAACGACTCAGTGGGATTTAACATGCATTGCATCATGGTCCGTGGTCGGGCAGCTCGCGGTTGAGTAGTTCGGAAAGCATTCCGGAACAGATTCGGTAGGAATGCTTTCCTGACATGATAGTAATCGGCCCCTACGTTAGAATACTAGTGGGGTATTTGAGTCCCACATACCCTGGCTCCCTCATTTCACCTTACTGCTAACTGTAGTTAAGGCGCCTCTCCTGCTGCATTCAGTCCCATGCAAACCTTGATGCAGAGAGAATTCTATCCAGGAATATTTAGAGCAACCTCAGACGGATGTATGACGGTACAACGCGTACCGTCACAACGCGTGCTTTAACAACGCGTCCCTTACAACGCAAGTCGTTAACACGACTTGCGTTGGGGGCGCGGATTGAGAATAGTATAATTTACTATTCTAACACCAGTCCCCGTGGACACTAGGGAAGGTGTTGGAATAGTAAATATACTATTCTTAATCCTCTAGCACCCTCCTGCGCAAGTCGTGGTTACGAATTGTGTTGTAATGGACGCGTTGTTAAAGCCTTGCGGAGTAAAATCCGCGTGGTAAAGGATGTTACCTCCTCAGACCTATGAAAGTCTAAGGACCCTCTGTACTGTATGAATCATCTAATACAGAATAAGCATGTGCACAGTATAAGCCCCCCCCTGTAAAAGTAAGGCCATGTAAAGTATGACACAATTGTATGGTATACGACCCCTGAGCCCAAGTGGAGGTTTAGTCCTTATATTGTATGAAACCAGGTGAAATATAAGCCGCTACAGCGTAGGAAATGTTGTACAGAATGTGTGCCTTGTAATAAGAACACCTGCACTGTATAAAGTCCTTTCTACCCCGCACACTGAGCGTCCCTCTTCTGTATAAGCCCCTGTACAGTATAAGACCCCTGTACTATACACAACTCCTGTACACTATGGGGGAGATTTTTTAAAAAGTCATGCAACGCAACGCAGCACCTGTCAGGGTGTGCTGCTTTGCGCAACAGAGAGGGAGCAGGAGAGCACCATATGTTCAGAGATATGGCTCTCCCCTCCCCTTTCCCTTGCGCCGGCTCTGATCTCAGCTGCTGTGTGCCATGCACACACCTTAGCGCCGCAGCGCTAGGGTGTGTGCATGAGTGTAGCATAGGTTTTGTACAGGAACGATACCCTTCCCGTACAAAATACTAGGCTAGGCACGATGCAAAGCTTTTCCCACGTTGCATGTGTGCTGCACAGTGCAGCACGCATGGAAAGTCGGAAAAGCACAGAAAAGTGAAAGCATTTCTCCTGTTAGAGCATCCTTTGAAGGGGCGTTAACTTTTGGCGCAAAACCATGTTTACAAATCTTTGTAAATATGGTTTTGCATCAAAAGGCATGGGTGGTTGGATGGGAATACCCATGTACCACCCATGTATGACCCATGTAACTCCCCCTCTGTGCAAAGGAACGCAAAGCAGTGCTTCGTGCAGCTTTGTGCTACTTAGAGGGTGCTTTCCAGCGCAAAACAAGTTTTTCGCTGGAAAGAAAATAGCATCAAAAAAAGTTTGCGCTGGGTAGCTTCATTTTTGTGACGCTAAACCAGTGCAACAGGTTTTAAAATCTCCCCCATGTGCTTATCTTATATTATATGAACACCCTGCACAGTACACAAAACGCAAAGCAGTCTGCCCCACTGTATAGTGCACACTCCTTGCATTATGAAGCTATTTACATACTAACCTCCCAGACACCTCTCCCCATCCGCAAGACAACCAAAGCGGGGTGAGGTGTGAATTTCTCGGGCTCCTCCTTGCTCCCTGTTGGGTCTGTGATCTCGTCAGATCCATTCCAGACATTCCAGTTGACAGGTTGTCCAAAACCTCTTGTCAAATTCCCGACAGACAGCGCAAGGCACAGGACTTTTATTTACTTAGGATCGGGACTGCAAGCGGGACTGAACAGCAATAGTGCTCCTCACCAAAAAAGGACAGGTGGTGTCCACTAGTAACCACAAGCACAAATTAAATACTGAATTCATGTACTGCATCATCTCCGTTACCAGCATCATTGGCTCTAAATATACATGACAACGTAAAGAGCATGTCACCTCTTAATCAATAGCTGCATTCAACATATTTATATATTTGAAGTACAGCAGCCCATTATCTCATACTAAGCAAATCATTAAATGTTTAGACATGAATAGATTATGCTTTAACTTTAAACTCGTTTATTGTCTAAAACACTCACAGCTTTGCGTTCAGACAACAAGTTAATGTATGTGTATGTTTGGTTTAGATTTAAGAACATATTTACATTCTACACCTACAGTAGCTCAGCTTTGCCTGTAAAGCGGCCATTCCCTTTTACTAAAAGGAAATTATATTGGCTTAACTTATCTTTCTGTGTCATCACTTTCCACGACGTCACTTCGCGTCCTGTCATCACATATGCTAATGAGCTCCCCCCCCAACTAGTTTTTTCAGGTCTCGGACCTAAAGGCTGCGCTTGCGCAGTCTTTGGTCGGAGATTTAATGATTTTTAGACGGGGCTTGGAACCTGCCTCTCTCCTCCACCTCTTTTCCATTGGCTGGCTTCCTAAACGGAGGCCAGCCATTGGAGGAGAGTGGAGTCACTCCAATGAAGCCCCGTCTCTTTCGGATTCGGGGGCGTGTTTTTGGCGTTCTTTCGCCCTGTGACATCGCCTGTCACTCTGAACGCCAAAACACTCCCCCGAATCCAATTTTTTTTTAGCTTTACGGCCACCATTTTTTTTTGGGGTTGTTGTGAGGAACATTCGGTTTTTTTTGTTGTTGTGAGGAACAGCTTGTAAATACGGTCAAATACACCCAAAAATGTTTGCTGTAAACCACGAGGTGCGCCGGCGGGGTCCCCTTCCCCGGGTGGTAGGCAGAGCCCCGCAGTAACAGCTGTGTGTGTGTTTTGCCTTCTCCTTGCAGGCGTCTCGAGGCACCGCCGCCGCATGAAGAGCTGAGGGTGAGAGAAGGATCCGGGAGCAGCAGGCGAGCCCGGAGACGCCATAGCACCGCCGCCACGAGGGCTCCCTCTTGCCCATTGACAGTGCTCCTGGCCCCGAGGGCTGCAGCGCGCGGGAGGAGTTCACTGAGGAGAACGGGGAGTCTGTGAAAGTAACGAGGACTTGAGGCCGCCTCGGAGAGCGCTCTTCTCACTCCGGCAGACTCCAGTCTGAAACCTGTGGTCCGCTCGCGCCGCCTCCTCTTTGCCAGCCCTGTCCCAGCTGGAGCTTCCCGCACGCCCCTCGCCTCTGTCCCAGCCCAAGCGTGCGGCTTCCCTGCCGGGTCTGTGCATGGGCTGCAGGCAGTGAGAGGGGAGCATGGAGTGCCGCTCGGCCTGTGCTGACCAGCATCATGGAACTTGGCAACCCCTTAGTAATGGGCGGGCTGGAGCAACGATGAGAGACCCATGTGCGGACAGCAGCTGCCCGAGACCCCAGATTGCATTGCCTGGCACTGAGCCGTGCACTCCGACTTTCTCTCGGCACATTACTTGGAGGACTCCAGCGCTCAGACTTGGAACTTCCACCGGCAGAGTAACACTCGAAACTCGTATCATGGAGACCAAGTTTAAAGAGGCTTTGCGGAAAATGCCCAAGGATTGGACCACGGAGGTAAGTGTAGTACCCTTACGAGCAATCCCATTGCTGTGAGTGACTCACTCACTCTATCCCAACCATGGCTGCCTTTAAACTCAACAAGAGCGAAGGTGGGCCATCCCCCTTGCTTGCAGTGGGTCTGTGCCACCCTCGCTCCACCTCTGACTCCCCTCCCCGTCTGAGGTTACCACTCAGTGGAATGAGTGCAGAATGAATCACTTCCGGGATAATAGACGCTATCTGTGAGCCCGTCGGACGACAGCCCCACAGCACGGGCAGCAGCGCCAGTCCCGAGCTGGAGCCCGGGGACCCCCCCAAGGAGGACAGCGGGGACGAGGTGAGTGACCGGGGAATGGGGGGGGGGGGTTGGTGGTCTCCTACACTCCGACCCTACTAGTCTGGCTTCCCCCGGACCCCTGGCCCTGCTTGGAGCCCAGCCTCTCACCTGGGACCCTGCCTCTCACCTGTCCTATGAAGCGTCGTCCCCTATAATTGACCTCAGCCTCACCCCTGACCTATGAAATGTCCCCTATTACTGTCCCAAGCAAGCCTCACCCCTGACCTGGAAGTGTTGTCCCCTACCACTGTCCCAGGCCATCCTAACCTCTGACCTCTCTGCTCCTGTTCTATGCGTCTGTCCCACACCAGCGCCAACACACTTCTATGGCTCCTAAACCACATCAAGGCGCTATGGGAGTAACGGGGACTTTGGAAGTAGGGGTCGAGGAAGGAGTGTTGTGTCTGTAGCCAGACAGCGAGGGTGTAAGGCCTACACCTGCCGCAGAACATGGCTGCTTGGACCCCTGTTCTATAATTGCTATAAAACATGTATCATGTATTAAGACAAGTAACATGCGAATCTGTTGACGAATGGAACTGATTTGTCTACATTTGTTAGCTCGACCATGGGGGGGGGGGTGACACTCAGATGTAACTTATTTGTGGACACTGTACTTTTGAACTCTGTCTCGGGTGATACGCCCCCCCGTTTCTACCTGGCTCGGCTCCACATTCTGCCTGGCTCGTTTTCCCTCCTGCCTGGCTCGATTCGCCCCCCCCCCCTTTCTACCTGGCTCAGCCCCCCCCCTCTTCTGCCCGGCCCTGTCTCTTGCTTGGTTTCGGTTCTGGTTTTGCGTTTTACCCTCTTGCTTCAGGCAGGGTTGAAGTGATGTGAAGGGGTAACGGGGGGGGGGTTAAATGCCGGCGGGGGGTGTCTCTGCCGGGTCTGGAACGGGGAAGAACAGGTTGGATCCAAGAAACTGTAAAGGTCCTGTTTGGGGTCTCTGTGCCCATGGCGACTTCCGGTGGGGGTAGAGGTCACTTGTATTCTTGAATGCAGGCTCGGGGGGGAGGGAGGAGGGGGGTAGTACTGTGTAATGCAGGCTGGGGTGGGGGAAAGTATTGTGCAATGCAGGCTGGGTGTTTACTTTATTCAAATGTGACAGGGCATTCTTTGCCAAGCTTACTTTTATAGGATCTGGCGCGCTGAGCTGAGGCTGTGACCCCCCCCCCCCTCAACTCACGCCATGACACTTGGAGACCCCCCACCCTTCCCGAAATATTCATTCTTTGCTTCAACACCGGGGGTGTTTCTGTGCCCGTAGGCGCACCCGCCATCCCTGGCTCATAGGTGGTGCTCTTGGGTGCAGGGGTGTCCCTGTGTCTCCTCTGCTCTTGGGTGCAGGGGCGTCCCTGTGTCTCTTCCGCTCTTGGGTGCAGGGGTGTCCCTGTGTCTCTTCCGCTCTTGGGTGCAGGGGTGTCCCTGTGTCTCCTCTGCTCTTGGGTGCAGGGGTGGCCCTGTGTCTTCTCTGCTCTTGGGTGCAGTGGTGTCCCTGTATCTTCTCTGCTCTTGGGTGCAGGAGTGTCCCTGTGTCTCCTCTGCTCTTGGGTGCATTGGTGTCCCTGTGTCTCCTCTGCTCTTGGGTGCAGGGGTGGCCCTGTGTCTCCTCTGCTCTTGGGTGCAGGCGTGTCCCTGTGTCTTCTCTGCTCTTGGGTGCAGTGGTGTCCCTGTGTCTTCTCTGCTCTTGGGTGCAGTGGTGTCCCTGTATCTTCTCTGCTCTTGGGTGCAGTGATGTCCCTGTATCTTCTCTGCTCTTGGGTGCAGGGGTGCCCCTGTGTCTCCTCTGCTCTTGGGTGCAGTGGTGTCCCTGTGTCTTCTCTGCTCTTGGGTGCAGTGGTGTCCCTGTGTCTTTTCTGCTCTTGGGTGCAGGGGTGGCCCAGTGTCTCCTCTGCTCTTGGGTGCAGTGGTGTCCCTGTGTCTTCTCTGCTCTTGGGTGAAGTGGTGTCCCTGTGTCTTCTCTGCTCTTGGGTGCAGTGGTGTCCCTGTGTCTCTTCCGCTCTTGGGTGCAGGGGTGGCCCTGTGTCTCCTCTGCTCTTGGGTGCAGGGGTGGCCCTGTGTCTCCTCTGCTCTTGGGTGCAGGGGTGGCCCTGTGTATTCTCTGCTCGTGGGTGCAGGGGGGACCTGTGTCTTCTCTGCTCTTGGGTGCAGGGGTGGCCCTTTGTCTTCTCTGCTCTTGGGTGCAGGGGTTTCCCTGTGTCTTCTCTGCTCTTGGGTGCAGGGGGTGGCCCTGTGTCTTCTCTGCTCTTGGGTGCAGGGGGTGGACCTGTGTCTCCTCTGACCTATTCATGTTATATACCACCTTAGGGTTACTGCTATGTTAAATACATATTTTAGTGATCCTCGGTGTGTTCTTTACTTCTTGAGAATAGAAGGGGAAAACAGAAGAGAGAGGGAGGTGTATGAAAGTTCACTTACACAATTCCCCATTTAGTAGCAGTAATTCCCTGTTTTATCGCATTTATTTTTCTCCACTTCTTCATTGTTGTATCCTTCAGCCATTTGTTCCATCATTTCTTTCTTCTGACATTCTTTCTTTATTATATTCTCGCTGACTTCTTTTATTTCCATTTCTCCCTTCCTTCATTCACTCTGTTTCTGTCTTTCTTCCCCCTCTTCCCTATTTTTTTCATTCTTTCTTTTTTCTGTTCTTTTGAAAAACTGTCAGTGTGTCTCTCTGTCTCCTCTGCTCTTGGGTTCAGTGATGTCCCTGTGTCTTCTCTGCTCTTGGGTGCAGTGGTGTCCCTGTGTCTTCTCTGCTCTTGGGTGCAGGGGTGGCCCCGTGTCTCCTCTGCTCTTGGGTGCAGTGGTGTCCCTGTGTCTTCTCTGCTCTTGGGTGCAGTGGTGTCCCTGTGTCTTCTCTGCTCTTGGGTGCAGTGGTGTCCCTGTGTCTCTTCCGCTCTTGGGTGCACGGGTGGCCCTGTGTCTCCTCTGCTCTTGGGTGCAGGGGTGGCCCTGTGTCTCCACTGCTCTTGGGTGCAGGGGTGGCCCTGTGTCTTCTCTGCTCTTGGGTGCAGGGGTGGCCCTGTGTCTTCTCTGCTCTTGGGTGCAAGGGTGGCCCTGTGTCTTCTCTGCTCTTGGGTGCAGGGGTTTCCCAGTGTCTTCTCTGCTCTTGGGTGCAGGGGGTGGCCCTGTGTCTTCTCTGCTCCTGGGTGCAGGGGGTGGCCCTGTGTCTCCTCTGACCTATTCATATGATATACCACCTTAGGGTTACTGCTATGTTAAATAAATATTTTAGTGATCCTTGGTGTGTTCTTTACTTCTTGAGAATAGAAAGAGAGAAAACAGAAGAGAGAGGGAGGCGTATGAAAGTTCACTTACACAATTCCCCATTTAGTAGCAGTAATTCCCTGTTTTATCACATTTATTTTTCTCCACTTCTTCATTGTTGTATCCTTCAGCCATTTGGTCCATCATTTCTTCTCTGACGTTCTTTCTTTATTATATTCTCGCTGACTTCTTTTATTTCCATTTCTCCCTTCCTTCATTCACTCTGTTTCTGTCTTTCTTCCCCCTCTTCCCTATTTCTTTCATTCTTTCTTTTTTCTGTTCTTTTGAAAAACTGTCAAAAAAGGAACCCCAGTAGCCCAGAGGGGCCACTCTTATAATAATCATTACATGTAGAGCCAAGGGTCAGATGTACGAATAGACAGATCATCAAAAGTGGTCACAAATTTAGCACCTACTTTTTACAATTTTGTGATGTGACCTACATGCTAATAATTACGTCGCAAAATCGCTATCCACAAGGGGCATCAGAACGACTAGCTTAAAGAAAATTAACTAGGCAGGTTGCTATTTGTGACTCCCTGTATTTGATGACACACAAAGGAATATGGTCTACAAGGAACAGTAGACCATCGTCCCTGTGTTTTATTCCCCAAAGGGAAATCTTTTTAATGCACAAAGTATCCCGCTCTGTGTGTGTGTGGGGCTCTGTGTGTGTGTGGGGGGGGTTCTGTGTGTGTGTGTGGGGGGGGGGCTCTGTGTGTGTGGGGCTCTGTGTGTGTGGGGCTCTGTGTGTGGGGGGGCTCTGTGTGTGTGTGTGGGGAGGCTCTGTGTGTGTGTGGGGCTCTGTGTGTGTGCGGGGCTCTGTGTGGGTGGCTCTGTGTGTGTGTGGGTGGCTTTGTGTGTGTGGCTCTGTGTGGGTGTAAATGCAATAGGTCATGCATTTGCGAGCGATTAACCTATTGGCATTGTAAATGACAATGCCATTTATTTAACGATTAAGCTATTGGCAATGTAAATGACAATGCCATTTATTTAAGATTTAAAATAAAAAAAATGTCATGAGCGATGCCAATAGCTCTACCTTTAATAATGCCGAGACCATTGCATTATAAATGCTTGTTTTGTACTTCTGTCCTGCCTTCAGCGCTTTCTTTTCTATAAGCCGTGGTTAATTACAGGCATTATGATTTTAGGGCATCAGAAACAATGCGGTTCATTTTGAAGTTCCTTGCTCTAAGGAACACTAGCTTCCACACATCCATCATCTTCTTTTGAAATATTTGTTTCTGTTACTTTGGCTTCTATAAACAAAGTGAGCATATGTGATGCTGGCAGGCTTTTATTTTGTTTGACTCTGCACTTTAGGCCACATCTGTTTTCTGCGAGCTGAACATGAACACTCAAGGCCTTGATATCTTTTATCAAGCTACGAAAATACATATTATGTTATGGTGGAATAAAGCGTCTGCTTTCAAATGCCCATCGTCTTCTCGAGGCAAAGGTTCCATGCACTGAGACTGCACATATAACAAGGTACTTGGAAAAGCTTCGTTCTCAAACCAAAACTTGCAAAGGGACAACGAAAGTTCAGATGGGGACCAGGCTTATACATGCGGCTGGGTTGGGAAGTAAGCTTTTTATCTCCTCACTAACAAATCATGACCCATCACCTGGTTGGTTAAGTCCTGAACCATGTGGGTAATTAATTCCAGAGGAGGGTTCAACAGTAATCAACAGAAAAGTAAATATTGCAGCAAGGCAAAGTCACAAAGCCAAAGTATTAAGAAAGGGGTAATATAAAAGAACTGTATAGAACAAGCATCGGTAAAGCCAACAGGTCTCGCCCATGGGTAAACTACTGGCTTTGGCAATTGAGTGGGTGTGTATAAAAGGATGATTTTAAAAAGTGGGTTTTTCTCTTGGTAGAGGTGGGAAGAAGCAGGAACAGGCATGGAGAAGAAACAGGGAGAGAGTGAGGATAAGTTAAAAAATAGAGCTATGATTTGGCCAGCATTGACTGCGACATAGCACAGAAATACTTCCTGAATCACAGCACGAGCAGCGGATGGCCAGCAGGGGAACACTAATCAAGCCTAATTAATCTGTATTTGACCCGTGCTCCACGGAAAGAGAAGTGACACATTGCAAGCACTGCCCAATGAGAAGGCAGCAAAGAAGAGTGACAATGATGCCAACAGTGGTTGTTAAGCATCGGGCAGGTTCCAAGCCCATTATTTAACTAAAGAGTCTCATAAGCAGGGGTGCATGCACTAGCGCATGCTCAAACAGATGATATCTAAAAAAGATGTGTAGTTTAATATGTATGCAGTGCTCAATTTGAGCCGATGGTTGCCGTGGGGGCAATTGGCACTCATTTTTGTTGACCGACACTTATTTTTCTGTATCAGACTTATAGAGAGCAATAGAGGGAAAAACACACAAATCGAAAAGATGGAGGAAGAAAGACAGAAATAAATGCCATAAAGGAAGAAATAAAGGACCTGCAAGAGTCAGATAAATGTACAGGGAGTGTCTGGTAGTGAATTAAAGAGACATGAGATGGATTCAAGACGACACAACTTTGGTATTGGGCGAACCAACATTTAATTGCACCAGTCGCAGGTTTCTGAATAGAGCTTTGGGCACCGGCACTCATTCTTTTACAAACTAAGCACAGGCTGTGGGTATGGATAGTGTGTTTATTTTAATTGTGTTACCTTTATGCTGTGAGCGCCACCCTACGCGGCACTCACTTTTCTCCACATCAGTCCCATGAAGTTGCTCTACAATACTGTTTAAGAATTGTTTTGCCTGTATTATGGTAACTGGTCATCTATTTCTTTAAATATCAACCTTGTATCTTCTGTCAAGCACTCTGCCACTCTCTGGGTCTTGTCCATGCTACCCAAAACCATTAAAACAATGAATATTAAATAAATAAATTACAAGAAATGCCATTGAAAGTGTGTGCTACATTCACAGATATACCAAAAAAAGACACATCCCGTCACATTCACATAATAGTATTTGCATGAAGTTGTTATTCTTTTGTTTTGTAATGGTATTGAGGAATTCAGCATACACTTTGATTTTTTTGTAATTCCGTGGTCCTGTGTGAAGTGGCTGCATTCCTGTATTCATATTACAATGCATTTTGTAGGCTCAGTCTGTTGTTTACTTACATGTGTCTCTGAAGTAAAGACTTGTTGGCACTTTGAGGACTGTACTGTGTACAACAAACAGTTTTATTTTACAGTTGAATGTCCCTTGAACTCATTCTGCACGTTTTTTGGGGGTTATAATGAATAATTATTTACAGAAGTATTCATAGTTAATGCATTTGTTTCCATGACTTGAGAATATCGGACTATCTGTTCAGCGGCGGCACCTCCACTAAGGCGGAGGAGCATTGACCTACTGCTTTTCAGCAGTACAAAAAAGGAAAAATAAAATGATAATAACACAATGTTATTATCATTTTATTTTTTCCTGCTGCTGCAGTTTTGTGGGGCGGGTGGGGCTAGGTGGTTCATAGAGCAGGGGGAGAAGTGGTTTGGGCACTTTCTAAGAGCACCTAACTGTTTGGCCGGCCATCTTGGGTCAGTCAAACAGTCATGCGCTCTTTGTATGTTTTCCACCAGGCTGTATTACAACCTGGGTGGAGAACAAGCACAGGCTCATAGTCCCTGTCTGAGTGCCGAACCGCGGCATTGAGACCAATCACGACGCTGCTGTCATGGTGACAGCAGTGTCGTGATCAGCTTAGGGGAGCCTGTGTGCTTCCTGCTTCCATTCCAGGACTCGTCGAAAAGGAAGCAGAGGAGAGACTCAGCCGGCCCAAAGAGGTACATGATTTTTTTCTTTCCTACTCAGGAGTTCCCCAAGACCTGTCCCCTTAGCCCACCATTCAAACAAAGGGTAGGTCAACACTTCAATGTCAGTTTGCCACACCATTCACTGAAGGGCGCTTGTAGGTACTTGTAGACATTGTTAAGATGAAAAGATCTACACTGCCAATGTAAAACCATCAATCCAAAACTAAAACCCACATTTGTGCGGAGTCGAACAAAAGCAGTGCCACTGCTGTGTGAATGGAGTCTGAATGGGGCCAGCTCCTTCTTCAAGGGGAGAGACTGTGCTGGGGAGATCCTATGTCCGAGGGCACTGTGAATTGCCATTCTATAACTGCTGCAGGTTAGCGTTATTAAGTAGCAGCACTTTCCTCACTCCACATGTTCAATGACGTGCCTCTGTGCCACTCATGTCACGGTCAGCAGTCAAACACCATGGCCATGAAATCTCACCATGTTACTATGTTTAGACCCAACAACGGGTTGCTGCAAGGTCCAGTGTTACTATATCATAGCGGAGGAGAGGACTCTCCTTGAAGTTAAACTAATGGCCTTGGTCTACACCAGCATATTCAACAATGCTTGTCTGAGAACATCAACCAGACCTGAAAATGTGAACATTACCACCATACAAGCCCCAGGTCGAACAAACCTACAAATCTGGTGGCAAGTCTCTGGGGTGTGGGTATCAACACCGAGGATGCCAGAACATGAGCTACCGTCTTTAAGGGAGGTGAAAGGTAAGGATTAACATTGAAGTCCCACTTCAAAAAGGGGCAATGTCCCAATGAGAGACCCCTGGTAGTCACCATCCCTTCAGCAGCTCTAGCAATGCCACTCAAGGGCCATAGAGTACCTATAGTCCACACAACGCTTAAATCCACACTGATGAAAGTGGCATCAGATCCATCAGACCACAACCTCCATTGGAAAGTAGCAGTCTATGACATCTGATAGCAACAAGTTGGATAAAATACTACAGAAGTCTTTCAACTATTCATCCTTTGAAGTGTGACTTTTACGCCTGCATAAGGCTGTACATTAGCGTTATTTCACTGATTCATTTCAATGGAACACACCAAACCAAAATGTGGACTTTTAGAAGGTAAAATATGAGGTCACTCCCAGCTGATAATACAGATTTTGGTTAGTTTTGAGATTGCAGTGCTTTTTATCATTTTCAAAGCAAAAAAACCTATAGTAGAAAGCCACATGCTGATTAGCACACTCAAGAGCACCTTTCAAGCGATGTAAGATTAACACAGAATTGGCCAAAAGAAATAATTTAATTTAGGTTTCCCAAAGATTTCAAAACCTATATCTCATATGGGAAGACCTTGCACTCACAAATTATGAAATCAAGGTTCCAAAAATGAAGATTTGTGATAACAAAACTATTTACCATGGTTTTGTGCTTATAGGTCATACAGTGAAAATAATTTCCACTAATAGGCACTGCTATCCCAGGGGGAATCCTGGTGCTTGTCACCAGGTTGGTGCCGAGTTCTGTTGTGCTCTTATTAGTTATTACAAATGTATTTTTTAATAACCCCCAAAATGCTTTTTTAAGTCCTCCAAACACACATTATGCATCCAGCGCTGGCCGTCAAAGCGCTTTGTCTTCTGAGGTGGAAGGGGGGGCAAAAAAGGATGTGATAATGGGCGGGAGAGATGGCAACAAGAAAAAATGATTCAATGTGTAGGTGTACTTGTGCACACCTTATTCAACCTTAAACTTGTTCTCCAAAATTACACTCATCTGCATGCAACTTTGGCAGAGGTAGCCTCTCCCCAGGTACAAAAGCAACATAAGCGAGTGATGCTTGCACAGCATAAATTCACTTTTCAGATCCTCAACAATATTTATACATTGTAATTAACCAAATTCACCAGAACGATTTTTCCATAATTCCATACATTATACTTAGTTTTGACAAGTATGTTTTAATCATCAGCAACATAAATTGACATTATACTTTTGGAAATGATTTACAAAAAACTAAAATGTAATAGAAATTCTATCCAAAGTTCCAGCTTCAGTCTTCACAATGTCAATAACCCTGCCCAATGCATTTCGGGATTACAACAATCCCTTCTTAAGTTTTAGAACTTGATGTAGAGTTCAGTGATAACTAAATACCCTTTATTTTCTGCATGATACTCTAAATATGGAGTAAAAACAGGCTACATTTCTGCAGGTACGATTCACACAAAAGTGTTGTGAGATATTCTTGTAGTACTCCGGACTTCCAAGAGTAAGCCAGGAGTGGTCATGGTTTACTCCTGAAACTTATAGGTATACATGGAATACTACAAGGGTAAGTCATGTGGGAAATCTCATAAAAGGATCCAAAGGGTTTCAAAACCCTGACACCTCAACTTACAGATTTCGCCCTTAGAAATCCTGGTGGCTCCCTCTTAGGCCAGCCTGGCTGAAGCCTGGCGGAAGACGGCTGAAATGCCAGAAACTGGTCCTCGGAAGCTTGTTTCCGGTCCAGGGAAGGCATGGCTTGGCAGTTCGTGCTGAACTGTTCCCATGCGGCACAGGGTCAGACTGATTTGCATATGGCCATGTCTGAACTGGGGTGGCAGAGTGGGATAAAGAACGGTGATGGATTAAACCCAGATCTGTTGACTGGGTGCGAGTGTTTGATTGGTTCAGATGCTCCGTCCATCACCACCCTCTTTTGTACCGCTTTATACTTAAATGCAGCCAGCTCCTGGGAGAGGGTTGGTGCTAATGAGCCGGCACCCCAATGCAACCCCATTAAGGTGCGGGCTTCCAGCGGACACTAGCCTTGGGAGACTCTTCCCCTAATTGTGAGGGTACCTCTTTGTCTTGGGCATATCTATAAGTCGAGATTTGAACCACTCAGTAGGGAACATAGCCCTGTGATTACCCCCAAGCCATCTCTCACTTATGCGGGTTACCATTCTCACTCCGGAACCCTATTTTTAAGTGCACTAACATCACATCAGTTAGGTCCTTAAGAAACGCCACTGATTATTTAGACAATCCATGCGTGAAACATGTCGACCTTGTAATAGTTACACGGGCACATTAAGCCTCATAGTAACTCACCAACCTTCATGTTTTTTAGTCTACCAGGGGTACCACGTGATTAAAGTTTCTTCCTGTGGACACACATAGGCAGTTTTATTTTTGAACATTTTTCACTGCACACACTTCACCACTTCTACTCCTGGATCCACCCCACACACCTGCACTCACCTGATGGCTTTTCTCTTAAAAGATCTCTGTGAAAGTGACCCTTTGGGGGACACATCGGGCATTGCAGCGCTGGCCCGACGAGGAGCAAAATCCCAATGATAAAGCATGACATCCTTCGGGGTGTGTGAGGACAACTAAGAGACAAGACTTGGCCCTCCCCTTCGGGATTGGATCCTTGAAACTGTGGATGTACATCTGCCTCTCTTTCCTGTTCCTCTTACCATCTACTCTACTCTCAATCTTTCTTTTTGTTGAGTGGGAGACACTCTGCACCCTGATCTCGGAACAGTGTCCTCTATGATTTAACTTTAGTGTCCTATACTTAGCTATTGTAGCACCTCAAGGGGCATATTTACAAAGAAATGGTGTAGGGCAGCACCGAAAGTCATTTTGCTGCTCTGGCCTACGCCAGTTCAAAAGGGCAGGAATGCACTGTATTTACAAGATATGGTGCATTCCTGTCCTTCCAGCCAGCGCCGTCAAACAATTAGCATCCATGCGCCAACGCAGGCACCCTTTCACCATGGTGCAAGGGTGACTGCGTTGTTGGCAGGATTGTTTTTGTGCAGGAAGGGACACCTTCCTGCACAAAAACAATCACAAGAGGCATATTCCTCTTTCTATATGTGCCGCAGAATGTAGCACATGTGGAAAGAGGGAAAAACATGGAGAAATGTAAGTATTTCACCTCGTTATGTCTGCTCTATGGAGACGCTAGGTTTTGGTGCTGCTTCAGGTGTACGAGATATTGTAATTCTGGGGCAACATCAAAGTCCATGGGTGTTGCATGGGAACACCCACAGCAACACCCATGGCACTTGATGCAGTGTAAGGCAAGGCAGCTGCTTTCCCTTACTCCATATCTACAAGGCCAATAAAAGCCATGCAGCGTGGCTTAACGTGGCCTTGTAGATATGGCTAAGCACTTCTGCTGCTGGAGCATCACAAAAAGTGATGTTCCAGCGGTGTAAAGGGCTTATAAATATGCCTCCAAGTTTAGAGTAATATAATTTATGTTGAAATTGCTTAGGTAAATGTATTTGTGTTAAATCACTAAGGAATTTGAGAGTAGATAAAGTAGTACTCCTGTAATACTCTTCAAGTACTCTTACATGTATTAGTAAATTGAACCCAAAATTTCCAAAATGGGAACAAAAGGAGACTGTTCAGGGAATATGCATATACAATTCGTACAAATAAAAAGGACTGAGTCTTCTTTCCAATTTTACTAATAGGGATGTAGTCATTGAGGACTGATTCAGGAAGGCATTTATGAGTGACTGAAGTTGTACTCCAGAAGTCCGACTATATGTTCTCAAAAGTGCCTTTGTGAATCGACCCCCTTGTCCTTAGACATGATCACGAGACTGGTGCTTCCAGCTGCATGCATTTCCGTATATAATGAACCATGTGTTAGATTGTTTGGTATTACGAGGGACTCCTGTGTTTTGTTTCACATGGGTTTGCTGATTTGTTTTAATATGTTGTTGGGTGGTCGATAAATTCCTGGTTGTAATTTGTGTCAAGAAGATGACTGTTGGTGTCCTCATTGTTGGCCTCTGTGTCCATTGCAACATCTGCGCCCAACCTGTCTGAAAGTTTGTTACAACTTCCTTGTTTGTTTGGAGTGATTTTATGGCCCTTCTCTCTTGGGAGGGAAAGCTCATTTTAGTTATCTGTTACTTGTTTCTTTACCCGTTTCCTGCTTCAGTTTCTGGTTAAGGCGTAGGGAAGAGTGCAGTCTGAAGCCCTCCCTTTCCCCACGCACCTGGCTTTTCTTCACATAAAAATTCTTGTCTGTACAGCTACAGACGTGCAATTCCGTACATTATCCATTTAAAACGATGTGGTAGAGTGGAGACATGCGGTGAGGGAGGCAGTGTACCATCTACTATTCTCTTACGCTGTTTGTACAGATGGACCTGTGCATTTAACGTTTTCCAATAGATTCCATATTATAAGTTTGCTACATAGCATTCAAACTTCAGTGCCACCTTGTGAAGTTTTTTGCTACTGCTTTAGGGATCGAGGATTACAGTAGCTTGTCAGCATCCCATAGGAATGCTGGCAGGCATGTGTGTGGACATAGGGGTACATGGAAAGAGTGAAACCTAGTAGCTGATGCAATGGAAGTAGTTGTGAAGTGCAGGAACTGTCAGGTGGTGTTGGTGGAAGTCATAGAGCAAATACCATCTATAGCTGCGGTCGTGGCAAATTAGCAGGTACCTATGTGGAGTCAGTGTGAGATGCAGTATAAATACTCCTGAGAAGCACTGTAGTACAAGTGAAATAATTGTTCGTGAATCGTGATGTCCTGAGACAGCAGAGTAACACACAATTGACAATGGCCAAAGTACACTGTAAGGAGCTCAGTAACACGCTGGAAGTGTAAGTCCCAAGTACAAAGTGCACATAAGAGGGATCCTCATATTGGCTGGTTAGGGAATTAGTGATTTATAATGTAGGGGAAAATACTCATATGTGGCATGTAGGCGCAAGTGGTTTATACAGGATGCATGGTTTAACATTTGAATGTTTCCAGCTCCTATTGTGACATACATGATGTCAAGGAAACTGATTGCCGGGCATGCTCTGAGAGGTATACCAGCTCCAATAAGTGTCAATTTGTTGCTTTCAATTTGTGAAAAATTGAAAATTGAAAACCAGCTGATCTTACCCTGCAATCGTTCTGCTGTCTGCAACTCAGTATCCTAGTATCTAGAAGAAAACATTACAGCACGAATATCTTTTACTTTGACCTCTATTGGTCAGCACACGCAGTGGAGATTGGCTCTCACTCAGCTTTCATGCTACGACTGATTAAAAAGGATCCTATTAAATGGATGCATATATTGGCATGGCAGAAGTGCAATACAGCGTGAATGCTATAGTAGAAGTTATTTACCATCTTCCCTAGATATAAGACCCATCTATGTGAAGGTGTCTCGCAATGGCCAGGATATATAGTGATCAATGCATCCCCCAGTATAAGGCTCATTGTATTGTATTGTATTGTATTTATTATTCATAACGCGCAACTGTCACCCTACGGGTATCCTGGCGCCAACAGAAAATAGTCAGATGGAAACAACAATACACTGGCTGTCATGTCATACAAAAAAACACCCGCCTGGACTGTTAGATGGACTCAAGAAGAATCAAACTTTGACGAACAGCCATGTTTTCAGGCTCTTTCTGAACCCCAACAAGGTGTCCATTTGCCTGATATTCTGGGGGAGCTCGTTCCACAGCCTAGATGCAGAAGTGCAGAAAACTCTGCCTCCCATCCTCGATCTCCTAATCCTGGTAGTTGCTGCGAGACCCAGGCTAGAGGAGCGCAGGGACCTTGTAGGCATATACCAGGAGAGCCTTTCCTGTAAGGGAATAGGTCCCATGTTGTGCAGGGCTCTATACACAATACATAGGGACTTAAAAGCGACTCTGCTCCCGATTGGCAGCCAATGTAAATCTCTAAGCGCCAACGTAGTGGAAGAACTACGAGGTCTATTGAGAGCCAGCTTAGCCGCTATGGACTGGACCCTCTGGAGCCCCTGTAGGATGTATGAGGGGGCCCCTAGATATAGAGAGTTACAATAGTCCAGTCTGGCCATGATCACACTCCTGACCACTAGCGGTCTAGACTCATCAGGCAAAAGGGGCAAAATCTGTCTGAGTGCTTTCAGCAATCCAAAACAGACACTGATGGTTTTATTGGTCTGGGAGGTCATTTGGAGAACCGCATCAAACAGTACCCCTAAGTTACGCACGGTCTTCACTGGGATGTAAGGATCAGCTCCCGGCGCAAGCCTGATCTCGCAAGAAGGTTGGTGACTCAGTTTGGCTGATGAACAATAAACCACCTCCGTCTTCCCTTCGTTAAATTGGAGGGAGTTTATTTTCAGCCACCTGGAGACCCTACTCATGCAGTCCTGAAAGGTCTCCATGGTCACTGCCTGTCTACCTTCTAGGGAGAACACCAATTGGGTGTCATCGGCGTAGTTTATCAAATCAATACCATAGGATTTGATCATGGGGATCAGAGGCTGCAAATAAAGATTAAAAAGAATAGGGGTGATCGAGGAGCCCTGAGGAACTCCATGACAGAACTTGGACTTGGAAGATGAGAAGGGTGCTAAGGTCACCACCTGTTGTCTGTCTGTTAGGTAAGACTGTATCCACCTTAGGGCCTTGCCCTTCACGCCCAGTTTTTCCAATCTACTTAACAGAACCGCATGGCTAACCGTATCGAATGCGGCCGACATATCCAACAGCACCAGGACTGAGGAATTGCCATTGTCGGCTCGCATTCGAAGGGTGTCCAGCATGGTTGCCAATGCAGTTTCTGTTCCGTGGCCTGGGCGGAAGCCAAATTGGTCCCTGTCCAATAAGCCATTGTCTTCCAGATATCCTGACAGGGACTTACTGACCACCTTTTCCACTATTTTTATTGGGTAGGGCAGGAGAGATATGGGCCTGAAGTGCGCCGGAATAGTAGGGTCCAGCGAAGGCTTTTTAAGCAGGGGGGTAACCACTGCCTGCTTCCATGCTTCCGGCACTATGCCTTCCTCGAGGGATTGGCGACAGATCCGATGCATCCAAGGAAACAGCTCTGGCCCATATTCCTTCCAGATCCTATGCGGGAGGGGGTCTAGAGGCGACCCTGATGCCACATTATGGGCCAGACTATAAAAGAGCTCCTCTGCAAGAGGGGTGAAATCTTCCAATGATGACAATATTGGTAGAGATTCCTCTTCTTCTGTCTGTGCCACTACATCTTTGCAGCTGGTCCTTTCCTCCTTCAGCCCCCCCACAATTTTGGCAATCTTTTCCTCAAAATAGATCGCGATCTCATCGCATAGTTCTTGAGTTGCAACCACCTTATTACCCATACAGGTGGGGTGCGAGAGATCCCTTATGATATTAAAAAGGGTTTTAGTACTGTTAGGGGACTGAAGAATAGTAGTGGCATAGAAGAGTGCCATAGCTTTGGCAATGGCTCCTTTATATTTTGCCTGTTCCACTTTAAGTGATATTTTATCCGGCTCTAAATAGCCTCTACGCCATTTCCTTTTGCCTCCCGGCGTGCATTACGTAGGGATTTCAGCTCCTCATTAAACCAGGGGGCTGATGGTTTCCTTTTATTCTTTATATTTGTCAAAGGGGCAAATCTATCCAGGGTATTTATGATGTGATTGCAATACTTTTGGTAGTTCACGTCAACCGATTCCACTGGATCATAGGATATGTTGCCAGTAAAAGTAGGTTTTGTTTTATCCTTTAGTAATTTAGACCAAAACCGTCCCTTCCTATAAGTCACCGGGCACTCACTTCTATTGCCCTCCATGGGTATGGAGATCTGGAAATGGATTAAGGAGTGGTCGGTCCAGCACTCATAATACTGATCAAACAGAAGACCCATGGATGGTATAATGTATAAACCAAAACATAATAAGATAGATTATGGATCATTGGAAGGATGGATGTAGGATGGTGGATACCTGACTATGGTTACCCCAGATTTCTTGCCTTATGTTTAGCTGGTTTTCGACTTAGTTGGCCTGGGATCCTGCTAATCAGGGTCCCAGGCTATCTGCTCTCTCTTTAAATGGACTCCATGTACCCTAGGTACATAACCAATTTGGTACTGGACACCTTGTCAGCCCCTGTACCATGCACTATAGGTGCTCAGGGCATAGGTGCATCCAAGGCCTACCAGGGGCTGCAGCATATCTTTTGCCACCCCTGGCTGGTACTTAAATCGACACAACTGGCTGTTCACACAGCTGGGGCAAGGTGGTGTAATCACCCCTTGCTTAGATATAGTATACCTATATCTAAACCTATATCTGGACACATATATACCTATCAGTCACTCCTATGGCAGGCCTTAACAATCCTGGAGGCAGAGTGCTTGGTTTTATGTGAGATGGTGCTCTAGCATGAGCTGAGCCTGTCTGCAGTGTTCGGAACCATTTCCTTACTGCTGTTCCAGTGATACTGCCATACCATATACTCTTAAGTGCACTATAATCCTCGCGGTTAATGCTAACTTTGGTTTGGCTTTATCTAAACATGTCGTGTTTGGTGTCATACATTTTGGAATACTACCCCCTCGCCAGTTCTGGCAACGGGGGTAGCATTCCACCCTTCTAGAGGGAGAAGACATGTTACTTTACTGAAAACGCGGTTAATCCTAACCAGAGCCCCAGCATCACAAAATGGATGCTGCTGCCACAGACACTAGTCTGGCCTCCTGCTGCTGACCGAAACTCGACAGAGGAGGCTTGATCAAAGGATCTCCTGTCACAGGGAGGTGTTACACCACCCCAGACAGGAGATAGTGGATTGTAGCAGGGAGGGTTGAACGAAACTAGACACTGCCTCGGGCACACAAGGTGTCACTGGGCAGATTCCAGTCAAACCGGTTCTGGGGCACTCCAGCCCCAGTCTTGGAGGCAAACTGGATAAAGGAAAGGGGTGTAACCACCCCCTTCCTGGGTCCCACCCATAGGAGGGACCTAGCAGGTAATCCAGCCCCCAGATTTGGAATATAGGTGGGAGCAATGCCAATGCACATCAGATTATCCTGACTGAAACTTATGAAACGAAACTCTGGACCCTTCGACATCCTACTCGACGTAGAAGACTGAAGAATCTCCCTTGTGGTCAAGGAGTGACCACCCTGTGCAAACAGGCACCATCCAGCACCTCGACGTTTGCTTTGTTGCAGTTCCCGCCGGAACTCGAGTGACAGAGATCAACAAGACCCAGCGAGCCTGCCTTTTAACAGCCGGATCCACAGTCCTCGCAGAGCTGAGACCCGTGGAGGCGACCGGAAGCGTGGGAGCGGCCATCTTGGAGGAACAACGAAGCGCTGACCGTGCAGCACCTGAGGCTCCCTCGAAGCTGTGCATTGAAGTTTGAGAAGCTCCAACCCCGAGCAGCTGGTGCACCAAAGCTCACCCCTCCACACTCGATGAGTGCTGCATGGGGCCCTTTTGCATCTTTCTGCTCAACGCGTTGGTCCAGTCACTTGCCCATTAGCTAGTGGCCTCAGAACCGACGAACCTAAGAATTTACACCACTGGTCTGGTTGCTCCAGACTGGCGCTCGCTCCCCTGAAAAGGCGCACCCGCTCTGACCTTGCTGGTCCGAGTGCAATGCCTTCTTTGAATCCTGCATGGGTTGCCCTTGCCAAGGCTTGTTGACTCTGATCTGGAAGCCGACACCGCCGACAGTGAAAACCTTTGTGGGACAGCTTGTGATCCACTCCAGGACATCCTTGGTGCCCCAGAGTCCACGTGGCAGCGGAGACAAGGCACCCATCATCGACCTGATTGCGCCCGACATCGCCTGGTTCCTTCCTGGTTCCTTCCTGGTCACTGGCTAGTGACCCAGACTCTGTCCCCTCTGCTTTCAGGTACCCTTCAACTTCGATCCACCCTTGGATCGCACCGGACACTTCTCTTCTGGACGCCTGCAGCATCTTCATCCTCAGGCACCATCGAACTGCGTGACGAAACCCGACACAGGTTGGCACCTGTGCACCCGCGTCCTGTGGGTGAGGTAACTTACTAGCGCCGGTGTTCCCACACTGGTACACACCTCTAGTGCCTAAGTCTAAAGTTTGGTAGTCCTAGTCCAGTCGGAAGACTCCTTTTGCAATAACATTGTAATTTTTACGCACCATTGACTTTACATTGGTGCAAGCCGTGCTTCCCGCACTGCACCCGAATCCCGCGGGCTACTCCCGTCCTAACTGCTGTTAGACCAGTGTAGTCCCAGCGATTCACAAGGCACTAGGCCTTACCCCAGATCGATTCGTGATTGTTATACCACTTTTTTGATATATGGTTTGAGTGGCCACCGGCCTCATCCAAAACGTGCAACTTGTCTATGTTATACTGTGCTTTTATTTAAACGCTTGTGCTTCATTGCTCATAAAGAGTAGTGGGGATTATTCTAAGAATAAATACATATATTTTGATAATATATAACTTGTGTGGTGTCCTTTCATTTGATATTACAGGATTGCATATGGTAAAACAGCTGGCTTCACATGTCCTCTTGAGTTAAGCCTTTAAGGCTGCTTAGTCCATGCTACCCCTAGGATAGCTTGTCTATAAGGTTTACTTACAACCACCACCATAAGGGATTGTTTGGACTGATACAGGGTGCCCACAGAACTGTGGACATCATACATCAGGCCAACTTCTCACAATGGAGCAAAGGACCATCACCAGCCATAGCAAGCCCCTGGCCACTATATTGTCTTGAATGGTGCGCTGAACTTTCCACTGTTCAAATTGTCATTGCCTACAAATGCCGACAGTAGTGACTGTTAATTACACCCATGCATAATGCCAGAACAATAATGGTGCTAATATATTTGTGCCAGAAGCCAAGCTCCTTCACTAATTGTTACTCACCCAGCCACACACTAACTCCACAGTGGGAGCCTCACTACCCGGTATTGCAATACCGTCTTTCTCACCCTTGCAAAGAGAACCTGGGCCCATAACTCAGAATAACACTGGCTACACAAAAGGTGTCAAACTCAAATTATCAACCAAACTTAACACACCAAACCCAGAAGCACAGTAAGGCAATTTACATTTGATGAACTGGGTTAGATGCAGCTGCTTCATGATCTCTTACGTAACGTAACATAACATAACAACACATGACTTTTAATCTGCAACACTCTTTCCCTTCCTACAAAGTTTTGTGAATCTAAAGTCAACACCATCCCGCTCATGTCCAGACCAAAATGTGCAATACTGGAAACCTGAAGTCAATCATTGCTCTGCACTAATGAGCCATCATGAGCCAGCAATGGCAGCTACACACAAAGCCCTACAACCAGAAAATACCTATCAATCCCATACCAGGAAAAAGGTAAAGTGGGGTTAAGGATGGACACTTCATCAGATATAAGGAACAGGAAATTTTTGAAAGAATGATGACTGGGGAAATACCATTGTTTATTAGCTACAGACCAAACAATCCTTGAATGTTTCACTGCAAGTGCTAATTTATATTGCATTCTGAAACACTTCACTCTTCAAAAATCAAATATACCAATCATCCCACTAGTCAGGACGAGCCAGATCATGCGACCTGACATTTTTCTGTCAAAATCAGAGCCAGTCACAACAAACAACATCTTACCCCCTGAGCCAACAACAATCAAGGAACAATTCCCCAACCAAATTGGTAGCTGATATCTCAGGCACTTCCATCATATGTGTGAAGAAGCAGTGGATGAAAAAATCACATCACCTATTTGGGTCATGCGCGTCATCTGCATTTCTCCATGAACCTTCTCAATATCTCATGCAGTTGGAATAGTCCCCCACTAACATCCAACCTATGTCTCTAAATGATTAAGGCCACCTCATGTCATCTTATGACCTACAAAGAAGGAATCTGTAGGGAAGACCTGGCATGACTACGTTACATTGTCAACATGCACCACTTCTAATATTCCCTCAAGACAGGACAGGTCTCCTACTGATAAAACCCATCCTGAACACTCCAGCCCTTGCATATTACAAAACGATCACCCATCTGCTCCAATCTGAACCCATCTGCAACGGATGTATGACATTACAACGCATGCTTTGACCACGCATGCCTTTACAACGCGGTTTTTACAACGCAAACCTTTACAACGCATAGCGCTTTGGGGTGCTGGATAGTGAATAGTTTAATTTACTATTCCAACTCCAGTCCCCGTGGACACTAGGGAAGGTGTTGGATAGTAAATTAAACGTATTCCCTATCCTAGAGCGCCCCCCAGCGCAATGCGTTGTAATGGTTTGCGTTGTAAAAGTTGCGTCGTAAAGGCACTGCGTGGTAAAAGTTGCGTTGTAAAGGATGTTTCCCATCTGCAACTCATAGAGAAGCTACTGAGAAGGTCACTGTCAACCAACTCTAATATGAGATCCAATACAGCAACATGCTTGATGACTACCAGTCACAGCCCAGACCCCAGTGCATTATACAGAACGCAACAATGCAAGTGTTTGATGAAACTCTACACAACCATGAAAAATGATGACCCCAGCCTCTTTGTCTTTCTGGGTCTCTCCCTATCCTTTAAGACTATCAATCAGCAAACTATACCCGAGACCCTTACATTTCAATATGGTTTCAATGGAATCATACTGCAAATGGCTTGTGTTATTTCTGGAAAACAGAACCCTGCTAACCCAAATGATTTTTTCAAGATTCAAGCCCCATCCAAATACCCTGCCCATGGCCCTATCCTCTAGACAGTAATCTTCAACCAGCATATGGTGCTCCTGAGAATCCTACTTTCACAAAATCTATCTGAAAGCGTCATCTGACTATGCAAGCGATTGACTGAAAGAGTGCCTTGCTGTGATCCAGTGTTCATGGCCAAGGTCTAGGCTAGACTGAACCTCACCAAGATAGAAATTGAGCTAATCAAAACTCACTACAAATACCCACGAATACAACACTGGTGCTTCGAGATTAATCTTGATGGCTTCACTCCTTGACTCATGAACATTGCCAAGGCCCTGTTTTTAGGTCTCGCCTGTCAATGCGCATGCGCATTGAGCTTGCGAGACTATAGCGTCTTAAACAGACTTTACCTAACTGGGCGATTTGGTGGTGTGCCCGTGGCTTTTAGGTCAATGCGCAAGCGCATTGACCTAAAATGCGCGTGCACATCATCAATTCGCCGTCTGTTCGCTCAGCCGCACTCCTCCCACACCTTTGAAGTGAAGCTTAGCTTCACTTTAAAGGCATCCGATCCCCCCGCCCCCTGCTTCACACGTCTCACGGCCGCAAGGCCGTCTCGTATTTCTCCTCCCTCCCTCGCCTCCCAAGTGAATGCCATGCAACTGTGGGACACTCTGTTTTTGAGAATCCAGTGACTGCCTGGTTGCCATTAACTTCACTTGAGAGCACAAGCCCAGAAGAAGCACAAAACTTGTAGGATAATCGTGCTCTGACACTACAGGTTCTGTTGCTGGCTACCTTGACCAAAGCCTGGACCTGATGACATCAACTCGTGTTAGTCGCAGCGTGCAGCTGCATTAAACCGATTTGCATATTCTGTGGCCAGCACGCCTGTGTTCATTCACCTTTGTTTTAGGATTCAAGTTATACTTTCTTATTTCGCTGTGATCTTGTGTTTTTTTGGTAACTAAATAATGGTATTAATTACAACCAAACGCTCTCATTTTAGCAAATACCTCGCACATATTCAAACGTAAATCTCGCCATTTGCATGGAAATGTTTGCTCCAAAGACATAGCCCACTGCGTTATTTTGCAAGGACTGGAACTTGTTACCTTATTCACAACCTTCAGTATCAATCAGGCAAGTTAACTGTAAGCTGTGTCTGAGGTCTGTGGCACAAAGGCCCCTGCTGCTTCACACTACGGCCCGTGTCTCTCCCCCATCGCCGCTCTCCCCGCTCCGCCCCCTGCTGCGGCCGTTTCGCATTTCTCCTCCCCCCTCCCCACAGCAATGCCCTCCGTCTTGTTCGTCTTACTGTTTTTGTTTTTTTGGTAACTAAATAATGGTATTAATTACTACCAAATGCTCTCATTTTAGAAAATACCTCGCACATATTCAAACGTAAATCTTGCCATTTGCATGGAGATGTTTGCTCCAAAGACATAGCCCACTGCGTTATTTTGCAAGGACTGGAACTTGTTACCTGCAATTACAACAAGAACTCCTGCTATAAACAAATTAACCCTCTGTGGTATCTTCTCTAAATTCAGTGATCGCTTCAGGTTATTCACAACCCTCGGTATCAATCAGGCAAGTTAACTGTAAGCTGTGTCTGAGGTCTGTGGCCAGAGGTCAGGCGCGCGCACACATTTTCTCTCCTATATTGCGCGCATTAACCTCCTGAGTTATCCTGTCTGGTGATTTATGAATTCCTACATACGATTAATTCATTCTGAGGCTGTTTCACATATTTTTTTATTCACGTTATAACCGTGCTGAGACTTTTAAGAAATTAGAAATTTTCAGGTAAACCATATCCCATTTTAGATGCATCGCCAACCTTGCATTTCTAAAATTATTTGCCCTACAGCGGGCTGAGTCTTCTGTTCAGTTGTTGTTTCCTGTCATGTCCTCTTCAAATCGCTTTTGTTCTTGCCCAAGATTGATTGATTAAGCCAGGCACAGATTTTACCGATTTTGTAATTTTAACGCGTTCTTGCCCTCCATTTGGCAGCAGTTATCCAAGAATCACATTTTAACGAGCTGCTGATTATCTTCACTTTTATTGTAAATATTTTAATGCTACTGGATTTGTGTTGGTGTTGCGTCTCTCCCCTCTCTCTACACCCCTCTCTCTACACCCCTCTCTCTACACCCCTATTGCCATTATAAATTACAATAACTTTTTATTTAAGTATTAATTATAAAAAAATAAAGGCCATTGTTATTTGTAATATGAATACATATAAGTCACGTAAATAAAACATATTGCATTACAAATGCTATAGGTGTCACATTTGCAAAAGTTATAACTATTGGCATTGTAAATGACAAAGCTATCAATTTAGCTATTTTAAAAACCAACACATAAATAAAATATGGGTCATTTACAAGACCAATAGCTCCAACTTTTCTAATGCGAGACCTATTGCATTTCCAATGCTTGTTTTTATTTGGACACCAACCTCAATGTTACGGCTCATATTGGGCCATAGGACAAAGACTGCCAGCCATCAATTGATCCTGCTCTTCCAAAGTGATGTCCATCCTACTGGAAGTAGACTTTGGAACCGTAGTCTGGATTCACGTACTTTCTCATATTGATGGGGGAACGCTCTGCTGGCATATTTCTGTATGATCCAACTGAATCCACTGAAATGTTTTCTTTACGCAGCCAAACAAAAACACCTATTGAAACAGGTATAGTAGGATCACACCATACCTCAGAGTAATCCCCTTGTTCCCACTGCCTGACAGAATCCTATTCAAGAGCTGCTGCACAATTTACAAGGCAGTCGACGCTGAAATCCCAGCATATCGAGGATCGAACTAAAGACGTCTGGTCGATAATGCATGTCAAGCAGTTGCAACATTGTCAGACTGGAAATCAGGATGCAGCATAACAAAAAAGGGAAGAAGGGATGCCTAGGCTCCTATGATCTGAAATGGCATCCCGAACCCTCTTCCAGCAACAATTCATCATAGGGTAACTACTCGCATATCAGATGAACCCTGCGAGGATCCCACCCGCAGCTCTACCCCTGCCCCTTCTGACCCTCCCTGTAAGCCTCTCCCATGTATCTTTTCCCTCTCCACTACTATGATGCACTAAATCCAGGCCCACTGCAATTATGCAATACTCAGCAGTGGCATTTAACACTATTTAGATTTACCACAACATAAACCTCCATCTAATGCACAATAAAGTAGCTCAAGAGTCTAAAAGTTACCCAAAAAAGAGTCAAGTGTGGTGTCGCACAATGGCAGCACCTTTGCAAATGTTTACTAATAACCTTTCAATTGCTGATTGCTTTGCTCAGGTGTGAAACCAGTACTAAAAAGGTGCACCCTTTGCCCAGACAGTGTTAATACTTGTTACCGTAGCCAAACACTGAAGTAAAGCTGCCATTGTATGTGTTGAATTATGCTGCATAATTTGTCTTTTCTCACAGTATTCCTGCCGCATAATTTAGTCCTCATTTGCTGCATAATTCCAGTGGCTCTGTCTATACCCCATCTCTTTTTACTATCCACAATGAACACCCACTGGGTCACAATGCGCTTTTGTCGTGTAGCTAGGTTTGCGCTCTGTGCGACATACACATACATATCTATATGCATGCATGCATACATAGAAAAAAGTAAACAAAAAATCTGTCGTCAAATGTCATTAACAGCCCAGTACTTACAAACATCTGATGTGATCTGGTTTCCCTCACTTTCAACAGATGTTATAGTATTGTATATACGGGTAATGTGGGCCAGCACGAATTGTATCTTTTTCTTGAAAGGATCATTTCTGTTACCAGAACAGGGTGCTCCTAAGAAGATTTTAAGTGACTTAAAAGATTTCCCTACAAGCTGTGCACACTGCATCAATATCGCATGTGAGGAACACGATCACCACAAATGCAGCTAATTGTTTAAAATAATTGCTCTCGCAATAAATTATTAATCTCTACTACAGCTTGCCTAACTGCAAAAAATAAATTTTTAATACAGTACATATTTATCAGGAAACCGCGTGCACAGATTGATTTAACAGCTGTTTTGCTTTCAGCATACCCCCTGTGCGTTCCCCTATTACCGCACTGCTGTCCCAGTCAATCACTCTGACTCCTTGAATCAGCAAAGGTCTTTAAAGGTCCCTGATCGTGTAGTGGAAACGAGGCGCAACATGTTGACTGCTTTCGGCTAATAAAGGCAATAAAACGTATTCTTCGCGGAATTAAAAGCAGGACATGACCAATAAAAAAATATAGGAATGACAAAAATGAGATCAGGCAACTGAATGTGACACTGAATATTGGCCCACATGCATCATTGTGACATTTTGCACTTCCTAATTTGCGAAAAATAAGGAATCGCAAATTAAGAAGTGCAAAATGCTATGCATCATTATTTTCGGTATTCATTTGTGATTCGGTAAAAATCGCAATTTTTACCGAATCCCAAATGAATACCGAATTCTTAAGTTAATTTTCGCAATTCCCATTGATTCCTATGGGCCAAAAGGCCCATAGGAGTCAATGGGAATTGCGAGTGGCACTTTGAAAATTTCATGGGTGCAGGGGGGGGTCCAAAGGACCCCCCCATGCACCCCTGAAATGTATTTTTCGCATCATGTTTCACACACACATGTCCTAAGGACATGTGTGTGTGAAACATGAATGTAGAAAAAAAAACATTTGCAGCATTTTAAACACTTTTTCCAAATTTACCGAGTGGTTCAACCACTTGGTAAATTTGGCACCCTAATTGCGACTTTGCACTTGTGAAAGTAATGATGCATTGCTTTTAAGAAATCGCACATCTGCGACTTCTTAAAAGCACCCGCAATTTTAGAACTCGCAACAATGTTACGAATTCTAAAATTGCTTCATGCATCCCAAAAAGCACTTTTGCATTCGCAAACGGCCGATTTTAAGTAATCGCACCGTTTGCGACTACAAAAATGCTTGATGCATGTGGGCCATTGTGAGTTCTGCTTTTCGCAAAAAAAATCTTTCGCCCTAAAATAAAAGGCGCTCTCTGCAGACAAGTGTGCAAATGTGCTTGTATAATTAACAATTCGTCCGTGCAGATGAGGCCGCACATGCATTCAACCCGTTCATGTTGGGGGGATTATGAATTACATTCTGATGTATGCCTGAGGGAAAACGTCTGATATAGTGTACTGTGTTTGTACCAGTGGGATTTTGCACCTTTATTTGTGGATTTTAATGGCGATACTGCAACGTTTGGATCGACTAACGGTGCAAAATATATCGGGGCATATTATCAAGGACCGGTGTTAAAAATATCACCGTTTTATCAGCAGGAAACTGCCGATAAAACGGCGATAATGGGCTTGATAAAACGCCCTTGTTAATTCCCATAGAAGCCCAGGTTAACATCAGGACATGGGCTTCTATGGGAATTAACAAGGGCGTATTATCAAGCCCATTATCTCCGTTTTATTTTCCTGCCGATAAAACGGCGATAATGTTAACACCGGTCCTTGATAATATGCCCCATCATTTTTGCATTGATCACACAGTAGCTCGTGCACTTATTAGGTTGTAGAAACGATCATGTGTTATTGAACTGGCAATTGTGCAAGATATGAATATGCAATCGGGTGCACACGTCATAGAGGCAGCAGGGATTTGTTGATGTAGCTAGGTATTGACAGTATACTCAGAATATGTGTGGTTGGCTCAAGGGAAACTGCACCGTCGCAAAGATTTACTAACAGAACTTTGGGTCATATTATCAAGAACAGGCGATAAAATTATCGCCGCTTTATCGGCAGAAAACTGCTGCTAAAGCGGCGATAATGGCCTGGATAATATGTCCTTGTGAATTCCCATAGCAGCCCAGGTTCTGGTGTTAACCTGGGCTGCTATGGGAATTCCCAAGGGCATATTATCAAGGCCATTATCGCCACTTTAGAGGCAGTTTCCTGCCGATAAAGCGGCGATAATTTTATCTCCTGTTCTTGATAATATGCCCCAGTATTCGGAATCTCAGCAGTGGTGCTCATCATGGTAGGGGCATGCCTATACAGTATTGGCACAACTATCTGAATACGCTGTCTGTCTCAAATAGCAAGGACAGGAGAACATGCAACTACCAGTCTCATTTGGGTGCTTCAGTGATGTTAGAATGTTCAGTAATTATATCACCTGACATTTGAAAACTGCATCCGTCGGAAGTGATGCGCCAACAACTCGTTGCTAATGCCCGTAGTGCCATGTACATAAATGTAGCCGAAATCTTAGCAGCTGAAATTCAGCAGAAAGAAGCAGTAGAATTTCAGCATGCGTTAACGCGGCCATTTTGAGGCCAGCATAATGCTAAAAACACCACTGAATTTTGGACACAAAATTACAACTGCCTAAAAACAGGTGATAACCTAATTGAAAATAGATAAGGGGAATAATGATGAGCAGCACTATAAAAGGGTGGATAACAACTACACGCACATGACCCGGCCATATGCACCGTTACAGCAACCTTTGTGGGCCCAGAGGAGATACCGATGATGTTGGCACATGCAAAGAAGCAGGAAAGTGATGAGCTGCTGCAACGTCATAGGAGTGGGAAAGGAAGGTTGACCCCTGTTATGTTGCACACAAATGTAATTAAATTCAATGCAGCACTAGAGCTCCAAGCAAAGACATAAAACATAAGAAATGCATCCCGAAACCTACTGCCATAGACAAGTACTGTGACACTATGGAGAATGCTTTTGAGGAGGTCTTTGGGGAATTACAAGTTACATTTAGAAATGAAAAATATAAAGACCAGGTCCTAAAGCATTTAAAGAAAGTAGTCTGAGACTTTAAAAAGGAGAGAAGAATTGTTAGTGCACAATCAGAGATCGTAGTCACACTTGCGTCAATCAGTGTATTGAGCTCACGTTCAAGGGTATCCCTGATCATCAGCAGGAACAGGCTTCAGTAAAGGTTCACAGTCTGTGGTCATCAAACAGTGGAAGAGGTAGAAGCATTTTACATTTCTTGTTTTTCTCCCATTCAGGCATTGATTGAGCTCAGTAGATCCATTCTATGTTTCTCCCAGGGATCTTGTGTTCGGAAGTTAGTAATTCAGGGAATTTACATGAGTCAAGGTGATGGGGTAGTAGGAGATATTACTTGGTAATTGGTATCATGCTGTTTATGTAAAACCTGCCAGGGCCCTGCCAGCTGCCAGGCTATACCGTATAAAGCCAAACCCAATGACGGCCTATGAGGTCCTCACTACATATCATTTTGGCAAGAGCAAAATAGCTTCAATTCATTTTTTAACCCTATCTCGGTTTTTCTGCAGCTGATGATCAGCACTGGGTTAGTTACACAACCACTCATGAAGTGCTGTCATTTGTTCCAACCAACATAACATAATCTTAGAACGTGGGAATTCCCAATATCACTTCAGTCACATAATGGAGCATTTGATGCATGCCTTGCTATTGCAAGCAAAGCGGCCGATTAAATTCCACAGGACAAGTGGACTGTGAATTTTGTCAAAAGGCTTTTCATGCCATGACACATTTTCACATGTTGTTGATGCCACCTAACAAGAAACAATTATTCCTCAGAAAATAGAACCATGAATGTCCATATGACGTGATACCAACTTCATCTTTATGCATGTGTGGCCAAGGTACTCAGGATACACAGGTGGATAGGTGACCTTATGAAATAACTGCCTGCCCAAGACCATGCGGATGAAGAGCACACAGCTCTCTGGTGTATATATAGCATCTAACATATCTAACACATCTAGCATATAACATCACATAGTCCCACTGTGACAGAATAATGGTACGTGCACTGTTGCACAGATATTTTACATGCCTATGACATGGAATTAATATTTGCTCAACATTTTCTACCATGGTATCTCAGTGAGCACTTGCCTGTTGAAAACGAGCATGAGACAGCAAGAAAATATTGGAGATGTAAGGGCCAACTCACAAAGTGACTAACTCTAAACATGCAATTTTATTCTTACACTTTCAAAATTGCTATTCACAATTTCAGATGATAAATTTACTCTAAAGTGTGAATTTGCATGTCTGCGCCATCTAAAACCAGAGGGTGTCGGCAGATTTACAAGTATAAAGTTACTGCTAGTGGCTTTTCACACATAGGAGGAGGTCTCTGCCACCAGATCAAACATCTCCCCATTGTAAAGTATAGGCAGTACCAATGGAATTACGCAGCAGAGGAAGGCGAAATTATGCAACTGAGTTAAGGAAATTATGCAGCAATAAAAGGCAAATTATATGGCATATTGCAGCACCATTTGAGCTAGAAACAATTTTTTTTATATTTCTGCATTTTAAACCTTTTGTTTGTTTATCACTGTATACCATGTAAAGCGCTCTGAGACCTTCACAGGTCAAGTTCGCGCTCTATCAAACACAAAAAAATGTATATATATATTTTATTTTTTTTCTGATTCGGACAAGGCTCCTCCTGGGAGATCCGCCCGTTGTTTGTTGGCGTGTTAGGAGCCTGTAGAGCCACAGCCGGCAATAGATATCGGCGTCAGTTCAAAATGACAGCGCGCTTTCAGTTGCAGTGAAATCAACAGATCTTTATTCCAACGTAACGCGTTTCGAGAGTAAACTCTCTCGATCACACATTTGGCGTTTGTGACGTGGTGCTTTACATAGATGCCGACACTCAGCATAGAAAGAGGACTTGTATGCAAGTAGTCATTCACATATTGCAACTGGCAGCCATATTTGAGTATGTACCAATATGCATTATATCAATGTTTTCCTCACATGACTCTATAATATGCTGTCATATAATTCATATGTATCGACATACCTCGTAGTAAAAAAGTAAATGTAACGTTGAGGAAAGGAGAATAGAAAAGTGTGGGAGAAGGTTAGTTTTCAGCTCTTGTGAACGTAATCACATGTCTTTTTTTCTTAGCCCGTTATGTGTTCTATGACAGTCACACAAATCTGACGTGCTGAGGAGTGTTACCCAAGTACTCAACTGGCCAATTATCATACAGCTCAGCTTGCTCATTGCATCATGTACATTATTACTCATGCCGAGTTCTCCATATCTTATCACTTGCAATACCTGCACTGAGTGGCGTGTATATCCATTCGCCGTTGCAAATTGCAACGGTTGAGTTTCATGTGCTTTCACCAAGTGGCATAGACTCTCTAGAATTTGCACTGTACCTCACTACTGAGTACATGGCATAGTTACAATAAGTGTACATCGGTGAACTATGGTGAAGATAATATAGTGAAACAAGTGAAAAAAGTTCTTATCTATTCTTCCCAGGGTGCTTTCCTTGTGGTTTCAAAAGAAAGGGTAGGTGGCCCGTGACATGCTCGTGAATCTACAGTGGGCCCCTTCCTTCCTTCCTGTGAAAGAAAGAAAATAAGAAGGTTCGATTTAAAATTAGAGCACACATGTACCCTATTCAAGATTAAAAACACAGGTTATATAATTACATTACATTCTTAAAGCACCATGATATCAGCACAAGTAATGGATAAGCCACATATTACTGATTCTTCTTCTATCAGGTGTTTTGCCATCTCCTCATCTTGATTGTGTCCATTAGGCTGCTTTGTTTCGAGATCCAGAATCCATTTAGATTTTCTTTTTCTGAGGGGTAGTTCTCTGTTACCTCCCCTGTGACTCACATGTAGCTGTTCTATGGCCAAATACCGTAACATACTACTATTGGAGAGATGGAACTCAGCGAAGTGGCATGCCACAGGATATTGAGGGTCTTTATTGGTGATAGCTCTAAGATGTTTGTGAGAAAAGAGAGAGAGAGAACCCTCTCACTAGCAAACAGCAAGTTAACAACTGCCCATGTATTTAATCAATATCATAGCGACTTTCTTTAATTAATAAATAGTTCAACACCATATATTAAAAGTTGAAAAAACTTCAGTTTGTTTTTGTTTTATCTATTCTTTTTCATATAAATATTTTTGATCAGTTTCATTACATTTTATATATTTTGTACAGGGATTGACATATTACAAACATATATATTTACACAAGACAAATAACTCAAAATTAAACTGTGAGACAAAGGAAAAAAAAATTTTTTCGGTCGTTGTAGTAATGAAGTAGGCAAAGCGGTGGAATAGAACTACGCGCGTTTCGGCCAGTAGCCTTCGTCAGGTGACAGTCATTCGCAACTAACAAGACATAACATAGTGCAACATATATCTATAAAGAAAAAAACATAAAATATATATATATATCAGTCGCTTTTGATCTCAATGAAATATATTACATTGTAAATATAAAAACTCATTGGGTCAGTATTTACATTTCTATTCATACTATCATGCCTCATGATTATAAAGCGGCAGGTAACACCTCATTTTAAATTATGGTCAATTAAAAAACTATTGTTATTCGACATTCAATTTTCACATTTTTACATTAGATATTTTCAGTTCTTATTTCTGTTATACATTGTACGTGTCTATTCTAAGGCATGTCTCTACATCCAATTTTCACATTTTTGCATTGGATATTTTCAGTTCCTTTTCTGTTATATATTGTACCTGTCTATTCTAAGGCATGTCTCTACATCCTATCTAGTAGAAATTATTAATACACAGTAAATACTATGCATATATCCTATAGATAACAGTTTATATCCTTTCCATACAACAAAGTGAATGATGATAGAAAAAAGGACAGAAAAGGGGGGAAAAGTGCAGCAAACCACATTAGACTTCTATCCTATAGATCGATATTTCTTTATTCACTTAGAAGTTAATGCGTGTGGATACCTAAGTTTATAAAATAGTTGGATCTCATCAATACTTACTATTTTGGTATAAAAAGAGTTGATATTTCGCTCTTCTAATTTACCCAGCTAACAATAAGTTCCCATAAGGATATTCGGCTTTTAATTTGTAGTATATAGTCTGGCTGTACAGCCTATTACTAAACATTTCACTTTTTAATGTCCTCTAATCCGAAAAAGATACAGGATTGAACCTATTAAGTGAATAATAAGAGGAATGTTTTTTGTACCTTCGAGTACCTGTAATTAATAATAGTATTTTAAAATCTATCGCATGGTCTTCCTTTACCTTCAGAGATATTGTACCTTACTACGCCTTGATTTTGCAAAGTAGGTTACTTGATAGAGTACGATCTAGTCCAAACACTTTCAGTATTAACTCTACGAACTCGACCTATTGAAGAAAAGTGATTTGTTTTATCTTATCAGATTTTCGCATTGATTAATAACTGTTTACGAAAAGCGCAATTTTGAAATATACATTGTCACGGTACCTTTTACTACTGTTTAAGGAAGGTATCAAGCCATCCGGAATCCTTTTGATACAATTATGGATACATCTAAAAGGTAAGGACCAACAGTGATGTAAGTACTTTTTTCGCTATTACGATCTACAACTAATTTTTATCTAGGGGCTCCACCCGTTCTGTTTCCATTCGCGTACCTTTATTCCGGTATGGTCTTTCGTATAAAACCGATTCTCCGCAGCAATATCAGCAACAAGACCCACTGATCGTGGGTCTATATATATAGAGATTTAAACGGCCCGCGTTTACTAGATTATTAGTTACCGGTGTTCGAGCTTGAATGGCGCAGTCTGATGACGTTAGTATAGCGTCAAAGGTTAAGATACGTGGTCACAAAAATAGAAAATGGACTACGGTAATATAGTCAAAGTCGCTCTATGAATTAATGGTCACCAGAACATAATAAAAAGACGGACCACAGAGGTGTAATTAACATCACCCGACGAATTGAGAATACATTTCAAGGCTCGCGTTTACTAGATTATTGGTTACCGGTGTTTGAGCTTGATTGGCGCAATCTAATGACGTTAGTATAGCGTCAAAGATTGAGATTGGTGGTCACAAAAATAGAAAACGGACTACGGAAATATAGTCAAAATTGCCCTACGAGTTAATGGTCACCAAGAAATAAAAATAAATACATATAAATTAAACTATAAAGAAATTAATAGAATATTTGATTGCTAATTTTTATTTCTATTGTGATCATCAAAAAGGCAATCGGTGACAACATATATAAGGATCGTATTACATGTTGAAATTGTATTACATTATGGCCTCATGTCTATCCATAACCTTGATTTGAGGATAGCACAAGCTAGATAATAGCTTGTTCCCACGGAATTTCAAGGTTCAATCCAGATTTTACAGTGTCTAAAGTGAAAATCCAGAAAACTTCTCGTTTTCGCCGGATTTTATCGATACATAATCCTTCTTTTGGGGTAATTTTCTCCAAGATCACCCACTGTATCTCTTCTGGTTTATGTCCATATTCAATGTAATGAGCTACCAATGGGGCATTCATTTTTCTAGTGGTGATCGCCGACTTATGCTCCGTTACTCTAGTATATACAGAACGAGATGATTCTCCAACGTATCCCAGTTTGCATGGACATAGCAACAAATATACAATATTTTTAGTTTTGCAGTTCGTCATGTAATTCAATTGTATTGTAATCCCATTATGTTGGAACTCCTTTGTTTCTATAGCTTGTGGACAAACTTTACAGATTCCACACTTATAGTTTCCAATTACCGGGTCCCCGGTAATGATGTTACTTTGTATGCTTTCTTTTAATGCTGGCATACGTGATCTTACAACCAGATCTTTTACATTTTTGTTTTTACGAAATGCAAAAAGTGGCTTCGGTATCATTTCTTGGACATTTTTATTTACATTTAACACATGCCAATTAGAGTATATAATTTGGCGTACTTGATTATTTAGAAGAGAATGTCTTGTGACAAATATCAAACCAGCATCTTGTTTAGTTTTGGTATTCTGTAAAAGATGTTGTCGGTCGTAATACCTAGCTCTTTTGCAGGATTCACGTATTAATCTATGAGGATATCCTCGCTCTTTGAATTTCTCCTTCATTACAGTAGCTCTCTCATAATAGTCTGCACGTCTAGTACAATTTCTCCGTAATCTGAGAAATTGACTGAATGGTATGCTGTTTTTCTGGGTGGTTGGATGAAAGCTACTGTAATGAAGGAGAGTGTTGCGGGCAGTCGGTTTAACAAACAGATCAGTAATTAATTGGCCCCGATCATGTTTGAACATTAGGTCCAAAAATTCAATATTCGTATTGCTTATTTTTTCAGTGAATTTTAGATTTGAGTCGCAAACATTAAGCCAAGATAAGAGTTCTTGTAAGATATCTTCATTGTCATCCCAAATGAATATAATATCGTCGATATATCTCGACCAATGGAAGATCGATTCAAAAAAAGGAGCGGCCTCATTAAAGATATGTCGTTCCTCAAAGTATGCTACATAGATATTAGCAATTGTTGGGGCGCAAAAAGCGCCCATGCTAACTCCTTTTACTTGCCTGTAAAGGCTACCTCTGAATTCAAAAATGTTGTCTTCTAAGATAATTCTGAGACATTTTAGCATGAAATTTGTATTACAATCAATATCGAATGACTTAATGAACCGTTTTGTTGCATCAATGGCTCCTGCACAGGGAATATTGGAATAAAGGCTTTCAACATCCAATGTTACGATCCACTGTCTATGTGCATTGAATGGATTGCCTTCTAATTGGTTGATCCAAATATTGATTGCGTCCAAATATTTGGATATTGGCTCAGTGACACTACCAATAGTTGTAACAATGGGACGAAACGGCGGATCCCATTCATTTTTATGCACTTTTGGGATGCCATATAGGCTGGCCATTTTCGGATTTTCTACATTCATGTAGGTATGTTCCTTAGAACATATAATTCCATTGTTCAGTGCCTTGGCAGTTAGTCTAGATATTTTGTTTTTAATCTTTGAAGTTGGATCTCTGAGGATTTTAGTATAGAAGGTAGGATGAATTTCTCCTTCATTACAGTAGCTCTCTTATCATAGTCTGCCAGTCTAGTGCAATTTCTCCTGTACAGCTGTCCCCCAGACCATATACTACAAATTAAAAGCCGAATATCCTTATGGGAACTTATTGTTAGCTGGGTAAATTAGAAGAGCGAAATATCAACTCTTTTTATACCAAAATAGTAAGTATTGATGAGATCCAACTATTTTATAAACTTAGGTATCCACACGCATTAACGCAATTTTGCGCCCACATGTTGTAAAAATACCTGGATACGTTCAGGACACCAGACATATTATCAACCAATTAGAAGGCAATCCATTCAATGCACATAGACAGTGGATCGTAACATTGGATGTTGAAAGCCTTTATTCCAATATTCCCTGTGCAGGAGCCATTGATGCAACAAAATGGTTCATTGAGTCATTCGATATTTATTTATTTATTTATTTGGACATTTATAAAGCGCCTGGTGACGCCCGAGGGCGTGTCCCCGCGCTATGGTAAGTGAGCAGATATTGATTGTAATACAAATTTCATGCTAGAATGTCTCAGAATTATCTTAGAAGACAACATTTTTGAATTCAGTGGTAGCCTTTACAGGCAAGTAAAAGGAGTTAGCATGGGCGCTTCTTGCGCCCCTACAATTGCTAATATCTATGTAGCGTACTTTGAGGAACGACATATCTTTAATGAGGCCGCTCCTTTTTTTGAATCGATCTTCCATTGGTCGAGATATATCGACGATATTATATTCATTTGGGATGACAATGAAGATATCTTACAAGAATTCTTATCTTGGCTTAATGTTTGCGACTCAAATCTAAAATTCACTGAAAAAATAAGCAATACGAATATTGAATTTTTGGACCTAATGTTCAAACATGATCGGGGCCAATTAATTACTGATCTGTTTGTCAAACCGACTGCCCGCAACACTCTCCTTCATTACAGTAGCTTTCATCCTACCACCCAGAAAAACAGCATACCATTCAGTCAATTTCTCAGATTACGGAGAAATTGTACTAGACTGGCAGACTATGATGAGAGAGCTACTGTAATGAAGGAGAAATTCAAAGAGCGAGGATATCCTCATAGATTAATATGTGAATCCTGCAAAAGAGCTAGGTATTACGACCGACAACATCTTTTACAGAATACCAAAACTAAACAAGATGCTGGTTTGATATTTGTCACAAGACATTCTCTTCAAAATAATCAAGTACGCCAAATTATATACTCTAATTGGCATGTGTTAAATGTAAATAAAAATGTCCAAGAAATGATACCGAAGCCACTTTTTGCATTTCGTAAAAACAAAATTGTAAAAGATCTGGTTGTAAGATCACGTATGCCAGCAATAAAAGAAAGCATACAAAGTAACATCATTACCGGGGACCCGGTAATTGGAAACTATAAGTGTGGAATCTGTAAAGTTTGTCCACAAGCTATAGAAAAAAAGGAGTTTCAACATAATGGGATTACAATACAATTGAATTACATGACGAACTGCAAAACTAAAAATATTGTATATTTATTGCTATGTCCATGCAAACTGGGATACGTTGGAGAATCATCTTGTTCTGTATATACTAGAGTAACGGAGCATAAGTCGGCAATCCGCACTAGAAAAATGAATCCCCATTGGTAGCTCATTACATTGAATATGGACATAAACCAGAAGAGATACAGTGGGTGATCTTGGAGAAAATTACCCCAAAAGAAGGATTATGTATCGATAAAATCCTGCAAAAACGAGAGGTTTTCTGGATTTTCACTTTAGACACTGTAAAATCTGGATTGAACCTTGAAATTCCGTGGGAACAAGCTATTATCTAGCTTGTGCTATCCTCAAATCAAGGTTATGGATAGACATGAGGCCATAATGTAATACAATTTCAACATGTAATACGATCCTTATATATGTTGTCACCGGTTGCCTTTTTGATGATCACAATAGAAATAAAAATTAGCAATCAAATATTCTATTAATTTCTTTATAGTTTAATTTATATTTATTTACTTTTTATTTCTTGGTGACCATTAACTCGTAGGGCAATTTTGACTATATTTCTGTAGTCCGTTTTCTATTTTTGTGACCACCAATCTCAATCTTTGACGCTATACTAACGTCATTAGATTGCGCCACTCAAGCTCAAACACCGGTAACCAATAATCTAGTAAACGCGAGCCTTGAAATGTATTCTCAATTTGTCAGGCGATGTTAATTACACCTCTGTGGTCCGTCTTTTTATTATGTTTTGGTGACCATTAATTCATAGGGCGACTTTGACTATATGACCGTAGTCCATTTTCTATTTTTGTGACCACGTATCTCAACCTTTGACGCTACACTAACCTCATCAGACTGCGCCATTCAAGCTCGAACACCGGTAACTAATAATTTAGAAAACGCGGGCCGTTTAAATCTCTATATATTTAGACCCACGATCAGTGAGTCTTGTTGCTGATATTGCCGCGGAGAATCGGTTTTATACGAAAGACCATACCAGAATAAAGATACGCGAATGGAAACAGAACGGGTGGAGCCCCTAGATAAAAATTAGTTGTAGATCGTAATAGCGAAAAAAGTACTTACATCACTGTTGGTCCTTACCTTTTAGATGTATCCATAATTGCATCAAAAGGATTCCGGATGGCTTGATACCTTCCTTAAACAGTAGTAAAAGGTACCGTGACAATGTATATTTCAAAGTTGCGCTTTTCGTAAACAGTTATTAATCAATGCGAAAATCTGATAAGATATAACAAATTACTTTTCTTCAATAGGTGGAGTTCGTAGAGTTAATACTGAAAGTGTTTGGACTAGATCGTACTCTATCAAGTAACCTACTTTGCAAAATCAAGGCGTAGTAAGGTACAATATCTCTGAAGGTAAATGAAGACCATGCGATAGATTTTAAACTACTATTATTAATGACAGGTAGTCGAAGGTACAAAAAACGTTCCTCTTCTTATTCACTTAATAGGTTCAATCCTGTATCTTTTTCGGATTATTCTCGTAAGCACCTTTAAAAAACAGACTACACAAATCTACAACTCCAACAGGTAAAATAGGTTAGTCTGTTTATTTTATGCACAAAGAGGACATTAAAAAGTGAAATGTTTAGTAATAGGCGTTTCTATTCCCTGTACAGCTGTCCCCCAGACCATATACTACAAATTAAAAGCCGAATATCCTTATGGGAACTTATTGTTCGCTGGGTAAATTAGAAGAGTGAAATATCAACTCTTTTTATACCAAAATAGTAAGTATTGATGAGATCCAACTATT
Source organism: Lissotriton helveticus (assembly GCF_964261635.1). NCBI lineage: Eukaryota > Metazoa > Chordata > Amphibia > Caudata > Salamandridae > Lissotriton > Lissotriton helveticus. The sequence continues at coordinate 1,281,874,425 of NC_136069.1, forward strand.
TTATAAACGTAGGTATCCACACGCATTAACTTCTAAATGAATAGAGAAATATCGATATATAGGATAGAAGTCTAATGTGGTTCGCTGCACTTTTCCCCCCCTTTTCTGTCCTTTTTTCTTTCATCATTCACTTTGTTGTATGGAAAGGATATAAACTGTTATCTATAGGATATATGCATAGTATTTACTGTGTATGAATAATTTCTTCTAGATAGGATGTAGAGACATGCCTTAGAATAGACACGTACAATATATAACAGAAAAGGAACTGAAAATATCCAATGCAAAAATTTGAAAATTGGATGTAGAGACATGCCTTAGAATAGACACGTACAATGTATAACAGAAATAAGAACTGAAAATATCTAATGTAAAAATGTGAAAATTGAATGTCGAATAACAATAGTTTTTGAATTGACCATAATTTAAAATGAGGTGTTACCTGCCACTTTATAATCATGAGGCATGATAGTATGAATAGAAATGTAAATACTGACCCAATGAGTTTTTATATTTACAATGTAATATATTTCATTGAGATCAAAAGCGACTGATATATATATTTTTTTAATGTATTTTTTCTTTATAGATATATGTTGCACTATGTTATGTCTTGTTAGTTGCGAATGACTGTCACCTGACGAAGGCTACTGGCCGAAACGCGCGTAGTTCTATTCCACCGCTTTGCCTACTTCATTACTACAACGACCGAAAAAAAATAATTCCTTTGTCCCATCGTTTAATTTTGAATTATTTGTCTTGTGTAAATATATATGTTTGTAATATGTCAATCCCTGTACAAAATATATAAAATGTAATGAAACTGATCAAAAATATTTATATGAAAAAGAATAGATAAAACAAAAACAAACTGAAGTTTTTTCAACTATTAATATATGTGTTGAACTATTTATTAATTAAAGAAAGTTGCTATGATATTGATTAAATACATGGGCAGTTGTTAACTTGCTGTTTGCTAGTGAGAGGGTTCTCTCTCTCTCTTTTCTCACAATTGTCTACTGTTCCCTACGTCTGGCAAACTAAGTATATGTAGGGGTCCCCTGTTTTCTAAAACCTGATAGCTCTAAGATGTTCCAGAACCCTCTTTTTTGCCATCAGAGTTGTGCTGCCCACATATCTTTTGTTACAGGGGCACTCCAAGATGTAGATGACGTATGTAGTGCTACATGTGAGGAACTGGGTTATTTTTCTTTTATTCCTATTGTAGGGTATACTGAATTCTTGTACCATCCTTCTATTCCTACATGCCTTGCAATGGCCGCATGGATAGAACCCTTTAAGGTTGTGACGGCTACGGTCAATACATTCTGTTATGTCACCCTGCTTGAGTGTGTCCCTGAAACTTCTACTCTTCCGGTATGTGATTCTTGGTCTATCACTGATGCAGGGACCTATGACTGAATCACTTCTTGGACTGTTCCAGTTATCATTAAGGATCTTCTGTATTCTCTGGGAGTCTCTGTTATAAGTAAGAATTACTCTGATGTTGGGGGTCTCCCTGGTGTCCTCCCTTGTTTTAACTTCCAATGTTTTCTCTCGGGTTATTTCCTTCATTTTGGACACTGCCCTGTCTAGGACCCATTCTGGATAGCCCCTTTCCCTGAATCTTTATATCATAGTGCTTTCTTCTTCCTGGTACCCGCTGTTGTCACTACAGTTTCTTCTTGCTCTCAGCAGCTCCCCATACGGAATGCTCCATTTGAGCGTGTCTGGGTGGCTGCTGAGAGCATGAAGAAGACTGTTACCTGCTGTGTCCTTCCTGATGAGCTTAGTCTATAAGGTGTTAGCAGTAGCTTTTACCTTAACATCAAGGAATTCTATTTCTTCCTTACTCATATTGTGGGTCAACACGATGTTGTAGTTGTTCTCATTCAGAAGCTTTAAGAACTCTTGAGCTTCATATTCGCTGCCCTTCCATATTATAACAAGCATTTGCAATGCAACGGTCTCGGCTTTAGTTAAGCGTAAGCAATTCGGTTTGTAATTAGGTGGCTTTTTAGTGTTGCTTTTATTAGTGTTTTTTAAAGTCCCATGTACATGACATGCATATGTGTGCATCGATGTATACGTAAGTATGCATAAATATTGGTATTGATATAGATATGCAGATGTTTATATATTTATATATGTATGTATATATACATATATATATACACATACATATATCTACGCATATATATGCATGTTATGTTCATGAAAGTGTGAGAAACCCTAATAAAGCTAAAGCTAAAAAGCCACCTGATTACAAACAGAATTGCTTTATGTGTAATAAAGATGAGACCTATGGCATTTTGTGCACTAGTGCCTTTAGGCAAAGAGTAAAGGTTTGGAGTAAGGTTAGGCTGTTTTTGCAGATTGAGTAGTAGAGAGTGAGTAGTACATAGTGAGTAGAGAGTATTAGAGAGTATTAGAGAGAGAGTAATAGAGAGTGAGTACTAGAGAGTTAGTAGTGTGATTAGTAGAGTGAGTAGCAGAGAGTGAGCAGTAGAGAGTAGTAGTAGGGAGTAGTAGTTAGTAGAGAGTGAGTAGTAGACTAATAGAGAGTAGAGTAGTAGTGAGTTGTAGGCAGTAATAGAGAGTGAGTAGTATAGAATAGTTGAGAGTAGTATAGAGTGAGTAGGAGATAGTGTGTAGGAGATAGCGAGTAGTAGAGAGTGAGTAGTAGAGATGCAGGTGTTAGTTCCTGGGTTTGGGGCATTGGCAGGGGGGAGTTTCAGGGTCTGGGGCATTGACAGGGCCAGTTCCAGGGTCTGGGGCATTGGCATGGAGCAGGACTGGCGAGTGGAGGGTTTGGTGCACCGGGGAGCAACGGATGTGCGTTATTGATTGATTTCAGTTAGCACAGTTGATAAAGTAAAACAAGGAGAGTTTTAAAAGCTGGAGCATGGATATTTGTCCGTTACTGGTGCATGACTCGTGGCCATGCTACAAAATATACAAGGCGGGACAAGAACCAACGAGTAGTGATGGTGAAGGTCACAGGTGTTCCAGGACTCGTGACTCTGAGACCACTGATCCGGCCCGCATGCCACCCATCTGCCTATGTCCCTAGTTGTAAGCTCGTGCTTTACGTTCAGCACTGGCTGCAGAAATCTTCATGCAAGCTGTGTCGCTGATTGGATCAAGGTGCGGCTGGATCCGACTTTCATTCTTCTCACTAGTAAAATGAGTGCCATTCGGGAGATTCACTACACATGTTAGTCATACAACAAGTGACTTTCATTTTAATAAACAACGGTTGATGTATATCCGAGGAGTGTAGTCTTTGTTAAGTGCTGTATCCCACACGAGTAGTAAAGTAACTAAAAGTTGCTGGCTGCGACTGGTGAACCGTGCACACCACTGACTCGTATTTAGATAGAGTGCTTTATCGTGTATGTGTAGTAAAGCAGCCTGCAGTTGAAAGCTTATGGCCATGTTGTATCTGAGTAGTGGACCTTTCACGTTCAATAAACATGCTCCTAAGCCGAAGGCTGCTGGCAGTGTTCTGTTAAATTATTGTACTGCACATATGTGGTGAAGAGTCTGAAAGCCGACTGCCAATTATGTTGTATTGGGTTGTGTGCCATGCACACGTCGTGACCCCGGCCTGCAGTAAGCACAGCTGTGCCCGAGCTGTGCCATGAACTTGTAGTAAATGGTGTAAAGACGTGGTGTCAGAATGATGTATTGGGCACATGTGGTGAAGAGGCTGCCACTGCTGAATAATGGTTATCTTGCATGGTTGGTATACCATGCAGATACATTTTCTGCAGCTGAAATCTGGTGGTTGCGTTTTTAAACACATTGTGGTGTTTCCGGTCTGCAGTAGAATGCTGCTGGTAATGTTGTCAAGAGTGGTGTAGCACGCAGTCTGCTGCTGAAGGTTCCTGCTTGTGTTGTATCAGGGTATCATTTCGGGTAGTAAAACATGTCTGCTGTATAACGCTGTTTTTTTGTGTTTCAACAGTGGCGTATCATGCACATGTAGTGCCTGCAGCACAAGGCTGCTGGTTATAATGGAGTGGTGTGCGAGGCACAGAAAATGCAAGAGTAAGAGCGAAGAAACAGGGACGAAGGAAAGAAGGGGGCGAGTTAGTAAAGTTTAGAAATGTTAGGGTTTAGACGAGAGGAGGGTGAATGAAAAGAAGATGTGACAGAGTGGTATAAGGGGGGTTTTGTGGTATGTTTGCTACACAGTCTGTAGTTGAAGGCTTTGTGTCATGGCGGGAGTTCAGTCAAACATTCGCATGTAGAAAACACAGGGTACGCTATCCGTCATCACACGTAATGCCGACAGACCCCTACTGTAGTCAGAGACATTCACACATTCTCAAGTTTGTAATTTGAATCGGCCGCATTCCACGCTCAGAGACGGGACAAAAAAAAAAAAGCATGGCTGTTTATCAGCGTTGTGCGCCTCTCTGCAGACTCCCCCTGCATTCCAGAGAGGTGCGCGTCGCGATCTGGTCTGCCATGCCATGCTGTGGAGACAAGACCGGGCCGCGCGCACAAGGTTATCCTATGGGGAAACGCTGCGCGCGGCCAGGTCTTGTCTCACTTCGTCGTTCTGAGACTGCTGAGACGCCGACTATAGTTCTCTGGCGAGAACGCGCTTTGCGCGTTTAGCCGAGACCTAAAAAGGTCGTCAATGTAACGTAACCATCTAACTGCCTTTATAAAGTGGGCAATATACTTGCCATCTTTCTGTATTTCCTCGTCCCACAATCCCAGGAACAGATTTGCTGGGGTAACATTCCTCAGCACGTCAGATTTCTGTGACTGTCATAGAAGACATAACGTGCTAAGAAAATAGGACGTGATTACCTTCACAGGAGTTGAAAACTAACCTTCTCCCACCCTTTTCTATTCTCCTTTCCTCAACGTTGCGTTTACTTTTTTACTACGAGGTATGTCGATACATATGAATTATATGGCAGCATATTATAGAGTCATGTGATGAAAACATTGATATAATGCATATTGGTATATGCTCAAATATGGCCGCCAGTTGCAATATGTGAATGACTACTTGCATACAAGTCCTCTGTCTATGCTGAGTGCCGGCATCTATGTAAAGCACCACGTCACAAACGCCCAATGTGTGATCAAGAGAGAGAGTTTAACGGTGGAATAAAGAATAAAGATCTGTTGATTTAACTGCAACTGAGAGCGTGCTGTGATTTTGAACTGACACCGAGATATATATCTATGTTGCACCGGTGCGTCTATTTTTATCTGCCCCCCCCCGAGTGCGCCATGGCCGGCACGCTAAGGAGTCGGGAAGACGCCGCAATGGACATGTTCAGTGATGAACCGTCGGCGGCAGCACCCGTAAACCAACCCACAGCCACAGCACATGTGGATGATGCTACGTATCGTGACAAGATTAAAAAACTGGAAAAACTAAAAAGAGGGGAACAAGCCAAGTGGTGGGAGCATCGATCGTTGTCCCGCTATTTGGAAGTTGATAGAGTGCCACGAGGTTTGCGTATCATGTTAGTCCCCACATATGAGAATCCTAACCCTGACTTATTGAATGAGTGGGCACACTGCAATTTATGTTCTTCCAAGAACTCAATGGCTCTACTGGTAAAATATGCAGAGATAGACCGTTTAAAGCTGGAAGAACAAATAGTGGCGCTTGAAGGGGAATTAAGTAATGAACCTCAAAATGCTATAAATACTAAACTAAAAGAAGATATGCTTGCACGGATATGTAAAGAAGAGGAGGCTATTCGGAAGAGAAAAGCCTTCAAGTTTCAAAGAGACAAACAGGACTATGAGAGGGGGCAAGTTTTTACCTTTGCCAGACAATTTCAAGTGGCAAAAAAGAGCAATAATAAGTCACCCCCCCAAAGTGGTACTTCACAACCACCACAGGTCCTCACTAATAGAACTGAATCATCTACGTCCCTATCTGACTACAGCTCGGTGGCAGAGAGTGGGTCAGAAAATGAGCAAGCAGGCACTAGCACTGATTTGGGGTTTCGCAAACTCACCTTGGGCCAAGAAGTCGACTGTATGAGACAAGATCGTCTCGACACGCTAAGACCAAGGACAAAGAAGCCCGTAAATACCGTAACTTCAAGCGCCACCAACGCAGGAAACACACATGCGGGGGGAAGAAAGAAAAGAAACAACAATTATTGGAAACGCAAACAAACTCAGGGGCAATAGCTACAACAGAGGCTTTATCAGTGGTTCATTTATCCAATATTGTACTGAGTGATGTTGAGACACGCATTTTGTCCCTGGGCCTTTCATTCAGTCCTGCTAGTAACTTCAAGTACGCACAAACTAGAGTGGAGGTGTTTCAATTTGTGCGGAAATTAAAATTAAAGAAGTTCTTTGCTACTAAACAGACTAAGGATAAACCAGTCACGAGTGACACTATGGCCATAGATGTCGGACCAGGTACCTTAGTTGCTGGAGATATGGCCCTTAGAATGGACCTTGTTGACTTACAGGGTGAAAGTACTCAATTGGCTGCCAGGGATGTGATGCAACCAACATTGGGAGCTGGCTTAACAAACTTTAAAGCCAAATCAACATTCTGCCCGATTATGATTAAAGACAATATTGATTACTACCATGATTTGATAACCACTGACATTAAGAAACTACAACACAAAGTGGCACGAAATAAAAACTTCTATACCAATAAGGATCGTGAATATTATGATCTTGTGAAAAAATTACAAAATGATAAGTCTGTCATTATTCGCCAGGCGGACAAGGGAGGTAACGTTGTCATCTGGCCCAGAGAGAAATATATGGAGGAAGCTTGGAGGCATCTTAATGAGAAGGAATGCTACAAACGAGTAGATATTGGAACTATTAAAACATTTTGGAACAATTTCTACGTAAAACTAGTAGCATGGAAAGGACTGGGATTGTTAAGCTCGGATGAGCTTAAATTTTTAAAAAACAATCACCCGACAATACCTTGTATATATTTTATTCCTAAGATTCATAAAGATGCCCAGAACCCACCAGCGAGACCTATTATTTCTGCGTGTGGTGGTATCCTGGAAAATACTTCAAAATATATTGATAATTTTTGCAGGACCACATGAAAAGTTTACCTACGTTTGTCCAAGATACTGGCCACTTTCTAAGGAAGTTGGACCTGATACAATGGAGGGAGGACTATTTGCTTATGACGTTAGACGTCACCTCCCTGTATACCAGCATCAATCACCATGATGGCTTGAAAGCGGTGAAACATTTCTTGAACAATAGACCCCTACACTGCTATGCTCATAATAACATGCTAGTGGCAGTGATTGAAATGTGCCTTTATAACAACTATTTTATGTTTGATAAATTGTGCTTTCAGCAGACTAGGGGGGTGGCGATGGGTTCCTGCTTCTCCCCCAGCTACGCATGTTTGCGCATGGGGCTGTGGGAGAAGCAGGTACTCGGACAACAGTTTGCTGAAAATTGTAACAACAATATCATTTGTATATATCGGTACATTGACGATTTATTTCTGATTTGGAGGGGAGAGGCAACATTGGCAGCTACATTTGTTGATGAAATCAATGTGAATAGTCTAAACTTAAAATTTACCTCTCAAATCAGTAAGACCTCAGTCAACTTCCTGGATGTAGAAGTATTCATTCATGAACAGACACTCCACACTAGACTGCATAGAAAGGCTACAGCTGGCAATACCTTGCTGCATGCCACTAGCAATCACCCACAACACTTAATTAGGAGCATCCCCTACGGGGAGATGCTTCGAATTAAACGGATTTGTAGCAGACAGGAAGATGTGATGAAAGCCCAATCTGCCTGTAGGGAACGCTTTTTAGCTAGAGGATACTCGGACAAAAATATTATGGCAGCTATAGGACGCACACAACAACTGTCTAGAGAAGAGGCCCTAGTTACTAAAGCGATGAAACAGAACAATGTGGAGGTTCCTGTTGATGATACTATAAGACTTATCTTAACATATAATAAACAACATCATGATATCAGAAAAATTATGACTAAACACTGGGATCTCATTAAGAATGACCCTGTGTTAAAAATGGATACGACTATGGCTCCTACCATAACATTTAAGAAAGCAGGCTCTATGCAGACTAGCTTGACTAATAGTAGCCCTGAAATCCTAGTCAAGACAGACTGGCTAAGTAGTAGGAAAGGGTTTGTCAAATGCTCCAACTGTAAAGCCTGTCAGAATGGGGTTAATAAGAAAACTTATACTTCTCCTTTTTCCAAGAATGAGATTTGCATTTCAAAATATCTAACCTGTAAAACTGAGTTCGCGATATATGTTCTTGAATGTCCCTGTGGACTCAGATATATTGGTAGCACGAGACTCCCAGTCCACAAGAGAGTACTTCAACATCTAAGAGCTATTATACATTGTGATGAGAGTTACCCTGTTGCCAGGCATTTTAAGGAGTACCATGGACAAAACTCCAGTCTTTTGAAATATTATGCAATAGACACTGTTATGCCCCTGAGGAGAGGTGGGGACAGGGATAGGGCTCTCCGCAAACTTGAAACGTATTACATTTTGAACTTAGACAGTAAGCATCCTAATGGATTGAATGCAGGGGAAGACCTTTATACATGTTTGTAATGGGAAGCATACATGTACATTCAACTCATTGAAATCTTTGGTTCTTTATATGATATTGATTACAGGTTAATGATTAAATCTCTTTGCATGAATTTTCAATGATAATGAATTTGCAGTAGCTATTTGATACAACATTTTAGTCTTTCATATTTATATTATTGTTTTTGAATCTGATTTTATCATTTAATATTTTAAATGTTATTGATTCAAGTTTAGCACTTTTGCACAAATACACGGGTTGTATTTTATATTGTTTATTTTGCACAGCTTTGCACAATGGAATATATTCCGACAATTATACATAAAGTAATATTCGTTAATCTATGCCTTATGTTTGGACTTTATTCTATACTAAAAGACAATTGGGTCTTTGGTTAGAATACATGTATTTTACAGTTAGTATTCCCAAAAAGGTTTTCCCCAGAATGGCATCAGTTGGAGATAAATTGTCGAAAGTTGCCATATGCTATTATAGCAGCAATATTTTGCACATTTTTTCATGATGTTTTTATGTATGATATTTTAATATATTTATCGTATGTATTTATTTGGGGGATTGTTTTTAACTTTATTTTTTTAAAACAGTATATTTATTGCTGCTTGTTTGAAAAATTAGTATATGAACTTTGACGCATGTATAGTATTTTGTCTACCTCGATGATGACGTGTATTGTCCACTGTGCACTGCCACTTTAAATTTTGAATCATCACTCCGAAGCGCTGTCATGTGATCAAGGGTCGTGGAAGACCCGAAACGCGTCATGGCTATGGTGCGGGGGCGCTCTTGCACTAAATAAAATTTGCACCAGAAATTTCCTGGGTCCGCTGTCGTCGTTCTTCATGCTACAAGGCTGACTTCCTGAGTAATATATATATATATATATATATATATATATATATATATATATATATATATATATATATATATATATATATATATATATATATATATCAATGAAGCAAAGCATCCCTTCCCATGAAAGCTGGTGCGCTGTGCCAGCGGGACAGGCAGGACTTTGAATTCCACAGCAAGTCCAATAAAGCGCACACTCAGGAAAGGATTGCAAATTCAGAAATTATTTAATCATTCCTGTAACAAGTTTAAACTGTAAAACATTCTTGTTCACACACAGTATCACAAGGTAAGCACGATGACATAACCTGATCAGACATCAATATCAGACTATACATACAAACTAGTGTCGTATGCACCCATCTTGAAACATATAAAGTAAATACACGATGTATTTAAACGTGAACCTATTCTAGGTCCTGAGTGTTAATGTTGGTACACACAAACATTGCAATTCATCATAGTGAAATATGAGCAAGCACAATGTACCCCATAATGTTAAAAGTAAACCATGTTTACATGTCCTAATCAAACAGAAATAACAAATTAAAAAGACAAGATGGTGTCAGTTTGTTTGGCGGGCATCTTATAGCATGTTAGGTATATTTGAGCTGTAAATGCACTTAAACAAACTCAAACTCCTGAGAATTGATATCAGTACCTCAAATCACTGCAAATCCATATATTAGTAAACATCTAACCAATGATATGTTACCCGATTGGAAAATCCAAGAGGTATATGACAAAGATAGAAACAACCCAGCAATGCACCACCTGGTACACACGAATTCATGAGCAATCATCTAGTACCCAAGTGGGTTATTCAGAGAAATAGATACATAAAACCCAAAATAATACGCCTTAGTTAAACCACATTTGACCCATAGTGGGTTTAAATTCCTAATGGATGTACTTCAAAATAACCTACTAATGGTTTGTGTAAAGACTTAGGGGTCGATTAGGATCGCGGACGGACTTGAGTCCGTCCGCGACCCCTGAGGAGGAGGGAACGTCCGCATGGGCTGCGGCGTTCCCTCCGATCTGATTAGGATGTGACCGCCAGGGTGGCGGTCACATCCTCTATCTCTAACATTGCGGCGGGTGCAGCTTCAAGCTGCACCTGCCCCAATGTAAAAAATGCATGCACAGCATTTGCGTGCACAAAGCGGCAGGCACCACGCGGTGCCTGCTGCATTGTGCACGCAAATGCAGGGGGGTACCATAGGTACCCCCCATGTGCACCCACCACCACCCCTTCACCCAGGGGGCCTGCAACGGGCCCCCGAAGTGAAGGTCCGTATGCTTTTCCATGGCGGCAATGCCGCCGTGGAAAAGCATATTTACACACACATCATATTATGGCGGACGGTGTCTCATAGACACCGCCTGCCATGTTATAGCTTTTCCGCCGCGGTCGGAAGCCGACCGCGGCGGAAAAGCGGCGGACGGAATTCCAGACCCACCAGCCATCCTAATTTGGCGGTGGGTCTTTGGAGTCTCCGCCGCGGTTTTTCCGCATCCTCCAGGCCGGCGGACACTTCCGCCAGCCCGGAGGATGCGGAAAAACCGCCATCCTAATCGGCCCCAAAATGTGTAGACGTATAACTTGGAGTGAATTCAAATTCGGATACCATATCAACCCAGGAAACATGATCCCATCAAAGTCCATACACAGGGTACAAAATAGCTTACAATGTCGTAAACCATAACGAATAGAAAAGCCTAAAATCTCAAATGGAAAATATGAGGATGATATCAAAGCGAGGAAGCAAAGGAAATGGCACAGGGACAGTGGGGACTATGAAAGTGGAAGAATACTTACATACAGTCCCAAATATGATCACCAGGTGTACAAGTGACCGATCCAGTGCTGGCAGTAAATGGTGTCAAGTGTGATTTAACTGATTTCAATATGTGGAGGAAGTGGTCGAATGGCAAGTCTGATTTTATGAAGGGCATTGTTTTTAGGGCCCTTCTTAAAGTCAGGTGTTCTTCCACTGAGCAGATCTGGATGGGAAGTTGGTTTCACAGATCCACCACATATAAGATGCATAGTTGTCTCCGACTGGTTTTTCCTAAAGGAGAGCCTTGTGGCTGAGAGGGCAAGACTTGATCTCTATGTGTAGCATTGTCTTTGTACAAGTATGTGTATTAAAGGACATACATCTTTTCAAGGCTGGACATTAGATTTCATGATTGCTCCATGCCAGATGCTTTACAATTGTCATCAACATTTGTTTATTCATAGTCTTTTCATGAAGGCTTATGTGTAAAGACTATGAATAAACAAATGTTGATGACCATTGTAGAGCATTTGGCATGAAGCAATTACTTTTTATATGTGGTGAAGCAGAGCTACAATCCTTGCTTTTTGAAAGAGAAACAAGGACAATGATTGCAATATTCAGACCTTTGAGCATATCGTCCGAGTGTTTTGCCCAGAGGTTGGAGGAGTCTTCATCCTTCTTTGATAAAGGAATGAAAAATTAACGCTCTGAATAGGATTGATGCACCTCCCACCAAGCTACTATAACGCAGCTGAAAATGGCCCTTGGGTACATTTTAAACAAATATGCCATCAGTGATTGCTAGGATGAAATGAGTGATATTTGAAAATATCAGTGCTTGCACCTTTTCCACTTTTGCTTTCTCAGAACAACTTTTTATGAATTCCACCCCTATTTGTCTCGTTAATGCATCCTTTGGAATAGACATTCAATAAACCCTGTGATGACTTTGTCATAACAAAATGATATAGTGCCGATTCAGCTTGCATGTTGTCTTGGTTTCTATTTATCTTTAAAAAGTATATTTTGTCTATTTTTAGGCGTGGGCGCATGCCCAACATCTCAGAGGTGACATCATGACAGCAAGTATGTTACTAACCTATTTCGAGTATTTTCCTTGGAAGTAGATATACATGCAGAAACACATGCTACTGGAGCCAAGTGTCCCGCATTTTGGTTGGTCTTTTATTATCTGGTTTACCTGTGTTTTATTGAATAGGACCAATGGAAATACACATGGAAGAGCCGCAGAAAAATAAGTCACACTTCAATTGAGTCAGCACGTGTTTCACAAATGATTGCTTCTTCAAGGCCACAAATGTCCATAAGATAAAACACTTAAATATCTTGGGCCTCATTTATGAGATATGATGCATCGCTGCGTGAAAGCAGCGATGCGTCACATCTCAGTGCGCACTCCTTGCGACATACCTGATGCATCATATTTAATGTATGACGCATCATGTCGCAAGGAGTTACAGATACATCAGTATTTCTGACGTATCTGTAAGCGCAAAAGTGACGCATTGCTGGAGTGTGTCACAAAAGTGACGCAACTCAAGCAATGCGTCCTTTCACATGGGGCAAGCCCCATGTGAAAGGGCCTGCGTCAGTCTTACGACTGCTGTGAGGCAAAGATTTCACTGCATCACTTCTACGAGGGTTTTTGCGGGGAACGCCCCCCCCCCCCCTGTATACCATTATACCTGATGCAGGTATAATGTAGCGCAGGGGTTTACATAGTGACTCATCTGCTCAGATGCGTCACTTGGTAAATAGTGCACAAAAGGAGGCATGTTATACGCCGCCGATGCGTCAACATAAGTGACGCAACTGAAGCGCAAAACTGACGCAAGGCCTCATAAATGAGGCCCCTTGTTTTTAATGTCCCTGCCACTTATGTCGGAAGTCAGTAGCCAGTTTGCAATATCATTGTTCTGCTTTGTTAGTTGAAAAATATCAGGCATGTTGCCTCCTCTGCGATGGATTCATGCAAAAAACTGAAGTATTTGAAATTAACTAGGGTGATATTCTGCATTATTTTACACAACTACAGTGTAAACTTCTGGCTATGCAGTTTCAGATTTAGTTGGTCGTGAGAGTGCTAATATTCAAGACCACTTGTTAGCTGTAGCCAGGGAATGAAAGTGGTTTATGCCACCCCTATAAGTAGGTTTATTGTAGTGCTAATATGATATAAGAATAGACTGAGAAACAGCTGAAACAAAACTGACAAGAAATGAGGAAATATCTTTTGTGGTATGAGAGAGGTTTTCTCTTTTTATATCACTAACAATAGGAAAGGTAGATCTGAGAGGCTGAGAATAACTGGAAGTAAAACATGTAATAAAGCTATATGAAAAGGAACATAATATAAAACTAGAATAAAAGGAAACACTGTAAAGCGTGAATGGCAGAGCGGCGATATATATGAGATTATGTGCTCTGTGTTATCATGTTCCGCAAGCTCTTCCAATGGATCCCCTCTCCTCCAGGAAGACAGTCACCCAGGCCCCCATCACCAGCTGACGTCAGTACTACTGTACGGTTACTACGGTAATGCTCTCTCTATCGTAAGCACCAAAAAACTCCTGAACCGCCTCCAGACCATCCAGATCTCGCCGGCATGACTCATCCTCGAACTCCCCAGAAGGACCAGCATCACCCTGCATCTCAGAGCTCTCCACAGGCTGCCCATCCAAGAAAGATGCCTCTTCAAGCTACTCATTCATGCCTACAAAGCCCTCCACAAGTCCGGATCCAACAACATCAACATCCACCTTACATTCCCTCGACCAACCAGGAACCTTTGATCCTCAGCCCTCGCTTTGGCCCTCATCCCCTGCTTTTGCCGATGTGGAGAATGCTCCTTCTCCTACCTCGTCGCCAGGTCCTGGAATGACCTCCCCCTCCACCTTCACACCACCCCTTTTCTGAAGGACGTCAGGAAGCAGTTCAAGACCTGGCTCTTTCACCGAGGTTCACACAGCCCACCAGTGCCTGGAGACCCCCGGCATGACAAGCCACGCTATGTAAGACTTTCTGATTGATTGATTGATGTATTGCTAAAAAAGGCTGTGAAAAACTCCTTTTTGTTCCAGTGATACCCAACATGAAGTTGAAGCTGCAGGCCACAAAACACATGAAGAAATTGAGCTAGCACATTTGGTATTTGCTTTGGTTTTCAATTCTTTGATCTAAAAATCAACAATTGCAATTTCAGGTACCTTATATAGACATCACTAGAGATCACAACTTCTACCCTTGGCTAAACCCTTGGTATCCTATGAGCTGTCTTTGTGATCCTAGTTCAGGAAGCTCCAACGAAGTCCATTCACTCCATTTCTGGAATCGCACCCTTGGAGATCCATGCAAACTTAGCTTATCCAAACAGCTTGTGCATGCAGAGACTATCCACTCTGTGAACAAATGCCATTTGCATGCACCTGATTACATGTTTTACATTGCCACATGACCACAACTCCAAGCACCTTGCCTTATTTTCCCGCAAACTCATATTCCCAGGTTAGAGTCAATCCCTTTCACTCCATCCCTAGGGCTTGAAACAAACTTCACTTGCCCCAACAACTCCTTCACTCTGGCTCCTGCACCCCTCCACCTTTCACTTTGTTCTTGCCCCTGACCAGGTCTTTTTTTACCCTGTGATAAAGATCACCACAGAGAATTTGGAGTGCCACATCAAAAACAATCTAATGTTTCTAAACCCTTCAAAGTCTCTCCTTGAGAAGAGTCCTACCACACTTTTCATAGTGATCCAAGCAAACTTAGCATTCCCCCAATAGGACCCAGAGACCACAATCTGGACCACACACCCCGAAACCCAAAAGAGGCACTGACAAGTCAGCAAAACTGGTTATGGGTAATGGTCATGTTTTATTACAAAGTAGATAAAATACAACCTAACATGAACATCATAAAGTGCTGAGTGTGATATTAATCAAAAACATACAGCAAGAGTTGATAGCTACATCATTAAAATCCAAAGTACAAAACAGAAAGAGAACGAATTTATGTCCTAAGGTCTAAAGCAAACATACAAATAATTTACGACGAGGCCTCCAATGAGAACTCATCAACACCAAGGTCTTGGCAATTCTTCATCCCACATGAGCCACACAGGTGAAACCACCTGTATCTCTGAGGGCTGGCCCAAACTCATTGTGCCCTTGTCTGTGTCTCCTGGTCTCACTCATCCAACACCAGGCTGTCACAGGAGCTACAAGAAGTGTGACCAAGCTCCACAGCCCCATGCCCTATGCTGGTGAACAGTGCGCCCAAGCTCTAAACTGGTGTGAGCGTCCTCTATCTAAATCAGGATTGCTGCCCCACCCTCCAGTGATGCTCTAAGAAGAATAAGATGGAGGTCCCCTCTACTGTCGAGAAGCAATCTTGTAAATAGATTTATCACCCTCCTCTGCGGTTGAAAAGGTACATTAGAAGCAGAAACCACCCACACACAAATTGGGGGATGGGTGGGAATATACACTACGCTGTCCCCAGCACCAGGAGCCGCCCTGCCGCCACGATGGTCACGAAGAAAAAGGGGGAGACCAGGGGCAGTCCAGTCTAAACAGCCCTGGCCATCATGGTGGCAAGATGCAGAAGTCACAATGTGTCCAGCACCAGTAAGCCACCGCCATGATGGTCAAGATGAAGATGAAAAATGGGGATACCAGGGGCAAGCTCGCCTAAATAGCCCTAGCCATCATGACGGGGGTGGGAGTGGTGCACATCTGGCACTGTTCACATCTGCTTCCTATTGCCCCTTCAGCGACTCGCGAGATGAATGACAGGAAATGTCGCACCCTGAGGTAAGGCCCACCTTTGGCCAGAGAGTCACAAGAGCCGAAGGGGGCACTGTTCATTGTGGTCAAGGGCCTTAACACCATGGCCCTTTGAGGCATGGCGCTTTTGGCACAGGTCCTGCACACACCGGCACTCTATCAGTGATATAAACATACTTTGCCTACAACTTAGTATATGTATATGGTTCAACTCATTACATTCTTCAGTTAGTCTTAACAGGATTAGTTAAATAGTACATACCTGGCCATATGATGTCACTGATTAATCAGCTCTTGCCAAGGCCATGTATAATAGGATCCCTTGTTGGACTTGTTCCAAATGGTCGAAGTACCGATATTTATTGGGTTCAGACTGTCACATTATTTGAAGATGCATTTCAGGTAGGTAGAGTGGACCTACCCATGGGTGTCCTGGCAGAGGCACTTTAGCAGGCTTCTCAATAAGGGGCTAACAGCTTTCTCCCATTATAACTTTGTCCTGTAACTCCCTACAATTGGATTGAATGTAACATGAGGGCTCTGAGGTCCACAGTGAGCTGTGTAGCCTCGCACAGAGGCCTCCATAATTCCCAGTTGTCAGGCACCTGTAGAGAGCCACATCTGGATTCCTTCAGGGACACACAGACCCAAGCTCAGTCAGTGATGCTCACAAAGCATACACACCTTTCCACACATATCTCAATCATATGAAAATGAAATGCTCAGTTATGGGAGGCTGGCAGAGTCTTGTCCCTGGGGGATACTGGTAGATATCTCCTCCTGAAAGAAGCAGATCAAAGAGATTGTCATTTCACTATAGATCATCCAGTCACCACTTCCGGTCCCACATTGCCCATTTAGAAAGACCAATAGCCACTCGCTCAAAGAGGGGTATACTTTGAGTGTGCCCTCATTGCTCAGGGCATCACCTCAATTAATTCTCAATTCATGTTAACTAGAGGGCCTTCAGTAAACTTGAATGATTGTTGGTTTCTTTGGGGTAGAAATGAAAATCAACTGAGACTGCACAGCCAGTGAAAATTAAATAGCAGTGTAGTAAGCTCCCCTGAGTCATGCAGGGAACCTTCCATCACAACACACAGTAAAAGCAAGTTTCATGTTTAAGGTATAGCAGGGCTCATTGTACTGAAGCAACTGTTTGCACAGTACCTGTCTTTGTGGGGTGGTAAGATGTTCACTCTTCAACATATCACTCTTCAACATACCCATCTACTCATATTTGATCAGTTGTTTTGTAGCACTCAGTATGCATTGCACACATACCTCTACACATTTCAGTTGTGTGATTAATCACATTTATCATATGATGTTTTTAAATTTAGAAAAAAATCAAGTTGGCATGAACGTGATTAACTTTCAAACAAGGTCACCCACCTGAATCAACAGACGTCAATATGGCTGGCTCCCTGTAAACTACAACGTTTTTAAAATATCTTTTTAGTCACATTTTTGTAAAATTAACCACAGAGTTCAGTACATACTGTTTGTTCCATTACAGTACATGGCACATAACCCTTTTACCGCCCTCAAACACAATTCTGACGTGTCTGTAACGTGAGGTGAGTCAGTGTTACCGCAGTGCCAGCAGAGGGAACACAGCAGTTATGAGCTATAAATGCGGACAGGCATTTTGCTGGGGCCAGGTGCCCAGTGGAAAATGAAATTTTGCATTTAGCAGCAAAAATGCTTATACCATTCCTTCTCATGCCAAGTCTCAGTTCATACACCACACATTTCTCATGATTACCAACTCTCTGTACACGTACATCCATTTGAATTACTTTGTCTCTACCAATGAAATGCCTGCCCTTCTCAGCTCTGTAACATCCTCTCACGTTCAGCCAGAGTTCAAGCACATCCTGAAATCCTACTCCCCTGTACTTGTTCCCCCACGTTTCTGGCTTCTTTTTGGTTCCTAAATACTTTCCCCATCCAGCATTTGTAAATAGTTATCATCCGTAAATGTGCTGTACACGTATTGCAGCAGTATACGCAGGGCCACTGGAATTATGTGGCATGAGAGGGACAAATTATGCAGAACTGGGTAAATTATGTGGCAAGAAAATGCAAATTATGCAGCGCAATGCGGCACATTTTTGATAGTATTACTTCATTATTTTGACATTTTAACACTTGTTAACGTTGTCTGGGCACTGGTTGCACCTCGTTAGAACCAATTTAGCACCCAAATATAGCGATTAGCAACTGAAAGGTGACCAGTCAACCTTTGCAAAGGGCCGTCCACTGCGTAGCAACATATTTCACTGTGGTTTAGTAACATTTGACCTATTTGAGATAGAAACAATTTTTTTGTCATAATCTGCAGATTATGCAGCGGATGATGGATTATGCGGCAAATGCAGTAAATCTAAAATTATACAAAAAAGAACGCTGTGGCCGCACAATCACATAATTCCAGTGGCCCTGACTATAAAACTCACCATGCATCATGATCTCAAGGCTCCTCTAACCTGACTATGCTATCAAGTACCAATATGTTACTACAGTTAACTCTTCTAATTCACAAGTTTGCAGATCAATAAAAAACAGGCATAGTAGTGGCAATGGTATAATGTGGACATTTGGTTTATCATTTGTATCAGCATACTGAAAACTTTTGGGTTGAAGGTAGGATGGAGCGGTGCAGTGTTCCTGGTGCAGATACCGATCCAGCTATTCTGAGCAGCTCAGTGTTTCTAGGAGTGGGAATATTGGGCCTGAAAATATTGGAGTTGGTAATCACAGGCCCCATCGGCAAGCATGGAGCCTTATCTGGTGCTGTATAGGATGTGGGGCGCTGCTGCACCCGCTCGACCACATTCATCTCTTGCGGAATGGATAAGCAGTAAATGCTACCCTAAACTCTACCCTCACTCTGCTTTCCCCACCCAACCCTACCCCTGCCACCCACAACCTGGGCCTGAAAATAGCCCTGTACAAATGTACCACCTGATTAATGCATGGAATGGGGGAAAACATGCAGAATTGGACCCAGTATCCATGTTTAACCATGTGTTTGCCCAATCTGTGGGACAACATGTGTAATCTCTGAAGTTAGACTCAGGGGTACCATCCTAAATTAGAGATTCTGGTAGTCCAGTATAGCTGTATCTAAAGCTGGGAAACGCGTTATGAGGACCTAGATGTGGCATTCAATACATTACTGCCTTAAATGCTGACCCACAGTCCTATCTTCACCCTGTACTTTGCAAGGCACACACGTCCCACCTCAGTGCTTCATTTGCACCAGTGGTTGCAGGTCGGGTCCACCAGAACTTATTTTAGGGGGCCGGCACTTATTTGACTTTGACCCAGAGCAAGAGGGGAAAAACACACACAAGGGGGAAAGGGGGAAAAGAAAGACGGAAAAAAGTGACCAGGGAGCAAGCAGGAGCCTGCAAGAGTGAGGTAAAGGGGCATATGGTGGTGGATAAAAGTGGAATCAAGAGCGCGCAGCCTTAGCATTTGGTACCCCAACATTCGATAGCGCCACCAGTGGGATTGTGAGCAAAATGTAGGGCCCCTGCACTTATTCTTTAACAAATTAAGCACTGAAGCTGCCTGGCAAGACTGGTGTCAATAAGGAGATTTAAGGGAACAACAAGAAAAGCTAAATATGTCTCTTTAGAGCTGTATAACGTTCATTGATTCCTGTGTTTTCCTAACAGGGATTCTCCTTTTTACTCGCCTATCTTTCTTCAGTAGGCTTTTAAAGGTGCGCTATTTTATAAAATATTCAAGCCTGCCACAAAATAGAAAAACAGCCTGGATAATCACACAAAAAAGGCTGGAAAAGAAATGTCTCACATTGTACAACTGTTAGATGGAAATAAATAGCTGCATTGTGTGGCCCTGAACAGTTGAGGCATTATGCAAAAATAATCCATGTTGGAACATCATGAATTGGCTTTTTGCTCTTTGGGAGTGACATGACTACGCGATAATTGACTTTCTCCCTGTAATTAAACTCTCAATAAAAAAAGTGTAATCATCGCTTACATTAGTGCTTGAAGAATAATTCGACGAGGCTCTGAGTAGCAGAGCTGAAACTGAACCGAGCAGCAGCCCTCCCCCTACAAATCTGAATAACAATGCGCTTTTATAGTCAGTCACTGCTTCAACGAGCGCTGCTTTTAATCGCACTTCCATTTTTTTTTTGTCATATGGCTGTCTGGAATCCCCTGGATACTTGGGGCAACCCTTTAGAAGGAAGGTCCCTCGTCCAGCGGCGGGGGGCGCCTTATCTAGACCAGCAGTTGGGCTGCAGAGCACAAAAGCTAAGTCGCGTTTGTAAAGGCCTCCAAGAGGCGTCCCTCATTTCCGTTCTTCCAGGAAAGTTATGATGAGGGGGGGAAGTGCGTGTGCGCATGCGCGCGGGCCTTTGTTTGCGCGAGCCTATGTGTGCGTCTGTGTACGTCTGATGGGGGTGCGAATGAGTTAAGCTATTGACTGGCTGAAAAGTCTCTATCTTGTCCCCAGGCACCCCTTGATCTCTTTGTTGAGCCAAACATTTAAGGCCCTATTGAATTGTCATTCAGGAAGTGCCCCTCCAATGCCCCCAGAGAAAAGGAGAAAAAATAGTAAATAAAGAGGGGAAAGAGAGCACAGGGAAGAATAGGGCATCGCAGACCAGGGAGGGCCTCGTTGATGCAAATGAAGGAACACATTTGATTTGTAAGAAAAAATTCATGAACCCTAGCAGAAATAACATTCAAACATGTTAGCAGTCATCATCAACATTTCGCTTTTAATGTTTGAACTGCATAATTTCCGAAAACACCGTTTGAAAAGAGCAAAGTATGCTCAAAGCCTTTTCTAAAGAGCTATTATGGAAGCCAATATAGTCAATATGTTCCACTGCCCATAAGGAAATACCTTTTTTGTTTCCTCAAGGATGGATGCAGTTACAGTTTGACAGTAGAGCATATTGGCTTTGAATGCGTTCCAGTTCACCACAAAGCCGGGATTTACTGTAGTAGATTAGAATGTTTACAAAGATTAGCCACGTTTACAATCCGTAGACTAATTTCGGGCACACTTCTGGAGCCGCTGTGCTCTACGGGAATTATTCCCAGACACTCTCGGAAAGAAAAACATTTCAAAGGTGGCCTCAGGAAGAGACTTTAACTAATGAACGATTTTTACATTGTAATTTCAGAACACATTCCCTACCTTATTTTATCTGTACTCCAGTGCCACATGTAAGGAGATTTAAGTCACACTCTGAGCTCTTAAGTAAAGTAGCAAACAGTGGCAGAACAATAGGCCAAGCACCCCACGCGGTGCAGGGGGACCTCCGAGGTCTAGGGGTTCCCCTGTGGCACTTTGCACAGGAGGTAGGCCCCAGGCCTGAGCAGTGGCATAACACAGGCCCCTGCAGCCCCCGCGTTACGGGGGTCCCCCAAGTTCCAGGGGGCCCCTTAATGAGTCCAGAGGGGGCCTCTCCACATACCTTGCAGGGGGTCCCCCTCAAGTTTCGTTACGCCATTGGGCCTGAGAGTTCCTGAGTGGGGCCGGTGCGTGGGAGGTCCCTCCATGTACTTTGCAGGGGGGACCCTCAAGTTCTGTTACGGCACTAAGGAGGTTTTGAGTAAAGTAAGAGCCATCAGTGTTCGCTAATAACTGGGGGAAATTGCTCGACGCGCAGCCCATTTGTAGGGCTCTCTGAGTCTCAGTTGTTAGGATGTTACAGTGGTTTATACAGAAGTGGGTGAGCAAACAAATTAACATAGAGAGTCACACCAAGGAGGAGCCAGGAGTCTAGCTTGGCTCTAAGAGCCCGTTTAGAGCAGAGTCATGGAAATGTTTGGCGTGTAAATTGTGCAACAAATGTCATGTAAAAATATGATGAAATCGCTTAAAAATAAAAAAAAATGTACCCTACATGACACTAGCTGCCATCTAAGAACTACCATTTCTAATATTCCAAAGGAGGGACATTGTAGAGCTGGAAGAAACTGCAGCAAAAAGGAGAATTTCATAATTCAATTGAATGCGATCCTTCAAAGATTAAATGATAGAGGTTATGGCCTGATGATTTTGAATGAAACCATGAAGGATCATCACAGAGTACAGCTACGGACACCAACGTATTAGAAAGCTCTTAAAAATACATTGATTATTGTTAACAAATAACCCACATGTACAAAACGGCATTCAGCCGTACCCACAAATCAGTCTAGAAAGAACATCCAATCTCACATAAAAACTATGCAGGTCATTTTTCTAAGAAGACAGACGAAAATCAGTACCTTTTGGGACAAACCCGTTGGCTTCTGCACACGTAGAGACTACTGAATCTGTAAACTAGGCAAGAACAAAACAACTGAACTGACATTAAATGGACACCAACATCACATCAGTGACTGGATGAATTGCGGCAGTACCTACGTGGTATACAATATCACATGTACATGTAACAAAAGTATATAGGCAGTGCCATCAGACCATCAATAATAGGTTTAAAGAGAATTACAGAAACGTCCAGAAATCAAATAAAAATCTAGTTTTAATTGAACATTTTGAAGTGCATCATCTACATCAATGTATATTCACCTTTCATGGGATCGAATTGGAAAACCCTATATGGACTGATGAAACTAACACCCTACGGAACTGTTTAATCATCCTTGAGGCATCTTGCTGGTGTTCAATAAAAAATATATGTGAATGAGGTACAGAATGCTCAATCATTGTTTCTTGTGATTAATACTTTATTAAAACGATTAATTTCTTAATTGTTCTTTTCGAATAACATAATATAATCAGTGTGAACATAATTGGGAAATAAGCACTCTTTCATACAGAAAGCTTTGTAAAACAGAAAGAGTAGATGGACCAGCCATTGCTTGAGGGTAATTTTCCCACTATAAATCACAACATAAACAAGAGGATGTATTTGTGAATGGAACAGGGTGTGTCAGGCCTACCAAAGAGTACTGTGCTTTTCTTAAATAGTGGCTAGCATGTTCCTCATTAGATCGGTGGAAGAGCCAATGACTTCTTCATAATAAAGGCTTTTTGTGTTGTAAATTAACAACTATAAAGGCTTACACGTAATGACCTAGGAAAGTAGCTATATTGAACTGCTACTAAATCCCAAGACTGGATTCTCACATGCAACTGAGGATTCTCCCATCTAGAAAACTATACCATCATGGCGCAATTACTGTACCCGTTTAAGGTTTTGTCTTTTTCTCCAAGGATTGTTGTCGGCCTAGTGTTTTTCAGGAGCTTTTTAAGATCCAACAGATCTTTCTTTATAAGGTTGCGTTCTAGTAGCCCATAGTGACTACAATTGACCATTTCCTCATTCACAATTTTTTTTTATTTTTAGAAAAACGTAAGAGCCCTGCTCGCTTATTTGCACCATGTAGGTGATTAACATTATCCTTGCTATTGACAAATGGAAACAAAGCTCTGTTTAAAAGCCTACCAGGCACCCCTTGAACGGCAGTCAACATCCTGTAGCACATTTCATTAAATGCCTGATGATTTTTGCCTCCGTCACCCCCACACTAAAGAAATTACATTGACTCCCACTGCCAGCCCCCTCATCTTCAAAACCAGCTGCATCACACAAGGCCATCAGAAAAGGCACTAATACACCCATTAATTAAAAAATAACCACCTGCGGTCAGGTGCACAGCAACCCTGGTGGTATTGCATCATCAGGCTTGTGATAAAGTAATTTAAGAAGGAAAAGACCAGAAAGCAGGCCTTCTCCATCTACATACCCAGGATCTGGAGCAAAATTCCTATCAAAACAGTTCGTATTCCCCAACTATTTACAAAGAATTTGAAGACACATCTCTTCAAAAAGCACTACTACTTCCACACTTAAGGATAGTGCATTTAACATGGTTCTTACATACAAGCCTGAACCCTGTCCCAGGCTCATGTCTGAAGTTCAGGACTTCGTTGTTCTCCAGCTGGATTTGTGTGATATAAATACAGGTAGATACATACCTACACATCAGAAAGTGTGTTATCAAAAATGTCTGCTCGATTAAATCTTCATATTGCTCAAATGGTTTACTGTTTTAATAGACATTCAAAGTGTAATGGGTGTATTTCAATGTTTGTTTAAGTAGCCATAGTTTAAGTTGCGTGCAGGAACTGAATGCAAGCAAAAATATGTAAATCAATGGAAGCACAGTAGTTCAGTTAATGTGCCTTAAACGTCGGAATTCAACTTCAATGTTGTTGGGCCATGAAATGGAAAATCTGCACTCTGGGTGGACACAGATTGTTTGCAAGGTTATTTTCAAGATGCATATATTTAAAAAGAAAACAAGCATTTTTTAAACTTTAAGATTTACTTGATAATGCTCTGCTCTTTACATTGTAACCACTACATTGCAACTCAAATACGTGTTATAGGGTCACCTGGTAGGAACACAGCGAGGTGCCGCGAGATTGTAATCTCCCAAAATCACCCTTTTCAATTTACACTTACAAATAGGATTATCAGCAGTTACTGTAACAATCATTTGAGCATTTTATGGGGTTTCACTTATACTTTACTCTATGGCTTTGAAGTTTACCCAGCCATCTGTGTAGGTCCCATGATTGTTGCTACCCGAAAAATGAATCCTTCCTTTCAATCTATCTTCTGTCTTCATCTCTCTTTCCCTCCTCCATCACCCCTTCCCTCTGCAGTTGTGCCTGTAGGAGTTAGGAGCGTGTGAAACTGGATGGGAAATCTGAGAGTCCTGTAGGACGGATCAGTCAAGCTGTGCTCAACAGTGGAGTATCTTATTGCTTTGCAGGCCCGAGGTGTCAACCTAGCAATTGTGGGGTCGTATTTGTTTTCATCTGTCTATTGCTTATCCTTTCAATAGACAATTGCTAACCTGGGGGAGAGAATTGTAGAAGGTTTCAGAAGGTTGAGGTAGCATCTATCAATCCTCTGCGGACACTCAGACCAGCCCAGTCTATACATGCTGTCAATATTCACTTCTCAAAGGATGACTTTTCAATGCCCCTAAAATGCTTGCATTTCAGATCTCAGTATTTAGCCACATACTACTTTAAATTGAAACGTGTTTCTGAATGTGAAACTCTAGATGTACGCCTGATTAATGGAGACAATGTCTGAGCATTTACTAATACTGTAATGTAAAATTAATTGCACTCTGATTTAGACACTTTGGGAGGAAAAGTTATGAAGATTTCTTTACCAGCGTTCTCTTTCTCTGAATATAGTTCAGTAATCTCGTGCTATTTATAAACGCCCCTTGCAATCTGTGCTTGAATCATTTTTAGGCCTGGGTAAGATTGTATTTATTTGGGTGGATTTTGCTATTTTTGCAAAAATGTAACAAAATGTGGTTGTGAAATTTCGCGTGATTTTCTTTTCTTTATGAGAGTTTTTTTAAACTAAAATATCTTCCAGGATGAGGGAATCGTCTGTGACCGAGAGGCATTTTCTTCTCAAACCAGTCTCCTGCCGCTATTTCGTGTGACATTTTAATGCAAGTTAAGACTTTGCATTCAGTTCATACGAGATACGATCTAGTACATTTTGCAAAAAAGTAACGTTGTGTAGTTTTTGAGAAATTGTGATTTCACCCACCCTTAGTCACCCACTTTAATTTTTTAAAATCTAAATTATGCATTAATATTAGGAGGCCCCAGATGTTGAGTATATTTGCAATCCCATGTCTATGTTTTCAAATGAAACATTAAAAATACTGGATATAATTTAATTCACTGTCAAGAACGTTGTATTGCCTTAAGTAGTCCTGCACCAGAATTTCAAAAGCTGCTTAATTAATTCAATTACTAGCTTTGCTGGTATTATAAATACTACTACTATGCCTACTTCTCCCCAATTCCTCATTAATATGATACGGTTACCATAGCGAATGCAACTACTCCCACCAGTACAGTAGTCTTAACAAAGATTAAGGTCCCGAGACCATCTTCACTTACCAGCTCCGGGGGCCATACCTCCGCTCTCCGCGACAGACGGGCCTGGGCCCGAGGGCAGAGATGTGCCCCCCCCTCCTTGCTGGCCGCGCTGCTTCGCGCCAACGGTGCCTGACTCCAAGATGGCGCCCTTGGGGACACGCTTCCGACGGCCAGTAGCCACAGGCCCCAGGGCCATCAACGCATGCTAGGGCCGATGAACCCACACACAACTCTCCGGGAACCAGCGCGACCGCATCCATAGCGTCAACACGGCCTTCACCCCACACGCTCAACGCCACCACCCACATTCTGCTTAAACTGGGCTCTGGTGAGAGGCCCCTCCTTCCCTTCAAACTTTGCTGCCTCCCATCTCTGCCTAGGCGCCTGTGGTCTTTCTCCCCTGACCCTCTGGTCTCCGGATTGATCTCCTCTGCCCCAGCTCCTCTTGAACGATGAGTCTGCGACTTTGCTGCGGACTGCCCTTCTCCCCCTGGACCTGCTGGCTATGTCAGCCCTCTCCCTGGACTTTCGGACTTGGACCTTTGTGCTCCCCGCCATTTTCTCTGTATGACTCACCTCTTCTTCTACCTTTCTCCTCTGCCATTTTAGCGATCTCTGACCTCCCCCTCTGTCCTTTCGACTTTCCTATTGTCTCTCCTGTTGCCTCTGATACACTCCTCACTGTCTTATTCACCACTATCTGCTTCCCTCTCTCGTTTATATCACGTGCCTGCCCTTCTCTGACTCTTAGAGTATATCCAGTCCTTTCCCTTCTCTATGTATATAGAGATAACTCTAATCACTAGTATATGCTGTAGATCGTTGTGCTCTCCACCATTCCTATGTGACTCTTAGAGTATATCCAGTCATATCCCTTCCCTATGTATATAGAGATAACTCTAACGACTAGTCTCCTATGTGACTGTTAGAGTATATCCATGTGTATCCCTTCCCTATGTATATAGAGATAACTCTAACGACTAGTCTCCTATATGACTCTTAGAGTATATCCATGTGTATCCCTTCCCTATGTATTTAGAGATAACTCCTACGACTAGTCTCCTATGTGACTGTTAGAATATATCCATGTGTATCCCTTCCCTATGTATATAGAGATAACTCTAACGACTAGTCTCCTATGTGACTTTTACAGTATATCCATGTGTATCCCCTCCCTATGTTGATAGAGATATCACTAGTATAGGCCTAGAGTATATCCATTTGTATCTCCTCCTTGTGTGATTTTATCTCTTGTACATTTGCAATTTTTTCTGTTTGTACCTTTTTTGTAACGCATGTAATCCTAAGTCCGTATGCCTTCAACTGGTTCTTATTTAATGCAAAAATTTGCAATCTTTTTACGCATGTAACCGTCAGTCCTTATGTTTTCAACTGGATCCTATGTAAAGCGCTCTGACACCTTCGGGTAAAGTTCGCGCTATATAAAATTGCACAAATAAATAAAGATATCGGTACTCATACTAACCTACTGTTTTGTTCTATGTTCTAGCCTGAGTCAGCACCATGTCTGTGCTAGAGATGAAAGGCAAACAGGGTTTTCGCAGGATTATTCTTTGCTTATGTGAAAGGAAGGATTGGTTTTGCTGATGTGCTACTAAAGTTTTACTGACGTTCCCAAGCTATGCTCTGATGAGTGCAAGGAATACAAATAGTGATTAGAAGATGCTACTAATTTTCTTTGTCACTGGAGCTGCAGCCAGGAAGTAAGATGCAAGGGCAGGTGGACAGTGCACTAGAGACATTTTAAGGGATGAGCAAAGTGGCCAATTGCCCAGGGAGTCTACATTCCATGGGGCCCCTTGAGAAAGTAAACTTTCTCTTTAACTAGCTCACCTCTGCCTATTTACATATCTCAGCCTCTTTCCTCTCTGCCTACCTCTACCTCTGAGTGTCTCTCTGTTTGCCTAATGGCATAGTAAGGCTTTTTCGAGGACCCTGAAAAGCCATATTTAAACCGTTTTTGTGTGATCTCCATTTCTGAAAGTTTGCTCGGCACCATGCGGAGTTCAATTAGCAGAAAACTGACATCAGATTTGGGGGCCCCAAAAATGTCTTGCCCAGTGCCCAAAAAATCCTTAAGGGAACACTGCACCGCACCAGTTAAGGACCTCACCATTGCACAAGTCACAACTCCTCAGCCTCAAAGTGAACTCAAAGACAATCTACACTTATCAATCAGGGGTGAATGTTCAACTCTAAAGGTACTATGACTAGGACATTCTGGACATTGACCGCCACCCAGAAATAAAAAACAGAACGATGAAACGGATCCAGCGCTGCTCCAAAACAACCCTCCAAACCATCCCTTTACATCCCAGGAGCTATCACACTTTACTCAACAGTGGGGTCCATAACACCGCGAGTCACTCATTCACACAAATCACACTGCTCCCAAGATCAGTGAAAACCCGAGGACGAGCTGCTGGAATAGTGGAGTGTCCTATTTCATCTATTTATTCTAAATTCTATACATTTATATACATATGCATTTTATTAGATATTACCATGGTTTTAACTCTCGAGAAAAACATTTAAGACACCCCACTGTTTGGTCAATGGATCAACTAGTAAATGTTAGCTAATGAACAACAAGACCAGCTTAATTCTCCATTTATTTAATTTTTATTTTTCGTTTTGAGATCCCCTAGCATGACCTTACTTTTATTTAATTCTTTATTCAAATTCAGTTAAGCATTTTATTAATCACCTAAAGTAAAGAGGAAAAAATAAATTCAAACAGTTTACATTTATTAGCAGAATAGTACAGAAAAATAATGTCAAAGACAGATCACCCATCTTCTCGGTAATGGAAATCAAGATTAAGGACAGCAAAGTTTCCAAAATCAACCTCTCTATCTTTCTCGTTGTTCATCACCGATCAGGACTCACACCCCGTCAAAAGTTAAAGTCAGGAAAAATTTTAAAGTCTTTGCACCAGGGAAAAATCAATCAGTCGTCAGCATATCGTGGTGCTAAAAGTAATTCAAAGCAAGCTTCCTTTTTTCTCTACCAAACAACCTCTTTTATACCCTTTTTCCCTAACTATCTAACTAAAATTTGAAACTTTAAGGTCCATACTCAATTCTCATTGGTCCATTGAAGGGGTGGATGAGGAAAACCTCATCTCCTCATTGTCCAATTTTTCACCAAGTCATTTCCTTAAGCCTAATAAAGTTCTGGCTGTTCATTGTTGCAATCTTTCATTCTTGTCCTTTAACTTGTCACTTCACTATATTTTCCCAGGCTTACAACACTAACATTCCGAATTGGCACCATTCTGCTCTTCAGGCCACGCTGACCTTGACATCATCAGCACAGGCACAGACTGCTTGCACATCTCTTGAGCACAGTCGCGCATGCGTAGAAAGACATTTTCTCGGAGTCTCGCAAAATCTTCATGTTTTACTAGGCCGAATGGGCCATAACCGGAACTATCATAGAAACAATCACGATTAAACGTTAGATTTTGAAGTAAAGCCCTTCTGTTTACCTCCCTCCATTCTAAGTTCACCCCGTTAGTGGTTGCCTAGCTTTTAAGCAACACATATGCGTTGTTTTCTTACCATTCTCCGTCATTTCTGCCACAATAATACTTCTAATAAGCATACATGCATAGCATTCTATTAAATGAAAGTATTTCCACACTATATTAGTAAGACAAATTCACATAATTAATGTATTACAGTTTGCAACACAAGCAAATTAGTATCCCATGTGTATTTGTGTGTGCTTTCTATTCTTCGTTGGTTAATTTAAAACCACACGATTAATACAAATTACAGTTATGGGAAACTGACTTTGAGAAGGGTGTACAACATTTTTTTGTTTTTACCCTCGCTCCATCAACTCCCCCCTTTGGTGATTTATCACCAAATAACACCCACATTTTTCATAAAATTTTCAAAAACATGTTTCAGGTTCTTTTCAGTTAATATGATTCACACTTTCTTCTATTTTCTTTCTATTATGATACAGTTTCTCTTTAAACTCTTCCATCTCAATGTACCCTATTGCACGTTCTCTTTCTTAGATTTCTTCAACTTTCTTTTTTATAGGCTTTTTAATGTGGTATACAACCGTTTCAACGCAACTTTTACGACGAACTACTTTTACAACGCAACTTTTACAACGCAGGATCCATTACAACGAATGTCTTTACAACGCATGTTTTTACATCGCAGGTGCCTTTACAACGCATGCCATTACAACGTAAGTATTGGTAAGTATATAATGATATGAAAAATTTTCTTTAAGTATTTTTTATAAAAATAAATAAATATTAATTAATTATTACATTTAAAAATAAAATATTATTTATTTAAAAAATAATTTATGTAATTCTTTTATTAATTAATATTTTTACCTCTACACTATCCAGCACTTACCCTACTATTACACCCCCCTGGAGTTAGAATAGTAATTTTTATCCCTACACTATCCAGCACTTACTCTACTATTTCACCCCCTTGGAGTTAGAATAGTAATTTTTACCCCTACATTATCCAGCACTTACCCTACTATTACACCCCCCTGGAGTTAGAATAGTATTTTTTACCCCTACACTATCCAGCACTTACCCTACTAATATACCCTCCTGGAGTTAGAATAGTAATTTTTACCCCTAGACTATTAAGCACTTACCCTACTATTTCACCCCCCTGGAGTTAGAATAGTAATTTTTACCCCTACACTATCCAGCACTTACCCTACTATTACACCCCCCTGGAGTTATAATAGTAATTTTAACCCCTACACTATCCAGCACTTACCCTACTATTACACCCATTATTTTAAAACACATAAATTATTTCATAAAAAATATATATATTTATTAAAAAAATTAACGTAAAATTCAAATTAAATTAAATTAATTTATATTAATTTACATTAATTACATTTAAAAAAAATTACATACTTACCAATACTTACGTTGTAATGGCATGCGTTGTAAAGGCACCTGCGATGTAAAAACATGCGTTGTAAAGACATTCGTTGTAGTGGATCCTGCGTTGTAAAAATTGCGTTGTAAAGGTAGGTGTTGTAAAAGTATGCGTCGTAACGTCATGTTTCTTCTCTTTCTAAGTTTACAACCTAATCTTAAGACTAAAATTATTACTATCATTATTGTTACTGGAATTAATACTTTCCCTGTTATTGATCTACCTATTTCATAAAACCATTTCTTAACAGCTGAAAAACTCTTACCAAGTTTCTCAAGAACACCATCAACCTCCAGTGGTGCAACTTCTTTATGCAATTGTGTAACATTTGTAATATACCTTTCAATGTTTTGACTTTTGTCAGGAATATAGGTATAACAGTGTGGTCCTTTAAAATTCCGCGGACTCCTCCCTCTTTTGCCAAAATTATGTCAAGAGCAAGACGATTTTGCATCAACATAGCTCTCATAGCAACCATTTCTGTATTTACCATTAGAAATCCTCCCGCAGTGTTTGTTGATAAACGATCTACTATCGTCGACAACTTCCGAATTTTGTTTGCATTAAAAGATATGCCCACTGCTGGTATCAATGCTCCAAAAACATCACCTACTATTTCTATTACACTTTCCCTTCTTCTACGGGTTGGAGGTTTATTTATCTCATGAATTCCATTAGTTTCTCTATCTGGAAAATTATATACATGGAAAATTTTAGGAAAGACCAGACCTATATAGCAGGACCCGTACCAGTGATCAGGCAATCTATAATAAGCTTTGTTCCCACATAAAAAATATATACCAGGAAAAACTGGATCATCACCTCCTTTAAATCCCCAACTCCCTTTTATAATATAGGTATCCTCGCATTGACTCCCTCCTACGAAATAATTTTCAGACACAGAGTTGTCCCTTCGAATACATAATTTCCCTAATAGTCGTATATCAATACTTATGGCCACATTCAATTATTTCCCTCAAGATTGACATCCTCAAATGTCCACATTGTGGATTTAGATTTCTTTGCATTTTCTTTTCTTTTGTATTGAATTCTCCTTTCCTCTACCATATCCAAAAAGGCTTTCTCTTAATTTCTCATTTTACAAGTCAAATTATGTTTGAATGCATAATCATAGGTCAGTTTTTGTGTTTCCAAAAAATATACTCCAAAAACTTTTCCAGGTTTGATTTTGTTTAGTTCAGGTACGAGTTTTAACTTTGCAAAAACATCATCAGAATTTGAATAATAATGCTCCAGTTTACCTGTTTTATAAAACAAGCTAGCTAACACACTACATGTAACCCCATACGTAAATGAAAGATTGTGATAGGTCATCCCCTCCGATACAGATGCAGGTAACTTCACACAAACATAACAGTCACTGGAGTCCATAGTTCTCACATATTCAGACAATAACTTAGAAAAAGTGTTCTTCGAAAAGTCACTCATGGAATTATCTTTGTGCATTTCTGGATTATATACATGTCTCATTTCACCCTTTGACTCATGGGCCTTTTCTTTTATACTCTCATTTGCCTTTGCTTTTTCAAAATCAGGCCTAAAAGGAATCACAATGGCTAATATCAACCATATCAACATCAATAACCCTGTGCATATTAACCACATTCTACACCATTATCTAAAAATAGTACATTTTGATCTTTCTACATTATTAGTAGGCATTTTTTTACAACAACTTTATCACAGTCTTTTTTGACCTTATATTGTCTCTTTCAAATCCTTTTGCACTTACAGAAGTGTCTTTATCATCAAAAAATCAACAGTCCTGTTCCTTCCCTCTTTCTTTTAGTTTCCCAATTTAGGTACTCCTTTGTCTCTTTCGTTTTACAGTTCACTCACTTTTATTTGACTCACTTTTGATTATTCAAATTTTCTTGACTGCTATTGACTTCCTCTATTGGAGGCAGTGCAACATATGACCATTCAGGTGACTTGTATTTTTGATTTGGTCTCTGTGGAATTCCAGCCAGAGACAGTCCCGTTTTGGTATTTTGAAGATTTGTTTATTCAATCTTCTCTTTAAGATAACGCAAAAAATCAAGACAAAAATATAAGGTTTAGGGCAGTCCATTTGGTTTCACAGTCCCTTGTCAGGTATTCGGTGGCACGTTCCCGGTAGTTTATCCTCCACTCCCCGCAGGTTGAACAGGATACCGGACGTGAAATGAAAGAAAACAACAAAAAAAACATCCATCACTCTGGTTTCTCTTTTCGTTCTCATGTGTTTAGGGGGAAGGAGTGACGGAGGAGCACCCGAACTGTCACCAACGCTATATACAACAAGCATTTACAATGCAATGGTCTTGGCATTATTAAAGGTAGAGCTATTGGCATTGCTCTTTATTTTTTGTTTTTATTAATAAATGGCCTTGTCATTTTCATAGGCAATAGCTTAATCGTTAAAGAAATGGCATTGCCATTTACAATGCTAATATCTTTATTGTTTGCAAATGCATTACTTTTTGCATTTACATCCACACAGAGCTACCCACACAAGGCCACCTACCTAGAGCATTCTCATAGAGCTACCTACACAGAGCCACACTCACACAGACAGAGGCATCCACATATAGAGCCACCTACAATAAAAGCTATCTACACAGAGCCACAGTCACATACACACAGCGACACACACAGAGGCACACACACATAGCCACACACAGACAGGTACACACACACACAGCTACACACACACAGCCACACACACACACAGACACACATACACACACACACAGAGACACACACACACACACAGACACACACACCGAGCCACATACACATACCTACACACACAGAGGCACACACACAGAGCTACACACACACACATATTTATACACACACACTTATAGCTACACACAGAGCCACACACAAGCAGAGCTACACACACACATATAGACAGAGAGTATTTGTAGAGTGTGTGTAGAGTGTGTGTAGAGTGTGTGTATGTGTACATAGTGTGTAGAGATTGTGTGTATAAACAGTGCATGTTTAAAGAGTGCATTTGTAAAGTGCATGTGTACAGGGCGTGTGTGTACAGGGCGTGGGTGTAGAATACGTGTGTGTACAGGCCGTGTGTGTAGAGGGTGTATGTGTAGAGGGCATGTGTGTAGAGGGCGTGTGTGTATAGGGCCTGTGTGTAGGGGGCATGTGTGTAGAGGGCATATGTGTAGAGAGAGCATGTGTAGAGAGAGCATGTGTACACAGTCCATGTGTGTAGAGAGCGTGTGCAAAGAGCATGTGTAGAGAGAGCATGTGTAGAGAGTGTGCATGTGTAGAGAGTGCATCTATAGAGTGCATGTGTTGTAAGAGTGAATGGAAAAAGTGGATGAATGGAAAAAGTGTATGTAAAGAGTGTATGTAAAGAGTCTGTAGTAAAAGTGTGTGTTAGCGAGTATTAGTAGAGTTATAAGGGTGTATTATTAGTGGTGTAATCTACATATAGAAAGGAAAAAGTTGTGAAAAAGTTGACAGTGCCTCATGTAAGTACCCCAATAGGAGTTTGCAGATTGGTTCTCACCTGCACTCACTTTCTCATCATTAGCTATTGCCAACTTATAGTGCACTACGCTCTGTGCACCATGCTCTCTGCACCATGCTCTCTGCACCATGCTCGTTCCACAATAGTACCACTCTGACGCAACTGAAACCTCCAAGGTCCATGGGCCTTACTGGTGAAAAGAAAGAGATGGGACAACTCTGCACAATGCCTTATGGCAGTCCCCCTACTCAAGTACTGCACAACTACCACAATATTAAAGGAACACCAAGCTTACGACCCCAGTGAAAGGAAAGCCAGCTCTAGCTCCAGCAAGATGTTGCGATATCCCGATGGCGGAACGGTCCCCGAAAAACCCTGCGAGCCCCACGTGTGTCGGGGCGCTTCGGAGGACCGATGCATAACTAGGGGAAGGGCAAGTCCCGTCGCACGTGGATGACGCAGCCCAGTCCAGCAACCACCTCTGCCCGCCAACTGAGCACGATGACCCTGCGCTAACTCGAATATTTAATGCACAAGCTGTGGTGCCAAGGTGGAAGGACGAGCCTGGTCGAAATGCCCAGCGCGTGCCTGGCCAGGAGGCCCCCACACCAACCGCACGCAAACCTGGTGTGCACACGCAAAAAAAATGGGGGCTTTACGCGAGGCCCGCTATGAGCCCAGCCAAGTGCATCTCAGCTGTGTACAAACCGTCGACCATGCGCGAAGGGAGGCCTGTTTCCCAATTAGCGCGATTCCAGACTCGACTTAGCTGGACCTCGAGATGTTCCCCATGATCACCCCGCGAAACAAGACATGGTGCCTGAGATCTGCATCACCCTCCCCGACCGGCCCCAAAAGAGGCGTAACACCGGGACTGAAAAATCTCTATACCAAGGTAGAGAAGGGGTGCAGGAAACCCCTTACACTATTAACCTAAGCTCTGGCGTGCCGGAGCAAAGACCGAGGGACAGCGCCACCCCGTGGTGAAAACGCCTTACCGCACCCGGAGATTGCACATGCAGGAGCAACAATAAAACATTTGGACACCCAAAGGTTTTCGTAGTACTGTGGTAGAAGCCTCATAGTCTGCAGTCCCACTTCATTGAAGCCTTACGCTTCCGGTATACCATCCCTAATATATAATTTAACCTCGCCCTACACTTAAAATGCTCCGCTCGCTGATAACAGTCTGCCTAGCAGTACGACAAAATTACCAGGCAGGAAAGAGGGAAAGCTTGCTGACCTCACTACCACCAAAATGTCTGCCCAAGTTCGGAAGTCCAGAGAACCCCCATCGGTAGAGTTCTAGCTCTGATACAGAGTCAGCTGAAGAGTGCACGAGTGTAGAAAGCGCAAAGTCAAACCATTAAAACAGTTTCAAAATTCAGCGAGTAACGGGATTAATGTGCAAGAACAGTCATAACGAGCGAATACTAGTAGGTCCCTCCCGGCCCAAGCCTCAAGAAGCCTTCACAGCGGGTTCCCAGCAGTCCCTGTGTACGTTCGGGCGCAGTCGTTTAACGCGCTGAGTAATCCGGCCCAAACACAAATAAATTATGCGGAACCGAAAGCACCAGCAAGAACCCGCTCCACACCCCGGCATCAGTAGCTAAACTGTTAACAAAACAGAGGTCCCACATGCCTCAAACCACCAATCCTGTCCCCGCCAGGAGTACACAGCACATGGGCATCCGATCGCCCAACGTTATATGACCTCCTCTTAACCGAAGCTGGGATAGCCGAAGCATACACTTTAAATTAACGCCCGCACGATGACCTCCTCCTCGTTATCAGGCACAGCACCTCTGAGATCGGGATGCAGGTTGTGCACAAACCCAGCAGAGAAGCCCGCGCAAAACCACTGCACAGGAAACAAAGCTGCATACTTTCAAAACAGTGCATATGGTCAATCAGCTGTGCATGCCCAAACGATGGCACCGCACACAGCGCATGGAGTGGGAAGAGTTAATAGTGACAAGAAGCACCGAAAAGGTAGACTGGTAGCGCCCTGCGATTACCCTTA
Organism: Lissotriton helveticus; assembly: GCF_964261635.1. Taxonomy (NCBI): domain Eukaryota; kingdom Metazoa; phylum Chordata; class Amphibia; order Caudata; family Salamandridae; genus Lissotriton; species Lissotriton helveticus. The sequence continues at coordinate 1,281,910,891 of NC_136069.1, forward strand.
AATTGCTTGAGTTCCTGTGCAGTTCGGGTGCGGATGCGACCGGGGGGAGTCCCCCTCCCCTCTGAGTAACGCAGCCTGATGCAATCGAGCCCACGGCGGTCTGTTGAAATCGTGTAATGGTACCATCGAGACAACAAATCCTGCCAGCACTTGCCAATTCAATCATTCCCCCCAAGGCGGGGTAAGTTCTGCACTGAACGTAGGAGCGGCAGATACGTTGTATTTCGTGCTCTGACCCAGAGCGCCTAGGGATGCCTCCGTCCGTCGCCTGCTCTTACTGTCCCCACCACCCGCAAACCGATGAAAGAAAGTAGTGGAACGAGCTGCACCAGGCGCCGCTGCGGGAAGTGTAGGGGGGGCGTGGCTAAAAAGTGGAAAGAACAGCACGAACACGCCCCCGAATCCGAAAGAGACGGAGCTTCTTTCGAGGGACGCCTCTCTCCTCCAATGGCTGGCCTCCGTTTAGGAAGCCTGCCAATAGAGGAGAGACAGAGCAGAGAGGCGGGTTAAACTGCCCTACTGAACATCATTAAATCTCCGACTTCTGGCTGGCAAGCCAGCCTTCGGTCCTCGACCTAAAAACTGTGATGATAAACAAAAACAATGCGAAAACAAAACACTTTTGTTTCGGGAGGTTTCAGGGATCTAAAGCTCTCCTCCCTCCCCTAGGTTATGGCCGCTTGTTGAGGACCCCTTCCGAAACCAGCCCCGCACTCTAGAATGTACCTCTGGCAGCCACGCTCCCCAGTGAGCGTGGCTGGAGGGCTCATGGTACCGGATCGAGTCCGGCTCCCGTTCTTGGTTCTTCTGTGGATGGCAGCTCTGGGGTTCCGGCGTCTCCTGTTCTTCGAGGTGCAACGAGGCTTGGTCAGCGTCTCCCTTCGGTCTGCGATTCCTCTCCAGCTCCTCCTGGTCTCACAGCTTCCGTGGTCCCAATATTCGACGTCATCCTCAGGTCCCGTACTGGTTAAAGAGGCCACTTCCTCGTCCTACGGAACTCTCATTGGTGCATGTGACCCGATCACGGAAGATGGCTGCTCCTCCTGTAAGAGAAAGGGTGTTGAATTAAAGGGGGCGCTGTAATCCTGATTTAATGTGTCCCATGGTGACTGTAAAAGAAGCACAGGAGAGACGTAAGGAGGTAGGTGGTCATCCTCCCTTTGCTTAACGTGTCCCCGGTGAGCGTCTTCTGACAGTCTCCTTACTCTTTTTGGTCTTTGCAAAATTACTTTCTTTTCTCCCAACAAATACTTTTGACTGGTTATTTTATTCACTTGATCCTCTTGATTTTTAGCTTTGTTAACCAGTTTGAATTTCAGTCCATCATTTCTCTTAGGCCAATTATCTCCTTTACGTGGTCTTTTGCTTTCAGGTTCTACAGTACCACACTCCAACCTCCAAGCTCTCTTTCTTGAGCTCCTTCTTAATTGCGTTTCATCATCACTGACATCACACTCAGTTTCAGATTTTTCATCAGTTTCTTTTGAAGTGAACTTTATAAAGTCTGTTTCATTCACTGAATCTGTGTTTTCTTTTGTCAGTTCTTTTACTCTGTTAGGAACCTCTCCATAGCTGGTACTTGGAAGCTCATCCTTATCGTGAGTGTTTTCCTTTTCACTAGTTTCAAGATTTAAGTTCCTGCTTCCAGAGTTGTCAAACTGTCCTTCAGCACTTGTCTGATTACCAGTTTTCTCTTTACTTTGATCAGTGTCCACACTGGTATAAGGTTTTACCAGATCTCAACTTTCAGGTCGATCTTCAGAATCTGGTACTTCAATGACTTCATTCTCTCCTTCAGATTCAGAACTAGTATCTGATATTTCCAGATGTTGACAAACAGGTCGAGCTTCAATATCTGGGTTTTTAACTGGTTCACTTTCAGAGTCCAAGTCAGAAGTGCTTTCTGCTTCGTATTGTGGATTCTCAGGCACAGGCACATGGATTGTGTGACTAGCGTGGACCCATCTCTTTACTCCAGCACACTTGACTGCAGTGCTGCTAACCAAACTGACTTGTCTTGGTTTCTGCCAACGAGGAACTAGACAGTATCTTCTCCTGTGCGCTTTTATCCAAACCCAAACTCCAGGGACTAGATCATGAGCTGAATGTTTCTCTTTTGAGTTTGCCTCACTTCCCACCTGATGGAACACAGAAGTTACCACGTCAGACAGGTTCTTGCAGTAATCAGTATGGAATCATCATTAATAGTTAGCAGTTTATCAACTGGTACAAATGCTTGTCTCATCACTCTTCCCATCAGAATCTCATGAGGACTCAATCCTGTCTTTCTATCAGGTATACTCCTTAGGATCATCAGAACAAGTGGCAAAGCATCAGGCCATTTCAGTCCAGCGGCCAAACATATTTTTGCAATTCTGTCTTTTATTGTTCCATTTACCTGCTCAACTACCCCAGAAGCCTCTGGTCTTGGGGTTTCCAACCGGTCGATCGCGAGCTACCGGTAGCTCGCGGAGACCCCGGGAGTAGCTTGTGTAGCCCTTCAGCCTTTCCGGCTCCATTTGCCCCCCCTCACCCAAACCAGCTGCTCGGATTGGAGCTAAGCTGGGGTGGGGGCGGGCGAAGAGGATGACGCTCCTCTCCTGGAGCTGCAGACTCCTCTTGTGATAGTCTGACTCTTGTGGCATCATCGTTGGGTGTGAGCGCGGAGCAGTAGGAGACGTGCCTTCCACCGCAGGTAAGCTCAATGGTGGAATTAGGGATCCTGTGGGAGGGGTGGCTGACAAGGCGTCAGAGAGCGCCGGTTAGGAAGGAAAAACAAGTGGAACAGAGGGCAGAAGGGCACAAAAAACAAAGCAAAAACGAGTGGAACAGAAGGCAGAAAGGCACAAAAAACGAGTGGAACAGAGGGCAGAAAGGCACAAAAAAAGAGTGGAACAGAGGGCAGAAGGGCACAAAAAACAAGGGGAAAATGAGTGGAACAGAGGGCAGAAAGGCACAAAAAAACGAGTGAAACAGAGGGCAGAAGGGCACAAAAACGAGTGGAAAAGAGGGCAGAAGGGCACAATAAACGAAGCAAAAACGAGTGGAACAGAGGGTAGAAAGGCACAAAAAAAGAAGGAAAAACGAGTGGAACAGAGGGCGGAAAGGCACAAAAAACGAATGGAACAGAGTGCAGAAAGGCACAAAAAAGAGTGGAACAGAGGGCAGAAGGGCACAAAAAACAAGGGGGAAATGAGTGGAACAGAGGGCAGAAAGGCACAAAAAAACGAGTGAAACAGAGGGCAGAAAGGCACAAAAAACGAGTGGAAAAGAGGGCAGAAGGGCACAATAAACGAAGCAAAAACGAGTGGAACAGAGGGCAGAAAGGCACAAAAAACGAAGGAAAAACGAGTGGAACAGAGGGCAGAAAGGCACAAAAAATGAGTGAAACAGAGGGCAGAAGGGCACAAAAAACGAAGGAAAAACGAGTGGAACAGAGGGCAGAAGGGCACAAAAAACAAGTAGAACAGAGGGCAGAAAGGCACAAAAAACGAGTGGAACAGAGGGCAGAGGGGCACAAAAAACAAAGGAAAAACGAGTGGAACAGAGGACAGAAAGACACAAAAAATTAGTGGAACAGAGGGCAGAAGGGCACAAAAAACGAAGGAAAAACGAGTGGAACAGAGGGCAGAAAGGCACCAAAAACGAGTGGAACAGAGGGCAGAAGAGCACAAAAAATGAAGGAAAAACGAGTGGAACAGAGCGCAGAAAGGCACAAAAAACGAGTGGAACAGAGGGCAGAAGGGCACAAAAAACGAGTGGAACAGAGGGGAGAAAGGCACAAAAAATGAGTGGAACAGAGGGCAGAAGGGCACAAAAAACGAGTGGAACAGAGGGCAGAAAGGCACAAAAAACAAGTGGAACAGAGGGCAGAAGGGCGCAAAAAATGAGGGGAACAGATGGCAGAAAGGCACAAAAAACGAGTGGAACAGAGGGCAGAAGGGCACAAAAAACAGGGAAAAACGAGTGGCACAGAGGGCAGACGGGCACAAAAAACGAAAGGCACAGAGGCAAAATATAGAATACAGAAATATAGGGGCAGCTAAGAACAGAAGGCAGAACGGGTAGAGAGGCACGGGGGCAGCGTGGGGAACAGAAGGGAAAACCGGGCAAAGACACGGGGCAGCGAGGGGTACAGCAGGAAAGACCGGGCAGAGAGAGCACGGGGACAGCGAGGGGAACAGAGGGAAGAAAAAGGGGCACGGACCACATACAGGCAGCGGGGGAAGACAGACAACAGCAGTCACAGACACAACAATGATAATACAGGAAATACAATAAAAGCAATAAAACGTTGAAAGGCACATGTGTATAGGTTACTGTTACTTGGCCGGCAGGTAAAAATAGATACAGCCAGGATCAGGAGTAGGATTTTCGTGCTGATGTCTGATTGCTCACTTTCCACAAGCCCTTGGGTACCACTGCCTCTTACAACTCTGCAGTTATCTGTGTCCTGTAGTCAAGGCCAAGTTCATGATGAGGCGAGGGGGAGTAGAGGGGTATGGGGGGCATGGGATTGAGGGGGCATGACTGTTGAGTCATGGTTCAGGGCCACTGGTATTATGTGGCACTGGGGGACCAAATTATGCAGCAAGTTTGACAAAATCATGCAGCAAAAAAGACAAATTATATGGTGTATTGCAGCTAATGTTGTGATAGTACTACTTTATCGTTTTGTAATTTATACTCGTTAGCAGTGTCTCTGAAATTTTGGACCTTAATTTTGGACCTATTAATTGAAATGTCTTGAAGCGTCACAAATCCAAAGTCATTCCTTTTGGTGTTCTAGGGAACTCTTACGTCAGGTCTGTCTTGGGTATTTTGTTCAAACCACAGTATGGGCTCTGATGAAATTAGGTTTAAAGTCAATGAAACTAGGCGTGGGGGGTCTCTCTGAAAAATGTGTCAGTTGCTTAGGGTTCAGTAGCTCACGACGATTTTCACTGGCCAGAAGTAGCCCTGACTACACAAAAGGTTGGAGACCCCTGCTCTGGTCTGTAGGCACAATGTAATTTCTGATAAATGTCCAGTGCCTCACAAATCATTTGTATCAACTCGTTCTGAAAATGAGTGCCTCGGTCGGACTCAATTGTTTTTGGGAAAAAGAAACGTGGGATAATTTCTCTTAGCAAAGGTTTTGAAACAGTCACTCCATCGTTTTGTCTGGTAGGGAATGCCTCCACCCACCATGAAAACAGGCAAATGATTACAAGTACATATTGAAGCCGATTACATGGTGGCAAACTCACAACTGTTTTTCTTCTTGGGTTTATCTGCAGGCATACAAGACATCGCTGACAAAGGCTCTCAGCGATTATCCTGAACTTAGGATTGTACCAAGTTTTCCTAAACAGTCGTATCATAGCGTCTCTGCCTACATGAGCCTGACTATGGTACATTCGGGCCATGTTAGAGATCATGCTATCAGGCATTACTGGTCTTTCATCTTTGTAAAGCCAAATCTCATCCTCCTCTCTTTGTCTACATACTGCCTTCAACCAAATGTCTTTTTCTTCCTCACTTGCTTCTTCCTGTATTTGTTTTGCCTCCTGCCAAGTCTCAACCACTGTTGTTAGCATTAAAGGACTTGAAAAATGTTCTTCTTTCCTGTCTCGATTTATGGATGCAAAATGTTTAGCACAATATCTAACAATAGAGTCTACAAAACGGTTGCCTCTGGTGACAAAGTCATCTCCTTTCTTGTGAGCTGCACATTTTACAACAGCAATTTTCTCAGGTAACTGAATTGCATCAATCAACATTTTCACAAACTCAGCATTTCTGATGGGGGGGTCCTGCAGAAATTAAATAACCTCTTTGGGACCACAGCTGACCATAGTCATGGACAACCCCAAAGCCATATTGACTGTCAGTCACTATGATGACTCTGATTTCTTTTCCTAGTTCACATACTCAAATCAAAGCAATCAGCTCTGCTACTTGAGCAGAACGAATTCCTTTCAGACAAGATGCTTCTAGGACATCTGCCACTGTACATACAGCATATGCAACACTCATAACACCTTCATCTGTTCTTAAGCATGAACCATCTACAAATATCACATAATCAGATTCAGGCAACGGCTCATCCTGAATGTCAGGTCTTGCCTTGGTACAGTACTCAAGTACATCTAGACACTTATGATCAACTTCATTTTTCACTTCCACATCCATGGTGTCAGGTAGCAATGTGGAAGGATTCACATTTACACCTCGTATCACTGTCGCATTATCTGCACCCAGGATTACTTTTTCATTCTTAGTCACCCTGTTATTCATAAGTAATTATGTTTTGGTCCTAGTGAGGAGAATTTCCACTGAATGAGGTACATATACCTTCACCGATATCCTATCACTATACCTTCACTCTGCTCCAAACTCACAATAGTAGCAGCTACTGCTTTCAGACATCCTGGCAATGCCTTTGCAACTGGATCCAATACAGCTGAAAAATATGCAATTGGCTTTCTCAATTTCCCATGCCTTTGAATTAGAACTGATAATGCACATCCCTCTTGTTCACTGCAGTACCGTTCAAACTCTTTCTCATAGTCAGGCATACCCAATGCTGGTGCTTCACACAGACTGTTTTTTAGTCGTTCAAAGGCCTCCATTTCTGCCTTGTTTAATACTATGGGGTCTTTTACATCTGCTTTTGTCAATCTTTGCAATGGTTTTGCTATCAGGGAAAATCCACTGATCCATTGTCAACAGTAACCTACCATTCCTAGGAACATTCTCACCTGTTTCTGGGTTTGAGGAGGTGTTATTCCCTGAATTATTCTGATTCTTTCTATGGTGATTTGTCTGACTCCTTTGGCAATTTTGTGACCTAAATACTGCACTTCCTTCTGACAGAATTGTAATTTTGATGGTGACACCTTATGTCCGCCTTCCCCCAAATGGTTCAGCAATGCAATGGTATCTGAAACACATGCATCTTTGGTTCTTGATGCAACCAGTAGGTCATCAATATATTGAACCAGTAGTGAATTTCCAGGCATGTTTAAACTCTCCAATGACAACTGATTAAAGATGGAAGGACTCTCAGTATACCCTTGAGGAATTTGGCACCATGCCAAAATACGATCTCCAAACCGGAACGCAAATATTGGCTGGCTATCAGGGTGCAATGGAACTGTAAAGAATGCATTACACAGGTCAATGACTGTATACCATTCTGCATCATGTTGAATTTGATATAGGATTACTGCTGGATTTGGCACAATGGGACAACATGGGACAACAATTTTATTAACTTTTCGTAAATCCTGCACTATTCTAAAAATTCCATTAGGCTTTTTACAATCCCATTATAAGTGAATTACATGGACTGCTCATGGCGCCGCGGCCAGGGCGACTGACGCTGGAATCTGGGGACCACGGTTCGATCCTCGGCTCCGGCGGCAGGTTAGCCCAGCACCATGTGACTCTGGGCAATAGCTCGCTTAATCTTCCCGACGGCCCCCAGCGCCTAGAGACCCTTACGGGTGATTGTGCGCTTTACAAAATGTGGACTTTATTATTTCTCTCAAAATTCCCTGTTCAAACATTTTGTTTATCACAGGAGTTATGCCTTCAATGATTTCTGTTGTCAGTTTGTACTGGGGAATATTTGGGTAATTCACTCCTTCCTTTACAGAAACTTTCACAGGATTCACACCTTTCATTAATCCAATATCCTCTCCTGTGAAATACCACACTTCTTCCTTGACTGTCTCTTATAATTCACTGGGTATCTTTTCTTTGTCAAACACAGGAAACATTCTATTTTGCTCTGAATCTATCCTTGACATGGTCATTTTATACAATCTATCTTCATCTGGAGTTTGGAGTTCAATGCCATCTGGTGAACAATAAATGGCACAGTTCATCTTGCACAGTATGTCCCTTCCAAGAAGGTTAACAGGCCTATTGTTGCATACCACAAATCGATGCATCTCTTTAAAATTGCCAATTTCAACCTCAACTGGTTCAGTAAGGGGTGTTTTAATCTGCCTATTTGCTACACCTACTACTTGGATGCTGTCTCCTGAGAGAGGAAGATTTTGAACTTCTACTGATCTAACAGTAGAACGCGTAGCACCTGTGTCCAATAGGAAAGTCACATTTACACCATTCACCTTTCCATTCACAAAGGGACCAGATTGATCTATCTCTAGAGTTGCGCCAAGCACGCACTCTTCTCCCTCTCCTAGGCACCGTCAATAACTTTCATCGGACTCATTCCTACCTGACTTCATCCAATACTGTGGGCTCACATTCACTCGAGCTGATCTTGTTACCCGTTCTCCTCCGAAGAATCCTGGCTCTGCATTGTATTTCTGCAGATTTACACTGTGTGGAAGTGGTGGTTGTGGCACCTGACTCTGCTGGTTAACTACCTGTTGCTGTGGCAATGACTGCTGATTTACCTCATGCTGCACCTGTGGATTCAATGATGTATTTTCGGGATTTACTTTTGGTGGCAACTTACACTTGTTCTTCCAATGCCCTAACCTGCCGCAATTGTGACATGGAAACTTTTTCTTTGCCTCTTCTAAATTACCTAGTCCTTTTCCTTTACTTGTGTTCCCTTTGGTTTTTACTTGACCTCCATCATGACTTTTGTTCTCTAATTGAGCTACTTGATGTTCGGCCACCTTTACTTGTGCCCACATAGCTTTCTCTTTAAGCTTTTTTTTGATTAACTACAATCTCATCACTGCAATATTTTGTATGTTTCAACACTTCATCGCCAGAACAAGCTTGCCATCCCATCAAGTTATGCTTAATCATGTCTACTATCTCTGGTCTTAATCCAAAGACAAATCGATACACAAAATGACTCGTATCCTTTTCACTCAGTTCTTCGTATCCACTATACTGTTTAAACACTAATAACAACCTTTCATAATATGAATGTACTGATTCTTTGGGCTCTTGCAACGTCCTGTCAATCTATACACAATCTGTTTCTGTTGGAGGGTTTTTATTCTTTAAAAATGTTATTACCTGTTCATATTTTCGCATCACCTCAGGTAATGGAGCACCCGTTTTTGGATCGCTCTTGTACTCTGTTTTTGGCCAGTCCACAGTTATCTTGCATTCAGACCACAAATCTGCTGGTACTACTATGTCAAACAACCCATCTAAATCTTCCCATAACACTTTTGAGACTTTTACAAATCAATCCCCTTGTCAGTACCATTCCACTGGTTTTTCTCGTAACATAGGAAAATCATTGGTAAATGACAATATATCCTGTCTAGTCCAGGACACATGCACATGCCCTCCTCCTGGTATTTCTCTCATAGGGAACTCATTTGCTACAGGTTCTTTTTCTTTAACTGGAAATGCTAATGACGTTTTGTCATTGAATTCTTCACTTTTCTTTGTCCATTTACTTTTCCATCGTTTCACATCTCCCCACTTTCTCAAAAACACAATCAATTCTTTTATCTGTGTCAATCTTCCGGCAGTGTTCAAATTGTCTGTATCCTTTTTGGTAAAATCTACTCTGTAAGCCTTTTGTAATGTCCTAATCTTTGCAAAGTCTATATCAAGTTCATTTGCCAATCCCTCTAATCGGTCATGCAGATTTTTAGCTCTCCATGTATTACTTTTGCACATAAACATTAGTTCATCATCTTGGTATGTTTTTAACCTTTCTGTTCCGATTATTCCAATTATCAATTCTTCCATATCAATTTTTATTCTGATCTAACATTTTAGGTTCCTGATCTTTTAATTTCAACGTTTTGACCCAATCACTTAATTCCTTTTCAGTTGGTCCTACAGGATTTTGCGTTAAATCGATTTTCTCTACACTTCTTTCAGGTGTTGCAGAATCTGATTCTGCACCCATCGGAAACTTATATGGGAGACTTTGGTTTAAGGTCAAATCAGGCAGTGTCATACGGCTAGTATTCCTAACTTCAGATAAATTTGGATAAATCTTCTCTCTCACTTTATGTAAACTTTGATTCAAAGGGATAGTTAACTATGGTTCTTTTATTTTCTGATTTTCAAATTCCGGGATTATGGGACCAATCGTTACTGGGACAGTCACAGCTTCTATATTTTTAGTGAGTTCCTGTATCTTTTCAGTCAATTCACTTGAAGATCGGACATATTCAGACGTGCTTGGATTTTCTTCAATTCTCTGCTCTCCCCTCTTCGTGCTGCTTCTAATTTCACAAAAATGTCTTGGAGTACCAGTAAACCTAGTCTCCATTGGTGGAGCATTCAATTCAAACCGCTGCTCTCCTCTCTCAGCACTACTTCTGGTTTCAGCAAATCGCCTTGTAGTACCATTAAACTCAGTCTCCGTTGGCAGAACATTTGAATCATACCTTAAATCTTCTCTCTCAGTATTACCTTTACTCTCAGAAAATCATCTTGGAGTACCAGTAAACCTGGTCTCCATTGGTGGGGTGTTTGGAGTTACTGTTACGGGACTCTGTTGATATGGAGGGGGTCTTCTACTTAATATCTCCTCCAACACCTAATCCTCTTTCTCACAGATCCCATAACTTTTTCTCTCTGGCTCCACATTATTCCTCTGTTCCGTACATTTTCATCCTACCATTTCATCAACTGTCCTTACCGGATACATTACATCACACATATCAGCATTTCTCGATCTCTTCATTCTACTCTCATGAGTCATTCCCCTCAATCTACCTCTAGGTCCTCTGAATTCCTCAAATCTTTCTCGCTCCAATTCATGCATCTCATCTTCCCATTCTGTTAATGCTTCAAATTGAGTCAGTCTAGGTCTCGGTTCAAGCGTTGTCATTTTCTCTCTCAAATTTTGTAACACAGCTGTACTAAATGAACCTACTTCTGGAAATGGCAACACTCCATTATTCTTAGTGTATCTAGCCCAATTTTCTAATCATATACAGGTGTGATAGCCATATTTTGTCATCATGTATGATGCAGGTGTTTTAGGCGGAGAAAGGAATTTTCCCTCTCTAATAACTATTTCCTTGTCCTTTTTGAACATGTTTTTAAACTTCTTAAAGCATGTAGGTTTTTCCCTTTCTTCTACTTAATAAAACTCCATTTTTCGATCGATTTCTGACTTTTAAACAATCGCTCACTCTTCCGCAAACTGCTTCGCTGCACCAACCTATCCCAGCGCGGTTCACACTAATGCACCAATCAGAATAGAATATGTCACAATCACTTTCCACCAATGCTTACACGATTTTTTACGAATGTACCAATCAGTGCTCACTACGTTTTAGTCACGCGGACCAATCCCAGCGCGACACCTCTTACGCCAGCCCTACTCCAGCTTCTGCAGCCTCGGCTGACCTCTCCTTTACAAAATGTATCGGCACACTGTATTTACACTTTTATACAGCTAAAACCAGTTACTAACCACATAAAACATTTCCATTCGTCTGTTTCGCTAGGACCAAATTGATAGTTTCCTCAAATTCACAAGAATTCTGTATTTCCAGTGGACAGCGCTGACCTTTTCTCTACCATAGAATTTTGGTTTCGCCGATAAAGTAGCACTTCCCTCTACTTTACCCTTCTCTCAAGCTCCGGTAACAACTCTGCTACTCTCTTAGGGCTAAGTTTTAATCAGAGTACATTTGACTCCTGTGCTTACAGCCAAGATTTTACAGATGTACTTCGCTATACATTCACCACTTACATACGGAAAAGTCCCTAACTTGTAATACACGACGATATTACCACCTTGAAACAGACTATGTAATGAGCGATTTCACTTGCCACACGGTACCTCTTCCTGCAGGCAGAGTAACCAGCTTCCTACTTCCCAGAAACCTCAAAATTCCGACTACACATAACGTAATACAGACTCAACATATAAGTTAGTCATAATTTCTGTACATCAAAACTTTATATACATTAACCCTGCTAAAACTATACATTGCTTATCCAAGCTAACCTATAGCAACCAGACTCCTGCTACCAAGTAAAACGGATCCAGCGCTGCTCTAAAACAACCCTCCAAACCATCGCTGTACATCCCAGGAGCTATCACACTTTACTCACCGGTAGGGCCCATAACACCGCGAATCACTCACTCACACAAATCACACTGCTCCCAAGATCAGTGAAAAGCAGAGGACGAGCTGCTGGAATAGCGGAGTGCTCTATTTAATCTATTTAATCTAAATTCTATACATTTATATAGATATGCATTTTATTCGATCTTACCATGGTTTTAACTCTCGAGAAAAACATTTAAGACACCCCACTGTTTTGTCAATGGATCAGCTAGTAAAAGTTAGCTAATGGACAACAAGACCAGCTTAATTCTCCATTTATTTAATTTTTATTGTTCGCTTTGAGGTCTACTAGCATGACCTTACTATTATTTAATTCTTTATTCAAATTCAGTTAAGCATTTTATTAATCACCTAAAGTAAAGATAAAAAATAAATTCAAACAGTTTACATTTATTAGCAGAATAGTTCAGAAATAAAATAAGTCAAAGACATATTACCCATCTTCTCTGTTGGGTAATAAATCCATTAAGTTGGGTAATAAATCCTCTAATCCTCCTCAGAGCAATGCATAGCAAACAGACCCCAGCTGCCACAAAACACAGGAAATGTTCTTGCACCTTTGTCCGTTTATTGGCATGCCAAAGTAGAAGGCAGACGCAGTGCCACGTCTTGGAACAAGCTTCTTCTGCCCTTCATATATATTCACTGGAGAATATATAGGGTAGAATGTGCAGTCATCAGTAAAATCATAAGATGTGGACAAGGCCAAATACAGTTGTACATATACAAATAGAAGTGTCATGCAAGCCCAGGACATAGAGCAATATAAGTGCACAAGGGACCAGAAAGCAAGTTTAAGCAAACCTGCAATATTCAGAGGCTTTTCACAGCTGTTAACCCAAGACGTGTCAAAGAGGGCAATACATGTCCTGGGGTCAGGCTTTAATAGATTTGTAAGAGATGGGGCGTTCAGGAGAACAGAGCAAGCAGTTTGGTCAGAGCAGACTTAGTTAGCTCAGTGGGTCTGAGATAGTGTGGAGGAGAATATGGGATTGATTCTCTTATTTGGCTGATGCAAACATATAGATATATATTTTTCGGCAATAAAAATCAGGATTAAGGACAACCGCGTTTCCAAAATCAGCCTCTCTATCCTTCTCGGTGTTCACCACCCATCAGGACTCTGACCCCGTCAAAAGTTAAAGTCAGGAAAAATGTCAAAGTCTTTGCACCAAGGAAAAATCGATCAGTCCGACAGCATATCATGGTGCTAAAATTAATTTGAAGCAAGCTTCCTTTTTTCTCTTCCAAACGACCTCTTTTACACCCTTTTTCCCTTACTATCTAACTAAAATGTGAAACTTTAAGGTCCATACTCAATTCTCATTGGTCCATTCAAGTGGGGGATGAGGATAACCTCATCTCCTCACTGTCATATTTTTCACCAAGTCATTTCCTTAAGCCTAATAAAGTTCTAGCTGTTCGTTGTTGCAATCTTTCATTCTTGTCCTTTAACTTGTCACTTCACTATATTTTCCCAGGCTTACAACACTGACATTCCGAATTGGCACCATTCTGCTCTTCAGGCCACGCTGACATTGACATCAGCAGCACAGGCACAGACCACTTGCACATCTCTCGAGCACAGTCGCGCATGCGTAGAAAGACATTTTCTCGGAGTCTCGCAAAACCTCCATGTTTTACTAGGCCACATGGGCCATAACGGGAACTATCATAGAAAAAAACACAATTAAACATTAGAATTTGAAGTAAAGCCCTTCTGTTTACCTCCCCCCATTCTAAGTTCACCCTGTTTGTGGTTACCTAGCTTTTAAGCAACACATATGCGTTGTTTTCTTACCATTCTCCATCATTTTAGCCACAATAATACTTCTAATAAGCATACATGCATAGCATTCTATTAAATGAAAGTATTTCCGCACTATATTAGTAAGACAAATTCACATAATTAATGTATTACAGTTTGCAACACAAGCAAATTAGTATCCCAAGTGTATTTGTGTGTGTAGTCTATTCTACGTTCGTTAATTTAAAACCACACCATCAATATATATTACAGTTATGGAAAACTGACTTTGAGAGGGGTGTACAAAAATGTTTTGTTTTCAGCCTCTCTCCATCAAAGCCATTAGCTATGGCTTAACTATACCAGAGGTATAGTGAATGAAGCACGACTGCAGAAAATTGACGGCCACCCAGTGTGCCTGATCAGTTGAAGGCCAACTAAGCAGTGCTTAAGAAAGTGAACAACTATCCATTATGATGGACTGACTTGAAGTAATGAAGAGCTGCTTCCTTAAGCACATGGCGTGCCAGATTGTGGGCGAGTTAATGCAACAAAACTACCAAAAGTGGGCGGGCATCTGGTATGCCTGACTGATTGAAGCCAAATGAAGCACAGCTTCTATAAACACCTGGTTGTTTGAAAGTTAATGAAGCACGACTACCTGAAGTGGCAGAAACATGGTTAGCAAAAGCAGACTGCCGCAAATTATGCCTGATTGACAGAAGGCAAATGAAGCATGGTGTCCTTAAATACATGGAACGCCTAACTGTTTGAGAGTTGATGAAGCACAGCTACCTGAAGTGAACGAAGCAGGGCTACTGGAACTGGATGCCCACATGGCATGCCTGATTTCTTGAAGGGGAATGAAGCACGGCTAGCCGAAGTGGACAAACAAATCTTATGCCTGACTGGCTGATAGAGGATGCCGCACAGCTTCTGTAAACACATGCTACTCTTGATTGTTTGAGTGTTAATGAACATACACTGAGGTAGGGGTTAAATCTATCACTTTGAATGAAGAGCACATAGTGAACTAAAGAAGGATCACTTGTAAATGAAAGGAGCCAATAAAATGCAGCATTTACTCTTCACAGCAAACTCATGTTGCCTCAATTACTGTGTTCTAGGTGGGAAATCAATTTGCTGTACCAATACTAACACCAGTGGGAGATAGGAAGACTTTTTAAATGTGATACTAGAGCTCCATGTGAGTTAATAGAAGGACCCTACATAATCTTCCTGCTAGAGACACTTGAGAGTTACAGATTCCTTAAGAATTACTAGTGTGGAGGAAAATTACTGATAAATGGCTAATATATCCCAAAAGTATATTGTTAAGGATAATGCAATATGGTACAAACAGCAGATTCAATCAACTTTTGCCCACTAAAGAATGTTTCCATCAAAAGTTGACGGGGGCTCAGCAATGAATGTCTTTACATCATGTAGCACCAAACCCATGGTTATGAAAATAACCCAACAACTCCAAGCATTCCAGGTAAAGTCACAAAAATCACAACGACCTGACAGAACATGAAATCCTAATGCTAAATAGGAAGAGGCACAAAAAATGGGAAGCATAGTAGTGTATTTCAACGCTTAACGCGTAGCAAATGCTGTTTTTTGCCTTTTGTGCAGTGTAGTGGAACAGCCCATGCAGCTTGCATTAATCTTTGTAAATCTTGGCCACATTGAAAATTAGGGATTCTGCAGTAATGTGACTAGAGAAATACTGCACTCTTGGTATGTTGGACGTAAGAAAGCTTGCTAAAATGTACACTTGCATTTCGTTAAGAAGAGAGTGCTGTTATCCCCAAAGAGAAAGAGGTAGGAAAAATACAAGAGTAAGACAGAATACAAAAGATGTTGCCCCCGGAAATAAATGAAGTTAACTTTAGGACGTAAAAAATAAAAATGTTTTTCTTTCTGTTCTGCCCCTTCTTACTAAATATCTGAGGGGCCGTTTGATCATTTGTTAAGGCTACAGGGTACACAGTATCAGTACTAAATATGTAGCACTTGAATAAACAGTAATAACTCTGAAATGAGTTTGGAGAACAATGAAAAATAACCTATTTAGAAAAGCCGACGAAGCAGCATCAGATATTGGACTTTTTGGATTCATTTGTAAAAAACTGAAAAATAATCCTGCTTTCCAGTGCGCGAGAATAATCTCCTCAAAGATAATACTGTGTCTGGACACCGAAACACACAGAAAAGACAGACATAGCTGAGAAATAATCATATTTCTGGGGTGAAATGAGGCAAGTACCAGAAGGCAGGGCACAACATTTAAAGATCCCAGTGGTGATTTAAGACAGTTATGTTTTATTTTGTTTGTCCAAACATGGCCAATAGGACTACTCCGGATGATATATGAAGTGTGATAACTAAATGTTGTCATCTATGGATAACAGCGCTTCATCTCTATGCAGATAAAAAGTACATTACAGGGCTCATTTACATACAGAGGTAAAACCTATGTACACCAACGTTGACCCTGCACTGTCAAATTACCTAGCCTGGGTTACACAATTATTGGCTGTGGGATTGTTTTGTTGAAAAGGAAACCTACAAATGAAAAAAACTGAACCATTGGACTGGATTTTTCATCATCAACTATTTGGTTGTATTGGAAAAATCGAAGTTTGTATGTTAGAATATCGAGGACAAAGCTAAAGACCAAAATATCTTGGCCAAACTATTGATTACTGTTATATCGTGAATTAAAATATTGATTTACCTTTTATAGCTGTGCATCCAGGTATGTTGGATATCAACAGGGTACATGTGTGGAGTAAAAAAATGTGGAAGGTGCATACCAGGACTGGTATGTAGGTGATGTTGGATGTGCGCTTACTTCTCAAGCAATGGCGTAACGAACCGTGAGGGGGCCCCCCTGCAGGGTATGAGAAGGGGCCCCCTCCGGACTCAATCTAGAGCTCCCCAGCAGAAGTGCGGTGCTGACGGGGCCCCCTGGAGTGTGAGGGCCCCCCCGCACCGCGTGGGCTGCAGGGGCCTGTGTTACGCCCCTGTTCTCAAGTCCTCGTAATATTCGGACTCAATTTTGTTTTATTTGACTAAAAGTGCATGTGAGGAGTAATCAGATAGGGTTCGACAGTGACATGTCCTCTGCCAATGCACCAATTTAAGGCAGTGCCAATACTAGCCGGTGGTAAATGAGAATAAAGCTGAATGTTGCAGCAGTCACCTGTACACCGATTCTGACTTTATACCAGCATGCAAAAAAAGAGGGGAAAACACTACTCAAGAGCCGTGGAATACTGCACCACCAACTTTGTGGTCTCCTGCTCTCTGGCATCTAGAAGAACTCAAAGCAGAAACATCTCACTCAAGAAAGAGAAAGGTAGAGATGTAGAGAGAAAGAGAGAGAGAGAGAGAGAGAGCGAGAGAGAGAGAGAGAGAGAGAGACAGCGAGCGCAAAAGAGGTACTGATTTGGTATACCCCCAAGAAAACTATGTCAGGACTCATCCTCTTAAAAAGCAAAAATAAATATCTTGCAGTGATATATCAAGCTACATTATTTTAGCCAAATGGTCAGAACATACTTCTATAAAATAAAACTTACCATTCACACTCATACACCACATCATTTGGACCGACCTCCTCAAACAGAACCACAGCGTGTCACATGATATTGACACACTGTGTCACCAATGAAGAGCCAATATCACACTGTGAGCACAAGGTGATCTTGAAACTCCTCAATAGAGTTGGTTTCCATGTTCATGTTGTTTGTCGAGATTCTGCACATTAACAATCTATTATGTGTTTTGCCCCTGTTCTCAAGTCCTCGAAATATTCGGACTCAATTTTGTTTTATTTGACTAAAAGTGCATGTGAGGAGTAATCAGATAGGGTTCGACAGTGACATGTCCTCTGCCAATGCACCAATTTAAGGCAGTGCCAATACTAGCCGGTGGTAAATGAGAATAAAGCTGAATGTTGCAGCAGTCACCTGTACACCGATTCTGACTTTATACCAGCATGCAAAAAAAGAGGGGAAAACACTACTCAAGAGCCGTGGAATACTGCACCACCAACTTTGTGGTCTCCTGCTCTCTGGCATCTAGAAGAACTCAAAGCAGAAACATCTCACTCAAGAAAGAGAAAGGTACAGATGTAGAGAGAAAGAGAGAGAGAGAGAGAGAGAGAGAGAGAGAGAGAGAGAGAGAGAGAGAGAGACAGCGAGCGCAAAAGAGGTACTGATTTGGTATACCCCCAAGAAAACTATGTCAGGACTCATCCTCTTAAAAAGCAAAAATAAATATCTTGCAGTGATATATCAAGCTACATTATTTTAGCCAAATGGTCAGAAAATACTTCTATAAAATAAAACTTACCATTCACACTCATACACCACATCATTTGGACCGACCTCCTCAAACAGAACCACAGCGTGTCACATGATATTGACACGCTGTGTAACCAATGAAGAGCCAATATCACACTGTGAGCACAAGGTGATCTTGAAACCCCTGAATAGAGTTGGTTTCCATGTTCATGTTGTTTGTCGAGATTCTGCATATTAACAATCTATTATGTGTTTTGCAACGTTCCCTTGGGTAAGAGTGGCTTATTCAAAGCCTTTAATTACATTTTTTTTTTGGGGGGGGGGCTAAAAGTTTCCCTTTTCCTAGTCCCACCACCTCCATGGCTTTTTAGGCAGTGGCTGCACGATGAGCCAACCCTCTTTCCATTCCACTCTCCTACAGGCCCCTCATCATATCTATACAAAAGGGGATGATGGACGGAGCGTTTGAACAAATCAAACACTCACCCCCAGTCAACAGATCTGGGTTTAATCCATCACCATTCTTTAGCTCACTCAGCCACCCCAGTTAAGACATGGCTATATGCAAATCAGTCTGACCCTGTGCCTTATGGTAACAGTCCAGCCCGAACTGCCAAGCCATGTCTTCCCTGGACCGGAAACAAGCATCCTGGAACCGGTTTCGGATTCATAATCCTCATCAACCAGGCTATCTTGAATCCAGTGGCCAAGTGAACAAGGGTACTCACGTCTGAGCATACCCTGCCACACTTAGGGCGAACAAAGCGATACAAAAGGGGATGATGGACGGAGCGTTTGAACAAATCAAACACTCACCCCCAGTCAACAGATCTGGGTTTAATCCATCACCATTCTTTAGTTCACTCAGCCACCCCAGTTAAGACATGGCTATATGCAAATCAGTCTGACCCTGTGCCTTATGGGAACAGTCCAGCCCGAACTGCCAAGCCATGTCTTCCCTGGACCGGAAACAAGCATCCTGGGACCGGTTTCGGATTCATAATCCTCATCAGCCAGGCTATCTTGAATCCAGTGGGCAAGTGAACAAGGGACTCACGTCTGAGCATACCCTGCCACACTTAGGGCGAACAAAGCGATACAAAATGGGGTCAGACTGATTTGCATATAGCCATGTCTGAACTGGGGTGGCAGAGTGGGCTAAAGAACGGTGATGGATTAAACCCAGATCTTTTGACTGGGTGTGAGTGTTTGATTGATTCAGATGCTCCGTCCATCACCACCCCCTTTTGTACCGCTTTTGGCCGCCATAAGTGTGGCAGGGTATGCTCAGACGTGAGTCCCTTGCTCACTTTGCCACTGGATTCAAGCAAGCCGGGCTGAAGACGGCTGGAATGCCAGAAACCGGTCCTCGGAAGCTTGTTTCCGGTCCAGGGAAGACATGGCTTGGCAGTTCGGGCTGGACTGTTCCCATGAGGCACAGGGTCAGACTGATTTGCATATAGCCATGTCTGAACTGGTGTGGCAGAGTGGGCTAAAGAACGGTGATGGATTAAACCCAGATCTTTTGACTGGGTGTGAGTGTTTGATTGATTCAGATGCTCCGTCCATCACCACCCCCTTTTGTACCCCTCATCATATCTGACACTGTAAAGTTTTTGTTCAAGGTTGACAGGTCAGAATTAAGTCAAGATGGTGATTATTTCTGTTTCCATGTCCATCATCCTATATCCCTCTTGGTTTCTATGAGAAACTCCAATAAAACATGAAGGGGCAGATTTATGTTAACTGGCGCATCCCCAGGGATGTGCCAGTTAATGTGCGCCACAGTGCGCCACTGCTCCGCCACCCATGGTGCAAGGCAGTGAAGATGCATGACGCATCTCTCGGCGCACGGGCGGCGCATTGCAGGAGTCATGTCGCAAGTGCAACATGACTCCTGCAATGCACAGGGGCCACCTCTTCAATGTATGGTGCGTCACCCTTACGCCTGCTTCAAGCAGGCGTAAGGAATTGACGTAGAAAGTGACTGAGTGAAATCTCATAGATTTCACTCAGCCACTTTTAGGAGGCGTTCCTGCGCAGGAACGCCCCCCCCCCCCTGCGCAGGAACGCCTCCTTATGGCGCAGGGGTTTCCAACGTGACGCATCTCCTAGATGCATCACGTTGTAAATAGGGCGCATTGTTTGTGCCGCCGTTGCGTCACATTACGTGACGCAATTGCGGCGCAAGGAGGCGCAAGAGCCTCATAAATCTACCCCGAACTTTTTATATGGGCTAATAAAAATCCCCGAATATCATTGGAAAATGATCTCGCAGATGAAGGCAGCTGGCATGTTCTGAGTAGATATTTTGTCGTTTTTCCGAGCAGCAAGATTTCGATACATGCAATATATGTCAGCCCCAGATAACTGTGATGAAGTTAGAGTCAAGTTTAGTTTTTAGGAAACAATGAATACTCCCTCGTTTCTTGTAAGTTTCCTGGCTAAATGTAATTATTCCAAATACTTAATGAAAATCAAATTAAAGATGGTAAAAGACACTATATATATCAGGTGTGTCTTGTGTGACACTATACATATATTGCCAAATAAATTTAGAAAAACAAGATAAAAAAGAATCACATTGCCCACCCAATAACCTAAATAAATAAAATAAGCTACCACCTACGATTTCCTTTCTAAAAACCTGGCAAACAAAAAAAGATGATCCAAAACATATAATCCAAAATAGATCATTAAAATAATCTCCCAAAAATTAAAAAGCAACTAGACAAAATATATTTGATTTATTAATGTGTATAACAAAATAATTAATATGTTAACATTTTTAACAAAAATTCAAAATGCTAAAGAATGTTCAAAAATGTTTTATGTATAATTATGTATTAGAAGATATGGATTCAACTATATTCCCACTTTTTCAGTACGTTTTATGTATACCAATTGTTGGAACCAAACTTTGTCAGGTCACCTAGGGTAGCCTGGCCTAGGGTAAGACACAATCATTAGAGACACATGTGTAAAGGTTGCAAACCACCCAGCAATAAATTAACGCAATTTCACTCAAAAAGGACGCTACACCAATGTTGGAAAAATACGAGCTTGTTTATAAAAATAGTATTTGCTCTTTTATCTTTTAGAAATCACAGTTTAGTACATTACAGTTTGTCTTGAAAATAATAATATTACTTTTAAAGCTGCTAAATCATATCATCATCCAGCATCAACAGTACATTACATTACATTAGACTCCAAACTTTACTGGCTTTGACTTCTCTGAAGTGCTTATACCTTTACCCCCCCCTCTGTACCTTTAACCACAAAGAGGGTGCACACCCAGTGAGAAGTGTAGGAAATACACAAGTTCTATGTTTTCACCAGTAACTTCTATGAGGATCTTATAATTTTCCTTAGACCAAAGGTACTCTCAACACCACATTGGAAGTTGCTTCTACTCCCAGGTTCTGATTAAGTGGCTTCTTTTCCCTGGACTGGCAATTGTTTAGGTTTGCGCCATCAAGCTACTCCCCACCTCATGGAACACAGTGGAAGGAAAAACGAACAGTGAGCCAGGGCACTTTTCATATGCACTAGAACTAATTTTCTCCAGAAGGGGAAGACCTTTTCTTGAACCCCACTCCTCTAACTCATAAGGTGATTAATTCCTGGGAGTGCTCAGTTTTCCCCCACACCCACTCACTCCTTACTGTCTTGTGGGGGCTGTACTGCCCGAGTCTTCAGGTATCTGGGCTGACAGACGGCTCTTTAGAAGTCCCAGCCGGCAGCTGTCGAGTCCGCTACTTCCCGACCAGCCAGCTGCTCAACTCGGGGCTGGCGCAGGTGAAGCGGTAATGCCAATTCCCCTTATCTCAGGGACGATTGAAATCTTTCCGCCTCCCCAGCCACTCGCTCTCTGGGCTGGCGCAGGCAGGGCGCGCCTCCGCTGACAGGAGCCGCTCTATACCGTGCCCTCGTTTCCGGCCGATTCCTCCTCTCAGAGCCCGTCGGCTCCACCGGTCATGCGCAGGGGTGCAGTGTCTTCTCAGCGGAGATCGCGCTCTCCTGACGGCGCCTCCCCTTCCGCTCCTCTCACTCCGGGACCGGGGAAAAACACAAACGGCTGCTCCTGCAATAAGCGACTTCCTCGCTTCACCTCTCCCCTCTCTACGGTACCGGTGGCCAAAGCTCCGCTCCTGCGCTGCTCACCATGCGCTGGTTTGGGGGTAGACCGGTTCAGCCTCACCTCCCTTCCGCTCCCTCAGCGCTGGCTCCTCTCCACAGCCAGAAATCGGCCGCAACAAGTATGAGATGAAACTCTGTGGGATTTTGTTACTAGGGGGAAGCCACGGCAACCAGAGCCATAATTCGATTGACGAGCTGAACAAGGGGGGGGGCACCAAGATTAGCCCCTCACCTACTGGACAACTCTCAGCATTAGTCTCTCTAAAGTCCTTCTACTGGGCAGAGGACTGCGCTCCGCAGCGCTGCAGTCTCCTTCTCCTTTTCACACCCCTGTATTTCTAGA
Source organism: Lissotriton helveticus (assembly GCF_964261635.1). Taxonomy (NCBI): domain Eukaryota; kingdom Metazoa; phylum Chordata; class Amphibia; order Caudata; family Salamandridae; genus Lissotriton; species Lissotriton helveticus. Next base: position 1,281,933,475 of record NC_136069.1, read on the forward strand.
CTAGGGGTTGGTCAGGCGCCCAGGGTCTCCAGCCATCCAAAGCAGCAGGGTCAGGACAAATAACCCAAGGGAGGAAGGGTGGTGAATCAATAGGTCAACCCTTTGACTATCCTACCCCCACCTTCAGCTACAGCCTGTCCTCCAGCTGACTCTCTCTAGTAAGACAAAATGGCTGACCAGCATTCCGCCTTTTATAGGCTGACCCTCAGAGGTCCAGAAGGGACCAGAAGGTTCTGGAATGCCCTACTCTATCCTATGGGACAGATTCTAGGTTTGTCAGTTGGGACAGTTGGTAGCCACCATTTTGTGACTCCAACTATTTTCCTGTCAGGAAAGGCCTCTAGGCCTGAGGTAAAAAACTATGAGGGTGAAAGAACACCTATCCCCTTGACCAACACCTTGAAAAAGCTAGTGGACACAAAAATTAATAAAGGCATGAGGGGCAAAAAGGGGACAAAATAAATAATAAATTGGAGGGACTACGCAAAAAAATCAGACAGGTCTAACACCAATGTTTAAAAATGCAAATAATGTCAAGAATAAGATATTTGTTAAGAATTACCATACAACTTGTTTTAAAAATTGTATAACTACCGATGTATGTATGCTAGTACTATATCATATGTCCAACAACAATTATTCTAAAATAGCAAATGGAAAGAAAAAAATACTCCAGCCCACTATTTTTTAAAGCAGTATACTCCCCTGAGTATACAATGAACGTCACAATCCTACAGTAAACTGAAAGACGTAGATTTTGCCTGAGTAAAAGATCTACGTGATGAATGGCTTTAGAAAGTTATAAAGACAGACTAAAATTATTAGACATCTGGCACAAGGTTGGAAAATATAACAACATTCCCTATTGGCCAATAGTGGAAGCAGTTTTTTCTTACTACACAGTGATTATATACTAGAGAAATTATCTAAAATGGTAGAACAAAAGGTATATAACTGGCCTAGATGTAAGCAAGAGAAAGCAAACCATTGCTATATGATTGCGGAATGCCTTAAGCTGATGCAATTTTGGGGACTGCTCATGACTGAGATAATGCAAACTATTTTAAACAGATATTAAAAAGTTCTTGACCCTCTGAGCTTTGGCATCTTGTTCAGAATGGGAAGGAAAGTCTATGGAATGGACAATAATCCACAACCATATTAGGGAAAATTACTTTTTTATGAACGTATTAAAGTAGGAACTAATTCATTATTGGAAGGGGAATTATGTCCTGACACCAAATACACTTAGCAGTATGTACTGTACAGTATGTTGCATGAGGTGGTTGGTGTATGGAAATGATCATTCTATATTACATATGTAACTTTTTGGGGGGAATAACAATTAAAGATGACCTGGCTAACTGGGTTTCCAAAGAATATGTAACCCTTCCATTTGTTCTTTTTTTTTTATTTTGTTCCGGAAAATGGGTGTCCAATTAGTTAGCTTTATTTTTTGTGAAAAAATGCTAGGATCAAACTATATAAGTTGGGTTGGGTCAAGATAGTCTCATACCTAACCTCCCTGACACATGTTTCTACTCATTTTTCTAGCTCTAGTATGAAGATTTCTTAAAAAGGTAGAGAGAAAGAGAGCAAGAGAAAACAGTCATACTTCTGGATCTCTCTGTAGTCTTAAACACCATTAACCATAAACTGCTGCTTTATCAGTTTATATATTTTATGCTAATCACAAGTACACAATCAAGCTCAGACAAACCTTGTCAGTTCCACCATCATCACATATGAAGCCCATGATGATAGACCCTGTCGCAGACATGTTTGATACCACTTACCCCTTTTTAATCACCACCTTGATGCACATGATGTTGCCTTGCAGCTGTGATGACACACAGGACTACCAAATGCTTGAAAGACATATCTCTCGGCTTAGAGAACATGAACAACTACCACCCAGTCTCCACACTTCCAATTTTAAGCAAAGTCATTAAAATGTTTGTTGCTTCTCAGCTCAATTCACAAATTTGAACAAACAACCTCCTAGACTCTCTCCAATCAGGTTTCTGCCATGGCCACAGTACAGAAACTCCTGCCTCCTGGTCCTCTGGGACTTATTTGCTGTATTCAACACTGTCAACCATCTGGACCTCCTTCACACTATTGAACAATGCATGGACTGTGGAGCCGCAATCCTCAATTTGTTCTCCTCTTACCTGCCAGCCACTACCAAATTGTGAAAATGGGCGGCTCTTTCTCGAGACCAGTCAATATTCATCAAGGGGTCCCTCAAGTCAAGTCTTGATCATTTCCCCAACCCTCTGTAACCTAAACCACTGTGTGTGATTCTCAGAAACTCTGGGAATCTCTTCCACCTCTTCCCTGAAGACACTTAAATATACATGAAGATCATGCCCTCCTTTCAATCTCACTCCTAAAGATTAGAAACTGGGGGCCAGATGTAGGTCACCAAATACCGGTCGGTAACGGTCGAATTCGGCCGTTACCGACCGGTATTTGCTGATTGAGATGTAGGGGGCATATATTTTACAGAATCGGTAAATTTACCGAATCGGTAAATTTACCGATTCTGTAAAATACCGAATCGGTAATTTTACAGAATGGGTCAATCCATATGTAGGTGACACTGGAAACAGTGCCACAGGCCCCTAAGAATTCGTTATTTACCATGTAATACTATTACATGGTAAATAACGAATTCCTGTGTACATGCACATCTGTGCATGTACACCTGTGCCATGTGGCACACATACATGTCCTGAGGGCATGTATGTGTGTCACATGGCACACAAGCCTGAATCAGGGGTGCAACAGGGTGTCAAAGTGACACCCTGTCCCTCTTGCAAAATCGGTAATTTTACCGAATCGGTATTTACCGATTCGGTAATTGCCATTGATTCCTATGGGCCTCAAGGCCCATAGGAATCAATGGCAATTACCGAATCGTTAAATACCGATTCGGTAATTACCGAATCATACAGATTCGGTTAAAATTACCTTTTTTTTCCTACATCTGGTTTACCGAATCTAGAATACCGAATCGGTAAAATCCGGTATTCTAGAGTCGGTAAATCAGATTTACCTACATCGGGCCCTGGATGTCTAACCATCATCTAAAACTTAACCCAACTGAAATAGAATTACTTTTGATCTCACCTCAAAAGCAAAAACCCTAGTACGGTAATGGATCTCCAAAGTTTCCTGCCCTGGATGGCTGCCCTGTCATTGACCAGAGGTCTAGATCCTTTGTTATCACCCTTGACAGTCATCTAAACCTTCACAGCCACATCACAGGCATGGCCAAAAGCTCACAACACCAACTCAGGCAGCTGTGGGGCATCAGACAATTGATCCCGGGAACAAGACCTCATAACAGTGGTGCCGTCTCTCGTCCTCTCCAGACTAGATCACGGAATTGCCCTTCTCTCAGGCATTCCCATAGTTCATCTAGGCCCACTGAGAGTAATACTACATGCAGCAGCACGCTTTGTGCTAACCCTCCAAGGGCTTCCCATTGAAGCTCGGCCCAATTCAAAACCATCTGCATTACCCACAAAGCACTGCACTCCTCTTCACCCTCCTTTCTAATTGAGAAACTGAAAATCTCTGGAGCAAATAGGGGTTCCAGAAATGCTCAATCCCTGTTCCTGGAAGCCCCCACCTTCAGTTGAGAACAGTACACAAGCCAATCCTTCCTCCAAATATAAACGGGGACATCCTCCATGTTAGAAGGGCAAAATGGTTGGGTGTTAGACCAAAGGACATCAGTGGAGATGTCATAATCATCAATTTTAGAGACTACAGAGTAATGAACCATCTAAACGAGTGGTACCAGGAGAGAGATAACTTGGGTATACAGCTTCAGCAATTAACATACTTCTACCCTAGGACATTGGTATTTTCTACGCGTCATCATGAGTCCGCTCATCAGAGACATCATCATGAGGATTATTACTACTCACCTTCCTTATCAAATAGATATCATGCACTGATGGGGTTGGATTCTGTAGACTGACGTACCCAGGGATCTCCCTCCTTAAAGTCCAACTCCCATTCACAATTACATGCTGTAGATTATCAAACATTAGACCAGCCATTATTGGCACTCCCTGAGAGTAGAGCCCTTGAACCATGCCCTCAAAATAGTTATCTCGAACAACCTCAAACCCCCCAAAATATCTTGTCTCCTTTGACATGTACTGAAACTTTGGATTCTGTTGTCTCAAGGAATATGGCAGGTCTAGCGGGTAAAATAGATGATACGCACTGGCAGGATATCACAACAATCCACTCTGTGATTGCTATCCAGGAAACTTGGGCAACTGAGGCATTTCATATATTGGGATACAAAACTTTTTTTACCCCCGCTATACCCAGTAGAAGAGGTAGGCCGAAGGGAGGACTAGCCATATATGTCTCAATAACTACGGGTCCAACTATCTTAAAAAGCTATCTGGATAATAATTACTTCCAAATACTTATCTCCACATGGGGTCCCCAAAAAAACCTAATAATTATAAACTTTTATAACATTCTACCATTAGAAGTGGAAAACGTATTTAAGAAACTGGTCACCACGCTTAATTCCATCGAAGAGCTATTAAATGGTGATATGACAATCATTTGGGTGGGTGACTTTAATTGCTCCCTATGCCCCATGAGCACAAAGGTGGTGTGTGGTATAGAAGGAGAAGAACATGGGGTAATATACCATCACTTCTACCACACAAAGTTTGGAGATTTAGGGGCAGATTTATGTTAACTGGCGCATCCCCAGGGATGCGCCAGTTAATGTGCGCCACAGTGCGCCACAGCTCCGCCACCCATGGTGCGCCGCATTTACAATGCGGCGCACCATGGGGCAAAAACGGCACAGATGCGTGACGCATCTGTGCCGTAAAGGCGGCGCATTGCTGGAGTTGCGTCGCAAGCGCGATGCAGCTCCAGCAAGGCTTGGGGGATGCCCTATCTGACCAATGCTGCATCAAGACCTACGCCTGCTTCAAGCAGGTGCAGGCTTTTGACGCAGCATTGGCCTGAAAGTGACTGAGTGAAATCTTATAGATTTCACTCAGCCACTTTTGCGAGGCGCACCTGCCCCGGAACGCCCACCCTGCGCCGGAACGCCCACAAGCGGCGCAGGGCTTTACAACGTGACGCATCTGCCTAGATGCGTCACGTTGTAAATCGTTCGTAGGGATGCGCCACGTTTACGCCACCTTGCGTGACGCAACAGCGGCGTAAACGTGGCGCAAGGGCCTCATAAATCTGCCCCTCAATGAACAAAATAATGGGCGATTACTCCCTGGCTTTTACGAATGAGCTTTGCAACCCATCTAAAATGTTCACCCCTACTTTTAATGGAAGAGGAGCAAAATCAATCATAGATTTTGCTCTATATTCAACCCGGTACGCAGCCCAGGTAACCGATTGGTGCACTCTCGATTCACCCATGAGTGACCATTCTCCCATCTTGGTCACCAATAACTTTGATCTCAGTAACCAATTCCAATCCCCTGACATACATTACAATGTCACTCCGATTCTTGGGCAAAAAATGGTTTTACAATTAAATGGGAAAAAGTAATCCCAGAAAACTTTATTAAAAGTTTGGTGAGTTCTACCTTGGATGATTTTAATATTTGCTTGTCCCTAGAAAAGGATCCATTAACTGTCCTTAGATCCTTTTGCAATATCTGTGGTAGAATCAAAGATCTCCTCTTAAGAATCCCTCGTAACATGAAAAAAGGCCCCCAAGGTTGGTTTGATAGAAATTGTAGAAGTGCACTTACTACATTAAAATATATTCTGCATAGTAGCTCATCTACGAGAGCAGAGATTAGAATTGCTTGACGGAACTATCACCTTGCACTAACCTCTAGGAAAAAAGATTTGAAATAAAAAGCCTGGGTCAACCTGCATGAGGCGTGTAAAAAAAGGGATAATGTTGCCTTTTGGAAGGCCGTGAACGCACCATTCTATCAGGAGCGTTTAGGCCCATTAATAGACAATGCAATTTCCGCACAGGAATGGGTCCAACATTTCCAGGCACTCTATAGTATCACTGCTCCCTCAGATGATCCTATTCCTACAAAACCTACAAATGAAAAAGGGGGATCTAGTTATCCAATAGATATCTTTTTAACTTAGAAGTTCAAAAAGCCTTAAAAGAAAGTTCAGCGGCTAAAGCCCCTGGACCGGACAAAGTCCCAATAGATGTTTTTAAAAACTTCCCTGACCTTTGGGCCCCAATCCTCACAAATGTACTCAATTCCTCTAATAAAGTAGGCTTCATTAAGACCTGGCAAGAGGCCATCCTGGTCCCTATATACAAAAAAGGGTATAGAAATGATCCTGCCTGCTATAGGCCCATTTAGCTTTTAGATGGCCTAATGTAAACAGCAGGCAGGATCATCCTTACCCGGATACAGGAATGGCTTGAGGAAAATGACATTCTATCCACAATGCAATATGGCTTTACCAGAGGAAAGGGAACAATCGAACAAGGATTAAACCTTGCCCTCATTATGTCAAAATATATTCATGCCAAAAAGGTCAATTTATACGTAACATATGTAGACCTTAGTTCCGCTTTCGATTGCGTGAGGCATGATATCCTGTGGCAAATTTTAGAAGATATTGGCCTAGATATCAGGATTCGAACTTTTATCAAAGAACTTTATTTTGGGGCAGGTGCTCGTGTGAGATTTGGTAAAAAAGGAAAATGCTCTAATTTTTTCCCTATTCGTAGAGGGGTAAGACAGGGGTGCATCCTCGCACCCCTGCTTTTTAACTTGTATATAAACGATGTGGGAAACTTTCTAGCAAAAAATAATAATCACTACCGAGTTATTAAAGGAAAACCCATACCCATACTCCTCTATGCCGACGATGCGGCCATCCTGTCACAAACTAAGAGAGGCTTACAAAATGCGGTAAATACATTTTCCCAATATATGAGCAATAGGGGGCTATTTATAAATGTTTCTAAGACCTTTACTATGTCTTGTGGCCCAAAGAAAACCAGAGCACCATGTAATATAATATTGGAAAATAAACGTGTTGACTTAGCAGATATTTTTTGTTACTTAGGGGTTCATATGGATAGACGAGGTAATTGGAAACCTGCAGTAAAAGCGAGAGCTTTAGCATTCACTAAAGCAACAGGAGCACTATTAAATGTTGCCAAGAAGATAGGATCAAGGCCACCTAGGGAGCTCCTTCAAATTTATAAATCTAAATGCGTCTCCATTGGCACCTATGGCGCAGGGCTATGGGGGTCGCAGTCCACGGAAACTATTCAACGAATAGAGAATACATTCTTAAGGTATGTTCTGGCAATACCTCTCAGCACATCAACATACGTACTTCATGCTGAGCTTGCCATACAACATATCTCAGATACCATTAAGATGGCACCAATTTTATTGTGGCATAACATCTGGACTAACCCCGCCACAATATTGAATAGAACTGTAATAGAGGACTGTTTGCTGTGTAGTGGGGTAAAACACATTACTTGGCTCAACTATATTAAGAACTCTTGCTCTGACATTGATCATCCATAATATTTCTCTAATCCAGTCACAATTGACTTTGTTTCCAGATCCAGCCTAAAAAGAACTTTGGTTGAGCACTTTGAATCGATTAGATGGAAAAGTCAAAGGGCCAAGATATCAGTTATAAATCACGACGAAGTGACATTGCATAGAAACATCCAGCTGTATCTTGTTGTTGAGCAACCCTTTTTCTATCGTAGAATATTAACATCCTTTCGATTTGAAACATTTTTTAGATTTATAACTCTCCCAAGGTGCAACGATTGGTCCAAGGACAAACTTATCTGTCCCTGTGATGAGACATCATTTCAATCCAACATTCACTGCACTCTATATTGCACTTTATATTTGTACCCAAGGCGTCAAATACTAAGGCCTCTTTTGCTAAAATGGGGTATAAGAAAATCGAGAGAGGCTTATAACAAACTACGGTGTTTGGAAGATCACTACATGATTAATACTGTAATGATGTACCTAAGAGCAATAATGAAAATAAGACGGGCCATTACCTCTGAATACGTTTTATATTACTGATGAATTAATGCTATGCTCCTGCCACGCTTAATTTATCTGCTTCCATTGAATGCTTAGTCTCACTTGTTTTAAAAACACTGTACATACGGATTTTAATATTGGTTCTTCTTTTTTTTCTTTTTTTTTTACAATGTAACCAGAATGAATTTTTATGATTGTGATTGTACTGTATGCTTTTATGAATTGTTTTTACATTTCGAATAAAGCTTTTTGAACTGAACTGAACACAAGCCAGTCATTCTCTAGTAGTGCCACAAGAATCTGGAACTCTTTACCTCCCTCCCTCCCTCCACCTAACAACCTGCATAGCCACCTTCAAAAAGGACCTCAAGCTCCTCCTGCTTGACAGACATCTGGGAAAATCACCCACAACCATACCCAAGTAATCTATCCAGGAAATGAACTACCTTCACTGTGTGTCCCTACCATCCTAATAAATTCTTGAACCGTGTACATCTCTTGTCCAACGGCTGCATTTGTCCTGGCAGCAGCTACCAATGCAAATGTCTAAACGTAAATATTGTAACTGTAACCTGCTATACCCTTGTATCATATTTCTGTTGTAAAGTATTCTGTTGCCTTCGGGCCATGTCCGCGCTATATAAATTTAGAAAAATAAAATACAGCAATCATGATCAGGTTGCAAACAGCTCAAGGAAAACCAAGATCTGGAAGAAACAAAATTTACCAGAACACCCAGATGTCACAGATCTTGCTCATGTGCGCCGTCATCATTTTTCCTCTTTCATTCCACGAGTCATATATCATGGCTCAACTCCATTTGTGTGTTGTATTTCATGAATTCATTGTATTTGGCCAACAAATGAAAGGACACGAAAAAAATGCAATCCTTCCAAAGTGGCTGCTTGTTGCGCCTGCTTCTCACCCCCTAAAATGTCCCTTGTATTGGCTGTAGTAATTTAACATCTAAAACAATGGCTCTTAATCTGTGTTCCAGAGTCTCAAGAGGGTTCCCAAAGCCTACTCAGGGGATCCATGACTGCTCAGAAAATGAAATATTATTAACAGATTAATAATGTGTATATAAATAAAGAAGTAAAATGTACAATTGACAATATTTAATTGTTCTGTAAATGTGAGGGAATTTTTAAAATAGAGACTAAAAACTAAGTTAGTATCCTCAGATTGATTGATTCACGGGAGCAGTGCAAACAGAATAGTGGCCTCAATTGAATTTAGAAATGCTCTATTAAAATCTTTTGTGTATCGTTTTGCAGTTCAAATCATAGAAAATGCTTAGACCAGACTCCCCGGCTTCCAGTAATGACTCAGCGCGTGTTCCTGGCTTTCAATAAGCATTGAGTGGGAGAGTTCCGGGTTCCATTAATGATTAAGTGGGGGTCCTCAGAAGTCAAAAGGTTAAGAACCACTGATCTAAACTATTGCAACAGTTTATACACAAGGCTCCCTATGACTGTGATTCAAAACATGTTGCTTGCTGGGGAGGTTGCAAGATGGTGACCTGAGCAAATGTGTCTCCAGCAAGCTCCTCGCCATCTGATTGTTTTCTAGAATGCCATGCATAAGGCAGACCCTCATTTGCCCGAAATATGTGGATGCTGGGACACGAGAGGATCGAGGGCCAGCCCAAAACCAAGGGGGAGCAGCAAGGTCCCAGGGTGAACCACCTTTCATCTCTCTTCTGGCCATTGGAGCTGTAGCCCTGGTCATAGTGAGGGCTGTACTGGGTGGAAAATGTGAAAGTCCGAATCAACTCAACCTAGCGTGCGTCTTAACTGGCAGCTGATGAGGTAAACTTGAGCCCTGGGGTGTGGGTGACGGGGATATTGAGGAATCAAAGCCCTGAATGGGAGAGAGCCTAACACTGTACACAGCAGACAAGGTGAGCCTGAGTTATCCAGGGTCAGGATGTCTTCAGACAGACAGCTTCTTGGGGCAGAGGGGCGATCTGTGGATTGTCGAGGATGACTGTCTTTCCAATGTGCTCTGAAATGGGTTTTTGAGATTGAACTGTCCAGAACAGACAGTGGGAGAGGAGGTCCTCAGGCTCAGAGAGGTAGCAAAATATCTATCAGCGTAAATACATTGAGGCCTGTCTCCTGAGATCTGTGGCCCGGTAACAACAAGATTAAAGAGTTATTGTCAGAATTCTTTGGTGATAGACAAGCGAAATAGCCTCTCTACTTGCCCTGGCGCTGCAGTTGTTTTGGACACGACACCCAGGAGAAAGAGTACATATTAACTCCCATCATGGAGGACCTGCAAGTATCAGCTGAACTGTTGATGGTATAGAAGCCCTGAGGGACCCAGACCCTTGTTGGAACTGCCGCTTGTATGACTCTCACATTCACAATTAGGCTCTCTGATAATTTGATTACTTACCGGAGTAAATGCCACCAAAGAAATATGCCACAAAGACTTGCATACTTTCCTGACAGCCACCATGCCACAGCTGCTCATCAGGAACAATATCTGCGAGTTCCCCTATAGACTTTGAAGATGGCCCTCACTAAGGGGGAGTTCCTCGACACCCTTGGAACTCTGAGATGAGAGCTTAAGGAAGACTTCAAATATTAACTTGATACAGGACACCAAACACTGCGAGAGGATTTGTTTACTAAGTTGGAAACAATTAGGCAGATCTCAACCCACTGGGAACAAGAGCTTTGGGCTTAGAAACCAAGATGGAAGCCCAAGAGACATCAGACCAAGAATAACACTGGAACTTGAGGCAGTGTCTGCCACGGCGCTGATTGCCTTGGCCAGGTGCGAAAAGCTAGAGAATCGCTCCAATTGAGAAAATATCCACATTAGGGGTCTGCCAGAAGGAGCAGAAAGACTAGATCTTGGAATATTTATCACATACCTGGCTATTTCCCTCCTGGGAGAGAGCGGTAAAGTATTAAGGGTGGATTGTAAACTTTGTCCACTGGTGGAGTTCACAGAGTTTTTGTCACTCCGTTTGGCAAAAACTCTGCCTACGCTGCGTAGTGTAGTTTACTGGCATGCACCACTAAATTGTGCACTACTGTACATGCTCTCTGCGTGCGGGAAGATTGTGCAGCTGCCAGCTATGCCATACAAACCTCTCTTCCACGGCCGAATCTTGATCCGTTATGAGCCTGTGCATCATGAAACGCTCCATTAATTTCCAACACCTAACATGGCTAATGACTCAATGAGTACCCGCTCATGCATCCTAGTGTTCAGGATGAGTTAAGCCATAGGCGTCCATTCCGTATGTTGTTCCAGTCTTAATCCATGTCCATCCCCACATGACGTCATTCTTTTGTTCCTATGGCAGCTGCCGGAATGTCCCGCCTCCTGTCAGTCGAGTAAAAATGGCCATTTCCTTTTAGTATCCTTTTTCATAAAGATAAGAAAATACACAGCTTTGTAAACAGAGAGGAGATGGTGGAGGCTCTGGGACTGGACATTTCCACCCCGATGTCTTGTGCTGTAAAGCCCTTGACCTGGAGTTGAACTGCTACACCAGGACTGAGCGCAGACCGACAATAATAAAACAGGGGCCCAAAGGCAGTGTTAGCAGAGCTAATGATTCTCTGGCCGCCCTGAGAGACCTAGATCCTGTCCACAAATAATCGTTCCTGAGAGCCTCCATACTGCAGCTGCTCCCCAGGAATGATCGCAGCGATATCCTCTACAGACTACAAAGGCCCTCACTAAGGTGGAGCTCTTCGACAGCCTTGCAACTCTGACAAGAGTGCTTAAGGAAGACTAAAGAACTTGATAAAGGACTACAAACACTGCAAGACAATTTGGCTCCTAAGTTGGAAATGATGAGGACAGATCTCAAGAGTGATGGACTTAGAAACAATGATGGAAGCCCAAGAGACATCAGCCTGAGAAATTACACTGGAACTTGAGACAGTGTTCATCTCAGCTGTGATTGCCTTGATCAGGTGCAAGGAGCTTCAGAATCTTCCCGCCACAAGAATATCTGCATCAGAGGCCTGCAAGAGGGAGTCAAGGCCCAGATCTGGATGCATTTATCACAGGCTTGTTTGTTTTTCTACTGGGATAGTCCGGTGAGCTGCCCAAAAGGTAGAGGGTACACATGGTGGGCCCATGTAGATCATTATCTGATAAATGCTTCAGAGACATTTTAGTCAAATTGCATCATCTCACTGTGAAAGAGAACATATAGAAAGCAGCTAACAAAAATGAAAATATCACTTTTAAAGACTATAAAGACTATGAATGCCAATCACTATTACAGCATATTACAGCATATTATTTGCTTTCCTCTTGGGAGCGACCAGTGAGCCACCCAAGACAGACAGACAGACAGACAGACAGACAGACAGAAGGAGAGACAGATAGATAGATAGATAGATAGATAGATAGATAGATAGATAGATAGATAGATAGATAGATAGATAGATAGATAGATAGATAGATAGATAGATAGATAGATAGATAGATAGATAGATAGATAGCTCGATAGATAGACCGACCCACATCAGAAGAGCAAGAGATGAGAAAAGTGAAGCAGACATTTGGAAGGAAGGGTTTGAACTTAGGCACAGGTCTACCCCTTGCTTTCAATCTTATGACTGAAATGTTACAATTTGGTCCGGCTGTCACATATGCCCTTAGAAACACTCATACTCCATTCTAGCAAGTCAACTAGACACACAGAAAACAGTTGACCTCCTTTCACACATCTCTTTCACACACAGATAACCTTCTGTCTGTCCCTGTACTGGTGCTCGGTCCTTTCTGAGTACTAAGAGCACCACCTCCCCAAGGTCAGTAAATGCTTAAATTCAATCTATTCAATAATCAACAATCAATCACTGTAAAACAGTCAATCCATATTTAAGTGTGCATTGTACGTACATACAGTTACATTACTTTGTTGGCCAATCTGACGTCTTAAGCTCCTGGTATACCACAATCATATGTGTGTCCAACTTAAACAATATTTACACCCTGGTCCCCTTGACACAAAACCCATGGACATTGCTTGCAAAACACATTTATATACACCTGGGGACTGTGCGAGCTCTAATCAGTGCACTGTCAGTGGAGCCTGTTGCTGTGCACTGCTCACACAAACATTCCTACTTCAGAAAAGTATGCTTCTTCCATCAAAGGATGTTACTATTCTTTACCCCCTTTTGTGACCACACAACGTTTTAGCAACTGAGTGCCCACCTAGCTACTAAATTCTACACCCCCTTTTGTCACCACATAAATTCTATGTACAACACTGTGCACTGCTTAGTTGAACATGCTAGCACTTCTCTTATGTGGTGAAAAAGCCCATATACACTGGGCAACCGAAGATAGAAATTTGCAGACAGTAGCTAATATGTCGTCACAGCAACTATGTACATCAGGCATCTTTGGTCAAGAGCAAGTACAACAGTACTGTGGAGGCTTGGCTCTACCCAACTTTAAACAATACAATATAGCAACGCAATTCAGGATGTTGGTGAAATGTTGTAAGGAGGAAGTAGATACTCATTGGGCCACATGGATAGAGTGGTTATGACATGATCGTGGTCAGGCTATGCAAAGGTAATAGACCTCCTTAATTCTATCATAGCACAACCGTTAATACAATGCTCCAGGTCTGGAAAATCTTAAATAAAAGGGAGACTCTAACTACTTATCTGTTTATACATCCCAATATATTCTAACCCAGTTTTCACTCTGACTATGGGTCAAGGGGCATTTGCCAAATGGCAAAGTGGGGGATGTAATTGTATTACTGCCCTGTTTAATCTGGGCAATATCAAAACATTTATACAATGCAAAATAGCTTTTAAGGTGCCAGAATTAGAGTGATTGCATTTTGCAAAGTTATCTCATTGGGTGCTCTATCCAAGAAAGAGAATAGCTGCTACAAGAGAGAAAACACCCTTTGAAACATTTCTGGCCACACTTAGCACCCACAGAGGCCTAATTACCAAGTATAGACTACTCTGTTGGAGAGTAAAACTGTTCCAAAATGGGCATATCAGAACAAATGGGACAGGACACTGGGCAGAGAGATTTCCTTTGGCAATTGGGAGAGGCTATGGTTAGTTATACATAAAGGCCCCATATCCATAGAAATAAAAAAAAATCATTCTACGTTACTCTACACAAAACTGCCTTCACACTAGGGTGCATGTCATATTCCCAGGCGCCTGAGCAAAAAGAACAATTGACAGACAGAATGTTGAAAAATCTCAAACATTCACCCCAGTACAGAGATCTGGGACTAAATCCATAGTTTGTTTGCTCCTCATGCCATTCCAGTTTAAACTCAGCCATATGCAAATCAGTCTTGACACTGCTCCCCACGGGTACAGTCCAGCCTGAACTGCCAGGCCAGGTTATTGATGTGCAGAATGTTGTACAATGTCAAACATTCACCCCAGTACAGAGATCTGGGCCTAAATCCATAGTTTTTTGCTTACCATGCCATGTGTGCAGTGCTATGTGGACAGCGGTCTCTGTCATGCACATTTGTTGGGAATGCGCACCACTACAACCTTTTTCGACAGAGGTTGCCACAGTGCGTTAGTAAAATATAGGCTGCCCCTTGTTGTTCACCCACAGAACATTGTGCTAGCCTGAGACACCCCACCTTTCTATATTTGATGCAAAATGGAAAATCCGTTGTCTGGAGCTGTCTAGCAGTGGGGAAATTAGCTGTGGCTAAGTGAGGAAAGAAAAAAGATCCACCCTCTATATCCCGGTAGTATTAATGCCAGTGGCATATAGTAACAAACATTTGCAATGAATAGATCTCGCATTAATTAAGTTTGACCTATTGGTATTGCGAAATATTGCAACAGCAATTGCAAAAAAAAGTCTATAAATTGTAGGCCCAAAAAAATGTGTATTTATTTTTGTAGCAATGGTGGCATCCTGCGCTTTAGATGAATATGTTTAAAAGTAAAGTGAACCATACCGCGATTGCTACAATAATTAATTGTGGATGCGTTAACAATTGATGTGTGCCGTGATGGCTGGTGGTGTGTGTGCCTGTAGAAATTGTGCACTGATGGCTCTTGGTGTGTGTGCCTGGTGAAAGCGTGCACTGACGGCTGGTGGTGTGTGTGTGCCTGGTGAAAGCGTGCCATGATGGCTGGGGGGGTGTGTGTACCTGGTGAAAGCGTGCACTGACGTGTGGTGGTCTGTGCCTGGTGGAAGCGTGCACTGACGGCTGGTGGCGTTTGTGCCCAGTGAAAGCGAGCAATGGCGGCTGGTGGTGTTTGTGCCCGGTGAAACTGATGACTGATGGTGTCTGTGCCTAGTGAAAGTGTGCATTGATGGTGTGGTTGTGTGTGTATGTGGTTGTGTGTGTGGATGTATGTGTGGTTGCATGTGTGGTTGTGTGTGGTTGTGTGTGTGGTTGTGTGTGTGGTTGTGTGTGTGGTTGTGTGTGTGGTTGTATGTGTGGTTGTGTGGGGTTGTGGGTGTGGTTGTGGTTGTGTGTGTGGTTGTGTGTGTGGTTGTGGGGTGTGTGTGGTTGTGTGTGTGTGTGGTTGTGTGTGTGGTTGTGTGGGTGGTTGTGGGTGTAGTTGTGTGTGGTTGTCTGTGTGGTAGTGTGTGGTTGTGTGGGTGCTTCTGGTTTTGTGTGTGTGGTTGGGTGTGGTTGTGTGGGTGGGTGTATGTGGTTGTGTGTGTGGTTGTTGTTGTTTGTGGTTGTGTGTGTGTGGTTGTGTGTGTGGGTGTCTGTGTTTGTGTGTGTTTGTTTGTGTGTGTGGTTGTGGGTTTGTGTGTGTGGTGTGTGTGTGGTTGTGTGTGAGGTTGTGTGTGTGTTTTTGTGTGTGTGTGGTTGAGTGTGTGGTTGTGTGTGTGGTTGTGTGTGTTTGTGTATGTGGTTGTGTGTGGTTGTGTGTGGATGTGTGGTTGTGTGTGGTTGTGTGTGTTTGTGTGATTGTGTGTGTGTGTTTGTGTGTGTGGTTGAGCATGTGGTTGTGGTTGTGGTTGTGTGTGTGGTTGTGGTTGTGTGTGTGTAAAGTTGTGTGTGTGTGGTTGTGTGTGTGGTTGTGTGTGGTTGTGTGTTTGTTGTGTGTGTGGCTGTGTGTGTGTCTGGTTGTGTGTGTGTGGCTGTGTGAGTGTGTGGTTGTATGTGTGCTTGTGTGTGGTTCTGTGGTTGGGTGTGGTTGGGTGTGTTTGTGTGGTTGTGTGTGTGTGGTTGTGTGCGTGGTTGTGGTTGTGTTTCTGTGTTTGGTTGTGTGTGTGTTTGTGTGTGTGTTTGTGTGTGTGGTTGTGTGGTTGCTGTGTGTGTGTGACTGTGGTTGTGTCATTGTTTGTATGTGTGTGGTTGTGTGTGTGTGTGGTTGTGTGTGTATGTGGTTGTGTGTGTGTGGTTGTGTGTGATTGTGTGTTTGATTGTGCATGTGGTTGTGTGTGTGGTTGTGTTTGTATGTGTGACAGTAATACTAAAAGCATCTCAAAATAAAGGAACACAAACATCGAGATAGTGGAAAGAAAAAGCACATTGTAAGCATTAACACAACATGTTGTGTGTGTAGTTGTGTGTGGTTGTGTGTGTTTGTGTGGTTGTGTGTGTATGGTTGTGTATGTGGTTGTGTGTGGGGTTGTGCATGTGGTTGTGGTTGTGCATGTGGTTGTGGTTGAGTGTGTGGTTGTGGTTGTGTGTGTGTGTGTAGTTGTGTGTGTGGTTGTGCGTGTGTGGTTGTGTGTGGGGTTGTGTGTGGTTGTGTGTGATTGTGTGTTTGTTGTGTGTGTATGGCTGTGGCAGTGTGTGTGTGGTTGTGTGTGTGGTTGTGTTTATGTATGTGGTTGTGTGTGTGTGTGTGTGTGTGGTTGTGTGTGAGTGTGTGTGGTTGTATGTGTGGTTGTGTGTGTGTGGTTGTGTGCAGTTGTGTGGTTGGGTGTGTTTGTGTGGTTATGTGTGTGTGTGTGTGTTGTTGTGTGTTTTGTGTGGTTGTGTGTGTGGTCGGTGTGTGGGTGTGGGTGTGTGTGTGGTTGTGTGTGTGTGTTTGTGTGTGGGGTTGTGTGTGGTTGTGTGGTTGTTGTGTGTGTTTGAGACCGTCGCTGTGGTTGTGTCATTGTTTGTATGTGTGTGGTTGTGTGTGTTTGTGGTTGTGTGTGAGTAGTTGTGTGTGTGTGGTTGTGTGTGTGGTTGTGTGTGTGGTTGTGCATGAGTTTGTGTGTGTGATTGTGGTTGTGTGTGTGGTTGTGGTTGTGCCTGTGACAGTAATACTAAAAGCATCTCAAAATAAAGGAACACAAACATCTAGTTTGTGGAAAGAAAAAGCACATTGTAAGTCTGGAAAGAAAAAGCACATAGTAAATCAAACCGGCGAAGCAAAGCATTAACACACCATGTTCTTTGATGTTTGATGTTCTTTGAATGAGAACATCAAAGGGGCGCTGCTAAAGTGATCATGGGCAAAAGTGACACATGTTCTTTGATGTTTCATGTTCTTTGAACGAGAACATCAAAGGGGCGCTGCTAAAGTGATCGCGGGTAAAAGTGATCTCGGGCGCTTAATGAGGATGACGAGGTATGCCATTTGGCGTCTCGGCTCCTAAGCGCGCGCCCATGCACATGCACTGTTGCTCTAGGCTGGCATGGTAGCATTTTTTGAGCCCTAACTAAATGTCTCACCAGGCTAGCGCATGCGCTGGGTGAGACAAGACCTAAAAATGGAACACTTCATGAGTAATATTGGAAGAGAACATCTGAATTGTGAGGCTCGTTGGGCCCCTATAGTAGAATATCTGTGGGAGGGCCATCCAAACACCGTTTGCCCTTCAGGTCTGTGTGCCATAAACATATTCAGAAGATCTATTATGCCAGCACTCATAAGAGAAGAACGGTGAGCAAAATCTTATTGTGTGGGAGAGAGTTTTCTACAACTTAAGTGAAACGAATTGCTGCTGGACTACGTGCAGAGTGGAACTTTGGTCAAGTGGGAAACTTTGGAGTAATAGAAGTAAAGTTTTAATCTTTATTCTAAAATGTTTCGTTGTCACCTGAAACATGAGACTGCTGTATCTTTACTTATTAGTTAAATGAAAATAAGGGAACCCAAAGATCGAAAGGGACCAGGGGTAATACGGAAAATTTGGAACAGTGGTCCCTAAGAGAGTAATTTTAAATCAATACTCTGGAATGAAACAAATAATGCCCAGGACTTTCTATAATGGATATATAAACAACAGTTTATTTTGTAATTTACATAAATTCAATAAGGAAAACACCCCTTTGAGGAATCCTCAACAAGTGTTAAAAGCAACAAAGAAGACAGGCAAGAAACAACAAGTGACCTTTACTTATGTACATTATAGAGATCACTTATTCATAGGACAGAACACTGCTACATCCACAAATTATACACAAAATTTCTAGCGGATCAGAGTGTTTTAGAGCCAATGACATTTTGATCCATTAAGAATACAGGATCACCATCAGTCCCCACTCTGGTTTAAACACCATGAGCATGACTAGGTGCTTCTGACTTAACTGCCATGTTTTCACTTCTATATTAATTTCTTGTCTAAACCTGTTTGATTCTTATCTTTTCTTTTGTTTTTCTCCTCCCTTTACCTCCACAGGTGTTAATAATTCATATTTATAATTACCCTTTTATTATGTAATCAGGCATATACAGTTGTTGTCCTGATGACAATCTTGTATTATTAATGGATCAAAACGTTGCTGATTCTAAAACACTCTGACCCGCTAGCAATTTTGGGAATGATTCATGGGTACGGTAGTGTTCTGTCCTATGAATAATTGACCTCTATAATGTACATTAGTAATGGTCACTCATTGTTTCTTGCCTGCCTTCTTTGCTGCTTTTAACACTTGTCGAGGATTACCCTGGTGGGAGTGATTTTCCCTATTTAATTTATGTAAATAGTAAATCAACTATAGTTAATATATTCATTGTAGTGACTCCGGGCATTATTTGTTACGCTCCTAGAGTATTGATTTTCTATTACTCTCTTAGGGACCGCTATTCCAGAATTTGTATCTTTACTTATGCCACAAGAATCTATGTCAATGTGGACCCTAAAAAATATCTCATAAAAAAAAACATGCTGCTTGATTGAAAGTTGGAGTCCGGCACTAAGACAACATCAACATTAGCCTTAGATTACGTCACTGGCTCCCAATGAATGAAGTGTTGCAAACGAAACCACTATTTCGTGACCTATTGCCCTTGTCATTGATTGGCAGAGTGGCATTAATAAAGATGAACGTACTGCCTTTGCTTTTATTCTTGTTTAGTAATATCCCAATTAAAGTCAATATGGCCTTTTTTAATGAACTCGAATCCATGATGAGAAGATTTATTTGGACTAAAAAGGCCTCAAGAGTTAAGCTTTCGGTGGTTCAACTCTCCGTAAACCAAGGTGGTCTCGCTCTTCCCCATTTTAAGACATACTATGAAGCAGCTTTTTTCGATGTAGTGGCAGGATTACTAAGGATTAGACAGACAAGAGACACATTTTTTTGGATAGAATGCTAGAGGAATCAGGCTCTCAAATTTTTTTCTTTTTAAAAACTGCAAAGCTTCCAAAGAAAACAAGATATAAGACACTGATAGGGTACTCATCAAGATTACGGCTTTTATTTAAAAAACACGGCTCAGATGGGTCTATTTATTTGAAATTGCTAGAATGCGTCATAAATGGGTCTCAAGATATCTCTGAATCACCTGACAGAATGGGAAGCTGCCGGATTTTGTGAAATAAGACACCTACTTACTCAAAACACGGTAATTAGCTGGCAATCGGTTATAGATAGAGCATATCCTAGGCGGCTTATGTTTTTTGATTACCTAAAACTGGTTTATTTTATAAGAAAAGAGATAGGGGGTGTAGATACTACACCCAGTGTCTTGTTAACAGCTCTATACGGGGAGAAACATAAGGGTATAGGATTCTGGTATAAAAAATTACTCCTTTCAGGATCATCTCCTGTAATTGTTAGTCATCTAGAAAAAATAAGCCACACATTACAGTGCGTTTTTTCAGATATGGACTGGGAAGTAGTATGTCATTTAGGAAACAAAGCACTCCGGGCAGCTAATTACAAGCGTATGTCCTTTCTTTCTCGCTGGCTGGCGTACTATACCCCGGAGGCCTTGCAGAGAATATTCCCTGAATGTGAGAATAAATGTTTTAGATGCAAAACTAGGGGTCAGGGTGGTTGGTATCATATTTTCTTCTCTTGCCCAAAGCTAGAATCCTTCTGGAAGGGGATTTTCGCAGACATGGAGCTGGCTACTGGGAAAATACTATTACCTGAAGCAGAGGTGGCCCTTTTTGGTATTTGTAAAGAAAGGAATAGGTTCAGTAAATCAGAAGAAGTATTTATTTTTATTTCTACGGTTGTAGCACGGTCCCTGATTTTACAAAATTGGAAATCTGCGGTGATCCCATGTCAATTAAAATGGGTTAATAAAATGAGAAGAACATGTAATTTTGAGAGAGCTTATGCAGGTAGGGTGGGTACGATTGCAAGATTTGAAAGGAATTGGAAATATTTTGAGAAACTGGAATCGATAAAAGGAATTTGATGCTTTACTATCGCTTTATTTTAGTCAATTTTTACATGTTATTGCATATGCACTTTAAGAATTGTAAGTATATGTCTGCTGTATTATATCGGCTTTTTGTGCACTTTATCGTATATATTAGCCAATTTTGCACGATATTGCATTAGCACTTTAAGAATTGCAATAATATTTCTGCTGCCTTATATTGGCGGTTCTTGCACTTTATTGCTCTAGCACTTTATGAATCGTATAGTAATTTTGATGCTTTATATCAGTTTTCTTTTTATATCAGCCAATTTTGCACGATATAGCACTAGCACTTTAAGAATTGCAATAACATTTTTATTGCTTTAAATTGGCGGCTCTTGCACTTTATAGCACTAGCACTTTATGAACTGTATAGTATCTTGATGTTTTTTATCAGCTGTTTTCATATTAGCCAACTTTGCACGTCTTTGCACTAGTATTTTAAGAATGGCAATGATATCCTCGATATCCTCGCTGCGTTACATCGGCAGTTCTTTGTATAAAATATAACAGAAATTTCAATGTATTATGTCAGTTGTTTTCCTTGCACTATCTTGCACTAGCACTTTAATATTGCTACGCTTAGTCGTACGCTTTTGCAGTTTTTGCACTTTTGCTGTGGTATTGTATATTCTAGGGTTGTCTCTTGTGTATTGTTTGGAAATCTTTGGCTAATCATGAAGAGTTTAATGTACCAATGTCCTCCTACTGCCTTGTTCAATAAAAAAAAAGTGGAAAAAAAAACATTAGCCTTAGATTACGTCACTGGCTCCCAATGAATGAAATGTTGCAAACGAAACTACTATTTCCTTCTCATGAGCATCATTGATTACCTAAACAGTGTCCTCCTTCACCACACCCCAAAGAGGGATTAAAGATCAGCTGCTCAGTATCAATTAGCCACCCACACACCCAACCTAAAAAATTTAAATCCATATTCCTACATCTACAGAGCTTTCCTTTCGAAAGCACTCCACCTCTTTGTTTTTAGGTTTGATGATCACCTAATAACGTTTTAGAAAGGATTGAAGACACAAATCTTCCTTGCAACTGATTGCCTAGTTATACAGTCCTGGAATAATTGTTTCAGCCGTAATCCCCTCATCACTAGGCAGAGCTACACACCTTTTATCTTGTACAGCGTTTCACAAAAACAAATTCAAAAATAACATATAGAACTTGTCAAACATAAGAGAGAAGTCATTAACTGTTTGCCGCATCAAGTTTGGAATTGTTTTTCTCCCCCAGGTTCTGTAGTAAGAGACCACTATTCTCTATTGTCCACTGTGCATCCCCAGTTGCACACTCCATTTGTCCATCCAGGCAATTGCCAGAGGGGAACTGGTGGGTTCTTTGACCAAAAATCTCTGTTGGTAATTTCTTTCTTTAATGTTCTTCTTACTTGATATGTTCTTTCATCTATCATATTGCCCATCTTCAGTTCTGTTCCCGGTACTTTCCTTGCGGCTACAGTCAGCCTGTATATGTGGTTTGGTCAGTTTCCATTGAAAAGTAATTTTTTGTTTTCTTAATAATAATAAATAATAAATCAGCATGAAAAATTTCAAAGAAAGTTGTTCTGATTTGAGTTTGGCATGTAAGTTTTGTGTAAATTCATCAGAGAAACAGGGTGAGGGTCAAAAAGTGATATTTCCTGGTTTAACTCCCTCGGGAATCCTTCTTCTCCACTATTGCCAAAGCCAACATGTCTGGGGTTGATGTGCTAACACATGCAGCATTAGTCCATTAAAATGAGATACTTGAGAGGGAGTCAGCAGGACTAAACAGAACGTGCTGTATTTGTAAACTAGTCTCTCATGCAGTTTAATGCTTGCAAAGCATTTGAGGCAGAAGGATACACCCAAACAACCAATAGCAGCATGTGAGAGATATATACTCCATTGGGCTGAGCCAAAGGAGGCTGGTTAAGAAAGCCAGTGGTTAAATGGGCAGACCCAAAACCCACTTTGTGTATATTGTTAGCAATGAGTTTGTATATCCTCAAATTCCAAAAGTCAAAACAGCTGAACAAACCTACACCAAATTTGGCGTGAAAGAAGAACTGTATTCATGAAGTTCTTGGTTTAGTATGAAATCATTATCTAATTGTTTAAAAATATTTCCAATGGGTTTGAAAATTTCCAAAACAGAGATGTCTGCAACTTTAATATGCAGAAGATTTGTGAATGTGGGACCATCTCAGACTAAATTTAAATGATGAACAAATTAGATCGGATAAGAGAGCATATTTCCCCATTATGCATTTTGGGTGTGCGTACCCAAAGACGAGCCTTGAGACCTAAAGTTCTCTGTTTGAATAGCTTCAACAGAGAAAATCTTGTTGCTGCCATTGCAGGATGCTGGGCTCTGTTCCTACATCCTAAAACATATGAAGGAGACATAAGGAGACATGGCTAGCATCAGAAATCAAAATATATTTAAAAAAAGTAGATTATGCTGCCCGGTCTGCACACCCACAGCAAGGGCTCTTGAGTACTTGTTGGACCTCTCATGGGGCTTGCAAACATGGGACTGGGCCCGCAAACCTCACCGGAGGTCCAATAAGGGCCAGGGAGTACGTATTGGTTCCCAAACGCAAATCTCCTAGAAAAAAAGATAGCAAGCTTACATTTGGCTGCTCAAAGTCCATTAACAGCATAGGTTAGCTATCCCTGGCATGTTGAATGTCTGTAGCAGCTTGAGTGCAGGACTTGGCCCTGTGGCGAGACCCTGTGACCACACACTGTTATGTGCTGTGAAAGCCAGGTATGCTGGGGGTTGTTCAGCCATGGGGCTTTGGCAAACTTCCAGATGGCTCACACCCATCTTGCAAGTCCAAAGGAAATTCAGAGAAGTGTGAGACTGCAGACGGTTGAGCTCCAGGTCCTGTGCCCAAATGTTGAATTTTAAATAAGATTAAAAAAACGAACTTCACGGAAGAAAGCAAGTTAAATAACCAAAGTTAAGGCACATTTGTGGTTATAAACCAAAACTGAAAAAACACTGAGATTTGGATATCATGAAATATTATTTAGTAGTTGGTGTATGTGCTGTTGTTTGACTATGCTACGCTTTTAGATGTGATTACTTAAATATTGTGAGGTCATAAACGTCACAGTTGGTCTGTGAGTTATGGAGCCAACCATAACTTGAGAATTTCATTTATTTTCATTTTGAATTCATACCCACGTTATTTCTGTTCTTTGTGACTTTCAAAGTATATTGCTGAGTTTCTTTTAAAACATAAAACTTACTTTATGGTCTTATAACCAAAGCTAACAATAACTTAACTATGTTTTTTTTTTTTAGTGATACA
The DNA here is from genome assembly GCF_964261635.1 of Lissotriton helveticus. Taxonomy (NCBI): domain Eukaryota; kingdom Metazoa; phylum Chordata; class Amphibia; order Caudata; family Salamandridae; genus Lissotriton; species Lissotriton helveticus. Next base: position 1,281,957,381 of record NC_136069.1, read on the forward strand.
CACAGGTACAGACAGGTACACACATGCACACACATGGGCATGACATAGTTGAAGCGGCTTGTGGGGGCATGGGCGATGCATGTCGTGGCACAGGTTCTAGTTGATTTACCGAACCTCAGCAAATGTCAGTGGTTTTTGTATTTGTTTTGTAGTCATTTCTGCACTTTGATTGTGTTTTTCATTGTGAATACATATGTACCTATATAGATATTGTGTGTTTAATGATGCTTGAATTTTGTATTTCTAGTATGAGATGATCTGCACTACTCAGGCTTTAAGTGGGATGGAAACTCTGTGGGATCTTTCATAGGGGCGTGGCCGCTGTAATTAAGGGATCTTGGAGGCGGGTTTCTGCAAACCTGTGGGCTCGGGTGATTGAATCGCATGCACGCCGAAAATTGAAGAAGGATTCAAAACTTCTAATAAACGACAATGCCATTAATTATTCTGGTCTAAGCTGTCTATCGTTTTTAACACCATCTACTCTTGGAGTGCTTTATTCACCATATTGAGATTGTTAGTCCTGAGGAGAACTCCGCATTGAGGAGTTCGAAACGCGTCGACTGGTTGTGTGGTCATTTTGTCAAAAATTGAAATTATTTCTTTAAATAGGTCCAATTAAAAAAGATGCAAATATCTCATTTAAAAAAGGAAAAAACGTTGAAATGTGAAAATTGTACATATGTATATTTGAAGAAATTGATATATATACTTTTGTCTTTTTTTGACATTAGACCTTTAGGATTTGTACTGTTTGTGTTGGATGAATGGTTTGGCCAGTGTGCAAGTTTGGATGTGTTTAAAAGCTGTTGGGAAATCGTTTCTGTATATTATGATTCACTTGTAAATATGTTATTGTACTAGTTTTTTGTATATACACCAAAAATTGGTTACTAATGAAAATATAGAAAAAAAAATTCCACTAGTGTTTAAATAAATAAATAAACTAGTGACGTAAACTAAAAAACGGACCTTTATGTTTCTTTCGTACAGGTTATATTTAAAATTGATTGAACAATATCCAGTATTGGCATTTGTTTTGTTGTTTAGTAATTAAGGGTGTGGCATAAAACACTTAAGAAAAAATCTGTATTTAGCATAATGTGCAGCCCCACTGGTATTTTGCTGCTTCTGTCCATTCATCCAGACATATAACACAACAAGTAACATTACACCTACAACAAGCCAGGACAATTGGCTTTGTCAATGGTTGTAAGTTGCATAAGATAAATAAGCAACAACTATCACTTGGTTGTATATAAATATTGAAAATGTGACTCGCTCTTGTAGGCGAGGTTGTGGCATAAGGCTAGAGCAGCCGACCTTAGTGCTGTGAAAACAGGTTCGAGCATGACGTCCTGTGATTCAAAAAATGAATATGTCCTTGTGTAATGTAACTTATGCTCATGTAAAACGTTCCAAATTTGCGTTATATAAAACTGAAAAACAAGTCTCTTTGAAGTTACATCAAAGGCATTGACGGGTTGTACTATTGCAGAGTTAAGGTTTTAGTTTTTTTTTACCCTGAGGGAAAAATGGAGAGACCGATAGGGACCCATCTGGGCACCTGCTTTTAAAAAGCAGGACCCGGCCCACTTAAAGCCCTCGCGCTACTCACAGTAGCATACGCCATTTTCTCAAATTCTAACTTCTCTCTGTCTCTCTCTCGTTTTCTCTGTTATCCCATACCCGTTTCCCTCATATAGGCCACTTGCATCATTATTACAAGTAGCGATTACCTAATTGCAATTTTTTCCGAATCGCCACTAATCCTAATGTATGAAACTGTTTTCAGTTTCATTAGCTATTCTTAATGGGTCGCAAATAGACCTGCCTCATGCATATTAATGAGGTAGGTCGCAATTTGAGAGCCTTTAGGAATCTACGCAATCACAGGGATGGTGGCCTGCTGAGGTCAGCAGACCACCATGTCTGTGATTCCTTATAAATAAAGCAATATTTGTTTTGTAAAGCAGCCCATTTTCCTTAAAGGAAAACGGGATGCCTTAGAAAAAGAAAAATTAAAAGGTTTCCTTTCCTTTTTTTTTAAGAGCAGGCAGTGTTCCGTGGGACCACTGCCTGCCCTTAAAAAATGCTTTTACAAACATTCAATAAGCGGAAGGGATCCCTTCGGCACTTCCCATTTGCGAACGGGTTACCACCTACTTGAAGTAGGTGGTAAAATGCGAATGTTTTGCAACCGCATTTTGGTCACAAAACATTCCTGCATACCGATGCGATTCGGTATTAGGAAGGGACACCTTAACCGCATGCGCGCTAGCGGTTTTCCCGCTGCGCGCTGCGATTTGAAAAACCCCGCGTTACGTGACAAAGTCAGCTCGTCATCCGCGTAGCGCAGGTTACGCCCATGACCAGCTGACCTTGTCATGAGCGCTGAAGGGGTTAAACACGCCCCTTCCTCATAGCGAATCTCAAACCCATTTTGCGATTCTTATCGAATCGCAAAATATGGTTTTCTGCATCAGAAAAGCATTTTTTTGCATTCGCAAACAGGCCGATTTTTTTAATCGGCCTGTTTGCGAACAGAAAATTGTTTGATGCATGTGCCCCATAATCTTACATTACTTTTTGTGTTGACTCTGATATTTGTTGTGGTTAAAGACGATCTCCTCGTGCAACCAGACTGTTTTTAACCTTATTCCATTCCATGTTTTGGAAAACTGGCTGGTGAGGTGAAGCAGGAATGTGTTAAGAGTACAGACTTAAAGAGAGTAATTTATCTTCACTAGGCAGACACTTTAATGTCCTCTTTCTGCCCAGTTCAAAGATAGCCTCATTGAATTATAAAGTCGAGCCAAGATGATCTCTTTCTTAACTGTGATGTACATTTTACTTCAGGCCTGCCCTTCCTCTCTTGAATATGTGCCAAGGAGGCTGGGTGAAGCAAGGAAGTCTGTTCTTTGTATGTCACACTTTAATACCTCGATCTCTAACGTAGCGTTATCGGCTCATGCCTTTACTTACAAAGTCAATTTTACAAATATGTGTTTAGCAATCAGACTTAATAAAGATGGGTGGGATTTGCAGGCCTCTTTGTCTTATTCCAAGATAAGTGTTACTACTCGAAATAACTGGGGCTTGTTTGAAACAATGTCGCAAATGCCCCATTTTGATTTAGCATTCTGCACATTGAAGTTGGCAGGCCTGCATGATAATTTACTTTCTCCCTGTAATTAAACTCACAATTAACAAAACGGTAATTGTCATGTAGATAGCTGCTGGAGAAATGATTTAACAAAGCTGCGAGACACTGGGCTGAAACGGAGCTGATGGGCTGCCCTGGAAATCTGAATAACAATCAGTCACAGGCTCAGCAAGGTCCTAAACGTGTCTCGTTGGGGTCCACGCTTTGTGGGCCAGAAACTCGATCAAATAATAACCGGGTTTCCATGCTTCTGTTAAATTATTCAAAAACATCTGCATATTAATGCTCCGATTCACAAAGATTTTCTACGCTCAAGTATTACTTTCAAATGAAACAATGTGTAACTTTCAGATACAATATTCTCTGGTGATTCACAGAGCCACCGCGGTCTATGTTACGCTTGCAGGGAGGTGGCATCAATACCTATATGGGTTTTGCAACATGGCCATGATTCACAAAGCTTCTTCAAGGTGAAGGTGCAAATTCCACTTGGAAAAGGTCACAAAGTCTGCATGCAAAGAAACTCTATAGAGTCAGGATCCTATCTGTTTTGAAGGCAGAGATAATTAACAAGAATTCCATTGTTTTAGATGTTGCATTGGCCAATACCTTCTGATTTTACTAAAATTATATGTATAATATAGTATAAGACTTTCATCAAGTCCTTTTCATCTATTGATCTCTCATTGTGTAATTCACATTTATTGGGAGCCCACTACAACATACAGCATGGGGCAATGTGTCAGCTCACATCAGCCATTGGCTGATTTCACTGTAACTAGAATTCTGCCCTTCCACAAGGAGCACTCCTACACACAAGAATATTTCCTTAAGTGCTAATGACTATGGCAATGCATGCTTTTTAAAAGCCAAAAATATGTATGCTTTTAACCAATGTTTTTTTTCCTTTAATTGCAATAATAAAATTTAGCAAAAACCGTGACCAAACAAAACAAGTCTTGAAAAAGCCAAAAGGCGGGTGGCCAACGCAAGACCTTTTGGCATTCCTAATGCTTGTTTCAACCACAATAGTATGAACGAAGGAGTGTACCTTTTCATATTTGAACCTCTGGCCTTCAGGTTACAAGCAGCTCTATAAAACAGATTAAGTCATTTGAACATGAAGCTCAATCACCAACAGATTGTTTGAGTGGTGAAATTAGTAACTTAAGTATGATACTGCTGCATTTGGTTCATTTGTAAATTACAGGTCACGTGTGGGCTACCCTAAGTTAAATGGGTATGCCTAGACATCTTTTCTATGCTCACTGTGTCACTGGACAAAAGCTGCACCACTCTTGTTTTTTTAAGTTGAAAGTTTATTGAAAATTAATGAAAGAGAATACAGAAAACAAAACATCATATATAAAAAAAATGACAATATAAGTGAATATATAAACTTCATTAAATAAATAACCATTATTGATAATGAAAGGGGGATAAGAAGGGGGAAGTAATGAGGAAGGAAAAAAGAAAAAGGGGAGGGAAGGGGAGTACACATTTATAATGAAAATAATGAAAAGGAGAAAATATCTAAAACTTAGTCTCTATCAATATAAAAAGACATTTGCGAATACAAGTAACCATGGGAATTCAAACCAGTGAAAGGAGTAACATTCGAAATAAACTGAGATCTAGAAATAAAGATAACGAGTGCTTCAAGGAGGTTTTCTAACTTCATCAGTAGTATCAGCTGTTTTAGCAATGGCTGAAGCAGTACGAGTTAAGTAAGAGGACAAAGGGAGCCATAAAAGTTCTCTTTTAATCGCTAAAGCTATGGGTTTGACATGACTAGCATCAAGTCTGTGATGAAAGCAAGTAGCATTCCACCATGCTCTAAAAGTAACTTTGTCAGCTTGTTTCCAATTGGAAGTTATTAAATGGAGGACTATTGCTAACAACACATCAATTAGTGAGGGACTGGAAGCAGGGTGTGGCCAAGAAGGAGATAAGGAGCCTAAAAAGATGATAGAAGGAGAAAAAGATAATTGAGTTTCAAAAATGTTATTAATTTGGGACCAAATTAGTGACCAAAAAAGGGTAATGGAGGGGCAATCAAAAAGCATGTGTTTTAAGTCCGCTGAGGGGTGTGAACAGGACCAGCAGGATGAGGAAGTGCCTACAGAAAAGGAGGCTCGTTTCGCAGGTGTGAATAGTAGGCGTTTGTAAATAAATTAAAGTGTTTGGGAAGTATTAGCTGCTCTGAAGGTTTTATGAATCTTTATCCATAGTTTATCCAAAAAGGGGATAGACCAACATTCTGCCAGATCCTTTTCCCGAGCCAATTCAGCTTTCTCCTTGCCTCTATCAGAATAGAGAACAAGTTTTGTAGATATAGACGAAGCTGAGGGACTGGTAGATAATAAAGGAAAAATATTGGAACATCAGGAACGAAGAGTGGGAGTAGAGGGTAAGGAAAGAAGATATTGTGAGAGAACTGAATGAAGTAAATCATATTGAACTCTACACGAATAGGGCAAAGAAAATGTTGATCGAAGATCAGAGAAGGATAAAGGGACTTTATCAGATACTAATTGTGAAATCCATAGCAGTCCTTTGAGTCTCCAGGTTTTCCAATAAATGGTACGACCTTTAATACATTAAAGGTGGTTACGCCATATGGGTTGTTGATCCAAAGAGGAAAATGAGGGATAAGTTGACGGCATAAGTGGTAGCAGAATTTTACGGGTATGAGAGATGACATGAAGACGAAAGGGAGAAATATTATTAGTGAAAGTAAGAGCTTCTTTAAAATTGAAGGGAGCCAGAAAGTGTTTTTCTATATTCAACCAGATAGGAGGATAAACACATTGAACAAGAGAAAGCCAACGTGAAGATTGTTTAAGAGAGAAAGCATAATGATATGATTTAAAGTCAGGAAATTTAAGGCCTCCAGAGGTCTTGTCAGCTTTCAAAGTAGACAGAGCTATTCGAGGAGGTTCGTTTTTCCAAAGGAGTTTGTTTAGAATAGAGTCGATTTTCTTAAAATGAAATCCAGGAGTATGTACTGGAATCATGGATAAAAGATAGAGAATCAAAGGAGAAAGCATCATCTTAATAGAATCTAGCCATCCCCACCAGTAGAGGAAAAGAGGATGCCATCGGTCAATAGAATCAGGTAAGGATTTATTAATATAATCAAAGTTTTCCTTTAGAGCTTCAGAGATATTTGGAGAGAACCGTTTTCCAAGAGAAACCGGAAGAAATAAAATCTTGTTTTAGACAATGTATATTTAAGGGAAGAACCTCACATATGTCTAAATTGACACGATATCCAGATAATTGGGAAAAATATCAACTTGGGATAGAAAAGCAGGGAGGGATGTGGATGGATTTGTACAGTATAAAAGAATATCATCAATGTATATGGACATTTTAACATGGTAGTGTCCAGTTGAAAGCCAGTAATCCTAGCATCTAACCGAATTTTCGTTAAAAAGGGTTCTAAAGCTATTATAAATAAAAGTGGAGATAGAGGACACCCTTGACGAACCCCTCTAAAAAGCTAAAAATAATCAGAAGATGCTCTAGGACTAGAGTAAAGTAATGAAATAAGAGAAATCAATTTAATAGGAAATCCTATCCACTTTAGCGATTGGAACATAAAATCCCAACCGATCCTATCAAACGCTTTTTCAGCGTCAAGGACAATTGCAGCAATAGGGTTATCAAGAGAGGGAGCTTTACTCAGAATATTAAAAAACACTCTAGAGTTATCGGAAGATAAATGGCCTTTAACAAAACCAGATTGTTCCGGGCCAATAAGGGAAGACAAAAAGGGGTCAATACGAAGGGCAACATTTTTTGCGAAGATTGTATAGTCTAAATTAACTAGGGAAATCGTACGATAATTTTTGCATAAAGTGGGATCTTTATTTTCTTTAGGAATTAAACAGATCATGGCCTCTTGAAAGGTTCCTGATGAAGACCCATCTTTTATAAAGGTATTATAAAGTGATAAGAGCTGGAGGAGTATCAAAGAAGCGAAATGAGTGTAAAATTCAATAGTAAATCCATCAGGACCTGTAGGTTTCCCTCTTTTAACACCGATACAACATGGGTGAGTTCAGAAAGAGAGATATCAGACTCTAAAGGAGTAAAGTTGGTGTCGTGAGAGGGAGGAGAAGAAATCATCTGAAGATAGTTGTTTCTCTGGCGTGTAAAGATTCTTGTAGAATGAAACAAATTCATTCAAATTATCATTATCCTTTTTTTTTTTTACTTTATTTAGCATTTTTGTGTAAGACAAAGCAATGCACTGAACCCAAATAATAGACAGCTTGGTTACAGTCATGTGGCATTTCGATATCAATTAACTTTGTTGCACGGCAGGAAATTCAAAATGAGAAGTAACATACATACAATACTGTAGAGGCCCAATTTGAGCGATGATACACTTATCTCTCCCATAAAAACATCCGTCCCCTCCACCCAACTGTCTTTTCTCAAAATAGAGATGGACCAAAACCGTAGGCAGTGGGTGCGCCATACAATTGAATCAGAAATACTGCGTTAGTGTCAATTTAGCCCACTCCAATTGGGACAATACCCTGCTCATGTTGTGTGGGGGTCCTGTTGTTGTGCTATGAGGAAGGCCTTAAAGGGGCCCCAGATGTCTCTAGGTCTGGAAGTGGGATGGATTGTGTTGGCATATTGATCACTTCTCAGAGAGCAGGAGGCTAAACTTTGGATCCAGCCCCAGCCATAGGCACCCTCCAAAGCTGCACCTGTCTGATGAGGCTCAAAAGTGCAAAACCAGCCTGGAACTTCTTTTGTTTCCGTCTAGAGGGGAACGGATCTTGCAGGTCGGCAAGGACTTTCCCTCTTGGAGCAGGACCAAGTCTGATTTGCATATAGATTGTTTGGTGGAGGAAAACATGCATTAGAATATGGCCTGAATAATTGCTAGATGTGATATTCATATATGGGACTGAGGCTACCTGGCCAAACAAATATGTGCAGATAACCATGATTCAGGTTCAGGAGGACCATATGTGTCCCCCTTGTCTCCGCTCTATTTCCCCTTTGATTCCCTCACTCCTCTTTATTTCCACCCCATCTTCACACTTATCCCTGGTATACTTCCAGTCTCGTCTACAGTGTGCAGTGGTTAGGTTGACTACTAATCTGTATGGCTGTTGTCCTTCTACAAGCTCTATTATACTACTGACTGGAATTATTTAAAGGACTCATGAGATAAGTTTTTGTTTTTCTAAGTGAGATGGGTATGCGCAGGCATGGGACAAGGGTACCATGGCACTGTGTAATTGAACGAAAGGATGACCTCCCTGCTTGTGCTCCCATCTATGTGATGTTTCCCAGGTGGAGTTCTGCTCTGCATTTAATAGTGGTTCGGTGTTTCAGCACCTAGATTTCCTGCATGTGAGAACGCGGAACACATTACTATTGGTCCAAAAAACACACAGTTCTATATACAGGTTACATTTGACTGGTGAAAGGAGGGATCATTACATTATGCCACTGATCACAGGTATGCACAATGACTTTGAAGTGTTAATTTGAATGAAACAGAAGTTTTTTGGTCTGGTTCGAGAGGCAGACCAACTCATCGTCATGTCATTGAAAGCATTTATAATGTGAAGCTATTGGACAGGGCCAGATGGTCAACAATACCAAAAGCTGCAGAAAGGCGAATGAGTTATGTTATGTTATCTTATCTTATGCAGATTTACAGAGTGAACTGTCACCAGGGAGGGTATCCTGGCCCTGAGCAGGTGTGAGTTTAGGCACACCGATGGCCTAGTAGAACTACTTAAAATCCAGATCTTCAGCTTCTTGTGGAATTCAAAGAAGTGAGGAGGAGGCTCCTATGTGTAGAGGCAAGTCGATCCATGCTTTATGAGCACTGTAGGAGAAGGTTTGCACAGCGTATAAGGTTTTCCATATGCCTGGGATTTGTACAAGTAGGTGTCTGGAAGGTTTTGAAAGAAGATGTGATTGTTGAGGTATGCTGGGCCAGTATTATGTAGTGCCTTGAAAGTATGGGAGAAGAGTTTTATTTGTGCTCATTTGTGAATGGGGAGACAGTGGAGCTCCTTCAAGTGTGGTGTGATGTAAGTGCATTGTGGGAGGTTGAGAGTGATGCTTTCTGCTGAGTTCTAAATGGTCTGCATATTTCTGGTTAGTTTTATGCTGATTTCGGAATAGAGGGTGTTCCCTTAGTCCAGCATGCTTGAGACCATGTAGCGCATGACAGTTTTCTTGGTGCTGATTGAGAGCCATTTGAAAATCTTTCTTAGCATCTTCATGGTATGAAAGCATGAGGAGGTGAGTGCATTGACTTGGGTTGTCATGCTGAGTTTGCTGTCTATGATGATCCAGAGGATCTTGGGGTAGATGGTGGGGGGCAGTTCTAGCTCTTCTGAGCACCACGTGGAGTCCCAGGCTGATGTGCTCTTTCAGAAGATCACAATTTCTGTCTTGTCAGTGGTCAGCTTTTGACAGTTGGTCTTGATCCAGTGGGCAATTTTGGTGATGCAGGCATTGAACTTGATCTGGTTACTGAGTGCCTTTTCCATGAGAGAGAGAATGAGTTACGTGTCATCAGCGTTGGAGAGGACATTGATATCATGAGAGCTGTTGATGCTGGCTAGAGAGATAATGCATGTGCTGAAGAGGGCTGGGCTCAGGGAGGATCCTTGCAGAACTCTGCAGACTAGGTCACAGACATCCAAGATGTACGGTGTACAGTTGATTGACTTGGTCCTTCCAGTCAGGAAGGAGAAGAACTATTGGAGTCCATGTCTTTGGATTCTGATGTCATGCAGATGTTGCATGAGGATAGAGTTGGAGACTGTGTCAAATACGTGAAATGGGTTGTCTTTGACAGTGATGCCAAGGACATCGTTAATCACCATTGGTTGTTGTTTCTGTGCTGCACTGTATCCTGAATTCTGATTGGTAGTTCTATACTGTAAAAGGGTGTTGCGCTTTATTTTATTATATAGTTGATTCATGACTGCTCTCTCTATGTTCTTTCTTTCTAAGGGAGGAGGTGCTACTTTGGAAGATCCGGTTTTGAGAGTGTTAGCAGAGGGTGTTCGCGATGATGCTTTGTGTGAGTATTGACGATGTTCAGAAATAGTTTTAGTGATTCTCCTATGATAAACTTCACAATTAATGATGCAATGGTTGTATCCTGGAAGGAAGTGCTCTTGAGGGAGTCAAAGAAGCTTACACTGTATGCACTGGTGAAGGTGGTAATGTCTATACATATGCAAATATTGCATGATGGTATAGAAGCAATGGCAATATCATCAATTTGTTTTCTGATCTTCTCTAGTTTTTCCTTGAAAGAACTGTGTATGGCATTGTAACTCTGTTTGTAATGTTCTTTTGGGGACCCCATGTATGGTTGGCACACTGCATGAAGACTTTCAGGTGAACTTTGCTTATATTTGTGGTTGGGTTATTTGAGTTAGTTTAGTCAGTTGTTTTGATTTCTGAGATGAGTTTGCTATCTGCTCTATGGAGTGCTTTTAGAGCTTCATGGTGATCAAGGAGCCTTTACAGTTGCCAGTTTTTCTCTTGCCTTCATATGACACATTTACTTTCTTGGTATAGCAGGGGCTGAGAGCTTAAGTTAAAATGAGCAGCTCAGCCCGGATGCTTGAGTTTCCATATTGATTTGGAGTGTGCGTTTGAGGTTTTGAAGCTGGTTTGGTCAAGTCCCAGTGCATTCTGTCCATGGCTGCCTAAGAGTTCCAAGCTGTCACATTCTCTCAACACCTTTTAACTTCAGATATTCAACATGCACAGGGACAATAGAATATAAAGACAAGGTGGTATAAAATGGGGAACATTTGGAATATGAAGAATAAAGAAATGAAAAGAGACCCAGCAATGCAAATCTGTTGGGAAGAAACTGTGAGTAACTTTATGGCTGTTTCGAATATATATACATTTCATACTTGTTTTCTCCTTGGCCCTAGTCCTGTCTGTGGAGTCTAGCCTCTCTCAACCCTTGTTGTGTGGGTTTATAGAATATCTCAAGTCGTAACTCATACTTTAAACCAAGGGGTCTATTTAGAATAGTCGCGCAGTTCAGCGCAGCAAGTCATCTTGCTGCGCTGCACTATATGACAGGGAAAGGTTAGAAATGTGCAGTATTTATGGCAATGCGACGCATTCCTGCCTTTTCCCCTGTGCAGGCACCCTTACACCATGGTGCAAAGGTGCCTATGTTGCATGCAGGACAGTTTTAGTGTAGGAAGGGACATCTTCCCACAAAAAAACAATCCTGAGAGGCATATTCCTCTTTTTATGTGTTCTGCATAATGCAGCACATCTAGAAAGAGGAAGTAACAAGGACAAATAAAGATATTTCTCCTTTTTACCCTTGACCTGAGTAGCCGTATCTTTTTGGTGCATTATCCAGGTCCACCAGTTCTAGTAAATCTAGGAATGTATCCAAAACCATAAGAGTTGTCTGGGAACACTCTTGCAATGCCCATGAAACACCTTCTCAGGGCACAGTAAGGCATTGCAGCGACTTGCGCTTTTTTGCCTTATTCCAGCTTTATGGAGTCACTCAGGACCACGCAAAGTGGTTGCAAATGTGTTCTCTATAGATGGAGCGTTAACTGTGGGGGTCAGTTACTGGATTTGTGACCACCAAGCCTTGACAGTGGTAAGCACAACAAAAAGCTTTGGGAACTTCACTGGATCCAGGGGAGTAATGTAGTGTGCCGAAACTTCAGGCAGGTGAGACTACAACTCCCATAATGCACTGGACCACCTGGATTTAGGTGATCCCTCAGAGGGCCCGATGACCAGTTATTCTTTCAATCCAGTGACTGCTTTTACCTGTAGTTTGCAGGGAACTAGGGTCTCTGGACCAGGGGAGACCGAGAGTTTTTCTGGCTTCTGCAAGTGTCTCTCTCTTCGGGAGTGTCTAGTTTTAGCAAGGGACAAGGGTGTTCACTCAGTTCCAAGTCTGTTATCTCACGGACAAATTATCCCTCTTTTGCTTTGTGCTGGTGGGCAAAGTCCTGTTGCCAGTGACACAGGAATGCTCTTGGTTCTTCTCTGATGTAAGTTCTGGTGCCAGAGCAGACACTTAAATACTAGATTTAGGGGAGTTAGGGATTTGGGAGATAGTAGCCCCTGAGGTGACCACATGCGGTGGTGTAGGTCACCCTTTCTACCCAGAACCCACTATTTTTGCCCTGTTAAAGATGGTAGAATTCAATTTTAGGTGTACAGACCAGGCTATCCACCTTAGAGGGTGGCCAGCCTTCCTGGGCGTGTACACATTCTTCATTGCTAATTGTGCAAATTGCCTGGGTGCAAGGGCCCCTGGGGCAAGGGGAGGGCTGTTTCATCTCAGAGGGACAGCCCAGGTATTATCAAAGGAGGTGCAGCCTTTGGAGCTCACCGCTCTAATGTGCTAATTCACTAGCCTGCTAGGGAGGAGGGATGTGTGCCCTCCTTACTGCGCAACCTTTGTTTCTGACTCCTGGGAGTGATCATACTGCCTGGCAGGAGTTCAGAATCTTATCTTGACGGCACCAGGTGCAGGAATGCATGGGCTGGTCAGCTAGAGCACAGTAAAGCTGGAGGCAACTAGGGGGCAACCTCTACAGTGCCCTCTGGGTGTATGCCATGTCACCCAGCGCATGAGAATCATATCACGGTTGAGAAGGCACGTTTTTTATATCAAACATGACATATTTTTGTGGTACCATAATGAGGCTGCCAGTCGCAAGAGTGCCCGGTTGGCAGCCCATGTTATCCTATGAACTGCTAACACATATAGTAGTTTCCAAAGGGGAATGCCACAATAGAGACATATAGGCTTGCACTTATATGTCCACACCTTTAATATTATGCACAGTACCTCCTGGGCAGATGAGGTCTACCTTAGGGATGCCTTACATACGTGAATGGCAGTATAGGTGACTGTGCAGGACAAGGTGAAGACATAGTCGAGTTTGAGCAGTTTGCACTGCTCCTGCAGTCTGCAGTGGCAGGCCTGCTGTCAGTAGCTTGCTTGGGTCACCCAGGGTGGCACAAAACCGTACTGCAGCTCTGGGGACCCTTTACCACCAATGCCCTGGGTACCCCATGTACCACACATTAGGTACTTATAAGGGGGTAAAGCCTTTCCCAATTTGGGATCACCAAGTTTAACATAACCATTTTAGGAGAGAGCACAGGCCCTGGCATCTGGGCAGCAGACTCCAGTGCACTATCAGAGTCATAACCATCAGCATGTGGAGCACAAAGTTGGGGATGACCATACCAAAACATGCACTTTCTACAACGATCAACAATATCAAATTTTCGTATGAGACACAAAGGTGTTTGTGTATTCACATAGGTCTTGATAAAACAACACACATGTAGACACTCCTCAAATTCAGGATACCAGGTGGGGCATACATTTTTTTAAAACATTCTATTGCAGAGCTGTTGGCATTCCGAAAAGGTACGTTTCCTGTGTTGCAGAAAGCTTATTGTAGACAGTCTCGCTTTGAATGCAAAGGTTACAGAGTAGGCACTCTAGTTTATCTAGAGTCTTGCACAGAATAAAGCACAGCATTCTATTTTTCTTAGATCGCCAAAGAAGCAGTATTCATCTGTGAGTCCAGATGTGCCAGACTGGCTCTCTCCTCATTGTGTGTCATTATCCTCTTTGCAAAGCATGCATCTGTCGCACATGTGTATGACGTATTTGCCATTTGAAGTCTTGCCTGACCATGGTCTTATATTTACAAGACATCTGGGCAAATGCTAGTGGAGTACACAGAGGCTGTGCGTCAACTCCTAGTACACAGCAGCATTAGTTACATTTATATTGTGTACTGCTCCTCCCATTGACATTGTAAATGTTGTTCAACCTGAATGCAGTTGAGATTCGTAAGAGCTTGACTGCTGATACATTTCCCTTTACATTTAAAGCATAAAGAGATACATAATTGTACGCAATTGATGGGTCTGTATGTTGGATCCTGTTGGAAACTTGATCACTGGTTGAGGGGAGTGAAGCTCTACTCAAGCAGCAGCCATAATTTCCAATCAGGTGTTGGCGGAGTTCTGGAAAACAATTACTGAAAATGTGCTCTCTTGCAATCATTTCATCCAGCCCTTTGTAATCATTAACAAAACTGCCCTTCACCTAACCATCTACAGCCTTGCAAAAGGAGTTCACAAAATCTACCGAGGACTGCTGGGGCAGCTTCTGGTTATCCCTAAAAATGTGTCTGTATTTTTCTGGGGGGAGGCCATACGTTCTGGCAAGGGTGTTCTTCATGGGGGAGGGGGGACTACCTCATCCTGTCTCCTTTCTCCTGGGCCAGTGGAGCAATAATCTCATCACTTGGAATGTGCCTCCAGAGACTAGCTCCCAATCCTCCGTAGGCACCTTTTTCAACTCCAGAGCAACTCACAGGATTTTTGTTTTTAATTGCTAATGTTATAAATGCAAATTTGACCTGAATCTTTCAGATTGCTTCACATGAGCACAAGTTGCTTTACAGATGGACACATTTATTTTTTAGGCAAAGGGAGATGAAGTGATTTGCCCAGAATCACAGGATGCTTGAGCCTCCCGCCAGAATCTAACCTGGTTTCCCAGCTTCAAAGTTGGCCGCCCTAGCCGTTAAGCTGCACCCTCCCCGCAAGATTCAAACCATTTGCCGATGTCATCTCTCACAACAATGTAAGGCACCAGATCCTTCGGGATGTGGACCCTCTTGTCTCCAGAGGGCACTATGGGAATGCTGCCACCATTACTGCTGAACTCTGCATGTTTTTTTGGGAATGTTCAGCTCTCTGAGGCTCCTTTCATAAGCTAGTCACTCCAAAGCAAGCTTTCCTTCATCTTGAGCTTGGTAATCTGCAGCTGAAACTCCCTCTGCAATTTCCTGTCTACCAGCTCTTCTGGGGACGGGCCTTGTGAAGACACACTCTGCACTCGAGCAGGGAGTTCATATTCCGGGGATGGGTCACCCCACTGCCCTGACTGCTGGATCTCAGGACTGGTATCCTGGTCCTGCTGCTGCTCCTCCATATCATCCTCCTCATTTCCATCTTTTGTTGCTGGCTGCAACTGGTTAGCCTCCGCCCAGGCCCTCACTGAGGCCTCCAACTTCTTGGTGCCTTTCTTGGTTGGAAGTCTCATTTCCTTACAGAATTGTTTGAACTCAACCACAGTCTAGCTTGCTGGGTTGATTAGCTCAAATTCTATTATTGGAGGTATGGTCACAGACAGTCAAGTGAAATTAGAGTGGATTTGGAAAAAGCAAGGAGAGCCAATGAAGGAGAATCCCAAAAACTTGAACATTTATCAAATTAGCTATCTAGGGTTTTATTATAACACAAAATCACTGTATGACACTGCACAAATAGAAGTCCGAATCCCACCACTGTTGGAAATTGGTTTGCTGGTTGAGGGGTTGAACCCCTACACAAGCATCAACCGCAAGGGTGAAGTCACAAGCAAACCCCAAATTAATCTGTGCTTAACCTTCTGGTAGCTTGGCACAAAGCAGTCAGGTTTACCTTAGAGACAATGTGTAAAGTAATTATGCAGCATTTCAAACAGTAATAAAGTGAAAACACAACACAAGAAAAATTCCACAACAATTTAGAATAATAAAGTAAAATGTTATAAACTATTTGACACCAAAACAACGAAAATACAATCAGTAGAACCTGAGATATACCAAGTTTATGTGAAATGTGTGCCAAAAAGCAGAAAGCACCAACTGTGGTTATCTGTTTAGGCCGAACTCAATGGGGGGCATGCCGACTACAGGGACCCGATTAGGTCCAACTTTTTAAATACACTGCACCCTGCCCTCTGAGCTGTTTATGGCCTACCCTGGGGATGACTCGTATGTATGAAAAAGGAAAGTTTAGGCCTGGCAGAAAGTTTATTTTCCCAGATAGAAATGGCAGTTCAAAACTACAAACACATGCTGCAATGGCAGGATTGAGGCATGTTTAAAAGGCTACTTAATTGGGTGGCACAATCAGTGCTTCAGGCCTACTAGTGACAATTAATTTACAGGCCCTGGGTACAGGTAGTACAACTTTTACTAGAGAATTACAAGTACATTAAATATGCCAATTGGGTGTAAGTCAATTTTAATATTCTTAAAGGAGAGAGCACAAGCTCTTTAGCACTGTTTAGCAGTGGTAAAGTGAATGGGGTCCTAAAGCCAATGAAAATGGGTTCAGAGAACAGGAGGCTAAAGGCAAAACGTTTGGGGGTGACCCTACACAAAAGGGCCAAGCCCAGCAGATCCACTTAGCCAGTAGATAGTAATTTTTCATCATCCCTTGTATCATCATCTATTTCATGCCTTTGGCCACAGATACCTGAGAGTGGTGAGCTCTAATGATTTTATTATAAGCAAGGCTTCCAGTTTTCCGCCTTTACTGATTTTTACAGATAAATACAGAAAAAAACAATCTATTTTCTGTCTGTAAATATTTTTAAAAGCATAAAAATACAGAAAATTATGCTTCTTGTGAGTGACTCTCTTTGTTGTCCTTCATGAATTCCAGACCAACTGCTAAGCAGATAGACACCATGGAGATTTAAAAACAGGATGAGATTCCCTTGTATACATATATCCATATATTTGTATATAATGCTAATATTTACTTCCCGGTGTAGTGTTTTGTTATATTTAGCTGCTTAATTTGCTAAAATGCAACAGGCATCAAATGTGTGCATGTTTATCAGTTAAATAAATGTGGAAATATACCATTTTATGACCGCATTTATTCTCAAAACATAAAATAAATATGGATAAATACCAATAAAAGGGCCCAAAAATAAATATGGATAAATACAAACGGAAATGTTAAAAAATAAATACCATAAAACAGGGAGCCCTTCTTAAAAGGTATTCTTGCAGATGATTTCTAGGCTAATTGTTGCTGTTCTGAAGCCTGATACTGGGAGTGATTTTTTGGAATGGAGTAGGACATTTTGATGGATATTCCAGGGTAATCTACCATGTTCTGGAGCACACGTGGGTAGAGAGTATTAAGGGCATTGTGGAGAAGACAAGCTTAGGGGCATTCCCTCTGAAGTGAGTCAGAAATAATGTGTTGTCTGATGTCACTTGTGGTGAGAAGGTTCATGGTTTTGCTTTCTTTATTCTTCAGGAAGATAGAAGTCACATATTAAGTCATAATAGAGTAGAAGAATGATGCTGTAGTGTTTCTGTTGGATAGTTCAGTAGTGAAGGCTGAACTGTGGTAGGTAAATACAAAAACATATGACAACAGGAATTCAAGACAATGGGAAGTGAAAGGTGTGTAGTTAAAATTGCACAAATGGAGACCATTGTGATGGTTCATGACCATGTGAAATTACCGATTACTGCAAATCCTCTTTCTCTCTTGTTTGGATGATCTATATGTTAGACCTCTTTCTGAATATTCAAGGATGTCAATGATGTATGTAAAGGTTATATAGCATAAGGTCATCATGTTAAAGAACACATCCAGAGAATGGGCCATGTCTTATAAAACAAAGGTGGCACAACTCAATGATTACATTAACCACCATATATTACACACACTCTAACCAGATTCCTGTACCAATGCATGACTTCAAGGGTGTCAGACGATCAACAGAAATTATAATTCTTACTTCCAGGGTCCTTGTTTCAATTGGTTCAACTATTTTCTCACTCACAAACAGAAAACAATAGGCCCAAATGCATTCAACTAAATACCCCTCTCCCCATCAATTATTGTCTCCACTACAACACCAGTAATTTTCAACCTATGCATAGAATCCCTTATTGGACAAGAACGACAGATGGCTAAATGTCAAAAATATTGCATGACTTAAATATTATAGCCAAAATAGTATTTAAAAACATATCGTCCCATTGGGTGTATATATATAATTATTAACTTTAAGGAAATATCGTAAATGGTAATTAAGATACAATATATTAGTCAGACAGTATTTAGTGCCCAATATTTTAGTGTCCAACCAAAACATTACCATTATCCAAACAACACAGAGTGTTGCAGAAAGTGACCAAACTAGTCATTACATACAGGAGTAATTGAAGATCATTCAGTACTGGAAATTTGCAATATACCTAACTCATAAACAGATCAAAATTAAGTTTGCACTCATAAGTGAAGGCAAGCCCAAGATCGTATAGAGGAATGGATTAATAATTTGCAACTTAAACTTAAAGTCTTCTCAACTGGTCTGTCTGCCAGCACACATATGTAGGCTTCGGCTAGACTCTCCTTCAATCAAAATATTAAAAAACGAAGCCTCAGACCAACTCAGCCTTCTTCAGAGGATCCAATCCTTCCTGCAAGCCTGCATTGCCCACACAACAGCACAAGTCTAGTGCTCGCTCACATTGACAAGGCGCTGACCTGCTCATTGGATTCTGGGATTCTGCCCTCACCTGCTCGCAACTATACCTAGACAGCCAAGTGGCTGTTCATCAATAAATATAATCTTTGACAATATCAACTAGACTGTCAAGAACATATAATCGCAACCCGACACAGCAAGCTTTTATTGAGGCCACATAAACATTAGACTGATTCCAGGTGCATGGCTGGGCATTGGCCCTGAAGAACGCTCCTTTAAGTTATGGTATGCCACAAAAACATGTTGGCCCATGAGAAGGGTGACTGCCACCCTGCAGGTGGTATGTTTTATTCTTGTGACAAGGATGTTCTAATATATATTACCGCATACTTCATACACATTTTTGATTGTGTTTATTAGCAATAAAGATTGAGACCCCTCATACAGATGTATAGTTAGCTAGATTATATTAGGTTGCAGATGGCAGCTCCAAAGTGGGGTGGTTATTTTGAACATTCATGTCTAGTGTAAAGAGGCTCAAGGGTGTATAATAACCCTTTAAACTCAGTATTTTCTTTTTATTTGACCTAGTGATAAAATCTGGAGAGGTATGGGTTTGAGACATCATCAGAAAGTCTCTTGGACACACCATCTATACACCAGGTGAAAGACATGTAGTCACCTTGAATCTCTGTTCATCGTTGTTCCTCCTTCTCACTCTTGTCTCCCTTCTTCAACCTTTTCCACCTAGGAGTAAAGGAAAGCAAAGTATACATCCACAGAAGGTGTTTTCTCTTTGAGACTATACCAAAATTCTTTGGAACCGTGGTAGACAGCGACTGATTCCCTGATTGCTATTTTACCAAACGTCAGCCTGATTTCGGAAGGAGACTTTCATGTCCTCCCATTCCTCTCAAGATGTACAATAACAGCTGAGTCCTTACTCAAAATACTAAGGGCCATATTGAGGGCCAAGTCACGCAGTGCAGCACAAGAAGTCACCTCGCTCTACTTCCCTGTTTGACCAAGAAAGGGCAGGAATAGGCTGTATTTAAGTCACCTTACGTGGTGCAAGAACAACACAAAGGAGCTCATAAATGTATGCCCCTAGTTCCCTAGATGCTAGTTGGTAAACAGTAACCAGTGGGTACGTTAGGTGTCCCTGGTCAAGTGGGTGTACCCACAGGATTAAAAAAAAAACTCCAACAAGCCATTCAAGAGAGACTCTACTGTAACTGTTGGTGCCCCCTCCTAACCTACTGTGCATGGTGTGTTCTTTCCAAGCACAGTAGGGCCCACCCCCATTTTAAAACTGGTTTCAGATCCAGTTGTAGTTGTAACTGATCCCTCTGAAACTATGCCCGGTCCATCTATAGAAAGAATCAGGAGATCAGTGGTACACCTGATCATTGAAACATTTCTTTGGTTGCCTAAAACCAGCATATTTTATGTTTGGGAATACCAGTTCATTTTATGTGGAATGTGTTTATTTGTAGTTTAATATAGCGTGAACTCGACCCGAAATTATCAGAGCACTTTATATGAGCCCCTGTTGTGTTACGGATGTACCCATTCATTTTGTTAGGCACGCTGAGATTAAGGTCCTAATTACGACTTTTGGTGGCGTGGGGCGAGTGACACGCCACAGCCGCACCCCTGCACTGCCAAGAGTCGCTCCCGCCTGCTATATTACAACTTAAAAGTGGTCCAGTGGACAGGCGGCGTGGCGGTCCCACGACACTGCCTCTTTCAAAGGCGGCAGTGCCTTTCAAAAAGACACCGCAATGAAAATGCCACACATGGTTCCTGCAAGGCATGGACTGTTAAGTCCATGTTGTGCAGGAACTGGTGTACAGGGGAGACATGTTGTGCTCCCCTGTGTGTATCCACATGGCGTAAGCCACCAGGGGACCCTGTTGAGATAGCCGGCCAAACCGTCATGCGCACTTATTGCAGTGCACTACCACTCCCTTCGGTGCCTATCATCCCCTAAGTCCTGCCCCAAGACTCAGCCTGGAAACAAAATAAAATGATAATAAACCAGGGATTATTATCATTTTATTTCCATTTTTTTAACGCTGCTGGAAGGGGGGAGGCACTCCTCCACCATAGCAAAGGAGCTGCAGCAGATGCAGCAGAATAACTGGCCTGTCCAGACTTGCTTGTCGCTGATAAATGAGAGCATGGTCTTTTTGAATGGGAGCAGTTTAGTAAAATAAAAGCTCTGTTTCACCACTGTAACCATAACTTTCTGACCATCATGGTTCGTCCTATTTTTCCCCAGGTTTTTCGTCATAATCGCCTAGTTCGGTAGGGAAGTAAACCTACAGGCTACACATGAGTCCATTTACTGGAAATACCAAAAATGTGCCCCAAATCAGAGACTTATGTTCGAAGAGATATATCACTGAATATGAAAAGGATGTAGCCTTAGGGCTAGAGAGTCGACCTCAAAGCTGGGGAACCGGGTTTGAGTTTTGGCAACGCCGCTCAACATCCTGTGATTCTGGGCATGTCACCAAGGGGCATATTATCAAGAAACGGCATTAAAATTATCGCCGCTTTAGCACCAGGAAACTGCCGCTAAAGCGGCGATAATGGGCTTGATAATATGCCCTTGTGAATTCCCATAGAAGCCCATGTACTGGTGTGAACATGGGCTTCTATTGGAATTCTCAAGGGCATATTATCAAGCCCATTATCGCCACTAACTGCCGCTTAAACTGCGATAATTTTAACGCCGTTCTTGATAATATGCCCCTTAATCTCCCCGTGCCTAACAAAAATGAATGTGTACATGTGTAATACAACTGGTGCTCATGTTCAGCACTCTGATACCTGATATGTTTGGGTCTAGTTCGAGCTATATAAAACTCAAAAAAAATATTTGTGATTTGAGGTTTTAAGTAATAGATGGTCCGGTATTCTTGTTGTGTTCAATTAACATATTTTTTAAACAAATATTGAAAGAGGGAAAAAAAACCTGCAGCCTGAAAGTCTTGTCGGCGCAGATCCTTTGAAATGGCAGGGTGCACTGAATGCCTGCACTATTCACACACTCCTAACATGCATGCAATTACCTCGGGGGTCGGAAGAGGGATTGTAAGGCCTCAGGAGCTTAGATAATGACAAAAAAAATAAATTGCACCGATTACCCGTGTGCGTTTCCAAGAGACGTATTATTTAAAACCTATGTGCACCGTCAAGACTGAACGACAGAGGAATGTCCACTTTATGAAATTGCTATTAACGGATGACCTAGAGTTGACGGCTAGGTTAATTATAGGTTTTTAAAAGAAGTATCATTCTCGCTTAATAACAGTGCCAAGATCTTAAATATTGAAGCAAGCCGCATTTTTCTGGGACAATTGCATTTGAATGAAGAATGACAGGACTCTGATCTGTGCTGACCCGCGCGCCTCCTGCTGTGTAATCCCTAGCAACAACGTTGCTAAGGCAATTCGGCAACACGTGACCAAGAGAGTATACAGACACGAAATCTGATGTCATAGGCTTGCCACATAAAAGATTCCTTAGTTCCTTCTGAACCGGATTGACAAATTAATCATTCAAAGCTAATGTAGCTTTGCAATTCTGCAGTTTATTATAATACACGGTGGTATTGCGGCCCAAATTACCCCTGGTTCATGGCGATCAAGGCGCTATGCTAGTGCTACCTAAAATGCAAGCGAATTGTTAGTTCAAGTTACCACTTAAATTATCGGCACTGCATGACGACTATCAGAAGGTGGGGTCTCTCTCTCTCACCAGTACAGTTCGACTCAGTCTAACTTGCTTGAATTTTGCACTGAACAGCCGGTAAAACAGAGGCTAACAATACAGAAACCAATCACGAATCCTAATGCACTTTTGGTGAGGGCGAAGACCAAGCTTTCTTAATGAGAGCACCAATATAACAGAGATTGGAGAGAAGATAGAGCTAGCTAAGGGGGAAGCAGTAATGCTGGTTCGCTATGTTGTTCGTAGACAAAAACTCAGCAACCCATTGCTGGGTGCTAAATCTTATTCAGAGGGATTTGTGAGCAACAATTATCTTTAAATTACTGCCTCTCTCTACTTATGAGGAAAAATGTGCTGCAACACTTCGGCCTATGTGGTGGATTGTTGCAGTTGTTAAACAAGCATTCCACCTACAAAGCTCTCCGTGACGAAGGACCAGCATACCTGAACCACCACCTCGCGTTCCACGTACCCTCCAGACTGCCCTGCTTCACCCAACTCGCCCTTGTCTCCGACCCCAGGATCCACAAGACCAGAACCGAAGGAAGATTCTTCTCCTACCTCGAAATGGAACATCCTGCCCCTCCACCAGAGGCAATCCGTGTCGCTGACCTAAATCAAGAAGGACCTCAAGACCTGGCTTTTCAAATGATCCTACACTTAGGAGGTTCCGCAGCACCCTCACCCACCCCCCAGTGCCTCGAGACCCTCACAAGCGAGTAGCCGTGCTTTATAAGCCCCTGACTTATTGATTGAAGCATTGGTAAAAGTCAATAGGTCTCACTTTTTCTGTGCAGCATGGCTAAAGTTTTACACATGGAGAGGAGTTCTCCTAAAAAGCTCTGAACCCGGCATCAACATCATGTGCCCTAGTTTGGCCCAGCCAGCAATTAATCCGTGAAACGAACATCAACACTGTGTATGGTCTGGTGCAACACTACTGCAACTGAGTGTAAATATTGAAGAAATCTGAGTGAAAACTTGCCTTAGTTGCGGGGGGTGTCTGCCGATACTGCCCTTCAGATGGTCCAGCTGATGATCCGAACAGTGAAACTATGGCTCAGCCTGCACCGACTGCTCCTGTCGGCAGTACCTGACACATCCCTGGTACCACTGCCCTGTTGAGTCATGCACCCAGTGACGGTGGAGTATACGGAAGCCAGGTGAGCGACCCACAGTGCTTTGAGTGTTTAACCAGCTGAATATCATGGGAACTCAACACCCGTTGCTGTTTGAGGCACCCGATACCACCTTGTGTCCTAGTCCTGCTCACGCTGGTGGCGCTGACCTCCTTAATGCTGGACAGGCTATTTGGCATCTATTGCAGCTGTATTGAGGCATTCCAACTGCCTCCCGGTGTCGGGCATAGCCTGCAGAAAGGTAAGGACTGATGAAAAAAGATGCATCGGAGGTGAAGCTTTTATGGCTCACTGGCTGGGAAGGACCTACTCCGACCTCATTGGTCTCCATGTGCCTCAGCCCCCACATCCACAAAGACACAGGACCTCCATCTACCACAGACGAGAGCACGGTAATGGCGAGGCGCCTCCTGAGGCAATCATTGGCGCTACTGCTGCCTACGCTGCTTTGTCACTCGAGTGCCTGACAGCGAGAGCCCTATTCTACTATGACTTGAGGCACCGGGAGAAGGGAGCCCTGCCCGATGCACAGGAGCGTGTCTTTTTGGGGCTGCACATGCTCAGCCCCGGTCCTCCTCCCTAAAAGAGGTGAGGTGATAAGACTGACAAGGCATGCGCTCCAATATCGGTTTGGGTAACGATGGGTTAATCCAGATACTGTAATTTGGTGTACAGTGTTACAGTGGTGCCTGGATTTATGCAGAGATACCAGGAGCCTGTCTAGATCCAGGGGCCATGTTTGTTACAGAATAATAGGCACCTCCCATCTCCTTCCCCGAAGGATGAGATAACAAAAGAGGACTAGAGCACTATCAAAATTTTAAAAAGGACTTTCCGAAGACTCACACAGCCAGACAAGTGTAATAAAGAAAAGATTAACAAGTGCCAACCATCTGATATGAAGGTTCCCATTATCTCTATATATATATATAAATGAATGTTTGTCTGTCTGTCTGTCTGTTTGTCCTTTATGCATTACTACACCATTCATCCGATCGCCATAAAACTTTGAGAAGTTGTTGAGTACACTGCCGCGAAGGTTTCTGGCATATGCATTACTACACCATGCATCTGACCGTCATGAAACTTTGGGAAGGTGTTGAGTACACTCCCGCGACGGTTTCTGGCATACATTTTTTTTAAAAATATCGCCCCCCCCAGGGCCCTCATAATCTTTCGAATACTGATGTACCCACCAGACGGAAAAACAACAAATGGTGTATCCACAAGCACTCGAATAAATAAATAGAATTACAGCACCATTCATCCGATCGCCATGAAACTTTGGGAAGTTGTTGAGTACACTCCCGCGAAGGTTTCTGCCATAAACATTTTTTAAATATCGGCCCCCCCAGGGTCTTCATAATCTTTCGAATACTGATGTACGCACCAGACGGAAAAACAATAAATCGTGTATCCACAAGCACTCCAATAAATAAATAGAATTATAACACCATTCATCTGATCGCCATGAAACTTTGGGAAGTTGTTGAGTACGCTCCTGCGAAGGTTTCTGCCATAAAATGTTTTTAAATATCGGCCCCCAGGGCCCTCATAATCTTTCAAATACTGATGTATGCACAAGACGGAAAAACAAAGAATCGTGTATCCACAAGCAATCGAATAAATAAATAGAATTAAAACACCATTCATCCGATCGCCAGGAAACTTTGGGAAGTTGTTGAGTATACTCCTGTGAAGGTTTCTAACATACATTTTTTTTTAAATATAGGCCCCCAGGGCCCTCATAATCTTTTGAATACTGATGTACGCACCAGACGGAAAAACAAAAAATTGTGTATCCACAAGCACTTGAATAAATAAATAGAATTAAAACAACACTTGGACAGATTAAAATTAATAAGTTTCAATAAAAATGACACAATGTAAATTGAATGTTATCATGCCGAGTTTCCTTGAATTTCCTTTCTTCGGAGATCGCAGCAACGCGCAACGGGTAAGCTATTACAGTATAAAAAGTTCAACAACATAGGACTTCAAGGGACAGCTGTTTACTCTCCCAGATAGACTTAAACTCATTATATCTATCAAGCTACCACCATTTACCTACCAGATGACACCTTTCCTGGCAAGCAGATTCTATTACACAAATGCCCCCCTACCCCTCTCCAAATACAACATTGTCTGGATATTGCAAACCCATAGGAATCACCGGACATAATCTAACCGGATCTCCCTGCCACTAGTTTTTGCTGTTAAGCCGCTTTTGCATATTATACACAGCACCCCACCCCATCTGGACAGTAACTCGATTGCAAAGAAGAAGCCAAGGTGGCTTCCCCTTAACCCTTTAACAGCACACTAGAGAGGTCTGCCCCAACTCATGGAGCGTAACATTTCCCAAAAATCTCTCAAATAATGTGAAAAAGAATTACAAACACAACCTATTCAAACAACAGAAAAAAGCTAATAGCTGATACCTATGAGAGCACAAGCAAGGGCACCATGAAAACTGACTTCATTTTCTACTCTAATCGCTCCGCAAAATGGAGGAACATCTTCCTCCTATACCTAAAAATTACAAAAAGATCAAACTTCCCTATGGAACTAAACTCACCATTGCCCCCTTCCAATGCCTTAGTGGGGAACATACTAACTCAAGCAGCTGGCCATCACCTCAGCACCTTTGACCCACACTACGCATCTCCTCTAGCATTATTATTACATGTTGATTCTGGTCCCCATCGCCCCTTCTCCACCGTTTCGTTAACCCTGAACCTATTAGCCCCCAGTACTCCACTACCACACTATGTACCATTGCCGCCCCCAAAACACACCCTAGTCAAGAAAGGACTAGTCCATCCTCCACTGTGCCCATGCTAATGGCCACACTGAACACACATATCCTTAGCACACACTTTGGGCTTGATAGCACCAACGCCAACTAAAGATCTTACACCACTGAGCCCCCTTCAAACACAACCCTGACTCTCTTTGTTGGACCCACCCAGCACAAACAAACCCACCACACTTCTGACTTTGATGACACTGCACGATCAACACCCAATTACATTTGCAACATATCCTTCACACCGTAGATGACATCACTGGCCACTTAAGCACAGCGATGACTATGTTCTTGATCAAGTGGATCCTCTCAAACTAAAGTAATCTAGAAAAATCCAATCTAGATCCTGGTTCAACTTAGACTTTAACAACAAGAGGAGACAACTATGAAAAAACAAAAGGATGTGGAGACAGAACCGATCACCGGCACACCTCTCACTCCAAAGATCAGTAGGACTCTCCTACAAGAAATACATATTAAGGGAGCTATCCACTTTCCTTCGCAACCAACTAGACCATGTGAAAAACAGACCAAGGGAGTTCTTCAACATAATAAAACAACAAACTACCCTTACCTCCCGGCATGAAACAACAGCCACCAACGAAAGCTGTGAAGAAATAGCCAGCATCCTCATGGACAAAGTTGCAAAAATTGAGCCATCTTGTTGTGTCAGGCCACCTGGGCCAACCTCGAACACTGCTTTGATCCTTGTCTGCGGGCGGCGATCGCAATGGGAAACTACATTTACCATTAGTATGCGGACTGGAGGCGTGTGACGTCATCACGCCAGGTTACAAGTTGATGCCGGAACTCCAGAGCGGTGCCGTTGATTCCGAATAAGAAGCCGAAGGAGACTGGTAGGGGTGTTCGCACCAACCTTTTGTTATCTTTAAGTTGGTGGAGGTGCGTTGATCTCCACTGCCTGACATATTCTAACCAAGTCTTCCTAGTTGCGTAAGGGGCAGTCCCGTTGGCCGAATCCCCTTGGATTCTTGCGGGGCTGCTGCGGTCATACCTGGTCTAGTACGGTTCCGTAGTAGTGTATTGTGGAACCTCCTTGTGGTTCGGAATTGTCTGTTCCGATCACTTCCTGTGGACTCTGGGCTCGCTGCAAATTGCCTTCTGATATTAAGAAGGACCTTGTGTTGATCGTCTCCTGTAAGCAGCATTGAGTGCACGCTGCTAAAGCCTATCGAAGAGAAACATATACTTTCTGCGATTCCTTGTGGTGGTCAGTCCTGATTACACTCTTCTAATTAGTGGCAGACCTGAGCGCAAGCTGCCATTAGTATTATGAGGTATTATGTTCTTTGATGATATATTGGAACTTACCAAGTGAACTTTGTAAAGAGAATACCTCCTCACGGCTGAGAGGAATTCCGATTATCTATTACCCTGAGTTCTGATGAATCCCCGAGAGGATTAGGCGTGATCAAGATTGTGTGGTCTTGTTCCTCAACTCAGCCTTGTTTTGAGCATCACGGAGCTCTGCTTCCATTTCATTCGTCGGTGTGGTTTAACCAGGAGTGCTGAAGCTTTGTGTATGGATGATGCTTTAACCTTACCCACACTTTTATTTTTAAACAGCAGGGGCTAATTGAGCTATCACCTGGCAGGCTCCGTTCTTCAACCCCTCCCCTGCTGAAGTGTTCCTAGCTAACCTATTGGTACGTCTGAACCTTTACATGTGTATGTGTTCAAGTAACAGAAGGGGTGGATATCTAACTCACTGTTAATCTCATAAGCTCTTTTGACTACACTCTGCAGGATTCCATATTGCCAGGCACTGTAGAATATTTTTCTTTTACAGGTATTAATATTTCTTACTACGTAACGAAACTGTGATATATACATGTGTATCTACGAATGTCTAGGCGGGACATAGTGTATGTTTTTGTCTCAT
This sequence comes from Lissotriton helveticus, assembly GCF_964261635.1. Taxonomy (NCBI): domain Eukaryota; kingdom Metazoa; phylum Chordata; class Amphibia; order Caudata; family Salamandridae; genus Lissotriton; species Lissotriton helveticus. The sequence goes on from NC_136069.1 coordinate 1,281,985,470, forward strand.
AGTGCCCTGTTCTCGTTGCAGATCTCCCTCCCTGCTGTCCCCTTCCTTTCCTTCCCTCGCTTGACCACTCCTTCGTGTCTGTTGTTTAACCCAGACCTAGGGGCTGTCAAGAGGTGGAAACCCTTTGAGCATCGTACGATTCTGAGGACGCCGGGACCTGACACATCTCTTATCCTTAACACAACTCTGACACCCCAGCCTGCCTGCTCCACTGACACACAGGTCTCCATGGAAATTACCCCCCACTAACTAAAGATCTGAGTGACACAATAAAAACTAAAGACAATAACAATCGCCTAGAACTGAAAAGCGATGCTAAGTGGACAGACTTTGATCCCATGACAGAAGGAGTAGTCTTCAAAATAATCATAAACTTGAAGCCCGCATCCCATTCTGCCGATCCCCTACCCTCCACCCTCGTACAGACCTTAAACCATATCATCTCCCCATTCTGGACTAAAATCATCAATGCCTCTCCATCATCAGGCCATGTTCCTGACACCCTCCAACTAGGCTAAGACACACCCATTCTCGATACACCAGGGGCGGACTCTAATGACCTCAATAATCTAAGACCGATCACCAACCTCCCTTTCCTAGCTAAAACGATGGAGAAGTGTGTCCTCTTACAACTCAACCAACACATAAAGGTATTCAACCTCCACTACACATTCCAACAAAGATTCAGGAAAGGCTGTAGCACAGAAACTGATATGCTGAATATATCAGATGACATTCACAGATCCTGAGATGAAGGTGGCTCCTGCCTTCTAATGCTACTCGACTAATCATAGCCTTTTGATACAGTTAGTCATCTAGCTTTACTTGAAACATCTAAGAAACATACCGGTATCAATTGCATAGTCCTGAGATGGGTCACGTCCTATCAGCAATATCACTGTCAACAAATAAAAATCGCCAGTTGTCGCTCAAAACCTGCACCAGTCTCAAAAGGTGTACCCCAAGGCTTAATTCTCTTTCCAGCCCTATTTAATCTCTTTATGGAACCATTCACAGTAATGTTGAACCAAGCAGGGGTAAAATATCAATTATATGCTGATGATACTCAACTGTACTACAAAATAGAATCACCCAGTGACATCCGGTACCGAAATGCCACACTAATTAAGATACAAACATGACTAAATACCAACCCCTTAAACTGAACCCCAACAAGACTGAACTACTACTCCTCTCCCAAAAAATATAAACATTTGTCCATCCAATAATGGCTCAAGAATTACTTGGGTGCCCAAAACTGTTCTGTATCCCTTTTTAACTCTGTAAAGTCCTTGGGTATCACCCTGGACAAAAATATGTCAATGAAGGAGGACATCAACACCTCAGCTAAAGGAGAGCTCCACACACTAAAAAATCTCAAGAAATACAAACCGTTCATTCCCCCTGACGAGCTTAAGACATTAGTGGTATCACTAGTTCTCTCAAAACTTGACTGTTGCTAAACCATCCTCACTGAATCTCCTAAAAGTCACCTTACGCCCCTAAGAGCAGTTCTTAATGCAGCTGCCTGTCTCCTCACAGGAACTAAACATTTTGATCATGTCTCACCTGCCCTCAATAAACTTGATTGACTTCCCATTGAAGGAAGATGCATCTTCAAGACTGCTTGTATTACCACAAAGCCCTTCACACAAAAAAAATCAAATACCTAGAAACCAAACTTAAGAGCAGCAAAAGACTGGGGGCTGTGAAGCTCCAACTCTCTTCTTCTCATACCTCCTAATCTGAAGAAGAAATCATCCTAGGCACATTCTTTCTCAGGAAATGCTCTTGGGATCTAGAACTCACTCCCTAAGGCTCTCTGCTCCAACCCCTCTTTTTCTTGCTTCAAACACAACCTCATATCTCTACTGCGTAACAACTACTTCAACACGGGCACAAGCTGAACTATATTTCCCAAAGATCTAACCAACATTGACAGTATCGATCAAGACAGTCACAAGAATTTTTCAATCTCTATTCTGCCTTCAACGATATTACCTTAATGTTATATTGTTCTATATTTCCGAGACTATTCTTACCACCTTAATGCTGTATTGTTTATTTATACTTTTTTCTCAGATGTTTGCGACCCCTTGGAATACCCACATATACTTCTAGTAAATGTATGCACATAACATGTAAAGCACTCTGATACCTTTGTGTCTTGCTCTAAAAAACTTAAAAAAATAGAATCAAATTTAGAATAATAAAAACAAAATAAAATCCTTTGATGCACCTGCCCATGTCATTTTGGTGAGTGCACCAAGCAGGTGCACGCCTACAAAATGACACATGCATTTTTCTTTCTTCTTAGTTACTGGTCCAAGTTTGGTCACTAACTAAAAATAAAATAATTGAACAAAAGTGTTTTTGTTTTTTTAAAACTGTGCAGGGGAGCAGAAGCAACACAGGGACGCGAAAGCAAAACAGGGGAAAGTGGGGGATGCCAAAGCAACACAGGACTCGTAGGCACCAAAGGGGAGGTTGGAAAGGGACGTAAAAGCAGCACAGGAGAGATAAGTAGCGCAAGGAAAGGAGGGGTGATACGGAAACTTTATAATCTTTGGATGGAGAAAAGCAATACGGAGGATGTGGGTGGGGAAAGCAAAAAAGAAGCAAGAGAAGGAGGGCATGTGTGGGGGAATCATCACAGGGGGCTCAGAGAAGCAATGGGGAGAAGCAAACTTATGAGTGCAACAGGGATGGGGCGTGGAGAAGCACATAGGCAATAACAACACAGGTAGTGGGGAGAGAAGTACGCGAGGGTGACAGCTAAAAAATGCACTCTGATGAAGCGCGTAACACAAAAGAAAAAGGTAGGACTTGAAAAGTAAGCAGTGGAAGCAGAGATACCAGCCAATTAAAGAAATTGCAAACATGGAATGCTCCACGGGACAGACAAACACAAGAATGATAATTGGGACACAAATACGAAGCAGCCAAACAAGAGTGATAGGAAAGGCAGGCAGTGGTAAGCAATGGGCAGGCCCCAAGCCCCGCTATGTTTTTGATAAACCTCAATATCTCTTGCTGCAGGCAGCCCATGCTCTGTCTAGTAGGCTCAACCTAAAAACAATTACACAAACCTTGCATGACTGGCATATTGGCAACATCTAACTGTGGAAATTTTCAGATTCAGATAAGTAATTTCTTTCAACATCTGAAAACCATTTGTCTCAAACACAAGTCCAAGTACAGTTTCTCAGTTTGTTATGAAAAGAATATATCCTGAGCTAAACAAGTACATCAATAAAAGCAAACAAATTGCAAAAGATGAATAATCTTCATATCTTCTTTTATTATTGATGTTATTCTTCAAAGGACACACTAGCCGCCGCCAACACGTGTTTCGTCTTGGTGTGATTAACTATAGACTTCTTCAGGGCTATAGCTAGGATTAAGCATGAGCGTAAAATCCGTTCCGCTCGTGGATTTTGCGGATTTTCGGCAAATTCGCAATCCGCGAACTCTCGCGAACTTGCCGAAAATTCGTAAAATCCGTGCGAAGCTGATTTTTTTGCTTGGTCGCACTTGCCAACTAGAATACTATACAATTTCGCAGGAGTAAACACTTGCGAACACGTAGATGCGGCGGGCAGCAACAATCTCGCAATTGCGAGATTGCAAAATTTGAAATTTCGCACAAGAAATCCACCAGCAGGCAGCATAAACCTTGAAAATTATGATTTTTATCAGAATAACTCCTCAGGTTGACATTTGCCTGCACTTTTTCTTTGCAAGGAGTCCATTTTGGGGGTGGGGGGGAGGTGGGAGGAAGGAAGTGCCCCACAGTGTCTCCAACTTCCTGTTCCTGTCCAGCAGGCTCCTCCCAGTGCTTTCTTCATGTGCTGGTCACTTTGATTTGGATCTTGACCTGGAAGGATTACTTTTTGTGGATGCTGCTGGATATTTGGATTTTTGCAAAACTGAAAGCAATCAGCAGGTGCAAAAGTTCAATCTTATCATTAGTAACCATTCCCTGTAGTGCTTCCTGAGGGGCCCCTTCAGAGTTCATTTGCCTACTTGCAACTATTCTATGACCCTGCTCTGAGCCTCACAGCAGGCTCAGAGAATAGCTACAAGTATACAACAAAGGTCCTGTTAAAAAAATGACACTGCAACAGAAAGCAATTACAGACAAAACTGAAAGCACTCAGCAGGTGCAAAAGTTCAATCTTATCATTAGTAACCATTCCCTGTAGTGCTTCCTGAGGGGCCCCGTCAGAGTTCATTTGCCTACTTGCAACTATAGGCCACAAAGGTCCTGTGAAAAAAAATTGCACTGCAACAGAAAGCAAATTACAGCTAAGGAAGCAGGTGCCAGCCAGACTGGAAGTTTAAATTCAGTGACACATTAATCAACCCCAAATTAATTCATGTCAGTTGAAGCAGGGCAGGTGTGCTTGCTTTTTTTCACCCCCATAATCTACAGTGATAAACCAACCAGAGGGTGGCAGTGATGTACCAGAGGGTGGCATAGGTGTACCAGAGGGTGGCAGTGGTGAAACAGAGGGTGCTGTGAACCTGTGATGATTAACCAGACGTAGAAACAACATAGTCGTGGCCGTTGCGAGCCGACAAGTAAGTTCGCAATTGCGAACTGGTACACAACCCTCGCGAACTGGCAGAAACCCTTGCGAACACAAAAAAAAAATCCGCAAATTCGCGAGAGTTCGCGGATTTTGCGGATTGCGAATCCGTAAATACGCAAGTTCGCGGATTGCCAATTCACAAAATTCGCCCATGCTTAGCTAGGATTCGTACGTTAGGATCACGCAGAGCTCTCCATAGTTCATGAGAGAATTAAAAAATAATTAGTTCTCCGAAGGCTCCTAATTCAGTGTAGACATTGAGTTTCCAATCTTTTCTCTGTAATCAGCCCCCGGTATCCTTAAAGTATAAGATCAAGAGGTGCATGAAAAGCGAGCCGTGGCGTGTAGCACGTGCTATTTCTCATTTACAAACAGGTACTCTGAGATAGTGAGCATCCACACTTCTCTTTTTCCCACAAACTTCCTGAAGAGGCTGTTTGAAAGCTCTCCAGAGGTGAAACGTGAACACTGATAGAGGTCTATGCAAAATATATAAATATGGCTAATTAAATCATCTACAGCGTGGAACTTTGGAATACACTTATAGTCCCAATTGCTAACACCTAACAGACTGCTCAAGCATTGTTCTTCCCCTTAGGTATATGAAAAATCTGGGTGGAAAACAGATATGTTCTTAATAATGAACCATTGTGAATTTATTTGCCCAGATGCAGAAAAATGTCACACAGGTATTTTTATTTGTAAGAGATTTATTAAACTGTAAACTGAGCTCAAAGGAGTTAGGGCACATTTTTCAAAGAGGGTATTTGTTGCGGTAGAATCTTCTCAAACATAACGTGATGCCCATAGAACAGAGAAATGGTTGATGACCACCAAAATTATTGTTTAAAAAATATTTTGGTCTAACAATGTTGTGTCAAATATTTTGGCAAGTCAAAAATATAGTGGCATAGAATAGAGAAGATAAGAATATTGTTTTTTAGGTATAGAAAATCATTGAAAAAATATTAGTGTAAATAATATTTTTTACTAAAATATTGTATTAAATATCAATATTAAACAAAATTGATACATGGGGGTCATTAAGATGATGGTGAGACTGCCATGAACAGGCTGTCAGTGGCGGTCTTACCGCCATCGGAAGGCCATTCCCCGCCCGCCACATTATGGTGGCTGGCGATTCCATTGCGGTCGGAAACTCTGACTGCCACGCATCCGACGTGCTCCTTGAGCCCGCCGGTGTGGCGTAGGGCCTCCCACTCCCTGCACTGGTAGCAGAGCCTACCAGGCACTGCAGTAGGGATTAGGATGTCCCTCCCCACCAACCTTTCCATGGCGTTTCACCAGCCATGAAAAGGCTGGCGGGGATGGACATGGGAGCCCATAGCGGGCCCCCCTTCACCCCAGGCAAATTTCTCTGGGTGTTTGGTCGCACCTATGGTGCTCCTCTCACATATCCCTGTACCATGTGGCAGGCACCGCATGGTCCCTGCCACAAAGTGCATGGATATGTAAAATGTCCCGTTTTCACATTGTAGTGGGTGCTGTAGCCAGTACCACCTGCAGCAATGTAAAGTATAGGCTTTGCGACCGCTGTGGTGGCGGTCGCATTATAATTGGCCCTGTGGGACTGCTGCCTTGTAGGCGGGCAGTGCCGGTCCCCGATACGATGGCGGACGGACTTCAGTCCATCCGCCATCATAATGAACCTCATAGTTGTTATATTATTTAAAGGTATTATTATTATTATTATAGTTATGTTGTATTGTTTAGCATAGTTTATGTTTTAATGTGTAACAATTTTTTATATTTAATTAGTAATGTATAATTTAGTAGCGATTTGTTGGGTTTGTATAGGTTGGGAAGTTATTTATAATATATATTTTTTTCTATGATAATTATTTATGTTAATTTAATATTTGTCATTTAATTATGTAGACTGTTTCATTTTGTTTGTACAGTTTCATTGCTAATGTATAATTTAGTAGCAGGTCCTTGATTTTTGTAGGGGAATGGGGAGAAGTTACTTATATTATGAATAGTTTTCATTTTAAATTAATTTTTATATTAATTAAATATTGACATTTTTAATTATCACTGGTAATTATTTATTTGGTTATTGTGATTTAAGTTATTTAAGTGTATTTTGTGATTTTAAATATGTAATATTAATTTTCCAAAGTGTAATTACTAATATATAATGTAGTAGTAGGTTGTTAGGTGGGAATGTATTGAATACCGTTATTTTTGTTTTTCTATTTGAAATGTGTTTTTCAGGTTAATTAAAATATGACTTTACAATTTATTATATAAATTACTTAATTGATTATTTGTGTCATTTACTTGTGTTTTTAATTATTTGTAAATTTGTAGATGTGAATTTAATGATATATTTAAACTGTTGCATGCGTCGGACGGCCCCCGGCCGTCTGACGTCACAGTAGGCGTGTGCGTTAGATGGCTGGGGGCCGTCCTATTTGCGCACACGTGGAATTCGTCCGCACGGCGAAGGAATTCTAGCCGCGCCAAAAGGGTTAAATACATTAAATATTTATTTTAATATTATTTGCTGTATTTAATTACTATTTCAATGTTAATAATTTTTTATTCATACATTGTTTTACATTTTTGGGGTGTTTTGTGTATAGTGGGGGCATAGTTCTTTTAAATGTACTAATTTTAGTTTTATTTTGTTGTGTTCTTGTTATTATTAAATGTCATTATTTCCCTTATACTTAATTGAATTTATTTGTAATGCATATATTTGTTAGTTTGAATAGGTTTTATTAAATTTGTTTAAATATGTTTTTTAGGAATTGGAATGGTATATCTAACAAATTTCCTACTGTTCCTTAGATTGGAGTGGAAATTGTAAATCTAACCCCTTCAGAGACCGGTCCCTGGAAGCGTGATTCTAGTCCAGGGAAGACATGGCTTGGCAGTTTTGGCTGGACTGTTCGCATGAGGCACAGGGTCAAGACTGATTTGCATATACCTGTGTCTGAACTGGGGCGGCGAAGTGAGCTAAAGAACGATGATGGATTCAACCCAGATCTGTGACTGGGGGTGAGTGTCTGAAAAGTTTCAGCGCTCCGTCCATCACCTCCTTGTGTTTGCTTTGTTTGCCCTAACTTGGCAGGGTATGCCCAGACGTGGGTCCCATGCTCACATTGCCACTAGATTCAAGCAAGCCTGGCTGATGAGGGCTTTGAGCCCGAAATCGATCTCAGGATGCTATTTCCCAGTCCAACATGGCTTAGCAGTTCGGTCTGGACTTTTCCTATGAGGCACTGCGTCAAGACTGATTTGTACATAGCTGTGTCTGAACTGGGGTGGCAAAGTGAGCTAAAGAACAATGATGGATTCAAACCGGATCTGTGACTGGGGGTGAGTGTCTGAAAAGTTTCAGCGCTCCTTCCATCATCTTCTTGTGTTTGCTTTGTTCGGGGTGAGTGTCTGAAAAGTTTCAGCGCTCCATCCATCCTCTTCTTGTGTTTGCTTTGTTTGCCCTAAGTTGGCAGGGTATGCCTAGACGTGAGTCCCTTGCTCACTTTGTCACTGGATTCAAGCTAGCCTGGCTGATGAGGGCTGTTAGCCTGAAACTGATCCCAGGATGCTTGTTTCCGGTCCAGGTAAGACATGGCTTGGCAGTTCGGGCTGGACTGTTCCCATGGGGCACAGGGTCAAGACTGATTTGCATATAGCTGTGTCTGATTTGGGGCGGCGAAGTGAGCTAAAAAACAATGATGGATTCAACCCAGATCTGTGACTGGGGTGAGTGTCTGAAAAGTTTCAGCGCTTCATCCATCTTCTCCTTGTGTTTGCTATGCTGATGGAATAGACATTCCTGCATAGATTCTGCAGAATTACAAAAAAGGGAAGCATGTTGCCAGTTCTGCATCTCAGCATACATTTTAATCAAATCCTAGATTTTTTGGTTGGTAGTGCCCATTTTTATATGTTTGGACACACATTTTAATTTTTAGCAAGTATAAAATTTGACATTTCAAGGATCACTACATTTAGGGCCTCAATACAATGTCAGGAGGACTCACATCCACCCGACACTGTTGTGGAATTGGGAGCGACCGACCTCCAGTCGGCGATCCCGACCACAGTATTAGGATGCGACTGCACCTGGTGCGGTCACACCCTCCCATTTCCCCATGGGAGCTTGTGATGCGGTCGTAAACCGGCTGCAGCACAAGCGCCCATAGAGAAATGGGAGTGTTTGTTAATCCCTGCTCTGCGAGGCAGGCTCCACACTGTGTATACCACGCGTTGCATGGATTGACAGAGGCCACCATATATGCCCCCAGGTCCCCAACCGGATGGCCCGTTGAAAGGAGCTAGGGGCCTCCAAAGTCGCTTTTCGACAGGCTTTTCATGTTGGTAAGCCCGACATGAAAAGCCTGTGGGACATCGTAATCCCGACGGCGGAAACGCCATCCTTAATGGATTACGTGATGGGTCTGACTGGCCGTCAGGCTCCTTGAGCCCGTCGGAAGCCAGCCGGAATGACCCGCCGGTTTCAGTTCTGACTGCCATATTTGTAATACGGCGGTCGTAATTTGAAACCGAAAGCTTCCGACTGCAGTCCATACGCTTTCCGGCCGTAATCAAAATCAGGGCCTTAATGTCAGTTAAACAATGTATTTTTATCATTTAAATGAAGGACAAAAACTTGTCCAGGGCTGCAAACACTTCCGTGTTCAATGTAGGGAAAGTGCAAGTACAATAAATAAAAACAGTTTCACCATCCCAAAAAATGATTCCTTCAGATTTAATCAAATAGAGCGCACTGCTCTGGCTTGTTATACATTTATTGAAAGTACTTTTCTCCAGCTCTGCAATAGACAACTGACCATCTACTGCAAACTGCATCGTCAAAGCCAATAGGTCGCCTCTTATTGAACAATGAAGAGGATGTGGCGTTAGACCCAAAGCTGTCAACTTTGGAAATGGGAAACCAGTTTCCAGTCTTGAGTTTGTTTCAACATCTTGTGTTTTCTGGCAAATTTCTTAATCTCTCCGTGCTTCAAAAAAAAAAAATGAAGATGACCTTGTGTAATGCAACTGGTGCTCATGTAAAGCACTCCAGTACCTTAAGGTCGAGTTTGCAATATTTATAGAACTGGAAAACACACTATGCTAATTCTGTGCAGCATCTGCAAAAAGCAAAATGCATCATGCCGATGGTGTGTACCATCAGCAAAAAAAAAATGCAAAAAGCATAATAACGTGCCTGATTCTGGTAATGGCATAATTCCATATCTCTGTGCCTACTAATGATGTATGTGCATGCATTCAATTTTTCTTTTTCCAGTTTCGGCAGGCTCACCAAGAGAAAAAAGTTAAATAAAAAAATACTTATTTGAAGGACCTCGAGGATTGGACAGCAGTGGAGCAGTGGGGTGCGTGGAGAAAGAAATTTGGAGTGGGTGGTGGATGAGGACTTTCCCGACGAACTTCATTGGTCATAACCCCGTAATCATACTCCTAGTGAATGAATTTAGATTATACAGTTTTTACGATTTGTGAACAGCCATTATCATTTTCATTTACGACGTTGCTGCTCACTTGCTGCAAATTTGTACAACAGTTTACTGTCACACTAATATCCTATTACTTACCGGTAATCTTCATTACTCCGGGTCCCGTTGTCCTCGTCCCCTTCATTAATAAACCAATGAGATATGTCCATCTCACGACAGAAAAAAAGAAAGAAGGAATGCTGGTACGCCCCTCCCTCTCCCTTATAGGGAGTACATAAGGGTACAGTACCCAGCATGCCTCCTGAACCCCCAAGCCCAAGATGAGGGCCGGAAAGTCCGGGAGGGAAGGAGGGATGTAATGAAGGGGATGAGGACAACGGGACCCGGAGTAATGAAGATTACCGGTAAGTAATAGGACATTACCCCCAGGTCCCTCCTGTCCTCGTCCCCTTCATTAATAAACCAATGAGAATACCCAAGCAGCAACCGGCCATCATCAAACAACAAACCACCAGGACACAGCAGAACAGCAAAACCCAGCAATTTATTGCAAACAACAGCACAGCACAAAAGAAAAACAAGGGGAATCAGGAACACACAGCCCGAAGAACCCCCAAACCAAAGTTAGTGTCATTCCCCAGAACATTCTGAATACGGTAATGCCTAACAAAGGTATTAGCAGAAGCCCAAGTGGTGGCCCTACAAATTTCAGAAAGGGACACCCCACGAACCTCCGCCCAGGAGGCAGCCATCCCCCTAGTAGAACGCCCCTGAACCCCAGCCGGGGGAGGGGAACCATAAAGGGAATAGGCCAGAACAATAACCTGCTTCAACCAACGCCCAATGGAAGAAGACGAAGCACGGTTACCCCTGGAGCCAGCACCAAAAGAGACAAACAGGGAGTCAGAAAGCCGAAATGCACGGGTCCGATCAACATAGACCCTCAAAGCCCGGCAAACATCAAGCAGAGACCAGGGAAGATCACCGACGTCCACCTGATCAGAAACCAAAGCCGGAAGGACCAGCTCCTGAGAACGATGAAACTGGGAGGAGACCTTGGGCACGAAAGAGGGATCCAACCGAAGAACAACCCCATCCTCAGAAAAGGATAGAAAAGGCTCCCTAGCCAACAAGGCACCCAATTCCCCCAGGCGACGAGCCGAGGTGATAGCCACCAGAACAACCACCTTCAAGGTGACAAACTTCATATCCACCTCATCCAACGGCTCAAAGGGAGCAGCCACCAAAACTTTCAAAACCAAGGGAAGATCCAAGAGAGGAAAGGAAGGACGCACCACAGGGCGGGAGAACGCAAAACTGCGCAACAAGCGAGAAACCAACCCATCATCATCAGGAAGGTTACCCCAAGGCGCCCTAAAAGCCCTGATAGCAGCCCATTGAGCCCGGAGAGTAGAGACAGACAAACGCTTCTCGAACCCATCCCAAAGGAACTTTAGAACATCCGGCAAAGGACAAACCAAAGGGGACAAGGCCAGGCCAAGACACCAACGCTCAAAGTTACCCCAATGCCTCCCATAAGATTAAAGGGTAGAAGGCTTCCGAGACCGCTGAATAGCCAAGGCTAAATGCTCCGGGAGACCCCTATGCCTCCACCCCTGCCTCTCAACCGCCAAACCGACAGCCGAAGCCGCCGGAGGGGCAACATCGGAGAGGACCGCAAGGGAGACGGAAGGAAGGGGAAGAACCATGGACCCTGAACAGCCAACAGGCGGAGAGTGGGAAACCAAGACCTGCGGGGCCAGAAAGGTACCACCACCACCACCTCCAGATCCTCCACCAACAGGCGAGCCAGGAATCGAGGAATCAGAACCAGAGGGGGAAAGGCGTACAACAGGTGAGCCGGCCACGGAAGGGACAGGGCATCCACCCCCCAAGACCCCTCCTGAGGAGCCGGGAGAAGAATCGGGGAAGCTGCGCATTGAGCCGGGAAGCAAAGAGGTCCAGAAAGGGAAGACCAAACCTCCCGCACACCAGAAGAAAGGCCGCCGGTGTCAAGGCCAACTCCAGGGAGACAGGAAAAAAACGACTGAGGGCATCCGCCACCCCATTGTCCACCCCCCGGACATGAACAGCCGCCAGGGACAAAAGATGGCCCTCCGCCCAGCAAAACAAGGGGGACACCACCGCGTTCAGGGACCGAGAACGGATACCTCCCTGGTGTTTTAAGTAGGCCACCGTCACCGAGTTGTCCGACCGAACCAACACATGCTGGTCCAACAGAAGGAGCCGAAACCCCTGGACAGCCCGACACACAGCAGACAACTCCCGCCAGTTCGAAGACTGACGACCCTCCAAGAGGGACCACCGTCCCTGAAGGCACTCCGACCCCAAAGTCGCCCCCCAGCCCAAAGCGCTGGCATCCGTCGTAAGGACCACCGGAGGAGGACACTGCAGAGGCAAGCCCCTGTCCAGACTGGACGGCAGAGTCCACCAGCGCAGGGCCGGAAGGATTGACAGAGACACAGGAACCAGAATGGACAAGTCCCCCGACAAGGGATTCCACCGGGCCAACAGGTAGGACCAAAGAGGACGAAGATGGAAACGCGCCCAAGGCACCGTGAACACAGTCGCCGCCATCAACCCCAGAAGGCGCAACCAAAGACGGACCGGAAAGGACCGACCCAACAGAAACCGCCGAGCCAGCGCACACAGGGTCACGGCCCGGGCCACGGGCAGGAGCACACGATTCAAATCCGTGCGGAAACGGGCCCCTGTGAACTGCAAGTCCTGAGAGGGGAGAAGCTGACACTTGGGGATGTTGATCAGGAACCCATGGTCCCGCAAGGCCGCACACACCAACCTCTGATCCACCAACAACTGCTCCGCGGAGGGGGCATGCAGGAGCCAGTCGTCCAAATAAGGATAAACCAACATCCCCTGGAGGCGCAAGAAGGCCACCAAGGGAGCCACCACCTTGGTGAACACCCTCGGAGCCGATGTCAGGCCGAAAGGTAGAACAACAAACTGGTAATGGACCCCCAGAAGACAAAAGCGAAGGTAGGGACTGGAGAGAGGATGCACAGGCACGTGAAAATACGCATCCTGAAGATCCAGAGTGCACATGTAATGACCCTGGAGAACCAAGGGAACAATCCTCTGAAGAGTCTCCATCTTGAACGGAACCCGCAGCACAAATTTGTTCAGGGCCTTGAGATCCAGAACAAGGCGAAACCCCCCAGTCACCTTGGGCACCAGAAAAATGATGGAGTAAAACCCCTGGCCCCGCTCTCCCGAAGGAACCACCCGAACCGCCCCCTTGTCCAATAGTGACTGAACCCCCCGAGAAAGTTCCGCACGTTTGGACGGGCAGGATGGCCAAGGAGTCGGACGGACCCCCGAGACAGGTGGCAGGCTGGAGAACTCCACACGGTAACCCAAGCGGATCACGTCCAGGACCCACAAGTCCGAACAGGAGGACATCCAGGCTGGAAGAAACAACCGAAGCCGACCACCGACCAAGGATCCGACCTCGGACCCCAGATAGTCAGGAGCGAGGCTTCGCAGGCGGGGACTTCGCCTTCTTGTCCTGTCCCCGACCAGGCTGGAAACGGCCACGACCCCGGGAAAACTTCCTGCGAGAAGAGGGCCGAAAAAAGGGCTTAGGCTTAGAAAAAGCAGGAGCAGCCGAGGGCATCTTGAAAGAAGAGGAATGTTTCTTCTCCTTAAAAAGACGATGAAGCTTCCCCTCCAATTCCGCCCCAAACAACATGGAACCCTGAAATGGCAGACGTAGGGCAGCAGTCTTCTGGGCAGAATCGGTCTTCCAATCCTTGAGGACCACATTCCGATGAGCCGCTGTACAAGCACCCCCAGACAGAGCAGAGGCACGAACCACATCAAATGAAATGTCAGACAAAAACTCCACCTGACGTTCGATGTGTGCCAGAATGTCAGCGCAGTCAGTGGTATTATCCATAGAGCCATACAAAGTCTTTAAGTCAGACAGAAGAGACTGCGCCACATAGGTCCCATAAATACCCGCCCTCAGGGCCAAATGGGAGCCAGAATAAACCTTACGAAGAGAGGCGTCAACCCTCTTATCCACAGGGTCACGCACCACAGCATCCTCGGCCAAAGAAGTGCGACCAACCAGACTAGCCACCACAGAATCCACAGGGACCGAGTCCGGCAAGTCCTTCTCCATATCCTGAAGTGGATACAGCTTTGCCATGAAGCGGGGCAGCAGAATGCGATCGGGATCCTTCCATTCCCGATCCAAAACCTCCCGCACACAAGGATGCACAGGCATAACTGCAGGAGCAGAATACTGGAACTGGCGAAGTAGAGAACCACCAGACGTACCAGGGACAACATCCGCAGGAAACCCCATATTCTCCTTGACATGGCACAGCAAATCCGGTAACATGTCCTTGTCAACATTCTTTCCCTTGACCAAATCAGCGTCCAAACCACCATCCTCAGAGCCAGAGGGCAAAGAAGAGGAGGGAGAAGGAGGAGGCACACCCCTGGACCGCGATTTGGACGAAGCCTTAGAACCCCCAGGCTTGGAACCACCCATCTCAAGCAAGATCTTCTGGATGAGAGCCTTCAACTTCGCATCACCCCTCGAGCGATGCCTGGAGCGACTGGGAGTAGGAGAAGAGGAGGAGGAGGAAGCTGAGGAAGCGGAGGACTCCTCGACATGCCTGCGTTTTCGTGAATGCTTCCCCATATTGAGAAAGCCCCAGCAAGTAGGACAAACCAGCAGGCAGAAAAGCAAAAAATGAGGAGCCCAGGCAGCAGCAGGAGAAACAGCAACAAATCGCCTGCAGAAGCACAAAACAAGCACAGCGACCGCGAACCATAAGCAAACGGACGAAATGCAAGGAAGAAAGAACATTCAGCTCTTTAAATGCCCCCAAACCGCTACGCGGTACTTACATCAGGAACCGGCAAACAAGCCTCTCACCGCCCGCAGCCGGGAACCTCAAACGCCTGACTTCCGCTCTCCAATCCAGGAAGTCAGGCAAGGGCCGGAAGGAAGCGCCCCAGCAACCATGGAGGCGCCGCACCTCCCGAGAATGGCCGCGTCTCGCACAGCCCGGCAGCACAGAGACGCGGCCCGACACTGCCTCCATGCCCCCAGAGCCGCACCTCGCCAGAACAGACCACGAGGTCCAACGATCAGGGACAGAGGCGGCAGACAGCGTCACGGGAGACTCCCCAAGCCCGGCAGGAGGAGTCAGCCCGGAAGATCCAGCACCCACCCGAGGCCAAGCCACAGGTGAGACTCCAGGAGCCCACCGGCTCCTGGACCAAAAAACAGAAAAATGTCGATAGACAGAAAAAAGAACAGGAGGCATGCTGGGTACTGTACCCTTATGTACTCCCTATAAGGGAGAGGGAGTGGCGTACCAGCATTCCTTCTTTCTTTTTTTCTGTCGTGAGATGGACATATCTCATTGGTTTATTAATGAAGGGGACGAGGACAGGAGGGACCTGGGGGTAATGCTTTATTCAATACCCATTGTACTTTGTAATTATAAATCATTGGAGACATGTTTGAGAGGTAGATTCTCACTATTGTTTAAACAGGATGTTATAGTATTTTGTTATACGTGATTCTAGAATGTGGGTCCTCATCATATACATTAATTTACAGATTCCCCTGATGAAGTGCCTGATGGCACGAAATGCATTGGGACCTTGCGAGAATATGAAATAACGGATATAAATTGAATGTGATGTACAACATGACAATTTGAAACTTTAGAAGATGGAATAAATATACCAGTTATAACCCAAATTGGATGATGTTTATTGATTGAATACAATGATTGGATTATATTTACCAGATTGAAAATATCGCATAAGCGATTTCTACTTCAAGCTGCGCCCAGAGGGTCATCCCTCAATTCGCAGGGACGCAGTGGTGATTATTTAACTTGAACACCTCAAGGAGTACGAGGTGATACCTCTGCGGCATGCTACACCAGAACTAAATTGGAATCAATAGGCTGTGCACAGTCGCAAATCCTTTTTTCTTTTTTAAAGAAAAAATGTGGGCGCACTCGGATAAATTTTTGTTTTGCTTTTAAAAAGAAACAAACATTATTTGCCGCTAAAATGCCGCTAAATCGCTATATCCTGGGGGTGCTTGACTTAAGACTAGCCAACACAACGAAACACTAAAACAATGAACAACGGCTAAGATTTATTAAACATCAGACAGTGCAGCACTGCATGAATTTATACAGTGCCTTGATGCTTAACCAGGAATACACTGAGCAGCACCAAATTTACAAAACTTGAATATCCTTGATGAAATCAGTCGTGCTTGATCTAAACATCCTGTTTAGCATCGTGTCACAAAGGCGAGATTCGTACTTGTGCCGTACGCTGCCGTACAAAATTCTTTGTGGAGACAACTGCCCATAAGTGTAAATTGGAAATAAGTGTAAATTATCCATATCACAACTGGAAATATGCGCTATTCTGCTTGTCCATTGTAGCATCAGGTTTCTTTTCCCCCTGGGATTCTGTGCAACGTCAGTTTGCACACTTTAGTATGTTATGTTATATCAATTTGTATGGCACAACTTATCACCCATGAGGATATCCAGGCCCTGGAGCAGGAAGGTAGGTGCATTTACACTCTTCCTGGCATATTGTGCCTCCTTTGGAATAAAATTAGCAAGGCTTAAGCTCCACTCAGTGGCATTTGAAGCTATGCATATGTCAGTGTTTGGTGAATAAAACTTTTTTTTCCAGAAAATGCTGATCTGTTCCACCATTTGCCCTAAGTTACATTGTAAAAGGCAGTGATAGCCATGTCAATAGTATATTTGCGCATCAGTCATTTGAGGGCACTCCCAGTCTGCATGAAGTGGTGAATAGAAAGAGAATGTACTACAGTGCCATAACAATGATGGTGAGAACTATACAAATTGTGCTGACATAGTATTGCTCATGTAGATCACATGGCTCATACCATAACGTGTATTTGTAAAGCACACGTTGGCACTCAATAACAGATGTTTGTTATTACGCAACTCAATGGTACTCATTTTTTCAATCTCAGATGGATGAAAGGCTGAGTGGACCGGCCAGGGATTGGACCTGTGTCCATGAGGTGGAACACAGGAACCTGCAGTTAACGCATTAGTCCACTGAGCCACCAGAGCTGGCTAGGTGTCATAAAGTAGGTTCAGAACCACATACATGAATTCCACTAAAAACCATCATAGATGCACCAACATCCGGGACACTTGATCACAGCTTGATCCGGGAGCTCAAGGATTCTTAGCCAACACAATCATGGCTGCCCTCACTATCAACCAGACTGTCCATACAAGAAATGGAGCCAGACTGACTGGGTTGAGTGGCCTGTGGTGCCCACTGTGTTTGTTTCTGGTCTTTAGACATGAGTCGCGTTGATCTCCAGACTCCTCTGTGCTTAATGTTTCATCTCCCTTGGCCACCAGGTCCACGCCCAACAAAACAAGGCATTGTGTACTGACCTCGCAGTATCTGCAGCCTCTGTGTGCTGAGATTCCCTGATTGTGGTGCTGTGTAAGCCAAACAGAAATAGCTGTTGTGCTACCGTGGACATTCACAGGCGGCTTCTTTCCGTGCCATGACTTTAGGTGATAGTCATTAGCAATAAAAACTCTGGATCAATTTTTCTTCATGTTTATTTACTGGCTGTACACTGCCGGAACAATACACATTTACAAGACTCGGTGATCCAGCTGCGAGCCCATGAGGGCGAGCTTTGCTCATGCAAAATAATGAAAGCAGTCTGTTGCAAGGCTGCGTGCGTGGAATTCCTCTGACGCACTATCCCATTGAACATCTATCGGTCATGCTGTGCTCCCTTTAAGCTGGGTTTGAAGTGAGGAGCAACATAACACATTCAGCTCTGGCAGGTATGGTAAACAGCCTTTTCACAGAACATTGGATGCGCGCACAATAAAAAGCAAGGAATCAAGCGTATGTAAAATGTAATAAAAAACTGCTGTGCACGGTGTTGTGTTGGGGGCATTCCGCAGCAGTGCACTGATGGTTTGCTTTAACACGTATACACTTAAATGCTGCCACAATAGAGCAAAAATCCCTTTCAGGTCTCTTCTCTGCTTTTACCCCTGTTTATTTCTCTTCTAATATTTGCATCCTTCTCTCAGCCGGGTCTGCTGGTTCAGTGGACTAATGCATCCACTGTAGGGGCTTGTGTTCGACCTCATGGTCACAGGTTCTAATCCCATCAGATCCACTCAGCCATTCATCCTTCTGAGGTCGATAACATGAGTACCATTGAGTTGGGTAACAATAAACATCTGTTATTCAGCGCCAAGATGCCCGTCAGGGGTGAAGGTGCGCTTTACAAATACACATTATGTGTTATTCATCTCCACCACTCTTTTTCAGGTTCTAAACCCTCCTCTTTCCCACCTCTTCCTCGCATCCCCTCGCTCACTCTTTCTTTCTGGACAGAAGTGCACAACGTTGTAAATAACAGGAAGTAAAGAGTGTTTTGTCTCTTGCCCAGCAGCCATCTGTCCATGTAATGCAACAGAAAATGCATACATTATTTTGAATGCACAGAGACACCCAGGGCCAGATTTACTCATTTTTCACGCAACACAAAGCGGAAACCAAATTTGCTGGGCTGCGTTGTAGAAAGTGGAAATTACAGTTCAGAGACGCATCTACTAATACTGGCCTGCTGCTGAAGCCATCTCTCCGATGGGCACAAACTGGCTGCCTTCGGCAATGTACAGCTTCACTAAATGGTGCAGAAGTGAGTGTGCGCTGTCCTGCACTGGAAGTGTATTTGTACTGGAGGCATACCCTTCCAGTAGATATTGCAATATCTATATGAACTCAGAAAAATCCCACACATTGGGGTTTTATTTATAAGCCGACTGCACCGCCTGTGCGTCCCTTTTTGTGACGTTCAGGGGCACAGGAGCCTGCTCCATATTTACCAGGCAGCACTAAGTCACTTTTTTGGCTTAATGCTGCCTTGCAAATATTGTTCCCTTTAACACCACTTTCTGCGTTACAGGGGCGTTCAATGGGTGTTGCTGGGGGCATTCCCAGCAACATCCATGGCTTTTTGACACCGGCCCCAGATTTACGAGAAATAGGAACTCTGAGGCATCGTTGAAAACGTACGCCTCCCCTGGCACAACGAGGAGAAATTTCTTTATTTCTCCTCATTCTGCAGCACACATAGAAAAAGGAAAAAGCCTCTTCTGATTGTTTTTGTGCGTTCCTGCACAAAAAATATCATCCCGCAATGCAGGCACCCTTGCACCATGGTGCAAAGGTGCCTGCGTTAGCGCACAGCAGACCATTGTGCACCAGCACAGGGGAAAAACACAGGAATGCGCCATATTTGATAGATACAGTGTATTTCTGCCCTTTTCTTTTGCCATGGTGCAGCACTGCAGGAAGGCCTGCGGCACTACTCTACATCAAAAAACTTAGAAATGAGGCCCTGGATGTGTGCTGTGCACTGCAAGGTACATGCAATCCCTGTTTTTGTGGGGGGACTAAACACATTTCTCCTTGTTAATGCCTGCTTCAAGATATCGTTTCTTTACGACGCAAAGCCCAGTTGGAATATCTTAGTAGATAGGACTTTGCATCAAAACCTATGGCTCATTCCACTGATCTGCCCTAGTAACACCCCAGGTATGCCCTCTTTACACAAAGGGACCTAAAACAGCACATAGATGCTTTATCGCTAAGAAAGGAGTAACTTTTGAGTGCAAACCAACTTTTGCATTGGAGAGTAGATTCCCTTATGAGACTTTGCACCACTTTGCCCTAATAGAAAGCTTTAGTAAATCTGGGCCCTATAATCCATTAGTGTGCCCTGGGTAATAAACTATGGAGTTCCCTCTCAGAGGTGGAAGAATGAATGACCATAGCACCACTGTTCATTCTATCTTCTATGCATTGCTGAGCAAATGGGTGATGTAAATGGTCCTAGTGATTAGGAAATAATTGGCACTGAAGGGGTTAAAACACAACTCACAGGAAGAGGGGAACTATGCCCAGTGGGCCAGAAGAGGCAGCAAGAGCAGTGGCATCTCTACACCTGCTCATGCATAGTTATCATCAATATGATCCCTGCTTTTCAGCTGCATGTGCACCCACATACTAGAGTCCACTATGGATCTTGTTCATCTCTTGATTAAAGAACTAATTCCTTACAAAACAATCAAACTCACACTATGTATGTGTATGTATGTATGAAAAGGTGCTGATAAAGTACAAACTTAGGTACAAAGCAAAGAAGAACTCTACAGCAGTGGGAAAAACCTGAAGTTTAGTAATTGAGATATATAAAGTGAGGCAATGAATGAGGGCAATTCCAGAGGCTTATGGCAAAAGTAATGATTTATGGGAGGGGGTCAACACCAGACAACTTCATGAGTTTTATGCCAAATCATTGGCACAAATCATCCAGGGTCAAGGATGTATCTTTCACCACCTCTCCTTTTAACTATGTACTTGAATTGCAACTCACAGAGAGTGAATCAAGTGAAAATTAAGAGTTGTTTCTGTTATCTAGGAATAATCAAAGCACCCACATTTGGATGAAATTCACATATAGATTGCACCTAGAAATAAACATACAGAGCAGTCATACGCTATGCAGAAAACATGCTTATATACACCCCAGAAACCCTGAAAACAAACCTTGACAGCACACTACTTTTTGGGGACAGAAGTGTTTGGACTGCACATCAGTGAACAACAACTCGGGTTCATAGACAGTTCTGGAGAGGAGCAATGAAGGTACCAACAACTGCTTAATATGGCCACCTTGAAGCAAAGCATGGCATCACTTTCCTGAATATCACCTGTTGCAAGATAGCAGTGTGTTATGTAGCCAAACATAGCCCTGGAAACAAACCATCTGCTGGACAAATGTTGGTATGAATTGTCAAACATATTCTCAGAAACAAACCATCTGACAGATAAATGTTGGTATGAATTGCTATCAGACATAGACATGAGAACAAAATGTCAGGATGTGTAGTACCTAAACATCCCACCCAGGCTGGAGATACATGCAGAGAAAAGACAAAAAAAATAATCACATGTAATATGAAGGAATGCAGGGAAGCCTGGGAATAGAATGTGAACATTCTAACATACATTGAGTAAGTACAGTCCTTTTCTCTCACTATGTAGCCGTAAGCAGAGGAAATCAAAGTCTAGTGGAAAGGTATATTTTTATTATGACCAAGTTCCATAACATCAACACAAATGGCCATAAGAAGAGATTACCATTAAAGATATGTAGACCATGCACTCTACCTCTTCAACCACTCTAGAGTCGAAAGGAATCAATTTTTCTACAAAAACTTTAATCTTCCAGTCAAATCTACTTGGAAATCACAGTACACCTTCTAAGCAATGCTACTTCGCCGTGGCTAGACTCCTAAGCCAAGAGATCGCAGAATGAAAGAGAAGACTTATAAGCTAAGCATCATGGGATGGCAGTGCTTCAGCTGGAACTCAACAAACAGCGAAGTGTAACAGGTCATCTAAGTTCCAAAAGAATTCACCTGAATTAATGTAGGATAGAGCAAAAACTGTTGACTAGAAGAGCAGTAAGTCTAACCCCTCCTCAGAACCACAAAGGTGGCTTTGGATGAATAGGGCTGAGGTGGTGTTTGGCCCAGGGAACTGTGGACTGCTTACATTCTCTTACAACCTCATGTATAATCTCCCTTACATCTTTATTAAGTCCTTGTAAGTTCAACTAGGAACAGCAACAATAAAAAGGCCTTGTTCAAAGACAGCAAATGATTCAGCAATGGACCAAGGATCAGGTGACCTGACTCGTTATCAAACAAGTGGAATTGCTGGTCTTCTGCACGCATTTGTACTTTTCCTTTGAGCTAGTTTCCCCTATTTTCTCCTCCCACACCTTTTTACATACCCATCCTGACTCCACCAGCATTTTAGCTCTCTTCCAATAAACTTTTCCTTTCATTTATAACCACACACTGAATTAATGTTTCTGTTATTTATCGCATCCAAAGGACAGCACATTCAAATGCCAAATAACTAACTGAAAAGGAAAGGAAAGAAATGAAAAAGACACATTATATTTAAAAAAAACAGAGGGACCGTCCTCTGACACCCAGAAGGCTGAACATATATCTGTCTGCACACAACATTCTAAATGAAAAATAAAAATGTACTTTAAATGTCATCACTTGCAATAACAGCACAGAAAAACACCATAGTGACTATTGTTGAGAGTCTTAATTACCAAGAATAATAGCTTTTATGTACGTTCAAATGCCTTGAGAAGAGCCTGAGAGAGAGCCTGAAGAGAAACTTGTTATCCTTATTCCCAAATGAAACAAGATAGACTGCTTAAAGCACTAATAAACAAGACAAGAGGCATGCTATAACCACTTCCTCCAAGTCACTCTCACAATCCTGCTCATCATCCACCACAGTAGGGTACTATTGCACCCTGTAGAGCAAACTGCACTCTTGTGTGGGTTGTGTGGAACCTGCTTATTAAATCACGTAAGGCTGCAAACATTGCTTCTCCCCAGTCTGAGACTTTATTACCCTTTTAGCAATTCAAAGTATGCCAAACAGCAAATGACCTTTGGCCAGCATGTGTTCTTTTGATGAGTATGACGGTGTTCCTTTCCCTATAGCCCAGCTGCTTCTTTCAGATTACTGGGTGTTCCTCTACACACACTGACACTCACAGCACATTGTTGAGAAAAGGGTAGGACCACTCCCAATATGCAGGGAAATAGGAGTGTATTATATTCTGTTATTATAGCGGTTTGCTACCCCTTGATCCACCTGAGTGGAATGAGAGGGACAAGGACCTGAGTACTTCCTAGTCCCCTGGGGGCTTATTTACAAGCCCCTTGATCCACCTAAGTGGAATGAGAGTGGCAAGGACCTGAGTACTTCCCAGTCCCTTGGGGGTTAATTTACAAGCCCCTTGCGCCACACATGCATCACTCTTTCCCATATAAACAGAGGTGCATCGGCGGCGCAAGGGGCTTGTAAATATGCCCCTTAGTATGAATTAAGGGTGATGTAACAACAGGTGGTGAACTGGAGTGGGCTGATCAGGCCTAGTCGTGGATGTGTAAACGTGCTGAATGCTCCAAGCACAGTATTTCCAAATAAACACAACAAACAGAGTTTTCCACATAATCTTTGGACATTAAGGGGCTTATGTATCTCCCTTTTAAATAATAATAAGTGATCCCCATGTAGGCCCTGTGGCCCACCAGGTAGGGTGTATGGTATTTAAAACTAGGGCATGTAGAAATGTAATAATAACATCCCTACAGTGACTAACAACTAAAAAACTCATTTTCACTGAGGCAGGCCCAGCTGTCTTATGTAGAAAACGAGGGTACAGATTAAAATCCTAATACTGGTTCTCAGAAATAGCACTAGTTAAAACAAAATTCAGCAATAATTTTTAATGAGTATTAGAAATCCAATTCAAAGATGATGGTGGATTTTAATGGCTATTAAATAAACATAACTTTTAAAAAGTTACCTTTGCCCTGAATGACGTTCTTGGAGGCTAATTTGTATTTGCTCTGCAACTTCTCCCATCCAGTAATTAGCATTTGAATAGGTGTGACATTCCTCAAAAAAGATGTACAATAAGTCGCTGTGGCCTGTCCTGAAGGCTACAAGATAAGACACTGAAATAACGCAAACAAACAAGGTGGAGGCATCACCATCATCTTCAAGGAAACCATCAGTCGCACCATCACCAACGATGACTCCACGCCTCTCAAGGAACACCTTACCTTCCTCATTCAATCTGACACAAATTCCACGATAAGGGCACCCTCACCTACAAACCCCCGGGACCCCAACCGACATTCTGCAATGCCACCCCCAACCTCATAGCCCCCTAGCAATCGACTCTCACCACTGTGTCTCACTCTGTGACCTCAGCTTCCACCTCGACGACCCCAACTACGTCCACTCCACCACCATCCTGGAGAACCTGAATAACATTGGTCTCATCAAACTGGTCACCGACCCCATGCACAAAGTCCAGAACTGCACAGCCTGGATCACCGACAGGGCCAACAGAGTCGCCCCCCTGAAAGCTACAAAATCAAACCAGACCACCAAACATGTTAGCTAGTACACCCCAGAATTCAGAACTACCAAGCGCAAATGCTACCAACTGGAGAAACAATGGTGCACCACTAAGAACTCCACCAACAGAGCAGCTCACAAAACAGCTCTCAGCAACTATTACCGGCACATCAAGTTAGATAAGAAAGCAGCCATTACCACCTGCATTGACTCCTCAGCCAACCACATAGAGGAACTCGTCAAAAAAGTCAAAGAATTCTCAAACCCGACAGCCACAGAGAACACCATCCACCGGTCCCAAGAACTCTGCAACACCCTCTCAGACTTCTTCCACAGCAAGATCACAAACATCTACAACAAGTTCAACCTCCAACCCGCCACCCTCAAAACCAACAACCTCAACCAATCAGCAAATATTTCACAAACCATTACTACGTGGTCTCCATTCACCGCCCTGACCACCTCAGCCATCATGTCTTCCATCCACTCTGCGGCACCCACCGACCCCTGCCCCCACCACCTCTACAACCACACAATGAACCCAATCTGCCGCAACTCACCAACATCCTCAACACCTTCATCTCCACAGCAACCTTCCCACACAGGTGGAAACACCCATGCGTCAGACCCCTCCTAAAGAAAGCCTCCGCCGATCCCAGTGATCTAAAAAATTATCATTCGATCTCCCTGCTTCCCTACCCAGCCAAAGTACTTGAGAAAATCATCAACCAGCAGCTCACTGATTTCCTGGAACAAAACTATCTACTGGATGCCTCACAATCAGGATTCCGTGCCAACGACAGCACTGAGACCACATTGATTGCAGATGACATCAGAACACTCCACAACCATGGAAAAACTGTGGCCCTGATCCTCCTCAACCTCTTCGTGGCATTCAATACCATCTCCCACAATACCCTCATCAACAGACTCTACAACATAGCCACACAGCATGATGCCCTCAAGTGAATCGCTTCCTTCTTTACAGGATGCACACTGAGCATCTAACTACTTCCCTTCACCTCTGCATCCAAAGACATCGGTGTATCAACAGGATTATCCCTCAGCCGCACCCTGTTCAATATCTACATGACATCCCCTTGCAGATGTCGTCAGATCACACGGACTCAACATATTCTCCTAAGGAAATGACATAGGGGTCCTCTCGATCACCAATGACCCCTCCAACACCAAAACAAACGGGAAACAACCTTTACAACACAACTTTTACAACGCACTACCATTACAACGAAACTTTTACAATGCAACATCCATTACAACGCATGCATTTACGATGCAACCATTACAACACATGACACTACAACGCACACCACTACAACGCATGTCATTACAACGCAGTCATTACAACGCATACCATTACAACGTATAGCACTACAACACATAGTACCCTTACACTATCCTACACTTACCCTACTGTTCCACCCCCTGGAGTTAGAATAGTAATTTGTACCCTTATACTATCCAACACTTACCCTACTGTTGCACCCCCTGGAGTTAGAATAGTAATTTTTACCCCTACACTATCCAACACTTACCCTACTGTTGCACCCCCTGGAGTTAGAATAGTAATTTTTACCCCTACACTATCCAACACTTACCCTACTGTTGCACCCCCTGGAGTTCGAATAGTAATTATTACCCCTACACTATCCAATACTTACCTTACATGCAAAGTAATGTTATGCGTTGTAATGGTATGCGTTGTAAAGGTAGTATGCGATGTAATGGAATGCGTTGTAAAGGTAGTTTTTAAAAATTAGTTGTAAATGCATACGCTGTAATGGAATGCGTTGTAATGGATGTTGCGTTGTAAAAAATGCGTTGTAAAGGTAGGCGTTGTAAAAGTATGCGTTGTAAGGTCATACATCCAAAACCAACTTCTGCAATGCCATGACCAATGTACCCAAATGGATGAGACAACTGCCTCCAACTGAACTCCAACAAAATTGAAGTACTGATCTTCAGGAAGATCACCTCTGCATGGGACCACAGCTGGCGGCTTGCAGAACTCACACCTACACCCACACCGACTAATCATGCATTCAACATCAACATGATTCTCTACAGCCAACTGATCATGAAACAACAAGTCAACATAGTTGCTTCCTCCTGCTTCCACACACTTTGCATGCTCTGTAGAATCTTCAGAGGAATCCCAACCAACACCAGAAAGACCATCACTCAGGCCCTTGTTGCCAGCCGCCTTGATTAAGGCAACACCCTTTACGCTGGCATCTCTTTCCAGCTCCTTTGAAGATTCCAGACCTTACAGAACTCTACAGCCAAACTCATCCTAGACCTCCCCAAATGAACACACATCGCCCCCATCGGAGAGACCTCCACTTGCTCCCCATCCAGAAGAGAGGCCAATTCAAGATCCTGACACACACCTTCAAATCCCTCCACGAACAAGGACCTGCCTACATCAACCATCAATGGACCTTCCACCAGCCCGCTAGACACCTACAGTCCTCTTCACTTCCACTCACACACACCCTCCGCATCTGTCACAGTGGCGGTTGCTCCTTCTTCTAAATCACTACTAAGACCTGGAACAACCTCCAGGTCCGTTACGGCCTTCCCCTCCAGTTCCGTACAGCCTCCTCACTGGCAGACTTCAGAAAGAGACTCAAGACCTATCTCTTTGATGGAGACACAATGCCCACATACCTCTAGGGATGACAGTGTTGCACTTTACAAATGCTGTTTGATTGATTTCTGACTTTGATTGACAGGTCAACCTGAATGAGCAGGGATGACTCCTTCGTGCTTATTAGAAGGATGGGGACTGTGAGCAACCTTTTTTTGATGTTACAGTGTCAAATCCTGCTAGAGGGTCATCTCCTGCTTGACAGGTCTGTTTGGTTTATATATAATATTGGGGGCTCACGTGAAAGTATGGGAACAGGATACCAAGTCAATTCTTGTGTGTCTACTCGCTGGTTGCTGGAAAACCCTACTTTTGCTCTACCAGAATTCTGTTTCAAGGTTTACTGTCAGTACAGTGGTTGAGCCACACTGGGGTTTCATGTTAACTATGGGAGGCCACTAGGATTCCCATAGTTCACTCCCCACACACACACCCAGCCCTCAGAGCCCAAGGTTAGTTTGGCTGAAGACGTTTGCATCTTGAAAATGTCCAAAGTGCCAATGTTTGCCCCATGAACCTTTAGAGCTTTGTTTAGTGAGCTCTCAGGAGTCATTTCCACCCACTAACTCATGCCAGGCATAAATGTGGCATGTCCAGGCACCCACTTCAGAACACTTTGTGGAGCTGAGGAAGAATGGATGAAGACTGGACATGCTATCTGTATCCTAAGAGGAGCCTTGAAGGACTGGGCCTGCTTCCTCTTGAACACAAAGAGTGGAATCCAAAAGTCATAAGGATGAACTAAAGTTACATTGACACAACAAGGTACAAAATGCCTTTTCTGCAACTGCCCTGCTGACATGTGGCAACTAGACCTGTACTGGGCCCTGCTGTTGGCATCTGCCTTACACACTGTCTATCTGTAAGTGCCTGCCCTGAGATCCTGGAGGGACTTGAGAAGTGTAATCCGGTGGTGGATTGGGGCTTAAAGGCCTAAAGCCAGAAGCTAAAACCTTTGACCAGGAAGAACTTGGTTGATATATCCAACCCGCGCTCAAGTGCTATCCTCCTCATATTGGGACTAGGTCCCGGTCTACCGCTACCATTCGACATGATTGCCACTTTGGACTTCTTGATGCTATTTCTAATTTAAACATTAAAAAATCATATCCCCAGTTCCCCTTATTGGATTTTTATCATTTTTAAGTCATTATGTATAATGCACTTTACTCTGTTTTTCTAATTAGGTGTGGGATTTTTATTGTTTTGCATTTTGACTACATTACTGTTTTAGTACTGCATACATACTTTACATATTGCCCTAAGTTAACCTTGTATGCTGCATGCCATTGCTACCAGGGTGATATGGTTGGGTTAATTTAGTGACTTTAAAGGTTCACCATGTCAAGGGTTGTGATTGTTCCTTGAAATGAGTAGTCAATCATGTCAAATAATAGTCCAATTTCTTACACATTCATACAGGGGTTTAACTCATACTGGCTCTACTGGGATATACATATATGCAAAAGGAGTATAGTAGTGGAATAAGGGTGGTACCTGAATCCACTATGTTTTTGCAACTGTTCCTGCACTGAGCAGTTCTATATCAAAGCTATGTCACAATATAACAGATGACATTACAGATGACTATACACATACATGTTACACAGAAGTTAATACTCCCCTTGTGAGTATTTAAGACTTATGAGCAATATATGTGTGAACTCTAGATGCTTGTTTGGCAACACTCTGATGTTAAAGCTTTAGTGTCTTGAATTGTTTTATGGCATTATGATTTCTTTCTGAGTGACTGCAGGTCCTGGGTCCTACTAATCTGTCACAAGTGTGAAACATACTTTAAAGTGATGTTGAGGAGGATGAGAGCTTCATGATTTATAAAACCACGTGATATTAGTTTTGTGCCAGTGGAAATATTCCGGCACAAGACTCACTAACCTGAGTAGGGAGAAATTCTGATTTGTTGGTAGCTTAAGGTTAACTTGTGTTAATGTAAAGACTGATATTGCTGCGCTTACCCATTTTGGATTTTGGACCACAGAGATCGCCGCCACAAGAAAACAAGACAGAATTTTTACCTGTAAGGACAAATGCCTTGAAAAAGCCCTAGGCTTGCTAGCCACATGGCGAAAGAAAAATGTATCAGCTGTTCTTTACTCTTCTTTCTTTTTGCAAAACAACTCAAATAAAGACAGACCTCAAATTTGCGAAGCATTTCGATTTGGGGATTTCTTGACACAGGACTTTAAGTGTATACATACTTGGCACAACTTGTCTTGCGCACAATTATTTCTCCTCATTGATGGCCTTGGGGTGGAGCCGCGGGACAGGTTCTGAGCTTCACCAGGAATTGGGTCCTGTCTGATTGTGCATGAATCCCAGCTTTTCCCCCCACTATGTAATAATATTACTGCACTGTTTACCTTGTTTCCACATTACACTTCACTAGATTTTAAGGGACACATTAGACAGATAATTTCAAATACATCTAGCAGAGCTTTGATATTCCATATAATAATGTATCAATGAAATTCCAACTGTAATCATCACCTTCCACTCAACTTAACAACATAGTCAGTCCTGTATAGATTTATATTTATGGACCAAGCCATTACAACAGAACACATTAGAAAGGGCTCCTGGTACTCCACGCCCACAACAGAGAACCAAAGTCATATAGATGGTAAAGCGTTGCCTCCCCAAACAGCACATCCTTCCGTGCACCAGGATACATCTCTGAACAATAACACACATTTTCTTCACCAAACCACAATAACAGTGGCACTGCATTACAGCAAACCTACATTTTCACTTGAGGCCCAGCTCAACAGACCTCTCATCTGGCTAAGAAGGGAGGCACTGCTGTAGCAGCTCTCTGCACTGAACTGAAAGTTTGCCAAGCAGGCACAATGTTTAAAGCACCCACTCAGAAAATGCTTTGCTTAGAGAAATCAAACTCTCAAAGGAGGAGTATACTTTTTCTAAAAAACTAAATGGCTCCAACGTGCCATGAGCTTTCTCACTGCACATGGGTGCCAGTCTGTATTTATCTCTGTCTTTCTCTTCCATGCATAGTAGACACAGGCAGGAAAAAATTGTTAATAGTTGTCTTACCCTCAGTAGGGTGGCCCTACCATTGGTCTTTTGGCAGGTGGGCCCTCAGGTCTGAGGTTTACACTCACAGAACCAGAGGAGCTGGACTGATGTAAATTTAGTGCAACTCTGAATAGAGCGGGGAGCTAAACGTTTGGCAGGGTGGTAACATCGCCAATTTGCAACAGTGTAACAATTCTCTGTGAGGCCCTAAAGTGAAGCCTTTATACTTGACTAAGAATATAGGGCCAGATGTACGACCCTTTCATTTAGCGCCTTGCGATTTGCGACACATAGTGAGCCGCAAATTGTGAGGAGTTAAATGAAATGTACAATAGTGTTTTTAGACTGTTTTGCAATTCCCAATGGGGTTGCAAATTGCGAGACTCATTAATATTAATGAGCTTCTCGCAATTTGCGAGCCCGTTGTGAATGCCAGCCCTCCCAGGGATGGTGGCCTACTGGGCTCAGCAGAACACCATGTCTAGGACTGCTTTTCAATAAAGCAGCTTTTTACGGGCTCGGCGACGTCACCACTTCGTCAGAAGTGGGGAGGAGCTGCGAGCCGTATTGTAGCGGCTTTTTCGTTCATGCTGGATGAATTCTTCTTTACTCGTGCATTTTCAGTGCGCTATTTTATTATCTGAATGTTGATTGGTCGTCGCGGTGCTGTTTTTTTAGTAGTCTTGATGCGATAGGGCATATGTAATGTTCGTCGGCCATTTTTAGCATTTTCTGTGCGGTTTCGCGCACATCAGACCATTAATTTTAATTAGGAGCTGTCAGAGTGCCCTTGTAATGCAATCCAGATGGTGGGAGCGCGTTCACCATTCTGCATTGCATGTATAGGGCGTGCGTTCGTTTGCAGCGTTTTTGGGGCTGAGAAATGTGGACGTCTATTGTATTGAACTTTTATGTGATTTATCATTGCTCGGAAAAATGTGTGTTTGCAAGGAAGTGTTCCCGATTACAAGGACATGGTGTTCGCTTATTTCCTTTGAAGCGCTGATCTGATATGTATTTCTCTTTAATAGCAACACGTACTTTGGATACCACCACCAGTACTACCACTACCAGTACCACCACCACCAGTACTACCACTACCAGTACCACCACCAGTACCACCACTACCAGTACTACCACCACCAGTACTACCACCACCAGTACTACCACTAGCAGTACCACCACCTCCAGTACTACCACTACTACCACTACCAGTACCACCACCACCAGTACTACCAGTAACACCACCACCAGTACTACCACTACCAGTACCACCACCACCAGTACTACCACTACCAGTACCACCACCACCACCAGTACTAACACCATCAGTACTACCAGTACTACCACCACCAGTACTACCACTACTACAGCCACCAGTACTACCACTACTACAGCCACCAGTACTACCACTACCACCACCACCAGTACAACCACCACCACCAGTACTACCAGTACCACCACCACCAGTACTACAACAACCAGTACTACCAGTACCACTACCACCACCACCAGTACCACCACCACCAGTACTACCACCACCAGTACTACCAGTACCACCAACACCACCAGTAACACCACTACCAGTACCACCACCACCACCAGTACTACCAGTACTACAGCCACCAGTACTACCACTACCACCACCACCAGTACTACCAGTACCACGACCACCAGTACTACCACTACCAGTACCACTACCACCACCAGTACTACCACCACCAGTACCACCACCAACAGTACTACCAGTACTACCACCACCAGTACTACCACCAGTACCACCACTACCAGTACTACCACCACCAGTACTACCACCACCAGTACTACCACTAGCAGTACCACCACCTCCAGTACTACCACTACTACCACTACCAGTACCACCACCACCAGTACTACCAGTAACACCACCACCAGTACTACCACTACCAGTACCACCACCACCAGTACTACCACTACCAGTACCACCACCACCACCAGTACTAACACCATCAGTACTACCAGTACTACCACCACCAGTACTACCACTACTACAGCCACCAGTACTACCACTACTACAGCCACCAGTACTACCACTACCACCACCACCAGTACAACCACCACCACCAGTACTACCAGTACCACCACCACCAGTACTACAACAACCAGTACTACCAGTACCACTACCACCACCACCAGTACCACCACCACCAGTACTACCACCACCAGTACTACCAGTACCACCAACACCACCAGTAACACCACTACCAGTACCACCACCACCACCAGTACTACCAGTACTACAGCCACCAGTACTACCACTACCACCACCACCAGTACTACCAGTACCACGACCACCAGTACTACCACTACCAGTACTACCACTACCAGTACCACTACCACCACCAGTACTACCACCACCAGTACCACCACCAACAGTACTACCAGTACTACCACCACCAGTACTACCAGTACCACCACCACCACCAGTACTACCACTACCAGTACCACAACCACCACCAGTACTACAGCCACCAGTACTACCACTACCACCACCATCAGTACTACCAGTACCACGACTACCAGTACTACCACTACCAGTACCACTACCACCACCAGTACTACCACCACCAGTACCACCACCACCAGTACTACAAGTACTACCACCATCAGTACTACCAGTACTACCACCACCAGTACTACCACTACCAGTACCACCACCACCAGTACTACCACTACCAGTACCACCACCACCACCAGTACTACCAGTACTACAGCCACCAGTACTACCACTACCACCAACCAGCACCAGTACTACCAGTACCACCACCACCAGTACTACCACAACCAGTACTACCAGTAACACTACCACCACCACCAGTACCACCACCACCAGTACTACCACCACCAGTACTACCAGTACCACCACCACCACCAGTACTACCACTACCAGTACCACCACCACCACCAGTACTACCAGTACTACAGCCACCAGTACAACCACTACCACCACCACCAGTACTACCAGTACCACGACCACCAGTACTACCACTACCAGTACTACCACTACCAGTACCACCACCTCCAGTACTACCACTACTACCACTACCAGTACCACCACCACCAGTACTACCAGTACCACCACCACCAGTACTACCACTACCAGTACCACCACCACCAGTACTACCACTACCAGTACCACCACCACCAGTACTACCACCATCAGTACTACCAGTAATACCATCACCAGTACTACCACTACCGGTACCACCACCACCAGTACTACCACTACCAGTACCACCACCACCACCAGTACTACCAGTACTACCACCATCAGTACTACCAGTACTACCACCACCAGTAATACCACTACTACAGCCACCAGTACTACCACTACTACAGCCACCAGTACTACAACTACCACCACCAACAGTACTACCACCACCACCAGTACTACCAGTACCACCACCACCAGTACTACCACTACCAGTACCACCACCACCAGTACTACCACTACCAGTACCACCACCACCACCACCAGTACTACCAGTACTACCACCATCAGTACTACCAGTACTACCACCACCAGTACTACCACTACTACAGCTACTAGTACTACCACTACTTTAGCCACCAGTACTACCACTACCACCACCACCACTACCACCACCACCAGTACTACCAGTACCACCACCACCAGTACTACCACTACTACCACTACCAGTACCACCACCACCAGTACTACCAGTAACACCACCACCAGTACTACCACTACCAGTACCACCACCACCAGTACTACCACTACCAGTACCACCACCACCACCAGTACTACCACCACCAGTACTACCACTACCAGTACCACCACCACAACCAGTACTACCAGTACTACAGCCACCAGTACTACCACTACCACCACCACCAGTACTACCAGTACCACGACCATCTGTACTACCACTACCAGTACTACCACTACCAGTACCACTACCACCACCAGTACTACCAGTACTACCACCACCAGTACTACCAGTACCACCACCACCACCAGTACTACCACTACCAGTACCACCACCACCACCAGTACTACCAGTACTACAGCCACCAGTACTACCACTACCACCACCACCAGTACTACCAGTACCACGACCACCAGTACTACCACTACCAGTACCACTACCACCACCAGTACTACCACCACCAGTACCACCACCACTAGTACTACCAGTACTACCACCATCAGTACTACCAGTACTACCACCACCAGTACTACCACTACCAGTACCACCACCACCAGTACTACCACTACCAGTACCACCACCACCACCAGTACTACCAGTACTACAGCCACCAGTACTACCACAACCAGTACTACCAGTACCACTACCACCACCACCAGTACCACCACCACCAGTACTACCAGTACCACCACCACCAGTACTACCACAACCAGTACTACCAGTACCACTACCACCACCACCAGTACCACCACCACCAGAACTA
This sequence comes from Lissotriton helveticus, assembly GCF_964261635.1. NCBI lineage: Eukaryota > Metazoa > Chordata > Amphibia > Caudata > Salamandridae > Lissotriton > Lissotriton helveticus. Next base: position 1,282,019,816 of record NC_136069.1, read on the forward strand.
CCACCACCAGTACTACCAGTACCACCACCACCACCAGTACTACCACTACCAGTACCACCACCACCACCAGTACTACCAGTGCTACAGCCACCAGTACTACCACTACCACCACCACCAGTACTACCAGTACCACGACCACCAGTACTACCACTACCAGTACTACCACTACCAGTACCACCACCTCCAGTACTACCACTACTACCACTACCAGTACCACCACCACCAGTACTACCAGTACCACCACCACCAGTACTACCACTACCAGTACCACCACCACCAGTACTACCACTACCAGTACCACCACCACCAGTACTACCAGTAAAACCACCATCAGTACTACCATCACCAGTACTACCAGTACCACCACCACCAGTACTACCACTACCAGTACCACCACCACCAGTACTACCAGTACTACCACCATCAGTACTACCAGTACTACCACCACCAGTAATACCACTACTACAGCCACCAGTACTACCACTACTACAGCCACCAGTACTACAACTACCACCACCAACAGTACTACCACCACCACCAGTACTACCAGTACCACCACCACCAGTACTACCACTACCAGTACCACCACCACCAGTACTACCACTACCAGTACCACCACCACCACCAGTACTACCAGTACTACCACCATCAGTACTACCAGTACTACCACTACTACAGCTACTAGTACTACCACTACTTTAGCCACCAGTACTACCACTACCACCACCACCACTACCACCACCACCAGTACTACGAGTACCACCACCACCACCAGTACTACCACTACTACCACTGCCAGTACCACCACCACCAGTAATACCAGTAACACCACCACCAGTACTACCACTACCAGTACCACCACCACCAGTACTACCACTACCAGTACCACCACCACCACCAGTACTAACACCATCAGTACTACCAGTACTAACACCACCAGTACTACCACTACTACAGCCACCAGTACTACCACTACTACAGCCACCAGTACTACCACTACCACCACCACCAGTACTACCACCACCACCAATACTATCTGTACCACCACCACCAGTACTACCAAAACCAGTACTACCAGTACCACTACCACCACCACCAGTACCACCACCACCAGTACTACCACCACCAGTACTACCAGTAGCACCACCACCACCAGTACTACCACTACCAGTACCACCACCACCACCAGTACTACCAGTACTACAGCCACCAGTACTACCACTACCACCACCACCAGTACTACCAGTACCACGACCACCAGTACTACCACCATCAGTACTACCAGTACTACCACCACCAGTAATACCACTACTACAGCCACCAGTACTACCACTACTACAGCCACCAGTACTACAACTACCACCACCAATAGTACTACCACCACCACCAGTACTACCAGTACCACCACCACCAGTACTACCATTACCAGTACCACCACCACCAGTACTACCACTACCAGTACCACCACCACCACCAGTACTACCAGTACTACCACCATCAGTACTACCAGTACTACCACCACCAGTACTACCACTACTACAGCTACTAGTACTACCACTACTTTAGCCACCAGTACTACCACTACCACCACCACCATTACCACCACCACCAGTACTACCAGTACCACCACCACCTGTACTACCACTAACAGTACCACCACCACCAGTACTACCACCACCACCAGTACCACCACCACCAGTACTACCACTACCAGTACTACAGCCAGCAGTACCACCACAACCAATACTACTGCTACCAGTACCACCACCAGCAATTCTAACACTACCAGTACCTCCACCACATATACTACCACTGCCAATACCACCACCACCACCAGCACTGACCACTACCGGTACCACCACCAGTACCACCACCACCAGTACCACCATCACCAGTACTACCACTACCAGTACTACGGCCAGCAGTACCACCACCACCAATGCTACTGCTACCAGTACCACCACCACCAGTACTACCGCTACTAGTACCACCACCACCAGTACCATGACTACCAGTACTACCACCACCAGTACTATCACTACCAGTACCACCACCTCCAGTACTACCACTACTACCACTACCAGTACCACCACCACCAGTACTACCAGTACCACCACAACCAGTACTACCACTACTAGTACCACCACCACCAGTACTACCACTTCCAGTATCACCACCACCACCAGTACTACCAGTACTACCACCATCAGTACTACCAGTACTACCACCACCAGTACTACCACTACTACAGCCACCAGTAGTACCACTACTACAGCCACCAGTACTACCACTACCACCACCACCAGTACTACCAGTACCACCACCACCAGTACTACCACTACCAGTACTACCACTACCAGTACTACCAGTACCACTACCACCACCACCAGTACCACCACTACCAGTACTACCACCACCAGTACTACCAGTACCACCACCACCACCAGTACTACCACTATCAGTACCACCACCACCACCAGTACTACCAGTACTACAGCCACCAGTACTACCACTAACACCACCACCAGTACTACCAGTACCACGACCACCAGTACTACCACTACCAGTACTACTAATACCAGTACCACTACCACCACCAGTACTACCACCACCAGTACCACCACCACCAGTACTACCACTACCAGTACTACGGGCAGCAGTACCACCACCACTAGCACTCCCACTACCGGTACCACCACCAGTACTACCAACAGCAGTACCACCACCACCAGTACTACCACTACCAGTACCACCACCAGTACCACCACTACCAGTACTACCACCACCAGTACTACCACCACCAGTACTACCACTACCAGTACCACCACCTCCAGTACTACCACTACTACCACTACCAGTACCACCACCACCAGCACTACCAGTAACACCACCACCAGTACTACCACTACCAGTACCACCACCACCAGTACTACCACTACCAGTACCACCACCACCATCACTACCAGTATCACCACCACCACCACCACCAGTACTACCAGTACTACAACCATCAGTACTACCAGTACTACCACCACCAGTACTACCACTACTACAGCCACAGTACTACCACTACTGCAGCCACCAGTACTACCACTACCACCACCACCAGTACTACCACCACCACCAGTACTACCAGTACCACCACCACCAGTACTACCACAACCAGTACTACCAGTAATACTACCACCACCACCAGTACCACCACCACCAGTACTACCACCACCAGTACTACCAGTACCACCACCACCACCAGTATTACCACTACCAGTACCACCACCACCACCAGTACTACCAGTACTATAGCCACCAGTACTACCACTACCACCACCACCAGTACTACCAGTGCCACGACCACCAGTACTACCACTACCAGTACTACCACTACCAGTACCACTACCACCACCAGTAATACCACCACCAGTACCACCACCACCAGTACTACCACTACCAGTACTACGGCCAGCAGTACCACCACCACTAGCACTACCACTACCGGTACCACCACCAGTACTACCACTACCAGTACCACCACCACCAGTACTACCACTACCAGTACCACCACCAGTACCACCACCAGTACCACCACTACCAGTACTACCACCACCAGTACTACCACCACCAGTACTACCATTACCAGTACCACCACCTCCAGTACTACCACTACTACCACTACCAGTACCACCACCACCAGTACTACCAGTAACACCACCACCAGTACTACCACTACCAGTACCACCACCACCAGCACCACCACTACCAGTACTACCACTACCAGTACTACCAGTACCACTACCACCACCACCAGTACCACCATCACCAGTACTACCACCACCAGTACTACCAGTACCACCACCACCACCAGTACTACCACTACCAGTACCACCACCACCACCAGTACTACCAGTACTACAGGCACCAGTACTACCACTACCACCACCACCAGTACTACCAGTACCACGACCACCAGTACTAACAATACCAGTACTACCACTACCAATACCACTACCACCACCAGTACTACCACCACCAGTATCACCACCACCAGTACTACCACTACCAGTACTACGGCCAGCAGTACCACCACCACCAATGCTACTGCTCACCACCAGCCATCAGTGCACAATTTCTACAGGCAGTCACGGCCATCAGTACATGCATCGATTGTTACACATCCACAATTAAGTATTGTAGCAATCTCAGTATGGTACACTTTAGTTTTAAACATATTCATGTAAAAACACAGCATGCCACCATTGCTACAATTACAATCTAACACACATAATTCCACTACACACCACATTAACACACTCCATAACACTTAGCAAAAATACATTACCATTTACAATGCCATTAGCTCAAACTCAAATAAATCCGAGCCCGATTGCATTTCTAATGCTTGTTATATTTAATGCAGCCCGTTTTCTTTAAAGGAAAATGGGATGCATTTAAAAAAGAAATAAAATGAAACGTTTTCCTTTCATTTTTTAAGGGCAGGCAGTGGTCCCTAGAGACCCCTTTCTTTTTGCAAATGCATTACCACCTACTTGAAGTAGGTGGTAAATGCAAGTATTTTGCGACCGCAATTGCCGTCGCAAAACTTTAGTACATTGTTTTGAGACTCGCTATTTGGAAGGGAATGCCCTTCATGCAGTCGGGTTTGCAAACCCATTTGCACATGCAAAAATGGGTTGTACACCTTGCCCATATTCAAGTATAAAGTTCCCTGACCTGTTCAGACACATTTTCTCCCCTTGCTTCCCAAATGTACACCATATCTGAACATTACTCTACAGAGATAAGCCTTTGCTAACCGAACACAATGAAATCAGACCACCTTGCCCCTTGTCTAGTCTTTAAGAACAGTACAGGACCATGCACATGGCAGAAATGCTCTTTACAAATGCTGGTAAGATACCATAGGCTAATTCTGGAGCAGGGAATTAAGCACACACCTTTTTGCAATACCTAGAAGATAGTTTAGAGTTTGTACATTAACAAAAGAAAATTTAATAAGTACATCGTAAATTAAATACATAGGCCTTTTACAGGACACTGAAAAAATGGATGTTAGATCATTATTAGCATCAAGGATACAAGCATAGCACTCACTGCAGGAACAAAGCTGGCACATGTCAACCTATCTTTTTGGAAAGAACAGAAAACAAACCGCTACAACAACAGTATCCGAGCAGTTTGTTTTCTCAAGATCAAAAGTCAGTCTCTTGGTGCGCAAATAAGACCTTCTGCTTGTTGATTCTCTCTTCTCCACCTAACATTCCTTTATGTCCTCAGTTCATCTGTATTTACGAATGATAAAAAGAAGATTTCAGAATACTGCACAGGGTTTCAGAAACAACAAACAAGCTTCCAGACTTTGTAATTGTTGCAAAGCTGGCCTCTGCAGCAAGTGTCCCCTAAAGCAATAAAAATAAATGTAACAAAGCTCCTTAATCCAGCCACAATATATTATGTGCAGTATCTCATATTGTTGGAGCTTCTGACATGGGAGAGAATAACTTCATCGTAATAATTCATTTATTGGAAATGGGATACAATCCGACTGTTTTTAGCACAACCATACAATCTTATGTACCACGAATGCAGAACATTTAGATCAAAGTGTGTCTGACTCACAATTACATGGGTGGCCATAAGACCTTTTCACATGTGCAAATGGCTCAATTTATTAGTGCAATGTTTTCACAATAGGTGAGCTCACACTGGCTAATCCATTAACTCATGATGGTGTAATATTTTACATAGGTAAAGTCCACTAATTTGGAGGGGAAAGAGCTTTCCAGGCAGGGTTTCCCTGGACAGTTTGGGAATGATCACACACCAACAGTTTGTGGGTTTTCATAAACTGTCCCCTAAACCATTCCCACCATGAGAATGATCAGACATTTGCTGCTGCTGAAGGCATGCTAAATCATTTTTTTTGGATGAGGAAAGAAACTGAATACTCCAAAATTGGTGGGGATGGTGGGGACAAGAATTTTCCAAAAGGGAAACGTAATTGCACAAGGATGACATTTCCAGCTGCACATTTGTGCACTATCTAAAATTGTGCATGCAGAAATGCCTTTGCGTTGTCACAAATGTATATTCACAAACTGTTTCTAGGTCCACAACTGAATCCAGAAAACACCTGTGAATATGCAAAATGAGTAAATATATACCCATGCAAGGTGGTAAACCTCTGGGTGTAGATGTATCCAACTTTTAGTGACTTAACCCAGAGGCAAAAAGCAACTAGGAGCAACATGGTAAGTTCTGCTCATAGCATCTGCCCCCAAAATGACTTGCATGTGTGAGTCTCACTATATCCAACAAAGGACATTTCCTAGTGTCTCATTCGGTTGGCAGACCACACACGTTAGCCTCTCCTCATGCTTAAGTCATCTATTTAGTTCCTTCTGATCTTTCTACGGTTTAGAACTTTGACATTTCCTTAGCAACATTTAGGTAATTTACAAATGCAGCATCAATCACTGAATAGGAGTGGTTGTCAATTGCTTTAAGATGTGGTTCAAAAACATTAGGGGACATATTCCCATAACTGTAGATCTGTGACAAAGTGAACAAATGTAATTGCTTCCACTCATGTTATGGTTGTTACTTGCTGTTTTTGGAAAAGAGATTTGCTTCTTCCAAATGCTCTTTTTGAATTTCCTAATTCCTCCTTTATATTAATGCCTTAGTTTTACGTCCCTCCTTTTTCACAACAATCAGTATCCACTGTGAAGCAGCCAGCTTTTGAGTGTTAGTTCACAGATTGAGTATCATTTTTCCTCAGTTTTCAGGTTTTCATTCGGTTCTTTTTCAGGATCACTCTTCAGCCAAAGGATGCCATCAGGAGAGGCCCATTCTTTTAAGGGCAGTGGGGGGAACTCGCCAGAAGACAACGAGATATAATTCATTATTTATTTAATTTTCCCTTGTCGTCGTCTGTTGAGTACCCTGCCACCCGCTCCACTGCCCCACTGCTCTTACTTGTACGGGCCGCTCCTGGAAGCCACAGAGTTTACTAGGGACTGTCTAGGTATCCCTGTTAGACCTCAGACTTCACGACCTTAAACGGAAAGCTTCAAACTTCATCATTGATTCTTTGACAGACAAACCTTAACTGGAGAACACCTGGATACCATTTTACTTAAACACACAAAGTGTGATGGGAGGAATACTTTCAACAGGGGAGGCTCCTCCACTAAGGCGGAGGAGCATCGCCCCACAGGAAATATTAAATGACAATAACAATGTTATTATCATTTTATTTTTCATTATTGCCTATGTAAAGGTGCCGATGGGATGGGGCTGCACTTCCTGCAGGGCAGGGGGAAGAGTGGTGGCATTCTCCTAAGAGCGCATGACTGTTTGGCTGGCCCACTTGAGCCGTCCACACAGTCATGCGCACTTGGCATGTCCTCCACCGAGCTGTTTTGTACAGCCTGGTGGAGATCATGCCCAGCCTCCCAGTTCCTCTCTGAATGCCAAACCACAATGCTCAGACCAATTACAACACTGCTGAAAGGCAGTATTGTGATTGGTCAGGCGAGTCCGGAGCCTGGGTGCTTCCTATTTCATTGCCCAAGAGGACGAGGACGGAGAAAAGGTGGCCGGTGCAAAGGTAAATGATTTTCTTTCTCCCCTTTTCATTTTTTCTTATGTAACCCCCCCCCCCCCCCCTCCACCTCCACCCCACTATTTCTGCCTAGTAGTAGCCGCTGTTGACTTTCAAACAGACTAATCCTCTGTCAATCATTCTAGGTAGCATTTCAAATCATCATTTTTATTCACTGTGCCACTGAGACAGAGGCTTGCCTTTTATAAATCAGTACTAGCCATGCACTTCATGTGAAAGTCCATTCCAAACTGGCAGCCGAGGCCTTTTCCAAGGGGAACACAAGCTCCCACCCACCAGTGAGGTACAGCTTGGATGCTTTTGCACAGTGAGAAAGGCACCCATTTCAAGGCATGCCCTGGCCACTTAGAGAATTACATCAAAATTGTCTCAAAACAATCACTTTAAGTAGAATTTCAACCCATTGTTTTTCGCCACTGTGTCACTCTATACAGAGGCCCACCTAATGCAAATCACCAGTGATCTTGCTCCCAATGGGAATAATCGATCCAATTATGAGGCCTAACAAAGCCAGAGCCAGTCTGGGGTTACTTGTGTTTTCTTCTAGCGGGGTCCTTGCCTGGCATTTTGGGATGGATTTTTCCCTATGAGGAGCAAGGCCGGTGCTTTTGGCATTAGGCCTCTGTCTAGAGTGACAAAATGGGCAAAAAAAGATGGTTTCTAATGCTACACAAAGAAACTGTCAGTCATTTAGACTGTTTTTAAGCCTTCCTCCCACCACCTTTTGTGTATCTACCATTTTACTTTGATAAAAAAACACAATAAGAATATATTCATTTCTGTTCTTTTGTCTACATTTATGGAGTTCCTTTCGATTATTTGTTTGCATAATCACTTTCCATTTATTTCCAGAAGATAGCAGAAGAGGCTTCTAACTACAATAATAATAAACCAGACTCAATCAAAAGAGGGCATATTTACATGACATGACCAGCGTCCACTGAGCACCATTGCTCGGACAGGATATTGAACAGAACATAATCTGAAAGTGCGGCTCGGTCATTATTCATTGCAAAAAGTGACAAGCAACCAATTCCTTAAGGTCCTTTCATTCACTTTGTCACATTTCCAGGATTCTTCTAATGCACGCCTAAAAATAAATAAAAAACTCCGCTTTTGCACTAAGCCACGTTTAAGCTAAAGATGAAATGTAAACAACAATTTCATTTTTAGCAAGTACGCGGAATAGGCACTTAGTTGCCCTGTCTGATTTCCATTGCAAGATAATGTATAGTCACAAAGAATCCAAGGTATGTAGAATGTACACTAGTTTGCATGCAAGCAGCCGCGCATTATGATATTTGAATTTGTGGCATGAGAGATAAGAAACTCACTGTTATGACGAAGCAGTGCAAATGTTTATGTAGGTTGTATGAATTTACTTGATGTGCATTGACTATAGCAACCCAAACAATATGCTGTTGCCACGGTCCAGTCAATCAGACATGGGCTTGTATATGAATGTGGAAAAGCTCCAACCTGTGTTGACAATGAGCTCACAAAATAACAAAATGCCACAAAGGTTTGGCCTGGAGCGGTTGGGTCTGTTTCCTCTTTGTACAAACCTCTACTGTAAACGCTTGAGAACCCGCATCCACTCTCTCAGATTTTAATCAAGTCAAAATATCGAAACCATCTTCCTCTTGTACGGTTGAGTGCACCAAGCTTGAGTGGTTCATACTACTATGGCACAGTGTGACATAAACACTACAGAGTTTATGCTTAAAGCCGGCCCTCCCTAGAACTATGACCTCCCAGGAGCACAGCACCATCATCTTTTAAAGCAAATAATATGCAAGTCTTCTGCTCCTCTCTCCCATAGAAAGAAACAGCTTAAAATGTGTGAGACGGCTTTGGTTAAGGTAAGACTGTGTCAGAAAGGAAGACGTTCCCACCCACCTTATTATTATTATTATTTGTGAATTTTATATAGCGCACAGCTACCCCAACGGGGTGTCCCGGCGCTCTGGGTATACTAAGCTGGATCAGAAACTGGGGAGAAGTTTTTAGCAGAAAAGGAAGGTTTTGAGCGCTCTAAGGGAGGGGAGTTCTTCCTGTATCATCCGAATGGAGATGGGAAGTCTGTTCCAATGAGAGGAGGTGGAGACTTGGAACGTTTTCCCTCCAGAACGTGTTTTTTTGAATCTAGGTGTTGCGAGGAGATGTTTGGAGCTAGACTGGAGAAGGCGAGCATTACTGTAGGGGCGGAGGCGGGAGACAAGCTATGCAGAGCCCTTTCCTTTTTTTGCCCTATGGGCGAGTGTGAGGGCTTTGAATTCTGCTCTTTTTTGGACTGGCAGCCAATGTAGTTTTTTCCGGTAGGGAGAGATATGCTCTCGTAGGGAGATGCCGCAGACCAGGCGGACTGCGGCATTTTGGACTGTCTGGAGACGGTGGAGTAGGCCACAAGACAGACCTATGTACAGGCCGTTGGCGTAGTCTAGATGTGACGTGATTAAAGCTTGAACAATTGTTTTCCTCATATGGCTGGGAGGAAAATTGATAAATTTTTTAACCATCCTGATTTTGGAGAAGCATGCTGCGGACCCCGTCTGGACTTGGGACTGAAATGTAAGGCTAGAGTTCCATCTGACTCCAAGGTTTTTGACAGAGTCCTTGGGTATGGGGGCTGCACTTAGGTCCAGGGGCCACCAAAGATTGGAATCCAGTGGTGAGGGCTGCTGAAAGAAGAGAACTTCGTTTTTTCTGGCATTTAGCCGGAGGAAGTTGCTGTCCATCCAGCGGGCGATGTTGTGGAGGCAATCTTTTAAGGGATCGAAAGTGGTCTGGGAGACGATGTCATAGGAAAACAGAAGCTGAATGTCGTCAGCATACGACGTGGCCTTAATTCCTGACTGGGCAATAATCTCCGCCAGAGGGGAGAAGTAAACATTAAACAGAAGGGGACTCAGGGAGGAGCCCTGAGGGACTCCCCACCTGAGCGGATGGCTGTTGGAGGTAAAAGGGGGGGTGAACATGGCCTGTGTCCGATTTGAGAGGAAGGACGCGATCCATTCCAACGCCTTGCCTTGGATTCCTTTGGCGTGGAGACGCTCGAGCAGGACGGGGTGGGAGACGGTGTCAAATGCCGCCGACAAGTCGAGCAGCACCAACACCGCCCTTGATCCCTCATCCATTTTCCACCGCACCGAGTCTGCCATCTCAATGAGTGCTGACTCGGTACTGTATCCGAACCTGAACCCGTGCTGTGAGTCGTGAAAAGTACCATGGGCTTCAAAGAATTTGGCCAGTTGCTGTTGGACTAGCTTTTCAAGCACTTTGGCAGGTGCGGGGAGCAGAGAGATGGGTCTGTAGTTGGCTGGTTTGTTAGGGTCTGCATTGGGTTTTTTAAGGATGGGAACCAATCGAGCGTCCTTCCAGGATTCGGGGTAGATGCCTGTCTGCAGGGAGTCATTCCAGATGTCATTGAGAACGGTGTTGAGCAGGGGCGCCAGGGATTTGTATTGTTTGGCTGGCCATGGGTCTGTGGGGGAGCCCGATTTACACTTTAATAATTCTGCCAGGGAGAGATCCCGGGGAATTGTGTCAAATTTCGTGAGGGTGTGGGCGGGATCAGCCTGTGCTCTGTGTGTATTGGGAGTGTCTAAGCATGTCTTGTTGGGGAAGCAGTCGTAGATTGTTGCAATTTTGTTTTCAAAATAATCAGACAGGCGGTCACAGAGGGTCTGCAACACCGGGAATTGTTGTGTAAGGGCCTGAGGGTTAGTGAAGGTTCTGATGGTATTAAAAATTTCTCTAGATGAGCCTTGAGCTTTATTAATTTTCTCCTCTAGGTGGGTTCTTTTGTGGTCAATAATTCTCTTCCTGTAATCCTTTAGGGCAGATTTGTACTTAAGTTTGTTATTAGGTGAATAGGATTGTCGCCAACGTCTCTCTAGTAGTTTGCATGCTGATTTGTATGTGTGGAGGGTATCCGAGTACCACGGTGCGGAGGGGGCCGCTCGGAAAGTTTTTATTGGTCTGACAGGAGCAATTTGGTCGATAGCAGAACAGATCCAGCTGTTGAAGTTGGACAGTCTGGTGTCTAAGTCAGACGCTTCCTGGGGAGCAGCCGAGGGGAGGTGGGCCGCTAAATTATCTGGGGAGATTTTACTCCAATTGCGACCAACCATTCTGGCCGTGAGTTTAGGGCGGTCATGGCGATGCAAGGAGAAGGAGAACGGGATGAAAAAGTGATCCGACCAGATCACGGGGATTGGATCATTAATAGTGATGTTGTCCAGGTTGGTGCAGATAAGGTCCAGGGTGTGACCAGCTTTGTGAGTGGGGCCGGAGAAGAGTTGGCTTAGGCCGCCGTCCGCTAGGGTGGATAGGAAGTTAAGCGTGCTGGGGTCAATGGAGGTATCAATGTGTAGGTTAAAATCCCCAATAAGAGTGAAATTTGCATAGCGGACGGTTGCCTGAAGGACATAATCAAGAAAGGTAGGGAGATATGTAAGCTTGGATTTCGGAGGGCGGTAGGCTAGTAAACCTGAGCAAGTGAGATCGGCTTCCAGTTTTATACAGAAGGGTAGGGCTTCAATACATTCGATTTGGGTGTAGGGAAAGGAGGATATGGTCCAATGTGATCTGTATATTATTGCTACTCCACCTCCTGGATGGGAGCTCTGTCTGTTGGCACACAGAATTTTATAGCCAGGCGGGATAGCGAGGCAGAGAGCAGGATTGGTTTCATTCCCTAACCACGTTTCGGTGAGAAAGAGGAGGTCCCAATTGTTGTCCTCCAGAGATAGCGCTATGTCAAGAGAGTGTTTTACTAATGATCTGCAGTTAATCAGGCCCGCTTTGATGGCAATGTTGGAGGGCAGTATTTACAGGGAGTGTCTGCGTTATCTCGCTCGCTGCATTGTATGAAGGGAGTGAGGGGAGGGCCAGACAGAAGGGTTGATGTAAAGGTACAAGTCTTGGGTTTAAAACTCAAGAGCGCCTCCCTACCGTGAGGAATGAAGGGGGGGAGGCCTGGATATGCAGGCTTACCTGCGGCTGCGGCCACGTCCTGGTCACGGACGGGCGCAGACGGGCAGGACTCTGGCACGACTCCGGCACGAACCAGGCGCGTCCGCTGAACGCGTCCGCTGCGCGGGGGCATGCCCTTCCCTTTTATACTGGCCACTGGGGTGCGACTGACGCTTTCCCCACCTAAGATGGCCGCCGCATTTCTGAGGTCGCCCGGGGATGACGATATGCCCACAGCTCCTGAATCAGCTGGGACGGACCCGGTGAGTGAAGGAGTACGGGTGGGGCAAAGTTGAGTCCGCGCAGGGGGGGACAAAGTTGAGGCCGCGTAGGGGGGGACAGGCGGGGTGGGGGGAGAACAAAGTGCAGTATGCAGGTCAGAGGTGATAGGCTTAGTGAGTCAAGCCGATCGTCTCAGTGAAAGTTTAAGATTGAAGCTTTTTAAATCAAGCGGATCGTAGCACACAAGTACAGAGGCGAGAGGCTTAGTGAGTCAAGCCGATCGTCTCTTGATCAGGGAGAAGAGCCCCCATCAACCCTCTTTCCTCTGCCCACCAACAGGGGAAACCACCAGGCACTAACCAGTACAGGCAGAGACGAAGGTGTGCACCTACCACTTTTCCAAGGCAGAAAAGTGACATTGTGGCTGTACCATCTACCCACAAAAGCGAGGTAAAGGCACAAGTCTTAAAGGAATTGGACCCATGAAGAAGATGACCTGCTTCTCCGGGCCTCAATCCACAGCATGGACTGTACCATGGAGTGGAATCGGTTGTATCATTTCGCTTTTGCTGTTTTTATCTACAGCCCCTGGTAAGTGCTGGTCTTTTGGCCCTGACATGTGACTGTCTGACTTGCTTTGAATATCCTAATCTACCGTACAGAGGTGCCAGCTTCTTGGGCTGAAAAACGACCTTGACTTCTGCACGACCATTCACACATCCTCTGCATTGTCCTATTTTAGAAAGAGATTCATGTCTGCTTGAACACACTTCCCACAAAGTACCAAGCATCTCTGTAACACACCATATAAATTGTCTCTTTTTATCAACATTGTTATGCCTGCTTTTCCACTCTTCGTGTTCCCAAAAGTGCCTTTGATTTTAATGCTTCTATGCAGGGCGCCTGCATAAAGCATAACATTGCTCCTAACTTCTTAAAAAGATACCAGCGCGCATTAACATTTGTGTCGTCAAGCATACGTTACCACTTTGAACAGGAAGGGCTGCTAAAACCCCCAGACCACCCACTTCTAGCCCAAGTGCTGGGTTACCACTTCAGCAGAACACCAAGTAGCAGGTGAGCCACGGCCACATAGTTCTGTCCTCTCCAGATTCAGTAGAACTCATTCAGTTATCACATGCAATGCAGCACACAACCCAGGTCTGTCTTAGGCTCACACGCTGTAGGTTGGACAAAATCTTTAAGTAAACACGCACCTCCACTGACAGTGGTTTAGACAGTTTTACCTTGGGAATTTTCAACAGAAGTCATGATATAATTCTTTCAGGTATATAAGTCACATCCTCATCAGCCAGAAGTTTTGAGCTCAGAGACGAGACACACTTCTCTCATTCACACACAACACCAGAGTGAGGAACCCTGAACAAAATCTGCTTGAGGCAATTATCATTACCTTAGTCCAATATATCTCATCTCAGGTTGAAAATGTAAGGAATCGGTATTTGCCTGAGAGGACAAGAGGTCTCTGCATTGGGGAACCACGCCTCAGTGGAAGTTGAGCAGATGCATGTGTCAGGAAGTAGACTTCCTTTACTAAAGGGCCAGCCAGCAGTAGAAGGGGATGAGCTGTCCACATACATGACCAACATTTTACAATTACTGCAACTAGTCCTCAACAAAAATGGAATTTCCATATTCTAGTTAAATGCCCTTGTGGTGAGCGAAGGCAAAGTGTTTCTCATTTGGTTCTAGCTCAAGAAAGGAAAAGCAATTGTCCCAGTGTTACTGACCTTGACTAGAATATCTGGGGATATAAAGCAACTGAGAGTTTCCTAATGCCCAAGACCTGACCTAGGAAGGACCTTGAAGATGATAGCCGATATACTGGAGCATGGAGATGAGGGTCTTTGCAAGAAGCTGGAAGATCTTCAAACGTTAGTAGAGGTTCTCAGGAATACAAGCTTTCTGCCATCACCAAAACTGCATCAGGACATGGGCTAGAAGGGTGAACTAGGTATGCTGAGATGCACCCCAGAGGCCAAGAGAAAAGTAAATTAAGAAGAGGAGCATGCCTGAGAGACTGGGGAATTCTTATTCTGATTCAAGTTCAGAGAAAAAGGTAGATAAAGTACAAGTGCCTCAACCCCCTGAATTTAATGTGGGTAGCTGAGAGGTGCAAACCCCCTACTCCTCAAAGTTGCAGGCAAACATCAGATAGGTCCACCAGGGAAGCTCATTGGACTTCTGGACTTCTAGTCAAGGTAGAAGACCACAGAGCTCAATAAGGCTTAAATTGAGCAGGATGCTGCCACCTCAGATTCAGGAAGCAGCCTCCTTGAGTAGGAGTGAAGACCAATGAGCCCCGCATGAGACCCCATAATGGATTCTCCAGTTGCACTTAAGGGACAGCACGGCATGGCAACATTTGTAACTGTGCCCAGAAGAGAGGCAGGAGATTACCAGAGGCTGTGCATGGACTGAACAGAATGGAGAATGGTGTCCAGCCTGACTCCGGTCAGAACTGGTCGCTCCTCTCGCAGCTCGCCCCAGCCATTTGTGCCAGCGACCTGCACCCTACCCTGTTATCTGTGCCAGCGACCCGCATTGTACCCTGCCATAGTGCCTGGTATCGTTGCCTGCATTGACATCTTTTGTGCCAGCTGATTGTGCCTGCGACCGCATTTTAATTTTTAATTCGTGTCAGCTAATTGTGCCTGCGACCTCATTCTGTGCCCTTGACTGTGCCAGCGATTGTTTGTCTTGTGCCCACGACCTCCCAGCATTGTTGTTGTAACTTTAGCCCGTCCACGCCGCCGCTGCTCCCCCGCGGCCCCACCCCCGCTCCCTCCAGCTCCTACTGACCATCCTACCCCGCCCCCCGCCTCCCAGCTGACCCTCCCTCCCACAAACAAACCTTAAGCTGATAGCGCGAGACTAGGAGCTGTGTCCAGCCTGACTCCGGTCAGAACTGGTCGCTCCTCTCGCAGCTCGCCCGAGCCATTTGTGCCAGCGACCTGCACCCTGCCCTGTCATCTGTGCCAGCGACCCGCATTGTACATTGCCATAGTGCATGGTATCGTTGCCTGCATTGACATCTTTTGTGCCAGCTGATTGTGCCTGCGACCGCATTTTTATTTTTAATTTGTGTCAGTTAATCGTGCCTGCGACCGCATTCTGTGCCCTTGACTGTGCCAACGATTGTTTGTCTTGTGCCCACGACCTCCCAGCATTGTTGTTGTGCCTTTAGCCCATCCACGCCGCCGCTGCTCCCCCGCAGCCCCACCCCCGCTCCTACTCACCATCCTACCCCGCCCCCCGCCTCCCAGCTGACCCTCCCTCCCACAAACATACCTTAAGCTGATAGCGCGAGACTAGGAGCTGTGTCTAGCCTGACTCCGGTCAGAACTGGTCGCTCCTCTCGCAGCTCGCCCCAGCCATTTGTGCCAGCGACCTGCACCCTGCCCTGCCATCTGTGCCAGCGACCCGCATTGTACCCTGCCATAGTGCCTGGTATCGTTGCCTGCATTGACATCTTTTGTGCCAGCTGATTGTGCCTGCGACCGCATTTTTATTTTTAATTTGTGTCAGCTAATTGTGCCTGCGACCGCATTCTGTGCCCTTGACTGTGCCAGCGATTGTTTGTCTTGTGCCCACGACCTCCCAGCATTGTTGTTGTGCCTTTAGCCCGTCCACGCCGCCGCTGCTCCCCCGCGGCCCCACCCCCGCTCCCTCCAGCTCCTACTGACCATCCTACCCCGCCCCCGCCTCCCAGCTGACTCTCCCTCCCTCCGCCCCCTCCACTATCCATTTATGACAGATGGGCCTTCGCGCAGCGTCCATGCGCAGCGGCCGCGCCCCATGCGCGCCGAAGGTGCGCCAAAGGTAAGCCCGTCTTCGCCCGTCCGTGCCTGGACCGCGCCCAGCGCCAGTCCCCCTGGTCCACGCAAACTCCATTCCACCCGCATAACGTACGACGCCATTACCCTCTCTGCTCTTAACCCCGGACGCACACCACAATGCTGCAAAGCTGCCCCAGGACACACCCATGGACCCTTCGCCTGTCACTCCTGCAAGTTCGCCTGCATCAAGACCTACACCAAATCCACTAATTCCAAACTCAGTTCCGACTCTAACAACCTGAAGTGCATTCTGCTGAACACCCGCTCGGTCCACAGACACGCCACTGAACTTTGGGACCTACTCGACACGGCATCTCCGGACGTCGCCTTCCTTACAGAAACCTGGATGAACACCTCATCAGCGCCCGACATCGCCATAGCCATCCCGGACGCTTACAAGATCATCCGGAAAGACCGCACCAAACAAACAGGAGGAGGCATCGCCATCGTCCATAAGAACACCATCCGAATCACGACCAGCTCCGACGATAACCTCGCTACCGCCGAAAACCTCCACTTCCAGATCCACACCGACCCCAGGACCACACTCAGAGGCACCCTCATCTATAGACCACCAGGAACCCGCACTCAATTCAACGAAGACATCACTGACTTCATGAGCCCACATGCCCTCTACTCCGAAAACTACATCCTACTGGGAGACCTCAACTTCCACCTGGAAAAGAAAAACGACAGCAACACCACCACCCTTCTGGACAACCTGGCCAACCTCGGACTCAAACAACTTGTTGACACCCCCACCCACCTGGCCGGACACACGCTCGACCCCATCTTCACCTCCAGCAAGCACATCTCCTTCGACCACACCACAACTCTCCATTGGACGGACCGCAGCTGCGTTCACTTCAGCTACAAAAAGACCTTGACCCTCAACCCCCACAACCTGTTCCTCGAAGAAACTGGAACAAAATCACCGCCGAACAACTCTTCACATCGCTTAACCAAAACCCTCCTGCCATATCATCGAATCCAAACCAAGCTGCCTCCAAATTCACACAATGGATCACCCACAGCGCTGACGAACTAGCACCCTTGAAAAAACACCAAATCAAACTAGGTAGCAAAAAGGCCCCCTGGTTCAACGACGACCTTAAGAAATCCAAGAAGTTATGTCGTACTCTCGAGAAAACCTGGAGAAAAAACCCAACCACTAACAACCTGACCACCCTCAAGGCCGCCACCCGCAAACACCACCAAATGATCCGATCCAGCAAGAAATCAGCATTCAAGGACCGACTCGACAAAAACGCCCACAACAGCAAGGAACTATTCAATATCGTCAAAGAATTTACCAACCCCACCTCCGGCACGAATGACATCACTCCCTCCCAAGACCTCTGCGACTCCTTATCCTCTTTCTTCCACAACAAAATCGCTGACATACATAACAGCTTCGAAAACCAGTCCGAGGAACAATCCTCTCCACCCACCCCCGAACCAAAACAGAACTCACAAAACCTTTGCGCCTGGAACCCAATCACTACTGAAGACACCATCCGCCTGATGAACTCCATCCACTCAGGATCGCCAACCGACCCATGTCCCCACTACATTTTCAACAAAGCAGACTCCATCATCGCACCCCATCTCCGCGATGTCATCAACTGCTCCTTCAACTCCGCTACCTTCCCAGAAAGCTGGAAACATGCCGAACTCAGCGCCCTACTGAAGAAACCCCCAGCAGACCCCTCTGAACTTAAGAACTACCGCCCCATCTCACTCCTTCCATTCCCTGCCAAAGTCATTCCAGAAAGCCTTCAACAGTCAGCTCGCCGCCTTCCTGGAATCCAACAATTCCCTCGACACCTCACAGTCCGGCTTCCGAGCCAAACACAGCACCGAAACCGCACTCATCACAGCTACAGACGACATCCGAACGCTACTGGACAACGGAGAAACAGTTGCCCTCATCCTTCTTGACCTCTCCGCCGCATTCGACACAGTCTGTCACAGCACTCTCATTCAACGCCTCAGCAACGTCGGAATACATGGAAAAGCATTGGACTGGATCATCTCGTTCCTCGCCGGGAGAACCCAGAGAGTCCGCCTCCCCCCATTCAAATCAGAGGCCACCGAAGTCATCTGCGGAGTACCACAAGGATCA